>NC_083567.1:31163510-34035167 GCF_019925205.1 Metopolophium dirhodum | reverse complement strand
TTCGGTGATTTTACTAAGCTAGGTATTACATGCAAATAGATACTATATAGTCAAAACGTTGTTTGTTCAATACGCTAAAATGTGCACTGTGTTAAGACAGTTGAGTGAAAGTTCCAAAAAGTTATATTGAAACAATTCCTCAATTTACACAGTCTGGAAAATTAACCTATATATTAATATATTTTCATAACTCGTAACAATAATTAATTTAAACACTGGTACCAATGAATGGTTTTCAATGCTTATCAATAATAATTGCCTTGTGAAATGTTAAGCCACAGATATCTAAACTAGCCCACATTTTTTTTTATTATAACATAATATGGCAACGTTACTGAGGCTTCCGCGTTACAAGAGCGAACCTTACGGATTACAAATTGTTGGTTACGACTCGAGTACTAAACCATGGTGTAAATTTCAAGAAAAAATGTTTAGTTTGTGTTGAGTGGTGGCAAGATAATTCACTTAGCTTTTATTTTTACTCCCGTAATTCGTATAAATACGGATAGACGAAATTCCACCATATTTTTAACATTAATATTTTTTACGTATGTTTGCAATGGTTATAATTTGGTATTTGTGGTCAATGGTCATGCTTTTTTTGATTAAGATTTTCTGTGAATATATTTTGAAGATCGACTAACTAAAAAAATACTTATTTATTTTTACGTTATCTTTATCACTAATTCAAACATACCTACTTATATAAATAATACAATTCAAGTGTAAAATTATCTAAAAATAAGTGTTTCACTTTAAATTTCCAATATAATTTCAAAATAAATAAACATTATACTGTTGGTGTATTATCGTGTCATTACATATCGCTGGCCAGTTAGTTGTAATCTTGGGATTAGTCGCTAACTGCTAAACGAAGACGCTGCCCCAAATGATCATCAGAATGTGTTTAGCTCGATATTCAGCTTTTATATCTTTCATGTGAGAAAATGCCATTTTCTATTATATTTACAGTTTAATCCAAAATATTTATGTAATTGTATCTATAAAATGTATATAAAGTTCTAACGAAGGAGGATCGATCGATTTTGAAATCGTCCGAGATCAACTCGTGATCGACCGTTTGAACACGTACATTTGGCCGCTTTAACTACACATTATAATACAGCCATTTCATTATAAATTGTCTGTATTTATGAGTTTGACCACGGTGAACATTTTTAAATTATTATGTTTGCCCCAGTTTTTTGACTACGTCTATTCCGCAACGACTGAATATTGAACGCAATATTACACAATTTGAATATGTAAACGATTTAAGAATAAAAAAAAAAAATGATTTCCTGTTTTACATTGATTTAGACTAGAAATGTACGTGAAGTATCATGGCCTTAGATCTAGATACATAAAAACTTTCTTCAGTAACTGACAACAGCGTTTTGACCGCTCTAGTTCTTATAATTCTACCGCAAGCTCTAAATAGTTTGTATGACAAACAAAGACACCTGTTCTGAGTATAAGTAATTGTTGTCATTTATGTATTGGTTTTTTTTTTTTATTTTTGGTAAACACGACATAACTATAAATTTCATCAGTGTAGATAAAATACAATAGGTATTATATCATATACACGCGTTTAGCCATACTCGAAACATCACAGGTGCCAAAATATCACTCCTAATAATAATAATCTCTGGTCGAGATGATAGCGGTCGTATTTCTTGAACGTCTTGACCGCGTACTCGAATTGCGAGGACGAGTTTTTCTAAGCATTCACTGTGATAATATTATCCGTTGATATCTATCATATACAAAGTATATACATAGCCGATTAAAATTTTTCCAATTTTTCGAACTATAGTTATAAAAAAAGGCTCGCATCTCGCTTAGTTAAATGCCCTGCAAAACACGTGCGCACGCTTCTCATCTATACGCAAAAGCGCAATGACATTAATCCGGAATCAAATGCTGAACTACAATTATTTCCATCCACTCGCGAGCTAGTTATTGGTTTGCACATAATATGATAAACGCACCCGACTTAAATCCACGTTATTATTCATTATACAATCTGAATGTGAATATAATGGAAATAATAAACAACGCACAAATAATATTTACTTATACGTATAATATAATAGTAATAGTAAATACTTATGTCTTATATAGTTATAGTAGTATACATACATCACATTATATATTAAAAATACTGTGTATTTATACAGATATCACAATGACATTAAGATATCTCTGGAGGTAGGTTAGTGTTTACTTTACACAACGTGATAAAAATATCATGTCTATCTCTCTTATGTATTTCTGTAAAAATATTTTCTTAATGACGACCCATAGGTAAACAATCATATCGTCGACTTAACAAAATATGCATTAAAAAAAAAAAAAACAGTTTTCCTACTGTAAAGTATTTAATCGTCTGCACATATTGACAAGCACCATATACATATTATATTATGCCTATACAGTAATTACGTAAGTACTAGGTAGTGACAGAGAATTAAATTTCCGAAGACTTTGCTTGAAAAAATTAACTAGACTATAACAAATATAATATTATTACGATCGTATTAAAAATAGTTTACGTGTTAAAATCAAAATGCTGATGCAGACCACCGAATATCATCGTATAGTGGGAATAAATGACAACAATACGTTTTCATGTAATATCGTTTAAAAAATGTACGGACGCGTTCAACAATAATAACTTTGCTCCCGGAGGCTGCCGAACTTATAATTTAATATTATAACATTGCTGCATGTAGTGTACCTAATTATAATAGGTAAGGGCACGCGTCGCGTTATTTACTGACGTAACGTCGTGTAATTAACTATTGGCAAAGTCGGCGTGCCTAATCATATAACGCAAATACATAGGACACAAAAGGTATTATTAAATTCACGTATTCCGCTCGGATGCCGTGGGCCGACGAGAAAACGCGAATTGTTAGAACTTTCGTGTACATGCGAAATCCCTGCCGGTCCTCGGAAATTACCTATGGAAAGTTTCTAGGGATTCTTGCCAGCGCACAATCGATTCCTCCACCCGAACATGCTCGGCATTCCGGTACACGGTTCCGATCGCCTCCGCTTCCGAGTTATCAGCAGCAGCTATTTAACATATAATCGAACGGTTTAATCTATAAATATTTCAACGAAAATACCGCCGGCGCATATATTATTATTATCAATGCGCTATTATTATTATTATTATTATTATACGCGCGCGTTTATTCGCAACAGCACACACGAAGTTCCACCGGCAAATGTTTGGTATGTCGTTCGTATATAATATATAAATAATCAAATGATATTGTTTTACGCTCCGCACTTGTCCGGGCCGACGAAATGTACGTAACTATTGCGCGAACGGTACCAGCTATTACTTGGACGTCATATCATAATATTATATTATACCGTTTCACCGCCACCTGCTGTGTGCTCGTGGACTCGCCTGGTGCCAGTCCGGTGTGAGTACTACGTGTACGTATATATTCGGCCGCGTGAGATGAGGTCGAAAAAAAAAAATTGTCGGTGAAAAAAATCCAACTGCAGTCGGTGGCGTGGGGGGGGGGGGGGGGGGTGGCGGCGTAGGGCTGCAGAGATGGCATGGGGTCGCCCGCAGGCTCGTCGTGACGTCAGTCGTTTTGAGCCGTGACACACAGAAATGCCGGAATTAGGATTATTTTTGAAGTTCAAATCAGACTCGTCCATAATATGCTTGGTCTTAGTCACGTCTATATGAACTGCAGCAGGTATACTCGAATGCGTTACAGACCGGTCGTGAAAAAAAAAATTCTGTATAATGTTGATTTTCCAGATAAATCTATATAATATATGGATGGGTTTTCTTTCATTAGAAAATATTGTATAACATTTCTACACAATATAGTTTGCAATAAGAAAAATATTATGAACGATGAGTCATCATTGATGACTAACGAATACCGAGATTTCCATTGAATATTTGGATATTTCACGCTCGTTATTTTATCGATGGACCATTATTTTGTATTATAATTATTTATTTTAAGTTATATATTTTAAACAAATTAACATTATATTTTCATAAAAATAATAATGATATTTCGTTTTTGATTTTATCAAAATTATTTTTAATATTTCAAACTACAATATTTTTATTTTTATTGCCAACCCATTGTTTTTAATTGTATATTCTGTTACAGATCA
This sequence comes from Metopolophium dirhodum, assembly GCF_019925205.1. Classification (NCBI taxonomy): domain Eukaryota; kingdom Metazoa; phylum Arthropoda; class Insecta; order Hemiptera; family Aphididae; genus Metopolophium; species Metopolophium dirhodum. The sequence continues at coordinate 34,031,003 of NC_083567.1, read as the reverse complement.
AACAATATTCTCATAATAAGATATATACCTATAGTAGTTTCTAATTAGTAACTTAAATGTTGTTTAATCGTCGCAATAATGAGCACACAAAAATTATTGTAAACATGAAGTTGCACACTCAAACTGTGCATCGGAAGCTGGTCATAACCAGGGAGTAAAATCGTGTCCAGAAATTTCAGTTTTCGGGTTTCGTGTCTAAAAACGTTTTCAATATTTTTCAGGTTTCGAGTTGTTATAATTTATAACCATCAACCATAAGGTGCTTAAAGAAAAATCAAATTAAAAATATGATTTTATTTATAAAAACACGATGACGTTGTTAGGGAATAAATGCTAAAAAATGATTTACAAAAGGAAAAAAAACTTAACTAAATGGATTATTTTTCGGATAAAAAAACGATTTATAGAAGAAAATGAAAAAAATAATAATAAAAAACCAGCGTTTGATTTACAGCGAAATCTATAGGCGGATATTTGGTGCCTCTAACTGTTGCCCATTGTCGTTTTAACGTCATTTGGTGGGTTATTCTCAGTCGATTAATCGGCCCGGATGTCGTGACCGAATGTGTGGAAAATCGTAATATTTATTTATTTATTATAACTATTATTATTTTTTTTTTTTTACTTTCGTAACATCGCCACAGTATAGAACGTAATATATGGACTTTGAGATTATCGACTGTTATACAACGATATATTATTATTATGGCAATGCTTTGTCGTATACGGCCGCGGCGCGGGACGACGGAAACGTTTTCGGGCTGCTCCGATATGATATACTTTATATACATATATATATATAAAAAAAAAACAAAACGACAATACATATTATCAAACGACACTGTAATGGTATACTGTACACGGTAATAATATACCGCGGTCCGATACGAAATTATTATAATATTGTTGTCGGACACGACGCGACCTATATGGAACGCCGTCGTCTGTCCGTTCTGAATAATGCAGTCCTTCAAGGAGGAGTGCGTAATAATGGGCACGGCTAACGACGCGACGGCCACGGCACAGCAATATTGATTCGATCGACGGACACGATGGCGACAGCATCGACCAGGGGTGATGTAGGAGAGATGCTGTGACGCATACACGTCCGCAATATTGAGTAAGACGGCCCGTGGAAATCCTAAAATTCAAAACTCACCGCCGTATGGAAACGCCGCCGCGCGACGATATAGAATCAAATGCATTTTGAAGACGTATCGGTGGGACAATAATATGTCGGCCTTAAGAAATGAACGGGTGGGAGAGCGAAATATTATTCTCCTCTAGTGAAAATATCCCGGCGAGAGGGGAGGGGGGGTGGGGGTTATGCTAACAGGGATTGTTTTTTACACAAGAGTGACGGAGTACGAGTGTAAACAATTTGATTATTATGATTTATCTTTAAGGTTTCTAGGTTTAGTATACCTATATCGTAAAACGAATTAAAATTATAAGGAATGTAATTTAAAAAAACATAAATATTATTATGACTACGACTCTCCACTTTGCGATTCCAAACTCGATGACTGGCCATGCAAATGATATAACGTATGTGTATAATATCACTGTGCAAATAATTGCTATATCAATGTTTCGATGATATTTTATTGAACATGTAACATCGAAATGCGACTTGCATACTTGTAAAAAAAAAAACGTTGCTGCAACACCTAATGCCCTGTTTTCTCTGACGTCCAAGAAACAGTATAATGTAAGCACATCCTTCGAAGCAAAAATGCATTATTTCACTGAAATGCAAATCCAATGTGTTCGAGTAATGTTTATGTTACATCAAAAATAACATACTTACATATATACCTAATGTTATGTTGACATACTTATTATATATTAAATAATATCCCACTGTGCACTATTATGTCATCTAAACGTTTCAAATCAACATGTAACATTTAGTAGTTGTTACATAGATATTATTATTCAACATAAAATATGAGACCGATTATTTAAAAACGAGAAAAAAAGAATATACAACAATAATGCGCCCGAGCTGGGAATCGAACCTCATCGTATGTACTATGCCCCTCAGTATTCAACGTTCCTGTCTTCTGCTAACCTAATCAAGTTCACTAAATGTGACATAAACGAAGAGACAGTAATCTGTAAATCGCTACACCTACATTAAATAAAAAACTAATTAAAATTTAAAATAATAACCATAACAAAAATAGCATGTTTAAATGATATTGTTATATCTACTTGCAATTATTTCATTACAACCAATTCAGAAAATAAAATGTTTTTTAAATATGCAAATATCATAATAGTCTTTTTTAAAAAATAGATTTGGGAGGTATGTTGTTCTGGCGCAATATGCCTCATTTGATTTTAGAAAAAAGTTAATGATAGTCAATTATGACGTTAAACTGAAATAACTTTACAAATCATAATTGGAGCCTAGGGTTGCCTAAAATATTGAAGAATTTGAACTTATTTATGCATCAAAAATGTAGAAAATGTGTATTTTTAATGTTTATACTTTTGTATATTTTAATGTATGTACGAATTCTTGAATATCTTATAATATTAAGGATGTATAAACTGTAAGGTATTTTTAATTATTTTTATCAATTTATTATAAAGAATCATGTTTATAATTATTTATAGAACTATTTTTGCAAATATCTAGAAATAATATAGAACGTTACGCGAACTTTTGACATATTATTTAATCAGAATTATTCAATAAGTTAAATGTTGAAGAATATGCATATTTCAAAAATCCGGGCCCTAGTCATAATCATTGTTCATTAAACTGTTTATCATAACTCGGGTAAACCTACGTTAAAAATAGTATTTCACTGTTCTTTTTTTAGTTATTTTGATTTTTTATCCATACGACTAAAAAAAAAAATAGAATATATTATTATGTAATATGTCAACTTATCCTTTCTCAAAATATCGCTTCAATCAAACACTGATGGGTGAATATGCAACTTGGCGTAAAATCTCATACAGATTTCGGTAGCTGTCGGATCTAACAATAATAATGTAAATAATTATTTTCATTTTATTTTATTTAATATCGATACAGCGGCATTGTAATTGATTAAAAAGCAAATTCAGCCCATTAATATTTTAACGTCATCAACAATAAATGATAAAAACCAGTAATTTTAATAAGTAAAAAAAATAAAAAATAATTTTCTTTATTACTTAATAATCAATCTTTTCTGCATCCAAAACCTTTTCAATAATGTGAAAAACAAAAAAAGTATACTAATTATATCGAATTTGCCTGTCTCATTAGTTCAAATAATAATTACTGATTAATTCCAATAACATTGATTACCTATGTGTAAAAGTCGTGAACTCACACAATTTTTTTGAAGCAGGGCTTGAGTAATTGAAAACTTATCCAATCTCCCAGAAACTGTGAAGATAAGCGTTCGTTTATGATTCTGACCGTGTCTTTTGCTCGTCAGTGTTGGATTCATAACCACAATTTGCTAAAATAATATCATATAGGCAATAAAATGGGATGGAAAACTTCAGTTAGATATAACAACAACACGTCGTGATACACACTAAAAATAATTGTAATACTTGTAAAAAAAAAATCGGAACATTTTTCGGAATGTTAATGTTTAATGAATACCATGCTGCCATTTCGGCGCTACCGTTTTCGTTCCAACGAATGTGTTTATTTTGACGTTATGATTTTTGAAAGTTAATTATACACACACGATCGCGCTCGCGTATTATTATTTATTCTACGCACATGACATAGAAAATATATAATAACATTACATGATATCGTGTGTTTGCGCGGTATAGCCCGAAGAAGATCGTTAACCTCTTTGACCACTGTCAAAAAAAAAAAAATAACGACATTGCTCTCTATGTTGTACACAACTGGTATATAAGCTAAATGACGTGTTTCGACATCAGGTTAAAAAAAAAAAAAAATAACGACACCAGTTGATCAGTTGATGGCGTTATAAGGGCACAATTTAACACTCGCGTTTATATTATACGCCATAGGTAGGTTTAAGACGTATTTTACTCGTCTTCGTATATTATGCATAAATTATAAATTTTAATATTATGTACAAAATAAATGAAATAGTATTATATAGCTCAACGACCACCGTTATTATAGGCACCGAGCCATTTCCATCACCGTTTACACTAGGTACTAACTGCTATACTTGTATTGAAAAGGGGGCGCGAAACTCGTTTGTCTCCGGTATACGTATACTATATATATATATATAGTATACCTATCGTAACAATTTTATTATTTTCGTTTACACTGTTCCCGCGTGATACGATTAATATCAATAATGATAATAAAATACTTTCTTCGGCCGTTGGGTCGTCCCGATCGTCATAAACACTCATAACTGACAATGTGCATGATATTGTATTGCTACCGTATCCCAGCCTTCACACATTACTTGAAAAATGTCTCGTCTAATAACCGCGGAATTGAATTATGTTTTTCAGCGTTTGTTTCACATCACTGTTATCATCGCATCCACCAAATAAATCCTAATAACATTATACATTTAATTGTACCCGACATTTTAAAGTACTCGCCATGCCGAAAACATTAGTATAACTCTTAATAAATAATAAGTAAGTATAATTACCCGACTAACTGTGTGCTAATCTTCATTTGTAAAACAGAATACATTTAAATCTTAGTTTAAGATATAGGTAGACTGTATATAGGTACTATATAAGTTAAGATAATCTTACATTCAACTGATACTGGTACAACTGGTACAATAAGAGTGTTTACTGTATAATATTATATTATTCATATCACTAAATATTATCAGCCATTACTTAAATTGTTCATGCCCAAACGCAGGATACAAGTTCTAACAACATTGTTAATATTACGCGGTCTAATCAGGATACAGTGTAAACGATGGCCAAGATTAAAGCGCTTAAAATAGATAGTGACACAGGCGTATGGTCATAGGTGGTATAACAGCTATAGGTATTTAAAAACCTGAATTTTGAAAACAAAATTATGTGAATACGCGTCTGACACTCGGCCACAAAACCGAATTGCACTGTAAAATTGTTGCGGTCAGTTGGGATAATAGAGAGGTATGCCTAATCGAAATAGCGTGTAATCTCTGGACTATAATAATTTTAATATTATGTACATTTTCGCTCACGTGTCATATGACAATAATTAATCGATAACCAACAATGTAAATCAACAAAAGTACGACCGTATCGGTTTACAGATACAAATTACGTTTGTGCACTACACGACGTATTTCATCAGTAGAAAGCGATAAATCGTCAGGAAAAATGACAGAATTAATTATGATTTCTTAAAAAAAAATATATATATATGTATATAGTATGGTCTGGTGTAACATCAAATCGTACAATCACGTAGCGTTAACATAATTTAAAAAAAAACATATAGGTGTGTGTGTGTGTGTGTATATATATATATAAATAAGTAAGCAAATGATTTATGGCCTACGTAGCATAATACTATTCAATAAATAAATAGAGAAAAAAAAGTTTGCGAGAGGCCTTCATTAGGTTACACATCAATTTCAAATGTCAAAAGAACACGAACCGTTCGGATGTATTCAAATCATGCACTGTTTGTAGTCGTACAAAACCGCGTAGGTGTAACACACATAATATGTACAATATTGTCAATAACATTTTCAAGTTTTCAACTAGCTTTTCTATACCCGTCGACGAACTGACTCCGAACGTACCTATTAAGTATTAACACCATTTCACCATTACTCGAGATTATTATAAGTAAAACACTAGGAATAATTAAAGCCGGATTGTTCGATCTGTTACGAGATAATAATATTATGTGTGTAAAGATTAATCAGTCCAAAAGTATATGGTGAGTTAAAAAACCAATATTTTAAAATGGCATCGTTCATATTTGATATCATTGAAAAACGGGTCACAAAGGTAAAAAAAAAATGAAAAGGTCTCATCAATATATACATACCAATACGTGACATTATCTCTAGATGACTATCGTGACTCATGAGTTACTGTACTACAACGATAAATGCAAAAAGAAGACTAGAAATAAATTGAAGTTTCCAGTTTCGACCTATCAAGACATAAATTATATTTAGGTACTTATAAATATATATATAAGTACCAACTACAAATCACTAATTTAAAGTGTATTCATTCATGTCTATAAAATGTAAAAAAATTAAACTTAAAAAACATTTAAAATTACTTATAAATTATTAAAAATACTCAAAGTAAAAATTCAAGTTTCGAAGTTTTACATTGTTTATGTTCGAGAAAATGAGACTAATAAACTAACATTGTAGGAATAAGAAAATCTTAAGAGAAGGTGATTTTTGTGGGGTTGAAAAACGTAGACCTACCAATAAACAGCTCATTGTGCATTGATATACTATTATTATCGTCGTATTATGCATTTAAAATTTTCAAAATATTATATCATAAATCATAATAATATATGCCAACAAAATACAATACGTCATATATTATATTATGGATTAAAAAACCAAAAAAAAAAATCATTCTCATTGTCGGTAATATTAGTATTGTTGCAGGTAATTACTAATCCGACTCGTATCCACTTATAATATTCCAGTACTTATAAGTCTAATACGCAATTATTTGTCACTCGTCTGGACGGCTTTAACCGTGTTTCGGTTGGCCGCGTAACCGGTAAAGTTACAATATACATACCTACTCGGGCCGTGATAACGATCGGCGCACGACGATTATTCACTGTCCCGCGGCCGACGACTTATCACCACCGATATTTCACCACGCAAGCTCCCCCCGCCCGAGTCATCGCACGGGATGGAATATATTATTATTATTATTATTATTATCGTCTTCGTCATAATGCGTAATATAATGATATGATATCATACCCACCTTCGGCGTTACACACGTCGTACCATTATACGTTATATATAGTACCGTGCGAGTATAATATACAATACAATGTAATAATGATATTATTATTATTATACGAAATGACGTGCGAGATGTGCGCCGGGTAAAACGGCGGCGTTTATCAACAGCGGTGGTGTAAAACCATAACTGCCGGAGGAACTCGAGGGTGCGGCCCATCCCTTTGTTTTTACAATATTATATGTATAGTTTTGATTTTTGACAAAATATCGCAGTTCGTTTTGTAGAGCGTGACTCGTTATCGATCAATTCTTCTGCATATACGATTATTCCTCTATCTTCGACTATTTTAAGTTTTGAAATAGCCCCACAGCAAGTATATAATTCTATTCTATATTGTTGTGTTCAAGAACACTATTTACCTCGTTTGGTGGAAAAATGCACTGCAGGTTTACGAGGTAATGATAATGGTACCTAAAATTTCGGTAGAAAAGGGTGACGACCATTTGTTTTTTTAACGAAATAACTATTATCGCATACGTAGTAAATCCCAAAGAAAATATTGTGCTTTCTAGTTTAAATTCAGTCAGATCAACACTGGCCCAAAGTGTTGGGACTGAACGGAGTTCATTTAAAATCCCGCTCACGGGCCGAAACGTTAAAGTTAAGCCACCGATCAACAGTGTATTTTTGGTGGAGACTATTTTACACAATAGTCTCTGGACGAAGAATTGCTGGTCCGTTTATATTTTTTTCGCGTAATTAAAAACATTAGTATTCTCTTTCGGATGCGGTTTCGTCGGGTATTACATCTTAAGTACCATCGACAGTACGCGCGTGCCGATCGTGCACACTCGTCACGTATAACTGTATAAGTATATAACATGTATAGGTATATAGTGCGTTAATAGAAATCCTTCGTTGGTTTATAGAAGGGCAGAAAATCCCATTGAACTCCAGTCCGAATCTTTACCTAGGAATGTTGATTTTATATACGTAAGTACACTGTTCTTTTTTTTTTTTTGCATCTATGCGCTTATTTTTCCCTCTACTTGCTGGGCGCGCCTATCGGTGTGTAGTAATAATAATGATAAAAAAAAATCAGTACCGCCGGAACCATTGCCGTCTCGTTAATTAATGATGATTATTATTATTATTATTATTATTATTATTACTATTATGTCCACGTAATCATCGGCCGCCGTTACCGTACAGCTGAGCACTGTTTGGTATCCTGCTGTCTGGTATCAATCCGGCTCTTACCCCTCAGGATATCCGTACCATAATCATCATGATAATAATAATAATAATCATCACAATTACGACCGCGACTATACGACTTCGACTAAGACGATGACGATGATGATGATAATAATAATATATGTGCGTGTGTACAGGTCAATCGTGGTAGTGTGCGGTGGAGGAGTGAGGAGGTCCATGACCGTGGACCGCAGTGATCGATTCACCACGGCCTCGCCGCCTCTCCGAAACCAAACCTATACTGCTTGCCCTTGGCCGTTCCACGATTACACGAGAGCAACCGTCGACGACGCCACTGCAACCGCCGTCACCACTTTCATCGTCGCCACTACCGTCGTCGCCTCGTAGTGGCAAAAGGGACACCTGGTTATGTTGTCCGAGTGTCCGGTTTGGATTTGGCGCAGCGTCTCCGTATTGGACGCGTCTTGGCGCCACCGTGTCATCGACTCTTTCTCACACACACACACACACACACACACACACACACACACACACACACGTCACACACCCTCTCACTCTTCTTTTATCTCCAATCTCTCAATAACATGCACGCTAACCTACACATAGGTACAACGGTCAACGAGGGAACCACTAAAGTGAACTTATCTGCACATCTAAAAACCACACTGAGTAGTGTTATATTATGTTTACTAGGTAGCCGTACAAACCGATTTCGTCCGGAAAAACAACGACGGTTACAAATTACGGCATTTGCAACTTGGTATATTTCGGTTTAAGTGTACTAACTCCGTGTGAAAATCTGTTTAGCCATTAAAGGCGTGCCTCCACAAGTGAAATAATCTGCAACACTCATTTTTAACTCGATCATTTGAGTGGTTCGGCTGTATATATATATTTTTTGAAAGTCACTGTAGAAACCGGACAGATGGCGACACGGGTGTGTCATCTGTACGTCCACCCTCAATTTTCAGGGAACAAGAGTTTGGTCTATAAGACTATGTTTCAAACCTGTACCGAAGTGTCCGCTATAAGTTAAAAAAAAATCACTCGACGATTGGTGTTTCTATAGGGCTCATCCGTGACAAAAATACCTGTTATGAATTAATGACAGTTACAGTTCGAATGAGGCCCTAAAGTTTCAACAGTCAATCATTTTTAGGAAACATATCCGAGCTAAAAATTTGTCCGCGGCGAAAACCCAGTCAAAATCGGTTTAGCCATTTAGAAGATTATACCGGCCTGGACTAACGACAGACAGTTCGATCGTATATTTTATATGCACTTATATATATATAAGTGTGTGTGTAGTGTGTAAACGCATCGTTCTATATCTGTGTATATTTTGACCTATATCGACGTTTTTTATACGAGCGCATATTATTTATCATATTATCAGTGATAATAAATCAACATAAATTCACTGTTATTATTTTCGTTTTGATAGAAATGTGTATATTATTTCCACACAATATTTGTTCTCGAATTTATATGTACATACTACATAGGTACATAATCATAGTTGGTAGTATTATACAATACGCCTATCTACGATTTATTCTATTGTAAATACGATAAAAATAACAACAGTTTATGTTTTTTAGACACGTTCCACGCACACTATTTTTATTCTTCAACCCTTCTCTATTTGTATTTTTTTTTTTATACTATATAGGTACCTAAAAATATAAACTTGTTTTTCAAGACATTTATTTAAAAAATAACTTTTCGAAATTCCACCAAATTAAATTTATATAATTTGTTTTTGCCTTACTCGGACGTCATTAATTAACGGGAATCGACAATTGTATAGTACTTGGTAATACCAAACGGTTATTGCACAATAATAATGAAATTTAATAACACAAAAATAATATTTATAGGTTAGAATCGTTTTTTAAAATTTACATTATACGATGATCTGTCAATATTAACTCTGATAGGTGCATCAAATAAAAGTATATATTTGTTTGGAATAATGGTATGTTAACATAAACTTTTCAATATTATTGAGTTATTCTTAAAACTCAAAAATAAAATGTAAAATTATACAGAAATAGATGTGATATAAAAATAAAAATAAAACAAAAGTTATACTATTGTAAATATGTACCTTATTAGTTATTATAGTTATTACAAATATTAATGTTATTTATACAACTCATTTAAATATAAAATAATATACTACTTAGGTACTATAAAATAAAAATATGATTTAATTTGCACACTAAATGTTCAACAAATAATAATTATTGAAATGTCAAATTTATTTATTTATTTTATTTACAAATTCTTTATACCAATGACGCAATGCTATCAGTAAATTTCCATATAATTATTACAAACGAATACACGCAATAGGTACCATTAAAAGTTTATACCTCAAAGTTTTTGAAACATTATGTAAATGGTATGGTTAAGAAATACTCAATAAGTACACCATGGTCCAAAGACCGAAATATATAAGTGCTATACATAAATTGCTCACCATATAATGTGAATTCAATGAGTGATGCTAATTTTACGTACAGATAAACGCAAATAAAATTCGCTAATTAGTGATAAAATATGTTATCAGTCAATAACTCTCGTAAAATTTCGCATATTTAGGTCATTAACTAACTCAAAAATCAAAATTAATATTGATACAATGATACGCATATGTAGGTCAGAAAATTATTAGTAGCAATATTATTATATACCTATTTTATACATATAAATAATTACTAGACACGCATTAAAATATACTTTAAAATTTTAAAAAGCCTGCTGTTTTAATAATAAATTATTCAATTTTCGTATTTATTTTAAATACATTCAACACAAAGATAAACTATTATAATAAAAATAAATAAATATTAATATTCCATTATAAATGTAAGCTATTTTGGCTAATGAGCCGCAAAAAAAAATTGATTTCATAAAGAACGTTTTCGGTAATAATTTTCATACTTGTCTAGATTTTAATAGAACTATGAATAAACTGATAAAAAAAATAAATAAAAAATGAATGGATTCCGTTTGTATTACATAAAACCAGTTGTACATGTGTCATACTTAATATGTTTTAGCATACGCGTTTTTCAACGATCAAGTTTATGAAATGTTAAACCGTATACTATAAAATTCAATGAAGGTTTATAATATTACTGTGTAAGTATAGGTACATAATAATTATAATATTATTATTACACACAACTATAAAAAGTACTAAATGTCCACGTGAAAAATGCGTATTATATAAAACGTCAATAACAATCTATAAACAACAACTTACATTTACAAAACGTACGATATCCATTATACGGTTGACCAGAAGAAAAAACGGCACATTTCATATGCAGTTTGAAAATATGTTTTAAAAACTTTGGCATAGAATATTTTTATTCATTGCGTCGTACCACGCGTAATTTGAACTTTTAAGGCTTTCGACTGTTGAACTTTGAATCACACGTTTTATGGGTTTATTGAAATACAACATTAGCAGAGACGCAAAAGTTTCATTTACCTATACATAATAATATTATGCAATTATATTTTCATTAGCTATTCGCTCTAAACATGTATTTAGCTTGTGTAAATAACAGTTGGTAGTGTAAATATAATATAATCGTTAGTATCGAAATAGAAAACATGTAGAGAATACGGAATGGGCCATAGAAAAAACCAAACTCAGTCTTAAAAAAAATGTGTTTAATTAAAAACCAACAAACGATTTCCCAACGAATTTCAAAATACGAAAATATTGCGAAATAAAGTGGTTTCGATCTCTTTGTCGGAACCCCGTGGAATTTTTCGTTGATTAGATTTATGATATTAAATTTTGTATGCGAAAAAAACGAGATTTTTTTCTCGTGGGATGTCTTAGCTTTGCTTGAGAAAAATTCTTGTGTCCCAAGTATTTTGGAGCATTGATACAAGTATTATTGTATTGATGTCAATAGGTTTTATTAACCAAATATACGATAATCCACATTATGATGTAATTGTTATAACATTCTATTTTAGTTTTTTTTGTAATGTAATAATCGATTACAAATTACTTACAAGTCATATATTTTACAACATCAAAATAGTAGTTTGCTTATAATTTCAGTACCTAATAGTTTTTTTTCCTTTCAGTTCTATAGACTTGAATTTGAATATATTTAATTTGACAAATTTGGGGTTTTTAAGAAATCCTAGTGTTGCGTCCAATTAATTGTGTACTTATGCGGTATGTTGGAGCTGTTAATGTGTTATTATGATGTGTGTTCGCTATATGTATCGTTCCAAGTGTTATACATATAGATCGCCATAGTTTACTTTTAGGAGTTTGGGAACCCATGAGTATAAACAATATCTGTTTATTATTGTTTTTTTTTTTTTTTTAAATTTGGATTTGCCGTTCAATTATCATTTTGATTTCCTTTAGTTTAGTTTTGAGTTCTGTTCTTATCATTTAATCATAATTTGATCTTTTATTTGATTTTTGTGTCTGCTACCTATGTATGTTCTAATATTTACGGATGGTGCGTTTATTGACAATATTGCTCTTTTGGCTCCTTAGACCTTAATATGCATATTCGTTATCTTCGGTTACTGTGAACCGGTATCAAAATTGAGGTATGATAATTATTTCCCTATTTTGTGTTTTGAATGTTGTCCCTAATAACATTATTATTCAGTATCAAAAATTAAACATTCATCTCCAATTTCCTGAAAGCGTATCGAAAGAAATCTTCGACTGCAAACCGTCGTAAAAAAACTCGAAAAAAAAATATGATGTCAATAATTATTATATTCGTAACAGTAAAAATAATAACACGCATACAATTATTATATAGCGGTTTTCATTTTATTATAATTTGTATTGCACTTGTCCCAGTTTATCGGCCTATATGCTATTTATAAACATTTAATAAGATCTGCAGTATAATATCGATTTAAATATAGTGTGGACATGGGACTTGAATGGGCGAGCCATTTATTTAAATACGCCAAGTGGCGAGCCTGAAACGATTACATCAATAATTATATGGACGTGCTGAAAATAGTTTACAACATGATGTTATTATATGGTCGGGTTCGTTATTCGATCATTTTTCACGTCGAGTATACGCGTGGCACAATCAAAAAAATATAATATTACAATATTTGAGCAAAAACATTTTTTTTTTGGGCCAAGCGTGTCGCCGACTGGTGATAAAATAATGATAATCAATTTTTGGTGCGGTTAAAACATTTATTTTTCATTTTTTTGCATGTCAAGCAATAAACGCGTCCACGTGAAAACCAAGTCTACCGTCCGAGCTTATCATTTTCTTTACCAATTGGGGATGGACCACTGAATTTTCCGGTCTATTATTTTTTATTATTTATTTAGAATATGATTTATAACACTGCGGCGCGGCGGTCCGCTCCATTCATTTAGGTATAGACATACCGTGCGTGTACCTACATACCAACGATGGCAAATTTCCATAGACAATAATAATAGTGAACACCAGCACACCCTGTATTACTGTGAGTTGTGTGTTCCTGGTTTCAGTATCATCCGGATTGACCCGCATGGTACATGTTATATTATTGTATTATAAGTATAGACATAATAATTGTTCTATGAGTGAAAAAAAAACGACAAAATATTATTGCTCTTTTCAAACCGATTACCGCGTTACGACACGCGTATGGTTCTCAAGGATGAGTTCCACGTTTGGCGCGTATTTGGACTTGTTTTCTTGAGCACTTTTTAACATACAAGCCAACGTCCACGGTGTATTTATTTGTATTTCTCTTAGGACTATCCGGCTGACATTGAATTTGGCACCGTAATGAAAAGTAAAAACACGACACTTAACCGTCGGAGGCGCAGTCGTGCTAAATTCGAGTGACATTTAAAATTGTGCAATGTATGCCTAACTATACCTATACATAGGTACGTCATTCAATAAACAACAAACCGATAAAAAATTACCTTGGTCTAAATATTACGGGTAATATGCGGAAATTGTGCCGTTTCGTTGTAGGTACGGTGGTTTTGAAGTGAGTACCTATATAGTTCTGATAAATCTCGTTATCCAGACAAGTATTACAAAAAAATTGGTTATCAAACATCCACGCCATCACATTCAATCACGATATTACCATACCTAGGCACCTGCCTTGGCTATAAATGCGTCAATTCTATAACGTCAGAAAGAAGATTACAGAAAGAAAAAATGCGCATTTATATGTATGTGAGTAGACGATTATGTCATTTCAGCTGTTTGATTTCTAAAGTTATCACTGCGCAATTAAACTTTACCAAGTAGACGATATAGTAAACGAGATTGTTTAGTAGGTAATTATTGATTTTTAAATTCAATCTACCGTGATGGATATTCCCCATAGGTTCCACACTGTTTAACTTGGAGTGTTTATTAATCATTATTTGTCTCAGCCTTTTGTCTCATCGATGCATGTTCGGAGTGCCGAAACTGTTATAATGTTTCAAACAATGAACTAGTAAACGCACATCACTCGTATACGAGCCAACCACATAATAAACGCGTATTTAGTTCCGGTTATACTGTCGAGTGCCGATATTGATTTTAGTACCGTCTTCAGTATACCACTCCAAACTTCCACGAACACATAGAATATTTATGTGACTATTTCCGCGGGAGACTTTTGATTATCCGAGGCCCGTACACGCACTGGTTTTAAGACTGCTCAGCTTCTTTGTAATCATTATTTATTATTCCCCATCGTTTCCCATACACCCACAGGAAGTTCCGTTTTGGAGTATGAATTTTTCTCGACGGGGCTAATAACATATTACGATAAAACTCGTTTCGAAAAGTCCTGCAAAGATCTCTTTTATTTTTATGAACTATAATATTATATTTTATTGGTAGATTCAATTTCGTTTCAACCTATATCAATTTGTCTGAAAGAATTATTATTCAATCGTTAACACTTGTTTCTTGCTGTGACTCTGTTCTGAACGTTTAAATCTGTGATGATTAAAAATTATGCTCTAATCGTGTGCATAAACCAATTAAGTACTTAATTTAACGGCTATTGAGCGTTTATACGCCGACTGTTATATATACACTTGAACCACAATATAGTTACATTAATAATAATAACGGTACCGTGCATAATAATTGTATGCAATAAAAACACGAATGTATAGAAAATATTAACGATCAATTAAGGTTTTACGTGAAAAATTATGTTTGATTTATAGTCGAGTTACGTGCATGATTGATCCTATTTTGTTATTTCACGCTTTTGAGGGAAATATTCTTTGCACATGCGTCTATGCAAGGTCAATTTGATTCAGCTACCTACGTAATCTTACAAAAAAAAAACGAGTCAAAATGCGGAAATATAAAAACACACGTGCACGGCGACAACTTGACTAGAATTTTTATTCGATTTTCCACCGATGGGCAGATTAAACGAAATTCTGTTTCAACAGATCCACGCTCTGAAAAAAACTATCGGATAACGAACTGATTGCGGAACACAATATAATATGATATTATAACATTAAAGATGTATTTTGTGTTTTTATTTCTAACACGGGCAGCGAACGATCCGTATACACGAGTTTACTAGATAGTTAGGTAATAAACCAGGAAACCTTACACGTACGTGTAAGTAATGATATTTTATTCTACAACGTACGGAATTATACACACACGCATATTATCAATGTCTTAGTAATAATTTTCAAATAAAACGATTTCAAAGTCATTAGAACATTTACAACGCATTTACTAGCAACTAATTACTAATAATTATTATGCGTTTAATTTCGCTATAATATACACTGTCGACTTAATTCGTGTCCAATATTTTCAGTGTGTTTTCTTTAGTGTGCATGTCTCACGTGCATATTAAAATCATTTGACAAAAACGGTTAACTATATGTTTAATTCCACGTCGTCGTAGAGTATATACAATACGATACATACCTAATAATATTATAATAGGATCGCAAAAGTTACATTGTTTTTAATATAATATTGGCGGACAAAAAGTGAAATAAATTATAAATGCGACCGGCCGCTGCAGGTTATACACTATTATATATATATAATACCTACCTTTATATAATGTATATAGGTACATGCGGTATACTTAGGTACCTGGTTAATTTTTGTTTTTTACTCTTACGGGCGGGAGACTGGCGACGGTGACAATAGATACTGTAACAGGCATAATAATGTTATGTTCACCTTTATAAATTAAAGCGGCACCTATCTAATCGGAGGAATAATAATAAAAAAAAAAAATCCATCCCGGATAGTAACGAAATCGGTCGACGATTTTTTTTTTTTAATACACTTTTCGATGTAGTAAAAACTCGTATCCGGATATTATTAGCATTATAGTAATAATTATTATTATCACCGCTAGTATTCAAATACACCGTAGCCGCGGTGCACGAGAGATGTCACACTTTCTAATGACGCGGCCGGCGCCTCCTTCACACACGCGTACAACACGCGCCGGGCGGGAGAATCGAAAGTTGACTTCTTTTTTTTTTTTTTTTGTTTTTCATCAATACGTCCTATATACATATTGTAGCCACGCATATTATGGCGCGGGGATTTATTTATAGAAACAAGAAAATGGTAAAAAGAATGCGGTCAATGTGCAAACGGGCGCTCATTGTTTATATACGATACGAGCATAATACGATATTATAATGTTATTATGCGTGCGGAAGAAAAGAAAGAAAAAACGCGACCAGTGTTTATTCAGTGCGTATGCGATCAATCATAAAGTGTATGCGCGCTTATGGCAGCGGCGATGTGAGGTCGTGTCAACAATCTCCGAGATCAACGGTCTCTCGGGGCGGCGACAGCATAATAATAATATAAAACCGGATAAAATAATATATTATTATTAATCAGATGAATAATATATAATATTATAATATATATGATAAAAAAAATAAAAAATTTTGAACCTCGAATATTATCGCGCCGGTAAAATCGTTCGACAGACGCGTTGCAGTTCCAACGGAGCGAAATAACCATTAATTATAATAATATTATTATTATTATTATTATTATTATTATTGTGTCACGAGCGTGTATATGCGCAAGGCGTAAACGCTGTCCAAAACTATGGTAATAATAATTACTGCAGTTGTATACGATTGCGAGAGGATATTATTCGGCCGAACTTTGTGCTCCCAATATTACTATAAATATTGAACCGTTTGTAGATTAAAGGCGGACGACCACCGTAGTTAATCGTTATCAAAATATGTGTGTATTGCATAGTATCAATATAAACGGTGACATCACAATATCGTTATTGTACTATTTGCAAGGGTTGTCTGTAGTATTAGTGTTGTAAGGGTACGTAATTTTTTTTTTTTGCATTGGAAACGCCGTAGTTCGAATTTCTTATTATTATTTTAGTACTTTACAACGTTGGGTTATATCGTATATATAAAAAAAATTATTTTCACTCTGTTTTTGAAACATTTTTAAAATTTGATCATTTTTATAAAGGCCAAATTTAGAAGATTTTCATTTTATTGTACACGAATTATTATTTCAAGTTATTTTTGCCACAATAACCTTATGGCATTATTATTTATTTCACTACCTGTCGGGATAAAACGTTAATAATAAAAACCATACATTTTCTAAACTCCAAATCAAAATCATTTTTATCATAATATAGTATAGATTATTTTAAAAATTAATTTGAAAGTGTCTTTGGAATTTTGAATTAAAATGGAAAGTGCTTCACTAAATGTCTGTAGTAGCCTAATCGAAACACGTCAGCTGTCAAGGTATATAGTATCGTCCGTTTTTTTCAAATAACTCCTAAGTCAATAAAACACTTAACTACGAATTCACTGCATTTTTGATAACACCGCTATCGCTACTCAACGAGTGAACAATTTAGCGACATTATTAAATATATTAATTTTTTTTTTTTGTTTTTACAAAAATATAGAATCACAGAATACTAGCGTACGATTGCGGATTGTAAAATCAAGTGCCAACAACTGCAGGAGTTGACGAATTCGAAGACTGTACAATACGATACAATAATACCTATATAATATTATTGTAATGAACGTGTCACAGGAAAATCGATAAATTAATGTTTTTTCAGCCATAATATTAAAACAGGATGACGAAGCCGAATCCCGACGATGAACCAGTCCATAAGCTCTCGGACGTCTCATACGACCAGCGGGTTATACGATCATCTCCGGAGGCTGTCGTGCGCGTCGCCGACCTATCTTGACGATCGACCAAACCCCCCCCCCCACCCGACTTTCACTCTCGCGAGAGACCCCGTTCGGTTTATGACGCGCCCTCGACGTCTCCGTGACTTCCGGTCGCACAGCACTATACACACGGTATATGATGTACAAGTCTCGGGCGCCGATCCGTCGCCAACTACGAGACGTGTAATCTATATTCGCGAGTGTGTTATACAGGGTGCGTGCGTCCATGTGGAGGTATTTTTAACAACATTCAGACACGGCAGTCGGACGGGATACGAGCGCAAATATGGTGCGAGACACGATATTCTCATGTAGGCGCAAATCGCAGTAAGGGTGCCGAGGGGCGAATTATAGCACACTGAACTGTAGAGCTAACTGCAGCATCCACCTGCTATCGCCTGTAGACATTTTATGATTTTATAAATTACATTTTCTCGAATAATTTGTATTTATTTATGTGGGTATATTATGTGTATCACTACAGGACACTCCTTAAATTGTCCCTTAGATCGATGTATTTGAAAATGATATGGTCCTTTAGTATACCTACTTAAAAACTCCGAAAATCACGATATGAATAAATACATGTTTTAAGTTTGAAACGGGGAGGAGCATACTTGGTGAATCACCCTGTATATAACGAGTTATGTATATAGGCCGATCGAGGCGTGCATAATTGCCGTAGTTCCAATTTGCACGTCTTCCGTGTCGACAATTTTCACTGTCGACAGTCGAGGTAGTGGTCACGTACTCCTACGTACGTAGTGTAAAATATCTCCTACAATCGATATTTTAGCCACTGAATGGTTCGATTTTGATTCACTCGTTTTTATATAAGGTAGGTTTGGTCATATCACATCGTGGATATACAGTCCCTGCAGTGCATATAAGCCACAATACATTATTTAATTTTAATCTTACATAACACAATATTATATTGGTAGGTACAACAGCCATACGATATAGTTCAAAACAATTGAAATAGGTGCCTAATTGAATAATCTGTTTTAGAAAGAAAAAAACTACGTCTTACATATTATATAACTAGGGTTTGTTAATTCGACACTATGTAGATAACTATTAGGTACTTCGATTATTTACCATATTCGATTTAATGGCTTCTTATATTATTACAGCTGTAGGTTTCAAATTATTTGACTTTCACGGGACACTGTTATTTTTTTTTTTTGGTTTTCTTATGTATATTTATAAAAAATAAAACACGTGATTTTTATATAATATATTATTCAGAATCCAAATACCTAATAGAAATGGTTATATAAGTTTTAAACTATAACTATCTAGAAATTAATAAGACAGTAAAAATAACAAAGATATGAGAAATAACAAACGATTAGAAATGTCTCTTTATGCTTCTGAGTAAAATGTATTTATGGAAATCAAAATTTAAAAAAACATAAACCTCATTATTATTTTTATTATTATTACTTAATTTTGTATAACATGGAGATAAACGGTCTATCCTATAAAATTATACATCCAACATTTTCAACAGTCATAATATATACGGAAAGTTAGCAACTTATTTTGTTTAACTATAAACTAAGTATAAGCTACTGAGTGATTCACAATAATGTTAACCATCTTTTTATCCTTAAATAATGTGTTTTTTCTGATTTTTGTAATTTTTAGTTACAGTTGGTAATTTAGATTTTTTTTTTCAAATGAGAATTATAATATTTTACTGATTATTATTTTTTGAAATTACTCACACATTTAAATCGAAATCCTAATTAGTAGTTACTAAGTTTTCTAAGTTATTAAGCTTTATATACTAAGATATATATTATATAATATTTATTGAAGACAGTCAAATACTTATTAAATTCAGCCGATTTCTTACAAATTATAACATTTTAATTAATTACTATAATTTTCCTCGTTTCCCTCATATCTTTAAATTTATTACGTATTAATATATCCTGAAATATTATTTTCTCAATAAATAAAATATTTAATAATTCAGTATAACTACCAACGTCTTTGAATTTCGATTTTTATACATCAAAATGTTTAAAAAATAATAATCTGCTTAATAATTTAGTATTTATTGTAAAAAATATGGTTCTCACCTTGAAAAAGTAAGTTTTTATCGACTTAGAACACTCTTTACATATAATATTTAAAAATATTGTCAAATATAAAAACGTAAAATCAGAATTTGAATAAATTCATTATTGATGAATAAACTGGGAGTGAGCAATCTTAGTGAATCATTCTGTATATTATTATTATTTATATTTACACTGAAGTCGTATAAATTATACCAATTAATGCGTTTGTCTTTACAAATATGTTTACACGTACGTCATTTTTTATGATACCATTTGACCATGAGGTATACTATTATATCAATGTTATCACAGATATTTTTTCATGCTATCACTATATTTGTGAAAAATATAATATTTTTTTTTTTCAATTGTTTTTCATGACTTATAACAGTACCTACATTGATAACAGTTATTAATAGTAATTAATATAATTTTTTATAATATGTAATACATTCTTTGCAATTATTATTATGTTTTTATTACAATATCGATAGGTATGTACATTTTTTTTTTTTTACCCGAACGCCTAGAATAATATGAACACGTAATATTGTAATGACCAACAGACGTAATAATAATTAATATGTACAGTCAAAATAGGCATGTAATCGAATACTGCTCCGAATAATATACGACTGCCTTTACAATAATTCAGTTAATAATTAAGATCATTGGAATATAGGTACCTAAAAACGTTTTAATCATCCCAACGTTGTTGAACTCGCACTAAAACAGTGTTTATCCTTGTACGGGAATTAAAGTGTTGTTGGAGCTAAAGTTGTTATGCAATTTTCATTTTCTGGATTTTACGATTACGGTATCTATTATTATATGATTACCCCAGCCATCGAGATTTACCACCTTGCCGTTTTTGTACACTTTTCTCATTATCTGTCTCGGTAAATTGTAATATGATTATGGAAGTAGGTAATTGATTTCCCTGTGGACGAGCATTATAGGCCGGCGAGTATGGTACCCACTACCCGTGTACAACATAAAGACCGTAGTAAATTTACGAGATCCAGCCATGGCGTGTCGCCAGAAGGCGCGTTAAAACAATAAATTGATAAAAAAAAAAAATAAAAAAAATAATAATAATAATAATAAAATATATAAATTAAAAAAGTATCTTTGAAAAACGTGTTCTTTATGTTCTCCACTCGAATTTTATGGTCCAAAATGTAATTATCTCCCGGGATCACGCCATCGCGGGCTGCCGGTTTGGTTTACATATTATTATTATTATTATTATGTCGAACACACACGCGGCATTGGCGTCGAAATATTATGCTCCGGGGGTCGTTTGATTTGTTTATTATTATTATTATTATTATTCTTTTCATTAGTGGAAAATATGTTCTTGTCCTTATCGGCGCTATGATATTATTGTAGCTTAGGTTCCAATTATTATTGTTTCACTACATAGCACGGTAGACGAACGTAGGATGTAGTAGGTAGTGCTAATATACCAAGTACCTAACACACGTCCTCGCCGAATATAGTAAACCGTATACGTCATATTATTATTATTGTTATTATTTACGCTTTCGTAGTTTCGTCCTTTTCACAAGGCTGGACATTAACGAGTTAAAAAGTTAAAGTTAAGTTAAAAAGTTAATTTTATTTTAACTTTTTAACTTAACTAGTCACTTTTGGCTTCTCATTAACTTAACTGTTAACTTACTAAATTTCTTTCTTAATTAACGTGAAATTAACGAGTTAATTTTTCATTTTAAGAAGTAAGTCAAGTTAATTTATTTTGTTTTTAATTTTATAATATTTCACTATTTCGGTCTATTTCGTTTTCATGTCAAAAATGTATGTATCGTAAACTGTTAAAAGTTAAAAATGTATATCATTCGAATCTAACTTATATGGAAATACTATATGAAGTATTAACATTATATCCTATAATTTAGTTTTGGGTTGGAAAAAAATTAAGTACGCTAGCGTTGTATAAACAAATTAACTTTTTTTTAACTTAACAAAAATTTAACAAAAAGTGTGTACTAACTTTTAACTTAACTGAGTTAACCTATAGTTAAATTAACTTTTAACTTTTAACTTTCTGTTATTGGTGCATATTAACTTAACTTAACTGAGTTAAAAAAAAAAACCCATTAACTTGCCCAGCCTTGCCTTTTCGGTTTTCAAATGTTGTTCATCGCATGCGTATATTAACTATTTAAACCTATTTAAATACCTACCCAGCGGTAATACGTGTGCGCCGTACATAATATTACCTATAATAATAATATCAGATGACGAAAACGGTCCCTGTAGTGAAAATAATAAAGCGAACCAACTACCAACCACACCCGCACATAACAAACATCATATTATATTATGGTCACAGTGTTTACTATAATTTTACTCACAATAATTACAACTCAATAGCGATATTTGTTTAAATTTGTAAAGTGTGCCTACACCTTAGCACCAGCAGTGTAATGTACGCACATAGTACCTATTATAGCATCATTCGTGCAGATTGTCGATCGAAATCTTAGTGGCTCACGCCTCGGGCACGACAGTAACATAATATTATTATAATAACATATAATACACTTTAAGTACCTACTGCGTGTTTTTCGTGTCACATGTTTGTTTACAAAGCTTTTAAAAATAAAATTCTAGTTTGGTTTTTAGATTCTGTGCGGAGCGATGAAATGCAATTGGCTTAACAATGATGCGTGTGGTTTTTTTTTTTTAGTCTGTCATCGCCATTTTTAGCAGTAATAATGCTCCAATCTTTTTAGAAAAATAATATAACACATTTATTGCAGTGATCTACTGCCTAAACTCAATGATACACTCGAAACCTACTATATAGCAATAGTTCGACTTTGCTGTTGTTTTTGGATTTTTTATTTCGCGTTAATTTACGGAGCACTTGTTTCAAAATTATACGGAACGCTCGCCGCGACTGTACGTGCAAACGCCTAAATATATAATTAATTATCAAAATGTCTGCCAACCCCTATTGACCCTATACAGTATACATAAAATGCACTTCGGGCGTTACTCTCCGAAATATTATTTTATGTGCTTCGACAATCCCTCTGCTGTCTTTGTTCATCACATCCATCCGACTTTTCTATACCGGCCACCCTTCTTTCCAGTACTTTTGTATATTTACACGAAAACCTCTCGCACTCCGAGACACGCAACACCTCAATGGGTTTTCTTTTTATCTCCTTTCATTGGTACTACCTCTGACATATTTATTTATTTTTTTACCTTATATCCATTCATGTCACACCATCCATCTCAACATTCTTATCTTGATTACTTCGCGTTCCTCGGACTCCTATTCAATTTCATCCCCAATATCACAAAGTGCTTTGAGCGTAAATACAATTTTCAATACGCCATGATTTCGGTCGCTAGTCGGTCTGCAATATTCAGTAGAAAAAAATCCCCACTATTGTCAGATGTACGACTATAGGTAAGTTGGGTACCTATACTGCAAATATTACGGCTCACGAGTAAGTCCCTGCACTCAATTCCATTGCTGGCGGTAAGGGTTTGATATAATTTAATTTTTTTTTTTAGTTAATCGCATTACTCTTCACACACACACACACACACACACACACACACACACACACACACACACACACTGTGTTAATAATGACGTAAGCATTGGGCCCTGCTAACTATCGTGGATTTAGTATCTACGTTTAGAGCCACCACCGCCAGTTAAGTTTTAAGAGGGTTAAATCTACATTTTGCCCAAGGCTAATTATGTCTCTCGAGAATCATTAGAAAATCCGAGACAGACGTAATACTGATTAATTAAATATACCTGGGGTGGCGGGGAAGGGTGGGCGGAAGATATGCGAGTGTGTAGTTCAGCGTCCACATTCCACTGGGTTGGTCAAAAACAAAAAGGCTGGTAAGGCGGAATCAGCGGGACTAATTTCGCATATCCCAGGGCCCCGGAAAACGCCCCAAACACGAAACTGTTAATGAAACCAAACGATTTGACTGAGGTGTTGTGAAATTCCAAAGGAATTCCCGTGGAAAATGTACCGAGACTAGGGGGCGTTCTACCGGAATAACCAGGATTGTTATGTCGTAAATACAGAATTTACCACCACTACGCCAAAGTTGTAACTTAGGTCTAAGCCTATCTCCTGTATGTCATATAAGATGTAATACTGCGCCAACGCGAAATTGTAACCCTCTAGAATACAAACTCACGTATATGTAGAAACGGTAAGGTTCAAGAACCTGAAAATTATGATTGTAAATAAATATTTGAAATAGTGACAAATTTGGCAATAGATATTCCAATTTTCAATCAAGTCGGCCAGTCAAATGTTTTAGTATCTTTCTCGAATATGTTCCTATTACAATTACAATTTGTATTCATTTAAAACAGATTGGCAATATTTGTTATTTTGTATTTCTAATGAAAAATATAATAATATTTATTATTTACGATTCATTCGTACTCTTTCAAACATCATTATTTTTTAAAGTTCGTATACCCTGCACGCCAAGTATTTTGTACTATAAATTGTTATTTTATAATTGATCTCGTTATGTAGTATTGCGTCCCCAAATCGTGTTTAATGACTTGAAAAAAATCAAAAACAAATCCAGATCTCAGATATTATACTCACTTCCTGTATAGTTACTATGTCGCAAAAAGATTGGAAAACATTTCAAAAAAAAACAAATAACAGCTGATTTATGCACTTTGTAGGTAACACAAACTTAACGTCTTTGCTGTAACTATATGCATTATTTGTTCAAAAGTCGTTGAGGCTAAATTTACGCATACCAAAAATTTTGTATAAGGTACTTTTACGTTTTGATGTTGTAACTACTGAGTACTGACGCACATACAATATAAAATATATATATGTGAATTGTAATAATGTATACAATATATTATTGATATGCTCGTAATTAAACGCGAAATTTAAAAGAAATTAATCATCTCATTTGATATTTTCACAATGTTTAGGCCGTTAATTTCGTTTGAGTACGTATTATTATTGCTGCTTATTGTTTTTTATCGACCGGGTAAAGACTTTATCATATTTTTGGAACTGAAAACCCCGTCACGCTCGTTTTTGATACTTAAACAACTCATAAAAAGTAGGTATAGGTACGTATATACTGATCTAACAGCGAAGTATCTTGACTTTTTAACGAAAAATGATTATAAATTATCTCTTGAACTACAATAACGTTATTTATTCTTTCATTTATAACTGACGAACGTGTTTCATAAGTTTAGTCGTAAATTAATTCATAACAACATCTGGAATCGTTCTCTCACGACCACTTAATCTCTATCTAAAGGGAAAAAAACGTGTATGCCAAAATTGTCGACTGTTCGTCAGCTACAGGCCATATGTTAGCATCGCATACTACTTTAAACTGATGATGAATGTTCCTTTTTGGATATTATTCCGTCGGATGTCTCGTATCCAGCGCTATTCAAACTCTGGTTTGGCCCTGAGCCTAACAACATCCGTGGATCATTACTTTCCCGATCACGCCAAAGTCAGATCATTGTGCTGTAGATATAATAATATTATATACGTTGGAGTTATGGGTGTATAAATATTATTTTTGACAATTAAATTACTAATCTGAGGGTTTTGGTATACTTATAGCTATAAAATATGTGACGTTAATGCTTTTTTTTTCTTTAAAAAATCATAATAGCTTTTCTGGTTGTCCAAAAACAAATTTAGATTCTAAACAGTATGCACTGAAGCTATAATATTAAGATTATTATTTTTTTTTATTATTATTATTATTATTATTACTTGGTATATAATAACTTACTTTGAACACGTTTTTTGAAGAGTATAATTGCTATTAAAATTAGTACATAGAGGTACTTACTACCTATTGTAAATTGGACACACATTTTAGATAATTTAAAAATTATTCTATTAAATTCCTAATAAATATTAAAAAAAACGTTTTCGATTCATAACAGCTATTGTAATATTTAAAAAAAATACGGTTTAAGAATAATAATTTTATAGTTTGTGTCAAGTAAGTCACAGAGGATTAAATGTTATTTATAATTTTTTAACAACATCTAATATAAATCAAATTACTTTTTAGTATTATAATGTGTAATCAAATATATGTGGTCAAACATTTTTCATACCATAAAAATGTATAACATTAATACGCAGGGCCATCTCTAGGTCACATATATAGGTACAAACATGATAATATTATGAAGAATATATTGTAAATTATTATGTGATCAAGGTCATCAATAAACATAAACATACTGCTAAAACCTTGTTATTTTTTATACATTGTGACCATACGACAGTATTTAAACTTCCTATTAATAATATATAGGTATTAAATAAGTTGTGTTAACTGTACATTTCAAGAGTGAGTTAAAATACCTATAGTACCTAATAGCGATATCTAATAATATTTAATACCTATGGAAAAAAAATCGATCGTAGGAATATTATTGTTTAATTATTTTACTATTATTATTTTTGTATACATATTATCGTTATACAAATATACAATTGTATATCAATATTCAATAATTAAACCATTATACTTCTTGTACCGTAATTGTTTTTTGCAAGCTAAATACCACTTTCTCAAATATTTTTCTGATTAAATTTAAACTACCGAGTAATAATAATGTTTAGTAAAATATATTATAACTTTTATTTGTATGCATGCAGTTAAATTTAACAGTTATATTTTATTGTATTCATAATAATATATGAATAATTTAAAAAAAATTTAATTTACAATTAAATGAGAACCATAATATTGGTTTTATGAAAAAATTGTAAAATAACAATGTGTTTTTAAATAATATGACAAAGAACGTTTCAATCTCAATAAAAACTAAAAAGTAAAGATACCCTCCCATAACTTAATTTTTGCAGTCCACCAATTCATTTCTTTTAGGTAAACTATGCTTTTGTGCTGTAATTGGTACTTGGTATTATTTATTTGAGGTTTTTTTTTATTGGCCTAATGTCGCATTCATTAAAATTATTTATGTGGAAATAACAATTATAATACTTTAAATAAAATATCACAGATAAGGAACCGTTACTGCGTGTTGTTAAAAATACATTTTCTTCCTTAATAATAATTTTAGTTATTTTTCTTAATTTAAGGTTTTTTTTATTATTTTTCTCCTGTGTCTATTTTTCTAAAATCTTCAACTACGAATTGTCAATATCTCTGATTTCAAAATGCGTCAGAAATATAAAAATTACATACTCCAAGTAAGAGTACGTTGTCAACTAGATAGTGATAGTTGTTGTAAACAAAAAAAAATAAAATAAAATAAAAACCTCCGTTCTATACGACCTCTAGAAAATAATTGTAGTACATAATACACGAGGAAACGTTTTAAATTCTTTAAGACAGCTAATGCATTTCCACTGTCGACAATATTTTTTTCACTAAATGTACTGTTATTACCTTTCCAGAAACCGTACTGTTGCGTTGGCGTATATTTTGACGTGCGGTGTAAAGCGATTACGGACTTTCGATCGACCGTCGTACGACTCGCGACGTACCGACATAATAATAGTATTATATACGACTAGAAAACCATTTATGCCGATGTTTACGACGTGTACGATACGCGGTACAATGCCATCATGTACCTACATCTGGCATCGTGCTTACCGGATCCTTATATTTACATCCATCAGAAATAAACTCTAACGGTGTGTGTGTTGAATCGCACCCGATTCGACTGCAATAATAATATTGTACTTTGCGTGGGTATAATGGGATTAAATAATAATGTCCTCCCCGCCGTCCACGTACCGCTCAACCGCTTCGATATTTTCCAGACGTAAAAGTGTCCACCCCTTCAGTCGCCCGGCTAATATTATACGCGCGCAAAGTGTGTGCACGTGTCGACATTTGCTGAAATGGACCACCGAAGGCGAGTCTCGAGTATCTATTTTTTTTTACACGTCAACCTTTTTTTTTTTTTTTTTGTATCCTTTGAGCGATGCTTTCATACTGTCACACGCCATCGTCCAAACGCGTGTAATCGGACGATACCAGATAATGATTTTGATTGCAATCCCCGCTATTATATTGTGTACCGCGTATGTCTTGGTGAACAGCACGCGTCATACTCAGTTGTTGTATATTCACTGATATCTTCTGTTGTCCCGTTGAGGCCTTTCCAAAGTTGTTGTATTCGGTCGTAAAATTCAATTTGAAAAAAATGTAAGAACGTTAAATAACAACACCTTGGCATTTTTAACCGAATACAAAAACGAAATTTGGCTTAACGTTTGAGTACAGCGTACCTTTATATCATTATAATTATACTATATTATCTTAATATTATGCAGAGGGACGCTTGCAATATTAATATATCCTTTCGATATATTAATATTAAATCGTTCTCATCCATACTTTTATTTAAATAAATTTAAGAAAACAATACTAATAAAGTAATAATTATGAGATGGTCGTAAATTTGAAAAACGTAGACAAGATTATAGCGTATACAAGTCAGTGCATTTCTACAAAGACTAAAAATGACTTCAATACGATTAAAAAATTATTAATTTATGTTGCCATTTATAAAAGAGAAATAAAAAACGCAGTTATTTTTGTCCACACAATTTATTTAACTAGTCTTTTGCAATCAAATCAAAATTCTTAAATATTATATCCATTATCCAAGCAATATTGCCAGCCATCAAAGGCGTCAATGAAATATTACATTTCCAATAAGTTCGTACGAGCGTATAAAACCTATAACGTAGAAAAAAAATAATTTGAATTCAATCTACAGACCTATAACGTTGTTTTGGAATTCTTTGTCATCATTCCGAGAAAGGAGCTCCCGAGGGTATCACCTTCAAAGGTTTAAATGACGAGATTTCACGACTTATTTAACGAATCGCCCATTCGTTTGATTATCCTTGGTACCTAAAAGATTTTTCAGAAAGTCAGGCACACAACGTCAACCGCCTTTTTTAATTGATTTCTTCCTTTGGTGAGAGGCTTTAGTTCACCGAACTGGAATGGTCGTTTGATTGCAAATACTACGTACAAGTCCCTATAACTATTCCGTATGGGGGACCCTAACATTATTTATATTTTTGATAAGCAGTTAAATAAAATGCAAACGCACGATACGATGAATAACACATTTTGCAAAAAGTATATTGTATTTTATATATCAACTAATTATCATTTTACGTATTTTTTTCATCCTGATTTTACAAAAACCATACATACAAGACTAGTGCAATAATACTTCAGCACGTAGTCACTGGAAACGACATAATATTATAATATAGTCACCAAAGTTCGTTTGGACGCGGAAGAGTCGTTGCTGTATATCGTACGTATACATTTTATTATAATAGTAATTATCGTAGTAACGAATAATAGTATAATAGTATAGTAGTATGCCATGGACGGCCTTGTCGTACAGGTGGTTTCCCCCGATTTCCATGACGTGAATATTAAACTATACTACCGCTGCCACACCTTGGAGGTACGTGTTCACTCGTTTTTTTCGTATATATATATCAACAGCAGTGCAGTACTGCGCATCTCATATTCGACTATTATCATTTATATTATTATTTAGTGAACACTTCACAACCACCTTCGTAACGAACTCATTGAAACATTAATAATAAGATAATATTATAATGTATGTATAATAATAGTCGACTCTAACATTTCCACAAACGAACCACCGTAGTGTATGACGAAGATAACAGTCATACAAAATATTATCTAGCCAATAAATAGTACCCTTAGAGCCTTAGAGGTAGTTTCGCAGTTAAGTAAACCAGTGGTTTTCAGTATAATCCAACTTTTCTAAGCACTTTGTTACTAGCATTGTAATATTGCTATTATTATTATTATTTTAGATTCTGATGAATGCATTGATTTTACAATGCTACGTGTGTGTTTTTTTTGTCTATATACAGTTTTACGGTGAAAAAAGGACGACCCACACACGTGGAATATCGCCTAGATAACAGTGGACTTAACCGCGCTGCACATCCTCGTCGTCTTCACTGCTATAATGCCGTCATAAATGGGACATAGTTCGACGAGTTTGAACCTCCCTCACTTTTAGAGGGATTACAGAACGACTTGCCATCCCCGAGTGCAAGATCGCTTTATCCCACACTGGTGGTGATGCATGGACGACCCGAGCTACCCTCCGAATGACGGACCGTTAATTTGGTCATTCGACTGGACGTGTCGATTACACCACATAATATAGCCATCGGCGATCAGGTATAGAGGAGATATTCCTTGCAGTACACCTACGCGGTACTCTGTAAAAAAAATGTTTCGCCATCACACCTGGATCCCGTGTAAAGGTGCAGCTGATGCATGGGTTATAAATACCGTTATCCGCGACCCTCGGTCACTTAGAATAAACATATTAGCATCATATGACAGTCGTTCATATATTATAAGGACTCGTCGACTCTTTTGTAACGGCACCACCGTGGCTCCACTCAGTGGAAACCTCGTGGTAGTGTTCGTTTTTCGCGACTCTTACATTAAATACCTAATAAATAGGATATAATATACAACACGAATAACGACATAACATTATTGAGTAATATATTTATTGAATTTTTTTTTTAAATTTTCTGAACTAAAATCAATAAAATATATGAGCACCTAGTATAAAATATAAATTAAATAAAACTATAATATAAACTGCTTAGCTTAGGTTAGATATACGTTATACCTAACCAGGAAATCGTCGGCCGCGAAGAATATTGCGGCAGTGACAATTCGGATATTAATTAATGTCGAATCTTTGTCAATACGGCGAACAGTTTATTTACTTCAACAAAATTCAACAACATGAATGAAACCAATTTGCACCTTTTTTTATAAATACAGCATAAGTTTAAATATTCATACGTCTTGTATGCCACGTACAAACTTCAAGTGTTTTAATAATTTATACCTACTCTATTCATTAGAGATTGACGATAGTTGTTTTACATGCTCTCATCATCGCCTAGTTTTTTTTTTATCAATTTAACTATTTTAATACAACAATAATAATATATGATACAATTGTATCTAATTATTCCAATTTGTTCGAGAACACAATGAGTTCCAGTAAAAATTATTTTTCAGCACAAATTTTGTCAATTATTGAATTATCGTTACTAAATTTGTTGTGAATTGAGACGTATAGGCTTAAGTATAAAGTCTTTAAAATCTCTTCTCCAGTCTCTTAACGATAATATTCAACAACTGTGAAATGTAAACTGTAAACTGAAATAATATTAAATTTGAATAGTAAAATATATGAATGACTTAATTACCTTGTAATAGTTTATGTTTAATTCTACAACAGCAACAAAGACATTTCAAGCGTCTCTGTGACCTTTATCTACATCAGGTACTGGAACTCGAAATGTAGCGCCAACTTTTTATATAATCATTTTGTACTTTGTAATATATCACTTTTTTTTTATCAATTTTATACGATTCCTACTTGGTTCAGCATTCTATAGAATACCTAGTCATTATTCAAATGTTATACTTTTCCTGTTCCTGAATCAACATTTCGCTGGTAACAAAATATATATACTCCTAAATATTGTCTTTCGCTGTAAACATGGATGGGGTCGTTTGAAGGTATACAAAAATATAGTAAAAATGACCGTTTGTGACTTGTAAAGACAAAACCATAGCAGATTTTTATTTCTAGTGAGTCAGCTTGGAATTTCGCTTAGTAAAAAAAAACAATTCCTTTAAAATACTTGACCAACGGTTCAGGTACGTAAATAAAATTAATTTTTAAAAATTAGTAATTCCAAGCCGACCGGTTATAAAGTTTTATAAAAAAAAAATTTCAGGTTCCATCAGTATTGACGATTAGCACTAATAGTATTATAATTTTATCAGGTTGTTACTTGATACAATATCTCAATAACAAATAGCAATATTTAATTAAAAAATTTAATATTATGCAAACGCTTGTTACATCTATAGACGTACTTCATATTTAAATTATATTAAAACCTATTGTATTATTTTGTGTGTTCAACTGTTAAGAGGGTGCTTCCCCGACATCACCACTCTTCCTGCTTCTCCAACGGTCAGTACCTGTAGACATACCATTGCTCTGTATTTCCATCTCATTTCACATAATTGTGATATTTTAAGTTATACTAAAATATTATTAAGAAATAGAAAGACGAGAACTTTTTCGAAATAATAGGTATGAGAATTAGTATTTTTATTATTTATCAAAATCATTTTGTTTCGAAATTAAAACATCAAATTTAAATATGTGAATAACCTGTAGATTAACCATCTAATTTAATTTCGTAAAATTCAAAAACATACATTTTAGAAGACTAATTAATAATTCTACTAAAATACTAATATATTATATAAATAAATACTTAATGTAAAGTGGTCATTGCCTGTAGTAAAAGCAGTATGATATTTTATATCACGTATAAAATTTATTAAAAATTAACATTTCTATTTTGAACATAGTCATAATATTATAGTAACATTTATAATAAAAACTAAAACCGACAATCACAATTATTTTGTTGTACTTGGTTAACGTTTTAATTGCATGTGTATCGGTGAAAAATATTCATTCGTTTGTTGCGTGAATAATTTTGTGAAGAGTAAGTATAATCATATTTCAACCATTGTGTTTTACATCACATTCTCTGTATAAAATTATAATATTTCTTCGTAATAACACATTCTCAAAACATAAAGGCTTTCTTGGCAAAGTAAATTAAATTATTGTTTCCGCGGAGAAAATCATTTACGTTAAATGTGTCTTATAAACTTCAACGGAACACAAGAAGAAAAACGTACAGCTTGAATTTCATTTGAAGTATGCATAAAATATTTCGTAGTTTTGGAACGTTTTAAAATTCTTCTAAATCTCTTTGAAGAAGACCTACAAAACCAAAATCCCATTTATTCAAATTTATTTTCCAATTACTTGTAATAATTGCTTGCAAAATCAAATAAACCTCGAAAAAAATCAAATCTAATTGAGGGTTATTTCCTAAATGATAAAAATAATTATGATCGATTCGTCACCTACGAGGGCGTTCACTTAGAGAATCCATTTAATTATAAACTGAATATAATATACAATTAAACACGCTATATTGTGTTGTCATTAGGTACATTAAAATGAATATTTTTACTTCAGCTCTTTAAAAACAAAAGTAACAAATTCAAACTCCGCAATGCATAATTTTTTTAATACATAATATTACTCGAACTTTATTTTTACATACAATTTATTTATTTCGTTTGGGTGTAATGTGGAAAGTTGTATTTTATTGTTTTATTTTTTTTATCGTTTTAACAGAAAATTAGTTGAAACGTCTCTGTCAATGCCAACAAATAGCATAGACAAATATTTATTTATAATATAATACGTTTTATCGATTACCCGTGTATACCTATGCATACATTTATTAACACACATAATATTCTAATACGGGTCCATACCTACAATATTCTAATACAGGTCTAACGGGAAGAGATAAATAAATGTAATGTTGTTATTTTTCGATTTCGACACGTATCAATAACGCGTACAATAATATTATTCAAGAATAATTAATATTTTATTTTTATAACAAGTTGAACTGATTTGTATATTATACATGATTTAAAAAATAAATAGAATAAAATAAAATATCGTTTGTTCATTTTGTGAAAAACAACCACTGCATAAAAAACAAACAACAAATCATAAAAAAAAACTCGTTGTCCTCTGGTAAGGGATTTCTAAATCCCCAAACTGCAGTTAATGGTATGAGACTTCAGTATGGTACGTTCATATTGTATCGTGGTCGAGTGGATTATTTGGAAGCTTAGTAGTCTGTAAAAAAAAAAAAAAAATAAAAACAAATTAAAACGTCTGGTATCAATAATAACAAGTAAGGCTCCTGGGGACAGACGTGCCAAGGTCGTGGGCGAATTTATATAATAGCACCTATGTAGTTTCAAGCGATGCTTATTATTCCACGCACATAGTAATAATATTACAAATGAATTAACCGTATAGGTTTTTTTTCAGTGTTATTAACGATATTAATTCGATTTTTTTTGTGAACCTAAAAATAATTCAGTTCTATATCCGCCCCCCAGAAGCGGTTGCTCGGATGAGTGTTGTTTTTAATAACTATCGAAAACGGTTCGTGACCAAATTGATTACCTACCCTAATCAAACAGCGTGTCATAACGAGATAGATTCCGAAATGGCCTAAACATTAATCTATGGTAACGATATTTTGATCAAATGTCTGTACGCATATTACAACTGCTATCGAAACACTCGTATGTTAAATTTATCTAATGTAAAATCTATCAACAATATCGTCTATATAGCTGTTGAGTGTTTGATAACATTTTTGATCATTAAATACATTCGTTTTGAACCGTAATGTGAGCGGTTTCGCCTTAATCTCATTAAATTATATTGGATAATATTGCATTTAGTGTGTTAATAGATGTATTAAGAACTAGTACTGCAGTAAACTGGTCGATTACTAACGATTGGACCAATACTTCCAGAGGACACATCAGTTTTGTTTGAATAAATAATATATTTCAACAATTTGAGTTCATTGCGTAAAATAAACATTCTAACAAACACAATGGATTGCTAAGATTATAGTTAAGAAAATCTAACATTTTCTTCTGAAGAAGTTTACAAACAATCAAACCAAAGTTTTATCAAACGTTGAGTTAAAAAGTAATAATTAAATGAAATGTTTTATATTTTACACGAAAAAAATATTTGCAAGTATGCAGTAAAACATACACATTTTTTTTTTGTTTTTGTTGATAATTTTAACTTTTTGTTTTGAGTTTAAAACATTCATACGACTAATATATTATACCTGTCAATACTTTCATTTGTGTGAACTACGTTTTGATATATTATTTTCATTTAATATTTTTATAAACAAAAATATATTTAAAGTACTACGTATCAGTATTTTCACAACGTATTATTTTAAATAAATCTTTTAATAAAACTGTAAAATATTCTTATTGATGTCCAACTTTGAAAGTATTGCAGTCACTGCAGCTGAGAGTCAATTTTTCTAATTAAAAATGTATAATATGCAAATTACAAAGCATTTATATTGTTAGCCACAAAATTCTAATGCAATGAATACCTATAATGAGTTTAGTTTAAAATGCGCTTAAACCTATAATTATTTCAGTCGGTAAACACGAATTCTTACTTAAAATGTACAGTCAGTTCTTATACTTTATAAAACAATACATTTACCTGTTATTCTTATTATTTTTTCAATAGGCTTGTTTGTTTCAAAACATTTATAACATTAAAAGTGCCTGAACAATATAAAGCTTTTAAGAACCTATTATAGTTTTTAACAGAAATAGAATTAACCTGAAACAAGTTAAGTATTTCATGACTGCCCACTTAAATATATATATATTTTTTTTAATGAATTATGCACATATGAATATTTAATTCAGCATAGTACTTTTATTGTGAATAAATTCCACAAAAAATATTTCAAAGCGACTACAACAAAAAAAATCTGGATATTACAATAGGTTTTTTAATACTCTGAAAAGCAGTCCATTTTTTTTTTTTTTTTGTATATAAGATAATCGATTTTTTTCTTTCAACATAAAATGGAAAATAAATAAGTAGTACCTATGTTTATTATTCAATACTCACGGATTAGACAAAAAATTAAACACTGGTATTATAGGTGCCGTCGTGCCGAAATATCGAGCACAATGATGACCTGCACGGCCACATCCGTTTCACACTAATATGCCGATTTTGTACATCGCAGTAAGCAAGTACCGTTAGCAATGCTCAAACTGAATCTCGAAAAATAAGTTATACAATACGATTTATCAAAAACGGAACGATGAGCGAAAGTACCTTTTGAACATCATTTTCTATATAATATTGCATGTTTTTTGTCCACGTATTGAACAGAGATTATCTTTACAGATGGTCCAGTGAATTATACCGTGAACTTTATTTTATAATATAAGACTTGAAGATAATACAAAAAAAAAAAAAAAAAAAGATAAAAAAAAAAGGAATACAACCAGCAGACGGTCTGAATGCGAAAAGAGTGTCCTTGAAGATGCGGTTGCTTATACGATAAAAATCAGAAATGTGCATTGCCAACATTCTGTATGAAAAAAAAAAAAAAATGATCAAATACTTGCCCTTTTGACCAAACGAACGTTAAATAAATTATTTAAATACTGTACTGTCGCAAATAACATGATACAACCCATGAACATTGGCCACGGCCGAGTATAAATTAATTACGGGCATATATGCACATATTTCACCGACCAAGTATTGCGATTGAAAGTGAGTGCGCCTAAACGCGATTTATTTCAAAATAATACGTATGTACATATTATACGCGTTTGTTTTATGAAAACACGTGCCTTATACGCGTATTGTAAGGTACGATATAATATATTTCCACAAATCGAAGATCTGTGATAGTGTAATATTATGGTAATTAATATTATGTTTAGCGATAACCACCTCGCGTGGGCAATAAACGAAATGTCGTCGCTCGTCCTGACGACACCCCCCCCCCCCCCCCCCCCCCCGAAGAGCGGCACGTCAACTTCGCGGGCGTCTGATTCACTCTGCGCGTCTCGTCAAATCAACGGAATCGAAAGATTTCCAGGGGGGAAATGATATCCGTTATACTCGTCCTCATCGATTTGTATTATACCTGGACGTCGTATATGATTAGAGTCCGCGAGTGCAACGACTTTAATATAACTTTAATATAACGACTATAATATAGCGTATGTATGTTTTTTGCAGTGTCCATCGAGCGGTGACCAACTAAAGTCGTTTAGATATGATTCGACGAACACACTATTGCCATTTTCCAGTGCGGCGTGAACACAGGCATGACCCGATCGGTGTATGGAGTCGGCGTCGCCCGATCGATCGTCGGATTTCGTGCTCGGAAGACGAATACAGTACGCGAGGCGACGTCATGTCATCATCGTGTGCAAATGTATAATCCGACAATATATTATTATGCACGGCGGTCGTACGCCTTTCGATACTGACTTAGGTGTGGATTCGAAGGCACACTGCCCGAGTCGGAAGAAAATCCACCGTTCGCGACACATTATTATCGTCAATATATATATACCGACCGCGAATGGTCATCTAAAGCGTTCAGGCGTTCGTGGGCGCGACTATTATATGGGCGAGTTTATTTTTCTTCGGGGGGGAGGGGGGTCTAGAATTGTGCATACTGATAAATAATCAAACACTGATAATTAATGTTTTAAACTAAAACACGATTAAGAAACTGTGGATGGGGTGTGGGGGGGGGCTAAAACCGGACGGGTGATGTATTTCCGCATGACATCGGTTTATACCTCCCCTACATCGTGCACCATGGTGTGGAGATGACGCTTCGTCCGCGTGATATCTCTGAGCGCGCGACTATTTGGTTTGCGGTATCGTATACCTATATATATACGGTATACATAATGTTGTATATACGGTATAATATACCGTGTATATAATGTACACAAGCCGTATTAAATACACACACGCACGCACGCGCGCACAAACAGTATACACACGCGTGCACACACAACGTTATGGGTACGTACGTACATACGTCGTGGTGTTTGTCTTGTTGGTATCGGTTTCGACGAGGGTTGACGTTTGCTGCATCGCGCCGGCGTCGTCCGTCGTCGTCAGAATAATAATAATAATGATAATATATACCTACGACACCGGCTGCACGCAACTATTGTAGTATTGTACGTACACCGCCTCCGAGTACGTGCGCGGCGCAAACCCTTTGCACTACGACTACACCGCACCTCACACACACACACACACACACACACACTCGCGCACAGTTTATCCATTAACGTCACCGGGCACAGACTCCGGTGCGTATAACGTGTTCATTTTTTTTTCCTCCGGCGTCGTCCTTCCTCCGGTGCTGCTAGCTCGCTGCAAGAGGCATTTCGATTTAATCGTTCGTTTCGACTGCGGTCGGGGCAGCGTAAACGTACGCGGCGGTGCAGTGGCATCTCGTTATTAAATACTGTTGCCGGTACGAAAATATAACGTACAGTATACCAACGACAACAGACTGTTATTACGGCGCGGTTCCGCGGTGCATGTACGGAATTCCGCTTCCGCGGGAGCGTTATACAGTAAAACGATGTTATCCTTGCATTATACAATTATTACAATATTATCATTGCGCGTCTGTTCGTACGACATAATATTTCACTTGTGCAAATTGCGTTTTGCGGCCAGGGTTGCGGCGGTCACCGGCGAACTGAAGTACAACGCTACCGCTCGACGTCGGTGACGCGTCAAGCCGTCGCCGCGGACTTCGCAATAACAATATTGTTACGCGCGCGGTGGACGGACGATAATATTAATAACACTCTTAGAATTCTTGTTTGACTTGAATTTATTGAGCTTTACTGGTTTTCATATTTTGGTTCCGACACTCGCTGCGGACGGTACTTGACGTCAGACATCAAACACAGAACAGAAAAGAAAAAGAAACCGACGTATACAATATTGGAAAGTTGGACCATACGGGTTCGCGTCTCGCAGTCGGATGTGTCTTCGGAGCGAGGTGCTGCACCGATGTACCGGTACCGCACCGATACCGGAACCGCGCCGATACCGGTACTGCATCACCGACACCTGCGCGCCCACGAGCGGATGCGCAAACTCGAACCCAAGTGTCGCGTTTCACAAAAATTGCTCATTTTTTCCCAACCGTAGTAAATATTATACAACTATGCAGTGATTATATTATCGATATAATTATTACGGTGCCAGGCCACACGGCGGTATGACGAAAATCGCTGGCGACAAACTCGTTTTCGGTTTTCTTCTTTTTTTTTTTTTTTTTGTCCCCGCCGACGTCGTTCTGGTTTCACGACCCGGTGACACGGTAAACGCACAATATTACAATATTATAATGACAATAATAATAATAATAATAATATGTATACCTACGCGCTCGTCCGTCGCCCTATCTCGCTTGGTTTTATATACTTACGCGCCGCTGTTGACGGCGGGAGAAAGCGCGCGTGGGCGCTCGCGTGCGCACCTTTTGACCCGGCGACATTTCAGATTCACCGCCACCGTCACCCGTTCGTTTTAAATTATTATCGTATATATTATTACGTATCTCCGCCGCCGCCGCCGCCGCAGAACGTGATCCACTTTGTACGAGAGAAGAGAGCATTAAAAACTCTATACGACGACGACGGCGGCGGCGGGGGAGGGGGGGGGGTGTACGTGCGGCACGAAGAGCGTATGACATGTTGTGTATACGCGTACACGACATAATATGATATTATTATAATTTATAGTTACGCGATCGCTTTGAAAAAATTATTTTAATTTGGATAAAATATATAATATTGTGTGGCGTTATATTATAGGCATTTTCGACTCGATTATTCGTCTTGCGGCTGAAATCTTCCGTTTGAGTCATGCGCTGTAACGGCGGACGTATTTTATGACTGACAGACGCATCGCCCGGGAGGCATACGTTTTATTAAAATATTTCGAAGGAATTTTAATATTTCATATAATATACGCAGTCTGTATATGTATGACGTTACGTTGTTTTACATTTGAAAATCCGCGACATTTGCCCAAATCCTGTATCGAAAAATATGTATAGGTATTTGAACGGGTCTAGTTTTCAAATCATATTAACGCATCGGATATTTTTTTTTTAAATGTAAGTTATACATTATTATATTATGTTACTGTGTGTCGCTCTGCTGTTGCGATCGCAATAATATAATATTGCGAGAACGGTTATCGGCAAATTCTGTACTCTCTTAATTTCCGCGAACCTATACACTCCACAGACTTACGCAATCCTATCATATGAATAATGAACAACACTTATCAGTTTGGTTCCATTCCGAGGACAAGACACGACGAAACGCCCTCCGTCCGTCGTCGTCGACATCCGTCACCTGATGACGCGAATCATTGACAGAGGTCCGTGTGCCAATAATATGAGCACCGAAAATCGCATAATTTTGATATATTACATAGAGTCGTGTGGCCCATCAGACTATTTTATGATATTCGTTATTAATTACGGTGGCATTATATATACTGTTTAGGGACCGATGTGGATAGAATACAGAAAAATCTGTATTTACCAGCACTCGAGTTAAACGCGCTCACATAGCTTACCCTTATTATCCAATTATCGACATATTTTAGCTCTATCGTGCATTATTATAATTATTGTTTGCAGCGTGTCTTAACCTTTGCAATGATGTATTCAATAATTTACATTTTTCAATTTCTAATTGGACGAATCGTGTAATGCTTTAATAACCGTGTATAATATGCAATGACCGCTGTTACATTCAATTAATGACATTAGCTTGTTGTGTTTTCCTCGAAAAACGCGAAAACAACCGATGCATAATACTAGTATTTAGTAAAACATTGAAATACTTAAAATACTTATAATGACGTTAATTTATAGATGCAATTTTTTTCACTAATTACTATACACGTGTCTTTAAATACGTCGCATTGATTTATGCGTGCAAATACTTGAGTTATAATTAATTACTCATTCTTCTTCAACTTATCACGACGATATTATTGATTTGTTAAATATCAAAAGAAAAAAAGAAATGTAATTGATGTTTATTTGCGAAATAAGTAGGTCAACTATGTAGACAATTATGCGATTTTATTTTTACAAGCGATAATACTTGCAAATAATGATTTAATAATATGATTTTATTTGAGTTTATCATTTTTGTAACATATTTATTGTTTATATTATTGAGTGTGTTCGCAAAACAATATTATTATGTATTAGGTATGTATAATTGTTATACTATGGTTCTTATATATGATTGATAAAACTATTCTAATCTTTATATAAGAACGGAAATAAATATTTTAATTTAAAGTATAACTTGGTAGTATATTGTCTCAAAAGTGCCAGAATAGTCTGCGTAGGGAAATTAATTTCCAATATTAATTGATTGGACAGGCGGAAAACGAACTTAAAAATTATTGGATTCTATTTTAAGAATAAAATAATAATTTGAACTAAAAGATACTGACAATTTAAATTTTTTTTTTTAATTGAAATGTTTAAAGTCGTTGAAATGCTTTGAAGAAATGTTAAAAATTATTTTCTTAAATATTTAAAAAAAACATTTTAGTTTACAAAAAAAAAATAATTATTGATTTTAATAAATTACCTATAATTTTTTTTTATTTAATATTTCTAAATTTAATCTAAAATTAAATTTCAAACCAGTTGATTTTTTTTTCAATAAACTGAATGAATTCACTGCGTGTTATTCTATTTGTTTTGTTTAATATTTTACGAAAGGAAATAAATATACAGACAGATTCATCAAATGACTGTGTGAGTTTATGCAAAAAACACTACAAAATAGTTCGTGTAGAAATTAAAATACAATCGAAAATATATCTGTTGTGTTTTGTTCTGTACATTTAGCAAAACAAAACAAAGTCTATAATTAATGATTATTATTGTTTATTAGTTATTTTATCTAAGACCATAATAATAATAATAATATTATGTACCTACTTAATAGTGTAAATAACCTACCTAGTCATTCTTTCAAGCAAGGCTTACTCGTATTTCTAACGCAAATAAAACAAAATGTGCTCCCAAGTTAAATTGGGTCAACCACCTATTTAATTGCATATATACGATAATATTTATGACTGAAATGTATAATATAATATTATTATGTAGGTACGTCCAGTAAAAACAGGTTTTTGTTAATATTTACGACCAGTATTATCCCCCGTGATCGTATGTATCGATTTATGTTCGTACCTATTATATACGTTGTTCGGATTTATTTTATTAATCTTTTATTCTATTGTATTTTTTATTTATGTTCAACATATCGTAATGATAAATCAATCAATATATTATTATAATATATAGTACTTACTAATACATGTAAATACAATTTACACCATTAGATGGTTATTGTGGACATTTTTAATAGTTATATAAGAACAAAAATATATAATATGTCAATAATAATCATGCATTTGTAAAATGCGTATTTTATGTTCTACAAACCATTACCGTTGTCGAATTCGTGACATGAACTCATTGAGATTCGGTATTGGCGTAGATACAGTAAAAACAGTGTAGTAGAACAGATTTTGTATTAAAAAATATATTATAACCGATCGAATCGTACTTTTCGTTTCGTAATATAATTCACACAATAATCAAATGGGCTAATTATTTATTTCATAATATTATGTACGGCAAATCTGGAACCAAATCGGTGACGATCCTGTCCGCTTGGTACTCGATAGATAAATCAAAAGTTATAATATATAATATTATACATTATAATATATTGAACTAACCTGTTGTTCAATCGTAGGTATTACGAGTGTTTTACATAATATTATTGTGGTGTACCGAACCTCCACGCGGGGCAATGATTTTTTGTGTATTAGATACGGACATAATATAGGTACCACCCTCGGGGCTCGCGTTCCTGTAATGAGCATATAATATTATTATTATACCTACACTCGCATTAGGAATAAAAAAAAATAAATAAATAAAACGAACAAACAATTACCCTTTAATATCCCGGTAAAAGGTATGTTTATGACGCTTCGTATTTCGTTTATGGGACTCTGTGCTGCTGTAAGTTGTTGTTATTTGTTCACAAACTGACGATTTTAAGTTATTCTCCAGCGTGCCGTATACGAGAATACAATAATAATAATAACGCATAAACGTATACAGTGGAACCGGTCCGAGTTCGTGGGTAGTGTTTTTTTCTCCTCCCTGTTCACTCTCTTTCTCTCTCTCTCTCACTCTCTCTCTCTGTCTCTCTCTGTCTCGCTCGTTTTATTATAACTAAACTGTAATAACTATCATATTTAATAATGAACTATTAAATAATAAAATGAGGTGTATATACCGAAGGGAAAACAATTATAAACGTCAGATCGTCGACGTCTGGTATCGGCCTCGAGGCGTGGAGAGTTAGTTATGTGTGTAGTATATATTATAAACATATTATACATATATTTTATTACGATGATTTCTTCCTGTGATTTTTTTTTTTTTTTTTTTAATAGCCAAACGTGTTTTTCTATTGAGGCCCCAAAACTGTGGAGTAATATTATTATTATTATTGTGTGCACCGATATTTTTCGTCTACCTTTAATTTCCGTAGGTGGGCCGTCGCCCGTCGTCGATGGGATGACCGATACTAAAGACTGCTGTATATCATAGGTACGTGTTGTATAATACGACCTATGCATTCGGTTTTTAATGTTCTAGAGAGTACTAATGGTCAGAACTGTGTGAGGGTGAACCCGCGGTTGTACAATAAAACAATAAATTCGTCGGGTACCTTTATGTTTCGACGTTGTGGTGCTAAGGAGTAACCCAAGGACCACCAAAGTCAAGCGTCTATTGCGTTTATTATTATTATTATTATTATTATTATGACTATTTTTTTTTACCTTTTGTCTAACCTAACGGTTATATTATTATATTGTTCCGTAATAAAATATTATCTCAATTTAAAAAAATGCCTAGTTTATTTCATTATTTGACGTTCGAACATACCATTTTTTTTTATTTTTTTTATGTATTTACTCCGTGAATATATTGTATCGGTAAATTGGTTTCTGGTGTACAACTGTCCATAATATTTTTAAGTATTTTAGTTTGTAAAGTATTAAGAACGTTATGAATCGCTCGTATAATAATTGTATTTAAAGAACAATCCAATGCGCTTATAGACAGTATTTATTTAATTTCAAAATATTACATTGAATATCGAATGTTGGCAGTTGCAAATAGCACATATTTCTATTTGTGGAATGCATTTTTAAGTTGCTTAATATATAACAAAAATTATCTAATTCAAATTTCAATAATATTAATCATTTTTATCTTATTTAGATTAGAAGATTGCTAAAAAGAATGGTTATCTGATTAAATAATTTTGATATATTCTAATCGTGTTACGTTAACAAATCTATGTAGATAAACAATAATTGTCAAGTGTATTTTTTTGTGAAAAATAATATTTGAAACCCAAGAACCACTAGTCTAATAGTATTTGATCCATTTGAGGCACAGAACGAAATACGAAGTACCTACCTAACAATAATTTCTTGTTTAGTTTATTAGTTTTATTTAAATACATGACTATTATATTATACCTAAATACTTTTGTATATTTTAAAAATATTAGAATTTACAGATTCAAGTTCATAACACGATTATTTAACGAACACACCGACACGTTTCCTATTCCAACTATCTGTATTCGAAGTTTAG
This sequence comes from Metopolophium dirhodum, assembly GCF_019925205.1. Classification (NCBI taxonomy): domain Eukaryota; kingdom Metazoa; phylum Arthropoda; class Insecta; order Hemiptera; family Aphididae; genus Metopolophium; species Metopolophium dirhodum. Next base: position 33,986,199 of record NC_083567.1, on the reverse strand, counting down.
ATAAGATAGGTAAGAAATGAAAACAAAATATTATGATATAATATTTGCGGTTATTAAATAGAACATATTATTATTATTCTTACCATAATAAACTATACTGTTAAAGAATTAAGTTAATAGGTATAAGATATATTTTTAAATTATATTAGACTAAATTACAAAATAAAAACAACTCTAATAATAATAATTATTATCAAATAATATTGTACAACAATAAGATAATGAGTTTATTATTATATATTATCTTATTATTATTTTAATTTTAAATAATATAATAGAAATTGTTCAAAAAACTTTATTGTCTAGATAAAAAGTTTTTTATATTTTATCTTTATCTAGATAATATATATTTTACTTCTGTGGTTATGTACTGAAAATAGACCAAATTTTAGTTGATCTATGTCCAAACAACGCATAACCTTCGAAGACAACATTTTTAAATCTTTAATAATTTTCCATATAATTTATTTGAAATGCGTTTGACAAAATATAGTAAAAATCAAACGTTTGAAACCATGCATAATAAATGTATTCCACTTTTTCTATAATATGAGGGAGATTATAGAAATAATATTTTACTGCACACACTCACAAACTTTTCGCGTGTTCAAGCCTGTGATATTGCCTATATTCAACTCCTCAAAATGTCTTCCTATCCCATTAAACCTAATTGGACCGCGGATGGTACGAAAATGAATACAAGTAAACGATCCCAAACTGCAGTACTCTAAGGTTGGATGAATTCAAATCTTGCAACATTCAAAGTTAATTCTACCACGGGATCACGCTTATTCAGATTATTTTCTACAAAATGTCCCTATAACATAATATTTGAAACATTAATTTTTTGGTTTTATTTATATGTATTTCGTCAACATTGACTAGGATATGTGTATCCCTAAATATCATCGCTATTGCGCCCGGCACCCTCTCAACAACAATCGATCACAAAATGTTTTAATATTTTAGTAGTTAATACCAAAATAATAAAAATGATTTATTTACAAAATTAAAAAAAAAATCCAACCTTTTAGGGTTCTAAAGTTTCGAGTTCTTAGTCTTATTAAGTACCAACTCCATGGTTTTACTACATGTCATTAGTAAATAGTTAATATGAAATTATTGATTAAACATTAAATAATTCTAACATTCTTAGTTATAAACTCTAGATATATAATTTTACGTATAGCAATAGGTCATAGACTAAAATAATATTATTATGTGTATAAGAATCGTTAAGACAATAAAGTAAATAGTGATACGCATTTAGGTATTAATGATCGATCAAATTTGTTTCGTTTCAACGTCGAATTTATATATTATACTACCTATGTATGTGTAATAATATGTATACACTAAGAATTTATTTTTTACTAATACCTAGTTCTTCTTTTTTTTTTTGCTGTTTCTTGCCATGTGCCTTCGGAAAGTCAACAACAAACGGTTTTTTATTGTGTCCGAGAATCGTGATTGTACAGGGTGGTCTCGATTTTTATTTCATAGGCCCATAAATCTATAACCATCTCGTAATACTGAGTAGGTACTAAAATAGCAACGTTTGACTGTAGTATTATTATTATATGGTTCAGCGTGTAGTTTATTTAATTGTATCTATGTTTATTGTTTGAAACTCGTATTAAACTGTCATCGTTCAATCGATATCTCAATAAAAATACGCAAATTCTACGTCATTTCGTCTTATAAAAATTACAGAATTATTAATTATTTGTATGGTTTAAAGATTTATATCATGTTCATGTTTGTGTGTTTAAGATACATTTTTCAAAAAATTAATCGGCACCGACTTCAAATGGTTTAACCAAATAAACCGATCAGAGATAAAATTATTGAATTTCATGAATATTTCACTGGGGAAAAAAAAAGTATTAATGTTATGCTCACGGAATTTTAAGTATTTTCTTTGAACAGAGAACGCATTTTGTGTGCACTGAAGTCCAATCGAGATTTACGCATAATCACAATGAACACATTATCATTAAAAATAAATTGAATTTATCAAATGTTCGGTAAAAAAAAAAATAAAAAAATACCGGCTGATAATAAGATAATAATAAAAAAAAAATTAAATATTCGGTTCGCCCGTGAAATTGATTTTCGTATGTCCCACAGGACACGCGAAAACCTACGATGTTTTCTTCAGAGTACATATTCTCCATAAATGATCGTGTTCCGTTCACAAGACAATATTCGTCGTCGGCGAGTAAATTTCGATGTCGTACTTAACGACGTTCGCCGAGTCGTGTAGGTTAATCGAATCGCGACGATTGCGTATCAATTAAAACATAATCTATCATCTAAATTATGATATCGGTACCCCCCCCCCCCCCAAGTCTGTGACAGTCAAAACCTCGTCGACCTCACTTGCGTATTTGCGGCAGATCCCCGACAGCCCGACCACAATATTATCATCTATCAACATCGTCTTCATGATCTTTATCATTATTATTGTTATTGTTATTATTGTTATCAGGACTCGGGTCGAAAAAATAATAATAATAATATGTTTATGGTAAAATATAATCCGTATAGACGTATTATAATATAGTATACTGCTACTATATAATATGCTGCGTACAATATAGTCCGTCCCGTCAGTAATATAATTTATGTTTCGTACGCAGTTTTTCGACCCCCCCCCCACCCCCGCCGAAACCCGCCTTACATCTCGATAAACCCATTCTTTCGGTTGTAAAATAAATGGAAAAAAAAAAAAAAAAAATACATAACAAAAATGCCATCTCTGCTCAGCGGTCGTCGTCGTCGTCGTCGTGACGGCCAGTGTTGCGCGTTGCAGCTGTCCGACGCCCTACCTACCTGCGTTTTGTTCGACGGGTTCACCCAGCGCGCGCCCAAATCATTAGCAATAAAATAAATTCCCGTCGTTTGGTAGTATTGCTCAAACGTTATCATATTTTATTATTGTTGTTAAAATACGTTCGCTTACAGATGTATATAATACGTACACATATATATAAATACATATTATATTATACATTGTATAATATTATAATAATATAGGTAGGTACCCACACACGGGCGGCGGGCAGATGTGTGCGCGAGATATCGGCGTTGTTGTTGCGTTGTATAATATTATAGTTTGTAGTCGGTTGTACCTACGCCCGAACGGGGAGAGCGGAAAAAGAGGAGAGAGACCTCGTTGCCCATATTATTATTATCACGTACCAATACCGTCGCCTCGTCACTCAGCCGCAACGGCGTTCACGAAACAAACCGGCTCGTTTTGAATACGACCCGAACAATAATATTCGACGGCGGCCGTTTGGATGGATAAATGGATAATGATAATATTATAAAACCGAAATCGAAAATATCCAACGTTATACGTCGTGTATAGTGTTTACGATTTAAATTATTTAAAAAAATATCAATTCGATATTTTAGAATCAACCAATAATTTGAATAGTTGCTTTTTCTCGTTCTGAACAATTACCGTACCCATGTAACTAATTGAAACTAATTACTGAATTAATTGAAAAATGTTTTCACTCAAACATGTGTTATTTCACATAACAACTAATAAATAAGTTACAAATCCGGCTTGAATTGGTACTGAAAACACAAATCAATCTATATAATTATCTCTATTCTACAATAATTGAAAACATCTAATTTAATTTAACCATACTCTCGAGTTTTAAACACTATTCGTGTGTGGGAAACATTTATAAGTCGTGTAGTTCATACTACACATAAATTATATAATTTTTTTATCGGTAGGCCAATTGGTTGGGTTTGTCTACAGAGGTGTGTTATCTACTTGTCGTATTAAAACTGAAAGCAGATAAACATAGAATTTGAAAAACGATTTTGAACGGAACTCGCTTATTTATAATTTTGTGCAAAATTCACTTTGGAATTTATCGTCTACTTATTATAGAGCAAAACAAAATGCAAATTTTCTAAATATGTTTGCTTGAACTGTTTGAAGATACTTTGATGTGTTTGTTAGCATGGAATGTTGTACAAACTGATTTTCTGCAAATATAATATCCCCTGATTACTATATTTTAATTCAACAATTCTCTGTGAGCCAAAAAGTCGAATAGTCAAAATTTCTTCACGAATTCTGTAATAATATGTTATTCTAATATTCTATTATTGATCAAACGTCCGCGTACTACATACGTACATAATATTAAATACGTATAGCGACACAAGTACACGGCACGAGACAAAACCTTCTTAACGTCAGATATGGCTGTCACTGACAGCGTTAGGTTAGGTTAGGTTACGGTAGTTCTTTCTTACGGAATAATTATCTTCGTAATAAAATCAATATGCAGTGGTATACTGGTATGCTATCGGTAGTGTGAGTTATAATTTTTTTTTTTTACATATCAAGACAGAGATCATTCTGCACTACAAAAAGGTATATGTGAAATTCCATACACACATTGGCACGTAATTATATCATACTATGGTTCCGCAGAGTTAATTTCATAATATTATAATGTTCGACGACGACTTCCGACCGTGTCAACGACGTGCAGTGCATCACCCGCGTCTGCCGAAACATCCGATACCCCGAGTGTGAATATAGGATTGATAATTATTAGCAATAAATTATATACTTACTGAAAACCAATATGGGATGCATACGATGTCGATCAGTTTTCCATACGCACGCACGCGGTATACACACAGTTCCGCTATATGACGTGTACTGTGTATATAATAATTAGAGTATGTTGTATACTATTACCACGGGTACACTACAGCGATCCCGATGTATACGATCGCTTTAGTCTGCTAAAAAACAAAATGCTACTTCCGTGGGAAGACATGAACATTGCACATGCCACATAATATTATTACCTATAACAATTATGTGCGACACCCTCGGTGGTATAATATTTCCAGTACAGGACGTGTGCGTTCTCAGCGACCGTGAATAAGTCAAACTTTAAACCGGGAGGGCACACCTGTATCTATTTGCCTATTTATATATACATGTACACACACACACAGGGTGTTTCAAATGTCACCGTATGGAATAAACATATGCACGGGAAAATAGCAAGACAATTATTTGAGAATTTTTTTTTAGTGTAAGTTACACATAATGTGAACAAAACTATAGACTAGGTACTAGGCTAAAAAAATGTCGTTTCGGGGCCACTTCACCGAGTATATTTATTCTTATGTTGACATTCGTCGTATAAACACTCTATGTATTATATTATATAATATACACAGGAATAATACTATACATCAGTGTCCCGTCTCTCAATCGGCACGACTCAAAACGCTAAACTCTGCCCAAACTGTCTGCGAGTTCGTTACCTGTGCAACGTTATAATATATTATAACGGATACTGCAGCTGCAATGTGATAACGATGACGGCAGGGCGGTGGGGTGCTCGCCCCACAGATCCACCACGATATGTCATGCACATATTATATACACATGGGCCTGGGGTGGTGTAATCGGAGCGCGTTATTAATATTGAGCTGTATACTGCCAGGAATGTATATTATGATAATATAATACATATTTATACTTACCTACAATATATACGTGCACCGTGAAATCTGCAGCCGCGTCTCGATGGAGAGCTGCCCCAATATAGTTACAATAATGCCCGTGAAATCCACATCGCCATAAATAACACAGCCCCTACGACGACGACGACGAACCGTGGATGCCTATATAAATATATATTATATTCTCCTCAGCTGAATAGTACCTACGGTGAAAACGTGCGCGCCGAGCTGTCGACGGCAATGGACCTGGGAATTTTCGGCTAAAGCCTAAAGGCTAAAGGTATTATACCCGACTATAATATTATGATGTATAAATATAACCTAGAGCTGAAACGACTACAAGCCAGAGGTGGTCTCTTTCGTTCCCAAACGCGGTTTACTGTTCATACTTTCGTAATAATACGCATATATATATTATATATTTTTAATGTCAGAGAATCGACGGAATGACAGTTGTTTTTATTCCCCGTGTTTATCTATAAAATGGGTAGGTCTTATAATATTATATTATTATATTGAACGTAAGCAAACACACACGCACACACACACACACACACACACACACACACACACACGAGTTAAATATCCCCATCGATCAAGTAAACAAACCGAAAATTCCGATTTTTTATATAGGTACCTCTGCAGTCCCGTCTGTCCGTTTACGGTTTACCGTATAGCATTACTGCAAAGATGTTTCTTAAAAAAATAATAAAAATAATAATCGACAATTTGAAACATATGATATTAACAAAATTCGCACAATCTGTAGACGATAGATTTCACATGAATATTGTATACAATAATCTATTATAATATATTATATTACTTAATATTTTGTATGTTTATTATATTTTAAGCGGATGCCTATGTAAATATTTTTAAAAATCACAGTTTTTGAACAAAACAGGACAAATATATCTATGGAGTAAAATTTTTTTTTAATAATCATGTTTAGCTTTTAATATTTATTTAAATTCTAAAAGTTTTCAATTCTGTACTCAATACTTGAAAAAGGAGTTTTTTTTTAAATTGATAATTCAAATAAAGTTTTAAAATAACATCAACAAAGTTCCATATACAAAATAAATTAAAATAAAGTTTGAAATACCTAGTAAAAACGATCATTAAACTATCCGAACTAAAACTCTATGCAGTTTTAATTATTTACGACCAAGTCATAAATATATTTTATAGTCTACGTAGGTACTCTATATTCTATAGCCCATTATTCTCTTTAATTTGTAGACAATGTACTTGATTACTTGTAAATAATAAAACGTTTGGATTATTGTGAATCCTAAATACATTATTCGCACAATGTATCTTATTTATTCACGAACTAGAAAAACTGTCATCAGTTATGCACTATGTTGTGTTGTATACTTATGGCTTATACAAGCGTCATGCAAAAGTAATTTTCAACACGACGAAAAATAATAAGAGCGACGGCTCGAGTACCGTCCTGTATAAGTCTTGCAAATATTTGATTTTCTTTGCACAATTTTTGAATAATATAAAAAAAGTTTAGTCTTGACTCTGGACACACGCGTGTTGACAAGTATGAAATTTGACCAAATGTATCGGTGATTTGGAAAAAGTAAACCAATATTGCAAAATCAAATTTGAAGACAGTAAGTATAATTTCAAACAAACTTTGATTTTTATCCATTTTCCACAAATCATTCATATACAAAACGTTTCGTTATGGCTATGCGCGCGTTGACTATTTGATACTGTATTTTTCCATCAGATTACCGATGTGAAGTTAATAAATTGTTCAATTTGTCAGAAAATATCTCAGGACGGGTTGATAAAATCTAGTTTCCAAAATATATTGTTGAAACAGAGCGTCCAGCCATTTAAAACTGAAATCAAAAACGCGTCCTTGGAAAATTCGAAATCGATAAAAATCAGTGGCGCCGTATGAACTAGACACTCGGTCGACGAATAGGGATTAGAAGAAAATTCAGTAAACTAGTATTAATACGAAGTATTTTTTTCTCACGTCCTTGGCGAATTCCCAGCCGAAGGCGAATCAACTAGCTGAAACCGTACGGATCAAGGAAATCAAATAATACAAATAAATAATAATAACCGTTGTACATTTTTTCATGGTATTTCTCGCATTCTTATATCCGGCGAACGCCATTAATTAATATCGTTGTATGGTGCGATTTGAGCAGACGGTAATACGATGTATGGCTTTGACCACGACAGTTGACTGAACGGTATTGGCGATAATTATGTAGGCGACGGTGACAAATGACAACAGTCGCGAACGAGGGATGACGACAAATCGTACGACCGCTAAGGGGCTTACAATACTATTATCATACACATATTTTATACCCTTCGGTGCGGAGAAGATTTTGAATTCGAACGTTGGTTATGGGTAGGTGGGCACATGTAATGCATTAATGTGATAGGTATACACAATCATACGCGGTCGTTAAGATGCCCCGCTGGGAATTATTAGATGTCGTTTTGGAGGACGCGCGACGCATTATAATGTATGGGAATTATTCATGGCATTGAATTTCCGAAAAACTGATCGAATCCCGAACGTAACTTTTCGATAATTATTTCCAAACGCCCGCTATATCGGCCGTAGTCCATATTGGTCACGGGTATGCGGCTCGTAATATTGGTGACGGGGGCCTTGGTCGATTCTTGCAGCATGTTACACTGTGCACACACTGCACGCACAAATGCCACACCTATACACAAAAATGATAATATTGTAACCGAATTAATTAAATTCTGTGTACATGGAAAAATACCCGCCGGCGCCTTTCGATTATCTTCGGTCACCGCACGTCTGCGAGCGTATAAAATAATATTACATTATTATATTTATATTAGTTTCGAGTGTTCGACCCGCGCGTATACGATAGTGTACCGTCGGACTAATGGTACCTTGTATACACAACCTGCAACCGGAGTCAGCACGGTCGTCCTCAAAGGACCAGACTTCAACGATATTCAATTTAAGGTTTTTTTTTTTTTCCTACAAGCACTTCGACGTGTGTGCTGCCGGACCTGAGACCACATATCGTGCGATTCAGACGATGACACGGAATAAAAAAAACACACACACACTCGCATACGCACACGTATCCGACAAGGCTTATAATGATTTCCCCATTAATAATAATATTCCACCCCGCATCGATCTCCCGTAGGGAATTCATATTAGGCCTAAACGAACGCGCACGTATTATTACAGGTATATACCACTATTATATAGGTTCGGACGTTCCTATAATAATATATACGCTTTATAATGTTATATAGGCATTGATGTGCCGCATGGACCAACCTGTATCGTCGTGGAACCCGCGGGTAAAATACTCACCGGCGACCTGCGTACATTATAATTTATAATGTGAATATAATATTATGATCCACTCGACCGTGAGATGAAATATAACAATTGTTATTATTTTAAAACACGTAATTCAAGATACGGGTGATATTATTATAAATTATAGTAATATTATAGTGTCGTAGTGGAGATCGCAGTTGTCTGAAAAATACGATCGACCCGACGAGACGGCAGCGTGGTACTACGCACCATGATAAAACTTATACAGTTATACCTACTATATCATATTATGGGTACGATTTCGTGAACGGAAATTAACGTTTAGCCAACGATGTGACACGTTGAATAGTTCGAATCGGAGGTGGTGGTTGGAAAATCTATAAGGTGGTTAAGAATCTCAGTTACCACTGACCTTATACGATCATTTTGGATATTGTACATAGTGCACACAGCCTATATTATCATCATCATAATATACAATATAATCTTCATCATTCGATCATGTTGGACACTCCACTATACTCTGCGTGGACTTACATATTAGTTTTATCGATGCCGACATTGCTGGACTCTAGCATCTGCATCCGTAACTTCTGAATCCCAAGTTACGCTCATGAAAATATCTCATTACGCCCAGCTTGCTATGATTTGGGTTATGTGATGGTGTAGTGCTCTGAGTGGTCATACCAGTCTCACCTGCATATAGGTTATATACTGGTTATATATGTTATAGCCTTAAAGGTTTAATTTTATTCACCCTCATCAACTGCAGTCACGCAGTCTCGCATCACTATTTACCAAATGAATAATGTAGATACCACATTTTAAACTTACCGAGATGATAATAATGATAGCTAATGAAAATCGTTTCGATCGTTTATATCGAAGGTTTCATCGATTTAATACTTTTTAACGACACATTTGGTAGTCTAAGTGCCAATAATTCCAAACTATCTACTCTCTAACTAAATTATTTTTTCCGTTTTATATTTAAGGAGTCAAAATTAAAAATTAAATTTTTAACAGTCGTCTGCAGAAAAACACATGTATTCTGTATTAAAAAAATATTTACAAACGTGATAAACGAGAATAATAAAAAATATATTTCTATACCTACTTCAATATAGGTAATGTTAATTATGAGAAAATATGAGACACACAATTTCAAGATATGAGCTCATTTCTTACGGATTATTTTATACTTATGTCCACTGTACGTTGTGTCGTCGTATAAGACTATACAATATGTATATTATGTATACAATTATATAAATATATAATATATAAGATTCATAACAGATTAAAAATAAGACTTTCATGTTGATTAACTTTGTCTAATTATGTACCTAATTGTTTTGAATAATATAACGTATTTAATGAAAAAAGAAGTTAGATAAAACTGTTGTAAAAAATTCTGATCATTACATTGTTATGGAAGTCCAAGGATGTCCGTGGACAAATAATTTTTACAGATACTTTCGAATTAACGTCTTTCTATAAAAGAAATTTAAAAAGAAAACTTACAATATAATTAATGATTATTATAACATTTCATAAAATAGTCTGATAAATGATAATATGAATGTCTTGGTGATAGTAATGCTATTACTACACTAAAATCCAAATACCACGTCATATTAATACATTATATAAGTCATAAGTGATAACAACAAAATTGTTAAAAACAAATTTAGACACATACGTTATTAAACGCAGTACTTGTTTGTACCAATAGTTTTACATTTTTAAAACATGATAATCACTTAAGGACTAAGATTAATATGGTTTTGTCAACTAAGTTTTAAATAATAATTATTATCATATAATATATGATGGAGATCTTTAACAATGTTAGTATTTGAAAATTTAAATGTGTTTATGTGCCAGAAATGTGTAAATTTTTTTTACTAACTTACCTAACTCTTGATATATACATTATACACGGTTATACATATAGTATCATGTGTGACACTTTTTTTAAATTAATATGTACAAGATAACTGCTATATTTATTTAAGAACAATTATGAAAATAATTGTATAGTAACTTTATACTTAAAATATATTCACAGACCTTATAAACATGCTCTTTAATAAAGATTGAATTGATCCTATATTTGTATATGGATTAGAAAGTTAAGGTCTTTACATCTCAAACGAAAAAAATACACTTGTTTAAAATTCAAAATTTAGTTTTTGTAATTGGCCAGTCTTCCAGGTTGTCAAAAGAAAGAAAAAAATTGGTAAAAAGCCGATTCAAATAACAAAAACAGGCGGTGGAAAACGTGGTACGGAAATACTATGAATATTTAGAAAAAATTGATGCCCATAAGGAAAAAACTCTGGCCGTACACTCATATTTTGACCCACACGTCTCCTACGCTAGTGCATTTTTTCGATGCAATATAGATATTTTTGCATAATATTATAGACCATCAAGTCGGGTTGGTATAAATGTTTTATTTGTTTTTAACATTACATATTATATTTCAATTACTCATGATAATAAAACTACCCGCATGCGGGGGACGGAGTGGCCGAGCGGACTAAGGCGTCGGCTGCGACGCAGTCGACCCGAGTTCGATTCCTAGGCCATGGGCGGCATTTTTCTTCGGACAAGTCACGGTGTCCGGAGAACAATTAGTGTCGTCATCCCCCACCCGGGCATGGCAGATACCTACGGGTGCCCAATCAAAAATTCTGCCAAACTAAACACATACGTGTTCCTCCCCCTACCGACTTAATAACCTACAGTAAAAACCAAAAATAGCTAATGGCCTCAGCTGCCGGGCTCAAGATTAATAAAAAAAAAAAAAAAAACTACTGCAGGTAAAATACAAAACGAAAATGACGAACAGACGCAATTATATTATAGCGGTCACTGCTCGTAGTGTGTGTGTGTGTGTGTGTGTGTGTGTATGTGTGTGTGTGTGTTGTCTTCGTGTGACATACCTCCTATTTACACTTACAGATTTGTTTCGATGCGATTTTGGCGTAGGCAAACCGTGTCATTAGAAAGTTCACCGACGGATGACACAAACGAAGCCGGTCGAGGAAGGGACGGGCTGAAAAAATATATTACAAACGTGCGTAAAAACGCGCGTTTTGCCTATAATTATTATTACAGCCTGTCGTATAGTATTATATTATAATCGTGCATATGTGTGTGTATGATTTCGACGGTGCGTCAAGGCGTGCCCGAAAAACGGATACAATGAAAATAAAAATAAAATATATATACAAATGTGTATAATGATGAAGCCACTCCACCCCGACAAAAAATTCGTGATAGACTATTGCGGTTCGAAAATTCGATGTGTGTGTGTGTGTGTGTGTGTGTGAGAGAGAGGGGGGGGTACATGGATATATATACATATATATTATAATATAGTGTAAATACACACACGTATGTTATACAACTTCTATGCACACCATATTCGTCCGATGAGGACTTTAAATATTTTTAATGTCGGTGCGCGCTCGATAATCGTTCGCGTCAATTCGCACTTGGCGCTTGAGATTTTAACAATATCGTATATATCGTAATATCGTAATAATATAAAACAACTAACGATCTAAACATAGCGACGTGGTGTAACACAACCCACAGTAGTTGTAATCTTTTTGTTTTCCTTTAGAATTATTCGATTTTCATAGTTATGACAATATGATGATTTTAAAATCAATTTGATTTAAATTATCTCTGTACAACATCGTATTCAATGCTATTTTTTTTCCTACGCATTATTAATATAAATCTCATGCTTTATGAGCTATATACGATTTACGATATTAGTTTATTACATAACAACGACGCGGCGCAGATTTGACGGAAAACTGTTTGCCTCAGATAAATTATATTTTGCCACGCAGTGCATGTAATATTACACTATGTAGAACAAGAAACTGATATACTTTGTCAACAATGCAATTTCTATTCAATTTATACGTACTTACTTAACTACTTAAATAATAATATTATTGTTTCAGAATTTGCTAAAGTACGCTTAACGGATTTATTTTTAAATTTGTGTCTTCTCCGAAGTCTCTCGAGTGAAAGGTTTATATTATACCTAATGTGCAGCAGGTTAGGCGTAGGTATACAGCACAAAAACAAAATAAACAATACTATATATATCGACACAAATCGATGGGACAGTTCCTGTTTAATTAGAAACGAAGCAATTACAAAATCTTGTTTATCTACCGTAATAAACACGCTTTGTGGTGTATTTCAGAAGTATTTAACGTCTAGGTACCTACCTATAGGCTATACATATTCATTCAATCCGTTCATAATTTAAGACATGTTATGTCCATTATAATGACCAACACAGCTACACAGTGGTAAAATTATACATTTATATCCTCTCTCTATCTCTCTCTCTCTCTCTCTCTCTCTCTCTCTCTCTCTCTCTCTCTCTGTCTCTCTCTCTCTCTTCTTCATTTGAAATAACTATATTTCATTACGTGAAGCTAATGAGAACGAACGTGCCTCGCTCATTTTCATAATTTCTTTTTAATTTATACGTGGGTATAAATTAGTCGTATGATGTTAAAATCTATTTTAATGTCATAAGGCAATAAGCAGTCCAACGACTACAAGGTAGTCAAGAAAGTTTAAAAAAGGTTAACGATTATCATTCGAAGACATTTATGAGTCCAATCATGCTATATATTAACATGATCGTTTCAATAATATTATATGAAAGAACGTTGATGTCATGATGAGCGTGCAATAAATAGTTATTATAAGTACTAAATAATTAAACAGAATAGCAATATTATTAACTTGTTTATTTTAAAAACTCACTCATCTAAGTTTATGTAATTGAAAAAACACATAAAAAATGTATTTATTTGGGGTCTTATTAACAATGGTCCTTTGTACGTAAGCAACAAAACTTAATACCCAGACAGTAAAATTCTAAAAAAAAATCATGCGCTAGACTCATAGTAGGTATTACAACAAAATTCATTAAAACACTTATAAAATATAACCCACTAATATATCCGACCTTTCTGTAATCACTCTCCCTGACAATCTATCTCGTCGTCTTAAGCGTATATGGTCCAGGGACCTTCTAATTAAATAAGCCCATCCTTCCTAGCGAAATATATAAATTCTATTAATAAAAAAATACAAAATCTTTTCAAGGGTCAATTGAGAGCGAACACTGACTTTACTCATGCGTCTCAAGCCGCCTTAGTATCATTGTTATATTATATAGGTATTATATTACTTATTGTATTCATTTTAACGATATTGTAAGTAAGTATTCGTTTTCTAATAAAAATAATATTATTATTATTATTATTATTATACATATTATAGTTTCAAAATTAGTGAAGTTACATAGTTCACGTGTGTGAGTGTTGTAAACAAGGTTACAACATTGTGTTTACCTATAGTTGAAATATAACAAAATATGTAAAATCAAAAACTGTTAAAGACAGCAAACGTATAATATGAAATACCTGAAATTCGACCTAATGGTTCGATGCATATTCCTAGAAAAAATAACTTTATACCAACAACTAACATATTATGACCCCAAACTTACGAGGTTGTAGTGTTTTATCACATTTTAACCGTAGCAGCAGATGATAAAATATTTCCAAAAACATTACACAATAATCGATGGCCACGAGACCAGTGTCTGCGCTGAACAATGTTATGCTTACCCGGATAGACGTCTGTCTATGTTCTCAATTATACATCATCATTGTTCATCATATCCGCAAATGGCCATAATATCAGTGTCGATGGACATCGATCGCCCACAGTTACCTCCGCTGTGTATATTACTAAATAATATGTTTATACACGATTACGGGTCGTTGACGTCTGCATTCAAACCGCGACCTCGTCTATAATATTAGGCCGGATCGGCGATCGCGGAATGAGAGCTTCACGGCGCAGACGTCGTCGCATTCGATTCCTTTTTTTTTTGTTTTGAACAGACAGCAGAGGAGGGTCTGTTTGCACAATAATACTCCTAACTTTTGAATAGCTTTTGAAAACTAATAGGAATCTTCAATTTTTATTTCTCGAAAGCACCAATTAGATTCAATTTTCTAATAGATAGCACCCTCAAAGTTGAAAATCGAATCACTTCTACTACTTTTCGTTTACACAAAATAAAAAATTACACATCATTATAAAATCAACACATAAAATTGAAAATTAGTAAGAATTTTGACTATAAAGTTATTACTTGTTGAACACTTGAACTAAAAGACTAAAACTAACTAAAATCAGTAACATCAGAAGAGGATTATAAGTGGATCCATTCAATTAATACGTTTAGTAAAACGTTATAATTATAAAAAAAGTTAACTTCAGTAAAAGTTAAAGACAGAAAACGTATAATATGAAATACCTGAAATTCAACCTAATGGTTCGATGCATATTCCTAGAAAAAATAACTATAATATACCAACAACTAACATATTATGACCCCAAACTTACGAGGTTGTAGTGTTTTATCACATTTTAACCGTAGCAGCAGATGATAAAATATTTCCAAAAACATTACACAATAATCGATGGCCACGAGACCAGTGTCTGCGCTGAACAATGTTATGCTTACCCGGATAGACGTTTGTCTATGTTCTCAATTATACATCATCATTGTTCATCATATCCGCAAATGGCCATAATATCAGTGTCGATGGACATCGATCGCCCACAGTTACCTCCGCTGTGTATATTACTAAATAATATGTTTATACACGATTACGGGTCGTTGACGTCTGCATTCAAACCGCGACCTCGTCTATAATATTAGGCCGGATCGGCGATCGCTGAATGAGAGCTTCCCAGCGCAGACGTCGTCGCATTCGATTCCTTTTGTAACATCAGAAGAGGATTATAAGTGGATCCATTCAATTAATACGTTTAGTAAAACATTTCGATTATAAAAAAAGTTAACTTCGGTAAAAGTTAAAGACAGAAAACGTATAATATGAAATACCTGAAATTCAACCTAATGGTTCGACGCATATTCCTAGAAAAAATAACTATATACCAACAACTAACATATTATGACCCCAAACATACGAGGTTGTAGACGTCTGTATTCAAACCGCGACCTCGTCTATAATATTAGGCCGGATCGGCGATCGCGGAATGAGAGCTTCCCGGCGCGGACGTCGTCGCATTCGATTTCGAATTATTCACGAAAGGGCGATATTCTCCACTCAGGTAGGCGCCTATGCATATTATAATATTATCATGTATATATATATATATATATACAGGTTCAAATCGTTCGATATTGAAGTTCCGAACACGGCGATAACAGATGACGCCACTAAACGGGTGGTATCCACTGACGGGGTCCGTTGGAATGGCACAGTGGACGAAAACACTGGACACGGTTGATACCAATATAGTATAATAATATTATATGATATTATGATTATGTATAAACAGAGTTAGGACACCGCGCGGATGGCTTATTGGAGAACACGACGCGACGGCCCACGCTGCATACGTAATTATATAGTATATGGTCGCACGAATTAATTTTTCTTTTTTTTTTTTTATCGAAACCATCTAGTCGGACGAATCACTATAATAATTCGTAGTACAATATACCTACTAATACACGGGGAATAATAATAATAATAATATTATTATTATTTATGAGCTCGTATAACGTTGATAAAATCGATTCAGAGACATGATTTTTTTTTTTTTTAAGTTTCCATAATCCATCTCGGTTGCCGATACATAAACACCGACGTAGGCACTGACGTAGTATAAATATATGCAAAAAATATAATTTGCACGAGAAACATGTAGAGCTGGTCACCTACCGCACGCGTCTCACGTGTAGCACGAAAGCGTCGCACAATGTACCTACCTAATTTATTATACAATTCGTGTCAAGCCTGTACAACTGCAGAATAACCGATAAAAATATGTGGATGAAGAAACATTCCGGATAAATATATCTAAAAATTAATTTATAACAATAATAATAAAAATGTTCTGATTACAAAATATACAATAATTAAATATATTCATTACTTCCTGTCCTCCAAAATCAATGAATAATACTAAAATAATTAAAGTATATAATATATAAGATATTAGTTAAATTGTACAAATAAAATGTTGGTGGGTATTACAGTATTAGTAATATTTTTCATTTTAATTGTTGGCATGAAAACAATTTTTATAGAAAGAAATTCATATTTTCTTAATATAAACTAATAACCTCAATCCTTTTGACTGTAAGTACCTATTGATAATAATCGAAAAAATTAATATTATACTGGAAAAAGTACTTCGATATTACCCTTTCCGTATAAATCACGGAATAATAATATAGATTAATATCATATGAAAAGTGCCGTGACAACTGAATATTTTTCGATTCAGATTTTTGAATAATATCACTTTTCAAAACGTTTGATTTCTGGATATTATAGATACTGCACTGAAACTTTTTTAACACATTACCTTGTAATGATTTATACTGCACGGTTTGTATAATTAGATACGTACAACTGCGCGACGCTTCCGCGTTATTACACGCGTGCAAAACCCGTCGCGCTCCAACGATTGTTGCATGCGTGTAATTTTTTTTATAAAATTCTTCGTGTTTTTACACCTAAAACTACAAAATCAATTAACACAAATCTCCTTAGCTACCTATACAAAATTTAATATTTTATACATTTTTAACTTTAATGGTATTAATATTGTAAATGTTCGTGATATTGACGAATTTTGTCAACATGAGAAACTTTAAATGCTTATAAAAAAAAAAAAATCATGCCTATGTATCCATAATATTTGTCGACTGCTATTATAACAAATTTAAGGAACCTTGTATCACATTTCTAGTTTTTCGACCCAGCAATAAAATTACTATCGATATTTAGGTATAGAAAAAAGGTAAATACAATTTGATATGTCAAGTGTCCATTTAGATGGATCAAAAATAATTAAAATATTTTGAAAATTGTATATTGTATGGAAAATGGTCATATAAATATTTGGTAAAAATTTTAAAAGTATTTGTCTTCATTTGTTTTTATGAGTAACTACAAAAAACGAAATCGTTTTTGTCAAAAACTGGTTTGGCGTAAAAATTCCGTTTTTTACTTTTGAATTTTTTTTTGTTTTGAACAGACATCAGAGGAGGGTCTGTTTGCACAATAATACTCCTAACTTTTGAATAGCTTTTGAAAACTAATAGGAATCTTCAATTTTCTCGAAAGCACCAATTAGATTCAATTTTCTAATAGATAGCACCTTCAAAGTTGAAAATCGAATCATTTCTACTACTTTTCGTTTACACAAAATAAAAAATTACACATCATTATAAAATCAACACATAAAATTGAAAATTAGTAAGAATTTTGACTATAAAGTTATTACTTGTTGAACACTTGAACTAAAAGACTAAAACTAACTAAAATCAGTAACATCAGAAGAGAATTATAAGTGGATCCATTCAATTAATACGTTTAGTAAAACGTTTTGATAATAAAAAAAAGTTAACTTCAGTAAAAGTTAAAGAATAATACATTATAAGTATTTTATTGTATAATAATTTATTATTTACAGCGATACATACTGT
Source organism: Metopolophium dirhodum (assembly GCF_019925205.1). Taxonomy (NCBI): domain Eukaryota; kingdom Metazoa; phylum Arthropoda; class Insecta; order Hemiptera; family Aphididae; genus Metopolophium; species Metopolophium dirhodum. The sequence goes on along the minus strand of NC_083567.1, from coordinate 33,967,750 downwards.
ATATTTTCAGTTTATATAAATCAGTAAAAATCAATGTTATTTATGTTATTTAATTAAAATTATTTTTTTTTTAAATAATAAAATGTTTTTATCATCAATTTTTTTGGAACATTAACGAACGTTGTTTTACATTACATATAACGTATTCGGAAATAGTTTTCCAGAAAATAATGAAAAACAGTTTAATTAAGACAGGGTATTATTATACAATGATGACGTTGACAAAAAAAAACGTAGTCATCATATAGGTAATAGATTACCTATAATAGTATAATGGTATTTTTTTTTATTTTTTGTTACGTATTTCAGGTATACAAAAAATTTTTTACTTTAACCGATCACTTTTTTTGGTAGTTTATTAAAATTGAGGTTTCTTGTCTTATAAGTAGGTACCTAAGTAGAATTTTGAAAATTCGTTATTTGTTCACGCACGCATAAATGACCTATATATTTTATTGTGTATAACATTTGCACGCATGCGATTGAGAGCCCATCAATAGCATTCGATCTCTCCGAGCGTATAATATTATTAATTGATTTCATTCAATATTAGTCAAGACAAAAAATTAGATGTTGTGTACTATATATATATATACATTTATATGTCTATTATAGTTATTGGGATGAAGGAATACAGTCAGTGAGTGGACAAAAAAAAAACAGACGACTCGATACGCGAATATTAATCTTCCGTCGTAATTCAGAACAGGTGGGAGTACGAACCGCTGTCGACCGCACATAGAATAAGCGAAACATTGGCTCATCGTACTTGGGTGACGAAATCGAAAATCTCGGCTCACACATTCACACAAATATTTTCTCATGTCCATAACCGTTCGACATTTATACAATATACTTATGCATATTTTCATTATAATGATATTATAGTTTAACCGTACAACAATATAACACGTCAATATTCACGACGCGCACAGTCGTTTTTGTTGTGCGGTGTTTTTCGCGATGAAATTATTCGATAATATACACATAGAATATATAGAATGTAGAATATTACGAGAATCCATAGGTATATTATGTAATATATTATTTTATACCTACTTTTATCCGCTGTAATAAAATAGAATAAAAAATCGTCGATCAGTCTGTACGTGAATATTTATAACGGCTATATTTCATTTTTATTCGAGCACATAATAATATATATATAATTCTAAAACATCAAAACATATTTCACTCCGGTCTCTTATTGGACTCGATAATATATGTATTTATGTATAGATATAGAATATTAACTTGCACACTTTAAAAATATTGCCAGTAATTGCTTTCAAGAACATTATTCATTAAATTATCAAACTGAAGGATGATGTAACTAACCTTACACTATAATAATTATATGGTAATTGCTATAAATGTTTTTAATGTATATTCAATGTGTACCTATTATATACTATATATATGTACGCTAGCACGTGTGTATGTGTGTAATATTAACTCCACACTGATGTGGTTTTTTTTTTTTTTAATAAATAATATGTACTTTATAGTTTATAATTTTATATCCATCACGCCATTATTATTAATATAATTCATCATTAAATTATATATAGGTATTTTTTTTTTTATTCTTTTTAAATCAATAGTTATATTAACTATGATATTTTATATTTATATAAGCATAAAAACAAATAAATTCATAAACGTTACATTAATTATGTAATAAAAGTATGAAACACACGCGCACGCTACAAAATAATATCTAGGTTATAATTGTGAATATTTCTGAAATTCAACGAAATAATAACATTAAACAATGTTTAATCAAAAACCTATTGTTTGTTAGCGGCATTCATCTCCTGCACGGCATACTGTGCATGAATCATTTCTGAATATACGTATATTATATATTATTATATTGTGGTTAATAAACGAAAATCATAATTGCTCGTAATAAATCGAAATTATTACATCTATAGTAGGTAAAGATATTATTATCTACAATAATTGTATACACCTGGTGGATTTCAATTCACTGAACGGTATCGGTTGTCGTGTATACCTATGACTGCTGTACACCAACTATAATACGACTGCTGCACACCCATACAATCATCGGAACAGTTTTTCGTTTTCCGTTTCGTATCCTAAATTGAAACCGAACTGAACACGTATCTTATTATTTCCAGACGTCGTCGTTCCAAGGATTATCCATAATTTAATACTATATATACGCGACGGGTTGGCAGGGTATAATACATGCATGTGTGTATAATGTATTATATATAATATGATCAATTCCAGAGGGGGTTCGAATGCACCCCAGCACATCAATTTTGGAAACACGTCTTTCGATTTCGACTCGGCGCCGGTTTGGAATTTTAATGTCACGTACGTGTGCGGTGAAAAATAAAAAGTAAAAACTATTGCAATAAACAACCACTTTTCTCCCTGCACAGTCGTGGTGGAAGTCATGGGATTTTTTCCCACTTCTCTTCGCAGCGATATGATAATTAACCGGCTTGTACGTAATGTTTTATACCGTCGACATTGCGGCCCCGATTGAATCTCATGCAACTGATCGCTCCCACCGTCGCGACGGTCGTACGCGACAAAAGTTTTTCGGTGATCTGTTTTCATCGACAGGTTGGTTTAGTTTCGTCACGGGGAGACCGCAGCTCACACGTGGACTGGGGCCGAGCGCGCGCGCTCGTTCATCGTGTGATTTTTAAAATTAAAAAGAACGCCGTTTTTATTGTTCTGGCCGAGGCCGTCGAAACCCAGATGCCGGTTGACGACATATTTGATGGGCTTAATTTTACGACCACTTGAGTCAATTAAGCTTGTATGGCTACGGTTATTTTGGCAGAGCTACAGTCGTGTTTTATGTCCTCTGGAATCGAAGGGTCCTCTATGCGCGTATATATACTGTCCATATATAATAATATATATATATATATTATTTCAAAGATCCGACGACAATACAGACCGATATATATAATATGCGCACGCAGTACACCATAAAAACTAAGTTTTATATTTTTTCATCAGCGTTATTTTATTATTGCGTACGGTGAACCTTTCAATTCGCTTTGGCGTGTACGCGCAGTTCAAAGTACTAAAAAAACTCCAAATATTAATTTCGTTTATTTTTCCCATAAAAATTAGAAAATAATTTTACATCATGGTTGTAAAACAAGAAATAAATATATTTTCGTCTTTAACAAGTAGGTATAATAATATGCACACGTACAGTATGTGAGTTATTGTGAGATTTTTAGCGCTCTTCGCATTTTATTATTACTTTATTTTTTTTTTTTTTTTTTCAGGTATTGGGTTATTGTTATTTAAATCCATATACGCTCGTAAAACCCGTCCATAAACTGTGTTCACCTTTGCGGATATAGGTACCTACATTTATTATAAAATATCATACACCTAGTCGATTTAAGCGCTACAAATCATTTTCGAAACGTGCCGTAAAAAATATCCCAACGAGTGTGTGGAGAAATTATTGTCGTTCGCAATTTCTGTACGGCCGACAAATGCACGCAACAGAATATTATCATACGCGCAAACCGATAAAATATATTGAAATAGGTACCTACTCTGTTTCAAACATTATCAGAACATAATATAGCACTATTTGGTTTCCCAACATTCACGAATTTACTACACATACATATCAAACATTCGCGAAATTACCTTTATTATGACAAAAAAAGCTACGAAAAAATGTTAGTTTTTGCACTATTTTAAGAGTGTTTATAGATTTCCCAGGTTTTTTTCAAGAGCTCAATATTCATATTAAACATACTAGATATTATAAAAATTATTAAAAATAACAAATACTTAACCTACTCGACACGTGAGTACACGGCCAAACCGTATAACTTTTAAACAACAGTAATAAATAAAAATAGATAAATACGCACTTCAGCATAAGCCGGTGAGCCGAACAATTAAAAACAGCGTCGATATTGTTATATCAAATTGAAAACACAAATACCTATAGGTAGTTCATACATATATATATATTTCAGTGTTTCTTTCTTTATTTGCTGGCTGTACTAGTGTACTTATGCAAAATACTTTTACGATATTATTGTAGTAAATATATAATATCAAGTGATATAATATTATCATTTTGTGTATGTATTAATTATTCGCAAACGTTGTTAAGTGTTTTGACGTGTCAAGGACACGACAATAGTACTGCTGTTGCAATGTTTTGAAAAAAAAAATGCCCGCGTACAATTATTAGTTGATAAGAAAACTATAATATGAAACGAAATTGAGTGAGGAAAGGGGGAAGAAGCCATAACGTGGCACCACGCAGTCAACACGAGTCGTGCATAGTATGTAGGTATATGTAATATTATAATAAAATACAAGCTGCAAGCACTGTTATCGTTATGGTATATCATACGCATTCATCATAACTTTATTATTTATATCGTACATTATTTATCACGGGTATGACAATGTTATTGTTGCGTGGACGTCATCAGACCAGATCGAAGTTTCAATTTTCTGTTTTATTTATTTTTCAGCTGACGTAAATGTGCGTACCACGTACCATTGCGCAAACCTCCCCGACCTCAACCCAATCGCCTTTAATAGAGTTTTTATTCAAATCTCGACCGTATACATTGGTAATTTCCGATCGCGTGCGAATATTCAGTAGTTTGCAGGTCAATGAATTTATTTTTTCACAATATTGATGACATACCCCGATAACGTATATGATATCACAAGTAACCACATCAACCTGGCACTCCGAATTCAGAATTTGCAATGTTGGTTTATCGGTATCAGTTTTATCAATTCGCATTCCTATTTTTAAAAAAAAATGTTAAGCGTGTTTTCCAAGTACCACCTATGTGCCTGCACCTATAGTCTTGTATAGTATTCGTCGTAACATCGATTACGGTCCAACGACATTCTGGACGGGACATGCGTCTTGCAGCCGAACCCTGCAGGTCTTTCGGTTTGCCGGGCGATTACTCTACCACCGAGTTACCCGACAGGTGACAGCACAGACCCAAGACGTTATTTCCCCTTCGTTTACGGAAGTTAACACAATCGAGTGGGCATCGAGACGGCTCCTACGCGGAAACCGATTTCCTACGACGTTGAGTAGAAAAAATTCGTACAACAACAACAATTATAACTGTAAAATGCGATTCGACTTTTCGCCCCCATGAAGTCACCACCCTCTAGTATGTTAATCCACATGTACCGTAACAAGGATGGCATGTATTATATCGAGCGGGCAATGGACATAATTTTGGTACATATATTTTGTAACATGTCTAATATATTAATATTATGTTCATACACGGTTTCATAATTCGACCGTGCGGTGACTTGGTCACGGTCGACGACGAACGCGAAATACGAGCACAGTCCACGGGGACGGTGCTGTGCACATAAAGTACCTACCTATATACGATAGAAACTGAACAACGTTTCGGCGTCGGATATTCGTCGCTAGATTTATTCGTTCGCTTTAACGATTCTTCAGCTCTGCGCGTTCGGAATATTAAACCCACTAAAATAGTGTACATAATTCGAAGCTTGAGTTAAAAATAGACACGGTAATGGGTCGCGGGTGACCATAAAAAAGCAAAATATCGTGCTGCAGCGGAGCAGGGGTTCTAAAACCCGCCCACCCAAAAAAAAAAAACTTGAAGGTAATTGTGCAACGGGAAACGTGGTGGAACATAATAACGAAACGACCGAGTAAAGAAAAAAATAATAAAGTATAAAATATAAAAATTGAGCACGTGGTCGTGAGCCGGAGATCCGATCGCGGAATCGTTGTTTCTTGGAGGCTTGCCAGGGATGTGGACCAGATCAACTGGTCGAAGAAGGGTTAGACTTGAACATCGTTCCACCCAAACGCCACCCTTGGTCAAGCTGGTGTGTCGTTAAATCGATTACAGAGATATCATGCCTAGTAAATATAGATGACAAAAAATAAACTATTAGCCGACATTACTGAGGTACATCTTTCGTCCAACGATGTCGGTACCTATACTAGTAGAAAATTCCAAAAATAAAATAAATTATACAATATTTTTCGAAAACATTCAAATACATTTTAACATATTATTATATTATATTGTACAGACCTGACGACGCACAGTGTATCGTGTATGTCATTCTATATTATAATACATAAAATATATTTTTTTTTATTCTGATCATATATTTTATTAGTTTCTTATGCACTCTACATCAAAAATCTACATGTTCATTTTATTTATTATTATTATTATAATTACTAAAAAAAGGAACATCGCTAGTTGTTGGACATCCAGATTGACATTTGGCTAAATAAATGAATCACAAAAGTCTAAGTTGAACGTAATAATAATAAATAAGATAATACAGGTACATTATAACTTATAAGGTGTAGAAGTCATAATTCATAAATCATAGGTATACAATTAAATCATTTTAAATTATTACTTGTCTGTTAGAATTAAGAACTCTTCAGGACTGAAATTTTTCTACATCATTTTTTTTTTGGTTTAGTATTTAAATTATTTTTTTAAATTGAGTGATGTGACTAAGTCAACAGAAAAATCCTCATAATAGGCAATTCTTAATAGACAAATAGACAATACTTAATCATAAAAGTAAAATAAGGTTTTTATTTGTGATTTGTATTTTTAAATATACAATCAAAAATAAGTATTTAAAATTAAAAAAAAAAAATATTGGTATACTTAACAAGTAGGTATAATATGAATTTAGGTATACAGAGGCATATATTATGCCGTATATAGAACCAAATGCGTACGACGTGAACGCGAAGTAAAGTAACATTTCAATAAAAATATGATTATTATTTTGTAATCGCATGCATCGGTATAATATTATTTCTATACGCCTGTCATTGTTTATGAGTGTTGTAGATACCCACACATTATATTATACGGTTTTACCATTGTTTGCGTGATAATTCGTTGCTACGAAACAAGAAAGTGTACATAGTATAGGTATCGTATTATTATTATTATTATTATAACATTATCATATATTATATTTTGTAGTGGGGGAATTTAGATTCTGAGTGGAACTCGTTCGTAGACCAATAATATAGATGACCATCGCCGCGTGCAGTGCCTATATATACATACTTACCATGCGTCAATCGCCCTTTTCCGTTTATTACAACTCCATAACCGCGATGTCATGTCTTTTCGGAGGGTGAATAATACGGTACGCTCTGCGAACACTATACAATATATTGTACCTTTATAATAGTACCTATCTATATATATATATATATATATTTATCTAATATAAGGGGTGTATAATATATTTCTATACATTTAGCGTTTGTTCCCAGGTCGTTTTTAATGCAAATATGTACACAATAATATTTTATGAAAAAATAAAAACAACGAAGGTATGTACGGACGGGTATAGAGAGGACGCGGGGTCCTCCCCGTTTAATTACGCAAAGAGCCGGCGTTTAGTACAATTTCGGACCTACCCGCGATGTGCGCGTATTTCAAGAAACAGTAACATTACATACCTATATAATATTATTACGTGTACGGTGTGCCCACTGTTGTAAGCACACATAATATTGTAATGTGTGTATAATAGTATGTGCACTGCAATATACGGTGTTATGTTATGCACACGGTGCGACGGGTGCCCACAACTTGTGTGAAGAAAAAAACAAAATAAATAACAAACCGTTTCTACACCGACGTGGACTTTTATCAACGATCGCCATTGCCCCCTAAGCATCGCGCGTGACTTCAATCGAGTTTCCAAACGGGCCGCGCAAACGATTTTCCCATTCGAACTCTATTTTTTTTTTTTCGTTATTTTAGACATATTTTTTTTTTTTGATTTTCGTCTTTTTTGCTAGCGAATGCTCCGCAGACGACTAAACTTCGAATACTATTTACCCGATTAATGTTTTTCGTTAACGCATAACATTTTGACAGGTAGTCAATTTGCATGTTTTAGAACATTAATAAGTAAAGCATCGTTGCTTTACATGCTACGCAACTGTGTCATTCGACTGAGTGGAAAACAAATTACACTTTTTACGTTATTTTATAAATTCATACGTATTACACACTTATAAAATAGTTTATTATTTTTTTTTTTTGCTTGATAATAAACTTCAAAGCATGACTCTGTGCAGTAACTAGCTGTATCAAAAATAGTATATTATAAAGCAAATGAAGGATTTCGTTTTACGTAAAAAGTAAAATAACTTGGTAAGTCTTGATATTAATATAATATAAAAACAATTTTGTTATTTTTTTTAATGTTTTCTTGTGGGTATTCTTATTTTTCATATAGTTTTAGAATCACTTAACTTTTATACTGCAGCTTAAAAAAATCTAAAACAGATATTAGTCAATTAACTGGTTTTTAAGATATAGGTATGATTTGTAAACACTTTTAATACATAATATCGAATATTGTTAGATCCATGTGTAGGTACAATGTACATGTATACTTTAATCTAAAGATAAATTAAATTATACTTTAATAGTTTAATGAATGTATAAAATGTGTATAATACTGTATAATATAAAAACGTATACAAACTTATTAATATCACATGTAGGATTTGTTTTTATTTTGAGCCCAACGTTTATTATTATTTAAGATTATTTTTTCAAGTTTAATTATTTAAGTTTATTCCGTTAGTATAAACGGCCAAGAACTCATTAGTTTGCTTAAAGGTCTTGAAAGGACGCCAAGTATGATTTTCTAGTACCAATTTTTTTGTTTACTATTCTTATTATCTTTAAGTTGTTTAACAGAAAAATCTGAAAATATAATATTAATATTCCGGAAGTACTGACGATTAATAAAAAAAATTACAAAAATAAATTATAGATGGTCTTTCTTATCCGAGAGATAATTACGGGTACATCATATTAATAGTGGTATAATAACTCTATTTGGCTGCTCGTCATACGGTCTTCTCCGACTAATGACTCCACAGACTTAAAATAATATGAGACGTGTACCTATACGCATTTGCAGAGGACAGAGGTAATAGACGAGATATAATCAAAAAAAAAAAAAAAACAACAATAATAATTATACTGAATGTTCTTTATTATATAATAACTTCTGTAATTTAACAATCTTTGTAATCAGCAAAACAATCATATGTAATTATTCTCATTTTGAAATAATACTGTATGATTAGATTACCGTTTTCGAATATTATGTTCAATATGGTCATAATTTATAGACCCAATTTACAACCACCACCACTACTTAAATCTCAAAGTTGTGAATTCGATATACCTATACGGCTATATTTACATGTAAAACAATATATTGATGTTACAATAGGTTTTATTGGGTTCAGATATGATGCTATAACAGATTTATAATATATTCTATTCGTCGGTTAATGTTTTTATTTGTTATCCAAAAGTCACTTTTCGAAGTTAAAACTTGAAAGCATTTAATTTTATGAGGTAACACGACTGATTAAATATCATGTACGAGTTTAGTACAATATTTGCTTATATATTCGTGTGAAAATCTAAACACTATGCCATTCAAAACTATACTGCGTTATGATTATAACGTAAAAGTTTTCAAAACGTTCGTTGCCGACTGTTTTGTTAATAATTGCAATATTATATTGACCTCATTGTTACTAATTATAAATTTAAATCGTAAATTACATCTTGGAAGACGTGCAAATTTCGGTCGATCATTTTCTGTACAATATAATATAAATATATATACCTAATATACCCACGCGTGTTCTTCTTCTTAGCATCGGCCATTCTCTATTCACTCTATCCATTGTCAGCTGTCATGACATTGAATCTCCAATTATTTCTTTGCCCAATCCTCTTATATTTCGTTATTTGATGTTTTCATCTTAAACGCAAATGTCCAATAGGCGTTAGTGTTTCGCCTTATGGTGGTGTGCTCTCCTACACTATATAGGTATGTGCCCAGCCTATAGAAGTTTCCTAATATTCTACGAGCTCGTACAACATGATACAAATAACTGCGATAATAATAATAATAATAGTATAATGTCGTATAATATTATTTTCATTTTCAACGCGTTACGATACCTATTATCCTGCAGCGGTCGTGCATGAACTTCGCGCAATGACAATAGTTATTATATTTGGATCGGTATATATATGATAATCGTTATTTTACTATCCAAACAGACTTAGTATTCGCAACAATATTTGTGTGCGCGTGTATGTGACGTGTTTGGGCGAGCTCAAGGGTCTCGTATAAGATTGTGAGTAGCGGTTGGCGTGTGTTTTATGACTTTATACCGACCCCGCTGGCAAAACTTTATCGGTCTTAACGATGTTTGGTCGAAAGTGCTCATCAGCCATATGCGCGTGTCATTAGGCCTATTGGCTATTACTATAATATGCGTTTATGTACGCACGCATACGACCGAACTGTATTATACAGAGTGTACCACGAGACATTTTCTAAATAAATGTATCGTTTTTTGAGCAGTTTGAATAATCCTGCAGGTGTATATACATTCATCACGAATAAGACCAAAAACTAAGACTCCTCGTTTCAGCCGGTATCAATACACTACGGAGTCGCGATGGCTTATTATCTCGGTATAATATACGCAAACCTATTTTATAGTATTGGCCACAGACACTCCGGCGGCAGATCGAAATAACAATATCGTAAAACCATCCGCGTGTACCTACATCGTTCTCGAGACGAGTGTCTAAGATTTACGCGTGAATCCTTCTCGGTTGTATATTGATGCGTAGGACGGTACCTGACCGCAGTTTGGTTTTATGTCTTTCATAAGAGCGTATACAAAGTATATTATTATGAGATCGAGATTTACTGCAGCCTCGTCGTCGTCGTTATGACGCACCTACGCAGAAAACTCGTATATATAATATAGGATATAATATAATTGGCTCTTGATTATATTATGAAAATATACGTCGTCGTACCGTGTATATATTGTACAATATATATAAAATCATCTCTATCCGATCATCGTCAACACAGTGGCGCGTATAACTGAAGCTCGACCAGGAAGCGTATACGATTCAGAAATACAAATCTTCATATATGGAGGGCTCCTCGTCACCGCGCTCAACGGCTTCATCAATTTCTTTAATTTTTTTAACAACGGTATTCATTTTTTATTTTTTTTTAATAGTAATTTGTTATATTTTATCATTTTAAAATATATAATAATAAATACCTACATTGAAAAACCAAAATCCAACTCCCCGGGACAGTAGGCGTGTCCAGCTCAAAATATTTGGGTCTGCCCATTGTGCTGTAGACAGTGGACACAATTTTGGCCACAACTACTTCAGGTATCCAATTACAATTATCTTTTGATCCCAGTTCTTTTCATAATAAAGTCTATGTTTTTTCATTATAACATATCACGCGTTGTACATGCAAAAGTCGCTCAAATAGTCAAAAAGAAAGTTCAACATTTCTAAAAAATATAATATTTTTTCCTAATTAGTAACAAGATCGATTAAAAACATAGGTATTGTATTTAATCAACGGTAACGATTACTTACAGTTATTGCAGACAATAGTACCTACTCTTGATTCAATTCTATAGAATTTTAAATAAAGCATATGCCTCAGTCATTATTCTTTTTAGGTATACCATAATAACTTCAAACAATTGAATAAGACTTGTAATACTATAAAAGTATAAAATAATAAGTAATTCGTAGAATGAATGATATTCGTCTATTTTTTTCTTGTTCCTACAAACTAGTCAATCACACTATTAATATCGTATTTTATCAATGGACTTCTAATATTTTTTTTTCAATCAATAATAATTTATATTGTATATAATGTTGACGCTCATTGATTGTTGATCTCAAGTATATTATATTCTGATTCTCTGCAGTCTGCACTGCTAAAAAACTTCTTTCCACTACGGTACTTTATAATGCCGTATTGGAATTACCAGAATTCTATAAAAATAATTTTTATTATTGTATTAAATGCTGGCTCTAATGTTGTAAGCCCTTTACGGGCACAAGAAACATCTAATAGATACTTACATTGTTTTACTAACAATATTTTACAGTGATGTAATGTGTTCTATTGTGGTCTATATTCTCCATACTAAAAGTAGGTATATCGTATACGACTACCCTAAGTACCTACTGTATGTTTTTTGTAGCCATATAGGTAGGTACTATAGATATAATCAGCGTACCCCGTAAACACGCCACTGCCCCAAGGGAGGGAATCCATTCATCACTTCTTTTCAAATACGCTACCTTCCCACTGCGTCAACGCGAATACCGACCGCATAATAGTGAAGAGTGTTTTACTTCAAGATGTCTAGGCCTAAACGTGTCAATTATTACGTGGTACATTGAACGGACCAAAACAAATGCAGCAATCTAGGGGGTTCAGCACTCATAATATAGCCACCACTGGGTGTTCGTAAATAATAATATGCTAGTTGGTATTATACTCGATATACCGCTATATGAGCCGCTTGTAGAAGATTCTATACTCGGGAAGCGAACCCCCACAGATAAATTGCCACAATATGTCGTCGTGAAAATACGCCAAATTTGAACAACAATCGCATAGAGGGATTACAGAACGTGCAGCAGTAATTTCCGACGTGCGGCTTGAGAAATAATTCAAACGAATTGCACGCGCGTTGAAAATCACTAGTGGCGTCGGTGCGACTGTCGTGGATAATCGGTATATGATTTTAATAACTGTTATCAATGTACGAAAAATAAAAATATAATATTCTCGATGCGATACGTCGGTGTCTGACGATAAAATAATATGATCATGATGAAATAACGCCCTAGGACTCCAAATTCGACACCACCGTGGACCGTGGTAAGTACACACGTATGACGTACGATGCAGGTTCACCATAGCCGACAAACAATCGACCGAAGCTGCACAGCTCCTCCGACCGGTAAAAGCGTTTGCCGGGGTAGCTTATTGATTTTTTTTTCTTTTAGAGATCTTCTTTCGCTGCACATAACGACGTGCGCATTGTACATTATTAACACTCGGGTGACATGCACTCTATATAGCCTTGTCTGGAGTCGACACAACGTACCCATACAGACGCGCGTGTGTGTGTGTGAGAGCGTATATCGTGTACGATTATCGTACGATAAGTACGCCATATTATGTACTTGTGTGTAGCCTCGAGCACCGCGGCACGAACGTTTCGTGGGCGAAGAGTGTTTTCGCGTACCTACGATAATATTATATTACAAACATTGCTCTGCTACTTTTCTCCACGAGTGTACCTATATACCTATATATTATGTGTGTATTATAATATATTTTATGTACATATAAACGACCCGGTACGAACAACGTTATTAAAATCGTGTACCTACTAATAAAATGAATATAAATCACGCGTGCGCGTACCGCCAGCCGGTATACTGCAGCAGTGTAAAAAATATGCAAAATACTGTGAACACTCATCGTTTTCCCGGCAGGACGAAACCGTTTACTATCATTTATGTTATTATTACAATATTGTTAGTTACAGTATTAAAATAATGACCCCCCCCCCCGCCGGCCGCCACCGATTTGTAATCGTCTGCAGCGGACGGCACGGCACGGCGACGCGTCCGGAAGACTCCGTCGCCCGCCGAAACGGAGTTGTTAAAATATTATAATATTGCACTGTTTTTTTTTATCTTGATACACGTCGTGCGGCTTTTGTAAGTTGTGAAATTATAATCATATTATTATACCTAATTTACGAATTTCGATTGACATTATTTTTCTATAGATGTGAGTGCGACTGTATCGGTTTTTTCCTCGACCTACCGTGCAAAGAAATTACTTGGGGTATAATTAAAAACTCGCCGAACGATGTGTCTGTAAAAAGAAAAATATACCAGTACATCAGCTATATCTATATGATTTAATAATATTTGAAATGACAAGAAACAAGTACTTGACCTATATTATGATGATGGTTTTTTTTTATTAACGATAGCGTAATGTCACGATACATAATTTACGTGTTATCAGCTACGTTAATATTATCGCATGATTAATAATAGTACCGACCGATTAGAGTTCACGTTCAAAGTAAATAATAACGCTGTTGACTATAATAATAATAATAACACCACAAACCAATTAGGTTTATAAGAATACATTGCAAATTAAAATATTATATACTATACAATACCTATGCTATGGAGTAACAATAGTAAAATTATCAAATGTTGAATTGTATTTCGGCGATAGTGATTTTAAACAAACATAATATAAAACAATTGATTTCTAATCGTAATACACGATTGTATAATTAAAACGCTCATAATAATAAATAATTGTCGGTAATTAGTGAACGAAACTCGAAGCGACTGCATTGAAAAACCACGTTCGCAAATAATTGCAAACGATCACACTATAAACTTTTATACGTTTCACGTTATTATTGTTGTTGTTGTTGTTATTATTATTTATTTTATTATGCCCGACCAGGCGCATATTTATATTATTATTATGTCTTCAGGTTAAAACATCGACGGCAAATCGCGGTTCAATTAACGTGGTGAATTTTTTTCTATTCTTAGAAAAATTAGCATGGAAAAAATTCTAGTAATCATAACTGCTGTTGGCTGTTGCACAGCAATATCGCCGACAAACTACTTTTTAACAGTGTTCTCGGTAACCGCGTGTTTCAGAATAACAATTATTATTCGCGATAACAGCTACTGCACACTGCAAACAAACACATTATCAAACGGCTTTTCAGCTCTGGTGTGTGCGAACGATATGACCGATTTCACAACATAACGTAATTCATTTTACTGGAATCGCTACTATGAAAAGACGGTTACCGGGTGACGGCTCGTCAATACGAGAGAAAGAGAGAGAGACAGAGAGAGAGAGAATATTATATCGTTTTAAATATTATTATCAAATTGTTTTTCGATACTGATTCAAACAAACTCTGACTTTGAGGTGTGCGACTCATAAGAGATACTACGGCCTGCTTGTAGAATGTTTTCACCGGAGACTAATAGTATTCCCGAGTTAAACCTTCTGAGAGGCAAAAGCATTGTAAATTAACGCACAACAAACTATACTGGTAATATTAGTGTGAGGAAGGGGGTCATAATATATGCACAATAATAAACAATTAGTGTTCTTGCATTAACCAAACATAGTTTCGTCCCGCGCCGACGTTAACAACGTCTATTTCATAATATTTTATCATGAGACTTTTTGACACTATTCAACCCGAATACATAGCTGATCAACATTTACATTTAAAACCCATATTAAATAATTATTATGTTTTGTGCACCAATATGGATAGACCCTAAGGACGGATATTTAATTATTTTTACACAATATCGTGTACATACGATTTGGTGTAACATTTTTTAACGTGTGTACTGTGTACTCAAAATATTGTTGGGTAACGATGCACAAACATGACACGGATAATTTAAAGTTTATCGTTTTTTTTTTTAATTTCGAGTTATTTCTAATCAATTTAGAGTTAATTTATCTGATAACTGCATAAAAACGAAACACTGAACCAATGAATTGGTTTTTTGTTTATAATATAATGAGATAATAGCGTAAAAAAATCAAATGAATTACATTTTTCTTATCAAGTTCTAATTAAAACATTAATAAAAACCATAAATGAAATAATATTTTCAAATTTGCGTCTGTATAATACGGTTGTAATAATGAAATAAAATAATAAGTAAATAGTAAATACCGAACTGCTTGGGTAATTTATTACACGTCTATTCAAAACTATTATTTTTACGCATTAATTTAACAATGTATTAATTATATTTAGTTAATAATATTTAGGCAATTTAATATATTATTCAATTATTATAATATCAATACAAGTAACTCTCGGCAGTTTCAAAAAAAAAAAAAAACAGAAATTATCAGTGCAATAATAATATTGTAAGCATGCCAGGTTTCGATAATTTTCTAGTAAATCGCTCAGAGTTGATACAGTTGAAGACTCGAGTCTCGAAGCTTAGTAATGCAATTATAACAATATAGTTTACTATTGTTTTCGAGTATAATAAAGACACCCACTCAACTAATATTATCATCAGCATTATTATTATTGAATTATCGACAAGCAAACATGTGCAATATTTTTAAACAGACCCGGGAAAAAAAACCGTATACACTAAGAAGACAGACTTAGTATGTGGGTTATGTGCTTAATTAATACGATTGTATATTTTTGCAACGGCTGTACTGTTGTATTCAGTAGCTATTCATAGGTAGGGAACAAAATAGATTTCATTCGTTTGATGTGTGGTTTGGCTATTGACCACGTTGTATAATATTATACAGTCAGTGTCGGCTCAGTACTTAAAGGGCCCCGGCCCCCGGATGCATTTATTCAGGAGGCCCCCCAAAAACGTTATTTCATAAAATAATAAAAAGTGCTCAAGAGACGTAATGCAAAATATTAGATATTTTTTAAAAGTACCTTATTTAAAACACACGTTTAAGTGAACTACATAGTTATAGTAATTATTTATAATTCTAAACAATTATGTAACTAATAGACCTTATAATACAAATTAATATTTTTTAACGCGATTCAAATTGTGCAAGCAATTAATTTTCTTTACATCGGTGATTTTTGATAAAATGATAATAGTATTATAAATTATAATGGTATAATTATAATATATAATAATATTCAATATCCAATATTCATATAGTACTATCGGGACCCCTCGACACAAATACGGCCGGGGGCTCCGGATGCGTTCGCGGCATAGCGGCCATGGCCGACACTATGTATAGTACTTTCTCGTGTCGGAGTATCTACTCGGATGTACTTTATACATTTTAATTTCGACTTTTAGCATCGAATAACACAAGACCTCCGTCTTCGATGTCGGTGTATGTGTATCGGATTCGGATTCCAACCGGGGTTATGAATGATGATGTGATTTAATATGAACAGTATAAATCAATGACGATACGAGCAGGTTGGTCACCGCCATGGTTGAAATATACAGGTTATTGTATATCGACTCGGATTGTTATCATCGGAAACAAAATGGCTGCGTAAAGGGATATCACAGATATACATTTTTCTTATCATCAAAAATACGCTGACAGTAGCCAACAAATTCAAAATCCCTTGTATATTTCAACCATGGTCACTACTACACGGCCGTCCACACAAAGTTCAGACGTCTCTGGAAGTTAATTTTACCACGAAACGTATGGGACATGAGTACGCGATTTGTAATAATATAGTTCAACACACGTTTTTGTGGAATTTGATGGAATCCAACGGAATGCAATGTAAATCCGATTTTGCTATAATAATATATTACTACCTAATAACGCGGTCGACGTACTTTATAGTAATAATATTATAATGACAATAATAATCGTTATTACGATGATTAAATTACATTAGTCATTTTACAATATTCCTATTAATTATTGCATATATTATTAGCGTTATTATAGAGATTAAAACGAAAACGATAAGCAAAGACCTTTATCGTCCGCCGGTTCAATTACAAAAATTCGTAGTAGACGAAAATAACTTTTATTGCGCGTCGACCCGTCAAGTCGAGCCTGCAATATATTATTATTTATTATTATAAATTGCACGTACACCGAATACACACGCACCTCCATAACATTTAAGTCCGCTCTGAACTCGGTGGGGTATTCAAGCACAAACCAGGAAAAGTATGGCAACGAGTGGCGAACAACATGTAAACACACACACACACACGAATACACGCGAACGTGTAGTAAACAAGCCGAAAGGTGAAGAGTGATGGGGGGGGGGGGAGGGGAGACGAAAGTTTTTATTTCAAATTTTTTTTTCATCTTCCGTTCCGCCTTTGGTGAGTGTGGGGGGGGCGGGCAGGCGAGGTTAGCTAACCCGCCGATAACCAGAGTTTATTACACCGCCGCCGACTGATAACACGTTTAACACGCGTTCTGTATGTTTTGTATATACAACAATATAATAATATATTATATACGACGACGCCCACTCGATGATTGATTTTTTTCACAACATTTTACTCGCCGGGCAGCGTCTTCGAGTTACAGCCACAGCTCTTGCCGGTTGTAGCTGGTATACTACGTATACTTACGTCTATAATACCCCTGTTGTAGGAGGAAGGTAGGTGGTATTGTATAGTACTATTATACCTGGTCGCAATGTGTTATAACACCGGGCGACCAACACAGTGAAACCGCACCGTTTGTACGGAAAACCGGGTCAAACGGATCGTATATACTCGTGCTAGCTATATGATAATGTATATTATAATATTATCTATCTAAGCACATATATAACTTATAACTATTATATTATATCATGTACCTATTTACCTACCAACGTCGTGCCGGGATCGAGATAAAACGCAAACACTTCTTGTGTATAATAATATTGTGTGTTACGCACGAGGAGAAACACGAGAAAGGGTAAGGCAGGGGTAGAATGAGATAGTAGGATGGTCGAGCTGAATAATAGCTCTCGTGCGATCCAGCACATTTATCCGTCCGATATAATACCAAACTTTCAAATAGACATTTTTTTTTAGAACAGGTAGCCCGTAGGATGGTAGGTGTACTACGCAAACATATTTTATATGTGAGTACAGAATTTCGAAAATTATCTTCAATTTTTATATCTTTTAAATTGTATTTTCACTCAATTTGTAATTAACGTAATGTTAACCATATACTCATATGCAGTTTTACCAGTTTCAATAAAATATGCAACCAAAAGTTAGTAAATTCCAGCTTTAAAAAGAATACAAATTATAAATTATAATTTTGTGCCTATCGTTATACGATGCAAAATTAATTGATCCAATTGTATAAAATAATTAAATATTTTTACAAAATCTATCAAGAATGGTATTTTTATAACGTACCAATATCCAGCTACTAGTGTCTATCAGCGAATTTATTTTTTGGTTATATCTATATTATACAATATCCTGACTAGAATGGCTGCCAAGATGCTATATATTTTATTTAACCATTAAAGAACGTTCGTGGGTCGGTTGAAAGATCAAATTTGGTTTTAGAGCGAGATCGAAGAGCATATTAACTATGATTGTATAAGTCAGAAAAAAACAATGGGTAAAGATAAATGTAATTTTTAAGCGACAAAACACCTATACAAGTTATTTTAGGTAAATAGTTTTTTTTTGTCGTGAGAACTAATTGATAGCAGGGGCTAATCTTAAATTTTTTAGAACAGTTTTTTTCTAATCATATACTTTTCTGTATAGATAAAGACTTACACAGAGTACTCAAAAAGTTTCACTATTAACTACTTTATAGATTAGAGATTCGACACAGATCGTATTTAAAAATGTCATTCTTGGAATTTTCTTCAAGTTTCTCAGAAAATGGTGGTGAATACCAACAATGGCAACACGTGGAAGACTTGGTTTCCAGAAGGAAACTTATTTTTACATCATAGCAAAACTTTTTAATGCTTCTTGGGACTTAAATATTTATTTTTAAATTTATATACGTAATATTGTTATAGTTTTCGTGATATTTTTATAATTGTTTTCCTTATATATTGTACATTTTTATACATAGAGATTATAATTTAATAAATTGTTCAGTTTTAATATTCAGAAGACCATGCGGAAGGTCTGCGGAACATTTAATAAATGAGTAATCACTAATCACATGCTATACATTAGTATGTGGTGACGGATTCGAGCCAGAATGATATCGATAAAAAAAATATACAAACACTTTTTTCACTCGATGAAAATAGGTTTTTCAAAATCCAGTCATAACGGAGCGTTATCGAAATAATATGTTTTTTAAATTCTTAGTGATTTGATTTCCAACTTAAGCATCTTTTCTGGTAGTCGAGTGAATCTATCTGGTACTTTCAGGGGTCAAAAGTAAAAAACCCTCAGTACTTATTTTAATAATTGGGAAAAAATATTTTTGTACAAGTGACAAGCTGAAATTTTTAGACGAATAACCTTATAATAAATACTTGACATTTTCAATTATTGTCGATAAAATATTCTTTGCTTAGTCAAAAAACTTTAAAACTTAATATAATAAGGCTCCTTACAGTTATAATAGTGAATATTACTGGAATTAAAAAGTACCAGTATCCCAAAATTTTTCTTATGAGTGCCGAAGTTATAATTTTGACGGAGTTGAATATCCAACGTATAATACCGATTTGTCATCATATAATTTTCTTATTTTGTTGTAATATTCAAAAACAAATAACCGCAAATACTTGCAATTATCTTTATATTATCGTTTTATGTAAACTGTGTAACTTCAAAATATTTTAACTTTTTGAGCTATTTATAGACTTTTGAAAGTTTTACTTCTATAGGTACATATCGATAAAAATGTTCAATCAGTCAAAAAACTTAAAAAGGTAATACAACTTACAAGTTATAAGTATATTTCATATTAGAACCAATGAAAAATTTAAAATAAATATTTAAAACAATTTTTAGATTCTGAGTGAAACGATGAATGTATTGATTTTACAATGATGTGTGTTTTTTTTTTTATTTTTTTTTTTATTTTTTTTTTATTTTTTTATTTTTGTGTCTGTGTACACGATAAGTAGTCGAAATAATGCTTCGATTTTCGACTTCAGTATCTTGTTCGATGGGAAAGTGAATATCGTTGGTGCATTGGGGAGGTCAAAATTTTAATTTCCCAGTAGTTTTCAAAAGCGATGTGAAAAACAAAAGAAAAATTAAGGAAAAACGGGAATTTTTACGCAAAATCGATTTTTAACAAAATCGATTTTGGTTATTGGTGTAACTCTAAAACAAATGACCGTAGATGCATGAAATTTTCACTGGTTGTTTATATTTGCATTTTCTATACACAATACAATTTTGAAAATAATTTGACTTTTTTTGAACTGTTTACGGACATTGTCAGTTTTCAGTTTTTTTAAATTTTTTTTCTATGAATATCAATAAAATTTTATCTGTTGAGTAAAAAAGCTTGAAAATTTAATAGAAGGCTCCTAGTTTATTGTTTCAAAGGCAGATGAAAAAAATTAAAAATCCTTAGTCACAGTTTTTAATTATAAGCATTTAAAGTTCAAATTTTGACAAAATACGGAAAAATCACGAAAAATAGCAAATTATTTTGATGAGAATTCATAAAAATTTTTCTTTTTAAATCTAAGATTTGAAAATGTAATATAAGATTACTCATAAGTTTGTCTACCTTTATCAAAAAAAAAATGTCTAGAAGAAACTTAAATTAAATTTTTATGAGCGTCTGAAATTTATATTTTTACAACATTTGATATTTACTCGATTTCTCATGTAACGATTTTTTTATTTTATTGTAATTAAAAAACGAATGACTGTAGATACTTGAAAATTTCACTGAATGTTTATATTAGCATTTTCTATACACCATACAATTTTGAAAATATTTTGACTCTATTTGAGCTGTTTACGGACATTGTCAGTTTTCAATTTTTTTAGTTTTTTTTTCTATAAATATCAATAAATTTTTATTTGTTGGGTAAAAAAGCGTGAAAATTTAATATTAGACTCCTGATATATCGTTTTAATAGCAGTTGAAAAATATTAAAAATACATTTGCACAATTTTTTTTTATAAGCATTTAAAGTTCAAATTTTGACAACACTTATCAAATTTATAATTTATTAATTATTTTGTGGTTAAAAATTTATAAAATGTTTAACTTTTATGGCTAAGGATTGAAAATTTAAAACAAGGCTTATACGTTAATAGGTTATATATAAATTACTTTATTCACAATAATATCATCAAATATACTTGGTAATATCATAGGGTGACTGACCGTTTTCGCTCAGAATCGTTTTTCTTATACAATGATATTATATCATTGAATTCAAATTTAACACCATCCATTACAGTGACCCACTTGTAACCTACTGTACAGCAGAGCGACATCCACTTATCCACCTTTTTTTTCATTTAAAGTTCAAATTTAGAAGAAATTAGGTATTTAAACGAATAATAATAAGGATTAAGTTATTTTTTTCTAAAACAAATATTTTTCGTGACTCGTGAGGATTTTAAACTTTCAACGTATGTATATTACTATATTGTATTATATATCTACACAGAATGACACATTTAAATGCAATGTTGTCGGTAAAAATTAATTTCCCTATAAATATATCATAAAAATATATGCTTAGTTATAAAAGGTAGACAGACTGTCTTCGCTCAGAATCGTTTTTCATATGCAATGTTTGAAATTAAATTTAACACATACACCATGTACTCAATGACGAAGTGCACTCGAGCACCTAGCAGAGCTGTTACATATTATTACATATTATATTATTATACTTTCACCCTTTTTTTCTCGATTTTTTGGGTTCCCTTACCTCGTTAGCGCATTACGTCATATTTCTGCGGTCGTGTGTCGGCACAAACCAAGTAAGTCGGCTCGGAACAAAAGTGTATTTCTACCCTCGTTTTACACACGCGGTCCCATCCGGATAGCGACGGTAAAGACCGTAATCGTTATCGTATCGTAATCATTTGTTGTTATTTTAATGGTCGTGTGTTCTCGTTTCGGTGTAGGCACCTATAGTGTTTTACACAAAAAAATGTGATATAGGTACTTCAAAAGAAAAAAATAACCAAACAGTCAGCACAAGGTCCATAAATTCGAATGTCCTTGTCCTGCAGGCTTGGCGCGTTAGCCGGATTTTCGGATTCATATAACATTATTTTTTCGTTACGGAAATTACAAATAATTATGAATGTTACATTAATAACTGCTGTAACTTGTAATAGTGTTAGTATTTTTAAATCTATGAAATCCGCCAGTGGAAAGATTTCACACAAGTATATCATGCTACCTATCCGCAACATCGGCACTATATTTCATGGTATCTATATACGTCATTTCATATCGACGTCTCACTCGCACTCGCACTATTCGCAAGCCTCGCCCTCGATCGCGCGTGAATCTTACACGCGAACGTATCCTTATATCGATAGATGATGATGATAATAATAATAATAATATGATAAACGTCAGTCCGTAGTATATAGGTAACACACATTGACGTGCTGCAGGATATCGGCGAAATCTATCGAGTCCCCGACCAGCCCGGCCGTCGTTGCGTGTATATACCGCACAAGTGTGATGTGCCCTTAAATCGAAGTGCGTTGTGCATTATAATAATGTTATGCGCTTCGTGACCGAGCCGCGGGTTGCAACGACGACTCTTCGACTTAGGACCGAATCGGGATCCGACTGACTATATACAGCGTGTAATATATTATTAATACAGCGGCCGCACCGCGACCATCGTAAAGTGATGCGGTCCAAACTCGTGCGCCGTACGGCTGCGGATGATGGCCACGACACGTTTATAATATTATTATAATATAATGCACTGCCACTGCAGCAGGTCTGCACGTCATTGGTGCGTGCGTGCGTGTGTGTGTGTGTGTGTGTGTTCGTAATATGAGTGTATGAGGCCGATCGTACCGGTCGATATTATTATAATGTCGTAAAAAAAATGCACGTCACACGCGTCACGACGCACGCACGCCGCCGCCGACTTCCGAGCCGTCCCGTCGTCGGCAGGTTAGGCACGTTCGTCGTATAGTTCGGATGGATATTATTATTATCGTGCGCGCTCTGCAGCCAACCGTCATCATTATTATTATTATTATTAATATACAATACGATACATTATAATTTATAATAATAATATATAATATGACTGACGGACAATACACGCCATCATCGACAACGACCATAATATACGCGGCGGCGCACACGCGTCACACTGGTGCAGCACGCGTATAATAGTCCCTCCCGTGCGCAACTCTGCGACTCGCGGATGCAATGGATGTGTCGTACGGGGCCGCCACCGTCGTAGATCCATAGTCGGTAACACTATAACGAGACGAAAACCGTCCGAGAGATCAGCTGTAAATGGTATATTATTATAACGTACGCGTGTACAATACATTATTATTATTATTATTATTATCATCGTGTTCCGGTGGTTCGCGCACATATTATAATAATATGCGAGTACGCCTATATATATATACGCCTCCGACCGTAAATGTTGTATAAATCGCTGTTCGTTCGCGTCTTGTCCGGCGGGGTAGCGTGTCTCCGTGTGCAGTTGCAGTGTTGCGCACATAGATAATATACGAATTCTTATATTATCTGTGGTTGCACGTCCCGGGTACCGACCGCCGCGCCGGAGCATCGTGCGATGTGTACAACCGTAATCGAATATTGTAAAATGAGTAAATCGTACGAGCGGTTCCCCCGCGGCAATCGCCGGCGACCGAATACTTGGATTGAATTATATTACTATAATAGTATGTTATACTGAACAGGCATACGATACCGTATCAGACGGTCCACATAATATATAGGTTAGGCGCTTGTGCGTAGTACAGCGTGTTTCCTCGTGCCGTGCAAATCGAGAACCCAAAAAATAATTATCAACTCTTCCCACTGACAAAAAGGAATCCCATTCGATGTGTTGTCCGTATAATAATAAGCGCGACGGAGTGATAATGATTTATTTATTACGGGGTACGAATACCCGCGAGGCTACCGAAAATGTAGACACCGTTGCGTACGCGTGTAATATGAGTATCGTCGAGCATGGTCGAGCATCGTGTTACTCTACACAACAGAAAACGATGCGGTATTATTACCGACAAAATAAAATTATGAACAGTAAAATGTGATAGGCGAAATCGGATCGTGGCTATACTGCACTATCGTCGTCGTTATATTACACGACGCGTGTATATATAGCGAGAAAAAGGCTTTTACCGCAAAACAAAAGGAAATTAGGAAAATTCTAAAGAGTAATTATACACAAACAGTACATAATATTATAAAGGTCGTGTTATAGTTATACCTTATACGTAATATAACTATATCGTATATTTGGGACCACATAATAATATATACTTATATATATATACATGCATGTATAATATACGATCTCGTTACCAGATTGTCGACACTAACCACGCACAACGTGGGATAGATGGTCCAGTCGTGTATAGTTATAGTTGGCTGGCCCATCCCCTATCGGCGAGTGTGTGTGTGTGTGTGTGTGTATTAAGACCGTCTTTACAAACGTGCGTGTGTACGATATAGGAGAAATATATTATATACCTGTATGGTGTATACATCTGACCTGGGGCGACAACCGAAAATAAATTACTCTCGATGCACGAGTTATGATAAGAACCCGCCGCCGCCGCCGCCGGAGCGCAGAGACCCCTTGATAAATTATAACAACGATAGCCGCTGTTATTGTTGGATAGCACACACACACACATATTATATACGGAAGAACATCTGTCCAGCGACGAAGGGAAAGAAAAAAAAATCTATAAGCAGGAGTTCTTCCTATGCGTACTGTGTTTCATATATCGAAAACAGCCGGTGTGTGATGTGTGTGTCCGCATTCCTCGGCTGCCGCCCACTACCGAAATTCGTCCTCGACATCTCTCCAAACGTGTATACTGTATAGGTATAGTGTAGGTTCTATACCTACATTCATCTGGATGCGTGTGTGTCTAATAAAGGCAATCGCGGTAGCAGGGGTGTACCTATCGTATATATAATATTGTATACGTGTAGCCGATTTCATAATATTTACGAGAGAGATAGAGTGAGAGAGAGCGAGAAAGAAAAAAAACCATAGGGGAAAATTCACACGTTATTGCTGCCATCACGGTGCATTAGTACAATAGTGGGAAATAATGACACGTTTTCCTGACACTATAATCGTACTGGACACTGCCCGCAGTATACGCACACCATCACACGCAGGACTTTCGAACGAAATAATTAATAAAATGAAATATGTATATACAATGTATAATATACGCACTGAAATGTGTGTGTTTTCGTCCATTTCCTTTCAATGATTCCACGGTTCTACCGCCATCACCCCCATTCTCGTATTCACCCCTAACCACAATCCCACTGAGTGGCCGCAATTACCGGTAATTATCGGTACACGCACGTATATGCAATTTCGTTTTTCGAACTCGGTAGACCAATACGATATAATTATAATAATAATATAATGTGTATATTACAATCGGCACTGTGGTAAAGCGACGATAAATACGGCAGTATAATAATACGTATAGTGTGTGTACTGTATAGTATAGAGATAGGTTACGTACGGGTGTTTAGACAAGAAAAGGCAATGCATCTCATCAAGTATTTTATGCTTGTTAAAATCAAATTCTTGACCCGTGCATTAGGATTGAGAAAAATCAAATGGCTACCTTCTGCAACATCAGTTGTAACTTATGTAAAAAAAAAAAAATCAATGTATGTTAATATCTATCTTATATTTTGCTTATACTTGCAGGAGGTCACAAGGTATAAGTCATGGCGATCGTTATTTCGTATCCTATGAGTCTGACTCGCAGGATTGCGTACCTAACTAGAAAGTGCCTAACTATTTATCTTCTTTTTTTTTAACTACGTCGTTTTATTTTGTTTTAAAATGCCTAAAATATCAAATAATAGTCGTATTAATCAATGCATGTCTGAGTTAAGTTACATTAATCAATGATTAATTCATAAACTATAAATTTATATTAATTATCTTCAATTATTATTGACGTATATTAACATTTTTAATGAATTTTTGTTTTTTTTTTAATAAAAACAAATTTAACTGCATATTTTGGTAAATTCGATTGCATATTATTTAAAATAATTTTACTGCAATAAATTAGTCCCGAACCATATATAATAGACTCAGAAAACAATGATTGAGGAGGATATCCAGTGATATAAGAATATACATGGACTAATTAATTGTAGGGCACTATCCCTTTAATTAATTAGTATGTATGCATTTTTTTATGGTAGGATCCAGAAGATTACGATCCCAACTTCTTTTGAGACAGTCATGACAGGAAATGTGTAAAGAGCATTTATGTGATATTAGTGAATTTAATAAAATTCAAATTGATCTAGGTGGTTCATAAAATATAGTATACAATTTAACTGAAGGAACCTGGAAACGACTATAGCAGACGACTTTTATTTTACTCAAAACTAACTTATAAATTGCGAATACAGAATACATATTATTATTATACAATATATTATGTATAATAATATTATACAATATTATTATACATATTTTGTTGACGAATATTATTTCATTCCAGGATTTTAATAAATAAGATGTAATTTGCTGAGTACAGCAATAATTGCTGGTGGTGTTTCGTCCGATTCAGCCGTATTTTAATCTCATAAAACCAACAAAAAAAAAAAAATCAATGTTTATGTGTTTAGTTTATGATAAGCGAAATTTAAGCATGTCAGTATCACGTCACATTGATTTAAAATTTTAAACAGACTTTTTTTTCGTAAGTGTTAATGTAAAATACCGTCTAAGCAAATACGCCAACTTACGGTCCACATACGCTGTGTGCAGTTACATTTAAATTTTTAATACAACAAATCATATTATTATTGTATGGTGCACATTATACAGGTTCCACGACTTGCTGTCATTTTTTATATTTTTCTTTGCATCTTCACGCTTCGCCGCCGTTATATATGTTTTCAGTCCCATGACGACGACGGAGTATATTATTACAAATTGTATCAACATTAACAAAATCGACCACAAGCCCAGTATAACTATGAATTATGACTTGACATATTTAAACCTCATTATTAACACCGAACACGACTTTTGATGACATCGCGACACAAATAATTAAAAGTGTCCCGAGTTAATTATTTATACACATGGAAGTTAAAGAAAAAACAAAACCCCGAAACATGATAACTTTTTTTAATACTTAACGTACATGCCACATGATATAATAATTACTATATTATATTTACCTCGCATATTTTATCAACGTACCTACCGTACCTATCGTACAATATTGAACAAAAACGATAAAAACGCATAATATGCTGTTCGTTATAACTATGTATGCCTAATAAGACAAATATAATAATATTGTACACGATATTGGCTCGTATAATTGGCATGTATAATATACTTTTATAATGTTAATATAGAAAGTCCGAAGTCGCATATTATTATATTATTCTTTTTTTTTTTAAACTACGCATTAGCATAATGTATTATAATATTATTACATTATGTAGGTACGTAGATTTATATAACGATATTCTTCTGAGTTGTACCTATATATATGTATACACATTATATTATACAGTGTGTCACGAAAAATACATTAACCTCACCTCTTCGATAAAATTTGTACGAATTACAAATTACAATAATACATGCGTGTATGAGTGCTACTGTGAAAATTGTTAATAATTGATTTACACGTTGAATGTTTCATACTCATATTATAGTACCTACCTATATTATATTATGTACAGTTGGTTTTTACTACTTAGTGGGGCATAATGTGAATAACCTTAACCTACGATAGCATTATCCGGTGAAATTGTATAAACGTGTGTGGTGGAGTGGGGGGGGGGGGGGGGGGCAGAGATAAAAATGTATTATAGTTTATAATATTATGGAATATATTATAGAATAGTTGATATTTTATTATGGTTTTAGAAAAAAAAACCTCAACAACATTACGATTTGCGGGATGTACAATCACAGAGTGGTTGATCATGAAGAGTATTCTATTAATACTACGAACTTAAAACTTATCCACTAATCGGAATATTATGTAGGTATAGTAATATTGTGTTTATTATTTTATATTAAAATCGAAACGTGCGATAAAATATTATATTGCCCGATAGTTTAGGCAGCTTTACGCTATAGGCGCGTTTAATGCGGATTGACAAAGGTTCCTTTGGAAACAACCTACTAAATTATTTCTCACGAAACGGTAATAATAAAGATCGATATTTTATGGACGGCATTATTTATCAGGCAGTACGAAATAATGTCCAATGTAATTATTGGTTTCGTAATTTCATTGAAACGGAAGGGATAGGTTCTTTAAAAAATAAAAATCGTTATATTTGTGTTGGACACAACTCGTGTTTAAAAATACACGATAAAATATTTATCTAGGGTCGATTTGACAAGCGGTAGCTATCTCTTAATAACGAGTTTAATTCAATCAAAATGTCCCAGAAACGCTACCGTGTTTGTGACGCGGCGGTATGAGTGTATGACAATAAAATATTCGAAACAAAACGTCTATCCGCCTTATTTATGCCTACAAAGTAATTCGAGATTTTGACGAATTTCGCATAAAAGTTCTTATAAAAAAAAATTGGAAGTTTGTAACTAATTTTGGTATTTTTTAATTTCAGTAACTTTTGAGGAAACTTGTCTTACAGCGTCAAGATTTTTTATTAATTTACTAATCAACAAACATTTTGACATACATAAATGATAAATCAAATTAAACTAAAAATTCAAATATTTAAATGTCTATAAATAGCACAGAAAGGACTAAACTATTTCTAAAAGTTTATTTGAATATATTATCTAGAAATTGTTAGTACAACATTATTTTGTGGTTAAAAATGTATAAAATTTTCAACTTTTATAGTTGTCGTATACAATGATATTATATCATTGAATTCAAATTGAACACCATCCATTACAGTGAAGCAATTGTAACTTACTGTACAGCAGAGCGACACCCACTTTTTTCCCTCTATTATTATGTAAAATATTGGAAAATGTATACATTTGACCCTTCCTCACTCCCGCAAAAAAGTAAATTTAAACTAGATACAATTTTCTACCAGAAACCTCCTTCAAAATTGAAGGTTCTTTACTGCAATAAAATGACAAGTGTCTAGGTGCAATCAAAACTTTTTTTAAAAAACATCATAAGTTCAATACATTGATCAGTCCGTTCATAATTATTGAATTGTATATAAGCGTTTTTTGATTACGAAAATAAAAACGTTCGTAGACAATTATAAATGTATAATAATATACTATATGATATTATCTAAATGCGTACAAACACGATTGTATAGTGTAGACTGTAGAGTGCCTTGATAGAGATAACAGATATATACTATATCAAGGCACTCTAATATAGCATAATAATAATGTTGAGTTTAGTGACCGTTTATGAATTTTTTTCTCACTGTTTTTTTTTTTTTTTTTGTAATATCTTATATTAAATAATAGTAATATTACTGATAAAAACACAGCTGGTGTAAAAACTCGTATTTAAATATGAAATTTATAATTACATAATAATATTTATCTCCGAACTAGTATATGCCTGAAATAAAAACACAGATCATAATGCGTTTCGAAAAGTATTCCTATTATATTTTTATTTCTTCGTATGAGACAACAACACGGACGCCCAATATTGAAAAAAACATCTTATCTATAAATCCACTCGTCTTAAATCAAATTATAATATAATATTTTTTGTTTCAATGTCATATCGTCTAAACATCCCGTGTACACGTTTTTGACCACTAATTATTCGCAGCAACTTGGTGAGTTATGAAAACCAATACTTAACGACAGAACTACAAACACGTGGATTGTATATAGCGTGTGTAATTGTGTTTGTATTGTGGTATAGATACGATTGAGCTATTACAATGTTGATATACATAATGTATGTATAAAAAAAAAATTATAATACCTAATTAAAATAATTATAGCGTGTGTTCGGATAGAAAAAATTACTATTGAAAATAATCATTGTCTAGTTAGGAAGATGCACACGCTATGATAACAAAAAATATACACAACAAAAAACTCCACTGTATAATAATTTTCACACTAAATATTTATACCCGACGTATACACATGGAATAAAAAATAAAATGCATTGCTTAAACAAAAACGTTTATAAGCAACCGGTATATTATTATAATATGTTTTAATATTTTACAGGTACACACTGCGTTAATCTTCAAAAAAAATCACACTGAATAAACAACAAATAGTAACGGGGTGAAAAGTAAAAACCATCGATTGGTTTGTACACGCAGTGGCACTGGAACAAAAAGGGAGTAGCGGGAATTGTACCTCACTTGTAAGACGAAAGATGGCAAACTTATGTATTCTGGTTATGAATTTAATCGATTTATACGTTTTTTGTTGATGAGCTAATAATTAAGTTCATATATTTTTTTTTATATACATACCGTTTACAAATGATCATAATAAGCATAAACTAAGACCGGGAAAAAAACGTATTGTAACAAGAAAGCTTGATAGTTGATTGCCAATTGGAGAAACTGTCCACTGACGACACTAAAGGCCATTATTTTTAAGTTCACGATAAATTGTAAACTATTGTCTTAGAAAGCGCAGTATTGTGATTACCTGCAGCAGACTATATAACTGGCTACTTGATACGATATTGATGCAGACGCTAATAGTAATTAATATTATTATATTTCAAACGATTGGAAAAAAAAACGCAATCCGTAAGAGTGCTCGCACGTTTATAATTGATGTTTTTTTTTTCCCCATTGAAAAAATAGCGTTACAATAAAAGTAGGTACAAGGGAAAACGAATACTCCGATCGAAGACATATTATTATAACGTGTGAACACACAAACATGCTTATTGCCAATGATACACACGTTGAGAATTCAACATCGGAGAAAAAAAAGCCAGCGGCATCGACTGTACGTTTATCTTCCTATCGTAACATTTTCTTTGACGGCTGTCAAAGAGAAGACTTTTATCGTCAATTGCGACGCTATAATAAGATTTCGTGGTGGAAATATTCGTTTCAGTTATTTAACTGTATATAATATTATATAGGAACGCAATAAATTGGACCAATATATACGATTGTGGTCGTCGTCGTGATGGAGTTTTATTTTTATTTCACTCGAGCTACTTTTTATACGCGACTTTTTAGACGGTTCTCTCTTCACGAGGACGCTTTGTAAACAATTTTCATTTGAAATGTAGCATTTATATTTTGACGTTCGTATAGATTTGTCTATAGCCTATAGGTGTAGGAATTCGTATAGGTATATTATATATTTCGTTTGACGTGTTCGATTCAGATTTTTCAAAAAGTGAATAGGTTTGAACTTTTATGCCATAATTTGGCCAAACCGTGAACTTATCTATATGCATACTGCATAGCAGACATTCCATGTACCTGTACATATAATGATATACATATAATAATGAAATTATACGTATATAATATTAATATAATATGAGTATTCGTTGAAGAACGAATTTAAAATCATCAGCATAATATCATGTAAGTATCAAAGAAATTGAAAATACTGTCGAAAATAAGTCATAACAGATTCTAAAACTATTAGATGTATTTATCAATTTTTAATTTTTACAAAATATTGTATCTACATAATTAACTACGCAATACCAAATACTCTTAAAAAAAAAATATGGTTATCATTATCAATATTCCAGTATACTTTTGTCTATCCAAGTATATATTAAATGTATCACCTACACCAGGGGTTTTCAACCAGTGCGTCGCGGCTCCCAGGGGCGTCACGGATTATCATCAAGAGAGCCGCGTCCGCAGTACAAAATAGAAATTTGTTGATCTTATTATTATCATAATTTGTATGGGATCCATTCAAATGGTTTTCAAAATCAAAAGAGCCGTGGATCCAAAAAGGTTGAAAACCCCTGTCCTACACTGTAAAAACCCTTTACTCCAACCCAGTAAGGCCATAAATAAACCACTAATTATAAGGTACGGTCTCCTTTAATAATTGATTTCGTCAATCCGAAAAACTGACAGATTAAATCTCTCGGTCCGGTGCAGTACAATGTTGGGTAGTTCGCTTAGAAATTCATCAGATAGATCGTACAAATAATAATTCTACTGACAAAGTTTTTCCAACAAATTAAGAATATCATAAATCATTGGGCGTTCAAACGAGCATAGTACAGCTGATAACCTGTATGGCGGTGTAGGACAAAATCAATATAAATATGTATGCCAAATAATAATGATAATAATATTATGTCGTCCAACAGACTAGGTCGTA
The DNA here is from genome assembly GCF_019925205.1 of Metopolophium dirhodum. Taxonomy (NCBI): domain Eukaryota; kingdom Metazoa; phylum Arthropoda; class Insecta; order Hemiptera; family Aphididae; genus Metopolophium; species Metopolophium dirhodum. Next base: position 33,934,776 of record NC_083567.1, on the reverse strand, counting down.
TTACAGCACCAAGTAACAACAATATTATAATATTATACATTTATATCTAAACGTCTACGTGATAAGTAATTGTTGTTCGTGTACTACACCGCAGACCTCGGCGTCATCATTTATCGCGAGTACGAATTACGCGTAGTCCTGTTGACTGTGGAGTGTGAAAAGAAAAATGCTGACGAGTTACCCGCCGTCGGAAGACGGATAGACATCGGACCGTCGGTTTTGTGTTTTTAAAATATATACGACCATGTATTAAAGTCGACGCACATCATCCTCCGTACCATTTACACTCGGTTGCGCAAAGATTAAAATTTAACAAAATTTGTATATATAAATTTAATATTATAATATATTACTATAAATAACGAAAATAATATCAGTGCTTGGGAAGTTAATTTAAAAAATGAACGTTCACGTTCATCTTGTTAAAAAGGAACTGTAGATCGTATCTCGTTCCTGGCTTAAAGAAAAGTAACTACTTTCTTTCCTCGTTCCCAAATAAAGAACATTTTTTGATCCTCGATCATTTTAAAACTGTATTAATATAATTTGTTGCATTAAATTGATTAATATAATCCTACCTAGTTGTTTTGTTTTTAAAATGTTTAATTTATTAATTTCATACAAGTTAAGACCGATTATGAGGCTGCCGTGACTGACTTGTAGTCGTATAGGTTTAATTATATACCGACACCTAAGTAGCTCATTATACTAACTAAATTTCTTAAAAAAAACTTATAAAACCTTTTGTTATAAAAATTACTTAAATTCCCTATATTTAAAAAAAAAAGTAAGGAGATTGCAAACGGACAATTATTTCAACCAAAATGTACCAATTTTTTGTCAACCATTAGTTGTTTGCATGTACTTTTTGTCAATCCTACCGATCGACCTGATAATGTGATAAGACTTCTGAAAACTGATTTGAATTCGTTGATATGTCTACTTGACATTATTTTAAATCTTGTTCCTAAAATCCTGTACATTTTATTTGAATATTTAAAATTTACAACATTTTAAATGTTGATTATTCGAAAATTAAATTAAATATCTTAAAATGTGGCCGGATTGATCTCAACTCTCAAGTAGACATAGTAACGAATTCTAATCAGTTTTCAGAAGTCTTATCGCGTTATCGGGTCGATTGGTAGGATTGACAAAAAGTACATGCAAATAACTAAATAAGCATAAATTGTTTACCGTTCATCGCGGCCGAGGCGGTGACTTGCAGTACGTACGCGTGCGGTAGCGCTAAGCTATTTTATTTACACACAGTTACACAGATTAATGATCACTTACTACGCACACATTAACAAGTCCTGCATGCATACATACAATTTGAAAACTTACTATTTTGAAAAAAGGAACAAATTAAAACGTCCGTGGTCCTCTAAAAAAAACAACGAAATTCCAATGTGTTCCATCCCACAAAAAAAGGATCTATGAATGTTCCCGTTAGGTTCCTGCACATTGAACGAAATCATCGGAACAAGTTCTTTTCAAGCACCGATGAATATCAGGTATACAATATCATTAAAATACTCAATGTGCGCTGTGGAGGAGAAAAATATTGTAAAGATAAACGACGGTTACCGTTTGGTTGAAAACCAATATTTATAAACCGTTTACATCGATAACCGAAGAGATAATACCCTACCCTCCCGTCACACACACACATCGATTACGTTACATATATGTACGTCACGTACACATAACGTAGACGGTAAACAAAAGTCGGTGGTGAGACCATAACATTATATCGTGTGTACGTCGTACAAGTATTTTCCGAAATGAGCACGAGATGAAATTCCTAAATTTTCACCGTTTGGTTTTTCTTTTTTATTAAACATTCCGGCTTGTACCTAGAGCTTAATACTATAATATTATTACTATGCTATGGTATTTTATCGCAGGGACGGGCATCAGATGTATTTTATGTACGTAAATAGTCGGGAAAATATATTTTGTGTATCGTGTAAAAAATGTATAGAAAAACAAAATAATTTTACATTTATAATCCGCGAAAATCGAAATATCAAACGTGAAATTAATAAATAATAATCATACCTTAGCACGAATACTGTTAGATTAACTATAAAATATAGTAACTCAAAGTCAATCTATACAATATTTCCGGTTACTAAAAACAGTTTTGTTTAATTATTATTACTATTAGTTACTCCTAAAATTTTTTTCATGGTTAAGTTAATATTAACGGACTTAGAATGATGATAACAATTACATATTTTCAAATAATATCTGTTGAACTATTGGTATATTATGATTCTATTAGTTAATAGTTTCAACACTTAACTTAATTTTAAAGTTTCCATTTAGCTGTTTTAGTGCGGGGGCTTGATAAAAGAAAACTCCCCAGAGCTTCTTTGCAATTAGTGATATAGGTAATTGTGGTTCGAATGCGCTTTAGACGTTTGATAATATTCCACGCGCATTAACCATAAGTGTAGATGATTCGTTTTACTTAACACTTTACACATTTATTGTGAAAAAGATAAATTAAAATAATTGAAACGGAACGAACTACCTACGTATATAACATATGGGCGGTAATAACGACTAATTCCGTTTATACTCTTGTGCTGTAATAATAATTACGCTATTACATCGTGCGTGCGTTCGTCTCTAAATGATGCACCGTGCCACAGTACCAAAAAATTACCTTTTTTTTTTTTAACACGCATAATATATTATAAAATATTATTATCGCACTAGCGAGTTGTATCCGCGATGCCGTGTAGCGAAATTTCGGTGTCAATTTATTTGAACGCCGCAGCACCGCTATAACATGTCGACGAGTTACGGAGACCCGTCTATAGAATATCGTCAATTTATTCTCGTAGAGCGGCGCTGGCATGCGGCGGGGGCGGACGTCGAACGCGGGATTTTGACTCGTTCAAATCGGTGCAGCGGTTCCGTGTAAAGTAAAAGTAAACGCATGAAACAAAAAAATCCCAACGATTCGGTTCGAGTGGTATTTACCCCCTCGTAGCCGTATACCAATACACTGCTGCACTGCAATAATACAATAATATTATTATAAATATCATACCGGCGGTGGAAATGAGATGTTTACCCACTTCAGTGCGCACACAATACGATTCCGTTTTGTATTATAAATATTCGCCGACTTCGTTCGAGAAATGTATTGGAAAATACGTTTTTAATTGTTTTATGTAAATCGCGTCGAACCGCTCGCGCCGCCCTGCGGTCCATTTAAACCGGGGCAAAGTTGGTCCGGAGTTTTTATAATTTACGATTTACCGAAGGGAAACATTATAATATATAAATAAACTATAAAATATAAACGAAATATATTATATACTATACACTATACTATGTGTGTGTGTGTGTGTAGCAGGTGAACGAGTGGGAGGAATGAAAAATGAACATATTATATAATTGGACGGCACGCGGGTAAAAGGGGGAATAAGTCAATTTTTATAGATAAAAATATATTTTTTTGTTTTGTAGGTAATTTTACGCTGGTTCGACTGGTGACACTGCAATTTGGCTATCTTTCTTTATAACGTTGAGATATTCAAATTTCAGTGTCACCTGGTGACAACGTAAAATTACCTACAAAACAAAACAAAATATTTTTATTTATAAAAATTGACTTATTCCCTTTTACCCGCGCACCGTCCAATTGTTCTCGAAGTTTATTTTTTCGCGACGACAACAAATAATATTATTCGCCTACGGTTTGACGGACACGAGCCGATTAACAATTGAAACGTTCCCGTACCAATCGTTCGGTCGATTCGTGCCCCGCTTCGTTCCAGGCATTTTTCGCTTCCCCTCGTCCCGCTCGTCCTTTAACCACCCTTGGCCATGTGTTAAATTGATTCATTCGCAACCCGTTTTCTTAGGGATGCGCCCACGCGCAATAACGTTATCGCGTACTATATCATTATAGTACTATAAAGGATCTTCTAAATATTATATTATGACAGTATAACATTATACCATAGATATACTATAGACATTATCGCTATTTCGCTTCATCCGAATTTCGTGCATAAACTAAATTTGGATCGAATTGCGTGCCAGATTTTTATAATTTACATACAATTATTGTACAATTTCTCTTCCCATTTTTTCGGACTTAGGACTGTCAACTAACAAAGTTTAACTGATGTGCAGGTCAAAAATCGTACACATATAATACCATATTGTACTAGGTGACTTTGCAATATATATGTAAATATTGAGCATATAAATATAGAATAGGATAATGAATAGGCACAGATTATAATATTATAATTAAATAATCTGTGATACCCTATATATATATATATATATAGATGGATAATATATAATTTTTTTATTTATAGCTATACTTTTATAAACAATGATAGCTCGAGTTAATTTTTAAAAATTCCATTTTTGGTAAAAATTCGTGCTTATACCTGAGCTGTTATACCTATACTAATTTGTCAACGAATTCAAGCCATGCTGTTTGGCTATTTTTATATTTATCGATTATATCAAATATGAAATTTTCTTTGTCCATTGCTTTTCCATTTTTTTTATATATATATCTGACAATATGTTTGTACTATTCAGTTTTATCAATATATGCAATAAAGTAAAGTAAAAGACAGTGATATTATTCTGTTATTTATCATGAATACTGCAAGCAACTCGGACGCATCAAAAATAAATCTCGCATGCAATTCTGTTACGGTTTTTAATCTGTATCTGCCACATGCAATTCGGTTGTGCCAATATTTATGTATTATCAATTTTTACTCATAATGACATTCCTCTGACCTCAAAAACGAATAGTTTTATTTTCCTGAAATGAAAATATGTTGATGGCTAAGATAATATTATATCATCATGTCCAAATTACTCTCAAAGAGCCAAAGCAATGGATTAGCTGAGAAATTAATAACATTAATGTATTTGTAATCTCATAAGTCATAATACTGTATATTATAATGTAAATGTTTAATGGTATCATCTCCAGTTCATCATTATTATGTATTGTAGTTAAAAGACAAAATTTACAAATTACAATGTGTATTATTCACTTAAAGTTGATAGTTCACAATATAAAAACATAATGTCAATTATATATATTTATTAGTTCAGGACTTCAGGGCTTGGAACTTAATGCACTTAAATTATAGTACTAAATTACTAAATATGCATGCACTAGTTTATGTATGTAAACTAGGAATTTGGTAAACACAATACAATAATCCCTATAGCGAATACTGTCAAAATAAATATTCATTATACCTAATGTATTTATTTCCAAGTTTTCTGATTGTTTTATAAACTTATTGTTAATCATCAATTAATATGCTCTAAAAATTAGTAAGTTTTCGTAGTGTCGTAAAAATAATTTTAAGCTTCTTTAGCAATATATATATCAAATAGCCCACAAAAAAATTGCCACAACTTTTGGGCCCCACATGAACTAGTAACATCTACGTATGATTTGGAAAACTCTGTATAAATACACATACATAATATACAAATATACAATATACATTATATCGTGTCTATTTTACACATTATATACATGGTTATATAAACGTGGATTGCCAAAGTCAACTACATGTAATACTAAATGTTATGGCCATATGCGCACCGGCTTCCTCATCGTGAATCGCGGTTTTTATGGCACTACGACTTCATAATAATATTATAATATTGCTTTTTATAGCTATATAGTGTAGTATGATTTAATGTACAAATCACGCGGCTAAAGTATTGCTCGAGAGACTCGGTCGGGTGTGCAAAATGTTGTTCCAAGGTCATTTTTTTTTTTAAAAATATTTCGTCCATTATTATCGCAAAATAAATAGCACACATATTATTATATAATAATCTATTATACGTCATGTCAATATCATTATTATTATAGTGTATTAGTGTCGCGTGCGAGACTGTCCTCCGCCACCGGCCAAATCACCGCTGCAGGAACGTATGGTAACAATGATTTTCGACGATAATATTGTAATAAAGTTACAAGTAATAAACAATAACTATTACGGCACTTATTGGATGGCTAATTATTATCACTATTCCCGCCTTTTACGCACGTAAACGACCGATGACGAATCTATGACTATGAAACAACGTGGCATTATTCCGCCGGTCGACGCGTCTCATGTTGTACTAAATAGTACGTGGCGGATCGATATCTGAAATAAAACCGAATCTGTTTCGTCCGCGTCTAGTACGACTATAATATAAAATATATTATACTATATTATACGTTTCGATCCGCTCGAAAGTAATTAATCAAGCAATTAGCACTTATTGCGACGCTACTCGAATATTTCTCCCAGCGTTGGTTTAAAAATAAATGTTAAATATACGCCAAGCGAATAAACGAATATTTAAATTACGCAATTTTAAAGAAACGTGACGTACCTATGCCGAATTTATGTAGGTATATAAAACATATTGTGTGTACACGCATAAGTGGTACTATCCGCTCTCGACGAAACGAAATGAAATATCGAATAAAATTAATTCATTATCATCATTATATTGTTATTATTATAAATAGATATGAACTTCACACTAATTGGTTTTTAAATACCAAAAATCATTGCCGCGCCCATTAACGGACGTAGGTAAATGCCATATTATGGTATATATTATTGGTGGTGGACTTTCTAAAGTAGACTTATAATTTATTTTCCGACACGCGTCAATTATCAGGATATACTGTAATGAATATTAATTCACGAGTAAAAAATCTACCACCGAGGGACTCGAGCCTCATGCCATAATATCTAATGCACGGTGTGTATAATATGATAGTATTATACATCCCCTCAGTCCTTCACCCCGCGCACACGGCAACGGAAAATGTGAAATTAACTTTCTACATGCGTGGTTTCAAAAATGTCATTTCCCCGCAAGAAAATTGCATTTATATAATATATTATATTATACTATTCCATAAATTGAACGCAATGCTAACGTTCGATTTAAAAACCCGTGAATAATCTAATCGTGTACACACCGATAATTTATACATAGGTGCGTATAATATGATATGCGCGTGCGGTTAGGTAGACGCGAAGTTGAGTAATCGACTGACTTGCCGGACGTCTGATGAATACGTCGTGTGCACAACAACCTATAAAATACCATTATATTATGCACACCGCAGTAATATTATTGTTGTAAGCGTCCGAATAACGCCGCCGCCGATGTGAAAATTCCCGACTTCTCGCGGATTCGATTTGTAAAATATGATATTAATCCGATATCGAACGATATTTATTTTAATATTATATTATATTATATTATATCGTGTCGAGCGTATCTGCGGTTCCCTCGTACCCGTCAGAGTACTTCGAGTATAAATATAGACAAGCTACAATTGAATCCCAATTAATTTCAACCAAACCCAGTGCGTGTGACAATAAGTGTATTGGTCGTAATTAAATTAAACTCTTCGCGTGCACTGCACTATAGCTATGTATTGTACACCTAAAATATTATATTATTGTACTGCACGTCTGTGTAATACATTTGTACAAGATGAGTCGATATTGTGTGTCTGGAGGCGTGGTTATTATTTCGTTTACTAATCAAAAATCGACCGGCGCGTCACACATCGCTGCAAGAAAAACACCTGATATTTCGAATGGACTGTATATACCTAGGTAATAGTAATGCGATTCTAATACTTACACATAAACGGACTTCGGTGAAAAAAAAATAAACTTGGCAAACAACTGCAAATTGATATGCACTCTCGGCGAGCGACGCGTACGTTGTACAAAATTATCCGGTTAACAACGTAATAAACGTGAACGGAAAATTCGTCTGAGAGATCAACGAACTTCTATAATATGTCATACATATTACATATTATGCGTAATATATAGCTACGGCAATAAACGTATTTACGATTGTTTTTCAGTGCACACCATTTTACTTTTCCGTTAAAACGAAAATACACTGCTCGGCAAATTTGTTTTGCCTTACACGACTTACACGCCGTCCGTATGTGTATACACGTAAAAATAATAAGTACGCAGTAAAACTCGCGGGCAACCTAGGTCTTGAACGCCATATAGATTGTAGCAATAAAAAAATATAGACCCACGCCTTGACATTTGACCGGGTTGACTCTGTTTTAGTTGTGCCGCGATTGAAAAATGAAATAAACATGATTAATACGGTGGCTAATAATAAGATAATAATAATTATCGCTATAGGTATATACCTATACCACAGCAGCAGCATACCTACGCGTATTTTATCTCAATTAGCGAGTGCTCAGTCCGCCTTAATTATTGTAAACCAGCTATGTGAATTGATGAAAGTTGCAGCAGACGAGGTACTCCGAAAAAGGGCGACTAAGACTGAGTAAGACCAATGGTTATCTCTATTTTTTTTTTTTTTTTGCTACCGAGGTGCTCCGAAAAAAGTGTGTAAAATGATGATTTCATACTCGGCATTTTTTCGGGACAAAATTCTAGTATGTACAAAGTAGTATGTGGAATCACATAGTTTGTTTATCAAATAATTTCCGGTTTTAGTGAATAGCACATTAAGAATTTAATGCAGTATTGTGTTTCATTTATGCTAAATTAATAATATGATAAAAGCCCTAACCACATTTTGCCGACAAATAGATTCCGCGCATGTTTACTGATATCATCCATAAATTCTCATTAAATGTTTTATACGTACACGTTTATATTGAACAATAATATTATGTATATATGTATTTTAGATTCTGAGCGAAGCGATGAATGTATTGATTTTACAATAATGTGTGTTTTTTTTAAATTTAATTTTAAATTTAATTTTTGTGTCTGTCATCACCTCAAAACAATATATAGGTAATTCAATACAATATACCTGATATTATATTAATATGATATTTAAAAATAAACTATATGCTGTATTCAATAGAGATATATTATAATATATTATGTGAGAATGCCGAAATTAAAATATGTTAACAAAAATTCAAATAATTTATTTTATATTAAGTTGTTGAAGTTACTTGTAATTTTCTTAAGCACATTTAAAACGTCGTCAAAATCAATAATCTGTATACAGAAATAACTTGTAATAAATCTTTTAGTTCATATTATATTTAACTATGTAAAAGGTAGTGACGTAAATTGTAAAATAATCATAGGTAGTCGAAATTATATTTCAAGGATTCCAATGAAACCTAATTATACTTAACTCATAAATTTATCGAGATTAAACGCCTTATAGACCGTCTATAGACCAGAATATAGTGAAAATACCGAAAATTCACTTTTAGATTCTGAGCGAAGCGATGAATGTATTGATTTTACAATGATGTGTGTGTTTTTTTTTCTGTGTGTCTATCATCACCTTTTAGGACAGTAAAAGTGCTTGGATTTTCTTCAACAGTAACTTTTCTGATAGGAAAGTGAATCTAGTTGGTACTTTGGGGGGTCAAAAGTAAAAATTTCCCAGTAGTTTTCAAAAGCGACGTGAAAAACAAAAGAAAAATTAAGGAAAAAACGGGAATTTTTACGCAAAATCTGTTTTCGAGAAAATCGATTTTGGTTTTTGGTGTAACTCTAAAACAAATGACTGTAAATACTTGAAAATTTCACTGAATGTTTATATTACCATTTTCTATACACCATAAAATGTTGAAAATATTTTGACTCTTTTTGAGCTGTTTACAGACATTGTCAGTCTTCAATTTTTTTAGTTTTTTTTTCTAGAAATATCAATAAAATTTTATCTGTTGAGTAAAAAAGCTTGAAAATTTAATGGAAGGCTCCTAGGTTATTGTTTAAAAGGCAGATGAAAACAATTAAAAATCCTTAGTCACAGTTTTTATTTATAAGCATTTAAAGTTCAAATATTGACAATAAACGGAAAAATCACGAAAATTACCAAATTATTTTGTGTTGAGATTTCATAAAAATTTTTCTTTTTAAATCTAAGATATGAAAATTTAATACAAGATTATCCATAAGTTTGTCTACCTTTATCAAAAAAAAATGTCTACAAGAAATTTAAATTAAATTTTTATGAGCGTCTGAAATTTATATTTTTACAACATTTGATATGTTGAATTGTCACTCGATATGTCATGTAACGATTTTCTTATTTTGTTGTAATTGAAAAACGTATGACTGTAGATACTTGAAAAGTTCACTGAATGTTTGTATTAGCATTTTCTATACACGATAAAATTTTGAAAATAATTTGACTCTTTTTGAGCTGTTTACGGACATTGTCAGTTTTCAATTTTTTTAGTTTTTTTTTCTATAAATATCAATAACATTTTATTTGTTGGGTAAAAAAGCGTGAAAATTTAATATGAGGCTCCTGATATATTGTTCTAATAGCGCTTGAAAAATATTAAAAATACATGGACACAATTTTTTTTTTATAAGCATTTAAAGTTCAGATTTTGACAAAATTTATCAAATTTATAATTTAATAATTATTTTGTAGTTAAAAATTTATAAAATGTTCAACTTTTATAGCTAAGGATTGAAAATTGAAAACAAGGCTCCACGTAAATAGGTTATATATATAAATTATTTTATTTACAATAATATCATCAAATATACTTTGTAATATCATAGGCAGACTGACCGTTTTCGCTCAGAATCGTTTTTCTTATACAATGATATTATATCATTGAAAACACCATCCATTACAGTGACCCACTTGTAACCTACTGTACAGCAGAGCGACATCCACTTACCCACCTTTTTTTTATTATTATTTCTAATATGCAAATAAAATATTCAAATATATTTGAGTCGTTCATAATATTGTGTACAAAAAAAAAATTACGATTATAATATGTTATACGAGACGAGTACGTATTGCATCTATATAACGTTGTATGATATATAATATTTCACAAACGTTCATTTCGTTCGTGTTTTTAAATTAAAGCATATACGCAATGTTGAATGTGTAAAAACTTTAATATTTGTCTGCAACAAACAATACACAGTGCATTTTGTGCATATTCATCCTAATTGAATATCCATTACATATTACGTCCGCTGTAGAAGTTTAATTAAGTTATAGAAAATTAATAATTTAAAGTAAGCGCATAACATATAGCATTATATAGCATTATATCATATAGCATCATATAGCATTATATCATATAACATTTTCTAGAGTGGAATTAAAATACATTAATATGAAATTAATTTCACTCACCTCTGAGCCAGCCATCGTGTGCCATTTGCGTACTCGTATTAAAAAATAAATGTATTAATACATAATACATACTTTAAACCGCGAACAGGACAGGTGTGCCGTCATACTGTACTTACGAGATTCCAAAGCGTTTAGTATCGTATTATAAAAACGGTTTAGTCTAAAACATTATTTTTTTTTCGTGCTAAAATCATTAAGAAGTCTAAGTCTAATAATGTAATAATAATATCTACGCATTGGTAAGTTATTTTTATAGTAACGAGTATTTGTAATATTAATTATCTCTCCACACTATTTTTAAATTTTTTTTTTATTTATATTTTGTACTTTAAATTTAGTTACGTAAATACGACTAAACGTTAATAGCTTATCAAAAAATGTACCAAAGAGGATGAGAAATGTAGAGCCTCAAAAACATTCTCTCGGCTCCGGTAGTATCTACACAATGTTATGTGGTCGTAGTAAAAGTGTAAAACCGTCTTTACGAGTTTCTTAATATAATGTTAGAACGTGAACGATAACCAACCGCGAACAGATACACAATATTATAATAATATGGTCCGTAAACAGAACAAATTTGCGCGCTTGTTGGGTACCGTTCGAGAATTTTATATCTCTCGTTTTACTGCGCGCGCAAACGACACCCGGCCGTAGAACGCTGTTAAGCAATTCGAGCATTTTTTTTTTTTTTCTACACGACCGAATTAACCTAGTTTTTTTTTTTTCTCATACATCGTCGTCTCGTACTCGGTGCGGTAATAATGATAATAATATCACCTGATAGGCATGAAATAACGACCGGCAACGGACAGCGTCAACGCATTTTTATGTACAAGTAGGCACTATAATACGTCTATAAAATAATGAACTTATCATGAGCGAGGCTCAACGGTGTGCCATAATCTATATATTATGTTATATTACCGGCGTAGGTGTATAGTTACGGAGAGTATTGCACTATACTATCAGCCACGTCATTATGCTTACTGAGTTTTACGGTCTTTTGTTTCGTATAATATATTAATATAATAAAATATCTGTCTCTCTCTCTCTCTCTCTCTCTCGCTCTCTTATTTTTTAACTCTGTCTCGCAACCAGTATTATATTATTACTAAACGATCCGATGGTTGTCCCGAGACGGGTTATTATTATTTTCTATTCCCTTGGTTGGGAAATTTGTATCTTCTATATTATATTATACCGAACTATATTATGCATTCTCCTACGAGAGGCGTTCCGCCGATAACGATCACTGGCCGCGGATCTCGTGTGTATAGAGGTGTTGTTCTGTTGTGTGTGCGTGAAGTCGACGTCGACGTCCTCGTACTCCTTTAAACGGGGTCCTGCCGGTCATGGGGGAGGTATTGGAGACACGATATCCATCTCGGACGAGTTAAATCCTGGTCGGCCTATTTAATATTGTACATTAGGTGTATTATATTACATACGACGTGATCCGGAGGATAGTATCGGTTAGTATACGTACCTACATGTACCTATTGTGTATACTATACATATTGTATATTATGTACATAGAAAAATGACAGTGGACTTAGGTGGAACAATAACATGGACGTAATGAAGAAAGCAAACAGGAATTTCGTGTTGTGTCACGACTACGTTTCCTAAAGTGTGTGTGTGTGTGTGTGTGTGTGTGTGTGTGTGTGTGTGTGTGTGTGAAATGTGTGATACAACTATAGGAACTACGCTGTTGGTATAGTGTGTGGACGTTTTGGTAAACGTATTAGACTTAATTATTGTACAAACGGAGGCGCAGCAGCGCTGAACGCGGTAGAATATTTAGGCATATTCAAACACTGCAGTGTCACTGGAACGGCAAATTACGGAGATAACGGATTATACGAAGTGTCTTACGTAACGCATTTCAGGGGAGGAAAGATGAATGGTAAAAAAATAAAAATAAAACCCCCCATAAAATACCTAACGGAAACTATGTAAGAAAATGTGCGTGTTATCGATGTGACGATAAAATATACCTTTTTATACGCGTGTGTATAGATATTACTTAATGTTGCGTTAATAATACGGATATTAATACTGGCCGGCCACAAAGCGCGCGAGGCCTATTGTGTTGCCGTGCAAGAACAGTATATTATAATAGTATAACTACTATAACTACATGTCACAACGACTGCCCGTCTGCCCTCCACGGTAACTATACAGAACGCGCTCAAGTCTATATTAATATATATGGACACACTGTACACTGGATACACTGGTGGCGAAGTTATCTCTGGATGACGTCCATTCCATTCTTGTAGTGAACTATATTATATACTTGTCCATTATTGCAACTAAGGAAAGTTCCTTTATCGTCGCACTCATTATTACATCCCGTCCATCTCGACCAGTTTATCGCATCCCGCACAACAGCACGTCATTATAATATTGTGTTGTGTGTATATAGGTGAGCTACGCGTTATTTGACGATTCGTGTGTGCTAGGACGCTCAACTCCGTCTGCGGGTTATTTGAACGGAGGATAATATTTACAAATCGGTCGTTTCGTGTGCCCCTCCATAAGATATATTAAAATACCCCTAAGAAACTGAAATGTCAATTCGACGGGTTTTCGGAAAAATAAATAAAAATAATGCCTGTGGTTCTTTCGCGTGGAACGAGAAGATTTAATTTAGTAAGTGGACTGCACGCCACAGTGATATAGAGAGTTGGGATGATTTTTTTTTAACTTATCTTTAAAATATATTTTTATAAAATGTATAGCTTATTGACCAACAGTATTTTCATAATTTCTTCGGATTGGAAAAACATTTTGTATTTGGTTAAAGTATATAATATACGAATGTTCCCATTCCTAGATTGCACGACCTCACGGCACGTGGTTATTCTATATACTTGAACTCGATCCGTTGAATACAGTAATATTCCAGTAATTTGTATACATTCAAGTGCACTCGATTTAGGATCCCACGATTACTTCCAAAATAGACCCCCTGCTGTGCTTTTCTCGATACAATCGTGTGTTTTCAGAAACTAAAAATGTATAGTCTGCTCCATTGCTATAATATAATAAATGTACAGCGCATAAATTATATCTAACGAAATTTTATAATCAAGTTTAAAGCACATCATATGAGTCATGAGAGTACACTGAAACTTTTTCGCTGACATAATATAACCCAATACTCCGATACTCGCGATAATCAGTCAACTTACAACGTTTACTGACATATAGGTAGTGATTTGAAAATGGACTTTTACAATGATTTTTTATTGACTGCATTTTAATTGGTGAGATTTACTAAAATGTATAAGAGGCACTATAATATTATATTAATTTGAAATACTTACATTGTGACAAGTTCATAAATATCTAGTGGACAGTTAGAAGTGTTGCACGTTGAAATTTTCACATAAAGTGGTACGAACGCTATACCTCTGTTTGGATGTATATGCATGTATTAAATGTTAGTATGTAACAGTCACACGTTTACATATTTTTAGGTGTAAAATGAATTCGCGTCAGTGGTTTTTCCCCTAATGTTATAACTTATTTTTTAATTAATTGCTAACATGGACAAATTTTGGGTTCAAAATATGTTCTAAGTATAGAGCGTAACTGGACGGAACCTTTCTCTCATGCCACCACGTCCTATACATGTTATATTCATTTTCGCCTATTGAATATACAATATGAAAATAAGTTATACGTTTTTATTTTTTAATAAAAAAAAAAATATATTAATAGTTTAGATAATCAGTTCATGGATTGAATCTGGATAGGACGGAAATCTCGCTCGAATGCAATGGACATCCCTCGTGCATTGTACGCCGACCCTCCAGTATAACAAAAAAAACATATTTTAAATTATCAAATGCCATATTATAAATTATTATTATTATTATTAAATTGTTAAGCTCAGCGCGGCGGTAGTTATGAGAGCGATTCTGACGGGAAGTCCCAGGGCGTATTTAACGCAAGCACAATGATCTGATCGTGTGCGTCTGACAACACGGACGGGGCAGCGGAACAATACGTTTCGGGCGGTGGCAATGGCTTGATGCCTTGATTCAGATTTAACCACGTGAGAAGTATTTACTCTTCGTACACATTTATTGATATAGACGTAATAATACAATATATAGTACACTGTACTACTTTAACACGTCTAACTGTGACAGTGGCGCTGAAGATACTTTTTATGTGCTAAAAAATATCATCTTTGTTAAAAAATCCTTTTTTTTTTTTTTTGGAAATTTAACTATGCATTATTATGTGCACTATATAATTGTACATTAAGGAATACAAAATAGATCAATCTGGCTTCTGTTTTATTAAATACAGTACATAGGACATATTTTGTAGTAATTAAAAAAGTGGCATATTTATTAGTAATTATTTCTTAACAAATTTTACAAGATATGGATTTTTTGATGCCAGGATTACACAACTAAGTCTCACGAGGCTTGCTGACCTATATATAATAGAACTTTATATGCAATTGTGGCCACAATACCTTAAGGTAGGCAGTGGCGAAGCGTCATAGGAGACAAAGAGACAACGTCGCCCCACTTAGAAATTAGAACACGAGACTGATAAATAATTATTTTGTTTTATCAAATATAAGTGGCGAAGCATCATAGGAGACAAAGAGACAACGTAAATAAAATATAAATATAAATAAATATAATACGGTGGCGCTGTCGTGGTAGAAATTTGAACCATAAATAGTGAATCCGTGGAGGAAAAAATTAAACTCACTACTTTCTTCAAAGACTTTTCCACTATATTTATCACTACAGGTGTATTCATTGCAACGCAAATCGAAGCAAACGAACATAATCTCATTTAGTGCGTTTCGTGTTTTTTTTTCGTACATTTGCAATGTGCTTCGATCGCGCGAGGGCAGCGTGTCTGGCAGCTATCGAGGATCTCCTTCGTGTAAACGAGAAATCACAGGGCTTCTACGGTTTGCACCTCGCAGACCCCCGTCCCCTGGAACCGCAACAGGACAACGCGCTGTTACGAGCAATATCCACAAGTGGACGCGTTAAACGCCAAACAGCGAACGGTGTACGACCGCGTGATGGCGGCCGTCAACGACCAACGTGCGGTATCGAAAACTTTCTTCGTCGACGGACCAGGAGGTACCGAAAAAACAAGATTTGAACAGAAAACATTCCAAAGTTTTGAATTAATAAATTATAATATTAACTAACATGTGTATAATAACCGACAAACAAGTAACAAATAACAAGAGCTAGTAGATACAAACATTTACTGCAATAATGATTTACGGTTTAAAAAAGCCTAGAACAAAGATTCAAACTCCGCTTCTAAGTTCTAGAAATTTTCAGAAAAGGATTATGAATTATGATTAAATATATGATTATAAATTATGACTAATATTGCGCATCAGTTGTTACATCATCCGCCGTATAACATCAAACATATTATTAAAGGATTTGTTTAACTATGCATTATTATAAATATTGTACAGTTTATAATAAGTATTCATACATATGCGTAGTTCATGTGTGTGTGTTTTAATTTTCACAGAGAAAAAAGAAAAATTCCAATTTTGGTTAATCTTTATATTTTAATACTTTGCCCGAGTTTTTATGAAAATATCCCACTATGCACTGCAACTCCGCATAACCCTTTAAAACAGTAAAATATTTAGATTTGTTTATTCTAATTTCCTTTGGTCATACGTATTTAGTATTATTTCCCGAATTTACAAATCATAGATTTTATTTAAACAATAAAAAAACTTTTAGTTTTGTATTCTTGATCAGTATAACTAAAAAAACAAAATGTTAACAAATTATTATTATCCCCTTTTAATAATATGTTAAAAAATCTAGAAACTTTCAGATAAACACAAACAACAAAAATCTCGTTGCCGTGTATGTTTACATGAATGTTTGAAAAATCTACAATTCGTATCTGTGTCACATAGTTACCACTTGTCAATATTCATTTCTTGTGTTCATTACGAATTATTTTTCGTATATCTGTATAATCTTCTCCGTTAATTATTTTGTCCATATAATATTATCCGATAAATATGTCATATAGATGTGTATCTATGCCTAACATTGCCGCGATGAGTGAAAATTCCTCAGTAAAAGCAACAGAGATTGGGTGGCAATCAACGCCAAATATGAAGTTAAACCTCACCAGCGACTTACCCGGACCGGAATCGTCAACAAATTGTGATTCCAAGAGTTTGCTGGACGGCAGGGTCTGGGTGTCTACGCCGAATATCCCCGTCCATTCATATTTATCTGGAGAGGCAGCTGCAGAGATTGGGTGGCGATCAACGCCAAATCTAAAGTTCAACCTCACCAGCGACTTACTCGGACCGGAATCGTCAAAACATTGTGATTCCAAGAGTTTGCTGGACGGCAGGCTGTGTTTCAACGCCGAATATCTCTGTACGTCCGTATTTAGCTGGCGAGACAGCTGCCGAGATCGGGTGGCGATCAACGCCAAACCTAAAGTTTTCGCAGGTCACCAGCGACGTACGGAGACCGGAATCGTTGGCACATCATTCCAAGGGTTTGTTGGATGGCAGGCTCTGTGTATCAACGCAGAATATCCCCGTACGTCCGTATTTAGCTGGCGAAACAGCTGCCGAGATTGGGTGGCGATCAACGCCAAATCTAAAGTTCAACCTCACCAGCGACTTACTCGGACCGGAATCGTCAAAACATTGTGATTCCAAGAGTTTGCTGGACGGCAGGCTGTGTTTCAACGCCGAATATCTCTGTACGTCCGTATTTAGCTGGCGAGACAGCTGCCGAGATCGGGTGGCGATCAACGCCAAACCTAAAGTTTTCGCAGGTCACCAGTGACGTACGGAGACCGGAATCGTTGGCACATCATTCCAAGGGTTTGTTGGATGGCAGGCTCTGTGTATCAACGCCGAATATCCCCGTACGTCCGTATTTAGCTGGCGAAACAGCTGCCGAGATTGGGTGGCGATCAACGCCAAACCTAAAATTTTCGCAGGTCACCAGCGATGTACGGAAACCGGAAAGTCCGAGACACAGACGTCCACGTCGTTCATTTTGGCGGCAGACGAAGAAATTTGTCAGACGGTTATTTTGTTGCTGTGGTTCTATTGACATGATAGACCAGTAACGTCGTATATTATAGAGTTTAAAAGGTTCTTAAACGTCCCCTCCCCTCCCATCGTTATTTCACTTCCATGTTCGCTGGTACTATTGTGTCCGGCCAGGATTCTGAAACCGTTTATCGTGTCCTCCATTGTCGTTTGTACCCAGTAAGTATATGTTTACCTCACGTATTTCATGCACTGTATGTCTGTACCATCGTCGGCTCTTCGCCACCTGTTGTGTGCTGTTTCGCGATCTTAAGTCTTATAGCTGTTTCCGCTAACTCATTTTTTTCCCTTCAACAATATTAGCTAAAGTTAGTGTGGTCTAGTTGAAAATATTTGTAAACTCTAACTAATGGCAATGCTTATGTAAAATTTTTATAAACTGTATTATTGTACCTATAAATAATAAATTATAAATGATGCTGTAAATTACATGAATAAACGTTTTTGTTATAATAATATGTTATGTATTTGGTTTTTATTTGATAATATTATCAATAAATGTGTCGACACTGTGGAAATTGTGTGTACCCTTATGATGGTTTTAGAACACGAGACTGATAAATAATTATTTTGTTTTATAAAATATATACAAATGTGAATTTTATTTTATATTATAAATATGATGTATGTTTTAATATTTGTTAAAATCGGTTTTACGTTGTACAGTTATATAATTCTTAAAATAGATTAGATGTGTGCGATACGGCTGTGCGTATGAGAAGGCGATATACGGGGCCAAACGGGTCATTCCAAATAATATGGTATTATATCTAATAGACGTTGCGACAAAACGTCTCACAATTATAAGCGTGCGGGTACAAGGGGAATGCTAATGTGAGTGGGGTTTACTATCTAAGCTATGAGACAAGTCTCGCCGTTCGTAATTACCCCAGTTTTCAATATTATCGACGTCGCTGTCGCATTGTCACTATATCGTGATAGGTACACGACGTATTTATACGTGTATCTTAATATTTATTGTTTTATATTGTAATTTGTCCTCATGGGCCATGGCTGATGATTTAGTTAATGCCATTTTGAACGAAGAAATTACTAACCACTCCGTACGGAAAAAAAATGTGTACATTTGTTATTATATTAAATTATCATTTTAAGGAAGTTGTAACGTTTTTAATTTTTTTTAATACAATATTTCAGTTTGTTTTTAGTTTTTGAACATTTATTTCTTAACGTATAGATAAAATAAAAAGGGGGCGGGGAGCCAAGACGTATTACTGTATTAGTGCCATTTTTTTTTAGTGTCTCCCCAACTAAAAACCTCGCGCCTCACTACTGAAGACAGGCCTCGGTGTCACTGAACTATGAAGTCGAATAACGTAAGCGGAACGATCAATCGATCGCAGAATATGGCATGACATAAAATTTGTGAGTATAGAACTTTGACAGCGGTCCTCTCGTTATATGCGTATGCACAATACCCAATGTTTATTTGATTTGTTATCTGTACACTAAATATAACATACTTTGCTATAATATGTATGCACTAAAAAATCGTTTTAAACACGGTAACGTACTGTGTAATGCAGGTATGAGCTAAAAATATATATCACGAACGCCGCGGATACATGAAAATAATGTGCCATCATGACATAATTATATTTCAAATCATCATAATATCAAGCACAACTACGACAGGATTCGCATGTCTACTCCATGCCATCGCCTAAAGCGTTTCGTGTAAATATGCAACTTTCTCGTCCGTCATTTATAGTAACATGAACACCATATAAGACGGCGTTCCGTATAGGCAGTATAGGTACATTGCTGTGCAGAAGTAGAATTTACCGCACTCGAATACATTTTTTTTTCTATGTTTTCTCATTTGATTTTAAAATGACGGTAAACATATTATAATCAAATGGAGTCGGACCATTTTTACGCATCCTACATCCAATCCACTTTCACCATGAAATGTACGACCCAGTGCAATACGACGGTATATATTTTAGGTAGTCTTTTATTTTAATTAAAATGTTGTGGAGCAATGAACCACCGTTTATGAATCACCGTTAATGATTAAACTATCGATACTTAAAACAAAATTCAAGTTAAACCCTTTTTTTTTAAATATTATTGGAAACAAGAAAATAAGAAATATATATTTTCGTGAACTAAATGTATGTAACAACTTTAAATTTACATTGAAAAATATTTGAAAAAAAAGACTTGTCATTTTAATATTATTGAAAATAAACTAATTATTAGAGGTACAAACGTCGATGTGAAAAAAATTCAATTTGAAGGTAGTATAAATTTGTTATAAATGGAATTAAATGTAATTTTAATTATATAAGATTTCAAATTTATAAAATAATTATTTTTAAATTTAAAATATTATATTGCTATATGGCAGATGAGCAATTGACATAATTAAAACTAATTTTACATTTTTTTTTTTTTGGGGGGGGGGGGTTGAGGTCATTAGCCTGTGGAACTGTGAGTGAGAGTACTGAAGGTTTTTTTACACATGTGAGTTTGTTTTGGCAGAATTTTTAAGTGGTAGGTATCTGCCGTGCCCGGGTGGGGGATGGCGACCTCTCTCTCCAGACACCGTGACTACCCGAAAAAAAAATGCCGCCCGTGGCCGGGTTCAAACCAGCGACGGTGCGCCTTAGTCCACTCGGCCACCCCGTCCCCCAATTTTACATTTGTCATAAAAAAAAACAAATACTATAAATTATATTATTATATTAGCGTTCAGGAAAATCACACACTTCACAATTTATAGTATTTATAAACAAAAAATATGTTATTCGATATTATGTTTCAATGATTTTAAAAATAGTATTCTAGATTACCTGGTATACTATAAGGTACCTGCATTATTATGGTTTACGTTAAATACATATTTAGGTTCTTATAATTAAAGTTTTTATTTTATTTTGAATATAAACCAAACATTTATAAAATCTATATATCAGCTACTATTAATTAGATCATATGACAAATTTAAAATCAAATATATCAGGTAAAACTATACATTTTTATAGTACCTAATATACTTATGTCTTATATGTATTCTTTCTGAATTAAAATGATTTGATTACCTTTTCGATGGGTTTTAAAAAGTATATACTTCTTAAAAATTATAGCAACAAACTAACAAAGAAAACCTGTTAAAGTACAACATGTATTCAATTTCCAATCTATAAAACGGTATAATAATATGTATATATTAAAGAAGCACGTCTTCCTCTTATAATAATATGTTAGCCACGATTTTTATTTTAAATTTATACTTACCTACCACAAATAATAAATATTTAAAAGGTAAAAATAAATGTGATGTATTATAAAAAGACATCGTCGTATGGTCAACAATAATATTCCGCCTGGCAGCATACGTAAAAAAAAGAATTTCATTGAAATACATCGAGGCCATTAATCAATAATTAATTTTAATTCGTAAATGGATATTTTCCCAGGGTAGGAATTTTGTTGAATAACAAGTAGTATTTATATTTAATTATTTTTTTATTTTTATTAGCTTTTAGTAATAACTATTACAGCTCAACAAATATGCAACAAAGTAGTAAAAAAAAATTATAATAACGGTAACATGTACGAATATACAATTTTTTTGTAAAGGCTCATAGCATTCCTGTTATATTATTATTTTAAACACCTGTGGTCCAGCAGAATAATTAATATAAAGCGAAAAATAAATAATAATACCTATGTGTTAAAATAGTTATAGTAATGAGGTATATAGTTCCCGTATAGATATGGCGTCCGCGGAAGAGCTTTGTCCGAATTGTTGGCCGTGTGTGTTTTTTAGGCTAATAATATATTATTATTCGTGTATAACGAAATAATATTTTCACACTAGTTTCACGTGAAATTATTATCATTCCCCGAAAACTCGCGTGGCTGAGGTCACAGCAGTCGCATACACGGTCGTAGGTGTAATTAAAAATCAAACCAACAGCGGATGCGTTTTTTCGCGCGCGCTTATAGTCCTGTTTTTTTTATGCGATTCCCACCACTAGTTTTCGCCTCATTTGGCAAATGTCATTGGATTTGGTGCAAGACCACTCTTGGACGGAAAAATAATTATAAAGTAACACATAACACACACACACACACTCACTACACGATCAAGGACGCCCGGTGCGTGTAAAAACTCGAAAATCGAAGACTTGTTGCCAAACAAGGATTACACTATTATCGCTGCGAGTGCCTCATATATATTTATTATTAATTATTACTATATCGACAAATGTTTTAATACATCGTCGTCAAATTCAGCCGATTAACAAATCGGTTTAAAATTTATGACTTGGGCTCAAACGCATGTCGTACAGCATGATCCTTTATGCTACACCATAGAAAACAATCTAAAAATTGACCTTAATTTATGTTACGCTAATAACAATAACAGCAACAGTATATAACCAACACAGTGCGCACGTAATTAATGCGAACTGTGAACTCGGTTTTAAATAATATTATGCGTTTTATATTGTGTGTGTGTGTGTATGTATGCAGATGGCCCTATCCAAAGTTAACGGTGTTTATTTTTACACCATGTGTCCAAATGTAAGAGGGACTCCAGTGACCTCGAAATGGCAAACAGCTGCTGTTTGTGGTAAGACGCAAATGTCGATTTCGAAAGAACACGTAACGACGACCGTGTGCCGTGCGGTTTATACCACGTCCGGTAAAATAACGTCTGCGATGAAATTTTTACACTCATCATATTCACGGTGTGCGCGTTGAAACCGAACCGAAACGACAAACGACCTCGTGATTTTCCATTTTTTTCTACAGTATCTGTTTGGCATTATCAACAGCAGTCCAGGAGTACGATTGGCCCCCTTGGCTGCTAAGATAATGGTCCGAGACATTATAATATTATACCTACTTATAACTATTGTATTATCTGGGCTGCAGTTTGTGTTAAAATTTCATTATACCTATCAGTCAGACAATATTTATGCGCAGTTGTATTTTTTAATTTTACTAAAATGTCGACCAAATATGCAGCTATATCTTAAGAAATGTTATAAAAAATAAACAACGTAATCATAAAAATATTTATAAGTTAAATTGCAATAGTCGAATTTATGAAAAATGAATTTTATTTACGTTTAGTATAGTATGGTTTATAGTATTTAGAACGGGTGTTGAGAAAGGTTGGTTTTAAGTGCACAGCAAGAGTTCAAAAGTGATTGACATTTTGGTGAAAAAAAAAAAACGAAGAGTCAATAATAATAGTAATATGACTGGTGTCACAACTGCCTACGTACAGTTAGGTCTGACGTATAATTAAGGGGCATGGTCAATACTCCATACCGTTTGTATGTGTGTAAGGAACAAGTTATATTATTATGTCCTGTGGGTACGTGACAGGCGTACAACTGTACAACAAGTACGGCCACGCATTGAATCTAAACGAAAAAATAAATAAATAAAAACAAACAAACAAAAGTTGGTAATTATTGGAAAGGTTAAATACGGTTTCGTTCAAATGAGAATAATAATATTATTATATTACTGACACGTGGAATTCGAGTTGGATGCGCGCGTTGTAGGTATAATATAATAATAATAGGTAACCTACCTAATGATATTATTATCGTATGTGGTTGAAGTGATTGATACGTCATAGACGTGTTTTGCAACACATCGCCATATTGTAACATTATAATTATTTATAATAGTAATAATATTAATATTTAATATTATTATGCACGGCTAGTGCGAATAATATTATCGTTTTTAAACGTTTTTCACGCCACGGCCCACGACTGTTAATTAATAATAACTATTAGTAGGTATGTATTTTATATTTGTATCTGTGCTATAGTCTTATAGGTACCAACAAACACCGCTTCGTTTCCTTTTATGTTTAAATTACATTGTATTATGCTGCACGACGCAACACTGAACCTCACGAGGAAAACTAATTTTCACAAAATATTATTACTTTAATAATGCTTTTTTTTAAAAGTAGGTACGTGTAATAAATAGTAATGGACGTAAATAAAATATATCATAATATAAATGTACAGTACGGGTACATTTCACGGAGGAGACTGATTTATTAACCGTGTCTTATCAATTATTTCCGAACGTATTTAATTTGATTTTTATTATTGAATAGACACAAATATATTATAATTTATAGCATGTATAATACGCGTCACGATACACTCGTATATGATGCATATTGTATATATATATAATTACAAAATTGTCTCCACTTAATAATAAATAAAATACGACAGTGATCAATAATGGTATTGAATATTTTTAAATAAATGCAATCTGTCAAAACGTCGATGATGGAATAATAACATAATAATATACAAGAAGCGTTGTGTGGTATAATTAAATTATGTTTAAAAAAAAAAAATGCACAACAAGTATAGGCATAGGTAGTTATGGGTACATGATGATCACATGGTACGCATTATTATGGTGACTATGACTGAGTTTGAAAATCACCATCGCCGAATTTCAAAAAAAACCATTCTCCGCAAAAATAATATTATGTTCTTGAAGATAACGGGAATTAAATCATTTATAAATGATACGCAATTATTACGTCCTATTTCCCGCACAAAACGTATACAATAATGTATTTGAATGCGGTGGCGTGGTGATTTGTGTCTTGAGTGTTTTTAGACTTGTAAGTAGTTATAACGTTCACAAACTGAGCTTTTCAAATTTGAAATATTTTTCGTTTTGCAACGTTTCGGCGTTTTTCTCGGCAAATACCTAACATTGTTTACATAACTCGCTGACCTATAACTTATAATATTACACTACACTACGTGTGTAGATAGAGAGAGAGAGAGAGAGTTATTATTTCGTACGTGCGTGTAGGTACATTGTAACTGATAATACGTTCGTATAAATGAATCGAGTCGTACAAGCGCCAATAACGCTTACACACCTCCAAGTATGTGTATAATTATTATATAAAATATATAATATGCTATATGTAGAGTGCACGACGACTCGGCAATAAATCAATACGTATAACAGCTATTAGAAAATAATTTAATAATCGACGTCTGTGAGCACATTGTACACTGTAACAACACGTATATGATTTATCTGCCGTTTAAATTTTATCATCAACACATCGTATCCTCCCGAACCGCGATAGATGGCGAACGGGCCGCGGCGTCTTCCGTCGTCATATTATGTATTATATTATTACTATGGACACTATTATCATATACTACAGTGCGATCGTATGGTGTTATTGTGCATAATCATTACGATACAACATTTCGACCGTTGTACCTGCACATTAAATACGATAATACAATACGAAATATATTGATTTCGGTCGCCCCCGCGAACCGTTAATAATACCTACTCGGGTTTTTAGTCATTTCCTTTGAGTCTTGGAACCGGAGACGATAAAACGTAAACCGCATATTGCGTATAATATACCTGCAGGGTCGTTATAACACATAGTGTGTGGTACCTGTGTGCTTCGAGACTGGGCGTAATTAAAACAGCGATTAAATGCCTCAGCGGCGTGTTATGCGATCATAGGTATGCCTGGTTGTTACCGATCCCCGGAGAAACGGATATCGCTCGCACCACGTTTGCGAACGCGGTAGCTACAATAATAACAATAATAATATGTAAATGTAATTCATAATTTACTGTGTCGTTGTATCGTGATAATGTGTTATATTGTTATTATGTGTGTGAATAGTATATTAGAAGTTATAAAACGTTAATAGTGTAATATACATAATATATATATATATATATAATACTGTTATATTAGTGGTTTTATTTTATTTTTTTTTTGTAATCGTACCGTATAGTTTTTATCATTGTTTTTATTTACGACAAACACGATTCACGCACGTTTACCTGTAAACTATCCATAGTCATAATACGCGTGTGAACCACGAGGTGGGTCGTATTTCGCATATATCATTATCATTATGTTATCTATCTTATTCCAGACCTTTATTTAACTTATTCATATGTAAAAAAAAAAAAAAAATTGTTTATATATCTTGTATCTGTATCTTGTACACTCCGTGTAAATTTTGTAAAAGCCGACTGGCGTTAATTCTAATAAATAAATAAATAAATATATATAGTTGTCGGGAGGCGAAGGCGTTTTCGCGTTTACGATCTGGTGAGTTTTAAGCGAAACAGCACTATGCCGTTTTCGTCGTTTTTGATTTCACCGCCATATAAAAGTCATCAACTAAATTGAAAATGCATCGAAGATTCGAAGGTACCTACGCCATGGCGTAATTGCATAGCGCTGTTGTGCACATACATCGTACGCGGTAGCTTGACGTTAAATGTTTGACATTAATTGTGCAGCAGCTGATGAATTGGTGTATTTTTAAATCGCATTATTTTTCACGAGAACGACGTTTAAAATTGACACAATTTGTAATTATATTGACGTACAACGAAAATTTAAAATATACATACTGCACAACGGCGAACAAAAATAACCTCTTACATTTTAATAAATTGTATTCGTTGTATAATCAGTGTGTATAGCCAGTGTATTTTATGCTTAATATAAATATATCATTAGATTTGCTTAACAGTAAATAGTAACGTATTTAACGGACATGTAGGCATGTAAGCGAAGTGAAACTAATTAATTTGATTATATTATGTGATCGAACTAAAGCAAATTTAAACTTGCCTTATGATGTAATTAGGCTTAAATACAATTTAATTTCTTTTGCATTTTTATGATTAATTTAATTCTAATAAGTTATTTTCTGTTAAATGTTATAACATTTAAATATTGATATAACAAAATGGGCTGAGAAAAAGAAAAGTAAACCAACATTATTAGTTAGTGGGGGCAGATTAAATTACATGTAATTTACATGATGCATCATTATACTACATTCGAAAAAAACGTCTTGGGTACCACGACTGCCCACGGGTTTAAAAGTAGAAACGAAATGTGCATTTATTGGTTTTTAATATTATTAAGGTTTTTGGAAAAGCTAACTTTGGGTATTATGTCTTCCGTAGAAATGAACGTAACACGATAGTACAGAATGTTATTTCCAAAAGTTCAGTGCATAATATAACGAACCGGCCAACCGGGTATAATAATATTATTTCTTTTTTCGTTGTAAATCTCTCGTGCGCCCAACTCAAGAGTACGGGTCGCATTTCATACACAATTTTAACAAAATCGATTAAGTCTATTCGTTGAAGAGTTAATCGTGAAATCATTTTCAACAACCAATAACGGCACCTACATAATATTATTATTTGAAACGACGACGGTGAAAACGGTTCATGGAAAAATCCATTAATACAGCTCCGGATGAACATAAATCAAACAATTCGACATGGAGCACGATGAACGATATTATATACGTACGGACGGAATGCGTAAATCACACACCGGACGGGGCGGAAAAAAAAAGATTCCGACACGAATATTTTCGACCGTGGGGGTACGCTCTCTGTCAAGAGTAGTGAAATAAAAATAATAATAATAATATGATCTACACACACGTACCGCGGCACTGCGACGCGGTCACGGTGTATATAAATATATTATGTAGATAATACAATGGTATAATATTATTATACAATGCGTATTCGACAGCGTACTATGATTATTTACCCGGCCGCGGGCGATAATTACCACAGTAACGATATAATAATATTACACTACAAGTGCACTATCTCGCTTGCATGCGCGCCTGCGCGTTATTAATTACAAGAAATTACTTACACGGGCATACAAATTAGTGTAAGGTGAATACAATGTCAGGTCACGTCGTCCTAACCGCGGGATTTCTGCTATTCCGCGCCGGACCTTTTTTTTTTTGTTCAGATAGGAAGAGGTAGATCACGACACACAGAGGGTAAAAGTTAATAACCTAACCTAACTAACCGATCGATTTCAAGTCGTAACCTAACCGAAAAGTTTTTCATACCGAAAAAATAGAGAACTATATTGGAGAACCTGGGAAGTACGAGAAAAATCGAAACACTATTTAATTGTTCTTAAAACTCAAAATTATTCAACATTTTCAATAAATTATTAATTATAATATTTATAACATTTGAATAGTATTATTATTTATATTATTTTATTAAAACTATTATATTTTGATTAATGAATATGTATTTCAGTAATAAACATTTTTATTATATAAAATACTACCTATAACAATTTGCGAATATTACAATCTAAACGGTAGATGGAGCTAGGGTAACGTTACCCCGGACCCACCCGGGGAAAATAATACTTTTCCGGCAAACGGGTAGAGCATGAATCACAAAAAACTGGTAACGAATTCACAGGAACTGATTACTTATTTGTCGTGTAGAAAAATTGAAAAATTAAGTTTGGAGGTGGAGTAACGTTCGTATTACTATATGTTCATTAGTCATTTTACGGTACCGTATAATACCTAATGTGTAAATGTCAAATTCTGGAAAATTTAAATGAACAATACTATATTATTCGATTATCGAAAATACTAAAAGAATATTCCGTGTTAAATAGTTAAGTCAATTAATGTAAATTTATTTTAAAATTAATTTAAACATTTAACTAATTACGAAGCACCAAAACAAGATGACCACAGGTTAAAATCAGTAGGTGATGGAATCTAAAGGTTTTTTTAAAACTACTTGTCGGAATTAATGCTATATTTTGCGGAATTGATGGATACCACGTTATACATTGTATTATTATTATAGTCTTTTATACGTGCTCGAAACGAATATGAAGATTTAAAGAGAATTTTTCGCATCTTATTCGCGAAAACAATAACGCGATCTCGAAACAATCACTCTCTCTCCATCATTATCTCTCGATAGTAATAATAAATAATGATTGTATAATAACAATAAAATCATAGGCACCGATATCACACGTCTGGGTACTGCTTATATCATAATATACGAACCGCGATACGTTTTCCCGTAATTTTTCTATAAATCGGTGAATATTACTTGGTAAGTATATTATTTGCAATCACATTGACCACTTTTTTCTGCGTATACCACAGCTTATGGTTCACGTGAAATTTGTCCACACACGGCAGACCGCATGTGGGTTACGAAAAACCAAGTCACTCAGCCGTATTATACTTAATATGTTATTTATCATATCATTTTATAATAATAGTTAGCTAATTGCCAAACGGTAAGGACGACATTTTTCTCATTACCCCGCCGCTGACTTAACTTTGATACCCTAATATTATATTCTGTGCATAAAAATCGTCATTATAATATAAATAATTACAATGAACTTATTAAAACATAAACGTATGTCAAGAATAAATATTATTTCTAAGCCACAGTCCTCTAAAAACTTTTTCATAACAAAATTTTCATTTTCTTTATATAAAACAATATATTTACAATCTATACAGACAATGGTATAAAAAGTAAGTCTGATGACTGAGTAGGTCTTAATTAACATAATTAAAATATTGAAGTATTCACTTTTATTGCCCTCGATATTATTGGGTGACAGTGGTTTCATTAAATCTATTTTCACTTTTTTTTTTTTCCTAAAAAGCTATTTTTTTTATATTAACTGTTAGACCAGAAAATCCAGTGGTTTCTTGAGCTTGAGAGATAATGTCAATTTTGGTTCCATTTTATGGAGTAGAGTGCAAATATCAATAACGTGCACCTCTTCCAAAAATTATAGTTAATGGTCATGTTATAATCCAACACATTTCACGAAGAACTGATGAAATGCAAAAAAAAGTTCATATAGTATGTATATTCAGCATTAAACACTCCATTTTTGACCACTATTTTTGCTATGACCGATACCTATTATGTTTTTATTGAAAAATCCTCCAAATCAAATTATTCAATACATTGTCCCGTGGGGAACGGGATATTAACAATAATGATAAAAGCTTAATATTTAAGTCACGGAGTAACACTCGAGAGCATAATGATCACACACTACACATAATTCGTGTCTCAAACTCGGAAAGAAAGATTATTATACACATACGTCAACCGTCAGTATACATGGTCGATACAATCTTATGTATTTGATGTGCACACCTTGAGATACGGACGCCCTTTCCATTCCTCGATTGAACCTAAATAGTAAATACATCATACCAGCCATACCAACTACAACACATATAATATTAATATATAGAAATATAAACCTCATCGGCACTCTCCACAATGGTCGCAAGTTTTGGATTGGTCATTCTACTCATACTTAGGCCGGGTTCATAACGGTGTCGTGTCGTGCCGCGTAAAATAATTTTTCCTGATTGGCTGAACCACGTGGTTCTATTAAGATATGCCATAATAACGTAATAGTGTTATTTTATCACAATATACCACGATAACGAAACGATACCGCATAGTCGAATACTTTTGGCCATGTGGTTACAGATATGTGCAGAAAAATGACAACTAAAAAAGAAATTGTAAAATTTTATCATCAGGTACAATATTCATATTATCATTGGTATTGCGTTCTGGTATACCGATAAAAAAAACGAACGACACGATACGACACGGGCAGTTGTGAACTCGGCTTTAAACGGCGGTATAATTGTATAAACAATCTATACCTCATACCAATAATTATTTGCTCAAAACACTCACCGTCATAATAATATATAAACAAATTATAAGCTAATAGGCACTATGATAATAATAATAATATAATGGTACAAAATATGTGACTATAAATCGTAATATTCGGGTGTGCGTGTAAATTAAATGCAACGTTATCTGGTCTTTGGCACTTTTTAATTTTAAGCAAATATTATCTCTTTTTAAAATTAAAACACCTCGAGGCTCAAAACATAGCAACTTTGATATTATATTATATTCTGTTTTTATTCCGTCACTGTGGCACGTAATGATATTATTAAAATAGACAATAGGGAGCAATTTGAGGTTGTTTGTTCTCTCGGTATACGAGTTGAGTTAATAATCAACGCGTGTGCAGCTGTCCTATGCGATTTTAGATCTTCTTTCTGCAGGATTTCCGTGAATGATTTTGTGTGTGCGTGTGTGCGTGTGTGTGTGTATGTGTATATAATAACACGCACTTCAGGGTTTTGTAGCCCGCATCGTTGGTGAAATTTATTTGAAATAGATACGATTAGATCGTCGCGACGAATACGACGTATACGATGTAATAAGTATAAATAAGGAACTATAATACCTACGCCTAAAATTAAAAATGTGTAATTGAATTATTGGACAATATAAACATGGTCGAAATCATATTATCGTAGGTACTCGACGATTCGAGTGATTTGCGCGCATCGTCGTACGCATATTATATTATGTTAACCTTATAAATGTAATTTTACAGTGTTGAATAATTCGAATCAAAACAACAATATAAAAAAAAAAAACGGAAAAACGGTTTTCAACACCGCCCGTTCTCGTTCGATACGCGCACGTTATTATGACAAGTGTCCCGGATGCGTACCATATTTTCGCCGTCGACATCTGCCGTTCTAGGTGTATTATTATTGTTCGTATTAATTTTTTCGATCTGCCGTTGTTGTTATTCGTCGGTCGGTCACTGACCTCGGGCGTATATATTATTGTGACGAACACGTGATAATGACGTATTACAAGAGCTATTATATTATAGAGGTATGCGACGAGTGAATTTCTTTTGCAAGGAAATATGACATTTCGAAATGGAAACGTCGGGAAACGTGACGACCAAGTGCGAAGACACGTGTCGGTCAACGAGCGCCAGCTTCTTACGGCGGATTGTGACTAAGCCTCGCGGGCACACGCAATATCATTATCTCGAAGAATTGCTCCAACAGACACCGTTCGTCAAATCTCACGTTCGGCAGTCGAAGGGACGTTATATATTTTCCGAAAGCACACCGCGGTCGTGCCGTACATATTTCGCTGCAGAGGCGTTTCGGCGAGATCAAAATATCCGCGTTTGAAAAAGACACATATTATGCATACACAGGTTCTAAAATAAAACGTCACACCCGGCCGTATCGTATTATCGCAGTACATTTATCGCGTGTCACTTATAAACGGGTAGGTATTGTATACGCGAAACACTGCACCGCTGCATAAACGACTATTGCATTATTTATTTATTATATTATTATTATATATTTTTACGCGGAGCGCACTTCACGAGCAGACCCGTGGTATGAAAATACAAACTCAACAGCC
The DNA here is from genome assembly GCF_019925205.1 of Metopolophium dirhodum. Lineage (NCBI taxonomy): Eukaryota > Metazoa > Arthropoda > Insecta > Hemiptera > Aphididae > Metopolophium > Metopolophium dirhodum. The sequence continues at coordinate 33,902,306 of NC_083567.1, read as the reverse complement.
CCGAACCGTGTGCGTCCGATGGCACAATCGCTGTGCAGCAGCCCTATACATATTTTATAAATTATAATATTACAACAATAATAATATATGCGCATAGAGAGCCTTGTGCGAAGGGAGTGGATTTGTTGTGTACCCATATGCAGTGTGCGTATGTACATCATACGCGAATGTATCGTGAAAAAAGATTTCGTTGATATTATAAATGATATAACATGTTATTATTATATAGGTATTCATACGATCGTGTGGAAAAAAATATAGCGACGGGGAGTCTCGAACCCTTATAAATCAACCCCACATCGTGCACAACGTCATTGGTTACATCGAAATACTAATCGCTTTCGCGAATAACTCGTAAATATAATAATATTTATAATATATTAATATTATGTGCACCGTGTAGAAACGTAAATGTATTTTTTTTCCATTTATACTGAATATAATATAGTCGTATTATGGTATTATCATAATATCATATCGAGTTATTTTTAATTTATAGCGAAAACTAACGATAATCTGAAACGTAAAAGTGGTCACACACGCGCGCAACGGGAATATCAAACGAAACAACAAAATTGTTCACTATTAACTCATTCACTATATTTCACTCGCACAATTTTTATCATGTTGTCCTATACAACTGTCGAGAGCACGTAGGTTAGGTTAGGTACCAAGCACACATCGCAACCCCGTGCTCGTCGCGATATAATAATTGAATATTATACGAAATAACAACAGCTGCCGTACCACCTATCTAAATTAGTGGTTCGGACGACCGTGTTATATTATTATTATGGGATTGGACGATAAATAATATTGACAATATTCGACGCAGTTGGGCAGTAGCAAGCAGCGGGTGCACCGTGTTCAATGATAATATTTTCATTTTTATGTTTGAAAATTATGTGTTCACGTTTGGTCGTTAAGACCAGTCGGGAAAAATCATATTAAAAAATAGCAACCCGTTTGGATCATTTATTTGTTTGGAAAAATTATGGTTTTATTAAACTACTATCTCAATAAAATTATTAATTATTATTATTATTATTTTTTTTTTTAAATAATCTTTATTGGTATCGTGCATAGTATATTATCGCGCAGTATTCGGTTCAAAAATGCCGTATTATTGTATCCGCACCAAAATTAAGTAGTATAATAATATCACCCTTTTGCATAATATCTCGAATAACATGAATTCGGGACCATAAAAAAGTCTTGTCCCCCATATATTATGTGATGTGGCCACGTTGGAAATATTTTTATATGGTTTAGCGTACCTATGGTCTAGTACCTAACGTCCATACCGCCACCATCATCATGTTAGTGGAATTAATCGATTACCACCGCCCATATCATATTCACGACGACGGTTTCTACTTAACAGGTAAGTGCCGATAACACGCTACAAATATGTCTCCGACCGTTTTTATACGTCGGAGGAGGTTTTGTTGTAATAATAATACGTTACACTGTTAATAAGATTTCAAGAGCAATGAACGGCAGCTTGTGTGCAATGCACGTGAGTCCGTGTTTGGGGTCTGGCGAGCTATGATTTTTTCTCTCAGAGATCTTTTTTTTTCTTTAACGGGCGGCGGCAGCGGCGCCAAACACGTTTTGTCGTCGTCGTTGTCGTCGTCGCGTAGAAGAGGGAAAAAATGCGTCGACGCTGTTTTTGCGCGATGCGAGTGTATTTACTATTTAGTTTTGTGCGTTTATTTTTTCGCTTCGATCGTTTTCGTTCTTCAAATGTGAACGACGTCGACGGTTGTCGAGCACTGCGCGTCTTAACTTCACGCCGAAACTAAATTTAAAAATAAAAAAAGTCAATAAAAATATAAAATGTAATAAAACAAATATTACGCAATATTATCGTTAGACAAATAGTACCTAACTGATTCGGAGCACAATAGGTACTATAATGTAATGCTATTGAACATAGGTGCGTAAAAATATGACTCATGTAGCGTAGCTTGGCTTAAATATTTGTATGGGCTATATATCATTACTATACTGTCCTAGATAAATTTATTATAAAAACAATAATATTATGTTTGACTTGAATCAATATGAAAAGGTGCATTTCCTAAAAAAACAATTGAACATGATATAATATTCTCATTTAATAATACTCGTAGCAATAATATTTTTTACTAAATTAAATTACTAAAATCAAGTTATATAATTAAATTAAAAAGTCCAACTTTTTATGCAAACATGTCATTGTGGTACATTGTCTGAATCAATTAAATGTGACAAATATTTTTCGACACGAAGTAGTAGGTATTGGCAGTTTTGAAAACTAATTAGAAAATAAGTCATTGTGCTGTGGATCTAATTTTTTTTCGTCGTGTCGTAGAAAATAACCGCTTACATAATTCTAAACGCCTGAACATAATTTAAGTACAATGAAGCTTTGAGAAGTCTGTAGAAGTTATAAACCCAACCTGCCCAACCTGCAGTGATTCACTAAATATAGTTATAATACTATATTCATAAAACTTGACTGATTGAAATGGATATACGTCATAAACATGTTGATGTATCAATATATCATATTCATAAGTTATATATTATACGTTATACACTAATCATTGCAGTATAAAAACACCTATGACTAACAGTATACTGAAACTAGAAAGCATATGGATATACAAAAACAAACTGAATAAGACTATACCTGTAAATTATACAACGATTACACAACAACAAACATCAAAACCTATTCAAATTTGGGGCGAATAACATCAATTAGATGGATATGGGGGGAGGGGGGGGGGGCTACAACTGTACAAGTATACAACAGAATTTCATATGCGTCTGTGTGTGTGTGTGTGTGTGTGTGTGTGTGTGTGTGTGTGTGTGTGTGTGTGAGGGAGAGAGAGAGAGATAGAGAGAGTGTGCAAAAGGATCGCGACGACTTGTGGCATTGGAGAAAAACCACCGTCAAAGTGTGAAAACACGCGCACGACGAATCGTTCAATATTGTTCGACGCGCGCTTTTCAATTCACTGCATACATAGATAATATTAGCTATAAGCATGATATTATGTTGGTATATATGCGTGCAATAATAATGCGTGGACAAAATATATTGTAATATTATGCACGCACAATGTCCCCTCGCGCAAGTAGGACAAGGATTTTGTCGGCCTTGTAAAACGTAAATGTTATTAATATTGTAATTTTTTTTGTATTCCTAAAACGTCGAAAAATCACTTCGAGTGTTAACCTGGTGATGGCTAACGACGAGGGCACGAGCTAATCGACATATTTTGCTCTCGATAAGAATATATTGTTTGCTGAAGACGTATAATATTATACGGACGCAAATAGTACGCGTAAATACACGGCTACTAACGTTTAAACTCCAATAATTATTGTATTAGTGCCGCGGTCGAAATGCGACCATCGGAACAATTAACAATAGATAATTGTTTTTGCTCTTCAAAAAATTGTTCTAATTATGATTTAATATGCTCATTTATTATTTCTAATCGAATTGGTATAATACACTGAAATTTATATCGTTTTATTATTACAATAAATTCACCTTCAAATATTATGGTAATAATTGCCAATGCGACAAAACGAAAATACTTTACACTCGAATGAATTCGTATTCGTTATAGTGATATAATATAAATATATTATATTATATTCATTTGGAACAATAGTGTTGTTTTTTATTTCGGTTTTAGAAATGATTTATTATAAATATTTGATTTTACGATGATGTATTTTTTTTTCCTGGTATCTGTAATAACCATAGTAAGCTTTTTTTGAGATACAATAAATGATATTCAATTCATTCGAATTCAACAGATCGGAAATTAAATTTAGATTAGTCTTGAGGTTTTTAAAATTGTGAATTTATCGATAGCATAAAACAGAAAAAGACGAAAAATATCAAGTATTTTATCGTGTAATCAATGTTTTCCGCATATTTGTTATATATCAGAAAATATATTGTAAATGAAGACCACACTCAAATAATATTAATTTAATACCTATTATTGTTTTTCGATTTTTTTTATAAACTTATTGAATATTACTGAACATTTTAATCATAAGATATTAAGCTATTATATATTTTTTATAAAAATACACGAAGTCATTATTAAATTATTATTTAATTCCAATTATCAAATTATAAATCTATGTATTTATTAGATTTTTTGTTTACATGTGCTTTTGTGATACCTATGTTTGCTAATTATTTTATGCGACACATGTTCAGAAATTTAGATATAGATAATATAGATTATACATAGAGACATTATATAATTATGATGATATTACAATGAGTAAACATTTATGTAGAATAATATGTAATATTATCATATTGGTAATGTCTTCCCATCTTTCTAATTCAATAATCCAATAACATGTTTTAAAACTTTTTCACCCGAGTTTCCGACAAATATTGAAATATGTTCCAGTTATTCAGGTAATATTTCAAAATAACGCATCTCGAACCCATTTACATATTATATATATATATATTCACCTATACTGTATCCATATCGTTGTTTTGTCATTGAACGTATAATAATATATTGTGAGACCTATGTTAATCCTCGTGGATTTAAGTAAAGCATGCAAAAGGCTCTTGAAAAATCGGATTTTCTGATAAAGTATAATTCGATTTTTCAAGAACTTTGAAATTTAAAATAAAAGGCAATAATAACCGTGCGACACACTGGACGAGAAATTACACCGTATATAGGTACAACAGAAATGTATAACGACGAAAATGAATATATCATAATATGGTTTAAGGCTACAATATATTATACGGGAACCGTGAGGATCGCCCGATCGCCTACTCACCTGGGTCATGGCTAAACCAGAAATGTCAAGTTCCAGTCCTATCGATCACTGATACGTCATGTTCACTAACTATACCTAACACTATTTAATTCGTTTCAGTGCATTATTATACTTCAGTGTGTCCGTGTGGGTTTTCATAAAATTATGTCTAAACAGGTGGCACAACGACGATCGTGTTAATCGTCGACGGTGTGATATATGGATTATAGGTAGGTATATAATATAATGTAATAAATAGAATAAAAACTAAATGGCTGGCGTAAACCGCGGTTTACAATGGATCAATGCGCCACATAAAGCCGGGTTCTCACTACACCGTGTCGTATATATAGTTGTATATAATATTTTCGTCTTGTAGGTAACGTGTTACCGACGTTTTATTACCTTTATTGTGTTAATTATATACGAAATACGACACGACACGGTATATATTATATTCGTTGCTCGAGACTCGTGGTCAGGAGGGGGGTTGGGATTAAAAATTAATTTAAAGCTCGTAACCAAAAATTGTACTTGTATTGTACCGAAAATTGTATTTGAATAAAATTATTATGTGATGCGGGCTTGCGTGTAAGTATAATTTGCAGTCCAGAGGACGATCTTAAAAAATTATTTTTACGATCCTGATAATAAATGACTAAAATACTTGTATAGTAATATCACTCACGTATACTGTGCAAACGACGGACAACTTTCTACGACATTGCATGGCTATCAATTTATTTTGGCCGCCAGCCGCCCGCAGCCGTGAAAAGCGTATAATAGACCTAATTTTACAATTTTATTAATGACAACACCACGGTCTAAGCTCGTATCGAAAAAGGCACTAACAACGACGACGACAATAACGTTGTGCCCGACCAGCGACCAATTTGGCGCTGACATTAATTCGTTCTCAACCACGGTGAAACTCACATAATATATGCTTTGTTTTCTATCCTTAGCGTTTCATCCAGTTTTTCGCCGGCAGTTCTTTTTACTGGACGCCACTTATCACATTTAATCAACGGACAGTGAGCAGAATTTCGTAATTTTTAAATAAACATTCATAACATATAGCAGTGCAACTGTACATATCAGGTTAACTAACGGTCCAGCATTCATGCTTAGTATAGTATTTTTGTTATAATATAAATATATCTTGTAGCTATAATATAGACAATGATAAAATAATGATTATTTGGCAAAATTAAAAAAAAAATTATTTATAATGTTTGATTACAGATAGTGTCAAATGTCAATACAGATTATTAATATCAGAATTAAGAAAAAAAACTAAATCGTATGAAAAAAAACAACTGTATAGTACTGTTAAGTGTTATATAAACATATTATTACAAATGCAGTTTGCAGTTTGCCGTGTGCAGTTTCCTTTGTGTTATAACTTCTTTTTTTTATCAGATTTTATATTATAGGTATAGCGATTGCCTTTAAATCATTACCATTATTAATATTACAATAATGGTAATAATAATAATTATATCACCTTTATTTATTAAAAATAGTTATTTCTGGCCACTCTTCTAAAAAGTTACAAGGTACCTAAGACATCAGATTTTACCTCATTTGTCAGAGTAACAATGGCAACGATTTTTATACAAAAATAAAATTTCAATTTCTACTGTGAATCTCAAAATCCTTATGTAAAGACCTCTTTAAAATGCGAATTTTCAAAAATCTTTTTTTAGAGAGTCTCTACTTCATAAAAAAAAACTACTGACCAAATGAATGGTATACACATAGCTTCAGCGGTTTCGACTAGGCGATGCTGAATCAGTGATCAGGACAAGTTCTTTTATATATATATAGATAGTCATACAGAGTCTCATCGTGTTTGTCCTAAAACATACCCACCCATATATTAACTTAGGTTATTCATTTATATACTCTGAAGCCTTTTATACTTAAACTTTAAGTTACTTTATCCACTCACCTATTATGTTATATTATTAATTTATATACTTTGAAGTCTTTTATACCTAAACTTTAAATTACTTTACTCAACTATTAGAATACTTAATGTTAATTAATAATAAACTTTTAAAAAATTTAAAACAATTGGCAAACAGCTTTTGATGAACATGAAAATAAATACTTTAAATATTTTATTTTGAAATAATGCGTAAAGACACACAAGTATAATGAATTATAATAATAATTTTATTTCTCATATTTAGTAATTATTAAATGTATTAAATCATATAAAATAAAATTAGAGTGATTAGTGAGCAAACGTAATATATGATAACGTATTTTAATTACAAATGATCATTTTTATCAGTGTATGTTCACGTAAAAAGATAAATATTTTGTTTAGTTTCGTTTATTTAAAAAAAAAAATCATAATAATCTCAAATTTCTTAACAAAAATAAAATGATAATATTGACAACGTAAGTTATGATACTTTGAAAAACATTAAAAGGTTTCTATATCATATATCCAAATTATATTTAACTAATCTCAAAAACAAATTTCTTTAGTAGTCGTGGTCAATTTATAACTACTTCACATATAAATAAGAATTATAATATTAGAGGTAAAATATCTGTATTCGTTATGTTTCCCTTATATTTCCAACTATAATATTATTATTGAATGGTGAACAATTTGTCTGAATTCACATAATACAATAGCGTAGGTGGTGTAACAAATTTATATTTTTCAATTCGTCATTGATTACATTTTGCACATATGGTTTTATACAATATAAAGACGTTTCGACTGGATTACAACAAGGAATCTCCGGAACGAACGCAAAAAAAAACTGGTTTCCTGTTACAAGAGACAATCATTAGGACGAGATATAATTAAAATCGGATACAAAGACCTTTCTTTTCATCTACCTACACTACATACACTGTTCTCGGATTATTTGTATTGCATTTACAAAAGGTAAACCGACAATGCTGAGTTTATAGAATTGTGTCGATAAATCCTCTGCTGAAGACGGATTTTTAGATTATTATCAAAGTCATGTAAATTACACAAAACAATCATTTTCTTAGCGTCTTGACTCTTTGATGCAGTTGGTTACGCGGTACGGGGAAGGGAATAGCTGAAGAGTAGAATAAATCTCCTCTAACCTAAGTTCCTTTTTATTTTAACAAAAGCCAGACAATTAATTTAATCTAGCTGTAGAACATTGTTATAACGAGTAAAACTGGATATTATATTATAACACGCGAATGTAGTATTATCAAATGTTTCGTTCAAACAATTTTGTATTAAATACTTGTTAATTGGGGAGGACAGCGTATGTGCATCAACGGTCAATGGTCTGACACAATCGTTTAAGTAAATTTTTAACTAAGATCCGTTTGTTAATCATTTTGTTCGTTTTGGAACAGCAGTAATAATTCTCAACTGCCTCAAGTCGTATGTAACGTAATATATAATAATAATAAATAACATTATACTACCAATATATTAAAACATTGGTCGACATTCGTAAATCGTAGACATTTAAGTACCAAAGCGTTTACAACGGTGCAATACAGCTGCTGTTTTTGAATATTATTCTCGTCTATCAGGAAATTAATTATCAACTAAACGATGCGATAAGGTTTAGTCGTGTAAAAATAAACTCTACTGGAGTTATTAAAAAAAATATACGTATAACACTTGGGCATTTTTAACTACCCAAGGGCCATTTATGTATAACATAACTACGTAAAAATCTATAAACTACGTGATATGCAGACATATGCAGTCATTACATTCGCGAGAAATCGTAAAATCGATGTTTGGTATGTGATAATAGTGTGTGCAGACTGCAGAGTGCATTATGTCGAGAACCGATGGTTCCAAACGCACTAAACAGTGAAAAAAACGGCAATCTTTCTATGTACAGAGAGATTATTCGGAAAAAAATGATAATACTATATAATATACAATAACAATAGGTGCGTACGAACGTATTTACGAATGACCTTGGAACGGATACCCATACAAGCGATATGATAGTGTTAAAAATTCTTCTGGTACCCTAAATCCGTAATTTTGGAATATTATATTATAGTATAACATGTACGCCGCGCCGCGCCGCCGGGTACGAACACTGCAGCACAGCCCTCGTTTGACGATGGCATTTTGCTCGTCAAATTTACGATCCAGTTCTATTATATATTTTATATAGAGAAGCTCCATTATGGTTTAGGCTGCTGCTGCCTGCCTGCTGCGCCATATTATAGTGCACATGTACATGGGTATTGTGCGGCCGACCGTCGTAAAATGTTCTCCCCCGAAACGACGACGACGACTACGACGAGTCTCCTCGACGTCGAACCATCATCCAGCTGCTGCTGCTGCTGTCGATGATATAATATATGTGACGAGTGTGTCTGTGCCCATAATAATATCTATATATATATATATCGAATATATTATTATATACACGATGATAATAACAATAATAACAATAACAATAATATTATGTAGGGCGCTATAGTATATTTCCATCCGGTTTAGTCGTAATTTTATAGTTCCTCCGCCCCGCCATTATTACTTTTATTATACACTGCAGCGTACTACATTTTTGAGTGTTCGGTGTGAAAGAAGAAAAAATATAGCGCGTTTCGAAAAACAATGTGCCATTAATTATCGAATTCCACAAAAATGTTTTCGCACTGTTTACCATACATCTATATAGTCAACATAACCACGCATAGGAATATTTTATAATAACAACACTCGCACGTACCTCAGAATATTATTATAAAATATTATATGCATGCGAATAGTAAATAGTAATAATATCATATTGTATTAATAATAGCAGTGCAAAATCCTGCCCGCATCGAGTTCTTTATTTTTGAAGAAATATTTTCGAAACTAAAGCACTTACATTATTCATAATAACGTTCGTAAACCCAAAAAAGAAGGAAGTACATATTTGTGTATTATTGTATTGTGTGGAGCGTGGGCATCGCGTAGTAATGGCACAAACGTTAACGGTGTTATTAGTATTATTTTTTTTTTTTTAAATGCTTTACAAAAATTCAAAAACTTAAGCTGTATAATATGAAGGTTCATTTCTCTGGCACTCTCTTTTTTTTAAGCATTCCAGTAAAAAAACCTCATAGCAATCGATTTATACCTGACGGTTACTCGGAGTTCGTCATTCGTCTCTCTTTGAGGAAAACGTTCCATAAACGAACGCGTTCTGCGTTTACATGGGTAACAAATTTACAAGTAATATCGACATCAACTGAAATCGATTCTTATACGCATGTGTACCTTAAAGATGTTAAAAACAAATAGTGTATGCTTAAAAATAAATTCCAATTGGTAACTGTTTTCGGGTGAATTTGTACATTCCTGCAGTACATTGCACAGAATCAACGACAGCTGCAGGTCATCGCCTGTCTTCTCAGCATACCTATCTTGATTTCTGATTTTAACCTAATGCAGTCAAATGCAGTATAATACTATCTTTAAGAAATACATGTTTAAAAGTGATGTGCGAATAGCTTCAATGTGCTATCACTTATCAGCGTGACTGCGCATAATACAATAAAATATTGCATATAGTTATTTTAGAAAAATACGTCAAAATTGTTGGTTTTCGATCGGCATAAAAACAAACAATTAGAAGAGTTCGTTGAACCGTGCTAATGGAATCCAATAGATTTTGTAGGACATAAATTTAATTTAATGAGAGGATCGCAAGTTTGAAATTGGATGTTCTTATTGTTATGGTGTATATATGCTATATATTATATTATATATAAGAAGGTTTTCTCAAGCATCAGAACGTTTTTTTGGCCGTGTGACAATAACACGAATTATTATTATTGTTTCACAGTTATTTGTAGTGTCGTACTCTGGTACTCACTTGGATCAGAGTGAGCAAATTAATCTTTTGACTGATTTTTATAGTTTCTCTTCAATACAAGTCCTCGCAGTCATCGAACATTGTGCATTTCTGTCATAAACATCTCGATGCACCGCTATTATACTGCAATGACACATCGTTCGCGTTGCACTTGTGCCCCAGATAATATGATTATAAATTATAATTACGTTATTTTGTTGTTTTTTTTTTTTTTTTTACAAACATTTGCTTAACGAAAATGCATTCCACCGAATTCGTTGCAACACATTTCATTACAACCATACGTCTGTTAACCACATGCAAACATGTGAGAGGAAATAATTAATTCATATTATCACATTATTTTCCATTTATAATACATTATTCGTATGCGTTTCGAAACAAAGACCTATATTTACTTCCTAGTTGTCAGTTTTGATCGGATAAAACAATAAAAAAACGCATCCACACACACACACACACATAAATGTGTCCCAGGTCACGAACTCCCCATCAGAATGCATTCGTCATAACACACCGATCACGACTTGTGTAGAACCTCGATCTCTATGACGTGTATAATATTATACTTACGGTGCATCGGGTGGTTGCGAGGAGTTGGGGGAGGTGATTTGCGGCGTTGAAAAAAAGCATCGAACGCCTACGCCGTTGCATTGTCGTCCTCCACGTGATTTTCGTCGTAAGTACAATAATAAAAATAATAATAATAATAATAATAATTGGTCGACGACAGGTAAACATATTATTTGTCGTATACACATCGGTATATATTATAGCAACACAGCGAGTCGAGTCTTATAGTATGCACGCAGTATAACGAGACAAAACGTGACGGTTACCTGTTCGCCGACCTTATATAGCAGCTCATTATAACGGTTGTTTTTTGTTGTTTATTTTTCCATTTACAAATTATTGCAACCTGGTGAAAATCGGATCGGTATCGTACACGTAAATACATAAGTATAGGTATATATTACCATACCGCATACACATTATTATTTGTGATATACGATTCGCATTGTTAATAAAACTACGACGTTTTGATGTCTGTCAAATCGTTAAATGTGTTATATTTCAATAAATAATGGCGCGGCATACAATTATTATTACCCCGTGACAAACGACAGAATTTAAACAAATATTCTCATTTCGAAAAACAGTTAGAATAATATTATATTTGGCCAAATGAGCTACCTGCATTCATGTCCTACTCAAGATTATAATATGACACTGCTGCAATAATTTCATCATCACCCGATGAAAACTATAGCAATAAAATTTTTATCTGTATATACTCAACTCGACAATTCATAAAAAACTGAAAATTTGGAAATCGACGAAGACTTGAAATTGTTATTCCAAATTAAATTATCTGGTTATAGCTTATTATAATATTATGCCAATTGTTTTAAAATTTAAATAAGCCATTAAAGACACGTGTACGATTTTAGTCGATGGATAAATAGCGAAGTTATACTATAAACTTTTAACTTCCTAAAAGATAATGCGATAATGTTGGCCATTAAAGTTTATCAGCTCTTCCGAAATGTATTTAACATTTAAAATTGATAATATGAACTACATTAGGGAACCGTTTATCAGTGTTTGGAAACACACTATTTATTTATGGGATCTTCGCGTTAGCAATCGTAGTACTTAAATTCACTCTTTTGGATAGCTAGAATACGGCGGAAAATCTCACCCCAAGAATTGGACAAGTTCAAAAGTTAATTCACTTAAAACCCCTAGTCTATTTCATTTTTATCTTCACGACTTATCCAATATTAACACTTTCCTAAAATTAGCTATTGCAGAAAAAGACAAAAAACTTCTCAGACTTTGTACTTTCCAAATTAGTAAGCTCAAAGTTTTTGAATGCAGAAAAAACGACAACTAAGAAAATATAAAGTCTACCAAATACAATTTCTTAATGTTCAGTAGGTAGTTAAATTCTCAAACAATAAAGACAGTCGGAAAACTGATTAAGCACTTAGCCAATTTCCTCTTTGAAAAAAAAACCTTTTTAATTATAAATGTTTTCATAATAAATTATATACGATTGTATTTCCCATCAATTTTTAAGGAGGATATATTTCTTTTTTTTTGTCAATTCCAAGAAAGTTTTCTCCGTATTATGTACATAGTTTATATATCTCCCTTACTATAAAGGGTTTTTTAAGATCACTAAATTCAAACCACTCCCCTTCCCCATTATTCAAAATAGTTATAATTTATAAGGACACATTTCCATTATCAATATTGAATTAATATAGTAATAGGTTTGCTAAATTATTCAATATTATTCATATTAGAAATCAAGTACACTGTCTAATTAGATTAAACAAATACTTCCAAATAATTTAATTTTTAAGTTATTTTCTGATAAAATGATTGAATATAAAGAATCTTTAACTTAAGATTTGTCAATTTGATGAACTGAAAATGTTCGCAAAGCATAATAATTTTATTAGTTTTAGAAATAATTCTGATCTATGTATGTTTTTTCATATTGTTTAGAGCAAGCAGTTAAAGGTAATAAGAAATTGTTGGATGATTTGTTTAGCATAGAAAGTAAAGAAAAAAGTTTATATTGGAATAAATTTATTTTTAGGGAAAGGAATATTTGAAGAATTTATACATATTTTTCATTGCATATTTGATACACAATTTCGTAGTAGAAGAGTAAATTTATTTTAATACCATGATTGTTTTAAGTAAACAAAAATATACAATGTAATACCTAATACAATTTAATAAAATCTTCTTAAACAAATTATAAAAATTGTATGCATATAAAATATTATTTATGATTTTTAAAACAATACATATAATATATACTCGAGAACTTTTTTAGAAAGATATTTATTTTAAAAATAAAAACTGTTTTAATATATAGGAACAAATGTAATTTTTTAAAAATAAATTTGATAATGTTCTTTTTTTAATTGTACCTACTTTTATTGTCAAGTATGATACATCTATATGACCAAAAATTTAATTAATTTCATTGTTTTAAATAAAAATTATTGTTCAGTTTTTAATATTCATCAAAGTAGAATAATAATTATGCAATTTTTTGATAGAGTATATTTTTGCCAAAAAAAAATCATATTTTAACATTTTTTTTTTTTTTGATCCTTAAGCCCGGCATCTATGGCCTTTAGCTGTTAGTAGAGTTGTATTGTGGTGGTGGTAGGGTTTTGAAGTGGTGGGTTTTTACATGTGAGTGTTTGTGTTTGGCAGAATTTTTCATTGGGCACCCGTAGGTATCTGCCATGCCCGGGTGGGGGAATGGCGGCACTTGTTCTCCGGACACCGTGACTTGCCCGAAGAAAAATGCCACCCGTGACCAAGGAATGGAACCGGCGCCGGCTGCGTCACAACCGACGCCTTAGACCGTTCGGCCACTCCGCCCCCCCTTTAACATATTTCTTAAACATTTTAAGAGCATATTTCAAGGTTTTTTTAATGCATAAATACATATCATTAGAATTTGATTAATATTTTTTGTTTATTTAGTGCATACGCAAATACGGAATTGAATTATAATAAAATATTATTTATACTTAGAATACATGAACAATAACTAAATCACTGACGTCAAACATTATGCATTTATACATATTATACAATAAGACCTCGGCCCAAATGTCGTATCATACATCTGAATAGAACGATAAATGATTCTAAGTATGAAAATAATGTGGTTGGAAGACGCTACCCACCCGTAATATGTTGTGTGAAAACATTGTTTATTTAATGAATGAAGCTGTAGAATCTGTATAGAGCTAAGATCTCAAAATTTTTATAAACAAAGAGAAGAATATTATGATTGCAATTTTTGTTGGAGATAATAATTATTTTTCAAATGTAGATTGGTTTTGGTATTTTTCAATAAATTAATAATAATTAGTGGTTTAAGCTATCAAAAATTTAAAAATCACAGATAAAATTCTCCTCAATATATTATGATGTACAAAATTCCATAACTTTGGTTTCGTGTAAAACTATATTTTTGTTACAAAAAACACTTGGAATTCTACGTGAGCGCCACATTTGTCTATATTGATCATGGATTTATTTGTCTGTATGGTGTTTTCTTAACATTTAGATCACGTTTGACGTCTTTAGTGTACAAATATGGTCTAAGTACGAATGTCAAGTCTCTAGAATCATTGACACGTTTATAATAATACTAAAAGTTTATCTCAAATCATCAGGTCTCCAACGTCTACAGGGCGTTAACGTGAAAAAGTTTTACTTCCTAGGTACTTCCCGGGAAATTCAAAAAACATATCCTCTTTAAAATGTCGTTTGTGTGTAGATTTTCCAATATACAGAATGGCTGTCGGGTCGTGTGCAACTTTTCTAGAGCATTCTTTCTATCCGGAAAAAAGTAATTATGAAATAATAGATATTATGTAAACAAAACCAAATCATTTTTTTTCCTTTTCAAACATATCAAAATATATAGAAAACAAAATTGAAACCACCATTGCTTTATGAGTTTTCGTAAAACCGGAGATGCTATTTAATAATGGTGCACAACCTATATTAAAACGAAATAATTTATTTCAACGTAAGTATACCTCGATTCTATATGCGTTTAATCATTGCAACATCAACATACATACATAGACCACACAGAAAAACGTTGAAATGTTATTTTAAAACTAATTTTTACAATCGAGATAATTGGATTGGCATTATAAACAATCGCGGTTTTGACTGAAGAGTTTTATTTAACTGTATGGTAGTAACTATGCGAGTATAGTGGCCGTCATATGTATACTCCATGTGACTTTATAATATTAATATAATATATATATACACATTATACACACATTACACACTCTATATAAACTACACAATATAGTGAATAATTTATTGGCGGGATGTTAATAGTATAAATCGTTCCGTTTTCAAACTGCAGTTACAATTTAAACGAGAACAATTAAATTCCCAGTAAAACAATTTGAGCGAATCTATAATACGGTCAAAACAGTCAATTTACATTTGATATTTGTTATATTATTCTATAATATATTACTATACCTATTAAAGTTAACCTATTATAGGTCCATGCTTACCACGCATGTAGTATATTATGATATTATATTGTTATATACACATTGCGTAATATTATAATATGTGCGTAGTTATTTTTAGACTTGAGCCCCGCGACTCACAAACGTAATTAGTGGTTTTTGTCGAGGGTAGGAATGACTCGTTGATAAAATACTAACAGCATCGAAGCCCACTAAAAACGATGTCTATTATATTATTATAGGTGTGTATAATATCAGGTACACTTTAATGTGGTGCAAACTACGTGCGTTTTTAATATCGTAAAAATGCCGACTCGGCGTGGCGCGTGGTGCGTTTATCATAGATTCTTGCGACCTTTTTATAATGTCAAGGAACAAACGTTTCGATATACGTATCAGACTGTGACCGGTACGAAATGCGATGGTCCAATACGCGTGTCTAAATGTGTAATGTCAAGATAAGTAGTTAGATGTATACCATAATATATATTAGGTGTATGTATATATATATATGTAAGTCGCCTTGAGGTTTTCCTTCGTTCGATTTCACAGTGCCACCGGTTTCAAGATCATTATTTGACCGTGATCCTAACTCCTAAGGGTGTTACGTGAACGATTCAGTTTTGTCAATCCACTGTGCCAAGTCAATAAGCTGTCAGAAAAATTGTATTTCGAATTCGAACAGCTCAACTATTATCATCCATACGCCTCTCCGACGCACTTAGATCAAGTATAGGATATTCCGTGCGACAATAGATTCGGTGTAAAAGGGATCACTGATGAGTTTATACCCTGCGTATCCAAAACGAAGGTGGTGTGAGGCGATGATAAATAATAATAAAGGTTCGCCCCGTCGCGCGTCACTGCCGCGTCTATACAGCTCAGTCTACGCTCCTGAACCGCCCGGAGCGTGTATTGTACTCTGCAATGCTTGTTCGGCGATCCTTGTAAGAATATAAAAATAAAATAAGGATTACGTCGCACCGGAGGAAAAATAAATGTCTGCCGACGACTAGAATGACCTTTCGGGAGCCTGCGGCAACGAGCTAGCAGTTCGGACACACGGCAACCGCGTCCGTTTTCCAAAACGAATCCTCTAACGTTCCACCTCGATCTCCACGCCCAATTCGGTCCACGTAGCGCAGCGCCAAGACTCCACTCGGTATCCTTGGTCACGATTATCAACGGTTTAACGTCTCCAGGACTCGTCTCGGAGCATGCCGCTTAAATCGATCGTTGGAACACTATACACAAACGTATATTGTTACCATTATTTCGCATATAGGGCCCGAGACACTTTTACTTAATTATTGTATAATAGACATAAAATATAGAAGAAAATAAAAATCTAAAAACAATTTAAATCTGATAAATTTCTATTTATTATTATTTGTATTACACCTAGGTAGTTATTACTATGTACCTACTATATTATATTGTTACAAGTGTATTATATATTTTTTTCCTACACACTGAGATACTGAGCAATATCGATAAATATTTTCCCTGATTGTGTCACTTAATGTTATTATAATTACCTACTATATAGAAATATTACGCTGTCTATACTTTCATCAAATTTACTTATTGTATTAAATTATATAGATTATAAATAAATAATTTTAAAAAAATATGTTTATTTTATAGAACATTACCTGCGATGTGATTATTTTATCATGGAATATAGATTATAGAAAAAATGCAGAATATTTAAAATGCCTTTTTCTGTTAGGAAAAATTCTATTAAGAAAAAAATACTTATAAGTTATAAATAATAGGTAATCATAGAAAATGTAAAATAGAAGTATAATATATTCTTAAATATTTAAAAAAAAAATTTAAATGACTTGTATTTTCTAAGATATTGGCACATTACCTAGTTAACGATGAAATAATCACTCTGTATATGCATTCATGCCTATTACCTATAGTCCTATAGGTCCTACAGAATACGATCCAATATACTATAGACTATAGGTACGTCCAACTGCAGTCACGTCAAAGTGCAGCAGTAAGTATAGGTACAATATTTGTATTGTATTCCTATATCATAATACACACACATTATAATACTGAGGCGATGACTTTAAAATTCTGAGTAGTTTATCGACTCGAGTATTCATAAAATGTAAATCTGGTTCGTTTTTTTGAATATAATATTATTATATAGTTTCATTACCCTGCACTGCGATAAGAGATCATTAGGCAAATGAATAAGAATAAATTGGTATTCAAATCGTGACGCGACCGTTTTACTTTTGATGACTTGGCTAAAGATAACCAAATACAAAGATAAATAATAGAACAGTATAATAATAATAATAATAATAATAATAATAATAATAATAATAAAAAATATATATATATTATATATTGTACAGACACAATCAAATACTGATCTCACTCTTACGCGATAGTAATATAATATTACATTATTATATACAACATAATACATAATATTATATATTGAGTACCTGTAGGATGTTATAATATCATGTTATGAAATTCGACGTTTAATACTAAAAATATTCGAATACCATGAAACATGCATTCGTACAATATAATATGTTACATTTGGTATATAATACAACAATATTGTGTTTATACGACAGTTTTACCACCTAATAACCAAGTTTCTACTTTTATTTTAACGTATGATATTTGTATTTGACTATTTATGAAGAAGCAAATAGGATTTATAAATCATATAACTGATTTTTTGAATATTCACAAGACCGTGTTTAAATTTAATTCACGGCGTGACACGCAATAAAAAAATAAGACTGGAGTCAAAAAACAATCATTCTCGGTGGAGAATATTAACTTTGAGAATTTAAAAAAATTAAGTTCTTACTCCCCATACTTGTTTAAACATAGATAACTCATCTAAAGAAAAAAATCTGGTATATACGTACTAGTAATGATCCGGACCCGGAGACCCCCCCTGGTTGCGCCACTGGACGTTTATATAAGATAACCATTATAATTATAATGTAGACCATTAGTAATGACTATTAGCCTTATACGAGTGACAGAACAATACTGCCATACTTGACAGGCATAATAATATGACAGTATGTGAACCGTACGGTAAAAATTTAATATCAACGTTGGAACATAATATTGAGAAATATTTCATTGATTTTACACATAATACGTTTAATTACAGTGATAATTATTATTATTTGCGTGAACGTATTTTAACATAATATTTTATCATATATTATGACTAACTACATGAATTAATATTTACATTAATCAAAATAAAAAAACAACATATAGGTATGTTGTTAATACATTAACAGATAAGAAAATAATAATATTGAAACACTCTTAAGTAGTTTATGCATATATTATATGATGTTAATACTTAATACTACCTATTACTATTACCTATTAATTAATAGTGAACACTACAATAACGCACAGAATACATCAAGCAATATTGTTCCGATAATAATTATTGTTATCGAAATTATTTCTTTAGATTAAGAGAAAACATTTGTGCTTCACACACGTCGCTATAGAATACAATATTAAATATTATACATTTTAATTTATTAGTGTACCTACATACAATTATGTACATCGGGTGATTAATTGAAACCAATGTTCCCTTGGAAGTTTGGAACATCATCTTCCTAGGAATATGACAAAAGTTCATCAGATAAATTGAGACATAATGTACAACGAACGGAATAGAACGAATTATGTAGAAATGTTAACAATTGTTCGTAATTGAATGGTCCATTTCTGTGTTTCTTTTAAACGCTTAATAACAAAAAGGATGTCCTCAATATAAATTATTGTGGATTAAATTATAATTTATCGGAATTAAAATTATTTTCTGTTTATGGACGAAATGTATGTTAGTCGAAAGCTAATTTAATGAATTATGTTTACCTATATATTTTATAGAAATTATTACGTATTTGATAGGTCTGAGAAATAAGAAAGTAACTTTACCAATTCAATTCAAAATAAACTAAAAAAATTACAAATACCGTAAACCGTGCGACAACATTATTAAGTGTTGAAATTTAAATTTGAACAGTCTTATGTTAAATAAAACGGACAAAAAAACCCGATAACATAGTGAAACTTTAACATTGGTTTGTCGAGTTAGTGCGTGACAGTTCAAACGTCAATCCAGATTCCGAGGAGAAGTTAAATAATTCCTGCTCAGTGTTCTCGATAACAATATCAATAACAATGTTTATGTCATTTTGATTTATACAGCTTATAGTTTTATGTACCACTGTCCACAGTGTTCTGAATATAATACACAACGGAAGTTGGTACACTTCTTGTTCACAGCTTTGTTGAGTTGTAGCCTATATTTTATTATTATGTCCAACTTTATATTACTTATAATAATAATAATAATAATAATAATAATAATAATAATAATAATAATAATAATAATAATAATATAATGATACCAATGACGTGCACGTGAACCATAACGTAAAATCGAAAGCGTTACACACAGAACATTATACATTGAACGCATTGTACAGCTTCAATATTATTATTTATTACATACATAATATATATTATATTATATTATTATTAATTTAATCACGATACGGCTGGTTACAAAATCGATCGATGAAATAATTCCGTACGCACTTTATACACACGTTATTATTTTAAGTCTGATTTTAAGAAGCTAACCATGTGTGTTTTTTAAGACACTTGGCTCGTATTATATTATTGCACTCATTGACATCCAAGTTAAATTAGCCACATGTTGTATCGCTAGTTTAAACACTCGGTCCTAAAGTTACTTTAACGCACTGCTCTTATTCTCGTTTAAATTATACGATATCCTCCGATAATCGGCGCAGGAGCGGGGGGAACTTTTTAAGTCGATTTCGATTATAATATTTTGACGTAAACATTTTACAATTTCTTATAACAATAAAAAAAAAAAAACAATTATATTTAAAAAATAAATATACATATACCTACCTAATATAGTCATACATTATATAAGTTTTGTTATTGTATATCATTATAGATACGAGACGGTCGACCGACGTTTATGAATACACAATAAGCAACAGCTAGTTTTCTGTGAGACGTAATGATTATTTCCCCTATCATGACGGCCGCGTTATCGAACGATTCTATAATAATATATAATATTTTACCGACATAATAATAATAATAATAATAATAATAATAATATTAGACAATTTTACTATCTATCAATATTGTTGTTTGCCAAAGCAATCAGACACGGAAACCTATATGGCTAGACGGGTATGCGATTGGCTATAAGAATCGAGACGCTGTATATTATAATATTATATTATGCGAGTTTATAATAACAATCATCATATTTATACACCTAGCAGGAAAAGAGTAATATTATCACACAAAACGCGATATGGTTTTTTTTTTTTTTTTTTTAATAATGTATTTTTTCTTATTGGTATCAATAAAAAACTCGTCAAGAATAGACTGTAAAAAAAAAAAAAAACTATAGAACATAGTATACCAACCTACGTCTATTATATCGATGCCTGTTATATATTTTATACGCTCGAGTCTTAGCTGGTTTGCATACTATCGGATCTGTCTCCACGACGTTCATTTACGTTAATTTCGTACAGTCATCAATGTTGGTAGTTACCCATATACTTATATATGTGACTGATTATTCTGAGTGCCACACAGTGCAATATCATAATTGCATATAAGGTAAACTGCAGCATAATCTCATGGTGTGACATGTGCACGTCAGATAATATCGCCGAACCTCATACGACAATAATTAACGATAGTACATCTATTACAGTATGTATAGCATTGCATTAAGAAGATATTTTATTATACTTACGGTGCTGTGTATAGATTATAACAATGTTATATATTATAATATTTATAGTATCTATATACCTACGAAATGAATATGTTTTTTTTTTCTTTTTTATCATTATTATTGAACGACATTGAAACACGTCGAGTGTCGACCGTGATCTTTGATCTCGAAACCGTAGACATTTTCTCATTGCCAATAATTACGATTAGAACAAAAAATTACTTCGCTACTTTTAGCGAAATACCTACGCGAACAAAATAGAGTAAAATCTGAACACATGTCTCCGTAGATTATTGTTTTTATTTTTATACGAATAAAATCACCGATTGCGACACGCATTGACTGAAACGATTTTTTTTTTTTAAACAAACTTTGAGACTATTAAAAAAAAATCGAAAACAATCAAGTTTTTAGTTTTACTACCTACCTATTATACTCCGATCGACATTTATACACAACACAGTAATATGGCTATAAAAAATAAAGTGCACTACCTGCCATTGAATATTATCAGTATAAATGACAGTTAGCATATGTAATGTGTAAATTGTCTAGTGTCTACGTGCTCGTCTGGTACCTGTATAATATTTTTAATTACTCTTACAGTATATATTGAGGTATGTTCCGTCCAATTACTATACCTTTTGCGTATACCTGTATTGTGTCATAAATCATTTAAAATAACTTTATAGTCTTGTAGAACATTATAAGTACGTGTATATTAAATGACATCGATATTTGATTATTATATATAATAAAATATACACTAAGTAGTAAATAATATTGTATTATTATATGAGTAGAAAAATCAAAATTGTAATTTTGCCTTGGTTGTAAAACGAGTTTCGATGAATTATAATTTAATACATTTTGAATTTTTCCGATTATTTTTAAGCGTGAGTGCACAAAATCAAACAAGTGAAGTCAACATAGCCATTTATAATACATCAACAAATGAGCAGTTTACATTTATAATCTATATTAGATGCATTAGTGCTGCACACGTTATATACAATGTTAATACACATATTATATGTAATGAACTTTTAGAACGATTATTTTAAAACTGATTTCAAATCTCACACGTTCTTATTTACACAACCTTGTAATTTGTATACTCTAAAAAACAAAAACAAAAAAATATAATTCGTTCCACTGAATAAGTAAATAATTATATTATATACTATTTTAATCAGTTTTCAGAACTACACCAATATAGTCCATACAAAAACAAAATTATTGGAATGACATTTTTTTTATTTGCCATTATTACTTTTACAGTGAAATCTAGATAGGTATTATTAAAATTCATATTATAATGCATACATTTATATATTTGAGAACACTTTATATTTATATACCTACCGCTTATAAGTGGTATACCTAACACAAATTGTTTTTCATGAAATCAACGCTACGTTAATTTAATACATAATATAGGTACTAAAAGTAAATATCTATGGTATAAATTGTTTATATATATTTGATTTATATTATTGTATTCACTAAAAATAATCATTTTCTTAGACTTCAAATATTGGGTTGATTCGATAAATGTTTTAGAATATTTTGGAAACCTTTCCATCAGTCGCCTAAATAATTTTCGTTCTCGTACTGAGTAATATATATTATTACCTACCTATTTGAAATATTATGATTTATGGTATTTTCATTAGTGAAATGATGAATTCACACGAATACACTCTGTATACAGTCATACTGTATAAGATATAAATTATTAAATTATAGTTTATCGTCCACGCCCAGATTAATACATATATAGCTTCAGTCCAACAATAAAATATTAATATTACAACAGTGATGTATGTAAACTAGCTGTTGTAACAGAAAAAAAATGTATAATAAATAAAAACAATCAATACTACCAATATGTTTTATCACACGATTCTAATATCGACATCAAATACATTATTTTATAAATTATATACTAGAATATTATTCATAATTGAAGATACCTACATAATTTGATGCACACTGAACGAGTTAAGATTTAACAACGTCGAGACCGCGCTATATGGCGAGAGGAGCAGTCTAAATAACCACAAAATATTTAATGTACATACTTACGAGAATTCCACGCTCAAACCAGTAAATTAATGGTTTTGGTCTAGCAAGCAATTCGGTTATCGTAATAATATTAAAAAAATTTTAAAACCTTTGTTCGTGGGAGTAATATTGTCAAAGAAACACGATGGAAAAACTCAAAATCAAGCGACTCTCAGCTAATGCGAACGAATAATTTTTCCGAAACGAGCACATCATAACAAAATACATCGTAGTAATATGAAAAAAAAATACACACACATATTATATACGTACCTACGCATTAACACTTGGCACATTTTTTTTCGTACCAATAACTCAGCGTGTTATCCGCCTGCGTCGGCAAGATAGATGTGATACTGAATTTTTTTTTTATAACGATTCTGCTGTGCATTACACGTCGCGACTTGCAGCTAAATTATAAATACGAGTAAAGTGCAACGAACACATGCCTCTAATGCACTTTCCTGGTATGCATTTGTGCACGCATCCGAGTCCCTTTACCTGCTGTGCGTGTACAATATGTCAATATACATATTGGCCTTGACATTTTATGGCGAAAACGTTCCGAATAAGAGAAAAATGCACTTTGCAATAACCTCGAAACCTATCGGTCGCCAGATTTTTGCGTCCGTCGTAATTTTATTTTATTGGTAACGGGTCAAGAATGGGACTTCCTTATACCTATGCCTATTATAGCATATATAGGTTACCACGATATAATATTATTGAAATAATAAAATATGTAGATGTTAACACAAAATCCATAATTACTTTTGTTGAACACTGTAATGATGAAAAATATTATTGAAATATTAACTCTCAAATATAAAATCGTAGATCTACTAAAAATGGTCAAGATTTTGTTATAACCTCGAACCCGGTTAGGTGTAACCTAAATAGTTATAAGTTTTCTATAATTTTATTTTTAAACTACATATTATTGTCTATACTATAAGAACATCGATCCTCTATATGTGATATATAGGGACTGCAACCTATTACAGGTAGTGTTAAATTTTCAATCAACAAATGGATTCAGGGGCTGTACATGGAAAATGGAACTATTTTGAGGAAATTGTACTTCCCTAACTGTGTTTTCCGATAGCTCCCTGCCTTCGGCGTTTACACCAGAATCTGAACAATCTGAATACTGGTTGTATCATAATATACCTAATACTATATAATATTTTGTAAGGGTAATATAAATATATTCTCATAAATATAACAACGAATAAAATATTTACGGTATAATACCATGTATTATGACAACAGCGTTTTATATAGTATATTACCAAATAATTTAACACTCGCTGTAAAAAGGCTCTAAAAAGCGAATATTATATGCACGCTTTATATATAGATACCCAAGTACCTGTTTTGTGTTTAAATTTTAAATATTCTGTCGTGAAGACTAAGTTTTTTTTTAAGTAAATTTAAAAAAAGTAATATAGTTTAATATGTATGCATAAATTATGTAATGTTTGTAATTTAAAATAAATTGTTTGTATACACAATATACCGGTACCGGTATACAATATTATGTACCTATACGTAAACGCTTACCAAACACCCACACCTAATAATTTTAAACCATGTCCTGTAAGCTGTAATGTATTAATTAATAAACCTAATTATTGTTTAAAACCATTTTTATCTAATACATAATAACAATTGTATACGTTTTTTTTTTAACATTTATTTATGACGATAACATTACTATGTAGTTGAATAAAGTACTTCTTAAGGTGTGCCGAACAGTGACACGTCACTTAAGTTTTTAATAACGTGCGAGAAAAAAGTTTTGAACAGCCTAAATAAGTAAAAAACATATACTCACCACTATTATATATCACATATCTCATCACTATCACATACACATTATCTTAATATCTTATATAAACTGCAAGTGTTTGTACTCTATATTGTATATTATATTCCATCTATTAAAATCATAATACATCAATAATTATCATTGGAACGATAATTTCCCTGTACTCAATATTACCTATATTTGCTCAAAAACTATAAAAATATGCATGTTTTTCACAAACAACTGGTCAATTGACCCATAGATTTGTTTTTATAATCAGATATAGAGGCAATAATGCCCATCTCAATCCCTCTCGGAAATTAATCCACTGGTGTTTAACGTGACATCATTCACGTACCTAGAGGCTATAATATAGTTTGCGAACTAAAAGAGATTCGAATACCTATTATATAGAAAAATACCTTTCTGGTTTTACTGATGATATAACAACAATATAACGATAATTGCAAAACTGACATTTTGCATTTTGTTCTTTAATAATACGTAATGACCGGAGAAAAAGTAAATATTTAACAAGAAGATTTAAGTGATATGACTGAAAAATAATAATTGCTCGTATAAATGTATTCGCTTCGTGGAGCAGGTTTGTGTACAATTTATAGAGTTCGGGGAATGTGTTGCGTTTAACCGTCTCTCTCTCTCTCTCTCTCTCTCTCCTGTCCTCGACTCTCAATCTCTAAGCGTATGGGTTGTATAGTAAGACACTCACAGTACATAGTGAAAAAAAAAATAAAGAAAAAAGTGTGAAGACCGTTTTTATTTCGTCAATACGTACACGGTTGCCTATGAAAAATAAAACTCGGATAAAAGCTGAACCGAAACAAGCCTTGTCAAACGGTTATAATATTATACGTATACTGCAAAGCTGCCCGCGAAATCATATAATAGGTACCTAGGTATTAATACTATGCGTTTATGTACCAGAAATAGAAGTCAAAAACATCCCGTAACGATCGATTTCAATATTGTAAAATGTTGTATTTACGAGAAAATTCAATAATTTATTGTTTCCGAACATCGCGATCGTAATATTATTATTTTCTTTGGCACGGGCAGCGTAATATTATTGTTATCATCGACGTGACCAACGCTATCAGTTGACGAACGCCGTAGATGTTACAACAAAATGGCGTGAACGCACGCATGTCTCCTATATACGGATGGCAACTACCCAATTGCGCGCACACTTGTTAACACATGTGTAACGAATTTCAATGAATAAACTTTCGTAGGTACGATAATAATAGTGCTTTACCTGTGGTGTACGCGCGTGTGTCTGCGAATCGTCTGCGAGGCGATGAAGTAAGTGGACGATTTTCGCTCGGCACAACGACATTACATAATAATACGGTACCTACGGTTAGCCGTTCAATAACATACCTATACGCCTATCCGTAAATAATATAATATACCCGACAGTGTCCCTCAATCTGGCCACCGCGATCGCCAAGAAAGGAAATTATCGTTTCCCGCACACGTCACCGGCACACCCGCTGCGCTTTTCCGCCGGTTGTACGGCAGTTTTTGGACGCGATGCCGTTCGTCGGAATTAAATATAAATAATTCCTCTAAATCGGGTTTGGCACGTTCTATAATGCTGCTAAAACTGAGACGGTCGCGGTGATTCCTATATAGTGTCGGTTGTAAGTATATCTATTGGTTAGGTTGGTGTACATAGTATATCTATTTAGTATCCATAAGAATATGCGTCGACTTTAAGTACCTAAATATACTATGCATATAGACAAATGATATAGTCAGTTTTTGCTCCTTTCGTATCGGACAATATATTAATGTTCAATTACATCGTATTGAGTTTGTTACATTTCGAACGTCGAAACTTAAAACTCTGCATATAGTCTCGTATTAATTATCCACGCTTTAATTAATGCAACTACATAAATATATACTTATTGCTTCTAAACGCTCCATAAAGTTTGTACAACTAAAATGTGTTGACTGAATCTGATTTAATCGGTTCTAACGTTTAAAACGTAGTTACATGCGAAATCATGATTTTATCATTTATTAACAATGAATTAGGTTGTTTTATTCATTCAATAGAAATTTGACGATTTTCATTTTATTTGAACAAATTTTAGTACAATTTAAAATTTGTTTCTACATCAGATCGATGCAAATTTTTTTCTGATCAAATTCTTCCGAGACCTTGGGCCCGTGCCCGCATAGCTTCAGTTTTGTACGACCCGAATCGTGTGTTGAACTCGGTCACCGAGATCTTCTGGGCGGCGCGTGGCGCGTGTGATAAATATTTCAAAACCGTTCGGCGGAACGATGTTTTCGCGCGAGAAAAACAAACTGCTTAAGATTGATTTATACCTATGTTATTTTTACATTTGAGTTTACAGCGAACGGTTCCAAAAAAAAAAAATTACTCGATTCCGATGGCGGTCTAAGGCTAAGGTCATATGTTTTTTATAATCAACGGTTCCACCCGTGTCATCTGTAAACGCCGCCAAAGTGACAAACGAACTTTTTGTTTTACTAAAAAAAAATAATAATAAACCAATTCATCTAATACCTATATACACTAATTAAATTTGAGCGTATGAAGTGCATTATATTATAGGTAAGTACATTAATAAGAAATGAAACACAGGAGTTTCATTTGTCATATTGACGCAATCTCGTTAAAATTAAAAACTACCTGTGGGCTGTGATTACAAAATAATACAAATTTTTAATGAAGCTACCTATAGGTTCACTCATAATAATAGCCCAGATTATTGTTAAAAATGGCTCACGGGTGCTTGCTTGTACATTTTATCATATACTTAGGTCCTATACAACACGTATCTTATAAGACCAATAATTGTGTCTTGTTTCAACATTTTCCTGACCATTGACCAAGATTTATTTAAACAAGTTTAAAAGTTTAATTTGTAATAAATTATAATAATGATGATAATATCTTTAATTACGGAAATTAATTTTATCAACAATGTTATGTAGGTACTATTAATTTTGTAATTTAATTTTCAAATAATTGTTTGGAAGGTAATTTTTAAGAAAAAAGTACCTATATTTTTTATTGTTTGTGAGGTTATCTCATTTATTTTAGATAGGTAGTGACAATTCCGTCTTGAAGGTGACAACAAAGCTCAAGAACTGATAGATCTAATGGAGGACATTCCCATCCGTATACGGAAGTGCAGTAAATAGATGAGGAAATTCTGGGACGAGTGTGGCAAAGCTTCAATACGTGTTTATAAAATTCTACCAGGAAAAACTGACGTCACATTCAAAAAGACATGATTTTTGATAAGTAGAATAAATTGCATAACTTCACGGACATGTTAAAAAAAGAAAAATACATTATTGTTTCAAAATTACGTTCGTTCCAATTTTTACTAAATGTAAATACCAAGTTTGCTACAATTTTAATATTTTTACTATTGTACTCTTATTGTACAAACTGTATACCCTTACATGGTGTAGTAGCAGGTAAAAGCTAAAATTTCTAATAGCTTAGTATCGGCTAAAACCACCGCGACTTGTACCGGATGAAATGGTCAGTCAAAGAAAAATTTTGACTAAAAACACACTTGGCCTTCGATTATTTGTTACCTAGATATTAATTATCCAGGAACTCGCATTAATAATGTCTAAGGAATTTGATCGAAAACGAACTAGGTCCTCAAATATTTATAGATAATAACGTTAAAGCATATGCTTTCATTGTTTGTCTGACACTCAACCATCGATTATTGGTTGTTAATTACATAGGAAATCGCATTAATAATGTCTACGAATTTTTATAAAACACATTTGGTCATTAAATGTTTAGATATTAACGCTATACCATTTTTTATATTGCTGGTCCGCCACTCAACCATCGATTATTGGATATTAATTACTCAAGAAATCGCACTAATGATGTCTAAGAATTTTTATAAAAAACCCCATTATAGGTCCTCAAATATTTAGGTATTTAACGCTATAGCATTTGCTTTTGTTTTATTAGTGATAAGATCCTCCCACTTTGAAAATTCCTGGGCACGCACTGCAACCATCAATTATTAGATATATTAATTAGTAATTACTCAGAAAGTCACATTAATGTCTGTGAAGCATTTTGATAAATACCCTAAAATATTACATTATTTTCTGATTTAATACATTCATTTTCACGAAGGGTATAATACACTGTCTGTGCAACGGATTAAAACATACACGAAAGAGCGAATTCCAAAAATTAGTGGTATGTTAATTTATGCTAATAAATAGTTCAGGGTTATGCGAAAGTCTCCAGTTGACTTAACGTATGTATGGTCATGGCTCTGTCATAGGGTAGGTACGATACATCTATATTTTGAATTACAATTTCAAATACATTTTTTTTTATGCAACTTATGTATAATAATATTCTATAAGGTACTTCTGTGTGTATAAAATGTAATAATATACTTTACAAGATTAAAGTACCCACAAATAATATTCCCAAAATTACAACAAAAATAACTAAAATCGTTATTCTTTGTTTAAATATCCAATTTCGTACAAACTTGAATTTAAAATAATAAAATATCAATAAGAAAAACTATTTATATATTTTTGTTCGGTTACATTATAAACTTACGAGAACTCTTGTTTTAAAAAGTTTCAAATCTTAGCAATAATAGTTTAATATTTTACAAATTTTTAACTAAAAATATTTTGCACATTTTCGCGATTTGAATGAATATTTACAAAATGTGCTCATTGAATACTTGTAATGCCTATGTACCTTTAACATTTTTTCATTACTTTTTACTATGATAACAACCCATGAGGAACCTTGTATTCAGTTAGACAATAATTATAAAAAAGTTTAATACAAATCAAAAGTGTCTTAGTCCTATAAATAGCTCAAAGATATTGAAAATATTCTTAATGATCTAATCATAAATATTTTATGGTGTACAGAAAATGCTAAAAATTCGGTAAAAATGCCATGTATATAGTATATCTATCATCTACGGTTATTTGTTTTTGTGTTAAATTTTGTTACAAACAAGTTTTGCCTAAAAACTACAGTTTCTTCTTATTTTTTTTTTTTTTTTGTTTGAAAACTACTGGGTATTTTGACCTCTAAAAAGTACCAACTTGATTCACTTTCCTGCCATAAAATACGCTGAAGTTGAAAATCGATGCATTATTTGGACTACCTATATATCGTGTATAGTGTACAAAGACGCAAAAAAAAAACACACACTGTTGTCAAATCAATACATTTATCGTTCCACTCAGAATCTAAGGGAGGGATGTAATTAAAAAAAATTTTGTTTTGCTTCACATTCGTAGAAAAATAGGTTAAAATATTGGTATCATTTTTAATATTCTTTTCCTGCAGATAATGCCCGTTCTTGTTCACGTCCCACATAAATATTATTATTAAATGTATTTTTAATTGATTAAAATAATTATAGCATTCATATTTTTTGCACAACTACAAATCATACATTTTTACAGTTAAGTACCTTACCACCTGTTTTCACTGAAATAATCAAACCAATAAATATATATTTATTATTACCTATATAGGTATAGTATACAGGGTATGTGTGCAATTATTCCACCGATTTCATAGTGCAAGTTCAAAACTATCTTCAGCTCCACCAAATATAATGACAATGGTGATATCTCCACAAAAAAACAGATAGGTACTAGGTAGTTAACCTATTATTGATTTTTTTTATATCTTACATTGTAATATAGCCACGTCATATTTTGTTGCCGACAAGCTGCATTCCACATTTCTATAAAATCATAACGCCACATATATTTACTTAAATCAGAATGAACAAATCGATAAACAGTTCTTTTTATTTTGACTCAATATTTCGTTTTAATATAA
This sequence comes from Metopolophium dirhodum, assembly GCF_019925205.1. Taxonomy (NCBI): domain Eukaryota; kingdom Metazoa; phylum Arthropoda; class Insecta; order Hemiptera; family Aphididae; genus Metopolophium; species Metopolophium dirhodum. The sequence continues at coordinate 33,871,009 of NC_083567.1, read as the reverse complement.
TAATAAATAATATTTAATACATGATGTAATCATATCCATATATATCAGGAGTACTGGATTGAGGAGGCATAAGAGCGCCTTTACCAACAATTATTGCTACAATAGTTTTTTATAAAGAAAATAAATTCAAATAATTATCAAACAAATTGCGCTACATAAAAACATAATACATAATAATATGTAATTATAGAAATTAAAGCTCCACCACCAATTTTCACTTATGAATTAAACTTGTATTATTACATTTTTAACCTTATGTTAATTAATCATTTTCCACATTTGATAAAACACATTATCGTTAGTTATTACTTATTATCATAATGACGTATTACAATTTTATTTTGTGTGAACATTGTCTTTGTGTTTAATGCTCTATTGCTCTACCATAAGTCATAACCTAATGACATTTAAAAAAGAGAGATTAAACATAGACTTCGTGTAGTGTTAATTGTTAACTTGTATTTTTATTATTTTAGATTATAAAACTAAATAAGTACCTAGTTTATAATAAGTTTAAAGTTGAATACAAAACTCAAACATTAATTGATGTATATATAAATTATTATAAATTATTAATAATTAAATTAAACAATAAATATGTTATTTAAAAATGTCAGTGTCATTCAATTTTCTGAGGAACAAATTAACATTAAACACAAACAATTATTTACTGCAGATTAAAAAAAATTATAAAAATATAGGTATTTATAAAATTAATATTAAAAACAAATTTCAAACTTAAACGGTTAATAGGTTTTACATAAAATCATTTTTTTGGCTTTTATGCCACATTATATTTATTTTTATAACACTTATCAGTTATCAATAATCATAGTTTGATGTACCTATAATCATTATTTTCAAACTCATAACATTTATACTTTTCTAATTTTAGATTTTAATAAGTGATTAAAACGAATCAAGGGGTAGATTAAACTATTAGTCTAGTATTATAGTAGGCTATACTCATCTTATTTGAGGCTTGTTTGATCAAAACTAAGTACGCTATTTAATTGGTATTTAGTGTTGAACAAATAATTTATTAGATGATCACGATCGACCACAGTCAAAAATTATTGTTGAATCCCTTTATCTGATTGTTAGGTCAGTCATTTTAACCCAACTATGTAGTAGACTTTTCAGTGCGTTCAATGTGAAACCTAAAGATTTTTAAAATTTTAAATTCCCGTCTCTTAATATTTAAAGATAGAGATAGAGATTAATTCAGAATCAAATGTTTAAATTTAACAATATCATTGACCGTTGTGCTACTGAATAATATATTATCGTATATTTGATACGAGCAAACTCTTCTTACCAAGTTTTCTAGACACCTTGTAAAATTAGTCTTGTTACTTATAATTTGAACAAACTATTATATATTTGGTAGACTTTAATGAAAACAATTATAAATGATTACGTTTAATTAGGTATATAATTATAACAACAATTTGCAACTTTAAATTAATATGCTGTACAAATTGGATTATGTAGCTTATTTACGGATATAGCAGAAAATATTTGTACACTGGATAATACACTGGAGAGTGGAGATACACTCAATTTTAATTTGAGTAAAATACACTTTTTATCATGATCATTAAAATGTAATAATTATTATACACTAGACAGTATATACATATAACCAATTAAAACTATTTTAAACGAATAAAATACACATGCACGAATAGTATATTTCTATTTACTTTTAGCTATGTCGAACTTCCTCGAAGTATTAACCTTGACAGTTCGAAAGGTAATATTAATGATAATATATTTATCAAACTGTCATCCCGCTCAAATTACTATTTGTATATTATAGAGAATAAAGATAGTCATTGACCATTGGAACCATCTCTACAAACAACGGTGTAAATTATATTATTTTTAAAAAAAGAAGGTAAATAATTGCATATTAAATACTTACATATCTTTTAACCGGTTGAAAATTTAAAAAAAATAGGGATATCCAAACATGAACGACTAATTATATAGTATTAAAAAATAACGAAAGATCATAAATTGTTCTGAATATTTCTATTAAAATACTTCCTTTCGCTCAGATAATTAACAATTCTAAAAAAATTTAGTAGGTCTGTAGATTGCAGTATTTGAATCTACCATTAAATCGATTTTAATGATTAAAAAACAATAATCTCTCATGGTACCTAAACAATAACTATAATAATATAGCCAATCGTAAGTATTTTGAAAAGTTGTAAACGCCAAACATACTTAAAAACGTACCCGTTCTGTGCACCACAGTAATAGACGAAACTTAATCATCAAACCCAGCAGTGTAAGTTGTGTAACGGAGTTTTGAGAACGTATCAAATCGTAACACCCAGATAAAGTTGAAACTCGGTAGGCTGACAAACGGTTTTAGCAATCCAACCATGCGTCAGCTGAATATATAGAGACTTTTTAAAGTGGCGAGGACGACTGATCCGCGGTGAACGAATTAATTTGTGAAACTGTGCATGGTCACACGGAATTTGCGATGGTATTGTGGAAAACTTTACCGGTCACAGGACCGAAACGATCTGAAAACAGGACGGGAGATGTAATCGAATCGCATGTATCGTGCCCGTTGACAAAAGTTCTGCGGATGGCGAAAAGGTCAGAAAACGGACAAGCAAAATCACACTAATTTATACTCATATGAGAGCACTGCCCCATATATCATATGTTTTGCCCTGACACACGGACACAGTACACTATATGTTATGATATACGTGATTTTAGATTGATTTGTGAATTTAAAACTTAATATAATTTATAAGCCATTAATTAATTTTGTACTTCCAATCAATTATTCGGTACGTTATTTAAACATTGCAAGAGCGGTAAACATGTTTATACAACACGTGAAAAACACAAGCTGAAAAACATTATGTAGTAAAATATACTAAATGTCCTCGTAGTATTAAATTAATTAAAATTCTATATGAAAAATTCAAAAAATCTTATGAAACAATAAACCTACAGAGATAATAATTTAGAACAGACGGTAGGTGGTATAGACACCCTCAGTACACTACAATTTTAAGCATCATATATGTTGAAGTAAAACCCAAATCGAATTAGGATTTTTTTTTTTGCACTTATCTGCCTTTGCTCCTGCACCAGAAATATAATCCGGTATACGTTATATTATTATACGCAGCCTGCCTTACATCATGGTACATGTAAAAACTATAGCAATATGACAGTGAGCAGCGATTGAAACAATATACGACCACACTACATAACCGGCACGTCGCATGGTAGGACATTTTGCTAAGAATCGGGACACAATTTAATTTAAAAAATGCATTTAAAATGAAATGTACCCATACATATCTAAAACACACACGATCTAAAACAAACAACTGTTTACTTTACAGCGATAATGTCAACAATTGTTTTTTTTTTTTTTTTTATTAAGACAAAAACTAAATGTATAATAAACAAAATATTAATAAAATACTTACAAAACCCCCTGTGTGGGGAAATTGTGCAAAAACCCACATGCATAAAATACAAATCTTTCAATCAAAAGTTCTGAGAACCATTTCTAATGCCCCATGGTTTTTACGCAACGATGCACTTCATCAAGACTTCCAGCTACCCACAATAGTTGAGTTCATAAAAAAATCAGCAATCTAAATTCATCTAAGTAATTTTTTGCTAAGATTATTGCTAGGTACGCAAATAAGTAATAACGATGTACCTGTGTCCTGTTCTGTACAACACAAAATAAACTAAAGATTATTTTACAATATTGTTATGTTGTACTGTTATAGCTGGGAAAGTTTGAACGTAATGGCGAAGTAGGTACCCACTTGTAATACACTCCTCAATACAGTATGGTGCAACATTTTCGTATTTATTGATCATTTTTACGTCGAAACAATCGACATAATATAACAGATCGAGTATTTTATATTTTGGGGGTGCACGTTTTAAGCTTGAGGGTACACAAATCTCCTGTTCACCCCCTCCCCCCCTTCCCCCAAGCAACCTATGACGCTTTCTCAAAATGCTAATAATATTGTGAACATCACCTATAGTAATAATAATAATAACAATCTCGGATCGGTTTAATAATAACAATAATATAATATTATTATTACATACTACGCACTTTGGCAAACGGCGCGGTGGCGGGGAAGGGCTGGCGGTGGCGGCGCGTGCCAAGTAGCGTCGTCCGGACGTTAATATTATAATATACGCGCGCGCACACGTGTGCATTGTGCGCGCGTGCACGCCGTTCGGGCGGCTAGGCCGCGGTGAAAGTCGGGCGCGTGCGAGCCGCATGAAATTCCACCGCCATCGCCGGATCGGGCGGGAAGAGGCGTAAATTTTTTTTGGTCGTCGTCGTTCTATACGGCGCGCCGTCCACTGCGGGAGCGCGAAATACGTACACGGACGGACGATATCGTTTCGATCGCTCTTTTATACAAATATATATTGTAATAATGGCTAGTAGAGCCACTGATGGGGGGTGGCTGCTTGTTCGAAAAAATTCGAGTTTCTATTTTTTTTCGTCTTATCGTATAAACTCGTCGTGCTAAAAATTGTATAGATTGTTTATGTCAAGTAGAAATATTATATGGAAACAAAATATCGTGATAGTACGATACAACTGAAGATATAAAACGATATGATACAATACGGACGTGCTCACCGCCAAAAAAACTGAAATACTACAATGTATCAATATAATAATAGAACACACACACACACACACACAACTGACGTGAACCGCTTCGTTCCCGCCAAAATCCTACGGTTATATTTCGAGTAGTGTAGGTCACACCTATATACATTATACTATCTATATATATAAAACTGAAATCAAGCAAAAGAGGAAATCTTTGTTACGGTTTGGCTTCGAAACTTCTTATCCAATTGTCATGCAGTTTTTTTTAAATGAAAGAGGATATCACGGAGCAGGTCTTAGGCATAAATAAAGTCCGATAATGTTAGTCAATAATTAGTTATCTATACATATAAAATCCAAATACCACTGACTCACTGATCGCTGTATCTCAAAAACTACTCAACGTACGGACTTGAAATTTGGAATAGAGGTTCTTCTCATATTTTCACCGTGCGATAAGAAAGGATTTTCAAAAATGTTGCATTTTAGTGGAGTAATTAACGATTATAATTATTCACTGCCAATACGTGAAAATCCACCTGTGTATAATATATTGGTTGCTATTGGTTAATCGGGCATATTTGTTGATTTGTATTATTGCAGTCTTTTGTCAAATAAGATAAATCAGATCTAATAAGTAGTTCCAGAGTTTAGTCTGTATAGTTATAGTCTGTGTATTTATATAGTTAGTTGGTAGATTAGACCTCTGGGAAGAAGATAGGTTAATATTTACAAAGGGTAAAATTTTTTTTTTATTTCGTTCATCGGATTTTAGTACGGTCAGGTTAGAATAGGATTTTGTATAGATTGATTATATTAAGTACAAACGACAAACTTGGTAAAAATTTGATACTTTAGAGTTAAATCTACGTACAAACAGCACGGGGTCCGCGATCTACCGCAGGTAGATTTCCTACCTGTTAATGTACTGACGCGTATCAGAATTTTTATTCCGGGAAACGGAAAAGTTAAGATACATTTTGAATACTATACACCGAATATTAAATAAGAAATTGAACAAAGTTTAAGTCATATAGAGTTGATACATTTAACGGGCAACGAAGTGCACGGGATCAGCTACATAGTATACTATATAGCACGACCATTATAGATACTGTATAGTATCCATCAGCTGTAGCACGCGCGACCAAAGACTATAGATACTTATGTGTGCTATGGTTAAAATTCTGGGGGGGGGCAAACAAAACTATTTATTAAAAATAACCTATAGGAGGCTTATATCTAAATCAATAAGGGATATTTTTTGGGGGGGAAATCTTAATCAGGGGAGCTAAGCCCCCCCCCCCCCTTAGTTGCGCCAATGGTCGTGCTATATTATAGTCCATGTCCTATGACTACCCTGTAGCCGTTACACGCTGACCCTCGCGAGTATTTCGTCCCGAAAGTCCGTTCGTGTACAACAATATATTACGTACACATAATATTGTTAAATTATTAAATAATGATAAAATCTACGACGTCGTATTATATTTTAATCGTAAACGTAATTATTTATCGATACATTCGTAAAGTGAAATGTGGGGCAATCGTTATGTCCACGCACTGCAGCGGTGACGGTGGTCTTCATGTTTTACAGTATTTCTCGGTAATATTCAAATAATGGGGAAAACGCTTGACGTAAATAGATTGACGAAAAATCAAACACCCGCGACGGTCAAATAATTCAATTCGATCAAGTTCAGCGTGGTGTAAGTAAACGTCTTGATCGGATTAAGGATTGGCATCACACCAGTCGATTGTGATTAACATATTATATGCTCGCAAAATATTCTTATACTATAGACGTGGTAGTTGTAAACAGAGTGTAAGGTACTGGGGGGGGGGGGGGGTGCCCGAACTTCTTGTATTTTTGATACCTGGGTACGATTAGTACGGTCCGTCAGAACGAGACGCGTAGACAACGGTGGCACGAATTAGGGAACTATCCGTATTTGGATGTTATTACCAAGTACATAAACAAACTAACGATTATTGTCACAAAACATTTTTAAGTTTATGTTACGTAAAATCAAATATTCTGTAAAAGACTTTTTTATAACACCAAGTACACAATTTATTAATTAATAAACAAAAAAAAAGGAAGGTATTAGGTAAACAACATGGTATGACGCAGCCGAAACATACGCCACGGCACACGACTAGTTTGGGTTATACTTTCTGATAACCCTCCCCCCGCCGTGCTTCTATACTTGATGTCGACTGTTGTACTGCACAAAAAACAATACATCCATCTATACGCAGAAATTTAGGAGCTTATATGAGGCTAAAAAACGCTAAACCAATAGCCTTAGCCTAACATCATCCTACGACATCATTGATAACAATATGTTAAAAAAGCTAACGATTTGACCTTTGACGAAAATTATCTAAGCTTTGGTGCAAAAAATTCGATCTGACACAATTTGCACACATTACCTTTAAAGATGTTTCTAAAAAGTGAAAATACGTGTTCAAGCCTTCAAGGGTAAACATATCGATTGATTTTTCGTTGACAGTTGACACGTCGCGTTCACAAGATTGAATGTATCGAAACCATCACGTGGATATCAAAATAAATAACCTCGTTTCGCCGTTATCTACTATTATTATATTATAATGAAATCTGCAAGCTCGCGATTATTAATATTTTTTTTTTATACATAATTATTATTATTCGCCGAATTCGGAAAAGTCACACGTGCAAATAAATCGAACAACATACGTGGGTACGTGCGTGACAGTATAAAAAAAAAATAAGAAAATACCGGTCTTGTGCGTTATGAATAATATTTAGTCGTCGTGACACGAGGGGGTTATCGTTTTTAATATGTTTCCAATATCCCGTAGTTCAACAAAAATAAATCGCTCTTAACTAAGTCAATTTGCAACTGAAAGAAAACAGTCCCCAGAAATCGCATTTATTAATACCAACGCGTATTATTCCTGTATTAAAACCAATAACGCCATAAAATTAAAAAATATTTTTCGTTTTTCTTGTCCAGGCGTCCAGCCAAAAGGATTTACCAGAATTTGTTTAGTAATTTAGCGTTTATTGATGGGAGTGCCAATACCATACAATACTATGTTTAATATACAGAGTGTATCAAAAGTCTTCATCCGATTTCAAAAACTTATATTTATTTTAAAAATGAAGATATAAGGGTGAAATAAAGTAAAATATATTCTTAAAATAGGTAAGTTTTATTAATCAGTCAAGCATTAATACATGGTTTGCTAACGTGCGATTAACCGTTGCCGAACGATATCAGTTCGTAATCGGATGAAGACTTTTGAAACACCCTGTACACTGAAATTATTAATTAACACTTGAAAGAGTTTAGAATGTACCTATTCATTCGCAGTCGTTATACAAACTGTAGGTTAAGGAAATCTTGTCCAAATTCAAACCATTAGATAATATTTACATCCTACATGGCTACAATCTAAACAATTTACAACAGAACTCTTTGGTATTATTTTTATAGATGTGTTCCTAATCCAATTTATTTAGTTTTAAACTTGTTCTATAAAAAATATACTCATTGATTCGATCAAAAATCAACTCAGCTAGGAATTAGGACCTTCTGGACTACTCTGTGTACAGTTAGTGTATATTTGCACCTTATATTACACCTATATACATCTATTGTTATACAGACTTTTATGGATAACTACAGAACGCACAACGTTTTTCTCGTGTTACATCGTACCACCATAGGTATTATATTATGAGTTAAGAGGACGCATGTGTTGTCTCGGTCTTAAAAAATGATACTATATAAGAGCGCTCATATAACTTGCTTCAAAATTAAAAATCGTAAAAAAATCAACATATATACAAACATAGATATTGTTCTTAAATTTAAGTTCTATCATAGATCAATTCACTGTAATATTACGGCGAATGACACAAAAAAGGTTCTGCTCAACGCAAATTGTCTGTTTGGTACGTTTGTAAAATGGAGATGGTTGTGACGTCTTCTAAAATAATAATGTAACTGTAACGTACATATTGTGTACCTAATAGAAATCTAGATATGTTAAACAGATAATAAATATATTGTATGCATTTAAATTTTTTTTATCAGCGTTCATCCGCATTAAAATATAAAATAATATAAAACGTGTTCATCATCACAACTTATAATGACTAATAAAGTAATAAGTAATAACTTGTTAGTCACAACCGAGTAAACTTAACGTCTATACCTTATACATTTATACATACCTCGACCTGGCTACTAATATAAATTATTGTTGCATGTCAATATATTATATTATTGTTTGTATTTTGCCCATATCGTAGATAGATCATAGGTGCAGGATAACCCGAGACCTCTTACTTAATATAGCTACACTATATAAAATTATATGTTATATATCGTCACCGTTAAATATCAATCGTTATATATGAATCACAATGTTAGTATACTTTGTTGGTTTTTTTTGGAAACATAATAATATACATTAAGATTCAGCATGCACGTAAAAGCACACTCGTTTTTTTCGTTACCATTGATCTACATTAATTTCATGCCATATTTGCCACTCTGCACTTGTTTTTGTTTTCGATTCGCTATATTTCGTGATTTTAGGCACCTGTCATTCAATTTTTTCCTAATGTTAATGTCATAATCAAGTTAAATTTCCATTGCGAAACACTATCATTGATAATACAAATGTGAAAACTTATTTATTCGATAACAAATATATGATTCTAGTCGAATACCCGGCCTCCACACTAATAAAGTTATAAATGACGGACCATCGACATAACATACTTTAACAATATTGTGTATATACAGAAGGACTCTTTCAACAGCCTGAACATTCACAAGTTATGTGTTACTTTTAAATTCTGAGCGAAGCGATGAATGTATTGATTTTACAATGATGTGTGTTTTTTTTTCTGTGTGTCTATCATCACCTTTTAGGACAGTAAAAGTGCTTGGATTTTCTTCAACAGTAACTTTACTGATAGGAAAGTGAATCTAGTTGGTACTTTAGAGGATCAAAAGTAAAATTTTCTCAGTAGTTTTCAAACGCGACGTAAAAAACAAAAGAAAAATTAAGGAGAAACGGGAATTCTTACGCAAAATCTGTTTTTGGTTTTTGGTGCAACTCTAAAACAAATGACCGTAGGTACATTAAATTTTGACTGAATGTTTATATTAGCATTTTCTATACACCATAACATTTTCCAAATATTTTGAGCTGTTTACGGACATTTTCAGTTTCCATTTTTTTTTTTTTAAATTTCAATAAAATTTCATCTGTTGGGTAAAAAAGCTTGAAAATTTAATAAAAGGCTCCTAGGTTATTGTTTCAAAGGCAGATGAAAAAAACTAAAAATCCTTAGTCACAGTTTTTATTTATAAGCATTTAAAGTTTAAATCTTGACAAAATACGGAAAAATCACGAAAATTAGCAAATTATTTTTAGTTGAGAATTCATAAAAATTTTTCTTTTTAAATCTTAGATTTGAAAATGTAATACAAAATTGTCCATAAGTTTGTCAAACTTTATCAAAAAAAATGTCCACAAGAAAGTCAAATTAAATTTTTATGAGCGTTTGAAATTCATATTTTTACAACATTTGATATTCACTCGATTTCTCGTGTAACGATTTTCTTATTTTGTTGTAATTAAAAAACGTATGACTAGATACTTGAAAATTTCACTGAATGTTTGTATTAGCATTTTCTATACACGATAAAATTTTGAAAATAATTTGACTCTTTTTGAGCTGTTTACGGACATGGTCAGTTTTCAATTTTTTTTGTTTTTTTTTTCTATAAATATCAATAAAATTTTATTTGTTGAGTAAAAAAGCGTGAAAATTTAATTTAATGCTCCTGATATATCGTTCTAATAAAACATGAAAAATATTAAAAATACATAGGCACGATTTTTTTTTACAAGCATTTTAAGTTCAAATTTTGACAAAATTTATCAAATTTATAATTTAATAATTATTTTTTAGTTAAATATTGATAAAATGCCAAGGATTGAAAATTGAAAACAAGGCTCCACGTAAATAGGTTATAATACCTATATAAATTACTTTATTCACAATAATATCATCAAATATACTTGGTAATATCATAGGCTGACTGACCGTTTTCGTTCAGAATCGTTTTTCTTATACAATGGTATTATATCATTGAATTCGAATTTAACACCATCCATTACAGTGACCAACCTACCTTTTTTTATTTAAATTTAAAATATAATAGGTAAAGGTATGCAATTATATTTATACTTATTTCTTTTCACCCATTGTCGTTGGTAGTTGGTGAACCATCTTTTAACTTTTAATTTTGAAATAGCAAGTGGAATTTAGAAAAAAAAGTATTCTATATACTTTTGGATAATGAATTTCAAAAACAATCGTTGATTAATGGCTTCACAGACAAACAAAAAAGTGTCTAAGAAAGTTTATACTTTCCGAAATAAGTAGTGCTTACAAGTTTGTTCTTAAAATAATAACACCATATCTAAATATACGTACTATGTATAAGTTCTCATTGGTAAAAGAATTAATACAAAAAATACGTTTTCAATACTTATTTAACATAATATAACAAGTAGGTTATCTGGTATTCAACAAAAATTCTTACGTATAAATTAAAATACCATAAAAGTATAATACTTTTTAGTGTAGCAGTGTTATTACTTATTAATTATTATACATGAATTATTTGATTTAAATTACCAGGAAACGTATGGTAGTAGTGTTATTGATATAGTGATAACTTACAACTAGACAGTAGACGGTACTATCAAATATTATGTTAATTTTAACATGTATGCATTATAGTTGTTATACAACATAACATTAAACGATAAGATAGTTATATCTATTATAAATTATAATATTACGTTGATTACATTAAAACAAAATACGTTACTATGTTAGTATTCAATAAAATCGAGTAAAGTAATTTACATTTTCATTGTGTAAATATTTTTTTTTTTAACAAAATTTCCAAACACGATGGTTACCATAATTATTGTTCTAATAATTTTTTGAACTAATACATTTCAATAAAACATGAGCGCTTCAAATTACGATTTAAATATTTTCATGCAAACTTGCTAATATTAAACGTCGATTCAGTTTCAAATTGTCAACTATTTAAATTTATATCACCTCGACAGTCAATTGTTCATTATTAGTTAAATTTAGGTAAAATATAGCAATTGTCTCAATTTCAAATGTAGATACCTATAATTGTCAGATTTAATGTCACAGTAAGTTTATGTTTGAAAAATATGAACGACGTAGATATATTGTACTGATTTAATTATTTTATACATTAACTTGTAAACTTGTTAGTTTAGAAACATCCAAGCTATTATTCTCCGGCGTTAACAAATCAGCCATTTCAGACAGTATAATATATATTATAATATCTACCTATCGTTTTAACAGTTGGCACACATTTTAGGGACTCTGGACTTTAGCTGATGTCGTTAGTCATAATTGTTTGTAAAATGTAATTATTGTTGTGTTGTCATAATACGGATTAATATTATATTGATTCATACAAAATGAACCGGACAAAAAGGATATAATATCTAGAGTAGATTCATATTATGTCGAACGTCGATACGTAGTTATCTCGAACTGGATTGAAATCCCCTTGAAATAATTATAGTATTATACCATTACAATGAAACTCAATATCTCAAAATTTTTTCTGTTCCTCTTGAGTTTCAAAATCACAAGAGTTAACTGTATTTTTTTTTTGACAGAAATCTGAAAAAAACCAAATTTTCGGTTCGACCTATGAATCATAACATCGGTATTTAACCATTAATTTTACAAGCCGTCGTCGTATATTATAATATTATAATAGTATATTCCGCCAGACCTTTTAAAACAACATTTTAATTTAAATTTAGTAAAAAAAAAAATACTAGATATGTGCTTTAAAAATCAATTTTGCAATCAACTTGCGTTCCACTATATTTTTTTTGGCGTGAGATGTTTAAAAAAAGTCCTCACCCGTAGTGACGTAGTGCAATCTTAATGGTCTATATAATGAAAAAAGAACTGAAATAAAAGCACGACAAACACAATATTATTATTATTATTATTATTATTATTACGCCATCGCCGCAGTGTTACAAACATCGGTCGACGTTTATGTTGACGCGATGTACAATAATATATATCAGTAGCAACTCATATATTATACATTATTTTTAATAAATACAAGCAGTATTACACCATAAATACCAAAACCGTAAACGAAAACTTTTTTTTGTACATTAGTAGATGTAATCGAAAATACCATATTCCAAAAACAGTAAAAAAAAAAAACAATCTTTCCAAACGGGCGTGCGGAACTCTAATGGTCCAGCACTCCCGATGAGTATAGTAATATATGCCTCGTGTTTGTACAAAAATATTAAATGATATTACGGACGATAATAATGGGGTATCTGTTGAAAAAAAATTAAAAGAGGCGTGATGGATGCCGACGAGAAGACTATGAAAGTTCTCGGCTGAATCGATTAGCTCATCGTTATTATTACTATTCACGAATCATGATACACGATCCCCATACATACATGCATGATATTTGATAATATACTCGTTATGACAAATAAAACGGCAAACTCCGTAAAAAATCATCAGCTGTTAAAACACAGTAGTTCCCTCGTCAGATCATTTCCAACGGCCTAGATAATACGTTTATAGTCTACTACAACAGGTGCCTCTATATGTATAATAATAATATAATATATTGTATACTGCTCGGGCGACACGTCACGTGCGCCCGTAATTGTTATACGGCCGGTTGACGGCGTTTTAACGCAGTTTGCCGTCGATAAATCACCGACCAAAACAATGTTTTTTTTTTTTTTATTATTATTTTCCTTACTCTACACATCGGCCCGGCGAGATCAACGACCCGAACGCGGACTTTTCGCCAAGAACCTGCCGCCGCCGCCGATCTCAAACTTTCGCCCGCCGCGGTCGTGTACCTCCCGCGCGAGCGGTTCAACGGCTCTCGAAACAATATTATAATACATTCGTCCGTCGTCGTCAGCGCCTCCGCCGTCGTCCGCGGTATAAAATGCACCGCCGAACATACCGGTATGGCGTTAACCGTCGGGGCGATCATGGTGTTATGTGTGTTTTGCGTTAACGCGGAATATTATTTTATAATATTGTAAAGGAAAAAAAAAAAACAACCAATGTTTTTAAAATACGATTTCGTCGGGAGCACGTGCACGTGCACTGCCGTTGTAACAACAATATGTACACCAAATACGAAATGACTAATATTAATGGCATTTCAATCGACATCGAAACAAACCGAAATATGGCACGTATAATGTAATGTGTTGTATAGTTTTGTTTGTTTTCACAAGCAAACACACACACGCACCCAGCTCGTATATAGTCGAATGGGGCGGCGGAGGAAAATTATTATTACACTCGCGTATCGACGTTTTCCGTGCATAACACGCTAAATGATAATATATTTTAATACGAGCCGAACGTTTGTTTGATTTTTTTTTCCTGCGTTAGCGCAGACGCAACAATACTATTATATTTTGTCGTCTCCGACAATTAATAAATACAAAAATCACTCGACAACGTAGAAAAAAGAGAAGACCCGGCATTATAAGTTATAACCGCCGAATCAGGTATTTAATGATAATACTATCCACAGAAGTGGATGTTTTTGGAGTTAAAAAGTTACGACTAATTCTCAACCCCTCCAAAAGTTTCACGTTCAAGTATTATAATGTTTTATAGGTTGTAACTTTGAAGGATGTGTTATCGTTTTAAAATAATTTATAAATCTGATTTTATTTTTATAAGAGTCAATCGTTTTTATCTTTGGCACGACCTGTCCGTTCCAGAAATAAAACAATAACTTTTTTTTTTTTTATTAATTAACCCGCGGCAACTTAGGCTGTTTGGGTGGTTTTTAGCTGTGGGGGAGGGTAATGTAGGCTTAAACACGTGTGTTTGTTAGTTTGGCAGATTTTTTAGTGGGCACCCGTAGGTATCTGCCATGCCCGCGGGTGGGGGATGGTGGCACTTCTCTCGGGACACCGTGACTCTTGTCCGAACAAAAACGCCGCCCGCAGCCGAGGTTTTGAACCGGCGTCGGTGCGCGTCACAACCGACTCTTTAGTCCGCTCGGCCACTCCGTCCCCCCAAAATATTAACTTTATTGTTATATTAAGATAATAATAATAATAATAATGAAAAAACAGTCATAAAAATATTATGTCCAAGAGTCTAACAATATAGACTAAGGGGTGCCGGATTTTCTTATTTTCCGCTGTTTGATACAATTTTAAAATTATATTTTATGTTTTAATTGCCCTTAATTATAAAACTTTACCTCTTATCTACTGTCCGATACCTATTTGGGGCGGGAGGAATTGATACGGGTATAGCCGAATTTCTCTTATTTTAGTCGAACTGCACTTGGATTTAAAAATGGTAATGGTCGAACTGCACTCGGGTAAAAAGCAGGTAGTAGTCGAACTGCACTTGGGCTCAAAAAAGGTATTCCGACAAAAATATCAGGCATTTGAAGAGGTTAAACGTTTATAATCAGGGCTAGGATTTATATGCAAAAGCATGTTTTTTTTGCGACTCCTGATTATTGATTTCGTCAGTAATGTCCACGAATCACCTCATGATGAGATAAATGGTGGTATTTTTATTTTGCATGTTTTTGCATATTTTGGATGAAATGCATATTATTGCATATATTGAATAAAATGAATATTATTGTACATTTTGATTATAAGAATGCGAAAAATAAATGTTTTATAGTAAATTTCATAATACTTGGTTTTTTGTCAAACATAAATTTTATTTTTATAAATACAATCCTATGGTACAATAGGTATGCGATAAAAGATTAAATAATTTGACATTCATTTTCGAAAATTTGAAAAAATATGTGATCGTAGCATGTAACACTCGTAGTGAATGTGAATTATAAAATTTATTTCTAAATTATTTTTTTTTCTCAATTATATTATATTAAGACGCCCGATGCCGATGCCATTTTGTCCTCAAAAATATATTCTGCGGGAATAATGATACCACCTTATAGAATCAACCAAATTTCATAATTTTTTATTTAATTGCTAGAGAGAAATATTCTACAGCCCGCATCGATCTCTGTTTTTCAATATTTCATTCTCTAACTTTATAATATGTCTAAAAAAATACAAGATAAAAAGCATTTTTTTTACAAATTGTTTAATACAATTATTTGAAATAAAATACAAAATCAGAGATTGGTGTGGGCTGTAGGAAGTCTTCTTCTTTCAGATAAAAAAAAAAGTCATCAGAATCCGACAATTCTACAAAGCTTGAGCGTTATTCCCGTAAAGTCGTTTTTTTTCGATATAATACACCCTATCAACCCCCCCCCCCCCTAAATAGGTATCAGGTAGTAGATTAGTGTAAAAGTCTTATAACTGAAGTGGCAACTAAAATATAAAATTTAATTTTCAAATTTTATAGAATTGTGAAAAATTTGAAAAACTGGTAACGTGACCCTAAAGACGAACAGCTAATCACTGATGTATTTCAACAAAAAAATATTTTTTTTGTAACTATATTTTTGTGTTTATCTTATAAAAATTTAAATGCATATTTTTGCATATTTTGGTAAGTAAAATGCATATTTTACCGTTTTTTATTGCATACAAATCCTAGCCCTGTTTATAATACACTAATTTCCCTTCCCACTTACAGCCTTAGGACTGACAATGATTTTAATTATTGGCGTATAATTAAAAATGATTGTTTTATACATACCATTGTCCATTATGTTTGTTAAGTGGGGTCCATTATCTTCTTGAAGAATAAATAAAAATAAAAATAATAAAATATTATTATTGTTATTATTATAACTTTTTATTTTTTTTAACTAATTTTGAAAATTTTGTAGTAATATATACCTATATATAATTTTTTTTATTCTTTTTTTATATCGTCAAATAATAATCATTTTTTTTCATTTTTACCATTTTTTTTAGTAATTCTTTTTTTAAATCGTCAAATATTATTATAATAATAAAAGTGAACGTCCATAGTGACCTGAAATTTCAACTCCTTTTTTTGAACGAGTGCAGTTCGATCACTACCTGTTTTTTACACGAGTGCAGTTCGACCATTACCTTTTTTGAACCCAAGTGCAATTCGACAATTTCTTTTTAAGTAATAAGTGCAATTCGACTATCCCGATTAATACAGTGTATTATTTCGAAAAAAATGACTCCACAGGAATAATTCTCAGGACTTGTAGAATTGTCGGATTTTGATAACTATTTTTTTTTATCTGAAAGAAGAAAACTTCCTATAAGCCGCATTAAACTCAGATTTTTTTTTTTATTTCAAATAATGGTTAAATATAATTTGTAAAAAATAGATTAAAATGTTATTGAAGATATTATATGATATAAAGTTTGAGATTAATATATTGAGAACGGAGTTCAATGTGTCCTGTAGAATATTATCCTCTATTAGTTAAAAAAAAACTATCAAATCCGGGCTTAGTCCTAAAGTTATGTACGGTTATATACCTATACATTTTAAAGTTCGGGATTTTGCGTATATTATTTCATGAATCTACTCGAAAAAGTAAATTTAAAAACTTTATTAAATAGTATGTAATTATAAATGTACCTAATTACACTTTAGTATTATACAGATTACAAATCACAATGGTTATGGACTGAGAGGTATTTTTATGATATAGATCAAAATTTTTTTTTTGATGGTTGGCGGAGGGGGGTAAATGTTTCAATCTCTCCTCCTCCCCCCCCCCCAAACATGACGAAATTATGTCACTGCTGGGGTACAACGTCGTTGTCGATTTAAACTAAATTTATACGAAATAAGGATATTTTATGAGATTATGATTATATGTTAAGGCGCAATCTCTTCATTTTAATATTACTATTGGAGCAAATTGACCTATTTTTCAAATTTAGAAGTGAGTATATTATTATCTAGTGAATCTCATAGGTTTTTTTTAGATTTTCATTTCAAAGCAAGATATGAGTATTTTAAAATCATAATTTGATTTAAAATTAAAATTAAAAAAAAACCCTATGAGGTTCACTAGATAATATACTCATTTGAACCAAATATAAACAATAATTTGTGGTACCAAATCTAATATTAAACTGCTTATTAATTTGAAGAAAAACATAAATTACAAATGCATGTCATCATTTTTAATGATCGCATCGTAAAGAAATTAATTATAAGGAGGTGCTGTTATTGAACGCTTTCCTCGCTCGATCCTATCAAGCTATCTTTATCACTATTGAATATTTATATAACCATCAGTATTTATCACATACACTGATAGATTGTAAATAAAACATTATTCAAATATTCAATAATAATAAAAAAAAAATATGCTGAATAAATAATAACACTATTAGCTAAACTGCTAAACATTATACAATGAATAATAATTACTAGGTAATACACAAATCGGTTCAATTATTTTTGTTTCGTGTTAGAAAGTCTATAGATATTGAAATGATCACAAGAAATTTCAAAACCAATAGTCATTAGGTAATCAACAAACGCTTGAAAATTTGTTCAGTTCTTAGTATTTTCTAATCGTCTATAAAAAAAATACGGTTTATGGGTATGATACATTTTTAGCCGTTCGTTATCATTCGTCGGTATTAAAGTGATGTGCGCATTTCCAAATGGTATTCGGCAAGAAGCGACTTAAACTGACAACATTTGCATTTTTTTAATTAAAATATGGAGTTGGCCAACGACCAAGAAATTTAACCTAAAAAATAAACCTACAAGGTGGTAACAATAATAAATAAATTTATCATAGAATTAAAATATAAAACGCAATAGATTAAATGTATCATAATATTTTACATTTTTGTATATTTTTATAAAACTATAAATGAACAGTCGATAAAATTTTGTTTATTTTCGAACACAAATTTTGATCGTGTCAGAGGCCCGGTTTAGGGTCATTGAAACATTTATTTATGGACCAAACCAAGTGTTTGAAAACTTGATTAACTAACTAAATTAGCTATAATTGTGCTATAAATGAATTACTGTTGTTATATTTATAGTAATATTATTGATTAGTTCTAGATAATAGCATTTAGTATTTTGTTGATAAAATGATATATCTATTAAGAAGAAATGAGTTGCATATATAATAAATATTTTTTTTCGTTTATATCATGTCACATTTACATTATGATACAATGAATTTAATACAATTTATTTCACGTTAACACATATTTTGTATTTTTGTAGTATTACAATGTACGTACAACGATAGTACAACTCAACCCAATTGTTGGTTGTTCTAAGTTGATGTAAATTTTTACAATAAAATACAACACTGTAGAATTTGGAAAATGTTATATTTTCGTACAGACATACACGATAAATGGGTTTTAAATAAAACATAAACGATAAATTTACTTTGTAAAATATACAACCATAACACTCAAAAGTCAAAATAAATGTAGTCGATTAAAACAATAATATTCAAAATATTTTCGTTATAATGAACAATGAATATGTGTATGAAAATTTTAACTCGTAAATCAAATGTTTAGTGTTCACAAAATGATATTAATATTGTATTGTTTAACGAAGGACATAGGTGGACATAGGTACCTACGTGGGTGTAAGTAGCCTAAATAAGTGCTGAATAGTATAATGGGCATATAACCGATAGTCGAGATAATAATTGATTGTCGAACACAAAAGTACTAAGTACTAAATAGTAATATTATTTTCAAGTGAGCTTTTATTGTGTTATCGTCAACAGTAAGTTAGTAAGACAGTAAAATAATTAAGTAATAATAAATTATGCTTGAACGAGATTGTAAATTGTTTATATTTACCTAACCTAACCGGGATCGGGAACTTTAATCATAGATAATGAAGAAATGGATAGGCCACCAGAGTACCAAACTCTCATTCTTAGATCATATTATACAATGGATAGAGTAACTACCTAAATATTCGAAGCCAACATAACTAATAGGAATAGGGACAAATGCACATGTGCGCAATATTTTATATCACGCATTCACGCGCACGATTGGTACAACCGTTATCACGTGGAATTTATATCACCACTGGTTAAGTGATATATAGTGAAATAGTGAATCAACTAAATACCGGACACTCTCGGTCACTAAAATGTAGTCCATTATTCAGAGGGTTCCGATGGTAGAAAGTTTGTAGTTGGTTCCCAAAAAGGGTTCCGGGACATTTGCGGTCAGGACATTTGCGGTCGTCACCTTTTTGTGCCATTTGCGGTCAATTTATTTCTATTTACCTGACTATAAAATTTAAAGTGCTATATATAATATTATATAGGTATTCAATACATGTTATATTATGAAAATGTGTTTAAAAAGTTTATTATTATTTATACCGGATATACCGATTTGTAATACAGCCATTTGGTTGATATGGATATTCGATGTCATAATCGAAAAGGCCATAACGTTTAATATATTTATTATATCTGTACATTTTATTATTATTCGACAACATCATCGGTAACATTTACTCAGTCTTAAGTATTGCAGTATACGCCTTGGTACAGTTCAATTTGTCAATATTACAGTGTTTTAGTGTTTAAATTTAATTATAAAATTAATGATTCATTTGAAGTATTAGAGACAACTAAAGGTAATGCTCTAGCTATACACGACGATTATCAGTACAGAGAGTATCGAACAAATAATGCAAATGTAATAACCTGGGTATGTTTGAATGAAAAAAAAGAAGAAAAATGCAAAGGAAGATTAAAAACAACAGGTAATAAAGTTTTAAGTATAACCACTCATCAATGTAAATATGACTTAGCAAAAATTGAAGTAAAATATATAATATTGCTAAACAACGTACACTAGATACAACATGTTCCCCAGCTCAAATTTTTCGAGAAGAGTTTACACCACTAATAGAACAAGGATTAGATTTAGTGACCAAAATTCCAGTTTACTCGTCTGTAAAAACAACATTGAATCGTATACAACGTAAATCACTTGGAAATTCATTAGATCCTAAATTAAGAGAAGATATAATTATACCTTACGATTCTGAATTTGTATTATTTGATGATGGAGAAGAAAATAGAATAATAGGTTTTGTTCAACTAAATGTAGACAAATTGCTTCTGAAGCAAAAGCTTGTTCTGTAGATGGCACATTTAAAAGTTGTAGTAAACAATTTTACCAAATTTACGCTATACATATAGATATTGGGTCTACGAACGAAGAAATCAATGTAATTCCTGTGATATATATTTTACTTCCGAATAAAACAAAAATGGTTTACGAACGTTTATTTTCGATGATTAAAACACATCTTCCAAATTTTAATCCTGAATCTTTTTCTTAGACTTTGAAATCACGGCTATTCAATCGATTACACAAATATTTCCTAGTGCTCAAATATATGGTTGCAACTTTTATTTCAATCAATCACTTTGGAGAAAAGTTCAAAATATTGGATTAGCAAGTAATTATAAAGACAATGCAAATATTCGATAACACGTTAAAATGTGTTCTGCTTTAGCTCATATTCCAATTGGTGACATAGATGAAGGTTGGATTATTATAATGAGCAATTCACCTGATAATGATAAGCTTAGATTATTTTATGATTATTTTATTGAACAGTGGTTGGAAAATCCAATTATACCAAGAGGAATGTGGAATTGTCATAAAAGAAGACACAGAACCAATATTGTTGAGGGTTGGAATAGTAAACTTGATAAAATACTAAATACACCATGACCAACGTTTAAGAATTTGTATAGCTGTCTTAAAAAGAGGCTAATAATTCGGAACTTTTATATGCAAGAAGCTACTTAAATATGGAAGGTAAAAGGAGAAAAAAGATGTACATACAATTGAGCGAAAGAATTAAAAAAACATTAGTAGAATATGATTATTCAAAAATTAGAATAAGGTTGTGAATTGTAAATTGTGAATGACAAATATTATTATATATGTGCATTTTTTATAACAATTATAATAAGGCTTAAAAAAAATTATATGTTTATTGTGTAATGTGATTGACAAATATATATTATTATTATATGAATTATTTATAATAATAATAATAAGCTTTTAAACACGCCAATTAAAATATACTGCCAGTCCTAAGCCTGGAAAAGTGTGAAGGGAAGTTTAAATATAACTAAATAATGTATATTATATATAGCCCCTTAAATTATATAGGCATGTAAATAGAAATAAATTGACCACAAATGGCACGAAAAAGGTGCCGACTGCAATTGTCCTGACCGCATCGGTGCCGACACCCCCAAAAAGACATCCGCTATCGGGAGGTACCTGTTATTGGGAGGTGTCTGTTAGGGGAGGTTCGCTGTATATGATAAATATGCGACGAGTGCTGTCACGCACCTGAAGTAGAAGTCAGTTATCTTGAGACTCGTTGTTAATGATGTTTTCAAATACGTAAGTAGTACACGTTTTTATAATGCCGTGGCTCTATCCATTGTATATTATTATGATCTAAGCTCTTACCGGTGTCCCCAGGCTGATAAAAAAAGTGAGGTGATTTTTTTTCTTCCAGAGAGAATTATGAATATTTAGTTTTCCAAGAGTTATAATATATAATATTTAATTATTACTTTTGGATTATTGTTTAATGTTACCTATTACATAATATTAGTTATTACTTATTAGTTATTCCTATAATATATTATGTAATAGCCAATAGGTACTGTTATCAATTCTTTAAATATTTAACCAAAAAACGCATTATCAAAATATTCAGTCCAATGGATAATAACGAATAAGTGATAATTATTCGTCTCAGTTTTCCTCTTAGATCATATACGATCATATTATGGTCTAAGGTTTTACTCCCCTTTTACGCCACTCCGGCAACACGATCTCACTTGAGATCTAATTTAATGTTAATTTAGCATAGCCTATCTATTTCTTTAATATCTATAACTTTATCCATACCCCAAAGTCCAAGTATCGGGATATTTTAGTATTATCTCTTTTTCTTATCGACGGAGTACAACAATTATTATCTACTTAGGAATAAACGAAATTCCTGTACATTTGTTACTATATTATATTGTTATAACTACCTACATTTTTTTTGCCGATAAAAATTACCAATAATACTAATTATTATAACAATGTTGACTCTCCGCGTAGTGTGTTGTTTATTTATTTTACCACAAAAAGATTTATTCGTTTAATAAACTATTAGGTATACATTATTACCAATGTGTTTACATACATATAACATTTTAGACCCGTATATTACCTATATAAATCATTATTCAAATAATTGTTTTTGTCGTATTGAAATCGAAACGATTGCACGCCGTCTCGACAAAACATAACTAGACGAAATACGTCCCCAACCACTACCCCATTGACCTTACGCACTCGCACATAATAGATATTAATATATATATATATATTATGATGCATTGTATGTATAATGTATATTATAAAATTTTGTACTCTCTCACACACATACATTTGCGCCGGGACACCTACACAGGAAGGAAAAGTGAGTGACAGCGTGGTCGAACGGTCGCGGTGCTGGGGACGACTGATTGATGACCGAACGATTCGGTCGGACGACGACGGTTTTGACTTATGCGCGTCCAGTTACCTCTGAGGGACGACCCACGTGATAATAATATTACCCGGTATTTTATTTTTACAACTGCATGCATTGATCCCGAGGGAGATAGCGAACGATCCCCGGCCACGGTAGAAAAGTTTTGAGGGAGGGGTTGAAAGAGAGTGAAAATCATTGACCACGGAATGCGGATTTACATGTTTCGAAAGGGCTTGGCGTCTATGTGTCACTGCATGCGACACTGTTGACTGACTCTGTATCTTTGTGGGTTTATCTGTAGTTTCCCCATAAATCTGAGACGGGTCGTCTGACAAGTCCAATGTCCTTTGTGGGTGGAAATCTGAAATACGATTTTTTTTTTTTGGAAAAATCGATGTCACCGCCTGGAGAGGTTTTTGCCAAATATTACATTATAATTTATTCGGGTCATTCGCGAGTTTTAAAAATAATACAGCCTTGGCTTATCAACTGGCACGCGCGCGCGGGCGGACGTTTTAAAAAGTCAGCCGAATTTCGGTGCGGCTAATTTAAAAATAGTTGCGTGTTGTGTCGGTGACCAATGTCAAGTGCGGAACGCAAGTATTTCGTACTATGGTTTTTTTTAACCATTATTTTTAATAATAATATTATATTTAATTATAATTTACCGACCCCCGTGTATGTCCTACGAAATTTTCGGAAGTGCGTTAGTGCGTACGAAAAGACCCTGAGAATAATATTTTCACGACTCGACGACGCACGAGTTATATATAAAAATGTTTATCAATAGCAACTGAGTGTCGGAGTTAATATATCGTAAATTAAATTCATGTTTTGTTTTGTATATAGGTACAATGTATACTTTATAGTTCATACAATATGGTACAGTACTCTACGGTCCGACGTCTCACAGGCTAAACTGCTAAAGGCAGGTCGCATAATAATTTAAACGGCAGAAAAGCAACTCACAACCATAGATATATACAACAACTTGTCTTTATACTACAGTTGTGACCAATGTTGAAGTCGGCCGCCATTTATAAAGCAGGCAATGTTTACATTTCTTCATATTATACATATTGTATGTTGTGATAATATTATTTTCTGATAACACAGCACATACTATTTTTTTTATTTTTACAATTGATAAAACAATTAATATTAACTAATATAGCGGGGGACATACCCCACACAACTGCCTGTTTGGTTTTGAGAAAGGAATACAAATTTAGAACACCTCTAAATGATTGCATTTCACCAGACAATAAGTTGTCATTTTTAATGTTTTATACAAATAAATCTACTGACTTCTATAGAGATCAAAATATCAAATTCCTATAAGATATGTACACTATATTGATTATTCGATGACCGATGATTGGTAACGACATAGGTACTATTAGTTTTTCCTAAAGAACATAATAATACTATATTATGATTATTAACATTTACAAACAATTTGTCATTACTTTTTGGACCATATCAACGGAGAGGATATTATTGAACGTTGTTTTACCAATTTTACGAAGTGAAATTATTGTTCACACTAACCGACCCACATTTAAAACGGTTTGTAAGATCATTTATAATAACAAATTCAATATCAACCAGCTGAATAATTTTTGCGATCTATAGACATCCCCGGCGTTTAAATGCCATGTGAATTGTAAATTGTCTAGCGCTGCGATTGTGCAACGCGAGTCGACGAAATATAATTTCTAGGTCATTACACATTTTATACAATGGACATTTTTCATTCGTATCGATTCACCAAATAAAACGATACCAAGATTCCGAAAATCACGATACTTGCGTCCGACTTTTAAGCACGTTATTCCCGACATTAATGCGACATGCGTGTTATCATTTCATTAAGAGGATGTCCATAGGCGCAATTTGGACGGGCTTTGGTGTGCTTAACACCCCCAATTTTGAAATTAGCACCCCCAAATTTTTTCACGTTAATTTACATTTTAATAGTCATTGTGTATAAAAAAAAAAACAGTTTTTATTATGTTATTTTTTATCTATATTTATGAATAATATTATTATTTAAAAAACTAACCAAGTGATATTCTGATGAAACGTTTGTGTATGTAGAGTGTAGATGGGTAATACGTGTAATAAAAACATAGAATCATAGTGAACATTTTAAATTCAGATTATTTGTAAATACCGTAGCGGTGTCGATAACACCCGTTCGTACAGCAATTCGGCGAAAACGGATCGCTGGACACATTTGCAGTGTGACAAAATATACTACTCAGAATACTCTATGTTTCTATGGACAAACCCCAATCCACTACTGTCACTGTTATAATTGTTTCATTGATAATGATGGTAAATAATTTTATTTATACTAGTGACCAATGTTTTCGAATTGCTATTTGCTTGTATTTATCGTCTACATAAGTGCATAAGTCTACATATGATAATATGATAAAAAAAAAATAGAGGGGCTTCAGCACCCCCAGTTTTTTCATTGATATTGCGCCCCTGAGAATGTCAGCGCACTTTTTGTTTTCTCTCTCTGGCCCACGCGCAACATAGACAAAACGTATTTACGCAGAATCATTTTTTTCTATGTTTTTAAGTATTCTTTAGAGTAAAATCACCCATTACAAAAAAGATAGAGAATAATATTTTTGTGAGAATGTCACATCGATTCGTCTAAATATTGTCTCAAAACAATTTAAACATAATTTCAATGTACAACATTTTTTTGTTTATTTTGAAAGTCGAAAACAAAATTAAATAACAATAAAATATAAAATCGATATGTCATTCCCTCAAAAATATTATTTTCTATCTTTTTTTGTAATGGGTGATTTTACTCTAAGATTACTTAAAAACATAGAAAAAATGATTCTGCGTGAATGCGTTTTGTCTATGCTGCGCGTGGGCCAGAGAGAGAAAACAAATAGTGCGCTGACATCCTCTTAAATATTGTATTATATATAATATAAGCTACGACCAAACATTACAATAATAATTATTGATTAACTATGAAATGTGTTACTCGGAAATGTCAAATTGAAGAAAATGCGGAGCTCCTGCGATTCCCGATGAAATATTTTTGAAACGTGTAATATTATGGCGCGTTTAAAAACTAAAACACACACCGCGCCCAAAACGACAAATATTATAGCTCGGGATAAATATTATCCCGTGTCTACATTTATCTCGACGGTATGTGGACGTGGACACACACAAGATAATATTTCATGTTCGGGTCATTATAAAAACTAATACTGCTGCCGTAGCAATGACGGATCGGATTAAATTAAACGAAGTGTGTTGATTATTTTCTCACATTTTTTTTCTTCACAAAAACCCTGAAGTTGCTTCTCGTCTCCTCGAGCGACTGAATTCGTCCGTGTTCTTATTTATTTGCAGACGCGCTCGATATATGTTTTTTGTGAAATTGAATTACGCTCCAAGCTGCTTAACAGTCATATTATTATAACGTAATGAGAGAATACAATTGTCTTGTTCTCTAGGATTATACATTATTTATACACTATTCGTTGACGCAACAGTGTGCCGTGGCCAGTGGCGGACTGTGCACACATTACTAGGCAAGTCTTGGTCGGCTAAATAAACAAGGGCCACTCCATTTAGGTACAATTAAGAAGAAGACACGGAACCTTGAACATATTGCGGTGAGTCGGGAAAAAAACATTTCGTTGAACGGTTCGATGGACGAGGGACCGCGCGCGCAAGAGACTTCGGTGCGCGGCGGCAGGAGCGTAATTAAGGGATGATGAGGGGATAGATCCTGATCCCCCCAGAGCCTTTATGATATATATATATATATACCTCTCACCACTGTACTTGAAAATGTAGTATTTTGTGTGTAAAAAATGTATGTCCCCCCCCAGGACAAATTCCTATAATTACGCCACTGCGCGGCGGTGACCGGATGGATGAAGTGGTATAGGGAATTTTATTTTGTATAATATAATGTGATATCTTCTTATCACGGAAAACAGGAAGGCTAACATTCATTTCGGATGACAACAAATGAACAACGATGTCGCTCATTAGGTTAACCTAATCTAATGCGCATCTGACTCGATGTATCGAGCTAAGCGCATACAACTGTGTGCACCTTGAAGTTTATTGAAAATGATCGTCAAGCTGAGTTAGTAGACAAATGGCCAATTATGATTTGTAGTTTTTAGTTTAAAAAAATGTAGTCAAAAAAACAACAAATGACAATATAAATTTAACCGAATTTAATTTCCCCAAAACAATGAATTTAAAATGAATATTATATCAGCCATTGACTAAATATGTACATATATAAGCATATATTATTACTATATTAATTTGTGGGTAACAACATTTTATGAGAGAGTGGCTATTTTGATATAGATATTATACAAAAATGAAGAAGTTATAGGATAATAGTATGGTAAATTAGGCGAACTTACCTGCAGTTTTCGTAATGAGATGGCCAGATGGGTGATATAATATACATTGTCCATATTTAAAAATGATATGTCTAATGTCCTTCCATTATCAATTTGAAAAAAAAATTTTATTGAAATACGTTGAAAATATTCTAATTTATGTACAAACCGTATTTTTTGACTGTATATGTTTTTAAGACTGTGTCGCTATACTCGGTATAATAATTATGTTCATACTTGTAGAGTTCTAAAATTTGTTCCAGTCGATTATTTATAAGCTCACCGGCCGCGGCAGCCGATTTGATAAAAAGGTATATTTGATTAATTAACTTTCGATCCGTTTCGCAGTAATACGTCATTCTTTATATGTTTTTTTTATTACTTACTTATTTATCATATTTTAATTTGACGAATACACCTCACATTTTGTTTTTAGCGTTCATCTGATTCAATTAAACATCATTTTTTTTTAACGCCAAAATCGCCAAACAATTATAATTAAAAATAAATACATGCACATTACCACGAAGACATGTAAAAAATAAAAATGTCATATTTTCCTTTATTTCTGTATATAATATATAGCTGCGTATCATTACGTCCGCGATTCACGAATAAATGTAATATCAGTAGAATATTTAGGTATGCAGCGTTTTAATATAATGTACATACTCTAGTCGACGCATCGAGTGTCATATTATTCGAATTTCGCAATATTGAACGACGATAGTGTTCAGAATTTGTAATGAATTTTCGGTTAGGTACCTGCTGAAAACCTCGAGAAAATAATCCGCATCAAAATTGTATGTGCGCCTCGTCGCCCATCTCCGAACCGGTCTCTCCGACACTCTCAAACACACACACACACACACACACACAACTTCCAAGTCTCAGGGCGGAATCTGGTAGTGACAGGTGGGGAAGAGAGGACCTTGGAACGAGTCTGGCGAGAGCGCCCGGTCATGGCCTCCCCCGACCACAAAAACTCGTATGTCGTATAATGCATTCACACACACACACACACACACACACAAATATACTAACTCACGCCCACACACACACGCACACGCACACATACACACGCAAAGACTATATAATATCAGCCGTACGCCTCGAGACGGCAGCGGTCCCTTATTATTACACGTTGTGCGTGCGACCGAGCGACTGCACGGGGTGAAGGTCTTCCGGTGTATCGAGAGAAAAATAAAATAATAAAATGCACCTCCGCCACGGTGGCCGCCCGTAAATAAATCAAAACGTCACGTCGGTGTTTATCATTTTTGTGTACACCCCCTTCGCGCACACCACCGGTACGACAGTGGTTACGGGTACCTGCTGATATAACATTACGTCGTGTAGTAGGTATATAGGTTGTAACTGTGCGCCGTGCATAATATTGTAGCTGTGGTTATTATGGTCTACAGCGGACGTTTGTACGAGATTTTTCTAACGACGCGCATCTTGAGAAAACATATTTTTCGATGCGCGCGACGTCCACACGACGCGTCCGTTCGTTCGCTCGTCTTGACACACTGACATGGTGATATAAGTTTTTTGATGTCTGTGGTTTTTCAAGACACGGTCCGCGAGTTCGTGCACCATGCACTTTCTACTTCTACGTATGAAGATTAGTATACGTATATTTTCGTCTATTAATTATCTTGAATAAATGTATTATATGTATACACAGTATGATCATGGATATTATTATACGTGCCACAAAAATAAGATGGACTACGCGAGGAGACAACGCGTTTGTATCACATGACACGGCGGCATTGAAGTTTTGTCTGTAGGGCAGCGTGGTGTGGTGAACCTTGGTTGTTTTCCGATGACGTGATGGCGAGGTGAGGGCTTCGATAAAGCTAAATTATAACAAAAACGTACTTTTCCATGCACATACTTTTTTACTGTCCGACGTTAGTAATTTAGTATGTTATTGCTTGGAAGTTTGGCATCGCATTTCCTTTTTGTTTTATTTATGTTACAAATATTCATATCCACTAATAATATAATTGCATTCACGTAAATAGAAACGAAATGAGTTATACGATCCTGGGGATGGATTCTAACACACGTTTTTTCATCGATAGTTTTGTACGCAAATTATATAAATAATATAATTTGTATTTTATACGAGGATTAAATTATCAATTTTGATCATAATAATATAACGAATAATATCCTTGATATTAATACATAACATTTTACAAAATTACAATATTGAATATACTCATAAACATGATGATGGAATTATTTTATTAAAATAGTATTAACTGTTGTGTAAAAAAACAATTTTAAAATTTTTATCGAAGTTAAGTCAATAATTTTACTCTTTTATTAAAACGATAAAAATATATTGTGTGTATAATCGTTTTATGGAGAAAGTGATTCAGTGGGAAATCTATTAAATAACAAAAATATATTATTCATGTAAGTATACATTACGGTCCAAATATGTCAATTTAAGTTATCAGTTATCAGACCATACGAATAAATTTAACTTCCAATGGTCGAAAATTATGATCTACCTTTTTTTTTATAAAATTCAACAATAGTAACTATATAAGCTGTTATTTTATACAATTGCAGCGAATACAAACCAAAATTTGTCCAATAAATTACCTCATTTATATACTGAAAGTGGATGTTACACCGTAGGTACCTGTATCGTTTAATATTTATATACCAGTTTATACCCAACGTATATAAATATTGTCGTTTGCACAAATTACATCATCATTTTCAACAATCTACATTAACATAATATTCAATAGGTAATTTAATTTCGATCTCAAATTTTACGATGCCACTTTGACCCCGACCACCGAGTGACATGCTAAAACGATCCCTCAATAACTTTTTTTTTTTGCGATCGTTTCGAAAGTCTGGATGAAAGACAATGCACGACCGTCTATATAGTTGTACGTATACAAGGGGAAAATTCGAATAAGCCAAGGTCTCGGAAATCAACGAGACAAAATCCGTCTGTCCGTTTGCGAAATATCGAACGGACAAGACCGATATGCATAGAATAAAAAAAAAATAACAGTAATAAATCTGTTTCGAAACATTCAAATTAGGTACCAACTACACTTTATATACAGGACGTTCGAGAATGTTTTAATTGTATTATTTCTTCCTAATGAAATCATTACAGGTCGTGTTATAGGGCTCAAGCTCAATGGTGTTTGATTGTTTTTCGAAGGGTCAAGGGCATTGATTGTTTTAGATGGAAAATAGTATTAAAACAGTTTCTATTATTTTTTTATTTTTAAAACGTTTTCAGCTTACAGTCAACATGTCAACATGTTATTTGTCACAATGTCACGTCATATTATACTCTACAGTAAATAATAATCAATTTGATTTTTCTCTTTAAATATTCACAATAGACAGTACATTATTTACTGTTTAGTTTTTTTTATGTAAATGTATATAGCTAGGTATCCCATTATCATTTATCAGTTGTAGTTGATAAACTCTTCTTCGTCTTCTTATTATCGTTTTTATTTTATTTTCATTTTGGCTGTTTTCGTGTTGTGTCTATATAGCTAATTTGTAATGTGATGATGCAATATTGACCTAAATTGTAAATATTATGCAGCCACGCGTGTGATTTTGGATTCCAGCAAATAATTGTTAAATGTAAACACTATAGAAGGTTTCAAAGATTTAAACTAAATTGAAACGCACACACACAAGGTTATCGGTACACGCGCGTTCATTAATGAACTAATTTACTTCGACTTTGCAGTGTTAATGGTTAGCTTAGGTACCTAAAATAAATAAACGCTCTGAAAAAACTATTTTAGAGTGAATTTAAAACTACAGTGATCAGTGATTACCTACTTATTACTTATACTATTTTTCTCAGGCCCTCGGGGAATGTTTGATATTTAATATATTTTGACAGGTGCACGAGAGAAAATATATACATAGGTACAGCTAATGCCTAAATGCTTAAAATGATAATTGATAAATATATTTTGCGATTTTTACCTGTATTTACTGGATATTTTCTAAGTTTTCATTGATATATTTTATTATTTATTATAATATTCGACTTTAAATACCAATTATACATGCACTTAAAATTTAAATACGCGTAATGTATTAATTAAAATACAAAGTACCTACACAATTTTAATTGCGTTATTTACGTTGGAAGCTTATCGTTGAATTCTTGTAATTTATGAAGATTGTTTATCTAATTAATAGTCCGTCGAAACGTCTATGACTGAACTCAATACTGCAATACTGTATTATAAAAACGA
This sequence comes from Metopolophium dirhodum, assembly GCF_019925205.1. NCBI lineage: Eukaryota > Metazoa > Arthropoda > Insecta > Hemiptera > Aphididae > Metopolophium > Metopolophium dirhodum. Next base: position 33,839,029 of record NC_083567.1, on the reverse strand, counting down.
ACAGGACATTTCCTAAAATAAAAATAAATCTCTAAACGGAAAAACATAAAATGTATTTTATGCCAGTTCGACAAGTATTTTAATTGATATTATATCGGTAGGTACTTATAAGCAATGTGCCAATTTACAATTTGAAACTTGTAATACTTAAACTCGACGTGGTATCCTCCTAGTATATGATGACCACAACAGTAATATTGTCGACGGGTGTAAAAACATAGACGCGTAGACAGAATATTATGTCTACCCATTTCGTCTATGCGCCTTCGTACACGTACCATATATTTCACCGCTCTGATATTTTATTCTTCCGTAGTATAATGCACGCATTATATTAGTCCCATACATTAAAATCTATTATGACAAAATAAATAATAATTTACACGCGATTATACACTGGCCGTATTTTACACGGATACATAGGTACACTAATTATCTACCTATATACATAAGGTGGTCAATCTCTCCGTTCTCGATATAGGCATAATATTCGATTTTCCGTGATTAACATTTCCACAGGAAAAAAAATCATATCGTTCGCGCCACAGAGGTCGTCGTCTCCTCGCGGCGAGGTCTCGAGCCTGCGGTCATAGCATCACGCACGTACCATATTATGTACAATAATGATAATATAATGTCAAACGAGTAACGACGGGTCAACTGCGAGCTACATCCATCTACAACTTGTAGTGCGTCATCCGATGCAGACACACACACACACACACACGATCGCGAGCCCAAGATTGTCGATAAACAAACTTTTTAATTGACCGACCTCGTCGCCAACGTAATTTATTGCCCCGTCCAGCGCAAAAAAATTTAAATCGCACGTCAAACACGGTATATAATATACCTAATATTATGTATATTCCCTTCCACCGGCGGCGACTGATTATTATATTATACACGATGCGTATAATAATAACTCTAGCTTTCCGTCGCCGCAGACTTTTTCGGATCCTATCCCCCCCCCCTTCCGTCCGCCGGACAGTTAAATTTTGGTTTTTTTAGTCCATATTTTTTAACGACCCCGCCATACTGTGCATCATAAACGTGATAAACACACACACACACACACATATTATATATTATATATACACCAACCCGGGCGCGACGACTCGAGGGACGACGATGACGATGCTATATTATTATAGCAGGCAGCGGCAGTAAAAGTCACACTGAACTTTATGGCACACACACGTCCACCCTCCCACTGATCGGTCGCCGATTTATTTTTTTTAATGGTTTCCCCGCACACGCGACGGACATATTTAACCCACGCACACTACAGTAGGACCCAATTAACGGATTTGCCCTTAGGTGTCGCAGCGCATTTTTGTTTTATCGCTGTGCGTGTTACATTGTTCGGCGTCCAGGTCGAATGCGATGGGCGCACAACTATATTATAATATACAAATAGTATACAACATTAGTTATAATACTCTCGACGGTATATTATAGACGCGGGAAAACTCGTTGACTTAGATATTATGCCTTATATATAGGTACATTGATTTCACGATTTTTGGAGTGTCCAACATCTATTCAGCGTGATTCTTCTTAATGCAGTGATCCGCGCTGGCGTATACCTAACCCAAAACGTTTGTTGGAATCAACAAAAATTAAAACCTTAAGCAAGCAATGATATCGACCTTTGTTTGCAATGTACCACGGGATAAATGATAATTGAGTCTCTTTTAAACTGTATGAATACTTTTATGGTTTTTATGGACCCAAGCAGTACAAATCAGATGTGATAACAATTAACAATCATGACTTAACAATAATTACATAGGTAATATTATCATTATGTAATGTTTGGTGAATATAGGACAAATTAGGCGACGCTCATATTTTGAAATCTATACTATACTGATAGTTTATTTTCTTTATTGTACATTTATTTGTATGTAAGTAGGTTTAATGTGCTTTATTAAAAAATAAGTTTTACAGAATCAACAGGTTAATAGAATCAAAATGACCTGCACCATAACATTTGTAGACCACTGATACAGAGTGAAGGGCGTACTGGCATAGGTTTTAGCATTGATCCAGACCTAACCAAGACTCTTATAATAATATATTATACAATATTAATAATACTACGTGATATTAAATATAGGCGGGTATAATTTATACATAAATATACGATGTGATCTCCGAAACTTGATTCTAGCTGCTGTTCTAACGAAAATAAATAACCCGATGGTTATTGACGTTGGGTACCGCTGCTGTATTTGAATTTAGAACGAGCGAATTTTTCTTTATTATAAAATATTTATGTATGATCTTAGATTACATAGTTTTGCGAGCGTTTACAGATACGCGTATCCCCCCAACCGGGCCCAGCCACACTCATTTGAAATTTTTAAAAATGGTTTACATAAATATTTAGTTGTATACATTTTTAACACCGGCATACATGTTTCAACTACAATAACAAAAACTATATAACAATACATATTATAGTATGATGCGCATCGCGCATGTAATAAAATAAAATTGATATTAAATCGATCGATTCGCGTATGCAATATAGATTATAGAAACCCATATAGGTATAGTCATATTAATTATCATTTATCCCGTCCATTCTTTGAAAATAGCATTCACTAGACAATTAGGTAATATATAATAATTAAAACATAACGTTTATAGTTGTTTCATCATTAGTCTCATTTATGTTTTATAATCAGTATTAGAGTATTTTGTATAGGTTGAATTGTAAAAATATCTGATAAAGCTTATCTATTATATGTACGCGAAACGACCATTTCAAATTCGATTATTGTTCGGTTTAACTCCAGGGCATAAAAATACAAAAATCGATTCATGTATTCGGTTGATTTATATTTTTGCAAGTTCGTGATTGTGCATCGTGTAAAAAGAATATTTGAAAATTCCTAATATATATGTTTGAAATAATTATGGTTAGTCGTTTTTTATAACCAGTTAAAGAACATGCGAATTTGTGTAATTTATACAATAAATGTTTTGCTATCTGTTATAGGATCTTTTAAATGTGTTATTTAATACGTTTTTACGCAAATAATTGGCATTTATTCGTATATTACGACATTACTGCGTTTGATACGAATAATTAGAAAAAAGTAACGTAGTGTTTGAGTTGTTTTACTTTTACATAATGAGCACAAGAAAAAAATGTTAAGTAATGTATGGAATCGTTTATATAAAAGTCCATTATGTTTATTGATTAAACGCGATATAATAAAAATAAAAAACAAAAAAGTCTAAGGCCATTTGACTATTCGAGTTGAATTTGGATTACTATTTAAAACTTCCAAAATAAAACAATATATCATTCATATTTTATGATTGTAATCATTATTTTTTGTCGATAGCGACAACTTTACTATAGCTATCTGGGACGTACGGTAGTAAATAGATACTTGCATGAACCGAAAAAGAGTATAAAATGTCTGAAATGCGATACAGTATTATAGAATAAAATTATAATTTTAGGCTGACGAGGGTCACTGTCCAAAGATCTGTATAAATCTATCGGCATAGAGTTATTATCGGGGATAAAAAAAGAATAGTGATTTTTTTTTTTATTAAAAGTTAATAACCCCGGGGAGACGTGCGCCGGATAGTGATGATAAGCTAGTGACTGTTGTAGCCGGCCGCAAAGTTTTTTTCTCACGAGACCTTTTCTGGATTTTGTTTTTTTATTATTTTTAAGCTAAAACCTCTGCACGGATAGCAATATTGTGGCGGAAAGCCAACTATCAGCTGTTTAGAAGATTATTATTATTATATATTAATCGACACACGATAACGAACCAATGACGTCACAACACATATGTGATGGTCGGCGGAGATAGCTATTCGTTAGCGTGCGTATTGTGTATGTAATATTATTATTGTGGATGGACACAGATACGTGGATTATACATATTACATATACATACATCACACATGGATACATATTACCTTTACCTACTATCTAAAGTGCACCAATAGAATAGGAAATATCGATATTTGATTTTGCGTCACATAATATTATCACCTATCGTTATTTAAATTCATAATTTTATGTTAAACAATAATAATGAATCATGGCATTAATATGGTTTGCATATTATTATACAGGTGACCGATTTTCACGGGAACCTCGTTATTAAATTTTGAAGAAAATATCATTCATGTGCTAAAATGCTTCGTACTTTGCACTTGTCTCTAAATGTATACATATCACTCTATAGAGTCTATAGTTGGCATATTTTTTTTTCATTTTAGAAATTATTTAATATTTTTATAATATTATCAATTTCTTATCAATATTTGAAATATTGTGGTTATAAATGGTCACACAAAATTTAGATCAGTTCGAAGTTACAATGTTGACTTCCTGGTTACAGGATGATGCAGCATAGACCTTATCGAATTGGTCGGTTTGCGTAAAAATAATCACCTTGTATATAGTTATTTTCCTATATCTAAATTCAATAATATATGTATAATATAATATAATATAATATGCGTTGCAGCACGCCAAATGACGGACTTTTATAGGGACTCTAATTAAATTTCATCCTGTATAATATTTGGTTTGTGAATTGTGTAATTAGACGATAATAATACATACTCAATATTACACGATTTACATAATTACCTAAGTACTGCTTTATTATGGTTTTATTTTAGCGATAGCGAGTCGATTACGTCATCACGACGTGTGAATCGGTAACCACTCGCAAGTCGCATTGTGTCAAAGTAACGAATTAATATTAACATATTTTTATATTTTTATGGAATGCAATAGTTCATTTAGTCTAATAAAATGCAATAATTTAAATATTATATACTATTTTTTTGTCGACTGTTGTTAATTTTTGTTCACGATTCTCAAACAAATGAAAGGAAAACTATATTTGTCCATGCCAATAATCAAAAACATTCTCAAATATAGTAGTAGTCAAACGAGGGGGGGGGAGGGGGATGACGATCCCACCATGACCTTTTTTCAATGTTTTAAGCTGATAACCATAAATTATATTTTTAATAATCAAATAGTACATGTTAAAAATTCAGTCATATCCCCCACCCCCTTGACCCTTTTGACCACTACCGCTCAAATATCACAATTAAACTCTCTTATATAGCGTCAAATATGCTTTCGCATATTTAAAATAAACATTTTTGTATCATTCCAAGTTGAAATATTCGTTCACATTTCATCCCATTCATATGTTTCAGCATTAATTCAAAGAAAATGTTAAAACATAAAAACCCTACCCCTAATTAATATTATTTTCTTAGGTCTCACTGCTTGGCACTTGTTCTGTAAAAGGAAAAATTAATTACATGAAATATTTCCATACATTCATGAGTACCTACCTACTTATAACGCTCTGTGTAGTGTGCACACCGCCGGTGAAAAAAAAAACATTAGATATTGGAAATAGTTTATCTCTCCTACACAAAATTGTACGTCGTTTTAATCTATAGGAAAATAATATTATATCTTCTCTTACTGTACCTTTACTGACTCGTTGACAAATAATGTAACTAATTAAAAAATATTATATTGTATTTGATAAAATGAGCGTTCCTTCGTCGTTTAAAATATAAAATTAGTTTCAAAAGGAAAAAATAAAAACCATAGACGAATTTTTTCACGGAAACAATACAACTATAAAAAACTATACCACGTAAAATTATGGCAGGTAGTTGAATTTTTCAACAATAAATAAATATCCACCAACGACTATTGTATTTACAGCGACATCGACGTTCCCGCCGAATCGACCTAACCCAACCAGGATTGAATAGACATAAAACTTCTTACGGTTACCTATACAGAATATTATTTTTACCATACGTTTGTCCGTCGGCAAAAGATTATCGATGATATTTTTAAATTTTTTTTCATCCCATTCCAATAACCTACTACCGGAATATGTTTAATGTTAAAATATCACACGTCACTTCCTTTCGATTTCCGCAGATGATATAAACTCGTTATCGAAAAAAAAAATATAATTATTATTGTTTTTCTTCTCGGTGTTTTGAAACACAAAAACATAAAATCTAAACGTCAATTATTGTGTACCTATAATATGATACATGTCATATCTATACAGTATATATAGCACTGTAGCGGATTTTTTTTCGCGATATCGAATTGATAATGTATAAACCTATGTGGAATTTGCTATGAAAATAAATGATTTTTGTACATCGCACGATTATATAGTTTCAACAACAAATCGCGATATGTATAAACAATAACGAATATAATAATACTGCACACGGTTACACGGATTATTCTTCTAGGAACTGTAAACAGGAGGTTTAATATTATTATAATAATATTATATTATGTCATGCTGCAGGCACCCGGAATTAAAGAATTTCTACACCGGACAGATTTTACATTTTTTTTTTTTTTTACAACAATGATATTTAACACACATTTCATGTCTCGCAGTGACCTAAACATCGAGATTCAAAATCGTATGGATTTACGTTATTTCAGTGTCAATAAGTATATTATAATATTATCGATCGCGGAACGCCGATCGGCATCGAATGCGGTAAACTCAATATTTTGGAAACACTTTCTCGGACCTATAATAGTCGCCGTCTGTGTTCGACTGTATTTTATGTAATATTATATAGAAGTATACATTGGGTTTTCCGAGAAGTGTCGGTGGCATGGTATAATATTATGTGTATTTATTAATTTTTTAGCCATTTCCACACTGCTGGACGTCTCCGATCATATAATACACTCGCGTTCGTAATAATAATAATAATAATACTATCTAGTACCGCTTCTATACGACTCTATAATAATACAACGTTTCAGCAGTATTATATTATACCTGGATGACCCGTATCCGTGTCCAATTATTATTATCTCGACAAAAAAAAGCCCCATATTATATTGTATCGATAAACGCGACTACGAAAGTAATTTGTTATTTTTTTTTACCCGCACTGCGCACGATATTATATTATTATTTTCTATTTTGTAAGGCACATTTAGGCACTTATTTTGTAGTGCGTTCACGCGCGGTAAAATCACATCGCACCCCGCGCCGACTGGTTTTAACGGCGTGACACAACACTAGTCGCTAGCCAAGTCATGTTATTACTATTAATATTGTCACCACAGTAATATAATAGGATATTATATGAATATAATAATATATACGTATGATATAGACAATACACGAATGTCGCGAAATCCAACGACACTGTTGAACGTTTCCTAAAAAAAATATGACACGTAAAGGTCGACCTCTGGCTAATGGGAGCGATCGGCGGAGATTGTCGACTCTTTGACCTCCGCCGATTCATATTATAATGTATACACACACACACACGCGCGCGTAATATAACAATCGTTGTATGATAATAATCGAATGGCATTTACACGTTTATAATAGGTACAGACATGCATAATATGTCGTACTATTATTATATTATGCGCGCACAATCAGAGTGTATACACAAACAGCGCTGGTGAACGATGAGTGGGGGGTGGGAGGCATTGCATTACGAGCTCACGATTTCATTTTTATATTATATACACATTAATTTATTATATATGTATAATAATGCATACCTGTCGCCCCCGCGTGTCTTACATATTATTGTCTGCGTTTAACTTTTTTTTCTTTCAAATCTTATACCCGGTTTGCGGTTGCGAAACGGCTGCTGCTGCTGCGGCTGCGGTTATTACTCAACACGCGCGTACGACACGTATATCTGTTGTACGTACTACATATTACACTATTATACACGTATACAGGTATAACTTTCCATAATAATTGGGTCTATACCTCGTGATTTATTCCTACACGTGTTTTCTCGGCGTTTATAGGACATTTCGTAAATCGTTTTGGCTACAGAACCGCCGACTTCGGTGGCCGCGGCGGTGCAGATTCCTTGCTATTCCTACCCACGTGGCTACGGTATATAGGTATATACCCAAACATAATATTATAATATATTATACTGTGTAATATATGTGTAACGGCGCTTATAACATTATTGTGTCTGAGTAAGGATATTATGACGGTTGTTGTCCCAAAAGTTTTAACTATAGCTTCAGACCGTGTAGATACATATTTTACCGATCACGTCCCAAAAACAATTACCTATAAAGAGCTATAGAGTAATAAGAGTTATAAACCAAGATAATATAGCTAATATGTTTATGTCATTAATTGTGAGAAAGGACTTACATTTTCGAAATGTGAAATGTATTATTGTATGAAATTAGTGATTCGATAAGACTGCAGTGTACATGATGATTTTTTAACGTGACGCTAAATTATTTTAAAAACTGAACATTTTTGAAAATATTTATCTTTACTCATAGTATAATTTGAAGATATTATAAAACAACATTTTTATTTCGAATGAGAAGTTAATTAGCTACCAATAGGCTAAAAGTATTAAACATTTATAACAGAAGAGTGGAGTGATACAATTATTGCACATGGACAAGGGTTCCCAGCAGGGTACCCCGCAAAATGTTGGCGCGTATTACTCCACCAATCAAAACTATATAAATATATAACTAGGTAATCAACCACCTAATTGTTCAAAATTTGGTTTTATGAATCGAAAAAAGTACTCCGAAAATGTACTGCTATTCAGACTATGAAATAAAAATTGTATGTTGTTATTCAAAAAAATATATCTTTCAACATAAGTATTATTATTATTATTATGATAAAAAATCGTATTTTTTATTAACTTCAAATAGTGAAAAAAATATTTTTTAATTGATTTTCTATACGTATTATTTGCGGACTAAAGTTGCTATTTGCTGGTAATGGTATGAGCCATGTGATGGGCAATATTGAATTGAAGATTCGTTATTATACGAATAATAAGTCTAATAGTTAACAGTATGGTTATAAAGTTATATTTGTACCCTGCATATATACACAATATAGAGTGATTCACGGGTACCTACATATATATTATTTACTATCAGTGTAATATCAGTTATATATGTAGTATATACATAGAACATACCTAACTCTGCATGTAGAATATATAGAACAGTACGACTTTATTTTATTTTTTTGAGATTTTTATTACGCATTATATGCAAATTTAAAACGCATTTATTTTTAATGCATGATTCGAAAGTTAAAGAAAAACGTGTAAAATCACTTATCGTATATGCAATATTCAAATATTGTATATTATTATTCTAAGGCACGCGTGTTTGTGCGGTATTGATAGGAATGCATTTAAAATAATGTTGTTAAAAAAAATTGTATTGATATTGACTCCCCCCCTCCCCACACCCATTGCAGCATAAAAGCTATTTTACCGAATGATCCGAGTCTGCGATCGACGTTGTTATACGTTTGTATATTTAAATGCTGTAAAAGAGAAAATAGAATTCGATGTTAATATGTTATATAATCGTCAGAGCAAGGTCTTTGTGTGTAATTTTAGAAGACGCGTATTATATGTTTACCTACTTTGCCTATAATAATTTATTATAATATTATACTTAAATACACATTTAATATAATATTATGTACACTTAGTTACTATACGGTACTTCCTATACTGTACTGGTGTATTATCGTAATCTGTTATTATAGCTTTGGAATATAATCGCATACACGTGATATAATTGTCGTTTCCATCATCATCATCAACAAAACATTATTAAAAATATAAATAGAAATGCATAGCGTACAAAGTCGTAATAAATTAAGCACTCCCTGCTGGTGTATTTTAATTTTTAACGGATATCGATTGACATCCATGCCATATTATAATTAATTTATTCACAAACGCGTTTTGCCACGCAGTGGCCATTTTACACTGTGAGATGCGATTTTACAAAATAACAATACTGTACGTATAATATTTAGTGATGCTTGATGGTCGACGAATTTTTTTATAAGCGACGGCGGAGGGGACGGAATGGACGGATGTATAATATTATTTCATCATATTATATTGAACTATAAATTGAGGTACGCTTTATGCAGGTTTATCAACGATTTCATGAAATTATAACATGCTTTTCATTTTAATCCTCGATTGTTGTAAAGTACGTACTTTTTTAGTTTTTATTTGTCATACAAGTATACAACAGCTTAGAACAAAAATACATTGCATTATATATTTGAGATATCTCTATCTTATTTGCGATTATATAAAACTTCAAAATAATATAAAATATAATGGACGAACATTTAGTAACTTTTATTTGATGTACCTTTATAATAATTAGAGTATATATTAGTAGATTAGAAGATAATATTGTGATTGATCGTGGCTTTTATATAAAAAAAATTAAGACTGGGGTGAAACATGCAAAATGGCACATTAGATGACATTGAACTCCGTGGATACCACCCCATTCATTCATGGTATTCACTGATGTAGATTACTATTATTTATTATTAGTTACTAGTTACCAGTTTATTAACTATATTATTTTGACATTAAGTCTAGATAGGTGGCTGAACGGCACCAAAATAAAACTACATGGCGTGAACGTAACAAAACTAAAGACACCAATAAAGTTTTTCATTTTGTTTAGATGAATTATAATAATGTTATATTTTATTTATCAAAAATATTTACTAAAGATCTCTTACACACATAAAATAAATAAAGAAAATAGATACTTCCATTTCAAATGACAGACAGTATTATTGATTCATTTTATTGTTATTTTGTAAATATATGTGCAAATATATTTATCAGTTATAATACGAAACGATAAGGCAGATTTGTAAGCACAGATACTAAAAACTAATGGCCCACCACCCCCTAAACAGAGATCCCTATTCAAACGAGACTAGGGAATATCCATTAGAGAATAAAATAAATAAAAGGTTTTTCGAAAAAGTTTTAGAAAAATCGGTCCAGCCATCTTTGTAAGAAGTCGTATATATACGTGTAGAATTCACAATACCTACTTTATATTCGATAAAGGATCTACAAAAAGTAACGACGCAATATTTATTGTGCACGTGTACTAGTTTGCATCCGAAATTTCCATACAAAGAAATGTTGTTAATAAACTAATTTTTAACTGACCAGATGCCCCGCACGACTGCGACTGACGACGACGACGACGACAAGTGTACGGTGTACGTTTTTTCGATCCAGCTGAAAACTGTTTTTTATTTGGACGAATGTGCACAGGGTGTCCAATAATGTATTGTATAGTGATCCCGGAAACTCTAAACCGAACGCGAAATGTTAATATTGTGACGCGACGCGCTCTGTATAATATTATAAAACAAATTAAAGAAACAAATAATTGGGTTAACTAACAACGGAATAACTTTAAATGTTCAACACTATTTAATTAGGTACATTTTTGTTAATTTCTGTTTATGTTTGTGTGTGTGTGTCTGTGTGTGTGTGTGTGCGCGCGCGCGCGTGTGATTATTCGCGTACAAAATTCGTATGATTTAATTTTTAATTCTATACGATGATATGATTTTAATATTTCTAAAGGTCATATCATATAATATATATATATTATGCATACCGTTTACACACTGTACGCCATGTGGACGATACTGTACGAACGATAATACTGCAAGTAATACCACTACGAAACACAAATATAATATTATTGATTAGCACTTATCATAGTTTTCATTGTTTTTTTGTTGTTGTTGCTACAAATTATACGAGTTTTAAATTCAGAACGTACCTACCTACTCCACAGGCGTGCAAGATATTTGATAGTCCTATGTGTCCTATCGTATTACTATGTGTGACTGTGCATCAATATTTCGTATTATATAAGTAGGTACAGTGGCATTATGCACTTTACACATCATTGTATTATATTATGTATACTATAGATACCTATATAATATATATATTGCAGTTGCATAAGTTCAAGGACAAAATGTTAGGGTATATTGACCCAGAATGAAACCCAAAGAGAATAAACATTATTTACCGTTATTCGTTTCAATGCCAGTCAATTGAGCGTACTGTTTTTAATAATATGTATACTTTCAACGTGTAATTCCTACATAGAACCGTTCGAAATAAAATGACAGAAGAAAAATAATCGTATTACAGTTTTCAGTTTCAAAATTAATATAATATAGTATACCTAATACATATTACTGTCATATACTTATACTTGAAGTTAATTTTCGAATGATATACATATTTATTTTGTCCCTTATACCCTACACGGCTACACCCAACTACATAGTAGTATATAGTAAGTACTTTTATTTATACATTATAGGTACATATATATAGTGTTTACGCACAATATTGTACACGTGGCAAGCTTTTATATTATATTTATATATTTCGAAATAAGAGAATAACCTAGTCGTGAAAGCAACAATAATAATAATATGTAATACCTAACAGTATTACAATATCGAGTGTAATTTAATATGCGTACACTATGATAATATGATATACCGGGTGATCATCAATACGCTTATTTTTTCAAAACCATTACTAATTCTTGAAAATATTTATTTTACATAATTTTATGCCATGAATAAACGAAATTCTACATAAGTCATACGCCTAATACCCATATAGTATTCCAAAAGTTGCGTAACTTTGGCCATGTATCGAAATGTCCAATAGTCACTCCTAAGGTAGTGTTGGCTGAAGGAAACATGGGAGTTACGATTTATGCTGATGTAATAACTAACAATGGTTATTTTCAATAGGCAGCAAAAAAGGGCACTACCCTTTTCAGCCAAAAATTATACCTTTCATTTTTTCCCTAATGCACTTTTCACTAAACTGAATAATAATCGATTCTCTTTTCGCCTAAATCTAAAAATAATTAGTTACATTATTGATTTTCTGAAATAATAAGATATACAATTTAAACTTAACATTTTTATCGCACTAGGAAGAAATAGATGATGGTTTTGAAGTTTTTTTGTTAAAAACTAAAACTATTTTATTATGTTAAAAGAAATGTAAATCTTTTTGCAAATACCCACTTTGCCTAAGCATTTGAGACCGGTGCAACAGCAACCTTTGAGTGAATCCTATACTTCGATACACCACTGGCATGCAACAGTAAATTTTAATCATAGGTATAATACCTATATCTATTTTCATACCTAATATATGAGGTGTATATAAATAAGGGTCACGATTTTAAATCGTTCCATCTTCGATCGTTATTGTCTCCATCTTACACACGATGTGTTAATTTAAACGACATTCGTCGCATCGATACGGTTACACAGTTTAATATTATTCAGTAAATTGTTCTATAAGTAATCGATTTAAAAATAAGAAACAAAACATATAATCTGTGTTTTCTCGTTAGTTTTTTTTTTTAGATACTTATGAGTACCTATTATTTTTCCAATATGAAACATGACCGTTTTTAAATTGCTTTATTATTTCATAATATTACGATCATATAATTATAGCTTTAAAGTATTAAAAACGACGAGATAACATGGATATTATGTTCTTATATTTTACTATAATTGTTTTGGGTCAGTTTACTCAAAAATATGTGTTAAAAATAACAAAACCTTATTGATCACGTGGTCGGACGTAATGAAGGCACCATGATTATGCGGATTCGTATAAAGTATAATATACCTATGCAAGACGGAGACCGTTGACGGGCGAGATGGCCTCTCAAATCTCATTATTATAATTTATACTAACAATAATAATAACACCTAATAATAAATATCATGTCGCGCATAAATTAACTCTTAAATGATTGATTTTTTTTTTTTTTTTGAGAACGATCATGGCATGCCTACATCGTATTGCGACTTCCGCGGGAAAAACGGTCTCGGCGATTACACCGTATACACAGAGTACCTGTACAACCAGAGTTGAAGTATTATAACAGACGCAAACGTGCTGCGGTAATCGTAAAAAACAACGTCAGTAACGCCTACGACGACCGTGGCCCGCAGTCGTCTGCCGCTGCACATTCAGTATGTGACCGTAAGCATTCGATCATTATCCAAACAGACGTTACAATATTATTATTATAATATTATAATATTAATATTATTTTAACGTTGCGATAACGTCTGCGCTGTCGGCGTAAAACGTTTCAGTAGTTTTTTTTTTTACGCGAACGCCGCCGCGTTATCTACATAGGAAACGACCGTGTTTTTTGCGTAGGAAAGGAGCACTGCACACGCAGACACCGAGACGCGCACGCGCGTAAACTGATAATGACGAATCGAGCTGTAATAATAATAATATGATATCATTATAACGCGCAGAGACAGTGTCGTTTGTGTGATCCCTGCGGACGGACGTGTTTTTTTCTTTCGCAAAAGTAAACCGGCTCATAATAATGGTAATGATGGTAAAAAAAAAAAAATACCGTACGGCCTACAATATTGTTGTCCGGCAGTTCTTCTGTGTCAGTTCTGAACACTGTCGCTTTTCCGCGTGTCGCAGATCCCATGGCGGCCCACTCTGGTTACTGTCGCACGTCATACTGCCACTTTTACTTTGTTGCAATATTATAATATACACACGAGTCTATCTAAGTCAAATATGATAATAATAATAAAAATAATAGTAAGCAGTTAAATCTAAGTCTGGTCGGCGTTTTGCGATAAATTCATATTAAATTCATAGATCAAACTATAGCTAGGTATTACATGTATACCTGCACTGTATATTATGTGTATTCGTTTTCCCGGTGACTTATAAAAAGTTTGAAACCACCCGCCGATAGTAAACTATTGACCCTTATTATCGCAAATACCTACCTGCCCCCATATTATATACAATATATTATTATATTATGAACAAATAGAGAAACTCCCCAAACTGCAGTAACAGCTGAGTAAAATGCGCACACTAATATTATTGAGATTAATTAATTAATGTATAAAATATTTGCATATAATCCATAAAATATCTATAAATTGAATAATACCCATGCTATATATTTAAGTCAAACATACGAAAAAAACTAAAAAAGCGACGATAATATTTTCATATCGAGTTCGTGGCTTTAGGCTAACCACACTATATATAAATAATAAAAATCGTCGCTCACGGGTACCAATAATTATTGTTTTTCAAATTCAAATTTCAAAAACATTCAACCGGAAAAAATTCACAACCGACGACGGGAACGGATTTCGAAGGCACTCTGTATAATATTATAACACGGAACCTGACTGTATACGTGGATAATTCGTCTATATAGAGGCAGTGACCGCGTGAGCCAAAATCGTACACGCAACTGCGATATTAAAACGTGCAATATACGGTTTCGGTCCGGTGGGATCGTCAATCGTCATGAAACTCGCGGTACCCATCTACATAGGTACTCGAGTACTTCGCTATGATAATACACGTGGAAAGCGTGTATAACGCGCGTTTAACGTCACGAAGTTCGGAAGAAAAAAAAATTCGTAATTCGTGAAAAAGAAATTGCTTACAACGCAACAACACGATATGTTTCCACTGAAAATATTATGATATTATAATAAACTGGCGATGTGCGTGTGCGGCATGTGTCGGTGAATCTATCTGTGTGTGTGTGTGTTGGCAGAAAACCCGCTTTAACAAAGCGATTCGAAACGAGATGCATTTGGTATTTTCGCTATTTTATATTGTATATACGCTCGCCGACGGAAACGGAATTTCGCCCTCCGCCTCATCTCTTTCGCGGGGTGCGTTATTATTATTATTATTATTATAGGTTATAATGTACATAGGATACATTGGCGCGTGAGTGTGTGTGTGTGTGTGTGTGTATATGTAGGTAGGAAATCCATTACAATTTCTAAGGGGGAGCCCGGGAGGGGGTGGGAGTGTTGGCTAATATCGACGTTAGCCGGGCGGGCTTGCTTCCCACACACCATTCCGCAATATCGCGCATTTTTGCTTTTTTTTTTTTGAATAAATTATATGATTTTACATTTTTCCCGAGAAGAACACTGTAGTGTTCAAAATAGCGCGCAATTTTCATGTGGCACTTACAACTGCCAAAGCAGGGCGTAGAAAATCTGATCCCGAGGATTTAACTGCATGCAACCGCGCGGTGTCTGACACAACGATTGTTCAATGCACAGACCTAGTTAATGATAATATTAAATTAGCAAAATAATATCCATGTTTATCACACAAGCGCATCCCATACGCTCATACTTATCTATAATGGAATCGTGTAAAAAAAAAAAAACCAAAAACGTTATTTTGTGTATGTATTTAATGTTCGTGTATGGAAACTGATAATTATTTCAACCAAAATGTACTAATATTTTGTCAATCATACCGATGGACCTGGCTAATAACGAGTTAAGACTTCTGAAAACTAAGATATTTAATTTAATTTTAAAATAATCAACTTTTAAAATGTCGTAAATGTTAAATATTTGAACAATGTTTAAAGGAGTTTAGGGAAAAAAAATGGCCTCATCGATCTCAAGTAGATGTATCAACAAATTAAAATCAGTTTTCAGAAGTCTTATCGCGTCGTCCGGTCCGTCATTGGTATGGTTGACAAAAGATTGATATTAGTAATTAAGCATAATAATTATTATCCGTTTGCAATCCCCTTAATGAAATACACGGAATTTTAATCTCCAGACTGCGTGGCAGCAAATTACGTATTTCGCGTGCACCGATAAGACAGTTCAACAGATTCGCTTTACAACATTATTTTCAATGACAGGCTTATCATTAATGAATAGCGGAATTTGATTATCACTGTTTTTCAGAATGAAAAAATATGTGACCACGACATTTTACAAAATGTCCCAAAGTGTCCGAAATCGATACCTAACCTACGTGACTACATACAATAATACCATGCACACGTCTTCAACGATTTACCGAAATATTTGTATACTGTATATAAGTATAGGTAGGTACAGTGTTTCACAACGATGGAAACGCATAATACTTGGAAGTTATATTCAATTTCAAGTTTTCGGGACACCTATTTACCTATTTAAACGTTGTATTTTGTACGGCGGGGAACAGATTTATTAGTGTATTTTATTCTTCTGTGTAAAACCGATTTTCGTAAATATAATATAGATACAAACGAATTTGATTTTACGTAATAAATATTACATTAAAAATCAAATGCAATTAATTGTATTCATTGAATTTTGAAATATTTAAAATTTTATATTTTTATTAATTAGTTTATTTATTTATGTTTTCTTCTCGAGCAGATATTTTTATTTAAGATTTTAAATTTGTTTTTTGGCCTAATCCGTGCCTTGGGAGGTATGCAGACTCCTCAAATATAGTGGCTACATAATATAACTACCTACCTATGTATATTTTATGTAGTTGGATTATTTTAATCCTTTTACAGGGGACTTTCATTATTTCAAAAGGTATTAACTTTTTTTTCGATATTATTTTATTGTTGGTTAATTAAATAGTGAAAAATGGAGAAACTAGCACTGTGCATGTAGGTATTACGAGTGAACTTAGTAATTTTTAAGTAATATCATGTAAAAAAAACGGTTCCGGCTGTACAATATAGATGGTTAAACATTTTAAATGTAATATGACTTTTAAAAAAAAATTGCACTTGCGTATTCTTGATATTTTTTAATTGCACCGACAACTCTATAGAAGCTTTGCGCTACAATTACATTATTTATCATTAACACGGGACACAATAAATTGTATTGAACATTTAAACACAAGTAACTAGAATACAAATTCTAATACGAATAGCCATAAATTACTAGTTTGACGAATATTGTTTAAAATGTTTATAAGAAATCACAACAGAAGTATCCATAGTCTTTAAAATAAAATCACAAGTACGCTTTTAAAACCGTTGATATTGTCACAGATATTGTTTGTGTTAAAATAACCGTCCAATACAATGTGTGCGTGGAAATGTAAGTCAATCGTAGACCTTTTACTACTAGACAAGAAATGTGTACAATAAGTATATAATAACAGCATTACGAGCGGCGTGACAACATGTCGCAGTGATGTTGTAGCCTGTCTGCGCTGACAACAAAATAGCAAAATAATGGAATGATAAAATAAAATATGATATCTACATCATCATAATAATATGTTATTATTACCCTACTACTACCTTCATATTGCAGAGTGATCGAAAGGCGCCCTCTGTGTTGTTACGCTTCCCATACACGCTAGTAGTATAGTATCAGGCCTGCGATATATTGTATCGACACGTAAATACAAGCGTAAATATTATTATCAACGATTTATTAGATAATATTATTCATATTAATTAGATGTAACGTTTAAAATAGCAATACGACGTTGGTTACACCGGTACCCGCCATGCCCATCATAACAGTATACTAATGTGTACACTCCGGCTATTGTGTATAATGCACACTACCTATTATAATTATACATTGCCTATTTTGTTTAAAACTAATTAAAAATTTCCATTCAATGTAAAAATAGACGATTAATAATAGCGTATATGGCTATTGTTGGGATATTCGTTATCTAAACTTATCTCCAAATGGCATATGGGCATACTTTTTTCTCTATTTAAATGTTTTAAACGTAAATCACCTATCATCATGTTCGATTCAATTAATAATGAATTGGTATGATGATATGTGCATGGGAATTATTTTTAACATGTGTGGGGGGTTTTTCTTGAACCCCGATACCCTCTGCAATATTTTACAATGACATTAACCCCCTCTAGTGTTACTATTTTTTTCTTTTTACTCTTCAGCCAATGCTCGACGTGTAACATTTTCTGAACAGCTGAGCACATCGTTTTATTAAATACCTGCACTGGCAGCACAACTCGTCCAATCCAATTAAAGTGCCCCCCCCCACCCTCCCCCTTTATGTGGAGAAGACAATCCATCGGTGGCGTGTTCCTTCATTCCTCCGGCTTTTCAAAATAACCCGTATTTTGTAGGTATATTGTTGCGGTGGTCGTACATAACCGACTTGGCGTATGTAACCTATATATATAACATACTGTGCGTATATACCTATAGTGCC
Organism: Metopolophium dirhodum; assembly: GCF_019925205.1. NCBI lineage: Eukaryota > Metazoa > Arthropoda > Insecta > Hemiptera > Aphididae > Metopolophium > Metopolophium dirhodum. The sequence continues at coordinate 33,820,072 of NC_083567.1, read as the reverse complement.
TGTATAATATTATGGTTTTTTTACGAACAACGCGTACTTACTGTACTCGACTCGGATTGTAAAATATATCCTTTACTCGACAATCGAACAAAAAAATTTCGTCGAGTGCACGTAATGACACGCGCGAGTCGATATCCACGACAAATAATATTGTTACCGCGTGCGCAGGCTGTTTGCAAATATTTCGCGCGTACCCATCGCGCGCAATAGTCGTAAATCTTTGGATCGCATACACCACGTAGGTTAGGTTAGTAAGTGTACATTTTGAATAAATTTTAATACTCAAGATCCACCAAATCGATTTCGATAAAAAATTTCAGGACATATTGAGATTGATATGTAGATAGTTTCTGTGAAGTTTGTACGCTGTGGAACAAGTGGTTCCGGAGTTATGGACTCTTAAGTCTATACAATTATTTTTATCTATACATATATATATAACCCATAGCAACCATTAAAAAACAAAAATTTCTATCGTAAATCTCAAAATTCCTGTTTGAGCACCTATCGGGGGTGATCACTTCCCTTTTTAAGTTAGCCCATGACACTCACAAAGAATGTGGCTTTGTATTGGTGAAAGAATTTTCGAAATCGGTTCAGTAGTTTCGGAGTTTATCCCGGACATACAAACAAACGCTATCATTTTATATATTAGTATAGATACAAATGAATGTTTGTGTGTAGATGAGACCTCTGGGAAGAAGATAAGCCTATTTAAAAAGTGTTAAATTTGTTTTTTTTTATTCATCGGTTTTTAGTATGGTTGCGTTAGGCTTTTGTATCAATTGATCATATTAATCCACCGTAGGCGGAATCAAGCAAAAAAGACAAACTTGGCACAATTTTCATACTTTAGAGTTAAATCATACACTTACGTACAAACAGCACGGGGTCCGCGATCTACCGCGGGTAAATTGCCTACTTGATAATATACTGCTGCGAATCAGAATTTTTATTCCGGGCAACAGAAAAGTTATGATAAATTTTGAACACCACATACACCATACACCGAATATTAAATAACGAATTGAACAAAGTTCGAGCCATATAGAATTGGTACATTTAACGGGCAACGAAGTGCCAGCGGGATCAGCTGTTCTCTATATATTCGACGCGAAACGAACATAGTACAATCTTATTATATTATTATTATCTATAAAAATGTAAATCGTTTTTTTTTTTTTTTTGTTTTTTTTTTGTTGCTTTAACTCGGTACCGAGCTGTGCACACTGTAGGAACGTATATGGTGTATAAAATATATAATATTATATACCACTAGGGCAGAGGACTTGTAGCATTTGCATATTTTTTTTGCACAGTCACGAAAATAGCAGAGTGCGAAACAAATGCGTTTCATGCTACCACAAAGCTAGTTTTGAAATTTTATTGTGCATATAAATTCATATTTTGCGTTTTTTTGGTTTTTAGGGCATATTTTGCGTTTTTTATGGTTTTTAGGGCATATTTTGCTTTTTTTTGGTTTTAAGGGCAAAATTTGTCCATTTTATACTTTTAGATGCATATTTTAAATGATTTATAAGTTTACCAATATTTTTTCTTCGACGTTTTTATTTATTTATTTATACATCCAAAATAACGTTGATATTATCGACGATATTTCTCGAGATTTGCCGATCTAATGCCGCAATTTGTTGGGTTATTAATTAATTATATTATCAAATAATCAATTGTAAGTTGTTAAATAAAGTTGTAAATAACATTTTTTCATCAAAATAATAAGTACCAACAGAAAAATTCTTATTTTTTATTCAAAAATATCAACTTTAAAATGCATATTTTTTATACTTAAGTGCATATTTTTAATGCATATTTTGTATATTTAAATGCATATTTGGTGACTTTTTAGAGCTACAAGTCCTCTGCCCTATATATCACTTTTAGGTACTTGCCTCGTGTACGATATATTATGAGCGCGCGGAGATGTGTCATTTAACAAGTCGCGCCCGCAGAAGACGATCTTACGTATAGGTACTTATAATATAATGTAGACAATGTAGTACCTAATAAATATAATAAAATACTATTATACGTATCTACTTACAATATTATAATATATTATACGTTCCGCAGTTTTTCGTCGTGCCTGATAAAATGTTTAATATTGATTATACAATCGGTGAGTTTTTTATTGGCTTACACATGGCACAGCCGACGTATACTCGTATGTACATTATATATTTACAATAATATGTATTATTAATACGCCATTGGTATATCCGTATTATATACACATATAATATACGAACGCCACACCTATATATTACACATCTGCATAATGGAATAATATAATATATATAACTACGAACTACCTAATTGTTGTGAACCGTTTATTGAATTGACGCCGTCCGACGCAGCGCAATCGACCCTTCAACTCCATAAAAAAAAAAGCTTCAGTTTTCATTTTTATATTTAGTTTTCATTTTCATATTTTTCCGTGAACACTATCATAATATTATACGCTACGAGCGACGAGGGAAAAAAACGTGTATAGATTAGCGTATATACTTAACTATAATAGCAATTAGTAACGCGAAAAAAAAGCTGAAACTTTATTTTTTGCGCGTGTCAGGAGGACTACTTATTTTGTAGTTTCTAATGCACTGCACGAGGTTTCGACCTTCAGAAGTTCAGTCCACGTGGTACCACAACAAATTACGAGTGAGCAACTTTTATTTTGCACGTACCTACTACGAAAACAAGTCAACGGGTTCGTTTCACAACATTATTCTCAATGATGTGTGGTCAAAATGAAATTTGTGGCATTTGATAACCAGAACAAAAAATATGAACACGATATTTTAAAATATATATTGTTCTGAAATGGTGCCAATCCACTCCACCGCGTATGTGCAAATCAATGTCATCTCATTACATACAATAATAATAATAATAATAATATATATATATATATATATACGTAGGTATGCCTGCTATTAACGGTTTTTCACGACGAAGTATAATAGTAATTTGAAAATCTATTTTGGATTACCATCTTCCGCGACACCAGTACTTAAAATCGTCATGTCTGGTATATACAGTAGGTAACAGATTTTAATGAATTTTTCATATATATTATAAAAATCGATTTTCGAACATAAGTACCCTACGAGCTGGGTACATCTTTCGTTTTCTGATCTATTTTTCGTACCCCATTTCGCATATTACAATTTCCATGGCAACCAAAAAAAAAAAAACAAAGATTTAATGTCGCAATGACGTTATGACTTCGCGTTCCAGACCTAGCTGACCCAAACAATCTATGAATTAAGTTGCCATAACGACTTCGTTAAATTTTTTTAAAATTAAAATTTTAAAAATATATCTATAATATGATTCAATGTTTTACCGTGCAAAGGAAAAAATATCAAGTATATAGCACGCTAATTCGCATACATTTTTTAAAGAATATTAATTTTATACGAAATTTTCTTTTAGACAGTATATCTAGTTTAAGATTTTAAGTATTATAAAATACAAAAACCGATAAAGTAATTCATCTGTATGGTAGATTTCGAGTGTATCTCGTCATTGAGTAGGTCACTACTGTAGCATGTAATGCATATTAATATGTAGAATTTGAATTCAGCAATAATAGGTTAAGGTACATTACTACATTGGGTTCCTCTGTCACTCCATCACTCCACTTTTATAAACTTTAAATTAACTTATAACTCCAAAGATTAGCCGACGGGTTTAATGTTTACGTGAAAACGTATATTATATTAATTTATTATTAGAATAAACTATTTGAAATCTGACAAATGTGCGTGATTTAAATCAATCTTATTAAAATATAATACCAATTTATTTTACATATTTTTTTTAAACTTTTTTTCGTAATTTTAATATAGATATGCTTTTGTTTTTAGTATAGGTACTATATAGTATTAGTTTTATTGTCGATATAATATAATTACTTAAATTGGGTTAGGGAATAAATACCATTATAAAATCTCGAAACATCTTCCAAGCATAAATATAAATCATAAGACTATAATAAAATAGACTTTGTGTGCAATCCACGATAATATTAACATCGATAACCATTACGATCGGCAGTTATTTATTAGGTGTAGTTCGGAGAAAATAAATTTTAAATGTTTAAAATATACACTTTGAATTATGGTAACTGCATAATTGTGAGTTTTGACTTCGTAATATTATACTATTTTCGCGTCCGCGCGGCCAACAACATTGTGAAACAATCGAAGCCGCGGGGAACTGATTCGAAAAAAATCGTACCTAAAGTTTCGTTGGTCAAGATAATAATACGTTGATGGAACGACAATAAATTCGATCTGCACATTTTCTCCGCATAATATGCAAAAACCTTGTCGCGCGCCCATAATCATAACATTCCGGTTTATTAAAAATAACGATTAAAAACAAATCCCGTGGCCGCCCTCCGCGCGCGTGCGCAATGATTTCCCCGAGTGCGCATTACAATATTTCTTACACATTATCATATTATTTTATTACGTGCACGCGAATTTTTTTTCCCATTCCTTTTTGGCACACGGTCGACTGAATTACACTTTTACGGAATGCGAAGACGTCGCGTCTCCTCCGCGTGTACTCGGACGGCGGCGGCGGCGGCGGCACACGCAGACTGCACCACGCGCCATATTACACAACAATAATAATATTACGTACAAGACGATAAATAATAATTATTATTGGGCAAAACGAACGTCGTCATTGAAACGGTAAACAAAAAAAAAATAGAAAAATATTCGAAATCGACGCACGCGGCCGTCTCGAAAATAATAATAATAATTATTAATAACAGACACGCCGCAGTCACGCGTATTACGTTGATGCTGCACGCGTTCAATAATAGTCTTAGATTAATATATATTTATATACACATACTTTATAGTGTATAAATAAATGAATAATATGTAGCGCGTTTTCAAGTTATGTTACAACTTTGTACGCTTACCAAAAACATTGTACGCAACAACAATATTGTACGCGTTATTGTTGCCGATCTGGCACTTTCGAATAAGTGCGCCAACTACTACGCCGTTCATAATAATAATAATAATAATAATATGCAAGTACCTCCGATATTACGACGGCCGAGTGATTATTATTGTTGTAATTATATTTTCACGGTTTATTAGAAACGTGTAAAAAATAATATTTACTATTTCGATCGACGGCAACATGATGGGTAAAAAACCTGTGTAAAAATATACCACACTGCGTGATACACCTAATAACGACAACTTTTAAATTACTTTTATTCGGATTTAATTCTGACAGACTTCGCGGGAAATTGTTGAACACGGTCCCGATTATTTTGAACGAGTTTTGGCAAATCAATTCGGGGGGGGGGGGGGTCGGGTGCGATTGAACGCGAGACGACACCACGCCAGATGATATTTTTATATTATTTACCACGCATTGTTTATTACCACTATTGTAAAAAACCATGAAATAATATATGGTCACACGTCGTACGACTTGAAATTTTTTTTTAATGGCTATAGCCGCCACACTTCGCTAGGTGTTTGTTGTTGACGTTTTTATTGGGCGGCAACACATTATTGTTTGCTATTTTCGGAAAAATTGTACGAATTAGTTTGATTTGATGCCCTCCTCTCGTCATCGGGACACCCCGAGTGCACCCTATACTCGGTGACCGCATGTATTTTTTTTTTTGGAGAAGATGGTAAAAAAGATTTACGAATGGAGGATATTATGTAGTAGGAAAGTCGGGTATAAAAACAAAAAAACACAATCGATTAACAATTATATAAATATAATTTTAAGATATAAAAAAAGATTATACTTTTATAATGTATTTTTTGTACAAGCGCGCGCGTTTGTTTTCTTTTATTTATATAAAATAACGCGATGCACAAATAATAATAATAATAATAATAATAATAATAATAAAAAAAAATAGTGTTAAACTTCTTAACATCATTATACCGATTTACTTGCGAACAATATATCATAGGTACGGTACCGTAAAGTCTACCTGTAATAATGTACAATGAGTAAATCTATATACAACACATTCACATCGTACACATCATTATGTACATAATATTATGTATTTTAATAATAATAAACCAACTAATATATAAGTATATAAAATCGAAATAAGAAAGTTTAGGGGAGGGGGAGGTTTAATCATATGTACTTATAACGCTAATACATATATATAGAAAACAATATAATAGTAATAATAATAATAATAATGATAATAATAAGGTGAATAATAATATAATGTATAATATTAGACCTTGTATATTTTTTTTCGTTTTTTTATTATTTTTTTTTTTGTAAATACCTTAATATATACATAATATATTATATAGGTACCTAGTATATACATATAATATGTCATACATGGTACATTTGTATAAAAAAAAAAATATATATATATTTATATGATTAAACATGACTATATAGTGTATAATATCCTTGCACTTCAAAATATTATTTAAGGGCAAATATTAGGAAAAAAAAAAATATTCATTACAAAACAATCTATAAATGCTTTGCCGAACAAGTATTCATCGTGTTTTATTAATTACGTTCAGAAAAAGTTGTGGAAGTTATATATTTAAATTATATAAAAAAAAAAAAAAATATTTTTTTTTGTTTGTATGAGATCATATAAATTTTAGGGGTTTTAATTAGTACAAAATGACTCGTGGGATTCAAATGGTAAAAATGATACAAACACCACCGTATCGCGCGCCCTCGTTTCTCTTCATTTATGTACATGGTATTTTATTTTACACGATGCGTTATTGTTACAGGTAAAAATCAAATTATCGTTAATAGTTTTTTTTTTTTTTTTATTTTACTTTTGAATTTGAATAAAAAATACAGGTAAATCAAAATACGCTTATAATGTGTAAGTATCTATAGCCAAAGCATAAAAAAAAATATGACGTTGAAAACATTCCTCTTTCTAATTCGGACACAAGATTTTCATAATATATAATATACACACATAAACATACATATTACATACACACGCGTATGCGTATATATATGTATATATACATATTCACACATACATATATTATAATTTTTTTTTGCTTTTTATAATTTTCATAATGATTATACAAATGGAAGCACCCTATACTTAACAACACTTAAGCAACAGTATAATTATTTTTTATAGTACAACGTGATAATGATTAAAATATAATATGTTATATATGAATATATAAAAACACCTAAACAAAATTTTCACACTTGGAGTAAAAAAAAAAAAAAAACATTTAAAGACTATGAAGCGAATATTATTATTATCATTATTGTCTACTGAGGCTCTAGTTACTAGCATACGATATAATATTTTTACAATATTACGTTAGTCGTGTTCAAAAAAATTTAGAAAGCGATTCAGAAGTAATCCAAATACATATAATATCATTATCATTTTTTTTTTTTTTACGAATACACGACAAACTTAAAAAATAAACGTCGAGACATCACAATTTTTGACGAATTTTACGCTTTTTACGAGCGAAATAAATATTAAAAAAAGTCACGTCGTTTTTATATTTAATATAATATAATATATATATATATATGTTGTATATAAATTTACAATGAAATATTCGACACGTATCGTTCGACAGTATAAAAAAGTCGTATTATATATTATTATTTACACGATAAGAGTGAAATTAATTCCGATTGTCGTCTGCCGCCGACCAGTACTGTGTGTGTATACGAAATGTATAAAAACATAATAGTGGCAACTGCAGTAGCAATAGCAGCACTGAAGTAGTAGTATAGTAATAATAATATAATTGTATGCAAATATACATATTATATAATATCTATAAGACGTATACAAAAACAAACGGACAGTGAAAACTTACATATTGTGTGTGTGTGTGTGTGTGTGTGTGTGTGTGTGATTTATTACTCCAAAGCACGTCGGTTAGGTTAGTATTGTTTTGTTTTTTCCCCGCGGTGTATAGATTTTCATATTTAGGTATATATATATATAATATTACAAGCGCACAATACATATTATTGTACGTCCTTGCACGCGTAGGCGGAATAAATATAACATAATATCGTAATACGACGAAAAAAGGAAAACGTAATAGAATGAATAAATTAAATTTAAAAAAAAAAATTATAACCAATCACAGCGGAGGACTTCGTGTTTTTGTATTTACGTTTAGACTAATAATCGTGTGGGTGTTTTTTTTTTTTTGTTTTGTTTTAAGGGGTAGTATAGCGGCGGCGGTCGAATTATTATTATGTTGAACGACGACGACGACGACGACGACGGCGGGTGTGGTTGGTGGGGACGAGTGATTTTCGGGGCTACAGCTGTAGGGGCGCGCGCGTTCTTCTCCTCTGCCCCTGCGCATTTAGCAGTCGTTGATGATGCCACGCACGTCCTCCCAGTCGGGGGTGACGCCCATGTGGGACAGTATGTCGGTCATGTCGGATGTGCACGTGAACTCGAGGTGCGAGCTCTGCCGGACGGAGCCGTTGTCCAGGTCGGACGACAGGCAGTCGATGTCCATCTTGAAGTCGGACGGCATCTGGATGAGGTCGTCCAGGCACTCGAGGTCGGCCAGCGATGGATTCTCGCCGACGCGACCAAGCGCGGCCGTCTCCGACTCGCAGTCCATCGGTTCCTGTTTGACGGAGAAATACGACGACTGGGCGACGGCGGACGAGGACGAAGACGGGTGCGAGGGTTCAGCCTTGATCAGCAGTTGATCGTCCTTCATCAGGGTCCGGGCGAGCAGATCGGCCGACGACTGATTGTTAAGGTGGTTGTGCTGCTGGTGGTGGTGTTGCTGGTGGAGCTGCTGGTCCATCTGTCGGGCGGACATGAGCGATGCGGCCGAACCGGGACTGAGCAACATGGCGTTGGCGCTGTTGTTGTCGCAGTCCTCGTTGCAGTCATCGTCGTCTACGTCGGTCAGCACCGTGATCGTGGCCGATGTGTTGAGCGACGTGTTGAGCAACTTGATTTTGAGCGGCTTGACGACGTCGAAGCTGCACGTCAGCGGCGAGTCGTCGTAGAACGTGGCGCTCTCCGGCGAGTTTGGAGAGTCGCACGTCGGGCTGGTCGGCACCTTGGCGTGTACCGAAGCGGGCACGCGCACCTCGGCCGCATCCTTGGAACTGTTGCCCTTGGCCGTGTCGATCGTGAAGTGATACTTGAGCCGATCCGGGTTCACCGGGCTCATCCTGTTCACCTGTATGATGCCGTTGCGCCGGACGAAAGACTTTGACGACGACGACGATGAAGTGGTGTTGTCCTGGAGCAATCCCACTGGTGTCGGTTCCGTGGTCCTGCACGTCTCCAGCACGCGCACCGTCCCGGAGTTGAGGGCTGACGCGACGCGGCTGGACACTGTCATAGCGTTGCCGAACTTTTTGCATATGTTCTTCCGGAACTTTGACTGAGCCGCGGCCGTCGTGGTGGTCTTCACGATCGTGAGCGGAGCGGACGAGTTGCCAGCGTTACCACTGCCGTTCTTCGGCGTCCTCTTGCGTGGCCTGTACTTGTAGTCCGGGTACTCTTTGAGGTGCATCAGTCTCAGCTTCTCGGCCTCCTCGATGAACGGTTTTCGCTGTTCATCGGTCAGCGTTTTCCACCTCATACCGAGCATCTTCGATATCTCCGCGTTGTGCATGTCCGGTTGATCACTACATATCTTGCGTCTCTCAAGCTGTGACCACACCATGAACGCGTTCATTGGCCGTTTGATGTGGTTTGGATTGTTCTTTTTCGTCTGTAACAAGAGAGAAAGAAAAAAAATTCACATGATTAGTAAAAATTGGTCACATTTTCACTCGTAACCGTAACAATAATAATAAGTATTATGTAAAATATCATAATTTGTTGTTTTCATCTTCGGACGACGAAGTGATAACATATTACACAATATTGTTAATATTAAATTATATATATTATATTCTTACGAACGCGCACGTCAAACGGCAATAATAACGATAGTATTCGTTGGCAAAACGCGTGTGAATAAATAAATAAATAAAAATAAATAAAAAAATATTTCGTTAGTACTTAAAACAGGTTTTGCTGTTAAATAACAATATTGAGCGGCGGGGAGTATAACAATTTAATGGCATAATTTCAGGTTTTACTATGCAGGGTAAAATGTTTGATTGGTCTTTTTAAACATAATACAATATGATTGTTTTTCCCATTATTTTTGCTATCTGTGCAATCTACGATTCTCCCGACCAACGCCCCCGATTGTAACAGTTGAATTGTCATGTTCATTGTTTTTTGTCCATATTATCAAAATATTGAATATTCATAAAACTAGAAACCTGTCTAAAAATCGTAATGTACAAAAAATACAGGTATCTTTTGCTTGCAACAAATCAAAAGCGAAGCAATAATAACTTGAGTAAATTATTTTTGATACTGGTAAGACGGTAGGTATTAAATCATCTTTTTTATCATACATCGTACATTTCAATTGAAACTTATTTTATTTTTGCGGGACGCCGTCTGTGGGATCGGACAACTCCGGCGGGGTTTTAAACATACCGGGGCAGAAACCACTGTTGGCCACATGAGTACATATAGATAATATAAGAATGGATAGGACATAAGAACTTATCACTAGAAAATGTAGTGATACGTTTTTAAGGTTATATGGGGCCAATATTGTTATGATAATTATTGATAAACGATAATAAATAACATTAATGATTAATTAGTAATAATTAACCATCTATATTATTCTATATTCTAATTACAATTAATTATGTACGCAAAGTTTAGAGTGATTTGAGTATTCCAATTTCCATTTTCAGGCATAAAAATAAAAATAAAAATTTGGAATTGACAAATATCGACAAACAGTTTTTGGACATAACCTTAAAAAAAGCCCCATATTGTCTTTCTCTATTTACGTTCTCTCTTCCCCGAAGAAGTACACGGCCCCCCCATGTTAAACTGGTATAGGCACGTCCTATCCATTCTTATATTATCTATGCGTGAGTATATCAATATAATTATGATGCCACTGTAATAATTATTACCATCGAATTGGAGGAGCGGCTGCGGAAAATAGTAATACATAAGCGCTAACAGCAATAATAATAAAAATAATAACAACATTGCCAATATTATGTGCGCGGTGCTCCCGCGTGCGCGCGGCGCTCGGTACCCGGCGGCGGTTACTTTCACTGTCAAGGCGTCGTGCGAACGAACGGTGGGATGGCGGCGCGGTGTTGTGTAACAACTCAAGGTCATTAACGAGGCGCGCTCGCTATAGTACGCCCGCAACCTCACGGAGCGCTTCCCCACCCGCCCCCGACGCCGACGACGGTCACGCGGAAAAGGCGAATGACTCATTGCGCGCGCATACACACACACACATACATAATATCTACACAACAACCTTCGGACGGGGCAACCACCTGTCTATCTGTGCACCCGCGACCCCCTCGCTCTCATCATCAAAGTTCGCCGCCGCGGTACCTATTCCCAGGCGATACTCAATTTTTAATCTCGACCGGAGGAAAAAACAAATTCTACATAATAATATCAATCCATCTATCGCCGGCAGATTTCCGCCGTGGCCTAATGAGCGTAGAAAAAAAACGTATTGTATGATAGCGTTATTTAATATTATTGTCTACGTTTGATATAGGAAATTTAATTTTTCATTGGAAACGATCGTCAAGGGGTCCCCCTCAGTGGATTGACTATGGGATTGTGGAAAAATAAATTTTCGGAATCACGTCGGGAGGGAGAGAACACGGCCGGCCGGAATCTTCCTATACGAGTATCTTCCGGCAAATATCGGGAACAGAAAAAAATACGTACTTCGTACGTGATCCGCCCGCGCGATACGCATACGCACACACCTTGCTCGCACTTCTCTTACCGGTGTACGTGATCTACGTACCCGATAACGAAAATTAATAACAATAATAATAATAAAAAATGAAATAATATAACAATTTTTATCCCAAACCTTGAGTGGTATTTTGCAAAATATGTTACAAACACTATTACCGGAAATGTTATGATCATGTTTTAATAATTTATATACCTAGGTACCTACATATTATATTTTAATATATCTTTTTAGATCAGACAAATTATTTTTAGTTTATTTTATGACGACATTAAATTATTATAAGATTTCGAATTGCACTCAATAATCAGTTAGGATAAAAAAAAAAACGAATAAAATTGGACGTTATACAAATGTAATAATAGTCAGGCCTTTAAATTTTCTAACTATAAATAATAAAATACATATATTATAAAATCGTGATATTTTTTATTGTTGATGATATTATCTTTAAATGATAGTTGAAAAGAATCAATTTTATCTTATCTTTTTATTTTGTTTTAATAAAACTACCGGGCAAAGAGTTTTGCCATATACGGCGTAGAACCAAGGTCTTTTGATTAAATATTTTAACACTCACGGACAAAACTATATACCGTGTTCACAAATTTGTTTCCGGGTAAATGTTTACAATTGCTACATTTGGAAAAATAAAGTAAGTACATAATGGAATTAAATTATACATATACAATTCTAAACAAAATTGTATAAGTTGGATATAGCAGATCGAATTATATTGAAATAATTAATAATAAGTATATTTTACGTACCAATACATTTTTTTAGTATAAATATTAGTTAGGTAGGTGGTATATTGAAATTAAAATCGTATCATTTTTATTAGGTACTGTAATTTGTTATTATTGAAAATAGGTAATCAAAATTAATTTGTTCAATATTCGTATGGATCGGTTTTGAATTATCGTTCAGATTTGATATTTTAAGAACTAACTAACACGGATACTTCCGAAAAAATTGATAAATAATAACTAGGTAATAAGTAAGTAGATAATACATTTTAAATAATTTGTTTGCGATTTATTTTTACGACCAAACAGATTATTATTTGATTAGAATAATATATTAATTTTCACGCCTATTTTTTATAAATCGTAGAAACACACAGAAATAAAAAAAATATTTTTTTAAAAACTAGTTGTAATTTTATTTTACGCAATGTGCAGTTCATGCACACACTTGTATACAAATAATTTCGTGCGTTTTTTCCTCAAAGTATTTTGAATTTTCAGAAAACGTTAGTTTAGGACATGGCTGGAAAATACAACATTGTTGTTATCTAAAAAAAAACTAAGTCCCACTAATTTCGGTTACACCCCAACGAGTAAAAATAAACAAGGCGTTATTTTCCAAAGTCCCTAGCCGAAATACGATTTTATATATCTCAGCGACGCCGGCGTGCAGATAAGATAACAGCCGCGTAAACGATCGTCCAAACGCATTTCGTGTGGCAAAATTGGGACATATTAATGCGATTTCAGTTTATTTGATTTTATACTTGACGAGGCTCGGAGAGAATTAACATCACATTTTTGTAAACATTGTTTGTTGTTGTTTTTTTTTTTATTATTTTTATTACTACCATTACTCGTGAGTATTAAAATATTTTCGTGTTTATTATTAGGTACTATAATAGTTATTTTTATCGCACGACAAAAATCAAGAATATATAATGATATGTACCTATCTACCAACGAATTTTGGAAAAATATTTATGTGCGCGATTCTGCCAGCAGGAAAAACACGCACGAGGTTGTACCACTACGCTCAAGTTTATTTTTTTTTTAAGATAAAAAATAATTATTTTGATCAGAAAAATTTTTTTTTTTTAATTTGACTTGGGGGAGACAATATTATTTATTTACGAGGAGATGACACGCACCTGTGTGGCGTCGGAGTACGGCGTCGTCGAGTTTTCGTCGACCAGTTGTGAGCCAAACATCGGCAGGTCCAACTTGTTATCCGGCGAGTCGATGATGCGGATCGTTTCTTGTTTGGGCACCATGTTGCAAATGTTTATTTATTATTTTACGTGTATTGTGTTGCAAAAATATAAATCGTTGCGATCCAAAGAACACGGCGGCACGTAATCGAAAAAAATTACGAAAACGCACAAAAAAAATTCAAAGTCTACACGCGCTCGAGCGATGTGGAGGAAAAAAAAATATTTTTTTTCCACGTCTGGCAAAACGTCGTCGCGTAAAAAAAAACTGAATTGAAATTTATCGACGATGACGGTAGATCGCGATCGGCGAAAATTTTTTTTCAAACGGATAGAAGACGTGCGAGCGGTTTCTGCACTCGTGCAGTTGTCGCGAGCGGTGAGCAAACACTGACACGACCACAGCAGCAGCAACTACAACGGTCGAGTACCGTCGGCAAGGGCGGACGATCGCACACTGACTGGACGAACGGTACGCGGCGGCGTCGACGAGTGGCGACTGACGGCGGCGGACGTCTTCACCGGGTGTCGCGGGGGGCGCGTTCACCACAACGCTTGTGCTGCTGCCTCCGGTCGGCGGCCGTGGCGCACGATGTCGACCATGTCGTACCTGACGGCGAGAACTGCAACGATTGCGCGTGTGTGTGCGTGGTGCGTGTGCGTGTGCGTGTGCGTGTACGTGTGCGTGTGCGTATACCAACGAGCCTGCTGCGCGGACCGGATTGAACGAGCGAGCGTGGTATACTGACGCCGGTTACGGCGGTCGACGGCCACTATAATACCGCCGTCCCCCTCCGCGTCCCCTCGTCACCACCAGTGCCGCCGCCGCGAAGACGTGTTCTCTCGCCACTAGCGCCCGCCACCGTAGCTGGCGACGATATTATTATTAGGGCAACGCCACACGGCGGAAGCGAGTCGCACTACACCGCCGCCGCTGAATACGTAGTGAACATTTTTGTTGATTTTTTTTCAATTTCACCGGTTTCTCTGCCTACCTAATCATCATTACGATTTTCGTTGACCGACTTGGCGAGAAAAAAATTTCCTCCTACACCATTCACTGTATTACTGTCTAAAATAGTATACCACCTATATTATACTTTTATGTATAATACTATTAATACATAATTATATTACATCATTTTTTATACGTTATTATAATATCATTAAATATTTTTTGAAAACTTGACTTCTCACAATAATAATATGATATACGTATATTATTTTGAACTCGATTTACTTTTTGTCACCACTCTGCCAACTAACTCATTGACTTATACATTCATTATCTTCTTTATTCTATAAGTTTTGTCGACTAAAATACCAACATACTTATTATATTTCAGTCCACGATATTTTTTTTCGTGTTAAATTCAAACAGATATAAACTGGAAAGAAACGGATCTATTTGTTTGACCGGAAAAAAAAGCATACCGTCGGGGTTTCGTAAAATTTTTATCGATAAAAAAGAATATAATGCCGCTTGACACGGAAGTACGGGACGTACATTGACCACCCCTTAAGTTCCTAACCTATATATATATATATGTACCGATTATGTACGGTTAACGCGGTGGTTTACTTTGTTCCTATACCAAGTTTCATTACCGACGTCAACAACACTCGACCATTAAATCTGGACATCATATCTATATACTATATAGGTACATACAGCTGCAAGTCGAGTGTTGTCGACGGCAATGTTGTTCGACGAGTCTTGTCATCCTGAAAATCGATAGTGGTGATTTAATCACACTTGCAAGTACACCCGCTGACGTGCAGTTACGTTAACGAACAAATCGTCCGACTGACGTTTAATATCCTGCCTGACACGATTTGTTGACCTAATAATATTTTTTTTTCAATCAATACGTGCTATAATAAACGTGTTGTTTTCGACAAACCGGGACCATTAATTATCCCATGCGATTTATTATAGGTATATCGTATGCGTCGTGTAGTTTCGCTTTTTCAAACAATTGTTTGAGTAGGTACATTTTTGTAAATTGGCCACTACGATAATGTAGTGTGTACCTATATAAATAATAATAATTGCTAATAATTAATAATAATTAAAATAATATAACAATAACAATAATTAAAATAATAATCATTACATATTAAATACAGTATAGACTAATAATAATTAAAATAATAGCTAATTATTACATATTCTATACAGTATAGACTAATAATAATTTACAACACGAGTATTAGACTCGTATAGACTCGATATACATTTATCCGAGTTGTTTCGGCGATACACGGAGCGGCTGTTCAATATCTCTGAAATGCATGAGAAATGCCTATACAAAGCGCCTGGTTACATTATATCTGTCGCGTTACACAATAATTACACGTCTTGTTGTTATTATAAATACTATTAATTGTATTGTATATCTTCATGTTGTGGGTTACAGTGTAGTTAAAAGTTAAAACCGTATAGAATTAACACTTTATCGTTTCAATGTGGTTACCAGCGACTCGGATCATTGAAATATTATTTTGTTTAGACATCACTTAGTACATAATACATTACTGCTGCAGTTTGTGATCAATAAAACATTACTTACGGGCTGATTGATGGGACGACATTATTATGCATTGATTTGATTTTGTTTGACGGTTATTGTACGAACGCTTGTCTTCTTTTATACATTTTTAAGGGTTTACTTTTTCAACAATATAATTAAACAATCCTTATCTTATTATATTAAAATATTATACGTACTGAATTGTGTCTGTAAACAATTATTTAGTGGCAACCAATTTTTTTAATATTATTGTGTAGTAAAAATTATTACAATTTGTACAAATTACAATTATTGATTAAAATCGTGTTTGTTGATTTTAGTTAAGGCTGTTGAAAGTGGGTCGTTTTTTCGTGCATTTAGACCAATAAGAGGAGAAGAATCCAATTTTAATTTTAAAAACATATTTGAGTTCCTTATTCTCTTTTCTAAGTTATGTAGGAAATAGATTTTGGATTTTTTCCTCTTTTAGTAACACTAAAGTAAACCGAAATTAAAAATAAAATAAAAACATTAATCTGGTTCTATACGAATTACTAAGTAGACAATACTAAAAATCGAAAATCCATTTCCTACATAACCTAGAAAATAGAATAAGTTATTCAAATATGTTTTCAAAATTAAAATCGGACTTTGGGTACTGGGAGAAATTTTCTTCCGCTATTTGGGACTTTCGTGATGAAACTGTTTTGATCGCAAAGTTGAGCAACTTGTGACTGCGCGTATTTATGTTACTGATTAGTGATTTCCAAGATCTTAACCGTAGTTTATTTTTAATTATTAAATATTACATAATATTATAGCGTTGGGGGAATTCACGAACACTAATGATCATTGATCAGTAACTACACACACAGTCACACATAATTCAGGATTGATATAGAGTATTGCCTAAATCCAACCCCTTAAAAATGGTTTATTTTCAACAGCCTTAACTGATTAAAAATATAAATGTTTGTATTTCATAATATTTATTAATAAATAACTATCTATAATAAATATTAATTGTCAAAAGTTCTGCGATTTCTACAAATTAATTACATGCAAATTGCACATTCAAGTTAATCTAACCAAGGTTAGAAAAAAGTGTAAATTGTATGAATATTGTAATAATATTAACCAAATTGTCAGTTAATGTAAAATCGAATTGTTTTATCCAACTATATATTATCTGATTTAGTTGAATTATTGAGTAAAATTAATAAAGTTATTTATTTTGTTATTGAATTAGCTTTATATAATATTATGAATTTACCAACTGTTTTGATCTGTATCAGCTTTTATTAGATTTTACTAAAAAAACATTTTTTTCTGTGTTTCAAAGTGAATTAAAAAATAAAAAATGCACTTATTTGAGTAAAAGCGTATATACTTGGTATTGGAGTAAATACCTACAATAATTTTAGATGATAATTTACAAACATTTGTTGCATCTGTATTCTGTTTTGTACAAAATATGTTCGAATTAAATCCTATAATATTTATTTGATGAACGTGTAAAAATGCTGAATACTATATTGTTTTAATGTAATATTACTTAATTATTTGCATTATATTATAATATTTATTTTAATCAATAAATTATCTATTCCTATACAACGCGACATCCTCACGTTCGCAGTTTAAGTTTATATAAATATTTTAAAATATATACATTAAACAGTTTTTTTCCGTTTCAGAATACTATACTATAATATGAATAATGAATATTGAATATACAATTTATTTTACACACCTCTGACCCGTATAAAAAGTTTAATATTCAAGTAAAAAAAAAAGCAAATTCACAATTTACTTTATAAGCGTTGTGTAAACCACTGGTCAGATGACATGTTTCGTATTAAATTTAAAAGCAGTTTCATCATATAAAAAAACCTATTTGAATAAACTTTGGATTTTTTGATATAATGTTAAAAGATTTATCTTTAAAAAATAATCCAATTAAATTGTATGAGTTCTAGTGTTATTAAAATAATTAACTTCTAAACTATGTGTACCTATATTTGATAAGTTTATACAGTTTTTTTCACGGTATTTATTTATTAACTACTATTAATTTTAAGCTTAACTATATCAACATTATATCAACCTATTTTATTAAACAATTATTGAAATAATGTGTTTCCATCAGTAGCGTACAAGGAAAAGGTCAGTTATCTATTAATTATTAGTGTTTATTTGAATTGGTATTGATATATATCGGTAGCTTAAACAAAAATTAAATGCTGTTTGAAAATAATTAAAATATCAAAGTTGAAATTTAAAGTGCTATATTAAGTCCATCGGATCGCAGTGAATAGTTATATTGTTATACAGACGAAGTGATTCCGCCGCTTTATGCGCTTTATATACTTTAGAATGGGGATACAATTATAACAGTTCGATTGATAATACCTATAGTAACCACTAGTTATGCGAATAGAGGGGAAAGTACCAAATTTAATTGCATATACATACACAATTCACTAGGGTTATATTATTATACTTACTGTATATCTATCGGTTTGTTAACAATAATACACATTATTGATTCTACTTTTCGTACAGGTCGCGTAGTTATTATGCGCCGACAGCCAACCAATGTTTCATGTATATCATGACTATATAAATTAATAAAAATATCTACACCGTGGAAACATCGAATAATATACAATATTAGGTATCTAATTAAATTCAATATAGCGTCAACGGATAACGAGTGCAAATACACAGTAAATTGTAAATCAAACACTGCATATTTGAAATTTGATAAGCGCTCTTGGATTTATTATACTATAAAAAAGCTATGGTTTCAAAACTAAAACATTTCTCCAACTAAATAACGTTTAACTCTTGTTACGATTTAATTAAAGCTTTTGATAGTGAATTAAATGAATTTTACGTTGACACACTGGAATTTAATTAATTCATATTATACGAAAGATACCAGTGGATCGACGAACATCGTTTAAATGTAAATGTAATTTTGTTACTTGATTAATATATTAATTATTTGCATTTTGTTATTTATTTTTAACATGTATAATATTAATTATAATCGATATAGAACGATATATAATAATCATTTTTAGATTTGAGTGCTGACATTCGAATAGTTAATGCTTTATATGAGTCATAACTCATAACTGCACTAGTGCACTTGGTACATTCTCTCCTTATCACTATAGTTATACATTGATACGTCATACTTAGTCCTATATACATATACACTGCAGATCAGTGCAACTGAAATACTAAAAATTCTAAGACCTCAGGACGAATGGTAATACCAGTGTATTGGTTCCCAGATTATTCCAAAAGTAATTTCAATTTTGTTTCCCATTTTCTACAGACTATATTATGTGTGTAATAATGACTGTCTACATATTGTGTTTTATGTTTTACAATTGAAAGGTCATACAATTATTTAATCATAGTATATTATTTTGGTTTCATTAAGAGGTATATATTTCTTTTTTTTTATATTTTTTTCGATGTCTTATTTTATTGCGGGGTATATATAACATGTTAATATATTAGTATTCTAATCTACTTATTTATTTTTTTTGAAATTTATTCATTTCTATGTAATTACTCAATATGTTTCTATGCATTTTAAATTCCGATTCTGTTATCTTTTCGTAGGTACTTAGTAGTTTCACACTTTCACACACGGTTCAATATGAAATAATTATAGGTATAAAACATCGATAAATTGTTGTCTCTTTCTTCACCATCATACTATTGGCTCATGTCAAACAAAAAACTTTTTAATCGAGCTTGAATTGAAAAAATCTGTTAAAAAGCTCAAGACAACTTTTGAAAGTGCCATCAATGTTTACACAGTTTTTGTTTGATGTGATACTTCTAAATTGTTATCACAAGAAAATCCAATAATATTGGTTTCTGCATTATAAATAAATAAACAATTGTTTTCTCGATAGATTATTAAATTATATTATACACATAGTTACTTATTTAATGTATCATGAGTTTAGTAATTTCACCTAATGTTTTGACAAAAGTTGTAGTTGGTATTGTACTACACAGACTTCGGCATGAATATTTTTTCTACATAAATCTCGAGTGCCTCACTATGGTTTCGAATTTGTTATGTCGGGTTTATAGCCAACTCACATATTAATACTTCTTGAGCTGTTATTTTTGAACAGTGCTCAATTTCTGTGAATTCTTATCATCGCCCTTTTCATGATTTAGTGCTATACTTTTATCTATGATTGAATTTAAAATGTTTATTTTCAAATATGACTTACGTTTTCTTTGTACACATGTCCAAACTTCTAGGTTTGTATAATTTTCTTATTTTTTTTCAATGTGCTTAAATTCCATATTCAATAAATACGTTTTAAACGTAAATGCAAACACTACTCAACACTCGACGGTCATTGGACGATTAAGTATTGAATGCAGTAACAAGTAACGACTAGGTATTTTATCGATTTTATCACGGTTTTTATTTAAATGACAATTTATTACAATATTATGATACTCGTACATAATGATGGGAAAATCGTTATATTAATACTAAAGAATATTATTATATTGCATTACACATTATTTTAATAATCTTTACTTGGAACAAATTCGGTTGTTATTTTTTAGGTGAATATGTGTATACCAATTCTGATGCAGCCAGAAATACAACAGCGCCGAACCTATACCCTCCCACCGTTATCCATACCATCATAGCCGTTTTTGACCACCTGAGAGTATCAGCTATTCTGCCATATTTTTAAATAACATATAGGGCTCGGTAGTTTGGTGCCACGGATACTGGACGGTAATATTGAGTTCTTGTAAAGCTTACATGCTGATCTAAAACTGATTGTCTGTTTGTCTGTATACACCAGAATAAGTGTCACTGCTGCAATTTGAAGTGGCAAGTGATAATGTGAAATCGATTTCAACGTCTATTATTTTCACTTCACTTCGTGTTTCTTTTTCCCCAAAGGTTATCGCCGTAGAAATAAGTTCAGTGGGCGTTGGGTAGTGTACATATATACACATATATATTATAATATTATAATATATATATAAATACTGTACAGCCATTAAGGTACCTAACCTACCTATGACGATGGAGAAAATAACCACATATAATAATTCAATCGATCGGTCGTCCCCGGAAGGATTTTTGGAAAACACCTTTGAAAAACGTATGTAACCCCTATTATTTTTACTCTTGTACTCGCCCACAACGCACGCACACACGCCACAACGGTATATAAGAATAATAACGCACACAAGGGGGACCTTGGGTTTACCGCCTGATTAATTCATAAGTAATGCTCCCCTTTTGTAAGTTTTGTGTGTGAGTGTGTGTGATGCGCGCGCGCAGAGATGCCTCTAGAGGACCTTTTTAATGGCAGTACAGTTTATGGTTTTTTTTATATACATCTATATATATTTTTTTTCGATGGTTTTTTCCCCCTTTTCGGTTACCCTCTCTGTTTTTAGCAACCTTTAGGATTTGCCGTCAAACCCTCCAAAAAATCGCAAGTCCCAAAGGACAGTGTGGAATTCGTCAAAATCAATATGACATCAACAGTGTCGTCCCCCCCCCCCCCCCCAATACCACAAAAACCACTTACGGTTTTATTTTATTCTAAGACAATACTGTGTAAATCAGATCATAATATATGGATGTCAAATATACTATATATATATATTAATTTTGGGTTTAAATTGAATTAAAGTTATGATAATATTTTCTCTTTAAAGGGTTCATTGCCGAATTTTTATTGCTGCATTTTAATTTCAGAAAACCCCAAGTAGTAATATATCTAAGGTATCATGACGCTAGTAGTTTTTGACAAGTTAAATACTATTTCTAAGGTTTGAAAACGCTAACTTTTGTTAGAGGTTTACAAAGTATTTCACTTTAGTGTACTCAGAAGCGCCACAAACTTTTAAAAGATATTTGAGAACTTTTATTAATGATGAAAACATACCAAACTAATCTAATTGTTTGATATTGTATTTGATATTTCGAACTCTCGATTTTATTTCCTTAATCTTTGTTATTTTAATTAAGTGATAGTAGAAAATTAATTAATTATATGAACAATTTTAAGTGATAGTTAAATAACATACAATTAAAAACAATTTTGATGTATTATCTGAAATTACTGTTGATATTTGTTAATTAATTGATTGTTAAAAATGACTGCTTAGAACTTAAAATCCATCAACTTTATTTTATTATTGTGTTTAAAGTTTCATAAAATGAATTTAATCTAATCACAATTCGTATACTATTTACTTGGCTATGTAAGTAATCTTTCTGGGCTACACATTTTTTTAAATTTATATATTATACAATGCTATTGCATTAGTTACGTTTTAAATGACGATTGAACTTGAATTTTTTACATGCAAATGTATGACTAAAAATTTGAACAAACTTTTAATCGTTATCAAAACCTTAAGTAACTACTGTGCAATAAATATAATATCTACCTAACGCTCATTTTTGTGATTTTTACGGTTTCGCGCATGAGACACACGTAAGTACGCTCGTAATTAAGATATTTTGAACAAACGCCAAACGGATATTTTCAACGATAAATTGCCTTCCGACACTCCTAGATAAGTATTTCCAGAGTTTTTTTTTTTTTTAAAAAAGCAACGTTCTTTTAGAATCAATCATGGAACGAGTACGAAGCTGCGCACAGGGTCCTGGGGGAGAGATTAGAACTCTTATTCGTGTACGAGAAACAATTTTTAGACGTCTCCGGGAGATTGTTTACAATATATATATATATATATATTCGACGACTATTCGATGCATGCTTTATATAAATATGTCTACGGCGGCGATACGCGCCAAGTACGCATGTGGGGATGTTTTTTTTTCCGTTTCGTGTTTCACTCTTTTGACTCCGCGTTGTCGTTATAATTTAGGTGACAAACGGTTCCAACCACGGTTCAGATATACGTATATGGTATAATATATATACCTACACAATAATACGTATAATTATAACGGTTGCTCTCTCGAAAGCCGTCGTCGGAAATTTACGCCCGCACGAGTATAGGTATATATTATACACGCTGCAGCGTCGCGGTCGTTATAATGAGTACCGTTTTTATTTAGAACAGAGTACATGGGCATATATATATACGTATACAGGGACCCGGAAAATTATTTCTCTGTCTTGTTATACCGGAAGCACAATCTTCGTTCCTCTCGGTGCCCTCTCGCGGAAAGGACGAAAACTCACTACAGCTGTCGTAGCCCACCCATGTACTATAATACAACACTATTACTATATGATTGTTGTTATTTTAATTTGTTACAATTATCATTGTCACCGCGAGCCCGTCCGGACGCTATTATATTGTATTGTATATCACTGCTGCCGACAACAATACTCATTGGCCACCGCTCGTGGGAAATTTTCGTTTATATACGTATAAATTTACTGCAATAAATATTATTATTATTATTATTATTATTATGCGTTTAACGTGAATAAAACAATTTTGTCGGGCGTACGAATTATCAAGCTCCCGGTCCGAACCAAAAAGCGTATAATATACAATGTCGCAAAATAACTTCAGAACGGGACATTTCACCGAACAGTATATTATATATATATTATAACATAGCATATAGTATGTATAGGTACTATGTGCAGTAGGTATACGCAGTCGATGTATATGTATAGTGGTGCATGTCGTGTGCGTGTGTGCAAGTGTTACGAGTGCTTTATTGATTTCGGTATGCAAATTTGCATACACACACCAACGGTTAAGTATATATACTCACGGCGGACGAATAATCATGTTTGTGTTTACCCTAAACTGCTATACACGCAGGATTCAATCCATATATAATATATACATATACGGATATATATTGTATATTATGCTCCGTCGCCGCCGTGCGGCGGTAGGTAGGTACCTATAATAATGTGTATACCTACTTTACATAGAACATATTATTATATACCTACCTAATACCAAATAATATGGTTATTGGTTAGGTTATAGGTGTATGCAGGCGGGCGGGCGGGCTGCCAACGGATACAGTGTCGCGGGCGGTGGTTGCCGCAGCAGAGTTAGGTTCTATAATTTAGGCGCGGACGTACTTTTAACAAGTTTTTGGTGTTCGGACCGAACGTTATGACGTGTTGCGGAGGGTGTGTTTTGTGGAGGGTCGTAAGTCGCGTGGCGTACCGAAAAACACGCGAAATCGACACGCTTTATCGTTACCCGCGCGGCAGTCGATAAACGGACAAAC
Source organism: Metopolophium dirhodum (assembly GCF_019925205.1). Lineage (NCBI taxonomy): Eukaryota > Metazoa > Arthropoda > Insecta > Hemiptera > Aphididae > Metopolophium > Metopolophium dirhodum. The sequence continues at coordinate 33,795,463 of NC_083567.1, read as the reverse complement.
CTCGCGGTCGTAACCATTCAACGGTCACGCAAATGTCGTTGTTATCATTTCATTTATACACTCGGGACTATGGGACTATGCAGTAGGTACGCCGCGGTTATCATCACACGTATCAAATATATGTATATTATATTCGGTATACGCTAATGTCACTTTAGCGACTAAACTATACTATATTATGTTATAGGTGCCTCAGGCGATTTCGAGTGTGGCATAACTTGATTAGACGTCACCGCATGGTAAGTACAATATTTAATATTTTTGTTTTGCTCGTCGGGTTCACGTGGGATTCGGGTGCCCGCGCGTCGTTCGAGTACCGCGGCGTGTTTACCATACAGTCAGAAAAGATATTTACGGCCGTGAATAAAGACGACGAGCGTTTCGGCTACACTATAATAGTGTATATTATTATTATCATGCATGCGTATGATATACGATACACTTAGGTACCATCAGAAACATCATTTCCGTATCATTTTTGAATTTTCTAAAAATGTGCACCCACTCGTTTCGCTCTGTTGGTATATTGTTACATATTCCCGACTGTAATATTTTCGTACTCGTTTGATTTTGTTCATTGGTTATTAAGTATTATATATTGTTGTGATAGGGTTTTTTTTACTTATCTCGAACGTATATTTTGTAATTAGTGTACTCTCGCGGTATCTCAAGTATCCACGTCGAGTATTGTCGTCCGTATTTATTTAATATATTGACTAGTATATAAACTTTGATTGGGTGAAAATTATCGTCAATAAATTTCTCTCGATTCGCAACTGCAGGCATCAAATATTCTTCCGTTGTATAGGTACTCAGGTATACCGCGGTTATGCCCGCCTCACAAACTAATCGAAAAGTAATTTTAGAAATAATTTTCGTCGTTCGGTGCCCCGCGGACGACACGCATTTATTGGTTTTGTCACACCAAACGTTGTTCGCCGACTGAATCCAAACGAGATGACCTCGTTTTATTATTTACATATTATATTATGTAAGCGTCTCGCGGGACGATCTCAGTCTTTGCTCAGGGAACGTCAGCGTAATGTTATATATTATATATGGTGCTTTCGAAAAAAATCGAATCGTCAACGACCTATGCGCCTCACATTACATATATAATATACTCTGCATGATGTGAGCAGTGTTTATCGGGAACGGGATTGAAACAGAACAATGTGTGAGTATCTGTGGGTAGATATTTGAGTTGGATAAGTAGATAAGTTAATACATATATAGGTATCGTACGTCTGTGTAACTTTGCATACAGGTTTAACATATTATATTATGTGCTGTCCTGACATTTTATATTTCCTTTATTTTTATTACCCATTTTATGCTTGTTGACGAACCCACTATAACAACTTTTGAAAAAATAAATTTTTATTTATATTATTGTATATTATAAAATGTATAATATACTATAGCATACATAATATTAGATATAGAATAGAGACGGAATAAATAGCTATGAATATAACCACTATTTTAGTGTGGTATACCGTATGTACCTATACACCTCACCACTTAGCTCATCACATCTTAATTTTAAAGTTATACGTCTTATAAATAAACACTATTTGTCTACAATTTAATAATCAAACGCCATCGTTTTTAAATTTTTTTTTTTCCGGGAATAATGCGAGTGTGTTTGCTGATGAGAATCATCGAATACATCACGGTGATCTATACCGAACGACCATATTTTCTGGTTCTGCTTGTTTTTATGAAAGCGGAGAATCTATACCCCAAACGAATTCAACGGACATGCAGATAAGTACCTACTACGGCTATGAGAGCGCTGTAATTTATAAATGAACACGGAATAATATATCATACATTTTCCATGGCGTGCTTATTATTATAATATATTGATTTCCATATAATGAGGCGCAGTAGACGCTCGTTATTATTTCACTTGGTCGCGGCATGTCTGCTCTTAAAAAAAAAAGTGTAAAAAAAATATAAGTTCGATTCATCAGATACTATATATATGTAATGCGTATAATATTATAATTCACTGTGGTTAAATGCTTTCAATTTCTGAACAACTAGTGCAGGTACTGTAAACTACGGGTACTGACTACTGACTGCAGTATAGTAAGTTGATGTCACGGCGCCTGAGTAAATATAACCTACACCCGACAGCCCGAGTATTCTAATTCGTTTTTCACTTTGTTGTGTGTGATTTTATTTAAATGTTCAAGTCGGTTGTTATAACGATGAAAGGGAAATGATTGAAAAACCCCACATCACTACGATAATATTATGGCCTGCACTGTAGCAGCTGTCGTATATACAAAATATCGTATTATTTTTACGAAGAAATTGTTTCGATAAAAAATGATAATTAAAAGAATAAACGGCGAAACCGCGGCGTGTTTCATTAACGAAGCGAAAAAAAATTTTTAAACAAAAAAAATAATACCCCATAATATTATAATGAACCCGCGGGTTTGAACATGCGCGCCGTCCCTGCAAAACGACCGTGACTGCGATGACGCGGTCGTCGTCGGTAGTGGTGGTGGTGGTGGTGATGGTATAAACCGTTTAAACGGTAATGCAAACTTGCAGTCCCTATGTAATGCGCCGGGGACTCGTCGTCGTCGTGTATAAATATATTATAAAATCGTTAAAACGCGTTTGCAGCGGAACGCGCGCGTGCTAATTGATTTAAGTGCGCGCCGGTGAAAAGGATTTGCAGGACTCTCGGCGGCGTCCGTGCGTGTGTGTGTGCGTGTGCGTGAAATTGATAATCAAATGAAACTCTACCGATTCCGAACAACAATTTCGGACGAAATCGGATTAAAATCGATCGGGTAATAAGCGCGTGTTCCCGCGTACCTACCTCTAACCGTCTCTGTCTCTATATATAATCTCGAGTTAAAACTCGGTGTATTATAGCCGTATAGTGTGTGTGTGTGTGTGTGTGTGTGTGTGTGTGTGTGTGTATACAGGTCAATATAACGACACCACCGCCTGCACGCGGTCGCCGCCGCGGTCGGCTGGTCCAGAAAATATAGAAGTCCGAGTTAACACGGTGTGTATATATATATATAGTTACGTAAAGTGTACGACTATAAAATAACCATCGGAGAAGGTTGTGTGTACCTATTATCTACAGCTATAATATACACTGATGGACGCTACTCGTTTGGGGCGCAGACCTGCTCCTAATGCAATAAACACAATTCAATACGCATCAAATTCTCGTTGCTACGGATACCGAGAAACTATTACCGGATCCGGACGTCGGCAATTTCGTCGTTACCTAACCTAACCCAACCTGGAAATGTCATCGATAATTATTATTATTATACACTTCAGTATTTTTTATGATATAATATTATATGTATTGTGCGCAACTATATGAGCCGCATTTGGAGTAAAAATGTAAAATCACGGGGTACAGCGAGCATCTTGACTAATAATTTTTAAAATTCAATTGCGTGTGATGTTTAATGAAGCCTCGGAGCAGTTCGTGGACAAAATTGGTGGGGTGGAAATTTCTACCCCTTGTTACCCCTTAGTGACGCCTATGAGTACACCATATAACCCTATACACCAAATCATTCGACTCGGCTGGCCTTAGATTGCCATATTTGACTGCTGACTACAGTACGTGTGTTAACGCATGGAGATAATAATGCGTGAATAACTCTATTTAATTTTTTGAAAAAAAAAATACGTTTATATAACAAAACTATAATAATATGGATACGATATTGTATTCGCTATTGTGGTAAAAATCTCACGAGTGCCTCGGCTGTCGCCTATTTTAGCGAGCTACAGAATTCGGTCTCCGCCGTTTTGCCGCCGGCCCCACCCGTCTTGCCGATGTTGGCGATTAATGATCGAGACAAAATTATCATCGTCGTCGTCATTGTCGTCACAAAAAAGCGGTGACACATGGTCACTCGCGCCTCTGTGGAGGTCGCTCGCGAAATTTACGCGGACTTCCGCCTTAACCTTCCTTCTATTTTTGAACGCGATACTGTAACAATAATACACACGACGCGCGCGCGAGCGTAATATACTTCGTAGCAAAGTTATATAATAATAATATAAAAGTATTCTATGTACATACGACCCGCGGAGACGGCCGGCAGAGGCGGGATGGCCCTGAAACGACCTTTGACGTCTACAACTACACTTGCGTATAATATTATTATAATGTATGTTCACTGTACAACCTCTTTTCCTTCTCCTATTATTAGCCACAACACACTGACCGTCGTCGTCGTCGTCGTCGTCGCACAATAATTAATATATGTATAATATTTGATGTTTCGAACGTGTACATAATATGTACAGGGTGTCCCATAAGGTGCGCAACTTCTAAATCTGCCGCCATTTTTTAAATATTTTGTTGGCAGCCCTGTGTTCATCGTTTCTCATCAACAACTACTAATTAAATCGGGGCAACAGTAGATACGATGTAGAAATGATGATGAGAACAGGGCTGCCAATAAAATTTTTAAAAAAAATGGCGGCAGATTTAACAGTTGCACACTTTATGGGACACCCTGTATACTACTACGACGACGCGACGGTCCATTAGCCGAGTAATAATATTGTCGCAGTAGTAGTAACTAGTAGTAGTAGTAGTAGTAGTATTATAATATTGTACGCAGCGAATCCCGCGTAAAAATAGAAACGTGTGAAATGTGTAAAATTATTATTACGCGGTTCACTTGGGCTGTAGTAGTAATGTTATTACTACATTAACCAATGCCATTATTATTATTATTATTATTATTATTGTTGGGACCGATTCCGTTTTTCACACGAGTCGCGCGAGTCTTGTTTTCGCCGCGATACAACGGAATTCGAATGACGTGTCCCGGCGCACATGCCGAGATTTCAATCTTTTCGTTCGGAGATTTCGATTTTTTTCCTCTCATACCCATCGAAACGTTAGATGTTTTTATCTCTGTGTGATATGAATATAATATAATATAAATTGGTATAATATAATTAATAATGACGTATTGAAATGCAATATGGAATTGATTCCTTTTCAGAGAAACGAATGAGTAGGAATTGATTCCATTATTTTTTTTTTTAAGGAATAGGTACGTAAATAGTGTAATTATTTTGCCCTGTTCGGAAATGCGTTTTAAAACACATTTGGGGCGGAGAAACATTTCGTTTATGAAGTTTTTAACCAAATAGAGAAATATTTAAAATAATATTTTTTACACATTTGTACTTCAAATTACAATACTTAGGATGTATAATAAAATAATTTTATCAAGTTTTATTAATAATTTTAACGTAAGCTAAAGTAATGACATGAAATATGTAAAATATTATTGATATTTTAATATAACTGCATAGTTAACTTAGGTACTAATATAAATTTATATTATATATTTAAGATATTTATAATATTAAGTTAATATTTGAACTATTTTGTTGTTAATATAATCTACAGCGATTAAGTAATAAATAATGAAGCTGACATTATTCTTTTAACAATACGCAAATTTATAAACAATATAAACTTAAATAGATGTAACTGCTTGTAACAAATAGTTAGTGGTGTGGCCCAAATCTATTTGTCTGACCGACAAACAAATTTTATAACTATATAGTATCTTTTGTATTAGTTACATTTGTAATAATAAAAATGTTTTTCTATTTCAATAATTTAGCTTCATCAAAATCAATAAAACGTATTTAATGTTAAAATAACATAATAACAGTATAATTATATTTAGCTAATGGCCTTAGTTGCCGGGCTCAATATCAAAAAAAAAAAAAAAAGTATAATTATATTTTAAAAACTATGATATTATGTAAGTGTGTATAAAGTTTATGAACTAATCTATATTTTAAATGACCTTGTATTAGCAGTTTAATAATGATCAACTAATGAACTTTACAAGGTAATGCTCTCTATAAGACGGCTATATCGGCGGCTTAAGTTTTATTATTTTGCGGTTCGTACAGTATGTAAAACCACCAAATACAATAATTGCTTTCATCACTTCTCCTCAGCTGTTTAAAGTTTCTAATACATTAAAATAATATAATATACGATTGCCAGACCTATGCCGAACGGTAATGAATGAACTGTTGGAGGTCACCAAAAAATTAGCTAACCAACAACCATATATGTTTAAATTTTGTTATAACTACTCATAAGCATAACTATACGTTTGTATAATATGAATTCTTATTTCTTGTGGATAATGACATTTCGATTTTTTGCGTTATATTTGAACATATTGTATAGGTATGAGGAATTTTATTTTCTCTACAATTGTGTTTATTCCTATTTATAGTTTATACATATGGAAAAACAAATTAAATAATATGTTTATATATAGGTATTATGATTTTATTCGTGTTTACATATTATAACAATTCATAATGAATATCAATTAATTTAAATGTCAGAATTGAATGGTCCGGTAAAAAAAAAAATATTATTTTAATAACTATCAAATTCAAAGGCGAAAATATTATCTGCAACAGCTGCGATAATGCCGCATAAATGCATGATACATGTAACATTGCAGTTTTATGTTTAAACATAAATATGTACGTATAAGATCGTTCTGTTAGTCCAAACTAAAGTTACAGGTACGAAAAAAAATCAACACTAGCTGGTAGCTGTGTGATTTATCATAAACAATGTTGACAGAAACCAACTATCTATCGTTAGAATTTCGAGCTCTTGCAAATATTTAGATGAAACGAAAGATATCACCACTCCAGTTGAGACTTCCGTGTGGATTGTTAGGAATGTGGAAGGAAGCCAACGGATTTTATTCAAAAACGTCTTCACGCATAAAATATGAGTGTTTCTGATGGGCACATGTTAAATGAAATACTGCATTTCATGGCTTACTTCTGTAAAATATAATTTTTCTCATACTACTGCACCATGATTGTTAGTTGTTTGGATTCTGACGGAGCGATGAATATGTATTGATTTTACAATGATGTATGTTTTTTTTTGAGATTGTAATTTGTAGGTATATACGATACATTATAGTAGACAAAATACTTAGATTATCAACTTTGAGCGTGGTTTATGATAAAAAAAAAAAATGTAAATCTAGTACGTAAATTTAAGATGTCTAAACAAAAATTCGCAGTATTTTTCAAGATAATCGGGAATAATAAAAGAAAACTAATGAAATTCTAGAATTTTTATGTAAAACTAGTTTTTTGAGAAAATCAATTTTTTTGGTGTAAATCAAAAACGAATAAATGTAGATAGGTACTTGAAATTTTACAAAATTTTTACATTAGGTATCATATTTCATACATATTATCTCATAATTTTAAAAATATTTTGTATTTGTTTGAGCTATTTATAGACATTTGAATTTTTTTTGTTTGGTTTTTTATTCATATAAATATTGATAAAAATAAACACTAGGTCAAACAGTTTGAAAATGTAATGTAAAGTTCTATCAGTTCATATTGCAGACTGGGACAAAAAAATCTAAAAAATATATAAACTTGAAGAATTTTGATAAAATTTGATATTTAAATTCAGATATGGATTTCAGGTATTTTGTTAAAATTTAAAAATTTGTTCATGCGGCTTTGAAACTTTTACGTGTACCTATTATTATATTTTAATTGTGCACACAATGACATTTTCAATGCATTTAGTTTAGTTTTATTACATTGCCTAATTATATTTTATAATGTGTTACTACTAATTGTATAATTATTTACTATAATAATTATAATATATTAATATCAATATATTTGTATGGTAATTGGCTAATAGACCGTCTCCACTGAGAATCGTTTTTCGTATACAATGATTTATCATTAAATTTAACAAATCTATTACAGTGATCCACTCAATGACTAGGTACATTCGACTCCTATACTGTACCTAGAGGATATTATATACTATATAGATTGATTATCGACTTTCCCCCTTTTATTAAAACAAACATGACATGGTTATAGTTATTTTTTCGAGTATGTTTTATAATATATGGTTAAAAGATATGTGAAATATATTTTACTAAAGAGTATTTCCAGCGAAATTCTCATTTCGGAACTGAAAAAAAAATAGCCTTTCAGAAATCTAGCCCTGTATGAACGCGGTGCCTTCTCGCCTTTATGCGTTAGTCCATGCAGTCCCGGCCGGTGCGAATTATGAGGCAAAGACGTCCGTCATTTGCACAAATTTCTTTAAACGGATATGCCATGGGAATTTCAGTGTCAAACTATACGTAAAAGCGCCGTAAGTGTGTACCAGCAGAAGTACTATTTATACCGGTGTACGGCGGGCGGTCATGGGACGGGACGGGATTTATGTGGCGTATTTATAAATTATAATATATATACCAACCCTCGACGACGACGTCTAAAAGTTTTTTGACATTACGCGTGAAACATTTGGGGAAGGGGGTAAAAGTTCGCCGAAAATATTAATATTTAGACGAAAACGACAGGCACGTACGTGGCCGAAGCTTACGCTAAAGAAATGAGCTGCGTATAAGCCGACATTGCTAGTGTTATTAAACCCTATATTTCCGCTGTATTGCGAGTCTGTCTGTGTCTCGCTCTCGTTATAATGCTAAGGTCTTTGAGCGCATTATACAGGGCGCACGCTAGCTGCTGTGTTGTAGGTAAATCAGCTATACATATATATATATTAATATATTATACATGTATTATGTTTAGCGCACGGCTATAATATAATATTAATAACGTATTAAATGCAATTCGTCGCGGGTATATTATTACCGCGGATCGTTTTTGAACGTCATCTGCGACAGAATAACTAACTAAACGCAATTACCAATATCATGTCTTTTTTCATCTTCCGTATGTGTTAATATTATAGCTGGGGGACCGGTCCAACCGAATGCCATAATATTATAATATATTATGTAGTTAATATAATATTAAAATGCAATCGTAAAATTAAAACAGCGCGTCTTTCATAACGTGGTGCGTATTGCAAGCCGAAATTCTCCACTTATAAATGAACGACATATAAAAAGGGTAAATGAGATAACATACAACTGATGAAATTGGGAACGCAACTATATATGCTGGTGAGATGTTAAAAAAAAATAATTTGTTTAATTGCTTACCGAAATTTCAATTATAAAATGCATCGACGTTGAAATCGGTTTCGGATAGTTGGGTGGTCTCGTTAAAATAACTATTCGAAAAAAACTATATATAATTTTGAACACGACTAACCGATGAGCATATACAATGAATAAACGGGTCTAAGTTTAATATAACACTCGACCGACACAACTGCGCGCGTGCACGTCGATTTTAGACTCTTGTGTTTATGTAGAGAAGAATCAGCGAAATTTTAATCAATCATTTGCACTCGGGTATAATATGTTCCCGGTGGGTTGACTTTCTGATACGTTTTTCACACTTTCATAAAGAGTGCCCTCGTGCGCCTGTATAGTGGGATTACGACACGGGATAAGTAACAGTATGAACTATATATTGACGAGCTGGTCGATAAGGCTTAAATACTAGAGAGTAGAGTAGTGGAGTACGTACATGAAAGAGGCAAAAGCTATTGAAAGATTTATAATAAATAATACAAATGTAATTAATTTACAGGAATAAAACGTTGAGAGGGAAAGTAAGTCATAGTTGTGAATATATATTATGGGCTATATATATCGAGTACCTATAATACTCTATATAAGTACAATAGTATGGATAATTATGATTTCATAATTTCAATAGAATGCAGGGGTGAGTCTGAGAATGAAAATATGGCCGGGTTGGACACATAATATGCGCCAATAAGCCATATTAATTAAATAATCGTAGCTTTAAAAGGTGATAATATTACTAACTAAAAAGTATTACACCTTTTTGAAAATTAACTAATATCAATGATAACCAATCTTTAAAATATTATAAAAGGGGGTTTTAGCCCCCCTTATACCCACCATTAGATATAATATAGTTTTCCTTTTGTAATTAAAAACGGAACTGCTTTTCAGTCATACATATAAGGACTGTGAAACAAAAGACCGACCAATTAAAGGCCAACAATTGATTAATTATTATAAGTTTCATATGATAAATATGTAAGATAAATGAGAAAAATTAAAAAATTAAAATTAAATTAAAAATTACAGATGGATTTTTGATTTTGTTTGATATCGCACTTAATCGCGGTCCACTAGAATTATCGTAATTCTATAGGGGTACGCGGCGTTTTCTGTACTTTTTAGTTTTAATTCATCTTATCATAATACTATAAGATTTCTAACTCATAAAGTTGTTCATAACTTGCATAAAAGAAGTTAGCATATACCTAATATATATATATATAACTTACCAACTAAATATTATACTTTACGTAGGTACATAATATATAATTGTTATAGACTATAGTATAATATATTTATAATAGTAGACAAACTGTTACTGCATTATCTAGGCATCTATTAATAAAATAAATTTGAAAAATATTATGTTACCTATAGGTTTTGAGACAAATTTTAATATAATTTGTAAAACAATTTTTAAAAAATAGTAAATCATGTTCTATATTTATTGATGAAAATAAAAAATTTAAATTTGAGTTAAAATTAATAATTTATTTGTAATTCTTCGTATTATGTTTTGTTCTGTATGAATTTTACTAGTTTTTATTTGGTTTTGACTTTTGACTTAGGTAGGTATTTTTTATTTTGCATTGTTATTTAAGAAGAAATAATTTCAATTTCATCATCGAAATAATACATTTTTTTATTTTAACATAAAACTGTGTTAGTAGTCAATTTATCTTACCCAGCACGGCAGCATGTGTTGTTGATTTTTTCTCATTTCCTCAATAGCTATGCGATAACATCCAACGTGATAACGTGATAACGTTGGCTCTTTGTCTCGTGACCTTCCCAGTTAAAACATATTTGACCATTTGACTGTCAATCTTATATCTATATAAAAATAAGAATAAAAATAAATACAAAATCTCTGAAATCCCTTGATTTCAGTTGTCTCTCTTTTTCATTTTATTTTTCCACAGTCACATTTCGTCAAAAATTAACCACCTTAGAAATTATTCATAGTTAAAAGGCAAATTTGCATTGGCTTAAATTTATAATTATATTTGAATATTTAAATTGTAATAATACAAATCATGTTTATATAAAACAAAAAATTATTTAAAATGGTTTACTGTTTTCAAAAAAATATTTTAAAACTGTTTTAGTTTAATGATTGTAATTTAAAATTATTTTCGGTATTTTAGATTTTGAGCGAAGCGATGAATGATGTATTGATTTTACAATGATGTGTGTTTTTTTTTTGTGTTTGTCATCACTTTTTAGGACAGTAAAAGTGCTTGGATTTTCTTCAACAGTAACTTTTCTGATAGGAAAGTGAATCTAGATGGTACTTTGGGGGGTCGAAAGTAAAAATTAGTTTTCAAACGTGACGTGAAAAACAAATGAAAAATTAAGGAAAAACGGAAATTTTTACGCAAAATCTGTTTTTGAGAAAATCGATTTTGGTTTTTGGTGCAACTTTAAAACAAATGACCGTGGGTACATGAAATTTTGACAGAATGTTTATATTGGAATTTTCTATCCACCATAACATTTTCCAAATATTTTATATTACAGACATTTTCAGTTTCCATTTTTTTTAGTTTTTTTTTCTATAAATATCAATAAAATTTTATTTGTTGGGTAAAAAAGCTTGAAAATTTAATATAAAGCTCATAGGTTATTGTTTCAAAGGCAGATGAAAAATTTAAAATCCTAAGTCACAGTTTTTATTTATAAGCATTTAACATGTTCAAATCTTGACAAAATACGGAAAAATCACGAAAATTAGCAAATTATTTTGAGTTGAGAATTCATAAAAATTTTTCTTTTTAAATCTAAGATTTTAAAATGTAATACAATATCATCCATAAGTTTGTCTACTTTTATCAAAAAAAAAATGTCTACAAGAAAGTCAAATTCAATTTTTATGAGCGTTTGAAATTCATATTTTTACAACATTTGATATTCACTCGATATCTCATGTAACGATTTTCTTATTTTGTAATTAAAAAAGGTATTACTGTAGATACTTGAAAATGTCACTGATTGTTTGTATTAGCATTTTCTATACACGATAACATTTTGAAAATATTTTGACTTATTTTGAGCTGTTTACGGACATTGTCAGTTTTCAATTTTTTTAGTTTTTATTTCTATAAATATCAATAAAATTTTATTTGTTGGGTAAAAAAGCGTAAAAATGTAATATAAGGCTCCTGATATATCGTTCTAATAGCAGTTGAAAAATATTAAAAATACATAGACATAATTTTTTTTTATAAGCATTTAAAGTTCAAATTTTGACAAAACTTATCCAGTTTATAATTTACTAATTATTTTGTAGTTAAAAATTTATAAAATGTTCAACTTTTATAGCTAAGGATTGAAAATTGAAAACAAAGCTCCACGTAAATAGGTTATATATAAATTACTTTATTCACAATAATATCATCAAATATACTTGGTAATATCATAGGCCGACTGACCGTTTTCGCTCAGGATCGTTTTTCTTATACAATGATATTATATCATTGAGTTCAAATTTAACACCATTGAATCTATTACAGTTACCCACTTGTAACCTACTGTACAGCAGAGCGACATCCACTTACCCACCTTTTTTTATTAATACATTGCAGTACCTATGTAGTTAATGTTTTTTTATCATAACTTCGTTTAAAAACGTATACTCAAAATGTATTTTTATTTTATTTATTATGTTTAATTAATGATGATTGAATGACACATAGCACTTCTATTTACTAAATTATTAAAACAAATAATTTATATTTTAGCGTGTTATCTTAAATAAATAACTTGATTGATATTTACTGATGAAATCGACTTTAAGTGTTTCACTTTATTGAAATTATATTAGATACGAAAAAGTTGGTTTTTCTGGGCTTTTATTACTTGTGGTTTGGTTGCATTGGTGTGAATGCCACACAGATTTCTTCATCTTAAAATGTACAGTTTTGAGTTTAGACACATAATGGTTTTATTTGTCAGTTTTTTTTTTTTTACTTAACTAGACACTGTAATATTCCCGCGGGAGTCGAGACATGAAATATAGTACTTAGAATCTTTCGAGAAACTGCAAAATCTATATTTAATCATTCCTTTATCACAGAGTTTTTAATCTTACCCTTGAATGAAACACCGAGTTAGAAGTTCTAAGCCCACTTTTTCATCAAAGCAGTAAGACGTCGTTTCTCTTTGTCGAGTATGGATTGACGAGTGTGAGCATGTTTTTAAAAAGTGTGTTTGATTTGGTATAGTACTGCATTATCCAAATAAAGATAAAAATTAGAAACCACATATTATTAAAGTTATATAAATAAAAACAATTCAAACCTGACCGTATTGCTGTATACAATTTACTATTAAGTATTTAGTACAGAACAAACTCTGAGTGCACCGAAAAATCTTCAGTTATCGGGTAAACAATTTAATTTTGTTAAAATACAAAACTAAACATAAACTAGTTAAAAAGTTTTAGGCAAGTTTTAAAGCCATTTAAGAAATTCGCTTTTCGTTTAATCGAGTATTTTTTTTTTTTTTTTAATTAAACGTTTTATCTTAACGAGTCTGGTTTTTAACAAGGATAATCATATTATTTTAAACCATTTTGAACTTAATGTTTTTGTTTATCTAAAAGTTAATGACAATGTAATTATGATTTTTAATACAAAATAATAATAACTGAATGTCTTATAGCGATTAACTTAATTAAAGTTGTTTATAATAATACATTTTCAAATTAAACTGTACTTATTATTTTGTTTAGGTATATGAACAAGAGTGAAGAGAACGAGTAAAACATGCCTTTGTTATTTACATTGATCGTTGACGAAGTATGTAAAGTTTTAATTATTTCTAATATTAAAATTGTTTAAAAAAATTAATATATTATATGAATTGTATTGTTATCTTACAACGTCAATGTAATATATATATATATCATATATGTGTAGTATATGTACATTAATTCTTTATTGTAATACGCAACTTTGTAATTTGTATCTAGTAATATTTAATAAGAAATTTAAAGCCACACAGCTGACCACGCGTTTCTACACAACTAACTTCAGTGATTCCATTGACTTTAGTTATGGTGGACTATAATTTTAGAATTTAGAATTTTCAGGTATTCACTGTTAACACTGCATGGACCGGCATCATCGAAGACACTGCAGCGTCTATATCAGATGAAAAACGAAAATTATCATCCCTCATAAAACATTACGAGCGTTATGCTTTTTGGTTAAAATAAACAATACTAGTTGACAAATTAATGTTTTCTGTTTCTGTTTTTGAGCCTTAAGTCCCATTGTTAATTGTATTAGAAATAAAACAAAAGCAAGATGTTGATTTTAGTTTATAATGATTTTTCGTTTATTCGCAATTAAACACACGCCAACATAATATAATATGTAAAAACAACAGGTATTAAGAAAGGCAAAATTTAGTCCAACATGAATAACATCACATACTATACCTAATTTTAAGTTCGCCTAAAGTTCTCTAACAATGAATATTAATAACAGTGTTAGTAATTTGTAATTATACGTATACCTAGAGGCTAAGGGCTTGAAACAAAGCTGAAAAATTAAAGACATTTTTAAAAAAATTTCGCTAAGTAAGTTTACATAGACAAATAAGCTAACTTGAAAGCTGCTAATTTGTGTTTAATATTATTGAGTTAAAAGTTATTACATATACAAAGAATAACAGGTGAATTTATTTACAGTAAGAAATATTATATATAATTATTGCATGTCATAGAGTTCAAGTTAATTTAGGTACCCAGCTTATATTTACACGAAACCAACTTTAAACTGACACGTAAGTTCTATAACATATATTGGTAGGTATACATAAAATAAAAATATTATAAAGTAAATAACAAAAATATGTAACATTGAATGTTAAAATGATGTAGACAGTATTGTAGTCAATACACTTTAGAGCTTGAATAATATTTGTATATTATATGATACGCACACATACCTAATATACATGTACACTGCACAATATATATTATTATGTCGAATAATACACAGTTTTAATTTTCTATACACCGCGTCCTTCCTCCGCAATAATTTACCGGATTCCGTGTAAATAACAGACTTCATTTTAATTTTGTTTGAATAAATAATTGATTATGCTAATCGACGATGTATTTTTTGCCGGACGTGGGCAGAATATAATAATACGCGCAGAGCTTATATAAATACAATATATTATATATAAAAAAAAAGAAGAATAAGAAGAAAAAAGAAAAGAAAAAACCTTGTAGCCGCTCGGAAAGTAGGTACAATATAATAATATATTATGTGGGCAAATGGGAGATTGTCGTACTACGATAACTTCTAGCGGGAGACGGTCGCGGTCGCCGGGCGACGCGTCTATCGGTCGTACACGTCGTTTTCGCCCGTGATCGCCCGCTCGGACGGCGACAATATTATTTTTATTTGAATATTTCGAAACGAACTTTAACAACATGCGTGCCCCACATAATACTTACGGTAGTACTGCGATGTAAAGGCACTTTGCTGAGCCTGGCGCGTCTCGATTCTCCGCCTGCAATGACGCTGACGCCCGCGTTAATTATAATATTATTACCGTGGTATAGGTACAACAGCATCACGAGTATTATCGCAACGATGCTAAACCGACGGTCGTGATAAAAACGAAATCCGTACCGCCGCGGGGTTTTCCACACATCTATATTATAATACGCGCGCATACATTATATTATGAATTGTAATAATATTGTAATGAAGCATATAAGTACGACGTCATATTATTATTATATACGCGGAGCGCGTGCTCGCGGAGGACATTGCGGATCCGAGCGAGCCTTTTTAAATTGAAATATCTCCTCGTCCTCGCACATTATCCCCGGTGTTACAATAACGATATCATAGAGTATAAATATAAACACGCTGCAGCAGCACATTCAACACGCGGACGGACGGCCGGAATGGCAGTGAAAATAAGTCAGTCGTGCACATTCCTGCACGTTAAGACGACCGACGCAAAGTATATTATATTATGATTGTGTATAGGTACGCGGCGTGTACTTAAATGTAATTTTGAGACCGCTCGCCGGGCTGCAAAAGCAAAAAAACAACACGATGCCGAGATGACCGCAAGTGCGGTGCACGGACAGTCGTCGGCGATTTTGACGGCACTCGTACCGAAGGTGTTGTTTCGTCTCGTTTTTGAGGTCACCGCCGCCGTGGTCCATCGAGATATGCGATTTTAAATTTAATTACGATAATATTTAACGTCAGCGCATCGGATCGCATGATATATTATTATAACGCGCGCGTAAAAAGAAAAACACATACCGCGTCGACGTTCGAACTGGATATCGCGGTGTATGCGAGACGTATAAGGTACCTAGCTATATACCTTGGTACTTGCACCAGTGTATCGTCTTACACCTCATATAATAAAGGTATAGAGCGCGAATATTATGTGCACTTAATCGCTATTCATTATACTCTATCCGCACTGCAGACATCGCATGCTCGCGGTCAAACGCCATTTTTTCCTCGGCGGGTATACAATATAATATATATACTACACATAGTATATTATATAATATGCGAATCGCAGTCCGATCCAGCGAGCTCATCATCGACCTTATACGAAGCGAAATATGACTGCAATAATGACAGCCCGTGGGCGATGGCGAACACGATATTATTCCGATCCAGGACCGCAGTTTAGGGAATCTAAATAATATTATATTGATTACAATATAGCCTCTATATGGCGGCCTGCTGCATGTCTATACCGAAGTTTAAAAAGGTTTACGTAGTAATTATTTTTTAACTACACGACCATTTTAATATTATAAAATCTGTGCACGGTGATATTATATGTGAAACAGACCACGTTTACAATAATAACGATCGTACACGCTCACTTTATTGCAAAACAATTCAGTCAATTTTTTTAGTTCAATATTTTGTCATTTGTGGGTTTGTGGGGGTCCCCGCAGCCTCCCCGTGGCTCAGACTCCAGTACTCCGCCGTAACCCATTTGCTGACTTCCAACGGCCGTTGAAATGCAATCATAATCGGTTGTGGCCTGTGCATGCGCCGCGTAGGTATTTCTAGTTCCCACACATATATGATATGTATTAGTATTATACTATTTTGATATTTTATAACTTATTACGTGTTGTAAAAAAAAAAAAAAAAACAATTTTGACGATAATATTAAAATATTATATCGTCATACATAATATCGAAATACGTATAGGTATACCGAACGTGGCTACACACATTTGTCCGGAAAACCGCGAGTCTTGCACACGTCGCCGCCGTGTATACACCTGGTTTCACGACATTACGGGCACACGAATACGTCATGACCCGAGAAGTATAGAGGTTTTATGTACCACGTGGGCCGCGGTCACCCGTTTGCCGTTCGTAATATTAGAACTCCATACCGAGGTGGACGTTTTTCGGTAGCCATTTCGAAATTTCCGTCGTTGTTGGTCATCTCGAAACGCTTTCGAATTCGACCGCGTTGCGAGCAGACCTGTAATCCGATACGTCGTTTATTACGGCCGCATATTATAACGATCGACGTTCGTTCGGGCGAGTGTGAAGAAAAGACGTTGGCGATTTAATAGATTCGGTCCGCCGGGCACCGGCGATCGGGTGGAAAATAAATGATCGACGGGTTTACTGCAGACATATATACGTTACTGCAGCATACCGGACACACACCACCGTTGACGATCATATTTTGGACGATTTTGGGTTCGGAACAGGTTTTAAAAAATCGTTTTCGGTCGATTGTCGTCGATATGAAATACGGTAAATGGCTGTCCGCGAGGCATTTTCACACCGTCCGTGCGTTTACAAGATGATTATATTTTTAATGGCAGAAAACACTCGTTATCTCGGTCAATCGTTGTGTTTTCACAATATTTCTTTAAGGGGATTCCATACCGTGATTTTCTGTTTTTGTCTAACACACGCGCGACATAGGATTTTAGACGGATTCTTTGCCAAACATATCAATTGATCTAATGAAGTGATGAGAATTCTGAAAACAGATTTGAATTCGTCGTCAAGTCTACTTGAAATCGACGTTCCCACAATTTTGATTTTTTGATTTTAGCTTCTCCAAAAATTGAAATACAAAAATGTTTAAATATTTTTTTTTAATATGACGTTTTCTGGAATTTGGGGGACAATATCAAAAATTTGGGAAAGTCGATTTCAAGTAGACTTGACGACGAATTCAAATCTGTTTTCAGAATTCTTATCGCTTCAATATATCAATTGGAATGTTTGGCAAAAAAACACGTCTAAAATACTATGTCGCGCGTGTGTTAGACAAAAACAGAAAATCACGGTATCGAAACCCCTTAATAATATTTAGTTTGAAGTACTTATGAGTACACACATTTCGGTGGTATCCACTTCACTATACTCTTATTATTAAACTTTAAATGCGAATATTATTGATTAAAAACTATTACTTTGATAATAATTGTGGCTGTACGTTATACGTCGACGTATTCTTAAGTTATGAACACTGTTTTAATTCAGTCTATGAAATCAAAAACAATACTGAACATTTAAAAATACCTAATCCTAGTGAACCGTTGCTTTGAAAAGATCAGATTTTCTTTTAAAAATGTAGCGTTACGTAATTTAAAAAGTTTAAGCAAGTAGGCGCCTACTTCAAAATGTCGATTACGGTCAAGACCAAAAAAAATTATCGAAAATATAACGATATCAAGACGTGTTCACTGCGTATCGGCGATATGCCCTGTATAGTTTACACATACCTATCCCGTATTATAACCATTATGCATTACTTCTGTATAGGTACCTACTACCTACTGCAGCAGTAGAATATGGCACAACAATATTCCGGAATGGAAGTCGTATACCAACCCATATCATGTAGGTACTCGGTCACGCGGTGTATATTATTATTATTAATATTATTTAGTATACCTATAGTAATATCCGTCCGGGGATCGGACATAATAACACCGGACGAGTTCTATGAATATTATTCATCAAAATATAGGTTTCGGACGACCGCGCACGCAGAGAATATGCCCACGCCATAATATACGTGGAACTGTTGTACGTGTAAACAATAAATAATAATACGTTTTACGCAGCTGCAGGTATCTGCCAACCACTTCGTGCAGCGTACCTAAATTATCGTGTTTACGCGTCGGAAGAAATGGTTTAATTTTTGAAAAATTATCCATGACCGAACTGACTGTATAGGAAGCGGTCACGGTAGCGTTTACCTACGCAATTTGGCGTTCCGCCGTTGACGTCAAGTCGAGCTTTTAATAATAATTGATCTCTCCTTCGTATGATATACGATATACATATATTATTAAGTGCATTATTAACGTATTCTACTGTGGAAGTAATTTAGTAATTCAGAACTATATTTATAAATTACTAATTATTATAATATTATTATTATTATTATTATTATTATTATATGACAAACAGGTAGGTATACTTGCTATAACTTTGATTACTAAAACTGGTATTTCAGGTATAGGCGAAAAGCATTAATCTCCGACAAAAAAAAAGTGCATTTTCGGTATTTTCACTATATTCTGGTCTTAAGACGGTCTTAATAGCGTTTAATCTCGATAAATTTAT
Source organism: Metopolophium dirhodum (assembly GCF_019925205.1). Taxonomy (NCBI): domain Eukaryota; kingdom Metazoa; phylum Arthropoda; class Insecta; order Hemiptera; family Aphididae; genus Metopolophium; species Metopolophium dirhodum. The sequence continues at coordinate 33,775,764 of NC_083567.1, read as the reverse complement.
GAGTTCGGTATAATTAGGTTTCATTGGAATCCTTGAAATATAATTTCGACTACCTATGATTATTTTACAATTTACGTCACTACCTTTTACACAGTTTAATATAATATGAAGTACAGATTTTAAGTTATTTCTGTATACAGATTATTGATTTTGACGACGTTTTAAATGTTCTTAAGAAAATTACAAGTAACTTCAACAACTTTTTATAAAATAAATTATTTGAATTTTCGTTAACATATTTTAATGTTATGATTTCGGCATTCTCACATAATAATATATTATAAAATATCTATATTGAATACAGCATATAATTTATTTTTAAATATCATATTAATATAATATCAGGTATATTGTATTGAGTTACCTAGATATTGTTTTGACTTTTTGAGGTATAATATAATGTAAGCAAGCGACAGTTAGTATAGTCAAGAGTCGAGAGTCTATATTAATATAGATTTATTAAAATTTAACTATACTATTGATATGGCTATACAATACTAGTTCACTAGTAATCTACATTTATATAATAATAATAGGTATGCTTAGTAAATTTTCAGTTAGTTTTTAATGAAACCAAATTAAGTACCAATTTTTTTTAGTACCTATTAAATATGGTTAGATTTAAATACAGTTCTTGGGAAAAAAAATTGTGTCAAAATAATCATATGTATAGTTAATTTTTCATTTCATCGGATTTCAATTATACTCGATATGCATGTAGGTCTTTAGAGAATATTTCAATAATAAATAAAGGCACGTAATAATTATAATGAAACTGTATTATATTAGGTATCAGTTTGTACTGAATATATTCACGCATGTAAGTTATAAGTAACATTTTATTGATCCAATAATATCAAAATAGGTTTTAATAGGTACAAAAATGTTTGTTAACTGAATATTTTATCTAAAATTCCAGAGAATCGATTTTTTTAAAGTAAGACCTAAAAATAATAAAAACTGTTTTGAATACAGATATTATTATACCTAGAAATAAGTATGTGGGTTTATGTTGTGTTAAAATGTATGAAACCGCATCGGCCTATATTGACCTATATTCTATAATCTATAAATTACTAGCCAGTTGTAAGTAAATGTATGTAATTTTGTCATTTATCTAATACGATTTATAATCGAATATACGTAATAATAATATAATATTGATACGCGTTTAATAGTGATTCGAGTTGAAAATGTATTGTGGAAAGATTTTGGTGTCGGAAATGTATTATGACTTATGGCTATATACAGACGTGAATAGTGTTTGAATAAAGTCTTAGACTAGAATATATATAATTGTCAAATTTTCAACGATGAGCGACAAAACTCCTGTACAAACACTGTCTTTTGATAAATCAAAGCGTTTGTGTCCGTTATAAGACGTTAAGCCCACGTCAAAAGTCCGGACGAAATTCCTTTTTTAAAAAATAAATTTTTATTATATTGCTTTATCCGCCAACAATATATCACTGCACGTAAATTGCTTACGTAATATTACCATTGGCATGGAGATGGGAGTAGCCAGTAGAGATTTTTTTTATATTCATTAAATTTGTTCACGATGTTTTAAAATCAATGATGATTTCTGTTTAATTATGTGATGCTGTCATTTTCCAATGGAAAGTAACCAGATTAATTTATTTTTTGATACAATTAATACGAAATAATAATATGTCAATATAAAATATTTACCACCCACTAAATGGACTAAGTGATGTGCCACCTCGGGAAATATGGTACACTTGTCCCCCGCCTAAATACGTGCCTGTTGCTACTTGCTAAAGATACGATGTTAATGGCCCAAAATGTTCATTGATATTACAGTATCTTAAAATACGTATTGAAAAATTATAGTACTTATATGTAGTGTATACAGATAAATTTAGATTGAGTTACGAAATTAAAAAATAAATATAAAATTAATAGGTATAATATAAAGCTACGGTTTGATGTATTTGTATTTAATTGGTTATTTATTTTTATTTTTTACTGTATAAAGTCAAATTTGTGGGTTCAGAACCAAAGTGTGCAGCTATCTTAAATATCAAATTGCTCAGGAGGGCTATTTTAAACTATTTTCAACTTGAAACTATATTATATTTTTTCGTAATGAATGATTTTTAATGATTGGCACATCTAAAAATTCACAATGATGTTCTGCGTTAATACTAGCAATTTGTTATTTTTTAAATCAAAACTTAACGTAAAAAAAGCAATAATGTAAACAATTTTTTATAAGAAATAAAAAAGTTCTTCGGATAGAACCTTTTGGTCGTTAATAATCGAAAAATTTTCAAGGCTATAACTAGCTCAAAAAGATTCAAAATATTTCAAAAATGTAACCTTCCGTTGGAAATGCTAATATAAATATTTGGTAAACATTTCAAAGGTCTACAGTAATTATTATAGTTTTTGTGTTCACCAAAAAATAAAAATTGATTTTTTCAAAAATATGTTTTGCTTAAAACTTACCGTTTTTTTTTTGTTTTTCTTGATGCTTTCTAAAACTACTTGGAATTTTAAATTTAGACTTTCCAAAAGTACCAACTAGATTCTCTTTTCTATCAGAAAAGATGCTAATCTCGAAAATCAGATCATTTTTACTATCCAAAGTATTGATAAGACATAAAAATAACAACAGACATCATTGTAAAATCAATACATTCTTTCGCTCCACTCAGAATCTAAAACAAGAACAGGAAAATATAGTCCGTCTGATAGTCAAAAAATAAACCAATATTTGTGTTATCTCGGTCCTAATATACGAAATGATTATTATAAAATCTAAAAAAATAAAAATTGTTTGTTGCGGAACCTATTTGAGCGCAGGATAAACATTTTACACTTTATGATATATTTATTTCTATATGGGGGAGCGGAGTTTTGAACATTTTCAGGAGATATAAAATCACTTTTGCTCATGGGCCACAATAATACGGACGCGCAGTAAACATTCATCGAAAAAATGTGGTTATCAGAACATGCGGCGTGTGTTATGCAAAAGGTCCACGTTCTCGTGAAATCAAATACTCTGACGGCCATATTTCACGGAGCCAAAAGGTCCCGGTCGGCGGGGATCGAAGGCGGCGGCGGCGGCGGGGTAAAAAAAAAAGTTATTGCTCGGCTTCATTAACCGCACGGTGTAGAAGACGGCGTGTGGCAGGGGGCTAGGCTGTCGACGACGATGGTGTGCGGTGGTGTGCGGTGAGAAGAGTGGAGAGAGACGACGACGCTACGAATGAGTGGGGAAACGGTATATGTATAAGCAAAATTTATGTGTTCGTTAACACACGGCGGCCGACCAGGAATCGAAAACCTAGACCCATGAATTCACCTGTCACTCGATACGACGACGACGACGACGGCGGCGGCGGCGGCGGCGGCGACGACCTACCCAAGCCAATTCAAAATAGTTCTCGGCGGAAAAAAAAAAATAAATAAATATATAAATAATAATAATAATATTATAAAGGTTAGGTCGAGGTCTCCGACGGATTTTTTTTTTTTATTTTATCCCGAAGCCATTAACCGGCAATTAATATTATTGAATCGATGCATACCCGCGCACCTTGTAAAAATATAATAATAAAATATATTATACTATTACATACTTTTGGTCATTACACGTCGTGAGGTATACACGCGCGTGTGTGCGTGTCGAATCACACGGTCGATCACGGCAGGATTTTTGTTGTTTCGTATTTTTTTTTTTATTTTATTCGATTTTTATCTCAGAACGGGCGCGCCGTGTAATAATTTTTTTCTCCACCCAGCGAAAAACGTCTTAACGATGAACGTACGCTGCAGCAAACGCACGTCACACGAATATTATTCCATCATTTTTACAACAGTTATATTATTTTGTACACGCGTTTAATTAATACTTAAGCAGCGCCGCGGTGAAGTGTCCAACGCGTGAATCTGCTGGCTCGATTTAGCGGAAATCGTATTATATTTTCTCGAGAGCAAATGTCGTTTAAACGAGTCGAGTAAGCACAATAAAACATATGATAACCAAAAAAAAAATTGTTAAAAAAATATTTTTTTGTGATATAAATTTTATAATATATTATAATTTATAAAACATCATCTCGACTTCTAGTGACAAAAAAAAAATGGTGTACGATGTCATTACGCACACGTACATGTTATTAATATATTATTTATGTGTTTATGGTACCTATACTCACTATCTGTCGAATTGCGCGTTATGATTTATGATCGTAGCAAAGCGGACTGCAAAGTATATTTTATTTTAGATTATTAAGATTCAATCGAATATTAAATAATTCAACATGACGAAATACATATGATTATTCTAAATAAGTATATTATTTAATATTTTCTCAATACTGGCAAACATATTGTGTAGGTATAATCTCAAATTGTCTGAAGAAGATAAGCCATCGCGACAATCAATTAAAAATATGTTTTTATATGCGTTGTGAGGGGTAAAAATGGATTAAGACGACAAATAGGTATACTCCCAACTCTGGTTGTCATTTTTTTTTTTTAATGATATAGAAACTTTTTTCAAAAAATTTCTGTTTTAAGATCTTTTGAATCTAATATTTTTAACTGTAACGATTAAACATGTGATTAGTTTCATTACGTATTTTATTCCATAACGATTCTGTGCATATGTTTACAACTTGTGTATCAGCGTTTTTAATCGAATTAGCGAATATCTCCATAATAATATTACGCATTGTTATATTCTTCCCCTCGCGATGTCGTCATACTATGCGAGTTTCGCTGTACCCATATATACTATTATGTTAATATTATATTGTGTCGTGGACCACACTGGGTACCTCCTATAATATAATATAGTGATTGACGCGAATAATTCGACTCGGCTCGAGGACGTTTCGACGGTAGTAATTATTTATGGGCTACCTATATCCACCTACCTACGCGACGCATAATATTATGTATTTCACGTGTGACGTCTCAATGTACCATGATATTATAATGACGTGTGTTAAGTGTTTCTCGACGCACTGAAACACTGAACGACACTGTTACGGCGGTGACAATAATAATATATAACGTAATGTAGACGTATGTTGTGTGACGACGACGACGACAATAATAATAATATCACAACGCCGATTTGCGCGAGAACTGATGTAGGTAATGCACGGGGTGTCCATCAAAACTCACATTTAGTCTGTTGGGAGCGTCACACATAGCGTGTATATCGTAAACAGTTGTATCGGCCCGTATAATATTATCATGGGCTATTGCTCGCCATTACGACTATACACGGTAGTCTAATATGAATAAAAATATTAACGCCATACGTGCCATGGACGTGATAAAATACCGAAGGAATATGAGTTTTAACCGATAAGAACGGTAACGATGAGTACTCGTACATTATATTGCACACACCTCCGCAGGCATACTATGGCTACAGACTCGCCTCGGCGACAGACCAGTATTTAAAAATGTACGAAAACGACTTTTTTACAAATAAAAATACATCACCCAACTGCTCTGCAGCCGCGTGTACTTGTCTACGCGACATGGTAAAAAAAAATTGCGGAATGTCGATAATGCGCGTTTACATATATCATTACTATTATTACACGCTAATATTATGCGAGATATACCTATATTGTGTAATCAGTATATATTATAATAGCACGCGAAAAATTATACCAAACGTTTTCGGTCTATCTATTTTCATAACCGTGCCAAGGACGTTTACGTATGCTAAAATGCCTCTTCACTACATTTCGCACACATTTGTCACACATATACACACACACACACACACTCACACATGAACAGTAATAACAAAACAGTACAAAAAATAAAAATCCAATTTTACGTATAATTCGATATTTTCACAGAGCCACACACAGCAACCGTTTCAATGACCAAATCCTAAAATCCGCGTAATGTCTGACGACCACGTTAATAATTCTATTCATATAGCGCGCTAATCACCTCGGCTGGTATAATGTATATTGTAATAATATTATATACTGTATAATATTATATTCGTATTTTTTTAACAGTGTTTCGTGGCCGTTTAATAGCCTTCCTGCACACGACATCACATCGCATAACGTGTGTGTTTATAATATTATATATGCGAAAAAACCGTTCGAAACTATCATATTAATAATCATGCGACGGATCCGGCGTATAATCCGTAATATTGTGAATGATAGTAATGATAGTAATAATAGTAATAGCATACGTATGATCACGGCTGCAAGGTTTCACGATTACCACCCGGTCGATCAGTTCAAATCAGAAATCACTTTATTAGTGAGATAAAAATCCGATTCCGTGGTTCAATGTACAACTATTCTAAATATGCAATTTTATTTTGAATATTTTTGCATATTTTATACGTTGGTGCTGGTGCACATAAACTGCATAAACTGCATAAACTGCAGCATACTCCTTATTGCACATTAAAAAAAAAAAAAAAAAACGAATTAGGAAAAGCTGTTAGACACACATGTGTACCTTAGTAATATGGTGCCCTTGCATTGAGTATAATATTATGTTGGATAGCATAGCTACTTTTAATGAGACGTACCTTAAGTATTATTTCTCTACCCGTTCAAAATAATAATTCAAATTGAATATAATGTAACATATTATTTGGTGCATACAATATTCATGGTGTACAGCTGCAGTACCTATACTTAACAATATTAATATATATATATTCCGTTTCGAACCATCCCTCTGTCCCCGGTGTCTTGTGCCACACCATTATAATATCATGCAATGTTTCCCGACTTTTTTACCACCACGGACCAAACGAACTTTTGATAGGTCGAGCTGACCACCTCATTTTTATAAAATCTAGGAAAACCTTTTTTTGCTTATAAACAAGAATACACAAAAACAATTTATTAAAAAATGTTTTTATTGTAATCACTTTATCGTTTACAATTCATTATTAAATAGCATTATTATTATAATGTTGTGTATATGTTATTATAATTTATTGTATAATATTTCTGAATGCGATTTTCGAGCTTGACTTTCCTTGACCTGTCTTGGAATTCTACGGTGGATACTGTTGCTCATAGCTAAATGCATGTCGTCACTTGCTTATTTGTTATTACTGGTAGACTAGAAAATATTTGTTCACACACAAATATGTTGTCAAAAACACAAGTAAATAACGCAAGGAGATCTCCTGGAGTTGAATATGAAATATTGATCTTCTGCATCAGAATTCCTCAAGGTTCATACCATAATTCAACATTATATCTTTGTGGTCAATGTCATTTTGCAGTTTGATGAGTTACCTCTTTGATGATCTTCCGGAATAGCTTCAACTTTTGTATGAAAAAGGTTCCGAATTATTTTGAACACTATATTAACCCTTTTTCCGTTCCCGAAAGTATCAATAGTAAGTTCATTTTTTTAACCATTCCAGATGATTGTTTATGTTATGTCAAATTTTTATTCTAATATCAGCATTTTGATCATCTTTGACAAACGTTTGAAAAGTCTGAAATGACAAAAAGTTTTCATTTCAAATTTAATTCATCCGCAGATTTCATTAGCATTGAAATGCACGCATTCAAAAATAATACTTATTTTATAAATACAATAATTATCAATTATATTATAATATATCAGAATAATATTTATACAATATTTTGTATTAATATTTACTATGTTATATTATATTGTCATTGCGTGTGCAGAACCGCCTAAGACTTCCTGTGCTTTATATAATATAATTTAAACGTAAGTGTTAAGTGTGATCTCGCAAGCATAATAATGTATTATTTCGATTGGACGACGATTAGCCGTGCAGAAAAGTGATAATCTCTAAGATCGCATGTGCACAAACGTGCCAATGTGACCGACCTGCAGCCGCAAACGTTTTTACGTTTCGGATTCTTGACGAATAGTCGTATAGGGCATAGGCTAATCGCAGTTCTGTTTTTTTTATTCGTAGTGAAGCTCTTTATCAGACAGACGTTATTTACATCGTAAACCATATACACGAGAGCACAATAATTATTATATTACTATACCCATTATAAATCATTATGGTGTGTGTTTATCTCTATGGATGCGGTCATTGAACGAACAAACTCTAGTGGAATATGAAGAAAAAAAAGCTGAAAAAATCAACAATTTCGTCCTGACCTATAATGGTTATTAAAACTCTATATTATTATATAATCGTCAGTAGATATTTTCCACTCGAGTTTTTTTTTTCGGAGTTCAATTAACATTGCAGAGATAGGCCTATGTAGATAGGCATGTACGAATATTAATTTAGAACTCAAGTTTGCGCAATCGGCCATAAATACTTATATTGCGGGTATAGCATATACATACTAGGTGTGTGCGTAAAGGATATAATATACAAGTGCAAAAGTAATCAAGCATCATATTGAATTTTAATTTAGTCGTTTTTAAATATTTTCTGTACATTAATTGAACCTAACGAGTGACACGATTTGGCTTTGATGAGGGTAAAAATGTGTTGGTATACTACTTTCGCGAAAGCCGTGTGGGGAGAGTGGTGCAGATTAATAACGCACGAACTGAAGTTGTCATTTTACATTAAAACAATTTAACGAGTATACACGTGGTGTACTTGTAATGTTGATAATATTATTAGAGTATGACTTGTATTCCAACAGATTTATATAAATGGTTATAAAATTATATGTGTGTAATTTATTTTCATGACACTAAAAAAAAATGGGTTCTCAGAACTAAATTTTATAAAAAAAAAATGTAATAATTATGTTAATGATAAAAATAAAATAAACGAAGATCAAGAGATAGTAATAGGTATACTAGATATATATATAATAACAATAATAGACTAATAAGCTAACGATAATAATTTACGAGGATGCGCGAATTATTATTATATCACCAGTGAATAACTCGTATTAATTTGATTTTCAATGTAAGATGGTATAGGTGCACAAGATTTTCTAGGTATTAATTTATTGAACTCCGTACGGTGAGGTTTTAAGCTTGGAGCGTACGAAAGTACAATTAATTTAATTACTTAACATGGGCGGATTGAAACTCAAAGCAGGTCCAGCAAAATATAATAAAACTGAATGTCGTAAAAGCTAAAGCTAAACATACAATGAATTCATTTTTCTACCATTATAGATTATTTTTTTTAATTTCTATAGGTATTACAGATGACTCATTTGACTTATATTCTATTTCACCTTTTCAATTCGGTTTATCAATCACAGTGTTAAAATTGTTCAAAATAATAAAATGCTTATCAATTATTATAAACACGTGCAAATAATTTTTTTTTTTTAACAACAGGTATCTAGCAGACCATGAATAATTTACTACGCATCGTCATGGCCCAATTATTCGTCCCTGATAACTTTCAACTATGTTTAATAATCCTAATAGAAAATCTCGATGCTAAAATCAATTACCATAAAACATGATATTCACGATCGTGTTCATCACGTATATTCGCGTGAGTGCGGAGACCGTGATCCTTAGAACTTATTTACATTTACTTAAATTCCCTTTTCCAAAATGCGTTGTTCCAAAGTGCAATAAATGTAATGATATAATAACGTATATTTTGTAATAAATATAAATGTAAAATCCTGCTATTCGCATAATGCATTCCCGGGTTACATAGTCTTGGGTTTTACTCTAAAGCTAATTCCTATAGATTTTCCATTTACCATATTAGAATCAATGTGCAGTGGTTTGCAGTTAAAGTTAACATAATATTAAGTGAACGTCGTAACCACATGTGTTGTCTCCGTCTGACACTCGTACGATAAACCAAATTTCCGTTCGATAGTTTCAATATGGAGCTGTCAGTTTTCATATTAGAGTTAATGTGCTTAGTTAGTTAATGACCTAATATCAAAGTTTAGAGTATCAACATTTTCTGTGTTATCTCTCGTTGATTTTTTACAATGTTTTGATTTTTAAGTGAATTATGAGCATTTTCAAATATGGTTAAGAAAAAAACGAGACTATAGTGGTTTAGAATTTACTGTGGAAAACCATAGAGTTGACGAACGAAAAGTGTAAGGGAAAATAGAAATTGCTCGATTTATGTACGAAATTGAAAGGAAGCATTATTACATATAGAATTGGGTTTAATGCGTGTGAATGGACGATATAATATATATATATGGTTTTTTGTATAGGTTTTTAAAGACCCGATTTCGGTAAACCAAGCCATCGCGTGGTTCTAAGGTTCACGCGAAGAACGCGATTATTAATACCAGATAGGAGAACCGGGTTATAAAAATATGTTATAATTAATACCTCAGGTAACCCGGAGGCCAGCAGTTTTAGGCTCCTTGCAGTTAATGGCGTGGGAGCCGTCCACTACCGCCGCAAATGCGTAAAACTATAGCCTGATCGAGGACACTATATATTAATGTGAACTAGTACGCGAATATTATATGGACATTTAGCTCACCCGTCGAAAATATGACCACGAGATATATTATATTCTAAGTAAGAATAGATATATACATATTATATAATGCATTAGGTATGTTATTTTATAATCACTATGTATATACCATCCAATTATAAGTTTTTGTTGAAAAATTGTTTAAATAAATCCGAAATGAACGTAGGTATCAAAATAAACCGGGGCTATAAATTATAGCTTTACTATACTATTTAATGAACATGATCAAAATTCGAGGGAACATAACATCTATACACCTAACACTAGCAGCAACCATTAGCAACGAAATATATATAATATTCGAATATACCGTGTAGTGGGCGAAAATCAGGTTTTCTGAGTTCAAATTTTAAAGCTCTCCGGGAGCTGCTGCGATGATTATGATATAATATTTTAGATTAAAATAAACACATAAAATCTGATGATTTACGTGAATAGGTTTCATTTTTTTTTTTGTATCAAATGCGCGGTTCCCGATAAATTACGTGTGTCACTAAAATTAAAAAAGAATTATACGACACGAAGCGACGATCCGTGTTTTTTTTATTAAAAAACAGAGCGCCGAAATGGATCTATACAACCATAAGAATGCGGCGCAAGGTCAACCTTAAGTAGGATTTATACTATGATTCTATTGGTATACTGTTTTGAATGGGCTACTGTGACACGCCGAGTCCGCATCACACGAGTCTCGGGACACACATTTTCCAATTGATGTATTAGACATCGTTTCGGACGAGATATTTCCGACAAACGTCCGTTTTTCTTGTCTGTAAATCGCGTGTCCGTGGGGCGCTCGTCGGCACGGTTACATAGGAGCGGTCTCTGGTCGTCTGCCATACCGCGTTAGGTTAGGTGGTAACCTAGCCTGTTAGTCTCCGGCGGGCGGACCCGTTGGACTCGTCCGCCGAGAATGAGCAGGCGGTGAACGAGGAACGACGACGACGACGACGACGACCAGAACAGATAAATCGTTCGAAATAATGTCTCGTGTTCAATTAAATGTGTGTTTGTGTTCTGTACCGCCGCCGACACGTATTTCGCATATAAATATCGGTTATCACGCCCGACCGTTAGTGTGTGTGTATACACGAGTGGTTGGACGTGATCCAAGGTATGCTCGGCCACGAGGGGGTTGTTGAATAAAAAAATGAAATATAAATAAACAATCGTCTTATCTTTACTTGGGGAGGAGGAACGACGACGACGACGACGACGACGGACGTTAATAATTTTGAAGCGATAACGATAATATCACGTAATTAACAAGGAAAAGTAGCGCCAAACAGTTTTTGTGTGCAAAGGCATTTGGGAAAACAAGAAAACACGGTAGTTAATTAGTGAAAATTCTTTTTAAATATTCGAAATAAAATCAAAACCTATAAACTAGTACCAATATATAGAACATATCGGTACTTATATTATGATTACATTTTCATTTGCATTATACCGACCAAAAATCATATTTATAATATTATATATAATATTAGATATTACTCGCGCCGCATAATACAGCCATAATACTTAACACGGTATATTGAAGTCGTTATGAAAACGCAATCGATGCATATTATAACCGAAGAACCGGGAGAATGGCAAATAGCAGTAATGCTGCGGAAACACGAATAATAATTTATACACGCCAAATGTATTTCGGTTAAATTTCATTGGTTTCATTATGCATATTATTAATGGCATCGAGACGACCAACCGAATCTGTAATGATAGTGATATCGCCAAGAGTCGAATTCGCACTCGGAAAAATCGAAAAAAAAACCCGAATCGGCCTGCGAGCCCTTTCCAAACGTCGTGTACCTGTTAAACGCCACAGCAGTAATATAATAATAATAACAATAACAATAATGCGCACCTATATGGTGTATAATAATATCTAAGCCGTAACGTTAATGACGAGCGTGGTCGTTACGCTGTACTCGCATTATTATATTATTATTGTTATCGTGTGCTGTGTGCATTGTAACAGCGAAGCACAATAATAATATAATAATATCGTTCGCGGACCGAAATCGTTTTCTACATAATTTTATACGGCCCGGTTGTAAAAAACACTGCAGCCATCGTGTTTAACTGCTGCTAGCACAAACCCACACACGATGGCGGCGGCGGCGGCGGTCGAGGTCTCAGCAGTTGATACGTCAGTCAATGTTTTATTATGGTCAATAAAAAGTAATTACGGCGGTATACTAGAGAAACATTATTATATTGCCAATCGTTTTATAATTGGATAATACGCGTATATTAAAATATACATTCGTGTGTGCGTCGTGAGTGTGATGTGTATACATACAACCGTATAACATTTGGGTCTAGTCCAACTGTTTCGGCCGCGGACACGATGCCGGATTACATATGTTGTAAAATTATCATAGTAGGAAGGATTGTTAGGCGCACGTTCGCGTGTCATTTCGACTGTTCGCCGACACAGCCCATCGGTGGACTTATCGTACCACTGCGTCGATCGAAAACCGCTTATTTGTGCGACATAATATTATTATATCGCGTACGGTTGACGGCGGCCGCGGGCAGAGCGATCCGACGGTCTTTTTTAATCCGTCTACGCACGACGAACGAAATCGTTTTCGACTGAAGTGTGTTTTTCGCCATCGATCCAATAAGGTCGACACCAAATCGATCGGCGATAGTATACGGCGCACACGCCTGTATAGAGCTCGCAGTGAGGCCATAATATCATTTCGGCACAATATCGAGGATTACCCGAATATACTATAATACTATATTATAGGTACCTGTAAAATATTATTTTCATGCGGCGAAGGTACTTTATTATAATATTGTAATCTACACGACGATTGACGACGATATTAATATTATATATTTTGTTCATTGCGTTAATAATAGCAATCGGTTTTAATCAATGTCAATGACGTTATATTATAAGTTGCTGCACGCGAACTTGTGATATCGCCACTTAAAATCGTATACACTTATTAGATGTATAATATTCATTTATTGCGTTAATTTTGTTATTTTTTTTTTCTTTTGCTTATATCTCATACTCTGCCATCTTGAGATCTCAAGTGGGTACTTATCGAATTAGCCATTTGGTCAGTTTTTTTTTTTTAATTCAAATTTTAATCAATAAACGTATAAAACTAAGCCGGAAAATTATTATCGGCAACTGATATTAATTATGATATATATATATGAGTAAGTTACAACCATCGAAACGCACTGTATTAAATCACCATAATCACCGCCACTGACTCATTACAGTTGACGATAAATCAATCGTCGCTTGTCGGACTGTAAATAATTTCAGCCGTGAATATGTCGGTCAAACTTGTTAGCGATTTTGTATTATAAATATATTCGATTTGTACGGTTATCGTTAAAAGTCTATAGTGGAACTTATACGTTCATGTTTCAAAGATGTTTTATATATTATTTTTGACGTGATCGATTTTTAAATACAAGTGCTATAGTACGAACGAATTTATCGAAAACGAACATAACATACTCACATCATTATTATATTATACACATCATATTATGCATTTATGCTCGACGCATTCTTACTTCTCAGTACATCGTTTTTCGTTATTATGATTTTCTTAGATTTTTTTGCGCAGTGCGATGAAGTTCCAGCTACGAATTTCAATTTACATAACAAACCGTTGTCTCTTAGAGTATAAGTACTGTAATACAAGTATTATTCGGGTAAAAGCATTTGAATTTCAAATATTTCTATATTTATTATTTTCAATTCTATCAGATTGAAAAATAAAATGATTAATGGATATTTACTTATAAATCATGAATATAATCTATAGAAAATAATACGAATTGAATTGCTTAGCTTTATTATTTTTATTAATACATACATTTTAAAACGTACAGATAATCATTTTCATAGGTATACAAAAAACCAATAACCACATAATTTCTAATACTGGTATAACAGTAGTATAGTATACAACTATAATATAGGTGACGGCCAATAGATGTTATTATAAATCGGAAATTACTTTCTTGAGATAACAATTTCTAATTTCCTTTCCCACGACCAAAAAGTTTCTTTGTTGTCTGTGACTTAAGCTCAACTTTTTAATAAGAAAAACAAATGGCCTATAATACAAAGAAAATGCCAAAAATCTCCATTCGGTTAACTTTAAGGCGACAAATATTGAGGGTTTTATAATATTTATAAATACTTTGTCTAAATATCTGTATTTCTACACAAATACCGTTTTTATTGAGGATCAAAACACGTATCTTAAGCAAGTATAATAATATATCTATACTTTATACTTATTATAATGCTTTATTGAGAGTAATGTCTCACAACACTGAGTCCAGCCGATCTCTCGTCGTCTTTCCCGAAGTGTAATGCGTATTAGCACTATCAAGGTAGCGGAAAAATCGTGTTGTACCGTGGTAAAAACAATACAGATTCATATTGGAAGAATATACGGTTATTTAGAAATAATAATGTATTGTACACACAAATCACAATAAACATATTATACAAACCTTGGCAAAAATATAACCGCGTAATGTGTGTGTATGACGATTTTTAGCATAGCGATGACTTTATTACATATTATAAAATATGTCAGTAAAGTTATTATCGTGTAATATCGTTGGTTCGCTTTTAGCTTTGTGAGCTACAAATATGCGCAGTTGGTGTAACTAATAACGCGCATATGTGTCCTAAATGTTACTAATTTTGATTCGACGATTTGAACGTTTACCTACGTATTATGATATATTATATACTATTAATAATAATTGTTATATCCTAATAACAAAATATGAAGTACAATATTTAAGATCATAACTCATAACTTTAAAATAAAAAATTCCAAAATGGTATAAAAAGATGTCATGTAATAATGGTTCGAAATAATATAACTTTGCGCTCACACATTTCATTAGATATTACCAGTAAAAATGTATTGTACAATTATTGATAGCGTGCCAGAAATATACCCAAATTGAATAAGATGTTATTATAAAGATAATATTTAATAATTAGAAAATGTAAGACAAACGTTATTTTTTCCAATTGTTCCATATACATATAAGTCCTGTATGCCCATAGTAACTGAAACGCCATGAGAGATTTAAATGATTACTTTTACCGTTTTCTAAATTTATAAAGATTTTGCAAATATATATTAGGGATTCATAAATAATAAAGATATCTTGCGGAAAGTCACAATCGTTATATTGTTGGGAATTCAGTATATTTCTGAATTTAAATTTAAAGTAAAACAACAGTTGTTGTAGTAGGTATATATTATAGTATAATATAATATTATATTAGAATGTACACGTGATATTTTTTGTTCAGTTTTTTACTGAGTGATAATAATTAAGTATAATTAATCTTAGTTTTTTTATTCTATTTTCACGTTGTCGCAGTTGATTTATTTATTTTAAAAAAACTTATTAGATAAAAAATAAATACGATCAATTAAACTTAAGAAAAAGCTTTTTAATCAGTTTCAGTATAATTGAGCATATTATTATTGCAACTATATAACAATAATAACACACTAATGTGAATACGTTTTAACTGTCCTAATTGTAAAACTGTTTAATACGTTTTGTATGAACGGTTACTAACGACTCTAGATCACATCATCTTATTCATTGTGACACGTGTTAGTTACGATATTAGTATTCAAGTCCGATTTTAGAAATTTTAAAAACATGACAAAGCACACTGATAATTATCTTGTATCGTAAGATTAGTCATAATTGTCTGTTCCGTTAAAATGTGTTATGATATTGAGTAATTATTACTGCGTTTTCATTCTATAATAGTAATTTACGGTTAGGTATACGCGCACGTTTCATTGTATGGTTAAATCCGCTGAGTCATCCAGAGCTGAGTCGTAAATATATAGGAGCGTTATTTAATTTTTCTTTTTTATTAATAATGAAAATAATTATGTCAAATTCATTAATAATTTATGACTGTTTTAAAGTAATATTTTTAAAATAATAGATAGGTACAATGGGACATGTGACCTTTTATTATTATATACCGATGTCAGTATTGATATGTCATCATTATCAAATAATAAATATTAAATCAGTGTTATTTGCATTTTGATTGCCTCAATAGTAATAATACAATATAACAAAATTTACGGTGGTGGCGTGACTTTAATGATTATAATAATACAACGATATGACCAGAAATAGCTGTTTTTTTTTAATCCTATCCATTTGAAAATTGAATACTAATACGAAAACTACACGCGTGTTCCGATTGCACCACCTGTTCGCACATTTATCCAGATTTGTAAATAGTCACAGACATGTATACTCACATGCATATTTTAGTTGCGTACGCAAGATTTTGTTCCGTGTCGGGTATTTACCATTTATCTCAAATGCAGGTTACAAAACACCTCAGTTGGTCTATATTAGAAAAATAGTTAACTTGACATTTCGTGGTGGGAGGAGGGGGCGACACATTTACGCACTCGAATAAAAACAATATACTAACCACTGCAGTCCACTAGTCGAAAACTGTAACATATTAAACATGTTAATAATAATTAATATTTAACGTCACAATAACGTTTTTAAAATATTTTATATTCGTTACTCCTACTCCTTCCGTTTGATATCAATGAAATACTCTTTAAATTTGAAAACCGATCTTTCCGTATTGCCGATTTTCTTGCGCCCATGCCCCATATTTATCATGTGGGAGTGGATATATCGTGACGAGCGAAGGAATGAAAACAATTCAGAAAATTTCTCAGGGACGTTTTTACGGCCAAAAGCCGATCACCTGTCGGGTCACGCGATGATGGCCTTTGAAATAAAAACAAAACGAGGACGACAAAATAATAATAATAACAATATAATCGAAATATTATCTCGTTTTGGGAAGCAATTTCGCCGACGCTGCTGCAACGATGTGGCGGGGAGGGGGTGGTCGGGTCGTCGAGCTGTTGTTCTATACCGTGTCCGTCTCCCACCCTTCTCCTCCCCGAAATAAAATTCTGCGAAAAAAAAATAAACACCTCCGGTCGACCCACTGGCGCATTTGCCCCGGGCGGTTTTGGAACGTTCCGGGCGGACGCGTTTTGACAATCGTCTGACACACAATAATACACACACGCACGCTACTATACAACAAGTACTATAGGTATAATAATGTCGTATTGTGTTCTCGAGGTGGTTTTCAATTTTTTTTAGCCACAGTGATTCATCCGTTGGCCACCGCTGATTAGACACACACGAGGAGTAGATGTACAATACAGTACAAAATTATATTACATTATATCATAGTTATTCGGTGGCACATAGTTTCTCGCTATATGAATAACACGCGGCCGGTATAGCGCCGGTACCCATATCGCGATCGGAGAGAACTGAAACCACATAGACGGCGACGATATAACGATTATTTATCGAAAATCCTATTTGCACGGATAAGTAATTATATAAATAACAATGATATGCCACACCATGCGCGTGCATTGCTCTAGAATGCAGCAGATAATATTATTGCGTATGACGAAACCCATATTTTTCCATAGGTCGTACTGAAAACGAACGTCAAATATATCTATTTTGAGTCGAGTCGAGATTGTCCAAAGGTCCAATAGAAACCATTTCGGATTTTAAACCTAAACTCAAAAGCCCCGCAGCGCTTGAAAACGGCCGTTTGTCGGTGCGCCGCGATAATGTATTCACCCTTTTTGACCGCGAATATTGTTTTTTTTCCACGCCTGACGCTTCGCAAATATTTCGTATAGGTACCACGTATCATCTATATACATGTCACATACTCGCATATATTCGCACACGTATCTACATCGCGGCGAAACGGCCAATAATAATAATAATAATAATGATTTGACGATATCCTCTCGTCGAATATAATAGCATTACCTATATTATAGCCGTATACAGGTAATATTATTATGCAGACTGACTCGCTCTGCGAACGTTGACGGCTATTTACGTTTAAACCGACAACCGTTACTGCGAATATAATAATATGGTCGAATCGGACCGCTATTATACGTTTCGTCGTACATACATACACATACATAATATTTGATATGATATTAATATGCATATGAGCTTAGCATACAGAAACACGCTCGTTTACGGGGGTGGACCGGTCGTAAATAACCGGGAAAGCGTGAAAATTGTCGAGGTGGTGAAATTTCGTCGTCGTCAACCCCGCTGCGAAAAAGGGTGAATAATAAAATGCGTAAAATGACACAGCGAGCCCGACGGCACACGGCGGCGCGTGCATAATATTTCAAAATAAAAGTTTCCCGCGAACGGTGCAACCTACCTACGCACACCTACTTATATAATAAATAACGGAGAAGTACGCATAAGAGATATTCGGACGTCGACATTTGCACACCGAAAAACAGCAAAACGAATAAAAATCATTTCTCTGACACTATTTCACCATTTCGAGGAATATATTACACGACATGCTGTGTATCATACCCTGCAATACATAATAATTTGTTTTATTGTATAAACAATGGCAGAATTCTATGCACAACTGTTTTAGAGACATCAAAACAATTCACTAAAAATAACTACGTTTATTTCGTATGCACATAGGTAGGTACCTATAATATGTCTACATGATATGATCTATATATTATGCAAAACTGGTATCATGGATACAATATATAATATAATATTAAATTCAGATTTAAAACGTTCATATTACAGTATACCAACTCATATGGTTCGGTCACGACGATTTCGGCAGTCTGTAAATTACAATAATTGTGCTACAATAATAATAGATTACAAGTATATATACATAATAGACATATAATATTATACAATATCGTGGTGGCCGCAATCGAATGACAAACACGAGTATTCAAGTTTACGAGGGATTAAATAAATAACTGAATAAACAGTACCTGATATAATATATTGTATAAGACACAATTATAACGCATTACGCGTATCATGTTATAGGTACTGAATACTACTGGTATACATATTATTATCTTTGGAATAAGTACCGTCCAGTGTTTTATATTATAGTTATTTTTTTTCATTTACACTCGCTGATTAGAAATTAGAGGTGAACGAAGTTTTTGCACAAGGCATAAACGTTATATTATACATTATTATACGTTAATATTGTGATGTATTTATTGATATTATTATCATAATAATTTGAAGTGTTCGTTTAGAGACGTGTATTATTGCCATATTATTTCGGGCTATGCACTCGACAAACTAAAATAATCCAACTCATCCGATATTGTATGCTTATTGTTTCGTTGACGATGCCTATAATATTATTATTAATCACTGGACGACGTTAATGCGTTGCTTTAAAAACTCCAAAACGGTTAACCTTTTTATGCCAAGTCTAGTGTGTATGTGTATTTTTTTAACTTATACAGAGTGAATGTACAAACACGTGTTTGGGCAAAAATCAAATACTGCCGAACACGATTGTATTTGAAGAACCGTTTATTGTGTACATGTGTGTGACCGTCATCATAAGTTACCGATAAAACTTACTGGCGACGGTCGATGTTTTTTTTTTTAAATTCACCGGAAGTTATTTCGGCGACACGTTTCGCATCGCAAACCACAGAATTCTAGCACGTTTCAATTCGCGTCTTTCGCTCCGGCATATATACGGCGAGCATAACCATAACGCTGAATTTTCGTCGATTGTGTTCACGTTTTGTACTTGCAGGGAATGAGCGGCATACAGTATATAATATATATGTATCTTAATAATCGTATACTATTGACAATTAATAGCCAACTGAAATTATAATTGTTAATTGACAATTAATATCGGAGTCGGAAGTACATACGGGTTTTCGACGAGATGTAAAAAATATTACATTCACAAAACATATAATACTCATATCTACCTAGACAATTTTATTTAACGGCAAATTGTATGGATACCTACGTTATACCATTACAATTCATATAATTTTCCGTAAATTTTCGTTAGGGTATATTTTTTTTTACCTTTATACTTTATTTAGTATACCCAGAGTTTAATATATAATATACTATAGCAAACAGCGTGGGTTACATATCGTCGTATTATATAGGTAGAGCCGTAGAGGTACCTCGCCCAACAGGTAATTTCTACTATAGTCTATATTAATAGGTATAATATAGGTACCTACGTAATATATTATAATATATACCAGATACCTGGGTACCTACCATTATTCCAGCAGTCTGTACATTCAAGACCCTAACGGTAAAATCTGTCTGTTCCTTTGTACCCCGTGATAATAATATAATATAATATATATATATATATATTAAAATATTTATTTTATTATATTGCATTTGTATACCTAAGCGGAAACCCATAAATTTGATTCGGAACATTTTCCTAGCGTTGTTGCCCTCGCCATTCCATGTTAAATATTAATACAAATAAAACAATATTCCTGTACAATGTTGCGTATTAAAAAGAAAAACTTAAAACTTATCGAACAAACGACGAGTACTGTATAAAACTGTAATCAACTTTTATAATATTATTATTTAAAGGTATATAACATTATACCGGACCGTCTGCTGCAGGTCGATCATCGTATCATACGGGTATACAGGGGGGTATTAAGAATAGTCGCTGCAGGACCGAGAGCAGAACGCGTAGGATAAAAACGAATAATAATTATAAAACACAATAATACGGAGTGTAATATCATAATATTTTGGCGGGACACGGCCGACTACACTCGTTTCGATTTGCCCTCTCGCCAAACCCGAACTGCGTACTATGCGTGTTTGTTTAAGTAATTTTATTATTCGGCCAAACAGACGCCCGGTGCATATAGATCTCCCCGCGGCAGCCGCGACGACGACGTAGACCCGCCAAGTTTTAATTGAGTGATTTCGAATATTAATCAACAGCCTCGAGCAATTTTATTTATTCTTACAACGTCGTTATTACGTTATATGTGCGTATATAATATATATATAAATACGCACATTTATCCATTAGCAGCGGTATCCACGTGTACGACAGTGGCACAGCGCAGTGCGATACCGCAGCGACGAGGGTACAATATTACATGGACGAATCGGACGACAATGATATTATATAACTATAATATGATCGTTATTAGTTATACACACGCAGTGTATACACCGCGAAGACGATTAATTTTTCGAAAAATTAGTCGAAAAGTATTTTTTATTCGTGTACGAAATGATAAAAGGCGGTTGCTGGTTCGCTGCAGCGATTCGAGAAACATTAACATATTATATTGTAATATTATTATGCTTGGATACGAAACGTCGCGATGTCATGCCGGGCCAATGTCACGGTGTCGAACTGAAAAATTAATTATATATTAACAATATCGTATTGTGTCATTCAAATTTCAAACCTCCCTGCACGGTATATGATATTCACGCGTCCTTATTTACACAAAACCGTATACGGGCGTGTGTGCAACTGGATGTGATTAATATTATTATATTATAGACGTCTCCTCCGCGCAGAAACAGGCTGCTGTCTGGTTCGTCTAACGATGTAATTAAATTTTTTCTCGTAAGTACCGTGACGTGTGTCGTGTTACAAATATATCTCCGGACCAGCAGACGATAGAAATTTTATCAATCTTTCATATTTTAATATAATATTACATTTTACGGCATTATCGCAATTACGTTATAACGTATAAAATAAAATACTTATCTGGCATGTACCTACTTACATATCGATAATTATGATAAAACGTTCAGTTTACAATATTATTATAATATCTTATATAAATATTTAATTGACGCAAATGTTGTAGATAGTTGGGTACATCAATTATTACGTCCGCTGGTTTTACGTTTCTTTTTTTTCTCAACGAATCGATTAGATAAATGCATTTTCTTGACTACATTTTTATCTAATTAACTGAACACTCAGTCGATAAGCGTGTAATCAATGAATACAATAGTTAAACATTTTCTGAATAGAATTAAATTATAAATACAATAACAGAGCACCTCGTTCTAACCGATAATAATCGAGTCACGATACAATTATTCGTTAGCGCACTCAATGCTTGAGTATACCAGAGCACGTATGATTTATATGAATCGCGAAATCGAATAATATGTTGACTGCGAATTAAATTATGACGGAATATTGTGATAATACAACACGCGTTATAATACCGGCGTGATATTATCCAAACAACCACGAATAGGTTAGGTAGTAAGTTGGTCTAAATAGGTACAGTGTTCGCATCACACGTGAATGTACAGAGAAGAATAAATAGCAGCGATGCGGAATCGCGCATGCATTCATATGATCAAATATCATTCATCGTATATGCGTGCGAGGGGCGAACATTAAACGAATTGTCTTGAAAACGTAACATTCCGACAATTTTTGTGCCACAAAATCGCACGTTCGGGAGGGACTTACCTCGCCTTGATATTACCTATTAGGATACATCATACGCACATATAGACACGCACATACCCACGCCGACCGTGACGTTTTAGATTACTGACGTAAACGCATCAAATAATATCGTCATTATTATTTTATCATTGCCGCAGAGAACGGCGCGTGCGGTGGGTGGAATTTTGCGATGTAACAGGTATATACTTATAATATAGTATGTGTGTTTGTGTGTAGAGTGTAACGCATAGGTGGTAATTTATCGGACGATTGCGACGAAGAGTTTTCTGAGACGAGTTCGGAACCACCGACACGACAGGTTTTTTGCGTTTTGAAAACCTCACGTCAGGGTAATAACAATAATAATAATAATTCGATTATACCCATATATACATATATATACGACGTTACCTACCCGTGAGCTGGGTACCTATACATGTATAATGTGTTGTATGTATACGTCATATAATATATTGTGTAGCGTACAGCGTATATATTTACCTGTACAGACGCGGTGAGACTGACGGTGTGGCAACGCCGCGTCCTGGGCATACTGCAGCAGCCTTCGTGTGTGTATATATATACAATATACATATATATATATTATATTTGGTATATAATACGAGATAGGTATATATTAAATATACGACGAAGAGATGATGACGGAAAGGGGGAAAAGGGTCCTCGGGCAGAGGTTTTTAAAAACGATGAGGGGTCCGGCTCGGCATGTGGTCCTGGAGACTTGAACACATATACGAACATTACGAACCCGATACTATAAACCTACCTCACCGTCGCGTCCCTTTCCCCCCGCAGAGACCTACAACCGCCTCCACCTGACGATGGTTACACACACACACACCCATGTAATACTCGTTTGTTGTATACATAATATGTGTGTGTGTGTGTGTGTACGCGGTCGCACACATGAGCCGACTCCGGGCAGATGGTGGCAGTGGCGTATAGGAAAACGGTATATATAGTATAGTAATAATATGTATAATAACAATAATTACTAGGCACGTATTATTGAAGTGCAACCGGTCCGCCGTTGCCCGGGACCGGGTTTGGCATGTGCGTCAGACTTGACCTGTGCTAATGAGTTTCGTCAACCCCCCCAGGGCCAAAACGTATCTCCGATTGTGCAGAATAATATAATCGAATCTCTATATTATCGCGATGCGTGATGGGCGGCGTCGAAACACGGTTTCGCACATCGCCGTTTGGCGCAGTAGTCGTCTTTTTCGGACCATGTATCATAATATTATCATATCGGAAATGTTTCGTAACCGCATTTTTATATTATATTATTGCAATACGGCGCGAGAATGCGTTATGAAAATGTTTATCAATAAAATTGTTGAACACGCCATGCGTATTATTATGTATAAAATTGATCATCCAATCCTCTTGGATTGCCAAGGCGTTGTTACCGATACAATTATGTTATATTGCATACAAAGTAAATTAGTTCATGCTATATATCCAATGCGATGTCGACTTATATATATATATCTAATTTGATATCTAATATACTATGTGTGTGTGGATAATAATTATAAATTATCGTCGTTGGTCACATGCATCATTATTATAGACACCAACAGTTCCTCGGGGACGTGTCTTAAACACTACTGATGACCGGATATATTAGAGCAACTACGGGAAAAATGTCGTCGTCGACTGAACTCGTGATGTACGACAAGATAGTTGACGAGAGTGTAAACAAAATATATACGCATGTACGTATGAACTATATATTCATTATAAGACACTCTGCAGCCGTTTATGTAGAACCAATTTTGATAATATTTAGGTACATTAAAATATGGACAGTTGGAATTTATAAAAATAAAGTATGCGACACTATATATTATTAGATATTATATTGTTATATAGTATAATATTATAATTTATAAATTATAATACAAAACTTTATTCAATGTTAAATACCACAGGTATAGAAAATGAGAACATATTTTGGTGGAAATTTCAAGTATCTGCGGTTATTCGTTTTTTTGATTACAACAAAATAATGAAAATGTTTGATCATAAATCGTTTTTACAAGTAAATATCAAATTTCGTCAAATTTTAAATTACAGACACTCATAAATAGTATTTGTGAAAATGCGTTCAACTTTTTTTTAAATTCCAGTAATAACAACTTATGAGTAACCTTAAATTAAATTTTTAAATCTTAGGTACGAGTTTTAAAAATTTGTATGTATTTTTGCCATAAAATAATTTTAAAATTTTGATAAAATTGAAGCATTTATACTGTTCCAATATGTGATGACCAATAAAAAAACACATACCACACACACATTCACATACCGTTGTAAAATGATTAAGTTCATCGCTCTTCTCAGAATTTAAAAGAGTAAAAGCTTTATAAGGGAGGTGATTGCCCAGTCTTCTCTCTTATAGGAGGTAGGTGTTAGGGCTGAGTGGGAAAAATTGATAGTAGTAGTGGTAGTCTACGGATGAATTATGAATACTTAAATGTCATACAAAATAAAATTGACTTCGACGGCACTGATTTTTATAACGACACAATAGTTATATAAATTATTATAATTAATTTTGTAATACGTTAGTAATCTACCTATATCCACACAAACTTGTCATGATGATTTCCTGAGGTGAAATCGGTCTTGTTACATGTCAAATATACTGTCTTCAAATTTTCATATTTTCTTCACTGTATAACGCACCCCAAATAATTAAAAACTGTAAATAAATGCCCACCAAGGTTCGACGCTCTTTGAAAGTTCGATTAAAAAAAATAGTAATTTAAACTTTTTTTCTCTTTTGAATACGCGTTTAATTAAATTTTATCAGAATAAACAAAACCCACACACACAAGGTACAAAAAATTCCTCGAAAAAAAATTGTTCTTTTGTTACAAACTCGGGGCTTCTATTTATTTCCTCTTATTTATAGTTAACCTTCTGTTTTCCATGTATTGTGTTCTGTTCTTTCATTGTCGCCA
This sequence comes from Metopolophium dirhodum, assembly GCF_019925205.1. Classification (NCBI taxonomy): domain Eukaryota; kingdom Metazoa; phylum Arthropoda; class Insecta; order Hemiptera; family Aphididae; genus Metopolophium; species Metopolophium dirhodum. The sequence continues at coordinate 33,749,936 of NC_083567.1, read as the reverse complement.
TGACATTAATCTAAAGGAAGAGGAAGTGTAAAAATAATAATTATAATAAAAATAGGTAAAAAACGAGAGAATAGTATGTGCGAATATGCGGAGCGCACATGACAAACAATACGGTTTTCGTTTTAATTAAAATGTGCCATGCTCTATTATTACTAAGAAATAATTTTCATACTACACTGCTGATAACCTAACTTGAAAGGGGTCCCCTTTAACCTTTAGTCATGTGTCACACGTGTGTGGGTGTGTGTGTGTGTGTGTGTTTTTTTTATAAACAAATACTGTTGTTCAAAATATTCAGAGATACATATTTATCATGGAAAAAAATGTATAATTTCACGAGGATTCTTTTAACGGATTGGAAATATGTTGGAGAACAAACATATTATACAGATAGGCATTATCAATATATTTATTGGTTTTGACATGTAATTTTGTGTGAAGTATGTATAGTATGTATACTGTACACATAATACAAAAACAATTGACTTTAAGTTAACAGTTGAATTGCTTTATTGTAAATAAAACCCTCCAAGCTATATACTCGTCATACAAAAATAAATAAAAACCTTGTTTTATTTAAAAAAAAAAAAATTCATAAATCGAAAATTTATTACAAAGTACAAACCGATACAATAATAATTCAATATTAGAAAGTTAATTGAATTCTGATTGCAGAAAATGTACGTCCTTTATGTACTTGAGTATAGTTGAGTGTATATTGCATGTTCTATTTATACCTACATGTATACCAATGTACACAAAATGTGAATTCGTATTCGGAAGAGTGTTCGAAATATTTATTATTTTTGTAATATTTATTGCCGAAAATCGATGTCTAATGTTTAGTTGGTTTCTTGAAGTTAAGTATTATTTTGGGAAATATAACAGTTTTAATGGCAGACGTTTCTTTTTTTTTTACCAATTACCCACCGATGTAAAAAATTATATATTGATATGATGTAATTTTCATCGTTTGATACATTTTGCTTTTAATCGACAATAATTATCCCAACTTGGTATCAAATTAAATAAATATTTTAAATCAATTTACCATGTTTATACTATTATGTGTATAGTAAAAATAATGCTAAAATTATGGAAACGGAGACAGTGACATTATAAGTGATAAATGATAATATTATTGTTATTTTAAGAATATCTGAGATATAACATTTTTTTTTAAACAATAAATTCATAATATATTCTAATCATAAAAGTCCGAAATTAAATGTTGTATTGTGGTGCAAATAAAAATTAATACGTGCAATTTGAAAAAATAATATTATTGGATCGAGCAACTTTTTCCATGCACTCATTTATTTTTATAAGTATAATATAGTGAGTTTCATTAAAAAAAACGCTATTTAAATTTTTAATGCAACGGCTCTATTTGTTGAAGTTATTTTTAATTAATTGGTTTATTGTACCTCGTTTTTATTCGCGTCTTGGCCATTAGCAGTTACACTATTTCACTCATTTTTACCATTGCATTTTTTTCTTTATTATGTAAGAATATTAATGTACGGAGACACGAAACAGGGGGAAAAAATAAGAGCTATAGATTAAAAATGCGTCTGTGCTCGATCGATGATAATTAAACAGTATTAAAAAGACTGCCTATAAGTATTGTGCCTACGTGTTAAATCGACAAGTACGAGTTGGTAAACAATTCTGTAAAAATATATAAAATATGCATTAATTATATATTAGGTATATTACTTATTACATTTGTATGCATACCATTAATGTATGTAACTACGGTACTTACATAGTGCTGTAGGCACGTAATAATATATTATATAGGTACTATATCGTATAACACGCAGGCATTCGGATTTGTAATGATTTTCATGTCATTTTTATCACCATACATATTAATGCATGCAAGATGTATGTATAATATAATATTTTATAACCCATACAAAATATTATGTAGGTAGGCATATTAATATATTAACGCTGCTGGTCCATCTGTCGCACGGAAAAAAATATTAACCAAATAATTTTGGTTTGATACAAATATGTACTGATATTTACTATAAAGTTATGGTCAGACATTTAGTAGTTGTGCCTATAAAATATAGTTGGCATGGTTAAATCATATTTAGGTACAACAAAATGAAATGGTTAAATAAGCTAAGACTTATAGATGATATCATTTGGAACTATTTACTATATATTATGTAAACGTGATTGCTACCCGTAGGCCGTAGTACTAAATTAGTGAACTATCAGCTAATTATATATGTTGATTTAAAAATAGAGCATTTGATTAAAGACCGCATGTGAAAATGCAAATCTTTCGGTGGAAGAAATGAGTATCGATAAAAAAATAATAATAAAAATGCGCGGCGGGCGCGAGACCTCGTTTTATGTTGGTTCATATACGCAAACGTTTTCGTAATTAAGTGATGATTATGCTAATATATAATATATTATGCACGTATATACACGAAATTCCTGTGCACGGTACAGTCGAGGGTAGGAAATTATGAGTATTTTCGGTACCCACCTAATTATTGTAAGCCGAGGAACAAAAACACTTGTACACACGAATCGAATTAAAATGCAATTATGCTTTAGTGTAACGTAGAAATAATTAATAACGTTTCTGCTATAGAGTCTGTACAATTTCGATTTTGCTTCCACCTATTGCGACGATGTCAACTCACAGTTATAGGCACACACACACAGACACACATATATATATAGTACTGCGTTATACTGGAGTCATTTATCAAATCGACAAGACGCACAATTTTCTTATTTTTTTTTCTCTCGTTCGGTTCTTTCTTCCAATCACTTCGTTAAATTCGCGATCCATAAACGCTATATATTATTAGCTGTCGTTATCGTTCGATTTTAACGATTCGAAAACACGACTCTCGTCAGCAGCGCCGCTCTACTCACACACACACACACACACACCATGCCGGAAAACCGACCGACTTTCGAGGAAAAAAACTTTGTTTTGGCCTGTTCGACGAAATATATAATGAGCCCACGGGCAATCCCAGTGGAAAACTCGTAATGCGTGCGCGTGTACACAAAACGCGAGTTTGAAAATCGGTTTCGATTGGTTAAATAAACATGTGCCTATAGTAGATTCAGTATTAGAATTCAATACCTCAGTGCTCCGTGGTAGCGAATAACGAGCGAATCGACTATGGATTTCTTGCAGTTGTATATTTTGTAAGTACTGCAGGGAGGAAAAACGAAATTTTCGATAACCGACAGACGTGAGGACAACCTTGTCAGCGGAGAAAAATTGTAATTCGTACTCGGTGTTATATGTATAGGCGGAAAAATGGTGCATTCTGAATGGTTTCTGTGATATTGATATTTTAGTGATAACTTATAATAGCGACACTAGAAATAGGAATCTATGAAAAAAAATCTCCAGCAAATAAATTCCCAAAGCTATACCTAACCGTACTGTTAGGTACAGCTGTCAAAAATAATAAAAATATTGAATGACAATTATTATATTATATTAATTATTATAATATTGATAAATAGGTACATAATATTATATTATATGATATTGCTATATACATATTTATTTATTTGTTTATAAACGGATAGGTATTTCATGTTGTGATAAAAATCAAAAGTACCGTAAGTTGAATTTCAATTTAACAAATATTATACTGAAATTAAATTATATTATATTATTATAAATGATGAGTTAATATTTTTTAAATTAATCGTATTCCTGTTTATGAATCCTAACATCTTAAATGATTTTTTAACTTAAGTAATATTCTACTATTATCAATTTTATAAGTAATAACTAATAACACTATCTAGACGAAAAAAAGTAATAACACTGAGATTATTTATATTTAGTGGGAGGTAATTTCGATGAATATATATAAGTAACAAATTTGTTTAGATATTACTGTAAAATTAAAATATGATTTAATAGTCAATCACATTATATGGCCCCAAAAATTAATTCCATATACGCCACTGGAGTGAATTGACTTCTTATAAAATTTAAGTTAAGATTATTATCTAGACAATATCATAGGCTTTATATTATATTTTAATTTTAAAGCTAGTTAGATGAGTATTTTATGATGACAATTATATATAAGTATTTGCTTTGAGGATTTTGGATTTTTTTTCCGATTACCTAGAAATAGATACTACCGAAAGTATAGGTTAGTACCTATATAACAATCATTTTCTATACTATTCAGTCATTTTTTGCGCTGCTGCAGACACGCGTACGAATTGTTTCAATTTCCTTTAATGCGAATTTTCAAGATTTTTATATGAATTATAATCCCAACAGCCGTGTCACCAAAATATTGTATTTTTAGAAATACAAGCGTGTGAGTAAAATAAAAATTAAAAAAAAAATAAAGGAGATAAACAAACGCTGAACACTATTCCGCTGTGCAGCACCAGATACAATAGTGTTTATGTGCGCTACGAGTTATAAAAAAGAAAAATTATGCGTTTGCAGTTTGTCAGAAGTTTTAGGAAACGGTTTTTGACATGCACGAATAATACATGCGCACATAATGATAATATATAAAATATGTATTTTAAAAATAAGACGGTACTATACACTGCACGCGGTTATTTATCTGGCTAGGTTAGGTAGATCACTAAAACGTTGGTTCACGTATTGGATCACTACCAAAAAATGAAAACTGTATCGCGTTTTAAAAAGAAACTATCTGTATCTGAAACACACATTAGGAAAACGAGACACTACAATATTTCATAAACTAATGTGTTTGTATGTCCTTAAAAACGTTTTAAATCTAAATTGTACACACACACACACACACACACACACACACACACACACACACACACACACACACACACACACACACACTATATGTGCATTACATATTATAGTGTACGTGTGTGATTTTTGTCGTGAGTTGGAACATAAGAGCAACGTAAACAGAATTCTTCGAAAAAAAAAATAAGGATTCTCAAAGGACTAAGAGGGATGGAACATCTGGTTCGGGGCGCAGCAATATATACATGTCATCGTTTCTGTACGGCGGGGAGGGATACATTTCTCAGAATCACACTGTATTTTTTTGGTCTTCTTGTTTATTTTTTTTCTCCGTTCAATATCGTACGAAATACAATTCGAACGATCATTTAAATATTACAATAATCGGTGGACTTTACGCATTACGCAGTAGTGCGGAGCGTTTTCAATATTTTATCTGTTTGCTTTACTGTAATATATATATATATATTTATATATATGTGGTATTCAGTGAGACGCTGTGCTGTTGTTCCTTTTCAAGACCATTATACTATATAGGTACGAGACGAAAATCTTGTAGATATAGGTAACCCAAAGTCTCGTTAAAAATCGAATACGCCCAAATGAGTCAGCTGTTCGTCAGCCTCATACGGAGGATAACATTAAAAACCGGATTTCCTCGCCTTAGAGGGTAAACACATTATTTCGAGTTAGGGTGGAAAAAATATAAATCGTAATTCTTGATGTTGTTTTTTCAAAGGGTCTTTTTTATTATTTTTGTTTGGTATTTTAAAAATTACCTTTTCTCATATTCTTACAAGTGATTTCCGTCCTGTGTTTGACTGGTTCAAATATTCAAGTAAATTAACAATTCAGGGCAGTTAAAACTGTTACAAGATATTGATCGTTGGTTGGTTAACGTTGTCATATTGTTTTCCGTACAATTATCTTTCGTATTACTAAAATTGGTTGTTTTTACAATTCAGATAGAAGTTTAAAAAAAAAATGCTTATAAAAAAAACCATATTTTTTAGTTATACGACTTGAAATAAATCCTACGAGTAAAATATTCGTATATTAGATATAATAACAAGATAGATATCAACACCTATATTGATGATAATATGCATGAGGCATCATGTTTGTGGGATTAATAAAATATTTTATTAGATTTCTGTGTTTAACATTAAAATCTATTCACAAGGACAGCATTGATATTGATTGAATAAAGTAGCTAAATAAATGAAAAAATGAAAAATGAAATAAATAGGTTGCAAAACAAACTACCTACATAATGTAATTATTTATGACCAATATTGGCCATATAATGAATTCTTAAATTATACGTTTTAATAATTAAAAAAACTTATAATCTTTGATTTTGGTTAGTATCTATACTAATATATTCACTTTATTTTTATATAGATTACAGATAAACTATATTTAAGAAAAATATATTATATGAAAATAGCCGATTTATACATTTTTGTGTATTTTATTGACCGTGTACCTTCCTGCTACTGCAACACGTATTGACGGTATTGATAAATTCCACGACCCTATGATGCTGCATTATTGCGTACTTATTATCAATATTAATATAGAATAAAATGGATTGATATTGAAAAAATGTTATTATTCGAATGTTTGCAACCGTATGATTGATGATATTAGTACATGATGACATCTTAGGTTTCTTGTTCAGAAAATCTAACTAGTATAGACAAATTTCAAAGATATTACTCGTATATAATGTCCAAACCGAACGTGATGTTCAATGTGTATAGCTAATCCAAACAGAGTGTCACAAATGCTCTTTAATTCCACGCCGTAATGTTCACGAGCTTAAATCCAAACTACCAGACCGTGTTTACAGAACTCGTTTCCGGCTAAGTCGGGTCGGATTAATATTAGGCACGCAAAATGTGCAGACAATTTGTGTACCTTTTACCTGAATATCCGATTACCGGCACGGAAAACTGAAAAATGATTCAAAAGGCAGTCATTGTCGTGGCGCCATACTGTTTTATTGAAATCTTGAATGGTTTCGGGACGTATACAAAAGGATCCTATTGCTATATAAAATGAAAGAATTCAATTTGCTGATAACAATCAAGTAAACCGATTTTTCTGCAAAACTAACCGAAATACATGAATCATTACTTTTCCCCTTCTATTCGGAACATATAAGAAAATTAGCGATTGCGTTTGTTTCATTAAGATAATGTCTCTTTATTACTACGCGTATTAAATTTAAATTACGTTGTATCATGTGATGTACAAATCGTACTATTTTCATACATATATATATATATATATGTGTACGCGTTGACCTAATATAATGCAATGTAATGAGCCTGGGAAACTACTATTAACCGAAAAGGTTTTGTTCAAATATTTGTACAAAATATACTTGATACCATCGAACTAGTCTATTTTAACAACGATAATACATGAGAAGAAAACAATTTAAAAATCGAACGGCAATCGTATCGAACGTAGCGTATTTGTCTCTGTGTGACATAATTTTAAAACACAATATTAGTATACTCGATAACGAGTAAAATGGTCGACACACGCGTATAACACAATATCATAATACCATACTGTATAGCAGTGTTATCAATATTTACGTACGCGTTACGCTAACGAGACGCAATAGTGACTACTAAGCATATCAGAGTTGTCATAATAATACGCGGAAATTGTACGGATAAAATACAATACTTTGCTAGATTTTAAACAACGTGCGTAATAATGAATCATGTGCATTTCGTATAATACGCATAACCGAAATATTTTTGACTTGCATTCGAGTTTGAGCCCGTGGTCAACACGATGTCCTGCAATAAAACAGAGCCAAGGTCGTCGTAAATCACGACTGCGTTCAAAGCGACACAGTGATGATTGTTTTTTTTTTTTTTCAAAAATGATTTCTAAATTGAGAACGAGATAGGGTGGGTCAAACGGATAGAAAAAAAAATAATAATAATAAATAAATAACCGTCTTCCGCGCGTACTGTTCCCGTGCAGCAGACGACCGTAAAACTATAGACTTTAGAGTCACAGGTACGACTATTACAATATAATAACAGTGCATTGTAATATATTTACTTTATTATAATATTATTATTTTATTATGCTCGCGCGTGGACCCCGCCGAGAGTCCCTCGCTTTTGTCGTCACCGTCACCGTCGAATCTAGCGCATTCATCAATCACGTGCAGATGTTGCGTCCGATTTAATTACGCCGCCGCCGCCGCCGACGCCGATGTGTATAGCCGCCCGGGAAAATTATCTCGTTCGCATGCATCGGCACGAGACGTTTATAAAAACATTATTTCCCATTATAAAGTCATTTGAACACACACACACACACACGCACACACACACACACACACACACACGCACACGCGCTCGTGCTTAGACGACTTTCCGAGCATTAATAATTAAACGTCGTTAATATCGAATTTACTTACAATATTTCAATGTGAGCGTAAAATATTATAAGCGCACAACGGCCGTGACTTTTGGCGGCGCTCAGGGTGCGACATTCGGAATACGAACTTTTGGCGATCTACCGTCGTCTTGATCGGGTCTCACTCTAAACCATCACGGCGATGACGTATAATATTACGTTTTCGTTCCGTTAGTGTTATCAAAAATACGTATATTTAAAACGTTTATTGTTTAAACATCGTATTATGAAATGATAATAATATATGTCAATGGTCACATACAAGGTGCGGTACATTGTATGGTATACAGAATACACTACGATTGGTATGTGTGTTAGTGGAATCATTCGTGTACAAGACGCGTATATCGTGAATTGATGTAGAATGTATGATAATGCGCAATATTCATGATATAATATAGATCTCCGAGTCGGCCATCTTGGTACCAGCGGACGAGGACTTGTGTTACAAATGTACTTATTACTGGTTACCAAGTTACCGATCTGGTGGAATACTGGAATGTCAAAACGTATTTAGTCCGGGGTGCCAGTCACCCCTTTTATCATCTATATATAATAATATAATGGTACAACTGCACGAACTCGAAACATTTTATGCGTGCGGTCCACGTGTGTTCGACGAGTAATGTTGGATATTATTTTGTTCGACTTACCATCATAATATTATGTATGTGCGATGACAATACAAAATTAAAACAGAATAAGTGCGTTTTCATGCGGTTTCGATGATCAAACGTCGAACGCCAGAGAGAGACCATCGGATGCAGTTGTATGTTTGGATATCTCAGTGAACATTGTTTGCGGTTATTTAACAACGCACGACGGGTGTCGGGCGATCGATTAAATCTGAACGTCTCAGATATTTAGCGGCGGACTAATGGGGGACAACGACCATCATAATACGGCCTATATAATCCGATTTTTACTTAAATATCGCGTGCAATCGATGTATCGATCCGTGCCACATCTGCTGTTAAGCGCGTTAAGCGTTTAGACTTTAGACCAATATAGAGATTAACTCGTTTATAATGTTCTACCTATGTATATTATAATATGTTCGGCCAACGGGTTCCGCCTCGATGCGCTAAAATTATTACTGTGCATAAATTTCTTCTGTAATTCACTTTCCGACGTTCAAACATATATACGTGCATCATAATTCATAATTCATAACCATTTGGATACGCTTACACACTCGCTCTTAAAAAAAAAAAAGCAATAATTAGATAAAGATTGCGCTGTCGTTTATTCTCCATCCCGTCCAAGTTTTTTTTGTGTTTTTTACGCTTGTCCAGCTATGAATAATTAATAATTGAAACTCCGGTCTGAATTTTAGTAGGTTCTTTCAGTCCTGTAAATATGTTTATGGAAAACTGGGAAAACCTTGGAAAACTAAAGTTAAGTGTCCCATTCAAACTCTTGACGAGCATTATAAAACTTGAAACTAATATATTATTCATTCGTACAAATAGTTTTCTCTCGCTGTATACGCGTCGTACGGGAAGGGTGGTGTGGCTAGTAAACCGGGTCGACGTGAATATTATAATATTACATAATATGCTACCCGCATACAGTGCCATATTTAATGGCAGGTTGAGAGGGGGTGGGGGAGGTGGCAATTGCACACGGTGTGGTTCTTTTTAAAGGGGTGAAATTTTTTTCTTCATATAGGCATAGTGTACTGGCTTTAACCTATCAGTTGTTCTTGACTGCATCAATATGTAGATATTATGTAGGTACGCTATTTATTGTCACAAATTAATATTTCTCGATTTTTAAGAACAACCATAATATTATTATAACATATATGCTATGAACTATATCTGTTAAATAGTGAAATCCGTGGAAAAATCTTGAACACGGCTCTGCTCGCGTGCATTACTGCAGTTTGAAAAGAAGACTACCACCAGCTATAGCCACGTTTGGTGGAAATGTTCAATTCAGATTTTCCGCAATCCGAACCGCGCGTGCGTACGAAAATACATTGTTGATGTGTGTTGCATATCCGATATCCCAGAGAAACTAAATATTTTTTTCGCCCAGCAAACATTTTAGTACCCTCGATCCGTATGGACGCTTAACGTTTACTGCCCATCTGGGTAAAAGTTCATTAGACAAGAATAACATTCCCGTGGGACTTTTTTGTACGGCGGCCGCGGCTGCAAGAGGATAATAATATAATATATTATACGCGTGTTGTACATGTATATTATACTCCTCCTCCGACTGCGCGTGCGCGAGACGGCGGAGCCGCGCGTACACTGGCTATTCGCCCGATTGCATTAGCACTCTTATAACTTTTTTTCTTTTCTTTTTTGTTCCCGTTGTTTGGACGACCACCAAAACGGCTTAATAGCTGGGATATTGCACGCGCTTTTGCGTCAATCAATCAACGCCCGCCACCCGACCGACGCGCGGAACAACAATCTGGCGAAAATCAGTTGTAACGCGCGATCGCTCGCCAAAGGGGCCGAGGGACAGTCGTGTGCGCGAGTTCAATATAAATATAGTAAGGAGAAGCCAACACATAGCTGACGGCAAAGGCCCCGCGTGCGCATACGGTGCCGTTAGAAACCTGCAGCGCGGGTGACGTAAAAGCTCTTAGTGGCATGATTCTAACGCCATCGCATACACTGCAGGACCGGGGAATTCGTAGCATTTTTCACAGATATCTGACGGTGTGATGTGTATAATATCACGTCGCAAATCGAAATATAGGTATATATGACGTATAGGTGATATTTTAATATAATAATAATAATACGCGTATAATAGTCTGCGATTTGCGACGAGCCAATCGAAACGACGGCAGGAGTCCGATAAAATCTGTTTAGATCAACAGTCATTATTAGTGCGTTACGTTATCAAAAAAAAAAAAAAAAAATGCCGGACAGGATATAGAGTCCAGTGATCGTTGGCAAATCGTATCGTCTCGCTCAACCTGACACAGGATAGCGGTCTGTCATGATATTATTAAATTCGAGAGCCATAATGATTAATAAATGCACTAAAAAAAACAATTCTTAGCAGCTGAGGTCGACGTTATTAAATAACAGCAGCGCTCGCTTAATTTCTTCGGCACCGTTCGACGTAGTTTTTCCCCGACAGACACCCTGTATCGAGAAAATATGACCTGTTCGAGACTTCAAAGTGCAACATCCAAAGTCGAATTCCGGATATTATTACGGATTTCTCAGAACATAAAAAAGAATACAAAAGAAATACAAAGAATAATACGAATAATATTATATTAAAAGAAAAAAAATTAGAATTCTCAAAAAGAGAAAAAAATATTTTGAAAAATTATACAATGTCTATAATATTATTAAAAACGAAAATTTAAAGTATTTAGGTAGTTCATTATTAGAATAACAAAAATATTAGAATATCTATTGTCAAAAACCGGTATTGGCATGTTGTGTTAAATGTATTCCCGTTTTCTGCAATTTTTTCGGAAAAAAACTACGTATTACTCAGCAGTCAGTTGTCAGCTCAGTTCACTCGGAATTTAAAATTGAAAAATTTTAACTATTAAATACTACCTATACGACTCAAGATTGACGAATATTCGCTATAGTCGTGCTTAAAACTCAATGGTCCTCGTCATACACAATATTGTGTTATTTTTAAACGTCGCATATTTGAGTTATGAATAATTATTTGTTTTATCACGACCAATATAATAATATTATGACAGATGAAATATCGTAATAAGCGTGCTCGGTAAATATAATATTGTTTACGTGAGACGTGCCCTTGGATTAAATAATAATTATTTTAACAATAGGATTTCGATTAACGCAGTTACACATTATTCGTTTTGTGATAAGACAATAATATGAGTATTGTCTAATTTTTGATAAATGTAATTTGTGTACATTGTGTGTGTGTGTGTGTGTGCATTGTGTATATATTAATTAAAACATGAGACCAGATAGCAATATGGTTCTAACGCAAATACACTAGGCCATAGTTGTTCATAACGCGTGTTTACACTCTATCATAGACGCGATAGCCGGTGAATGCTAATTATTGTGACCTATAAATGGCAGCGATATTACGAGAACGAGATAATAATATTATTTATACGTAATACAATGTATAAAGCATTTTTATTTTTATTGGAACAGACGTAATTTGTTATTTTTTTCTCCGTCGCGAGTAGGCACCCTATACCTAGCTATTATAAGTATCCATATCAGGCGATAACTTAGACACACACCGCAGCGCTTTAAACGGTATGCCCACCAAATTTAATTGACACGTACATACAATATTATTGTGTTGTACGTACACCATAAGCCAACCCGTGTCGCATCGTACCGTTTGGACTTTCGAACCTTTCAACCTAACCGGCCGTACCAGGTCCGGTACCATAAAATACATAATATTATGTAAAATGTACGATAAAAAGCGTCGAGCGCTCGTAAGTCTTGTCGGGTCGGTAACGCGTGTAGCCGGGCCGCGACGCGTCCGTCCAACTGCCGTATAATTTAAACATAATAATATTATGTAACGCACGCGCATAAAACAATAATAATAAAATTAAAAATTCACGATTTGTGCGGTCGGGCCGGACGTCACGTAAAAATTCGTCCCCGGAACGAAATAAACACACACACACATCCGATATACATATATTATGTAGACAATATATATAATATATGTAATATGTTTGGATTGGTAAAGTGTTGTATACAGGTATTTGTTGTACGCACACCTATGTATGTGTGTGTGTGTGTGTGGTGTGTGTGTGTGGGTATAATAGTCGTACGCACGTATGTACACCATCGTAATTTTCCACGGTATAACGATTATTTATTTAGTATTTAATTTCGTTTAGGGTTTAATTTTAAAGCCCGCATAAAATACACCGGCGCGTATATACCGGCGGCGAAATTACTGAAACCACACGCCGACGTCTTACGACGGATAAATTTATATAGGTTCGCACCCTTTTCTTTTTTTTTCCATGTCCTCTCCGTCTATCGCTCGCTGCGCGCACGACGCACCGTTAAAGTTTAATATTAGTACGCGTCTGGCCGGCAGGTCGTGGACCGCTTTAAGCCTTTTCCAAACGGAAATTTCGCCGGAAACACTATATGAAACCGTAAACTTCTCCATTACGCGGAGAGCTTGCGCTTTATTATTAGTAATCGCGGTATTACAAGCGTTCTAGGATGACGCTTTATATGGTAACGTCAATCGCGCGTAGTAGAATATTGGGCTGCAGTGTAGCAGCAGTAGACAATATTGTATGGGCAGACAGGCAGTGGTCGTACAGTGACGTTTAGCTGCGGTCGGCCGTGGTCGCATGCATGATAATATAGGTTCAAAAATCAAAATAATCGTCAAAATGCGGCGTGTGAAAATCTGTTTTATATTTTTCACGAAGCCACCGTCTTCGCTCGTATAACGTAATTAAAAATTCAAATCACTTTCGCGGGGGCGTCTGTGGGACCAGTGGGACCGTTTGTTCAGTATCTACACTGCCGTTTGCGCCTACGCTCGCGCGCATGCGAACGATAATATAACAATATTATTATCGTGTCATTAGGACAGTATTTATGTATATTATTATTCGAGTATATACTAAACCAGGAGATAACCCGACCGAAACATCACACTTCTTATTAGATAATATCGTATCACTTTATATTATAATGGACGTGTGCAGGTCTAAAAAATATTTGAATAGGTTCAATTCGATTAGATTAACTTTCGAGTATATTTTTACCATATTGATTTTAATAATAATATTAGAACACCATACGAGTGCATGCCGACCGGGATTGTTCTTGAAATGGCCTGTGCAATATTATTATGTATACCTTCGTACGTTTTTAAAAGTACTCATCATAATGAGCATAGCGTTAAATTATGAGACTAGGGGTAATGAGGCACTGCAGATGTTATACGAATTACCTATATCCGATCTGCAAATGTGCCAACATTTTAATCACTGAATGATTATTCCTTTTTGGTATGAATAAAATAAAAAGAAAACATTGTTTCCTCGGAGGGGACACTATCATTCTTGTGTAAAATGAAAAATAAAAGACTGTGTTTTAATGAAAGAAAAGCACGACAAACAATAAACACGAGCGTAGTAAAAACTACAATAGCACGTAAATACTAATTTTTTATGAATTATATAATATGATAATGAAAGCCGATCGAATATTATATTAGGGTGGCTATAATATCTGAAATACAATAATTTCAATGACGCACTCTCATAAGATTATAATTTTTTGATCACAAATTCACCTGTATGATGATCAATGGTTAATCAATCATTATATTATAATTTATATTTAATAATGTCTCCATCAAGCATCAGCATTTAATTTTTATGCCTTGTTTAATTTAAAAATCATAACAATTTTCTTTTTAATATACAGACTTAGGTATCAAACATAAGTCCATAAATTATTTTAAAACTCAAAATTAGTATGATTCCATTACTATTTGCTGTATATAATTGATTCTCTGCACCATACACAACAACAAGACATTTTAAGAATATTTGTCAACAAAAATTTTCACGTGTAGTAAACGATTTCTCATCAAACGATTTTATTATTTTGTTGTAATTCAAAAACGAATAAACGTAACTTTAAATGTTACTTTAAATGTTCACCAAATGAGAATATGACGATCTTGTAATTTTACGATTTACGATTTTACAATTTTACGTTTCTTGTAAAATTTTTATAATATTTTTATTTTTTTACAAATCTATTTATTGAAATTTTATTTCATTACATAGTAATATTATAATTGAAGTACTAAAATATCCTTTAAAATGTAAGCAGACTCATCGTAAATAACGATTTATCATTGAAGTACAATTTAACACATTAGTTGCAATGACCTATCTATTCAATAATAAGGTTAGTATGTAATCGACATTATAGCTATTATATAAATAGGTGTAGCAGAGCAACTTACCTGGTTTTTAATTATATTCTTCTTATTAAGAAAAATTGTTTTAACACAATTTTATTTTGATGAATCCACTTTTCGACGTTAATTATTATAATTAGTTTGAATAGGTAAACTATATAAATACGTTTATATTGAACATAGATAAGACGTGAATCGTTGAAATTATGTAAATTACATTTTTTTTTTATAATTTATATAAAATACTTTAGTATATTTCTCACGCATAGAGAATTTTTGTATCAACTTTTTTGTACATGAAATATAAATATTTTAATATTAAAATGTTATATTATTTAATGGTCTACCTACATTTAAATAAATGTTTGTGAGTGTACCTATGTGATCCGCTACAATCTTATTTGTATACGTTTTTATGCGAATTTGCTTAAAAATCGGTTTCAATATATTATACTAAATTTTATAGGTGTGATATCTTAGTCACTAAAAAAAACTTGACCAGTATATCCCCCAATATATCTGAATATGAAATAACATTAGTCGTAACTTATATGAAGATTTGGCCATTTGGGCATTGACTACACTGCACGAATGATTAATATTATAATATTATATGTGTGACGTGTGTACATTTAGTATAGGTTATTAATTATAAACATTATTCCACTTAAATTGGGATTATATAAACGTAGGTATAATTTTCATTTAAATACCTAGTATGGGTACAAGATTTTTTTTAACCATGTGACCTTCTCGGGCTTAAAAATATTCACGAATTTATGCAACACGATTTATCTTAATCAATGATCTGTGGCGTTTTATTTTTTATAACGATTTCCTGTTATTGGTATCTATATATTATAAAACATTACCTATCGTTAATCGAGTCAATCGAACGAAATCAATTATTAATCAAATGCAGATAAATAATCAATAATTTGTAAAATGTATGTTTGAAATGTTGTTTATCAGTTGCATTTCGTAGGTCTGTACCTACGTTATACATATCAAGTAAATGTGGATTAGGTACCTATGTCAAAACGTATGTATATTGCATAATATGCAAATCTATATGTGCATTTTGAGATTCAGATTTAAATTCATAGTGGCATTATAAAATAGTGTAATATACTCATAACCCTACTAATTTTTCATTGTGAATTACGACGTGGGAAAAGATGCATCGGTTTTTTGGCGTGCGGTAATTAATGACGATGTGGTAAATATAGTAGACATTTAAAATTTTAAATAATCAAAAACGACTGTAACGTTCAATATCGACTCGTCAATCGTTACAACTGACATAGACACAATATAACAGACAGTATTATAGTGACTGCCGAGTTAATACCACGGTATATAAATCATAGATAATATAAGAATGGATAGGACATAAGAACTTATCACATGAAACTTTAGTGATACTATTTTTAAGGTTATATGGGGCAAATATTGATATGATAATTGATAAATAATAATAAATATTTTAAATATTTTAAATATTTAACAAAGTTTAGAGTAATTTTCCAGGCACAAGTGGCACAACAATCAAAATAAAAACTGACAAATATCTAAATATAACTGACTATCATATCATCATTATTATTCAATAAAATAGTTTTGCACATAACCTTAAAAAGCCCCATATCGTCTTTCTCTCTTCCCCGAAAAAGCACACGGCCCCATATGGAACTGGTGTAGTCATGTCCTATCCATTCTTATATTATCTAT
The DNA here is from genome assembly GCF_019925205.1 of Metopolophium dirhodum. Classification (NCBI taxonomy): domain Eukaryota; kingdom Metazoa; phylum Arthropoda; class Insecta; order Hemiptera; family Aphididae; genus Metopolophium; species Metopolophium dirhodum. The sequence goes on along the minus strand of NC_083567.1, from coordinate 33,733,075 downwards.
GATATAAATAGCTTTCAAAAATATAAAATCGTACATTAAGATGATAAGATGCATTCGTGCAACAACGCGGAATATTACTGTACACTGCAGCGTATTTTAGGAGCTTCGACGTCCGGTGACATTGATTTCGATTGATTCGGATCGATTGAAACGACATAAAATCACACGTACACCTGCAGGCGATGTACGCGTATATTATATAATCATACTCCTGTATCATAGTATAACCTCTCCGAGCCCAGACATGATATCGTAGACACAAATGCCTAACACAACAACAACAACAACAACAACAATGATAATAATATTACGTACACGCGGTTATTACACCTATACGCAAGGCTGAGAATTAACGAGTTAAAATTAAGTTAAGACGTTAAGTTAATTTAATTAAGTTAATTAACTCGTTAATTTTTATTTTGAATTAACTTTTAACTTAATAAGTTACTTTTTTTCAAGATTAACGTGTAAACTTCAAGTTAATTTTCGTCCAAAGAAAAATTAAAATTTTTGAATGAGTTTTTACTTTTTTTATTTTAAATTTCCCCAGTAATTTTCTTGAGCGTAAATAAAAACTATCTAACAAACCATAACCATATAACCAACACTAAGTTAAGTTATTTTTTATTTCAAAGTTAACTTTTAACTTAACAAGTTAACGAAAAAAAACGCGAGTAACTTTTAACTTAGCTTAACCTCGTTGTTTTAAAATAACTTAACTTAACGAGTGGAAAAAATTCGTTAACCTGCCCAGCCTTGGCCTATACGTATCGTTTCCGCGACGACGTCGAATACGTTTGCAGTCGTCGTGTTCTATAATACTGTATACAGGCAATAGGCATCCGTCGTCGTATAATCTTACTCGACCCGATCCTGGTCGTCTGCACTCGGCGTAGTACATATTATGGCCCGCAGTCTCGAAACGCCGCGGGCTTAAGGGTGTGTGCGTGCGCGCGTGCGCGTGTGTGTGTGCGCGTGTGTGTATGCGCGTGTGTGTATGCGCGTGTGTGTATGCGTGTATGTGTGTGTGCGTGTGTCTGTGTGTCTGTGTGTGTCTGTGTGTGTGTGTGTGTGTGTGTGCGTGTGCACGTGTGCGTGCGCGTGTGTAGAGGGGGACGTGGTCACGACAGGTCTCCTATTATAACCCCTTTCCTCGACGACGATTGTTGCGCTTACCTATATTATTATCTATCATACGTGTATACGCGACGCACTCACTCAATGTCGGCCGTCGACCGTGACCGCTCGGAGACAGATCGTAGAAAAAAGACGAGAGTCTCCGCCGCGATCCACGGAGACGACGCGCGGCCGGTCGATCGGCAGTGCGTGCGGCAGGGGGTTCAGTATACGCATCGCGGTGTAGTATAAGGCATAATATGATATTATTATTATTATCATCATCATTATTATTATATCAATATACGAAACGCGATACAAAATCTAAAAAAAAAAAAATTGTCTACGCCGATGGCTCTCTCCGAGTATACGTCACACGTGCGGCTAAAGTTTAATTGTTGCTGGGACGGAACATATAGAGCGTGGGGAACAGTCACTGTAGTTGGGCTTTTGCTCCGGGAGATCTGTTCCTTACCTGCAACTCGCAGTCGTAATGTCGTAACTCGTTTGACCGCCAAAGTCTTTGATATTATTTGATGTCGACCGAATACCTATACACCTATAGGCTACAAGAGTCTAGTCCGTTACGTGGATCGATCTGTTGACGGTTTTATACGGTTTCGAATGTTGAAAATATATATTTTTGTCGCCGTATATCATAGCGAACACGCATTTCCTCCGGCGAGAGATATACGTCCCGAAAATTCTCAAACTCTACGTAGACCATCATAATTCATGCGAGGGATTGCCACGGTTACAATTTTCCTACAAACATTGCGTGAGTTTTCGAACCCCTCTTCGCGGACATCGCGCGCCCAATACAAACGCCGATTGCCCCGTTCCCTGTGTGTATATTTACTATACGCTGTATACGCAATGGGGTTGTATGTGATGTGTGCAATATAATATAATTCCTCCCTCACCATTCTTTGAGTCACGCGTCTGCGATAATGGTACTCTGGATAAATTGAATACTCGTCACTGACGCTTGGGCTTAGGTTTTATCTGATTATTATACATAAACTGCACTCCACTGCAGTGCGCTTTGTATTGCATACATGATATTATTATTATCATGGTCCAGTCCTCATTATATGTTCGACCAAAAATACCGCAGCATCAGGGTCTGTACACGCACGCGACTCGAATAAACACCACCGTCTCTGTGAGCATTTAAATAATATGTCATCGGTGTACATCGGTGCTATTATAGAGCGTTATTATGATACTATCATTTATCTTATCACTGTGCGGGTGCGTCAAGTCGATTGTTTGTTGATGTCATTGTGCTTATGGTACGACCGGACGAATAAGATAGTGTAAGGCGCAGGGGCTGTTCGTTACGCTGCCGTGGGGGGGGGGGGGGGGGTGGCGAGAAGAGTTGTGGCAGCGTAACTACACGAACCGGTGGACCTTGAACGGCGGCGGCTGAGCGTTGGGCCACCCGCGGGGGAAATATGTCATCACGACGTTTTTTTTTTTTTTTAATAACATTTTAAAACGAATACAAGCCAGTATACCACGGTAACAGGTAATACGGCGCGGCATACGTCTCGTATCCATGCAATATAATATACTTACTAAGATATAATATTTTTCATGTGCGTTACATTCGTTCGATTTCCGGTAACCGCGTTCCGGTGCGGTATCTAAAACCTTTTGTCCGATCTGAGCCGACCCGCGGTTGCCGCGAGCGAGACTACACGCTCGTAGCGTACCATATACTATATAGTGGTGGCTGGCGATTTATCGGATAATCCACTTGTATAATAGTACAAGACCGTGGGTGGCCACCCTCAAATGAGCTGTTTTAAAAATGTTAAATATCTGGTCCACTATTTATTTAGGCATATTTATTCATATTGTTACATATTATTATTGTGGAGCATATTAATAATAAATTGTATAATGCATAATAATATTCTTATTCTATTATTATTTATTTCTCCATCGGAAAATCGTATTTTTTCTCATCGCTAATAAATACTCTACTTTACCGATATTGGATAATTAATTTTTAATACGATCGACCAATATTCCTCAAAATATCGACTGATTGGCGAATCCTGCACTCGACGACGGTCGTACCTGCACGATATTATAATAGGTATACATACAAGTCAAATTTACCGGCGTGTGTCTTGATAGAAAATCCGCAAAATCGTCACAATATCGTCGATCGTCAATATAAGTGTAGTCTGTACGTAGGCGTTTCGTGGCTCAGTGCAGCATCATGGTTTTTACCACCTTTACGCCTTGACCCGGTTTCACTGTACGGGCCCTTTTTTGAGATACCGTGTGACCATTTCAGTGCATGTCGGTGGAATGGGTCCGACAATTTCCCGCGGTGCACAAGTTTGGCCATAATAATATTATTGATTAAACGTAAATATAATTGTCAACTCTGCGTGATACGCCCTCTATGTAGTATACACTATGTATATATTGTGTATAATTTATATATGTATAATGACTGGTCTGTATATAATAACATACCTAGATAGATTTCCCCGAATTTCGACCACAAACACGATAATGCGATATTTCAATGTTAATAAGTGGTTTCGAAATTTTGTTTTGTTTTTTTTTTAATGTTAGGTTGGGCTCGCGTTTAAATCCTACCTGTTTTTGGCGATATTGTAGATCGCTTAGGTAAAGCTTTAAATAAACTATTATTACGACGAAGAAAATATGTCAGCACGTGTGAGTTATATGTACGTTATGTTAGTAATACGCGAAAACGAGGTAATTTAAATAATTATATACGTCCACGTTGAAATGGCCTTAAAAGTTAAAAGTGACTTTTTTCATTCTCATTTTTTATTATTTTTTTTTTTTTTTAATGCAGATGAGGTTTTCAATGAGAAACTGCATTGATTTTAGGGCCAGGTTTTTGGTACACAATACAATTTTGAACGGTTTTTTTTTTTTTTTTGTTATTCTCCCCTTATGGGGTATTACACGAAAATCAATTTGCGTTTGCACCACGCGTGGCATTCTTTGTCGTGTAAAACCATTCAATTATACAGGGGAAAGGTTGTCAGTCACTTTGATTAAAAATCCCATTTACAGTCAATACGTACATTTTCGTAAAATTTCTCCCACGCTCAGTCATTTTTATATACCAAATGACTAGATGACTGTTGTGCGATCATTGTGAACGAAACCGTGTATTTTACGTAATAATCGTTACGTAAAAAGCCACTGTACGAATTGTAATATCGATTAAGTATAAATATTATAATATTTTATCTGAATTTAAAGGAAAAAACCAACAACAAAATGGACGAAAATATAGTAAATATTTTTGAATGACAACAAGCGAAAGAACCAGGGCACTGACAGTTGATATCTCAATACAACGATCAACATTGTTATTTACATTTTTGGATAAACAAATTTGAATTGTATAAAGTACCTGCTTTTATCTTATAATAAAATTGTAATATTTCACGTGAAACACGATAACGTGTACGATGCAGAAATTGATTTGGGTCACCCAAGCAGTTGGCTTCAAATTTGAACGCAATGATTTATTATTGCATTCGTGAAACGATTCCGAACTCGGGTATATTGGTCAATATTGTATTGCTGTAGTCTGTATGTTATGCTTCCTCGAGTAAAACTTGAAACCGCATTTTAGTATTAATATTTCACAGCAGCGATAACTCCAAACAATAACAAAAACGTTTAAATTTAGTAATTTCATATTATACAACATACTATATAAGCGATTATTGTTAGTAAAGTATTTAGTATTATAAACTGATAGCATAAAGTATAAACTGATTTAAAAAAATTATATGGGTAGGTAATATTATTTTATGAATAATATTAAATAGTGAATTACACTATTTAATATGTCATCATACCGCAAAGGTGATCTCGTTTTCAGAGAAAAACAAATTCAAATAATTTTGGGTAAGTAGGTATAGGTAATTATATATTTTACATAAATACACAATGAGTCGTGTGAAGTTGACGAGAAATTGCTCTCGTCTTTCAATCCTCTTTATAACGGACGCTATAATTCATTTTGCCTTGAAACGATCACCAACTGTATATTGTACTGTCCTATATTCATATACATTTCAACAATACAACCAGATTTTTTCCATAAGTTTTCGAACAAAAAAGGTTGGTTTACAAGGTTAATTACTTGGGAGTGGACGTTTTAAGAAAAACGTCGAAAATAATTTACGAGTGTATTTTCGGCCGAGTACAATTTCACTGTCGACACAGGTTTTACTGCTTTGTATAGGTCGTCATTTATACGGTTTCTGTACCGTTCGGAGGATATTAATGTTATATAATAGGGAAAAAATTGCTTTTCAACATAATAAATGTAAATTCGTAGTATCCGAGAAAGAGCAGGTTCGTTAGAGAAAAAAAAATGTACGGTGTACACAATATACACATTCATTCGTGTATATGTATAATGTATATTATACTGTTCAAAATATAATATAATGATAATTCCACGCATATACGTAGTACATATTATTATACATATTATGACCTGTGTGATAGTCTACGTTATATTGATAGCCCGTTCGTACGGAACAGTTTAATGGTAATATGGCATATATAATTTAAAATTTCACAATACGTTTTCAGCTCCTTACAATATATTATTATGATACTCGCATAATAGAAATACCCGAAAGAGCCGTATCGTGATGTAGACTTATGGAGTTTTCCGATAGTCCCCGATCAGGGTATTCCTGCAGAGTTTCAGCGATCCCTGCCGTGACGGATTCAAAAATGTAGGCATTGGCGTCATTTCAGTTTTCAATGGGGTTGGGGGGGGGGGGGGCATTGACAGAGACTCTATAATCTGTATATTATAATATACAGATTATATGGGCACCACGCATAATACTGTGCAACGACGGGCAACGACGCTGTATACTAACTTCGTTGCATAAACCTAACCTAACCTGGAAGTCGGTAATTCATGAGAATGTTAATCCTTCATATTGTAGCGATTATGATGACGTCTGCTAGGAAGAAAAAAAAAACCCAAACGAACGCGTAACTCTACCGAATATGTTTTTATCAAGCTCGCGTGTTAGTATGTTACATAATGATAATATTATATATTCTATGATGTATTATTTTGATTTGTTTCGAGTGCATTATTGTAGAGGTGAAATATAATAATTAATATTATACGATGATAATGTAAAATGCGTATAGTGTAGACAAATATGTATTTTATGTGTGCGTTAGAGACCAAAATACAATTATCAATCGCGGTGTCGAAAAAAATTAAAATAATAAAAAACTCGTTATAAAAATAATAAATTGTTGATTTAAATCGTTTTTTTAAGAACGTAAAATTGAATAAGTTATTTAATCATATTAATAATAATAATATGATAGGAAGTAGCTTCTTAGCGCGCATTCTAGGTTACGATGGGTCGGCGGAGTGTATACCTACCTATAATATTATACTACCTCGACTACATTATAATATACGGCGAGTGCATATAATATTAATTATTATTATAATCATCGCGTGTTCGATCGGTTATTTCTCGCGCCAGAGCCTTATTATACATATAACAGCCGCAGGTATGTGTTTATATCGCCAGTTAAACGCTTCCGATTTTTGTTATATTTACAGACCGTAAACGCGTATAATTTGCGACTCTTATATTATACTATATACAGCCATGCTATACCACGCACTGTTAGGTCAAGCGACCGTGGTATGGGTATCCTCTGGCCATCGCCGTTTATATTATGTATGGTATTTGCAAGCAAGTGCTCTGTCACCGCGGTATATTTTTCATTTTCGTTCTATGGTATGTCGGCGGACCCTCCGCATAGAAATACGACGTCGTAGCGAGGGGTGACGTGGCCTTTGTAAGATGTATACAACGGTCTACAACCTTACAACTATGCAGTTAAGAAGGGTTGTATATTATGATATGGTCTCATATAATCGAATGATATATGCCAGTTGCTGTTTGACACGTTTTTTTTTAAATTACATAAAATTGGACGAAAAAATATTTATGATCAAAAATCGAAACGAAAATAAAATTATTCTGCAACAGATTTTTCCATATAATATTATAAAGATATAACAAATTACTATATGGCAGGTATACAACACTATCAAATCGTTTATTAAAAATACACATGTCATTATGCATATTTTTTAAAGGCTTAAACTGAGTTTGTAGTCATATACATTGTATGAAAATGTATTGATTGATTAGATATAGTTGACTACAATACACGTCCGCGCGTGTATAGTGCATTCACGTCACGTATATAAGAGTTCACCGTGTGTTGTATAGAATTAAAAGTTAATTCGCCGAGTAAAACTGACACATCAGAGCATCGTTCGAATAATATGGCTGGTGGTACGCGAGAAACGTGTTTTACAGTCTAAAATACTGCGTGACGACGGGAAAACTTGGCGTAATTTTCCACGGCCGTTAAGCGAGTACACGTCGTCGAATAAAATGCGATAAAAATGCACCTTTTACCTTTTTACACGCAAACAGGTCAAATATAGTTAATGGTTTTAAACGGTATACCTACATGTAATACAATACATACTACGCGTGTACATACATATAATAATAGTGATCGATACGTTTTCGAATTGAAAACGTATCCAAACAACGGCTGCCAATGTTTTTTTTAATGTTTTCAAAGCGTCGTTATTGAAAACACATTTTAATAATTATTGTCATCCGATTATAGTGCCCGTCGTGATATAGCTACAATGACAATATTATTATTGTTATTATTATTATTTTTTTTTTTTTTTAGTTTTTCGTCACAAACCGTTTTACTGTTACAGCTACTATACGTTGTACAAACACAAAACACGTAATTATTTTCTACAAACGAGTAGAACATGACCTATAAACTTAAATTCAAAGCATATTATTATTGTATACTCACACGAACGAATGGCCACGACAACAACAATACACATGTGTATGGGTAGTACAATATATATTATAAAGTTATCGGCGTTTCCGAAAGCGAACAAAATATAATACAAACCTTTATGGTATATAATGTGCATAATATGTATACTCCGTTCGTACCATAAAAATACTTTTCAATGAGACCAAAGTAGGAATTATGGTTATACGGAAAATACGGTTCCAGGCAATTACGTTCGAGATCGGTCATCATCTCCCAAGGTCCCGTGTCTTTGACCTGCCCAAGCAATCACCTGATGCCACCGCGAATACGAATTGTTTTATAACTATCATCGCGTTGTAGGCACATTTATATTATACATAGCTTTAATATATTTTAACAATCTGAGTCGACGTCGACGTCTTCGCTGTCATACAAGGCTTTATCGTAATGGCGTTTTCACCTAAAGAATAATCAGTTTTTAACGGTTACTAAAATAATAATATTATAAAACGATTAAGACAGACATACACGACACATAATAATAATAATAATATATCAGTAAATAGTTTTCGCACCGAAGGCAATGGAGGTAGGTACAAATTCAAAATTGTTGACATTAGTAGTGTAAAGTTTTTGATCAAAAAATGTCGGTACCTATTATAGTTGTTCTCTATAGATGTATTATATGATAATATTGTTATTTATTAATGTATGATTATCTTTAAACACGGATTCATACACAAATAAATCATGCGTGAATAATTTACATCCGATCGTATATGTTCAAGTAGAATACCAGTCGTACATACAAGTACCCAACAAGAATTAACAAAAATATCGTTGTTTATATCACAATTGAACGTAAAAGTTAATACCATTGGTGGTTACCTATGTGCAGGTTAAGTAAACAGAGTGATCGCCGTCGACTTAGGGGTCGCCTTGTCCCGCAGTCATATTGTGAATTCGTAACGCGTGCGTTTAAATATCACGTTTACACGGAAAAAAATGTTTTATATATTACAATAATATAGTATACCGTCGTAACGTCACGTCGTCGCACAAGAAACCGTCTGGGGAGAAATATTATCAATTATCACGAGATATATATTCGACACGTCAGATATTATATCGGCTCCCCCGGAGGAGGTGGCTTACGGGGGCTACAGCTCAGCGCGACGTTTCACGGCGTATAATAATATAATGTAATATTTATTTTTTTTCGCCGAAGAAAATTATACCTTTTTATCGAGGTTTTTTTCCCCGCCGTTTTGGGCGCACGAACACGAAACGCCCATTGCTTAAACGGATTTAGAGTTTTCCCCTTCAATCACTATTTTATTATTATTATTATTATTATATTTTTTTGTAATGGTTTAGAGGTGGAACCGACCGAATGCGATGCCGTCGCCGCCGCTGCTGCTGCTGCTGCCGCAGTTAGCGCCTCTACCGAATATCCATTTAAACATCTGGTGTTTGGTATATAGTTCCCCTCGCCTCGTCGTCATCACCACTCGCCCCCCCCCCCCCCCACCCCCCGGGCAACAGTCGTGTTTCTATGGCATTTGAACTCGCGACGAATCGTCGTGCTGAATCGACTGCAGCTCGTATAATATACACCATATAAACATACATTTTATTATTATTATTGTTATATATATATATATGCGTTGCGCGTCTATGGCGCGGTGGCAACAGCACAAGCGGCGGCGCCCTTGTAGCCCCTACCCGGTTCGAAACCAACGAATAGTTTTTTTCCTCCAAACTTATCCGGTTCACTGAGGCCTTTTACCGTTTCGACTGGCGCATTGTGTTCGCCGCCCGGTCCTATAGAAAATCGCGATGAATGGATTTTCTGTGCGTGCGCGTGCGTTTTCCTCCGTTCGTTGTATTCGATTCCGGATCGTTCCAAATGGTCGGTGGTGGCTGCAGCAGTGGCTGTTATTTGTCGACAGTCAACACTATGTATATTATTACATTACAACTGCGGGCTTTATACGTTCGAATAAAGTTTCAAAATATAATTATATATATATTTTATATTACTGTGTCAACAAAAACGAGTTGGAATTTGTAAATCACCCGCGGTACATAGAAATGAGCTAAAAAATAATGATAAATTAAAACTTGTTTTCAGGAAACATCGTTTTTAATTACGCGTAAAAAACTTACTGATAATTGAATTCAAATTAATCGAACCCAGTATTTTTTAACTCGTCTTATATACGCTTACACCTATATACTGTTTCAATTTTTACCGTTTTAATTATTAATTTTTTTAATCATTCATTTCGAGTGTGCTGAGTTCTGACATGATATCGAATGAATAATAGTGAACGCATTGGTTATATAATAATTGTAATACGATTCAACGCGCTATACGCACATATCAGTCGTGGCTTTAGATAATATCGTAGGTGAAATGGTTTTTAATATGTTAGGAATGATTTAAGTATGCCTACACTGATTTGACCTTTACTCTAAGTAAAATATATCGTACATTTAATTAACTTGTCCATACAGTTCAAAATATTATATCACCGAAAATGTATTTAAAATAATCATCAACTGTATTTTAGTCTGTACACCTAAATCATCCGAATCATTCCTATTGGCTTGTCTCATCGTGCGTATAATATAATACCTATAACCGACTAAACCAATATTTTTCGAATATTAAACGAGTAGGAAACTTTATATATTATACTTGGGGAATTATTTTAAATGTAATTTAAAACTCGTTTTGGAATATTTATTTTGTAAACTGATTGAATATCACTGCGACAGATGTCTGAATAAAGAACGACGGGGGTGTCGAAGAGGACGGGCAAATAAAAATAAAACAAAAGTGACGAAATTATATTGAACGATATATCCCTGGGGTTTATAGATGGAATACAAATAATAAATAAATTGTTCACTAAAGAAGAAAAATATAAACCGATAACGGGGCTATTATATAATTATTGTTGATGCTGCTGTCAGTTGGATGGCGTAACACCACGCGAAGGACTCGGTGTACAGAAAAATGCACTCAATATAATCGTTCATTGTTTGTATGATTACTGCAAGAGCACAGTTTTCGAGGTACGGATTTTTCATACGATATTTTTTACAGTTAGAGACAACACTGAATAGACAATATAATATAGCGTTGTGTCGCGATTTACCACGATTATGCACATATACGCCTATGGTCTATGTAATCTATTATATATGTTACGTATAAGTATATAATGTATACGCAGTGTATGATACTATAATCGAAAGTCCGATACGGTCGCAAATCGAATCGCACGTCGTCGCAGTATGGGTGCGTGCGATAATATTATAATTTATAATAAAGTATAGGTATACCGAAACGAGATTGTCGGACAAGAGAAGAGAGAGAGAGCGAGAGAAAGAGACCTATATGTGTAAACGTTGTGCATTATATTATATACTATATATTTTAGTGTGTTATATATATAGGTATATATAATATTATTATTATAACGACTACCTGCAGCAGCGTCCATCATGTACACACACACACACACACACACACACACACACACACACACACACACACACACACACACACACACACACACCAAATACGTGTACCTATAATGATAATGTATAATAACATGTAAACCAGATACCGTGTTCACGGTAAAAATATTATGATTTACACACCGTCGTCGTATTATAGTCGTCGTGCGTTTCCAATCGATTCAAATTGGGTCAAAACATCGATCGTCGCCCTCTAACCACCACCATCGACATAATTAAAATATTAGAAGAACGCAAGTGTCAATATGTCGTTCATAGGTCGTCGCGTATTCCGATCACAGATGCTTCAAAGAAAAGAAACGACCGGATGGTTAGTTATCATTTACCGGGCCCCTCCCCCCCCTCAGAAAAAAATGCGAATTTATTTTTTGTGTACCACCACGGTATTTATAATATACATATACGCGCGAGCTCTGTTGAAAACACCTGCAGACTTTACAAATCTCTTGTGAAAAATGCACCGCTCTTCCTATATTATATCATCAATCATCACCACAACAACCGCTTGGTGTTTACATTCCCCGCTTTATCCATACACGGACTGCAACAATTTAATGCAGAGCAGTATATTTCTAAGGAATAAAATCCGTCTAAATCTAACAATTTTTGCAGAGGCCAGCGATTTGATCCGCGGATTCATACCTGATTATACATTTTTAAATAAATTGTATATTATGCATATTGTATTAAAAAGGACTTCTTTAATGTAATTCTATGGGACGCGATCGCGTGGTTTCAGGGAGATGCAAGGAATATTATTTTGTTCTCATGCTCGCTGCGGGGTAATATGATTTTTAGATTTGACCGGTTAAAATACGTATCCTAGTCGCGAATCGCGTACCTGTAGAGTCGAACGCTATGATAAAATATGTTCACACCGATTTTTTGAAGTGATATAAAATAATACAATAATACAATATTATAATATTAGCTCCGTGTAGAAATGTAGTCCATTATTCTATCGATGCACGTGCGTTCGCGCGTATACACACATCTTTTCTTTCTGCACGCAAATGTATATATATGATATATACATATCATACAATATATACACATGTATAGGTATTGCTAGAGAACATAATAATTACGTCACACGTTCGTAGAATCATACATATAATATAATATGTCAACACTATGCTGTACTTGCGTTGCAAATAAGTCTATCAGAGGGTCTCCTGTCGAACACGCGATTCCTGAACTTGAAAAGCTTTCACGATCGTCTGGGACGCGGTGACGCTGTCGATTCAAGAAATTAAACGGTTTTTAATTTTCATTTTTCTCGTCGCGGTGCCGACGGCGGCGATTACAACGAGCACGATATGCTGCAGTTGCGTTTCTCGGAATATCCCACTATACAGAGTGATTCGACAAACCGAATCATTTGTTTCCATGTAACCATGTAGGTACCACTCCGCTTCACACGTGCGACCATAATATATTGTTATGCACGGTCATAACATCATCATCAGTATCGGAAACAGCGAAGTCGTATCGTTTTTAGCCGATACGCGTGCCATATACGTTTTAATCCGTCTCGATATAGACAGATGTGTGCGTTGTCGACCATCGGACTGCATTTAGGTTCACGTTATGTTGAATAAATCATGTTGTTATTGCACGCATATAGGGTAAACCGCGTGTGTGTATGCGGGCGACTTACCCTCGATAATACATTTTTTTCATTTTTGTAATGGCCATCGGCGGTCCTTGTTTACAGAAAAAGGGTGAAAATGGTGATTTACAAAACTAAATCATTTTTATTATTGTTGGCTTATTGCGAGTTATGTCATACGAACCGTTTGGCACACATTGTTTCGAAATGAATCAACGTTATATACATTTAAGTAAATGAAACCGTTTCGCATGTTTAACAATAATATTACAATAATAGTATGTGTATACTGCGATATATAAAAATCCGTAAAAATTTCAATTTTTTAATAGATACCTATACCGGTTGCATAAAAAAATGTATTCACGTAATGGTTTACTAAAATTTAATGACCAATGATGGGCCACTAAATCATGTAGCTAAATCATAAGGGACCATTAATTGTTCACTTATAATTCATAAAATGTTTAGTGGTTGTTCTTGCAACCCAGAACTAGAGTTCTATTATAGAGATACCGATCGAGATTCAAGAGTGAATGTGTTTTAATTGCTTTATTATTATTGAATGCGCGTTCAACGTGTATAGCGTTAATTTTCGCACGTATACAATTTGTTAAATATCATAAAATATTATTGTAATTATAAAATGTTGTGGATAGTATTTTTAACACTAATATGCGTTGTTGGCTCAAACAATAATTGTAAAGGTCGAATTATGATGACCAAAAAAATATAATATATTATAAATAACAGCTCAGAGTGGACCTATTTTATTTTTCATTTCAAAATATCATTATATTAAGACAGCTGTATTACGCTTATCGTAAAATATAATTTGCCACGTTAAATGTTTTATTTTCTTCATTAAAATAAAAATAATAAATCTATTTTATACTTTTATGAGACGTTAAACGGACAACGACGACCACCAACCAGTCACCACCACCGCTATACCAATCACAATCACCGTCTCCACTTAATCACGGGAGGGTATTGGTTTAATAACATGCGGATAAATAGGTAAGTACATCAGACTTACAGCAGAATTTTCTCGTAGTAAACCGAAGAAATAACGGGAAAATGTCATCCAGGGTTTTCGTCTGTTATCGTGTCGCCCGCGATGATGCGTACACTCATATAATAGAAGAGTTGGAAAATATTGTTTTCCGTACAGAAAACACACTCGTCGCTATAGTCGTCTGGAGGAAAAAATAATATTTTTTTTAATTTTTATTAGTATTATTATTGTTTGCTCGCCTCTCCAGACAATTCCGTCTCGTCTTATGGGTTAGGTACCTATACGCGGAGGCTCCGGACTCATCACCGCGGGAAACGCCGTTGTTTGCCCTCGTTTTCAATATAATATGCATATGTATAGTTTATATGCACGAGAAAACTGAATAATAAAAAATAAATAAAAAAAATCACAAGACGAGGAATACAATTATAAAAAAGAAACTGGTTTGGAAACGGCGTATGTATTATAGCGCGCGAAACGTTTTGTATACACACCACCGCGCACGCTGTATATATGAATAAATATATAGTATATAGTACCATAATATTATTATGTTTTTGTACCTATCCACCTACCTCGTAATAACAATATTATAAAATCGGTTGCCCAGCATCGTCAGTACTTATCGAACCTCACGAAACAAGCGTGAACTACCTATTTTTATATAATAATATAATGTTATAGATAATATAATAGTATATTATGCAGGAATAGGTACTTTTATAAATTTGCAATTTTTTTTTACACTGTTTTGATAGTGCGTATAATAAATAATAATAGCTTGCACTACGAAAGCTACACCACAATATGTGAATGTACACATAGGAGTTTTTATTTTACGTTTTTGTCGACAAACGTGCACAGCTGCAATATCCACTACAATGGAGAACATTTGGTAGCAAATATGCGTCTTGCCTGTAGATACACATCACATATTTTATTATAATATACGTATGGTAATGAATTCAATAAACCTTCATTTTTTCTCTACTTGCGTAGAGGCCGAGAAGGTTCTCGATTTCGACCAGTCTTTCGTAAAGTTGCTGTATAGCTTTTCTAAATAAATAAACTCTAATACCAACGGGGTATAGATATATATCGTCGTATTCACGAGTAGTTTCGTTTAGGTCCGTGACGAATCAATGTACAATCAAAACGATTTATCATTTTCGAATCGATATTATTACGATACGTTGATCGAGAGTCGTCGAAAATATGCAATATTTCAATATTACGTTGATATTGTATAATGTCAGCGCCGTTGGATTGAAATATATGACCACTGGTCCCGAAATCCGAATTATTTGTCTTTGGAAATCTCACTTGACGTTAGTCTATAGTGTGCAAACATTGAAACACGAGGTTGGTGTTGTTCATGCAGAACCGAAACGTATGTAAATCTATGTCGAGTCGTACATGACGTGTCGCGGCGTATTCACTTCGAAAGAATGCCTCGAGAGCACAGCTCTTTTCCGGGTGCAAATTAATCAAATCCGATGCCTCAGCGGCGGAAGCGGTGATACCGCACACGGTCAAGTTCATGGTAGTCCGAACATATTATTATAGTATTACACCATGATATGTGTGGTGTGTATCATGATTCATGATACAACTGTCACACGCAGCCGGGGATCTAGAAACGAAAAAAAGGGAGAGGCTAGACTTCAAGTACATACAAGTATAAAAGCATTAAGTTTTATTAGTGAATAAAATATTTATCACACATGGATATTATAAATAATACCAAACTTTAATAACAAAATTACCTTTTATTGAATATATTATGTGATTACGTTGACAAGCGTGAAATAAATGTATGTACCTAAGGCCTAAGGGGGGGGGGGATTCAGCCCCCATAGCCCCCCCCTCTCGTACCCGCTTCTGGTCACACGTGCAGATTTTTCAAAGCCAATATAATATTAAAATATGACAAGTTATTTTTATCCATATTATTCAAGATTTTTATAAATCCATTATATTTCTTTGACCCACGAAAATCTAGTGTGAATCGTACTCGTTATAATATATTTGATTCGCCCAAATGACGGTCTCACTACTCTCTATTCCGCGTGAACCTTCCACACGTCTATAATAATGACATAACTATACAAGCAGGTGGTTCTCAACACCAAGGTGCCGTGAACACAAAAAAAAAATAGCTAATATACAGCTATACTAATAACTATCTGCAGCTGACTACAGCTAATATATACAGGTAATACTAGTCGTGAGATAATTGCACGAGGCAATAACTATAAACCACACCGTCCCAAGTGTTCGTATATTGTTATTTCATATCAGCCATCGGTTGTATTATATTATACATATAATAAAAACTAAGTTTTTGCATCTTCAAAAACTGTTTATCTTAATCGTAAATTCATAGAAAAGTCTACGGAAACGGAGAGTTTTCCATCAACGGGACGACATAAAAATATAATGTTTGGTTTGCGTTGAATAGGTGTCGATGCTTTATTTCGATTAAGCGACTTATTTGTTTGATTGGCGTACCATTAATCTGCAGGAAAAACACCGACTAAATACGTTTTTCTATTTACAATAGTAAAATTGTCGTGGAATGAATTTGGAATAATTTTTTCGTCTATACATTTTGTACCACTGATTAAACCTTAGTCGAAATACAGCAGTACAGATCTCTACAATACAGTTAAATATGAAATGCTTTATTATATAGAATTTAATCTTATCTCAGTGTTAAAAAATTATCATTCAATAACGCTCGAGTTGTATTTTAAATAACCATCTTCTAGATTTGTTATGCGTAAGCACATTTTTATTTTAATGCAAATAATTCACATAATTATTATTAGTCATTTGTACAATATTGTTGTAATGATACCACACTTTGAAATAAAATAAAAAAACAGCTTTATACTATTGAGAATTTCGTTGAAATATTAAAGAAAGCTGATAATGCAATCATTTTGTTGCCAGATATTAAATTATCATCAGTCAGTGTTGTACATTTTGATTAAAAACACTATCCCAGTCACAGAAATACAAATTAGCCGACAGAATTGATAATAATAATTACGTTCTGTTAATTCGATAAGGAGCTTTACGCGTTTGCAATAAATAAGTCGATGGACTCTAAATAATATTGTTATAAATAAATAAGTACGTATTTGTTTAAACCTTTTACGTCCAAAGCCCGTTTCACATTGTGTACAAAATACTTGCTTCAGTATAATAATCCCACGAGAGAGTTCTATATTATGTACGTATATAATACAATGTTCGTGTATTATTGTTGCGCGGAAGCAATGCTATCGATTTATTTAAAACCTTGATTCACGAACAAACACAAATGATTTTTACAATAATCCAACCCGATAATAGTAATAAATATTATTTATTCTTGTAATTTATTAAATTCACCCTCTTTAATGAATTATAACGGCAGACGGCCATTAGAAAAATGAAAAAAAAAGTCAGTCAGCGGGGGAAACGCGCCGCATTAGTTTTGGTATATATATATGTATAATATGCGGACTTCACGTCGTCCGCTATTAAAATGGAAAACCGTCGCGGGAAACTCGTAATAACAACCGTCTTTGGCCGAACCTTATTTCGCCGTTCGGCGCCATTATCGTACCCAGTATTATTATATTTACTTCCGCAAAACAAAACATAAAGAATATACGTATATTGTATATACATATACACTCTTTTTGTAACCAACCGCATTTCGTGCGTTATTATTATTATTATTATTATTTCTTTTTACGTTTTAATATTAATAATAGTAATGTCGTTGATTCGGTCAAGCCCGTCGTCGCGGCGACGACGTTATAACATCCGACCCGAGCCCGGGAACCGTATTTTTCGACCGTAAAAATATATTAAATCATATTATTATTTACAACGCATATAACATGACGTATATACGAGGCGGGTGACTTTGCGGCGAAGTGAAAACGATGGTCACCGCGGGTCGCAGAGGGTGAAATCAATTGCAGAGGGTCTTCGCCAGACCGGTTACGCAGATAGTTCTGAAACACGCGCGTGCGCCGTGACGGAAGCTCGAAATGGAATAGACGACACAGTGATATAGCGATTGGAAAAGGAATATTGTGCAGTGATAAAAGGCTCGTATGTAGTGTGCAATGACATTCTAAGGATATGCATTATTACTATCATTATTGCGTGCGGTGCATAATATTGTGCACTATTCAGTATAGAGCGTCTATTTAGCCGTAGACCCCCATCCATGGTACGGAGTTCTGGACAACCGTAATGGTATAATAATATGATACTGTATGGACCGTACTATTATGTAGTAGTAACGACGACAACGGCGTAGACATTTATCGCATGTATAGTAATATAGAAGTAACACGAGTACCTGTAACGTGTATTTAGGTGAACTGCAGATAATAGATTCGTGTATGTATAGGCATAATATACGAGGCACGAGCGACAGAAATAGAGAGAGAGAGAGAGAGAGAGAGAGAGTGATGTGGCGCGTGTAATAATGAAACTGTTTAGGTCATTCGCTCGGGGCGCGGGCAAATACGCTCGCAGCTCTGTGGCTAAAATAAAAAAAAAAGATTGAAGCTAGTTTGTCACAAGTTTCCTGACGAGTCATGCTCGCAGCGGCGCGGTGTGCGCGTATAATAGCTACGATTTTTCATTTACACTTATTCCGTGTCGCGAGTGAATATACATATATACACAATACATTATATTATGTATATGACGGGGGCCCCGCGTGCAGTATACCTGTACGCCTAGTACAAATATAAATATATTAACGACGTGTGTGTGTGTGTGTGTGTGTACACGAGAAATAATCATGGTTCATGGCTGTACAATTGAACTTGAAGCCGAAATGAAAAAAAAGAGTACAGCCGGCAATAGATGTGTGTATATGCAGTGTACACACACGCACACGTTATATTATATATATATATTATTTATAATACGAAGGCTGCGTACAGTTTTGGAGGCCACAAACGCTGGTCGGAGGAAGACGGTCACGATCGTTCGTGCACTTCCATTCAGGAACACGACCGCCGCAGCAGCCGCCATTCCGTGTATTGATTTAGATTTTCTCGTCCACCACGTCTTATTATGATTTAAAACCTGTTTGTGTGCGATCACGTGTGTGTGTGTGTGTATGTGTGCAAGTGTGCCTTTATAACATACGTGGAGATTATAATATACGTATACACCGAGGGTTCGAAATAAACTAACCAATTCGAGAGAGTAAAATTAATATACTATAACATTAGCGCACCGCGATCTTCTAGAATCACACTTGGCAAAAGTGGCAATATCGCAATAATAATAATTATTATTATTATTAACATTAATGTGTCCGCTCGTCCGCGGCTAATATACTGCAGCCACTGTCGTCACCATTAGACACGTTCAACTTGTAGGCGTAAATAATATTACATTATAATAATATGTTATATAACTGTAATTTAAAATTGTTTTTATAAATCATTATTTATTTTATTGCCTGGCCGTCAGTACCTACATAGCTGCTTCATCTGTCTGTGAATCGTCGGTGTCCTTCCGCATTATGTGTGCGGTTTGGATATGTTTATAATAAGTAATAACTCGTAATTCATAAATCATAAACAATCATTTTTCAAACATTAAGTACACAAGTTATTATAATGGTTTCAAAAATACATAATCTGGTCCACGTGTTTTAAAAATGTCGAACTTTTAATTTTACCGGGTTTAATACAATATAATATGTTAAATAATAGTGCTGTACAGCATATTATACCATAATAAAAAATGCATTATATTCGTATAATCGAAAGGCAATTCGAATTTAGACCATCCAAATAAAAATGAAAGAAGTATAATCAAGTTTACGATCGCCCCGAGTACTCATGCACCAATATGTGAATTACAGAACCTAGGTAAGTACGCGATTACATAAATGTCAATATTTCTATAAACGATATTTATTAATATAAGACGTACATAATATAGACGTACACATAATAGCTAGTATGACTATATACTATTGATAGTGCCAATATTATATAATATAACAAACTATGCAAAGAATGACAAATGTTTTTTTTACAGGAATTGATGAGCACCTCATAGACATTATTTACCTATGCACTGCAACCACGTGTGTAATTATTTTAATCTCTTGTAAGTATTGTACCTAATGTTTAAATATAATAACGGTATGTTGATTAATTAGAAAGTCGATGTTAACCTCCCTTTAAGCATTACCTATTGTCTATTGGATTAGCTAGCATTAGTTATTAAAGAAAATAAAAGTTATTCGAAAAACCGAAAAACCATACCAATAATGTTATACTGAAAATATAAGTTACTATTCGTTTAAGACTCGACCGATTTCAAAATTGTTTTTTCTCCATATTATAAATTAATAAATCTACTAAATTAGTATATTTGAATTTTTTAAAAAAAATTAAGCGATTTTGGCTACTATTATATTTCAGTAATAAGAATCGCACTAGAATAATATGCGCATTACATTTTGAAGGGATACTATCTCCCCAATTAATTCATATACTATATTATAATCATATAGGTAATAGCTAGGTATTATTTTATAATATTATATCAAAAAGCACAGTCGAACGATCGTCGACAAGTTTAATCATTTGAACGCGCGTTCGGTAATCGTAAAAACGTATTGCATCACTCTTAAAAATATTATTGGCACAACGATAAAAAAATATCTGCGAGAATATTGTATGGGTATGAGTAAAATGACAGATGTACGATCATAACAAGCCGGTACACTCACGTGGTGCGGCGTTGGCCACGATTTTACCGCGGAGGTCCAGGGATGGGTCGACGCAAACACGTCGTATTTTTGGCGCTTGTACACGCTCGGTAAAAATAGTGGTTCCTATATTATGTATTATGTGTTATTGTTAGGTATGCGAAAGTGTCGATTACAATGCGTGTACTCGTCCGTGTGTATGAAATAGAGAAATAGAGAATATAACACGTACATATTATTTGGTGTGAAAAAATAATTTCAAGAAAAAACGCCCGGTCAAAAAAGGAAGAAAAAAAATAAATGACGGTAGGTCAGTGGCATTGTGTTAACGTGGGTATATATATATATATATATGAACCTATATAATAGATATTACGCACCGCGGCAATAGGTTATGGTTGTATTTTTTTTTTATTTTTTTTTTTTTTATCAATTTTGCCTTCCTGCCCATTCAACCGCGATTGGTTTCTCGTCATGCTCGTGAATTTTCCACTGCACGTCATTCTGTTACCACCGCGGTTGCTGTTACACATCGCGTGAATCGCGTACCGAGGAGACCAAGGCCATCATCGCCACCACCCATCACCTCCACCGAGAACGTCCGCAGACCGGCTATATTGTATTATGCAGTGCGTGCGTGCGAGAGCGATTCCTGGTACAGATATTATACTTGTCGTGATATTAAACGTGACGCGGCGTTGAAACGTCTATACGATAGTAGATAATATATATTCCTATAAAATATATAATGTTATGTGCGTACATATACCGCACGTACCGCCGGCTGCAGCTCCGGCAGTGTCGCAGCCGTACAAAAGAGTCGTCAAGTGATGATATTTCCTGTGCGCACAAAATTGAGTTTTGTTTTGTTTTTTTCAATCATCGTCACGATGTCGCGAAAAAAAAAATTCGTTTTGTCTAAAAATATAAAAATAAGCCACCGCGTCATACACCGAGTCGACGGATGCCTATATACTATACATTATCATATCATTATTATTATTATTATAACGCTCTCCAGTCTCCGTGTGTCCGTCCGTCGCGAGTAGGTCGGTTTCGAACGCGGACGACACATTGCGGTCTGTATAATACAATAATATTATTTACGATGTATAATATACGATATTGTGCAATGGAAAACAAACGTCGACGGTCGTTCAACTCGCGCCGTGGATAATACTATAATACAACGAACGAGAATTTTATTTCGATACCGGAAACTGCTGTGCGTGCACACGATGACCTCGTACATTGTATGGTTTCATATGTACTAAAGAAAGTTAAAAAATTGTCCCCGTAAACATTTTTGTCGGTACCTATACACGCGCATATCAAAAGCCTGAACAACGCACTCGCGGTGTAACTGGGGTATGTTGTTCACGACCGTTAAAGTTACTGACGGACGTGGTGACACAAACGTCATGATGGTTGCGCTACGGTTGGAACCTATACCAATAAAATTGTAATATTAAATCGGTACGATTAATTATATTTTATTGTATATAAGCCTTTTGGATTTTCTTCAATATATTTAGGTCGGATAGACTCTCGAACGCAGTGATTAATGTATGAATAAATATTTATTCTTATTTCAAAACGGTCAATATGTATCGTTCGTGTATCAACATCGTACATTATGATTATTAAAATTATATTAATATAATATACGTCTTGGCTAGTGTAGTGGTGTGATTTAAAACTACCTGAAAAAAGCATGCTTGTGCACTGTGCACACTGTGTCGACCAGTGGCGTACGCAGGATTTGCAATGGGGGAGGCTTGAAAATTAGTTACAATTTTATTTTCATTTTGTCCAGTCTAATAATTTCAGACGTTTATTTGAGGTATTTTAAAGGGTTTGTAACTTCTCAACTTTTCTGGTAGAAAAATGCTCTGATCGTAAACTTCGATGCCCGATGTATGTTTTTGGAAGCAAATTGTACTTTTAGAGGTCTAAATTGAAAATGTTCAGTGCTTTTTAAAATAATTGGAGAAAAAAAAATGAAAGTTTATTAAAATCGTTTGGTAACCAGCTTAGTTATACCGTCCTCACTTGGATTGTATTAGATTTATTAACATTTTTTTTTTTCTATAAATGTCAATAAAAAATTATTTATCCGGTCAAAAAGCTTAAAAATGTAATACGTAAGTTTTTATTATAGTTAAAATATTAACATAGACATCATGGTTATTTTTTTATAAGCATTTAAAGTTCAAATTTCGTCAAAACCATGGTTAATTTATTATAGTTCAAAACTTATAAAATATTAAATGTGTATAACTAAGGCTAGACATTTTAATACAAAGTCTTTCATACAAGTAGTTCATACTTTTACCGAAAAATTACAGTTCATTTTAGGAAAATTGGTGTGCAAGTACAATGTTTTTTTGTTTTTTCAATTCATTATGGTAAGACGTGTATGAAATGTACGTCTTGCTTACTATGGTTGACAGTTGAAACTTGATAAATATTAATTTTTTTTAAATTATAATAATACGGGCAATGGGGGGGGCCCAGCCCCCACCCCCCTGCGGACGTTACTGGTGTCGACAGTAGTAGAGCAAAGCCGACGGATATGATTGCGTATATTATATAATTATAGGGAAGTGCGGGATGATTAGTCTGAAATAATGTGGTCGACTGCCTTATAGATGACAAATTCTGTATAATATTATAATAATACTCAATAGGTGCGTGTTATCACTTATCTGACACGAAAACGTGCAAAACTCCACTTCATAAACGCACATATTTATTTTTTTCCCTTGGTTAATATTAATGGTTTCATACAATCATACAGCTTGTAAATTTTTTAAACGTAGGTATACAATAATATTATTGTGTTGATGTGTTCTTCCCTTGTTTTTGATACGGAGAGTCAGTGTGTAATATAAAGAACTGACACGTAATTATCTTAATAACTAAGGAAGAACTTTTGTTCTAAACAATATTTTGAAATAAAATAAATAAATAATAATTAATGATTAAACTATGCTAAAAAAAATATTCAAAAATATTGGTTAGGACAAATTGTTCCACGTGAGCAGATACTTGGTGATACTTAAATTTATAAGTTCTTTCTGTTTCATTCTGTATACATGTATAATAGAGTGAAACCACGATAACTCGAACGTCTATAAGTCGAATTTTCGATAACTCGAATGAATATCAGCTTCGCCTTTGCATTTCAATAAGTACAGACAATTTCTTCTATAAATCGAATTTTTTTTTCACCCCCAACCTATTCGAGTTATCGAGGTTTCACTGTATTTCGTTCGGCGATCAGCCGGTATCGAAGAACGCCGCCGCCACGACTTGGGGGCCCTGTCGGGGGATTTTCAAGGAAGAAAAAATCAATCAAAACAGGTATAAGTAGGTACCAACGGGTACCAGGCCATATGAGTTTTTCTGTTTTCCTGTTGTGTTTGTCATATTAAATTATTCTTACGACGGCGCGTTGTCGAAAAAATTCTACAACAGTGCAATGGCATTCAATTGCGAGCTAGAGCAGTCGGTGCGCTGTCGTTTCTTGCACATAATATTATAATATATATCTGCATTCACAATACAATATATTATTACAGTACTCATTATGTGCGTGATAAATCACAATATAATATTATCATATTATTATTATGTTGTTTTCGCCCACAGAAGCGGTTACGCAGAAGTGGCGGGCTTTGCCAGGCGTCGGCACAATCCGTCTTCGCATACACGATGGACAAAAACTACGTACATAATAATAATGGTATAATGACGCGTTTTAATAATATTGGCCGAAAATCGTCGCGACGCGCGTTACGCATTTACAGTGACTCACGGAGCTATAATAATAATAATAATGATAATAATATAATATATTATTATAGGCACAACTAATGATAATTCGTGCGTTACGGGCCGTGCCGGGTAAAGAGGAAAGAAAAAAAATACGGATAAACAGATAAATGCGGACACGTGCAACGACCCCATTACGCACTGTTATATTATTACACTCATTCTCATTACTCACTTATCGAGGAGCGCGTGTTTTTTTTTTTTCTTATAATATATTATTATCATCATCATTCGATCCCGTTAGGTTCACGAAACGCGGGTATCCACCTCGACTGCGGCGTCTGCAATAACGACGATTGGTTCATATGTCATTATTATAGTCGTTTGAGAGACGTTATGTAAATCGCATAAATTACCGGAGACGTCATATTATTATTATTATTATTATTGTATCAACGCAGCGGCGCTGCAGTGCGATCGGTTTAGTTTTGTGCCTTCTTGTATATTATACCGCGACGCGACCACTGCGACCGGACGTATAATAGGTACCTCCTAGCATACATACTATTTAGCCGATGTAGTTCGTACACGATCCGATTTGATATATTAATATGTTTTCGGCGAGAGTGCGTTGGCGTGTGGGGTGGGATGATAAATAGGGCGAGTGAAAATAGTAGGAGGGTTTAGGGATGCGGGCAATGCGGTATCGTGTTGTCATACTCTCCGGAGACTTTTTAGATGATCGAAACTTCTCGTGGAAGTAGCAATAATGGATTGGTGGTAAATGCGGATGGCATATCGGTATTGATAAATATTACGAACGACCATATTATTATTATTATTATTATTGCACATTATACATCGGAAACGAGAGAGATGCTCGTAATACATTAATATTGTTGTCATACAGAGTCAAACAAACACGTCGCCGGAGAACTCCGTATCGCACGACTACACCGGCCATTATAATGCCATAATAATAATAATATAATAATACAAGTCCCATACGGACCGCATCGTCGTCGCGGTCGCGGTCGGCGGCCGGCGCAACCGGTTCGTATAATATTGTAATAATATCATACACGAGAGCTGTGGTCGGTCGTCCCGAAAGAGAGAGAGAGAGAGACCGGCGGAAAGAGATGGAGAAAGACGGCGGCGTGCGAAGGGCTACTGGAAAATAATACGATACGGCTGCTTGCAGAGTGCGAGGTGGAGGTCAGGTCACATATACGTAATATTGTAATGTGTGGTACGGTCGGCTCCCGCGAGACAGATATATTTATTAATCGGCCGATTGCGCAGCATCCAGCAGCCGCGCGTGCGCGTAGGTTACGATGAATAATAATAATATTGGAAACGAATGTCTGCATGCACGCGGTCGGTCTAACGAAATTATTATTGGATAGATTAGACATTTGTGTATGCTTAAACACTGTCGTTGTACAATAATATTTGCATTAATTTGATTTACGAAACGATACGGTCCCCCACACATAATATAACGGGCGCCGTTTTACTATAAACCGTCTACGCGTGTTACGATAATATAATATGTTAATATTAATAATGATGACTTTTATTCTGTTGATTATATGCGAAACCGATCTTTTGTTATTATAATATATGCGTAACCGATTTCGTCCATCCAAGTTGGCCGGTCAACGTATAAGATTATCGCATCCCTCGTGAACACCGCCGTCCAAGGCTTATTTTATAAATTATATAGTTACTATTTTTATTATTTTTAATTATTGTTTTTTTTTTTTTTAAAAAAACGAATAGTCTTTCAGCTAAAATAATACGTTCGAAAATTTAATAGTACCCATCAGTATGCTATTAAAATGTTGGGTTAGTTGATTTTTTGATTCATGCCGAAACGCGTACATAAGTAAATTGTACCTACATGATATTATGATATAATATCGTATGTTTATTTTATTGGTGAAAATTGTTAAGCCAGCCGGTTTAACTTCTATAAACTCCTACTTCACAAAATTATAATGTTGGGGTCGAATTCGTTTTGCTCAAACGATTAGAAACTTCTCGGGAAATTCAATGCAGAATGTCCTGGAAAATTGTAGGTTTGCCGAAGTAATTCGCAATAAGTTCCGACGACGTCAGCGATACAACAAGAAAATAAAGAAAAGAAAAGTTGTAGGTACTAACATATAATATCTACATATTCGGTCAAAAATAGGTACTTATTATAAAAAAAAAAACGCAATAAAACTGTAAGTAAAATTATAAGCCTATGAAAATTTCCGTTTCTTAAAACAGAATTTAATATTAAAAATATTTATATACTCACCTTAAAGAAACCCATTAAATTATTATGATCACGTAATAAATACTAAAATGACCTTGAGTGTGGTATACACTATACCGTAGGTAATATAGCTGGTAGATATAGTATTGTAACTATACATTCATCGGCACGTCGACAATCCTAAATTATGATGTGATACTTGCCAACGTGAAACGTGATAATAATTTTTCGACAAAAAAATGTCGATTGTACATTTATTTAGCAATGTATATAAGTATAGAGTACCTACTATAGACCATTAAAGTTCGTTTAAGAACAATAATGTTAATAATTTGGAGCCGTCGTGGTCGTATAATATCTCTTCTGTGAACGTCATGATGTACGCAGTGATATAATTTATATTATACATGATGATGGGCATAATATAATACTGTGTGTACTACGAGATTTAGGTTCTAACTGTTAGAACACCACACATGCACACTGCACACTGCACATGTGCAACAGTCGTATAATATAATATACTCCTGTAAACGCGTCTGGTCTCGCGGGGAAGGGGAAAAAAGTAAAAAATCGGAGACGGACTATGATATCTAATACGTTTGCGCTCGTCGTCGTAGTCACCGTGATGTCCCATAAGTATTAAGTGCTACACGCCTACAACACATATATTAAGTGATAATAATTTGGGTCTAAAAATTCCACGTGATAATATCGTTTTGATCATTGTCGTGAACAATTTATGGAATCGTGTATCAATGACGAGTCGTTTTTGTTTCAAACCGTCCATCATGCAAGGCAGTAAAATATCATTTTTTTTCTCAATAGTTTCGACCAGTTAAACACTGCAGTTATACCATTAGAACTATAGTTCTATACACATAAATTTATTAAAATCTCTTATTAACGTATTATGATGATATAGAAATAATGGTATATATTGCATAATAAACTTTGTCCCGTTTGGCCGCGGTTTTGTTCATAAAGTATTAAGGTATATTGAAAATTGGATTTTCATAAAACTATGTCCGCATAGTATACGTAAAAAAAAACCCCAAGCTCATAAATAAATTAATATAATATAAGAAATATAAGTGGTAGCCGCGAAACGTATGAAAAAATCTATAATAAATACGGATTTTTATGGATGAAACCCAAAACCCCGTTATTTATATTATTGTTCGGCCGAAAACAAAAAGGTAGATTTTTGGTTAAAACGGTCCTTTTTGATACATAAAATATGTATAACTTCATCTTTTGGTCGTCAAAGGTTTATAAGGCTGTATAACCCGTAGTCCCTACCCTACGTAAAACGAGTGGACCTACTCGAATGAAAGTGCACTACTGCGGATATTCGACGGGAAATGGTTTCGGTACGAGAAATGTGTCAGTTTCGAAAACGCATGCGGACGCTGTCCGCGAGTCCCTCGTGGCGTTCGAATTTGACAACACACGAGAAATCCACCGTGGTCGGGCACGGGTCCAAGAATAAAACTTTTTCCTTCCTATTCTCTCTCTCTCTCTCTATATATATATATATATATATATATATATAATATATTATTATATCACAGTTCCCTTCAAACTCGCAGTCCCGCACCTCGTCTCCGCAGCACATTATATATTTATAAAACTCGGCATTAATATTACACTGACTACTATATATATTATCGTGTACACATAATAATAATAATGATTATTATTTTTATAACTGAACTGCCGTTAGAAACGCTCTCGTCCAAACAGGCCACGCGCGGCGGAGATGATGTCTGTCTGCAGTGTCGATAAGACGATAACGCGCTCATTGCGACGTGTGGTGCGCAGATGCTCCACACGAGATATTGTGCGAGCAACCACATAATAATAATAATAATATATTACATTACATAATATTATCATTATGAGTGATAATTGTAACAATATTATAATATAATGTAATAATATATATAAACATTAAGCGTAACATTATGTGTGTGTGTGTGTGTGTGTGTGTGTACTGTTTACACACGACGAAGTCACTTCCACAGTTCCACCGTGCAGACCCGTTTGACCTATTTGCAAACGATTTGTGTTATTAATATCATACATGTGGACTAGGTATACATAATATTATATTATATCGGTGCGTTGGTTCGGCGGCGATTTTTATTTATTCGTTTTGTTGCAAGACGCGGATAATACGGTTTATTTTCACAGCGTACGGATCGCCGAGTTCAGTCGAATCGACGCAATAACACAAAGATATATTATATTATATACGCAAAATAATAGTAATACGCCAGCGACGTCGGAGAGACAGTGTGCGACTATCTGCGAACCCAATTTGGTCCGAATCCAAGTGCAATAAGTTATATGCGCGCGTGAGTACAAGACTCTCGTTGCGCCCCCGCTCCTGCGATGGGGCTGTATACGCGGTTTCGCCGTAAGGTTTGGATATCCGCTTTTGTCGATGTGTGGTGATGCTATTTATTTCTCGTCAAATTCCCTAGGCCGGGGCACTAATTTTTCCCCAGGTATCGTTTTTCGCCGCATCAAACGCAATTTTATTGGTCGGAACCTACCTACTGTAACATTATTGTACGTACACAGCGAAGGACGCATCGTAAACGTCATCGTCGTCATTGGCGGCGGCGGCGGCACGGCGGAGCGCTGCAATCGGATACGCGAGGCCTTGAATTTAAAAAAAAAAAAAAAGGAAACCGAAAATATATTATATTGCCCGTATAATATTCGATTCGTTTCGCCGCCCGCTCTAATGAACGGAAAACCCTATACACATTATAAATACGTGCACGAAGTGTATTATATTATGCCTATATATTATTATAATGCCGCAGAGTTCAGGACGTCTCACGATGTAGCTGCGGCGTGGCGGCTGCTGCGGAGATGAAACATAATACTCTTATCAGTATTGAATTTTATCAACTATAAGTACTCTTACCTACTGCGACTATCTCGCGTTACGCCTAATTCGTGTAACATTATAGTAGGTATACATAAATTATAACAATAATAATGATATGTTAACGGTAATAAACGCATTTTTATTATTGTCACCGAAAGGAGTTTGCGGCGAGTATTAGTTTTCATCTAAAAATATGCACACGAGTGAAGCATGCATCAGCGACTGCGTATAGGCCAATTAAAAACACGTACAAAAATCGTTTTTACAAATTATTATACATAATCGAATGGTGAGCGCAAAATAGTCGAAATTCAGTAACGATTATACCTTCTACAAACAATATAATATCACAACGGTTGATCATTACACGCGTTGAGATAGTATTTCGATATTATGTCATGTCGAGTTTGCCGAGATAATATATTCGGTACAATACGGTAACGATATTATCACATAATGGATGACGCCCCTCCAAAATGTGTGGTGCACCGGCCAGTGTGCAGAGGACGTTGCACAAATGCATTTACGTTTCGGACACGCGCAATTGATTCGGACTGTCAACGTGTTTGTTGCGTTTCAGTGGACGCCGTTATTAAGGTCACGGCGTAGGTATACAATATTATCGTATAATTTACCGTGATGGACCATTAGAACGAGAATATTCGTAAAAGAAAAAAAAAATAAGATACGATTTAATTAAAAACGTATGCGGTCGCCGGCGCGCAGATGTCATTGCAGGATAACGCGGTGCATGCATAATATTATAATTTATACATTATTATTTTAATAGTAATAATAATAATAATAATAGTAGTAGAAGTAATAATAACGTAGTATATAGAATATTGGCGCACCTCAAACGAGTAAAAAAATAATATAGGAAACCGTAAAAACGGTTAATCGGGCGATAGAGCGAATAATAATAATAATAATAATAATAAAAAGTACGGGTAAAGTCGTATACGATAAAACTGGTCGTCACGATAATCATGTATGAATAATAATATCAACGAACACATATTATAATATTATAACGATATAATAATATTGTAATAAATACCCATTAAATATACTAGACAGTTGCATTAACAGCGTGTCGTGTACTTCTAAACGCCGTATGCATATTATATAGGTGCCTAATATTACATATGGTATAATATTGTATACCTATATAGGTAGGCTCGTGTGTTCGACACGCGCGTGGGACGGTCAGAAGTGAAAGAGACCTTTTTCGTCGTGTCTGCAGACGACCGTCGTCGTCGACGGTTTCCAAACGTATAGTCTCGCCGCACAATCAAAACGTCGGTTATTCGAATATTATAATATTATTATTATATATAGGCATTATAATAGGCGCACACGCTAATAGTAGGTATAATAATATATACATGATAATATATTGTAATCGATCGATTCGAATTAGATATAATGTATGCGGCTGCGGAGCTGGAGGAGCAGCTCTGGCTCGGGCGGGCGTGCAGCGGTGTTCCAATTTTTTTTCAGTCATTAGCAACAATTTTGATTCGAGAGGTAAATTACATATTATATTACAACATGTAGGTAGGTACATTATATCTCTGTAACGCATGTGGCTGGTCGCTGGTAAGTTATCTCACACGCGCGAGTAGTTTTTCTAGTTTTGTCCACTCTAAATGTATATTAT
The DNA here is from genome assembly GCF_019925205.1 of Metopolophium dirhodum. Taxonomy (NCBI): domain Eukaryota; kingdom Metazoa; phylum Arthropoda; class Insecta; order Hemiptera; family Aphididae; genus Metopolophium; species Metopolophium dirhodum. The sequence continues at coordinate 33,701,515 of NC_083567.1, read as the reverse complement.
ATTATAACGTTTTAATATATTATATTATTACATAGGTACGTATCATGACGTGGTCGAAGGCATACGCTGCAGCTCCACGATCCCCTAAGGTCGGTCCGTGTGTATCGGATCAATTTTTTTTTTTTTTTTCGGAGGCCATTAACACACGCACGGCTGGCCGGCTTGTATGCACACTACGCCCACGGTTCGTATAATATTATTATTATTATTATCATATTATTATAATGCACGCGTTACAACATCGGATCGGACGTCGTCCCCGGCCGAACGCAGTAATGTATATGTATATAATATATATTATTTTATTATTGTACACGTACATTACAATGCGCGTGTACCTACAATATGCCTACATATATACGCGAAGACGATAAATCCGATTTCGACTGGCCCTTTGATATTTTTACACACGCTCACAATGCGCGCGATACACCTCTATTCGGAACACGAATCGTCCGTGTGCCTATATGTATAGCAGGTATTATTATCATTATTGTTGTGCGTACGAGAGCGATGCACTCCGTATAATATGTATAATGCGCCACGTATTATTTATATTATAATAATATAAAGCAGTCTGGACAGACGGTTTTTTTCGTCCCACAAGACCCGCGATTTTGAATCCTCTCTCTCGAAAACCGTGCGCGGTCGTATTTATTCATTTATTTCGAAATCCTCGACGCACGTCGTTCCGAGTTCGTTTCTATTGGTCAAGGCCGGTAATACCTACTCGGTATCATAATATGCGCGTCGTATGCGTAGGTACCTATACCTATACCGCGGTATTTGTACGCGTGCGTCGTGTCCGCGGGCGCAAGGTCGCAGTACCTATAACCACCGAATTGACGCCCGAAAAGAGCGTAATGATATGACAATAAAAATATACGTCCGCTTGCACGAAGAAAAAACGTTACAAGTTTTATGTACTGTCGTAAACACCATTTTTGTTATCATCCCGGTTTGTAATATCACTGCGTACGACCGACGAGTCGACGATCGAATTTAATTGCAGGACATATTTGCAGTGAGTAAATCCATAAATACGGATTATACGTGCATAATAAAACGTTATGCGTTTAACTTAAAGATATAAATGTATTATTCAAGAATTTTTCAGATGAATCTAAAAACAAGAATAACGTATACCTACCTACCCAGACAGTGAACGTTGAACGTTGTAAAATTTTAATCGCTTAGAATTTAACGAGATCAATAAGATACCTATTACATTATTAGCATCCAGCGTAAGATATATTGAAATTGAATCGAATATATTTCTGTTAATTTTCTTAAGAAAATAATACTCCACACAAAATGGCGAATCAATTCTAGTATTTCTATCGATCGATTTCGAAATACAACAAAATGTAACTCGTGCTATGTTAGTTTGTTTATATTATGTAAATCGTAATTTTAAAAATAATTATTTGCTTTATAATATTTTAGTGGGTCTTTATAATATTCTCATAATAGTTGGGCGAAATACTGTAATTTAATAAGTAGGGGCTGAAATTAAAAGGGTCTGTCTGATTAGGCGGGTAGGCCGTAAGATGGTATTTAGGGATTAATTTCGCTGGATGTTTCAAAAACGTATAAATAGGATGGGAAAAATAATGCGGCCGGCCTTTTTAGCTTAGGGCATAAGCATAATGTGATCGAGTAAAAAGATTGCACTTACTTTGCAGTGCTGAAACATAAATTACGTCTGAGATATAAAATATCAAAAACATATACAATTATTAATTATACGTTCTTTTTAATAGCATACTACGGTACAGCATATATATATATATGTATATAAATATACTAATTGGGTTATTTTGTACTCCGTTCTTAGCATTTTTGTGTTCGCGACTGTGTGAAAATAATATACATCGTAAATCAATTCGTCGTCGAAAATAAGGGTTTTCAGTTTTCACGTTAAGACACACACAACGCATATATAGGAGAGAAAAATCATGTTTCGAAATGAAATAAAATAATTTGCCGAGATTCGAAAACAATAAAAGTGTCCCAACAGTCAGAACATGATTTATTATTCAACGGTGGGGGGGGGGGGGTGGGATTCGAACAGATTTCAAATGATTCATTTCGCGAACCTTTATGAGGCATTTGCCGCATGCGGTCCGAAGAGCATAATAGTAATACATATTATGATACAAAATAATCTGTAGATCTACGTACGAAAAAATGTATATAAACTGTATTGATGATTATACGCGCGAATATCGATTGTAATAATATAGCATACCTATCTATCGTTGTTATCTGCGATTTAGAACAATATAAAATATGCAACGTGATGGTAAACGAAAACCGACTGATCGCGTCGACTGCGATATTACACGAGCAGTCATCCGATCGTGATAATATCCGATATCGACGGCTTGGTATATACCTATGTATACGATTCTCGGAGACGATATTATAATCATAGATAATATAAGGGTGGATAGGACATAAGAACTCATCACATGATACTTTAGTGATATTATTTTTAAGGTTATACGGGGCAAATATTGATATGATAATTGATAAATAATAATAAATATTTTAAATATTATTTACCAAAGTTTAGAGTAATTTTCCAGGCACAAGTGGCACAACATTCAAAATACAAACTGACAAATATCTAAATATAACTGACTATCGTGTCATCATTATTATTCAATAAAATAGTTTTGCACATAACCTTAAAAAGCCCCATATCGTCTTTCTCTCTTTGCGTTCTCTCTTCCCCAAAAAAGCACACGGACCCATATGGAACTGGTATACGCATGTCCTATCCATTCTTATATTATCTATGATTATAATAGGGTACAATATCAGACCAACAATAATATTCTGCAGTTGGAATCGAAAACGGTTAGTGCGTTCAAATTTTACGGCCGAACGTCGTGTTCCAAAAACGTTCTCGTCCGGCTGTATGACTGTTACAATACCTATATGTACCACTACCACATATTATACCACTACACAATATGTGCGTGTGTATATTGTCGTACTATATACTTGACGTTTTTACGACGACCGCGTTCATGGTCAGGCTGGAGTTCGGCTGTTTTTTTTTCCCATATTCCCCTCAGAACTGCAGACCCCTACCGGACGGGCCGCCGCGAACCGACAAACGTTACCGACTGGTGAGTCGTGTATTTTTTCTTCCCGAAATCCGCCGCCGTACGTAACAATAATAATAATAATAATAATAATAATATTACAATATTATATCGTACACGCGCCTCGAATGTACGACTCGGCCTGGCGTTTTTTTTTTTTTTTTCCTTTCAAAACAAAATTTTTTTTATGGCTTAAGCCGCTTAAAAATAAAATTTACATAACAGTGTATCGGCTGCCGCGATCGTGCACAGTGTGTGTGTGTGTGTGTGTTTGGTTTAACACGATAAAATGTGGGACGACGTTCGTGTTTCAATAGGTCCCCAGCTCGGAACGGGCAGATGAATACGTAAATACAGCGTGCGCGTGCGTGCGTTCGCAAACATACGTCGCGCAGCGATCTCGAGCGGGCGGGCGGGCGGGCGGTCGGTCGCGCGCGCGTGTAAAGAATTTGCACCGGTCACACACGGGCCAGCAGCAGCTGTTTAGGCGTTTATATCTTTTCTCTCTTTTTTTATTTTTTTTTATTTTAATTCGTTGGCAATAAAAAATAATGACGATAATAACGACGGAGTCTCTCTCTCTCTCTCTCTCTTTCTCTCCCTCTCGCGCACTCTGTTATCCGGCGCTCTTCGGTCTCCGTCGTCGTCTTTTGCAGTGTACCTTTATATAATTTATTATATATATATACGTAACGTGGTATAATAATAATAATAATAATATACCAAAACACCTGTTGTCGCGCGGTCGTATATTTCGACTGAATTACACACCACACATGTATAATATTAATATATATATATAAGTAGTACACTGCTGGCACGATGGCGCGTATACTATTATTATATATCACATCGCACGAACCAGCGCATATACTTTTCGTCGTCGTCGTCGTCGTCCTCGTCGTGCGACTGGATTTTGATTTACTATATAAATAATATACGAATTATATTATATTTTGTCGGGCGGTAGAGGAGTGCAGGAGAAAAAAACAACGTTACACCGCGAGAACCGAGATGCCCGCAGCCATCACGATTAGTAAAATAAAAAAAAAAAATTATAAATATAAAAGGTCTAAATCTGTGTTTGATAGATGTGCGTATTACCAGCCGTGTCTTCCACGTACACGCGTACACGGCGTGATACCACTCTGGTCCAGTGTGCGTATAATCGTGTTTTGAAATCGATTTCGTCGGTCTATCTGCCCCGCCGCCGCCGTCGTATGTCATAGACATAAAGTGCAGCAATGCATCATATAATATAATACGTATATCTATGTATAAATAAATAAATAATTAAATGAATACCTACTGTGAATATTGTGCGTATAATATTATATATTGTATTGAGGTACTATAATAGATGTATATTATACATCAAATTGTTTATAACGTGTGTGTTTGTGTGTGTGTGTGTGTGTGTGTGTGTGTGTGTGTGTGTGTGTGTGTGTGTGTGTGTGTGTGTGTGTGTTATTAGGCCATTTAAAGTGTATGTAGAGAAGCCGTACAGAGCACAATAAAACGCGATTACGATTCTAATGTAGAGTAAAATTATCATAATAATATAGTGTACTCTATGTTCAAAAAGAGAGGAAAATCCGTTGTTAACATTTTTTTGGCGTTAAGTCAAATTTAGTATAGGTACCGCAACCACTGTATGGTTTTTATAAACAAATTCGATATGCGGGAACTGAATTATAACTATATAGATAAACCATTTTTCACTTTCAAACTTTTTGCCTAGGAGGAGAGGGGTGGCTCAATTCGTCATGCCACGCCGCTGTTAGTAATTCAGTTTTTTTTTTTTTTTTAATTTTGCTTTGATAGAATAAACAAAACGATTTTCGATGGTCACTGTGATTGTAATTAATAATTACAAATTACTAATTTGTAATCCGTCCACGACTTTATTGGGACCGGCGGTGGTTGCTTCGTATACAATTTTGTGAATAAATCGAATTTATTACAAAAAAAAAAACAGGAATCCCTGTCGACAGAGAACACATGCATTTAGTGAAATAGTTAATTAGAGTTTTTTTGGGGATAAAACGATAACATCGTTTTTTATGAAAAAGTAATATTTTGTTTTTGAAATGTTATATTTTAAGCGCTCTTTAAATTGTTGACAACATTCTGTAACGCTCGTCAGTCGTTACATAATCATATGTCAGTTCACGTTTAATTTGTCAACCACGCCGGTTTTTCGGACGATGACATTTTAAATAATGTTTACACTAGCACTGCAAAAATTTACTCAACTCATTCGGTCGTTTTCATCTAATATTATAGTATAATATTTTAATAATATGATCAGTGCGTACGTACCTATTTGTAATGAATTCGAGAGGTTTGTTCACCATAGTTCGTATACTGCAAACAAGACATACGAATGCACAAAATGTACAATACATAATAGTACATATAATTGTAATGAGACTCTTAGTAGTGAACCTCAAAAACTTATCCGCTGAGAACTTTACCGGTGGTTGGACTGTTTCATACACAGGGCGATCCGTCAAACGTGCTCGACCCGTTTTAACCTTTATAATAATAATGTATTTAATCAAGTTCTGATTTTTGGAATTTCATATATTTGAAGTTTTTGGTCATTCGAGGAGTGTTCTTTTTTCTAATGAGATGCACATTTAATGCAAATTGATAAGCGGGCATTGTTTTTTTCTGTTGAAAATGTTGGTGTGTTTAATAATTGTTGTATTTACATATATTTTGTATCTACATTGGATGATAATAATAGTCCCTAATATGAAACAGTTGTTGATAACTAATAGGATATAAAATATATATGATACATTAATAGATCATCAATTAATTATATAGGTATCTTATTATTCAGACTATTTCTACAAATAATAATTATTTTATAATTTTGAAATCAACATAGGTAGCCTTCAAAATATATATTTCAAACCTATTATCATGGACTATTATTTTAATAATAAATTACACTTAAAACTATAATTATAGTACTCAAAGTATGATAAATCAAAAATAATCGTTCAAATTTCGATTTAGATACACCAAAATTAAAAGAAAAAAATATACCCAATAATTAACAGTTTGCAATAAAAAAAGGGTGGTATTCATTTAAAAAAAAAAGGTTTGTGTCACCTCTGTAGAAGTGTAGAACCCTCCTAAAATGGCACAATAAATCTAAGAAATTGAATATACCGTATTGAGTCCAGTGACGTATTTATGGGGGGGGATATGGGGGATAGATCCCCTCCCTTGACCTTTTTTTTAGTTTAGGTATAAAGTTTAAGCTGCAGTACTGTGGCTATTTATATTTTATAATTTTGTTATCCTGTGGGCTGCGAGTGATATTACCCAACAATAACAACAAAATTAAAATAGGACTATATTCGAGAGAAGTCGGGTAAAACCCGCTAGTACCTAACCTATTATACTGTTATATACGTAGAACACGAAACTAATTGCGACAGCGGACAGAAAACGATAAGGAATTCGTAAATTTTAAAATAAATATTAAAAAAGGTGGATAAGTGGATGTCGCTCTGCTGTACAGTAGGTTACAAGTGGGTCACTGTAATGGATGGTATTAAATTTGAATTCAATGATATAATATCATTGTATAAGAAAAACGATTCTGAGGGAAAACGAGTCAGCCTATGATTTTACCAAGTATATTTGATGATATTATTGTGAATAAAGTAATTTATATATAACCTATTTACGTGGAGCCTTGTTTTAAATTTTCAATCCTTAGCCATAAAAGTTAAAAATTTATACATTTTTAACCACAAAATAATTAATAAATTATAAATTTGATAAATGTTGTCAAAATTTGAACTTTAAATGCTTATAAAAAAAAATTGTGCCTATGTATTTTTAATATTTTTCAACTGCTATTAGAACGATATATCAGGAGCCTTATATTAAATTTTCACGCCTTTTTACCCAACAAATAAAAATTTATTGATATTTATAGAAAAAAAAACTAAAAAAATTGAAAACTGACAATGTCCGTAAACAGCTCAAAAAGAGTCAAAATATTTTCAACATTTTATGGTGTATAGAAAATGCTAATATAAATATTCATGCTTTCTTGTCACAGAGAGGTCGAAATTACAACAGATGAAGTAATTGATGAGTTGTGCTTAAAAAACAGAAAACTAGAGTTTATTTTATAAATTAATAAAACAGAGTAAAATTAAAATCAATATTATTGTTTTTATTGTTAGCCTTACATGGAGTAACTAACAAAAGGTTGCATCAACACTAAAAAATTTTGATATCCCCCTCCTCAAGAAAATCCTATATACGCCCCTGATTGAGTCACTGAATAGTATTCAGGGTGTTTATGTATATTTAATAATTGCAAAAGTCAGAATTTGAATAACTGCATAATTAAAGAAAAAAATCATCTGGGCAAGCAAGCTTGGTGAACCACCCTATATCTATATATATATATTGCCTATTGTACCGTTTTGTTGACGGTTTCATTACGGCGTGTAGTCTTCTCGTTCGCTGTGCTTTGCGTGCTGGCGAGGGATGGACCTTTGACAACCGCTAAAGGTCTCCTTTTCTCTTGCGCGTAACTTATCTCTCCTTATTATACTCGCACACCGCCACCGACTCGATGACTATATAATAATATATATATCGTACCAGTACCATAATATAGTATATACGGCTGCTGCCGTAAATTTTCAGTCCTAATTTTGACAGCTGCAGCCGTTCGGTGGCTCGGGAATTCAGAGTAGAAATAATATCTCCGCCCAAGTCCCTCGACCCACATCAGTCACGCGTCCAAATTTCGTAAAACGCCCTCACCTCCGCATTATTCGCACACCGTCCGATGACAATTATATAATAATAATATTATGTATTATTAAACTGCGCGGTGGTTGTATACGGAAGTACCGCACTCATTTGAAATATTTTTGTGTCGGTGTAAAAACTAACGCGTCAGGTGGGTCATAAGTCGTAACCTCGGATTATAATAATTAATAATTATTTCAAAAAAAAAATACGATCTAGAGCCTTAGATTCTAAGGTTTTAAGTCGTAAACGCACGGCTGCGGGATATTATTATTGTATTGCTGCGGACGTGTTGCTAAAATATATAAACTTTATGGGTAGTCGGTTTTATTAATATTTCAAGTTTATGATAATACTATTTTGCACAGCGATCCGAACGCTATTCGTAAAGAAAAATAATCCTACACATAAACCGATAATTTTCTTTGGATTTTATGCGCGCGCGCGCGATGAATACGACCGCCGACTGTATATTATTATATTATACTCGCATAATTTATATCATACAATATATAAATATTAAAAAATTATATATTATTATATTATAATATACACACACACACACACGTTTATGATGTTTTGTAATCGCGAGACGACGGCCGAGCGGATTAAAAGTACCTACCTACCTATATAACGTGCACATGCACTCCCCCGCGCGAAACGCAAAACGTGTTCTACTGGTTTTTTTTTTTTTTCATTATTATTATTTTTTTTTTTTTTATTATTGCATATCGTTTGACATTTCCCCGTTCGGCGACCCGCGGGCAATATCAGAGACTCGGTCTCGCGTTTCGATCGGACATAATGGAAACGCGCGCGTCGTATTTCCATTCAATTTGGCATGGGACACTCCTCGTTATTGTGCCATAATAATAATAATAATAATAATAATTGCAGCGATGCATTGTCGCCCGAGTATAAAAATCGAGTGCCCACTTCAACTGCTGCTACTGCTGCTCCTGCTACTGCTACTGCAGCGCATTGTGCATATTTTGTGCACGGGCAAATCGCTTTAAATCCCGCGAGCCGAGCCGGCGTACGATATTATTGCATTACGCGTAGGTATATATTATTATATATATATATATATATAGGGATAGCTGATATTATTACAATAATTGTATAAACCTATACCGCCGCTGTTGCTGCATTGTAATAATATAGAAAGCTTCGGTCTATGTAGTCAACTCTTTTCGACATCACGATCTATGCGCGCCGCGTGTTTCGCGCACGACATAATACGTATATTATAATACCTAATAATATATATATATATTTTTTTTTTTATATATGTAATATAATTAATAATATTATATATTATTTGTAATATATATATACATATATACAGTGCAGGCGTATGGAAATAAAATTACGTCTAATTCAGTCGAACGTTTTGATTCGTGTTTTTTTTTTTCGTGTTGGGTAACAAATACGCCGTCGTGTACCTATATCGACGGTTTAAAAATGTTATTCAAAATACAAATGGCCGTGCACGTGCACAATTCTATTAATATTAGAATTAGGTTTCCTATGGTATTAATATTATTAAATAGTTATAAGTGCGTTTAACCGTCTTAAAAATTATTGTGTGTACTGTCAAAGTGGGTGACTCAGATTCGTCTCCTGCAGTTTCCAATCATTGTCGGTGCCTATTGGTTTTCTTTCGCTGTTTTGTACGCGATACTAGTTCACTACAACCAAACCGCAAGTGAATAATTCGTCTATTTTGTCGACGTTTCGTTCAAAAACTAGTTAGGTATTTGTTTGGGTTTTGGAGTCTTAAGACGAGCGCACCGTGTAAGACGCCGCTCACAGGTCCCATATGAATGTTTTGTAATCTTTCCGTGCGTGAGGTCTATTACGAAATATATTTATCTAAAACGCGGACCAAAGTCGACTCACGAATAAGTCGCTTGTGATGAGAACGGATGGCGCGTTACGTGGTCGTACGCGTCGTTACAGGTGTCCCACAGTGTTTGGATTTGTTTTCACGGTGGGATAACACGCGGTGTATATATCTCCGCCAACTCGTCGAGGAGAACGTAAGAGGCTACATAACATACCCAGGTGTTTTGGACATATTTTGGACGAACATAATGTTATAAAATTATAATATAAAATACATAACACAACAACGATATTATAAAACTCTTGCTAAATGAAATTGTATATTATGTATAGTTAGGCAAAGTGATTAATGATTATGCTGCATACGTTCATCGATAAAAACCGATTTTATTGTATAGTTATTAGGTAATAATATACTATATGGAATATTTGACGGACGAGAGATTCACTTCGAATCAATGCAATAAATAGCTAGTATAAAAATATATTATATCTACCTATTATATAGTATATTATTAAATTCCGTATTTATGGAGAACAATAAATTTTAAGTAGGTCGGAAGCACTGATTTCGAGAATCGTTGTAGCGGTTTGCCCGAAAGAATTTGAGGTTTTTGGCAAATAAATAATTTGATAGTACCAAGCCAAATTTCGTACCTATATACACATTATATTTTCACTGTGTTAAATATATTGTTAATTACAACTATATTATATTATACACAATATTTCGCGTAGGTATTATACTTGTAAAGTATGCAGTTTGAGTATGTTTATTACCAGTGTATTTAAAATGTAAATGTATCAATTGATTATGCCCACAGTATTGACAATTTAAAATATTCGATAGATAGAGCATGGTTCTATTGGCAAGGTATGTCGTATGTTGGTAATTTTATTCATTAGACACGAAGTCACACACACGCCACACATAATGGCAAAACCTATATGACGTAAGTCTGTGACGATTATTTTTGTAAACGAATACTACTAAAGTACTAAAGTTTATTATTTCGTACTGTATTCAGCCGATAAGCTTTTATTCGGCAATGGTAACCGCTATAATAACTGTGCATGCTATCACGCATTGGCCATTTTAGGTACCACTCCAGTATTGTGCTAAAAATATAACACATTTTTACGAATGTGAATAAATATTTTTCTTTTTTTACTTGTTTAGAATCGCGAAAGATAAACTATTATCTTGAAACGACTCCTATTGATAAATATTTTACCATAAATCTCTATTGTCAGTAAAACGTTTACTCAGCGATGATTCATTCTATTCACTAGCTAAATATAATATATATCTATAATTATATATTTATTATTACTATTTATTGTACTTAAAAAAAAAAAAAAAAAATAATAATACAAAAGTATTATCTGTTTTGCGTCGGCTTCTCGTTTCTATACGTTAACGTTTCGTCACAGTTTCCAAAGCGTATGGCCTTCAGGGAATTGAAATTTTTTTGGAAATCAATTTCTACTTAAATTTAAATTAAACGTCTAATCTATAGGATTATACTACAAGTACAATTAATTAACTAAAATACCCATAGTGTAGGTACGTGCGGTTGACGTTTTATCGTTTGTGATTGAAAACGATCAAGAAATAAACTGATACAAAAATTTAATTATAACCACAAAATTGAATAATACCCTGTGACGTATTTGTGGGGCATCCAGGGGTATTGCACCTCCACCCAGAGCCAAACGAATACTTGTATTTTAAATTTTTAACGAAGCCCCCTCCGAGAAAATTTTAGGTACTATACTACCCAGGAATATAATAGCCACGGCAACCCTCATATCCCCCCAAAAAATTTTAAAAAATACGCCACCGATTGTACTCAAGTAAGTAAGTACTTCAACTGTATACGCTATACCAATATACTGTGCACCATAAGCAGATGTGTTCCACTGTATTAGTATATCGTACATGATGACTTCATACAAACATGGATAATATAATAATGTACCTGCCTAATACTTAATATAATAATATCATCATCGCATGGGAATCGTGTAGGGCACAATGATACATCTGCACAGACGAGTCTGCTAATAAGTCGTAGCACGTTTGACGCGATTATGCAGCGAATGATGAATAATATTATACACGTCTATGTTGTATACATTACGTATTTTGTAATGGAAAAAAATCGAAGTAATCCTCAGACGGAACGACACGCAGACACGAGGAAACGCGAGGTTATACGAGGTTGTGAACACTTCACGAGGATTACGCATCGTGTACAGATTACGACAGAATTTATTAAATAATTTTTTCACCTGCAACACCGTTGGAAAAACGTTCGCTACGACGCCCGCGAATAAACGTTGGTTTATATACGGTAGGTATATAATATATATACCTATTTAGGTACCTCGCCTCACCTATCAGTGACGTATTTTTTTTACTGCAGGACTGGCTCCAGGTCGGCCCCACATTAAAATTATGGAAAAATCATTTTCGAAATATTCTGTTGTAATAATTTATTAGAATTTAAAAGATAAAGTTTAACAACTTATAATTTATCCGCTGCAGACCGCAGCAGTTACCTCACCTTCAATACATTTTTTTTTACTCATGAGTGTCCCAGTAGCCTACCCCTACATTTTCTGTTCCCAACTACAGCATAATTAGTGTTTAATAATTAAAATAGTCTGGGTGGTTGGTGGATATTCGATATTCGATACGATAAATTATTATTATTTATTCTTTGATTAATTTTATTATAATACCTATTATTTGATATTGTTGTCATACGATTATACAATTTTTTATACGCTCTGCTGCAGCATCGTGGCGGTAAAAAGATTCCGGTAACGTTTTGCCGGATAGATAACGTCAGTCCGAAAACTACAACAGATCATAATGACGTACGATTATTTTTTGTAAATACAAATAGGTAGGTGCCACATATTGTGGAACCATGTACCACGACCGACTTGCGGGATCATCTATGTAAATATAAATATAACGATCATAACTTCATTGCACGTTGCGCAACAAGTGGACGTCTGTAACGCAAAATTATTGACATCTTATTAAAACAAAAAAAAAAATAAATAAATAAATATAGAAATATAATACAGTTCAACGTCCTTACCGTGATCGGTCTCGGAGTAAATATTATTCCGTTCATTTGGAATATTGTGCTATTTTTTTTTTACTGACTATTATACCATCGGTTAGCATATATTATAATTCAGCTTGTTTACCCGTACAATATGCGTGATTGTAATCAGTGCCTATTTTTTTTTATTTTTTTTTGTAGACGATTTTATTACGACGACATAATATTATAGTGGTTAAAAAAAAAAATGCGCCGTGTCCTATATTAATATTCAAATTTTCGAAAACCCGTCTTGCAAAATAACGCGTACTTATACGTTACAACGGAATAGATACACACAGATTTTGGGTTCACGAAACGAAATTACTGACGGTGAGTTGTATTGTCGTGGGACTGGAAAACAAGTGAATATCGTCGAATATCCCAAACGAATGTTTGCGGCGTCCGATTTATGTCGTTTACAATATAATATTATTATAATATTATAATATAAGATAACTGATAAGATAATGTAAACGTTTATTATTCTGAAAATCGTATTTAATTTTCCGATGAACAATAAATTTCCATCATTGATATGGGACCCTTATAAAAAAAATTAAAAAACATCGTTCCTGTTGACATCGGCACTTAAAAAAGGTATTATATTGTAATACTTTTGCGAAACATTTCAAAATGGCATACAGTTCAGACCACGCTGTATACACGATTTGAGGGAATGCTTTAAACATTTCTCACAGCATTGGTTTATATTTATTTTTGATTTACTGTGCACTTTAAAATATTTATTGAAGACAAATATGAGGCGCTGTTTAAATTGTTGAGTCTGAATTATTTGCTGAGAGACAAACGACTACATTTTTTAATTTTCAACTTAGAACTATATAATTTATAATACATGCAAGGTTAATAGCACGCGTGTGTAATCGATTATTGTGTTTTTGAAAATAATATTTGTATACAACTCAAAGAATTCGTAGCTAGTTTACATAATAATATATTTTTTTCTACATGGTTTTAAATGTCAGACCATAAATCAAAATAAAAAATAAAAAAAAATAAGTGTATTAAAGTGCAGTATAGTATATATATATATATTTTTCGAAAACAACAATCCATTGAAATAGTGAGATACTAACATAATAATTTGTAAGAAAAATAAACCTGTATATATATATATATATATATATATATTTTAAAACTATACCTATGGTACATAATATTATTATAATTACTGAATTTATTAAGTTTAAACATGAATCGCTTTCTAAACGGTTAAAATGTTTTATATTCTTGAATTTCCTTACAAACTTGATATTATAATATAAGTACATTAATTTTCCCAAAAAGCCAAAAATGACACGATATTTATTTTTTAGTTTTAATTAAAATTAATAACAATTTTACAATACCTGTACAAGTTCATTAATTTGAATCAAAACGATTGTCATTCATTATCGTTGCACGCGCTCGAGTTATCCGAAGATGTGTGCTAAACGCGCGTGTAAATAAATAAACTATAAAGTGTTGTGTGCAGCGTCGTACTATTTGTAAATTAATTTTCGAGTGTTCCGTATATTATACACTTGAAAAGCGATTTAGATAAACGATTATTATATATTATTATATTATTATATTATATGACTCGGCAAGACGATAAACGATCGGCGACATTGATGTAGATGGTGTTTAAACGGATTAATGGCCACGCAAAAAGTCACGTCGTCGGATGACGTGTACCTAACCTATACAATTTATTTTCGCGTCGTGCACGTAGGCATTATAATATTGTATTGCACCTGAAGCAGTTGGGTTGGATTCGCATAATATTTTGTGTTTTGATAATATACATTAATTCTCGTCGATCGTGTCCAGCGAGCAATCTACCAATCTATCTCCTGTAAATTACAATTTTATTTATGCGATATAACGTTTACTCGCCTCGCGGACGTCACAAAGGCCAATAAAATGCCACCCGAGGCGTCGTCATGAAGTCAAAGTCGTCTTAAAAGTGCGTAGTATCCGTTCGTCGAGTCTTCGGAAGCCTGTTCCCAACCGTACTACCAGAGACTTCTCGGTGCTCATATCATATATAGTATCATTTCAGATAAATCTCCAATCAGTCCGATGCCATCGATTTATTGTGATTATTATTAATAAAATAAATTCTAATACTATAATATCATATTATATTATGTATTATTTTTTCCCCTTTATTTCGATTTTAACTAATAATTATTATGTCTCGACAATTATACAGCCAATATTGCAAATAATAAAAAAGAAGATATTATGATATTATGGGTGTTACGGAATGACAATGATGAAGGGTGGGGTTTCGTTTAATAAGGACGTTAGGGCAAATTAGAAGGGGTTTAAGGATTGATTTTAATTCACCTAAGAATTCGGTGATGATGTGCTGTGAAATTTCGGCGGAGCGTTATCTATGTATTATATATAACTCCTAAAAATAAACAAGTGTCCCAATTCAAATCCTTCTAAATAACTGCACTTAACGAATATGTTAATAATTGAATTGGGGGACGGAGTGGCCGACCGGTCTAAGGCGTCGGTTGCCACGCAGCCGGCGCCGGTTCGATTCCTTGGTCACGGGCGGCATTTTTCTTCGGGCAAGTCACGGTGTCCGGAGAGCAAGTGCCGCCATCCTCCACCCGGGCATGGCAGATACCTATCTACGGATGCCCAATCAAAAATTCTGCCAAACACAAACACTCACGTGTAAAAACCCACCACTTCAAAACCCTACCACCACCACAATATAACCCTACTAACAGCTAATGGCCATAGATGCCGGGTTTAAGGATCAATAAAAAAAAATAAAATAATTTAATTTCTTACTTACCTGCAAATCGTTTTTTATAATACAATAAAATTACCATTATTTTTTTTGAAAGTTGTATACATCATTATTTCACACCAATTCTTATTTTAACATATTATACAATATTATATGATAATTTATCGAATATTATAATATGTTACCGTTGTTAATAACCAACACAAATTTGATCAAGATTTTCGTAGATAATATGTGTTGTATACCACTACCACGTTTACGGAATATAACATTACCTGTAAACACCTATAATATTATACATTTATTTCATACCATCGCGTTATGCACAGTGCAATGACCGGCATTGGTCGTTTGTCTGTCGTGTTTGCTTGAACGTAAATTTCCGATAAGCAATACTAATAATATTACAATACGACAAATACATCAAATCAATTGTCCACAGTTGTTCAGTATACTCTAGATTAGAGCGTGGACGCAATATTGACCATTTTGAAATATTATAATATTATATTATCATCAAAAACTATATTATTTTATTTACATAGTTACGTAACGTCGTAATGTGCGATGTAGGTACGTTAATGCTGGGTTCGACCTGAGCAAGTCGTAGGTCAAATTATACAAATTGGTAAACAAAAACCATAGAGTACCCGATTATTGTCATTCATTATATAATTCTTCAAATTATGCACGCGTACAGATTTCAGTTATATATACTATATAGTACTGGTATTTAAGTATTTAAGTATCAAAGTTATACCAAGTTTGTCGTATTCCTCCCATGGTGGATTAATTATATAATCAATTAATACAAAATCCTAACCTAACCTAACCGCACTAATATCAGATGAATAAATAAAAACCAAATTCAGCCATTTTTAAATTAAGTTCCCAGATGTCTAATCTAAAAACAAACATTAATTTTTATATATCCTACTAATATTATAAACGCGAAAGTTTGTAAGTATGTTTGTTACTCTTTCCCGTACAACTACTGAATGGATTTTAATGAAACTTTACAATAATTATAATAATTGTTTGAATTATTTATTGTTTGAATGTTATTTATTTTCAGCCAGCGACTATTTCTCACCAAAAAAGGTATAGGTATACAATTTACACGTTTATTAAAATTAAAAAATGCACACAATATATCTTTATAAATTGTAGCCTATGTGTTGTTCTGATGTATAAGCTATATTATTGTAAAGTTTCATTAAACTTCATTCACAGTAGTTTTTACGTGAAAGAGTAACAAACACACTTACAAACTTTCGCGTTTATAACATTAGCAGGATATAAACATAAACATAATAATATATTACACAGCATTTTTCCACAACGAATTTTGGTAGGTACCTACTAAACATGTTTGGTAACGTAGTAAAAAAAAAAGAAATTTTAAAAATCACGAAATTAAATTGTAGACGGTAGTTGTCATTCTATTGTAGTGATGTTATTATTCGAACCGGCTGGTTCTTCTTGTCGTAACTTGCTTCTATCTGTCTATATCAATCAGTATAATATGCCAGCACTTGTTAATGTCTATTGATTGTTGAAACGACATTGTTTGATTATGGCACCCATTATTATAGAGCGCTAAATTGTGAAAAACATGGAAACATCTCGCACGAAAATCGCGGAGTGCTATTTTTTTAAAATTTTTGTAGTTATTACATTAAACCCTAGTTATTTAAGATAAGAGAAACAAAATTATGAAAATTGATTTATTTGTGTACTACCTTGTTAACCATTATCCTAGTTATGGTAAAATACATTCTCTCAGATACACATTGACGATTTGAAAATAAACCACCTGACAATACACTTCCGTATTATAATTATAACTATAATTGTTTTTGTTATTACGTTATTCACATCATAATATGATATGTATATTGACATAATAATATATATCTTTTGTTGGACATATTATATTATACAGTAACAGTTCTTAAGCCATGCCGACGTGTCATCATTTAATATTTATGCGCACATTATATTATGCCCAAGACCACAAGAAAACAATAACCGAACAGTGATCGGGTGTAAAATGCCAAAATGGCTCTTTCGTAACATATTATTATTAATCATCGACCGTCGTTTAATGTGTGCCACCAGGGTCATTTCACGAATTTTTAAATTCACGACGCAATCCCATCGCCGCACACCCAGCCGTAAAACGATTAACGAAAATAATTATATATTTTTTAATTTTTATAATATAATTATTATTATTATTATTATTAATCGTATTTTATGTTGGGCTTAAAAACATTATTTCAATAAATCTCTTTCGTTAAAAATAATATTACCATTGTTATAGTTTTGCGTTCAGAATACGCCTTTTTTCAATTCCAAGTTTTATTTAATTATTTTAAATTAATTAAAAAATGATTTCAATTTAAGAAGTATTTTAAAAGCAATATTGTACAAAAAATTATTAACTAAAACATTTACAACTTTTATTGAATTAATAATTTGATGTATCGGTTAATTTTACATTGTCGGTATATTGATTCATAGCTAAATACCTTATTATATAAATAAAACATCGAGATAAAAACAAATAAAAGCACTAAACATATAAAATATATGTAATACAATCTATACATACCAAATTAACATTACCCAATGTTTTTTTTTTTAGAAAATTATTTCAGATTTTAAGCCATTCAAACTTGTGAAATTGCAATAAATTTAAAAAATATTAAACTTTAGAATGGTTTTATCATCTGCACACCGTTTCGGTTTTATGATTTCATATTGTTTGGTTTATAAATATTTCGTTGCAATTAGTTTTTTTTTAAATTTTTACTCAAGCCTTTGAGTTTATGAGCATACATAGATACATAGTTTTTTTTCGCTGATTGAAATCGCTGAAGAAATCGATCAATATATCGATTCATTTTGATTGAATGATACCTATGGCGTTGCATCAAATTGTAGTGCCTGGGTGGTGCAGCTAAACCGAATAATAATATATTATGACCATCAAATTACAGCCAATCAAGTAATCAAGCCCGCGTACCTGAATGATGTATAGGTTCCGACTTCAATTTTGGAATACAAATTACTTCTATAGGTAAAAGTGCCTATGGTTGTAATATTACTATATTTTTTTAAATTCGTTTCTTGTTTGTATTATTACTGCGGCTTGAAGGCGAAACAAACGTATACGAGTAACAATATTATACAAATCAGTTCGGCTAAATTTGGTCAGCTTACTTGACACGTCAGGACTCAGTGCTGGCCCATCAGGGAAGACTTTTGAGCTGCGTAGCTTCATAAAAAAATAAAAAACACTTGTTCTAGCTACTATAATAAATAATGATTCATAATATTATAAATATTGTTTTGATTTAAGAAGTAATAATATATTATTGTGTTTTTTTTTTTGATATCACTATTGTACTTACACAATATAATAATATAAACGTTATTTCTGAGTGATTTCTACCTGTAGGTGTACTTAATACTTATATTGTTAAGTCATAATATTATGATGGTTGCCGTTCATCGAAATTGGATGACAAATTACTAAAAAATGAAATAAGCCAGTTAGCCACGTGATATAAGCGGTACTGAAACTGGGTTCATTAAAATGTATGTCGTACCACCAATCGTTCCATCACTGTATTTGACGTGTCACCTCAATATTTATCAACGGATCGCCAGTGCTTT
Source organism: Metopolophium dirhodum (assembly GCF_019925205.1). NCBI lineage: Eukaryota > Metazoa > Arthropoda > Insecta > Hemiptera > Aphididae > Metopolophium > Metopolophium dirhodum. The sequence goes on along the minus strand of NC_083567.1, from coordinate 33,682,169 downwards.
GGCTGTTCAAAACTTCAAACAGTAGTTAATGGTTGTTTATAGGTATTGAACTAAAAAAATATTTGGCCTTAAACACTAAAGCGAATAAAATAAAAAAAAACATTTTGACAACGTTTGACGAACGATTAACTGACAGTAATAATAATAATTATTATAATTTCTACACGATATATACAAAAAACGCACGATGTACAACTTTTCATGTAATATGATGTATTAATGTATTAAACAGTCCTTGGAAAATTTATTTAAACATATATGAAATAGTTCATAAACATAAAATTGAACTTTTAACTTTAAACTTTCTTTAACTGAATTCGTATTTTATACTTGTAGAGTCAAGTTTTTTTTATCTATCTTCAGTGATTTGATTACATTTTTACTTTATAAGGTTCGATATATATTATTTATAATATATATGATATAAACGACAGACTAATTAAAATTATTAATATGTTCTTCAACTGTACTTTAATCATATACCTATCAAATATTTAATATTAATTACTTTGTATATCTAGTTAACATACTATGTTCCAATAATCTGTACCCACCAGAGCGTTTAAAATACATAAACAAAAATGAATTAATTAAAAAGAATACAGTATAATGAGTGTTAAACAAATTTAAACAAATGTCTAACTTTATTTTATAAACCATAACGCAATCATAATAGTAATAATTATTTATTGTAATGCAAATCAATATCAATATACAAGACACCATAGTATACAGCCTTATTGAACGTATTTATAGTTTTTTGCTTTTAATGAAACCAAAATAATTATAGTACCCACTATATTATAATATATTTATTTGTAAAATGCATAATACACAACTTTATTTGTGACTTCTAAAATAACTATTTTTTGATTTGTTATATTTTAATATTTGTTTTTATAATCCTTCGCACGCGTCTGTGAACAACATACCTACATAGATAGTTTTATTTATATAATATACATATATATGTGAACATTGAAGCAAAACAAGGTTTAAGTTCATAAAAAAATATGAACAAACACTTCAAAATAGAAATAATTAAGACAGAATAATTTTCACTAATACATTTTGAACTTTGAACGAACGTACCAGTTGAATTCCGAGGTCTGTACAAACGTAATATTATAACTTACAAATAAAAATAATATTCGAGTGTATATCATAACAGTGGACGGTGCAGTTTATCGACGGAGAGTTTTTTTTCTCGGTCCTGGTTGTACGCGAGGAGGAAACAACGGATTGACGTACCCCGTTGCAGTCTATTTCGATCACATCTGCAGAGTTGCAGTGCGTGTGATGATGATGATGATGATAATAATAGTAATAATAATAGTTATAATATTTATGTTATAGCTGGAAGAAATATTTAGCTGCCAGTATACGACGTTCGTCGGCTTTCCGTTAATGTAAACTTGCACTGGCCTCGGTCGTATATGATATTTATTGTTACGCATAATATAAGCCGCCGGATAAACCTTCCGGAACTCTCGGGTCGTCGTTTGGAACGGTTAGACATTTGGTCCGACACCAGTGTCGTGTATATACACGTACGTCGTTCGACGATGCGAATAGATCATCACCTAAATAGGTACAATATCACACCCGACCTTCGGTTCGATTAAATTCGTAAAATTACGCGTTTTTCGACGACGCGAAGTGCTACAATATTCATATAATATATTATATAATTTCGTTTATACATTATAGTCGGGCGGGTCAACATAATATATTATAATAATATGCTCGGTGGATGTAGTACGCTTTAAACGCAGATATCGTAGATATAATGATATTTGACATTGGCAGTGTTGTTACGTATTGAACACGCGATTCGTCTCATTGGTCGTCCACAAGACTATTGTGTCTGGTTTGTTTGAAAAAAAAAAATAAAGTAGGCCACGCGTATTTAGGTAGTCGCTTTTATCATTATAATATTGTAATAAATTCGTTTTGTGCCGTATGCGCCCGTATTATGTAGAGCGATTATTTCGATTGTAAATATAATAACATACCGTGTTCACGGCCGATAACTGTTGGCACGTGGAGTTTACCCAAAGTATTCTTGTGTACAGAAACAGACGTGTATGAGTTCGACGACAATAACGATCACCAATCGAATACATTTGATTAAAACATTGTCACAGTGAACTTTGCCTACCTACCTACCTACCTACCTATTGTGCCTAAAAAAGTTTATTGTGACGGGCCCTTTATTTATATTAAGCCGCCCTTCGCAGTGTCGAGAGAGTTTACACGGGCCACAATATTTATAAGTGGATACCTATACTGTTTTTCTGTTACCGACCGATGGATTTTTGAGTTTGTTCGAATCGGTTTCGCACGTGTCGGCTGCAGTGGAATCACCTTAAAACCATTAGCATTTAGCATGTACAAAATATTTCAATAATATTATATTACACATTTCAATAATATCTCGCGACGTACAACGTTTTATAATTTTTTTTTTTTTTTTCTCATAATATTAGTGGACCTCTTTTCTTTCTTCAAAACTGTCGAGTCGTCGGTTAGAACTGCATTGCCGCAGCCGTAATCCGTCCGTGTCGTCCTTGCCGATGGAAAAAGTATAATACCTATAGGGTATTCTACGAGAGCGCTCGATGGTAGTTAATATAATATTATTATATAATGCGTTTAATGAGCCGTGATTTCGTCGCGTACGAACGCGTGCAGTGTGACCCGGTATAATAATTTTGACACGCAGAAAAACTGGCCGAGAACACGTTTCCAGACCGTTGTGGTGAGGGGTGGTTCTGAATTGTATTTTTGTTCGAATTCAACTGGGGGTCGGCGACGACGGTGTGAGCACAACTGAAAAACGTTCCGGGGGTAGGTACATAGGTGCATATCATTATGTGTAATATTTTCGAAAGTGAACGTGAAAAAAATAACCCGAGATATAAATTATATTATTATTGTTATCTTGGTCGTTTTCGGGTGACTCCGATCAACCAGCTCATAGAATTATTCTCGTACGGTTTACGTTTATACATATATTACATCGAAACGAGTGGGTAATGCAGCATAGGAATAATAATATTATACTTATATATTATGCAGTCGCTCGAAGGATCCCGTGCAAGCGCATAACATGAGTATACACACACATACGTATATTTTAACAATATATTATTGTGTTATTGCTTCACATCAGCTGTACCTGTGTATAGACGTTACTACGTAAGACAATAATTAAACGTCAGAACACGGAACAAAATTGTACATTCATGTAGGAATATCTGGTTTTGAAAAAAAGACAACCTCAAGTTGGCCTTCCACGGAAATAATCTCGGTTAAGATATCAAAACACTTTTATATTGTTAAAATCAAAACGATGGAAACATGGTTGAAATAACTATAAACTGTCTAAAAGACTAAAATCACAGACACAGAAATTTAATATTTAAAATAAAAATATTTTCCTGCAGAAAAAGAAGTGAGGAATTTTTACTCGATCGAGGATAGGACACACTCATCATCCTTATTACCTTTCCTTATCAGAAAAAAACCATCGTCAGCATATAATATTATGCAAAAAAAAACAAATTCTGTTCAACTGCTCTAAATACACTAGTGCACGTACAATTTTCAACAACCTATCTTCACTAAAACAATACCTCAATGAAGACATTGAAGCCAAACATTTTTATTGTACTAAACACGTTAAAACTTATATTTCACTCTAGACTCAAGCAAAACCTTTCAACATTGATGTCAAAAATCTAAAAAGAAAATAAACCAATAACAAACAACACGCGAACGAAAGATAGAAAACTAATCAGAATTTACTCTATCACGCGAAAATTCGTCGAAAAATGACGTTCGAATACTACAGTACATACATCTTCGATTTCAATAGAAAAAATTTCGGTGGGAAGTCGTTTCTACTCGTATATTTACTTACACGCAATAAATACAATCCACTACCACGTAATTCCTGCATTAATATGCGTATCAAATCTCGTCAAAAATATGTTTATGGTGTGTGGCACGAGATGATTCGTAATAACGTATCCTGCAAAGGATATATTATAGACCCGGGGTCAGATTAAAACATATAGCTTAGGTACCCAGGTACTTGGTACGTATATATATATATATATTATATTACATTTATTATATCGCATGAAATTTTAAACGATTAAATTTGATTACACGTTTGTTTATCCGCTGTGGAACCAGACATGGCAGATTAAAACGATATTATATATAGGTATGCAAGTCTGTGGGGGCACGTGAGGCGTAATGGCACGACATTGTATATTATTATTATTATTCCGGCCAATGATCGGGGACCTCAGCAACGATTCTTTCGCGTCACCACAGACTTTTCGTCGAACTTTACTAAACTTCCGTTACTGCTCTGTTAGTGTCCGGTCGTTTTTCGTCATTGTTGCGTTGATTTGCAACAGGATTGGCTTCGCGGAGTGACCGCCGATAGACCTTGCGTAACGCCGGCGACTATCGATCGAAAACGTAACACTACCTAATAGTATGCGCTCAAAAACGCAGTTTGTGTGTGTTAATAATTTAGATTTTTTTTTTTTTTTTTTAATCGTAGAGTCGTCGAGTGCACGTTTTAGGTCAAACGTTCGAAACCGTATGCACACACACACACGCACAAATGTTACACGCTGATAAATATATGTATATATATATTACGATTATAATATCAGGCGTATTTATCCGCGTAAAAGTACCTATATTATAATAATGATAATATATGATATAATACGATATATCAAAATATAGAGTTGAAGTGCGATATCATGCCGCAGGCGGTCGTATATAATATACGCGTTTTCGTCTGTCCGTCGAATGTTTTACGGCGAGCGCAGGCCATGCCGCCCGATTATTTAGTTCGCAAAAGCCGTAGGTCGCGGTTTGTTTCAAAACAATATACTAACACTGTTCTATATACGCACTGTTGTTGTTGTTTTTTTTTTTGTATGTACATATAGATATTCGATTTTCTCGAGTACAGCCGCGCGCGGTTCGACGAAAAGCATATATCATATAGCGTATATATATATATATATGTATAATATAGTTCGGGGTGGTTGTCGACGATGGCGGCGGGGCGAGAGCGATGCGAGGGTGGGAAAATACGCCTCGTCAAAACCGAATGCGGTTATCCCGGTGGAACGAAACAAATTAAACACCGTACGATATATTGTACGTACGTGTAGACTATACATGATATGTGCACCCCACGGCGACGACGACAGCGACGTGCCGGAAAAAGTTCGCATGATGAAACGCCCGTTGCTATTACATAATATTATATTGCGTTATATTATCATTGTATACATCTCGCGATTTGCGGCGATGGCCTGCACTGTGTGGAAAGCGTTTTTTGGCTTTCCAGTTGTGCAGGGTCGGGCGAGCGCGTGTCCGGCGGCACGTGTCAATTAGCGGGGAAAAACGAAAATAAAAAATACATAACGCGCCGCCCGGCCGTACGGTATAATGTACGTACGCATATTGTATACGATCGCCATATAATTGCGCCCGCGGTTAGGTTAGGTTAGGTTAGGTGGCGGGGGATAAACCATATAAACCATCAGCGTGCGGTTAATCCGCCGCGGATATCCGACACGAGTGTACCTATATATATATATATATATATATACGAATTAATAGAACGCGCATACATAACGCAGAGCGATGTGCGAATATAATATTATAGCAAACCGTTTCGTTATGTTCGGACGAGTTGTTTTTTCGACCGAAATTTCTGCCACCATAATGTTGTATACACGACGCTGCAGTACACCGACGACGACACCGTGCGAAGTATATAGGTATGTGCAGGATATGTGACTATACGTCGTCCCTCGGACGTGCATATGTGTTCATCGTGTGCGCGGGCCCTATCTTCCGCCGTGGTTCCCCTCACGTGAAGTCGAACGAAATAAAGCATGTGACGAACGTCTTACCCCGCCACCGAGACGTCCGCGGTGTGACCAAGTGATGTGTACATGTACATAATAATATATAATATTAAACTCGTCGGGTGCGTGTGTCGACGGTTTTTTTTTTTCAACCGACCGGGGTTCGAGAACGCCGATCGCATGTGCACACGCCACCACACGATATATACGCTTAAATATATTATAATATTGGTGTGCACTGTGTATACAAGAAACCACCGCCACCGCCACCACCGCCACCAGCACAGCCGCCGCCGCGCGGTTGGAGTTTTATTATTTTTTATGTCCTGTATGGGCATGAAAAGTGAAAAAAAAAGCGGAAAAACCACGACGTTGTTTCGAAATCGTTATTTTTTTAGCTAGTCACCGCCGCTATATAGTCAACTATACCGACGACGTTTACAGCCGCATAAAGCTGCAACCTCGTTTCGGGAGATAAAATCTTAGCGACGACCAGCAAAACTTTATGCATAAAGCATGGTACATTTTTGTAAGAGAAATAAAAACAACGCATTCAACCAACCAATAAAAAATATTTATACCGATTAGTTATTGCTAATAATGTATTGGTTTGAGTGCTTTTTTTGTCGTTGTTTGTCGATTGTAACGTCGACATAATAATAACATTATCCGGAACGATGCTAACAATAATTTAGTGGTAGTAAAAATACGAAAAAGCAACAAAAAAAAAAAACTCCGAGTCGAACATTATTGACACAACCATATCTCGAAAACCGTTGACCACTGACGTCAATAATATATTGTTTAATATAAGGTCGCCGTGCAAAATACTATTTCTATTTCGATTGTTCAAACTTGAACCTACGTTAAACTATTGTCCATGGCCAGAGAATTTGAGGTTAACAATAAATGTGAATACATTATATTATGTATAAAATAATGATCAATACGTTAGGCTGTGGCGATTCCAGTGTATCGCATAATGAATACAATTTCAGAGGCTAAACGCGAACGTGCAAAATAAAGTAAATTTTTAAAACCCAAGTAATCCAGTAAATATTTTAAGATTTTATATGGTTGCATAGCGGATTGTCGAAAAAGTAATATATAATGGCATGTATACGCGTATGTACAAGACTTGGACGTTCGGAACAAAGATAAATGAGGATTCTACCCCCTCCCCGCCCCCACGACCATTGATGAAAATTGATCGGTTTTGACTCGACAGGAAGAGGGTGATGGGAATACTATATACATCTGCAGCATACACGCGTATTATATTCTTATAAGTTCTAACACGCGGCGAGTGCAGGCTGTACAGTAACGATATGCACGCAACCACTGTATCCGGCAGAGGATTTAAAACTGGAATGCTCGAGCTTAACCGGTACAATTTTTTTATTTCATAAACCGCCCCGCACGCTGACCTAATTTCGGGACGGACAGTTAAATTTGTAGTCCGCGCGCACACACACATTGCAAGCACGAGAGACATCAGACAAGTGTCGTAAAACGTAATTTGCCATAAAAGACCTGTGCGCGCTCGTTGCAAATTCGCTTTATACATATTTACACGTACAACACAGCATAATATACGGCACGACTGAGCGTCGAGTTTAATATAATTTATATATATGTATGTATGTATGTAAAAATGTACGCGCGTTCTAAAATTGCATTAAACGTCATAAACGCGCGGTGGTGGATGATGGCGAGTGTTTTTACTGTGCGCGCATTTCGATTTTACAAGCCAACGAAACGCCACCGAGTCGAAATATAATAATATTTTATCGTATTATTATAATAATAATAATAATAATAATAATATGCGCATTGCACATGTACCCGACGATGGCGATAAAACGATGGCAAACGCCACAGGGCGGGTGGCGCTAGGTGGTGGGTGTGGGTGGCGGGTTGGCGTGGACTGACGGGATCCGGGCCACGCGCGACATTGCAGCCGAATAATATAGAAAACGATTTCATTTCAAACACGCAATATATATGTGTTTTACAACGCCCGAACAATAATGTTAATTATATTACCGTTCCCGCTATCACAGTATAAAACAATATATTATTAATATTGCGCGTTGTGTTGCAGGAGCAGCACCAATAATTGTCCGCATTTATCAGAAATCGCGCGACACTTTCCGTTTTGAACAAATCTCTTGACGCTAAGCTCGGATCCCGCGACGTGTAAATAATTTATGAAGGTTTATCGCAATTTATGGCGCTTTGACGCACCCACCCGCCACCCACCTAACCTTCGCCGCCGAAAAACCCCGCACTGTTCCCATGATTTACATTGGCGCGCATAATAGACCGTAATATAGACAAATACCGCCGGAGTATCACCGCGCCGTATCCGCCGAATATAATATTGACATTATATATTGTGTGCGCTTATAGATTTGAGTAACTCAACCGTTTTTCGAAAAATCAACACACCGTCGTCTACAGTCCACTTGTAACGGGCGGGTTCAGCTGATGATAAGAACCAAATGGTTATCAGTTATAAAATGTGACACGTGGTTCATGGAGCATGCCCGACTGCCAGACTCCATATACATTTATTGAAATTAAGTATTAAGGACCATATTTTCGAATGCAACTTAAGGACGACTGTCCCGTAACATAATTGTTTTTTTTTCAAATGAGAACCACCCTTCCTATTGTAAATTGTTATAAGCAAATGATTTTTTCTCGGAATTTTTGATTTATGTAAATCTCACACTATAAGGATAGATGATGTTATAGTCCATGATTACCTATATAGGTTTAGATTTATACTGGAGCCATAATGATTTGAAAACTATATTATATAGTATATAGACGTATAGTTGATATTAATACATTTATGTAACATCAATAATAAGGACTATTATCGTTAGTGCTTAAAGTTTAATAAATCAGGTCTCAGAACACAGTCGTTCAAAATTCAATACATACATCAACATTTTCAAAAAATGATTACTTTAACTATTTACAATAAAAACGTGTTTCTAATTTCAAAAAAAAAGTTTATATCACCACAAAATACTCCTAAAGTTAAAAGAAAAAAAAAATTAAGTATTTAAAAATGTAATCTTTTGGTGTGTTTGAAAATTACAAATTAAAAAATCAGAATTTGAATAAATGCGTTATTAAAGGATAAAAGCGCCCGATCATAATATTTGATGAATCACCTTGTCTAATATAGGTACATTGTATAATATCTATCTATATATCATCGGTTCAGCCCGCAGCTCATGTATGCTTTTTGATAATATTACAGTCGGTCTTTTACGGATCATGTTTTTTACGAGTGACTGATGCCATGACGTCGGAGGTGGGCTTATTAAAAGTCGTACAATTCTGAAATGGTATTTTATTTTTAAAATCGAAATGAAATCCGTGTGAATGCTGAAATACCTTTACAATGATATGATGAAATACGCGTATCGGCATTAAAGCGAGTGTGCATAAGCGTTACGTGTATACCTGCGGTAGATCGGTAGTAAAAAAAAAAAAAAAAAACCATTAAATTCTAAGGGAGTGATAATAAAAACCCCATGGGATCCGAGCCAAATCACGCGTGTCCGGAAAACGAGGCCCGTAAGAAATTTGTAGAAAATCACAGAGCGCGTTTCCTTTTGTGCGTTAAACGCATCGACAAAATTCGATTTTTTCCCTAAGGACCCTGTGTGAGGATATCTCGTAAAAAAAGAAAAAGAAAAAAGAAGTGGATAATAAAATGTACAAAACCTGCAGTACTATAAAAATAATAATAATATAATACCTAATATGTGAATGGTGCGCGACGTAAAGGCGTCTGTATAATATAATGCATTATGTTTTATCGTTTTTCGGGGTCCGTGACTATATATATATATATGTATTATATTAATATATAGGTATATACCATATTTGTGGTGTATACGAGTAATGGTGGTATGTGGTGGATGGAAAGGACGGACCGAAAGAACAGAGTCTGTGAAAGAGGGAAAGAGATCAAAGACGACGATAATGACGTACCGTCGTTGTGTTGTTGTTGTTATTATTATTGTTGCATGTGTGTGTGTGTGTGTGTGTGTGTATAGTGAGGCGTAGACCGTATCGCGTTTTGTGTCAGCTGGGCGAGGCAATCTCCGAAGGATCCGAACCTTACCACCTCCTCCTCTTCCTCGGGTGTTTCCTCCCCTGCATCTCACCACTCTCTCTCTCACGCCGACGACCGATCCTTGTATTCGTCCTTTTCCACAACTGCGTGGAGAACCCCCGCAACTAAATCGTCGCCGCAGTCACAATCAGTTTAGGTCCAGTCGATCCTTTCCTCTCCACGCCTCACTCCGCACACTGTTCCGAAATCCGCCCGAACCCTTCGTCCACCGTCTCGGCCGGAGACCATTAGCGCCGACTTGCACGATGTCACCACGGCCAAACGGATTTTGACTACCTATAAGTCCAATTTACTGTGTACGATGTTATATACTACACACATAACGTGAAAGGGAGCGCGCTGTATAGATGCGGCTGCCGGCAAACACAGTATTTTCACTATATATATATATTATGGTATAGTTGTTCAACACTGCAGGTCTTGGACGATATCTTAGAGAGATCTGAAACGCGTTATCGCGTCTGTAACCGGAAAATGGCTTGGACAGTTTCAAACGTATTTTTTTTTTTTTTGAAAAATTATGGTTTCCCCTTGGTTTTTATACGTGTCAAATAACTGTACACGGATAGAATACTACACAAATGTCAAAAGTTATCACATTAAAACAAACTTACGCACAAGACGTGTGCACATGTTGTTAGCTCGGCGGTGCATGTTTTTAAATTTAAAGTATAAGGTAGACGTATATCGTAATAAATATGACCATCTATAATATATAAGTATAGATAAAACTCATCTCGATTTCTCGTGACCTCGGCGTGCAGCATTCGTACGACGGCCCGTGAAAGCGTCGAACAACTATAAAACCGTCGTATCATTCCGCACGAGAATAATGTCATCACCACGATAATATTCTAAATAATATAATGACATACGCCCATAATATATCCGTACGAGTGCCGAACGCACAACACATTATTACGACGGCGAAAAGGGTTTTGCTGCGCAGGCCCGGCGCGGCTGACATTCGGAAATACAGAAATAAAATATACTCTGGTGAGCATAGTGCAGCCGATAGAGAGGTGGCCGCGTAGGTCCACCGCAAAAACTGTACGCACACAAAACGGTATATAACAATAATAACACGCTACAATAATATTATATATAATAATATATCATATTATTATTATCACTATATTATAATGTATACGGCGGCGCACGCACATCGTAAATCCACTCGTTCGCCCGTCGGGGATGGCCGCCCTCGGGTGAAACGTTTTAATGACGGGCCAACAAATAGCAACGAGCGCACCCGGGGCTATTAATAATAATGACCGGTTCGGCGTACGTCTCGCCGACGAATCTCGAATGGAGTTTATTAATTGTATTTTTCGTTTCTCGTCGTCCGTTCCCCCAGCGGTATGATATTACGATGATAATAGTATTATGGTTGTCACGCCCGCCGCGGCGTATCGGGGTAGTTGTGGGCCGAGGCGTCCGTTTACAGACGTCTGTTATCACGCACAATGTATATATTATACTCATACAATATTATTGTATATTATGCATGATATTACGCATAAAACACAAAATCGAATGGACAAAAAATAATCGTAAGTCCTCTGGAAATCATTTCACGCGGTCGCAGCACTCGTCGTGCATGATACGATATTATGTACCTATATACGTCGTATAAATACAAAACGCGCCCTGGGGGAGGCGCGCGACCGCGTTATCGAGACTTCCGGAAACTGGGGGACAGGCGGGCGTCAATCGTCGCGAAAACGTCGAACCTAAAACCTGGGGCATAAAACACATTTTAATACCGTACGGTAATAATGGTATAACATAGGTACTGCAAAGTTCCTGATAATGATCGAGTTTTTTTATGTTTTTTTTTTTTTTTAATATTGTTACCCCCCGCCTCGAACGCTTCGGATGATGATCTGAGTTATGAGTTATTATGTGACGTCGAGCACGGGATAAACATTTTTTGAAAAACGTTAGGTTAGGACCTATGAGAACCATTTTTTTCTTTACACGTCATCCAAGTTTCAACTAGACACTCTTAATAACTATTATCGTTATTTTAAATAAATAATAAATAAAACGCTTTATACTTGTGTATTAAATGATAATTTACCGGACAACAATAATATTGTTGTCTATAATATTACAAAAGTGCATATTAAAATGTTACCTACCCATACTTGTGCGTAACACCACTGATTGTGTGTGTTTTGAAAAACAAACAAAAATATATAATATCATCACAATATATCGGCACTAGTCAACAATTTCAATTATAGCCTAATGATGAGGATATGATAGGTGTGTTACTCTGAATTTACATAACGTCAAAATCCCATAAATGTGAAAAACCTAAGTAATTAGATTTCGGTAGTCGGTAGTCATAATGCAGACTTATAATAATAGGCCAACGAAACGCACAAAAAAACAAAACAGCAACTTCGTACATTGTTAAATTTGGCAACAAATATGACGCATCAATAAATTGTAAGCTTTCCGTTTAGACCAAGAAAGCAAAATAAAGATATTTATGAGACAATTGTTTATGTTGTGTTTTATTTAATAGCGGGTACATACCGCAAAGACAATACAGAAACAAAACATAGTGGTTTCATGTTATTAATTTCATATATTTATTTAAAAAAACAAAAATAAAAAAAATGTTTCTATTGGAAATTATCATTATAATACATTTTACTTGAGCAAGAAAATATTCGTTTCATCAAAGTTAGGTACTCACCAAAATCTGAATCGAAATCGAAAATTTAAAAAAAAATCCACTTCATCATACAAATTTTTCGACAAACAAAAAAAAAATCATTAACACTAAAAGAATTATTTTTATAAAATTACAATAACAATAATAATATCATTCGTACACCTACCAATCATTACACAGTACACATATTCAGATTATTATATTCTGTTAATTTATACGTAATAAACATAGTTTATGCATTTTTCCCATGAATACCGCCGAATCAATGATTTTTACTTAAATAAAAAATATACTTGCATTGATTTGATTACATTCACGGTTTTTGAATAATATTTATGATTATAAAAATAGTCAAAAACAGCGGTAGTCCGGTTAATTTCGAATCGACGGTGCAGGTAGTCCGCGGGTATACAATAATATAATACATATTTAAAAAAAACACTTTTTACAACATCGCCAGAAAACGTTTTTTAGACTTTTCGCCCGTCATCGCGATCATATCAAAACTGTTACGTTTTTAATGATACGTATAAAATAACATAATATAAAATAATATAATATAGCGCCCGTGTTGCGATGATAACAGGCTTATATAGGTAACAGGTATACTACATAATATTATTATTATTATTACAAAATACAGCTCGCGTAGTGTAAACGGTCTGAAAGCACTGTTTTATTACTTTGCAGCACATTGCACGTATGTATTATTATTAATATTGTCTCTTGTCGCACGACGTTAAACACCACGCCGCGACCACGTCGTTTATTTCGTGTCATGACCGAGTGTATGTGTTTTTCTTTCCACTGCAGCGGGAAAATCGATGATAATATTATATCATCATTATTTCGATATTCAATCGATAGGTCTTCGATTTCATTTCAATAGTCCAAAACATTTTTTTTTTATATATCTCTACTATATTATAATATGGGTGTTGATATGCCGAGGTCTAAACCGTTGTTCGTTTATTTTGACGACGACGATACCGTTGTTAATATAATAATATGTCGTTTTAAAGTCGATTTACGACGAAGGCAAAATAGAAAAAAAGCCGATAAAACTGCTATACTTACTGCTGTGACGGAGACGTTTTTATTTACCGCGGATTCGGTCTGTCGAATGACTGTCTGAACACATAATTAGACAGTGTTTTTACGACATATTATACGTCCCGGTTGAATTCGTTTTTTTATTAAAGTTATTATTATATATACCATATGTTGGGTCCACTTAACGTCTTAACCTATAGTATATTATGCACATTCTTACAATGTTTATAATGTTTTCATTACGCTTATTACTAATCATCTTCAAGGATAAACATAAAAAGGAGAATTTATTTTATTTTGCAATTTGGTTTTTAAAAGCGGTTTTTAAACTGAGAATTAATATAACATTATTGTTCGCGTTTTCGTGTGGCCGTGTAGACAAGACAGTAAATAATGCCGAACGACAAATATTGAATCGATAATAATACCTAGTATCATTTAAAATAACATTTAATCAAAGTACAGGTACATAATATGATAGTGATTAAAACCAAACGGCGGGAGCGATTTATTTCATTCGAAGTCTCGGTACGGGATCGAGAGACGAGAAATGCCATTTGTCCACGTGGAAATATCGACATGACGATTCAGTCTATTTTTTACCAATATTTCAACATGATCCTATCGCTATACAGTATGCATAGCTGTAATACCTATGCGCTGCTAAAAACAAAAGAGTCTAAATTAAAGTCAATATTGTATTATTCGAGTCGAATACAAAACGCATTACAGCGCGCAGAGTTTGCCGAGTCGCAGATCATTTTGACTGGAGAAAAATTTGCGTTTTGAGCGCACGTTTATTACGTGACTGGAGATTTTAACGAAAGCATGTGATTGAACTGTGTTTCCTCTATTCCTAAACATGGTTTGCGGTGCCCACTACCATTGACGAGAGTAGTGAGTATACCTATAAACACTACCTCGCGTTCGAAATAGACTCTACATGGAAATATAATTAGGTATCATCTAACGGCGTATAAATCAGCTGTTCGGCAGGTATGTTTCGAGATAGCCGTTATCATATAATAATAATATAAATTATATTATATATTATTATTATACTTACGATTACGGCAAGAAACCGTGCGAGGCTGTCCCTCCCCCTTTTGCACGGTCTACCCCGCAGGGATTGTAAACCGGTTCAACGAGCGACCGAACGTTATTAATGTTCACGACACGTAGGTATATATAGGGTGATTTTCTTTCACCGCGAAGCGTACTCTAACTTTCATATCCGTTGCTATATGGTTTTATCAATGTTTTTGTTTTTATTTAGGATATTGAGCATCAATGAATAATTTAATTATGAACAAAAAATATTAAATTGTATTTTCTTCAAAGAATAAAAGTACTTAAGGACATGGTACCGACTGGCTGGTGGTAAGATCAATCACCCTGTATACCTACAATATACGCCGGCGATAAGGGTCAAAGAGCTGAGCGTGAACGAAAACCGTTTCCCAACTCGATGCGTGTTGAGCCGCCACCTCCCACCACCTACCTACCCGCCCACCCACCTGGTGGACTGCTGCTACACAGTCGCATTAAAAATATATACCGAAGGCATTTAAATTGAATCGTTTCACCCGAAGCCATAAAATAATAAGTATTTAAAAACCATATGTGTAACGAAGTTATTATTCACATAATAACGAATGTGTTAATTATATAATATATAATATATTATATTATTATGTACATGATATAAATATTGTATATGGTATATACATACACGGGCGATGTATAAGCGAGTATATAATATAACAATTTGGTTACACATCTGTTTTAAATAATTCGTTATGCTCGCCGAGTGGTTTTACTGTTTCAGTAAGATGGATGTACGTGTGTGTGTGTGTGTGTTGTGTGTGTGTGTGTGTGTGTTGTGCGTGGTGTGAATGAGAGAGTTGGGTGGAGTGACCGAGGGGATACGATTAGAAACGCAAAAACCTACAACCTCCCGTCGGAATTAGAAATATTGAAACACGTGACGTGTAACGAGTCATTAGAATAACGTTAAAATATATTCAGTGTGTCCGCTATAGGTATAATAATATCTATGGGCTGGTGGCGCCTGGCGCAGATGGGCCATACGACTACGACTTACTGGTACCTACTGTAGGAGAGCATTTTTCAGTTTCGGCGGAAATGCAAATTATCGTACACTGGTCGGATACGCCCGCACATCGGCCATATCGGGTTTTAATAACCCGTCGTACGTTTTTCGATTCGCGTGCATTGAAAATGAATTATCTCTTATCCGTGGTCCAAACGCCGCAAAACACACTACCGTGCAAGCGTTATCGCCGGTGCAGTAGTTGTAATTATTATATTTTGTGTAGATATGATAAAATATATTCTCGTGTAAGCCCGTGACGCAATGGCCAATGCCAATGGCTGTGCTGGAGGATCGATCGGTCGAACAAATACCGTCCGCCAGTACAAAATAATATGTGCGTGTGGGCTTATAGGTCGTTTAGTGATATAAATATTAAATCAAAGAAAAAAGAAAATATTTGTAATGCACACACATAACAATACATAATAAATATGATAATATTCTACTTTGAGGTTGACGATGTTTTTCACGAAATGAGTCACCACCGTCGTACCATCGATTGGCCATGCGCATTGTACTTTTTATGCGTTTATAAAATATATTATTTTCATATTATGAGAATAATATCAATATGAAGCGCAACACACGCTGTTGTCCAGTAGTTTCGTTGGAAATGAACACGATCCACATAAACCGTTTAAATATGTGTATCGAAGACCAAAAAGTTAAATCGGAAACTCGGCATTAAAACGGCGGAGGCGGTGTGGCGTGTCGACAAATGTGATATACATTTCCCGTACATGACAACGATATATATATATATTATTCGAGGTGTTTGAATCTTTATAAGTAATCTAATATTATTTTTAAATCTTATCTGTTTTTTTTTTCAAAATTATTTTCGTATTCACTGAAGTCTTAACTTGGTCAACCCGAATATATTAACGGTTTTGAACGTCCAAATGATAATGTTATTAGTTACTATATTTTTAATACCCGAATTCATTAGTTGAATGCCTGAAATCCGATTAAACTATTCGAGTGCAAAGCCTTGATTTAATTAAAACTCAATTGCTTTCGTGTTACATCATATTATATAGTAGGTCGTATAATATTATCAATATTCTATCTATGCGTTCGCCTCACGTAAATAATTATAACACGAATAGTTTTTGTGTTGACACATTTAATGTATAAAAAAAAATAGTGTTCCAAAAAGATCAATAAAATTAGAGCATAAATGGACATATCTGATATGGTAATTGGTATTGTGAACATAAAAGTTTCACAATCAATACTATAAATATGCAAAAAAAATAGCATTATAATCTCAGTGGTTATTTGGATATTTGCAGTGCAGTGTTCATATGGATTGTGTTGCCCTAGGACCTGGTACACACATTAATTATTCACTGTCCCCTCGTATACAAGCAATACAACGGATTTCGAGTGATTTTGTTCTGACATTGATCTTCTCTTCCTTTAATGATAGTATACAAAGCTATACCTATTATATTATTATCTTAATGTTTACGAATCATAATTTTTAAACGATAAAATAAACGTCAGAGAAAAATAATAAATACCAAATATATTATTATTTAATTAAGTATTAAAATGTCATGCCTTTTAATACGCCACCAGAGGTAATTATTAATTATGATATTCGACGTCATTCACGAATATAATATATTATGATATTGTGTTCTGTAATATTAGCGTTGGATAAAATACAATAGGTATAATAGTAACGTGTTTTAAATCACACAATGTATCAAATCATTCCGCATTAGATTTAAGTAGTTATTTTATCATCTCGATAAAAAGTAACACGAAAATACAGTAATTACACGTCATAAGTACACAATTTTGAAGTATTCAATATTACTAGTTTCATTGGCTTTTTTTATACCTAACTAATTATATTTTGAAATAAATACTATTCTGTCGATATTTTACTCACAGATATTATGTATTTTTTTCTATTTTTATAACTATACAATTATGAGTATATAATTAAAAAAAAATTAACAAATTTGGAATGTTTGAAAAAAATGAAGTAATAATTATAATGCAATCACATTGAGATTCCAATGATAATGTCGTTTTGTCCTCAAAATAAACTCTAAGAAAATAATGATTCTGTCGTGTACAACCAGATTAGATCATTTTTTTAAAAATTAATGGAGGGATATATTTTAATTCTGTTTTTCAATATTTTAATCTCAAACTTTATAATAAGTATAATATATAAAAAAGACTATATTCAGGTTTTTTCACAGTTTTTTTAAACCATTATTTGAAATAAAATAAAAATCGGAGTTCAATGTGGGCTGTAACCTGTAGAAAGTATTTTTCTTCCAGATAAAAAAAAAAAACAGTTAACCAAATCCGATTGTTGTACGAGGCCTGAGAGTTTTATAAAATGTAGGTATTTATATATTTTTAAACTAATACTCTATTTGAGTAGGTACTGTACCTATACTAATGATTGAAGTTGCACTCAGAATTTACTAACTTTTCGGCGACTTGGCAGATGGGTAGGTATACGCGTATTATCTTCAACGAATGTAATAAAATAAATTTATGAAACGACTTTGCACTTGATGATTACATAAGTTTTTGACGAAAACGACAGTATCAAATCGTACGGATATGCACTGGCAGACGAAAAAACATCAGCGCCGCATAAATGAAAAAAAAAAACGCCTTACCAGCTATACTGGTCGTCGAGCGTAGACGACCATAAATCATATAACAAAAATATATTGTTATAATATGAATGCACGCGAGATATATATATATTTTTATTCGCGGTGCAGCCGCAGATAACGAATGATATCGTATGAAACGACAGAGAGGTATAATAGGGTAGACCAACAAAATATGTTTCAATATCGTTTTGTTTTATGATTGAAGGATTTGCGAAGTCCTCCGTGCGAACAATATGTATATAATATGTTATGCTGACGGTTAATCAACCTATCCCGACCCTGAATATATGGACGTGGCCGTGCAGAACGGTTTCTCTCTCTTTTTGAGTGAAATGAATTTTTAGCAAAATAGCGCGCACCAATGACGCCTAAATAATGTAATAATATATTATAATATTATATGATATAGTGCAGTTCGATTACCACTGTGTTGCCCAGGTACAAATAATTATTAGGAACTATGCCGCAAAATATTCGTTCGAAACGTACGACACTGTTGCAGAGGCGCCACCGAAGAACGTTTTTGTGCGTTTGCACGTAAGCAGCTGCGGTTTGTATGTGTGTTTTAATGGTTTAAAATATAATGTTTCAGGCGATCACAAATCAAATAATAAATATTTGGTTTGTAGGTAAACATTTTTCCGATGTATATACCTAAAATAACATTAACAACTCAAAATATACTTTTGAAGTACTATTGAACCATGTTTTGTATAGCCGTAGAGGAATAACATACTATAATACAATAATATTATATAATGTTGTCGGAACGACCACCTACACAGATAAAGTATGAATATTTTAAGTGATGGGATAGATTTAATACGAGCAAATATGGCCCATGGTCCATGAACGACGACATGAAATGGTTAGCTGAAGACGAATGATGGTTACAATAGAAAATATTTGCCTATACAGCTTATATTATTATTAGTTAATTTATTCACAGCTAGGTAGGTCTAAGTCCTCTTACCCTTAGATCTAGTAGTAAGGCATAATAGAAAAGCTAAATGCTTATTGAAAATACTGCACTATTTTATTTAATTTATAAGTTTAAAACATGTCGTTTGAATATTATTTAACAACAGGTTATAGGTAGGCAATATAGTTACCAGTTAAATAATTTCAATATTAAAGTATACTTAAAGTACTCATATACTTTGCACACAATATTCCCCTTGAAAAAATCGTAGTTTTTCCACAAAAAACAGTATATCAATATAATATTTGGCACGCAAACATTTCGTTACGAATTATAAATCGTAACACTTATAGAATATTAAGAATATATTACACCATTTTTAGAATATATTACACCTACATTTTTATCTACGCATATCGAACGATCGACGAAGTCCTCTATATGCGCGTTGCGGTTGGTTTCGTATTTAATTATTTTTTTTTTAAAACGCAAACATATATTCGATTTTCCGGGACGCATAAAACCTGTCAGGTTCTCACGCCGAACCTATGGTATGGACCAATAAGTGCATCGGTATGCTGATGACGTATGCAAGTGTATACGGATCAATGTGATGTATCTGCGCACGGAAATGTCGAGAATTCGCGTTTCTCCGGATAAAACACGGATTGTTTTTGAAATGACACAACCCCGGCCCTCGGGATAATCAACCGCATATAGTGCCGATCCCGCGGACAATATTTTCAAAAAAAAATTCCAATAAAGGCGTACCCATCTCGGAGCATGGTCGCACTCGGCGCACGTGTGTGGTCGTGAAAATAATATTCTACGGACACGTAGGTACATATATCATAATAATATTATGTATACGTTCCGAATCGCGTGATCACACAACTCTCGAACGAGATCGTGAGAACGGATATTATTATTTTTGCGAAATTGAAAATTAAAACAACACCATGTAATTTGTACGTCTTGACCGGCGATACCCGTGGACGATACAACACTGCTATACATAGTGCGGAGGTAATATACCGCGAAGCGTACAACGCGGACATTAATAATTGTAAAAACTAAATAAATATTATAATATTGTGCGCGCCGTTTTGATTGTTTCGATGTTGTGCCGATCCGTTGAACGTGTTCGCAGAGTCATCGCAGTCGCGTCTGTCGTCGGCTTTGCGCGCCGATCGCAAATCAATAATAATAAATAACAACAATGTATTATGTTATTACAATAAATCACCAGTGCAGGACCTCGTGTAGTCCACATTGCAATAGACTGCGTGCAGCACACTATACTGTGATATTATATTTCAAACGCGAATTTATTATTTTTCACGCGCCAACTGCACTACATAACACGATAATTTATATAATACAGGTGATTCATACGAACGTCCGACAATATAGTAATATTGCTCAATATAACCACTCGAGAACACTAACAGAAAAAAAAAATTGATCGCTCGGTTCGGATTTGGACCACTGTGCACATCGTCACTTCATTAGCAAAATGTAATATATTATATATTTTCGAATTAAACGTATAGCTTTAAGTCTATTATAATATTTGACATTTTGTGTTTGGAGTACACTTATATACCAATTAATAATTAACACATTTTAATAGGTATATTATTCTATGAGGCTATGACGTGTGACACGAATCACCTAGACACTCACAGATGTGGCAAATCACGATGTTTTCATCGTGGCCTATAATTAGGAGAATGCCATATTCATTGCAACCTCTTTGGGCAGTAAAGTCGTTCAGATATATGAAACTGAAATGACCATCGTGGTAACTGACTACTTCCGCAGAAATTATGGTCACATTTACCGAGATCGTCAGACGAAACTTAAGCTTCAGGGAGGCTTAGGGAAATTAACGTTTTGGATACCCTCCGTATAACGACTTATCACACTTACTGTACCTTGAAATGGCCCATCTTCGATTTTGAAAAACGCGTTTGATATCCGTGACACCATGTCGGGGCTTATATTATATGAGGACGACGCGTCATAATATTTAAGCCGCGGTCGGCGGACGTTGACACGTTGTGTATTGTTGATGCCTATCGTTATAATTATAACTGTTTTATTTTAGCGATACTACATATTTTCATAAACAGGAAACAAAAGGACGAAAAATGGTCGACCGACCAATGTTTATTTCAAACCTAGCAGGCCGGTGACCGGTGGCCGCTTTTCGTGACGGTGCGCGGTGCCAGTTATCGTTATTAATCGTAATCTTAGTAATCTCAGCATCGCATGTCGTGTAAATTATTGTTAGCGCCGCCACCGAAGGGCAGATAATAATATCAAACTCGGGCGGCGGAGACGTGTGCACGCGTAACCTCTCCGCGTTTGCCCGGAGGTATTCCGCCGCGTGTAGGTATATATATATATATAATACAACAAAACAAGTAACAACTATAACAACAATAATAATGTAATACGTATAGTATTATTACGATGTGTGTCAGCGAGAAGTGAGTGGGCACACGGATATAATAATATATTGTATCGTCCGTCCGACGCGAACACGCGATTCTTTTCACGAAAACCAAACATATATAGCCCGTACGGGTAATCCTGTATTAATTGCATCGGAAAATCCATTTACGCAATACGCACGAGCGATCACGTTGGACGGAATTCAGTCTATGTGTTTCGTAATGGCACGATATTATATTATGCGTTTATCGAAAAGCGTTGGCATGTTGGCGCACAAATCAAAACTGCGGTCAATGCGGGGGTCCGTTGTAGTGTCCATCATAGTGTTGTCCAGCTGACCAGATAGGTCATGTCGACGAGTCGTAACCATATTATGTTATTGGAATACATACGCGGTAGTGGTATTGGCGTTCAACACGTCTCGCGGGGTCCGATTGTTCAAAGAAAGTAGAAGGTATACCTACCTATATATACATATATATTATATATCGATTCGGCGGCTATTTTATGAAGCGACCGTTTCGTGCAAATATAGGGGTGGGCATTTGATGATCCCGGACTCGTTTATAATTTACGAATAATTTATGTATTTTTACGAATTCGGGTTGTGTGGCGGGGGGGGGGGGGGGGGGGTTAGCCCTCCACATCGACTAGGGAGCCATTGGCTATGGCGGGTAAGTACTTATCTGAAATAGTTGCTTCATTGAAAAAAACAAAAAAATGTTCACGCCGTTGCAATGCAGTGGCACATTGGGGCACAGTGGCGTCTGTGTATTATATTATACGCAACTAATTTCTATAGGTACGCTTATAAGGCTTGTAAATGTCCAATCTGTAAACTGAATGGTATCGAATTTTTTTTTTAAAAAAAAACTAACAACGTGACGTTGGTCCCTGCCGTCACTAAAAATAGAATATATTTTAATCATTTTCGGCCGATCTTATAACTGACTAACTTGTCATTATTAGCAAAATAATTGTCAAACACCACTGACAATACCACTGAAATATAATTGACTCAGCCAATATTATGACTATTAAGTATTGACCATTAAAATATTTATAGTTTTTGAATCATCGAGGGATAAGATATTATAATACATTATTATTAACATCATCGTCTCACTTTCACTTTCAATCGTCCCACTATGGCTATCTGGCGGTGACGCGTAGAAATTGGTCTTATAATGATTTCGCACTGTTCAGAGAGTCGGGCAAGGGTTAGACGAAGGGTGGTTTAATATTATGTATACCGACATCCGACTCGCAACATAAATTTATATGATATTATGTACACTTGGATATTAAAAATTTCACCGGTAATGGTTCGCGGTTGTGCGATTGTCGCTGCCGACATTGTAGGCGATCGGGGCACACCACGTGACCGACCAAAGACCATCTATCACGGCCGTTCTAATTAATTAGCCGGTCCACGTATCTTGTAACGAGTTACGTGTACGCTCGTCGTAAGAGGGTGAACATTGCGGATATTAAATATCAAGTACCTAGCCGGTCGGAAAGGAAAAAAAGCCGTAGATGCCTTTTAAGAACGAACCGGGGCTAAAGAGAGAGAGAGAGAGAGAGAACGTTATCCTCGCCTGAGGTTGTGTATTCTTATATAATATATATATATATTTATTTTTTTTTAATTTTCCGTGGAAAAAAGTACACGGAACACAATTTTTAATTGAAACGCGGAGCGCTTTTCTTTAAACACAAGGCTGAAAAGAAAAAGGAAAAAAATACCGTTGTATAGGAAAGGATTAAAATCGTATGGTATATATTATGTACATATTTTTAATAACGTTTGTAGTAAAAACAAAAATGAAAAAAAAATCGTTTCCCCACTCTCGGCGGTAACATTTATAATGCTAGAAACTCTCCGTCGGTCCTTTGCGAAATCAGTCCCGCGGGACCGGGACAACCGGCCTTTCGTGCATACTCACAGATATTTTAATATATATATATATTTATACGCCCACACATAGTACGTCATATATATAGCTAGTGTTTGCTTATATCGATGCCTATGTATATATATATATAATATGTGCGATATAATGTATTAATGTGCACAAGAGCACTGGTACGTGCGACGACTGTCCAAACACGACCGCTCCTATAGGGCGGCACGTGTGTGTGTGTGTGTGTGATGTGAAAAATCGTAAACAGTCCGGACAAGAAGACGTCGTCGTGAGTTACGTTAAATATATTATCATAACCGCCAACAATAATTCTCCATAATAATTTCAAAATGTCAAAGATTAATTATAAATAACATTAGTATAAATACGTCATAGCCGGTAGGGGTACATACGACCAAATAACATATTATCGTATACGATATATTTCCAAATTCAGGACTCCTCTATAAGATCTGTAAGTACCTACTTCTGTATCGAAAATAGTATTATACAATATATAATTAGGTTAAATTTAAAAAATTGTTGTCTCAAAATATCATAAAAAAAATTCAATTTTACGCAGGCGCCCTGGGACCACAAACTAGTCCGGGCATTAGTATAATAATAGTAAGTATAACTGTAGCGAATGCGAACTGCATAACTGCAGTAGATAAGTCCACGCTTAGGTGGGCTCAAAGAAAACGGTCGATATTTTATAATTTACTGCTGTTCCGTCGATAATCTAAGAATGTTGACATTAAAATATATAGCATCCAACCTGCAAGCTCGGTCCGGCATCCTGAATTCAATTTTATATTACTATAACTTACTATGGAAAACCAGTCCCTGACGGTTCGAGATTCGTGACTTCTCCGGTCTTACCTCCCGGACCAATTGGTTTAACGATTCATATTTTATCTTTTCTGGTGAAATCGTGAAGTTCGTGCTGTTAACAAATACATATTATTATAATATATTATAATATAATTTCCTAAAAATTGACCACGGCCCACACGACTACAGCCCAATTATGCACACAGGCTTGGTCTGCCACCCCCCCCCCCCCCTGGTGGATGGAACAGTAGAGTCTAACAAGCCTATTGACAGAATGATGCATAATATTATGGGCATTTATGCTCCGGGAGCATTGCTCCCAATACCTTAAGCTTGTTGCTGAATATCATTAATGTAATTTTTATTAAAATATGTTTTATTTACTATACTTTATATACCTATATGTATATTTATTATCAATGCTTTGCTGTAGTATATGTATATTGGAATTTATGACCATCTGATAAATAAATATTGACATTTCAAAACGATATGATACTGCAGCCCCTCTAGCTTGTTCAGGGACCTTATTTTAGCAGGGCAATGCCCTCCTCTGGATCTATATTTTGGGTGATATCTATTATTCCATTTGAAAAGTATGATTTAACTACCTGCTATGTACGATATCGTGACATTTAAATAATTCAAACATTTTATGGAAGTATAGAAATGTGCGTTTCTCGTGGCTCAAATATTCTGAAAAATCATTACTTCTGACTATCACTGGGCTGGTGGTAGGTACATTATAGCGAAAGTTGAGTAGGTCCCTATAGAATATAAGACTATAGCCTATAGAATAAAGACTAAACTGCGCTGGTCTGGACGGAGGTCGTTTCTCTCGCTGTCTGCCAGCCGAAGCGCCGGTCTACCCCGGACGAGCGCCAGCTTGTCCGTCGGCGATTTCGTCCAAAGTGAAACGCTGCGGTCCGGTCGCACCGGTCGTCGCGTATCATCTGCCCGCACAGGTGCGGCGCGCGCGTCTCCGGAGGCGTTCTGAGCATTATTATTAAACGATTATCATATTATTTGGCCGCGTGCTGCTGACCGGTGCCGTTACGCCGCAATGGGTTTCGCGCACATCGGACACGTACCTACGGTAAACTAATAATATATATTAGGCGGTTATCGCCGTCGACATACCTTTACCTGGGTATAATATTTTAATAATATTATCATACATTTAATTTTGCGGACGAGCGCAGGTGATGACGAGCGACTCGAGCACCTGCGCACGTGCGGGATCGTGACTCGTGTAACACTTTTTGTTCTTAATTTTTTTAAGCACACGCGTTCCCGTCACGGTTACATCTGTCCGCGAAATTATGAAGTCCGTCTGCCAGTCGGTTTCGCAACAGCGGCAGCGGCGATGGCTACAGTTTCTCGTTTCGTCGATCGTTTTCTCTCCCGGTCCCACGAGATTTCTGTAATATACCGTATATCATTATGAATTTATGATTATGTGCACGTCGTCGTGGTACCCAATAATAATACCATTATTCGTTGTTATTATTATTATTATTATTACGCATTTACACAATCGTTGTTTGTGGTGGTTTCGGCGCCGATCCGTCGTCGTGCTCCCGAACGACACGGTCACGATTCACAAAGCACTTAGCTCGGCGAAGCGCCCCGTCGACAGTTTTCCGAAGGTTTATTCGCGCCCATCGACGACCAATGCAACATGTTTTAATACACAATAATAAATAATAACCATTTACTATCATACACACGACCACGGCACATATAGGTAAATAACATTACGTGTAGACATAATATTATATATAGGTACTATATATACACGATACGTGACCGACCGACGACGTTGCGGCGTACCTCTACGCGTATGACGGCAGGTATAAGATATCTGGTATACTGGAAACACATATTTGCAATTAAAACTCAACGAATAATTATTATTACCGTCGCATGAGTGTGCCCGAGCCCGTGTAGTGTATGGCCGACAAAGTCCGACTTGGCTCGACCGGTTTTTCAATGCAAATACATATTATTATTATTATTATAACACATAAACGGACGCGGTTTTGACGATTAATTGGGTTGCTCGAGCGAATCAAACTGATATATGTATATGACGTATTTTATTAGTCATATTATACTGCTGCAACCGCGTGTTTTCTGTCCATTAACATATATTTGTGCAGTAGATGCGCTAAAGTCAATAATATACATATTGTGTGCCACATATTATTATAATATTTTATATAATTATAATTTATTAATCCACTCCATCTGAAAACTATCGCGATTCAATGAGGCTGCTTGATATCGATCGATAATAATAATAATTGTGGTGTCATAACAATAATACTATTATGTACATGACAATATAGTATTTTATAGTAGCTGTAGGTGCGTGGCGGGGCCTGTATCATGGTCAAATACATTGTACAAACAGGATGCGAATATAATATAGAAAAAAACTATTAGTCATTAGATGAAATCGTTTTGAATAATATTATATATATATAGTATATATTGTATATTATATTATGTACTATAAACAAAATTATTGTTCTATTTAATATTTATTACGTTACATACTTTTGATAGTATCGATAAAATAACTAAGCTAACTACAGATGTTCAAATAGCTAATTGCAAATTTTTATCAAATTAAACTAGACTAGATTATTTTTCAAGAATTATTTTTTAAAATTAAATCAAACATCCATCTTTTGAAAATAAACTGTGTATTAAAAACTTGTGATGTTAAAAAGTAATATGACAGACATTTTTGGTACGTTGGGCTTCTCAGTGCCGAAAACCACGTTAAAGAAATTTCAATTCCTTCTATGGGAGTATGTGACCGATTGTAAAATAAGTTTTAAAAAATTTACTACAACAATGATAATATTTTTAACGTCAAACCCCTCAAAAATATTCGTTGTACAAATATGAAATATGAAATAGATACCTACCTACGTATTATTTTATTATTTTTTACCGGAGTAAAATATTTTTATAGATATATGGATGGCCATGTTGAAAAATATACGAACAATACTTGTAAGATTGAACGTTAAAATTCATAAAATGTCTACTAAAGACGAAACGATAAGCTTATCTTTTTTATGCTTTCGTATATTGTCCATAGGACAGCTTTATGGCATACATTGTATAATGGCTGTCCAGTGTCCACTGTATAATATCCATTCGATACGTATATAAATCTATACACTGTAATCGGTGCGTTTGTAATCGTTTGCAATATCGACCGGAAGGATAATATCAGTCGCCAAAAATCGATTTATGCGTTACGTTTATTTTTAAAAACCGTAATAATATGCTGCGTTGGGTACTGTAGTAGGTACTTAAGATAACATTTAAGTGTAATAGCCGCGGTCTTTAAAATATATTATATATTTCTAACGAGGTGAATGTACTGTACAAAACTAAAAAATGACTAGTCCTACTCAATTTTAATATAATGTATTTATTTATATACGGCACAGTATAATATAATATGTGCAAGTGCGACTGTCATCAAACATCCATTCATCACCATAGACATTAGACTGCATACGTTTAAAAAGTACCTAACGTGTATTCCATTAAAAATGCATACATTATATTTTGATTAATAGCTAAAACCATAATCATTGTAAAATATAAACATTGTAATGTAACAACTGTAATAACATTATACTGTATCAGTATTGCATTTTTTGTTTTGCTATCGTTTTAACTTACTAGTTTTTAAATTAGAAAATTCATTACACATTTATAGTTCATATTTTCTATATATAGGTATATTTAAATAAGCAAAGAGATTTTATTATACAAATCAATAACTACAATTAACTTTAACTTGTGATAAGTTTAGCGGCATTCCAAGGTGCTAATTGTTTTTTTAAACCAGTATTACTAGTCTGTTATATTTATTTGATATTTTAATTGTTTTTTTTCTGGACTAAACGAAACAATTGCATTGTATATATCCAATATCCGTAGAAATGAAACAGACGATCCAACTTTCTCTAAATAGTTTTAATAATAAAATGCATTTAATAATTTCCTGTGAACTTTGAAGGACGTAGAAAATACTGAATTACTAATGTAACGTGCAACAGCGATTATGAAAACATTAAATAGTATAGATAAAGCGTTTTTCGACAAACAAGTTTTTTAAAAGAACAAATTATCATTACAATATCGTTATTTTTTTTCAATCGTATTATATTTCGTATGTCAGTTTCTCACTGTTTTCAGTTATAAATGATATTGTTCACGGTCTTGTCTTCACTCTTTGTTATTTGCATTTGAATTGCACAACATTCGTATATATAGGTAACCCTCATGATATGAAATTCTTTTATTTTAATTAAATATGGAGCCCATTTTAATAATATAATATACTTTGTGATATTTGCTTTGCGTATTATAAATATTTTTTTTTGTTTTTATCGACGAATATGTTACAGTTTTAATAATAGACGCTTTCATTTACCTCCACTCTGTATACGTTTTATATTGACTGTCATATTATAATATAGTGGTCGGACTGACGTATTTCGATTTATTACGATTGCGTTTTACGAAGATGAAATACGATTTTTCAACAATAATTTAATTATACCAAATCGAATGAACGTTGTATACGCTTACACGCATATATAATATACATTGTGCAATAAACCTACACGTATTTTATTTTACACGATGCAATATATTTTACGGATTCAATACTTTTTGACTTGAATTACACTTTCGTATACGTACTATGAAAAAAAAAGCACGGTTTAATGTAATTCCCCGATGAACAAAGAAGTCATGAATTTAAATAGTAATATTACAGACATTATAAATGGTAAATAAGTTCATTTGATCAATATGATGTGCAATGTGAACCGTTGTTAATAACGCGCACTCGTTCAAAATCTAAATCAATACAGTAATTATTATTATAAGGAGATACAACCAAGCCGATTGCCAACTTTAATAAGAGGTCTTGTTCAATAAGACACGTGGACATCGACGGTTTTTAAATATCGTAACAATAAATCAAACATGCCATTCGCTGTAATATCAATTGAATTTTAGTTTCGATATTAGAAAAAAAATATATATATATATATATATGCACGACTATGCGAGCAATATTAACAAAATATCATAGCCTTTTTCTCCCATAACGTTCCGGCTGATGGGAATTTCTTTTCTACGAACCTTTCGATAATAGCTTATATTCTTAGTTCAAGGTTTGTTGGTGACATTTAGGAAACGAGCCATTTCCAAGGAACTGTAACTGTCTTCCATTTATATTTTTCAAAGTTCAAAACGTATTATGTTCGGTAGCTTTTGAAAATACACTCTTACTACGTGATACTACCTACACTGCTATTGATCGATTCCTTTGATAAATTCCATAATAATATATACTTTAATATAAAATCTTCTCGGACAACACTGTATCTATTCGCACAATGCCGTCAGTAACCGTATTTCAATCGACTGGCAAATCAATCGATTTCTGTGTATTAATTGAATTCATTTATCGGCAACAGGAGAAAAATATGATATAATATATTATGAGAGTTCGTTAAAAAAAATGTCTGTACATCAAAAGCTTTATCGGCGTTTAGTTTTATGAATAGTACAGCGAATTTTTAACTCCTCGACGTTGCATATTCAAAAGTATCTCTATGTAGTTAATAAAATCAAATGAAATTACGCGATCAATTAGTTTAATAAATTATGTACATACCAATATGAAATAATATTGTGAAAAAACAAATTTTACATACTTAATATAATTAATTGTTTTCTATTGATTATATCTAATCATAAAAATTATTCCCTTGTCCATAGTAGAAAAGAAAATTTTAACACCGTAGTATAACATATTACGACGTGATTTCGAGAATATTTTACTTAGAGTCGAAGGTGACGATTTTTCGATTGATAAAAGTGTTAAAGAAACGCGCAATTCTATGTATGAAAATTAACTCCACGTGTAGGGTCTTAACTATTGTCATAATTATAGATCATAATTAAATGCCTTCTAGGCATAAACGTATTAATATAGTATTATGTAAGTGTGTATATCTATACATATTATAATTTATAATATAATATAAAAAGCACAATTAATTAATTTGTATCTGCGTTTCAATTAAATTTTTGTTATATTCGAACACTGTTCTCAATGCGTTTAGATGCGTTGACGAGCAAAGTGCACGTGCAGTGTATAGATAAATAGTAAATGAAAAAATAAGAAAAAATTACGAGAACCAATTTTACACGATACTCATTTAATACACGAGAATATACTTTATTTATAAAGCTATATAGTTACGCGGTGTATGCAATTATAATCACTCCAATTAAAAGTTGTACGTAGCACATATTATAATATTATATACCTACGCGTGTATATACATATATATATATATATATATATATATACTTAGGGAGGTATATTGAATAATACACACACACACATATATATATATATATATATATGTTATTGTTGGTGTTTATTAAACAAGTACATATAGGTATATAAAATAAACCATCAGCGATAGGTATACCCGAGTATTATATAATAATAATATATATCCCTCCGTGCCTGCGTATATATGTATACGCTTGACAAGAGGATCACGACTTGTTTTAATTATAGTGCGTACCACGTTTATTCGACCGTTTCCCGGCGTGTACTACAAACATAGTAGGTATAATGTATCTGTGGTATATATAATATAATATTCTATATAATATTATGTGTGTGTGTGTGTGTGTGTGTGTGTGTGTGTGTGTGTGTGTGTGCGCGCGCGCGTGTAAGTATAATGGAAAGAGTAATGTATTTTTTTTTTTCTAAACACTTTTACATCACGTCTCTTCGGAGCGTTCGTTCGTTTTTCTTTTTTTTATTGTATTATAGAAAATAAAATAAAAAAAAAAAACGATTAGGTATATTATTCAGAGTGTAATTATTATTATACGCGTATTACTATAATTGGGTAGTGTGCGTTTAGTACAATATTTTAAACTAATATCGTTGATGTTTCAGTTTTTTTTTTTCCACAGCAATGAATCGTTTAAAAATTCAATAATACGATGTCAAACTGTAAATATTCGATGACATTATTAATTCTTTGTCCGGACGCGCATATAATTGCAGATATTATTTAAGAACATTATTAGGATTATATCTTTATCTGATTTTTTCTCATAGTAGGTATGGCAGTATTAAAAATATCCCCTTAAAAATTGCATAAAAATTAAAGAACAAATACATATCTTAAACATCTGAACTTGTCAAATGTCAAAAAAAAAGTCAAATAAAAATATCACTAACGTATTCAGAATCCCATAAAAAATATTTTCCAATCATGGAGTTACATAAGAAAAAAATGACATTGCATCATAATCCTATCAAAATTCTTCATACTAGCAATATGGATTATGGAACTATAGTGATTACGGTATATGAAGTATAGGCGCGTATCAACAGGTCTCGATGTGTCATTGTATCAAAACTATTATTAATTTTGATTCACGACGCGTGTTCGTATGTTCATTGTTCATATGCGTATTTAGACGAACTTG
The DNA here is from genome assembly GCF_019925205.1 of Metopolophium dirhodum. NCBI lineage: Eukaryota > Metazoa > Arthropoda > Insecta > Hemiptera > Aphididae > Metopolophium > Metopolophium dirhodum. The sequence continues at coordinate 33,649,888 of NC_083567.1, read as the reverse complement.
TGAAAATTGAAAAGAAATATGTGGCGTGTGTTCTTAATCCTCATTTGGGGCAGTTTCCCTTCTCAATTACTTTAGGGGGACGTTTAACTATTTGTCTAGTGGCTCGTGACGAACGACAAATCTACCTTCAAAGTGCCCCTTTTTCTCCGTGACCCTTTTCCTAAAAAGCAATTATCCTGCTTGATAATCCCCTTTTAGTTTCAAAGCTCTTTGCTATTGAGAAACACCGTTATTCTTGTGCTGTATTTCAAAATGTGTTTGCGTTTTTAATTTAAAAGTAGTAATCATAGTGCTTAGCTCTAAACGTATATACTAAACGCTATAATGTTTTGATTTAATTTTGGAAATATACACAGATTTTTAAATTAATATAAGGGGATTGTCAAACTGCACTCCATGCCTAAACCAAAATGTTCGAAGTGCATTTGGATTAAAAACAGGCAAGGTTTGAATTGTACTTAATTCAATAATTCCTCAGAAAGTATAAATATTCATAATATGCATTACAGTCGAGACAAATTACTGCATGTGCATCAGTGTGAAGATCAATTTAATATTAAAACGACGTCACACGAGACGTATAACTTAATATAGAAATTAACTTAGATAGGTACATAATATTTTGTACTATTATTTACATATTGTAGATATATATAATATTCATAAACTTTGGACATTAAGTATACAAATATTCTTCCAAACGTCGGCTAATATTTGATAATAATAATAGGTTTTATGTAATGATAGGAACGAATCTTTTTTAAACTGACTGCAATCAGGAAATTATATTTTTTAGAGTTCGAGTTAAATCTGATAAAAATAAATGCAGTTTGACATTATTCTAATATATTATAATGATATTGTGATAATAATATAAGCAACTATGGGTAGGAGACTAGGAGCGATATAGATGATTGTCTTACGTTTGTTGTTCAAAACCGTAACAATGCACCGTATACATTATATACACTGAAAATGTATTGAAAGCCTATTAGAATATTAAACGTTTGTCCGTTTGACTGTTTGTGGCCGTGTAAGTAGAGTTTTGGGTAGGTATCTGGCATAGGTACGTATAATTACATACAAACTCGACGGATGGCGATTCAATTGAATTGTATTAACACTACATTAATATCGTGTTCGTTTCGAGAAATACCAAAACTATGCTAAGTGACCCAGCGAAAGAGTGTCTCAGCCCAATAGTTAGATATTGCTGTTACTGTAACTATAGTTTTCGAGGACAAGCTTAAAATATAGTTCCCAAATCTATGGTATACCTACGCATATATTACATATAGGTACCTATAGATAAAAGCCTATAGATATATATACCTACGTCATATGTATTACGAATAGTGCACTTAAAAGTTTTCTTAAGCTATCCGAGAGACGTCGAGTAGTTTTACGTGTTACATAAGTATATAGAATGTCCAAAAAACACATAATGACCGAAAATTATTAAGACGTATTAACCATAGAAAAATGCGTTCAATGGAGATAACTATATTGCAGTCTGTTGTATTATAGTTAACCGAATATCACCTTTCCGGGCGAATAATAAGCTTTATACTAGATGACACTAAACATTGATTGTCTTACGATCACAATGTTAATTTGATTTTACTACGACGATGACCAACAAAATACACGGAATGATTCATTTAACACAACTCACAAGACACTCATAAACGACTTGCGTTAAATGGATCGCCCTGTATACGGTGTACAGAAATGTAAGAAAATTACACGTAGTATAATAATTTGTAAGCCAGTATATTATAGTGACATAAATTACTATCAAATTTAAATAAAAAATAAGACGTGTTATTTTTTTTTAATTCGCGCGCTCTTCGAGAACGCCAATCTCGCGATAAGACGATTCTTTTCCATCCCACTCTGAACATAATTCGAATTATCCGCCGGTAAGTCGTCCGTATACGTCCTGCGGCGGCGGCGCACGCGAACGCGATCGTAAAAAAAAAAAAAAATTGTTTCGGCGGTTTCACCTGTCGCACACCGCGACAACGACGAAAACACAATATCACGTCTGCGCCCGATGGCTACGTGGAGCTGTGCCCTCGGGACGACGCGCTGTATAATAGTCGGCGTGATAGTATATTGCGTTATCGTTGATATTATTAAAAACTCACGAGTTAAATTGATATATAGGTACCTAAGACACGCGAAACATATTACACTATTTAATAGTGCTGCGTTGCCGGGTGCCCCGCGACTCAGCTGAGGACGCTCGTCCAACGTCGCTTTCACCGCATCCGCTGCAGCGGCGGACGACAGCCCGCTCAACAGACAGGTGTTCGTCGAGACTCGAAATCGCCGCCGACGAGTTCTCTTCGTGACGTGGCCAAAACAGCAGGCGCACTACAACATAATACAACATTGAATATAATATAATACCACAACGACACCCCCCCACCCCCCCCCACGGACCCGTACAATATTGTGTATTACTGTACAGCGTTGTTATTATTACAATATATTATTATTATTATTATTATTATTATTATTGTGTACATTTAGTGCTCCTCGTCGGAATCTCTCGCCACGCGAACAAACAACGTCTTCGCCGGTTTTTTTTGTGGCTCTTTTGAAAACACTCTCGAACGCACTCGCACACTTGAACGGGTTTTATTGGCAAAACACAATAATAATATTATCCTCCGGACAATAAGAATAATAATATTTCGTCGGTTTTCGGGAACGAACAACCTATACCATTTATATATTGTAGAGTGTACAATATTACTGTAGTATACCCGCTTAGCTGTATTTGCGTGTCGCGACACACCGCATTTTTAAGTTGCAACGAATCGCTGCCTACCGGTCGAAAACTGCGATGATATGACAATATTCGATCATAATTCATCATTAATAATTTAAAATACGATCGTATACAGTGGTATGTATACCTACGTTGGTTGTATATAATATAATATCATATTAATATGTAGGCTGTTTACATAATATTATAATATTGTTCATTATTATTATTGTAATACATCCATAGGTACCTACGTCTTATGCAATATTATAAATACATTACATGTTATTAAGTGCATTGTATACCGCAAACTCGTGAAAATTTAAAGTCGAAATCGGCCAATTTAAAATGTTTAAATATTATCGTTGATCAAAATTCATAAATATTATACATTTTATACATTTTATCAGAAAAAAATGTCAAAGTAATATTACATTTTTTAGATTCTGAGTGAAACGATGAATGTATTGATTTTACAATGATGTGTGTTTTTTTTTTTATTTTTTTTTTTTTTTATTTTTTTTTTTATTTTTTTATTTTTGTGTCTGTGTACACGATAAGTAGTCGAAATAATGCTTCGATTTTCGACTTCAGTATCTTGTTCGATGGGAAAGTGAATATCGTTGGTGCATTGGGGAGGTCAAAATTTTAATTTCCCAGTAGTTTTCAAAAGCGATGTGAAAAACAAAAGAAAAATTAAGGAAAAACGGGAATTTTTACGCAAAATCGATTTTTAACAAAATCGATTTTGGTTATTGGTGTAACTCTAAAACAAATGACCGTAGATGCATGAAATTTTCACTGGTTGTTTATATTTGCATTTTCTATACACAATACAATTTTGAAAATAATTTGACTTTTTTTGAACTGTTTACGGACATTGTCAGTTTTCAGTTTTTTTAAATTTTTTTTCTATAAATATCAATAAAATTTTATTTGTTGGGTAAAAAAGCTTGAAAATTTAATAGAAGGCTCCTAGGTTATTGTTTCAAAGGCAGATGAAAAAAATTAAAAATCCTTAGTCACAGTTTTTTTTTATACACGTTTAAAGTTCAAATCTTGAAAAAATACGGAAAAATCACGAAAAATAGCAAATTATTTTGAGTTGAAATTCATAAAAATTTTTCTTTTTAAATCTAAGATTTGAAAATGTAATATAAGATTACTCATAAGTTTGTCTACCTTTATCAAAAAAAAAATGTCTAGAAGAAACTTAAATTAAATTTTTATGAGCGTCTGAAATTTATATTTTTACAACATTTGATATTTACTCGATTTCTCATGTAACAATTTTCTTATTTTATTGTAATTAAAAAACAAATGACTGTAGATACTTGAAAATTTCACTGAATGTTCATATTAGCATTTTCTATACACCATAAAATGTTGAAAATATTTTGACTCTTTTTGAGCTGTTTACGGACATTGTCAGTTTTCAATTTTTTTAGTTTTTTTTTTCTATAAATAACAATAAATTTTTATTTGTTGGGTAAAAAAGCGTGAAAATTTAATATAAGGCTCCTGATATATCGTTCTAATAGCAGTTGAAAAATATTAAAAATACATAGGCACAATTTTTTTTTATAAGCATTTAAAGTTCAAATTTTGACAACATTTATCAAATTTATAATTTATTAATTATTTTGTGGTTAAAAATGTATAAAATGTTTAACTTTTATGGCTAAGGATTTAAAATGTAAAACAAGGCTCCACGTAAATAGGTTATATATAAATTACTTTATTCACAATAATATCATCAAATATACTTGGTAATATCATAGGCTGACTGACCGTTTTCGCTCAGAATCGTTTTTCTTATACAATGATATTATATCATTGAATTCAAATTTAACACCATCCATTACAGTGACCCACTTGTAACCTACTGTACAGCAGAGCGACATCCACTTAACCACCTTTTTTTAAATCAAATTATGTTTTTTGTTATTTACGTTTCGCCAATTAGTTAAATATTTCAAATCTGTACTTGTATCAGCAAATGAATTCGTTGGAAAACATTGATTTTTTCCTTAAAAAATATAAAATACATCCATAATATTTTGCTCACTTTATGCCCGTTTGAATTCCAACCCTCTTCAAGTCTTACCATCCTCGTCACTTTAAATTCTTTGCAATTTAAAAAGCATCCTTGAAAGCATCACATCAAAGAAGTTTTTTGTTGCTTATATTGTGCAAAGATTCAAAAAAAGTAGTGTGTAATATTTAATCAAAAAGAGTCAAAGTCTTCTTACAGTCTTTGACATATTTCCGGAACAATAGTTTTAAATTTTTTTCACAATAGATGTGTCAATAACATAAAACGCGTTTCATGAAGTTTGACACTTTCTTAATTATTTCTTACATGGTAATTATATTTATAACAATGTTCCTTATATACTTGTAGTGTGTTAAACGTACCTTTTAATGAAGTATCCTTGTACAATAAAATAAAATAAAAATATAAATATACTATAAAATATGTCAACTTTTTTAAACCCTTTTAAGGTTGTCAAAAAAAGTATATTTTATCGTCAACCTAATAACAACATTGTTTAATATAAAAGTATAAAATACAATTTTAATTCACAAATGAACATGACATATTATTCTATAATAATATTATCGTATAATTAAAATAAAATATACATTTATTACAAAAAGCATTAAATTAAAAAAAGAAATCAAATTGTTTAAAAATCAACAATTAATAATTATTAGCTATGCCATTAAGGATATAAAATATGAAATCATTTTCATAAACCGACGAATAATATAACAATACTGAATACACGCACTTTTGGCAATAAAAACTACTTTTATAATTTGGTTTTAGACATATTATAGGTATTTAAAAATACACAAACACTGATTTCTACAAACAATCTAAACGCTAATACTATTTCTTACCAAATTGTAAAAATTGTGAAGTTTAGAAAAATGATGAGCGTGAAAGAGGTGGAATAAGCAAATCCCGTAATACAAGCTCATAATATTGTATACGAACATTATTTAACCACGAAAAAAATGGAAAGCATTTATACAGCTTTTGGCTTATATTGTACAGGTTATGATTGTAGGTGTGAAATCACAGAAAGTACGATTTTGTTCATTTTCTGTTGGCTAATGCCTAATCATACCGCAACAAATGCCAACGATATTCTTACCTGTATAATTATACTAACATGGATATGTTTTTGGGCTGGAAACATTTTTTTTTGTTTCTGACTGATTTTTCGTAAGGTATTCGTTGTCACGGTTAGGTACTTATCATCAAAAACGTATATCTTATGGTTCATAGATTTTCCTTGTTTAGGAAAAATATCGAATAGCCTACTATGGTATCTGTTTTTTATATACCTCTAAACGTGAGCGATAGATTTTATTTTCCGTTCAAACCTGCAGCAAATAATGTCATGCAGCATGAAGTTGTTTTATAATAACACGTTCTGTTGAAGGCGCAAAAGCCGTTTAAGATAGACAAAAAGTACTATACTCGTCGTATGCTCACATACGATGAGGCGTGCAGTGGACTTACACGCGTGACTATATGGAAAAAAATTCAATACCAAACATATCAATAGCGATTAGCGATATTTCACACACACTGCAGGGCGTGCATGCGCTCGAATCTTGCAGTGGTTTTCCAAAACCCTCCTCGTCTGCAACTGGGTGGCGGCGGGAAATACAAATAACCCACCGGGTCGGTGAAAATGGGACGCGCACACGTATACATTTGGCTTGCGACCGCGCCGTTTTGAATTGCAACGGGGGAGGGGGTGGGGGACACGTCGCACGTGTGCGCTTGGGGACGGAAAAAAAGGCATAGGTACCCGCCGGCGTGATGGGCGAGGGAGCGTCGGAGGGGGGGCGCGGCAGCCGGTTTCATAACAGTAATAATATTATATTATATATATATATAATATAACGACGACGAGAGCGCGACAACTGCGACCGACGACTATACAGCCCGGTACAGTGTGTATATATATGTGTATATAAGTGCAGCGTTTATATACCTACAATATCATTACGCATATTATATATAGGCACTACAATGTGTACGTGTACAATAATGTGCACGCGGGGGGAAAAAAAAAAAGTGTCCGGCAAAGGGGTGCGACGGCGGAGGGAGAGCGGTCCTCCGCCGCCACCGGTGTGCAGGAGGGGATGTATAAAAGTCGGTTGCGAAACGGGCGCGCGAGGGCCTTTGCACCGAAGACGATAAATACGCGTGTACACGCGGCACTGCTGTTATACTATCCACCATACACGCTTTCTTGTACACGTATTAAATAATAATACGCACAGTGTTATACGAGCTATAATAGTGGCGCGGGTTACGTCAACCCCTCGTCGATGTCGTCGAGTCCAGGTGGTCTTTTCAAAAGTCCAAAAATACGTGTTACGACCGACGGCCACGGTATACTCTCTATTATTGTAATTATTATTATTATTATTATTATTATTATTATACGTTCGGTGCGCACTGATGTAAGTGTGATTTAACGATATAATATATAGTCGTAATATATTTTGTCAAACGCGCGACTCTTATACAGGACTCAGTCGATGTAATTATCGAACGAGTACTAATAATTATTCACGAGATTCGGTTCCACCACTTTTCCCTACTCTCCTACTCGGCGGTGACGAACATAATAATATTATACACACGCCACGCCAACGTGTAATGTATGTATAGATTTTTCGAACTTTATTTCATATCTAATCGACCTGTACATCTATTGTTCACTATAGGCTGCAATTTATGTGAAATTATAATATCTGACATGGCCCGGAATTTATGAATTCATCCATATGAGATGACACATTGTCAATATTTTATTTTTTCCCGGATGACGATTTAAATCCCTGCACTACATTTTCTAGGATTGCCTGGAGTAGTGTCAAACATAAGAACAGGTATAGTCAGATTTGAATGGCTTGATAGTTGCGGTATAAAAAATGACTATACTTACAGGATTTTGTCTATTTATTCGATAGGTAAAGTTTGTATTTTAAATTCTGATCGAATTGTACTGTAGGTTATGGTTAAAATGCTTAAAATGGTAAATGTAAAATTAAACAATAAACTGTGTAAGTAATTGACTGGATTTTTTTAGTTTTTGAAGAGTTTAAGTTTTTGGCCACACCCCACGTATTTAGTCGACCCGAAACAAACGTTATCAAACCGACACGTCACATCTCTGTGTAATATTTTCTGCTGCGGTTTACAATTTTGTGGGATACCTATACACTTACTGAGTAAAAATTTGCATTCACCAAATATCAGCTACCATACTTGGACATACAATATGGTCCGCTCGATTTTCAAGTCTACCGAAAAACATAATATAACGGGTTCATCGTAAATGCGGACGGGATCAAAATGACATAATATTATGTCACCATGACGGTCGTTGAAAATACATAACGAGCTGCGTATAGCAACAATGGGGACTGAAGACTTTTCTTTTGATTCTATTTCAGAGGTTATTTCAAGTCTAGGTTATTAGTTCGTTTACAAAAATGAGTATAATAAAAGTATTAAGTATAATATTATGTGCATTTTGTGTTGCATCTATATAATACAGTTCCAACGATACTATTATTTTTGGCCGTTTAAAGGTACCTACGAGTGTTTAATTTATATTTATATGATTTATACAGCTATCCGAACAGGTCATCTAGCCCATCCTTACTTTCAGTCCTAGATACACCCCTCTGTATGTAGACGGTAATTTTTGTTTTTGCAGAATATTTATATTTTGAAAATCTCCAGCAGCTGCGGGTCTGCTGTGTCTACAGCGATTTCCGAGTGCGTTGTTTTTCGCTAACATTATTTATATTCAGATGAAAATGTTTTCGTCTTTCGTTTTCTCGTTTATATTATCTTACGGAGTTCGACCACCACGACTGGGTGGCTTCTATATCTCATGCATTTCGCATGCATAATTCTTTCCTTTACGCGCCTATATACTCTTATTGCAAAAATAATATTTACGGGTTGCAGTGCATAGTATTCTTTGATAAATATTTTCAAAAATAATATTAAATTATAATAATTGGCGGTCGGCATACAGTTTACGCTCCACCTACCTGCGTTTTCACATTTGTACAGGCGGCCCTTTTTGAACGCGACGAACAATAGACAGATACAAGGGAATCGCGATGAAAATAAATAATAAACATAAATGTTTTTGATTGACGGGCTTATGTTACTCGTATTATTATTATTATTATTATTATTATTATTGTTGTTAGGTATTATTCCCGGCCGTGTCAACGCCGTCGTCCCTAATGTTTTCGGTTACCCATCCCTTCAACCGTCACCGAATCGCAGTTCGGAGAAGAAATGTTTGCGAATTTTATTCAACGGCTCGCGTGTGTGCGTATACTAAATAATGTGTATATTATAATATTATACACCGTCCACATATATACATTACACTATTATAACGTATAGTTATTACACTTTTGGCAAATAATAAAAATTCTGCCGGAACCAAATGCGGCACGTGTAATGGCACTAAAAATATGTTATTATATTTTTGTCGAATAAATATAAAGTTGAAATGATCTTTTTACATCGTAACATAATTTATTTCTTTAAGTTTTCTCTCCACCGCGTGGAGGGGAAACGATGACGCTTTGATCAAAGGCTCCCTTGGTGATGGCGATGTGCTGGCTTTCACCACTCTGCACCGCAGACGTCGAAAACTTCGTAAGAATTTTCACGAAACACTATATACATATTACATATTATACCTACTGTGCATATACTGCAAACACTCTGCAATATCAAACAATTATAATATACATTATACTATATTATGTACAATGCATGACTTATATTAATTAAAAGCAATTTGACAACGCTCGTGGCGTTCTTCATGGTTTACATTACATTGAACCGCTGCAGTGCACTCTATGCGTCAGCTTGGGGTGGATATAGAAGTTATAAAAGGGGCGAGCTAGACACAAAATATTCACCTGAATAACAAAAATTGTACAATTTACGTAAGTTTGGTAAATTTGTATGATATCCTCGGTAGAGTACTTAGCCATAAGAACACCTCTCCTTACCACTTTCACAAATGTATAATAATGTATAGAACTACGATGTTAAAATATTTTAATAAGCCATATGGCATACATTTAAAAAAACTTAAATAATTAAGTCCATAATGATTTTAGATTTTTTTTTTACGTTATAAACTTATTGCTTAGATTGAAACTTCTTTCTTAAATTTTCTTGTAGATATTATAGTTGAGAATAAAAACCTAATTCTAAATGTCAAATTTATGTGCAAAGACATGTCGCACTGTAATAATTAGTTTTGCGAACGGTTAATAATTTAAACTGAATTTACCTATATTGGTAATATATTATGCATATAGTTAAGTAAATTTGATATGAATATTAGAAAATACAATATATAGGTACGATATTACGTTTTGAAGATTGTCTAAAACTCAAAAACTAAATACATAATTATTGACATTTGTACTATTCTTAGTCAAAGCTTTGAGTTTCATACCAACTATACTATAGTATACTATAGGTATACCTATTGTTATGTCATAAAAAATATCAACCCCGTAAAGATGTTTGGTTCACCAGTTTTTTGGTAAAAATAAATCGATCGGTAAAAATGTACCAGGCTTTACATACATGTGTTATAAACATTATACCTATCGATATAAATCAAATACTTGAAACTTTAAAAAGTAATGATGATAAACCAAAAACTTATCAAGTTGGTATTGTATTGGTACCGTCATAAAGTGCGTTGCATATTTTTGTTAATTACCTAATACAAACGAGACATAAACCATTGAAATGGTATCTCAGTGGGGCTTCAGGAGGGCCTCTACTCGGTCTTTGTATATTCACCACGGCTGTGCGTAATGTGTGCACCACAATATAGATTATAATTTCCCATATGCAGGTTTGCCCTACGAAGATTTACTTTTTTCGAGTGGTGCGGGGATTAATATGATGCAACCTCTATTACGCCACATCACTTTAAACTATTAAATCCTCGTGGGAGACCCAGGACCATATATTATTTCTACGCGGTATAGACATAATAATATATACCAACGTTTCGAGTACGAAATCCTGCAGACGTTACAACAACACGGTACGCGCAAGTATATAATATTATATTAATATTACCCACTGTGCAATGTGAAGTGTGTATACCTAGTCTACCTACAGCTATCATCAATAATTATATAATAATCATACCACAGGATACAATAATATGCAATAACGCACTGCGCGGTGCGGTGACAGTCGATCGAGTGGACACACTAAGAAAGTTCTCCGCGAAATTCACGAAATTCAATTAATATGAAATAACGCATAAATTATGTACACCGTCGGGGTGAGCTATTTACCGAGACGTCTGTACAGTAATTTAACCCCCGTGAGTTCAGCGTATATGTTAAGGCTAACCCTTTGATATGCGCACCAAACGACATATTATACGCCCGGCGATATTCCGGTCTATAATTATTTGAAAACGCATTGTCGTCTATGTATATACATATTTACAAGCCAATGCGGTCATGTGTGAGTTCATATAGGTACAAAATTCTGTAAATCGGTAACTCTATATTATATATATTATAATACACACACTTCAATCACAATCGATGAGGGCCTATAAATAGTCACCGACTTGATTGTACGCTTCGATTGTTCTCTGCGGGCCCAAATGGAATCGGAGGGCACAATAGCGGTTCGCGGGGTTGTTTGCCATCATCTATGCGCGTTAATAAAGTTTTGAACGCAAACACGGCTGCAAATTATGTATGTGCAAACTATACGGCCACATTATTAGAATATCAGCTGCCATAATATGAATAATTATTATGATTCAATTTAAAGTGGAAATTCTTCGCGCGTTCAGTGGATCAGAGTTTTAGGTGGTTTTATATAGAGACACCTGGACTGGACAAGTGTGTTTGAGACGTGATATTTATAAACAGCAGTATAACGGTATTAGGTATCCGTACAAGCAAATATTATAAGATGTTTGCAGTTTGCTCAATATTCTGATATTGTTTTATAACATTATTTTACTGAAAACGTAACTTGTTTACAAATGTTTTCAAAAAAGTTACTGTGAATTTCGCATGTATTACAAACACGAAACTATGTTGAAGTGAAATTAACATTTTTTAGGAAGCTAATGAAATTTTGTCATCACTATCAGTGGCGTTTATGGTTTAGGAGTTGATTTTCATTGCGAAATTCATTCCTATATACGCCACTGATCACTATTACAATACTGTCTCAAAAGGAGTTTAAAATAAAATCATCATATGACTTATAGATAATTTTTTAATATTAAAACTACAGTTACTATCATGTTTTAAATCACGGAATAAAAGATATTTAAATTTAATTTACGTATTTGACATCCATATAGGTATAATAATATAATATAGTATAATATTAGGATAAAACGACTGTTATTTATTCCTAATTTCTACTATATTGTATTTTAGTGATGTGGTCAATAGAAATATCTAGCGACAAGTATGAACTTTACAGCTACTGTAATCATAATTATTATAATAGTGAAATAATAACAATAATAATACAGACATCGTTGGACAATAAACCGTAAACACCGAACATAGTCTATTGTGCAACCATTTTGCGAAGTTATAAAACGATTTGGAAAATAGCCATCCTGCGTACAGGAAAATTAATGGATATGTTTATTCAGTGCACATTATTAATATTGTAAGTTGTGTGTTTATCTGCGAATGAGGCGATGACGGCGAACATGATGTAATGATGTAATTAAACGTGCCCATTTTTATTGATCGAGGAGTAAATTTTTACCACATCATAATATCGATTTCGTACATTAAAAATATGAAATTATTTTTATTTGTTAAATATTATCGTTAATAATAATTACAGCTCAAACAAGTATAGCGTGCGTCATACGCGATCACTGTAGATGAATTTTTCGTCAACGAACTGGTATGAAAACAGTGAACGGTATTAAAAGATTGGTCACACGAGTATATAGTGCGCCAATAGGTATAAACGTCGACGATGTACGGAGAGCGTTCGATCTGAAAAAAAGCTCCGGAAATAATGCTTGTGAAAAAAACCCGATACAATACGCGCTGTGTATAACTCTGTGTAATGTTTCATGTTTCTTAAATAGGCAAAACGAGTTCGCAACAAGCGAAAAAATCGAAACATAATATAACAGCCGCGTGTATGCAATTTATTATATGTTCTTCACTTGGTTAGACAACATTATTGAGTCAGTTCTTTTTTTACCTTCGCGACAAAAAAATGCGGTAGATGGATTTAACGTTGAAAAATGTTTCAGAAGTAGGTATAAATCACGAAAAAAACATTAAAACGATATTTTTTTTTTTCAAATACGAATAGAACGAAGTCGGTGTAGGTACCTCTACCTATCTCCGAGATACGGTGAAACGATTATTGATAGGATTCGAACATACCTATATATTCGTCTAAATTACAATATTATCGGTATTACAACAACTAGCGATGAATTATGTTTCGTTCAATAAAAAATTTGTTTACACCTCAGTAATATTCTTTGAATCATATAATATATGTATATGAAATAATGTACACAAAAACCTATTGTAATTTTTCATTTTACTCAAAATCTCGAATGAAATTTCGTTTTGCAAGGTTCAAATGAATGTCAACGAATGTTATATAGGTACACATTACCGCATGTGCATGAACTGCAGTATAGATTTTATATTTCTAATGGTTAAATAAAAATCTAAAACATCTACAAATTGTTCATGGCAATTTTAAACTTTTTTCTATGTTACCTATAGTCTCGTATATTGTGCGTATGCATTTGATGTTATATCAATAATTTATATATGTAGGTACTTAAGTATTCCAGAATGTCTATAATATGAAATATTTTATTTTTTACGTATCGATATAGTATAGGTGGCTACATTAATTAAATAAGTCTACATTTTGAATCTGCGTCCAAATATTATACCGATGAATCAGAAAACAAAAATACTTAGTATATTATTGTATAATATTATAGACATAAGACTGAAGAATAGGATTATATTATACAAATTAAACTAGAAACAGAGTAACTTAGAATAGTTATAATATTTAAAACGTATAAAATGTAATCAAATTATTATAGTACCTACTAAAGTTACAATGATCGTTCGTTTTGATGAAGTTTTGAAAATACCAATATTTACGTGGTTGTGTGTAGTGTGAAGATTTTAACGAATATAATAATATAATATTGTGTGAAACATAGAATAAGCATATAAAAATTATATTTTATTAAAAATACAGAATATGGACGTGTGTGTGTGTGTGTGGTGATGAAATGATATGCATCGATTTCGCAGTATGTATGTTATATTATACATAAATAATATTAATAATATAATGTGTAAATAAAATATACACTGGTGCGACGGGAATCGGTTCGCCTCTCGCGGGCTACATCGGTGGTTATCGCCGAAACGATTCGTATTGTGATTTATATACGCAACCGTAAAAAAAAAAAAAAAAAACGGTCGCATTAAAAGCCGTCTGAGGGGGTGGAGTTTTTTAAACATTTTCCTACGAGTGGTAACGCGAACAAAATGACGCGTATCGCGATACGATATTATTATATTAGATGTATAAAATGTTATAATAATATATTATTATACACCGAAAACGCGCATTGTAAAAAGTACACTCGTGGTTTTAGGGTAGGTAGGTCCTCGGCACGGGCGACTGCAGTGACATCATAAAACTCGACCGCAAAACAAAATATAATACAATTATCGTTTATCATGGCGTATTATTATCGGACACATAAGTCGACTGCGAATACTATGCTATAAGATATGTACACGATATTCCATAAGACGCACGCCAGTGCATTTATTATAATAATATATCATAATATTGTACGCCTATACAGTATGAGGCATCTATACTTATCGTGGGCGGATGACGGCGATCGTAACAGTTCATAATACGACGACACAATGTCGTGTGACAGCGACATCGGGTACACATGTGCATATATACCCACAACACGACGTGTATATTATGCACCGCGAGTGCCTATATTTTCAAAATGGCGTTGACGTGCGACGGTGTGACTCTTGCCCGCGACGAAAGCTTATTTCGAGGGGGGGATCCGTCGTCATCTGCACCCCGCGAAAAAAAAAAAGAAAACCGACGACACCGCCGTCTCGACACACATTTCGTGCGTGCCCCCATCCGACATAGCATGTAGGCCAACAGAAACTGCAGTAATCGTCACCGCAGGCTTGCGACAAAACCTATGCGGCCCCCGCATCCACACGGGTACACCTATATTAATAATATTATTAAACCGTTATTGTAATAAAACGAAATTCAAAAATGACTACGACGACTGCAGTCGACGAGAATAAGACCGTGCGCGGTGGCCCGTTAAATTCGTCCTAACATCATACGTGTGTGAAATACACGAAATAATACGAAAAAAAAAAAATTCGACTCTATAGCGACCTGTTATCGCGTTACACGCGAGAGCTGCACAGCTCGCTGTCGCGACGGTGAGGGTATATAATAATATAATAGGTACGCAGTGTTTTTTTTTTTTTTATTATTGTTTCCCCTCATCCTTCCGCTCAAGTTCGCCTTAGCGCGCAAACAGCACTCGGCGTGTGTACTTTGCCGGTCTTGGACCGAAGACCCGTTAACCGGTTCTACCGCCGTCGCCAGAGAGTATAATATTATCATAATATAGTGTGTGTGTGTGTATGTGTGTGTGTGTGTGTGTGCAGTATATACTGGTGCCGTTTATATTATATATAATAGTATTTAGTATATTAGATATATATCATATAAAGTCGTCTGCCGACGATAGTACGATACACATAATAATAATAATAATATATTAATATTGCCGGATTGTTTTTCAGTCGAAGGGAGGTCACTAACCGCCGAAAAACCTTGACGGGCGCCCGCCGAACGACTGATAACACGTACACTATCAGTCGTGCGACGGAGAGTCGTGTTCGATATATATATATATATATTTACCTATATATTACATTTGGCTCGTCTATTTTGTCGAACGGTACTTAAACGCGTTATCATTCTCCGCACCGCTTGGCGCTCACACCGCACGAACGGTCAACTAGGAAGACGCCAAGACGGCTATAATAATAATAATAATAATAATAATAACGATGATGATGGTAATAGTAATAAGTAATAACGAATGCTTATGTCGTCCATTATCACATTCACGGCCCAAGTCCCCTCGATTCGTCCAGACTTCTTTAAATGCGTCATTATTATTTAGGTAGGCGAATGAATCATGGTCCATCGCACTTTCGCAGTTTCACACCTTATTATAATAATATGTTTTTACGTAGACCCGCTAAAATATATAAATAAAAACTAAATTATAACCGCCGCCGAGGTTAGTCGTAGCTGCGACGCTGTTTACGATTTCCAATCAATTGTTTTCGTAAAATAAACGTTTTCTTGCGATTGCACAGTATGAAAAACCTGAATGAGAATCGCAATAAAGATGTCAATATTATTACGTGTTGATTCCTTAATACTGCGCGTCTGCTGCCTGCGTACTGTAAAGAGTATAACGTTATTTTTATATTTTTTAAGCATACATTATACAAATGCTCGCTTATAAGAGCATAACAATCCGACAAAATTGTATGTACGTCTATTTTAACCGACAAGACACGAGAGTGCTGCAGTGACCGAGATTCAGAACGTTTGACCGCAGTTTTTCCAACACCAGAAACCAAGTATAGTAAAATTTGTATGTACCTACATGAAACTATTTAATCGACACCAATGTACCATACCTAACCTGTATGTCAATATCCTGCAAGTCAAAAAACTATGAATTTAAAATTTACAATTTGTATAAATCGTAAACGATTAACGATCACGGCAAAGGTATTGCAGGAGTTTATGCAACAACCAGACTATAGTTCTGATTTCATATATCATGAAAGAAACGATTTTGTTTTATTTATTTTAAGCGTCATGCATGGAGGTTATAATATGAACGTAAGACGTAACCAAAAGTTTATGTTTTGTAAGGACCGTGGTATGGATTTCAGTGACTGGTTTTGCAGGGGATACGCGTGATATACGCGCCCAACACTTTTTGGGATTTCCACTTTACCACCCACTGGCCGGAAAATGGTCGCTTTCCAACGCTTCAACCGCTATTGAAAACCAAACTTCGGTGCAGGCACGACAAAAAATAAATTAACAAACTTTACTTAAATTGTAATATATTATTAAGTCATTTTTATCCTATACAAAGTTTAAATTTGCTCAATATGTAATACTTTCACGCGTTTTAATTTTTAATTGGATGATGCCTTATACCAAAAAAATATATAAATAATACTTGATCATTAAATTGCTTACTGGGTTTCTCAATTATTGAGTTTTTGTGCACTTTATCAGATCTTTTAAATAAGTCGATTGTCCAATATTTAACTGTTACACAGACTATTTAATATTATATACCTATGAAAACGATATTCTTACATTATACATATTATTTCAGTATGTGGTGAACTGGTGACTAACAAAAATAATTGTATCTCAATGTTCGATTTTTGATATTTTTCTGTTTATATTATATCATAGCTAGTTGATATGTTTAGTCGTGGTGAAATTGTGTGAAATACAATACGTATTGCATTCAAATTGTAAGTACATTGCGATGCACTGTGAGCTTAAGTATATTTAATCGTCAGTCATGTTTTTTCTTTAATTACTCACCACGCCGAAACATATTATTATAATAGAAATTATTGAGGACTTTTTTTTTTTTAACTGGTACTCCGCAGTAATACATGATGAGATGTGTGCATTATGAGCGAGACGACTGGGGGTCGTCATAAACACCTCGGCGCACAATCGTAATGATATCTACCTATATAATGTACGTTTTAGGTCCTCTGAGGTCCGTATGATGTTATGTGTGCAGCCTGTATCGTATATGCATAACTCGCGTGGATATTTCGGTTACGTTTACTTTCGGACACCTATTGATCATGATATCCTAAAAATACAACACGGATGCGCCTGTTAACGGGACATTTTGGTTATTTTTCACGGACGCCTCTCCGAACCGGATACTAATTTTCCCCGTATCATTATATACATATATATAAAATACGCGTGGACACAATATCACGGGCACCATATACATCACACACACACACACACACGCGCGTATATAAAGTATTCGTACGGGTACGCCGCCACACATATTGTGACAAGAGGCCTCGGCGTCGTGTCCGCTGCCGAGCGTACCTATATTGTACGATCGCGGGTCGTCGTGAGTCAGGTTTACGGTCAATTACGGTCGGCGGCGTCCGCGTTCGTCGCCGGCATGAGTCACGAAGTTTTTACGGTTTGTGTCACGCGATTCGCCGCCACAATCGCGGGATGAGTTCCGACCGACACGGGTCACGGGCGGCGGCGGCGGCGGCGGCAAAACGAAGTCAGTCGCGCGCGCACGGCCGGACGCGCATTCGTCGTAATAATAATATTATCATTATTTGTTATAATATTATTATATTGACGGCCGGCGCTCGGACTTTCTCGAAGACGTGATGGAAAAAAATAAAAATAAGATAAAAACGAGCCCGTTACATCGGATTCAACGTTATAATCGACGGAATTACAGACATACATCTCCACCCGGACAAAATATCGGAGGATAGCCCGAGCACGGAACTCGTGGCACAAAAAAATCTATACGTCTCTATGCGTTCGAAAACAAACGCGTGACACTGGGTTGTCGTATTTTATTTTGTTATTTCTGAGACATCGCCTTACAAATGTGGGCCATACCTGGGTCTGACCTATATATTATGATATATACGATGTTAATGTTTTTTTATTTTTATTGTTTAAGAAAATTTACAATCTATATACAAATTTATATAATAAGTAAATATGATGAGATGAATATT
This sequence comes from Metopolophium dirhodum, assembly GCF_019925205.1. Taxonomy (NCBI): domain Eukaryota; kingdom Metazoa; phylum Arthropoda; class Insecta; order Hemiptera; family Aphididae; genus Metopolophium; species Metopolophium dirhodum. The sequence goes on along the minus strand of NC_083567.1, from coordinate 33,631,083 downwards.
ACGGGACATGAAACTCTTGAGGGAAGCGAGTGTCCAGTGACACTACTTCCAATTTAAACTTAGTGGGGAGGTAATTTTATAATAATAGCACTAGGCATTATTTAATAAATCACGCGGCCATTAACCACGATGATAATGTTACGATATAATTATTGTGTTATAATAAATTCTTTATGATAAAACACTACTCACGAGGTCAACCATCATAATATATATTGTTACAATACGGTTAACTAATCATAATACTGTATGAAAATTCTTAATTTCGAAAAATATGTTTAAACTGTGCTTTTTTATGCAGACTGAAACCTCGGGATGGTGGCAAATAGATATTAAATGGGCCATGTCAGCCCGTGCAGTCTCCTACAGTGTACAGTGCAGACGTATCTGCTCATGTAAAAGCTATATGTTTGAATCTGATGCGTAATAAATTGGTAGGTAGGTAGGTATATAGTATAGTGCCGATTTCATCCGTCTGGAGAAAACCAAGTCTCATCATGAATACATTATTATAAATATTTATAATAAAAATTAAATATATGGCATCAAGGCGCCAACGATGGCGTGTATTCGAAAACGCGATGTATATAATATACAGTTTTTTCCTCCGATGAGAACTCGGAGTTATTGATGCAGCTGTTCCTATAATACGCACCTACCTAAATTATGTACTCCGACGACGATTTTATCGCTGCACAAACGGGCAATGATATTATTATATCGTATAAATGCGAGTACGATTATTACTTTTTGCGTTAAGTAAACAAACTCGCGCCGTACATATATAGGTAGGCGTATAAACGCGTTCTAAAGCATCGCACAGTTCGCGTCCGGTTACGTCCGTGCACATATAATAATAATATGTATAATATTTATAATACGCAGTATAGGTTTAGGTTTGCGTGTATTATTTTTATTTTTTTATTATGCGACGTCTTCGGACTTAACTGTGCTTATTTGACTTAGACGCCATGAAAATATTATATAGGTATAATATTATGTGTGTGTGTGAGTATTATGTATTATGTACATAATATTATAAACGTGCGTTGAGAACAGGACTTTCGGCGAAGTCGTTTGGATCCAAACGATAGAATTAGAAATGGGTCGCTTTACATAATTTCGTATCATTATAGGCGTACGGCTGAAATCGGCCTTTATAATATTATGATGCTGTAATAAAACTGCGCATGTACATATTATATTTTATGATGTTTTTTTTTTTTTTTAATCCGTTCCACGAACATCCGGGGACGCCAAATCAATAGGATTAACATTAAATGATGAACGAAATTAACATTTTCAACGGGATCATAAAAGACTTGAAACGTACACCCGTACGCACGTTGATCGGCGGCCATAAACATTATTATGTTAACTACCCGCATAGGCATATCCAAATGAACCGACGTCATTACCATAATTAGAAACAGCCGCGGCGGCGTCGTGAAAATAAATATTCAAAAAAAAAAAAAAAAATAGGCCAAATCCGTTGACAAAAGGTGTATCTCCGAAATATTATGCATAAGCGTATAATACGGTTTATGTTAAACGCAAACAGTAAACAAAAACCAATAGCTGGTTGGTAACATTGACAAATAGGAAGGTACACACGGTGTTAATAACACTATAAGATTGCGATCGACACGGAAAACAATAAAATCGCGAGAACTATGTTATATGTTTACATTGTTCTGGTGCACAAAATTCGTAAAAAAAAAACCACTATACATTCCCAGCTGCACGGGAAAATAATAATGTTATTTATTAGTTTTCTAGACAATCCTTTTTTGTTAATTTTTTTGTGTTTTCATTATTTTTGTGGTTGATATAGCAACTGTGACGGTCAGAAAAAAAATTAATTTAGAAAAAACATGTTGTATCTGGCCCAAAAATATAATTATTATGTTAAAAAAATATTGAGCATGGACATGTCTAGAGCTAAAATAAAGCTACAAGTGAAATCTCCAAGTATAAATTGAGAAGTGGTGGTGGTCAGTGGATGCTGGGATTACAGACATGTCAACTTAAATAATTTTGTGTTCGTTATCGTATTCGAAATAATTATATTGCATAATAATAATATTATATACAAATAAATTAAAATGTTTTGAATTACAACAAATGACTAAAACCATTTGAGAAAAAAATCGGTATTTACCGTTTATTGAATATTCAATTTCATCAAAATTTGAACTTCTAACGCTTATAAAAAAAATAATGATTATGTGTTTTGCGATATTTTTTAACTGGCGTATAAAGCACTTACAAGAAACCTTGTAATACATTTTCAATCTTTTTGAAATCTGTATCAACGTAAATCGTAAAAAAAAACAGTAGAAAATTTAATTTGTTTTTATAAATAGCTCAAAAAACATCCGATATATTTTAAACATTTAACTAATGTTTAGAAATTATAATATAAATACTTGAAACAAATATCCAGTTTCCACGAATAAATCTTATTTTTTAATATCGTGCAACAAGTGGTACAAAAATGAAAAAAATTCAATTATGACATTTTGTAAGCACTCCCGTTTTCCCTCTGTTTTTACTGTAACCTAAGAAAAGTTGTCGACCATGTACATATTATTATGTTATCGACATAAACAGTCAGTTAAATTTTTGTTGGTAGGTACCTACAATATTATTACGAAGACGTAGGTATCGTCGTGTTGTTATAACGCCGGCTTGACTCTTTCGCGGATGCAAACATGTTTGTAATATATTATATTATGTTTCTTTATCTTCGGCCCCGTATGATTTATTATAATCGTATTCACATCGTAATTACTGTCGTCATTAGCGAGCGTTATTATACGAGATTCCCAGAAATATCTTGTTCTGGAGTGTGAAGTTATACGCGTTGTATAAAATACGTATAATATAATATTTACTTAATGTGCGTAAAAGGAAAACAAAATTTATTATGTTATTATATATATTATTATTATTATGTATGTGTGTATGTACTATAGCCGTATGGGCATGTGTGTGTAAAAAGAACACGATACCATAATATACAATGTTTAGTAACTACGCCCGAATTGTTTAAACCGTGTCGGTGTAACCGGAGATGTGAAAATAATAATAGAAATTTAAAAAAAAAAAAAAAAAATACCGAAAATCATTACAACGCTGCTCGTGTACCTGTCTAATTTATTTCACTCGGTTTTATACAACGTTCGCGTATAACAGTGCAGAATTGGAGTGTGCGATAAACAATTTAAATATATTATATTATTACATTAGTGTGTTCGTATACACAGTTTAATGAAGGTGGCGGCAATGCTACATTAATCTGTAGGTATAGTGTGTGTAATAGCCTACCGACACTCTGTCTTTCATTTTTTTTTTTTTTTGTGAAATTGAATAATATAATTGACACACAATATCGTAAGTATAATATTAGTCATCTCTCGCAATTAGCTGCGTTTCGCGTTTCGAATATAATCAACCTGCAGTATATTACCTACGCTCGCACATACATGAAATTTTATCAGAACATATTATATCCTAAATAGCTGCGAGTGGACGTATTCAAACAACGGATAGAATATTCAATGTTGCTACTTTAGTTTATAATACTATCTGTGTAAAATAACACGTATTAAAACATTTATTTAATGATATTTTTTGTAATGAAACAATTAAATTGGAGTAGAATAATAATATCAACACGTGGTCTCCGTGATAAGTATATTATAAAAGTAAACGACTACCCATTATAATATGTATAAGGTGAATTATAAATAATAAATTAAGCTGTTATCAAAACCTTGCTGAGGAGCCCAATGAACAGCTCATTAATCCACTACATCATGCACGGAGCTGAAACGACGACAGCTCTTAAGACCCAGAAATCCGAAATCGAAGCCTTTGAAATTTGATGCTGGAGAATAGGTCTTAAAATTGTATTGACTTGAAAATGAAGAGGTTCTTCATAAGATGAACACTCAGAAGTCAATATGAAACAGGTTTTGGGGAAAGGATAAAGTAGTTAATCGGTAATTTGATAACGAGAAATAATACTCGGACAACGACAATAATCGAAGGAAACATTGATTGGAAGATAAGAAGTGAAGACCAAGAACGTATTATGTGATCAATTGATGGAGGACACTGGATTCAACACATATGCAGGATGGATAGGCGACAGAGATAGGTGGAGAAACACATCAATCATTTAACCAATCCTAGGATTTAAAATAAAAATGCAACGATGAACAATATTGTAGTAAATACAATTATAGAGTTGATATAATATGATCTAAGAGAAATGTTCTCTATTTAACCACGAACCCTACATTATTATCATATAAATGATATAGTGTACCTATTCAATTTTAATATTACAGTATTTTTGAATATAATTTAATAGGTTTTTTTTTTTTTGAAACCACGCATATTCGTTTTTAGTTTTTGTCTTTTTCTAGTAGCGCAAAGTTTTAATTTAAAAATGCTATCATAATGCAAACTTTTTAAAACGTTAGGTACCTACATCAAACGCACTTGGAAAATAAGAAAAAAAAATGGTTTATAATATTTGCTGTGAATAATAAATAAGCTAAAAATAATTATTTTAAGTATAGGTATATGTTATTTTATATAGTCGTGTTTAAATTACATAATAATATGCATATTAGATACTTTTTTATCTTGTTTTTTTAATACTTATTTATGCACTTATAAGTTATAATACGACAACGATGATGTACCTATATGATTATTTTGTACTCGATATATTAATGAACACTTAATGATTATACCTGTATGAAAAAAAATATACCATAACGCATATTTTCTACTTACATTTGATTGACATAAATATTGATCACAGACGGAAAAATCATATTATTATTTTCTGGAATATTTTAACCGTTTTTTATCAAACGAATTGCTGTCTAAAGGTTTTAGCGAATTTTTTTTTTTTTGAAACTCGTATTTTATGTCATGCAAACATGAAACACGTTATTGAAAATGTTTGAACGGAATTCCGTCTTGATCCAAGAATTACCCGTGGAATTTATGTTATACTCATAAGCCATAACGCATGTAAACAAATATATAATATAATAATATAGTTGTATGAATAACGCGATAAAAAAATTAACGACATTACGAAGAATTAATACGCCAATAATAAACAACAAATAAACAGGTATACAACACTATCAGGAGTAATAAATTAATTTATAATTTATTATTATTTCGTTCTATTTGATCACCGGTATGATGGTGCCTGGACAATATTGAATATTATATAATTATTGGCAAATGGTAACATTACCAATGGATAACATTACATAAAAATTAACATCGAGCCCTACAGATAATACTCCATACTCGTAATAATTTTTTCTATACGAAATAATTACAGGATTAACATTTGAGTATATTAATACAAATCAATTGCTATAAAAGTATCACAACGTGAGAGATTTTATTTGACAGGTCAAATTAATATTCCTAATCACATACACTGATAAGTACAATTTTCATAATAAATACCTACAACCTAAGCCATAAGTTTATTAACATTTCGATATTTCCAAAAATCTTGGACTACAACAAAAACTAAATTTTTCTGTAAATTTATTTTTCATCACATCGTTTTAAATTACATCCAACTATTCAATTCAAAAAAAAAATTGAAAGCGAATAGTGTGATATCTGATTTAAGTGCAATATACACTTATTCAAGTTGATGTTGAATTTTTTTTTAAACATTTTCTCGGAAACTACTGAAAATGTGGCTTTTGGAGGACTTCTGAAGTTTTCTAAAAGTTTTGGAGCACTTGGAAAACAGTTTCGAAGAAAATATGACATTTATATCAAGGTAAAATCAATATAGGTTCCAGCCATCGCATTTTGAATCTCAATGTAAAAACCAATTTATTCATCTTATTAAGAGAACATCGTACCCACGTTTTGTTATTTTCGACTTACTAACGCATATATTATAACGTATACAACAATTTACGTTCAGCAGTTCAAATTTTGTTTTCCTAGATTAAATATTAAAGTGAACTATTATCAAATTTAGTAAGACGCGGATACTACACAATCGGGTACGGCCTACTCTTAAAGAGATCAATACATATTTACTTAATTCACTATAAAAAATAATAATATAAATTATAGGCAAAACAAAAATATAATTCTCTATAAAAATGCGATTTTTAATTTATTTTACTCCAATTATACCATTTTACACCTGCGAAATTGGATTTTAATGCCACACAGTATTGAAATTCACAAAATTATATTGAAAAACTTCACTCGCTTAGTCATTTCTACAGAACAATACAATACACTACAACGTATTATGAAACTATTTATTTATATACTTGTTTTGGCTAAACATATATCGTATTGGGAAATAATTAAGAATAATTTATATACAGCCTGAGAATATAATATATAGGCAGTATAAAAAAACACCAATATATTATTATTATGTTATGCAGAAAATATACCGAATGATCGCCTACACTCGCGATGTTTGATAAAAGCCGGTTTAGAATGCATATTTTATGTAATGATTTTAATCGATGCTAACAAACATTGTGTATACTGTATATTATACACGCAGTATTAATATGTGAGTAAGTGTATAATAAGAATGTATGTGTGTGTGTGTGTGTGTGTGTGTGTATGTCTCATATCCGTTTTTTAAGCAAGTTCGTGCGTTCTATCACCAAAACATTGAAATAATAATACGGTAGATATAGTAAAAACGATGGCCATATGAAATGCATCTCTCCACGCGTGTGTCACTGATTATAATATACATAAACAACCGTCGTTATACACAGACAAGGTCTTTTGCATCACAAAAACTACACTTTCTCCGGTTAAAGCCCAACAAAATAAAATCAAATATTATTGTCGTATGTGAATAGTAAAAATAATGATGTGTATATTATTATTATCATCATATTTTATATGTACCTGCTATTAATTGATTTCACCTAACTATTTGATGGTTTTCTGTTTCCAAACGAATTGCTGTGGCAAGTTGATAGGAAAATATGAATAGTTTCTCAGATCCGGATAATGTGAAAAAACTTACAATTATAACGCATCTATGTAGAGTAATATTGAATTAATTTCATTAAAAGAATGAAAAACCTTTTTACCGTGTAATATATAGCTAATAATATATTGTACCTCAATCGCAATATTAAATATTTTGTATTTTATCAGTAAGTACTTATATTATATTATGAGCACTGAAAATATCGTTGTTTTTGTTCCACCGTATTACTCGAATTATTACACTAAATAATTGTACCTATATGTATTATAACTCCGGGCTTAGTTGTCAACTATACGTTGTTCACTTGCTCAAAACATCTGCAAATATTTGCGTATATAGTGTAATAATATATTATACGTGTAGGAAGTTCGATTTTCTTAGCCGCAGTAACCAGCTTTTGTGTTACATGATACGAATTTTTCAATCAAATTTAATGCCTTATCGCAATACGGATACAATCTGTAAAATAAGAGAATACGTCCGTTTCCCATATTGTATACGATCCGGCCGAATGTCTGTTGAAATGGCATGCCAGAGAAATTCAAAATTGATCCACTAGTTTTCATTTTATTGATGTCCAAAGTTCTGTTGGTTCGAAAAAAAGATATTTTTGAAATAAAAATCTCATTTTTAATAATTGATAGCCATGTTTAAGTTATCTAAATCAGTTTCAGAACTTTGAATAGTATCAGTGCCAAATCCCGCGCGCATTGAAAATAAATGAGAGAAAAAAGAAACTATTTCAATAACTATAATTTATTATTTATGTATGAGTTTAGAGTTATATTTTCTATTATTATTATTTATTAGATCCTATAAACCATATTTTACCATCTAACCGATTACAACATTAATTTGTATAATTTTATATTTATATTTCGGTTGTTTAAACTCGTTTTGAAGTACTCTATTAATTTTAATTAGAGTATTCATCTAGGCGTAGCGGGGAAATCGAATCATAAATCCATCCAAAAACATTTAATGGCTTCCGTTAATTTGAGGAGTCCTTAGTACGTAAAAATAAAGAGCTACAAACAAAATATAACAATATTGCGTTGTAATAGAAAACTTAAAACATAATTATTTTTATACGAATACGAATGTAGTAGTTTTCTTATTAACAATAAAATATAGTACAGTACCTGCTGAATTAATAAACTGTAGTTGTATACTTGTATGCGTTCAACACGGACAGATGTATAGGAAAAACAAAAACATTAAAATATTGCTTGTTATTTTTACAAACGTTTTTAAACATTAACGAATTTAATAAGATTCAACTCAAGTCATGCCTATTGTATATAGTAAGTATTAACTATGTATTTACATATTTTTATTTCATAAAAATCGTTTTACCTTTCAATAACACTTCCCGAGGCAAAGTATTTAAATTAGATATCAAATGATATGCGTATTGTATATTGTGCCGAGTTAACTTTTTCTATAAAACTTAAACTCATATCTGTTTTTTTTTTTTTTAACACCGGTTTGGCTTCGCGTTTAATAATGCTTATAAATAGTTGGAGGACAAGCCCTTATCCCTGAGGCATATATTATTATAATACACCGAACAGTTTAAAATCATATGAACCTGATTTTTTACTATCCATTATTAATAATTTCAGGCCTAGAAGTATTCCAAAGATAAGTTTGAAAAAATAACATATAGGCTCTATTTTTTTAAAAATGTTTGATTAATGTGGTTATGGATTTTTAAATAATATTATATTAACGAAAAGGTTACTAAACAAAAAAAAAAATAAAGAGCAATTTTGAAAGTGATTTTATAATTATTGTTGCTATAATATATTATATTTACTTGCAATAATAATCATAAAATCACTTTCAAAATTTGGAATTCATCTTGTACATTTCAAAATATATGTATCTATGTGAAATATTATAAATACGTTTTTTGTGTTTTTTTTTTCTGAAAAATTACTTTATACACGTCGTTGAACTAGTCGTTATTAATATAATCAAATTAATGATTGCCTATCCATAATTAATGATCTAATTGATTATTATTGTTTATTGAGTATGACATAAAAAAAATTAAGCATTTATGAATTAATGATAATAATCATTTTTGAAAATCTTCCATGCACTGATTTGTTAATAAATTATTGCTAATCTTCTTGCGGTATCATAATTAGAGAAAAACAATAATCATTTTCTCGATTGAATAAAAAGACAACGGAATCCCCACGATTCGTTCATAATTCGATCAGCACACTATTATAATAATAATATTATAGTATATAGGGCCAAACGAAACTGGTATCGCTTTAGGGAAATTACTATTAAACTGTATACGTATATTTAAAATAAACTTGCCGGATATATTATATAAAACCACATATTTTGTACTTCATGCGTAATTTAATTTTGTTCTTATAAAATACACTAATATTAAACACAGTTTTTTAAAGACCTTCATCGATGACCCATGGATAAAATGATAAACTTGTTTTAATCGTGTGACGTTTAGTATAACGCATTTACGTTTTCATCTTACAACTTCATCCGCATGTCTTAAGGATTAATATTAATATTAGTTCAGTAGAAAACAAATTAAAGTATACTCAAAGAAGACAAAAACCATGAAGCATAAGTGAAACTCATAATATTTTTATTGTTACTCGTATTTTATGTATTTTTTTAATTTAAAAAAAAAATACACCGTAGGTATACCATTTATACTTACCTACCATAGTATAATATATAACAATTATAATACGAGTAATATACCTTCCTACTCAATTCGTATTTATGAAAGGACATGCGTAGGATCGACGAACTCTACGAAGTGTTGAATACTTGAATCCTACTAACGGCGACGATGTACCTTGTACCTAGTACGAGTGTACAGCACTATATAGCGTATATTATTATAATATTATAAATTGTAGTAATATAAATTATAAAAAAAAATTTGAATTCTAGTCAGACCGTCTCCGTTCAGAATCGCTTTTTTCGTAGAAATGATTTATCGTTGAATTCAAATTTTACATATAGTTATGACAGTCATCTACTCAATGACGATGTACACTTGATACACACTGTACAGCAGAGTGACATCCTCTTTTATTATGTATATCAAATAAAATCTTCCAAAAATTATGACAACAATTGTGTATAGGTGGCACCTATACATATTACATTTTCATAATTTAAAAATCTATATATTTAGGAAAAATAGAATTCTTTTAGATCTATTTACCATCATTTAAATACAAATAAGATGTGTTTAGATATTACAAAACCTTTTTTTTTTAAGTTGCAGATAACTGATAATAATTTAATTATAAGCACGTCGCGTTTGTATTACATTTAAATTTAGTATAATACAATAAAGTTTCAAATATATAATAATATTTATATATAATTTGTATAATATTATTATTATTGTTATACTATTTGTCTTAAAGCTATAAATGTACCTACAATATTCACCGTTACATGTAATACTAACAAGTTACAATAGGTACTTGTTGTGAATTAAAAAAAAAACCAAAACTCAAATTAGTTAAAATAAATTTTATTTTCCACTCGGCTACTTTAATTAATACCGTGAACACGGTAAACGAATCAAAACTTCAGTCATACAAATATATTCAATGATACAAAATATACATCAAAGTGTAGAAATTGTTTCTAGAATTCTAATTATTTAAGTAATAATATATATTGATATTATGATAATTATTGATAACCTAAAAATCAAGTCAGCTTTTAGTCTTAATAGTCAAACTGTCTTGTGCACTTATATACGATGCAACCCTATTGATATTTTAAATTAATTTAAACATGGAAAACTATTACATTTTCATTCGACTAACGACAAGAAGCTGTTCTAGATTCTGAGCAAAGCAATGAATGTATTGTGTGTGTCTGTTTTTTCTATCTGTCATCATTTTTTTTAGGACAGTTAAAATAATTCAATTTTTTACTGCAGGTGGTAGTAGAAAATTGGATCTAATTGGGGGTTTTGGAAGTACCTACCTACAGTACATTTCAAAACAACCGGAACAAACAGCAAAAAAATTGAGAAAAAACGTTAGTTCGCAAAATCAGTAGATTTTTGAGAAAATCGATTTTGTTTTTTTGGTGTTACTTCAAAACTAGGTGATTTTGGTATTACCTTTGATACTTGAAATGTTTACCAAACGTAAGCGCCAAAAGCGAAAAATTTGCAAATAATATCTGACATTATATTGTGTCTTACTGTGACTTTATTATTCTGTTGGTTATTAAACTAGGTAAGCACACCTATATTTATTGATAACTGATAAGTAACGGTCGTTAAATGTCATTAATGTCGTAATAATACTAATAATAGTTTTGGATTGACAGCAACTCAATATTAAATAATTTTTATTTCACAATACCATGTAAAAGATGCAAAGTATACATACTTATCATTAATTATCAATAACTATTGTTGACGTACTTCGTATAAATATTTACTGGTTTATATGTTTGTGGATCAAAGTGGAAAAAAAATTAACTATGCAAACAAATAAAACAGTTGTAGTGTAAATCGTCAGTTATACATACCCACCTAGGTATAAGGTTATACATTTATAATAAAATATCAATTGAATTTGAATAATTATTTAGAATAATATTCACTCATTTCATACGAAATTCATTTCAAATCGAATTCAACTGCGGCTCATGTTTCCGTACTTAATATTTCAATAAGCAAAAAAAAAAAAAACAATTAACGCAACCATTATTTTATTTTTGTAAACACATTTTCGTGGTTTAGCGAATAAATCCACACCCGCGTTTCTTAAATATAATTCCGTATAGTGAACCCGTTAAACGTTGTCCATTTCCCACGAGTAATGTGCGAATTATTTGAACATAAATCCGTTAATGTCATCCTGCTAGAGCCCTAACGATACCAACAGCATAGTACAAGTCGTGGAGAAGACGTAAAAAAAACACAAAATAAAAAATATTCTCTATAGCCAAGAACTACTATACCATAACAGCCTAATATATGTATTAAAATATTATATTTTGATTATGCAACTCGCGATCGACGAACTATACACGATCTTGCCTGTAGATTTGTGTACATTTATAATACACCTCGCCAGTCGCAATCGACTCAATTCATTTAAATATTTCGTTTCACGTGTGGAAATAATTTCTGGTGAAATTAAAAAAAAAAAAATGGTTAAAAAGTTGATCAAACCATTATTATAATGCCTATAATATAGTATAGTGTCATTAATGTAGCTGGTCGGCGAGTTTAGAAATTGACTGCGACGAGGGTTATATAGCCTTATACTACACACTATTAGGTAGGTATTATAGCCGTGTAGGTGAACTACTGTGTTCATTTGGACGCGCGTGAGAATGAAAACGAAAAACGATCGGTTAATTACTATAATAATGTATAACATGAAATATATATTATATTATTATAATTTATAATATACCCGCAGTGCACGCGGTAACATGGATTGTTGTTTTTGTTGTATCGCCGAAGGTCATACGATAATATTATTATAATATGCGATTTGAATTTTATTTTTTTCACTTCTATTTTTTGGACGGAAACGCGTCGCGGAAACGCGAACCGAAACGTGCACGCCCGTTGGCAAGCGAAACGATTCGGCGGCGGCGGCGGCGGCGATGGTTTCGTCGTCGTCGGGGGCTACTGAATAATGATAATAGTAATAATAATAATAATAATAATAATAATAATAATAAAAATAATAATAATAAGCGTCGTGCCTGACACGCGGCGGCGGCTACCGGTTGTTGCTCGCGACGGTTTAATAATAATATTGTGTATTATTAATAATAGTAATAATAATAATAATAATAATAATAGTATTATCATAATATAAATACGACGATCGTGAGAACCAAATTTCACGTTTCTGTAAACAAAATATAATCGTTATTATTTATTATGATATAATAATATTTTAACATAATATACTAACGTGTCAATAATTACGACGATCCACAATTATTACGGTTATTCAATAATCGTTCAGTTTTCGTGTGAAACTGACTCGCGCGTGTGTTGATATAAGTGCACGCACGCACGCTGGCCACTGATCGCATAATGTTGTGGGTCCGTTGAAAACACTGAGCAGTGCGTGCGAAGATGACCCTTGCCTCCCCGCCGCCCCGGACAATCAGGTGTAATATGTTTGAGAAAAAAAATCATAATAATATTATAACCGACATGGTGGAGATCTTCATGTCTTCGTTGCAATTGATTGACATTTGGCCGAAGACGGTTAGTTAATAATTAGTAATATATGAAGTTTTAGAGTACCCCTCGTAGATGCACCATGATTATTTTACACGGGGATGGCCCGGTTTTACTTTGCTCGCCGTTTTTGAGTTATAATGATCTCCTTTGAGATAATATATTAATAATAATATTATTAGGATTTGCAATTTTTTCCGATAAACCTATATATCGAGCAATTTTCTCGTAGCCCACCAAGGCGTAACCTCTGCTAGTTGATTTGAAAAAAAATCTTATTTTTTTTATAAACTGCCCGGTGAATTTCTATAGACCATAAATACAATACGTAATGAGTGGAGTGATGTGTTTACACGATAATAAATAAATAATATAGGTACATATTATATTAAAATGTTATACTGTTATAGTAATATTATATAATAAATAAAAATATTCAAAATCCAAATTTATATGTATACTGTAAAGGTACATGAACGTGTTTGGGGTTATACGTCCAATGAGGTAGCCCCTTTCCTTAGACTATAAGTAGACTTATACTAAGTCGTGCGGCTCCAAGCGTTCGAGGCGTGAAATATCTTGAGAGTTGTCAAGAAGTTGTTTAGTAGTTGCGTTGGTGTGCGGTTCGATAATATTTTCACATGTTTGTTACTTTGTTGGCAAACTTTTTGATTTCGTCCTCGATGGGCAAATTCATTCCCGTTGAACCAGTATATGCTGCGACAATGGTACGAAAGGCAATTATTTGAAAACGATGAATATCTTCGCGATGCTGTATACTTTAGAACGACTCAACAATTGTATGCCATCGGTGGGTACACATAATGATATAGCCACATAATATAGTATAGAAGCCGTTTGTTTGCTCGGTCTATGTGGAACGTCTTCCAACTATAGACATTATACCGTGTACATTTTATTTAATAAACAATATTATATATATTATGATAAAATGAATATTTTATTATTAAATACATAAGTATATAGTATTATAGTCTATACACAAGGCGTCGGGTATACAATATAACATAATATAATTGAAATGTTTGATTTTTTTACAAAAATTATTTAAAAATTAATTACAGGTAATATAATATGTACTAGACCGGATGGCTATGGTTTAATATAAAAATGAAAAAACGGTAAAAAAAAAAACATACATCAACTTTAATCAATAACAACTGTCCTATATTATACACGCGGTTGTATAGTGTATTTAAGTCTAAGTAGAGCCATCTCTAGTAAACAATTATTCTGAAAACCTACGAAAGAATTATACGCACGCCTATGTCTGTTGTTAAGGTTTGTTCATAATTTATATTTTATGTAATAATTTAATAACATACGGGCAGCATTGAGCTGAACACTGAATAGAAAAATAATACAAACTTTAAAAATAAGTAGAAGTCTGTAGTATTATTATCAAACATTTTATTTATAAAATATCTACAATATGTATTTATAATGGATTGAGGCATATGCAGATATCCGTATAAAACTTATCCAGATAACCGAAATTTTAGTAGAAAAATCCAGATTATCCCAGCTATGGGTATAATAAAATAATAAAATGCAGCCATTATTTAATACTCATTATCTCAACAGCGAAAACCTCTCTATTTACAAATGCATTAGGACAAATCGCATTAGAAGAATACTGATAGTACCTAGGCTATATTATACATTCTCTCAAAGTACACAAAGCTGTTTATAATTGATACAATATCAGTTTTCGTTTGTCGAGAGTGTTCCGGTGTCCGTTATGTACTCGCAGTAATCACAGAATATTTTTACCTATTACACAGAGATAATGTTTTGATGAGCAAGTACCTACTGCAGAACAAAGTATTTAAAACCATATTTTGTACCGTTGTTAATGATATCAGTAAACACTAAAATTACACAAAAGTTCGCTTCGCGCCCGTCGGACATTTAAATAGAGATTTACGTGAGAATCGAAATACCTACCTGCTTATATCGTTGCTTGTCGCTGCAAAATGGTAAAACGCACAATTTTAGTTTTAACATAAAAAGCTTATACGAATAAGCTTGAAAACATTTTTTTTGAATGCCGGCCAATAGGTAGGCGTATAGTGCACTTGATGAATTGCGTTTCGGTCTGGGGGTGGTGGGTCAATTTCACATTCGCTTCATGTATATATAGGTACAGTCAATTATAATTCTTCGAAAATAAAATGTACTTACTGAAGAACCGCACGAAAAAAAAAAATAAAAAAAATACGTGCGAATAATGTCCGAGGTCGGTGTGTCTATATACGTATAGCGATGCCGGTCGTCACGCGTAAGAGAGGAACAACAATAAGCAAGCCAAAAAATAATTATTATAAATTATAATCAATACCGAGCGCGATCGACGGCAGCTGTACGTACGTACAATAATAATTACTATGTTCGTATATATTGGGCATATCTATCATATATACATTATACAATGGACCTGGTGGTCGCCATAATATAATTATCGTGTAACATAATACCGTTGCGTAATAATCGTATTTTACCTATACATATACAATGTTACATTATAATATTATGTTATCGTTACGCGCGTCCGACGGGAAGAGACTTCACGGCGACCGGCTCGGGTAAGTACAGGCCGAATACGCTCTGGCCGAAAAAGGCGATAATGTCGCGATGCTCTTAGCGTTTCCCGGATCGTAACGTTTTGTTATCACCGCCATAATGTTTCCGCCATCAACGCGTCGCGTATAGATAGCCGTGCGGATATTACGCGTGAACTTGTATAACGTTATGCTCGACGGAGACGATTATAGACGATGTACATAATATTATTATTATTATTCCTCCTCGTGATGTAAATGGCGGCGTAAACAAAGCCCATAAACGTCGACCGGGACGTGTGTGACAAACAATAATATACAATAATATTATTATGGTTTGCGAGGTCCACGTGTCTGATACCACGGTTGCTGCGGACGAGAGGTGCGACAAGGACGAGTTCGCGAATTCGAATTGCGTAAAGCCCACACGCCTGCGAAACGTCGTACCATCATCACCGTCATCGTGTCATCATCATCGTCGTCGTCGTCGTCGTCGTCGTCGTCGTCGTCGTCGCTGTCGTCATTGATGCACGCGTGGCAATATTATAACTGTGACGAGAGATATTGTAGTGTTATACAGGGTGTATCTGGAGGATTTGACAAATATTAAAACCCGGTTAAATGAGCAAAACATTTACTGTCGACTCTTCCGAACACGGTGATTAGGACAAATAATACTATAATAGTCATTCCAATATAGTATAACATCTTAAATGGTAATTTTTTTATTCATAACTTTCATTTCAACTTTTGCATTGTTTTTAAATTTAAATATAGGCCAAGAAGTTCCATCACGGGATGGATTCTTCTTCTAAGCCTCCAACCCATCAACTCCCACAACGCTTCTACTTATTGTAAAAAAATAAATGTACATATTGTATAAATAAATTAATAATGTAACAAAAATATAGGCGAGCACTATTGACGTATTGATTATATTTTTTTGTCGTCATAAATAATTAATAACCACTATGACTTGAAATTTTCTCTAAATAATAAATATTTAGTTTATAGTTGTATAGACATAATAAATAACTTACAAAATATATTGGCTCTTTTTGTGGTATTTATATAATAGATATTTTAAATTTTTGAATTTTTTTTCAAGTTTTTAGATTTATGTTTGGTAAAATTTTGTTTGTAAGCCAAACAACTTGAAAATATATTACATAATTTCTTCAAAAGTTATTCTTAAACAATTGAAAATATCGTAAATCCATATTCTCAAACTTATACCGTTTATACCTTTAATCGCTTAAAGTTCAAATTTCGACCGTGTACAAATTCGTCAAAAATATTTGTAAATTGTTTTGTTGTTGAAAATTCTTTTCAATTTTAATAGCCAAGTTTTGAATATTTTATGCAAGTAGGTCTCTCATAAGTTTTTGGTACTGTAACAGCGTTCATAAATATCGAAAAAATATTTTTATTGAAATTGTATATTTAAACGAAAAGTTGCAATTTTTCTCGAACAATTTTAAATGTTTTCTTGTAATTCACAAATTATTAATCGTAGAATAGGGTTAACACTGGGTTCTTGTTGCAGTTTGAACGATAAGTTCACAGGTTAGGTAAAATAGTAGCCACAAGAATGTAATGGGTACCTATATATTCCCAAAAAAGTAACTTTATACCACAGTACCGGAAACGGAATTTTTTTCAAGTGGATCAAAATAAATTGTAAGAAAATTCCTTCGAGGTCGCGAGTGGAAGACTGTGTATTACTGCACTATTTCTGATTGTCGTAATTTTTACGTAAATACCGCGAATCACAGCGTAGCTATAGATACGCGCCGTAATTTTGTATTGTTGTTTATTTGTGTTATTATTATTTTAACAATAAATAAACATTTTCAAATGTTGCCACAAAGTTTTGAATTTTTTTCGCGCCATGCCTACAATGTTTTACGCGATGCGTAGGAAGGTTTGAATAGTACATAATATACCGATTCGTGTCTAAGTCCCTATCCGCGTGCAATCGGATATCAATTACCCGCGTAAGTCGAGAGAGAATGCGTCGTCTACCTACGAGCTATAATGCCTTTTTCTTTATTTATATTTTATATTATCGCATTTTCCTCGTACGTAGAGGTATCTGCTGGTAATTCGGCCGCGGTGTTTTTCTCTCCCAGTGCGCACACCACAAGCACTCGTCGGTTAACGGTTGAACACTATTATAATATATAATATAATATTGTTGATAATAATATGCTTTACAACAGCATTAATAATTCATTGTAAAATAATATACATATTATATAATTCATATATAATTATAATACAAAATGTATTCAAATATTGGTTTCGTGATTGCCGATTTCCGTATAAAAGCATACGTGTACCTATATATGTATAAGTACGATTGTCGATTAGATGGAGTGATGCGCACTATGTCAAACTTTGCGAGTTAATAATATTGATGTATCTAGGAAACGAAAAACAATTAATTTTACCACAGAGTCGTGGTCTAAAGTGAGATTTTTAACAATTTAAAATTTAATACAAATAATAGCACGGCAAGATAGTCTTAGAAACATATGAATAATTTATTAAAATATGACCTGTCAATTAATAGAATAATAAATCAAACAGGTTTTGTATATTATTATTGTTTATAATTAAATACGTAGTTCAAACAAAATAGAAATAAAGACATCAGAAATATAATTAAAAAATACAAGCAGTAATAATACATTATAAATATTGAATAGGTGACATAAAATCATCATTAAAATCCACCCTCATTTTTATGTAATACTTATATAATATAGGTATATATTTTTTTTAAATAGTTCGATTAGCATGCTGTTTGAATGTTTGATGAGTAAATAAGTACATTATACAATGTATTTTTTTTTTATCAAAATCTTTGATCAACATCACGTAGTTCATAAGATTAAAGTTTTCTGACTTTAAATTGGCATCCAACAAAAATTACTCCGAGAGACGGTAAAAAAAATAAAAATAATAAATGTAAAATACACGCTTTATGAAAAGCTTTATGGTTTGATTAAAATCAAGAATCGATAGATACGAAAGAAGAAAACTAAATCAAACATTTTTTGCAAATCATGAAAGTATAGATGTCTGCGAATGTGTTATAAACGTTAAAATAATATAGAAGTTAATAATTGGACGAAATAAAATGTTTGAAAAGCAAAATATACTTTTTTACTGTATCGAATATCGATCTAACTGCAATACATATTTATATAATAATTACGTCAAGCAATTTATACGAAAAAAAAAGTATGTATGACAAGTATAGAAAATCAAATCAAATTATATTTAATTGGATCTACTAAAATTGGTGCTAATATTGTGAACTTACAAATGTATCAAACTTAACTTAAACTTAATATATTATTATTACCTATGTAAATTATATTATTGTTATTCACTTGTTAATAAACGCTCATGACTTTAATTATATTTCTATCAAAAGGATGGTCTTATATCCTAATGTCACACCACATACATAAATAAATTTATAAATCGTCAATACCTACTTATTATATGAAATTATAAGCTAATATTGATCTTGAAAGTACCTACATAAAATAGTAAATTGACGAATAAATATTATTCATAATTCCTTATAGGTGACCTATAATTTATACACAGTTACACCACTTGTTTAACTTTTGAAAAATCATATAATTGGAAAATATTTCACAAAATATGCGTTACCTATGATAATAATTAGAGTTTACTTCATAACCAGACAAATATTGCCATTGACCTACTTCTTAGATAATTAATAACAGCAGTGATTCTTACTATTACAATATAGTAATATATAATGTACTTAATGTAAGTGTAAATGATGATCTTATCCCTTGTGATTACCATACCTAATCTAATAATCATTTATTCACTATTTTCTCAAGCGAAGTCTTGATGAGAAACCTAATTGTTATTCAAAACATTATTAACACTCCAAACAACATCCTTAAACTACTCGAATTCGTATCAAGAATAATCTTCATCGGCCAAATATAATATAATCATATAATAAAATTCTTCTAATAAAAATAAAAAAATAAAAATAATAACACTTTAGAAAGTAGTTAGAATATAAAGTAGTAATGAATATATTTCATATTTAATCGGAATAAAGTTTGAGAAAAAAATAACCACATACCTAGTTGTAAACAATTAGAATCTTTAAAAAAAAAAAAAACAAATTAGTTGGTAATGCTCTGCTCAATGATAATATTTTAAATTATAATGCATATATTTCAAAAAAAATCTTTTGGTTTAACATAATTATTTACCTACTTATAAAAACAATTGTTAATTTTGTGTGTATATAGTGCCTAGTTAATTGGTTTGTTAGGCTGAACAACTGATGAACTAGTTTGTAGGTAAAGCTTCTCAGATAATATTTTCCTTAAGTGGGTGCTTTGCATACAAACAGGTTTTTATCCTTCAAAGACATATATAATTGCGTTTTTAAGTTTTGCATAATATATACAAAAAATAATAATACACTAAAATAAACAATGCAATAAATTATATCGTAGCCCATGGTTGCGGACCATTTATGGCGAAATTGTCTTTACGGAGTACTTAAAA
Source organism: Metopolophium dirhodum (assembly GCF_019925205.1). Taxonomy (NCBI): domain Eukaryota; kingdom Metazoa; phylum Arthropoda; class Insecta; order Hemiptera; family Aphididae; genus Metopolophium; species Metopolophium dirhodum. The sequence goes on along the minus strand of NC_083567.1, from coordinate 33,610,637 downwards.
ACCAAGAGCCGGAATGAATTTTATTCAAAAATCAACACCAGAACAATTATTACGGACAACAATCACATCATATACTACATAATAATATAATAATTCATATTAATTAATTGTGACTTACGAGAATATCGTTTGAAACACGATCGGACTACGACTTCCGTATAAATATATTCCCCCCTGTATTTTTAGTTATTAATTTCGACCTATTCCACAAATGTTGATTATGTGCAGTGTTTTTTATTCATACTAAAATATGTATCAACAATTAAACGCTTACGAAATACTCGGAATTTTAGTTTAAATATTACGAATAAATGTATAAATATTTTTTGATCATCTAAAATTTGTCCCGAGTAAACATCGCAATAATACATCCGTTTCAGTGAAAAATATATATAAAAATTGTGTACCTACACAGTTTCGTACAGTCGATTTCGTACTCATCCGTGACAACCTAAACCCCCGTTTTCACTGATGGCAAATCCCACGCAATGTACGGAATACAAAAAAAAAACGAACAAACAAACAAAACAAATAATAATAACAATAATAAACACGAATGCGGAAATTGACGAAAAGCATTAATAATAATAGGTATATAGGTAGAGGTATTTATATATTAATTGTGCTCACAACGTTTTCCAATTATGTAAAAATATGCTAAATGAAATCGGTCTGCACACTCGAAGAGTCATGAAACGGATTTGGTTTCACGAGGCCGATTGCTGCACCACACGTATTTGGGACATGGGTATTATAATAATTGCATGTTATGCGTGTGATGTACCATTCGTTGGCAAACGCACATCACACACACGTACCTATATTATTATTATTATTATTATTATATTATAAATATGTATATATGTATATATACTGTGCCGCAGTGAGCGATCGTACCCGTAGATAGTGTAATATATTATGTCTCCGACATCCGCCGGACTAATACGGTCGCGGTGGTAATTTTGTGAATATCGACACCGTGTGATGTTGTGCTTTAATAACAGTCGTCGGAAATTAACGGAAGCCGTTTAGCATAATGCGCACATTATATGCCCATTGCCCGCACACATTATTGTATTGTACACAGCGCGGTCGTGTTTTGTTTATTTATTATTTTTTTTTTTATTCACCTCGCGCAACTGCGGATAGGCATACATGTACATAGTCGCGTTAATTATCAAACACGCTCCGAAAACCGTGAGCGAAACGTACACCGCAATGTTGTACTATTATGCAGCCATGCAGGGCCCGACTTGAGCGAATATTACACATGCCCTCGCCCACGCCGCCCATTCCACAGCTTAAATATTTTTCGAGTCGCCACAAAATTGGACAATATATCACGTTACTTGACGCGCGGTTGAAAGTGAAATAACTGTAAAGCTGCACGACGATATTATTATTATTATTATTATTATTAATGAATTGTCAAAACAACCTGTACAGGTAGATAAATAATAATAGTTTATGTATAAACGAAAACGTTAAAAAAATAAACACTGCAGTTGGGGCTACGCCTGAACTCTTAATTTCAATTTTTTTCAGTTATAATATCGAGCGACGATATGCTCATTTCATTTTAACGGGGTCTCCTCCTCATATAAAAATTTGAAAGTACGCACGTGTCCAAACCACAACTGCAGTAGAACGGGCCCTGATTGTAAATATATATGACTACATACGCATGTGACTGCAATTCGACTTTGTACCTAATATTGTTTTTTCATTTTCTACGCAGTGTGAGGGGGTGGTGGCTGGGACGTGGCGTATATGTTACATACGAGTGAGCAATATTGATGAGTGGATGTTTGACCGCAATCCAAGTTCCACGCGCGTCCTATGTAATAATGTATATTATTACGCTGTAGGTATATGTTTCACGTGTATATATATACGAAATAATATTCATTTTACGACCGGAAATTATATTCAAAACGTACCTGCGTGTAAATTAAGAATGTTTGACAATATACGCCGTCACTCCCCGGCTGTATTAAATCGACGCCAGGATGACAATAATGCTGTTTAGATCAATTTTTAAGCTGGTTCATCGCCGATGTTTGACTATGATGTCATAATTATTGTCTATTGATGCGGTCTTAAGTGGTTTCCGATTTTATTTTCCGACCCTTTACTTAAGCGATCGAATCGGTACAAACGATGTATTTGACGTTTGTATTTGTATGTATATACATAGGTTGGGTATTTGTGCCTACAACCTACTCGTAAAACGTATAAAAGTATGTACTAAGACGTTTAATTAAGTACCTTTATTACGTGGTTTGGAAAGTATAGACCGATGGATATCGTATTATCGTATATAAAGAATTAATGAGTATAAAACCAATGAACATAAAATATTTTGGTACGTATCCTGCCAAGTACCACGTGTAATCAAACGTTTCCAAATATCCTTATTTCACTAATCTACTTTTTTTTATGTAAATAATATTAAATATAGGTACCTTCGAATTCCGAATTATTAGTTATACTAGTTTAGAACATTTTGTTACCAATCAACCGCCCACTTTCAACCGTAACTCTGAAAGTATACTTAATAAAAACTATTTATTAACGTGAAATATAGGTATACCGTTTTAGTGTTCCAGTTTTTCCATCCAAGAAAATATAGCTAGAGAACTGACATAATATACAATTCATATAATTTCTTATTAAATGAGTATGGTAAGAAGTAACATTTTATATGCTTTTAGCAGTTTAGAAATAAAAGTTTTTTTTTCCAATTTAAATGTTTTATGGAATGGAAATTAGTTTCTAGTAAGAGAAAACCTATAAAAGCGAATGAGAATATTAATTAATACACCAAGAATTATTTTTATATTACATTATGTTTACGTAACTTGAGAAGTTACGTATTTTAAAGTGATCTTTTTTATTTGATACTATATATTTTTACAGTTGAATCAAACGCCAATCATTAAACTGTAAAATTGCAATCATTCATAATAATTTATTACACAAGAATATAATACTCATATTATAATAGTCACACTGCAGACGCTATATTATATTTAGTATTTGAACGAAAAATTGTTTCATTCTCGTTTCTTCATGTAGCTAATTGCTAATAAGAATAAGAATAATAATAATTTCAATCTATTTTATATGAATATCAATGCTAAGGTAAAAATATTGAAACTAATATTTTAAGTTATGAAAGTGACTTTCCCCATACAGCATTTGGAAAATGATAATATTTTGTGAATATTTATAAGTGCTTGAATAATGAATATTTTACTAATAATATTTTATAAATAATTTATTCTCATTATAGCAAAATATTGTGCTATATGATTGCATACAAATGTTGACTTAATATTTTTATTAAGTTTCCGTAAAAATGTTTTTTTTTTCAAATACACGGTTAAAATGTTTTGTAAATGTGTTTTATAAAATATTTTCAAAAATATGAACTTCTTGGCCAAAGAAAATAACTAAAATATTTCTTAACTATTCACGCAATTTTTTTAAATATTTTGACAACTATATTATTTTCCTGAAAATATTTTCACCATAGTTAGGAAATACTTTTATGCCGCGTGGGTCTACGCTCTCTACTTCTATATGTAACTTTTAAGTCTCATCTTCAGCGCTAAATATATACCGCGTTCGGTATGTTCACGATACCGGATACGTTACATACCTATATGGTTCGATAAAATAAGCTATACATTATAATGTGTAGTTTACAGAAATGACGTGTTTCGATTTCCGTATATTATACTTACATAATATAAGTATCATTATTCATTACATACCATAAAAAAAAAAAACCGTTTAATCGTTTAATGTACCTATGTATTAACTTCGTGATAAAAACTTTCGAGTGTTTTTTTCCTCCGTATAGCACGATCAATACAAATTTGTCATCGAAGAAATATTTAAAAAAAAAAAAAAAACTAATGACGCTTTTTACCGATCGCGACCCATATGCCGATAGTAAACCGTACATATGCGGACCGTATGGTCTTCATGACATAATAATATAAGAAAAAACCTATTATAGCCGAGAGTACTTTAATGCGTGTATACGTACGGACACATGGTGCATGAAGAAGACTCGATCGTTCCAACTTTCTGCCCATGGTCTTCGATCAATGAATGATTATTATATTAATATATTGACTGTTGTATACACGATATTCTAATGGTTTATAATTTACTTGATAACTTACCTATATTGAAGATACGCTATCGAGCGAATAAGAGAACAACAATTTTATTAAATCTAAAACAAACTCGCTGGGTCGAGACGGTCGTGTGGGCAAAATATCGTATCGTGTTGACAAAAATATGACTACGTATATTGTATTTTTGTACATTATATTGTCATGTATAGGTGTGTACGAGTCGTCCGCGACCCGTCAGTCAGTCGGGCAGTCGCCGATAAACAGCTAGTGGCACTGTATACATTAAAAACGTATAATATTATTATCGTCACATTTTACGTCAAACCCAACAATTAAACAAATCGTTTGTAGTCGTCTGCAATAACACCACTGAAAATGACAACTACTTAACGATTTTTCGTGTTAAGGGCAGAGGCTTCCGAACTCGCCACGCGGCGTATAGGTAGGTTACCTATAATATGCTCCGTGTAGTATATTATACGCATTGTAAAACACTCGACACGATCGCCGCCACCGGCCGAGTGTATTAACCCCATTAGTATATTATATTGTATTATTATAATATATCGGACGACGTCGGTCGTGGGCTATTGTTTTTTTCTGGGTTTTTTTTTTTTTTTATCACACACGCACGCGATTGTCTCGACTAGGTCGTGATGCATTTGATATCATAACCTCTCGTGACGCGCGTCCCTTCTGCCGCCGTCCGTTGTCGTCGTATCGGTTATACCCATTGTTGTCACGCCGGATTGTTGTCCGCCGGATCCAGTGTGTTCGTAAATCGTTTTTTTTCGTTCTTTTTATTTTACGGTTTTTTTTTTACTTATCTTTTGACCCGCATGACTAAATACGACGATATCATTATTCATTACTAATCCGTTGGAAACTATCGCGCCCGTTCAAAAGCACACGCGCAGGTCCCCGCGGCTTTCCGCCCGATGACGCTGTAGCGGTACCGGTCGCGGAAAAGGCGTACCTATAACTTACCGTCCGTGTGTGTTCATTTGTCGGCAGTTTTAGAGACATTTCCGCAGAGAGACTACATTACGCGCATCGCATTCGCCAAGCGATGATATCATTATAATATGCGTATGCGGTCACCCACCGAAAACCGTGCGGACGTTTCTGTGTTCTGGCCGAAAATGAACAGAAACAAAACAAATTACGACCGGGGCCGCACCATGTTATGATATAATATTATGCGATTTAATGTGACCCGCACGTATGCCTACCGATCCAAAAACTGTTGATCGTTTCGTATAATATTTATACTCAAATTATATTCATTTGCTGTACACACTATTACCTATATATTTTATTTTTATATTGTATTATATTGTATACGCCGCGACGGTATAACCCCGCCGAAATGCATGGGTCGGTATATTATCGTCATTGTAAATTGTAATCATGACACGCGAGCTGTTTGACTTGATATATGTATATATATATATATATAATAATATATGCATAATTATAATTTGTTCAACAGTGTATAACACATTTCTTTATTATTTATGCATTTAAGTCGAATGCATACACAATTATGTTAATATTACGTAGGTATCGTATTTGTATATAATATTATTATAAGCTTAACGGTATTTCAGAAAATTATTTACGAAAAACCAAATTAAAATAATAATAATAAACAACTAGATTTTTACTACCGAAATTCGGGTATCCCAAAAGTATCATTATACGCATGCTTATAAATATTAATATTTCTGTAATTATGCAACACGTAGTGACGTTAGAGAAATCGAAATACGCGTAATTAAATTTCGTTATTTGTAATGATAAATATTAATCGTGATTAAAAATTTACACATTTTGTAATCGTAATCAAATTCATGATTGAATTATCAGGTACATACTTATATGATTTAAAATTATTTATTATTGTCATTATCGATCACATTATTTTTTATAGAGATTAACGGTTATACATTTTAATTGTAATAATTATTAATCATTAATCAGATTACAATTTGCCCAATACTCACGGTGGACTATACAGTTTCATGGCTTATAATTTGTTTCCTGTATTGATCATCATAATATTATTAAAATTGCATAATACATGAAACTGCTGGCTGTGGCTTTCGATGATTCAGCGCACGTATTATACCCAGAAACTGATGAATGCAAATATACCTTTTTTAAATATTTTGTTTTAAGTTCCTAAGTCAATGTCGATAAAATATTACACAGTACCCGAGACCTAAGTATATGTACCTATATAGACTTCAATAATGAGTTGTAATAGCATATTATACAAATTATGAGTTCCAGTAAATTTCAACGATATAACGTCCAAATATAATATTATGTGGAATTCGAACATCACACAAATCAACAGTGCCTAGATAAGTAGATACATTTGAAAATGATGAAATCGATTGGATGGTCCAATTTAGATCGTATATGTACAGCCAGTAATTTTTCAAACTGAAAACATACGAAAGTCAACTTTTTAATACCGTTAACACTGAGACAGTGTACCTGTACTATAATAACTTGAAAAAGTGATAGACAAACATTGCATGCAACGAGAACGCTGTAAAAAACCGTACTTATAATATTCTTCACATTACTTATTATAATTTCTTTTAACTATTACAATAAATATATTATATTATGAATGATTCTTCTCACTAAAACGTGTTTTCTGTCGTTAAAAATTAATTAGGCATCCCATCAAAATAAACATCACTTATGCACATGCAGCGTAGGTGTGTACGGTGACTATAGTGAGCATGTGTGTTTCATTGTTATACGATGTGATGTGACCCCAAGGCTGTATCACCAAGGAAAAGTTTGGTGGCCGCGGTTCACAAACGACACTCCAAAATTATTTTTCGACATTAAATAATTATGAATATAAATTTTAATTGTATACGTAATAATATAAAATTCACGTACCGGACACATAATTATTATGTGAAACTAACTAACCATTGATTGCAAATGCTAAAAGCTATAACTTAGTTATTTAAATCGTGACTATACGTCCTACATATATATATTATGTATTATGTAATTTTACGTTTGAATTAATTTATATTATTACAACATTATCGCTTAAAATATTCGAATACAATGATGTTATGTGCTACTGTGCGAGATAAACAATACTTATAAGTCATAAATTATTGTCAACAAATCTGTGATGGGGAGAATTACAGTTTATTGCGTTGGTCATTACTCATTAGTTTATTATAAATGCCTATACCTATATATATTTTATATGTGTATACACAATTTACAAATCATGTGAGTAATATAAACTATGATCATATTGGTCGAATAAGAGAGTGAATCATCAATATACTTATACATTATCTGTATACTTATCATACATTTATAAGAAAAAAAACGCGCATTGTTCAGCGATGGAATAAAAATTAAAAACTAGGCACGGTTTATATAGTTTTAAGCACAAAATGTGATGTTTTATTATTATATCAGTGTTATATGTATATCATGCCAACCAAAAACGATTATAATATATACATTTTATAAGTGCATAATATGGTATATTAAATAGCAATCACGGTATAATATTATGAGGCGGAAAATATATCACCTAGAGCCGACGTTGTGCAGCTGCGTAATAAGGAACATGCGTAAATCGTTCTATATATATATATAAGAATATTAATATTATAATATTATGATATGTATTGTTGAGAGGCTATAATATTGTATCGCGGGGACAGCGAGGACGTATACATAGATAATACCTATATATCATGGTCTTCGTCATAATATTATGCGTTTATATACCTCTTCCGATCATCATTAGATGATCCCTTTCGGACCGATTTACCGTTTTACAACGGTGAAACGGTCGCGTCCGTTTGTACCTATATATAAGTATATATATATATATACCTGCATGTATATATCTAACCTAACCTGCAGCGGCGGCGACGAGCACGGATCTGCGGGTAATACGAAACCGATTGAACGACGCTCGTTCGCGGACGATGAGGCAACGCAGCGACGGGGGTCGGGGTGGAGGTGGTACGTATACACGATGGAAAGAGATGGATAGATAATTTTTTATACGCGTCGAACGAGCTATGGAGGCAAAAAATAAAAAAATAAAATACAGAGATCCGAAACGCACGATAACTACGGTGGGCATATCATATACGTTGGCGTTCGTAAATGGACGCGCGCGCGAGAGGTGTGTGTGTGTGTGTGTGTGTGTGTGTGTGTGTGTGTGTGTGTGTGTGTGTGTGTGTGTGTGTGTGTGTGTGTGTGTGTGTGTGTGTAATAATAATAGGCATAGGTGTTTGCGCGCGGTCGTGACAGCCGCAATTAAAACCAACACAAATCACTACAGCACACAGCCACCGCCGTGCACACACACTGCACACAATATATTATACGAAATAATAATAATATTACAATGCCACTATATATACAATACTATAATGCCACGTACATAAAATAATATAATATAATATAGTTAGTATAATATAAAAATACGTACTCGCACACAAACACACACACGCACGCACCTATATTTGATAACTGGGCCAAAGGTGAATAACGCAATATCATTAAGCACCGACGGACGGCTATAATACAATATGTTATTCTTTTTTAACCCTATTCGTACGGACCGTTGGAAAAAAAAATAAAATAAACATAGGTACATAATATACATGGAGTGCGAGTACATATAATATCTCACATCGCATATTATAATAATATTACTATCTGATTTTAATACACGACGGCGCATGTCACGGGGCCGGTGGGGGGGGGGGGGGGCAAGTGGAAAATTGGTTCAACGTCGTCGCAGTTTAATTTGTTTTCTCTTCTCGTCCACGGTAACTGCCGGTATTACGCGCGTATAATGGCAACAGCTTACACGCTGCACGCTCTTGCTCTACATATATATTATAATATATCTGTGTGCGAAATGCGCTCGCGGGTACATATTATACACAACGTCATATTATATAAGCCTATGAAATATTATTATATTTTTTAGAAGTTTTCTCGCAACAAGCCGAGACCACGATAACCGACCGCCGCGGCAACAACGTCCGCGTCCAGTTAACCCGTATTATTATATCGCAGGTATCAGTGGTTTGAACCAACGTCTACCCGCACACCACGCACATGATCGGCGCCACGTATTATATAGTGATAATAATATCATTGTCATTATAAATTATACACACTGCGACCGATTTACAGCGTATAAAACGGCATGCACGCGGTGGGTGACTTTCAAATCTGAAATATGTACGTCGTAAGTTGTAGACGACATACCTATAACAATATAATATATTATATTGTTTCAATCCATTATCTCTGCGATGTTGATTGTTTTAAATCCGCGGTACAACTGATGCGCAGTCGTCGCTCCGGCGCGCGCACTCTGCAGTTGGACTGAAAATCAAACACACTGCAATTTGCATTGGAAGTTTACGTTTGAAGTGTATGTTCATCAACCGCGCGATACGTCCAATATTAAATCGACGGACTGCAGCCGCGTGGCATGTTCGGAAGGGCCGTGGTCTCGACCTCGGAAGCTGCATCATCGACCCGCGGTTAAAAATTCGATCACTTTCAAAGATATTTCCGACTTACACCTGGGGCGGTGTCTGCAGAAATATGCCGATATATACACATTTTGAGTTTTGGTTTCGTGGAAAAATCAAAGTATTTCTACGTAGACTATTATAAAATAAATGATCATGCCAACCCGACTGCCGACGGTCTCTTGTGGTGAAACGGTTCAAGTATAACATACACATACGCATACACACAAGTGCACTGCACATATATATATATATATATGTGTACAAAGGTGTCGTATTGTTTTTATCAAACGGGCCGAAAACGGTGAGATCGCTACGCTTTTTCCGGTCCGATCCCGACGAGCGCCCATATATTATTATGATAATGTGATATAATATTACTCGCCGTATACCCATTATGCATCCACATTGTTTGTAATACTATGCATAATATAATATTGTTATTATTATTATTATTATTATTATTTGTAATACACCCTGCGGCGCGCACCTAAGACGTTTTTGATTTCCGCTCGGCCCGTTCGCGTTCAAATAGATACTCTTACAATAACATGCAAAATACTCGTGACGACAATGCTATGACAATGACGACAATAATATAGTCAGACCCCGATGACGATGACAAAGTGAATAATAACAATAATGAAAAAATCCCATCGCGTAAACGGCCGGGCGCGCGTGCGTCTATTCGAGTTCAACAAGCCGAAATGTTTTTAACGAGCCTTGACCGCGGTCGCACTTAAATCCCGAGGACAGCCTTTTCAAAACTTATAATATATTATTATATTACGTTTCGATAATAATACGAGCCGCGAAAAAGAAAAAACGGCGCGAATAACTCTATATAATGATATACGCATATTCCGAGGGGAACACATGTGCACCGTTCTGTTTCACACGCTCGTATCGTGTGTCATCGGCCGAATAACAAATAAAATTGCACGATAATTATTCGCGAATGAGCCATGTGCCCGAGTGCCCTTATAATGGGAGTTACATTATAGAGGTCCAATAATTGAGTTCGAAGGCATTAGAGCGTCTATAATAATATTAGGAGTATTATTATTGTTATTGTTATTGTTGTTATTACCATTACCACGTTCGATTCTATCGTACATATTTTATACGGTCAAAAAATGCCACAAAAATTTATTGATATTTTAATGTAATGGTGAAATAATGAACTTACGGACGAAAACGACACACCGAATAACATAAAAATAAAAGAAAACGCCTATCGTGTCGTTCCATCACCAATAGCTATTTATTTGAGCGGTTAAAAAACCAATCGTTAAGATAAAATTGTGAAATTTTAAATGTTATACCTGCTCTATACATATTATGTACAACTCGATAGTCGATCGACTACTTAATATTACGCATTTTTTTTTTTTTATTCCACAGTGCTGTCTAATATATAACACTATAACTGGAATTCTATATAATATATTATACCACGTTTAAATAAAAAAAAAATAAATGTCAATTCGTGGTCGAGATGGCCCGGTAATTAAAAATAAAATAACAATATTAATACAACAGGCGCAGGCGTATCTTGTTATAATATAATATACTATAATAATATACATAATGATAGTGTTGGTACACTGCTGTATAATATCATTCGATTTAAGTTATCCGTATAGGTAAAATACACCATTATTTTCACGTTTTCGTGATCATTTATGTGATATTTTGATGGAATGACGATTTTTTATTCACGGGGGCTAAAATATTTAAGTCCCATAAAATGGAAAGAGATGGGTCAGTGGTAATTCCAAGAGTGACATTAAATATAATATATTCAGTAAATATATTATAAAATATAAATGTAAATATTATGTATATATTATATTATTTATAATATACAGCAGACTTCCATTATGACCTTTTTGTCTGAAGGTCGGTTTTCTGAAATCTAATAGGAAAACCACACGAGCCAAAGTATTTACGATAACTTTAAATCGTATCGCCAAGAACCAAAGCGGGATATTTCAATAGGATCATTGATCGCTGTGTTATATTATATTACATATTACTTTAACTTTGCCAATTGTCAACATTTTCTATTAAGAGGATGTCAGCGCACTATTTGTTTTCTCTCTCTGGCCCACGCGCAACATAGACAAAACGCATTTGCGCAGAATCGTTTTTTCTATGATTTCAAGTAATCTTAGAGTAAAATCACCCATTACAAAAAAGATGGAGAATAATATTTTTGTGAGAATGTCATATCGATTTTATATTTTATGGTTATTTGACTTTGTATTTGAGTTTCAAAATAAACAAAAAAATGTTGTAAATTTAAATGATGTTTAAAATGTTTTGAAACAATATTTAGAGAAATCGATAGGACACATTCCCTCAAAAATAGTATTCTCTATCTTTTTTGTAACGGGTAATTTTACTCTAAGATTAATTAAAAACATAGAAAAAACGATTCTGCGCAAATGCGTTTTGTCTATGTTGCGCGTGGGCCAGAGAGGGAAAACCAATAGTGCGCTGACATCCTCTTAATATTAAATATACTGCATAGTTGATCTCTGTAGCAAGCTATGTGTTTAAAATATATCCTTGCCTTAATTTGAGTCGATTACTTGTTGGAACTTAAAAAGTATTATAGGTGGGGTACTCCTTGAGAAAAAAAAACGATTGGTGCTTGTTTCCACATAATTTTGCCCGACTGGCAATGAAATAATATATTGTAATATGCAGTGCCATACATATAGAATAACGAATTCTGAATTATATATTATATAATATGACGTATAAATGTATAATAGATAGTCGCTAACGGTAAAATACCGATTTAAAAGTATAAAATACCATGACGTATATACCTAATGCACTGACCATTTGTCAGCGGCTTAGCCAAGGGTGCAAGACAAGGGTATAATATCATATGGATATTTTTTTATGGTCTATCCACTGGACTCCCGTTGTGTAATTTATTTTAGGTTCCCACCAAATTTACCGTCGTTTATATTATTTGACAGTCCTTATCAGTTATTGCCTGTTGGTTATCACATAATCATAAATTCATATTATGCGCACACGCTGCACGATTTACGTTACCCTATAAGAGTCATATAACAGTGTATATATTATTATACAGACTGAAGTCTTTGTTAAAGTTGTACAACAATTTATAATTTTAACACTTTTTTAATGAACATCAAAATAGTACATTTTTATTAATTATAAGATACACGACAGAAAAAAAAAACATTTGTAATTTGTATAATAAAATATAATGAACTTTAATTACTTTTTAATTGGTTTTTAATCTTTTACATTGTTCTCTTATACAGTTATATTAAATCGACAACATAATTTTTTAATTTGTTTGCACAACTTTTCCATTGTGATGTTCTATATATTATTTTGGTTACTTACTTTTTATACAAATTAAATTATTTGTAAATATATAGCAATCATAATAATTGAGACAATTTAAGTAGGGTACGGTAAAATGTGTATCATTTTAATTATAATAATAAGACAATTTGTTTTGTTTATGCGTGTAATTAATCCATAGTTATGTACCTAGGTATAACATTATAATACAATATAATATGATTTATTTAATATTATTATGAGATTATTTGATCAAAATATTATATTTATCTATAGACCTAATATTATGTAATAATATAATATATTATCATGGTGTGCTTGGATTTTATATGGGATATCGACATATTGTACACAATTTGTCTTATTCTTGTAATCAACGTTAAGGCCGTAAAGGTAAGCTTCCAACAACACAATACTTCTTCTCCTTAATCTCTATTCGGAAAATGCACGACCATTGCTTATTATAGGTACACCTACCTACTTATATTTCCTTTTTGAATCTGTAAAGTTAATGGAGAAACTTGAGTATTTTCCATTTAATACTTTTTAAAGGAATTTGACGATCATCCATCCAATGCTATATCTCTTGCCCTCGATCTTACACTTCTATGAGCGATAATGGCCGTGTACTCACTGTTATGAATATATTATGCGTAAATATTATAAGGTTTAATAGAAATAGCTTTATAGCTATATTATATTATAATAGACCATGGTTAGCCATTTCCTGTCTCATTTTCTTGACATATCTTATGTAGTAATTTCCTCGGTGTCCCGATATTCTCCATAATTTTCTCATCGTATTATATTATATTAATATCATAAAATTAATAACACATTTATTATTTTATGATAGTAAAGCATTTTCACATCAGTTTTAGATGTGTATGTAAAATAATCTACAATAGTAGCATTAATTAACAGTTTTTTTTTTTTATGCTATGCCTAAACAGTTGTATTAACTGTATATAGGCTCTCTAGGTTGATAAACGTCTTGACCAATAACCATATCTTATCAATTTCGTGATTCAGGTAGTAATTTATAGTACGGTATTTATAACTAAGTAGCACTTAACTCAGATTTTGGAAGTTCATATAAAAAGTATTATTACCTTGGGACTTATTATTGCACAGTCACCCATTCCTATATGTAATCTGTAATAATGCATTTGTTAAATTATGTGTGAAATTGAAGACCTCGAACGAAATGTTATGTATTTGGGTCAGAAGATTTTTGAAATAGAAAATTTGAAAACGTAATACCAAAACTAATAGTGCGCCAGAACAAAAGATATATGTAGCTACTAATTATTAATTAGAGAATAATATAATTGACGTATTGAAGAATATATAATAATTAAAACGGTTAATTTACATAAGTAATATTGAAAATGAGTATTTAAATGTTTTTATTTTAAACATTAAATAGTTAAACAATAAAAACGAATCACTGCATATTTATGGGACGCAATAAAGTATGTGCACGAGATCGTGTAATCATATAAGCTACAAAGGTCGTACATAAAATTATTAATGGATAATTCAAATGGCAATATTATGTAGGTTTAATCGATGTATCATGTACCTACATATCATTGTCATACCTACCAATAGAATAACTAATTAGTAATTATAAAACAATTTAAAACTGAAAAGTATGGTTTTATTATTTTTTACTGTGATTTATACTGTGAATTGAAATAAATAGGTAGGTACGGATGTTTTCTCAAAAACAATTTTCGTATAAAATTACAAACTTAAAAATACGTACACAAGACGTACCTATTTAGCAATAAATTTACATATTATTTTGTGAATGTAGGTAATAATAGTTTTTTCTCGTGCTTATTGCTAATTTTATTGCTAAGCTTTAATAGTAAATATAAAATACAAATTAAAACAATTAAAATTGATTTTTTTTCTTCCGACTTTTGAATAATTACAAATAGTTTAACATAAATGTATAATTTTATCATTAAAAAGTGACGGCTACTTAATTGTGAGTCATAGCATAAGTTGTTATTTTAAAAAAATCGACCATTTGTGTACTAGGTACCATAATCAGTATAAACACAACGCTTATTATGTAGTTGCATACAATCAACGTGACCCGTTTAAAATTATGTAAATACAATTATTATCTAATCTGAACGTGTACGATTAAAACCAATTTGAATGTTTAATTATTAATAAATTTAAACTTAACTCTTGGTGCAATATCTTATAATACGTAGGTATATTGCTCATATTTATAATAAAACTGCATATTTTGTGTGTGGTTCTTTCATTGCGGTGTAATTCGTATTATTATTAGGTACTATTATTTGTTATTGAGAATATTAGTTGGGGTAGGTACATTTATTGCCAGCGTACCATTATGATTCGTATAATATTCTTATTTTTAATATTTTTGCTATATAATAGCGACGAAGATATTATACTATTTGATTTTCACTTACTACATGAGGTGTGTGTTTATTTTTACGGTAAACCGTTTACGATACTAAATAACATGAACAATATCAATTGGAGTGTAGGTATATTATTATTTATAAGATATAAGATAAATTATAATATGAAAAGTACGTAGTAGTTTTATACGTGGATTAATATATTATATTTTTCCTCTTATTGTTATGTGGGTACCAATCATAAATTTTAAATAGACAAACACGAAAAAAACTAAGAAAGTGTGCCAAAAGGATATATTGGGGACGACGCTGGCTCACTAAGGGGTAAAGTCATGGATAACCGTTTTGAAATCCCTCTGTAACTGAAAAAAACTTTGATAGAACCGACAAATACTACTTACTAATTCCTAATTACCCCACTGCGGGTTGCGATTTAGCCAATGAAGTCACGTGCAACCATAACTAAAGGTGTTAGTGTAAGACCACTATCGTGAAGGATGTCATATAGAGGTGTAGTTTGTGAACTTTGTTAACATTTGTAAGAACTGTGAAGAGTGATTACATTATGACGAGAGTAATAACGGAGTGAATCTGCGAACGAATCTTCGTTTAGTGTTAACCGAGTTAAATATATCGATTACAGGGGATATTGACGAGGAAGAACATTTCAGGATAAATTGTCCGGTAATCCACCGATATATCTAATGATGAGTGAAGAACAGGAGGTCTCCACATTTAATGCAAGGTAAGGAGTAGATATTAACGTCCCGAGTGCGGTTCGTAGACAGCTTGATAACAATGAATTACTTAAGTCTTTTGTGATGTGACAGAGTAGTAGAACCATAAAGACAAAATTCGTATTTCAATATTTTAGCTTTAGCTTTTGACTTACATATTTTTACCTAGATTCATTTAATATATAGGTCAACGGCAATCTAAATAATATAGGCAAGTTTATACACGTACGTTACCCCAGCACCCCCACGTACTATTTCCATAATTCTTTTTTTTGCTAATATTTATAGTATACAATTTTATTAGTATGAATTTCTATGCAATTTATAGTTGTAGTAGTGTCCGTAACATTTAACAATAAATATGTCTTATCTAATAAATATTTGCATCTGTCATTAAAAATAAAAAAAATAACTAAATTAATAAAAATTATTGCTAATAAATTACATAAATGTATAATAGGCATAAACAATAAAGAGAGTTTTACAAATTCGTACCTTGGACAATATTTATTCCCATTATATAAATTTAAACTATAAAATAAATATAACTAAAAAAATATTTACTTTAAATAAGTATTTGACTGTTACTTTTGTTCATGAAAATCTCAAAGTTATTAATTATCTGAATGCTTTACGCGTTCATCATTAAAACCATATTTTAATAAAAACCTATTTGGTGGCGAGACGCATAATATGAAACCCTCTCATTATTCTTATCAGCAGGTAAGTACATATTATTAAACAGGTACAAAACGTAGTAAAAATTAAAGGTGATAAAATTTGAAAAAAATATCGATATTAGCTGCAGGAGGCATAACTACCTAGGCACCCGCGACATAAAGGTCGTTTCCCAACACTGTGTAAATTCGGTCGTTTTCGAATGAATATAATAAACCGTGGCGTGCACACCCGCCGTCGTGGCTGCGTTATTCTGGCGACGACGATGGCGAAATAAATGGCTAATAATAATAACAATATCATGATTGCAGTAGAATTAATATTATTCTGCTGCCGGTGCTGCTGCAGCGTTGTCAGATGTTATTATGCGCTGTATTAGATATCGTATTATTATTGTACACAGATATGTACGTATATACACGGGTAAGCAATGCCACGGAGGGACGGGGATCGCGCGGCCATGTAATAATATTATGTATGATACCATAGTAATACGGTGTATGTATTGTATGAAGAAGTAGCGAGGAAGTTTTTGAACGCGACGGGATACTCGCGCATTTCGCGTGCCGGTAATCGATGCGACGTAAATCCGCTCCGAGAGAGAGACCCCCGTGGGTCGACGTGTGTTTATCTGAAGACGTTATCTCGGGATCGCGTGAGTGCGCGTGCGCGTATCATCGTACTGTGTTATAAACCACGTTAATAATAAAGACCGCACTGGTTCGCCTACACGAGCAGTGTCTGTGTGCGCGCGCGTGTGTGTCTGTGTGCGCGAGCGCGTGTGTGTGTGTGAGTGTGCGTGTGTGCCTGTGCGTGTGTGTGCGTGTGTGCGCGCGCTTGTTTGTATTGTATTCGTGTGGACGACGAGGCCTCGGCTTACTGCGGTGTACGATATATTATAGCCGCGCGCGTTCTCCTCCGACTACGGACCGTACACAGTACGTCCGCGCGCGCCGCATGGTCGAGCCCACGCGCTGCTCGGCAAACGGGCGCGCGTTACGGCGGCGACGAGTGACGACGGTGCAATAACGATATTTACTGTGTATACATATACGTTGAAATAATAATAATAATAATATATTATTATTTTAATGATAACAACGTTACAATAATATTACAACCGTGCGCGGTAACAGTCGTAATATGTATAGCAGCGCTGCAGCTATAACAGTTGTACCTATGAGCGGGCGTGATGACAATAATATTGTACGCGATATATCATATCATCATGAATATAACACATAATATATGTATGCAAATTAATATACACCCCAAGTACCCGGAGCAGTGGGTATACAGTACACTACATCCCAACCTATACCTACGCGATTCAAAAACAATATAGATTATCGTCATTATACGCGACAAGGGTGGAAAACTGTTACAGAAGCCTTGGGTGTGCACTGTGCAGCAAGTATTTAACGCAGAATACGGCGGCCAAGTGACTGATTTCAAAACAAGATTTTATAATATATACACACAATTTCAGAGAAATAATAACATTTAAATTATTAGTCATAATCCACAGTGAAATTGTTCCTAAATTCCTCACCCGCCAGAGGGTTAAATTTAGGCGCTTACTAATTTCGTTACGCGCAAAAGGTATATGCGACTACCCCATAGGCGCAACTAGGGTTAAAATCCTGGGGCGGGCTACAGCCCACATAACAAAACTATTTATTTAAAATAACCCATAGAGGGCTTATATCCAAATAAATAATAGTTATGGGGGGAGGGGGCTAAATCCTAGCCCCTCATAATTGCGCCAATGAGTTACAAATCATGTGAAAACATCACTTTGGATAATGCGATCGTTCGGACCTATTATGTTTGGCAGCTGGCATGCAACGAAAAACCTATCCACACCGGTCGGTCAAAGCGCTAACAACATGCAAAGTACCAACGTGTTAATAGATAATATTAAATAACAGTACCCAATGCTGGGCCTTTAAGCCAGTTGAAAAGTTAAGATTATCCTTACTCAAGTTAACTTTTTAACTTTCCGTTTTGCATTTAATTTTTCTAACATTTTATTGATGTATGATATTAACTAAATAAATAACGAATTGCTTTCAATCGAATCCAAATTAAATGAATTTATAAATAATTAAATAATATAAATATAATACAATGACTACTGAAATAACAAATAGGAAATTAAAAATTGAATTCTTAAATATTGTACTTCTTGTTGCCACTGGCCAGAATTGTTTAAAAGAAATAGTTTATTTTTTATACCACGCGGATATGATATTTAATAATAATACGTATACCTACATTTAAAAACAGATAAATAACTTAAATAAATATTGATCTCTGCGTCTCTTAACTTAACTCAGTTAAAAAATATCATTAACTTGCCCAGCCTTGTCTGTACCTACCTACGAAATATCGGGTATACTGTACACCTTTACGGCTATAACTATATTATACGTAGGCATTAGGCATATTATTATACACGTCGAACGGCAACCACGCGGGTTTTAGCGAAACTAGTGACGACGATGATGATGATATAGGTAATACAAATAATAATGATGTTCATAGTAATAATAATAATAATAATAAAAATCACGCCACGCCAGATGGTATATATAGCCATATAGGTACACCGTGTATAACATGTGTGTGCACCGCTGAAATATAAATAATATAATAATATGTATTAAATACGTCGAGTAAATAGTATAATAATTTTATACCGAACTCTATTAATATACGCGTGATGTGTATGCGATATAATTTAAATAATAATATGTACGTATATAATATATATATATATTGTGATGGTATCTGCAGTGTCCCAATAATAGCTGACCTTGCGCCAGTACGGCATTACATTCACTGTACTATGTGTCTATATAAATTATATATTTTTATTATATACATATTATGTAGGTAGCTGTCTTGTAAATCCATCGACTCGAAATTCGGCGCATATGCAGTGCTGCAATGAGAAACGTTTTGTTTTATCCGCCACAAAATAATATGACCTATGAGTATAGGGCATCCATAGGCTATAATAATATAATGGTAATAGTTGAACGAGACGCGTACAACTCAGCCGTTGTACCTATATACTCAGTGTTGGGCCGGAAAATTTTATATTATTAAAGCTTAAAAACATACGGGTTCGTGTGTAATTTAATCATTTATATGCATACAATAGATATATTATGTAATTACATCTATCAAATGCCTGTAGTAATAAGCTGTAACTATATACAATTTGATTATGCAAAAACTATAGTTAGTGAAATTACTTAGGTAATCATACACCGTCATTAAAAATGTTACTGTCCGTGATTAATTATTGTGTTTAGTTATATTTTTTATTAAATATTGACCCATATAATGATATCACGGATATTGACAAATTCAACGAATGTATAATAATATAGTACATCGAAATGTTTGAAATTTGACTAACAGTACTATAATCCTTTTAAACTAATAAATACTTTGATCGTCGTTTATTGTGAAGACCCCCTAAGCCCACGATATGTCCCCACAATAACGATGTTGTAATATGTATTACCTATTAATTATAATGGGCATCTGCCTAATCATACAAATTTATAATAAAAAGAAAAACCTGTACTCGGATGATCGTCGATTATAGCTGCTCCAGTTACCCAATAGCTGCCCTGTCCCTCTTTACTCCGGCCAGTCGAACAACGTCATATTTTATGGTCGCTGTGGGTATATTATATGGGGATTCGATACCGTGATTTTCTGTTTTGTGTCTAACACACGCGCGACATAGTATTTTAGACGTGTTTTTTGCCAAACATTCCAATATTGATCTATCGAAGCGATAAGAATTCTGAAAACAGATTTGAATTCGTCGTCAAGTCTACCTGAAATCGACTTTCCCACATTGTTGATATTATCCCCCAAATTCCAGAAAACGTTATATTAAACAAGAGTATTTAAACATTTTTGTATTTCAATTTTTGGAGAAGCTAAAATCAAAAAATCAAAACTGTGGGAAAGTCGCTTTCAAGTAGACTTGACGACGAATTCAAATCTGTTTTTTCAGAATTCTCATCACTTCATTAGATCAATTGATGTGTTTGGCAAAGAATCCGTCAAAAATCCTGTGTAAGACGAAAACAGAAAATCACGGTATGGAATCCCCTTAAGTTCAGGATTCGATTTTTGGGCGTACGAACTACAAAGTCCGCCAATGAACACGAATATTGAAAACGTGGGTATTGTCATCGTCATATTATTATCGTTACTATAAACATAATAAATAATATTATAATGCAATAGCTTACCGAGTGTATCGTATATATTAACATGTACCGCATATATATTATTATGTTGTGTACCGCTTTGGTTGTTCTGTTGTTAAGTGTATTGACATTTTTACCGTACGCAATGGCGATATTAATAAACGCCTATATAATTATCGATGTATGCTTTCAGATGCCAATATAATAGTACAAGTATAGTATATAACAATATTATAATATTATACGTATAATTGATATCTGCGTGTAGAAAATGGACGGATGAACGATGGTAATATAATATGTATGCGCGTATAACGCTATTATGGTTTGATATATTATTATTATTATTATTAGAGTTAGTCGTTATAGGTCGGTTAGTTACGAGCAAGTATCCATCTATATTGTAATATAATATCCACTGTTCGTGTATAAGTTTGACACGCCTATACATGATAACATTATTGTGCAACGAGTCCTACAATTTTTGTCACGGATCTCCGTGTTTAATATTATAATTGGTATCGTTTTGGTTTTAATTTTCTGTGCGTGGGATATGTACAACGTGTACTCTTGCATATTAAACATATATAATTAAGCTGTATATTGTAGGGATCAGCGAGTAGATATTATTATTATTATTATTATACCTATCGTTAAATACGCATCGAGTAATCTGGTCCTCGACATAACATCTGCCTGTCTCGTACCTATTTTGTATTAAACTAAGTCGAAATTTCAACCATGCACTTATTGGAATAGTGGTACTTATTGAAGGCACACCCCGAACACTGTACATACTTCACAGCGTAGTTCCATTTAGTATGCGTAATAATTAACACAATATCAAACAATTTTCAAGTAAAAATGTTGACCTTGGTACTTGCAGGGCGAGGTGCTTTGTAATATTCTTCCCTGGTGTATACCGCAACATTTTATAGGTACCTACCGTGGACGAATACAAAATCGCAATAATTGTACATGGTTGTACATAGTAAACCATACTCTGTAGCGTATAGGTTAGCTGGTTACCTACTAATATAGTACCAATACCTACTGTTGCGAGTGTGTAACATAATTAATATGTGAACCATTACAAGTATTCTAAACATTTCGATATGTATGTATGGTATATTATACAAGTTTCTACATTTAGCATATTATTATTAGATATAGCGTCCGTATTATAATAGATTAACCAATAATTATTGCGCGTAATTCGAATATGCGATGATATCTCCTAGAAAGTATTTAATTTATCAAGAAAAAAAACTCAATTAAAACCACTTTACAAGTCAGGACGTAAGTACAGGACTGCAAAGTAGGTACCACAAGACGTTTACCTATACCTACTTTATTGCCTACCGTCACATAGCCATATCATATCAACATCCGAATTTCAAAGTGACCTTTCACAATATTAAATAAATTCTTTGTAACACTGTGATTTTCTAGCGATAGGTTCTTTTTTTCGCACATATATCTGCTATAATATTTTATACACTGTGTGCAATGTAGGTGCAGCGTAACCCGCTTTGTCCCGAAACGGATGGCCAAAGGGATTTACATTTTCAATTGACAGAGTATATTTCGGGATGTATACGAGTCATTTTCCAGTAACGGAATTTTTGATTCCGTTCAGATAATATGTCCTAGCCATATTATATAACGTGTCAAAGGTGCCTCTTTTTCAAACTATTGAATCTGTTTAATCCTGCCCAATGGATACGTATATTATCGTATAATATCAGACGAGTATGTATTATATCTTGTATTATTTCACTTTATCTCGCTTATATATAAATTTATTACATATAATATATAGGTATAGGCGTACGCATATATTTTTACTCTATACCATCGCATGTATATCTGCAGTGTTAACCGATCACTACGGGTACATTTACCTACGTATACGTGATGTAGGTACTGATGTGTACATAATATATTGTACATGCGTATGCATCACACAAATAGGTTGTATATACAGGGTGGTTTTATCATACTACTGGCGACGAACAATCGGAGACGTCATATTATCATTCGATTTTACCGTTCTATTTTTTTCATCTCCTATATCAGTATATAATATTATAATGTTATGCGGTAAATATACATATAGGAATACCGGCAATACATGCGACTTACAGGTTTGATCTTTAGGTTTTTACCAACTGCCCTCGGTAAATGCCCATATTTCGGTATTTTATCGATCGGTTAGTCAAAATGATGCAGTATATCACTCAGAATGATTATTGTAGTTGGTGCTTTTACAAACGAAATAATATAGAAAATCGTCTCGTATAAATTAGGTAAAACTCAAAGTATACCTAATATGAATAAATATAAAATAATATATCATTTAGGTATCTATATAATATATATCATATTATACCTGCATTATAAATTATATTTTCTGGCACACTGTAAAAAAAACACCCTGTATACACTACACATTATTTATAGCATATAGTATATCGCGCGTGGGGGCTGCAGCCATTTACGCCGTATATATTTGGCTGCTATTATATTATCCGACCGGGGATGGTATATGGTTCTCTATATTATGTTGCAGCTCGGCAAAGACCCTCTGACGTGGCCTAAATGTATATAACTACCCTTATAGTATAACGTCCCGGGACCACCGGTGACGATAACCATCGGATACCGCCGACGCGATGGGCCGGTGTGACACGGGAGCATCGAGGGGACATTGATAAGCAATAACGGTGGCCAGATGATGAACAAAAAAAAAACAGGAAAGAGTAGAAGTTCTTTACTATAATATTCTTTATTTTTGAAAACTATACCGAATACAGAATGACGAATGGCAAATATATGATATAATATGTATATATATAGGTATTAATATTTATTAAATATAATATTAATAATAAATTGTATTGGGCATACACTATATACCTATCTATACTTCTGGTTAAGAGCGACGCACACTATATATAGGTACCTACATCATCTACAATATATATTATATACATCGGTACGTATGGCGTATAGTATTATACAATAATATAATAATATACGTTGAAACTTGGAATAGTATTACGTATCATAATATTAATATATTATACTCATCGGGAAAATATATATTATACTATAATATGTCTATATGTATGGAAACACGATTACAAATACAGTGTTGTACAGTATAATTATTCAACTCATTATATTTCATCCCGAGTGATTATTGATACATTTTAAATTAATTAATTGTGTCTGAATGTGTTTGGCCAAAATCTAATAAAAACATTTTTTAAATAAATATTTAATATAGAATCAATATAAAACAAACTGCAGTTATTGACTATCATAGATTCTGCAATAAATGAGTATTGGTATGCACTAGGTATAATAATATGTCTGTTTTTAAATTTCTTATTTTTGTGCCTGAAGAACTTTTAATAGAAAAGTGGATCTGTGGATCTAGTTGAAACTTTGGAGGGCCACTAGTAAGGTTCCCCTTACTTTTCTTAACAATCGGAAAAAATATATTATTAATTATTATATTATTAAATGTTTACATGTAAACACGCACAATACAATTTTAAAAGTATTGGTACCTACTGACCTACCTACCTACCTACCTACTTATTATTAAATATACTAATTGTATGCACATCATATGCATTTAAAAATTATGTGGTATTTTACATATTAATATTAAAATGTATGAAAAATTTTAAATTTAAAAATAATTATATTATACTATTATATCAGATTTTACTACCTTTATACAACTTTTAGACATATTTATACTTTCAAGTTTTATTACTTTTGATAATATTTTAATTTTCAATATTGAAAGTTAAAAATGTCTGCAGACAAGAGCTCTATATATTATGTATATAGGTATACAAAAGCACTTTTATATTGTATAAATGAAAAAACTTGGCATTTTTTGTCCTAAATACCCACTTAAAATTTTAAATTGTTTATTAAAAATAGCCAGAACCCGCTGAAAATAGTTTTTAATTTCAATAATTTATCATTTCCCCCAAGTGTTTATAATAATAAAATAAAACATTGTCTTGCCCTACGATGAACAAATAGAGATAGTTGCTCAGCTTATTATATTTACATACCAGGATTACTTTTTGACATTTTTTATCGACCTTGCTGTACTAAAATTTTAAATAAAATAAACAACATATCATGCAATTATAATTAAACTTGCAGTTACATATTGACAACTCTTTAAGTGAAATTTGGCCGGATTTCAATGAGCCATAATAAATAATACCTAACTGCAATGCAGATGAAATTCTGAAATACATCCGCGTAATTTGTACAAAAACATATTATACACAGTTTATAAATAAAGATTATTTTGTTGAGACAACGTAAAATGTTTATAATAACTTTAATAATAATTCATCAGTAAGACTTTCAAATGCTTTCACGTCATCATAAGATTTGAAAATTTTCTGAAAATAACATGTATTGTTGGCATTTATTTATTGTAAAACTGGAGGTTTCTTGTAGTTTGTGAAAATGATTTTTTTAGATTCGAGTGAATTAATTTTATTTGCGTTATTTATATAGGCATTATTCTTATCTAGAATTATGTATACTATAGTAGGCGCATATTTGAACAACTTGTCACTTTTTAATGTACCCATCTCTGTAGCAGTTCATATTCTATATTCAATTTATACCTACCTATATATTTGCAAGAGTTCGAGGTATTAACTTATTCAACAGTGTCAAGTTTCAAAACTACTGGTCTTGAAACCATAAAAATAAAATGTTTAATGAGATAACAATAAATTAAAACCACATTATTGATCAGATATTTAAAACACGCGTGCGCGCGCATGTATTTTGGTATAAGTAGAACTCATAAGGACAACATTTAACTATATAAGCGCTCAGTGTTGATTGCTTTTCGAATTATATATTGGAAAATATTCTACACTGTTCCTGCTGCATATGTCTGAAAATTCTTATTTTACCCGACGAAAGGAATGTATTATTCGAATGGTTTTAAACACGGAAAAACACCGTACTAGCCATTAACACGACGCACGATTATATGGTCAGATAAAAGTTCATTTAGTACACGCGTCTTGTTATTGTGTCTTAAAACCACCGCGCCCCAGCGATATTTGATTTACTTTTAATAGCATTATAAGTGTTTAAATTTTATGCTCGATGGTTCTCCTCGCAGGCGTTGTTTCATATTTATCGTTATTAACACTATATTTACGTGTTAAAACAATTGCACTATAACGAGAAAAAAAAAATATATAATTACAATGCGTTTGTTATCATATTGTTATACATTTAATGGCATTACGTGTTTTCATACACTCGGAATTGGAGGAATTATATGCGTACCTATATAATGGCTATATAGTATACCTATCCTGTACTACCACCCATTTAATATTGTCGGGAAGTAATGAAGACTGTAGGAATTTTTAATTCACGTAATATTTTTCGAGGGCCGCCTCAATTATGTATAATATAAATTCAGTTTTGAAAAAAAATTAAGACAATATAAATTATAAACGTTGCGCCATTATAATATTATAACGTATATACGAGTTGAGTGTACCTACACTTAAACTTAAAACTATAAGTGCACATATTATAACTATAACACTAAACATGCCTACATTTGTAGTGTTTTATGTCCCCGAGGTAAAAACACATCAGTCATCATATAGAATCGATTTTCTTGAAATTCCGCGAAATGTTCATTGAAAATACTATATTTGAATATTCCACCCACAGACCACAGTATATTATTATATGGTTCATTGCGCAAGTGCGCAACGCGCTGGGAAAATGGAAATATATATGTATAGGGTGAGTGTATTACTTGACCAGTGGCTGGGGGGCTCGTGCATATTATAATATCGTGATGGAGCGAAATGTTTAATTAATTTTCTTCAAAGTTCAAACAAATTGTTATTACAAAATATAAAGTTATTAATACGTATACATGTATATACACTATAACGAAATCCTATATTATCATGTCTCGCTGTATATATGAGTACGTAGGCATAGATATTATTTGTAAGCGCGTAGGCTTGGGAATATGATTATAGGCAGCATTTCAGTTCATTTTCATAAGCTATAATTAATGGCACTGTAAGTACAGGATGTACCAGCGAGTCCTGAAAAAAAAATGTCGCTACTTAAATTTATGAAAAAATTGAGAAAACTATATGGTTAATAAATAATTTGAGAAATATACTCATGTCGAAAAATAACCAAAAATAATATTTTGAAAAAAAATCATTACGTTCTAAATTAATTTACACAAAACAATTTTGATGTCTTAAAAAATTCTAAAAAATACAATTTTTGACTTTGATAAATGTTTTTGCCATCGAAATTGTTCTTTTCATCAGATTTACAAATTAGCTGTATTGAATTTTTCCAGAAAAATTTAAATCAAAAAATACATATTTTATTTTCGATATGAAAAGCAAGTGACTATAAATGTTAGAACAAAAGTTATTTCATCTGTCAGGTACTCAGGTCTTCGAAATTAATATATTATATTTTATTTTATCATAGTATAGTGCATCATATTTTCCTAACAATAGTCAATAATATTGTTCTGTACACCTAAAAAGTTTCAGTAAAAATATTTACACAATAGGTATTTTTAGATCAAGATTCAAAATTTATAAAAAAAAAAAAATGAACAAATACAATATGCATATCAATGAACATTTAAATACAGTTAGTATGCTCATTGTCATTGAATCATAATCTTGACATATAAGGTACACAATAATATAATACAATATGTATGTTTTCATAAAATCATACAGCCATATAGGTACTCGGCCATAAACTAATAAGTAATTTATTTTTCCTTTGACACCGTGGGTATACCTAATATAATAAATATCGTACACACATGTACAGTAATGCTGCAGTACCGTTAAATATTAAAAGGCTTATTTTTAAATCCCGCGTAATAGCACGTTTGGCTAAAAACTGGGATTAACCGTTTTTGGACAATAAAGAGCAAACAAACCGTTTTATCCCGCCGAATATAATGTATACATATATATATATATGTATAATAATAATACAGTATAATATCTATAAAACAATAGTCCCGTATTCCCGTCTAAATCACTTTTAAACCTCTCCTGGACAAATATATCCAAACCGATAACAGGTTATTAATGTGGATGACCGGATGGGGGAGTGCGTCCATAATAATATTATTTAAAAATATACGCCAAAGCCCGCCGCCGCCGTATAAAATACAATTTATTTTTTTCCCAAGAGTGCCTACCGTTTTAATTATTCATGGTTGTCGTAATGAATTTATGTTATTGGTCCTGAGTGATGATACACACACGCACACACACACACACACACACACACACACGATATCGTTGAAATGTGTTTCCATACTTTTTTTTACCGACTTGTGATGATGCAGTCCACCTGCAAAAACGCGACGTTTAGCACGTGTAATAAAATAAACAATAATGGTTTGCGGTCTTACAAGCTGCAGGTATGCGATCGCTTTTTTTTCGCATACTTGCCCATCGATCCTTATCCCGCTCCCCGTGTTACCCAACGACATGACTATTGGATCGTGAGTGTCTGAATGTTGGTGCCTGCAGTGACACACTACCCGCAGCGAACGTGTGGGCGGCGCAGCTGATTCTGCAGTATAATAAATAGGTACGCACGCCAGACGCGTCACTACACAAAATAATACATGCATTGATATTATGATGTAGATTTGAATATTATATATTTTTATCGCCATTACAATATCGCAACGATTCGGTGTGAACTAGCACGTGACCCGTGGGCGACTTCGTCAAAAGTTAAAAAAAAAAGAAAAAAAGACGAATGCTGTGTGCTATACCGTCGCCGTCGATATTTTCTGTTTTTTCGTTTTTTTTTTTTACTGCCACCGGCTTACGCAATCATCGTTGAAGGTGTCATAAATAATTAATAACAACAGGGTGATTGTTATTATTTCATTTTTTTTTACTACTCGTGTGTGTACGGTGAAACCGCTGCCTTAACGGACACCTGTTTAATGTATAATTATATACCAGACACGTCTCTCGGACGGACAATATGATAATGTCCCGGCAAATAGATAGGTATTTTAATGTAAAAACTAGAACCCTGTCGGGCCTGTCTATAACGGACACTTTTGGCGGACTCGTGACTGTCCGTTATATACAGGTTTCACTGTATTGTATTATATATTTATATACCTACGAGCTCTATAATTCTGCGTTCGCCGTGAATAAATGAATCACCGAGATAGGCAATCCTGCACCTGCGGTGGATATAGAATAACTTATTGCTACTAGGTAATGAAAAATTCGTTTTTTTTTTATTGAACCAATTGTGAGTAGAAATAAATGAATATGCGGTTATGATTTTAATATTATTAATAGGGGGTAAGCCACCCTAAAATAACTGATTCAATCAAAACCTTCTTTGATCGTCAAAATCAGTTAAGTATTTATTGATTCTATAAGCCTCAGATATACACTTAGCCTTTCATTTAATATAATAGCTGTTACCCGTGGCTTCTAATTCTGAATATCTCTAATACTCTTACTTACCGTCCACGGGATTCCAAATATTAGGTATGTGTGCAAAATTTGGTGTAATTGGTACAGTTTCTATTTTGCTTTAGTTAAAATGTTCTTAATTGTTTTTTGTCAAAATCGGTCAAGTATTTTTTTAGTATTAAATCTCGATCATACACTTTTCCTCTAGTATATTATAGCTATTATTACTCAATTTTACATTTATATAATATAGAATAATGACCTGTGTGACTGTTATTAATTAAAAAATGAACTTTGAAATAAATGCTTACACTAATCCGATAGATGTCTCATTTAATCCATTGCTTCAAGAATATATATTGAAGTTGATGTTATTAAATGGATTTTGCTCAATATATCCCAGCCATGAACAAACTTAAAATTAAATTTAAAAAATGGAGGAATCGGTTTTCTATATAGTAGGTTTTGAGAGAATTCGTCGTCAAAATGCGAGAATTATTATGCTAGCTATTAGACACTCACGCGGACACAAGTATTTTTTTCATCCCGTTCCAAACGTTGTCGCGTGTATTTTTTTGGTTTGTGATTGCTGAAAAATTTACCAATCAAAGTTTAACTACGGTTGACTTTTATTTTATGTACTAATCAATTAGTATTTGTTAAATGTATAATGACATAATATGGTAATCATTATAAATGATATTGTATCAGTTTTTTTTTTATATACGTTTGATGTTATTAGAATTTCTTAGTTTTCCAACCAATCCAACCAGTATTTTTTGTTGTGTCGTTCAAAGTAATTATAAAATCAAAATAGAATAAGGTATCGGAAGAATAAAAAATACTGATATTAGGACCGAGATCTCGAGGAACTGTCAATATTAATTCAAGTAGGTAACAATATAATATACATGCTGAAATGACAATCGATGCTTATGCATATTTCCCACTGTCGACATTTTACAAATTTACAATATTGATAAAATAAAATTTAAAAAGTGATCTATACTGTCACATACGATTTGGAAGGCCCGGTATGTTTTTTTCAGTGTCTAACCATGTGTGCGGTGCAGCATGAAAAAATATACAAAACTCATATACATATACACAAAATAATAAATAGGTCGTGTATCTGTGTGCGTGTGCGCATTCGGCTGCTTTAAATGAAACAAAAAAAAATAAAAACAATATATACAATATATATCATTACAATGTGCCACTGAGGCAGTTGCTGGGCTTGAGTATCATTATAATACGAGTATAATGTATATTAGTAATTATAGTGGATAGACGGACCCGGCGATGAGTCAGGTTTTGCAGTCGTAGCGCCTTGTTTGAATTACAATACCATACAATATACTTACACTTTATCGTTATCGTTATTATTATTATTATAATACATATTTTGACAATTGACTTTTTAGATTGAAATTTAAATATAATGTTCGTGGTTCACGATTAGTGATTGTTTTCGACAAATGAAATGCCCCGCAACGGTCAATAATATATTATATTTTGTATTTAAAGTATGGGTAAAGTGTGCATACACAGAATGTATTAAATGGTAAGATATAATATTATATGTACTTCATATTTTATTTTTACATATTATTATTATTATTATATTTCGGTTACCACGCTTACCTTTACCTGTTTATTTTACCTTAGGTTTTTTGTTTAAAATATATATGTATATATATACATATTATACGTTCTATAGACCATAATATTAATATACGACTATGTTCAGTTCTAATTGTATTATTTTTATTGTGTTAAAATATTACATCTTTTGACTTTGAAAATCAATACGCGCCCATATTGTTACAACAAGGTATATTATAATACATATTATGTAATATTGTGTTTTACTCGGGTCGTGCAATGCATGTCCATTTCATTATTTATTAATTTATAAAATTAAGTATGATTTGTCTATAAGGTAATAGTGTGATACTATTAATTATTATGATCAACTGTTTTACTTTTATTTGCTTATTTTTCATAGAAACATTATCAATTATAATAATTATTATTACACGCTAATACACTATTGTGGGCGCTGTATTAAATTAAAATATTCGAAAAAAAAATTAATTTACGTTTTAACATTTGTTAACAGTCGTTGGTTTTTCAAATCGAGTTTCTTTTTCTGCACTTCGTCAAAAATGTCGGAAGAAAAAATATGTCTGTCCAAGTGGTTTTTGTGCTACTTGAATTTATTCAGGTTTATTAAAAAATACAAAAACGGGAATAATAATATAGTGGTTGTATACTGCACATTGTAATTTATTAAAAAATAAATATTCGCATAAAACTCTGAGACCGATAAAAATCCATTCGAACCACGAGGGCGTAATATTTCATTTTCCCCCTTTGAGTTTTTGGTTTACAAGCTCTTAAGAAACCTTTTAATTTTTATCACGCTTTTACGTTGCTAGGTAACATTTAAAATTAAAATCCCAAATAATTTTACCCCCTTTGTATTATTTTGGTTCTTTAGAGGTTACTTATATTGACTTATACTCTAAATTCTAAATTCTTGAAAGAGTAAAATAAAATACCATTGATTGTTTTTCCGATCGTATACATTTATTGCACAAAATGTATTTTTTGCAGACCACCCAAATTGGTCAAATGCATTGTGCTGGAGGGTGTTGTGTAACATTACATTTAAAATAAACGCCTCAGAAAGAAAACATAATATACTTGTTCACCTTTACTTCCCAGTACAATAATCCTAGGCTATTATACAGTCGTTGGTATGAAAAAATTGGTGATTTAACTTCCTAAAAACATATAGGTATATTTTCTATAAATTTAACATTTGGTGGCGGTAGTCTTTTATGTAACTCATCTGTTCTTTGAATATAATTAAAATTAAAATATGTTTACGCCAACATAGGTAGATATAACAGGTGGTAGAATATAAACAATTTGGGATATGAACATAAAAGGTTAATCGCCATGCCATACATGCATACTATAACTTGCTCAAAATAATTTGAGTAATTTAACTATTGTTATATTTTTAATTAAAAAAAAATATATACATAATACGTATTATACGTTCATCATTGTTATTTAAATAAATTATACTTTTGGTTAGAATTATAGCAAAACTATGAGCGAACGGTGTGCACCGTGTACTTAACCTAACAACATCATTAATTTATAATAATAGATGAATTATAAGTTCTAATATAATTTATAAATTATTGCAGTTAATTGTTAACAAGAAGTAATTAGTTAGGTATGAATCAACAAAATATGGTAGTTATGTATTTTTTTCTTAATCATTATTGCCGAGTGCCCGAGTATACGTCCCTACCTATATGGACAGCATTAGATGAACTCGGTGCGAACACGCGTGTTTATACTTAAAGTAAGTATATAGTACTTATTTCAAGTGATGGAATAATAAATAGTTTTTTTATCATTAAATTAAATGCGTACAATAATCACCACAGTTTAACTTTAATTACTGTTGAGTGTTGACCGTTGTATTTTCTCAGAATCAGGTGTTTGCAGTTCAACGGCTCAACACCAAAAACATTTTACATTATTTTAGCGGCGAATTTAAAATACCGATATATAGCTACATAATAATGGTATCATGTGAGAAAATTATTATCACTCGATGTAAGTTTAATTAATCTAATATGAACATTGGCACTTAATACCTAATAGCACATGATGGGTAAAAGAGTAAACGAAAATAACATATCAACTATAAATTATAATGACAGGTGTTTTATATTTTATAGCTAATTTAACATAACAAAAAAAAAATAGTAGGCACATTTTTTTAAAATTATGTTGGTAATGAAAACGATATCATATTATGTAAATCATTTTTTTTCTCTAAAGTTAGTGTAGGTAATAATCAAAAAATGACCAAACGTTTTATTATTCTCTTTTACAGTTTTACCTACCTACTCGCTGTCCCTAAATTATATTCTCGTTTCCAGTATAACTATAATATAATATATAACACATACGCACAAGTGCATAATATTAATATCATTCAGACTCGTAGTATGTAATTATTTTATATTATCATAATGTGCTATGAATGATTTGTAAGGAATAAAATAACATAATAATAACGTTTACTCTATTTTTCAGGACTTCCGGTTCAAATTGTTCACCACGCGAATACCAATAAACAATATACGATAATATGTGTATAATATTATCGCAGTATATTATAATATGTGCCTGTATGGAAAATACCTGCTACTGCGATGAGACATAATGAGTATGACCATTGGTTTTATAATAATATAATATACTATAGTAATAGCATAATACTATATAATATTATTATAAAATCAATGGTATGACTCAACTTGGGAACCGTCACAGTCGTCGCGGTTGCTTTCGTGTAGGTACAGTCACATTCACTTATCAAGAAAACTGAATGTATATTCGCGTAATTTGATGAATCACTAGGAAAAATGTATAACAGAATTGCACGGAAAATATAAGCAAAAACCAAACTTGACATAAT
Organism: Metopolophium dirhodum; assembly: GCF_019925205.1. Taxonomy (NCBI): domain Eukaryota; kingdom Metazoa; phylum Arthropoda; class Insecta; order Hemiptera; family Aphididae; genus Metopolophium; species Metopolophium dirhodum. The sequence goes on along the minus strand of NC_083567.1, from coordinate 33,576,442 downwards.
TTTTATTTTTTTTTTTTGGTAGGTATCTACCTATTCTTATAGTCTTATATATGTTTTTGTTTTTCACAAAATATTCAATCATTAAATACACATTACACAAATGGCAGATAGGCCATTTAAATTGAATTATTTTTCTCTTAAAGTTCATTGCTCTTCCAACATTTTTTTTTAGTATGACGTGTCGAGCTCCAGTTACTCAGTACCATATCGTTACATTTTACATAGTATGTATATATATATATATATCGAGTATAAGCATATTAATATGATAATAATTCATGTACCTAGAATATATCTGTTGCTTTGATTATTTTTTTATGTTTTTTGGTAATATCCTAGATATATTATTATTTTTTAATATACATTTTTAAGTAAAAATCCTATAAAGCGAGCTGCATCATATTGTTTGTGTCGTTACAATTGTTATTTTTTGCACAAACAATTAATGCAGTTTACTCATTGACTGATAATAATAGTTCAATTAAAATTACATACAATTAACATAGTTCTTGGCTTCCTGGCTCCTGCATCTAATTATTTTATGTTGAAATATTTTTACATACAACAACTATTAATTCTATAGTCCAAAAAACCTATATAATTTGGATGTATACTTATTCATGGGGATAAATGATTATAGATAGAAACATTTCTTTTTTTTTTTTGAATGGCCATATAAATAAAATTATTAATTACATTTCCGTTATTTAGTTGCTTTGAACGCTTCAATGTTATAATAAATGCCTAGTACCTGATAAAAATCCCTTTAAAAAACCAATATGGACCTACGAGCACTAATTATGGGGCGATGCCAAAATCCCCAATCTGAACAAAATTACAGTCATCAAAATATTAAGAAGGTACCTTCAGAAAAAGAACAAATTCCTTGCCATACCTACAATCACAACCTTCGTCCTTCACGCTATATTGCATCCAAAAACTTTTCAGAAAAAAGCGAAAAACTTATATAAGAAATTCCGGTCTCATCTTGGCACTCATACTGATCCCTTAAGGATTTCGATAAATAACAATAAATAAAAGAAAACATTATTTGCTTTGACAATTATTAACGACAGCTGAAGGGAAGAAATGTCTAGAATCGTGTTATTGATATATATATTATTATTGTTATTATTGTACAGGGAAATAATGAAGACACCTGCAGTGTAAGATTTGAAATGTTACCTGTCGTGTAAATATTTTCTGAAATGATAAACCCAAATATATAGAATGACGTGTAAACACTACATTACACACACACACACACACACACGGTAGAGTTCCCCAGGGTCTATATGCATTTGGGAAACAATTGATGCCTAATAGAAGTTTTCACTTGGCTGCGTTCTATATAGGTACTTATACATCGTTTCAGCGAATTGCGTTTGATTCTTCTTTTTATTTCTATCTCTCCCAATGACGTATGGTTATATCACACTTATAAATATGTATGTAGACAAGATTAAGAGACCAATCGAGAGAGAGAGAGAGAGAGAGAGAGAGAGAGAGAGAGAAATATGGGAGAAACAAAAATAAAAAAAGTACCTAATAAGAGAGTGAAACACGTTTATACGACAACTCGTTATTTGACTCCGAGTTCAATACAGTGATAAGGAATTACTGGGCATTGAAGTGTGAAACGCTGAAATAGTGGTTTAGTATAATATATACCCTGTTTTCGGTTGTAGCATACCGTTCAAGTTCAAATCTAATATAAATAATATTTTTTAAATAATAATACATTTGGCACAAGAACGCCCGCCGTAAAGGGCTTTAACCTGCAAACTTCAGCTATAACAGATTTAGAAATAATTTTCCCCATTGTTTAATAATATAATATAGAAGATTTTCAAAAAGCCGTGTTGAACTCTGTTAGTGTTTATCAGACAGCTGTTACCCGTTGTTGGCACTTCCGTATGGGGGGGGCTTGCTGTGTTACAGTTATGTGGACCTAACCTGGGAAATAATTATCTCTATGTTCTTTTTATTTTACTCTGATTGTGTGTACTTTTATTGACAATAATCGTAAAAGCGCTTAAAGGTGTCATAAACACAAGTTTATATCAATACACTAGAACATCGTACCTGCAACCGACTATCGATTTAGTCATATTATATATAGATAAATTTGTTTTGATAATTTTGATAATATTTAACATTGTTGCCGAACTTTTTTCGGGTCGATTGTCAACAATTTGTAATCCAAGTTTTATAAAAAAATGGCATAACATTTATTAAAATCAGGCGGGTATTTTGTTAGGTTTATTGAAACACAAGCAGCATTCACTTCATCCATCAGTGTGGCAATTTGGAAAATAAAATTTCACAACTTACTATAATATATTATGTTGATCCGAATATTGAGTGTGTATATCATGAAATGAGCTACTTTGTTCAATGTTTAAAATGTATATATATATGAGTTCCAAACTTTCAACATTTTATAATTGATCATTTTATTGTTTAGAAATAATAAAGAATTTTTTCACTATTTTTTTTTCATAAAATGCAAGATATAACTGTCGAATAAATCAAATTATTTTTCGTGCGGTTTATTTTTGGCAAACTGGCTACTTTTGGCACGTGTACCATATCCCATAAGTTTATTAACCCTATAATATATAATATATAAGTAGGTATTATATATGTATTTATACCTTCATATTGACACTCAATAATATACCTGTGTATCGATAAGATTGATGATCCAAAATATTCACGTTATTTTTCATTCAAAGAAACTGAATTCTTTAAGTTTCCTGCGTGGCTGCGTCATACCTACGAGGTGTATTCAACTTCCAACTATACCGGAATAAAGGAAAAATCTAAACAGTTGTTCGTCATTTAATAGTATGAAAATTCTTCTGGGAGGAAAACCGTTTGAAATTGAAGTCACCATTCAAGTTACCTACTGGTTCCGTAAAAATCACATTGCACCTTGTTACTGAGAGGAAGGATTTGAAAAAAACTTGTGCCAAAAATGTATGTGGAAGAACGGCTTTTATGTAAGAAAATAATTTATATCCTGCTGTAAATAAATATTTAAATTATTTTCAATTTTTGTGCATTTTAAGATTTTTCATGATATAGAAAACTTACTTGTTGAAAAACAACTATTTTTTTTCTGAATAAAAAAATGTTGAAGCCAATAATGTTTTTTTTTACTTTCTTCTAAACTTAAGATAAGACCAGATAAGATTTAAACCAGAAATTAGAAGTATGACCGATTTAATATGCTTTTTTTACAATTTTTACGATGACTCTTTGGCAAAAAGAGTGATTTATGCGCGATCAAGGATGAGATAATAATATTATAATCGGTGGGTTTGCTTGCTGTAATTTAATAATTTAGTTTGGCGTAGGTGTCGCGCGCGTCTTGTATGCATATTTGGTAGATATACTCGACAAAATTAGTCAAACGTAATAATTCAAAAAAAAAAAAAAAAATGTATTTAAGTAATAAACATCTACACGATAAGTTGTATATAAATAGTAGGTACATGAAAAAAATATAATATGAAGAAAAAAAATAAACCGGTCGACAAAATTGTTTGGCTAGAAACATGTCAATAACTAACTGGTCTCAAGGCTAAACTCACGACTATACAATAAGAGACCTTTTCACGACAATTTTAGTGACCGAACATTTTTAAACCATATGTTAACAATATATTATTATAATGGCCAGGCGTCGTATACGATAAACCATCACAAACGTTATATAACTTATAACAATATGCGCATCATTCGTGATTTGTCGTTGGGACGAGGAACTACGTATCGTTTTTGCGGAAAATTATAGCTAATGTGGTTTTAAATTTAAACTGCATTGCGTGCAATATTGTACGTCTGCCGCCCAAACCGATTCGAGATTGGGTCGTCGTTTGGTTCGAGTCGGCGGCGGTTCTGGTGAAATGAAAATGATATGCAAAAATCCCGCGTATTTTCGTGTTGTTTTCGCGCAACATAAGTTTCAATTTCGGAAGGGTATACATATGCGAACAGATAGAGGAAAACGTTTGAAATAAAAGTCATTCCAAATCGTAAATAGTGCGAGACCTTAAGGCGCGTATTTTCGCGTTAAACCTTCTGGCTGGAGCCAGAAAACGGACTGATAAAAGAAAGAGGGGAAACGGCGTAATCGTTTAACGGAGATGGAGATCTATCTTTATGGTATAGCTAAATCACACTGCGAGCGTATATTCTCAATATCTGCAGCGGGACTTGAATATTATAAGATTATGTTATATACCTATATATATATATATTATACGCACACACATGTACTGTAGTTGGCCACAAAACCCACTCGGAGGGTGCGAAAAGAAATTCGTTTGAATAAGCGATGAGCCGAACGTTTTCAATAACGCGTTTAAAATCTGCAGCCAAGACTTAATAAATCGTTCAAACTGTATAAAATAACGCTGAAACAATAATAATAATAATAATATATGATCCGAAACCGGAGTGGGTAATAATATTATACGGGTGCGTCGAAATAATATTGATGTACAATATTATAATAATATTATCAAAAACTTATAAAATTAAATTGATATTAATGCATAAACCGCGATTATACACACTACGCGTACTATAAAGAATACCATATTATACTATACGAGTTCAAATTCTATACGTAGGATTTGTTCTACGGTATACGCAGTAATACGTATTATTATTGCAACGATATCCTGTAAAATTTGAAGTTTAAATAATTAAGAAAGTGTACATCATGATATTATAATATAGTAAGTCGGCGTACGGTTCATTGCTTATCACTATTACAATAATCACTACCTGTTGCACGTGTGCGCGGCTGTGTATGCATAATAATTTAATATAGATACGTCATAATATTATCGATATTGAGATCGCGAAATGTCACCGCAAACGTCTCGAACCAATTAAAAAGGTCAATAACTCTCGCCGTACATATTATAATAAACACGATATAAAATATACGTATATAATAATATAATACATATTGTATAATGCTCGGTGCCGACTACGACCCGTTTGATATCGGTCCTGCCGCGAGGTCACGACAACTACAACTTGCACACGTGCACCAGCGACGTATTATTATAAATTATAATATATTATGCCATTCGAACTGCCGTGATATAATATATAAGTATAATATTTATTGTTATAATATACTCGATCACGACCGCCGTCGTCATTTCGACGTACCCACAACTGTAGATCCGAAAATTTACGAAAAATACGACCGCGCAGTCCTATACTTATAGGTATGATATTATGGCAATCGGTCAATGTGGCATAGTACCTATATATTTGTGGTTGCGAGCAGAATGTCTTGTTTTATTTGTTTTTATACCGCAAATGTGTAAAAAAATTAAATGAATATGATAAAATATATTAAACAGTGTCGTTCTTCGACCAAAATCATCGGTTAGGTATCCCACAACCTGTCTTCCATGTCGTTTGCATAATTAGTAATTATTACTTCCCACCGAATGATGTGAAAGACGCCAATGCACGCGTTACGTATTATGATCACGGTCCATATAACATAAGCACCACCTCTAATTGTTTAAGCCATATATAAATTATTATATAATATATTGTTATACAATCATCCCTGTAAAAAACGCATTTTTGATCAACAAAGACTAAAGCATAAAATAATTATCAGTGTTCATTTTAAAAAATCAGTTTAATATTATGATAATACATTTATTCTACAAGTTATTACTTTTTAGTTATTACCTGGTATGCAAATGCTTCTAAATCCAAAAACGGACTCGGGACTCGTATCTAGCATTTATTTTTATTTTTTGTAGGATGTATAGTTATTGAAAAGTATCAAACGAACATTCGTAAGCAGCAGAACCTAATACCGTAATAACTACCTAGGTATTGTGTCAACTAAAACCAACAAATAATTTTTAACAGTCCACTTTCAATGCACCCATACAGTTCTTACAACACAAAAAATAAAAAATAAAATGTTATAATTTTACCAGAGATATTAAATATGAATACAATATATTGATATGAATTATTAACATTGCGTCATCGCGTAGTAGCTTATAAAATAGGAAAATATAATATTTGTATGGTGTCCGTTCGAACAAAAATACATCGTATCAGTTTTCGCTCCGTTCGGAGTCTAAGACATAGCGTTTTCGTCGACGTTACAATACGCAATTTAAGAGACTACATTTTAAAAGGGGTCGAGTCTCCAGATATCCATGTTCTTTATGGCGATAAGACATTAAAACGACACTTACCTGCCGATACGGATTATCCAGGACGACTCGACCTTTCGATATTACTAGATACCTGTGTTCAGTGTTCGTTTTCCAATGTCGGACGGGCATGTTGCGACGGCCGACGTGAGGTCACGGACGCGTTTCACGTTTCGGCGGACCGTAATCGTAAAACAAAACATAAAAACAATATTGTTGCCCATTATATTTATATCATTATGAATAGTTATATTATATTGTGTTATGTTATTATTACTATTATAATATTACGATTGTAGCGAAAAAAATATAATACAAATAAATACACCTATTATGTAGGTTCCGCCGACCGTTCTTTACACTTTTCTCGTCTACGGATCGACCAGCGGTTGTGATATATTATATTTTTATGATCGGTAAAATAACAATATTACTATCGTTCAGTTTGCATATAAATACAGTACATACAATACATATGTGTGTAAAAACTATGTACCAATATAATATATTATATACCACGACCACGATGGTCGATCGCCCCCTACGCAGTGCGTAGGTCAACAACCGGTTCTCACTTGCATATGATATTATATATATACGCGAGCGTGCACACACACACACACACACATACACACACTTGTTATGAATTATACAACAACTGACGGTGAACGGTTTTATGACAAAAATTTTACACCGAAAGAAATTCTCCGCCGCCACCACCGCCAAACCGCCGTGGGCCACAACTATATAATAATGACATCGCCGATCTCGAAATGTGTGAGAAAAAAAATTTAAAAAAAAAAAAAACAAAACAAAAATTTACCATCATTTTTGTCTTCCCGACTTCTCGATGTTTTTCGGCATTATATTATTTTCATGTTGTTTTATTACTATTTTGATCTGTGAAACGTTTATGTTTTCATTATTCTACGTGTTATTACTTATTTTTATTTTGTATTTTTTACGATCGATTTAATACTATTTTTTTTTTTTTTTTTTGAAAGCATAACACCCGACACGATAAGCCGAATGTCTTTGAACGAACCGTGGTATGCAGTTAAAAAATAAAACACTTAGCTTACTCAATAGTAATAATAATAATAATATTATATTATAAACTTTGTACATTTCTCAATATCTGGTTACGACTTTACGAGTAAATATTATATATTACATACATACATAAACAAATAATAATACTTATATTTCTGGAAATAATTTATGAATTTACATTTTGACCTTGAGATGCTGCAGGTTTAATGGGCTTGTGGAATTATATACGTTACTCGTAATATATTTTGATTGCCTTAAAATAAAATGATAATAATCATGTAACCTATACAGGAACAGCGAACAAAAATAACGATTTCGTAGGTTTTAATTTTTATTATTAGTTTATTTGAAATAAAATCAAACAATCGTTGACGAATATCAATTAATATCTATAGACACGTTATTATTACTAAACGCGGAATATTGGAAAATAAAATGCACGAGTCCAAATCATTATGGGTTTTCGTTTTCCGATGCTTCGCCCAACACGGACAACCTAACCGATATTGGATGCGCGTGTATATAAAATAACGTGTGATGGTTTATTTTGATATAATATTATATTATATTAATATTATTGTGTACGAGAGAATATAATATTGCAGACGAATAATTCAACGACAAAAAACGTTACACGTGCAGTGCACGGCATTTCGCTAAGATTTATTGCGTACTTTTGGCATTTCACATGCAAATTGAACATTGTGTCTTAGATTTTATTGTCATTTACGAGAATCGTGAAAAAATAAATATCCTTCCAGACAAAGTGTTATGTCATCGGCGATGTGCGTTGAATGTTTATAAATAGACATTACTTACTATTATTCGCCACATAAATCTCTTACTTCCGTTTTTCGTTGAACATGTAAAACATAATATTATATAAATATCACACAATATGATATTATGTAAGTGTGATTTACACAATTTTACAGATCGAGACTAAATTGTGTGAACCTATATTATATTATCATATTATAGTAAGATTAGTATACATGCGAATATATTATAGCCGTATGGGTGGTTAACATAATATTATAGTCGTGAATAAAAAAACAATCATGCATTGAGTTGGAAAAATAAACTAGATCGGTGATTATAATAGTGAATAACAAGAAAATAAGAATTTACAAAAAAAAAAAAAATGCATTAATTAAATAGTTTGAAAGGTGTAAAAAATAACGGCGTTTAATAATACCCAACTTGCAGAGTTTTACAATAATATGTATAACGATCATTATTATATTGATTATATATATTACTGCCTATCTGAAGTAATGTTATGTCAAAATTCACTAATCACAAAATATACAATACTCAACAATGCGTTATCTTATCAACATAAATGTCCTGCAATTATTAGGATTCCTGATTTTCATACTAAGCTGCGCCTCAGTGGCTCAGTACGATAAGTGTTTAATACAACTTAAAAGAGTTAAAAAAAACATAAGATTTATAAAAAGGTAGGAATATACAGGATAAAGAGAAAATGTGACTGGACACATTTCTAAAATTACCACTATTTAAATTAAACCGTCTATACCTATGCATCGAATGGCTATTAAAATAAAAAAAATAAAATGAAATATTTGATCGTTTTCTTTTTTTTTTTTGGAATTCCTTATATGAATACAATTTAATTTATTTAAATTAGCTTACAATAATATTGTGACTATATAGTATTAAAAGACGAAATTCGATAAAATATTTAGATGATTAGAACCGGAACTTTCCGAATATTTTCAGTGGTAGATGTCTACACATTATTTTTCTATGCATTTCGGAATTTGCCACCTTTTGTTCGCCAGTTTTGGGAAATGCTAGCGACCATCTCGTTATTAAATATTAAATTTACTATTTTATTTATTTATTTATTTTCACTGTAACTTTGTAAGGAGAAAATCAAGATCAAAAATTGTAGAACAAAATTAAATTAACGTCAAGTACTAAAATATTGTGATGATTGATACGGAATGACGATACGGTATTACCTATACAAGAAAAAATTAAAAACATATTGTTATTCTCGTAATATAATCTTTATATATAGGTATACGTATATACTTTAAACATGTATAGTGATTTTTCGCTTCTATTCTAATTCTGTAAATTAATATGTACCAAAAGTCAAAACGAATATTAGGGGTATACCGTATTCTACGGCTTGTGCGTATGAACGTAGAGTTATTTATTTATTTATTTTTATACGACTTCAATCATTAATCACGATGCCCAAAATATAATAATACATTATTCCAGTCGCTTCCCGTGTTACCCAATTATTTGTTTTTCATCGTAAAAAAATGTAAATCCTAGCCGTTTAATGTTTACTGATTCCAGTTTACATATTATATTATGTATATACGATTCGACTAAAAACGAGTAGTCAACAAACTCGTAATGTGTAGTGGCCACATATCTCGTAGGTCACTATAACGACGTGGGTATAATATATTTTAATGGTGTACGCGTAGAGCATTAGATATACAATTTACATTATTTTAGTAAACTCATATTACATGTACCGGTATTAAAATTTAGAAAAAAAAAAAACTATAGCATATTCCTAGAATTTCGTTAACCAGTATTTACTGGCCCCGAGATCACATCCTGTCCTGCAGATATACATTTATGTTTGAGCTGTAAGTCGTATAATTTATTCGTAATTTATGTACGGGAACTATCTTAACAATATTTTGATGTACTCAAACACTTAAATCGTGTATTTTAGTACGACTATATACCCAGATTTAATTATTCCGTACCTATACAAGATCAATATTGGTTTGGTTATATTCGTATGATTCGGAAATATTTTTGCATATTTTATAAATTTCGTTTCAATTTTAATTAAATAGTAATTGGAGGGAGTATTAGCTTTTTATAAAAGTTACTATGAAATATTCAATATACATTTTTTCTGTGGTTGATTCATGCGTGTTTTATTAACTTTGTATAAAACTTCAAGTAGGTTATACATAATTAATTAAATACCAAGGTAAATAAAAAAATAATAATAATGGTTTTCTTCAAAACGTAAAATAACTACCTTTTTAAATATTATTAAAATTGTATAAAAATCAACTGGTATTCCATCAAGTATAAATTAGTTTGTTAATTTTAATGGAATGTAATTAAATTGTACATTATTTTATATACATACCCAATATAATACGTAGATATCTATTTACCTACCTCAATTAAGTCGTTTTTATCAATATTTATTAAGTTACCCACTTTTTATTTTATTTTTTTTTTTTGGTTTGAATGAGTCAGCTGAAAGCAATAATTGGTTTTTTATCTAAGCAAAAGGGTCTAAACTCAAAATATATTATACATTATATTTACTATACGTGATACCTACGTATATTGTAAATTAAATACTAATGATACAAAAAATATATTATATTATGCGAGGTTTGGAATTTTTTTGGTAGCATTACATTGTCAAATTATAGAATATTACAATGGAAATATGTATAGTAAACCGAGTTTTACTCAGAATATGACAATAAAATAATGTATATATTTCGTTTTATTCGCGTGCTATTTTTTATTCAAATATACCTACGTTGTATAATAATATAACAACGGGGCAACGCATTTGTTTGAAAATATGACGTTCTCCCGTTTAAACTTTAAATAAGTCATGTTATTCATCAAAAGTATGGATTCACTTGAAAACGGTTGAATAGCATAATAATAAGTTACCCTTTGAGAACGCAATTGGATGACGTCAATTTTTGGAATGCCACACTATTTTGAAGGGGGAGCTGAGACCTTAAAAATATAATTCCAAAAATCGTCCATTAAACTTTATGATATAATATAGGACGAAAATGAGCATTTCTCAATAGGAGACACATACAATTGAATTGAAAAAGAACCGTTAGTGATGAATGCGCGATGGAAACGACGGAAAATATTAAATAACGACTGTACATTACTGGTCGAAGTCAGAACGACGGGCTGGCTTCGTTATTTTAATTATTTTTCTCGGCGTATATATTTTGCTATACGTATTATAACGCAATCTGAATGTCTGATAGCCAACATAAAACGGTATTACGGCCCTTTAATACGGTGAAGTGTACAATAATAGTCAAACGGGCTAAAAGCACGTACAGCGTCTTCGCAGATTTTGTCGAAAATTAACGATTTAAATCGTTTTGCGACAGTTTCCGGTCCATTATTATCGTGTAGCGATCGGATCGAGTAACTTATTTTCCGCGCCTGTTCCTTTTTCATTAATTCGGCTATGGTACTGTTACAGTAACCTGACCGGATTTTTCATCAATAATAAATATTATGAAAAATGTAATAATTATTATTGTTATCGTGTATAATATTATTATTGCGGAAACGTATTTTACAGAGAGTATATATTATTATAAACTCTTCTGACGCGCTCGCGTTTCCCCGACGGTACGCCGCCGATTTACATTATTTTCAAACTCCGGCGAGTTTAAATAATATACCATATTATTATTATTATTATTATTATCGTGTACCCGTGTACATTGTACGTGTGGTTTGTAAATAAAAATAAAACGCTTTTCCGCGAAACCTTCGTTTTCTTCTCTTCTTATATGCGTGCTGCAGGGTTTATATACCGATGTTGGTCACCGAAGGGACGTTAACACTATTACCGACCCGTCGAGTGATTTCTCAGCCTCATCGTTGTATACATACCTATATATATATATGTGTGTGTGTGTGTGTGTGTGTGTATCGTATACCTTTATATTATGTACAACGACTGCTGCCGCCGAACCTTCCCCGCCCTCCCAGCCAGTTGGCAGTAATTGCTGGAACCGTATCAGCGGCACTCAGGGATCATTTCTCTTCGATTAAATCGTGCGCAGCTGAGGGGGGTGCTATCTGATTCTGCGCGTGCACCTCTCCTTCCTATGCATGTATATATATATGATGTACCTCCATCACCCCACCATCACACGCCATGCCGACTACTTCTCACCCGCCAGCAAATGCTGCTCAGCCGAATGAAACTATATATCCGAGGGGTTGTCGGTTGTATGTACACATTTGTGTGTGTGTGTGTGTTTCATATAATATAGGTACCGCAGTTGTCGTAAGCCAAAGGGTTTCCCAAAATGGGTAGGGAATTTAAAAACCCAGAATCACATCGGATCGTGCACAATATTATTACCTATATTGTCAGTAATACTTTAATTATTAAAATAATATTGGAACAACATAATAATTATTTCAAAATCAATTCGTCCGTTTTTAAATTTTATATTTTCCCTCTGAAATGCGTTGTTAAGTATATACCTAGCACTAAACTAAATAAGGGCCACTAGGTTAATATAAGGTATCAACTATATAAAGTAACTTTTTATTTCATAATTAATTGTATATAATACATAAACACGCAAAAATTACAATAAAACTCCGTTTAGGGAAATAGTAGTACACTATAAATTATTTTAGGGTTCACGTATGTTGTTATTATTTTTCACTTTTAAATAAACAGTTTAATACTGACAGCAATTCGTTTTATGTTGTGTAAATACTCGCATTTCATAATAATGTGAATAATATATTATAGTAAACTTATAAGAGTAAATTTACATGCAGTTTTTTAACATTTTATTTTTATATATAGTATTAAAGGTTTAAAAAAAAAGGATTCGGAGAAAAAAGTTTCAAAGTATCAAAATGATGTATTTCAATCAAAATAAAACTATTTTAATTTGCATTCAAAACTTAAAATACTTGCCAAACAACGTGGGAATTAATTAGGTATACATATTTGATATATCATAACTTGTAACGCTTTTTGTAGGTATAGGAGTAAACACTCTGAAAATATTTTAACTTTGGCAAGGTAATCGGAACGAATTTAACATGGTAAATAAAAATGCCCTAAAAGAAGTTAAATATTAAGGGTAATGTGTGTATACTACATGTATATTTTCTGAGCATACTATAAATAAATTTATAAAAAATCAAACTAAACATACATACGAATAAACATTATGTAAGCTCAACATTCAACTAATATTTTTTAAATTTTATACTGGTTTGTGTTTAAATAAAAAAAAATGAACAAGAAAAATATTTTACTTAGTGGTCGTGAATACTCATCATTTTATAATATATTATATGATAGTGTAAGATGATGAATACATAATGCAGTTGGTAATTCGATAATGATTAATGAGTAATAACCAATTTATTATTTAATCAGAACAACGATATAATACGTCTATTATACATTTATACCTATACAGTTTATTATAATATTATATAATATATATAAATAAATAATACTTTTTTGTATTAAAATGACCTACATCCGCGGCAGCAACGGCCATAGAAAAAAAACAAAAAGAGTAAGTACAGTGAAATAAATAACACTTTTACAATATATAGGTACTTATAATTACTATAGTACTTAATAGTTAAAATATACTTAATGTAATTGGATTTTCGACGAAATTCTCACCATCAACTTTTTTATCTTAATAAAAAAACATTATATTAACTAATTAAGTAATTAAAAATATACAAGTGTTCTTTCCAATCAAATGTCATTGCTTAAATTATTTTAATATTCCTAGCTAATAATTACAATAATATATAATATATACTATTTAATATTATAAAACTGGTAGAGTCAACTTGCATGTTAAGGGAATGGCATTACTGCCATCCTAGACGAACATTTTATATAATTTGTGTTTGTTTTGAAAAATATTTTCCATTACAATTCATCAATAACTAATTTTATGAATAATATATACTCGGAACTTCAGAAAATATGTGGTTAAATAATAATATCGTATTTTTATGAGTGTTAAGCTCTTTCAAAGTTTTTGTGACTAAGTCCTAAAAAAATATCATATTAATCAATAGAATATAATCAGTTTTTGAATAAACAAGATGAAAATAAATTGAAACTACAATTCAGATTGTATTAACACATTAATTATTCTATAATGAAGACAACCAATCAGAATGCAACATATATATCTATATATATACCTTTCGAAATTCTCGTATTAGCATATTATACTATAACTGATTACTGATCATTCAATTTCTTATGTCTAGTCTTACAAATGGTAAAAATAGAGGGTGATAATAATTGGCGAATGTATTTTTTAGTAATAATATTCACATTTTATTTGTTAGGTAATATCACACCCATGTGACACACATCTAGTCGATCTAGACCAATGTGCAAGCCACTCTTCAGATTATGGGGTCAACTTTGTTTTATTTTATTTTTCCGCACATCCAATTTGTTGAACATTATATAATATATCATACAATTTCAGATCGTTGGACCCATTCATAAATTCATTACCATAAATATTGCAAACGACTTCGGTGTGCAGCATAATAATATAATGATATATTAATGTGAAGATTACGGAAAACAATATGGGTCTCGAGTATTTTTAGGGCTGGACGGACGGTTTGGCGACCACTGCACATTATAGCACACAAACACACACATAAATATATTACAGTAAGCCATATAGGTTGTCCATTATAATAATAATATGATCCTGGCCAATGGATTACTATATTACTGATTTTTATCGGGAAGACGCGACCGACTAACGAATTGTCTTTTATCCGTCCCCGGAGAACACTGTAGGACATCGAGGGCGAGTCTGTACATATTATATAAATTCTGCTGCCGCCAAAATGTCGGGCTGGGGGTATACTATATATATTATATACGGGACCTTATACTATTACACTGTGTGCGAGCGGATGTCGATCGATCAAACGAATCCGTCTCGCGTTATGCCGCAAAAACGCGTTATCTTAGGCCCGACGAGTAATAATAATAATAATAACAGTAATGACATAAAACCACCAGCTCGTTCCCTGCGCGGTGGTCCGAAATCGATGTCCTTTTGTCAATATAGTTTTAATTAAACGCATCGAGAAAAGGAACGGGAGTGCGGTTTTTTCCGCTGCTATCATATTACAATGTTTGTCAAACGTAATAACGTAAATAATTCTATAGACATTTTTATTCATTTTTTCGTATCTCTGATCCAAATCAATAGTTATGGCTAATAGTCTTACTAAATAACTGATCCGGTGAAATCAATTCAAGAACTTCCAGAGAATAGTAGGTATAGGTACTCGTGGAAATACAATATGTTTGATCATCGATGGTACATTTGATAAAAAAAAAAAAATGACAATAAATAGAATGGAATATTAATTTGAAAACATTTGAAAGGATCAGTGACGCACATTCGTCACAGAAGAATGTGATATAAAGATATAGACAGTGGATGAATCGCCTGATCAGGTTTGATTACAATTATTCGGAAATGAAAAGTAAGGAAAAAATTACATATTTAGTGAGTTATACATAAATTGTGAAACAATTACCAACCTTGAACCTATCCAAACCTAACCAATGAAATATTGAAGATACGGCCAAACATCACTTGAAAATATCGTCTCCAATAGTGGAACTATTAAAAACAGGTTTAACTACACACGAGAATCATAGCTGACCAATTGAGAAATTAGGTCACAGAAGACGAACAGATAATATTATAGTTTTAACTTTAGAAAGTGTTTTGACCGGCTATTGAACTGGTAAGAAAACTGACGACGCTTTGTAAAAAGAAGAGCCGAAAATTGATAAAGTGATCCAAAATCGTAATAATAATAATGAACCCAATGACGAGGACAACGTCGCACAGAAATATTGAAAATTGTTGGCGTTTTTATGAAAATTAGGAGATTTTATTACGTTGTTTAGGTAGTTGATAAGAAATAAGAGATCATTTAAAAATAATATAACACCGGTAGTTACGAATATTATATTATACCGTAAAATGCTAACTTGCTGCAGTTTTTAACTTCAAACTTGTATAGCCTTTTAACCACAATAGTATACATATCTGATTTTGGTGTCTCACAGATTATTCTTAGATTGTACATTAATACCCTAATAGTATACCGTGACTCATATATTATTTTAAGAAAAGATGACCAACTATGATTCAAGACGAGAAATCTAAAAGCGATTTCATTTTTAATTATTTGTCAAAAATCATAATTTCGATTAAGCGTCAACAATTGCATTATTAAACTTTCATCTGCTTACTGCGTTACAATCAGTATATCTGTTACTTTACTAGTTACTACAAATCTACAACGACTTCATCCAGTTGGAGTGCATTGCACAGCGTTCTTGTTCAGACATAAATTAAATTGGTCAAAAACAAAACAGCGTTAAATCAATTGCTAGCATTAATTTATAGGAAATCGTAATCAAAATTGTGTTTCGTATGCAATTATTCGTCATTGAATTCAAATATAACAATACAATGACATACTCAACAACAACTGTAAAGCAGAGTGGTGCCCACTTATCCACCTTTTTTCAATTTTTTTTTCTCTATTTAGATATAATTAATAGACAATCCATGATTTAATATAATTTGTATTAGTAACAACCAAATACCTAACTCGGGGTGTTACCATTATATTATCATAGAAAAGCTAGAATAAAAAAAAAAAAACACATTTTTTTACAGCAAAAATCTAGTTTGTGCTTTTTTTCATAGTTTAATTTCTATAGATTATACGATAGATTATACGATATGAACATTTTGAGACACCTAGTAGAGATGCGGTAGCGCTGATCCTTAATGGACCGTTAAGCTGATGAACAACAACAACGAGGATGCTGTAAATTATGAATGCAGATTAATGAAATACGAACACATTCATCCTTATATAGTCGAGACTTCAATTTCGTTATATACATACTTTGTTTGTAATCTAATTAGGAGTTTACCTAATGGGTATTTGTATCTGAATATCACTTCTGTTTATCCTCCCCTTGTACAAACGCACTTTTCGTATAATCACTATAATATTTATTCCTCATCCACATAAATACTATACCTATGCCTAAAAATACCTGCAAACAAAAATATATACAATTAAAAAAAGTAATAATTGAAAAATAAGAGTGAATCGACTTCTTATAAAATTAGGTAGAGGTAAGATTATTATATTATAGCGAACCTCGTAAGGTTTTTTTGTATTTTAATATTAAAGCAAGTTATGATTATTTTAAAACTGTAAAATGTTTGTGCATTTTTAAATGCTCGTAACTTGCTTTAAAATTAAAATCTAAAAAAAAACCCTATAAGGTTCACTAGAAAATAATTTTACCTTTGAATTTTATGAGAAATCGATTCGCTCTAATTTTTAATCTAACAGAGCTAAACATGATCTGCTGAGCGTAAAATTTGTTTTGTAATGCGTTTGTAAGACAGAGAGAACGCATGCGGATGTAGTGCCTTCTTAAGGGGATTGAAAACAGACAGTTTTTAAGGAGTTCAAAATAGGCAATTTTGAAATTGTGTTTGGAATCTATAGTTTTATTTAGTTTTGATTTTTGTAGTATATTAGCATTAGTTTACAGCATTAAAATCGAACCATCTGAAGTCTCACAATCTTGTCACAGCGGAGGGTCTAAAAACGATGTTTTTTTGACCGACTAGAACCACCTTAATAACTGAAGATCGAGTGTAATTTTAATCAAAATTCTTCGTAGACATAAGGGGATTGGTGGTGAACAGGTTTTAAAAAGTTCAAAGTAGACAATTTTCAAATTGCATGTATGAATGTAATTACATGAAATATGTAATATCTTGTAAATGTGTGTATAATAAGTATTAATTTATAGTTTGTGTGTGACTATGTGTAAAAGAAATAGCCAAACGCTCCCGCACGCGCATGTACAACTAGTACAAGACATCGACTCGGCCGTGAACGATAAACAATTTATGCTCAATTGTATGTACTTTTGTTCCATCTTACCGATCGACCTAATAATGCAATAATATTTCTGAAAACTTTTATGAATTTGTTATAATGTCTACTTAAGATCGGTCAGTCCACATTTTAAGATTTCTGATTTAAATTTTGTATAATCAACGTTTGAAATTTTCAAAATTTCAAAGTATTCAAACTAAATTTATAGTTGTTGGGGGGGGGGGGGGGTGAAATTGGGAAAAGTGCAGGACTGATTGATCTCCAGTAGACATTATAACGAATCCAAATCAGTTTAAAAACTATTATTGGATTACTAGGTCGATCAATGTAATGGAAGAAAGACTGGTATATGTTTTGGCTAAAATAACTGACCGCTACCGAACCCCGACTTAGTAATTAATATCTAATAATCGGGGACCGAGTGTGTTTTGATCAACATTTTTTTTTGACCTACCTGACCCGATAAATGTCTGTCAACTGGTGGTATGACTGTGTGTAACATCGTATACCACAACGTTAGTAGTAGTTTCACCTCCTACAACAATAAGTCAATATAAATAATGCACTATAGTCTATAGTGTATGGTGAGCGAAGCCGATAGACGTAGACAGCAGTCGCATAAACATAAAAATAAGCTGAAAATTCAATGGTTACGACAATATTTGTAGCTATGTGACCGTTTCCGACATAATTTAAATCTTTTCAAGAAATTGTTTAATACAGGTCTCAACAGCGTAAAAATTGACAAACTTAAAATGTTCTTAACTTCAGAACTATATCCCCCCGCTAAATTATAATTTCATCAAATTAAAGTAAAAAAAATGCCTAAAATCAGGGGTAATTACCGAGAGGAATGTAGAACGTTCTTCACTTTTAATCATCAAAGTACCTGATAATTATATTTAGAATGATTAACAAATGATTAAATGGACGTTTCGTACTAGAAAGTTAAAAAATTAAAAATCAGATGCACTTGATATATAGTTAATACCGTAGTAGTTAACGAATAATAATAATTATTATTTATTTCTTCGATTATTAATACTTTTCTATAACATAACAGAGGTAAACATAATATTTCAAAACAGTGCCGCCATCCCCCCACCCGGGGCACGGCAGAAACCTATGGGTGCCCCATTAGAAATTCTGCCAAAACACAACACACACGTGTACCAACCTACCCAATTTAAAAACCTACAGTGCCCTCCCCCACACCCAATGGCCAATGTTGCCGCGTGTTACCGAATAAAAAAAAAAAAAAAAAAATTTCAAAACGAATTTACTTTGAATTATATTATATAACAAACCTTAATATCATAATACTTACTAAATTTTTTAGTACCTAAGTGTATATAGTATATACTATTTTTTTTTCGCAGTATATGTTGTATAGACAACACAGGTACATAGACCATGACTACTATCAAGTATTGTTTGGTCTTATAATATATTATAACAGATACGAGTAATAACACTACTGACTATTATAGTCCACGGTGCGATTCAATAGAATAAAAAACACGTATAAATCCATTTAATATTTTAATGAAAATTTAAAAAAAAAATAGATTTATTTCGAAAAGTGTCGGGCAGCTGATATAGTATATTAATATATCAATATAATGTTATGATAAGATATATTATATTATAAGAAACGCGTCCGATCGATCAACCCGACGACGACGTGTCCGAGTAGTCCACGCATGTATACCTATGTCATCGTAAATGGCGCGTGGCAATAACCTAGACAACAACAAATTATCATACTGCATCAACCACGTGTATGATTGATAGGCATAGGCGTGTACACGACTGTCCGCACAGCGTAAGGTATACACGTCATAATAATGTACAACTGCAGCAGTGGCCGTAGGTATTATGTTATATAAATCGGTGTTCGTGATGGTCAGCCGCGCTAAAAAAAACAAAACGCGTAGTATAGGTGGGTATGATGATTGGGGGGGGGGGGGGGGGTGGCAAGGGAATAAACTGCAACTACAGCTACAACGCTGGAGGACACCGTCCAATTAGCAGTGACAATAATCGTTTACGAAAAAAAAAATATATCGAACACGCGTGTGCATACGGTATGGGGGGGGTACCTGTTCGTAATATATTATTATTATTATTATTATCGTAATATATGGATGATGTGTGCATTGTGCACCGGATTACGTATTCACGTTAAACAGCTGATTATCGAGGACGTGTGCGTGTCACGAGGTACTTATAATAGGCACCTATAAGAATATGTAAATGTTTTCCTCACCCACCGACCGACCACCCGATCTATGCACGCGCGTGTGAACTGTTCGCCTATATATAATATAATCCGTTTGATCGGATATTAAAACGACAATGTGATCGGCCGGGCCCTTATCGAAATAGTAAAACTCATAGTTTTCAGAGCACGTCCCTCTCGGACGCGATAGGTACGACACAGGTAGTGTACAACACGTATAATACTTATTATACTTCCGTCTGTCCATGCATTATTCATCGGACGTATAGTAGTTGATAAGCTCGCGGATGTAAACATCGAAATTATTATCAATACTAGCTGTATACGCATCGGCTAAACTACAAGTCGTACGCACGGTATGATAATATTGTTATGTGTCTACATCTAAATAATAATATACAATCTAATATTACAATATTATGTGCGTACAAATTACACTGCACAGATAAATCACATAAACCTAATATTAAAGTAGGTAAAACTAGGTACGTATTTAACGTATATCATATCACTTTTTCTATAAAATAATATTCATGCTGCGAGTAATAAAACGTCTAAATGTAATACATTTTGAGCGAGACGTTACGCTTCTATTTTCTTTTTAACGTGCGCATATTACATATTATTATCATAATATTATATCAGGTTTGCCCGTGTCTATAGGCTATAATATTATATATTTAATAGTCGAACATTTATGTGCGTTTTCATCAAATAAACGAATTTGGCCCGTTTTCATACTTATACATGTTTTCCCATAATTACTTTTAAAATTATATAAAAAAAAAAATCTCATCAAAAAACTCATCCTCACTAGTCTCTCTAGTGATAAAAAATTATATTAAATCAAACATACGTTTCAACTTTCAGATGCACACATGCATACAAAATTCTTCATATTATTATGATAATACCATCATCTAACATATATTTATTTTTTCAAAATAATATTAAATCTAAAATAAGCACGGCGAACCATATAATTGTTCATAAATAATTCATTCGTAAACTCGTATTACTAAAATATGAATATTTTATATACCTATATAGAAATATTGTATTATACAATATTAAAATATAAATATTAACGAACGAATAAATGATTTCATAATATTATGTATTTATGTGTATTAAATTATTGCTTAACACGTTAACCTTGTTTAGAATATTATCAGTTTTATGTATTCAATTAATTTATTTTACCACTAAATATAAATAAATAATTAAATATTACTGTGTAGGTACACAAATTTCCTTAAGGAATTGAGATTTTTTTTTATATATTCGATGCGTATTAATGTTATTAAGCATTGTATCCTATACATTACAAGAGCAATTTTACATATAAATTCTTAAACGTCATATTTACAATAGAATGTTAAAGAAAATAAGAAGCTATTATCCTGTACTATAGTAATAATACGCACTTTAAAGAATATCAAATCAAACGACCTAGGATTCGAGGTCTAAAATGAACCACACACATTTAATTGATATTAGCAATATATTTTCAAAACTCTAATGGAATAATAATAAATCTCTTCTTTTGACTTACTTTCATCCGCCTATTCATTTACATATAATATTTTATTTTATTTATAGAACTTGGAATAATATAGTAGAGATGTTAATTTTAATTTATCATAGAATAAACGTCAAATATAAATAATATTAAACAAGTTCAAAATAAGATATTAATTAACAATACTTATTATAATGTAACACTGTAAGCTAAATTTAGTATGACGTTTTGTTGATAAGTACTTTTATTTTTGATTTACGTCTACATATCGCCAAAATGATAAAATATAGAATTATAATAGATTAACTAAAACCACTAAACCTATCAATATAATATTTTCTACATTTTTTTTTTGATAAAATAATTTTGGCCTATTTTGTAAAGTTAATTGGAATATATTATATTGGGAAATAAAGTTATTAACGACTTGTAAATTAGAATGTATCGATCAATTTTTAACTCATTAATTTCAAATATTTATAATTAAAGTTAAAAAAAAAACTGTCTTTCATGTTTAGCTAGGAAAATGAAAATAATATTTGAATTTAAAAAGTTTTACATTATAAAATATGCAGAATTCAGTTTAGTAATATCATTATTTTTAATTACCTATTAATAATATTATAAGTATTTACTACAATTTTTACCATTTAACGAGAAATTAATTACGAATGTTTCTCAAACAATTTAAATCACTTTCAGTCCTTTTAGATCTTTTAAAAGACTATATTATTATAATGTTAAAATTTAATTTTGTATGTCTGATACTATCATTGTGTATATACTTTAATTTCAGTCTATTTAAATAAAATGCAATGCGTGTGTGGTTGTGATCTATAGACTCAAAAACTACTCGACCGATATTGATAAAATTCTCAGCGATTATTCTAAGAGATATAAGAAAGATTTAGAAGTAAGTTGGACCACACCCGAAGGTAGAGCTGAAGAATATTTGGTTCTTTTATAGTATTATACATTTGTCAATTAAATAACATAATATGGTAAACTATATACCAACAACAATAACAAGTGCCATATTTTAAAATGGTTATATTTTTTTTATCAATATTATATTTTATTATTAATAGCTGCGTATACTACCCGACTTCACCCAATGAAAAATTTATAAAATACGGCACTCTGTGTATTTTGCTTTTGGTGTTCCTCAGTTCACGGACATGTCGGTGTCAGTGTTCGTCACTTTGTGGACAAAAACGACCATTTTCGATTCATTTACACGGGTGGAGGTAAATACCTAAGCCGATTAGCTCAAAGTATTATTATACATTAGCCGGAATACGCCAAGCGGCATATCCAATCCACCGCAGGCTAATATTTCCCACCTCGTTCGGATTTGTTTACACCGAGCGGCGCATAACTTTTAAAAATATTAATTTTTTTTTCCCAGGCGAAGTCGGATAATTTACTATATATACAACTATAACAGTATAGTAGGTATACATATTACATGTACGATATAATAATATTATGCCACCGAACTTCATGTGCATAGACTATGGACCCTCTGAGTAGAATATTTGTCAATACAAAAAATACCTATGGGTATAGATTATTTAGTCTACTTTTTGGTCACGCACTCACGCGCACGTCCGCAGAAGAATTTGTTTTCGTCTAACAGGCGTTTGTTTTTTCTCGATTTGAAAAATGTACATATATAATATACCTACCGTCTTACGCGTAAATGCAATATACCAATGTTATTACATTTCATGCAATATATATTATAAAAAAATAATCATTCGAAATACGTCGCAGGCGCATTTAGTTTTCGTCCCATCGTTGGACATTCAACTATATGCATATCATATTATATATATATATTATATTATAGTATATACTATATGTA
Source organism: Metopolophium dirhodum (assembly GCF_019925205.1). NCBI lineage: Eukaryota > Metazoa > Arthropoda > Insecta > Hemiptera > Aphididae > Metopolophium > Metopolophium dirhodum. Next base: position 33,552,740 of record NC_083567.1, on the reverse strand, counting down.
CGCAAAGTTAACAAATATTGAAATATATTATTTTTTTTGAACGGCACGTGTATGACTTTTACTGTTGTTTTCATACTCGGCTTCATGAATTCCATTTCCGTACAGTATTATTCGTACATACGCGGATGTGCATATTATACCTATATCCATCCTATAGGGTATATACCAGATTTTTGTGGTCCTCACATAAAACCCAAATCATCATGTTAATATCTCGTTTAGCATTTTACGGTCCATTCCGATTTTTTTTATTTCTTTATAATATAATATCACGACCGCATTATCATACCTATACTATATTATATGCGTATATACACACGGTGTAGCGTGCGAGTCGTTGGCGGTGGGACGTAGGAGGCAGACGAAGGCCAAGGTTGAGGTCTTGATATCCAAGACACCCCAGCATAATAATCACAATAATAATATACATTATTATGTATATCGTATAATATACCGTACGGTTCAATTGTATTCCACACAAATAATCGTTTCTACTAATTTTTCACTCGTACTATATGCGTTGTCACCGCGCCATCTAAGTATTTAACCTATGCCGGCTTATATGAACTGCAATATTTATTTTAATTTTAATATGTATATTGTATAATATTATTGTACGCCACGAGCAACGCGGGACCATTCGTACATAATATAATGACCGTGCACGGTAAATTTCCATCGTTTTCCCGTCGAACTATTATGTTGTACATGATATTACAATAAATGCGCTGCTCTGCATTCACGCTAAATTTGGATTTTACTCCGAAGCCTCCGCCTCGCATAATACGAGTACAGAACTATACGGTCCTTCCAAAAATTGGCGGTCGTTATACGCGTTGTTATGGTTGCTGGTCGGATTGTGGAAGGGGGGGGGGGGAGGGGGTCTTATACACCGAAACCAGACACGCCTAATAACAATTATTCAAAGTGTCAGCGACAAAGTCCCGATGTAAATCACGGAGTGTACAGAATTTTGTGAAAACCCGTGGAGAGGCAGTGCCCATGGAACTAGAAAAATATCATTATTATTATTATTATTATTAATTATTATGTGCGACACGCGCGAGTGGCAACGAGTGGCGAATAGATCGAAATGGCGTACAACAATATAATATATACGTTTATGATCGTAAAAAAAATGTATATATACATAGTATAGGACCTGTATTATATAGTATCACGGTTACTGGCCAGTGGGCACCCTTTGAAGTGGTCATTTTTGTCTGCCGACAGTTTAGAGTCTTATAGGCTCAAGCTCCGAAAGAAATTTGACCGATCGCAATTTCATTTTCGATTCGACACACGAGTACACGACCGAATAAATTTAATTATTTCATAATATTTAGCTTGGAGTATATGCGTTTTTATTCTAGGTTCTCGCCTTTTACATATAAGTAATTATTAAAATTGGGACGAAATTTTTTTTGTCAAAACGTATGTAATCGATAATTTCGACGAAAAATTTCATTTTTGAATCTAATTCTATTTTTTTTTATGGTTTTCTCGTTTGAAGGGTTTACACGCATTTTTTATGCCATACTACTAATATAGTATGAATAGAAAAATAATAATGAGGTTATATAATATTATATAAAAACCTATATAGGGTATTTGAATTTATTATAACATATAACAACGGTAAAAAATACTTGAAAACTGAGTGAAGTATACGCACAGGGAAAAATTATGTGAATAATAACAACATTGTTATGTAACAAAATCAACACCTGGCATGTTGCATACCCTTTATATCGAACACAGCATCAAAGTGAGTAGATATATACGCTAGTTTACTATATACTATACCCAACTTTGAATGTTTCAAAATAATAGCAAATTATACTTGGATCAATTGTAATTTATAAAAGGCTGTTATTATATATTGAAAATAAAAATATATTCAGCAGATGGTACAATATCATGGATGTTAAAAACTATTTTATTAATATTGGATTTACTTGTGGGTATGGTAATAAATTGATTGTATTTGTTTTTACTCGTATTTGAAATTTGTAAAAGCAAACGGATTCAGTCATAAGACCATATTTTCGGAATTAGTATCAACCTTAGCGTCTATGACGTACGATGCGTGAGAATACCTATCGGTAAACGAACATTCCATTTTCAGCAATTCAAATTAATATCGAAAATAAAAACTATAATTGCGAATGCAAATGTTGTTTACTGCGGTATTGGGTATAAAATATATATAATTAACATAACATTTTCATTACTGTTCACGTATATAACAGGTGGGTACTTATTTTTAAAATGAATATATTATTTTTATTATAATAATAGTATGTACACCTACCTATACCTACTATAAGTGAGTGTGGACGGTTGTAATATTTATAGAGACTCGCGTTTAAAATATTCTAATAGCATATAAATATTTCCTGGTCATAAAACGCAGTGTTTTTATTCACTCATCGTCATATTTGATTCAATAAAAATAACGAGTTCTACACATTAGCGCTTTTCTATACGGACGAGCAATTAATCTCATACCAAACTGACGAAAATCTAATATAAAATGCTATGTAGGTATAATGTGTATATAATATTATAATTGTACACACCTACGCCTCGCCGGCTAGCTACGACAAATATACGGAAAAGGTAATTACAGTAATGGCATTATATTATCATATAATACATATATTAATTACATTACACTTGCCTATGTATAATATACAACGTGTATGTACCTTTAGCTACAGTGTAGTGATAGAGATTGCAAACGTTCGTGACTGGTCAATAAAAATTCTAATCGTATACCTATAATTTAGTCGTAACTCGTAGGTACCTATAACGCATTAAAAATGTACGTTTATTCAGCGAAACGGTACCAGATGTGCGTGCGAAATTTCGCGGCCATTAATCGTGTAGTTGAGCATGATTAGTTGTTAGTTGGTATTAATATTTATTATCCTATACGATTATTTTAGTGTTAATCGATACATTTTAAGAGACATTAAACTAACAGACATGATATCATCCTTTTAGGTTATCTATACGGTTCTCAAAATAATTAGTAGACTCAAGGAGGAGCAAAAAAAAACATCCGCACCGATACTTATTAGTTCTTGTCAATATTATTTTTTTATTATTTTTTTTTTTTTTTTTATTGTGCTTGAGCCGGCAACTTGGGCTATTAGCTGTTGGGTTTTTTAGTTATTTGTAGGGGGAGGGACGATTGAAAACACGTTTTTGTATGTGTGGAAAGGATTCGCTGCTAAAAAATCCCGGGTGGTCACCCATCCAGGAACTAGCAACGCCAGCCGTTACGTACACTCAGTGCGTTTCCGCAGTTGAGTGTACGCACTGAACCACACCAAGCCACAATGTCAATATTCATCTATTGCGATTGTTTCATATAAAGTATAGAAAAACGATAAAACGATTCGATAAATTATTCGAATAAACTATTCGATGAACTATATTCGAATAAAAACTATTCGAATAGGTTATATAGATGACTATCGAATAGTTCGATAGTGACTATTCGATGGTTCCCATCACTAATATACACTACTACTAAGCCCTGATAACTCTACCTAATGATAAGGTCTTTTTGATAAAGGCTTTTCAAATTCTCTGGAAATTCGATCTGTTAGAATATCAGCTGCAAAGTATATTGTGTTATGTGCAGGTATTTGTTCCCCTCACCCCTCCAATCAAAATCTATCAGTGGGTCTCCGGCATTGCACAACAGATGCGTCAATTCCTATATATATAGGTACGCATGTTTGTATCCTGTCGGACACCGCAGCAGCGTTCAACGGGAGGGGCTTATGTAAAAAATTACAATACGTATATCACGTATAATATTATGGAAATGATTTTTTAAGTTTTATTACATTTTATACATCAATACACCCACGTAAAGTAAAAAAAAAAAAAAAATACCAAGGGCCTTTTAAACAGCCCCCCCACCTCCCCCCTGTGTGTTCGTAGTACGCCGCTGACGAGCTTATACCTATACACGATATTATTGTGTAAACACACGCGTATTCGCTTCCGATCGGCCTCGGCGTGTGTGCTTCCTAGAGACTTGTACAGTATAATATTGTAGTGGAGTCTGGACTTCGTGCGTTATCGCTGCAGCGTTTATGTGCATCGCGAGCGTACGCATTTAGATCGGCCGCCGCCGACGCCGGATGTTTATGGCCGGGGACACGTCATCGTGTTCTCCTCGTGGAGGGTACAATATAAAGATAACTACGTACATTATGCTGTACAGGGTGGCCCGACGTGTTTTCCCGTCTCCTCATTTCACTTATAACACAGCAAGAGAGTCGTCGCGGCAATCGTTCGGATGGCGAGGGGGTACATTTGATTGACCCATTTACTTAACAATATGTTTATTTTTTTCATCAGTTACAATATTATATGTGAGATTGTAATATGGCAGAAATGAGATGGTCTAAAATAAAAAATAACTTTCATCAAAGCTCATAAGTCATTATAGGTAGTTACGAAAAAAGTTATTCTGTGTGGGAGATTTCTATTGAAATTACGCTCTGTACAATCCAATAAAAACTAAATTATTTTTAATAAAAACAAATATATATTTTTTCAAATAGGCAGATATTTTTATTTATTTGCTGATTTAGTACCTATACATAAGTTTCAATTTTTTAGCAACGATTTAATATCATTGTAGGTATATTATGATATGCGTTTATAACAAAACGTAAAAGGTTTTATATTATATTTATGTATACTTGTGGATACGTACTTATAAAAATATATAAGTATGTTACGAACATAGGACATACGACATATTATATAACACATACATACGCATATACTTTGGGTAATTAACCGTTATAGGCTTAAATGCGATGACAAAATAAAACTACCTATATAGTATAACGATTAATTGGTTGTATGTACTTCTATCTCGGAAGTTCCTCGAGGTCCGTGAAGTTGGCCGCACAATGTCAACATTTCCTCGTAATGATATTTTGATTAAAACCTAACCTAACCGTGCAAGTCGTAAGTTGTAACTATACGAACGTTGAAAAATAATTGTTCCGGTTAGTAAATTTGGTATTTTCTACAGTTGGAAACGTTGGATCACGGTCCCCGGCAATTTGCAGTTTAACATCGGCCTTGGATGCCATCATTGTTCAATTATCATCGTACATCGTATTATAGGTATAAAATGTGTATCAATGTGCTCAAACGCCGCGAAACGGATTCGAAAGGCCGGATGTATCGTTATTATATTACTATTGATGTGTATGGTCGCTGCAGCATCCCGTAGGTACGCAGATGATTCTGGTTTTCGCGTCGTTGAGTTCAAAATAAATCGACTTTGCCTGCAACAGCATAGAACACAATGCGATAATATTACAAAATCGAAAAATACGTTGTCGTCAGACTTCTGCGCATATAATATGCCTGTATACCTACCGACGACGAGGCGCGGAGGGTTCGTTATCGACGTGTGTGGCGGCCGTGCATAGACATAACCATACAATATATTTATATATTATATATATATATATTATAATACCGCATATTGACCAGCGCACGGACATAGTATTATAATATGACCGTCTAATGATTGTGGTCTATATAATATGGTACGCGAATACCGCACGATGACAATAAACAAGGTGTTTCGATGAATAAAATATTCAGAAATAAAAACGGCAAACGACCGAAACGCGGTGACCAAAAAAAAAAAAAAAAAAGAAGAGACTTCGTGACACGTATGACACTGCCATGTGACTGCCGCGGCGAGCGTTTTGTACACTGTAAGTGCCCATAATAACGTCGTACATTATTATTATAATAGGTAGCGCATAATATATATACATAGTTTCTACACACCTATATACCTTATTACAGCATAAATATATATTATTACTGTGTCACCCCGCCGTCACCGCCGCCGGAGCTTGTCTATTATATATTGTGCTGCGTGCGGGCACCAATAATACGCGTGTGTGTCGTATACTATAGCGTAGGTATGTACGTAATATTATAATATATTATATTATGTGCGTAGTACATAATATTATTATTATAGGTGGCACATTGGCACTCTTCGGCTGATTTCGACCGAGGGAAACCGGTTTGGATATATATAGGTACGCATATACCTATTTTAAAATATTATTGTACTCCCTGCAGATGCAGCGCCGCCGTCGCTAACCGCCGTGCAAGTGGCCGTGTCCACCCCCCCCCCCCCCCCCCCCCCCCCCGAAAAAGGACTATTCATCAATACGTGAGTAAAAAAAAATAATATATATTATGTTTTTTTCACTCTCGAACGCGCGCACCGCGGGGGAGACATCGGTGCAGTATTTACGCGACATCTGCCAGTCACATGGTCGGGCAACCCGTTTGCACACACACACACACACACACACACCCTCTCTCTAATTAACGATCAAAACCGTTTCGAACCACTGCCCGGCGGGTAAACATCGTGATACGTAATAATATTAATAATACTATGCATACGCGTCGTGGCGATGTATAATATTTGTACAAGAGTATAATATTATGCATCATGTGCCGTGCGTGCGTCGCGAGAGCTAAATCGTATATAGTACAATAATATATTATATGATTGCAACTACTAAGTCGACGCGTGACAATAACATTATATAGGTATAATTGTTGCGATTGGCATTATAGGTACAGCAGACGAACTGTATAATATAATACAGTGACGTCCGTTGACGTCGGGGTGGACAATAATTAGTCGCGACGCTAATACCACGGTCCAGCACTCCAGCAGCGACTTGCTTACACGCATAATATTACTATAAACGGTGGCGTGACCATAGGATGTAGACAGTGTGATATTATTGTAAAGCTGACGGGTTGTACGTCATATTGTCCGAATGCGAGTTGACTCCGACTTACCAACGCATAGCAAAGTAACACAACGGTGAATAATAAATTGACCAAATATTAAATGATAAGGTGTTATCTAGTGCCCCACGTAGATTTTTTTTAATATTTTCATTTTGTATCCCGAGTTATGATTTGGGAATTTATATATTATGAGCATAAGACTACGTGGGGAGGGGCACTCGACATCTTACATTATTATCTTTATTTTTTATAATATATCAATTAACTCTAATATTAAAAAAAAAGTCAAAAGTAGTAAAAGAAAAAATAAATATGTGAAACATTTAATTTAGTTTTTTAATTTTTGACCATTTATATATCTTTATTTAAAGGAAAAATAAATAGAACATTTAAAATGTCTATAATATGAAATTAATTGAAATGTATAATATATAATACATAGAAGTAGAAGATACTAATAAAAAGTTTTTCCCAACTATTAAGAAAATAACTTTTAATGTCACCCTTCAAAGGTAGGTACCAACTAGACCCAATTTGCAATCAGAGATCATCCCCAATTTTAAACAGCAAAGCATTTTTTCTACAATAAAACGGCGTGTTCTTATTTACATACACAAAAACACATATGATTGTAAAATCCCAATACGCATTAATCGCTACGATCAGAATCTAAAATACTTCACCAATAAAAGTATAAAACGAGTACAACAGTATATAACGCAGATCGATAAATAAATAATTCGTTAAAATATTGTAATACAATAGTATACCTCTGGCTCTGCGTTGGTAGGCAAAAAAAAAAAGCCCATGGAAAAAAAGGCCAGAAATATAAATATAAATATAAATGTGAACACATGTATATTGTATACTCTACTCCTAGTTAGTAATTACCATGTACATATGACAAAATATAATAAAAATAATAATTAATTGTTAATTGTATAAAATATAGACTGTAAATAAAATTATTTAAATCAGTTCCTATAACACATTTAAGCATTTTAAGTTTAGATGCAAGGAATAGTGAACCAACATTTTTCAGGGTACCCGGGGGTACGGTTGTATTGAACCATCACACTTGTTTAAAAAAAAAAAATACTTAAAGTTTATTTATTAAATGACTAGGCTCGTTCCAAATTAAATTTGTATAAATATTACAATATTCAAGGGTTCAAGATAAAATTCTCAGTGTGCTTAAGAATATTATAAAATGTATAATGTATAATTCATGCGGTCATCAATGCAGTAAAAACTATAATGTTGTTTTATAATGACTTAAAACTATAAAAATGTTTAATACATAAATAGTTTTTTTTTACATAATGAGCGTTAACTGTTAAAATAATCGCTATAATATATTATATGTACAGACTACAGTCTACAGAGTGGTCATTCCGATCAGGGATATTGATTACCACGGTAATAATATTTAATAATATCAATAACAAATTTACAGTGGAAATAATAATAGTAGTGCATGGGGTAAAGCTGTCGTGGTGATCAGCTAGAGCGGCAATCGATTACCGTGTGACGAACGAACCAGCCTTACCACTTATACATATACAAAGAACTGATATAAAAAACACGGCAGTCGCGGTTGTGGGTCATCGATAAAAATTGTGATATCAAAAATTAAAAAAAATTGTAATGCCCACCAATAGCTAGTTTTACTATATACTACCATCGCCACCGATGGCACATGAACATTTTAAAACAATACTAATGTTATCATACAACGCTGTAAATTCACACGTATCCAGCTATTGTTTGTTCGTATACCATATTTTATTGATTTAAACGACGACGATTGACGATGCAATCCTTGTTACCGATGTGTATGACATAATCGTCCATCGCGGAGTATAGAAAACTGCAGTCACAGCTGTATGCACCGAAAACGAAGATCCTCAGTAAACTTACAAAGTATAGTTGCGATAGGTCATAAAAATACTGTATCTGTAGAGTTACATACCCCCGTATACGTGCTGACCTATCTATAAATATATGCACACGGGACGGATCGACGATCTACCCATACAATCACAAAATATAACATAGAGCAGCGATTCTTAATCAATGTTGTGCAGTAAATAAATAAACTCTACGGTCCAAGTCGTAGAGTCGTTAAACCGTAACAACTATTTGCTATAAGTGCCAGGTACCTATGATTCCTTTTGATCAAAAATGCAATTAAAAAAGACCTATGAAAATAAAAAATAGGTTCGTTTAACAATAATTTATCATATTTCACCAACCTATGGATTCGAATTCACAATCAAGCAAGCAATGGTTTTCATATTTAACAATAACAACAATAATTTATTATTTGTATTGTCAATACGCTTTCGATTTGCACTGCGTTCTCTAAGTAATAAACAATTTGATAATCTAATGAAATCGTTTGACGAATTTGTATCTATATCATCACCGAATTGACTTGTTAATGTTGTAGAACGTCTTATTATAGGCTCATAACATTCTTATCGTCATAACTAGTGCTATACAATTTCATTTATTTCCTTCTTTTATAAGTTATAACAACAATACTTGCTTACAAATATTATTAAATATTTGATTTATTAACCTAAATTTCAAGAAAGCGTATTAAAAAATGGGTACTTTTCGGTTATCCTGACTACCGCGACTACTCAATTCCGTTATGTTGAGTACCACCCGATACTATGCCTAACTACAATAATATTGTTCTGTGACATGTGGTGATATCATAGACAATAATAAATAATTATTGTAAGTTTCGTGCAAGGGGTATAAATTGATAACTTCCCGGTGGCAAATACGCGTCCACACGACATAATATCTCACAGGGTTTTGCTGAAAATATGTCCACAGAGATGTGGCACAAACCCCGTGGGTTTCCTTTGACGTCGGCCGCCTACTAGGCTGATCAAAACTGTTGACACGCAACACCCAGCGAAGCCATAGGAAACGAATTCTTGACGTCTTACTTATTCCGTATACGTACGCCAAAAGAGATGCATCGATCACGCATCGCTTAAACGCATGTAATATTATAATTATTAATATCGTCGCTATAGTTTATGGTAGTTATCGTCATATTGTAGTGGGTGCGAAGCGTTTTGTCCAACACGATAGAGAATTATTATAATGATATAATATAGGTGCGGCCAGATGATTTAACAAGCATGCTCTCATCCACATTTTTGCTTGTAATAACATGAATTTCCTCGGATTGTTTTGAACTTTTAAGTGCCTATTACTTATGACCAGTTAGATTTTTGTAACTATTTATGGGGCGGTGGTACAGCAACTTTTTTTTTAAAATGAGACCTGCCTTTTTTATTGTTGATTATTGTTGTGGAGATTATTCTTTGGACATTTCCATGTGCCTTAATGTATAAATCGAAATGTAAGCGGGTGGATCGTGCTCTATGAATTACCATTGTATTCATAATATAATAATATAAGAAGTAACGTATTATGACCGGACGAAACTTTTACAGCTAGGTATTCGATATAAATATATAATGTGATATCGTATTACTATTAAATTATATTATACTAACGACGCCACCGTGTGGTGTTCTTGCTGCTAGGACGTCACCGAGACGGCCTTGAATTTAATAATAATAATAATAATAAAAAAAGTAGACCCTATCGCCGTTGTCACGCGCGTTTTTTAGTGTACCCGAAATATTTATGGCCCCAGAATGAATCCACCTATATAATACCGCCATGCCGGACGGACGACCAGGCCGCCATGTATACATGTATAATGTTATTATTATTATCATCACTATTGTACGTGAAATAGTCTTTTATACTTTCATCCGAGACGAAACCTTAGTAAAATTATTATCGTTCCCGGTGAAACTATTTGAACAGCTTTCGCTTTGTATTCCATAATATTATGTCCATATAACTTTACGACGAAGGTATCTATGTAGTCATATTAATCGGTGTTACCTATATACACATATTATAATAATGCCAGTTTTGCTGCGTGTTCACATATTTTATTCTAATAAGTCAATATATTATCGTTGTGCGTCGTTTAGGAGTCGGAAATGTTTTACTCATATTCGAATAATATTGTAATATCGACGAATTTTTGTCGACTTCTTAATATTATATTCTCTACGTCTGCTACAAATAATTGCATTCTGATAACCGTATTATACGCCATCGTCCGTACAGGTGACACGAATTATTTCTCGTACCCACACGTCGAGTAATAAGCATATTATAAAACAAAAATTTAAATCACCAAAACCGTTATCGGTATCGTGTAATAAGTGTGATAACTATTATTATAATAATTCTTAATTGTTCTATTATATTTAGGACTTGGGTGGATAGTGAATTAATTCATTTGTTTCGTAAAGGTCCACACACGCACTGCAGAGGTACGTTATTTATACGGTCACGGTACCGATAAAATTGCTCCAATGATCATATTACTACAATTATATTACCGGACCAGTGGACGCGCCGATATTGTTTGTGCGGTAAAATTTAAAACTATGAGATTAAACATAATATGCACTTGCACTCTGTGATATAATGCCGGCACGGTCTCAAATATCGTATCGGAGAATGAACTCTTCTAGAACGTTGCTCGCACGATTTTTTTATATTACCGTATACCGGAACGGTAAAATTAATTTCGTGTGCGCATCTAAACTAAAAAAAAAAACCATTTGAAGCAAATCTTTAAATTTAGAATTTACCAATATTTCCGGGTGGCAAGACCAAAAACATATTATGTATAATATAGGTAGGTATTGAATCAATAGTGAGTTAATGGTCCCTTAAACATGGTTTAGTGGCCCGTGATTGGTCCATTAAATTAATTCATTTTTCATGCAACCCGGAATAATGTGTATTTTTAAGTATGTTATTATTTGATAAATTATACAAATAATATTTATTACACTGCAAGTATAATAATTAATAATAATAACAAGAAGAAGAAGAATAGTGCGCTATTAGTAGGTATTGCTGGTTGAGGGCCAAAAATATACAAATGTGTACATTTTGTTGTAACAAAGTAAGACAATTTAACTTTTGAGTAGGTACATCGCATTTTTTTTCTCATGTTCCCTCAAATACTATGATCAGGCATTGATTACCGATAAGTGATAACAATTTACAGATCAACCATGTAGACATGTGGAGAAAGAGCGATATAATACTTTAATAAAATTTATATTTTTCCAATCGTTATAATATATTAACAATACCAATGGTCATACAAGTATTTATGTACCATCATGTAGTATGTATAGTGTATACCTACCCTTATTATGTGCATCGCACACGACGCCGTTTAATTTTCTATCGTGTCTATTTGTCGATGTATATAATCATAGAGTAATATCAGAGTATTACTCTATGTTTATAATATCTTGTATTATAGATAATAATATTATTGTTGTAATTATTAAAATAATGTGTTTTTTTTTATTTTATTTTAATCTGGTCGTCGAAAATTCGTTACGTTGTTTATTAGATTTCCTATCAAATTCATTTTTCATAAACTTACTAGACCGCGAAGCACTGCGCGCACTTTTGAACTTCCATTAAACGCAACACTCGTTTTTTTTTTTTTTTTTTTTTTATCTTCGTTTTAGCGCTCGCTCGTTATATAAATTACAATATATTATCACCGCAGCCCGCCACTGCGCCGCGTCGAAAAACAGCGCGCGTTACACGATATTATTATACACTATCATCCATCGTGCGTAATATCGAAATGGGTTATTGGGGTGTGGCGGTGGGTGTGAGGGTCGTCGGGGATCAACTCATGCGGCGTAATAATTGACTTATGGAAATAATCAAATATAAATAATAGACATTATTTATACACTCGCATCGCGGTCTATGTGGATAAGCCGTTTTCGTTGGACAAGACGCGTAATAAATCCATTGGTCCGTATGTAATAGTACCTAATAATAATGATAATAATGATAAAGTTAATGACTGCTGCACGCCCCGGAATATACCTACCCATGTGTGAGCGTGTGTGCGGTGTAATATCATCATTTCCACAACACTTATCGAAATACCAATTATGACCGGAGCTGTTCATTTTTGATTGTTTTCGGATATCACCTATATATCATATACTCCGCGGGTTTCCACACACCCCCGAAAACCAATCATTCGACGTATTAGTTCGCACCGCGGAGAATATAATGGTCTTCGACTCCTCTGCACAGTCCCCTAGACTTATAATACCCGCTGCACTACAGTGGTTGTACTTGTACACGTTCATCGCAAAAGTTCGGCTGGGTTAATAATCGGTTTGCCTACCTGCTCGCTATCTCGTCTACAATGTACTATCTAAAAACAAAAAATGCGCAATGTCTTTATCCAAGCCAAATGTTATCCCGGAGTAAGTCGCCATCACAAAAATTAGGTATATCATAAATTATCATAATTTATAATATATTATTGTACATTATTATGCGTCACAAAACTATTGTGTATACAAAGCCATCTGTATAAATCAATTAGTTATATTCGTTATCCAGAAGTTTTGAAGTTTTGCAATTAAAACGTGCGACAGCAAAATAATGTAATGTGCGTGCATTTTATTATACTTGTTGTGGGTATAATAATCGTTTTAAGGCTTGCTGCGTGTAATCAATTTATAAGTCAGCTTTTAACGTATACAGTTATATAATATTAAATATAATACGTATAGGTTTCTCGAGTTTTGTGTTCCTATAGCACGCGTCCCGTGGTACAGAGGAGAGGAATGGGTACACTAAAATTTATTTTATTTTTATTTTTGACTTTTGTATTATTTAAATGTCTAAAAGTTTCTACATCAAGGTGAAAAATCGTTATCCGGGTGTATTGAAATAAATTGTTCACTTCAACGTTGATAATGTCTCAATGAACACTCAATACATTAAAAACGTTCGGCGCAGTTCAACCGCAGTCTGTTTAGTCTACTAAATAATTTATCACCGTAAACAACTGACAGATGTTTTATAAAAATAAAAAGTATATATTAATTAAGAACTCTATACATATCAATTCACTAAAACATACCAAAAATGGACGTTATATTATAATATAATACCATATGATATGGTTAAAACACCTATTTACCTAGTATTTTATATATTAGAAAAACAGTGTATTTAAAAAGTTTTAAAACAAAAACCAAATTTTAAAAGCATTATAAGGCTACAATTGACTATCAATAATATAATATTAAACCTTATACTGTTGAAAATAGAAAAATATAAATACAAGGTTACTGCTTTTTTGATTTATTTGAAATTTTAAAGAAATAATCGAATTTAATTTCTTAGGTTTCGGTAATTACTAATTATTTTTGAGTAATACTTAATATTATTATTTCAATAACGGTCAATTTAAATAATACATTTGTGTATATTGTATATTATGTATAAATAAACAACTTATACCTATATATAACACCTAGTTAAGTATAGCTAGCTACTTATATCGAGTTTATTGGAGCACCGTACATAGGCGTTTGAAAACGGTCTGTGAAATATGTTTTTAATCTTTGCACTCGATTCCGTGCATGCACAGAAAAACACATTATTATTTATTATTTATCTGTGGAGATACTGGTCAATAAAATCGGTTTAATATTATCTAAATATTATATACCTAGCGTTTGTCCTCGTCAATAACTATTTATCAAATTAATATTATTGAAATATCATGCTCTTTGAAAATCATTTCAACTGCATTAGAGTGACTGCATAATATATTCGTTACAATAATTATATTACGCAAAAATATTTTTCGAAAACGTTACAATTTTTCGAGTAAATGATTGTTTACTTTTATAAGAATCATCTCGTACGTGTTGAATAAACTTGAATTGCACTGTTGCGGAATAAAGACAACGACGTTGAGTATTCGTTATTGTTTGTTGGTGATTTTTTTTTTTTACATCGTTATCAAAGCTTTCGTATAAATTTAAATCCGTACCGTTGACACATGTGTCGTCAAGTCTACATACATACACACTACACCTTCATGTATAAGTAATATATATATATATATATGATATACATACGATTATATTTTTCCAAACCTATATATTATAATATAATAACCACACATTATAATACCTGTCAAACCATTACTCATTATCGGCTGTTAAGGAGTTTTTTTACGTGCGTAGGTTTCTTCTGATTAACGCTATTGACGTGCACCGCAATCTCTGTGGTCCACAACCGCTGTCATATAAACACGTATACCTCAGGGCGTCAACGACTTATCATTATGCGATTATAATAATATATTGATGTGTATAATATACACCTATATTGTACCAACAGTTGTTATTATTGCCATTCACGTCGCGATAAATTAAAAACTTCGCGGATTATCATGTACAATGTGTTTATCGCATGTACAACAATTTATGTGCACGACAATTTATGATAATTATTACAGTATCGTCCAGTGGTCGAAATTCCATCAGTAAACCATATTATTTCCTTTTTTTGATTTATTCATACAATTTAAATGAGTGTAAATTATTATTTTATTTTGTTTTCGCGTAAACTTAAAATTAAAAATGTAATTGATTCAAGTCCAAAATGGAAATAATTTTAGTTATTTTTGCTCCCTCTGCGAGTTGCCAACAATTTTTCACTTTATAAATCTAAACCCATTATTTAATTGCATCTACGCAGACTCGAAATAATGTTAAATACAATATGTTGTCAGGTAATGTATTATAGTACCTATAGCTTAGTATATGATATATTATATAACGACATGACTGGTCGGTTTTTGGTATTCGAATCAAAGTATCGAGATTCGATAATATTCGTATAGTCATATACATTTCTGAATCGCGGATTATAATTATGCGGCTGTGCAGTTAGACATGATTCGTTGCAGTCCATATAATATTGTCGTACATGTTGATAACTTTTTTTTTTTTACTGCTGTGGGATATTTACGGTTTGCATAATAATTGCACTAGGAGACAGAGTCGGTATTCGGATTACAGTCTGCATATTATACTCTTGGTGAGGCCATTTTAGTATAAAGATTTTTTATTTTAAATTCTGATTTGGTAATGTTTTTTCAACATAATATGCACCAGGTACCTATAACTAAAATACATATTTGCATCTTCTAATATTGTCACACATAACAAATGACGATTCAAAATTTTCATTCAAGCTTTATCTTATATTTTTTAGTAAACGATTAAAAAATACTGTTTATTGATAACATAAAACAATTACATTGATTGTTGCTCTGCACTGACGGACTCAATCTAACGTGATTTAAAATTGCTTTATCTAGAACATCATATAAATTTCATAAAATAAACAAAATAATAAATCTTGAAATAAATATGTCTATAGCGTGTTAGCTACTTTAGCTTAAAAAATCTAAAAAAAATCAATATATTTGTGTTTTTTAAATTTATAACTTCAATAACCGCGGGCTTGCTATAGGTATAGGTATAGGTAAATTTATACTTTTGTAAAATTTTTATTTCTTCAATAAGTTATTAAAATGTATCTACATAAAAAAAGAATGGTAGAGTTAGAGTTAGAGTACCTATGTCCCATAGGTTCCTATACAATATTGACGTTTTGCGAAACATTCTCGACTTACCTACCCGCGGCACTTAAAATAAAATTATGCATGCAAATATTTAGCCAGTAGGTTCTTTACCATAGTGCGTTGTAAAAGAGTTACAAACAAATCTTACTATATTGTATATATTTTTTTTTATAAAGTCGTATATATATAGTATCACCTCGCGTAAAGAGCGCCTCTCATTGTTCTTATTCATGATATTCAGCGTTTGTAAAGACTTCCGGCACTAGTCTTTAATTGTGTGGATTAGGTAGTGTTGGATACGTGTATAA
This sequence comes from Metopolophium dirhodum, assembly GCF_019925205.1. Classification (NCBI taxonomy): domain Eukaryota; kingdom Metazoa; phylum Arthropoda; class Insecta; order Hemiptera; family Aphididae; genus Metopolophium; species Metopolophium dirhodum. The sequence continues at coordinate 33,536,021 of NC_083567.1, read as the reverse complement.
ATATTTTTAATTAAACAAAATTTAGATGTTTCAAAATATATTATATTGTTAAAACAGCCTACACGCAACTCCTCAATTATAAGCGCCTCCCGAGACGTTAACTTTGGTAACGTGGGCGAAAAGGAATAGATTATATTCGGGTGAAAGGTACCTTTTAATGTGTTACGCCCGTCCGTACCGCGATAATATGAGGCTGTGGTCACGTCTACTGCTATAGAATGTCATCGTATGAAATGTATATAAATATTGTAAAATACTATTACATTGATAATATGCCTTCAATATAATAATAATAATAATAATTATTATTATTATTGTGGTCCGAAATAGTACAATAAATTATAAATTTATTTACTTCGGAAAACGATCGTGCCACACCAATAATATTTACGATGTATAATTTTTTCGGTTAGGTATCGTTTGCCGCTCGACGAGGGATAATAATTTTTCTTCTCCGTTTCCATTCGGTCGGATTGCGTGATATTAATATTCTCGAATGTTAAAACCTCATTATTGATATTATTATACTTTACAAACATTTTAACAATGTTTATTCATTGTATACGCCACCGCTGAGTTTTTCTTCGACTTCCGTTTCCGTATAAAAGTAGCGTACCTACCTATATGCGTATATTATACACATAATAATATGATAGGTAATATATTATATGGCATTATACGCATTCCATACACAACAGTGAAATGTGCGTCTTACACATTATTATTATTATTATTATTATTGTTACACGAGCTGCTGAGCGGTTCTCTACATCAGGTAGGCGTATATAATATGCATATATAGGTACGTTTTTTTCTCGCTATAAATAATATGGAAATTCAATTCTTTAAACTATAACTTATAGCACCTGTTCAGAAGGTATTCGCATATTTTATACCTTTGACGCCGTCGCCGTCCACCGTGCGACAGGGTGTAAGGATATTTGATCTGATCCGAAACATTTGACAATTATTGTCGGACGTCGAATACTCGAATATCGCGATACAAGGAATTGCATATTATATTTTAATTTGCTCTAATAATTTTTTGAAAGTTATGGAACCTATCGGGTATTTTTGTGACGAGTCTTAGCTATGAATTGGTTTAGCTTAATGTGTATAATATAATAGTGTTGCATAAAAGTAAAACATCGATTCTTACATAAACATTAGTGTTCACTTAGTACGGATATGGATCTAAAAAAAATAATCATATAAATTCCACATTATTATTATTTATGTTGGCATATTAATGAGAATAAAATTTAATTTTGATCAATACGGGTGCATAGCATTATAAAGTAATTTTATTGGTTTAATTACTATACCTTCCTGTATATATCTTGCGGCCTAATTTGTTTTGTATTTTTGTTATGCAAATCTACTCTAGTATTTTTAATTACTACCGATTCCCTTTCAACCTTTTTCCTAATTACTTATAATCATAATGTAGTTTAATTTGTTTTTTTTTAACAAACAATTTTCATTATATTTTATTTTCACAAAAGAACCTGTAAATACAAAATGTCAACATTTTATATTTTTACAATCAATATTTGTTTTTATAATTTATTACTATAATTTCAAACCTAGAATTTGATTCTTTTAAAATTGTTTTATATTTCAAGAGCATCATAAAAGATAAATGATTACTTATTAAATTTGTCATACACAGAAGCACCTATATAAAATATACATAGGTATTAAAAAAGTACACATATAAAATACCCACTACATAGTATATGATAGAGAATAATAAAATTATAATATTTTAATTTACATTGATGTTTGAATATGTTGTACTTGTTATTTTTCAAATTGTTTTTTGTGTCGTACTATTACACTAAACGCAATATAAACATTAATTCAAACGCAATAATCAACTTATTGCAAAAGTCGATTTTATGTACTTGTACTTGCAATTTGGCGTCTCATTATTTTCTTGACATTGTTCACATTTGAGTCCTTGACAGATCAGAAGTAAATTATTCTTTGGCATACGAATATATAATGAAAATAAAAACAATTCAAACTAAAATAATCATAATGAATTAAAATTTTAGTTTTTGCGCATTAACAGGCATTGTATAATATACAAGGACGAGGAGTGGAGAGCACAGTAGGGTCAATGAAAAATGCTCATAATAATAATAATAATAATAATTATTATTATTATTTTAGAAGTAATTAATTTTAATGTGTACTTATAATTATTTTATTTCAAAACCAATCGTTAAAATAAGTTAAATGTACCTAATTAAAACGAAAAAGTTGACATTTAAAGTTTGTGTTGACGAAAGATGGTTTTAAATTAAAACTTATCAAAGTCAGGGGAAATAAAATCTACTAGAAAAGATTTAGATAGATTTTATGTGTCCTAGTGTATCATTTCCAGTTAATAATGTATTATTGTTTAAATCTATTTTATTCGTATGTTTTTTTTTACTTGGTCAAATTACTGAACTTAAATTTTTTTTCACTATATTATATCATAATATCTTAAAGACAATGTTTGTTTATGTTTAAATTGGCTCAAAATCTGAAGGCATTTCACTATTTAATAGAGTCATGTTAATGATATTATGGAATTGTGATGAGTTATAAATTATAATTTTTATAATTTCGACGTTTTTGGTAACATAGTAATATAATAATGATTTATAGCATTTATTTATTTATGTTATAAAACGTTATTGTATTAATTGCTTACAGTTTTTATATTTAATCTACAAGTATAACATATCGTGTGAAAAATATAAAATTCTATTGCTGATACAATATATTATAACCATATTAATATATTATTATGTCACTCAAAGAATTTTCAAAATAATATAACTCCATATTGGTTAAGTATATTATAATAATAATTAGGTAGTATTTAGTTCCATTAACTAATGAAAAAGTTTTAACTAAATTAACTTTTAATCGTCAGCCAGACTATTTAATACTACTAAAGAAAATTCATGTTTGCGCACACATCAAAAGATTTTGACGTAGAAAAGACTCAATACTTTAAAACCACTAATGACTTCATATTTATGAAGTTATGTCGGAAAGTATGTTCTTGACATTTTCCTAATTCGCTTTATTATTCTCGTGTACTTACTGATGATTTTTCGAATATGTTTAATAAATTCCAGAATCACATACAATGTAAAAAAAGTGGGTAAGTGGATGTCGCTCTGCTGTACAGTAGGTTACAAGTGGGTAACTGTAATGGATGGTGTTAAATTTGAATTCAATGATATAATATCATTGTATAAGAAAAACGATTCTGAGCGAAAACGGTCAGTCAGCCTATGATATTACTAAGTAGTAATTTGTAGTAGTAGTTTGATGATATTATTGTGAATAAAGCAATTTATGTATAACCTATTTATGTGGAGCATTTTTTTAAATTTTCAATCCTTAGCTATAAAAGTTGAACGTTTTATAAATTTTTAACTACAAAATAATTATTAAAATTTGATACATTAGGTCAAAATTTGAACTTTAAATGCTTAAAAAAAAAATTGTGCCTATGTATTTTTAATATTTTTTAACTGCTATTGTAACAATATATCAGGAGCCTTGCATTAAATTTTTACGCTTTATTACCCAACAAATAAAATTGTATTGATATTTATAGAAAAAAAAACTAAAAAGAATGGAAATTGACAATGTCCGTAAACAGCTCAAAAAGTGCTAAATCATTGAAACTATTATTGAAATTATTTTCAAAATTTTATCGTGTATAGAAAATGCTAGTATAAACATTCAGTGAAATTTTCAAGTATCTACAGTCATTCGTTTTTTAATTACAACGAAATAAGAAAATCGCTACATGAGAAATCGAGTGAATATCAAATGTTGTAAAAATATGAATTTCAAATGCTCATAAAAATTTAATTTGACTTTCTTGTAGACATTTTGTTTTTGATAAAGGTAGACAAACTTATGAGGAACCTTGTATTACATTTTCGAATTTTAGATTTAAAAAGAATATTTTGATATTTATAGAAAAAAAAACTAAAAAAAATGGAAACTGAAAATGTCCATAAACAGCTCAAAATGTTGAATGGTGTATAGAAAATGTTAATTTACACATTCAGTCGAAATTTCATGTACCTGCGGTCATTTGTTTCAGAGTTGCACCAAAAACCAAAATCGATTTTCTCGAAAACAGATTTCGTGTAAAAATTTCCGTTTTTTCTTAATTTTTCTTTTGTTTTTCACGTCACTTTTGAAAACTACTGGGAAATTTTTACTTTTGACCCCTCAAAGTACCGACTAGATTCACTTTTCTATCAGAAAAGTTACTGTTGAAGAAAATCCAAGCATTTTTACTGTCCTAATGTCTGTGATGACAGACACAAAAATAAAAACACACATCATTGTAAAATCAATACATTCATCGCTTCGCTCAGAATTTAAAATTGAGTGAAAATCTAAAATATAAGGATATGAATCATTATATCCTTCTACCGGCTTTATTATCGATAGCCCCAAGTGTCGCAATACTATAGCACTTATACGAGGTGCTCTGAGAGAAAAATGTCTGAAGATTGTAAACTGAACACACCGACACTGATTTTAGAATTTCCTTGTATAGCTTTCTTGAAGGACTAAGGTCTAAGGACTAAATATGTACAAGCAATGTCATTAACAATATAATATCTTGATAATATATTTCACGACTTTATGAAGCGGACTTTTTTTTTTATATGCTCACGTACGCCCGATCATCTATGCGCCATACTTGACATTATTTACATCAGTATTATGTCTCTATATAGTGCACCACCACGGAACCTAACCCTTTTATTAGATGGTGTCCTGAATATGAATAAGGATGGGTGCGGTCTCCCCAACCAAGTCCACCGCGCCATCTGGTTTGACTACCAGAGAATACACCATACTCCAGGCGAGCATGATATCGGTAGAAAGTCAAACTTTCTGTGCTTGCTAAACCTCTGTGTCCTCTGGTTCCAGCCAATATTATATTTGCCAACAATATACAATATTAAATACATTATTTCCAACAATAGTATACTCGTAATAGTAGTGGGTGACTCGAGTTCCTACCGATCTAATGCTCTAACCTTTGCCGGCCAGATTGAAAAATTATGTACGATATATAGCTTATAATATTATGGAATTATCACACGCTCATCGCTCGTATTTACAATCATAATAATAATACGAGTAATTAACGGACTTTTAAAATCATTAACTGCACCGTCGGTGCCATATTTACATAACTAGTTCAAATTTATTTTTACACCTTATAGACACTATTTAGCCGAAATACACGAGCACCGTAGTCCGCAGTTGTGTGTTGTGGTGTTGCTTATATATATATATAAATATATAATATATTAATATTTAATACATAATATGAATTATATACTTGTATGTGTTATGTCATATGTATAAAATAAGAGGTATTATTACTAATGCGTATATTATATTATTATAATATATTGTGTGCAGTACGCAAGTCGCCCGTTTCCGTGCGACAGCAAAGTTTAATGAACCGCTAAAATTAATAGCCTCGACATTGAAACAATGGAGTCTGGTATGGTTGGTTTCTCTCTGAAACAGAGTCGATTGAGAGTAGGTATAGCTGGTAAAATATCGTAACTCGTACGGACGACGGCACTGAAATGAAGCATTTATATTATTGTATAACTCCGGATTCTGTGGCAATTAAAAAAATATATTATATTAATTTCCAAACAATTATATTGGATAATCTGTTAGGTTATTGACAATTGTTTGTACAGATATGCCGCGGTGTCAACCTGTTAGGTTATATTACTGTTTAGATATAAAAAATATTCGAGTTGTATATTATATTGATGTCTTCGTGTTTGCCATATAATCACAATATCTACACTTTAAGTAGGTATCGTGCACGTCTAAATTTTATAAGTTCGATACTTGGGCTATGTGAATTTATATTATAGTAATTAACTAATATATATATATGACTTTTGTCAACAAAATATCCTTTTAAGCAGTACTGCACTTGACACTGCGATATAAGTGAATAATTGCTAAATGTTTGCGTTTTATTAATTCGGATATGTTTAAAGCACATTTTGTCGAAACAAATAAACGAACATTGTAGTAATTCGCATTGGATTATTATAAGCTATTCTAAAGTATTCAACAGTGTCCCGCGTACTGCGTACCTATATAACTTTCGGCCGAATATTTCACTGGATGCACATCATTCCCGCGGGACTCTCGCGTTACCCGTCAATCATATTATAAATTATGACCGCCGTATGCGCGTACCTACGTAATATGTATTAAATATGTTTACAACGTTTATTTATTTATTTTATTCTAATAAAGTTAGGCGCACCGTTTGGATTTCGTCCATTGGTTCAATCAAAATATTAAGTACAATAATAATTCTATATTATAGAATATAATAAGTATAGGTATATGTGAATGCATACGTCCTAATACAAGTGATTATGATAGTAATAAACATTAAAATATTATTATGTTTGCAGACTATGCAGTAGCAATATTTACGAACGGGATGTGCGAAAAAATGTAAAACATTAAACACCTCATAATAATAATATATACCTATAGCCTATGACCATAACGCACACCATCTACGAACACCGTCGACGACGACGCGAAATATAGACACTTGTTGATAATATATTATAATATCGACTGTTAACTAATAATGATATCGCACAGTGACCGGACTAGAATTGTATAGGCAGGTTAAAATGTCACAATGTCGTAATAGGTGCGAGTGAATAATATTATAAATACGACTGCCACGCATAAACAAATATTTACGATTTGCCGTTCGTCTAAATTATAATAATAATATGTTCTTGTGTCCTGTTTTTTTTTTCCCCTCGAGACTGAAAAACTTCACACAATATCATTATACAGTGTTTTGTACGCTGCAGCAACTGTTATTATACCGCAGCTGTGACACGGGGCGAGTCGACTCTTGTAATATTTATGTGTGACGACGACGACGACGATAGTCGATCCGTATAAACGAACTCGCCTCGTGCACGAACGGTGATGCGCGACGGTCGTATTTCACCACCGCCGCCGCCGCCGCCGCCGCCGCCGCTGCAGCTCGTTCATTTAATCTCGTCCGATCCGCCAGCGCATCTCATTGTATGCTAATGTCCGACGCGAGCAATAAATTCACCATCGGAAATCGACCGCAGAGAGCTTTTTTTTTTATTTATACTTTTATTCCTCTCTTTTCGCGGGTATAACATAATATTATTGTCGTGTCGCGCGCACGTTGGCCAGCACACGCGATAGTCGCCACGAGCGAGCGATTGCAAAAATTATGACCGTCAGCTGCGAGTCCGCGATTTTAGAGTCTCTTCACCGCTGTTCGACGACGAGCGACGCGACACGTTCAATCATACATTTCTATAATTTTGGTATACTATTTTTGTTATCGTGTAAACCTTTATCCTAACCTAAACCGGGCGGTACTTTAACGAAATAACCACGCGTATACGATCACGAAAACCGATTACGGTTATGAGCATTTATTTTTTTGTCCTTATAACATTTTTGAAGTTTCGCGCTTTTTTGAATCACTGCAGCATTCGTCATTGGTTTCGTGTTCAGAAGTAGAATTTTTTCCTGTTAATTTTGATACGAAAAAAAAATGGAATTTCAAACGCGATCAGTTAATTGGAAATTATATTTGAAGTCTAAATCGGTGGAGTGGAATGGAATAGAGTGATGTAGAGGATTATAAAAACTGCAAATAATTATATACCATGTACGTAATTATTCTGTCAATATTTTATCAATTTATGGATAAATTTATTTTTGAAAATTGGTTGGTAGTTGCAATTTAAATATATGGGTAGCATATAAATACGTTTTGTGCTAGTTTAACTAATTTACTATATCATACTAGTTTTAAATCCATTTTTTAATAAGCCAAAATCTTCTTGAATATTTTTGTACGTCATCAGTCATCATTTATCATGATTTGTATCTCGTTTTTCGAAGATACGTCGTTGGTTGAAATATTGTTCCAGGCGATACTTTTATGCGTTCTAAAATAATAAATAATATGTAACATATTATAATTAATATTTTCCATTGTAATGTTTGATATCATTTTACTTGTTCCATAGGCGAAAAATTGTCTGTAACTCTAATTACCTATTTTGAGTGCAAAGAAATAATATTTGAAAGTAATTTAATAAACACAACATTTCCAAAATATGTAAAAGCATTCTTGGAAATAATTAGTGTTTGTTGTTACTTGTTAAATACAATTTCTACAATTTTTTTTTATTATTTTCCAATTTAAACAGGGCAGTATATAAAAATAAAATTGATCATGTCGTGGGTGTTCAGTTTCTACCTGTAGATAATAGCGCAAAAACACGATTTTCGCACTTTATTACGCATGTAATAAAACTTTCTCTCTAGGGTTTATTGTTATTTGTTACTCGTGACTTTTTATACTTTATATTATATTGTACCTATATGTACGCTATGCCACCATGTTGTAACTTTCAGTCGAGCCAATGCTATCTGTTGGATAAACGATGTACTTACTGTTATTACACGATAGAATAATATATTTATATATATATATATTATTGTAAGAGTTCGTTGTGGTATCGTAAAAATAAACTCTTCCCGAAAATCGTCACTCACAACGGTACGTTTTTTAAGCGTTTTTTTTAGGGCTAAGCCCCCCCCCCCTTCCAAAAAATGTCCATAGCTCCCCCAAACATTTCCTACATTTTGTTTTAAGCTTATTGAATATTATCAAAGTAAGGCTTTAGCACCCCCAAATCCCAAATGCTATTTACGTCTATATGAGCGTAATCATATTTGCAAAACCTCATAGATATTTTATTCCGAGATATACGTATATATTTTGTTTCAGGAGCATACGCTATGAATGCAGAAGATATCATTATAATATATTATGTGCGTTACAATTTAAAACGGACGTTATTCAAGTATTACGTAAGTATTTCGGAAGATAATATTATTATATTAGGTATAGTGAGAGGTGTGACGGTCGGCCGAAGCTTATAATTTCGGATACCGTCTGCACGTCACGTCGTGTTATCTGCAGTGTACTTATACTATATTATATCATTATGTTATACCTACACTCGAATTTAAAATCGCATGCCAGTTTTCGACCTTTTTATTTTTAGCGTTCCAGTTTGAAAATTTAAAAAAAAAAAAGTAACATTAAATGTTGTATTGTTCAAAACGGTACTATAATTATAGATTTGATATAATACAAAGTGAAGCCAGACGGAACGCGTTCGTCCAGTACGTGTAATTTTAAAATTAAAACGAAAAAAATTTTAATCGAGGTAATGAAACGATCCCAATAATAATAAATACGAGAGAATTTTAAACCCAAATTCACGTTATTTCATTGAATAGGTATAATGTACGATCACGCGTGGATATAATATATTTTATGCACGCATATTTATTATTTTTTTTTGGTTTTAAATTGTATCCGGAACAACGCAGAACGACTCATCGAACAATGCTATAATTTATAATGTAATACCTGCACCGGGGATATTTAAAAACGAAAAACGATTTTCTCATCTAATTTTTGTCAGAAAATAAAATCCCACGTAACGGACGCATTTGAATTTTGAATACATATAATCACTATACATCGGGTAATAATAATAATACGCATACCTATATCAATATTCAATACTGTGGATGAGTACCTAATATATAATATATAGGTGTATTTATGTATATAATATATAGGTACTTATGATTATATGTATTTAAATTATTATTTATTTTTTTTTAATCAAACATATAATAGTATTTTTTTTTTTTTTATGTGATTGCAGGTATTAGGTTTTGTAACGGTAGAGTTTTTACACGTGTGTTTTGTGTTTGGCAGAATTTCTAATGGGGCACCCGAAGGTTTCTGCCATGCCCCGGTCGGGGGATGGCGGCATCTTTCTCCAGACAGTCCGCCTGCCCGGAGAAAAATTCCGGCCGAGGATCGAACCAGCGACGGCGCGCGTAGCAACCGACGCCTTAGACCTTAATATAATATAATGTACCTAACGCTTACATTATAAGTATAATAGGCTAGTCCTTGCACTACTATGCTAACCACGCTTACGGTAATTCCGGGATTCGAGTTATTGTTCTCGATGTTATTCAGTATTATTCTAATGATTGATTATTCATTATATGTATTATTCGATTGTAACCATGATTGTATTATATTTATTTAGTGGTATATTATTATAAATGTATTTAATTATATTGTGGTTTTAAAATTCAGTGATACGGTTTGGAGTGCTCTTAAAGTCTTAAATGCCGAAACATCACAGTTGTGATCTACTATTAGCTGTATTAAAATGGACAATAAAGTGTATATTTTATCGAGTCTGTGTTTTTCGTAATTTGTTAACCAAGAAATCGTGTTATTTTCTTATATCGAAACTACCTATATATAGTACCTATCTAAAGTTGTGACTTTGTTTTTTAATATATTTATATGTTATAATTTATATGATAATATATAGTACATCTAAGTAAATATAAATAGATGTGATTATAAATATAAATACCTACCTAACCTTTACGGTTACATTTCAAGAAGGTTGATACGATTTTATGCACATAATGTTTATGATATAGGTAACTGATGAAATCTGCACGAGTTATAAGATTAAATTAAAAAGTTTTGATTTCGATTCGTTTAAAATATTTTGGAACTTTAGATAATAGATATATTATAAATATATAATAGTATCATCCCCCCTCCCCCATACTTATGTATAATTTGAAAACGTTATAGATCGTGACCGACGACCATAATATAAATCATTCAAACAACATTGGTCGTATTTCATTACGATTTATTTTTCCACCATATCATTTCTCTGAATTTATTTTTTAAATGTGCTAATAATAACTTAAGTTAAATTTATAAGAAACCAAATTATTTAAAATTATTCCACGCAGTTACGTAATTGTTGTATACTTCACTATTATACTCGGTTTTAAATTGTAGGACGAACAAGCGGGTAGACAATATATTTAAACAAAATATGTCCGATGAGCGATGGCATAAAAGTTATACGATCGCATATTATACAAATTAAAGTTTTACTAGGCATATATTATATATATTGAGTTGACCAAATTATTGTACATAGTATAACTGCATACAAATTACAAATATCTATAATTTTAGGTATCTAGTTTTCTAGTTAAAACTTACATTTATTCAGAGTAACTGAATACTAAAAAAAAATTACTTAAAATTTTTACTAAATACTTACATCATTAGTTAATTCTAGACAATATTATATCATTTTCAAAAAACGTTAGTCCTTTTTGAGTTATTCATAGATATTTGAAATGATCAACGTTTTAAGTTTTTACATTAATGAAACTTGATTTTTTTAGTCTAAAAGCATTACAATTTAATACGAGATTCCTCTTAACTCTTAAGTCGTTGTTATAGCAATAAAAATATATCGTCAATGTAAAGTCTCAAATTGTTCTTATAAGATTTTTAAGTTAAAATGTTGATGACATTAGATATCTAGCTTATCGCACCGAACGTACTTGTTAATTTGTTGTTGTTCAAAAAATAATCAATCGTATAGTAATTCGAAACATTCTACTACAAAGGTAAATAATAATAAAAAAAATTATACAATATCCGTACGGACGTCGTTGCCGAATTTGTTACCGCCTGCACTATTATGCACTATTGTCCATTCTATTTTATTCATATACTTATCAGGGATTTATCGACCTATAACTTAAGTTTGAATATCATCGAAGTGCTACGTATATAGTGCACGTTTCGCATTAGAAATCGTCCGTTGTATACATATACATACATGGCCGAACATATATGACATCAAATCCTGCGCATGTTTTGAAACGAAAATAATTTGGGAAATAAACGCCCGACGGCGAAATGGGACGGCCGTGAAATTGGAACTGACCCCGACATTTGTCATCGTTGCGGCGCGGCGGAAACGAAACGACCATATGATATATAATTGTAACAACCTGCGGTACAATATATCACGAGGAAAAGACGCTGGGGCCCCATCCGGCGAGGCGCAGAGTATATAGCACGGCGATGAATTCACGCGCGAGCATAGGTATTATCATCGTCTTATATATTGTAATGTCATTGTATTATGTATTATTATTATTATCGGTTAGTATAATATCGTCGTGACTTCCTCTCGATTTCTCCGGCGGCGGCACGTAACGGCGGCACTTTCAATTATTATTGACCGGCCGCAGGAAACCACACGGCTATGTACGCGTACATAGAGTCGTACCTACACGCGAGTGTATCTGAAAAATTCTTGCGCGCGCACACATTATATATACGTCATGACGTACCTGTACAACATAATATTGTAATAATGATATACACACACGCAGTTATTATAATATCACATCGATCGTTTCCGGTCTCACGGAGTTACGGTTGCGAACGCCGTCTCGTCTTCCGTTTATTTTTTTCCGTCGCAGCGCACTATAGAAGTATTATAGGTTAACCCACCCGCCCGCCTACCCGTACGGGCGCATTACTGTGTGACTGTACCGCGGCGACCCGTAATAATATATAACAATATTATATTATAAAATATTATATAGGTGTAATATACCTCTGCGCTGCGTCACGGTGGTACGAGACGCGGTCTCCGGCGCGGTTTACTCCGCGCGCGTCCCTCGTCGCGGGCGGGGCACCTGACTCGGCGTCGTCGTTTCCGGTGGCGCTGCTCGCTGCAGGGACGGACCGAAAGCGGGAGACCGCGAGGTAGGAAGGGTTTACGCGCTGTACACAGTTTATCATTATTACAATGTATAATATAATAGTATAATATTCATAGAAAATGGGATATACGGTTCGGCGGTCTCCCATTGAGTCATCCGAGTGTGCGTATACGACACCGCCGCCGCCACTGGACGGTCCACTTGTTACGGAGACCTTGACTGAACCGTCACCGCGCTATTCCCGCATAAGTGTATTATAACAATATTATACACAATAATAATATTATAATATTATATTATCAAACGTGAATAATATACCTATTGCCTGTATATCATTATCACGACCACCCACTCATACACCTGTTACTCGCTCGCTCGTTTTCTTCTCCTTTCGTTTCATTATTATTGCACAATTTTTTTTTGAATTTTCCAACGTAAATTATTGTCATTACCAATAGACATGCATAATACGCGTATAATATACATAAAACGATATGGAACACAATAATTGATACTTGTTGTGATGTTGACATGTTGTACCTATGTTTTATTCTCCAAAATACATCATTATAAGCGTCGTTTTAAATTTCCCTAATGCATTTTATTCGTCTTCTCGAATTTTGCAGTTGGCAATATCATTATAATTTCACACGCACACGTGTCACAAATTATAGTTATAATGTAATAATTAACGAATATTATACAACACAGGATATTAAGTAGTAGATGAATGCGTGTTATGTGAATATGACAGATGAAATCACTGCCGCCACCGTCATATAGTGGTATCACACCTTCATAAACTGATCGTAGGTATACCTATAATGATATATGTATATGATCGAACGGAATTAAAGAAGATATTAGGCTCACGTGAGTCATTCACTATGCGATTACCAATTAATATTTCCGGTACGCCGCCGTGCTCCGAAAATATAGGTCCACGGTAAATTATTATTTACACAACACCACAAAGTTAAGTCACAGATGAAATGAGTTGGATGTATAGTATGGTGTTTAAGGCAGGAAAAGTAATAACTATAATATTTATTTGGAATTAAAAACTAGTGTTATAATTATTATATTATAGCCATAATATTATTTATTGTTCTTTCGATCAAGGATGTGTTTATTGACCCGTGTATGTATTTAAAAATTATTTTTCGGACCAGTAGCACCTATTATTACTTACCCATTCGTATAATCGTATTTGTATACTTTAGTTCTGTATATACGATTCTTTTTAGGTTCATATTATATTATGCTTTGCATGAAATAGGTCAAAGTGCCTGGCCTCCGATTCGTCGTTACTTGCAATTATCACAATAATTTGAATTATTATGGAATAAGACGGTTGATACCTACATTTATTTATTTTTATTAATCAACCCGCGGCAACTTAGGCCATTGGGTGGTTTTTAACTGTGGGGGAGGGTACTGTAGGTTTAAACACGTGTGTTTGTTAGTTTGGCAGATTTTTTAGTGACCACACGTAGGTATCTGCCGTGAATGGGCGGGGGACGAAATTTGTTACAAATACAACAGATTAAACAAGTATTAAAACGAAAAAATGCTTTACTTATTTAAGCTTGTATAACCGATAACAATTTTAATATCGGAGTCCTATTTTCATCAAACATAGTTAACAACTATATATTTCATCGAAGTTAGTCTTGATGATAAAAAATATGTGCGTTACATGACTGTGAATTTTTCCAGGAAAATATTTTATATTAAAATCGAATTCCTGATGTATATTATGCGACCGTAACATTTTTCGTTATACTTATTTAGTAACTTATCAGTTATCCTTATCACATTTGTTGATTTCTTATTTAATAAATAATAATATTATATTATTGTTACATTCATTTTTGGTAGATTGATCTTAGATAAATGAACAAGACATAAATGTAATATTCAATGTTGTAAAATACGGTTAGAAATGTATTAATAATATTCCTATATTGTTACACCACCGTCCACCACCGTAACATTTTATTAATTCAAATTGTTCAATAATCCTAAAGCATTGTTAAAACTATTGTTAATAGTATGGCTAGGTGAGATAGTACCTATATTTATTCGAAACAATTGAAACAAACAAATATGTGAACAGAAAACATTTTCATCATAAATTCATAACCTATTATAAGGCCCGTATTTACACGCGGTGCTGAAGGAGCTATTAAGGGCGCAGTATTAAAAACACTAAAATGAGGGGGATAGTATTTTAAGCTATATTTCAAAAATATTAAAACAATACAAAGTTTTACCAACAGATATACAATAATTCAAAAATGTTTATTCTAATTCAAATAAGACTCATATATATAGGGGTGTCATAAAAAATAGTCCTGGGGGGCCAACACTCAATCCAGCCTTGTTCACTGCCTATAGTAAACTTAAACTAAAATTGTAATGAATTAATTATTGTTTGTAAGTTTGTGATTATGAAGTGTCCGTACGGTATGTATATACATTAAACAATTTGAATATTTTTAAATAATTGTATGCATGCGTCATTCTATTGAAAAAAAAAACATTTTCGTGATTGTCGTATACATTCAACATTGAACATCCGTCTAACGTCTAGTAACGCTGTAACAGGAACAACTTAATATAAATATATAAATGTTTACCTAAATAATATCGCGACGCGCTTATGCTATTAGCCTTCTTCCTTAAGTTTAATGTTGTCAGTATTTTACTTTTAGGGATGGCATGTGAATATCAATACACCATATTAATTTTGTTCTAAGAACGCAATTATACTTGATTCTATACCATTGCCCTATTCCGTTTCCAAAATATCTGTGCACAAATATAATATTATACCCACGTGAAGTGATATAAGGATTTATATTTTGTGAATTATCATATAATAAGCAAGTTTTATGGTATAGGTAGGTACCTAATAGATTAATTACGTTTATGGTTAGGACACCAACCAGCTGAGAACGTAGGAATGCTCACAGCAGTGCCACCTAATAAGACAAAACGTGTATTTTTATAATATTTAAATTTATTTTCAGAACATAATAGACAATTTTTCCAATTGACTACCTATCTCATTGGTCTTAAATATCGTTTAAAATGAATTATTTGTAATTTATATAATATACAGTACTTCCAGGAAACTATTTTCAATTCGACTAATGCATTAAATAAAAAAAAATACGTCTATGGTTACACGCCATTATTTGAAAACCAGAAGTTTTATGTAATTATTGTTCGGTCGGGGCCATGGAAATTGTCGACAACTTTATTAAAAATAATCAAATGTACACTTTTATAAGATTAAAACGATCATAACCCAATATTAAGCATAATATTCTCCAAAATTACCGTATCGGTTCGTAGAGTCATAATTTATAAACATATAATATTATAATTGAACGCCCAAAGTATATTCGTTCGAATCGAAAGGGATATTATAACTGTTTGAACTCAAGTATTGCGTGCGGCACGTCATGAATTAAAAGAAAATTATATATACTTATACGTACAATGCGACGGACGGTTACCTGCACTCACACACACACACACACACCGTATATATATTATACATATTATAGGTTTGATTTTCGGGTATAGGCACATTTTGGCTTCGGCAACATACGAAGACCCGATTTTATATGGTACTATACACACACACACACACAAACGTAAAGTTACAACGATGTGCACTTTTGACTTTTGTGTCTGGGCCGGGAAACCTTTTCGGTAGTTAGCACCACTGCAGGTTATAATCGGAATCCATTGTAGAGTTTCTCGGTCTCAATATTTTTAGGCGAGCGTGCAAGAAAATAAATAGGAATTCGCACGTATAATAATAATATGTTGTGTATTGTACAAATTATCATTCGGAAATACGTGTCATATTAGCTTTGGGTAATAATATTTGAAAAAAAAAAACATGGAAGTACCTATTTATAATAGGTATTTAGTAATAATATTTAACATACAGGTACATGACAAAAAAAAATATGTGCGACGTTTTGAAATTAACATTTAAATAATAATTGAATTTCAGTGGGAAACGGTCGGAAGCGTTTGCACCGTGGATTTTAATTAGTTATTAGTTTATCGGCGGATTTCTAAATAAGTGTCAAAACCACGTGGGTAAAATATTTCATATTTCCTGGTTATACTGCGGGAGCTATGCGCATTCGTATTTATTAATATTAACGTTGTTTTACAAGCCACATTACCTATTGCTATTGGCTAAAATTACCTACCTATTGTAGGTTTGTTGCACGCACGCAAACAATTAAAACTGACATTGGAGGCAAGTTATTCTTGTTAATTCAATTGAAATCGAAAAAAAGTAGGTACACAAAATATTACGCTAATGAATAAACAATAAGAACCATTTTAAACATTGTACGATTCCACGTGTAGACTCTTGAGTAATACACTTAAATAAAACTCAGAAATGCATTGCAAACATTTAATAATATAATTTTTTAATTAAAACTTATACTACTAAAAAAAATTCTAATTTATTTTATTACGGTTTTGTTATCCACCATTGAATGTACAAATGAAATTGAAATACTTCAGAAACCGCATGAAGTGCAAAAAAAAAAAAAAATAATGTCGGTACTTACATACAAACACATTGCATTACGTTGGCAGCAGGTCGTGTAATCTAAAAGTTGGTATGAATAATTATTAGTTTATTAAAATAGATGATTTATATACATTTTAAGTTAATGCGTCCACGAACTTATACATAATAATATTATATTCTCTAAGTTTATTATTTGAAGGAAATAATCGGGGCATTTACTACCCAGACGAAATGGCTTATGAAAGAGTAGCATTACATAATATATTTCTAATAAACGAGATCGTATATTAATTTGTATGTACCCTTTTCCCACATCAAAGTATCAACGAACCATCAGCTGCCCCGTCAGTTTAAATTAATTCCCTACCGATATCTTGCGCGTCTCGATATCTCCCTCTTGGCAGACGTAGACGTCGGTGCCCTGTAATCGATCTGCAGTCGTCATTAATTATTTAACTCGACCCGTTATTCCCCATCGGAATAACCGACTTCAGTAATGTCGGACACCGCATTATGAAAATCAGCCAAATTATTAACACTAAAAGTCATCGTTTGTTGCCAAACCAATAATATACGAAACGAGTGGGCGCGTATAATGCTGCAACGTTAAGAGGTTAAGACAATATTTCGCCTGAACTTACAACCTACTTACCTACGACCTAGTTATCACAAGTGAATATAAATGTCAGCCGACAGCCCGACGTAATTGATTTCTTTACCACAAAATATGACAAATCAACCTAACCATTGGCACGCTAAAATAAATGATCGCAATGACTCGGCGGCGTACGACCGCGACCCACACACATTTCCTACTGCAGTAAATACAACACCTATACACGGTATGCACTCACATATAGACCATTATACCCATACCAAACCGTCCAAATCAGACAGCAGATCGAACTTCCTAAGAATCGGTATCAATTTTTTTAATATTTTATTGTATACAGAAACCGCGCAGTCTGAGCTTAATGTTTATTAATGTTTTAATATTCAAACCGATGATCACCGTCTCTTTCAGCGAGATAGCTACTAGCTAGTAATTAGTAAATTCCACCGAGGACAGATTACCCTACGGTATACTTAAAACGGAACTGCTTTCATGGAACCAACTTAAAGTCAAGTCACAAAGTTTTTTCACACAAAATATTGTGATTTTACTCTTTAATGTATAGGTATATATGCTTATTTATCATTAGTTATTACTTATTACTCTTAAGTATATTAAGAAAATGCCAATGTAGGTTTAATTTAATTAAAAGTTTTTGTAAAATAAAAGTTCTCGGTAGGGTAGGTAAAGTGGTAAAGAATAAAATATAACACGGAAATTATTTTGCTTAATTATTGCCATTCAAATGACTGCAATGTTAAATGCGATGTCAGATGGGTTTGGTCAGACAGTATGGCTTTGGTGAAATTCCGAAAAACAATAAGTGAAAACTTTGGGTTTGACACATTTGAGTTTTAATTTTTCGGCCATGAGTACTATAGGGAAAAACGGTAGTAAAGTTTATTTTCATTCTCGATTGGGGACACTTTTGTGTCGGATGGGCTATAAAATAAAAACTGCCACGCCAAGAAGTTGGTTTTAACAAGAGTAGATTTATCGCACTCGCCAACTTTAAAAGCGGTCTACTCTCTTCCTCTCCCTCTCTCTCTACGTTTATCACTCAACCTCTCTCTCTCTCTCTCTCTCTCTCTCTCTCTCTCTCTCTCTCTCTCTCTCTCTGTATATATATATATATATATATAGACGACGCCATCATTTTCGGAGGGAAAACAAATGTGGGGACGATGTTAATGAGGTGTCGAGAATATAAAATATATTTTGAAACTGTATCATAATATTAATAAAGGTATATTATAATTATATGCCTGTATATTTAAAACAACACATACTGTAAGTCGACTGCGGTTGTGAAATGAAAATAAAAAATCATAGGTAATTAGATATTTTTTAAGTACCTTTATAGAAATCTAGATTTCTCTAGATAACCCAACTTCGAGGATTAAAGTGAATACATTAAGGAATCGGTGGTGTTATGGCGAAATGAGGATGTCAGAAGAACCAATGTGGGACTGATACGAGGACAATATTGTTGATTTATATATATAATATAATATAATATTGTACCTACCTACCTGTATAACTAACTATTAACTAAAATCAGATATTGATGTGTAAGTCTTCCACTGCCAAGTAAAAACGCATAGTTCGAACTCGAGTGTACACAACATAATAAACAATATAATATATACCTATGTATACATGTACGCAAGCACCGTGCGTGGCACAAGATAATAATATAATAATGTATGGCTGGAAAAAATGTTGATGGTATCTCGTTGTTTAACCTTAGGACATTTATAATTTAACGCCGATGCGGATTTCGGCTTGAAGGACGAAACATGTATTAAATTTCTTGTTCGACCGTGTTATTAACATTATTAATGATTGTTATTATCAAAACCATCGAAAACGCTTAAGTATATTATAATATGTGTATATATGTGTACAATTATGTGTAATGAATAGGTACGCACACAGGATGGTAATTTTTGTTTTTGCTTATTCGAATTATAGGTAATATATTATATTATATACTGGAACATTATTTCTGGACCATATATGTATACAATATACATTTATTGTTTTTTCGAACCATTTATTTACATAAAACCCTGTAGGTAATTAGAGTGACTAATTAACTACATAATATAATTGTACGTCTCTTCTCAAATACAGGTCGTGTACATGTATAGGTCTATGGTATACTATACAGATGTAACGTACATCTTGATAATTCAAAAATTATATTTTATGTTTTGATTACATGTCTAAAATACTTTTTTATATATATTCTAAACTATATTCCGATGTATAATAGATAAATGGTTATGGTGATTTATTTAGTTCACAATATTGTATAATCGTTTTAATAGTTTCTTGATGATTCTTGCATCTTGGCTCTTGGTACCTACCAATACACATATAGATTAAGGTATTAGGTGAAAACTGTATGCGTACGTATGTCTGTTTTCAGTTTTGATCAAGATAATTTATACGTCGGTAATCATGACTGATGGATAAGTGGATAACTAATTTACACACGTCATGTAAAATAGGAGAATGGACAAATTTCGATTTTGGATTCAAAACGAATCGAGGAATATGCATTGGTTTTTCATGTACCAATCAACAAATTCCAGTATTCCGCATAATATAGATTATTCGTACCATTAATTAATCGATGTTATCGGTGATCGCTTACCGTACAGTGTCATATAGCTAAATGTCGACATATTTGGATAAGCTAAAAGTTATAAAACCACGAACCAATTCGTGAATAATTCGGCGGCCCAAATGTCTGCCACAGCCGCGGTAACGGTTTTTATCGTTTAGATCATTATCACATTTTGTCACATTTTGTTGTACCTACATAATATAAAACTATATATAACATGTAAGGCGGTGGTCGGAACAGGTGCGATGACGGTCATAGGTATATACCTCCTTATATCGAGACGCATCTTTACAGCGCGATATTTTGCACTACTGATGATAATATAGGGCCGCGGTGTATTATAAATTAAATTGTAATTAGTGTTCGAGACGGTTTGCAAAATATCTAAATATCAATCGCACGACGAGATGTGCACGATGACCTGTATAAAATGTACAATAGGTATAATTATAATAATAATAATAATAACAATAACAATGACAATTAGCAGTGGCGTGGTATTTTTACACGAGTATGTACGGTTTTTGACGCGAAGAAATTAATTGAAGCCATCTGCCGCGGTGAGCTACACAAGAGAACGTTTCATCGTTGTTATTCGTGCATACATAAATCGTGTGTAAAACTATACACTTGCGTGTATCATATTGAGTACTGTCGAAGTACATAGACTGTATGTCGGCACTATTACCGGATGGTCGGCATATATAATGAGAATTGTTAATTTTATTATCGTATTACTATTTTTATATTTTTATTTGATTATGATTTTTTTCGCCCGTCGATTAGGTAGGTACTTCCGATTGCCAATACGATAAATTTCAAATGTATGTATGTAGAATATTCACAATAAAACACTTCGCTGTACATACATATAAACTATCATAGTATCGTCGTGCTCGTCTGCACGGCCGTTTCGCGAACAATACGCAAATTTCGATACAAATACCCGTCGTTCGTCCGATGTCACAATGAAAAAAAAAAATATTTTAATTGCCAACAACAGAGGAAATAAAATAAAAATACGAGTTCAGCTTTTCTCGTTTTTAATTAATCGTATTATTACCATAGAGAGTTTAGAGAGCGAAATATGTATTGTTGTTTGCGTTGAGGACCCTCTTCTATAACTGAATTCCCTTTCGAGGTCCCCGAACACCGTACGCCACCCTGGAACTTCCCATTAGGGTTTGTGTAAAAACAAATTAAAATCTCTCCCTCAGGAAACGCTCGGGCTCGGGTGAATTTACACGGTTAAAAAACCCGACTGCATTTGCCCACGCTGTCCCGGCCAAATCAAACATAATATTATTATCATATTTAACAATCACCACATGATTATGCTGGACCTTGGAATAATAACGACATTACCACGTACCTATACGTTTTTCAGAACTCACACATACGCAGAAAACTAAATCAAACATAAATTTACTTTCTTTTTATATTTACTGTAAATTATCTACTGTCATAATTTATATTTAACGCCCACAATTTATCGTCATAGTGTATTATCTGTACAGTTGAGTATTTCAAAGCTGAGCACAAATATTCGTTGGACATCGAAACTTTAATGTCAACTTCTTATGCAAGTTAAACTTTTCCTCTATTGTATACATGAATACATAATTTATAGATATTAAAGTTATTACTTTTTATACTTCACAACTGTTTGTTAGAAAACACGATTCGTACATTTGTTCGTTATCACAAGAAATCGGGGAACTCTCTCTGCTACGTATTAGGTTCCAAGTGTACCGCTACGATCGAGTAGGTCACCAAATTTTACGAATGTGTTGTAATATATTTCGAATTTAATCGTAAACCGTTCTATGTCTATACCAAAAGTTCCAGAAATGTGACCGACTGTACAATGACATAATAATACAACATACCCACGTGGACGTGCGGGTAGTGCGTCGTAGTTCGAACACGCGTAGACAACACTATACACTTCGAATCTTATACGGCCAGAATCATACACATGCTGCAGTCTGTCAATGTGGCAACAATAATAATATTGAGCTGGTAAGTTTAGCCGTGT
This sequence comes from Metopolophium dirhodum, assembly GCF_019925205.1. Classification (NCBI taxonomy): domain Eukaryota; kingdom Metazoa; phylum Arthropoda; class Insecta; order Hemiptera; family Aphididae; genus Metopolophium; species Metopolophium dirhodum. Next base: position 33,513,379 of record NC_083567.1, on the reverse strand, counting down.
ATATTGATGGTTTGGTATTTTTACGAATGAAATATTAACAATATCGTATAGTCGGGTGTGTGTGTGTGTGTGTGTATTTCGATTCGACGACGGCGGCTTTGCGTGGAACGGCGCACGCGTGGTATGTCGGGTCTTTCGTGCAAATCCCACCGAGAGAGCTAAAGGGGTTCGGTTTTTTTTTTTCCCCCGGTCGTTTTCTATTCATCGTCAGTGGGGTGGTAGTCATCGGCGGGGCGCTGGCATTATCAACGCGCACACATACGCCCGAAAATAATAATAATATGTTTTAACCCTCTTCCACTCGTCTCCCATCGGTCACGATGCATATACGCACACACACACACACCCACACACACACACACACGCACACACACACACGCACACGCACACACAATGTGGCCGTATACAGCTGTGCATGTGGTGTTCCAGGTGATGTGAGCGAGTGAGTGAATAGCATAGTATAAATAATATAATATAATATTGTAAAAGCGAGCGAGTGAATAGCCAAGTGTATAATATAATATAATATCGTAAATTAAACGGGCGACGGATGCTGCCGGTCGTTGTTCCAGCCGGAACGATAATAGGTATTATACCTTCGTATATTATTATTATGTTATAGTGTGCGTTCTCCGGCCGGTGCAAGGTTTGCAATGAGTACGGTAACGACGCATACGGTATAATACACGCACCTAATAACGGCGACCATGATCATGATGATGATGATGATGATGATGATGATAATGATACGCGTGTGTGATAACACGCGTGTCACGTGTGACGGTTACCTCCACGCCCGCTTCGGGGTCGGTCGGGCGGGGGTGTTTTTTACGGGTGGAAGTACGTTATTTTTTTCTCCCCCCGTGCATAATATAATATAATGCAATAACAATACGTCGATACGTTATATTATATATTATTATATTTGCGTACAATATCAATATACTGTATCGGAGTATACGCATATAACTATACGTTAAGTACACAGCAGTATAACATATTATATTAGTAGCTTTTCGAGTAGAGGCGCATATAACCGCAGCGTACAGTCAGAGTAAGCACTCTGCAACATTTTTTGTTATTTGAACGAGATTATACGTATGATGATTAATCATATAAGGTTTTAGTGCTTAAAACAAAATGTCCGTTTCTTAGGTATATACTAATAATGATATTAATCGTTTACTTTCGTTTTGGAAAAACATAACATATACCAGTAGGCAACAAAATACATTATCTCATTACATCCCGCAGTAGCATGGGAACGCGAGTGTGACTGTAGTGAATATTATTTAGTATTCACTGATAATTACACTTGTGTAGTGCACTAGTGCCGACCTATCATAATATTATAAATTTGAAATAGGTAATACATATTAATAAATATTATTATGTCTTGTGTTATATTTCTGCAGTGAATTTAATCTTATGTGGTTGATATGTGAGTTGGATGATAATAGAGGTTGATGTTTATAAAAAGCGTTATTCCTCCTACTAAATAGGTGTTGGAACCGAATGTAATAGGTATACTACAAATTTGAATAGTTATTTATTGTCTGATTAAGAATACCACCCTACCGATAGTTTATGCGCTCACATATGCAGTATGACGTGTGTATATGAGTGTATTTAATATTTACCTAAACTTTCGATCGTAATTACTATTTTTTGATACAATCGTCGTTGTTAGAATCTGCAGACTGGGTTTCTCATCTTAACCCACGTTTTACCATATTTATTGCCGAAAAATAAAGTTTTGAACCTTCACAGTTGTGTGTATATTATGATATGAGTTATTTTTTTACACTCACTGCAAATGCATAGTATCGTAATGAACACGTGGAATGACTAGCATGCCTCACCAATCACCAACATTCATTTTCGGTTTTTGAAAAATATTTTAACCGACATTTATTATATATGAAAAGTATGAGTTATTGTACATGATTTCGAACAAATGTTTGAACATTTACACTGTAATTTCAATTTTAGAAATTCTACCTTGCTCCCACAAAAAAAAAAAAAATAACAGTGGTCGGTGCTGGAATATTGGACTTAGAGTTCAGCTATATATTATTATATAATATATAAAATATACATAAATATTTATATAATATTTATGATTTTGTTTATGACAATCACATAGTTAAGTAATTTTCGTGCCGTTTATGTTATACAAAGGTATCTATAATATATATTAAAATCCTGTAGTTCAAGTATACGCCGTGGTTACTTTCCATTTGGTTTTGTTTAAACGATCTCACATATATCTGAGTAATCTATACCAAGTGTTGACATTTTAATAATATTATTCAGTCTCAAAAACATTGTTTTATACCGAAAACCATTTATTTATACTCGTGTATACCTTACTAGGGAAAAAAATCAAAGCACTGTGCGTGTCATTGTTGGTGAAGCAAAAGGGTGAACATATTGTACTGCCGTGATTTACTTTTTAAAATAAGGTCACCCTATGTAGGTACTTGTTCACTGTTCAGTTAGTGCAATTTATTATTGTTATGTCAGAACATATTAGTCATATTCGCGCGCGTAATATATATATTAATGCGAATATACATAATAATATGGTCCAAAAGAAAATCCTCATAACTCTTTTCCTGATTTGACAAAACATAAAAAAAAAAATATATGCATTGTGAGGACGTTCATTATTATTCAAGACTTCTAAAATATATTTACACCCTTTCGTTGTCTGCAGTTTTCCGCAGCCTATCGTTTATTGTTTTTTTCAAGTCAACTCGTTTTCAGGCGCGCTGCACATTTATGTTGCATGCATTCAATAAAACAATGGGTTTTTCGGTCGTAATTCAACCATACTCGTATTGATGAAAACGGAGAATACCAATAATTTATTATAATAAAGAGCCGGAATACCCTAAAAATGTCGACAATAGAAAGTATAGTATAATGATGACCCCGAGATACCCTGAATACTATTGTGAACCGGATAAATACGGTGCGTGAAGTATTCGCGTGAACAATTTTTGGCGATTGAAAACAATAAACAAACAAGTATACCTATGGAACAGCACATTCTTTGAACACTCGAAGTTCTTGCCACAGGTATTTGCGTGAGATACGGGATTTTAAATACGTGATTAAATCGGCTGGTATATAATTGCCATGGCGTTAGGCATACAAATAATTGTAAGTAGGTACTAAAATGGTTATCAACATAATATCACTCAGTGATGACCAGTGGGCTAGCAAAAGACAATATAAGATTTAATTTTTAACTCTAAAATACTATTTGGTACGTGCTGTATGGCATTTCTTTTGAATTTAATGAATATTTTATAAGTACTGCAGTTTCTACGAAATATATTTTCTCTTCGAGCCATTTACCTTCGTGAGCATTGATCTATTATTCACTAATATATTGGTGGAATATAAATGAATTCACGAAAATAAATATATTATGACATTGGATTGAAACATCTAGTCATACATTAGAAATATTGAATGTATTATTGTGTGTGCGACAATAACAGATGTGAATTGTATATTTTTGTAAGCCTAACAAACACATTGGGCACACAACCACTCTTGACAATCCCAAAATGTTGTCATTGCCTAACATAAGAGCAAAATGATTGTATTTTTCTGGTTGAATGTCCTTAAATGTATTATTTCGATCAAACTTGAAGTTAAATAAAAAAGTTAATAAGATGTTTTAATATTACCCACGTGAATAATAAATAAAATGTAGGTAATAATAGTAAAACATTTATAAAACAATTAATATTTAATACTAATATGAATGCCGTATCTCGCTATTTTTTTTTACGAATTAGTACACTGGAAATTATAATACAAATTGTAGGATACTATATTGTGAATCGCATTATTATTATTTTTATCAGTTTCATAATTTTAGGTTTGATAAGTAAGTAGGTTGTCTGCAACCGATAAGCATATCGTATCAACATTTTATAAGAAAAATGGTATCTTAAAAAACCACATTTATTTAACCTTAAATAATTGTAAAATATTACGTGTATAGAATAGATAATTTGATTTTATGTACATATCGATCTTAAATTACATGAACGACTTATTGTTATTACACGACTTTAAATTATTTGTATTGACGTTTTTATTGCTAAAATAATATTATAATAGGTAATTGTATAAAATATGCAATAAAGTGTATTAACAAATCTACACTTAATTTATCTATACACTATTTATACCATGGTTTCCGAATCATATTTTAGTGAAATAAAAAGTCTAAGTCGCACGACATATTATACGAGTGAGTGCACACACAATATTATGGTCCATACATTTTCAATCTTTTCCAACAATGTTTTAAGTGCAAAAGGGTTAAACATCGCAATATATTATTATATTGAACCCATTGTTATGTGTACATTGAATACTGCAGTATATTATTTGTTCGAGTGTGTGTGTATGTGTAATGGTTATGATTTGTTAGACGATATGGAAGTCGGTGAAATGTTTGATGTATTGATGGATAATGCAACAATGAAACAGGATTTGATCAAAACCCTCTTTACTCTTTTGAAGATGTTCATAATTTGCAGATATGAATGGAACATAATATTATACCTAGTTCAAACGTTTTTCGCATAAAAGAACTAAATGGAATGGAATTGACAGAACGGTAAAGCAAAATATTTAGTATTAGACAACACTTTGGGTACAAAGGAAGAAGCAGAAAATGTTACCAACATATATTATGGTTAACAGGTGCATTTAAATTCTTGATTTGGGTACGATAAAGGTGTTGTGCGTATATACCTATATGCTATTAACGAAAAAGTAAATATATTACCAAAATAAATTTAAATCTTATATGAACAACTGTCAAATAAAAGTCGAGATTCGTCGGGGATAGCATCGTTTTATCTACGCAGTCTTATACACTCCAACGCAGATCGGTACAATCGAAATGCAGTCGTTCGCATTAATTATTGCTCGTTTTCAGTTTCCGGGCGAATAATTAATAAACTATTACCTACTATATAAAGAATTAATAATTAATTATTAGAGAAATTACACACTGCTCGATAGCAACTGTTGGAGTCAAGACGTGCAGACGTGTTCATATTATATAGGTAATAGTTGGAATAAATTAACAATGCCATTAACCACACTCCATATCAGTGGCGTGTGTATATTATAATGTGTGCCTTTGAGAATTGATACAAATTAAAAAGAATAGTCGCAATTAAACTCAATATTTACACACCGGCCACAGTGTACCTATAGGTATACTATTATATAATGATACACCCAAAGAAATATCAAGGTTTGGCTAAAAATGTGCATATGATTATTGCTAATGTTATCTTTATTCGATGTATATAATGTTGCCATTTTATTAAATTTTCTCGAACCGTATCCTATTTAAGTAGAGTTTCTGCATAAATGTTGAAATTGTGTTACCATTTAGAAAAAAGTTTAATTTGAAAACTAAAACGTGAACGTATATAAAACTCGAAATAGCTCCCTCGCATTCAGCTCAGAATCTATTGAGAAAAAATGTAAAGGAAGGACGGCGATGGCCACTATTATTGCCACCCCTTATACACCATTCGTGTACAGGTTTTTTTTTCTTTTACGCACATATTATTAAAATGGTGTCATAGAGATAACGGGATTAAAACGAAATCATTTTCAAAAATGGGACAAAAAGCGTTGCAATCCAAGAGTAGTGTTATACGCTTTTATACTTATAATGGTATAGTTATCTCAAAAAGTTAAAAGAGTCAAATGGATTACATACTGGTGCGTCGCATGCACTGCGCGTTGACGATACGTTCCGATGTTCGCATGTATAGATATTAATGTATTATATAGGTACTATATAGGTATTCGCACATCGCAATCATACAACTTTGAATTCGTGAGGGTTTCCTAAGAACTAATTACTCGACTTAAAATTACCTATATAAGGGCCAATGGGCCATAACGACTATATTGTTATATCGATGCGAAAGATATTTGACCGACCATTGGTGTGGCGTGTATATATTTTCAGCATATTGCCGCGGATAATATTCTGCTTCATCGTCCCGACAACATAGTTCCGGTGTTAGTGCGTGTTACGTGATAAACAGGGCGAACAATTTATAGAGGGACGTGCGAAATCAACGAAATGCATCGATGTGAATGATATTTGGTAGGTGGGTATATTATGAAGGGAAGCCCGGTCGACGACTTTTAAACGGGGGTGCGAGAAAGAGAGAGAGAGAGAGAGAGAGAGAGAGAGAAAGAGACACTGAGACGCTGAGACAGAGAGACAGTGAGTGTATGTGAGTGTGTGTGTGTGTGTGTGTGTATGTGTTCAGTGAATTCTTCTCGTAAATAAACATCGCAAACTAAATAGCACGACGAAATTACGAACGAGCACAATGCATTTTCGTCGGGTTCAACGCCCACCGGAAATGTCAGCCGTCCGCGCCGTTTTCGGTCGGTCGTCGCGTAGGTACGCATAATATACACAAACGTCGCCGCCTCACGTCCACGGTCCATCACGCGGTGTATACTGTATAGTAATAATAATAATAATAATATTATGCGATTCCTTCGCAAGAAAGTATATTATGAAATGATTTGGGCTCTAACGAAGATCGCGCGGGCCGCACCGGCGATTTTGGGTAAAGACAAAGGCGGTGTTGGTAAACGCGGTTACGACTGTGATACTCTGGTAAATAACTGCGGTTATTCGATACTTTCGGTGGGAGGTTATACTCACCTGTTGTAGTCCACTGACACCTGAAACACGTCCTCCCCCGCCCTGGTTCCAACCACCATGCACTGCGCGTGTGCATGTTGGATTTACGGTGTAATTGATTTGCAATGAGACAGCCATTCGCAAGGAGTTTGACGTATGTTTGAATATTTTACAGTTTTACGATGATGGTTTAAAAATACCACACGGATAACATATAATAATAACAGCGAAAGTGTCAGAAATCAATATAATATGATATCGTTATAATGCACTTCTCGTAGTTTGTATAGACATATGTTATAATACTATTAACAAACGAGTAACTTGTTAAATATATTCATGCTCGTGTGGACGAACATTACGCGTTTGTCATTAGTACAATGCGGAATTAAGAAATAACGGCTAGTAATATTTATTGCCCGAAACTATGAGAAATTCGATCGATATCATACTTTTTGGGTGTAGTGTATACTGCGGATACCCATACCTACCCATATAATTACATAATCGCGGTATAGCCACGCGTTGGTATATAAAATAACGATGATACGTTTATGAATCCGAGTGTTTAAAACAATATTGTACCTTACGAGTGTTTTAACGTAATTATTTATTGGCATTTAAATCGTAACCACGGGAATGAGTTATCGCTATAATTGTAGTTCCGGATTCAACAATCGTGGACGTGACTATAATAAAATTAATAAATACGTCTTTGTAAATTATAATACACTTAAAACTTACAGCGGAGACTTACAGGCTTTAATTACGTACGGATATATTATGTAATATGCACCTGTGTAATATAGGAATAGAATCTGAAATCGGTTGTTAGCCACGGCTTTGTTATCAAAGGTCACTGTTTGGAGGGAGGTAGTTATGCACACGGCACAGGACTTCTGGCCCATCATATTTCGTTTCATTTATTCTATAGAGAGAATAGAGCTTCTGTGTACCTACGTGGTTTGTTCTGTGAAATGCCCATTAAAAAGAATACCTCGGGCGTGCATTTTTCATTCAAACAAAAACACCTTATAACGTTTCATACTTTCGTGTTATGTGCATCGGTAAATAGAACAATACCGCAGAAAAAAAAAATGACATCCGCCACAACCTTATGCATGCTGCTGGTGGTGCCATTGTTTTTCGTCCAGATCCCATTTATAAGTGTGTGGATATATATATATATATATATATACATATAATATATGCGACCATACTTCTTTATGTTAAATGTAATTAAAAAGTTTTCCAGAGAACGGGGAAGTATACACTCGTAAAACTGCTTGACTCGTAAAAGTCTGAAACTGTTTTTAAAACGTCAGCAATGTGCAAAACGTAGCGAATGAAATTGTTGAAAACAAATTTCCATCGAATTTCCGCCACAGCAGCCAAATAAAAAAAAAACAAGCCTGGCTGTTCGAACTCATAAAAACGTATTTCCATGCGGAAATTAGAGAAGAAAAATTTGTAATCCTAATAGACCCGTACGTAAATGCAAAAGTTCCCAAATTACTTCCGGAATACATCATGTAAAGAAAATCGATTTCGAAACTAACGCGAGCGACGAGTCGTTATGTTTAGTCATTCGATGCTTCTCGAATATTGCTTTTAACTTTTTAAGTTAATATCAATTGTTTCCATTGGATTATTGTTAATTATAAATGTTGATATACTTCTCGAATAAATTACTAATGAGCTATGAGTGTTTGTAAATTTAAGTTTAATTATTTCGTAATACTGTTGAAACGAGCATCGACTAAATTCTATTTATAGCTATTATATGTATAAGTATAGTATTGTTTTGACTATGAATTCATTCTCTTAAGCCCTGTAGATCCTTGTAAGTCCCTGTGCGATTTTAATAGTGGATTAACCGGAATGTATTTCGACATCAAACAACTCATATAAACCCCATAGAATATAAGTATCGAGCATACCTGCTATTCAATTCTGATTAAAACATAATGCACTCATTGCCAAATAACGGCGCTGCTCGTTACAAAACACTCGGTTACTGAAAGAATGGATGAACAATATGATCGCGACGATAATCGTAGAGTTGGGAGTTGGAAAAATAATGCGTAGGTACCTACATCTAAATTAAATGTATAATATAATATAATAATATAGTAATTAATAGTTGAACGTACAAACACGTACGTTGCACCAGCTCGGCCCAAAAAATGGAAAATGTGACTTTTTTGCAAAAATAACTATTGTTTTGCGACCACATCAAACTCTGTAAAAATAATATTTTTCCAAAAGTCAAAACATTTCGAAATAATGAGTATAGGCTCTTAAATGGATCACCTTGTATAGCGACGGCAGTTACGACGGTTTTAATGAATAATTATTTATTGCAGCCGGAGGCCTGTATGCCGTGCTCTGCGTATGACGTTTGAAAACAGCCTCGGCGGCAGTGGCCCCAGGGAAACTATATATACACACCACCACTGTGGTTATCGTTATAGGGGTGAATGTGTGTGTGTGTACAGAGTGCGTACATAGGGCGCACGTTTTAAGGGTTTTGTACGTATCCGCCTGTACACCCGCCCGTGGACGAACGATCATTAAGTGGGAGACTTCGCACCCCGCTCAGACACGAGGGTCGAAGTGTATAGGACGATGGCGACTGTCAAAAGTTGGGACCACAAATTGGACTGTAAAACTGCTGACGGGAAAGAGAAATCGAGAGACACGCAGTCGACAGCGAGTGAAATAGCATGACGGAAAGGGGGTGGGGTGGGGGATTGTGAATTAAATTGTTCGACATGGTCGTCAAAACTTTGTCCGGAAATTTGGTCTGTCAGATTTCGATCGGATTTATTTGCACGTATACATATCATCATACACGCACTGTATATATATATATTATGAAGGTGTGTAATATACGTGTGGGCCAGCGTTCGCGCGTGTGTGCTCTATACACTCTTATCATATATCATAGTTGGCACTCGCCACCACAGAAATGAGTTTTTCGGCGCATTGTCCGTCCATGGACGTTTTTGTAATCGATACGCCTCTTGATGTGCCGCGGCCGCCGTGGTGGTTCACTGCAGTGTTATCGTGTGACCGATTCTAAATGTATTTCTATTTGTTTCCCTCATTCCGTGAACAAAAAAAACACCTTTCCATTCGCAACGACGTCCCCGTGACCCCCCTCACCCCCCTCCGTCACCAATCGGTGACCGCCCTTTGGATTTAACGCACTCTATACCAACACGCACAATCTCACTGTATTCGAGACTCCACGTTCGAGGTTAGGCCGAGTAATTTTATCACTTTAGTAAAATTTCGCTTCAATGTCCGGTGAAACGGACACTTTGGTCAGATATACGTGTGCGGCCAACAGCTGCGCATTGTATTTATAATGCGTGCACACTATATTTACAGGCGCATGCGTGTATCCGATGAAACGCTTACGCTACATTAAACCTAATTGGTTTTTCAATTCACAACCACACCCCGGTTTCGAATTCCAAATTCACGACCTAGACTATACGGATATAGGTTTATAATATGTCCTCGCACTAAAGTCCGCATGTCGAATGCACGAAATGGTATCGAACACTTAGCGAAGCTGTTCGTTTAAGTATTTCTCATAGCCACTCGATTACTCGATATCATATTATAATATATAATGTTATATGTTAATTTGAGCGTCCAGCTTACAGCGATTTTATACTAATTTTTTTTTTTACCCGTACGGTTATCCAACCTAGTTATATAATATGATATGTATTATAATATGTTATATACTAATAACGTATAATATTATTCAATCAAAATAACAGTTTCACGTTGAAAATAATCATTTACACATACAATGGGAAATAAAGGTAGATAGATATATGTAATATTATATATCTACAGGAATATTAATTTTTACCGACCAATCGATCACTCGTCTCAACGCATAATATAATATAATATAGTCAAGACAAATACACGTAATATTATATTATAGTATAATATTGACAAACTGCAGAAGACTCTCTGCCGTCTACTCGTGTAGTACGCGTGTTGCATTTTCTCAGCAGTCGTAGGGGAGACATGCATCATCGTAATAATATGAGGGGCTATAATCTCAGATATATAGGCATCTGAAATCTGAATACCTTCGCGTTCCCCGTGAATTCCTTATGCGATCCCCACTGTAAAACCGTAGTCATTGTGCTCGCGTACCTACACGCACGCATGCCCCGTGAGTAATTCGTAAAACCTTTTGAAACACCTTTTTTTTTTTTTACAAAATGTCCTTTGACTTTCAAAGAATACCTTTTCATATGCCCACGTCGCCGGTTTCAAATCTTTACGATCCTCCGAGGCCCTATGAAATATTTCCTGCACACACGATAATAACTGTTCGATGTATTCTGTTATATATTATACTATGTATTGTACATTATGCATACATCAAATATTGTGTACAATGTAATAGGCAATAAACTAATAACATAAACTTTCTGTCGGTCGCAGATAATGGCCCGTCCATGGTATAATCCAACACCTTTATCATCGACCTCGGAAGACATGACTGCAGCAGTGTACTCTGGCAGCATCAATAAAACCCAACGCGTACTTGCATAGCTGTTACATCGATCGGGCCATAAATCAGACGGGATTTATGCGATCCACTGACATAATACCATAATATTATGTGTATCATATACCCGCGGTATCGCGTAATCGCGTCGTTTCATTATGCACGATAGTAATAATATTATAATATAGTATAGTATACGTTCTACACTGAAATGTAAAATGTTTAAATAATATCATATACGATCAATGGGCTAAAAAATAATACCGCACGACATTTCGGTCTTTGTACATAGTAGGTACCCGGGTAGGTATATGACGATAACATAATATAATACCTATAGCGTACAATACGATATAAACTCGATACCCCGAAATGAGCGGCTCCTCAAACGCGCGTACGTTTGGTTTTTTTTTTTAGGTAGGCGTCCTATATATAGGCACACGTAATACTATTTTATATAGATAAAGGTACGCGCGTTCCATACCTCCGAGGTAACTCTTATATTATGTTCGTATATATTATATTATATCGTACCTCGGCGAGGGCGGCGTCGACCGCAGTTGAAAATCTCGCCTATAGGAAGTAATGAAACCGCGACGCAGATCACGACCTCCGGCCGTTGTGGGTCTTCCGCGGCCCAACGCTCCCATATAATGTGTGTGTATGTGTGTGTGTGTGTGTGTGTGTGTGTGTGTGTGTGTAGATTATATTATTATTATTATAGGTACTGAATAACATTTCACCCGTATAGTTCGGATGTTCTACATTTCGCCGGGGCTTCTTTGCGGGCGCCCGTCTATCTCTTATAATATAATATATAGGAAGAAGGATAAAAAAAAAATAAAAAAAAAAATACACCATCCTCATTTCACGCACGACCTATTGTACTTCGTGCGGACGTTCCACGAACACACGCAGACGGATGGAATTACTTAAAGATCGTAAATACGCGTATAAGTATAAGTATAAGTACGCACCGCACGCCCATCGCACCGCGGCACATTCGCACGAAAACGCGTCGAATAGACGGTAAAACTATAATTATTATACAGTGGTATATAATAATATTATAATATTATTATTGTTATATATTATTATTGTACAGTGTGATTTTTTCAATCAACTCACTACCTACGCCGATCATCATGATATCAATATTATAAACGTTTTTTAAAAATATTTTTATTTACATAATATAGGTACCTAAGTTAAATATTATTTATATTTATACGTCGACATTTTTGAAAAAAAAATAAAAAAATACATTTTTACTATTTTTTCAAGTTGAGTACTCTTTTGGAGCGCAACGCACCTATATAAAAATATTTCCCAATCCGAAGAAAAATATTTTTCGGACAATAAATTTTGATATTGAGTATATGCATAAAAATTCAAATTTTGAACGGATACTTAATTTAGTTATGACTTACGATTTATTATTTTTAAATTACTCTAGTATTTAAAATGTTAACGTGTAGAGTATTGGATCAACAATTTGCGGGGTATCTTTTCTGTATGTCTTTTCCACTAATTCGTTCCTATCAGCTTATAATACTTTTTAATGGTATTGATTGATTTATCACCTTGAATTAAATTTCTACGTAATGTGGTACCTACATGTAACACGTAGCAAAAACGTTACATGAGAAATCGATTGAATATCAAATGTTGTAAAAATATGAATTTCAAACGCTCATAAAAATTTAATTTTACTTTATTGTAGACATTTTTTTTTTTGATAAAGGTAGATGAACTTATCGATAATCTTGTATTACATTTTCAAATCTTAGATTTAAAAAGAAAAATTTTTATGAACTCTCAACTCAAAATAGTTTGCTAATTTTCGTGATTTTTCCGTATTTTGTCAAGATTTGAACTTTAAATGCTTATAAATAAAAACTGTGACTAAGGATTTTTAATTTATTTCATCTGCCTTTGAAACAATAACCTAGGAGCCTTCTATTAAATTTTCAAGCTTTTTTAACCAACAAATAAAATTTTATTGATATTTATAGAAAAAAAAAACTAAAAAAAATGGAAACTGAAAATGTCCGTAAACAGCTCAAAATAAGTCAAAATATTTGGAAAATATTATGGTTTATAGAAAATGCTAATATAAACATTCAGTCAACATTTCATGTACTGTATTTCATTTTTTCGAAAACAGATTTTGCATAAAAATTCCCGTTTTTCCTTAATTTTTCTTTTGTTTTTCACGTCGCTTTTGAAAACTACTGGGGAAACTTTTGACCCCCCAAAGTACCAACTAGATTCACTTTCCTATCAGAAAAGTTACTGCTGAAGAAAATCCAAGCATTTTTACTGTCCTAAAAAGTGATGACAGACACAAAATACAAAATTAAAAAAACACACATCATTGTAAATGATCGCTTCGCTCAGAATCTAAAATATTGTTTTGTAATTCCTTTTATTATATTCTTTTTTTTTATAGTTATTTATAATAAGTGGTCATTTTTAAAAGAATCACACTGTATATCTAAAATAGTATGCTCGATGGCCCTAAGTGGATTGTTTTTAATTTATGCTGTCAGTGTGCTTTTTGTTATTATTCCACTTTCCATACACTTAACTTTATTATTATTTTTTTTTTCCAGAATTTTGTTCCGGTTATTGATGTCAGGTGGGCGGACAACTTATATTGTAATATAATAGGTGTATAATATTTATTATGAATGTATGCTGTATGCCTATAGATGTAGGTAAGACGCGCTATTTTCGTGGTCTCCGCGTATACGGGTTGTGGTTTTTTTAGCGGCGGGTAAAACGAGTTTGAATTTTCAATGCGAGTCTCTTATTGTATGTGTACATTTTATTTTTAAGAACCTAAACGAATGTCATCCGGTGGTCGGTAGACGATAATATTCGAACTGCAGCCTGCAGTGATTGCAGTGTTCAAGTCAACAATTTTGTTCTTGTTATCGCGTAAAACGAATTAAAATGTATACATTTTTAATAATATATTTTGAAAATTTTATGGTGCATAAAAAATGCCAATGTAAACATTTGTTGAAAGTGTCATGTAGCTACGGATATTTTTTTTACAGTTATACTTACACCAGAAAACAAAATCGACTAGTTCGAAAACAATCACAGTTTGACGATTTTGGAAAACTACTGGTAATTTCTTACTTCCCCCCCCCCCCCCCCAATGTACCAACTAGATTCACTTTCCTATGTCTGTTCTTATAGTATTTTTTCCGCAAACATGCAGTGAACATTCCGTGGCGGTATGCACTGGTCAACTACTCAACTTAGACGAATATCGTACACCTGGCGTTGCTATGTTTTTATTATTATACGGACTTTGTTTGATTATAAAATAATAAGCCTGTCTGCGCCGTTTGGTGGTGGACAATATTTACTAACTAGCAAATAGCGTGCCGTAGCACATATGCGCTGAACCAAACTGAGAACATAATACACCATTGTATCTAGCCATATGGGTAGGTAGCTAAACTGCAATATCTGACGGATAGACTGAGCTATTTTAGAACCCCCTCCCCACCGCTTACATACGGCAAAGTTAAGAAAAATCCGTACATTTTTGGGCCTATTACCGTGTCCCTGTGCATGGATACCATTATTGTAGCACATACTTTTCCCCTGCCCTTTCCACCATAAGAATTTTTTTTCATAAATATATTTTAGTAGGTATATCATGAAACTGGGAAAAATGTGTAAGATGAAAATCAGCGTTTTTATGAATTTATTTTCAAAGGAATTCACAAAATAGTGTGGATGGGCTATAGAAATGTTTCTCCTCTCAGTGACCATTTTTTTTTAAGAGGAGGGGGAAATATTAAATACATATCTCACTTTAAAATCTTTTAAAATGTAAAAATATAATATAATTAAAAATAAATATGCATTAAGAAAAAGCATAAAAAGCGTCTTGGGGGTGGGGGGGGGGGGGGAATTCCCATGTTGTCCTCCTCCACAAATACGCCACTGCCTGTCTGCCCTCACAAAAACTAACTTAAAAATTAACTTTTGCAAAACTTTTTTTTCGGACATCTATACTATATCAAGTATACCTACATGGCTACGTAATTTAAATGAATTTACTTGTTTGGTATCTGGAGATGAGGATAAGGTCCATTGAAATCGGTACTTTCATGGTACTTCACAGTCTGTTCATTTAATATTTACATAATTTTAAAGTCTCGCCTCTCCCTATATATCGAACGCCTTCGATATACTTATTAGTTATTACTAATAAGTTATTAATTGCAATTTATAGGCAATTTTTGAAAAATTTCCATTTAAAAACGTATATCAATACAACTTCTGTGTATGGAACATCACCGGAAATGTCATACAAGATACCTCGAATTTTGTTCTTCTAACAATATTTGAAATAGCGAAAATATAAAATATGGAAAATTTTTTATAATTTTGTTCATAAACATATTTTGAAGTTAACATTTTGACTAAGTTGGACATTCAAATGACTTAATTTAAACGAATTTTCACTTTTAAGTGATTTTTCTGATTTTTCTGATTTTTTTTATTTAAAAAGTACTAAAACTTATTTTATTTTTATTCTATGTATTCGTACATACTATTTTAACAAATTTGACAAGAATAAAGTAAACCATGATTCAGTAGCTTATTTATAATTTCTGATGTTTTTGGACGTATTATCTTCGCTGGACCAAAATTAAAACGAAAAAATTGTATTCCCAGTTACAATTTATTTTGTATTTTGAGTGTTTAAACTACAAAATACTTTAAAAATGTTTATAAAGTATAAAATACAAATTACAACTTTTTTTCATATCACAAAAAAACCAAGTACGAAATATTGAATATTAGCTTAACTGAAATGCTGCCCCTCCCTCCATATATATCGAACGCCTTTGATATACTTATTACTTACAAGTTATTAGTTATTAATTACAATTTACAATTATTCAGTTGTGCTCTTATGTATATTGTTTTAAATTTTAAACAGGCGCAAATAGTCTGAGTGTTTATTACCCGAATAAAATATATACAGCACAGCCTCTTCATTCCAAAATTATCTATGTACCTACCAATATTGTAAGTCAACATTTTTATAAAAGTAGTCCGATTCAAGTCATAAAATAAAAATGCATAGGTTTTAATTTAAAAATAAAGATTAAATAAATCAACTAACATTGAATGAACGTATTTATACGGGCTAGGCTGGGCAAGTTAACTATTTTTTTTAACCTATTAATTTCAGATTATATGTATAGGCAATATAGCAACATATTATGTTAGTTTAGTTTCAGGTTAAAAGTTACTTTAATTTTGGCTGGGAAAATGTACGTTATTACAACGGCTACGATGATATAGCTTATACGTAAACGTATACGCTTTTTGATATTACGTCGTAGTAGGCAACGCCATAACCACGAAATGATTTTACAAATTACATGAAAAATTTAAACTTTTATAAAATATATACGTACTAAAAGCATATATTTTTAAATACATTTTACTATTAAAAATAAATAAATAAAAAAGACATTGTACCTACAATCTGTAAAATTAAAAACAATGAATTAATTTGGTGTAGGATTACAATACAAATTGGATGTCATGATGGAAGGGGGCCAATGACATTTCTTCAGCTTGATGAGGTTGGAGTTGGATACTTGGATTATATTTATATGTAAATATTTTTTTTAAAAATGCATCGAGCGCATTTTGTAAAAAATTTATTAAAAACAAAAATAAACCAAAATAGCATCTTGAACGTTAAAAAAACCCAATAATGCCTAAAGAAAAAACAGCTAAGAAAAGCATTAAAATAAAAATAAAATATGGTAAATTGTAGTATTTTATTATCTGGGTACGAAATTCATACTATGAAATATGGAATCGAATATAATAAAGCTAACATGGTTTCTTATTAGATCGATAAAAAAAATGCATGGAACATAAGTACAAGCTCTGCTTATCATAAATAAATAAATTAAAATAATATTTACCGCAAGCACCATGGTTGCACCATGGCATCACTGTTTTCGAAAATAGTAATGTCCATTTTAGTTAGAAGTATAGAACACGTCATAGTAATACATAAATCTGTCTATTTACAGTTAAACTTAAAAAACGCATATTTTAAACATTTATTATTTATCATCAAAAAGTGCGCAATCGTTCCGGGAATCTGCCTAGCTGTTTGTATCGTTGCAAACAATTACTTACTAATAATTGTCTTGAAAAATTAAAATATCGGAGCTAACAGTCTTGAGATGAATAATTAATTATTAGTTTCGTCCGAAATTGTGATTTCGTAATTAGGTAACATTATAGATGCAAACAGAAAATTTCACGACGAATATGATGAGGTCTCCGCAACCCTGTGCGTCACATTTACGGCAGCTGAGCGGCATACGCTAAACCTGCGGTGAAATATAATAATATAATAATAATAAAAGAGTAAAGCTCGAGGATTTTAAAAACAAGTCATGCGAATGTTGGTCGTGTATAATATGCGTGGTGATAAAGGGCGAGCGCTGCTCCGTACAACCGCAATTATTTTTGTAAATCGCTGGGGTGGACACACGAGGGTCGAAGTGGTTTGCTCGTGAGGGTGTAACAAATACGCAGTTATTATTTTAACTTTGGAAGAATATTATATAATTTATCACAATTTACATATTAATACAACTCCGAGCATCTCCATATTATATATTATTGTATATAATAATATAAGAGTTAAGCGGTGGATGACAATAACCGTTTACCCCATACCATCAGTGGCGTGCGCGAAGAGGTGCACAGCTGACACCCCAATAGAATAAGGAGCGATTATGTTGGCGATGGTGACAAAAGTGACTTGAACAATTATTATACAGCTATTAGTTATATTAGAGGCATTTCAGAGTTTTGATATATTATTATGGTCTATTGTATATTAGTAAATTAACACAACTTCGGTAATTAATTTTAGAATATCATATACATCATATTAAATTCGTACACTATAAAATATAATCTAGTGCCTATATACCTATAGTATTATACAGTATAGTGTATATAAAAATATTTATTTTCTGGTATTTAAACCAATAATATGCGTTGTTTAACGAAAGTATCATATTAATTGTTAGTTATAAATAAAACTAAAATAAGTAGTAAAGTATAGGTAACTGATTTGCTATAGGTGGCGAGTGTGGATCAATGATAAATGATTGCATACGGAAAACGATTCTGAGTGAAGACTGTATATATTACTATAAGTACCTATATGGCTATATAGTATATACCTATTGTAGTTTTAGTCATATTTTATTTTACTATTAGTTATACGGTACATCAAATAAATTTTTTTCCGAAAACATTGCATTTGAAAAGTGTATTGTGAATAAAATATAATAGTATACGAGTTTCAAGTACCCAAGAATAATATTTTTAAATTATAACAAAATAACAAAATTTGTTATTCGTTGTTTATTTAATTTCGATCACATTTTATCTTAAAAATTAAAATATCTATAAAAAAAACATATTTTTTATATTTTTAGACTTTTTGATTACAATATGAAATACTATTATGAAGGACCTTGTATTCAATTTTCAAATTTTCGTGATTTTGACAAAATTCTAACTTTAAATGCTAAAGAAAAAAATATTTTCTAAATGTTATTGACATTTTTTAATTAGTATAGGAACAACTTATGAGGAATCTTGTATTAAATGGTCGTAAGTCATAATCTATATTTATTTATTTATTCATTGTTGAGTTATACCAAAAAAATAAAATCGATTTGGTTAATATTATCGTTGTTTATGATGGGATATTGAGTGTCCCAGCGAATTGTTGTTTTGTAAAAATGTATATTAAGTACTCCATATATAAAATAGAGGGACCTACTATTCGATAGCATAGAACAGTGCATAACCATTGATTGTAAATGAATGGTATATAACCTAATAACTGTAAAGCGAGATAATTTGTTTTCAGTGACCATAATATAATGAGGCGCTGGGTACCTATGTGTCTTTAGAAAATGTGCCAACCTTCCTAGTAAAAAAATTTAGTGCACGCTGACTCTTCCCGTGAAAGGCGTGTAAACTGTTGTGCGTTTAAAACCAAACTATTCTATTATCGAGTGTAGACGACGGCGAAGCGTTCAATTTTCCTGCAACGCACTTATTGCGTAACGTAAAATGACAATTTTTAGTAATGCCGTTCGAAGTCGCCGTCGAAATCTTCCGGATTCTCTTCTCCGATTTGGTATATTATGGTTATAGGCCGTCGATTCCATAACCGCTCGAGGTCGTGTTCGTGCGAATATCACGATCCAGGGCCGCGGCCGACACCGTTTACATTGAAAACGCAATCTATAACCGTGCGGACATCAATATTGTCTTACATATTATATGGAGTGTTCTGTATTGCATACGTCATTATACAATGTACATAGGCATAACGTCGTAATCGACACCGTTTTGTAGGGGTTTTTTAAAAAGGCAATGATTACAGCACGGCGTCGGCGGCGGTCTAACAGATGTGGTTTTTAAACGACTTTTTTTTTTTTTTTTTTAATCCATATAATAGTGACTGCGTTGCACCACTATATTATTCTCCGGTGGAACACTGCGGCGGTGTAGGTAGGTTAATACGGTATAACACATCGATCTATACACATGCATTATAATAATATAATACATTGTGCACGTCATAATGGTATACGACGCGCGGACGATCGAGTCGTAATAATTAAAAAAAACACGTCGGCCGATTACGGTGGTTTTTTTTTATTATTGTTACTACCTATCGCATTATGGCGGGTACGGCGTATATATTACACTAATAATATTATTAATATAATACGTTATGGCACCGCTATACAATATTACACGTCTTACTACAGTACGACGAGGAAAACAACGGTTCTGCGCCGATAACGTATAGACGGCACGAGAGTTGTAATCGAAGTCGACCGCGGAAACGGTCCGACAATCAAAAACGTGACCGTATACCATACCTATGGTACGAGCGGCGTTATATACATGAAATATATATATATATATATATATAGGCACCTGGCACACACAATATTATTATTATATTGCCCACACATAAGAGTTCGTACAGAGTCGTTGGATGAATCTCTTTTCGTCCGTCTAAACGTCCCCCGACATAATGATATTATTTATTGAGAATATCGTTATAACAATATCGGCAGCGGTGTATCGGCATGGACAGGTCAGGCGAGGTACATTATTATTATTATTATTATTATTATTATTATTATGTGTATGCGTGCAAGCTGGTCAGGTCTATTTCCAGGAATTTTCGCTGTATTCTACTCCAGCTGATACCTATAATATAATTTCCGCCTCCGAACACGATATAGCCGAGCTACGCGACCTGTACACGGTTCGTTCCCGGTGAATTCTGCTCAAAGACGACCGCCTTCGCTAAATGCACGATATATATATAATATAGTATACCTATATTATTCGGTATAACAATAATAATGATAATATAGCACACTTCCTTTGCGAAATCGAACGATATATCATTCCGTGGTCTTGTCGCACAGCACGCACATATTTTGATGTACGTTCGGAAAAGAAACGATTTGATCTGTGAAAAATAGAAGTGTATGTACACTGTGTTTATGATGATATGACGTTGTGGCGTTCATTATCTATCAGCCGCCTCGCGTTAAACGCATTATTTTCCAAACGCATTACACCACAAAACCGACGAGACTTACAACGGTGTTTAATAGAATATAATATTATATTATATATTTCATAATAGTAAAAATTGAAATATTATGTGAATTCGCACATGTTTTTCTAATTAAAATTTCGGTAGGTATCAAAATCAACGGTAAAAATCGCATTGTTTATGCCTCACAAAATAACGGTACACGCGCGCAGGGAGAACTATCGTTACAATAACAACACGCAGGAACAAAATATCCTGTAATAGGCATTATAGGTATATTATACTCACCATGCATGCGTAATAATGATTTTCACCCCAAACTGAGCTCTGCTTGTATCGTCAAAAGGGGTTATTCGTGTAGGTTGCGTGAAAATCAAAATAATTAATATCGAAATTACAAGATAAATAATTAAACCCGCCAACAACAATCAACGATTTTATGAATATAACCGTTTACAATTGTAATGTGCGCAGCGTGTTTATTATTATTTTATTGAAACTATAGGTCTGTGTTATGGGCATCAATTTAAAAAAAAAAATCATACATTTTGATGATATAATAGATTTTTTAATTGTATAGCCCCATTGCAGGTAGGCGTGAGTTTCCAATTAAATTAAAATTTTTTGTTTCAAAATTGGATTAAGTTGCTTGATAGTATTAATTTAATCCCATTTATTTAAATACTTCGGTCCATTATTGAAATGCGTCTTTATGAGACTTTCTTTACTGTTATATTTTTTATGAATACGCATTTTAAAATTATTATTCCAACGAATATAATATCTGTACGACTCTGCAAGTATTAATTACTTTAATTACTTACAGGGGATATTTTCAGTGTTAAAATGTTTTGTTATTTTATATCTGTGCTCTCCTGCTACGAAATTATTTCCGTTTGACATTGTTCAGTTTTATTATTATTAGTGTAAATATTTGTAAAATATAATGAGGTATATTAAATTATAATATAAAGCTGCGAATAAAATCCATCCCAATAACATATAATTCAAATATTAAAAAAAAACGAACAAACAAAATTCAACGATTTTATTTTAACAAAAGTAAAACATAGATATAATTATAGATCATAATAGATCGCAACAAGGTGGGTGGCAGTCCAGAAATCTTATTTTCTTCTCCACGCAAACAACAAACGAAAACATTTCGCTGTCTCCTATGTCGGTCGACCTATGGAGGCCGGAGGACTGTGTGTGCATTATACGATACAACATATCATCGTATAATTTTTATATTATTATTATAATAGTTAGTACATATAAATGTAAAATGTAATAATAAAGACGTTGACGGCGGGTACGGTGCGTTTATGTGTACACACCTGTTTTATTGGACAGGAGTAATGGAAAACTTAATTTCCATAGTCTGTATAGAATAAATACAGCTGACAAAACAAACAGACTTATCATGCTAAAAAGGGGACTTGGTGGCATGCGTGTAATCCAATAACCACTGCCCCTCCCCTTATCCCATCACAGTCATCCTGATAATATTATATTTTTCAGATTCTTCGGTATAATATGTTATAATATACGCACCACATATAATATTATTATTGTTGGTAAGAAATAAAAAATATAATTATTTTAGCCAGCGGCTGTTATATTATAATAATAATATGTATATGATGTTTAGTATTATTATTATACATTAATTATTTTTATGAATATCATCAAATGTGGTGGCAATGGTTGCATTGACTGGTTAAAAAGTTAAAACTACTTATAAGTAAATCATTTTTAAATTTTTTTTACTCATAACTACAGGTATTATTAATGACGTGTCTATTGTAATAACTTTTCGGATAATTTGAAAAATACCACGTTATGTTTAGTCTATACTAGTTTAATCTAGTAGGTATCCTGTAGTAGTAGTAGTAGTAGTAGTAGTAGTAGTAGTAGTAGTAGTGTCTATATAGTAGTAGTTTGTCACACCTCAAAACGTTGGCGTGTAGTAGCCTGCAGTAGGTAGACTGAACAAATTTTTCTCGAACGGTGAAAATAGTACGATGAAATCTATCTACGCCAGGGTTCTGTGCAAACCTCGATGTACGACCAACTTTGCCGTAGATATTGCATTTGACTGTACGTAACGCCGTAAGCGTACACACACACACACGACAAGTCTTCGTGAACTTAATTTGCTGAGTTCCACAAGAAAGACACATTTTTTATGATGCAATATTATGATTACTATTTCCTTGCATGCCGCACGTGGAACATAAATTATTGGCTTACGTTTATTTAAAGAATACATACCCAGTAGTATTGCCTACTGTTAATATGACCACTCCGACTAAAAATAGTACTTTTCACACAAGTTAAGCTTTCGGTAGTCGCGTCTACATCGGTACTTACAGTAGATTCAACAGCAAATCAGATGGACTAGTGTTATATTTATCCCTGATTTTCAATAAAACTTTTGCATAGTCAAAATTCCGTTTCGATTTTCAAATTTTGGTTTAAAATACAATCGTCTCTGTAGTACCTGAATTTATTTTAAAATTTGTACCAAAAACTATTATCGGTTCTTTTCCCAATTTAATTTTGTTTCAACACTTCGCCTTTTGTCTTTGACGTAGTTCGTTGATTGTAGACATTTACATTTTGTGCAACGTTAGCATGTAAGTTTCTCACTTTTCTTTTCAAGTTAGATTTCACAATATCTATATTTTTCGAATTCTCCATAATAAAATTACTATCATCTAAGACATTTATCGGTATACCATTTCTGCCATATGACTCGGACAGTTTTATTTAATCACGTAAACTTAAAAGTAACTTCTCCATTGGGATTAAATTCAACATTATACTTTGAACTAGTTGTAGACAGCGGTGATCCTATTGTAAATCAATTCTCGCGAGAGGGAATCTTGTTGATAATAATAATTCAAGCTCTGGCTGAGTTTTCAAACTCGAGCAATCGCCTTGAGTCACATGGTTCATTTTCTTTCTTTCTTTCTTTCTTTCTTTTTGTTTATTAGAAATAAACCTCGGCAGCGATCGCCATTGGCTAATATTTGATAATAATTTTTTTCATAATATTAGTTATTACAATAATTTTTGTTTTTACATATTATTATATATTAATTGTTTACAATAAATTTTCAATTTGTATTTCTTTTCCGAAACTTAGTGTCTGTTTGATGGTTGATATGTTCGGACCTAGTAACTGATATAGAATTTCTGGAATGTTGTGTTCAACAAAACAGTTTGTATTTCGTCGCATCGTATTGCAACGGAACAGCATGATCAGAATAGAAATCGTCGGACTCAACGGATTTACACAGGACACGCCGTAAGAATTTTTTTACAAATAGAAAAAACAATTTTAGGCATCTAAATAATCGTGCAAAATGTATAATAATTTAAACAAATTCGATGAATGACAACAATAGATGAAAATATTATATTACAGTTTTACAAAAAAATTAATTTTAATATATGTATAATATGTTACCGTAAATTGACAGAATAATAATTACATATTATTATTATTTATTTGTAATATTTGAATTTTAAATACTGTAATTTAATATAAAACAATTATTTACATATGCGTAAAACATTTGGGTTAAAACGATGAAATTATTTTTTTGACGAAATATAATACGTCTGTTTTGGAGTTGGCAGAATGTTTGCAATAACGACGTGTACGAAGATAAAATACTTTTGCACTAAAAAATGGTTTCTTGAGTGTAAGTTTGAATTTCTCTGGGGTTCTCCGGACGAAGGGTTGTCTGTTGGAATGTGTCAGACATAACATCAGGTCTGAAAGTCATAAATCAGAAAACTCATGAGTTCGTGAGGTACGAGGTTTATGTAAATATGCTTAAAAAAAAAAAAAAAAATAGGAAATAATAATAATAATAAACAAAATAAAATATTATAGTATATTGTATATTATTGGTAGACGAATAGAAAATAAAAATAAATATTGTGGGGATGGCGGACAGTATTTATTATGTTTTATAAATTTTCAAATGCGGTGCTTATGTGTGCGTAGTAAGTGCTAGTTTATAGTGTATGTGTGTATGTGTGAGTGTGTCACTATGTGTAAAAGAAATAGCGGAGCGCTCCCGCACGCGCATGTACAAGTCACCGTTTCGGCGTTTCGCGCGTGAATGGTAAACAATTTATGGCCAGTTATATTATGAGCTTTTGTTCCACCGTACCGATCGACATAATAATGCGATAATATTTCAGAAAACAGATCTGAATTTGTTATAATGTCTATTTGAGATCGGTCAGTCCACATTTTAAGATTTCTGATTTAAATCCCGAATAATCAACGTTTGAAAATTTCGAAATTTCAAAATATTCAAACTAAATGTTTAGTTGTCGGGAGGGTGAAATCGAGAAAAGTGGACCGACCGATCTCAAGTAAACATAATAACGAATCCAAATCAGTTTTAAAAAACTGTTATCGCATTACTAGGTTGATCAGTATGATGGAAGAAAGATTGGTATGTTTTGGCTGAAATAACTGTCTGCCACCGATCCCCTTATGTAACGTGTCAATTTGTTTTATAGAATTATAGTAGGCACTAGGCACTGATGTACATTGTTCATAGGTAATATTATAACATACTAATTCATGCGACTAAGTATAATCTAAGTGTTACTTAATATGAAATTTGATATTATGAATATGCAGTATTCCCTAAGTATTCAAGAAGCTCTACAATAATCAATAGAACTCTTTAACCCTTGACTACAATGTTGTTTGGAATCTTAGAACCTTATAATCGTATCTGTTAATAATGTCCCTAACAAGTAAATTTACTTTAAATACAAAAAACGCGTATAGAAAAATATATATGAAAATTGTATTATATTAATTTATATATTTGTACAGACAATTAGTGTTTTAGGACATTGACTTGGTCATAAGTTATAACAGTAAATTCTAATCTTCCAAAATACTATTTAACCATGTGAATATTTATAACTTTATTAATATATTGTGTATAATCATAAAAAATTGTTTATATATTATGATTAATTATTTGTTATTCTAACAGACAGTTTTATATAGAACAAAATAAATGAACGATATATTGATATAATATGTATAATATTGTAGGACGTAATAATATAATTTGTTGCCCGAAAATGTGAACACGATTTTTAATTTAACTTTACTTACTTTAATAAAATAAATAATTAAAATTCTGTTTTACTCTTTTCGCCAAATTTTAATGTTTCATAACTTGATATATCTGTGAGTAAACACATAATATATAATATTATAGAGCTAGCTAACTATAAGCGTTCAAAGTTTAAACCTCGACGAAGACATGGTTGATATGTGTGGAGGTTAACCAACTCATGTTCTATACTTCTCATTTCAATTAAACTTTGAACGCTTGTAGCAGATTAGTTAACTGACAGTAACTACCAACTTGTAATGTTATGGTTATATGTATATACATAAATGTTTTTAGAAACATATTCTTGGTGGTAATAAAATGTGGAAAAAACTTGAGACCTTTAGATACCTCCTAAATAGTACATAATATAATATTAAATATTAATAGAATTATTTTTATTTTTACATCAGCACCTACCTACCTTTTTATTAATTTATATTATTAAAATAAAATATTGATTTTATGTATGTTCATTAATTATTTACAGCAATGCACGGTGACGAAAGCGGACATAGCAATATAATCGATTATCGTCACTTTAGGACACGTCGTATACACTATATAGAAATAACATACCCACATCAAAGGTGAGCGGTTCAGTTCGAGTCTAAATATATATTAATTTTAATTCTAAATTGCAGGCCATTAGTCATTGCCAGGTTTTAATGAGCATCGCAAGTTTCCGAAGAACGAACTTGGACCGAGTTGGACTGTTTCTAATCACTATATAGACCAGACGTCACTCCTGACTCAAGCTTCACGGTCCCTAGGAAATAAATGCTCGTGAACTTGTCACCAATGATAAATTGTTATCATCTACCGATAGTGCAAGTGTATCGAACGAGTTAGAATGGATAATATTAATAATATTAACAACGTGAAGAATGTATTAATAATGATAGAAACCAGTGTTGAAATCGATCGATTGATTTAACCGTTGTATTCACAATGATCACGAAATATAAAAATACTGAGTGGTTCTAGTATTTTATTAATGGTATTATAATATTAAGTGCTTACCGATATATACATTTTTTCCCGCGTATAAATGGCACATGGTTAATTTTGTATTAAAGTAAAATTTTTACATGCGATGTATAAAATATATAAAACAAATCTTTTTTTTTCTGTAAACGATCAGAATAATATACGACCTATAACTATTAACTACCTACATAATATTATATAGTATATATAGTTTTTAAACGTATATTCATAATAATATAATGATCTTTAAATAGGTGCATGACATTTATTTACGAAAAAAAACAATAAACATTTACTTACATTTAAAAAGATTTATATGAATCGTTAAGTGACAAGAGTAAAAAAAAAAGATGTTTTCAATTTAGTGTAAGGTATTTTCGATTTATTTTACCCTTACAACACGGATTATTAATAAAAAAAAAGGGGTTGTACACAAAGTACATCAAGCCTATATCCATACATGATAATATAAACATGATGTTTAAAATATATATTTACTATTATATTACATACAAATGTATTGTCAATGTCAGAGCCTTCGGTCCCAATGAGTGCATTCGCATGACTGGGCCGAAAAATGTGTAGGTTTTTAAAAAAGGTTTTTTTCAGTTTAAAGATGTAATATGATTTTAGGAGATAAAGCTATTGAAAATAATATAATGCGCAGGTTGTGAAATATTCAACAGACCAGAAAAATAAAAGATACAAGCTAAATTTGCTGCATTTTTTTTATGTATGTATTCAACATTCATATATACTACCTATGATCAAATTTTAAATTTTCAAGAGCTTTTGATAAGTTTTAACATCAACAGTATTAAAAAGCCGTCAAGTAGGTAACCACTCTACTGTACAAAAAGTATCGAGTGAACATCGCCATTTGAGTAGGTCACTGTAATCATAGATGTGATAAATTTAAAAATTTAAATAATAATTGTTCGATGAAATTCGATTCTAAGCTTTTTGGGAACCATGGTTATCAAACAATTATTTTAATAATAATATTACAATTATATTATATTTTTATATCCCCCCCCCCTATTATTTAACAACGTACTAAGAAATTTCCATTTTTAACACACGAAAAAAATATTTTCACTTGATATTACTTATACAAATTGAAGTTGGATCTAAATATATTTTTTGTTTATTTTTACATTTAAAATTTTTAAAACTTTTTTAAGTGCCTCCTGATAATTTTTATTAATTGGATATGTCTTGTTGTTGCTCCCATGTCTTGATAAATCAATTTTGAATTGTCATATCTTATAAATATATAATATATTTTAATTGATTGGTATTTATAGTTTAGATACTATTTAGTATTTACTAATAAGTGATTCCCATATTATTCGTAATAATAATCCCAATTTCAAATAGTCCTCATTCTTCAGACATCAATAAATAATAATAATGAAATTTGATTTTACTCTAATAAATAAACACAGACATGACTAGTATAAAAAATTGGTATTCATAATATTGTATTTTTTATTTTGTTTGAAATTATATACTGTATAAAAACTAAAAAGAAGTGGAAAAATTAATATTATTCACCCGGGATGAGCAATATCAATTGGGTAATTTTTTATTTAATATTGAAACTCGTCTAAAAACTGATATCAATGTGTTACGACATAATAGATGACTGGAACGCGTTCAATGAATCATATTTAATTATTTTTTTAATAATTGTGTCCAATTGTAAGTGTAGGTACCTATTGTCTTCAGTATTAGCGTGAACTATTAAATAGTTCGAGGCACAGTATTTTATTTTCGACACTCGCCCCACGGACAGACTAAAAAAGAGAATAATACTTAACCTTTTATATTTCTCATAAGAAATATTATATTATAAAATATATATAAAATGTATAACCAATTGTCTATATTACCACGATCCACCAGGCATGAGTGTCATGGCTCCCAGGTTTGGTTAGGAACTGTGCAATTTGCATTTGTGATTAGAATGTAAATTCAATGACGAGTTGATTTGACAATTTATCGACTGACAATTGAGATGATTAATAATTTATGAATAAAACTTTTAAATATTATTGATACATTTTAATGATTGTTAAAATGTATAAAGACTAAAAGGAAATTTTTCAAAAAAAAAAAAATGACGAATTATAGTAGGTATTTGTAGCGCTCTCTAGTTGTATTGTTTTATCAATAAAGGTAGGTATGTATAAAATGTACTGTGTATCATTAATAACATAATATATCGTAACAAAAAAGCTAAAAGATCATACTATACAGGCTGATACACCATGGTATGCTCTACTCACGTCCTTTTTCCCTAAATATTATGTAGTTTTTCAAAATTCATTTTAAGTCCATACTTTCAAATTCTAAAGATTTTTTTTTAACTAAGTTCTTAAGGAGTGTCCTGTAGAGATACAAACTTTTGTTTTTATTCGAGAGCATACCTTCTCTAATGTAAATTATTTAGCAGATAATTTTTCTGAAATCTGTTTCAAAATCAAAATTTGAACGGGTAGTTTTTGCATACTAAGGGTAATAGGACCCTTAGTATAATAGGTATTGATAATATGCTTTAAATATAATTAAAAACTCCAAAAATCAAAATTCATTATTAAAGGTACAAATAGGGGTGAGCATGATTGATTCTATACATGATATACATTATCTATTATCGTGTGTATATTAATTGTTTAAGCCAATATGTGTATATATATAAGCCACATAGCCCATAGCACATAAGCCTAAGTGCTGACAATAAACAATATATCCTTAATAACTCTCCATTTAATTGAACTATCAATTTAAATTCGAAAACTGTCGAACATAATGTATAATTTAATGGATATTTTAAAGTTTTTATAAAAAGCTAATTTAATAATAATCCAAATTTGGGTGATAAATAAATCAAAACTACAATAACAGTATTTCAATAATATATTAACGTTTTATTAAAATTAAAAACATAATTATGTGCTCAATCTATTGTTATAATATTATATGAAGTACCTACTTACTCTATGTGGCTACATTATTTAACACCTCATAATGTTTACAAACGTATTAATTAATTTATAATTTCTTATTCATTGATGGTAGATCGTAGATACATATATCTTAATAAACTGTAAGAATCATATTTTCAAGCTGTTGTCATAATATACTATGAGATGTTCATATGTGACAGTAACGAGTAAATAGTAATGACATATAATTACATAATATACCAACAATAAAATATTTTTTAAAGATATTATTTTGTTTTCATTTAATCTTGTTTAATATGTTATTATAATCAAACTTCACTTGATATTACTCTGGTTTTTACGTTAAGCATACTTGATACTTATTAGTAATGACTAACGGTATTTCATTCTATAAAATATAAATCATATTTGTTTTGTTTTGTTTATTATAAGTTATAGGTACTATAGTTAATCGAATAATTCCTATCGCTACATAATAATATAGTATGTTGGTTTCTTTATATCAATTAGAAACAAATAAACAATTTTAAACTTTACGAAGATATAACAATAACTAACAAATATTTTTTGTATCAAACTGATTGTTGGAATAAAATTGCATTTTAATACTTTTCGGATGTGCAACAGAATTACAGAAATACTTTGTAAACTATTTTTCCATCCGTGGTATCTTTGTTTTTGTGCTTCATTATAGACAATATTACAATTATTATAGATATGTATATTATTATGTACCGTGATTTACGAGTTTACGACCGTCGCCGTGGTTACGGTTACCTTTACAATAATGGTAGGTACCCATAAGAATTCATTTATACTTCCGTTTGTCATTCAAGACCGTTTCTAATTAAATCGTTTCTCCTCGCTGCACGTCTAAAGGTTAGGTACCACGTATACCTACAATATAGTTTATTTTAATTTTTAATTTTTTTAATCACACTATAATTTCATGCATTTTCGTATTATTTTATACTGATACTAGGTATTATAAAATACTAAATTAATTTACGTTTAAATTAAATTGTATATTCAACTCGTATATGACTAATATCATATAGGCGTTGGCTACAACCTATTCATGCTGCCTACACCCTATATTAAAATATTTATGTATTATATAATATTGTAATAGCAGGCACACACACCAAGATACACAGAAAATTAATGCTGATAAAATGTTCAATACAAATGTAGAAATAAAATTTATTTATAACTAATATTAGTCTACAATACAATATTATGTAAACAATTTCAAAAATAATATCAGAAATCAGAAATAAAAATATAGTTAGTTTACAATAATGCAAGTGATTAGTGAATATGACAATATATTATTATTTTAACATAAAACGTTTTTTGACACCTTGGTATAATATTATTTAATATCGTCAGTAGAAAAGTACCCACTAGAAAAATAAAAAGTATAGGTACCTTAGGTATTTGTATAATAATATGATAAAATATAAAACACTTAAAAAGGATTTTGGTCCATTAAAATAAAATGCAATTTTTTCTTGCTTAGGTAAGAACTTAACCTAAACTTTTATGATCAAGCTCATACTATAGTCTTAATTGTTTTTTTTTTTTTTTAATAACCGATGATTGATTGCACTCATACTCTTTTGCCCAGACAGATTATATAATATTTGTCTGGGTAAAATTGTTATTATTTTTTTATATTAATCTGAAACACGCACGAATAGAAGTGATTGTGATATTATCATCGCGTAACTAGAGGTGTCTAAGAATATCGCAATCCCTCTTCGCTGGTCATATATTCCGTGTGCGTCTTCTTCGATTTTATAGGTCACATCATTGATAGCGACTTGACGTACGTTTCTCCAGCCCCCCCCATTTCGAATTTCAAACTTTTTTTCGGTTAAATATTTAGCGTGCAATTAGCGTGAATTGGCGTGACTGGTTTTGAAATTTGCGTGGCACTAGGTCAGGTTTAAAAATGTAAACAAAGTGGGGGGGGCTGTAGAAACGTTTCTACAGCCCCCCCTCATCCGAATTTTGAACTTTAAGGACTTTTTTTTGTCTCAATATTTAGCGTGCAATTGGCGTGAATTTGCGTGACCTATTTCGAAACCGTAAACCCAAAGCCCCAAGTACCGTGGGCTTTTCCCCTTTATTGCCATTTCCCCAGCCCCCCCCAGACGACAAAAACATTTTTTTTCGAATATTTTTCAACGCCAATATTTAGCGTGCAATTGGCGTGAATTTGCGTGACCTATTTCGAACCCTGCATTCAAAGCACCAAGTACCAGGAGCGATACCATTTTTTAGATATTTCTCCGCCCCCCCCCCCCCCTAAATGACAAAAAAATTCTTGGGCTTTGCAAATACGAAATACGAAGAACATACGAAATAATTTACGAAAGTTATAAACTATATAAATATATAGGTATGTATTTATTGTTTATTTATGTAATAATATGTTTTTATTATTATGTAATTATAATTTTGTTAATAAAACAAAACCATTTTAAATTTGAATTTCAATTGTACCTACCTAACGTCACTTTGCCTATCGCCTAAGCCTACGGGATAACCTAGCTAATCAGATGATTTTTCCTGCAAAAATTCGAGCATTTAAACTGTTTCTACTCAGCGTCGAAGACTAAATTAAACATTATTTAACCGTTTTAATTCGTATGAATATTGTGTGTAATAAACCTTAAATCGCTTATTTGTACCTACGTATTCGGTGAATTACCATTTTTAGTATCAATAATATTATATACCTACATAATGTAGGTACTCAATTATATTATATCCATACACTTTTTAAATATTTCTTTTATTATTATTATTATTGTACATATTGCTTTGTCTTCGGTAGTTAAACAGACCTTTATTTATAATATATTTAAGCTCAAGTAGACGACGGTTTTTACAGAGACGTTGATCGACAACTTCCGAATACTCCTACAGATAATATAGGTACTACAATACTTTTTATAATAAATTAGAAGAGGTAATTAAATAGCTACTCAGTTACATCATGAGTAGCTTACATGT
The DNA here is from genome assembly GCF_019925205.1 of Metopolophium dirhodum. Taxonomy (NCBI): domain Eukaryota; kingdom Metazoa; phylum Arthropoda; class Insecta; order Hemiptera; family Aphididae; genus Metopolophium; species Metopolophium dirhodum. The sequence goes on along the minus strand of NC_083567.1, from coordinate 33,480,267 downwards.
TATAATATGTAATGTAATATATAGTATACTATATAGGTATATACCTGTTCATCGACAACATTAGTATCAGACATCAGTCTGACTGTACTGCTACACATACTATATATATACATAAATGTTACTATTGACAGGTAAGTTAACTACTATGAGTACTCTATCATATTGATCATTCAATATTGAATTAACCACACAAACGGTGTAACCAATAACCATTAAAATAATTAAATTAAATGAATGGTATAAACGGCTATTTTTTTTAGCATAATGTTATAATCTACATTAATAAATATAGGTACTCACGTATATAGCCTAACATAAACACAATTCTGTAGTATGATTTCAATTAATTTATTCAAAAATACATACATAATAATAATAATAATAATAATAATAATAATAATAAATAAATAAAAGACAATATTATATTAAACTGACCATTATAATGCTAAATACTATGATATTATACTGGATTTTATAATGATTAATATACTCTACAGTCTACATTTAATAATTAACGTTCAATTGTATATAATGCTTTATTAATATATTTATTTACATACTATATAGCATATAGCTTAATTATATAGCTATATACATATTATTTATGAGTATAATAATATTTATAAAAGAAATAAACTATATTTTATATAATAATTTATTATTTATTATATCTAATACATACATTTATGCATAATGCATATATATTATATTAGTATATAATAATATAATAACAATTTTATTTTATTTTTTAACAAAACTTCTAATGTATTTTCTTCATACCATAATATTGTCATCTCTGTGATCAATTTTGTTAATTATATGCAATATAATAACAGTCAGATCACTAATTTTCTTTTAATAAATAATATTTAAAAAGTGTATGGATATAATATAATTGAGTACCTACATTATGTAGGTATATAATATTATTGATACTAAAAATGGTAATTCACCGAATACGTAGGTACAAATAAGCGATTTAAGGTTTATTACACACAATATTCATACGAATTAAAACGGTTAAATAATGTTTAATTTAGTCTTCGACGCTGAGTAGAAACAGTTTAAATGCTCGAATTTTTGCAGGAAAAATCATCTGATTAGCTAGGTTATCCCGTAGGCTTAGGCGATAGGCAAAGTGACGTTAGGTAGGTACAATTGAAATTCAAATTTAAAATGGTTTTGTTTTATTAACAAAATTATAATTACATAATAATAAAAACATATTATTACATAAATAAACAATAAATACATACCTATATATTTATATAGTTTATAACTTTCGTAAATTATTTCGTATGTTCTTCGTATTTCGTATTTGCAAAGCCCAAGAATTTTTTTGTCATTTAGGGGGGGGGGGGGGCGGAGAAATATCTAAAAAATGGTATCGCTCCTGGTACTTGGTGCTTTGAATGCAGGGTTCGAAATAGGTCACGCAAATTCACGCCAATTGCACGCTAAATATTGGCGTTGAAAAATATTCGAAAAAAAAATGTTTTTGTCGTCTGGGGGGGGCTGGGGAAATGGCAATAAAGGGGAAAAGCCCACGGTACTTGGGGCTTTGGGTTTACGGTTTCGAAATAGGTCACGCAAATTCACGCCAATTGCACGCTAAATATTGAGACAAAAAAAAGTCCTTAAAGTTCAAAATTCGGATGAGGGGGGGCTGTAGAAACGTTTCTACAGCCCCCCCCCACTTTGTTTACATTTTTAAACCTGACCTAGTGCCACGCAAATTTCAATACCAGTCACGCCAATTCACGCTAATTGCACGCTAAATATTTAACCGAAAAAAAGTTTGAAATTCGATATGGGGGGGGGCTGGAGAAACGTACGTAGCGACTTGGATGTTTTATGCTCAATAACCTATCTTCAAGTCCGCGATAGCTCTCAATAAACACGAGCTTAAACACGCGCCTGTCGGTTGTAAGGTTTATTATACTTTGTTTATTTTATTAACCACGCGGTACTTATCCCCGGCAATGTTAACTGCAGTAGGTAGGTACCTCAATAACAGCTCTACACGGCCATATAGGTAGATAGCACACACTAGACTCAATACCATATAATAAAATTGTGAGCGTTTCTAGTTTTATACTTGAGCTTTTATAGTTGCAAGAAACGCAACACATTTAGCGTGAAAAATGTATAATACGAACATGATATTATATCAGTTAGTACCTACACGTACTTATAATATATATATATATGTAGTATGTTGTATGTATACGTTTGGTATACCGAGAGTGCATACATAACACGCATATTATATTCGTAATATAATAATATAAAATATAGATTGTGTTTATATTTATATGTAAATTTTACGTACGCACAGCGCCATAAAGTATACAATATAATAAATAACGATATGTATATCATGCGATTTCATGGAGCAGCTTTAAAAATCATAATAATAATGTATAAATCGCGGTACAGAGCCAGGTAATTGGATAGTAAAATACACGTTATTATATCAGCACGGGTATCTATATTAAGCCTAATCAGACCTGTGTATTGACCATGGATTTATGGACGGTTGTGCGCTGTATGTATATTATTTAATCTATATAACACGGTGTACTTTAAACATAATAATATTGTTGTATTAAAAATACGTATTTCACCTGGGTATACTTGCATTACTTGCCAATACTCCTCTAGGCTCCGCGCGGTTATTCCCTTTGCAGTTTGGAAAAAAAAACACATATTAATGCCAATCGATTTCCTATATTTTTTTTTAGATTTTTTTTATTATTATTCGAAATTGCTTTACACATGTCGAGTCCGATGGTTTTTTTTTTTTTATTACATACATTCTAAACAATGAAATTCCGATCGGAAATCAGAAAAAAAAATTCAGAGCACCGAGCATGTATTACGAGCTCTTTTCGATTAGCAGCTATACCTACCTGACATATTTAACATTTTAACTGCATCACAATGCTATTACATTTAATTAAATCAAACATTTCGAATATCTACGCTCACTTATGTAAACCTATTTGCGAACATAAATTTAATATATATTTATGATAAATTCTAACAGTTGTTTCATTATATATGTATTTTATTGTTGCCATAGCTTGAAATATAGTACCGCCTATAATATTTCATAAAAATAGGTATTAAATTAATTATCACCATCCATGTATAATTAATATAATGTAGTATTTAATTACGAATAGTATTTTATGTATATACAGTAGTAAGCACGCGGCGTTACATAGTTTGACAAGATCTTTGTATAAGAATTAAATTAAGCTAGAATGAAGGCACTGATGTACTTTATTAATAGTTGCACATCATAAAACCTTATTTAAATTTTTAATGTACAATAGCACATAATAAAGAGTTGTGTAAACATCAATTCAATAATAAATATACATTTTGTCTAATAGGTCTATATTCTATAGTGTGGTTACTTATTAGTTATTACCAAGTCATATTATTATGACAACAAACAGTTGTAAATCATATTAAATTGTCATATTTATTTACAAACAAATTATACTATATTATAGTTCTCATTTTTATATTAGGGGATGATGGAGACTTTTTCATGGATACATTTATTTTATGTGTTTAAAATCGTAGCGTGCTTGTGTGCAACTTGATATTTTCTTCATTCGCGGAAAAACATTGAATCGTATATAATATTATGTTTTTAAAATTATGATTTAAAAAAAGTAATACATCAACGAGGTTACTATGGTAACGTATAGTTATGTTAATCATATTTTGTTGGTACGGGGCAACCTTATATGAAAAAAAATTGTATCCAAATACTACGGGTATAAGTTTTTTGCTGGTTGCTATGGTAAAGTAATTATATTATTCATCGGTTGCTAGGGAAAATTTATAGGTATACTGATGTCTGTAACGCGATATCGGTCGAGTAACGAAATTATATTGTGCATCGGTTATACTATAAATGCAACCTATATATAGGTACTACCTATAACGCAAAATTAGAACATTAACTTCATCTGTGTTATTATTTGGTTACCATGACCACTATAAATGTAGTATCCAGCACAAAACCATATAATAAGATATATGTTATAAATAGGTATGTTAAGACCTTACGAATTAAGAAATTGATTATAATAAGTTTAATCCCACTAGAAACTAAAATGTATTTAATCAGGAAATTGTAACAAGTTTGTTGACGGACAAATTATTAAGTACTTAATTAATTTATGATAGAGAAACCAGCAAATTTAATTTATTGACTTATTTCAAAATCGCAAATACTTGTTTAAATAATTCGATAATCTTGCTGCATAAACATAATAATATATTATTTTTCATTAATTAAGACATTATAGCATATTATATGGCTTAAAGTCGTTTGTATAATGTAATGGTTGGAATTCTATTACTTCATATTAAAAATTATCATAAAATATTACATTGTTATAAATTATTATTACTGACGTCAATACCTACACATGCTATGCACTCGCAAAAAATTAAACATGTTTCGTCTTGCTATTATATCTATATGTTTTTATTATAAAAGCCTGAAAAAAATTATATCTAAGTTTGTCATTTATCATCTATGTTATAATTGAGAACTTTGGTTATTATTTTAATATTCTTCGGTGTCTTAACATAAACGTATAATTTGAACAGAATTTGTTTAACATAAATTACGTTTAAGGACGTGACGTTTATTACAACAGTTCAAGTTTAGTAGAGTAATGTATTGGATACATTTGCATAATTCAATAAATATAATTGAACGCATTAATAATTATTGTCCAATTCGCAAATATACCTATTAAGTATAGTAAAGTTATACATTTTAAAATAAGGGCTAGAGGTGTAATTGGTACGATCAATTTAATGAATTGTTTTTACTCATAGGAGATAATTTAAATAAATGAGATACCCGAATAAGTTCTAAATTAAGTCTGAAAATAAATAAAAAATAATTTATTCAATTTTACAAATAATAAAAACATTTTAGAATACTTTTTCTTCATGTTTATTTTTTATCACAATAATCCAGCATTTTGGCTGTGAGCCATACAAAATTTCGAAAAAGTGGATATAATTATACTATTACGGAAGTTTTAATTCTCACTTACAAATTTAAACAAATATTTGAACAGTTAATTAAATAATAAAATTGAAATTTTAAGACCATCACATGTTACGTGGGTACAGTCAACAGTCCAGCAAATTATCGTCCACGGTCCAAATGAGAATTCTTTATTTCGGAAAATCTATAGGCAATAGGTATACATAGCGATTATCGTACGCTTTCAAATATTAATAATTTTATTTCTTATTTACATAAAATCGAAATGTATACGTAGATAAATCTTATGTAAATAATTTAATAAAAGGTAAAAACCACGTTATTGCCAACATCTTGTTGGAGATCAACAAAAATAACTATACTAGTATACATAAACCCAAAAATATTTAATTTGCTATTTTTTTTATTATTATTTTAGATAAAAGCGGAATCAATCAGAGAACGGCAATTCTGATCTTTAATAATGTGGGTGTGAGGAGGAAATATGCTAAGATAATGTAACATAGGTACTATATTATTTTATATGTGTGTACCTATTACCACCCAACCTATATTTACATCTATAAAAATAATGATAAATTCGTTAAAAATATATTTAATAGTAGGTATCAATATTATTTTCAACAATTCTAAAATTCCATGTAAAGGGTATGATCACCCCCTTGAATTCTTACCCCGGGGCGGTGCACTCACAAAATATCACACGTTTTAAATATTTCCATCACAATTATCACGTATTTAAAATAATTAGTATATAAGTATATATACATCAATAAAAAAATCAGCAGAAGTGTAGACCAGTCATGACCCTGGGGGGGGGGGGGGGCGATTTAATAAAAATGGAGTCTGTCACCAACACCAAATGATTCTAGATTATTTAAAGATATACGAAAATTCGGACCAAACATTTAAAAAATAATTTTTAAATAATTTTTTTATATACCTTATACATTTTTTTTTATTTTCCGATTTTTTTTTTAAATAAAATAAAATAATATTTTATTGTTGTTTATTATTCAAATATACTTCGAAAGGCAATGTCTGTATGTATGTGGCTTATACATAAACGTAAAAACTAATCGACCAACTTTGACAACAATTGTTCTTAGACATATCAGAGAAGCTTAGAGAATATAGTTTTAACGCCGTTTGAAAATATACGAAGTACTTTACCCAATCCGCCAAAGGCCCGTTTTGGTCAAATTGGTTCACGATGCCGATTTTCCAGTAACTGAGGTACCCACACTTAAACCTAAATACGACTTAGGTTGCGCCATATTTTTTGTTTTGCTCATTTTTTCCTATGAGAAGTCGGTTTATACAGCTAGTTAGTACATAAATAAGTTATGTATATAATAATATTAATAATAATATGATCTACTTCTTGCGTGGTCTAATATACAATAATACCTATGTAATAACAGTGTTGTCCTATTTTAAATAAACGATAAATAAAAAATAAACAGTTTTTTTTATATATACAATAGTATTGCAAATTTTGCCATAATATTTTTGTTTACTATATTATAGGTACAGACACAGGTATCTGCAGTATGTGTTGTATAATATTAGTCTAATACGATGGTATACTAAACAATTATCGATATTCTCCTACCGAATATTAAATTTAAGAATACACTTAGAAAATATTTAAAAAAAATAATTAAGTATAGACGACTTTTTGCTCAAGAAAAACATCATCCCGTACACAACATACGTATATACCTATACACGACATATTATTATCAACATAGTGTAATGACGGAGTTTTTCCCCTGCCATTTGGCGTGGCTTAGACACACCAAGTGCCTATATTATGCACACAGAGGTCCGGAGACTCTATCGTATCGGACGTGCACAAGGCTATTATGCATAATACACACATATATTATCATTATAATATTATTACATATTACGCCTGTTTGCGTTCGCTTGCGCCCAAGGTTCGCGGGTCGCGCGCGCGACGACTATCGAACTCCAAAATAGTTGTAATACGTAATGATAATGAGAATAATAATAATAATAATAATAACGATATGTGTATATATTATAGTACTATACTATATGAAATTATTATTGTGGACGCACACGGGCGTTGATAAGGCTCTGCGGTGTTGCCCGCGACCTTGGGCATATCGCGCGAACAAATTCACACACACACACACACACACACACACACACATTGCCAACATTTCCTGGTCAGTCTACACATGTATAGTATGTGTGAGCAATGTTTGTTAGTGCAGTCGTTAATCATTCAAAGAGCCGCCGCCGCCGCCGCTATAAAATAATATTATAATGATAATAATATTGTTTGTTTATCATGATTATTTTTTTTTAGCGTCTCCGACATGCGATTCTGGATGCGACAATTATTATCATCATTCAATTACGGATTTCATCGAGATGACCTGTACGCGCGAAACGGTTATTAATCTAGTGTTGTAAAATAAATTGTTATTGTCGCGTATAATTTTAATATTATAATATAATACGCATATGCGTGTACACACGTCTATATATTATGCGTACAGGTATGACGGTACGAGGTTCCTAATTATAATATACATATGCCGCTATACAAAGCCGAACGATTAAAGTTTTCCAACGCTCTTGTGAAGAGAACTTATAGAGATTTTAGTGTCTATACGACCATAATATATAACCGTGTGTTTCGCTCTAATCATCACGAATGGATGTAGTACTTTCTGCAGCCTTCTTTCTATTTTGTTTTCTAATTAATGTTGCCAAGAATTTACTATGTTTCAGTAATTTATTCATTACATACACTTTGAATAATATTCGTTATAAACACGTTATTGAAGTCGTCTGAAAAAAGGTTTTGAACGGTTAATACTTTCAATCGTATCAACCTCAAACAAATATGTATCGTATTGAAACTATTATAATTTGTCATATTTTAAGAAAACTAATGATTCTGCCATTATTTTTAAATCAAACATTTTACGTCCAATGATTAAAGGTATGACAATCATTTGATTGCGATTGTTGTAAGTGTGAGAGCAATGCCAGTTTTCTCTTTAAAACGAGTTCGAAAACATTATGTTAAACTTCTAGTCAGTTAAAATATTTATAAAAAAAATACGTTTTTATACTAAAAAGTATTATACGTCATGTAGGAGGTAGGTTTTAACCATTAGGTTATAACACACTGACACGCATTGGGCGCCGCCGAGAAGAAGTCAATAGGAATATTTCCGATAGCAAGTTTGATAAAAAAAACTTGTTGGCCTTTGGTTTAAAACGTATAGACGTGTAATATAAATTGTAATAATATATTAATATTCAAATGAGACGAACTCAAGAAGCGAAATAGGTACGTGATCTGGCTATAATATAGAGGCGCTCGTCATGGGCACGTACCGAGTTTTTCTTACTGTTTGACAACCACGGGCTAGCGGAATAATAAATAAAAATACGCGACGCACACAATCGCATAACGGAAATTGCACTGCACGCATCACGGTGCGTACGACTATGCGCAAGTGTATGGCAGCAGTAACGACTAATAAGTAATAACAATAATAATAATAATAATAATAATAATAATAATAACAATAACAACAACAATAACAGTGACAATAATGGCGATTCGATTGGCAATGATTTTCCGAAAAAAGACTTGTCCCGCAAACCGATCGCGAATTGATAAACACACTATATACCTATAGTAACGATAACGAATAATGATGATAATACAAGACGATCCACTGTGACGGGCACGTAACTATAATAATATTATATTACCTATGTAGGTACCGCAGCAGAAATACAGAATCGTCGGCGGACGGTGGAGACGTGACACGACGGTCGTTGCAGGCAATTCCGCACGACAAACGACGACGACGTTATTAAATTGCACACCTTAACCCCGCAATGTGACGGCGGCATGGGTATAATATTATATGGGTATAGTAGTGATACGTCGAACTATATGATAACAACTATTATACGTCACGCACTTGTTCGGGATTCGTGACACGTATGCCTGCAGCCCAAACAAATCCTAGATAGGCCTATCGACGGCAATCGTACATAGTTGTACTATACCCATAAAATATATTGTGTACACCGTATTATTATGCACTATATTATTATTATTATTTATTATTATTATTATTATTGTTCTACGAGTCGTTGTCGAGTTATGTGTTACGTACGATGTACCGCCATCCGTCGTTTTGTACATCACACTGACGCGCACAGGCAGGTCTATGTAAAAAAAAATCGTTCGCCCGCGCCGCCGTGTATATATACCTATACGTAATATTGTAATGTCCGTGTCTATTATATGATAATATTATCATCTATACATCGTTATCGTGTACAGCGTTACATATTTTGTATGGCACACGGCGGTATACGCGATTTCTATTTTCAACTCGGAGAGGTCGGAAAATTATTGATGTCACATATTATACTATAGGAACCATTTCGCAAAGGCCGAAGTACCCTCATGAATATAGTTCCTATAGCTATATACGTTAGGTTATGTAGTACGTGTTGTATCGAATAGTTTTCAAATCACAACGCAACACGTTTTTTCTCAGCTCCTGCACTCCACCCAGGGGTGGATTTATAGGGGAGGGGGAGGGAAATCTGCGGTCAAACTCCCCTCCCCCCCCCCCAAACTATTGGGATTTTTTTAACGATTTAATTACGGCCGAGTCTTCATTGTGCTTCATATATCACTCATGTATATTCCTATTCGATCCCCTCCTCCTCCTTTAAATAAGCTTCAGACCTGCCCCCCTGTCCCTATCCTTGCAGACTAAGTCAACTAACTCTGAACTCACGTACTTTATAATACAGAATAAATATCTATGCATATTATATTAATGTTTTTATCGTAATTTATGTGGTACTTACCGAAGTTGTAAAAGCAAAATTTTACTCGCTGTTTAAATTTAGTTTCCTTTTTTAATTAAAATGTTCTTATAATAACTTTGAAAACGATGTTTTTAATAAATATATTATCAAGACGTAAATTAAATATTAATTTTTGGATGGACTAGTTTTGCTGTTGGCTGGCTTAGCATTATATTATAGTATATGAACTCTATAACAATTAACAACTATTATACAATGGATTCGCCTTGTTCAATTTTAGTGTAAGTACCTATTAATAATAAATTATAACCTTATGTTAATGTAAATCAGTAATGATCCGTATATAAATGAAATTGTCCACAAGCCAATATAAGTGCGAAATTTGGGTTAGGTAGGTACATTATGTTTAAACAGTTTTGAATGATGATGATCAAATATCGAAGACGGCTAAAACAAACGTATACCACAGTGTACAGAACCTCTTCATTGCAACATTGTAATTATCTTTTAATGGATTTCGATAATTTGTTTTGATTATGCAAATATGCTTTTGTAGAGTGACGAGCGTGTATGGTGATTATAATATGATATTGGTGGACATCCGCTGAGGCACCCGAAGACACAATAATAATAATAATAATAATAATAAATTACAGTGTCATCTTATTCATAATTTAATAATACAAGTATATTATCATATTATAAAAAAAAAATTCGTTTTGTTGTTACGAGTGGGAATAATATCATATCATATCGTAGTTGATTTATGATCGCTTTTTCTAGATTGCTGTGCGTGTCTATCGAATAGCTTATAATATGCCTATTATACGCGGCATTACATAATGTGTATAAATGTTAAATATATTACGCGTTCCCCCTTCAAGTATAAACCGAAACAATCGTCTCAATATCGTACACGATCCATCATTATAAAATTGTATTATTTGACCATTCCGGTAACCCATTCGATATTATTATTACATATTATACGTGTGTCGCAGAGTCGTGATACGATTAATGTAAATATAACACTTCGGGACATCGCGTGTGTTTGCCATTAAACTAATTGTACAGCTGCAGCGTCGTTCGGACACACAGACGATCGATAAATAATTTCTTGCCTCCAACGATTTTCCATTTACTTTCAAGACGTCGTCGTGTTCGGTTGTATATATTTTATGTTGTTTCTTATTATCAGTAGGGTCTATAATATTATTATGTTCAAGGTATATGCGGAAAACACGTTTTTTTTTTTCTATAACGACGACAGACGATATTATACTAACTCTAATATACACGCATGTGGATACGTTCAATGTTATATTATTATAATCTATTATCTACCTACTCAAGTTTACTCAACGAAAAATATTCTATCATATTTTCTTATTTTACTAACCGCCAACTTTACTATAGCAATGGTATATTAATTATAGATGAATTTTAAAAAAATTCACTGATTAGTGATTACTAATAATTATCATTACAAATTACAATATTTTCCTACGCAATATTGTTGTAAGATTATCGTTCCTAGTACAATAGTATAATTAGTATAGTATTATATTAGTATACTTCAAAACTTGTATATTTTTTAATTTATTATACATGACGATCATAATATATCATACAATAACGGTTCAATATTACTTTTAATACGATTCAAAAATATCTGGGACATATTACTTTGGGGTGCCGGGTAGATAATCCACCTACTCGTATTACGACCACATTAGATTGGACATGATAATAACATTTAGAGCGAACGTTGTGGACACGTCGTGTCGTACTTTGGTAATAATAATAATAATTTTATTTTATCGTAATATCGTTGCAATACTACTGAGCGTGACACGTTTTACTTTACGATGTGTTTGCGACGAAAGCGCCGCATAGGAAAGTTGCGGCGATTTGCATAAAATATCGAAAATTACACACTTTAATATATTCAATCACTGTATATTATATTATATTATATGCCCGTGTCCCGTATAATGTTATATTATAAGTTATAACATTTGCAGTACCTCCTCCCCCCGACCCATTACCGATCAGCAGCTAAATATTATTATTTTACTCGCACTCGCATTACGAATATCGCGTTATTATCGCCGACGCGCTCAGGTACCTATATTATATTATTATTATTATTATTATTATTATTATAGCTAGTCGTCGTATCGGGTGGCCGAGTTCATCGAGTTCAGGGCTAACGTTACGCCTTCGGGTAGCCGCTGTACAGGCAATAACAGTGATATTGTTTTTGTGTTATTAATATAATAATATATTGTATTATACTGAACGTACTTACGTCTGTACGTGAAACAATATTATATAACATAATGTAGTGTTATAAAAAACAATTATTGTATCGATCGGTCGAATCTGAAAGGGCGCCGTTTTTGTTCGGACAATATATTGTGATATACTGATAATATAAGTTTTTACCATACAAAAACGCCACGACGGTGAATATTACATTGTCGGAGACGGTGTACAATATTGAAGTGTCTTCAGCGGAGCAAATATAGGTACTGAGTTGTCAATAGTACGAGAGGGGTTTAACTGTTGGGCTTCCACACCCACACGTAGGTATATAATATATATATGCCACTAATAAATAGTAAATACATCATTAATAGATCAGGAGGATAATTTATTGTACGTGGATGTATTCGATAGAATATAGAAGTATAAAGTACATATCAGACTGCAGTATTTGGAAATAAAAATTGTTATTATGATATACGTATAGTGACTATAGGTAGTTGTAGTCCACCTGACCAGTGACCACCTACATAAGCTGCATGACTACATGACGTGCAGTCGGAGTACATCATGACTACTTATAAATGTACTCGGATATTATAATAAGTATTTTACAGAAATGTAAAGTTAATAAAAAAATAAAATTGAAGAAATAAATAAGAATATTATAGTCAGAACAAAAAAAATTGATCAGATTCGGGAAATGCTGAGTAATACAGCTAATAAATATATATACTGATATACGATTTACATATAATAAAATGTACTTAAGTTTTAATCATATGGTACTAAATTATTTTAAAAAAAATTTACGCCACTATTATATACAAATTCAAATAATTTATCAATAAAATTCGAGTTATAATCTTGCTTATCACTTAAATTATAGTTAATAATACAAAATAGTTATGGTAAAGTAATTAGGTATTTATCATTAGCAGTTTACAATATTATATAGACAATAACAAATAATAATAATGCCTATTATTTTATTCAAAATCAAATCCAATATGTAAGAAATGTATTGTCATTGCACAACATTTCCAAAAAAAAAAAAAATTATCGATTAACATTTAGGCCAATTATGAATACAAAATGCAATGGGTGCAAGTGCACCCTTTCCTCCCCCCCCCCCCCCAAAAAAAAAATGGCACCCCTCCAAAACTATATAATTTATTTTACAATGTTAATACTTTTATAAACGATCTATAACAACACATAATTAATAAATCCATATATATATATAATTTGTTAATAGTTTCAATACGTTTATGATATTGTTGGTTTCAATTCTATAGACTTATAGAAATAAAGGGGAGATATAATAAACGACTCTGTTGTACAGTTAGAGGCGTAGAGTGTACTTCGTCATTGAGTAAGTTGTATTATGTTACAATACACACAGAATGCAAATCAAACTTTGAGAAACTTTAAAATTGATCCTTTAAATAATACGCCGTAAATCACGAATTAGTACTCAATCGTCGATATTTTTATGCTGACATTTATCAATGGATTTCATTTTTAAACTACACATTTATTACCTAGTTAATATACCTGATAATATTATTCACGTGATATTTATTTCAAAATATTTTATTGGCTAATATTTTTCAATAATTTATGTGTGGGAGATAGTATAGTTGTAATCGGTATAAATCAATTTAAATTTTCTAGTAAAAAGTATCGAGTATTTCAATTAATATATGAATATAGTTTACAATACCAAGTCACCAAATAGGTATATGATAGCAGCACATCAAAAGTAATGTTTACAGCTGGATAGGATATTGAAACTAAATGTTGAACACTCGACTCATTTGGCTCACCTAGAGGCCTAGAGCATTGTGAGTTTGTGATGTGTTACGGATTTCAGAAAAATTAGAAGAATCGCATATTACAAAATAGTCTAAGGTGTATATTATAAAATCTGCCAGTACGTCGCGGTGACCCGATAGAAGGTCGGTCGCCGTCAATGGCAGTTTTTCTCACAACAATATGGAATAATATCACAATCGTGGGGTGGCCTTCACAAACACCATATTTCAATTCGGAAGAACACAATCGCGTTCGTGACGGAGAATTTATCACACCTGCATTGCATTATTGAAAAACACCAAGGAGCTTTTAAAAATAACGATGTTTTTGTTTTCGTCGTTTACCATCGGTTATAAGACGCTTGCAGGACACGCGAAATTATAATTCATCAATACAACATTATATATATATATACTTTGATAAAACCGGAAACACTTATTAAGCACATCGAAACCTGTTATTTATCGCAGCTTAACCGTAAGCCGAACGTAACGTTTTAATATACTTATAGGTAGGTAATTGATGGAAGAATGTTTTTTATTCGATTATTAATATTTTACACGCTACATGCGAATTACATAAGTACACTATATAGTTATTATTCTATGTATATGTTTGTCTCACTTCTATCATGCAGTGGTATCGATCAATATACATTTATATACCTTTAGGAACAGTCGTATATATACGCGTTTCTTCTTGAGCTGAGAGAATTGAGAAATCCTTGGACGGAAACCAAAAATCATCGATTTATGTAACTGAATATTATGATGAAATTATATTATGTGGAAATCGAGTAAGAATTTACGAAACGGGATTAATTTAGTTACCTTACATTATAAAATATAAATGTCCACCTTCGTTGACTCTTGGCTGTTTTTAATTATTCTTCCGATTATTAGCAAATTAATATAAATATTATTTTAAAAATACCCCAGAATAATATTGACCCCGCCCCCAAAAGTGCCAACTAAATCTAATTTGCTACCAGAAACTATACCCTCAAAGTAGAAGACATTATGATTTATGAAGCTTTTTTCCTGTTCCGAATTTGATGATGGACACAAAATATACATGAATTATATATTTAAAAAACCCTACAAACACATCGTTCTAAAAATAATACATTCATCACTCCGCTATATTGTTTAAAATATTGGTTTGTAGATAATTCAATTGTATTCTACTTAAATTGTATAGCTAAAACGTAATAATAATTATTAATAAGTTACATAAGTATTACACAATTATTACATAAGTTTTAGTTTTAGTTTTAATACTAACATTGAACATTACTATTGAGTTAAAAAGCCTTTGACCGCCAGGGAAATGCACCCCTCATTTTTACAAAACCTGGTAATGAATAATGCAATATATCAACCAACATCCTTAAATATCTATAAGCTATATGTAAAATCTTTTTCAGTTCTTCCTTCCATTTCTTTATCTGTGTTAGTGTGTTATTTATTATCAAAACATTTTATTTGTGTTCTTCAATTCTTGTAAGTTGAAAATATCGGAAAAAATATTGTTTGACCTAGCTGTATTGTTTGCCATTGCAATTGTTTTTTTAAGTTTATAAGGTTCATTTATAACTAATTGTAGATTATATTATTTAATTAAGTAATGCATTTGCCTGCAGTTTCTTTTTAGTTTCCACTTTCCTAAAACACTTCCTTCCTCAGTACCTACTACATTTGAAGTGTGGGATTATTTATTTTTAATAAAATTTTATTTTAATTTCGTACGTTTTACTCCAGATACAAATAGGGTGATGCAGGACAATCAACCGACAATGATAGGTATATATTTTAATTATTAATATTGTCATTTGTCATAAAATATCATTTTTAATTTCTCATCCTTATTTTAAAAATGTGCCCATAGGCCATAATGAATATTGATAATAAAATATTTATGATAATGTATTCGTAAAATCATAAAAAAAAACAAAAAGACTAAATAATAATGTATAAGCTGATACGATGTAGCGACTGTCTCAGACATTTATGGAGAGGTGTCTAGTTTTTACTCTAACGATTATTAAAAGTAGAGTTCATACACTGTTCATGGTTACTGAAGTATGAAATACTGAAAATACCGTGCGCCAAAGTAATTACTGAAAATAACGTTTACAATAATATATTTCTGTGGTCGATATCTAACCTATCAATATTCGAAAAATCAGTTTTCGGCGTATAGTGTAAATGGTCCGTAGTCCCAATTCGTAAACTATAATATAGTGATCCACGACAGTAAAAAAGTTAGGAACTTCTGATCTAGAACAGCTTGTAGAACTTGAACTTTTTATATTTGTGTCTCTTTTTATTTTTGTAAAATCTGCCCCCTCCCCCGTGGTATTAAAAAATATCAAATTTTCCTGGATTAGAAAGACTGTTCTTGTTCTGCCGATTACCGAGATGCAGAATTTTTTGTAATGTATGTTATAAAATGTTAATGTATAAATTTGGCTTGTAACATTTTAATGTAAAAGTTATATTTTTGCGTTACAGTACATTATAGCATGACATTATAGAATCTAACCAGTGAATAATATAGGTAATTAAAATGCACTCGTAAAATTTGGATACAACTTTTTTATGAGCACGGTATGCCCGTTGTCCAATTCTAAAATATAAACTATAATTTTTGTCTGTATTCGTCATAAATTCAATACAAAAAATAAGTAATTTTCAGTAATATAATAGTAAAGTAAGTACAACGGGGAATATGACGATTTTAAAGATCCAACGACAATCCTAGACAGTATAATTCTTGTACTCTTGTATATTGTACTTTATAAATTATCACACACCTTGGACTTTTAAAATTCAATTTACGAACAATACTTTATTAGTTCTATACCGATTTTAATATGCGTATACGTGACACAGTTTGTTTTACTTCAACTAGTTCAACTTCACAATGGAATACAACAGTCTGTTGTATCTATTTTATTATGTTTGTTCGTCAAGTTAACCACTTAAAAGTTAGTGAAAGTTTAAACTTTAAAAGGATAAATTCGATTGAAAGCGTATTTTGTATACTTGCTTATTTTTTAATTTTTTTAACAAGTAAATCGAATGAGTATTTTAACATTTTATAACGCGTCCAGAGTACGAGTGCACGATTTACATAAAAATTCCAATTGGATGAAACAAGTTCTATTTGTAAGTTCCATATATTGTTTTATACATAAAATGTTATCTACCCTAACAAAACGTGTTTTTCACGTTGAATTTTGAACAGCACAATAACATATTATAACGGTACAACACGAATGGTTGTAAGTTTAATACGTAATAATAATATAATATCATCATCGTGATATTTACAATAATTAATATCATAGTCTGGTGCCTACCTATAGCTGTACGGAATTACAAACAACAGCCTGAACACGTCATCGTGTATTCGCCGAAATGATAAAAAAAAAAAAAAACGGATCAAAGTAAATGCGCGTTATGGGAAATACAACGAAATATGTATATCGGACGGTTTATACGTGACGATTAAGCCGTACGATTCAATCGGACCGGATCGCCCGTCCATTTTGATTACACGTACGGTTCGAAGACTTTCTGAAAAAAAAAATGGCACACTGATTCTCCGTCGAAATTAAGACGTAAAACGTAATATTAGGTAGCATATTATAACATTGATAACAAACAATAATATTTCACTAATTGCGCGCACGCCACCCCGCGCGTTCCTACGCGTGGTTGTGCAGAATAAATGGCGATCAATCACACCTCAGGTGACTCGGTCGAAATCTGAAATCGTCGTACGGTACTGTAATAACTACTATGATAGGTAGGTGCCCAACAAACAATATTATCATTATTATTACCGTTGAAACAATGCGCCCGATGTCAACGCATCCGATCGATGTGATTATGTATCTGACGTCGTTTAACAACAACATTGCACCGAATTCGGGGTGCATCACGTACCTACCTACACTCACGTCGCTCTCAAATCATCGTATTCGTATCATATTCTTGCTGACACTGCGACAGGTCTGCGTACGAAATGATTTAGGCGTATTACGAAGCGCGTATTGTGTAATAATATTATTATATCGCGGTGCGTTTGGGTGAGTCATAACGTCGCGCAGCATCATCATTATCACGGCCTGTTCGCACCGAAACACGTCTCGTACTATCTTGAGTGGACCGGTGGCTGACAGTTTTTGAGGAGTTCGAAGTAGGCAATTTTTAAATTGCATGAGCGAGGGTCTTGTAAATGTGTGCGTAGTAAGTGGTCACTACAGTGTGTAAAAGAAATGGCGGAGCGCTTCCGCACACGCATGTGCAAGTTACCGACTCGACGTTGCGCGCGTGAACAATTTATGAATCTGAATTTGAATACAATTCTAGAACGGTCAGTCCAAATTTTAAGATTTCTGGTTTAAATTCTGAATACAGGAAAAAAAGTAAGAAAAAAAAATGAACGGTTAGTCAAGTCAATAGGAAGTACTGGGTGGCTTCTTTCATCAATCCCATTCGTGTTAATCGATATTTTAGACCTTATTCTTATTGTGCCCCCAGGGTACCAGGTTGTATATTTCATTTAAAAATAAAAAATTCTAAATAAACAACGTTTGAAAATTCAGAAATTTCAAAATATTTAAACTTAATGTATAGTTGTTGGGGGTGAAATTGGGAAAAGTGGACTGGCCGATCTCCAGTAGACATAATAACGAATCTGAATAGTTACTGTATTTATTTATTTATTTTTATTTTATTTATAAACTTTTTACTTACTGTAAAAACTATTATCGCATAACTGGAAGAAAGATTTGTATGTTTTTACTAAAATCCACCACCGATCCCTTATTTTCAATTTTCCTCTCGTCCATAACTATTTACCATGCGTACATATTACTATATCCGTTTGCCGCGAAAAATAACATAATAATAAATAATAATAATTATTATTATTATTAGCATTACGTTTATATAGTGTAGTGGAGTGTGTAGACTGTAGACTATACAAACATTAAATTTCAATGGCCAGATTATGAATTATATACCAGTTATTACAAAATCCAAGCTGAAGTGGATGACTTTGTATATATTATTATTATTATTCTATTATATTTAGTTATAATATATCATTATATACAACAATAATAATAATACATACATATCATACACTCCCACTGTATAAGCGAATGTTTACATCAGTGATTCCGAACAAGATTAACCGACAATGCGTTAATAACATAAGCGTTTTCAAGCCGCTATAACAATCAAATAAATACAGTTTAATTATATATTTATACACATAATATTACACCGCAATATTGTCAATTGTTCTTACAATCATATTATTATGTATATTAGATATTAATTTATACGTACTTGTGGGATTATTAGATAAGTCTCACCCACGTTTCTTATCATTGAAAATAGTACTATTTAGTTTGAACTCGTAATAATTACACAATGACCTAATTTCCTTTTAATTCACAATTTGTGATAAAGTGTATCTTATCCTAACACTATTTTGCTGACTCATCATTACAATATTATCACAAACCGTATAGGTTTATGACATTCATCGTGTCTAAATGGTAAATATTATTAGAGAAATGGTCTCCAACGAACTTTATGTGTTTTAAATTTATAATATTATACGACAGTTAGCTATATGTATATCTATAACGGTAAAATACACGTCTCGTTATCACAATTGTTTTTTAATCTGCAGTGGAAACTAGAAAATCGAAACAAACATCTATTGTACATGCTTATATTATTGATGTGTGTTACTATTATTGATGTATGTAACTGTGCTCACTTCTACAAATATAAAAGCTATATAAGTTTCAATACCTTTGCACCGAAGCATTTCATTATACGATTGTATTCAACACAGTATACTTTCCAATTAAATAATGTATAACTTTCATGTGTCAAAAGTTGTAAAAAAAATGATCTCTTGCATCTTATAAGATGATACAATTAATATAATATAAAACTAAAAACGAAGTATAAAACGCCCAAAGTAGGCTTTGTTTAACTCCAAACTATGATCACATTGATTATGCGTTTATTTTTTTAAATATATAAAACATTTATAACAGCTTTAAAATGTATACCTATATAGTATGACATTTTTTTAACCATTGGTCAATTAAAACGGAATATTTATAGGTTTGTTAACCACAAGTTTTCACTAGTATAATTTCTCGAGAAATGGAAGATTGGATGATTTTATTTTAACTACACGATTACATGAATTAACTCCGAACAACGTACGTGACCAAAGGATTGTTATCGCGTACATAATGGATCATATTATAGCCTCAGTTGGCTTTGATGTATCCTCCTAAGCTTTAAGGTCCTTGCTTGTTTTTCATTTATTCTTTTCGGTTATTTAATTTGTTCCAATCTAATGATGAAAACAGTGCTTCATAACGTTTTCAAAGCACGTTCCCACTATCAACACTGAATTATAATAATAATAAAACCGCCGACGATTTAAAACTCTAAAGAACCAATTGGTGGTCGGCGATAGGCCAACCATTTTTTTACTGCAGAGTAGTATTTTCTTCGTAGAATATAGTTTGATATAAATATACCATATATATAATAAGTTAAAAGAATAAATGCCGAAAAGTTTAAAAATCTTGATAACACTATACACAATAACACATATAGATTTTATATAGGTATATACCTAATATAAATTAAAATAATATACCTACTTGGATGGTCTTCTTATTGTGGGGCATCGGACGAGACGTCCAAAACACGTAGTCGTAAAACTATGAAAAAGAAAATAAATATTAACCCACTGTACGCACTATAAACTCCCACAGGTATCTCAACAGATACGCATCAGACGCATGCGCACGTGTGTCTGTGTGTGTAGATGTAGTCGTTGTCGGACATTACCCGAATGAATGCCGTTCACGTCTATTATACATTTACACGCATGAATAGTCAAAAACTCGGAACATCCGCCGGACACGTATAATATACCTATACGTGTGGATTGTGGAGTATAAATACGATGATGATGGTATTATATTATTTTACTTTTTATTTTTATTTTTTTTTTTTAGGGGATAGGATAATAATAATATATTATACTTCCCTCTTGTGTGTGAGCACCGACCTGTAGCTCAATTATGCTAACGACTCCGTACCATATACTGCCCACCATAAGTTATCAAAAATTCGGACGAGTACCATCTACGATCTATCTATCTTAGATGTTGATGAATTTTACCTCGGAAATTGGTTTTCAAGACCCAAACGATTACGAGTTAATTAAAGCTTAATTTAAGCTTACTATTCTTACAGTTATGTATTATAATATTATCAGGTCTTGGTAGAAGTCATATTTCTAAGACACGGTTTTTTTAAAGTTATTTAATTGTTTAATAAAAGTGTGCATTTTTGCCAACGATAAAAAAGAGTAATTATAAAAAAGACATTTTAAAATAGTAACCTTAATTCAAATTCTCCGTGCATTAACTTGTTTTCTCCTCAAAAAAAAATACATCAATTAATCGGTCGAATTAGTTTTTAATTTAATAAACGACTCACTATTATTATGCTATGAACACTTATAAGTTAAAAGTTATAAATAAAAGGTGAAGTATGAACCTCTACATTTTAATGTAAAATTATTATTTTATTAATGAGTTATATTTATTAGTGCGTTTGTCTGGAACGAAAATAAAAATGTTATGATAATATTCTAATATTTTGTAATATAAAAACATAAAATACAAATTGTATAATATCTAAGAGTCTAAGACTAAAGTAAACTCCTAATCGTATCGTTATAATTAATATTTAATGTAAATTGTATATTTATTGTTTAAATAATTTATTTATATTATTAATTCTTTGAAAAGCGTTTTTGCAATCTTGATTATTGATGATTTATTAAATTTTTTATTGATAAAGATAATACAAATTGTACAACGCCCGCAGAAACGTATTTTAGAATCGATTGATCTATCAAAATCACGAATGATTTTTATAAGTATTTTAAACATTTTAAATGATATGAGCAACAATAAAATAGTGATTTTACAAAAATGATATTTCTGCCAGTAAAAAAACTAACAAAAACACATTGAGTAAAATCAATACATTCATCGCACTGTGGCTTAGAATCTAAAATATACTACAATAATTAAATAATTTCTTTAAATAATTGCATAATAATAAGTAATATATAGCTTTAGTCTATTCGGGGGAAGAAATGAGATTCCTGGAAAAAAATAATAAGTTTTAAATACTTTAATAACTTAACATCGATTGTATCATTATATTTCATTCAATGTTCAACTTATACATTTTAAAATTTCTTTCGTAGGTAGTTTAAAAATGTTGTATGGCAAATTTGAACACCTTTATTAATTTATAGTAATTTATAGCAATCTAAATGTTGAATTATATATTCCCATTAAGTATTCATGTAGTTGTATATTTTAGGATTTTCTACTGAACAACTTTTATGATTGTGAAAAAGTCAAACATCGTTGTGTTAAATAACAATTTCCATCTGATGTGTGATGACAGTTAAAAAAGAAACACTTAAAAGATTAATTCTCTGCTCTATCCACGTGAGATTTATATTAAATGCATTGGTGATAAAATGCAATGAAAATAATGTATACATAATATTACTCAACGCTTTAAACACACTTTTATGTCATATAATTTTTGTCCGTCACATATTGTATTGTTCAAATACATTACGAATTAAAATACTTATTTTCTTTTGTGTTGTAAAAAATAAAAAATATTATATGCCTACATTCACTTAGTTTAAAAATTGAACATAATATACTTGTACAGCATTATTTAGCATTAATCGTTAATTTTAGAGAGTGGAAACAATAGTATATACTTTCATTTGTTTGCATTTATGCGAGTATAAAAATAAAATGACTTATATTACACGGAGATAACTGTTTAAAGTGTGTTTTGATACGTTTATTTTTAAATATACACTTTATTACTTTATCACATATAGGTACTGCATTTACATTTTAAATACCTCAATGGACATTGGACACCAAGTTATCAAAATGTAAAAACTATTATGGTATTAATAATAATAGCTTATCGTCAATGATTGAATTTACTATACCTATATACAGAATAATTAATTTAAAAAATCATCGGGAAACTCGCTCTTTACACGGTAGTTATAAACTGTAGTCGTCATTAAATAAGTCACTTTAACAGTTTAACGGATGTGTTAAATTTGAATTCAGTGATGAATAATTACATACGATTAACAATTCTGTAGGCGTATATTTCGAAGGATATTTGATTATATATATTCAAGCCATTATTAATTTATTTTTCTATTAGCAATACGGTAGGTATATTGAACTAACTTTTGCCCAAAACAAATCGTCAAACCAAAATATATTACAATCTAGTAATGTATAATATTAACTTATAAGTTATTACCAACGTACCGTAAAATTGCGTGAAAAGGTTCGAGGTATGAAATATAAATTAAAACTATCTAAATATTTTGTGCCTATACATCATTGGGTATAATTGTGTATTGTAAAATTGTGTTTTTAATTTTTCCTACTTCTTGTTTTTGAAGGAAAAGACCAAAACGAAATTCTAATTGAAATAATTTACTAGTACGTTCTTCTATAATAGTTTATTGCGAAAATTAAATAAAATAATTAATGTTCAAATTAACCAAAATACGTATGTGCATTGTATTATTATGAAGTAATTATATAGGTACTGTCTGCATATGCAACGTATTTATCGGTAAAAGTGTGAAAAATTAGGAATAAGTTTAAAAAATTTACATATTAATATGTTCAGCATTTAGAAATGTTATTTGTATATCTACCAAATATAATTAATTGTTAGGATAAATATTCTATAATTTATATATAATATTGTATAAGTAATAATTATTATTATAACTTATATAGTTAGTAATGTGGTCTAAGCTTTGTCAGTTGATAAATCAATGGACATTTTATAACCAATAGACACATGTAAATAATGCACGAGTAGATTATGAATATTAGGTATGTAGAAAAATTATATTCTAAAAAGGATTTGTTTACTGAATGCAAACTTATATTAAGTACCTCTTGTTGAGCTTGGTAGGAATTTAGTTAGCTATTCATTTTCATTAAAAGCAATGAAATCTATATATTATAAACCAAGGCATTTAGTGTATGTTCAAAGATTGTGTATAGCTAACATTGAGTATATATACTATACAGTATATCGCACCGAACGCAAAGGGCCCTCCTATTCTCAATATAAACCAATCTATAAATGTGTATTAAATTCTGAGTATTTCAGACTGAAATTGACAAACACTTTATAGCTATATAGTAATACAGAGGGTATTCTCGATACATTAATGTTGAGAATAGATCCTGCCAAGTACCAAGTGTTAGAAATGATGTTAAGCTCGAGCAGTCAAGCATGATGATGGTATACGGTATGAACTAGACCATATATAGACTAGCTGGTGTCTAGGTAGTAGGTATATAATATACATATTAAATACACGCGTACAGATACAAGGTTTCATAATTATTATTATCAAGTCAACGGGGCCAAACGACATTAATTTACGTCGGAATAATATATTCTCTTGAAATCTTCGTTAGGTTTAATGTCATTAAAAATAGGAAATATTTTCTGTTAATAGTCAAAATTCTCTTAAAACATAGTAGGTACTTACATAAAGTCATAGGCACGTAGTACATGGATGCTCCGGGGCCCGAGCACCAATTGAAAACTTTTTTTTCCAAAATAATACTTGTTATTATTATAATTTTCCTGGACACTCGTTGATTTATTGTTAACTTAGTGTAATGATATCATACACATTATTGTAGTAACGCATAATATTTAAGTTAGAATGCATATTTTCTCTAAAAATATGAACCAAAAATGTGTACACTTTGATTTGATGCAATATAATGTGCCTATCATAAAGATATCTTACTGCTATCCACTTGCATATGTATGTAGAACAAATCGTAACAAATATGGAAAAAGATAAAAGTCCAACCTCTATAGTCATAAATAACAAATAAAATACAATTTAAAGATGTGTGAAATCGTATTACTTTGAACTAGGGCTTCCGTTTCTGGGGGTTTAGCTTTTCGTTTTAATCAAAAATTAAAATACGCGTGGATACTCGTAAAAATACGAATATCTCCGAAAAGAGCATCTAAATTAGAGAGGAGGAAAAGAGAGACTGCATGGAAAATGAGGGATAACGTAGGGGATGTTAGTAAAAACTTTGCAGGAGGACGACCCTATGTGGATGTGTTTGCAGTAAATAAGAGGGTGCGTTTTAATTTTGTTAGTGAAAAAACGGTTTAAATGAGAGCAGCGGAGCGTATGATGTTAAAACAACTTCCAAAGCATCCAACGCCAGTTTGTTATACTCTGTGCAGTAGCTAGGCTTACGTCTAATTCGTAGAGCCATTGAGATTCTTCGAAGTGGATATTTAGGACATGTGCAAAGGCTAATAACGTGTAATTTTATTTGTTTTTCATTTCGAATAGCGTACAACACGTTTATGTTTTTTCAATAGGGACGGTGATATGTATTTTTCAGATGTCATAACTTAGCTTTATTATCGATATCTATATATAACCTATAAACGCGTATAAGTAAAATAATATATGATATTATAATATTTTAACGAGTAATCGTGTTTCGGTTTGTATTTGGTGTACTTCAGCGCTCATCGATGCATAATGTACCTATATGTACAGTTAGGGAAGTCTTTTAGTTTTAGATTCTGAACGGAGCGATGAATGACGTATCGATTTTGCAACGATGTGTGTGTGTGTGTTTTTTTTTTATTTATAGACTAACCAGTTGTTTAAGCAAAAAAGTCTCAAATAAAATATTTCCGTACCCATGGACTACGGTGTGTATCTACCATTATCAACAAAAAAAAACTCATTTTGTCATTTTCTTTTCGGTCGTCGCGCTCAAAAAGTGTAACTTGAACTAATATCATACATAAATATAATATAGTTATAATTACTTGATACATAGCTACAAAATTTCTATGCAATAGCTTTACCGCGGCAGTCCCCGAGTGCCTCGGACTTTTTTTTTATCTATGAACCGCTGGAAGTACATTTAATAGATTATTAGTTGTCGTAAAAATATTTTACCACGAACGTTACGAAATGTCGGTAATTTCTATTTTTTAAATATTTTAAGCTAGGTAAGAAATATGAATATAAGTTGGTTCAACTTTTAAATTGGACTATTAAATACCAGTATTTCATATAAAACCAAAGTCACTTTTGTTAATACGAGAAATTGCACTTTTGAAGTTTAAAATCAGTTATTTAAAACGAACTTCGAACAGCAAGTAGTTTAAATAAGTTTTAAAAAAAGAACGTATTGTGGAACTTTTTGAAAGCATTATTAATCATTGTTGTAATGCATTCAATTTACAGTCCATTGTATTTAGAGTAAGTAGTTTTAAAAAAAGTAATACACAAAACTACTACTTATTAATCAATTCGTAATAATTGGTACCAACATTTTTGTTTTAAAAGGAAAAAAAATGATACCATAAACAAAGTGTATTATTTATCTTTTTAATACAACAAACTAATTCTAAAGAATAAAAAATAAACTTCGATTTATTTTCACTATAATACCTCCAATGTATTTTAAAAGAATCGCTCAGCTGTAAAAACGGACTTTTTTGTACACAGTTCGTTTGCTTTTTAGTCGCTCGTTGTCGTCGTGCGACGTAGAAATATTATAAATCCCGAGTTCAGATAAACTCCTCCTTCATTTACTTTTAATATAAAATTCTTTTGAATGGAAGTTTTTCGACGATGTAATCATATATTTCCGCGATATGGCACGTTTGGCATTCTCGGAATGTTTTCAAGAGCTTATACGAATAACAACTACCCTATATTATAATAACATAGCATCTCGCTTTGCATTAACCGATAAATAATATAAAACAATAATTTTGTAGAAAATTACTAAAATATTGTGCTCTTCGATCAACGAAATGTCGTTCAAAATTCTATGCGTATCATTCACGCAGAACGAATCTCACGTGCCTACTTATAGACTATACACCGTGTCTGCGTAGTATATAATATATACCGTGGTCGTGTCATAGAACTCTGTTGATATAATTTGTGTTTGCCGAATCATTTCGACTGCAATACTGTGACACTGTAGTACTACAACTGCACTGCAAACAACAGAATATCATCAAATGAGTTTCATCGTATGAATATTCAAACATTTTCCATCTGTTGCTATTAGACGAATAACGAAAATATTGAGCAGTCGTCTACGTCGTGTTTTTAGCTCGGTGAAAGTACAAGTTCGTTATACTCAAATGCGTGTCATTAAGCAAATTAACGATTGGCGCAACAATGGCGTACGTTCAGAGCGTAGGTATATATATATAATGGTATTAAATAGTATCTAATTTTCAAATCGTTAAAGGTTATAAACGTTACGACAGCAAAATAAATCAATATTATAATACATGATTGGCGCCGCGTGTGGACACAACAAAAGCAAACCAACGTGTCCATAGGTATTAGTGTGTTACACGCATTATTGTGTCTTTGAAACGGTATGATAATATTGTGGATATCGATCTTTAACGTCCATGGTCTACTTATTATTTAATATTTACTCAACAGCCGCCTGCCGCCGTACGAAACCGATTAAAAAGTACGTGTGGGCAGGTATATACGTATATTGTACAATGTATTATAATATAATACGGTTCGTCGTGATCAGATCGAAGCATATAAATGCAGATTTGCTCTCCATTAGTTCCCACAGAAACGCGAGGGACGTATTTTATTAATGAATAGTATTCTTCTAAAAAAAAACTCCAATGATCGAATGGAGCACTCTAAACGAATTCCCCGTAGTAGGTAGGTACTGCTGCAGCACAATCAAAACCGTAAATTATATATATAAGCCCCGCGGTACGGTATATTATCCCCTTTTTCTTTCTTTCTATTTTTTTTTTTATGAGCGTTTTTCCCCCCATACACCACTCGTCAAGTTCGAAAATGTTTGCTAATCGACGATGTTCCCTTTTCAAATATTCTGAAGTATGAGGGTTTTACAAGTATTATTACTGCCTCCGCACAGAATGTTTACGTTGATTTTTATAATTGACATATTTTTGTGTTCTCCTTTTGAAAAAATAAATATACCTATACGGGTACATAACATGTAATACGTATAATATTATTATAATCGTTGACGTAATATAATACGGACTTGTTGTAACTACTAACTGTTGTAGCCTGTAAGATATCTATACATCAATACCCTCGTATTTACTAGAACAATTAAATATCTGATATTTCGATGATATCATAAGACATATATTATAACATATAATTATTTTGCATACATATTTCAATATTTTAAACTATTAAAATGGTATGAAAAAACAGAAAAATTGTATTTAGACAAAACATATTTTATCGATGGTAATTTATTGTATCTATATAATTCAAAATACCCTGTTTTCATTAAAAAAAAATATTTTATTATTTCTATACAAAATTGTGAATAAAAAAATGAAATGATATCTTAAATGTATATTATAGGATTTTTTTTATTCGGCCTTTGAAAAAAAATATTGTAGGAAATACAGGATATAAAAAAAAAATAAAAACCATTGTAAAACCACTAGTTTCCTCGCTCCGCTCAGAAGCTAAAAGTTATAACACAAAAAAAATGCACACGGGCGTAGCCGAGTTATTCAACTATATATAGGTTATTAGTATATTACCTATATTATGGTGTTTATAAAATATACGTTAAAAAAATTACGATGATACTTAAATAAACAAATACAAAACGTTTAGACCGTCGTACAACTTTTGATGTATAAGCCATAACTTCCGTTTGTATAATATAATATCTTCAAAATATTTTCAAAATGGCCCCGATAACATTTTTAAGACTGCAAGTCGTTCTGTCGGTTCCCGCAGGGACTGAACCGGAATAATACAATCTGTACAACATTGTCGGATACCATCCAATAATATAATATATGGTGCTATAACGACACACTATTTGACCTTCTGCGTCATCCTGTACGCAATAGGTTTGAAAAGTCCATAGACCAATATATGCAATAATAAGTCGTCGTAAAGTTTGGCATTGAACATTTACCGGGTAAACGACACACATGGGAATAATTTAAAAATTCAAAACACCAAATAGCAAACTCGTTCGCAATCATTCGATACACAAAAATATAAATAATATTTCATATCAATAAATCAATATGAAAATAATATACGCATACCCATACATGCAATACATTGGTCATATAGGTGTGATAATTTCACTATGGTAAATGCTTGTCATTTTGTTGTACCTACCTATGTTTAGACTCTAAACCATTTTACAGTTGCTTATTTTCGGAACTTCTTGTGAAGCTGAGTTCTTTGCAACAGCTTGTGTTGAATGTATTGAGTCTTTAAATTTGATTTTAATACAAGAGGTAAAACAACACTTACTACAGTTATTAAAATTTCATAAAAATAAACTAAAATGAAACGTACAAGTACTGAACCAAACAATTATAATAAATTATTAATTAAAACCCAAGATACAAGAATAATGACATATAACACATTTACATTGGTATATATAAAATGAAATAATAGATGCTTTAACAGTCCAGTGCTTAAATTATCATTGATAATTAACATTTAAACAGATTAAAGTTAGTGTACTAATTAATGGTTAATGTTAGATTTTTACAAAGCGTTATTGCACGATTAAGACAACTTTTACTATCAAAATTTGAAATGTATATCATAATTTGGCCTTAGTGTTATAATTATGATTACATATAACTTTATAAGTTAGTATTTTTTATGTTTGAATACTAAAAACAGAATACATATTTTGGTAAGCAGTATACCATAATTGAGTATACATTTAATTCCTTATAATATATTATATAATATAAAATCAGTATATTTGTAACACTACGTAATTTATTGTTCCCACTCTATTTAAGGGGCCTGCAGCACGTGAACTGTTTTTTGTTCAAAAACACGACATACAGGAAAATGTGGTTGCATTAATTACAATACGCCTTGGACTTGGATTTTCAAAATTCAATTTCTAAACCATCATAGAATACGATTTTGAACGACCAATTTTAACAAGCTTTTGGTTTTTGTTATTTTTGTTTTGGTTAACAAAATCAAAAATCAAAGTCCATTGCGCTCTGTAGAAAATCATCCTCTTTCTAACAAAAAAAAATTAATGAAATCAGATCACTACGAGGCGTGACAGTTTTTCTTGTAAAGCGTTTTTTGAAGCAAAAAATCTCGCTTTTAATATTTGGTCAGCGGTGCCGTTGACGTGTGTGGGCACTCTATAATTAGTAATCACTACATAATATTGGTTTGATTTTGGCTTATATTAATTTATAACAAAAAGGTTCTGTCTTGCAATTATTATTTATTATTGGTCTAGGATTAGCATATAGATAGTTCAAATTTTAAAAAAAATCTACAGTCTATAGCAGCTGGAGTAATATATAATGTATTGCTTTTTTACATATTATATTATAATTTTTTTTTTAAATTTTTGCAATAAAATATTGCATTCATTGAATATTTAGTATTAAGCGACGACCCACTCAACAAATCCAATTATGATTTTGATTTGATTTAATGACGGTACAATATTTAGTCTACACCTAACAGTCTGTTTATAATATTGTATGTATTTATTGTTATTCATATTATAATCTTTAATATTTATAGTTTATAGAACAATAATTTGTCTGAATATCTGTCAGATTAATTTAGGCACTGTTCGTAGAATTAATATACTACATCTTGTCATTAAAAGTTTAATGTATAAACAATCTGCATTACACCAATACAGTTTGTTCAGACACCGGGCAATTTATTAAAGAGTTAAAATGATTTATGAATGTGAAAATTAAATAATAACTGTAGATTTGGGTAATGGTGATGTCAAAAACCAATTCATTATTCTAAAACAGTCTGTTTGTTAGATTTGACTTAATTGCCAATGGACATCGAACGTTATATGTATAATTGAAATATGTAAACACCAACAATATTTGTTAATATATATCTTGAACTCTAACGTCGAAAATCAAAAAATTGTATTATTTATCATATGTCTATATTTTCTCTGCTATCCGGTATTAATCGTTTAATAATAATAATATTATAATACATAAGTTCTCCTATCCATATTTAAAACCCTCAACTCGGTTTATATTAACTAAAAAACACACGTCCCGGTCCTATAATAGGTGTACATATTGTACGATGTTAGGCAGCACGTATACTGCAGCAATATAGTAGTGCGTGGGTGTCAGATTCCCACATTATAATATCCTTTAGATTCTGAACGTAACCGCGATAACCTATGCTGGTCTTATAATTATGTACTTTTTTGTGTTATGAGTGGAAACGCTTTTTATGACAGAAAAAAATTCTTCAATCTACAATATTCGGGGTGGTTATTCTGGTAAAAAATGTAATATTGTATTTTTACTCAAAACTCAATAAATCTTTACAGCAGTAAAGTGAATCACCTACATTCTACTCTATACTCATAAAAATAACTGGAAACCTAAAAAAATTAAAGGAAACAGAAATATTTACAAAACATCAGTTTTTAACAAAATTAATAATGTTTTGTCATCCAAATTTCAAATATAAAATATTTTGGACTAAGTGTTAACAAACATTTATATTGTATTTAATAGAGACTATAGATGATATTATAATTTTCAAAGTATTTTGGCTATTTTTGAAATTTTTTTTTATTTTAAATGTAGGCTTCGATTACTGGGGTCATTATAGCATGATACTATGGGGAGGGTACTGTTGGTTTTAACATGTGTGTGTATGTGTGGCAAGGATTTGTCACTAAAAATCCTGGGCGGTCATCCATCCGGGAACTAGTGACCCCGGCCGGTGCGTACACTCAGGGCATATTTGTGACTGATTTCAAACACCGCGCCAGTGCGCCACCCCTAGCCACAATTATTTTGGTGATCCCCCATGTCAAAATCATTTTACCTCCACTACTCTGTTCGTGTGCCATGAGTATTGATATTGACTTATTATAAGTTTATAACAATAATACAGAAATATAATATTATGATGTAGGTACCTAATAAAATAATAAAAAAATAAGGAAGGTAATAGGAAAATGCGATGTTTTAGGAAAAAATTAATCCAACATAGTACACCATACTACTAATATAAGTCACTGTAGAATAGAAACGATTTTGTGTTCTCGAAAATTGGATGCACACGTTTTTACCCCCAACTTAGGCTAACCACTACATAAACTAGTTTCGCCCTGGTATTCATAGGTGTAGCTAGGGAATTTTTTTTTATTTTTTTTTTTGGGGGGGGGGGGGGTTGGCTAGAATTATATCAGCAGCACAGACTAAAATATGAATGAAAACTGGTGGGGCTACGGATAAAGCAGAGGAGATAAGCCCACCCAAGCCCCCCTCTAATTGCACCTTTGCTAGTATTGTCTCACACCACCACCATTCATTCACACTATTGTGTGTGTGTGTCTGTCTGTAGCTTATAGTAAACTCTAAATAGTAATGAATATAATGATAAATAATAGTTTATAGTATACGGGCATACAGCACGAAAGGCCTCTTGAGTAGGACCCCTCATCAGTGGCGATTGTTCACGTCTGAGCCAGCAATATATTCTGTGTACACACTGCGCATGCTCATGTCAGCCTTGACACTGGTGCGTATATTATTATGACGACATCATATTGTATTCCGATTGAAATTTGAAATCAATTCAAACAAACAGCTCGCGTACATGCACACACACACACTGGCGCAGACACCGCGGATAGACACTACGCTGCTGTACACGATATTATTTGATTATTTCTATGTTGCTCTAGTATCCTTGTTACATAAATAATCGCCGTCTCCGGCTGCAATAAAACAGCTTTAAACTATGATTTTTTTTTTTTTTTTTTAATGTCGGTAAATTAAATAGAAAAAAATACGCCGTATAACGTTGAACGTAAATCGGGCGATCACGAGGGCGTCTTATCGCAATCACGACTCGCGCATATCAATAAGGGCATGACGAAAACGTGTAGAATAATTATTATACTACTTACCTATATTATAAACATACAATATACAATATAAATGTACAATATATACCCACCCAAATGCATAATATCATATAATAAAGTATATCGCAGATACATGACATTATTATGAATAAATTATTATATCATTCGACCGCTGTGGTTCAACGAATATTGTATTATGCATTTAAAAATTGTTAAAAACTTCGATTTGAAGCGATAATTTAACCCAGCGCCTAAACAATACAACATTATATGCAGGGCCGTAGCCAGAACACAGAGTTTACAGTAGGGGGGGGGAATCGCAATTTAAGAGGGGCGTTGTTGCCACTTAGTTATATAGAAATTCCCGTATCATTAAGTACCCAGGGTGGCAGAGGGGAATTGTTTGTTTGGGAGGGGGGGGGGCTCATAGCCCATTCCCACACCTTGGTTACGGCCCTGATTATAGGTCGGTAAATCACATATAGATTATAGGTAGTTACTGTACATAATATAGTATATAATATATTATATCAGTTGTATCCTGTAAATAATATAATCATTCGTAATTAAGCTATAATTTTGGCGTATTATTGTAATTATTCAAACAGGTGAACGAGGAGGGGTAGAAGGGGAGCCCACCACAAAATCATATGACCACCACTGGTAGGAGGTACCTATATACCTAAACAGAAAACATATTATTCCGCTTTAAGCGCACCCGCGTATATACATAATACGAATATTTACCTACGTATTTTTATTTTACTTTCGCATTAGTCACAATATGTGTAATTATTAATTACTAATTAGTAATTACCCGTCATTTGAAACCGGATGTGCGTTAAAATTAATACAACTCAATCGCCGTATTAGATTTATTATAAATTATGACGTTTGGGATTTTTGATTCGTTTCCGTTCAAGTTCAAATGCAATGTTAATTATACTGCACGTAGCACGTCTGTACAAGACTTACTTAAAAGTTATTCATATCTCAAGTGTGCTGTGTCTGTGCGCTGTGGTGAATCCATAAATTATACTACTTAATATTAGTGTTGTGTTGAACAATGTTTACCATTATATAATAATGTATAATGTGTATTGAAATTTGATGTTATTTCCATAGTCCCTTTAGCTCTAGAATGGCCAACACAATCAATGCGTAGATATTTAGGTAAACATTTAGGTAAACGCTTGTCATTTCAGTTTTTTCATTGGTGCCAAAATATTTGCTGTAGCCAGTAAATACATAATGATCAGGCCACGATAATATACTATATTCTCACTTCATACTACTCCCTTTTTCCATTTGCTATTTTAATATAACTGTAGACAAATAAAATTTTATAACAAACCGTGGTTGTCATGTGTACATACCTACGACACACATTTTTGCAATGTAGTACAGGATGTACAAATTATCTTTGTTTGTTATTAGTTTTTTTACTATAATAGTATCTATACAATACATTCCAAAAGTCCAGTGTCACCCTAAGTTTTCCTTGGCAAATCAATATATTTAAATTCAGTTTTTTATAGCAAATTAAGTTGTGAGAATAATATACCTACCTAGTTATGCATTTAGGAAAACACGAATCGCTGCATGATTTAATCAACCTCGATTGGTACGTGGGTTTTATTTATGACAATCTGTATACAAATCGAACTATATTATAGTGGAGCTTTGCATAGTTAATATATTCGATGCAACATTATAACTAGTGTGGATAATGCTATTTCGACAGTTTCAAAAAATCTGTTTATACAACATTGGTTTTTGACGATCTGGATAATATTCAATTCCATAGTTTGCAGCTTGTCTAAAACTTTCATTATTCCGGAAGTAACATTTTATAACCATAATGCGTCATTGTCGATGTAATCATGCACTGCGAACGTATAAATCATTTTTTAAATGTAAAACAAAATAGTTATACGAGGAGGATTATATTAAAAAAAAATCCGCGAGATTGGTTAAATCATGTGATTCGTGTTTTGTTAGCATAACTATATTGTTCTCACGAAGTCAACAACTTAACTTGCTTTAACTTGGTCGATTTTCACTCAATGTAATATATATTTATTTTTTTAATGTTATAAAAAATATGATCAAGAACATAGCTATCTTGAAAATATATAAAACTTAACTGTACCTATACATTTTTAAACATTTTTAATTTTTGAAACAAGCATTTTTATCTTGTTCCTTTCAATTAGAATTTCCATAATTATTACTGTAAATAATTATTCTTTAGACACACATTTAAATATATTGGTTTCCCATGGAAATACAATTGTGATAGCCGATAGGTACTGGACTTTTGGGACAAACTGTATACCATATTATTAACTATCTGTTACAATGTTCTCTTTGAAATTTGTCAATATTGTCGGACCACAGCAAAATGTGATTTGAGCAGTACAAAAATGTATATGTATAGATAATTGTAAATTTGTGAATACTGACCGAATATCAGATTTAAAACACATTTCGGTCTTTCGGTGCTTTCATTTTAATTTTGGTGTGGCCAAATAAGGCGTTTTACCAAAAATAGGTGTGTGAATGCACGCCCTGCCCATCACCGTATTACGTGGCTGGTAAACACACATTTTATATTATTAATTATTGATATTTTCAGTGCACAATGTGACAACATTTTCTCTAGTTGTTATTGAATCGACGTTTAACGAGTTCTAACAAAACGTAAACACTGTTCGAATATTATGCATAATAATCGCGGGGCCTGGTTTATGAAATCAATGTGCGCGGAATATGAATAATGTGGTTTTTCGTCGCTCCGGTCGCGTTATGATTAAAATAATTATGTAAAGGTTACTTGTGGAATCTGAGACTACAGATCTAAGGTTACCTGTCAGAAAGGGACACACAACAAGCGACGGTCATTATGTATTCATTGGCTCACGGCAGGCACAATCAACGATTTTTGCATTCCGTGTTATTTATTAATTACAAATCATTTCGTTCCGAACGGGCTTGGCCCGATTTGGTTCATAAATTCGTGGCGCATATATTATAATATACATTTAAATATATATATATATATATATGTATTATATTCAAATGTATAGCTGTTAGGTATGTGCATCAGTGTGTGCGTGTTTGTGTGTTTGTATTTTTGTATATTTTATACCTATATGTATATCATTATTATTATGGTTTCATAAATCCGGACTGAATAGCTAATACCTCATTGTAAACGAAACAGACGGAAACAGATAAATGCAGATCATATATTATTATTATTATTATATTGTTATCGTTTATAATAATAATATTATATAAAATGTATTAAATTATAACAACCACAACACAATATGACGTGTGTCCCCGTATACAATGTTATGGTTAACATATTGCTTTCCCGAAAATCGTGAAAACAATAGCGTAATTTTGTGATCGCTCCGCACTAGACACTAAACATAGGTAGGTATATAGTATTATATATATATATATATATATAACATTTATGTGTGTGAGTGTGTACTAATAATAATATCATGTACAACGCTTTAATGCCATGCACATGTATAATATACGGGCGCGTAAACTACGCCGGCGTGAATGTCGTATTATTTATAATGTTACGAGCCCATTCCTAATTTTACGACGATATGATATAATATTATATTATATTTCCGTCTACGGGCCAAAGAAATACGTTTTTTGAATACTTAAGTGTGTTGGTTTTTTTTTTGCGTTTTCCCCCCTTTTTGTGTGTGCGGCCGCGAAAAAATAAATAATAATATTACGGACCCGTATTCGCCGTATCTATGGTAGTATTATTATTATATTAAATTATTCGATGGCGATATATAATTGTGATGGCGACCGTTTAGACTTTATACACTGCTGAAATTCCAAAATATTCTGTAATAACGAGTGGCGATAATGATTATTTTTTTTTTTTTTTTTAATAAAATTAAATAACAATTTTTGAAACTCGATGTTTGGGGGGGTGAGAAAGAGACATGATGAAGGACATCGGCGACAGTCGTATAAACCATATAAATAATTCATAAGGTGCGAAAAGCGAAATTGACTGTACGCCACCTCTATCGTCACCGCGAAAGCTGACAGAAAGCTAACGATGATGACTTTTCGAAATTATGACCTCATACAAACCCTCACCGCCGCGGGTCAAATATAAACCGCATTAAATATAAAACAGATTACTTATAACTTATTACTTACAACCGATTGCTGTTGCCGTTTTCTACAGGTCGTCGCGTCGTGACGAAAACCCATAGTGTATGTATTTTGTGCGAGTGTACGCAATTCGTTTCGTATTGCTATGAATGCTACAGACATTTTAATGTAGTCTCAAAATTGTATTAAAATCTCATTAACAATGTGAAAGATCAATAAACTTTACTTCGTCGCGCATCGAAATAAAATGATGTGCCCGCACAACGACTTGGACGTTGACGGATGGACGCATATTGGTCATTATTCTATCCTATATT
This sequence comes from Metopolophium dirhodum, assembly GCF_019925205.1. Classification (NCBI taxonomy): domain Eukaryota; kingdom Metazoa; phylum Arthropoda; class Insecta; order Hemiptera; family Aphididae; genus Metopolophium; species Metopolophium dirhodum. The sequence continues at coordinate 33,442,640 of NC_083567.1, read as the reverse complement.
TTAGTCTATTAAAATATATTATATTTCAATATAGATACTAGATAGGTAAACACGGAACCAGAAAAAGAATAATATGATCTGATCTGATTATGAGTGTGTGTGCTAGATGAAATCCGATTTACAAACGTTAACATTTACAATCGAAACAGACAATGGCGCCTATACTTTGAGCTATTATTATTGTCAACGATTGTTCATTTTTTAATAACAGTACCAATGTGGCAATGTACACCGAGTGACGAGCAGAAGATTGTGTGAAAACGAAATCTGTTTTCCTTATAAGTTAAGACCCGTGTGATCAATTAAACATATTGTACGCCCTAAACGTATTACGTCGTACGCAATATATAATAATTAAATAAATATAATACATACTTAATTGTATAGGTCCATAAAGTTTTGTATAATAATATTATTATGTACATTTATGGTAAACGTCTATAGCCTATAATACTACTTGTACATACTAATTGTGTAGTTATGTATTAAAAATGCTAAAAATTTACGAGAATCGGATGTGTCTGGAGTCTGTAGATGTGTATAGCGCAAAAGGAGCAGGTACGGATATTATATTATTTTTACTCTTCAACAAAGTAACATAATTATATTTTTTTTTGTCTCCTCTACGGTTAACCAAATGATTTATATATACATATAAAACAGAAATGGTTAAGGTAAAGTGGTATACTGTAGACGTTTTGTCTTTTATTTATTACACATTGTAATTATTATTAGTAATTACGCTTCAGCTATACTGTCCATGGTGTTCAGTGCGGTACGTTTTAACTTGAGTTATTGTACTGCCACCGACTAAGTTTGTTCGTTAAACATTTAGGTCAATGATGTTGATTTCCCCCCGTTTCTGCTAATAAATGGTAAATAATTAAACAAAAATACGTTTCTTTTTATCTTGTTGGAAATGCCGTTGAATAATGTACAGACATTAGAGCTCCCTAAAATAAAAACAATAAATTTACCTAATTATTTAATTTTTAAGAACGCTTTCACATAATAATATTGACATGCAGAATAAAAACCAATCGTGTATTATTTTTAAACATAATAATATAATGGGGGACGGAGTGGCCAAGCGGACTAAGGCGTCGGTTGCGACGCGAACCGACGCTGGTTCAAAACCTCGGCGGCGGGCGGCATTTTTCTTTGGGCAAGTCACGGTGTCCGGTGAGAAGTGCCGCTATCCCCCACCCGAGCATGGCAGATGCCTACGGGTGCCCACTAAAAAATCTACCAAACTAACAAACACACGTGTTTAAACCTACAGTACCCTCCCCCACAGTCAAAAACCACCGAATGGCCTAAGTTGCTGCGGGTTAATTAATAAAGAATAATAAAAAAAAGTAATATAATATTCAGTAATACCATACTACCTAGTACTTACTTAGTAACTTACTACAGTACTATAATACTATATTATAATACCATCACTAGGCACTTGGCGAAGAGAACACTAAAAACATATATAATTTTTTCAAAATCATAGGCTTAGCAAAATTAATTTAGAAAAATTACTAATAATTAAATAATTAAATGTTTAAATGTATGTATATCCCACAAAATCTCTATATTGTTAAACGTAATGTATCCCCATAGTTGTAAGACCAATATTCACTTAATATTTTTTTGTAATTTTCACAGGCTAATAACCTCAGGAGTTGAAGCCTTATTTAAAAAAAAAAAAAAAATACCATCACTATTCCACTATAACATTAACTATTTTCCGAGTTTTTAATAAGCCATATTTTGATTATTATATTTACTGAAACACATTTTAAAAGTTGATTAACTGAATGATATCTAGAGATTTAAATTTGTTTATACTTAATTTAAATGTCTTAAATAATCACATCGTCTTTTCTATGTTTTGATAAATTTAAATACCTATTAAACCATCAATGATTCTGCAACTTGCAAAGTTGTAAGTGTACACAATGTTTATTAGTGCTTTGGTTGATTATTTATATTATAAATATAAAAGATATACGGATTCTAATGATCGATTGTAATATCCATTGACATTTTTTAAAAATTGTACATAATATTTCCTATAATATAATATGTAAATAATATATTATAATTGCATTATTTGCGTCAATACGTGGTAATTGATAAACTTTGATTGTTTGGTTTCATTATTTTATTTAAATTTTATATGGAAAGTCTGAAATGGAGTAAAGTGATACTGTAATATAGTATAATTAATATAGGAACGAGGTTCCTAACCCGTGCAGTTGACATTTACAGCCTTAGATAATATATATTATAATATCTATAGATAATGTCATGTTGTACACTTATACTGTTAGACGCGCATTAGGTATAATTGTATAAATAATTATTGTATAATATATTATTACACACTGTTAGGTTGGATTTAGTTTTTTAATCATTAATAAAATATATTATATTAGGTACATATAAATAATTATTATAATATTATACACTTGTAAGTCTGAGTCAAAATTACAAAAGTACCAGGCGTCATCATTTACAGTATGTTGAGTTTGAAAATTGTAATGAATTAATAACCTTGGTCCAAATATTTCAACATAAAATTAAATATAATTACTATTATAGTTATTACTTACAAATATAATGTTAATCTTAGTGTATGATGTAAAAAATATATTTTTTATTTCTTAGTGTTGTAGTTATATTCAAATGTTGGCTTGGTAATAAAAATTAAGAGTTGAAACTGGTTGTGTTCCGTGAACGTCCAGTAAGTTAAATCGATATACCTAACTGCCTATATATATTGTACATATATTATATGTTTTGAACCAGTTCCAGGTTGGTACGTAAAATAAATCATATTTCATACGCAAAATGACTAAAAACCGGCTATTATTATAATGGCGTTATTTATAAATAACAAATAGGTACTCTTAAAATGTATTATAAAATTTGTTTTATTCATATATAATTTGTCGGATGTGTAAAACTGTAATTCCTTTCAGCATTTTGTCCCTTGTAACAAATTATGTTTTTTTATTTTTCATGATAATGTCAACACCTTTATTAACTGAATAATTTTTTTTAATATACCACACATATGTCATAATGTGCTTTACCATGACTTAAGCAGAAAATACTGTGTGTGTGTGTAGTTAATATAGTAAAGTAATATTTTATTTCTGTTTAACAAAATCAAAATTCGTTTGTTTTTTAGTATTTATTATTATTATCAATTGAATATTTCATTGTTTTATTTGATTCAATAAAAATGATTATTATTTAAATTCCTATATTTGTGCATAATGTGCTGGAACTTGTTATAAGACTGTTATAACACGAGTCACCAATACTAATATTTCTATGATAAAACTGCAGAGCACTCACCTATACTTACCGAATACTAATGATGATTACAGTTGTGTATATTTTTATTATTTTGAGCTTTATAGCATATTCGTTTAAATTTTCAAGTTATATAGTTTTATTACGATAATCAAAATATAGAAAGTTTTTATTATTGTTATTCTTTTTGATATTATATATTTTAGTAAAAGTACCATTAAATTGTATTGTATTACATTAAAATTGAAATATTCTATTTTTGATATATTTTACCAATACAAAATAACTCAATATTACATCACGATACGGATAAATTCAAAAAGTACCTAATTCGATTGTATAAATGGTGAAGGAACTGACAAATAGCCTAACACCTTTATGTATTATGTATTATGTGATCAATTTTACAGGCTTAAGGGTCAATTTCCACATCTCAATGAGGCTTTTTTTGCACTTAAAGGCTAAAAACAAGCAGAAAGAATACATTAAAATGGATTACGTCACGTAGGGACACTAGTTGGAATAGAAAACAAAACAAAACAAATTTACATAATACACCATCGCATCGGTGAGATTGGTCTGATAAAACATATTGCAGTAATAAAAGACTTGGATGAGGGTACCGGTATAGAATATTTTGGTCGACAACAATAATCTCAACCCTTATTATAAGTGTTGAATTTCCAGCCTTCTGTCGAGCACCTGTTTGATATAATATATAGTACAACAAATAAAAGCTTTGTTTTAATATCGAATTACATTCATAAGTGTGCAGGTATTAAAATATTAGTAGCACATACTTTTATCCTCGATAAGATGTGAAATATATTTTATTTTATTATTGTATTGCATCAATATTAATATAATATTATAATATATTAATTTATAGACATCGGTAACTAAATGATTTTATGTTTTCGATTATATTTCACAATATTTACCTACCAACCATACCTTTCATTTGTAATTTGAATGAACGCAATTTGATTGTACTACCTATTTAGATTTGTGGAATTTACCAGTAAAAATTATTCGGTAAATTTACTGGAAAAATTCAGTAAATTGGTAAATTGTTTAAATAATTTTTGTGTCATTTTACCTAACCTATTCCTTAAATGTTCATGATGACATTAATTAATGGATATAATTTCTTATTTGCGTCATTAGTGATAACATTTATAACTTATAAGAACAAAATAATCATGATTTTGAATAAATAATTACCTTAGTATAAATATTAAATATATTATGTAATAAAAATATGAAATAATAAAAAAAATAACTATTAAATATAAGTTCTCTAAAAATGCAATTCGTGTAAATAAGTAAATATATTATTATAATCACACGTGTTGAATACCCAAAATATTACATTATTTAATAGTTACCTAAATTATAGTTAGGTATTATACGATTGTAAAAACATTTAAAATTAGGGGTCACTCAATTTTAACCACGGTAAAAAACTTCTATAAAATGTACAAAAATTTACATTTACCAGTACAATTTACTGGTTAAATTTACTCAGATCACATCTGTATACTTATTAATTATCAAACTAGATTATTCAATTATACATATCTATGTATGGGTTTACTCATATTAGTTTTTAAACAACTAAACATAAATATTTTTAATACTATATTATAGCAGAAAACCTAATCTAACCTATTTTTTACAACAAATGTAAATCTAGATTGTAGTTCTATATATTTCTATTGATGTTAAAAATTGTTAGTCAAATATTATAATTCTATATTTATTTTTATGTTGAATAAAGATTGAACTAAAAATTTCATTTACTCATAACTTTTAACCCAAAGTTCATCAAATGTTCTTAACATATATAATTTATTATTTTTTTAATCATAAAAAGTATCTTACAACAATAATTGATTAGTTGAAAACCCTTAACTTGAAAACTTAAAACTTCTATAGCGTGTATTTATAACTTGATATACCTACACCTATCAATAGGTACCTAATTAGACTATCCGTCTGGCCCGTATTTAAGTATGTATAAAACTTACTAAGAAAATGTAAATTAGTAACTTTAATTTTAATAGAAAAATTATTAGGTACTTATGAGCTACGAGTTATGCCATTCATTCTACTATTAATTAACTTACAACAATATTATTGTACCTATATTAAATAATGCATCTAATTTCACACATTTACACGTGTACTTATACAATATAATAATTAATAAGTAATAATAGTGCGAACATAATATAATATATATATATTGCGGTTTTAATATATTTTATTACATAAAACTCATTCAGTAGATGATTAATTTTAGAAACCTTCTCTAATTAGAAAAATAACATTGCCGTATAATGATAGTAATTCATTTTTGCTTTTGAGATGAATCGTTAGTAGATAAATAAATTACAGATACCTACTCAATATGTACCTGATACAAAGAAAATGTATTATTGTATATTTAGAAGTCCTTATATTTACCATGTTATACATATATAATATATTGCATGTTATATGTGTATAATATATTTATAAGTTATTGATAGACACGTAAAATTGGTGACTTATGGAATATATAATCCATAATAAAATATGTCGAACACTGTAAAAGAAGACATTTTAATTTTTAATTCGCATACTTTTATGTTTCCATCAAAAATAATTTTCTCAGAGTCCTATAAATAAGTGAATCGTACCGTGAGCAGTACTTACTTGCAAATTTCTATGCATTTTTCAAGAAAAGCGTCCAAGATTATTCAACCTTTCCAAAAAATACATTTTATTTATAGCAATATGAAAAACAAAAAATGCTGAGTTGTCAGTCAGTTTTTTTTTTTTTGTATTTCAACGACTACAGTGAAGAAAATAACGGTGAATAAAACGTTACGTAAATGTGTTGTATATAGCCATATAGGTAATTCAGGTAAATTCATACGTTTCTACAACACATCTATTGCAAGTCGCCAGTGTGCCAATGTCTAAGTACCAGCGCATAAAATAAATAGTATACCTATTACCTATATTCGAACTATTTATCACAGAGTTTTTAGTTTCTTATTCAAATATTGATTATTCATAGAATAAAATTTAAATTTAAAGAAAAGAAACGGTTTGACCATACATAACATTTTCGAGATAGGTATTATTATTAATATTGTTTTAAATAGGTAATTATATTTATGCATAATATAATATTATGTAATATGCATTAACAATGTATATTATTATACTTGTGTTTTAAATCAATTCATTTATTTAAAATGTATTCAATTATTATTCCTTCACGACTAACATTGTAAAATATTAATACTAACGAGTGTAATCACGGACAAATGTAAAAAACTATAAATTAAGTAAACGCTAATCTTAAATTAGCGTTATGTAACATAGCATTGGAACATACTAATATACTTAGGTAACGATAAAAAAAAACTCACAATTATACGCAGAATTTAAAAAAGATACGTAATTTAATGAATAATATAGCCGTGTATAGATATAAGAACTATATTAATTTCAGATTTTAAAATTTGAACGTTTCAATGCCAATGAATATTTCAAAAACAAGATACGTAACAAGTATCTAAATTTTCATCAGGAACTAACATTGGATCCTACACCGGTTCAATTTTTTTATACAAGATTATCGACTTATTAACAGTTTTAAATCTGACAATTTTAAAATATGAACAGTTTTACACACTACGATACTTTTTTAAGTTTTAATAGATACACATTACTTCGAACGTTGAACATTCTTTGGTTTTCACTCGGGATAAATTTCCCGCAATAAAAGAAAACTTTTGGTGATTTGTCTTATAGGCGTGCAACAAATATTTCCAAACTTTTTATACGTATTATTCCTTTGCTGGTATATTTGTACCTGCCAAGTATTAGAATATTATATGTATTTCCACTGGGGGTGGGTTGGTAAATTTGTTCGTTTGTTCATTTTTAAATTGGCAAATCTGTTAGGAAAAATGCATGTTCGTTTAGGGTTAGAAAAAAACACCCAACCGTAAAAAGCATCTATGTAAATTATAGATACAGAAGAAGTATACAGCTGTAAGCAATTCCATGTAGTGTATAAATGTGTATGAAATGAGCACCATACGACCCCCTACGCCCTGAAGGGTAGACGGGTTGATACAAGTGCCGGTCTAATTTATTCAGCAGCTGTAAGTCCGTACAATAACATCTATGGACGAATACGAGTTTTTGGAGTTTATTTTTCTTTCTTACAAATACCCACGTCCATTAGTGATGAACCCGAATAAACAGAGAAAAAAAATAATTTACATACGTTTAATTTATAACTCTAGGAAATTCAACAAGCTGTAACAAAATAATTGTACTTAATAATACATTTAGCTTGAAGATGAATTACCTTTAAGCAATTCATAATATATCTAGCTAAGTAAGAGCATATTATTAAAAGCAGATGGGTAATTGTTTTGTTTTTGTTTTTTAGTTGAGATTTTAAAAGAAAATAAACAAAAAAACATTTCTATAAATCGAAAATTTTTATTTTCATTTTAGTCAATCGGCTAATAATACATCAAGTATAAGTTTCTCTTATAAATTGGGCGTTTCGGGAATATTTAATTGAATAAAATCACGCACACGCATAGCAGGCAGCAGCAGACGGTTCTGGTGTGTACAGGACTAATTTCCCAAAATATACTGCCGACATGATGTGTTTATTTTATTTTTTTCCTTTTTTCAAGGGATCCAATTATTTTAAATTTACCGAGTGCAGAACTTAAGTTGACAGTATTCGGGTCGGTCCGAGGGCGTAGTCGTTTTTAATGATACAAGTCCGGGGCGTACGCCGAGCCCAAATCCACTTTACGACTCTATTGAACGATACCAACAGAATTGGGTAAAAAATAAATTCTTACAGAAGCGATTTGCGTGGAGGACGTTTATTATATATTAAATATTTTAAGACTGCGTTTTTTTTTTTCATATAAACCGTATGAATTTATTAAAGTTGTAAAACATATTTCTCTGTAGGTACATTCCATTGTATAACATAATATCATTATATATTTTAATGTTTATATCAATCACCATTGTATATGATCAAACATTTGTTTCAAATGTATACAATTAATTAAACGAAGCTACTTAATTTTAATTATTATGTTTAATATTATTTGAAATCTATTTTTAACTGCGAAATATTTGTCATCGAACTTCTAGACATACAGCAAAGTTAATTTAAGAAAATATTATGAATAAATAATATAATAATCCAGTTATTGAAAACCATCAATGCTGACTGATTTGCTTGTAAGAATCATAAGTTGTTTCTCTCGACTCTCGTCGCGTTGTCACATACTTCATAATACGTGTTCACAGGAAAAAAAATGGTTTTGTGCTTCGTGTATTTAAAAAAAAGATGCATTCTCAAAAAGGGTATTTAATATTTAATTTTGGTATAACTAATGTACCCCTATTGTACCTGCAATTTTGGTTAATTATCTATATCCATATAAAATTAAGTCGGTTTTTTTTTGTTCAGGATAAACTCCGAAACTACTGAACCGATTTTGCTGATTTCCGACTTCATTTTATTTAGTAGGTAGTATAGACATATAGGTATATATAAATGAATGTTTGAGTGTAGATTATACCTCTGGGAAGAAGATAGATTAATTTAAAAAGGGTTAAATTTGGTTTTAAATTTGATTTTAGTACGGTTAGGTTAGGTTAGGATTTTGTATTAACTGATTATATTAATCCACCTTAGGTGGAATTAAGTAAAAACGACAAACTTCGTATCACTTTGATACTTAAGAGTTAAATCATACATTTACGTACAAACAGCACGGGGTCCGCGATCTACCGCAGGTATAGATTGCCTACCTGATAATATACTGATGCGAAGCAGCATTTTTATTCTGGGCAACGGAAAAGTTAAGATAAGTTTTGAACACCATACACCGATAGTTAAATAACGAATTGAACAAAATTTGAGTCATATAGAGTTGGTACCTACATTTAACGGGCAACATGAAGTGCAAAATATATTAAATATATTATTTAAAAATATATTATATTATTATTATATTATTATATTATAATATATTATATTTATCATTAATACCGCTAGAAACATTTTAATACGTTTTCACTAACCATTTTTTATATTTACTTGCCGATCACATTAAAAGATAAAATTTGAATAAAAAATTATATATATCATCCTCCGGAGGCAAAATAAACAACCAATCACTGGCAAAGCTGTGATGGGTCGGCTAGTAAATTAATATATTATAAATCAATTGACAACATTTAATGTATTGTTTAATAAATATTTAAATCGAATGATAATATCGCATTTTATTTAAATTGGCAATTAACATTTAAACTTGGTTCAACTACCACTTGTATGATTTAATAAATATTTAAATTTATTTATTATATAATATTTAATTTAAAATTAGTGAACAGCATTTCAATTTGGTTTTACTAACTTACCTGAAATGTTGACTATAAATATAAAAAAATGAAAAATCCATTTATTTTAAACTTTTAGTTAATATTTGACATTGGCTTTACAATTTTATGTAAACATTTAAAAAATATTAACTTGCTGTGTGGGCGGTATTTATTAATGCATTACACATCATATACTGTACCACGATGATATTGTGTATTATTATTTATTTATTGCCCTGTTATTTTTGACTGTTTCGAGGCAGATGTCAATTTTATACCACACGATGGTATTGGTTCAATTACAATTTTGTTTTATTATTGTGTGTATTTGTAATCCACATCATCATAGGCCATCTGAATTTAAGTAGTTATACAGTCGTATTTATAATAATATTAAGTAGATACTTAATTCAAATTAATAAATAATATAAAATAGATAAAATAGATAAAATATAAACATTTTTTTGAAAAATCACATGTAACTGTCTGTAATAACCTATACATAAGATGGTATCATAATATTATATTATGTTTATGAGTCTTGAAGTGATTTATTGATTTATTGGTTTAATCAAAATAAATAATTAAATATATCCTTTTAGTTTAGGTTTTTATATTTTATTATTATTATTAACTTTTTTATTCCAACATATTTTATAATGTATTATAATATTATTGTACAATAATACAATATTTATAGTGTTATAAATTATAATATATAAAATATATATATGAGACATAATAATATTGGGTACCTATTAGGAATCAGCTACCGCAACTATGACGTCGTATTCGAATTGTTTTAATTTTATTTTTTAAATAATATATTATAAAAAAATCATATGTTCCCATTTTCATTCATAGATATTTGATTTAAACTGTTTAAGATTTGATTTATTAATTGACATCATAACATCGTGTAATTATAATTTTATTTATACCTACACATTATTTTTTGGTCAAATGCTTGACATTTGTATTCGTTTTATTATTAATTACATACTCTAATGCATTAATGCATATTATATTATAAATAAGACACAAGTGCATAATTACCTGCAGTATACTTTATACACATATTATAACAAAAAAATAATAACCCGATAGTTATTTAAATTTAAGTAGGTGATATTATACATTATATATTAGCATATAATTATACGAATAGCTTATTATGTAAATGTGTATAATGATAGTCTTCTTTCCAAAAATACGATAAATTAACCTACTAATTAATGAAAACGGTTTCAAATTATTAAACAGTGTATTTATTTTTATGTAGGTACATCGTCGGAAACATATTTTGCTAGTATCATTATATTAACGACTGTTTTCAGTTCAGCTGCGTCTAGGGCTTCCGATATAAATAATAAAATATGTTTATGAACACGCGCATTTCGAGATCGCGCTCGTAGACCCACATATCGACTTACTTGTAGAGTTACACGTTTTAAATTAACCCAATACGGAACATAAACATTCACGTTACGTCATAACTGCTGGATACAAGCATAATATCGTAGTTTTTTTTTTTTTTACAGCAATTAAATCGGCAAACCAGTATTGTTATTATAAATAATATAATTTATTATATTCATCTAATTGGAACCATTGCGCTCGCTGGTTTAGTGACATTTGATATTCCACATACACACACACACACGCCCCAAAAATGCCCATGGGTGGTTTTGACTCGGTTGTCACTCTTCACGCACCTTCCAGTTCTCGTATACAACCATACCAGGACACACAACACAAAAACGTTTTAACGAACACTCCATACAGCTGCTCGTATGTTATATTGTGTACTGTGTGGTTCAAAGTGTTCGGGATTACGATTTACACTCTCATTTTAGGCGTATTTCATTCGGGACGTAGGTATATGTATATTATATTTATTTGTTCACGATAGTATTAACTGAGAGACTGAGACGCACACACACCATGGGCTTTATCGTCATTCGTATAGAAGATATTATTACAAAGAAACACGACTGCATATAGATTCGGTCCACGTTTTTTTTTTTTTGATAGGTGGAGATGATGAATTAGTTTTGTGATTAATAAGGCGATCGATTCTATAATATAGGCTTGACCATCTATTATTATTTTGATGGATGTGTCCACTACGTATAGGTTACTTGTTGTATATTAGGAAAACAATTTGATGACGAATAATAAATTATGAAATACATTTTTTTTTAAATTTTATACAAATTAAGTTGAGTTAAAAAAAAAGGTAAGTGGATGTCGCTCTGCTGTACAGTAGGTTACAAGAGGCTCACTGTATAATGGGCTGTATTAAATTTGAATTAAATGATATCATATCATTGAATACGAAAAACGATTCTGAGCGGAGACGGTTTGTCATTCTGGATATTTTATATTGTTATTATATTTTATTATAGCCCGTATGTTGAATTAATATTATAAATTACAACAAAATAATTAAAATCGTTATTTTTATTCGTTTCTATGGTGATAAACTATGCGTTAGAAATTAAAATCCCATTTTTAGCGGTTTTTTGTCATTTTTCGGCAGTTTTTTCCCGTGGCATTAATTAACTATTGAGAAAATCGAAAAATGACCTGTTTGGAGTACCATCTTGATCCAATTTTCTAAAAGATAAGATACTATATGTTGAAATCAAAGCACTCCTTCTGATAGAAATTCCGTATACAGAATTTAAAAAAAAAAATGTTTAAGTGGCAAACGGATATTTTTAGCAATATTTAGAGAATACTATATATTATACAATATAATATAAGATAATATAGACACTTACATATTATTTATTCTTATAAAAACAAACATTTTTTTTAGTAATTCCTCCCTCGCTTTAATTATTTAAACTAAACGCGTAAAGACTTTTATTCTGATCAATTTATTTTTTATTTCTATTATAATAATATATGTAATACAATTATTTTTCAATATTAATGATAATATACAATTTATTACATGGTTAACTAATTACATTTGTCAGATATTTTTATTATTTTCTGTACAAACTCTATCTATACCTTTATTGACATACTGTGCAATAACTCTTATTATATTACTACATCACATTGTATATAAACTCTTATATTTCAATATAAAACCAATAAAATTTGGCATTACCTATAATAATATGCTGGCTATACTTATATACTATAGTACTATACAATATATTATAGGTATATAAGAGTTCGAACAGTATAATATAATAATATATGAAAATAAAAACATGCCTTGCTACAGTTTAAATTGAAAAACAAAAAAAACACAAGTCATCCATATATATCGAATTATAATAACATGCTTATAGTACTGCTGAAATAATATCATCAACCTACATTTTATTATAGTAGGTATATAGGCAGATATATATTAAATTAATGTAGCGTTCTAAGAAAGTTCCTATGTTTGAACAATAATTTCATCATAAAGTATAACTTCAAGATTTTTAAAATATAAATAAATTATTGTATTATTTTATTTTTAAGTTTTAAAACCCACGCCACACAATTTATCAATATTCCAAAAGTGATTTGTCTGATATAACTGTTTTTATAATTTCGTCGTAATTCGTGAAATGTATACAATACTTTGCCATAATTTATACTCTAAACTCGAAATACACGCAACATTGTTAAATCAATAGCATCTTTGTTATGCTCAGAATGTAAATTGATAATTAAAATGACTGCCTTACAGCCTACAGAGTACTTACAAGTAATACTTAAAGTGTATTTGTATGTTTAACGTTCTGTGAGTGTTTTTAGAAATGTGTTAGTAATTGTTTCATTAGGATGATGTTAATAATTGTTAATTATAAAAATTAATACCCTTATAATTTAAACTTTTTATTTTTCAGACTCAATAAACTATTTGCATGGGAGAAAACACAACAAAAGTGCTTTTTTATAAAGAATTCTGTTCAAAATAAACTTAACAAAAATGTATTACGTATGTTAATTTTCATTAAAAAAAGATACCAATATTTTATTATTGTTATTTTTCAATAATAAATTATTATCAAATATATAGCCAATGTTAATATTATCTTATAGATTAAGGTGCAACCGGTAACTAGGCCACTACTTAATAATTGTTATAAACTTCCACAAATTTGTTGGGGAACATAATATGAGGATGTTAATGATATATTTTTAAAATATCCGTCACGACACACGGCCCGCGGCCTTATCAAAGGGTACCTACTATAATATAATATGTGATTTATATTAAATTAAATTTATTTGAGTTGCATAGTTAAAAGTAATTTTAGTTAAATCATAAATATATGCCTAATTGCTGGTACCTTTTTAATATTTCGTATTTTTGTTGTGGTCCATTTTGAGTCATGGGTAATAAAATATAAAAATATTTTGTGTACGAATCAGGTTGATAAAATTTGGCCGAACACAATATTAATAGTACCTACCTATATAGTAAGAACATCGTAATTAATTGAAATCATTCGGATTATTCCGTTTATTAAACATTTTTTTATTATTATTATTAATTATTCTATAATTAGAAAATCAAATAACTTTCATTATACACTTGCCTATAGCAGTATAGGGTTTTTAAAATATTTTATTTCCGAAATCACGAAGACTGCGGTAAAAAGAACTATGTAGCACTTTTAGAAGCACGCATTAATGTCCCAAGCGTACCATATCCGACCTGTGACACATTATACCATTAAGTAGATATTAAGTGGCATGTTTACTAGTGCATTTCGACGTGTCACCTTGCCGTGGTGTCTACTTGCGTTATTCGTCTTATTTAAAACCTATGAATTATGATAGCAATTACCTACAATACAACACGTGTGAGACACTCGCGCACAACGTTCGAGAAAACATTAGACAAGATGACGCCCGATTCGTGATCCTGGTTATCTCTCGCCACGCGTGACTGCGACAATAACAAATTCGCGACGACGGTGACGGCGACGACACGAGTCACACCCGATTGATATCTTAAAAAAAAAATAGACGGCAAATTACACGTAAATACGTATTTAATAATGTATAGTCACTATAATAGAACCACTGAGCATGATAATGATATATTATTGTACTACGACACACATACATCAATGATAGCGCGTGCACTATTTGTTATTTAAGAACGAATTACGACAGTTATTATTATATTAATTTATCGTTATTGACGGATGACGAGACGATTGCTACCCAGCGACCACCGAGTCGATCGCTACAAAATGATCGAGACGTGTTAATTATATTTTATTCGTGGCTAAATATAATATAGGTATTTGCGACGCATTTTCGTTATGGGCTGCGCACGCACAACTATTGCACGTTTTTAGCGTGGAAAGGAATCTCAGCTGGCAGTGATTTTTGGATATTATTCAGCCAAGAAATAAATGATTTGTACGGTTCTGTTAGCGAATAAATCGAAGTGATAAAATTCGCTGCCAGTGGCGGCCATGACACCCGCGTGTCACAAAGTAGTTGCGATCATACCTATATTATATATTTTAGCCATGATATTATTAATAATATTATGTATTACTGCCGTACGCCGGAATAGCTGGCGCCGCCTGTCGCCGACCATCGCGACCATTTTGCGAGACCGTCACGCGAAAACGACAACTCGACCCAACGCCTCCAGAGCGGTCTAGCGGACCCACAGCAGTTGTTCACGATAACTATTAGCGCCGCACAACGGCACGTCATGCTGTACCGTTAAAACGTGTTTCTCGCCTCCTCTTCACCCCCCCCCCCCCCCCCCCCCCCCCCCACAACCATTCCTTCCTTTATCGAAATTATAGATGCCGGTGCGTAGTGCGGTCGGGTC
Source organism: Metopolophium dirhodum (assembly GCF_019925205.1). Taxonomy (NCBI): domain Eukaryota; kingdom Metazoa; phylum Arthropoda; class Insecta; order Hemiptera; family Aphididae; genus Metopolophium; species Metopolophium dirhodum. The sequence goes on along the minus strand of NC_083567.1, from coordinate 33,427,072 downwards.
CAAGGGCTAAGATATATCTATAAAGCCCGTGGTTGGATCTGAAATTATATTCAATGTAGGTAAGTCGCGTCGGAATAAAAGAAGGATAAAAAATTAACGTCGATAACTATATTATTGCGTCCCGAGGAACGATTTTCTACACATATCGTTGCGTCCTTTGCTATTGATAATTTTATCGATATTATGCTCCATTGGTTTTCAATACATTTTAGATTCTGAGTGGAACGATGAATGTATTGATTTTACAATGATGTGTGTTTTTTTATTTTATTTTAATTTTTTATTTTTGGGTCTGTGTACACGATTAGTAGTGTCGAAATAATGCTTCGATTTTCAACTTCAGTATCTCGTTCGATAGGAAAGTGAATCTAGTTGGTACTTTTGGGAGATCAAAATTTAAAATGGGGGGGGGGGGGCAAAAGTAAAAAATTTCCCAATAGTTTTCAAAAGCGCCCGGAAAAACAAAATAAAAATTAAGGAAAAAACGGGAATTTTTACGCAAAATCTGTTTTCGATCAAATCGATTTTGGTTTTTGGTGTAACTCTAAAACAAACGAACGTATATACATAAAATATTCACTGGTTGTTTATATTTGCATTTTCTATAAACGATAACATTTTCAAAATATTTTGATTTGTCTTAAACTGTTTAGAAACATTTTCAGTTTCCAATTTTATTAGTATTTTTTTCTATGGAAGTCAATGCAACTTTATATGTTGGATAAAAAAAGCTTGAAAATTTAATAAAATGCTCCTAGGTTATTGTTTCAAAGGCAGATGAAAAAAATTAAAAATCCTTAGTCACAGTTTTTATTTATGAGCATTTAAAGTTCAAATATTGACAAAATACGGAAAAATCACAATAATTAACAAATTATTTTGAGTTGAGAATTCATAAAAATTTTTTCTTTTTAAATCTAAGATTTTAAAATGTAATACAATATCATCCATAAGTTTGTCTACTTTTATCAAAAAAAAAATGTCTACAAGAAAGTCAAATTCAATTTTTATGAGCGTTTGAAATTCATATTTTTTACAACATTTGATATTCACTCGATATCTCATGTAACGATTTTCTTATTTTGTAATTAAAAAAGGTATTACTGTAGATACTTGAAAATGTCACTGAATGTTTGTATTAGCGTTTCCTATACACGATAAAATTTTGAAAATAATTTGACTCTTTTTGAGCTGTTTACGGACATTGTCAGTTTTCAATTTTTTTAGTTTTTTTTCTATAAATATCAATACAACTTTATTTGTTTGGTAAAAAAAGCGTGAAAATTTAAAATAAGGCTCCTGATATATCGTTCTAATAGCACTTGAAAAATATTAAAAATACGTAGGCACAATTTTTTTTATAAGCATTTATAAAATGTTTAACTTTTATAGCTATAAGGATTGAAAATTTAAAACAAGGCTCCACGTAAATAGGTTATATATAAATTACTTCATTCACAATAATATCATCAAATATACTTGGTAATATCATAGACAGACTGACCGTTTTCGCTCAGAATCGTTTTTTCTTATACAATGATATTATATCATTGAATTCAAATTTAACACCATCCATTACAGTGACCCACTTGTAACCTACTGTACAGCAGAGCGACATCCACTTACCCGCTTTTTTTTTTATTTGTTTTTATATTACGGATAGGTAATATGTATTATAGTAATGACTAATGACATTATTCCACCCAGTAGATAATATCAAGATTTAAATTTTGTAAAATGCAAAGTTCAGAAATGTAATTAACTTGGATTATTATTTTAAACAATCTTTTATAAATTTTGGTTTTTTATTGAACGAAATAATAACATATAAAAATATATAATGATTTTCATTTGGAAATATTGCCAAGAAGATAATATATTACGTTTAAATAGCATGTGTATTTTTTATATCTAGCTATTATATTAACAAAACATTATAAATGTTCATAATATATAAATATGTTCCTGACATATTTTGACTAATCATGCATTCTTATCAATAGCCCACTATATAATAAAAATAATGTAGTACCTACAAAATTATCAAATTTAAAATATTCAATAATTATTTTGTAGTTAAAAATTTATAAAATGTTCAACTTTTATAGCTAAGGATTGAAAATTTAAAACAAGATTCCACGTAAATAGGTTATATATAAATTACTTTATTCACAATAATATCATCAAATATACTTGGTAATATCATAGGCTGACTGACCGTTTTCGCTCAGGATTGTTTTTTCCGAAAATTATTTTTAAATATAATTATTTGATTTACATATTATACTATATTATAGTCACTCTTACCTATAAATTATTTATTAGTATTTCAAATTTCACAATGACTTTTAAATTTCAATACACAACCGATATCAATTAATTTGTTTTATAATATAATACAGGTTATTGCTACAGCCAGTTTTTATTTTGTTATTGAATTAATTACCAGATATGGGGACGCACGTAAGAATTATGAAGCTGAGAACGCAGACTCCGTTGTGCAGTTGTGAGTAAACTGTAAACATTTCCGACGAACTTCAAAGCGTTCAATTAGACTATTTGTAACATAATCACAAATAGGCGAAGATGATTTGGGGACAAGACTGCGGGGCATTCACGAGTTAAATATTAAAATTTAGTTAAGGGGCTGGAGCGATGTGAGCAATTTAGCATAATGCGTACATAAATAGTACTACAAATTACACACACTAATGATGTTAATTTACTTTCAACACATTCACAAGACACAGATAAACAGACATATAAAATGTCTAATTTTTACTCCTTAGAATTGATTACGCTCCAGCCCCCTTCAATCTTTAAAAACTTACAATTTTATCTTTTATATTGTATCATACTCACTAAAACACGTTATAAGAAACTCGCCCAAACACATTACTTTTATTTTGTGGGTAAAAAGGTAATTCGCCCAAACTTATTACGTCCTATTTTATATTAAAACTGTTAAATTTGACAGTTTTACTACCTATTAGGAACGTAAAAATATATTGAAATTAATAATTATGAACCGTTGTACAGTGTTTATGTAGTTATTTCCAAAAACTTTGATAACGCTATAAGCTGTTTCAAAGTATAGTGTTATGCTTGTACAGTTTGTCGGATGTTTATCTTTATATAGGTATGATGATTTTCTTACCGATTAGAAAGTTGAATTGTATTAATGATTAAGTATAGTACCTTACCTAGTTAATTTTTTGTCCATACATTTTTAACTTAATGAAGTTATAAATATATATAGAAGTTAACTTTTTACTTTTAACTTACATATCATATAGTAACTTAAATGAATTAAACAAATTTTATAACTATTGACCCGGTTGAGTAAGGGGTCTAAAAATTCTCTATAATATATTATATATCACGTTACACAGACTTAATTTTAGTATTTAGTATTCAAATCGTTTTACTTATTGAATGTTTATTTTTAATTTTAATATTTATCAAACCAGAAAATGACTTAATAGGCCGATACCGTTAGTTACTACATACATAATACATTTTTATAATACTCTTGACTGTTCGTTAACTTATAACCTAATTATTTACAATATGCCTGAACATGTTTTTGGAAGTAAAATATTGTTAGTATGTTCAAATAAAATATAGCTCTATATATTTCTGAAAATGTAATTAGAATAATTTGTATTCAATATTTAATAAGCGCATTCAAGTTGAGTGCGTAAGTTTTAAAAACAGGTTGGTGCATTTCAAGTATTTCAAGTTTTAAAAGAGTTAAAATAAAAATATATTTATTGATTAAAATCAACACTCTTATAATATTAATTAGTATAGTATACATACTAAAAACCTAGTAATAACGATAATATAAATATTTAGTTTAATACAGAATACGTATCGTTTCTGCACGTCAGAAAAAAAAAGTTTATTTCAGAGTGCTGTACATTTTTATTTATTAAAAGTAAATCCAGAAATCTATTACAAAATATTGTATTATAGATACTAACCATGTTATACTTAATAGGTACAACTTAATTAAAAATTATATTCATTTATTTATGTAAAATAATAATGGGACGTTGAGACTAATGAAATGGGACCCAATGAACAAGTGTGTGCCTTCAGTTCAAATCACTTCAAAATGTTCAATGAAATGTCTAATTATACGTTTAGTCTTAAAATGACAAGGAAAGTACAAAAAAAAAATGACGCTCAACGTTGATGTTGTAACATTATACCGTGGTTCAAATTTTATGGGTGAAACATTTTTTAACAACGAAATGATTTAGGAAAATGTTATGTATACACATGTAAAATGTTTACATTGTATATTTTTTTATTATATTCAGGTAATGCCGATGATTCATATTCGGGTAAAATGGATAATAATTAGGGTCTAAGGTTCATTTATTGGCGAGCAGGTAACAATTGACCAGTGATAGTTGAATTATAAGGCGAGAACGGGCGCACACCAATACAGTGAAAAAAAAACCTGTTATACGACCCTTTGCATACGGCGCACTGCAAATTTCAATAACCTGGCCGACCGTTTCGTGACAGTGCAACCGTCGCTCTGTTTTGGAGTGTGCTTGGCCTCACACGGAAGGAGCCGTCGACACTGCTTCCGGATGTGGTCGTTTTCATTTGTTACGGTATACGCGTATGCTGTTTCACCGATTCACTTGTAGCACCGGTTATTTTGCATACATTTTTTTGTTAGGGGCGCGTGTAGATGTTGACATATCGACAGTTGTGAAGTTAAACGATATAAATTAATGCAATAAAAATACTAAAATTACAAAAATAAAATTATAACAATAGTAATACATTTAAATATTTATTTTCTGCGCGTACAGCGGCTTAAAATGTATTATTTTAAGATGATTGCAAACGGTCTGTTTTAAAAGAGTTCAAAATAGGCAGTTTTTAAATTGTATGCATACGGGTCTCGTAAACGTGTGCGTAGTAAGTGATCGTTAGTGCGTGTGTGTGACTGTGTGCAAATAAAAATATCGAAGCGCTCCCGCAAGCAATTTTTTTTTTTGTTCTTTCAATAGCCATTTGAAATTTTGTTTTAAATGTTTGTGAAATAAGCAACCCTTCCCTCCTCTATACCTGCAGCCATCACTTTTGTATATTATTGGACTAATAATTACAGTCTTCATATTTAATTTAATATTGCGATCTTTTGCAACTTCAACGATTTTGCAATTTTTTCAATCTGTGAATTCTTCATATGATAAAGTGTACAAATAATTATTTCTTAGGTAATTTACCAGTAAAATACAACTACATACTATATGGTTGTAGCACTATATGGTTCTTCCTAATAGTTATAGTAGAAAAGCATTCTATTCGATAGCCATCATACACTCAAACGAGTGTCGTAGTTTTATTGAGAGGGCGGAGCGTATTACAAGGAGTAAAAATACTAGGCATTTTATATTTCAGATTATATGGATCTTGTGAATGTGTTGAAAGTGAATGCACATTAGTGTGTGTAATTCGTAGAACCGATCACGTTTTATAGGGGCACCATACTGACCGGATATGTATTATGTACGTTTTTCATTTTATTTACGCGCATGCACATGTTACCATACCACATATCTCTTGATAAAATTACAAACATTTTCTTTCAAAAAATACTGCCAGTGACTTTAATCACAACGCTCATTAGGATGTTCCGATTTAAATTTTGAAAGCAGATTTGAATTCTCCTCTAAATTTACTATGCTTTAACCGTCGTATATTTTTCATATTCTATATCAATGTATTTGAATTATGAATATGATCTATTTTTACTCTTTAGTTAGTAAATTTCTAAGTAAAAAAAAAAATAAAAATCAGAAAAATGAAATTGTCAAAGCATAAATAATTTAGTGACGAATTCAAATCTGCTTTCAAAATTAATATCAGAACATTATATTGGCTATTGGGCGTAGTGATTGAAGCCGTGAGCTATGTTTTCGACCGAAAATGAATCACGCTCCATCCCTCTTAATATATAGATAATAATAAGGGTTTATTATCCAACGTATTCCAGGTTCTAATGAGAAAATAGTTGATGATAAATTTAAATATGTCTTAAAAAAAATGAAGGATATAAAACTATTAAAATTTACTCTAAGGTAGGAAATAAAATGTTAATTTAGATATAACACCAAATTGTTTAAACTGTTTTACATATGCACCGATAACATGTTAGTGTAGATGTTTTTGATGACTTTTTCATTATATAAACATTCTTTAAGTAACAGACGATATAATTTTCAAGAACACAATTTAGAAATGTATAAAATATTATACATTTTAATTCAGAAAATATAATATATAATTTTTATTTTTAAATATTTTTTTAATAGCTACTGTTTTATAATTCTGTAATATGTTAGGATCCATGATGTTATTTAAATAAGTAATTAACAAATATATATTTTATACGATATTATATGATTTACCTATTTATAATTTATGTAACGTTTTAATTTTTCATTACAATTTTAATATACTTTTATATTAAATCGGGTATTTTTTTTTATGACAATATCACACGATAACATTAATATATGGCCATTGGTCACCCTCTGTTATATCACTAGGTAAGTGGTGGTATGAAAGTTTTTAAACGGGATTTTGTTGTAATATATAATTTGTACATTTTATATTATTAAATGTATTCATTAGACTGCTATTTAAGTCGATATAATTTCTGAAAATATTGGTACGATGTATGATTTTAAGATAAGTTAAATGGTTTACCAAAAATAAAGCAATACGTAACAGTTGTATAAAAAAAGATTATTTTATTTATTATGTTGCATCTGTTGTTCGGAATAACAATATATAGATGTACATTTTATTGAAACAGGTAAATGGGCAATTCCCAAACGAAAACCGGAAATATTTTAACGACTTTCATCGTTTAACGAAAAATACAGAAACAACATTTTTTTTTTCGTTTGACTATAGGTAATTAAATCAAAACTATTTTCTAAACTAATTTTCTATTATTTAAATATTTTTATCGTATATTGTAAGATATTTCAAACCTACGGCCCGCCAAGCTTTTCAAACCGGTCCACCAAGCTAATTGATATTTTAAAACTATAATTGTTTTTTTATTGTTTTTAATTTATTAATTACTAAAAATAATTCTTATATTATTTACAAATTTATTACTTTTTTATCCTGTTATAAATAATTTTGACCCACACGATGCCTAAGCGTATTACGGATTTTGCCCACGGTAAAAACTTTGTAGACCATAGCAGAGAAATAGACTATAATATAAAGAGGCGATCATTTGTACTCGCTAGATAACATTTTTAAAATATTGAAATACAAGTAATAGTTAAATTGTATTATCTTGTTTGTAATAATCATAACTCATAATGGTTGAACCAATTTAACTCGTAGCATAATGCATTATTATATTTTTATGATAAGTCGTCAATTAAATTATAAAAAATTACCTACTCATCATTGTAATATTATTTGGATAATCACTTTACATAAAGCGGAACAACACTACGTAATGGGGTCCTAAACAAATCGAATCATACAAAAGTTATATTTGTAAATGTCAATAATTTGTAATAAGGCCGTGCTAATAAAATTCTTATTAAACCATTTGCACACCTTCTTTATATGTTTCAATAACACTAAAATACTAAGCCGGTGTCACGCCACTAGGCTATAAAAAAAAATTACTATTTCGTTACGAGTTTTAAAATTGCTCTCGTGGTCCAAATTCTCGGGTTTTCTATTCACTACATTCGTCGTTTATGTGAGACGTAAGTATACGATCAGATGACTTTGGGTTTTATATTATGTATACGGTATAATATATACAATATGCTGTTAACAAATACTGAAATTCCTATAGGCACAATATAACAAGTCTATCGACTGATGGAGTGTTGGATATAATATAATACTTGTTCCTGGGTTGAAAAAAAAAACATATCGCACAGCTGTTGAGATGTTATACACTGAGTAACTGCCCTTTTGACTCCAAACTACACACGTGGAAGACACACATTGAATGAATAATAAAAGGAAAAAGCTTGTGCCTTATTGTACTCTATTGTCTGAATATTTCATTTTATAAAATAAATTAATGATACGTCAGATTTGAACACACACACACACACACACACACACACACACACATAATAATATAATATACACACAAAATATTCTACGTTTGGTTATATTAAATTTATTCAAAGATAGGTCTTTAAGATTATTGAACTAGGAGCTCATTCAGCTACTGCAGAGATCCATACGATTAGAACATTATAACTGATTGATAAATTCTGTTTTAAAAATAGACCAATTTTTAACTAATTCCGTATTATCATTTGCCAAGTTCATCGTACTTTCTTGTACAGTTTAATGAAAAAAATAAAATTGTATTAAAATAGTTTATCGTAAAACAATATTCTGAAGTAGGTACGCTTGACCCAAAACGTGGTCGGACCGGTTGAAGACCACAATAATAGATTACAGTAACTAGTAGGTATATTCTATACATTCATAATTTATAACATTGTATTCAATAATTGTCTACACAAAATTATTTGAAAACGATCAATTTAAGTTATTTTGAAAGCTATACACATCACTAACAGCATATTAGTATATATTGTTCTCTATTACCACGAAATTTAAAACTTGATATATCTACTGTACTATACATGCATATAAATGAATTTCAGACAGACGGGTAGGTTTGTTAGGTACTGTAAAGTATCTTGTAAAATGTATTTTATATTTTATCGTTAACTACTTCATTCGTAACTATATGTATACAAAACACAAATTAAATTAATTTTTTTGACACATGCAAGTGTATTTCCATAACAACGATGTCTGTGATAAAAATATCACCACTAGAGAGTTCCAATATTCTATTTTTTAAGGTCTAAATCTCGAAACGTATTGTCTTGGACTCTTAGTATAGCTGTTTAATAATTACCTCAGAATTATCTAAAAAAATAATATTTAATAATACATTAGATTAGTTACCATGTAGCTCCGAATAACCTTATAGTTAAATTCACTAAACAGTGACAATATTATCATAATACCATACAAAGGTTAAATTATAAGGCATAAGTACACTGGTTGTAAAAATGAGTATACTTAATATCTACTTAATTAAATAAAATTATCACTATTCATACTGTTCATATTATTATCTATTTATCTACCTATCGATTCCACTGAGCCTTAAATGTATAAAACATACAGGATTAACATTTTACCGAGTTGTTCATCAAAATAGTTCATTTATAACACAAGTCATTATATTTAAATGTTAAGTTTATTAATGTACACTGTATAGTATTATTATTTATTTAACTGTATGAACGCAAATAGTAAATATTATTACAAAAACGCGTATAATGGACTTTGCCATGAGTGCTTAGAATTTAACTTTGAGGAATTTAAAAATAATAATTCTTTAATAATGACAAAAAAAAATGAGTCATTAATATCATGGAAAACCTGAATGTATCGATTTTCAAATCCCTTTTTAACTGTCTAAATTCTAGTTGTTATCTTATCATTGCGTCTAGACAGGTAAAAAAAGGTATTCAAACCTAATTGTTTTTAAATGTTCAACAAATTGTAATGAAGTCAAAACTATGTTGTTAGAAATAGAATCGTCATTAAAAAAATAAAAACATGGTAAAAATAATATTTTTGGAAAAATGTATACAACTACCGCTGTCTACGAACCTTGATATTGTTTCCAATAAATTAAATTAAACATGGTTGGAACTGGTTTGGTTTCTATAGATTTCACATATAGATCGGCGATAGGACTTCGACCCCCTCCCTTTAGTACTATAACTTATTTATTAGCTATTTTGTAGGCAGTTTTATACTATAACCAGCGTAAAAAAAACATTATGGAGAATATGATTGAAAACATATGTAACCATAAAAAAATCTACATAATATCAACTAATACATAATAGTTTATGTAAATTATTATTGTGTGTTTCTATTTTTTTATGACTTCTTAATTCTTTATTTAAAATTTGAATATATTAACAATTCAAAATAGATAGGATTTACATAAGTAAAATATAATACAATGTTTATGACATCGTACGATCAATTACACTTAAACATCATACAATTCTAGTTATTTACCCTGTATGCAATATAGCCAATAATCAACGTACAGACGAAACATTTTTGTAGAATTTAAGTAATTCCACTTTTATGATTGATTTACTATCAACAGTTTTTTTTTAAATCTTTTTTTCATTTAACAATGTCTGTTGACATAATCGTGCCTGTTGACAATTGATACTTTTCTGATCAGACAATTTACATCAATATACGACTTTGTGGTTGAACAGTTATTGTAGTTTGCACTTTGGTCAGCGTTAGAAAAATACCAAAACCTTAACATTTTACTTATTAAATACTATTATGTATAGCCGTATGGGTCTGTTTAGTAATAATTAGTATAAATAAGTTTTAAATAAGATCTTCAAACATTGCATTAACGATTAACAAAGAAAAAGCTATACATTTAAATATTAGTTGTTGTTTTTTATTAAACTGATTTAGTCAAAATTTTTATGGTTTGAATATTTTTATTACCTGGACTATTGTGGTCTTTATATTTTGTCATGTGTTTATCGGATTACCTTGGTAACTCAGTATATTATAATTCTACCTACCTGCATCTATTATTTATGATCAAAAATAGAAAAATTCTAGTAGGTACTTTTCTCAATAACTAGGAAAAACTATAGTAAAAAATCAAGAAAACGAAAATATTCAGGTACCTAATACCAATTTTCAACAAAATCGATTTTGTTTTTTTATTGTAATAATTAAATAAGCAATAACCGTAGTCTTAAAATGTATATAGTCAATTTCCAGACATAATATGATTTTAAAAATATTTTGGCTCTTAAAATATTTAAATTTGTTTAGTTTTTTTTTCTATTTATGTTCATACAATTTCATTTTTTTCTCAAAACGCTTAAAAATGTAATCCATGCGTTGTTCTTTTAGAAATTTAAAACATTATATGTCTTATATTAGAAAATGTCTTTCAGCACAGATTATTTTTATAAGCGTTGGAAGTTAAAATGTTTGTTATATCTAAGACTGAAAACAAATTTATTAGGTAGATAACAATTAATAACATTTAAAATTTTAATAACTTAATCCTATATACATTTTTTTCTTATACAATTACAGATGTATACCACAGTTACTCAATGACGAATTGACGAGGTACACTCAAAACCTAAAATAGCAGAGCGAGTTCTCTAGCTTTTTTATAACATACGTTACATATTATATAGTACATACGCTATCATTTAATGTTGTAAATTCATATATTTTACATGCGTACGTTTTATAATATACACGAGTGATTTTTTATAAATTTGAAAAACTACAGTGTTTTAAGATAAATTATTTTTTAATTCGATTTTTGGATCACATAAAATGTGGTGGATCCTATTTAGATGTAGGGCTTAGACAATTATTAAAAATAAAAATTACTAATCTTAAAATGTATTACATAAGTAAAATACAATTTGAACATTGTTCCTACTTTTAAGACATTTTTTATTTATAGTTCAATTTAAAATTTAAATAGTTTTAGATTTAAAGCATAATGGCTTTTTATTCTATAATAATTAATAAGTAATATACAATTTCATGACGTATTAATAACTCTAATGATTATTAAAGATGAAATCAGAACTAACTAAAACTAAAAAACTAGTAAAATTATAAAATAAAAAATTAAATGAAATATTCAATTAAGTTAGGTACTTATAATATAAAGGCTTTACATAGTGAGTATTATAATATTATAGATATAAATTACGCATGTTTATTAGGTATAACAAAGTAAATATAAAATATATGATAGAACAAAATACTGTATTATTATCACTATAATATAATCATTACAATATCATATTTATATAATCAATTACTCAAAACCTTAATTAATGATTGTTAAATAAAAATATGTAATATAATTATTGATAAGATAAAACACACTAAAACCGTTTACAGCTAACATCCATCATTAAATATGATACCCTACCTATTATACAGAGTGATTTACTTTTCATAATGCTCACCTCTTTTTCTTCAATAATGCAAGAAAACATTCCAAAACATTAAAAAAAAAAATAATTATCATAACCCGAAAATGTGGGTCTCTTACAGTCCTACTACACTTATCTAAAATTAAAATAATTATAACGGATTCATTACTTAAACGAAGTCCTCAAAAAAATATTTTACTTCGGAGAATATAATCTAAAATGTATACCTAATATACATATTACATATATTATGCTGTCATTCAAAAAAGTAAAAAATAACGAAAAAACGATAACCATAAAAAAAATTGTTTCGTAATGAATTCAAACTATATGTTAAAAATTATTTTCAAAAATGTTGGTAGGCACCTACTTTTCGAGATAATGAGTTTTTTATGTAAAAATATAATCATCCTGTTGAAAACTTGTAATTCTTACACGCATTCACAGTACATGTATATATAATCAAAATCGATGTTAATATTAGTTCTGTATAGCTGAGTGCTCTGTCTAATACTCCGTTATATATTTTATATACCTACCTACTGTTTGTTATGTATGATACATTGATACGGTCACACACTCACACAGATACAACTATAAAATCATTGGTTTCTAAATTATATACCTACATAACACTATATTATAGAACATTACGTGTGTATAAATAGTCCATGGTGATGTACAATACGTTTAGTATTGGACAAAGTTGAAAATCCCAATAATAAAATATATAAGTTATTTAATATTGTAATGGATTTTTCTTGTTTTTAATAATAAAATAGATAACAATTCTTTTGTTAACCGAGAAAATTATAACATGAGGTCTCATCTTTACATAAATAATTATCTAACTGTCTCGTATGTCGATGTTTAAATTGTATCCACACCCTAAAATCACGAGGACGTGTGCATGACCATGTAGGTATAGTTGGGTGTCTAGCCGTCTTGGAGGTACTTTATCCTATGTAAATCAGTCACCAAAAAATATCTTCGAACCAAATTCAATTCGTTAATGTAATGCCGATAGTAAATTCGGTCATTTTCGTGTACAACCAATTATCAGCTCGTGTTTGTCGAATGGGTGAGTCATAATAAACATACTAACAAACACACAACAACCATTCCTAAATCAGTCGATATTCCTTAGTCACTCTACGGCATATCTATTATTCATAAACGATGATAAAATTACGTACAGATAACGATTTAACTTCCCAGAAGCAGCAATTCTGGATAGTCTAGTTAAAAAACACAAACGTTTACACGGCTAAATAATACCACATGTGTTATGATGATACAGAGATAAAAGCGAATTTGTGGTTTGAAATTGGTAAGCAATTAAATAAAAACGAAAACAGTAGTTTTTTTTTATTTTAAATATATATTATAACTAATAATATTAAAATATATTATGACGTGTTGTATTAATTTAATGAATAAATAATGTTTCGAGTAGCAGATAGTAGGTGAATACAATATAATTATTTCAAATATAAATGTTAAATAATAAATTAATGATTGTGATAATAACAAAATAATATACTATTTGCAAAATCCGATCGTAATATTATATTTTATAAAAACAACAAATAACAATATTATATACAATATAGCTTAGGGGACTATCGCCCCGAACCGTTAGAATGATGATAATGATGACATCGTTTTTCGATCGTCGCCGACGTGATTTTTGTGACTACCTACGCTCGTTGCCGGGCCCTGCGATCGGCACGTTTATAATTATTGTTACGATCGGTTCGACGCCACTCGTCTTGTGTTACCCCCCCCCCCCCCCACAGGCACACAAATACACACACACAACGAATTCGTGTCATTCACGACACGGTGAGTTCGTCCACCCCGAAAGGACTTTAACGGTACCGGCCGGGAAGACGTCAGCCAGTCGTGTTTCGTAAAAATTTCAGGCCGAAGGTTTGAGCGTTCGGGTCTAAACCTAAACGCGCACCAGACAATTTCGACAAAATGCCGAATTTCCAGTCGTCTTAACGAAGCGTAGACCACTATACACGGTGGTTTAGGCGACGCGTGTGCGCGGTAGTGGTCCGGCCGGCGACGACGGCGATAAGGCGCCGCCCTGTGTCAACAACACATTATTGTCCGTTTACGGGACCACCGATGATATCCCACTACTGACAAATAGTTCCGCAACGCCCCTCAGTTTCTGTCACCCGGAACTCCCAAATCTCAATACACCACTAAACGGCCAGCGGCGCACAGAACATTTCACGCGTTTTCAGACGGATTTCCTACGCTGCGCCTCGACAATCTCTCCGCGTGTCGCATTCACACACCACAATATTATTATTTTGTAAGTATCTGCCAATACCTACTATTCGAATGGTTTTAATTTTCTCTCGCTATATTAATTCTCTTTATTAATTTTTCTCTCTATACACTTACAGACACACTATTACGCCCTACACCACCGACGAAGTCCCTTGGTCGCTGTTTTTCCATCATTGTTATAATATTGAACACCGCGTACGCAGCACTCTTCGGTTCATACCTGTTGCTCGTCATTGTTGCTGTCTAAAGGTAATATTATATTTAAAATTGTATCGCCCCTCACCTAGCCGCTGTACATTATTATCATATACGAACGATTTTTTTTCTACATGTACGTATTGTTATTAATATTAATTATTTTTGCTGTAGTCGTACATTACACATATTATTATAATAACGATAACGATGTACGTATATAAGTAAGTGGCTAGCGTGCCGACTATTAGTTTTTGGTTATTATATTACGTTTATCGTTGTGTATTTTCGTTACTATTATTTTTTTAAAAGGTAATTTAGAGGATTAGTTATAGTTATACCTCTTACTCTTAAACTATGCAATGTCCAATGTTTATATTTTTGTTTTTTAACGCAGTATAACAGTATATAATTAAAAAAAAATTATTCTGGCTCGTAAACGTTATAATTAAATGTTCAAATTAATTACAATTCGAATACTCGGTATCCCTAGTAGTTATATTAAATATTAAAATTCAGAGAACCTCGTATTTTAAATTAATTTTAAATTTTAGTCTGTCTATAGAGGTTTTATGATGGTTTACGAAATAAATCACATTGATTATTACATTACTATATTATATTAAGTACTCGTGACATCAGTTAATAATTATTTATTAGATATAATACGGATACATATTATGTAGTGAGTAATGGTGTTATAATATAAGCAAAAATTGTATTTTCAATCATACGACCCATCAGCTGGGGCTACAATTATAATTTTTATATAACACATTAATATATTTAAACTTACAGGCAATCATATATGTTTCGTATGAAACAGTTTATAGATTTAATTGATTGTTAGAATTGTATATATCTCTTGTCAAACATTCGTTTACCACGCTAGTTAGACTACATGTTCCTTTATTATTATTCGATTACGACAGTGATATTATTTGTGGTATAGCTATAACTCGGAAAAAATATATATTTTTTCCGAGTTATGGCTATAAATTAATCAGTTGATAAATAATATGCTTGTCATACGTAAGATATAAAATGGATTATGATATTCAGAACGGTAGTACTGTTTTTGCTTACTATTATAGAGTAGGTACGTTTTTTGAAACCATTCTTAATAGAATATATACCTATATATACTATATAGGTATACCCATGCCCATACCTATATGTAACATGTAGGTATGTGGATTGAAAAATTGTTTTTGGCTATTACATTAAATTTTTTTATTTGACTAATTTTTCCTCATTATTATTTCGTCGTAATGTCGTCTTTATTCTTAAATCGATGTTTAATGTATATATTAACGTTTTTAAAAGGCTATCATAATATAATACTAAATGGGATTTAAATTTTGTTAATTCTAAGAACTATTTTGCATCAATTATATCCATAATCCATATATTAGTAAACTTAAAACGAAATAAGGTTAGGTTAGATTACTTTATGTAGTTACGATTGTAATAATTGTATAAATAATTATTTCAATTTAATAATGAGCCTTTAAAGAGAAGATAACCTAATGATTGAATAAAAATAATGACAACCCAAATATTTGTAAACATGAACAAAATTAAAATCGAAAATTAGTAGTAATAGTTTCAAACCATTAATATTTAATCACTTTTTTTATTGTTTGCACATTGATTATCCCACTAAATTTTTAGTGTCGTAATGTCCACAAATTTAAATCTTTATTTTTTATGTACTTATATAGATTCAAGGAAGAGATTATAATTTCATGAAATTATAGCTTGACGTCTAGTTAAGTTTAAACAATATAATGTTTTATAAAATTAGTATGTTGAATTCGATAAAAATGTATTTGAGTATAATACAATTATGTTTAGTTAAGAATAATCTCAATTTAAAATGTTGTCCTTTGTGAAACTTTATGAGAAATTACAAATTATTTACAACAACAGAATGTTTAAAAAAAACATTATTGTTTTTCGGCCATCTATAACCGACTATCTGCTTTTACTTTAACGTTTAGAAGCTTATTTAATAATATATACGTTGTGAGCTCTAAGACGCATTTTATATTTTTTCTTGTTAAATTCGCGTATTTTTTAGTATAGTAAATGTTCTAAAAAATATATATATAGTGGTAATTGATCTTTATGTTAGACTTTTCTTAAGTATTTTGTTGTTCGGTCGGTTTCGTAAAATGTTTATAGATTAGTTAAATAAATGACGTCATTCTAGACATCTAGTGGTGACAAGTAACAAATCCTTATGAATACGGGTTAGAATACTTCCATAGATGACACCCTGTTAATTATTTAATATAAAGAAGGTCGTGGTGGTCCAGGTAATAACAATACCTAACTACATAAATGTCGAATGTATGATATTGAGTATGGACTATAAAATAGAATACAATCTTCTGAATAATTCTAAAATATTTTCAATGTATGTTTAATATTACAACTAGTTTGTAGTTCTAATTCTCCAAACAATTTTCGAGATAAGCTATGATTTGTTTTTATCAGTTTCTAATGTATGAAGGTTAGTTTGAATGATAAAAGGTCTCTTCTTTTGTAACTATACATTCTATAATCTTCTCCAAATAGTTCAACAGTTCAATTCCACTACATAACTAACTCATTACCAATGAATTTATCATAAAAATATAATAATAAACATTAAGTAGGCACACGTATACACGATATAGTATTATAAACTATATATTTAATATTATACATGAGATCTAAAATATCATGTGACTATTTTTTTTTATAAAAACGATCAGGTCGTTAGTAAAAAATTGCTTTTTCTTGAATTGATTGCATCAGAGTTAGGTTTCAAAATTATAATTCCTATACTAGTCCGGATACTAATCTGTTAAAATGAAGGAAAATGTTAATATATTATTTTAGTACTTACCTAGTTACCTATAATAATCCCTGACTCAACTAGTGGGGCGATGGTTATCTCTCCCAATCTCCCCCAATGGTAAGCTCTCCTGGCTCAACATTATGTCAACCAGAAGAAAACATGTAAACCTCCTCTTTAAATGTTATTGCTACCTAAAGCTGGACACCTTAAAAATCTGTATATTCCAAAAATTTAAATTTACTTACCTAACAGCTAAGAGTATATACAATTGATATAATATAATATTCGGGGGACGGAGTGGCCGAGCGGTCTAAGGCGTCGGCTGCAACGCCGAGGGTCGAGGGTGGCATTTTTCTTCGGGCAAGTCACGGTGTCCGGAGA
Organism: Metopolophium dirhodum; assembly: GCF_019925205.1. NCBI lineage: Eukaryota > Metazoa > Arthropoda > Insecta > Hemiptera > Aphididae > Metopolophium > Metopolophium dirhodum. The sequence goes on along the minus strand of NC_083567.1, from coordinate 33,409,255 downwards.
ACAATTAAAAATTCTGCCGAAACAAACACACACGTGTGAACACACAGTACCCTACCCTACAAGTACCACAGATTAATGACCTAGTAGTCGAAGCCTTAACCCTAATAAAAAAAAATTTTAAAAAAAAATATAATATTCATATTTTTTGTAATAATAATATTAATAATCGTCCACATTGAAAATATAATAAATAATAAAAATAATAAAAATAATAAATTTGACAAAATTAAAAATTACTAACCTAACGGCTAAGAATATACAGTTGATATTATAATATAATATTCATAATTTTCATAATATTGATTTCAATAATCGTCCACATTAAAATATAATAGTTAAGAAAATAATACATTTTACATAAAATATATCAAAATTAAGCCAAAAATAAATAAAATCACTATGGATGTCAACGTATTTATTGTGAGAAGGCATGTAGCAATGAGAGCAGGTAAGAAAATAAAACTGGCGGAGTTTACATTAGATCTTTTAATTATCTTATTATATAACCGGTATTCTGGCTGAGTATATAATCACCCAAGTTTACAATTGCCCATCTATCTGTAATAGGTACCTGTAATAATCTGAGACCCAACTATGATATACCTGCGATGAACCCTTAGTGTTCCGGACCTAACTCGGATGAAATTTTGCAAGAGTGTTTTTTATATTAATACACCGTTTACAAACAATTTGTAAGTGTATGTACGTTGTATAATGTATATTTTTAAACAAATGGGTTATTGATATAAGAATAGCTGAATATATATACCCCCCCCCCCCCATTCCGTAGCCTTACCAATAAATCTATAATTAAAGGATTAAATGAGATGATCATGCTTGGCTATATATAGTGTATATTATAATATAATAATATGTTAGATTTGATTATTGTTTAAAATATTAGAAATATTACAAGGGCTACAATTACACAGGCTTCACAGTAAGTAGACGGTGATTTTATTTTTTTTTTTTTTGGGGGGGGGGGGCTAATTTTATATTTGGAGCCTCCAAAATCTCCCACAATATTTAAAATATTATAAAATATAACTTAATTTAATCTAACCCACCATTGTAATTGACTAATATGTTTGCATAACATTTGCGTACCTTATAAATTAATGTTACATTTTTAAATAGCGGAGTTTGTAAATACATTAAAGTTGTGACTTGTAAAGATTTATGAGTTATTTTTGAAGGACAGTTTAAAAAAATAAAATACTTGTTTTAATTGTATTTTTGCTTCGTTTTTTTTTTTTTATTGTAACTGAAAAAAAAACCAAAAGTAATTGACCCCATAGCATATTTTTGTTGTAAATAGTATTTTATTTCACTATTATTATATAAAAATAAAAACTACTTTAAATTATAGTATAATATTATTCAAATGAGTAAGAAGTGCTTGAAAATGAAAGATCCAATACTGTCACGAATAAATTAATGCTGAAGTGAGTACCTCAGAAATTAATTTGCTGGCCATTTTTTTTATATAAGTACTACATTACTTTTACTATATAGTGGGTTATTGATCAGAATGCATGATTAGTCAAAATATGTCAGGAACATATTTATATATTATAAACATTTATAATGTTTTGTTAATATAATAGCTAGGTATAAAAAATACACATGCTATTTAAACGTAATATATTATATTATCTTCTTGGCTATATTTTCAAATGAAAATCATTATATATTTTTATATTTTATTATTTCGTTCAATAAAAATCAAAATTTATACAAGATTGTTTAAAATAATAATCCAAATTAATAACATTTCTGAACTTTGCATTTTACAAAATTTAAATCTTGATATTATTTACTGGATGGAATAATGTCATTACTATAATACATATTACCTATCCTTGTATACTATATACAAGTTTAAGTACAAATGTAAAAATATATTAAATATTATATTATATTATAATAATATTGTTAGATGGAACCGTAACGAAAAGCACAGTGTGGCATATTACGTATTTTATACGATTCCTCCCCTCACATTAATTCTGTTAAATCGTTTCAATCTATTTTGTATGACTGTTAGATCATCAATTGTTTAAGTTCATTAAATAAATATTCTTCACCAAATGGTAAGTTAGATGAACGAGAGTAACCCGTATATAATCTACAAAACACATTTAACTGTTTAATATTAACCGTCCATAATATACATGATAACCTTTAGAAATATTTTAGATGATGTCAGCGTAACAGGTATATTTTGTTTTCTCTGGGTCTACCACGCATAACATGGATAAGAAGTATACACTTTATGATTTTAGAGTAATCTTTGAGTAAAATAACCTATTAACCTACTACAAAAATTAAAATAGATAATATTTAACATATTAGTTTTATATTTTATTAATATTTGACTTTATATTAAACTTTAAAATTAAATAATATTTTTGTAAATTGAAATGGATATTTAATATTAAATTATTTTGAAACAATATTTAGACAAATCAATATGTCTAAAAACCATGATTCTTTATAATTTTTGTAATGGATAATTTTACTCTAAGATTACTCCAAAACATAAAAAATAAACTATTATACATGAATGCATTTTGTTTGTGTTTCATGTGGGTCAGATAGCGAAAACAAACATCATGTATGAAATGTATATTCCCCAAAAGTTTGATGCACCTAAACATTTGATATACTAGAAATATGATATTAAATTAAAACCACTCCCATATTATATGAAAGTATATAAGCTAAAAATGTTTACTTTGGGGCTAAACTCTGTGGAACAGTTAGACGTTAGTTCATTTGTAATATCGATAATTAAACAATAAAATCTAATTCATATTATAAAAAAAAAAAACCTTTTTAAAAAATTAAACTTACTTTATAGAAAAACAGGATATTATATAATAATATGCAAGAGGTTCGTTATATATTTGCCTCCTCCCAAATGAACAAATACAATATTAAATAATATAAATATATATAAATAAATAAAATAAAAATATATAATCGCAAAATAAATATTCCAAAAATATTGTAATCATTTTTAATTACAATCGAAAATAAAAAACGGGTAATCTATAAGGGGGGGGGAGTCAATCCATAGATCAATATATATATATATATATATTTCGTTAAAATAGATGTCAAGTTGTTTTCTATCTTAATATTGTATAGTATTATTTATACAATAGCGTATTTTATGTAATTTTATATGGTTTTGTTTTAACTATTTAATAAACAAAAGGATGAGTTTTGATAAAATTTAAAACAAATATGGTACATATTAATTAAGCTATTAATATAAATGCTCCAAAAAGGACATAAACACCATATTATAATCTTAATTTGTTACTTTATTCCTCTGTCCTCAATTAAAAATGTTCAAAATGCAATAGCTGGTACATTTATATTTTTGTCAGTAAAATATGCAATCTTAGAATTCCTAACAGAAATTGTATATTCTGAATAAATGGAGGAATGTTATTATTTTACAGGGATTTTTCTGTATAGATATACTTTACTAAAATGTGCTGTAAATAAAAAAGGCTTTATACAAGAACTTTTTAAAATAAAATCTCATCTTGTGGGTCCTTAAAAATAGGTCTCATTTTGATTCTGGGCGTAAACTATCAACAAAATTTAAAAAATATGGTTATTATTATTACATACTTTATTTTAAGAATAACATGTTTAGTTTCTTTTTGTCAGTGTGTCACTGTCGGTGTAACTATCAAAAAAAAAAAAAGATTAAATATTAATATATTATACAACTGCACATAAATTTCAATATTGGTTAACCATTTTTTTAATACCTAAAAAGTAAAATATTAACACCGCCCATTGTAAACTGAGCTCTGTGCAGAACAATCTTCGAGCAAAATGTATTATCTATCATTTTCATATTTTAAATTTAATTTTATCGATGTAAATCATATAAAAATTAAGTGTTATTTTAATTTTATATTTTACCAACAATAACTTCAAATAATAATTATGTTATGTATAATATATTTTTTCAAACATGTTCTTAAAAAGTATAATTTTACGCCTGTAAACTGAAAAATTCATAGACTTGAATGTTGATATCTTAAGTATTTACTTATACAAATACTATATAACTGTCCATATATTACACTCTTTACAAAATAAAAATTAATTAATTTGTATTATTTTCGTTAATTCCAAAGTACAAACAAGGTTCGTTAGCATTCACGATAAAAAACAGTATAACAATATATTGTTCATTATAAGTGTTCTAATATTAATATTTTAATAAAAATTCTTGCATTTTTGGTTATAAAACGTCATAAGATATTAAGATGTGTACAAGTGAGATGAATATTATGATATAAATTAGTGTACTTTATAATAATATGCTCATGATACTAATTATTGCAAACGTATATAATATTATGACAACCCAAGATATTTATACAATCACCGGGCTTATTAAATCTAGGATTTTTTTTTAGGAATTGTTCGTGGTATTGTACAAAAAGTAAAATGTAGACGTCTCATAGTGTTAACATTCGTTGTTTTGTATTTGTCGTTTTTCATCGTTATAAATTATAATATTATATTAAGAACCTATTCACCTTATACGCACGTTGACAGACATATCGATCAATAATCTATCGAACATGATACTACGTCCTAATAACAATTGAGAGGAGTTTAATCGAATTATTTTTAAGATATTATAATATAGTTTTTTTTATTATTATTATTAACTAACCCGTGGCAACTTAGGCCATAGGGTGGTTTTTAACTGTGGGGAAGGGTACTGTAGGTTTTTGTAAACACGTGTGTTTTTAGTTTGGAAGAATTTTCAAGTGGGCACCCGTATAGGTATCTGCCATGCCCGGGTGGGAGATGTCGGCCTCTTTCTTCAGATACCGTGACTGCCCGAAGAGAAGTGCCGCGCGAGACTGAGGTTCGAACCGACGATGGTGGCCTTAGTCCACTCGACCACGCCGTCCCCCTAATATAGTTATTACTTACGTGAATGGCATAAAAAACAAATAATTGAAAAATAAGCGTGCTTTCGCGTCGCGTATTTATATTTCACCCTGTTATTGTGAAAACACATCTCAGGTAACATTAAGAAGTTTTAACTACTAATACTAAAGAACAGCAACTTGCGTTCAAATATGATAAACTGAGCGAAAATATAATACATAATGGTATGTAGGTACACTTGTACCCATTTCGTCAGCAAACATTTTAATATGGTTTCCACGATGCAAGAAAAAATAATTGATTTTAGATTGCACCGATGTTGGTGAATTATAAATGTACTTATATTTGAGAGTACAGTAGAATATTTTGCTCAGTGTGTGCAACAAACTACAATACGGTTTTGAATATGAAACGTTATACGCAGTGCTTGACACAAACATTTAACATTTCAACATGCATCACAATTGAGAATTACATATGTTGTCATACATTATAATATTATCAAATAGGTACCTAAAGGTCAGTCATAGGCGCTAAAACAAAGGCACAACTAATAGGTATTAATAAAAATGAATGTTATTATACTCTCGTTAGTTATATCACCCGTCATTCGCCAATTGCGATATTACCTATGCGTGAAGTTATCCGTCTGGGTATTTAATTTATAACATAATTATTATTTATAGACTTATAGAACAAGTCAGTATATAAACCTCATTATATAAAATATTAAAATGTATAATATAATCATGATTTAATTTTAGAACTAGATTTTATACGATAAACTCTTTATTTAAAGTTAAATTTACTTTTCAAGAGCCCAATGTTTTAACAGGATTATTTGCTTTTTAATCCTTTGATGATATAAAATAGTTTACAATTTTAGTTATCCTAAAAATGCCCGAAGGAAAATCGGTGTTTATAATAATTTCAAAATATTAATTAATTTTTCCAATGCGTAACTATCTAATTTTTATACTCAAACACAAACATAAGATTCTTTGTCTTGAACAAAAATTTAAACCATAAATATTTAATACCGAAAACGTAATTTTAAAAATCTATTTTAAGTTTCTAACATTTGAAAAAACTTTGATTTTTCAGTTAGGTACTATAACTTTAAAAAAAATCACTGTATCGTGTATTTCCTAATAATTCAATGAAAATGAAAAATTAAACTTTTTGTAAATTATGTCTGAAATAAAAAAAAAACTGTAAAATTCGTAAACATTATTTCATATTATCTCATAACCAATAATTTATCAATAAGTCAATAGGTGAACAATCAATTTAAATAAACTGCATGTCGCATGTATTTCCAAGATATTATAATACCTATACTGTTTGATTATTTTTAATAGTTAGTAATTTAGTAAGAATAGTATAGTTTAATATAGTTAGTATAGTTAATTGGTAAGTGTTTATATAGTAGTTACCTCCAAACCCAAGCGTGTACAATATCGTTTTATAATAATTATTTTTACAACTAAAATAATATCTATCAAACGAATCCCGGACGTTTCGCTCTCGCCGTTTCAGCCCTGTAAAAAAATAAGCCCACGGACGTTTCTTCCTCTTCTATTATTAAGATAAGACATTTAGCCCTCGGGAGTTAATATTTGTCGTCTTTGTCGCCGAACAACTAAAACAAAATTGGTAACTTCACATGTTAGGAAATTCCCAAAAATAATATTTTGAATAAAGTTATTAGTATTAATAATAATAATAATATAATATTTAGAAATAAATAAATAAATAAATATATGTATGTAAGACCCCAAAGGGTAAGAGTACAGTATTGAAAGACTAAAATTATCGTTAATTTAACACACGAAGACAATAGTTGAAATAAATGTGAATAAATTAAACATCAATATTCAAATTATAAATACAAGTTTTTAGCTTAGAGCAGGAATCGAAAAAAAAAATCAAAATTAGGAATTTTATTACAAGTTGTTGGTTAGGTAGGCCATCCCCACATATCAATATAAATTATATAGAAATTGTAAATTTTTTAAAAATAATTGAAATTTTAAATTAAGAAAAGCAATTTAATTGTAGTGATTTAAAATACCGGAGACCAAACGTCCTATGGGTAGGTAAATAACATCACATAACTCCTGGGGGCCAAATGTCCTATCTTAATTATAGACCGGGACGAAACGTCCGTGAACTCGCTTTTTGACGGGGTGAAACGTCCTTTTACCCTAACAAACACCGTAAAAACGATCGCCCGATTGTAGTCCTGAAATAATGAATAATCTATTTGGTGCCTATACATTTTATGATTTTATTTATTCGTATAATAAAATACTGAGTAGTGTATAGGTATTAGGTCATTAGGTAAACCACGCGATTGCATATTAAAATAATATTTTACTATTTATACTTACTTAAAAGGGGAAAATAATTGTCTGCTTGAATCCGGCAGCCAAAGGAAATCGAAGCGCTTGGTGGTCTCAGCACTTCCAAATTATTACAATCACTCTAAAAAAAAATACTAATAATGAATAGCAAAGATTTTTTTATAGTTTAAATATCTATAAAATATATTATATTATGTCATAAAATGTATATAATTTGGTTAGTAGATTTACACAAATATATCAATAGCAATTTACATTTTACAAATACATAATTTACGTTGATTAATCATTGACAACAAACGAATTTATCTAACTTAATTTAATATTTAATAAACAAACATTGTTATAGTTAATTAATAAAGGTGTGTGAAAAAAATATGTGGATATATTATATTGCAGAACTATGATAAGTAGGTACTTTAAATAAATAAAAATCAGGAGACTTGATTCCTATTCCAGGGCGTTTTTCTTGTTTGTACCCTGGCTGGGAAAATAATATATTATGTTATTATATAATGAGGACTTTAAGACATTACAATATATATATATTATAAAAACATCGTGTTTTACTAATTTTAACAGCGCCTCAGCTCAAACGATTAGAATGACTGTGTGGGGAGCGAATCCAGTGGCATCTCAACGTATCAGTAGGCAGGATTATGAAAATCAAGTAATGCGGCAAATTCAATACCAGCGGTACTTTGAGCGGCAACGTCTGCTTAGGTATCCGACTTCAGTGATTTCCGCGGTGAGTCCACAAACTCCGGGAACCCAGAGAATCCGGCATGCCGTGATACCTAACCGATGGTACCCATCTGACCCAGTTGGAGCTCAAATTCCTGAACGACAATAGGTGGTCGAAAACTGTTTCGGTCCCACTCATCGCATTATGCCGTCGTCGGACCGTGTCGCGTGTTAAATCCATAATTAAATCTCATAAACTTCACAGATATATACATGTATGTGATTAAGTCCGAGTTTTTATTAAATGTGTAAACTGATTATAATAAATTATGTTTGTTCACATAATATTGCTAAATAAATCATGTGGGTACAATTATGAAAATTCAATTACTAATCTCAAATAGTAAATGACCATCGTCCCCCTGTCAATTTTCGGTGTAACAGGACATCCTCCCATATTTTTAATTTATTCTGTCTGAAGACAAAATTATACATTACACAAAAAAAAATGTTATATTCATATAAATGTTTAAAAAATATGGGGAAGAAATGGCCGAGTTATAAAATATATCCATGGAAAATGTCCTACTACACCGAAAATAATTAGGGGGAAATCTCTAAGGGGAAATTGTCCACGATTCATATAATTTACCTACATTTTACACAGTTTATCGTAATACTGTATATTTGTAAGTATTTAAAAAAAAAGCCCAATCTAATCTACCCATGCATTTGTTGTCTCCGTCTTACACACGTATGATATAGCAAATAATTTTTGTTCACTAGTTGCAATAGTGTGCTGTTAGTTATGTCGTACGTTTGTGACGCATGGGTAGCATTCTCTTAATATTTCAAGATTATGATTTATTAAAATAATATTATTCACGATAAGTTATTGATTTGATCACAGATTTTAATTGTTATAAATACTTTTTAAACTTAGATATATTTGTGTGTTTGTTTCTTTACATTATTTACAAAATATTATTATTTATACATACTTATACAACATTTTTATAATGTCCATATTTATAAGCCAATTGTGTGTTCAAATGTGGCTCAAAAAAACTTTGGGTTTATAGTTTTAAAATAAAGTTATTAATTTTAATCTAGAACAATATATAATCTGAATGCTATTGCTGGTTGACTTCTCTCATCACGTCTCCACATCTTGTATGTATATTTATTTTTCTCACACATATGCTTATTGTAAATACTAAATACCATTACAGATTGTATATAATCCAATAAATTAACATTTATATACATACTTTTGTTTTGTTTAACTTTCAGAATGTTGTTAACATAATATCAATATTCCATTATTTACGTATTTAATTAACCAGACGAGTGCAGAGGACGCAAATAGATTATTTAAAAATGAAAAGAGAAAACTGTGTTATTTAATTTGTTATTACTTTAAACCTATTTTCTTTGTTTTTGTGCTGTACATAGGCGCAACTAGGGAGTGCTTAGAAGTGATTTAGCTTTAGCACCCTCAATTCAGCACTTCCTAGCCACTGTTATAAAACACCACAAATAATGAGATAAAAGAGCAATTTCCTTGTTTTAAATAAATACAATTCAAAAAGAGTGTCATTTCCTAACATAATTAAGTTATTTCAAATTTCAGTTCCAATTCAAATAAGTTCTGTTTTCTGTAACATGTGAACGTAGTACTTCGAGTATGCAATGAATTAAAAATTGGTTAAGGACAAGTATTTTACAGCAATGGTATACCATTACCACCTTGTCCATTTTAAATATTCAGCGGGATCTTTCAAAAAATATAAAAACAGAATCAGTTTTTACAGATTACTTACAGCACAAAAACAAAGAAAATAGGTTTAAAGTAATACATTACCTATATTCTTATAAACCAATATCAAAGTCTGTTATTTGGTTTCGTTATATGGTTGTAACTTGTAAAATATTATATTGTTAATTGTTATAATAACTATAAACAAGACAATATTATTTACTTTGTAAGTGTAATATACAATTAAATAGGTAATTATGTTAAAGTTAGTGCCCAGTGGCGTAGACATGATTTCTGATAGGGGGTATCAAAAAAAGAAAACGACATAGCTAAATGGAGGGGAAAATTGGAAAATCCCCAACCCCCTCAAGTTCTATATAAAATATTTAACAAGACGAAACAATGAATATAATTTGAATTGATTCAAAATTCGCATCAAACACAATTTGAAAGATTACCCACTCCAAAGCCTCGGAGGGGGGATCTGGCCCCCATGTCACTCCTTGAACACGCCACCGGTTAAAATTATGATAAGACTTAATTATTAATGATTTTGAAATTTATGATGGGCAAAGCCCCAACACATGAGTTTTTGAGTAAGTATTCATAATTCCACCCTTATTTCACCCCTTAAAATGTAACTCTAGTTGCGCCTATACGTGTTAAGTACCTATTAATATTTATTTTTTAAACGAATCTTAATAACTAATAAGAAATATAAAGATATTTGATGCGTACAGAAACAGAAAACAAATAATTTATAATAAAATTGCTTGGAATGATTACTTATTACTTATACTTACCTGTAATAAGAAACCATTGATTTATAAATAAATATTACGCGGATATAAATCATAAAGGTATAATATTATATTATTGTGTATAATATAATATATAGACAGGCCTTGGATAATAATATAGAAATGGACTAGTCAGTACTGCTTATCAACAGTATCCTTCACCTATACTTTATAAGTCATAATAAATTGGGACATGGGAGTAGGTCCGATTTCCGAACACGCAAAAACAGATGGGGTGTGTTCCGGTTAGGTATTTTCAGCTTTATTATTTTTACACACGTTTTTCAATAATTGGAGTGGCTGCGATAATATTTCTATAATATTATATTATTATCTAAGTAATTGGCTACAGTGCTACAACTATACCATGCAGTTGGACACAGTTATATAGTTCCATACTACCGCACTTTTCTCACTTAGTATAACTATGGTAGTTCCCCGCTGTTGATTGCGTCAAAAAAAATATTATACAATTACCAATTTTTGCGAGGTTACGAAGGTTACTCTGAAATCGATACACATCACAATACCATTTCCACATTACTCTTTTTATCAAACTAATAAGTAAATGGTATAAAATATGAAAAATAATTTCAATAAGAAATATTATTTTTATGGAAGTTATAAAATTGCGATATTGTGTTATTATCATCATATTTTTGTTATACCTACATAATATACGCTAACACAAACAGACGGTAGCGAAAAATCAATATAAATGATTGAATTATCTTACCAATAATTATATTGGACCCTATTTAGATTCGGAACGGAGCAAATAATGTATTAATCTTATAGGTGGTTTTATACATTGCCCCCCCCCCCCTCCCAACCGTCTGTATATGGTCTAATAGGACATTCCCTCCCCCATCTGTATTTGGTCTAGTAGGATATTTCCTCCCCGATATATTTTTGATGCGGACATTTTTACTCCATTTTTTAATCCAAGTTTATTATTGACTAATAATATTGAATTTAATAACATTATATTATTTAATATAAAATTATTTTTTTTTAATAAAATATATACTTAAATTTGTTTTTATTTTCATAAATATAATAGTTTATAAATGTATATGGATATGGTTGATCAACTGAAGTACTAGAAACAATAAAAATTAAAAAAAAATAAGTACAAAATAAAAGATAATTAGGTAATAATTAATAAAAATGGCTAAAAATTCAGACATAAAAATGATACATTTTGTAAAAAACATTCGATTTCTGATTCTTTTGTTATTTCTATACACATATTTATTACCCTTTGTTCGTATTTATTTTAATTTTTTTTAAAAGTGTACCAATTTTGATATTTAACAATTTTATAATTGCTTGTGAATTTGATTCAAGTAGCTCAGATGATCAAATACATACATCTATAATTTATTATGTTTATGAAAATATTTGAAAATATTAGACAGACAAACAAATAATTTCTTATTAAATAATAATATAATATTAATAAATAGTTAACTTTAAAAAAATGGGGGGGGGTGTTCGCATCAAAAATATATCGGGATGGAAATGTGCTACTACACTAAAAACATTCGGGGGGAAATGTCCGCTATTCCTTATAGATAATATCCAAAATCTTATCCAAAATTTCAACTTTTTTTGTGTTATTTAAAGACATTTATATTTTTAAATTTTTTTCAAGTTATGAATTATAACGTTTTTGTTTGAAAGTAAAAGTCTTGAAAATGTAATACAATATTCCTCACAAGTTGTTTTTACAACAATTAAAAAATTTCAAAAATACTTAGTCATGTCTTTTTTAAAAATATGTTTTTAGTTAAAGTGTTCACAAAATCACAAAAATATGTAAGTAGTTTCGTAGTTATAAATGCATACAATTTTTTTTCAACTTAAGTTTGAAGTTTAAATAAAAAGTTCCTCAGTGTGTTATACTGGAATCAGAAAAAAATTTAACGTAAAGCCACAATCATTTGTTATGAGTGATTGATTTTAAAATTTTGATGATATTTGAACGTAAAATATCTAGGTAACTAATTCTACTCAAACAGTTCTTAATAAATTGTCGTAGGTAATTCAAAAAATATTAATTGTAGAAATATGAAACATTCCACTATTAAATTCATATCTAGAATATTTTTTTTTTGTAACATAATTTTTTTAGGCAATCTGTAACAAAAGTTGAACAATAAGCTTAATTGATAATTTTTTTTTTGTACACACAGGAAACAGAGTGAAGAGACCTACCAGTGGTGGAGGTACTTCGTAATATCTAAAATATAGAGTAATATTTTTCATTTAAAGAATAAGTTGTCGTATTTTTTTTTATCTTAGGTACCTGTATACATAAATTATTATTTATTATTCCACGTCAATTTCGAATCTTATTTGTTTCTCGTGTCTTCCTTAATTTAGTATATTTTAGAATTCTTCTATTCAGATTTTAATAAAATTCTACATTAAATATTATGTTAGATTATAGTATATTACTAAAAATAATTAATTCTTATCTTCTGTTATTTGTTTATTGAGTAATATATAACTAACTATAATAAATAATACTGAAATGTCTTGATGAATTTATTTATTAACATAAGTATTAAAGGGTAAACGTTTCGAATTATCTGTAGTATAAAATAGGTCTGATGTTCCGTAATCTACAGAATACCTAGTGGAAGAATTTTTGAAGGTGACCTTCGCACATGAAAATACACATGTATGTAACGAGAAACACTTAGGTAGACGTTAAGAAACGTTGAAGTTCTATCTAAATGTAAAATCGAAAATAATATTATATAGTACAATAAACACACCCAAAAATACATAAATAACACAATGGGGATCTTTTGAAAGAGAAACATCTGCTTGATTGAATTAACTAACCGTACAAACAAGAATATAATATAAGGTTTATATATACCTACTATTATGTTGTCAAAGTAATTTATAATTATTAGAATGAATATTTTCCAGGTAAAAAGGTCATGGCGACTCTTTCAAAAACTGTCTGCCTACCTACCTGACAAAATAGGTATGTGAATACAATTTACAGCACATATAAAAATATCAGATAAATATTACTAAATATATTACTGTGCGGTCCCTTCAACAATTAAAGTACTCAGGTTTAACTGGGTGCATTCATCAACCACATGTTAAGCAGGACCCGGGGATTAACGCGTCTTAAGTGCTAAAATGTGTAGTAAACTCATATAACTACGAATTCCATTATAGAATAGATCCCATGTCATTTAGATAAATTACAACCAGAAAAATGATATCTATATATCAGACTATTTAATATTATGGTACATGAAATATTGACACGAGGTCCGATACACACGTGTGGTTTTTCGCCGCTGCTACACCACAATTCGGCGTAGGTAATAAACTAAATAATATTATGTGATCAAATCGTGCAGGGCACATGTCTTGCGCTCTCTCGGCACTGCACTCATCGTTTGCTATCAACCACTTGCAGCACAGCTGTAGTGGCAAAAACCGGACGTGTGCACCGGGCCTTTAGTATAACGTTATGATGATAATTCCTGAGAAATAATGACCATTAAACATAATAATGGAATGACATTTTATCATTACCTAACGATATCAAGCAATTGTACACATTACACAGTAAAATTATATATTTAGGGAAAGCAAGTAAATTATTTAAATATAATATGAAAAAAGCGGGCCAGTGGGTGTTGCTCTGCTGTACAGTAGGTTACAAGGGTGTGGCTGTTGATGGATGATGTTACATTTGAATTTTAATGATATGGCCAATTTTTTGGTTACAAAATAACCAATTTACGTGGAACCTTGTTTTATATTTTCAATCCTTAACTATAAAAGTTGAACATTTTATACATTTTTAACTACAAAATCATTCTTAAATTTTAAATTTGATAAATATTGTCAAATTTGAACTTTAAATGCTTATCAAAAAACTTGATTTTTAATACTTTTTAACTGATATTAAAACTATATATTAGGCCTTAGGGGTCTTGAATTCAATTTTCACGCTTTTTGTGCCAAAAAAAAAAATTTTAAAATTTAAAATGTCAAAATTCGTTTTGAATTTCAACGAAATAAGAAAATCACTACCTTTATAAGAAATCAAGCGAATATCCAATGTTGTAAACATTTGAACTTCAAATGCTTATAAAAATATAATTTTCCGGTGGACATTTTATTTTTTATATAGGTAGACAAATTTACTACATTGTTACTTGCAGAGTGATCTTTATTTGTATTGATTATTTTTGTAAAAGCTGCTTATGATATTTGTAATAGCCAAAAAGTTTATATTTTTTCATATACATTTATTTTTGAACTTACTTTTATATTGACCATTATTTAAAATTTTTATATGAAACTATAATATTAATTGTAAACTGTAGGTAAGTATAATTTGAAAAGTAAGCAAATATAATATTTATTAATATTGTATAAGAAAATTAATTAAATATTTTTAAAAATCATAAACATTTTATGTTGGTACCTACATAATATATTATATTATTGTTAAAATATTTCGCGGGACTATAGATAATAATTCCATAATATTATCATTGTCCAATGTCCATATATTATATATATAGTTTGTAGGTACCTACAATTATGTCAATAGTCATCAGTCAGTTGTCACTATTTTCTAATACATGTATAATTATATAGGTCTGAAATGGTAATCGCAATATTTTAACGTCAGCTGAAATCAATTAAAACAAATTCCGAATTTATCTCGTGTTCATTCGAATGGTTATTTCACTTATTAGGTTTAATGATATTTTGAAATTCATTAAGGCCCGACAGCTTATCTCACTCGAATACCATTTTATATATAGGTACAACACATTTTCTCAGTTTCACCCCGGTACAGACGTACAGTGGATATTAATTTCTGGAAACGCACACTGCACGTCTTTAAAGACTATCTAACTTGAATAAGCCAGACGGAAGTAAACAAGTCCTAAGGGAAAGTACAGTCGTGACTGACCACCGACCACCGACCACCAACGTCGTCGTCGTGGTGCATTGTAGTTTTAGATCACAGAGTGACCTTTATGAGCTATTGGTCGCCTGATCCCAAAATAAATAAACATGTAAAATGTATAAACGAAGAGATTAGGGTATTTTTGTATTACAGCGTATATAATATAGGTACGATAAAATGGTAATCGGTCAAAAAGTCCGGTATGAAAAAAGTTTGACAAAAAGTCCGGGTTCATTTTTTGATTGCCGGACAAAAAGTCAGAGTACATTTTTATTGTCGGACAAAATGTCCAAAAATACAAAATTGTCTATTAAATTTGCATTTATAATTATAATATACCTAATTTATTATTATATATAGTCAGTATATGTATTTTATAATTTCTTACTATTTCTTATACCTAACAAAAATGGTAAAAGGACGTTTCGTCCCAGTCTATTATTAAGATAGGACATTTGGCCATCGAGATTTATGTGATGTTATTTACCTACCCATAGGACGTTTTGTCCCCGGTATTTTAAATCACTACATTTAAATGGCGTTTTTAATTTAAAATTTTAATTATTTTTAAAAAACGTACAATTTTTATATAATTTATATTAATATGTGGGGATGGCCTATCAACAACTTGTAATAAAATTCCTAATTTAGATTTTTTTTTTCGATTCCTGCTCTAAGCTAAAAACTTATTATAACGTATTTATAATTTGAATATTGATGTTTAATTTATTCTCATTTATTTCAATTATTGTCTTCATTATTAATAATAATTTTACATACATTACGTTTTCCTAAGAAATGATTGTCGATGTCAATACAATATTAATATTTTTAAAAAAAGTTATTCGTTTTAAAAAATCTAGTCTACAGTTATAATAACAATAATAATTTGATATACCTACATTACGTTTTCCTAAGAAATGATTGTCGATGTCAATACAAAAATAATATTTTTAAAAAAAATTACGTTTTCTTAAGCAATGACCTATCTTATTTAATAATTCTAACTAAAATACATTTAATAGACAATTTTGTATTTTCAGACTTTTTGTCCGGCAATCAAAAAATGAATCCGGACTTTTTGTCCAGCTTTTGTCATTTTGGACTTTTTGTCCCCGGACTTTTCGTCCGGGATTCCGATAAAATGACTATAATATATGTGAAATTGTGATAATCAAACAACGGCGCAACGATGATACCCGCCTACACGACGCCATGACCTGTTATATGCCGTCTATATAGAGACAATAACCGCAGGAGGCCAAGAAGATCCCTTTATAGATATTGGGTGAAGGTCGATACCAGTCCTGGTGACAATTTATACTTCATTATATTGCTCTTCGTCCCCTGTCTGTATATAATAAAATACAATAATATATAATATATACTGATGTGATCTGACACACCGGTTTTGCGCCCCGACCCTCTTACACGGTTTAACTACACACCGTATACCACCATAAATTACTACCTATTCGTACCCCGTGTATTGTTATATACTTGGTCCTTGAAAAACACCGAAACGAATTGCCATGAAGAATACAAATGTACATTTCAACCGAGGGGTGTTTTTTTCTAACGAAGATATTGTATATAGATAGGAAATATTAAGAAAAAAAATAAAATTAAGTGAAGGCTGAAGAGTTTTAAAATATGGTTTAGAATTTATATGAACGGACACCACACGTGGTTAAGATGGGGATAAAAGACACTATTTTCTTATAATAATCCCTTATTGTATCTTACGGTATTATACATCTACATTCTACCTACAAGGCTACATCGTATAGTATTATTTTTGGTGTTGAAATGTGGCCATCATTTGTATATTATTTTCTGGATTAGGAGAAAAGATCAATGTACATCTAAACCTAGTATAAGAAAAAATTGCGTGACAAGGTGCCTATTGGTTTTTAGTTACTGTGTAGGTAAAGATACATTTTTTTATTTAGAACAAACAATCAGTGAACTATGGGCACCCAATATAAAATATTCCTATAATATGACCATCATCATATAGAATGCCGTATAGTGTAGTCTGAGAAACATATTTCGTTAATTATTCAATAATATAATATACTAATGTTGTATATGAGCTATATGACACCAAGTACATATAGGTTATTAGGTTAATATATACAATCAGAGGCAGAGGCCAGAGAGACTGCACTGTGCTATTGCATATTGGACCGATGTTACATTATGGTCCCAGGCCTGGTACAAAATAATCTACTTGTATAATATTATTATTTTTGACGATTTTTTAAAACATTTATTCAGAACATTATATTTTGGGTTCAAATCCCGTACCATATGTATTTTTTCATTTAAGGGGGCTGGAGTGTGATTCGTTTTCGGTCGAAAACATAGTTATCAATAGTTATACAATTTGTTTAACTCGTTTAAGTTACTATATAATAAGTAAGTTAAGTTAAAAGTAAACTTCTATTTAGGTATATTTAAAACTTCATTAAGTTAAAAATGTATGTATAAAAATTAACTATGTAAGGTAATATACTTAAGGGGGCTGGAGCGTGATTTATTTTCGGTCGAAAACATAGCTCACGACTTCAATCACTACGCCCAATATAATGTTCTGATATTAATTTTTAAAGCAGATTTGAATTCATTACTAAATTATCTATGCTTTGACAATTTCATTTATCTAATTTTTATTTTTTTTTTACTTCGAAATTTACTAACAAAAAGAGTAAAAATAGATCATATTCATATAATTTTAATTTAAATACATTGATATAGAATATGAAAAATGTACGACAATTAAAGCATAGTAAATTTAGAGGAGAATTCAAGTCTGCTTTCAAAGTCACTGGCAGTATTTTTTGAAAAAAATGTTTGTAATTTTATAAACCAATATAATATGGTGACTTGTGCATGCGCATAGGTAAAATGACAGACGTACATACTGATCACTATGATGCCCCTGTAAAAGGTGATCGGTACTACGAATTACACACACTAATGTTCATTAATTACTTTCAACACATTCACAAGACACGTATAAACTGAAATATAAAATGCCTAGTTTTTACTCCTTAAAAATGATAACGCTCCAGCCCCCTTAACTCTCGATATCTCTCCTAAGACCGGCTTCAGCACTTGTGGCCGCTTCAAGTTATAGCCCAAGAATGGGGGAGGGGAGATTGGTTTAACTGAATAACTGAAGTAAGATTTGGTTTTCTTCCATGGGAGCAGTTGGATGTAGTGAGAGCTTCGACAAAAGGTTATAGGAGTCATTTTTATGTTTACGAATTGTAAATCGTACATGGCAGCGCTATCTAGCTACGAAATTAACCAGCTGTGAGGGCCTGCAGTTCTTCACGCACGCGTTACAATTTAGCGGCAATAGACGGCGCTGCCAATATTGAATTAATTTAATAGTATATATATATATATATATATATATATAGCCCTTAAAGCCGCCCCCATTTTGCGCTTTTGTATACCTATCTATAGTATGTTAACACGTCTTATATTAAGCAACTAGCAAGTAGATACTGCACCGAATATTTTATTTTATTCTCTAGTAATTTCAATTAACAATTTGTAATTTAATTTCAATTGTTTGCAATTATTTTAAATAATTACCTACCGCATGGTATTCAATACTTTTTGTAGGATCCATTAGTCTTAAGACTAATATAATTAAAAATGTGTAGATTTTTTGTTAGATTTCTCTGTTGAGGGGATCGGGGCAGACAGTTTTTAAGGAGTTTAAAACAGGTAATTTTCAAATTGTAAATGTCTGAGTAGTAAGTGAGCATTAGTGTGTGTGACTGCGTATAAAATAAATAGCGAAGCGCTCGACGTTGCACGGGTGGATGGTAAACAATTTATGCTTAAATTGTATGCACTTTTGTCCCACCCTACAAATCGACCTAATAATGCAATAATATTTGAGAAAATTGATCTGAATTTTTATAATGTCTACCGGTTAGTCCACATTTTAAGATTTCTGATTTAAATTTCAATTTATCAACGTTTAAAAATTCCGAAATTTCCAAATATTCAAAATAAATTTATAGTTGTTTGGAGGAGGGAGGGGTAAAATTGGGGAAAGTGGACCGGCTGATCTCAAGTAGACATAATAAATCAGTTTTAAAAACTATTATCGCATTACTATTTCGATCAGTATAATGGAAGAAATATTGGTATGTTTTGGCTAAAATAAATGTCCACCACCTATCTCCTTAAGTAGGTCATCGCCGCGTCGGAGCCGATTCGTTTTTAGTACAAAAACATGTCAAGTACAAAAACTCTCACCCCTTGCAGAATAGTGAAATATCGTTAATTTTTTTTTATTTAAAACAAAAGGACATTTTGCATGTTGGATCAAACCCGATTTTCAAATTTATAATTATTGAAGCTAAAATATGCATTTTAATAATGCACAATATCTGTTATTTTTCAAACGTATTTTTCTAGTACTATTTCAAGTAAAATGAAAGTATGGTCTAAACTCTAAAGTCTTTGATCTAACCTAAACAAAGTTCTCATATTTCAGATGAAAAAAAAATTATAAAAATTCGACATACTTATCAATGAAGCGTGAGAGTGGTTCCTGTGAAGTCATTTTTGTTGATTTAATACACCGTATCAACTGCCTCTCCTAAATAGGTATCGTGAAGTAGATTAGTAAAAAAGTATTATAACTAAGGTAGCAACTAAAATATAAGATATAATAGTTTTCAAATTGTATAGAATTTCGGAAAAATGGAAAACCCGGCCTCCCGTGGATCCCCCTCCTTAAATACGCCTCTGAATAATATTAGGTAAGTATGCTCAGATACATATTTTATTTGCATTGATAATATATTAGGTACGCCCTGCAAGAGTTGACTACAATTCAATATTAGGCAACGATTTATATCGTCTGTGCGCCTGCAAGCTGTCGAGATCACAACAGATTCCAAGGCTTTTGGGCAATTTGTCCAGTGATCGACAAAAACCGGGATCATATTAATTTCGGTCGCGAACATCGACATCTTGACGTAGATCGAATTTTTTAGTACTGCGATATTCGACGTAATATTGATCTGATATAGGTACAAAAAATATGTAGGTATACGATATTATAATTTGTGTACACTGCAAATATTATAAATATCCGTTGTAACAATTAACAGGTGTTGACAACTGACCACTGAATAATGTGATACAGATACAAATTATACATATTTAAGACACAAAATAATACGACAACAAGATTTTTATAGTTTTTGTATATCGGGAATTTATATATTTTTTACTCTAAACTCGCCTTCTACTATACGTTGCGTTTACATAGGCTCATAACTGCCAACCGTAACGAGAAGCTGTGCCAAATGTTTTATTGTATGATGTTGATTCTTTTTATTTTTTTTGTGTGTTAAGTAAATTCATATTTTAGTGATTTCAATACAATACGTGGTTATTTGGATTCCTATTTTATATTCTGTTGATCTCACCAATCTTCTTTTATGAGGTTGCCAACGACTCGTTGGTATAAAGTCATGTATTTTGTATTTTGTATTATATGCGTGGCTTATGTGAATAGAAATTGTTTTCTATTTTTATTATTGGTGCAACGACTTTTAAACATTTGAATAATTTTCTACTCGATTGCATTGATTTATTGACACATTGGTCATATATAGGTTATATACAAGCATGAAGAATCTAGAACAAAATATTCAAGTCAAAATACCCAACAGATATCCAGGAATAAAATAACCAATGTATATGAAAAAATATCAAAATACATTTTTTTTTTTTAAATAACCAGCTGTTTAAAAAGGAAAAACTAATAAAAAATTAATAATTTTTTTTATTTTTTGGTACATATTGTTCATATATTTAAATCACATTTTAAAAACATTTAATAATAACACTTAGGTTATGTTTCCCACGAATAATATTTTTAAATTACAATAAAATAACTAAAATCGCTATTCTTAATTATTTACCTATAGTATGTAATTTAGTCCAAATTTGAACTTAAAAAAACTATAAAAAATATTATTTTGTATATTTTTTAGATTTTTGGTTATAGAATTAACTAGGTACTTACGTGGAACCTTGTTATACATTTTTAGCAACTAAATAACTTGTATATTTTCAATTTGATAAATTTCGTCAGCATTTGGAATTTAAGCTTCTTACAACATAATATATTTATTATAGCTAAGATAATTATAGAATGTACCTACTTGTTACATAATATTAATAACAATACAAGCGAATGAACGCCACTGAGCAAGATTGACGAGAACTTAAATGAAAAAGTTATATTCTAAAATAGAACAAACTAGATAAAAATATAAATTTAATAATTTATTATTAAGCAATTTAGAGAAATGCAAATCCACGAAGATCGATATCACACATATCATTCTTTCCATGAAATCGCGGGGTTTTTAGTTTTTTTCGATGTAGGTACCCTACTGATAAAATTTTTTCCTTTAGTCAGAAAGCTTGATAATTTAATACAAAGTTTCTCGTGAGATTTTACACAAGTTAAAAAAACCCGTAAGTATATACCTGAACAAAATACATAGAATTTCCACAAGCCACATTAATTAATTTTACACAATAGCGTGTTGACATATATATTTATTAAAAAAAAAAATATGAACCTTCAAAAATGTAAAAGCTATAAAGCATTATTAAGAAATTACTAAAATATTTAGAATAGGACGAATGGGTAAATAGGTATACAAAAATAAACACTATTTGTAAAAAAAATAGGTTTTTTTTTTTTTTATTAGAACTTCCAGTATATAACTATTATAGTTCGACAATTATTACAAAATATAATGTTAAAAAGCTTAAATGCATTTAAAAAGGGCCTATGTATTTTTAACTGCTGTTATAATAATATATCAGGAGCCTTATATTAAGTTTTCAAGCTTTTTGACCAAACAAATAATATTTTATTGACATTTACACAAAAAAAAAAAAATAATAAAAAAATGTAAAAATTAATACGTTCGTAAACATGAAATGAGCATTATAAAATGTTTTGAACATTTCATCAAGTATAAGAAATGATAAAATAAACGTTTGCTGTAAATTTCAAGTATCTACTGTTATTAGTTTTTGAATAACAACAAAATAAGAAAATCTTTGTCTGCAAAATCGAGTGAATATCGTTGTAAAAATATGAACTTCAAACGCTCATAAAAATATAATTTGATTTGCTTGTAGACTTTTTTTTTTTTTTATAAAGGAAGACATACTTATGAAGAATCTTGTATTATACATTTTCAAATCTTACATTTAAATAGAAACATTTTTATGAATTACTAACTAAAAATTTTTTGCTAATTTTCGTGATTTTCCGTATTTTGTGAAGATTTAAACTTTAAATGCTTATAAAAAAAAATGTGCCAATGTATTTTTAATATTTTTTAAATATCATTGTACTAATATATAGTAGGAGCCTTGTAATAATTTTTCAAGCTGTTTTACTAACATTTTACCTAACAAATAAAGTTTTATTGACATCCATAGAAAAAAAACTAATAAAATTGGAAACTGAAAATGTCCCTAAACAGTTCAAAACAAATCAAAATATTTTGAAAATTTGATCGTGTATAGAAAATGTGAATAAAAAACAACCAGTTAGGTTAATTTACGCGTGAGTAGGTATTCAATGTATAACTTCAAACACTCGTAAAAATTTTATTTGACATCGTGTAAAGTCAACATCAAATGTTTCTTGTATTACAGTTTCAAAGCTTAAATATAAATAGATGTTTTTATGAATTTCTAACTCCAAATAATACATTAACAGCAACTTATGAGAAACATTGTATTACATTTTCAAGTCATTTGACCAAGCATAAAATATTTTATCGACAGTAATTTAAAAAAACTAATAAAACTCGAAATTGTCTTATGCACCTATAGATAACTAGCTCAAACAGAGACTCAATGTTTTGAAAATGCTATGGTGCATAGGAATTTCTAATATAATCAATCAGTGAAAACTACTATGATTGATCGTTGGATTTTAATTCATCACTTATTACAGTGACCTATTAATGAGGAGGTGACATGTGCACAAGGTGCACTTTCTATACAGCAGAATAGGACATCTGCTTTTCCTTGCGAGGCCCAGAGGAAAAATAATTATGAAGCATAATGTCAATTTTTAATTACAAGTGTCTTTAAAATACTCACTTTTTTACTGTTTATAGTAATTGTTTCAAAGTTAACAAACAGAAATCAGAACGATTGTTCTGTCTTTTGGTTTAAGCAGAAAAAATAATATAGTTTTTAAATTACACAAAAAAAGTCATAACAACTGGTATGGTCGATACCATATCTCCAAGAAACAAATTATAGTATGAGCAGGGAATGGTGGTGCAATGGGTGTAACCCTAGGGCCACCGTTGAATCATAACAACAAACAACAGTTATACATTTTTTTCTGAATTATTATGTTTAATATCTAATACACAATATTGAATACAGCATCTCGTTTGAATGAAAAATAAATATAATCGTTCCTTTTAAGCCATAGCAGCATTAACTATTATTCAATAAAGCTGCTTAATAAAGATCAATAATAAATCTAAACATTAAGAAATTAACTTATATATTTTTATTTAAAAATAGAAGGTTTTTGACTTTTATATATATATATTATTCCGTGATATGAAAGGGGCTGGACCGTAATGCACATTGCACATGTCACCACTTACTTTATAAAATTACAAACATTTTTTTTTCAAAAAATACTGCCAGTGACTTCAATCACTACGCTTAGTAGGATGTTCCGATTTTAATTTTGAAAGCAAATTTGAATTCTTCTCTAAATTGGCTAGCTTTAACAAACATAAATTTTTCATATTCTATATCAATGTATTTAAATTTGAATTATGAATATGATCTATTTTTACTTTTTTCGTTAGTAAATTTCTAAGTAAAAAAAAATAAAAATGAAAGAAATGAAATGGTCAAAGCATAGATAATTTAGTGACAAATTCAAATCTGCTTTCAAAATTAATATCAGAACATGATATTAGGCGTAGTGGTTGAAGTCGTGATCTATGTTTTTGACCGAAAATGAATCACGCTCCAGCCCCCTTGGTATAGGTAGTAGGTACTCTTTTATGTTTATCGCACCACGTAATCCGCACGCCAACATCGACACTATAGTAATAACTAATAAGTAATAAAACCTACTAATAACTAATAAGTTGTCTAATAGAATAGATTCTAAACGGAGGAATGAATGTATTGATTTTACAATGATGTGTTTTTTTGTGTCTGAAGTCTGGTATCACATTTTGGGTTAATTAAAATGTTTCAAATTTCAACTGTCTAGTATCTTCTATGGTGAATCTAGTTCATGTATTCGAGAGGTAAAAAATTAAAATTCCCAGTAATGATCAAAAGCATCGGTAATAGCAAAAAAAAAAATTTAAGGAAAAATGAGAATCGTAACGCGAATCCAATTTTTGACAAAATCGATTTTTTTTGTTGCTATAATAGGTGTAACTCAAAGACAAATATCCATATGCGATACTTGACATTTTTATCGTATGTTTATAATAGCATAAAAAACATTTTTCAAAATAATTTAGCACATTTTGAAAAAATTAATAAAAAAGGTTAAAATCAGTCTTTAAAAATTTAATACAAAATTCCTCAATAAGTTTTTCATATACCAATAAATTAACAAATATCGATAATAAACTGTCACAATATATTTTATAAGCGTTTAAAGTTAAAATGTTGACATATTTCATCAAAACCGTAAAATCAATCAATTTTGAAAATATTTTGACTCGTTTTGAGCTGTTTACGAACAATTTTTTAGTTTTTTTTTCTAATTATAATTTTCTGTAATTGTCAATAACATTTCATTTGTGGAGTAAAAATGCTTGAAAATGTAATGCAAGGCTCTTGATATATTGCTATAATAGCAGTTGAAAAATATTAAAAATACATAGACACAATTTTTTTTATAAGCATTTAAGATCGAATTTGGACAAAATGTATCAAATTTAAAATGTAATAACTATTTTGTAGTTAAAATTTATGAAATGTTTAACTTTTATACCTAAGGATTGAAAATTTAAAACAAGGTTCCACGTAAATAGGTTATAGGTTATAAGTTATATAAATTACTTTATTCACAATAATATTATCAAATATACTTAGTATTTAGTAATATCATAGGCTGACTGACCATCTTCGCTCAGAATCATTTGTCGTATACAATGATATTATATCATTGAATTCTAATTTAACACTATCCATTACAATGACCCACTTGTAACCTACTGTATAGCAGAGCCACACCCACTTGCTCACCTTTTAGTTATACTTTTATGGGAATTCAATGATCATAATAAATGTAATAAAAAGTTTTTATTGAAAATTATAGTCATTGTTTAAAGAAATGTAGATATTTAAATTTAGTAAACCTATAGTGTATTTTTTCTCCCTACTTATATTGTAGTTATATTTTTAATATTGAATGAACAGCTAGCTATGTATAATAATATTATGCATACCATACTTCTTAAAAACCAATATAATTAAAAAAATAAACAAGATAATACAAATGGTTTATTTTTGGATTATTCATTATAGATCAGTTGTATTAATTTGTCTGCCATAAACCAGAGACCCTTGTTTGAAGACCCCCTGTAATATAAGTACTGCTATGTTTGTGTTTTTTAGCAAGTAATGTTGAACATACAAAAATCTAATTCCATAATGCAATCACAAGTAATAGTGTTTTCATTTTCACTTTTTAGTCATGATTACATGAATATCAATGTAAAATAAATTATATTTAACATTTTAAATGTCAATTTTGACATCAAACAGAAATATTTTATACCTATTTAAATATAATGCATCACACAAGACAATTCATTGTTATTGTTTTGAATAGATTCAAAGGAATCTAAAAAGATTAAGGTTTATTAGGGAGATAATATCCTATAAGGGATAGTTATAGCATTGATTATAAATAGTATTTATAATCAATGGTTATAGTTTACATTTTCAAATGATATTTAAACTGGTAAGATTAGTCAATATTATTTGAATCCATAAACATGATATAACATTTTTAAATAAAAATTTATTTTATTAATACATATTCAGAAAATAAAAATTAAATATTAAATATTTGAACAAAATATTAAAATTTTACATTTATTAACATTATTTGTGAAATTGATTTATTTATTTTAATACATAATTATTAAAACCACAACAAATTATACTTAATTATCACATTATTGCGTTGTTTGAGAATCATTTGCATTTTTAAGTCTTCTGAATGGCACTATATGAGGTTCTGCAACAAAATAATAAGGTCATATAAAATATGCATATACCTAGTAATAATATTTAATTTTTGTAAAACATGGTCAACATCAGTAATCTTGCAAAGTCTATTAGATATTTAAATGTAGGTAGGTAATAAAATAAACAAACATATTGTAAGTATTTTTCATTCAATATTTGGATTTTTTGGAGTCCAGATTTTATTGTTTAAAACGACGTTGTACCCGCATGTGTTGTCACTGTCTTACACATGTACGACATAAAAAATGTTCGTTCACTAGTTCCAATAATGTGCTGTTAGTTTAGATATTAGACTAAATATTGACCTATTATTAAACTTTTAGGTAAGATAATTATCTGTGTTCTCACTTAGGTTTTTTATGATAATTTAATTTTAAGTGAAGTATGAGTATTTTCAAATATTACATTCTACAAATTCATAATTCACTTAAAAATTTAAATATCGTAAAAATCTATGCAAAAACACAGATTATGTTCAAACCAAATGTTAAAAGTTTGATAATAGGTTCACTCTAATATCAAAACTAACAACACAACATTGAAACTGGTGAACAAAAATTGTCTATGTCGTACACTCGTAAGTATGTAAGACGGATACAATACATGTAGGTGTGACTTCCTCTTAAGAGTAAACTATGTAGTTTGATGGTAGTAAGAAATGTCCACAATTTGTTTAACTGAGAAAACATAAAGGAAAATTTAAATAACATAATGCATAATAGGTATTATTTTAGTGGTAAAGTCATATTAGAAGAGATTTTTTTTTTATTCCACTTCGATTTTTTTACCAAAAAAATTTAAACTTGTTTTTTAATATTTCAAAATGAAAGACTGATTTAACATAAATATAATTAATATAATTATTATATTTTAATATTAATTAACATATCAAAATAATTAGGCTTACTTTTTGAATATTTATAAAAAAAACAATAACCAGTTGATGATATCAATTCACCAAAGAAATTTAGTACAATACATGATAATATATTTATTTTAATTTGTTAAATAAATAATGCTATTTTTTTTGTTAACCAAGCAATTTATTTTTATTTTATTTAACTGAATTATGTTTTACAACGAAAAACTACTTTAACGTATATAAATGTATATTTTTTTAATTACACTTTAATTGTCGAGCTGATATCTATGATCAACAATTCAGTTTATCTCTTTAAATTATAACCAAAATGCAATGTTTTTAATATTAATCAAAGAATAGGTATGTGATATTAAGGATGAGAGCATATTATTACTTAATAATTTTAAGAGCATACGCCTTTATTAGATGTATACCAATTTCAAGGTTTTTTTTTATACAAAATGCATATTATTATTTATATTTTTTGTAATCTTTTGAAATACATGAACAATTATTTAATTTATTTTCAACGATTCTGTAGGATTCTAAACCTTTTTTTTTAGGGGTAAAAATTAGAAAGTATAATATATATCTAGTTATATATTTTAGTAAGCCTATTAGGTAATTATTTTAAAAGAGTTCATACTACATACAATTTTTTTTTTAAAAAAAGATGAAAATAAAATATATTTGGTACCTATATTGTTATCATATTATATACAATTTTGAATTATATTATTGTACATTTATGTCTTATTTATTAAAAACAAATAAAATCAATAATCATGCATACCTGGATCATATCTCATGTAATGCATCCAGCCAGATGTCATTTGAATTCCAAGATTTCGCCACTCAGTTTCAGTCATTAAATGAGTCTTAGGTACGTGTTTGGCCATGTCTTCTGGTAAGATTACGTGCCTATCATAAATGTTGTCAAAGTCAATGGTTATTCAAACACGAATTGATACAAAAATAGTTAAAGATTATGTTACATTAATTGCACATACCTGTAAATATACATATTGTCTTCATATTTTGTTGAATATTGTATGTCTCCTCTAGACATGTTGACTGACAATTATTGAAATGTAGTTGAGACTTGAGAGTCACAAAGGCGTTGAGAAATTAGAATATATTTTATATTATGATAACTCCTATATAAATATATAATAGATCAGAATACATTTAAAAAAAAAAAAAATTTTAATGCAACCTGTTATTGAGTATTATGGCACTAAAAAAACTATCACAACAATTATTTTAAGTATACAACATAACAAACATTTTGGCGGCAAAATCAATAATGAAAAATTAAACACACCCCCGGAACTGATAATAACTGAACACGTGTTGTTATTATGGTATCACACATATAAAAATTGATAGTATTATCAGGTATTTGAAAAATGGACAATTTATTTATTTATGGATTAAGATTTATGATCTAAGAATTAAGATTATGTTGAAGGTATGAAGCTGAAGTTCAAACTTCAACCTTACCACAGAACAATTTGACCTTACTAATATTATATTAATTATTAAAAATCAAGGTGTCGTTTAGGTTGGTTAATTTTTAATCTCTATCAATAATATTGTCATGTTACGTTTATTTTGTACTAAACCGATCAATTTGTCAACACTACGTTCCTTCATTACTAGGTAAGTAAGTTACAATTTGAAAGTTTCAACAAGAGTTGGGGTTTATATCTATACAATATTAATAAATAATTGAGTCAATTGTTTTACTAATAAAAATGTGTTCATTAAAGACGTTTTTACAAAATTAATATTAACTATTAAGTCTATTATATAAGTAGTACTAATAAGTAATAAATTAAATACTGATAGATAATTAAATTAATCTTGTATTATTAATTTACAAATTACAATTTATACTAAAATTGTTGGCCAAACTAATTGTACATTTTATGTTTTGGTTCAGGTAAAATAAGACACACATCATGTATAAAATATTGGGACTTATCCTGTAACTGAACAAATTACTAATCCATCGCTTCAAAGCCAATCAACTGTTAATTATTTTTTAATTTAATAAGTTCTTAAATTTAATTTTATTTGACTTGGCATTCTAATATTACAAGGGTATTCTCGGTATATAATTACTTAATTTATTAAAATATTTAATTTTATGTTATGTTGTGTCATAGACAACCAACTAGGAGTTATTCATCCCTCACCAAAAATGCAGCAAGTAAAAAACCAATTCCAGTATCGTCAATCAATCTAAATAAATTGAACCCAAAATGGATGCTTGTTGGATCTGTAGGATATATTGGATGTAGATATTTACTTAACGGAAGTAACATAGTCCATTGTCAACATATAGAACTAGAATCAAAATCTGACAACCACTTTGATTGGAATAAGTTATTGTCTTATTTGTCACCAGATGTATTTAATTTAATAGCGGCTATTGCTGTAAGTATATTAATTAGTTAGTAATTACCATGGCTATTTAATAAAAGAGACTGTTGCAACATTTGTATGCTTAGTTATATTTCTTGTATAAAGTGTTATAAATTATAATAGCCACGTACTTAAGGATCCTTAAGTTTTTTAATGATTTATTCATTTTCAGACTGCATTTATTGTAGCTCTGTGCAATTTAAGTATTCCAATCAACTTACAACATATTATAAATACTATACTTCAGTTTGCTAGAGATGGAGTACCATTTGATTTTAAAAAACTTAGCGACCCATTATTCAAACTGTTAGCGCTTTACATAATGCAGGTAAATTTTTAGCTGAATATTTTAGTTTAAAACTAGTCATTAACAATCTTTTTCCTAGGGTCTATCAACATTTATATGTATAAGCATGCTGTCAAAAGTTGGAGAAAATGTTGCTATACGTATGAAATATAATCTTTTTTCATCTATACTTCAACAGGAGCTAGAATTTTTTGATAAAACTCGTACAGGAGATATTTTGCAAAGGTAAATTAAACTACTTGATGAAAATAATTACATAGTGTGTTGAATTTAAACATTTTTTGTTCACCGATAAAAAAAAACCAAAATATTTTTTTTCACAATGGGTAAGTTACTTTATTAAATTGGTTAGAGAATTCATGATAGTATTGTATTATTAAAATATATTTTGAATTTTTTAAGATATTTTGAACTCAATCTTAATATTTATGGTGAACAGATTTTGTATTTATTATTAATTCTAAACTAGTATTATAGGTAAATGTTTTAAATATTTTTTCATAGGTTAACAACTGATGTACAAGATTTTAAAAGTTCATTTAAACTTGTAATAATACAAGGTCTTAAAAATGCTACCCAAGTACGTAGGTTAGAAACAAGTTTCTTTCAAAGATTTTTTTTTTAAATGTTTTTGTTATATAGTCAATATATTTTTGGATATTAATTATTGTTTGTAATTTAGTTAATTGGCGGAGTATATGCGCTATACAACACATCACCAGAAATGACTGGAGCTGTAGCTATTATTTTACCAACTATTATTGTTATAGGCACATTTCTTGGCTCTATTTTGAGAAAACTTAGCAAACTGGCTCAAGAACAAGTATTTAAATTTAATTAAAACTAAATTATATAGGTAATATGTATATTATGTTTATTTATTATGTACACAGGGTACTAAATCAACAATTATAGCTGAAGAAGTGATTGGAAATATGAGAACTGTTCGTGCCTTTGCATCTGAATCTACAGAATGTGAAAGATTTTTGACAGAAATTGAAAATAACGGATTATTGCATAGGAAATTAGGTTATGGTATTGGGCTCTTTCAAGTATGTACATCTATTTAATAAACTCTTAAAACATTTAAACTGTTGTTCAAAAATACTATTTTTATTTTTAGGCTAGTAGTAATGTGTTCCTAAATGGCATTGTTTTGGGAACAATATTCCTCGGCGGACAACTTATGACGACCAGCAGTCTTGATCCTGGACAGCTTATGTCTTTTCTCATGGTTACCCAAATGCTTCAACATTCTTTAGGACAATTTTCATTATTATTTGGTCATTATGTAAAAGGTGTTGCTGCAGGGTCCAGAATATTTGAAGTAAACTATAGACATTTTTCATTTTTTTGCTATTAAACATCATAATCTATACTCTATTCAGGATAAAAATGCCCATTTAACTGGAAAAAACCTGTAATGTCCATGCATGTCTATTGCCACAATATGCACTATTAGCACCACTGTCCATTAGCCCACCAACAACCAGCGCCCCTAAATCTTGCAAAACAATCAATCTTGCTCTGTATGCTTGCCCGAATTTAGGTATAATTAAACTAAATAGAGTATAACTATCAGTTGAAATTTTTAAAACTATGTATAATATTTTTTTTTTTCAAACTGGATTAATTGTATGTATTTATTTTTTTCAGTATATTAACAAGAGTCCTAAAACACTGATTAATGAGGGTATTCAGATTCCACATCATTCTTTTAAACCAGAAATTGAATTTAAAGATATTACATTTTCATATCCAACCAGACCTGAACAAGTAATGTTGACATTGTTGTAAACAGAATAATGAATATTAATATTTTGACATGAATAGGGTCCACTATGTATGTTATAAAAATGTATTGAAAGTTAAAGAATAAAAATACATGATTTATAGCTGGAGTGGCCACTAATCTTAATTTTGTGAGTCACAAATTTATGAAGCTAATTAGAAGCGAGCCACATTTTTAAGAGATGGAGACACATTTTTAATTTTATAACAAATGAAGGAACATTTATCTAACATTTATTTATTTATTTATTTAAAGAAATATCTTAGAGACTCGTTGTGGCCACTTCTGATTATAGGATTTGATTCCATCATTCTGAACGCCAAACATGATCATTGAGCCGCCCAGGCACAAATAGCACACATTTTTTGAGGGAACTAAGTCGTAATATTATCTAAAAATGATTGCTTAGTACTAAGAATTAAATTTTTAATCGAGGGACCAAGTTCATTCCATCCAGCCCTATCCCCCTATTTGTGCCAATGGAGCCACCTAATTCTTATTATCTCAACTTCAATACACTCTTATCTCAAGGCACAGTTCAATTTAGAAGATAACTTATATTGTTTAAATATGATTTTGATAGGTTATATTAAAAGATTTCAATCTTACTCTCCCTCCTGGTAAAGTGGTTGCTGTTGTTGGATCTTCTGGCAATGGTAAATCTACTATTGCTGCGCTTCTCATGAGGTACATATTTTTGTTGTTTTTAATTTTTTCTTTTTAATGAATTATCACTATTTTTTCCTGTATTGTTCATAGATTTTATGATGTTAATTCAGGAAGTATAATAATAGATGGTGTAGACATTAAAAAGCTTGATCAGACTTGGTTACGTAAGAGAGTAATTGGATTAATTAATCAAGAACCAATACTGTTTGCTATGTCTATCTTAGAAAACATACGTTATGGAAAGCCTGAGGCAACAGACATTGAGGTGAAAAAAAAATATATTGATTAAGTTGACTATTTAAGTCTGAATTGCAATTTGAAAAATTATAGGTTATTGAAGCTGCAAAAATAGCCAATGCTGATTCTTTTATCACTTCTTTTCCCAATGGCTATAATACAATAGTTGGAGAACGAGGTGTAACAGTTTCGGGAGGACAAAAACAAAGAATTGCCATTGCAAGAGCTATTTTGAAAAACCCAGCAATACTTATATTAGATGAAGCCACAAGGTCTGTTAAGAGGACGTAACACCGGTATTTGTTGTCTCCGTCTTACCAGTGTGCAACATAGCAAATTTACGCTCAGCAGAACACTCACAGCCTTGTTAGTTTAAACATTAGAGGAATTGACCTATTATGAAACTTGATGATAAGAACATTATCTGTGTTTGCACGTTGGTTTTTAAGGGACATATGAGTATTTTAATTTACAGTATAATATTATATACGCATAACTTGCTAAAAAATTGAACTATCGTAAATAATCAACATATAAACACAGATAACATTCTTACCATCAAGTTTCATAATAGATCAATTTACTCTAATTTTTAAACTAACGAAGCTACACGTGTTCTGCTGAGCGTAAATTTGCTATGTTACGCACTTGTAATACGAAGACAACAAATACCAGTATTACGTCCTCTTAAAATACCAGTTCTCTATTTCTGTATGTCATATAAATATGAAATGTAAAATTCACAAACTTTTAGTCTGGTCAAAATGAGATCGGTCTTCTCTGTCAATCATTGTGTAGTGGTCAGGCCGCAACTGGTTAGAGTCTGCACTATTGCTGGCAATACTGTACATTTTGAATTTAAACTTTTGTGTAATTAGACATATAATTAAATGCTCCCATTGATAGTGGCAAATGCCAAATACTCCATATGTGATTGTATGGTCATAACATCAGCCAATACATACTATGTGCTATCAAAGATCAACCTGATTTTGAACAGACTAATTTACTAAGAGTACTTTTATTCATATTAGGTAACTATTAATTACTGATTCAACACAAAACAACTAACTACAGGTTACAAAAGTAATTAATATTATTAGTATAAATATAAATCTAAATGAAAATGATAAAAATGAATTGTACAATATTTTTACTAGTGATAGTAAAGAGTTTCCTATTAAACTTTAAACTTTCCTATTATATTAATGCTCTTAGTTAAATGTTATGAATTTGAAACTTCATTTTTATATTTTATATTATTAGAGTAGTAGTTCTCACCTACTATATTTCAAAACAAATACATTATAATTATTACAAATATTTATATTTTTACTTATAGTGCACTTGATACAGAGTCTGAAATGCATGTGCAATCAGCATTAGAGTCTGTATCAAATGGAAAAACAGTTTTAGTAATTGCTCATCGATTGAGCACTGTAAAGAATGCAGATGTAATTGTAGTTTTGAATAAAGGTGAAATTGTTGAAGTAAGTAGTTCAAATTTATAAATATGGCAAATTATTTTAATGATAATCCGCTAGGTTAATTACATAAAATTAAATTTTATTTGTTGCTGAAACAAATGCAGTTACTAATTTAATGACAGCTTTGATTTCTATTAATTTTCTATTAATCTGTATTATATAATTTGCTTTAATGTTGTTTCCTGTTTTAAAGATATAACCAATTATAACTTCATGTTAGATGTTGAGTAATATATATTTGATAAAAACTTATATTTATCAAAAAATTATTATAAATAAAAATCGGTACTGGTTTAGTTGACACTCACCCAGAATGTATTCCCTTGTGACTCAGATTTAGTTGACACCCGCCACTCAATTGTCTCATATTTTTTATGTTTTATCATATATTTTTATTTTGTTCGTATTAAGCACATACTATAACATAGGTAGGCAAATAATTTAAAAGGGGTGAAATAAAAATGAAAATAAAGGTGCAACCTACATAATTTTTCATTATGTATTATTAAATTTATGCTATGTGTGTACCACTGGTAAAAGAGGTGCAAAATACTTGAATCATGGTTGCATAGTATAATTTATGCTATATAAATTTAAAACTCATTTGGTTAATTCCTTGTATTTTACATGATGAATGCTATAAATAGATTATTTCAGTATTTTTTTGATTGCAAAATCACCAATAAGAAGAAGATTTAAAAAAAGATTCTAAACATAAGTCAATTTTCAGCACAATTAAATGTTACTATCAAATTCTAGAACTTGATTGTATTATGAAGATTATTAGAGGAAACCAAAATTTTATTTCATACAGATATTTACACCTTTAATAATTTAATTTTCTAAAAAAAAAAGCTAAAAACCTAGTTGTTCTCTATTGTATTTATATTTTATTATTTTACTAAACTTATTCCTTGATAAATAAATGTTTTTGTTAAACTAATTTATAATAATATTCATATTTTTAGGTTGGGGATCATAATACCTTATTGAAAAAGAAAGGTTTTTATTGGAATCTGATGAATCAGCAGACATCTGACAAAGCAAATGCTGCATAAATTATTTTACACATCAAAGTGAAACTATTGAAAAGAAACTTTGTTTAGGTAATATTGTTAGTTAATAATGGTTGTTCTAAATATTTTACTAAATTTAAATAACCTAACCTAAATTTGTTATAGTGTTATACAACTTGAAGTATATAGAATCTCAAATTATAATTATAGCATAGTAAATAGTTTAAGAATAACTGTTAGCAGAGGCTGTTTGACTGTACAATTTTTGGTGCCGGAATATTAGGACGGTGGGTGGTATATTGGACATTTGCAGACAGCAATGTATAATTTTAATTTATAATAAAGTAATCAATGATAATTGTAGTTAAAAATCATTAAATTATCAGTTAATAGTTACTTTTATAACACTTAACTACTCAAAAGATTTGGTGGATACATCGATAATTATAATACTTTCAAACCTTCTCTGTTTATTATTTCCTATAAATCGTTGTTTTTAATTTTAACCACTGCTCTACATTTTAAAGAAACAAACAAAAGTTATAATTTATGTAAAATTTCAATTATTTTAAAAACAGTTGATAATCTATTTACTGTGCATCACTCTACCATTCTATGAACTTGTGGCCGGCCATAGAGATGTATTGACATTTGAAGACGGTTTTTATAGTAAATTAAGAAAAAGTAACACATTATTTATATTTTTATATTTTTATCTCGATAATCTTTATAATAATCTAAATTAAAATATTAAATATATTTTTCTCCACTTTTTTGATAATTCAAGTATTCCAGTACTTATTCTGAGTTCTGGGGTAATTTCAATATGCCAATAATAACTTAAAAGCACTAATCCATTTAAACGATCCTATTTAGAGAAGAGTTTACTTAAAAAAAATTAAATAATTATAATATACTTCTTTCGTGCTATTTCTGAGATAGATCTTTACTCTTTTTAAACTTGAAAAAGTTCTTTCCGGCATGGCATTGTGCACAACATTTTTAAGAAAATAAATATATTTGGAAAAATTATAGGGTCACAATGCTTAATAACATCTAATGCATTTGATTTCAACACTTCATCAGTACCAACTGCTACACACTTGCCCTTTTGTTTCCAAATTTGTAGCTCGCAGATTATCATAGTAATATCAATTTTTTGTAGATAAAAACAAACCAGTCTCAAAATCTGTATCATCTGAATTTGTGTCATCAGTTACATCAGTTGTCAAAAAAATAGTTTGATTAAATTATTACATTTCTAACTAAAAAATTTTTGAAAATAGTTGACAACTATATTTTGTTCCGTGTGCTCTGGTGTCATTTGTACAACGGTCAGTTAAAATGTTTTTATATGTGCTAATTTATATTATTTACGCCACTGCAACAAAAAATATCGAACATCTACAAAAAATAATCGATATATTCTCTAACATTCTTTATTATACAAAATATTCTTTTATCTTGAAATATTCCCAAATGTGCAAAAACAAACTTTTGCCATAACTCACCTGTTTCATGATTTGTAAAGATTTCAAACCCTCATTTGACTGCATAGACTCAAAAAAAATATGCAAAAGAATATAATTCCCCTACATATCACACACTCTATTATTGTTATATTACCTAAATTTATTACACGACTGTTAATGAGCTGCAATTTCTTATTTTAGGTAGGAAATATTGTTAATTATAAAACCAATGATCTAATTGAAAAGGTAAAAAGTTAATATTAATAAATAATATTTAAAAAACTATGTTAATAATATTTTTTATTGTTTATTTACTTATTAGTTATTAGGTACTTAAAATTATATTAAACTGATTTTGTTTTATACATTTGTATTTATTGTTAAATAACTATGCTGTACTATTTGGGTACTATGGTTGATAAATGCATAAAAAAATTCATTCAACAATTTCATGTCATACCTACTTTATAGACGAATCAATATATTAATATAATATTGTTAATTTAATATATAAATTATATATTTTTGTTAATAAACCTTACAACTTATACAGCAATTTTTTACCACAGAAACCTACCTGAAGTCCTGTAATGTATTATAGGTATATAAAATAATTTGACGTGAACAAATATTAAAATATCATAATTCATAGTAATACCCAAGGCTGGGCAAGTTAACGATTTTTTTTAACTTGTCAACTTAGTGTAAAGTTAAAATTTGCTAATTTGTAAAATTAAAAAATTCCAGAAACATAATATGGTTTATTAGATAGTTTTTCTTTACGCTCGAAAAAATTACTGGGGAAATTTAAAATGATACATCAAAGCAAAAACCCATTTAAAAATTTGCATTATTCTTCGGACGAAAATTAACTTAATTTAGATACTTTTAAAATAGAATTAACTTGAAGTTAACACGTTAATCTTGAAAAAAAAGTAACGATTTAATTAACTTAATTTTAACTTTTAACTCGTTAATGCCCAGCCTTACCAAATACCTATGTTTTGTTTTACAAAATTATTTGTTGATGTTAATTGTATTTTTGTACTGATAAGCATAATACCTATAGGACGTATTCCGTGTTCGTGTGATGTGATGTGAAGAAGTTTTTTCAAAGAACTTGAACTTTGTTACGGTCAAAAGGTCAAAATGAGACAGCATTATACTAAGAATATTATTCAGTATTCTCATCAAATTAAACAGCGAATTTTTTCATTTTTAACAATTAAAATATTATTTATTCCCATATATTTAGATAACATATTACAATATAGCGTACTATATTATGTTTAATGTTGTTTGCATTTAAATATCACTATCGGAGTATGAAAATGGGTAGGTATAGGTAGGTATTGTAAATTCATAATATTAAAGTAATTTTCAGTCGTAATATTTGTTTTTTATTTAAAAAAACGACACGATGAATTCAGACTAACATTAACAAATATGAAAAGTTGTGACAGTACAAAACATTAACAAGTAGACAAGTAGTATACATATATTATATAATATATAAAACGAAGTATTCAATTATTACGAACAACTAACTAGTGCAGTTCCGTGCGACATGACGCAAATCGATGGTAGTAATCGATTCAATATTTCTTGTATTCGCTGCTGCCTGAATAGCTTGACGACGGTGGTCCATACGAGGAACTGATGCCGGATGACGAGCTGTATCCGCTACCGGACTGGACACCGGAGTAATCGGACGAACTCAGGGAAGCCGAAGAGTATGATTGAGCGGGTGCGCTGTAAGACGCGGAAGAGTAAGATGGTGCGGGCGCGCTGTACGATGCGGAAGAGTAAGATGGTGCGGGCGCGCTGTACGAAGCTGAAGAGTAAGATGGTGCGGGTGCGCTGTACGATGCAGAAGAGTAAGATGGTGCGGGTGCGCTGTACGAAGCTGAAGAGTAAGATGGTGCGGCGGCGCTGTACGATGCGGAAGAGTAAGATGGTGCGGCGGCGCTGTACGATGCGGAGGAGTAAGATGGTGCGGCGGCGCTGTACGATGCTGAAGCGTAAGATGGTGCGGCATAAGATTCCGACGCGTAAGCTGGTGCGGATGCGTAGCTGACGGCTGGGGCTGGAGCGGCGACGGCATACGAGACAGGTGCTGGAGCGGCGACGGCATACGAGACAGGGGCTGGAGCGGCGACGGCATACGAGACAGGAGCTGGAGCGACGACTGGGGTCGGGACGGAGTATGGGACAGCTTGTTGGATTTCTACTGGGTACGGCTGTGGCACTGGGTATGGCACTGGTCTGCTAACGGAGACTGGAACTGGGTGGGGCACGCTGACTGGGACAGCCCTGGGAACATCGACTGGGTATGGCCTGTTCACAGTGACGGGCACTGGGTGAGGTACGCTGACTGGGACGGCTCTGGGTACGGACACCGGCACGGGTTGTGCGACTGGTACGGGGACGTGACGGGTCACTGGAACGGCATATGGCTGTGGTACGGACACGGACACGATCTGGTTGGAAGTGCTGACTCTAGTTGGCACGGCAGACGCAGCTGAGATACCATAACCGTAAGACGGTGCAGCTACTCCATAACCGGAAGAGGCGGCGTAACCAAGACCAGCCAAGGAAGAGTATCCGAGTCCAGCGGAGGAAGCGTACCCGAGTCCAGCTGAGGAAGCGTACCCGAGACCGATCGGGGCGGAGTAACCGTGACCAGCGAAGGAAGAGTAACCAAGACTAGCCGGGGCGGCGTATCCGTAACTTGAGGGAGCGGCGTATGCGTGACTGATGGGGGCGGCGAGGCCGATGCCCGGTGAGTATGAAGGCAGGCCGGAGCCGTATCCGTATGATGACGAGCCGGAGTATCCGGACAGGCCGGAGAGTCCGTACGACGATCCTGAAAGGCCTACGCTTCTCTTGTCGGTCTGTTTGTTATCGGTCTTTGCATCCTCAGCGGCGACACAGTGAGCTATTAAAGCCAAACCGACAACACAAGCCTGGAAAAAAAATTTTGTTTAATGAATTTGTAGGCGATACCTAGCGATGATTCACAAAAACCAAACGTATTACGAATCGATATCAAAAACAAATTATATTAAACTAGTTATCAACTGCGAAATATTTGTAATTGTAAATGTAATACGATTCTATTTTACTAAGTTATTTTGCGTGGTGCACAACTTACCTTGAAGAATTTCATGATGATGATGGTTATGATGGTATCGGTATGATTGTCACTGATACAACTGATGCCAAACACTTGCTCGCTGGGCTTTTTATAATCCTGCCAAGATACCGGTATTGTTTTTTTTTTGCTTTACACTCCCCTCTGACTTAGTTATCGACCGTAATCATCCAAATGACACTTTCTCCGCGACAAGAATTATACGCGCTCTTAGTTACGTCATGGCGGGGTGGTCAGTTTAGAACAGGACCAGTTTTCGCGTTTATAGTCATCGCATCTCGAAGATGTCACCCGGCTGTATCCGAAATTGTGTAACCGATTTATTTCAATGTAGATATTCGTATAATGTATACGTACTCAGTACGTTGTCCGACGAGTTTGGCAACAATTTCACATTTTTTTTTCAAACCTAAATCGGAAATCCGTTTATATTTATATTATCTTAACTTGAATATGAAATTACTATGATCACTGTTCAGACGTTTTAATGTTATAAGCCGAGTAAAACATTATATGTTATTATTGATACAATACAATGATTTTAGAAACAAATAACTAAATTCGAATCACCTAATAAATGCCTATACAAAGATTTTAGTTTTATTTTTAACACTACCAAATGGCAAATTCGTATATATTCACCTATATTAACACTTTTTGAGAAATGAGTGTTGAGCTTTAAAAGAATCACTCTTTATATATACTAAATAAGACAATTATAATATTTTTTTGAACTTGTATTCGCTATTCATAAACAGTAATTAAACTAAAGTATATTATTTATCATTGAATAAAAAGACAATCTAATCATATTTTCGATTAATCGATTTTCTTATGGATTTAAAGTTTTAAAAAAATAGTTTTGTTCATAATATATAAACTAAAATTAAATGTTAATTAAAACAAAATGTTCTTTAGAATTCTTTTGAGGTTGACTAGCATATTGTACAGCTCATTTTATATAATTATTATAAATTATAATATGCCTATATAATATTTAATAAAAAACTCATAAACTCCTTTAATTTTTTTAAGATATGTAGTATATTAATACGTATTATAATAATACTTCAAATAAATGTACATAGGTACTAAATACATCAGCGTATAAACATATCAATGTTATAGATATAAAATTAAATATGGTATAATATATTATAGAGATATACCTTCTTAGTTGAAAGATTAATCTACAGTATATCTTAAGGCGATTGGAGCACACCGTATTTTTTGTAGTTTTAGACCAATAAGCGGAAGATTATTTTATGTACTAACCGATATCCGATTATTATTTTAAAAATACTTATCAACTCATCATCCCCTTTTCTAGGTTATGTAGAAAAAAGATTTTTGATTTTTGTATTCAATAAGGCTTAAAAAATATGTTAACTTTCTAAAAAATTATGAAAGTACTTTTATTTTATATAGGTATATACACTTACATTCAGTTTTAAAACATCAATATTATTTTTCCTATATAACCTAGTAAAAAATTTATCGAATATAGACATATTTTCAAAATTTACATCGAGTCATAGGAAGTAACTAAATAAATCTTTGTCTTATAGCTATTTTGTACCGATTTTAAAAACGGAAAAATGTAAAAACTTAATTTGGTGACCTGTGCATGCGTGTGCTTGTGTGGGACTGTTCTTAGAATCGTAGACGACATGCTACCATTGTCATTATGCATTATAGCCTAATGATCGATAAGGACACACCAATGTTCATTCCCTACTCACACAATGACACCGTTCAAATATACATGTAATATAAACTGCCTAAATATTACTCCTTAAAATATGCTATGCTAAAATTAATTTATTTTATGGCGAAAAATCTGAAAAGAAAATTCTGTAATTAAAATAACACATTCCAAATAGGTACACCTACTTCTAAGTTGAATCTTTTAAATATTAAGTCCTTATAGTTAAAAATATGAATAGCCGATAGGTAGGTATATATTATAATTTATAACTTAGGTAACATTTTAATATCGTACTTAATTATTTAACATTTATGTAAGCACGAAAATAAAATAAAAATTTCTTATTATAATATATATATTAAATATATCATAATTTACATAATTTATATAATACTTACGACATCTACTCATCTCATATACCTCACTATATATATAGATGTAACTATGTAAGAACATATCACATAGGTTATTTGTCTACAAATAATTGTCCAGGAACTAGGTACGTAAAATATAAAATTGTCACACAAGACGTCAAGACGTACTTATGCAACTTGTATGAATTGAAACACAATTTCAAATTTATTCTACTGTATAAATTGTAATAACTTCATAATTATTAATAATTATGATACAATAATGCATAAACTTCATTTTAAGTATTCACCAAATATATTGATGGATAATTTATTATTAGGCATGTACCTACATATTATACGGTTTTAATACAAGTATTTTATACCTAAATTTTAACCTATTTTGTACCTATGTGTTAGTACCTATACGTATCCAAAACATTTATATAACCATAGTTCCTAATTCAATCATTTGAATTGTTATTATTGTTATTACTTTTTAGTATAATATATTATTATTTTATTACACATAATATATATCGTAATAGTCGACGATTTCTATGGCATTGCTATAGTCGAAACAATCAAGTTCTAGTGATTCCAGTCAGAAAGATCCAGTAGGTATACAAACAGCAAAAGTATTTTTAATTTGTATTTCCTGTCTGTTGACTTAGACATAAAATAATATTTTATAAAAACTAGAGAGTGGACTCGCATAAACTGATACGACGTGATATAAGTTATAATGATATACATGCGCACAACTATTTACAAATATGTAGCAAAATTAACACAAGTTCAACAGATTGTAACCAAAAAAATCTGAAAAAAATACTCATAACATTTGTTTTATAGATGTTATAAATTAATATTGGACGCAATTAGATATTTTAAAGAAAAATAACGATTACCTATTGCGTTACTATAATAGCATTGAGTAGGGCTGACGGTATTGAAGATAATTTTCGGTATTACGGTATTGATTTCAATACTGGTTTGAAACGGTATACCGAAAAACCGAAATGATTCGGTATACCTAAATACCGATATGTTACGGTATACCGAAATAATAAATAAAATCTAACTAGTATCGATATTTTTTACATTTATCGTTTCACATTATGTACTTTATTATATACTATAATATATAATATTATAATCTATATAATCATTGCCATTGAAAACAGCACTAAAACCGTTCATTCGGTTTTTACGGTATAGGTACCGTTTACCAAAATAATTTTACCGGTATACCGAAAATACTATCAGCCCTAGCATTGAGTATATATCGTACAATATAGCTAATAGTAAAATAAATTACTTTTATAGCAATATCAAAATTATACAATTATAAACTTAGTGATATATGTTATAGCCTATATATATATTATGACCTAAATGCTGCACATTGGCCGTCTTCGTTCAGAATTGTTTTTCGTATGCAATGATTTATCATTGAACTCAAATTTAATACATACCTTACACTATTACAGTGACTTACTTCTCAATGATGAGGTACACTCGACACCTACTGTATAGCAGAACGATTACCTACTTTCCCCCATTTTAAAATGTAATATATATGTTTTAATCTTAAGGTCGGTAGGTAGGTATAGCTAGGTTGTTTTTACTTTTCTTCCAATGCCTGAATGCTGTTACAGTTGCCATGTTCGATGGATGTATATAAAGTGCCTACTTAGCGTACTTAATATATTTTAATATTTTTTTTAATTGGACGCGTATAATCCCGCGGGCATGCAAGCTGTTACGACTTATTTTGGCTAATATTATTCCTAAGCTGGTGAGGCACGCAAAACTTATAAATATACTTATACTTAGTCCATAATATGCCACCATATTCCTCATTAGGAACACCGAGTGAAATAGAGTTAGTAACAAAATATCTACGTTTT
The DNA here is from genome assembly GCF_019925205.1 of Metopolophium dirhodum. Classification (NCBI taxonomy): domain Eukaryota; kingdom Metazoa; phylum Arthropoda; class Insecta; order Hemiptera; family Aphididae; genus Metopolophium; species Metopolophium dirhodum. Next base: position 33,365,002 of record NC_083567.1, on the reverse strand, counting down.
CGATTTGTAACAAGACCTTATGTATATCAATATTTTTTAGTCAGAAGTAGTAGTTATACTCCAACTGAGTAGATTCATGTTTCGTCAGAAACTCATAACTGCAGTCTTTGCCAAATGCCTCGCCACCTAGGTATACCTATATATTAGTATATTATATCAGCTTATACTTACCTAAATAAATATTGCAAATTATAATTTATTACATATATTTATGTTATATGCAATCTTATTCAAAATATGATAATTTTTATTTATAGAAAGATATAATACAGATGGGTTATTGTATATTTTCTTCATGAAAGAAACACATATTTTTTTTTCAAATTGTATTAATAAATTGCTTCAATAAATATTAATAGGTGTAAGTCACTGACCACTGTCGTGTATATGAATGGGTATTTCGTATATACTGTATGCTATATCCCATCTCTTAAAAAAATCTAGATATAGGTAATCAAACGTATTTGTAGATTAAACAATATATTTTTAGCATTATTTATTCATATTTTCTCATATCTATACCGTATTCAACATGTTTAGGAAGTTATACACCAGTATGGTATCACAGCTCAAATAATTTTTCAAGTGTAATAATTTATCTTTGATTTTGTATTTTTAAAAAACTTCGTTCATGCTGTAACCCATTGGGCATTCACGAGTCGTATATCTTTTTAAAATACAAAACAAAACAAAATATACAATATATAATATTATGATGTTTATGATCTAAAGAAGAACTGTGCCTAAAGCCCTAAAACCACTTCATACCTAGTTGTTTCATTTGCACTGACAGCATTCGGAGTGTTTCATAATAGTATTTCGTTTTACATTATGTGATAAAGCAGTTTATATGAAATTCCTACCTAATGTTCGAATATTGGCGAGTCTTAAAAAAATTATCAATACGGTGGACACTGAACGATGGTATTCACATTACACATAGCCACATAGGTGCCTACCTATTATAACTTAAAAGCTATCGATAGTCCACATTATATTATTTCATTTTATAGGCACCTACCTAATCCTATAATGTGCTCATCAGTCATCATTAAGCACTATATATACGACTGTCGGAGCGTCCATAACTGTCGTTATCGTAATACCTATGTATTGGGTTTTAGCATTATAGTTTATTACAATTTATAATATTGGTATTTACTATTTAATATCATCAATGTTATGAGGTGTTTGCAGGTAGTACCGAATGGGCAATGGTGAATTTATTATATTTTAGCATTTTACAATCATACTAGTTTGCGGTGCAGGTTGTCGTCTTATGCGCTTCTGCTCGGTACGGATGTCGGCGAAGTTGTTTCCACATTATGATGTAATCTCAAGGATTCCCAAGAATATGTTACATATGATATTAGATTTTGCTTCTATTTTAGCACTGTATTTTAATTTATAATAAATTATGTAATATTATATCGATTCGTTCTGTTGTAATTTCTAAAACCACTCTAACTCAATTCCATTTCATCTCCAAACACGTGACTACTGGGACCCGTCACGTTTTTTGTCTAACCGCAGTGAATCGTATATAAACACAGTTTTATTTTGAAAGTTTCGTGTTTGTTATTAATTCCCAGAAAATATTGATTTTTCATAAAAAATAAATAAATAAACAAAATCAAGTAAAAATAATTTTTTGTAGTTAAATTATTTCATACTTTTTAAAACCATTCAAATTAATTAAATTATTTTTTTTTAATAACGTTGGTGGAAACTTAATTACTTATTACTTTATTAAAATATACTATTTTCAAAGAATTTTTAAATAACTGATATGTGCGATGCGCCTCGCTGTGTCAGCTATTTTGCCTGTCTACATAATGCACTACTGTTTTTCTTAGTAATTAATTACATCTAATACAAATCTTATACAAATATATTATGTGAAATTAAAATGTAAACTAAATAATTATTCAATATTTTCCGTCTTACGAGGGACGAGAAACAAAATCTGGATACATTTTGTGTGTATGTCATACATTATATTGTATAGTCTGATTTCCCTTTAATATTTAATTTATTAAAATTCTGATTTATGGAATTTTTAAATTAATTAAATTACCATATTTTCAATTATTTAGATTTTTATATCACTTAAGGATTGTACTACCGTCCTGTGGTGATACAATTATACAAACTTCTTTTTTTCTAATGAGAACCAACATTATAAACTGTAAATTGCTAAGTAAATGATTTCTTTTAAACATTTGATGTTTTCATGTGATGTTACTAAAGTCTAAAACTAAATTCGAACTAGTAGTTTCTGATTTATTTAAATCTACCTATATAAGTACTATAAATAACAGTCCAAAAATGGGTTTATACAAATATAAAAAAGATTTAATCTTAGATCTATTTCTTAATTATTCATGAACAATTTTCACTAATTTATTGTAAAATATACAAACCATTATATAGCCCTAATATCTTCCTAAATCATTACCATAGACATATTAAAAAGTAAAAACTAAGAAACTACTAGTTCGAATTAAATTTAGATAGACACGTCAACATTTTCAAAAAAGCCATTCTGGTTAAAAATATAAAGTAAAAATGAGAAATTCTCATTTGAAACACACCTTGGTTTAAAAAATCTATTTATTTTTAAGTAGATTTAGAATTTAAAAATCAGAATTTGAATAAATTCATTATTCAAATTTAAAGGAAAGTTTTAAAATATAGGGGTGAGCATGCTTGGTTAATCATGCATTGGTTAATCGTCCTGTATATCAATATAATATAATTTTCAAACAAAGTTTATAAACTTCTTGAATATTAAACATTTAAAGCAACGATACACCATACACCTATACAACTATACACGTCTATGCATTGTGTAAAAAATAATTTATAGAAAATGATTTGGGTAATAAATTAGTTCGATACTATTTTTGACAAATTTATTTTGTACATCAATCAATTCATAAATTCATCTGGTTATAATTTTCTTATCCTTTATATGTTGAGTATTATAATATTTTAAGGTAAATAATAGTCATTAGTAAATAAATTTGATAATTCAGACGACTTTTTTACTATTGCCACAGAGGCATTATCGTTTTAAAGTATGCGTTTAGTGAAAGCGTAACTGTTAATGAGATGTATTGAAAAAATTCACAGAATTAAAGTAGCAAAAAGTGATGCCCTTCACAATTTATTATATTTTAAGATTATTAATATAATAATAGTTTACAGTGTATTACAACTTATTTTCTTCTTAACTTTAAAGGTAATAATAAGTGTAGGTACCTACCTACTTGGATATAATAGGTACCTATATTTTATTATTATATACTGAAATTAACGTCTAAGTAAATTTAAATATCACTTTCTATATTATTAAAAAAGAAAGATTTTTGTTTATTTATGAAAACCTAATTTGATTATACATATATTAACAGAACTGAATTCAAATATTCAATATACCTAGATATGCTCAATATGTGTGTACACTGTTCGATAATATATTATAATATTAATATTGCTACCTATACCATAAGAACATCGTATTAAAAATAAATTTATTAAAACAATTTTCTATTTATAAGTTAATATTTTAGATATATATTTTAATACATAGAATACATAAAATATAAATTAGATATTGCAGTATTGAAATAAAAACGATTAACTAAATAATTTATCAATATTTAAATCTGGAAAGTAAAGACTAATAATTCTACTTAATATTAATCTGCAATAGCGGCTGTGAAATTAGTCATTTTGAATACCGATCGATTTTACTAAAAAATAAGTGAAATCAAGCTATGGATTTACATATACCAAATAATTGAATAATTTATTATATTTTATTTTGAAAATTTTTAGGTAGGTATCTATTTTTTAGACATTATAGTTTTGTGTTTATTATTTCATGCGTTGGTATAGGTATATAATATATATTATGTGCGTATATCATAATTATAATATTATATGCATGTTTTTCAAATAGACATTTTAAATAAACTATGCAATAATGTTCTGTTTAATATTAAATTATATCAATAATAGGTAAACTACGATTGATATTTACCTGATATTTATTATTTTTGCACATATGTACATTTTTTTAAGTACCTACTCGTTAATTTTTTTTTTAATAGGTATATATGAATATTAAAGGGATTGTATATTTATATAATTTTAAAATTCTATTACATTTTGAGTAAATCATTATTTTATCTATTTATTTATAAACGCCAATTTTATGATCACATTTGAAATTTAATATATTAATATGTAGTAAATGTTTATAACACACGGTAAAACAGAACATAATATAGAAAATACAACTCAATATAAACATAATAGTAACATAGTGATATAGTACAGCAAACTTATAAGTTATAACTAATACATTTATTAAATATTAAAATTAAAATTAACATTGTTTAGTTTACGGAGCATTCTATATGTAAGGGGTGATTGTATCCATAGAATGTGACGGATGTGTTGTGGGTTGGTATTATATTCATATATTAATTATAAACATTAAAATAAGCGGTGGAATCCAGTATTTATATAGATTACAGGTATACTTACAATGTAATTGTATTTAGTCAGAAAAGAACCTACCTATTTCTACAAACAATGTTGGATACCAATGAAATTGATATTTTGTATGTTAAATACTTAAATGTCTTGTGTATCAAGACGTATTATCAACCGAAAGTATAGTTTACACAGCCTGATAGAAGATTATCATTTATAATATTATTATACTTACTTTCATCGCATCATAATTATACTTATAGATAATATTAATATTAAATATTTGCGTAAGAATAAACAGTTAACATATCTCAGAAATAAAATATCTGACAGTAGTCCTTGTATTCCGGTCGTTGGCTGCTTCTATGTAGGTACTAATTTCCAAGGCTGGGCAAGTTAATGGGGTTTTTTAACTTAGTTAAGTTAAGTTAATATGCACCAATAACAAAAAGTTAAAAGTTAAAAGTTAATTTAACTATAGGTTAACTCAGTTAAGTTAAAAGTTAGTACACACTTTTTGTTAAATTTTTATTAAGTTAAAAAAAAGTTAATTTGTTTATACAACGCTAGCGGACTTAATTTTTTTCCAACCCAAGACTAAATTATAGGATATAATGTTAATACTTCATACAGTATTTCCATATTTCCAAGTTAGATTCAAATGATATACATTTTGAACTTTAAACAGTTTACGATACATATTTTTGACATGAAAACGAAATAGACTGAAATAGTGAAATATTATAAAATTAAAAACAAAATAAATTAACTTGACTTACTTCTTAAAATGAAAAATTAACTCGTTAATTTCACGTTAATTAAGAAAGAAATTTAGTAAGTTAACAGTTAAGTTAATGAAAAGCCAAAAGTACTGTTACGTCTGTTGTAACGTCTGTTCACCGTGAGTCAATTTATCACAAGTCAATTCATTGTTTAGGCCAATAAATAAATATTCACAACGTTATTTATATTAAATTTGGTACAAATTCGTCGATTTATCACGTATTATCGTGATATTATATTATTGTCTTAGACTATAAATTATAGGTCGTATAGGAACAATCGGGGTTGAATGTATGGGGACCTAGAATTATGTCTACTGAAGTGGCCCGTGTAAGGCTTTTCCCATTCAAGTTTCTGGAAGCAGAATTAAAAGGATTCAAAGATGCTATTCGTATCTAAACTGTTAAACAAGCACAAAAAATAGATAAACTGCGTATACATTGTACTAAAGTTATAAATACCGTATACTTAAGCGCTAAAATAATACATGCATTTTTACAGTAAATTTGTAAGTTTGACTCGTGTGTCTTTTTTATTTTGTGCGTGCGTAAACGACAAGTACCTACTTATTTGAAATAATCCTTTGATTTTCAACGTCAGTAACTTTTCTGGTGGGAAAGTGAATCTATAGTTGGTTAGGTTAGGTTAGGTAGAGGTCAAATATGAAAATTCCCAGTAGTTTTTAAAAACATCGTGGAAAACAAAAAAAAAAACGAGGAAAACCGAGAATTTTTATGCAATACTATGTGAGCCACACATACTATTTTTTGTCACGCATCCGCGTTTATTGATCACGCCATCACGGCAAAGGTAATATTCGGGCTAGGATCTATGCAACAACCAGACTATTCTACGTAAACAATATTTCATGAAAGAAACGACTTGGTTTTATTTATTTAAAGCGTCGTGCATGTAGGTTATAATATGCAGTAATCTGGGATCTATGCAACAACCAAATTATTATATGAAAACAATTTCACGAAAGAAAAATGTTTACGCGTCGTGCAAGGAGGTTATAATAATATTATGAATATAAGATATAACCAAAAGTGTATGTTTTATGAGGACCGTAGTTTAGATTTTAGTGTCTGTTTGTTCAGAGAATACGCGTGATACAGAGCTCAGTACTCTTGGGGAATTCCACTTTACCGCCCGGTACTTTTGGGGATTCCCACTAAACCGCCCGCTGGACGGAAAAACGTCGCTTTTCAACGCTTCAACCGTCATCGAAAACTGAACTTTCGGTGCAGGCGTGACAAAAAATTAGCTTTATACAAAATATATTTTTGTTTTTAGTGTGTTATATTTCCAAATATAAATGTCCACCGGATGTTTATATTAGCATTTTCTGTACAATATAAAATGTTTAACATATTTTGACTCGTTTTGAGCTATTTATAGGTTTGTATAAGTTTTTTTTTTTAATTATGTTCGATAAAAATTTTTTCCCTCAGTCAAAAAATTGAAAATTCAATACAAGGTTCCACAAGTTTTTGCTAGTGGAAATTAAAAAAAATTGATCGTAAATTTTTTTGAGCGTCAGAAGTTCAAATTTTTACAACATTGGATATTGCTTAGATTTCTCATCCAACAATTTTCTTATTTTCTTATAACTCAAAAACGAATGACCACCATATAGTAACTTGAAATTTCCACCGTATATTATTACCACCGTCCACCGTATACTAGCATTTTTTATACACAGTCTAATTTTCAAAATATTTTCACTAATTTTGAGCTATTTATATAGACATAAAAAATTAATAAAATTAAAAAAAAATTTTTCTGTAAATATTAATGCATTTTTTTCTATTCAGATCTAAGTTTTGAAAATTTAATACAAGATTTCATATAATTTTTTATAATAGTGGTTAAAAAATATTTAGGAGATGCATAACCATTATTTTTTTTATAAGCATTTTAAGTTAAAATGTTGACAAAATTCATCAGTCACGAGAATTCGTCAATTTTTTAGTAGAGACAATCTGAAAACACCGAAAGATATTACAGGGATGGTTCAAAGAAAATATTAATATCCACAATATTTTTCTTTCTGGCGAAAACTTTATTCAAATTTTACAAATAAAAATCAATCTTTCTGAAGCCATTCGTGGTGTTTATAAAATAACATTATAGTATTAAAATTATAATTTATTACTTATAATGTATTATATTATAATATAAGATATAACCTATATACATATTAAAATTGGTATAAAAGGCGATTAATTACAAACGGTTATTGATACACGACGACGGAGAGTCGTGGATGGTTGAACTTATATAATATAAAATATAAATTATAATAATAATATTGTGCAGCGTACAAAAACGCTATCAATGGTGGATTGCGTAGCTGCTGCTGTAACCGAAACCATGGTCGTGACCGAAGTCGTATGTACCGTATCCATGCCCGTGGTGTTCTTTGACGTAGACGGGCACGTGCTGTTGCACGTACACTGGGTAGGGCACATGGTGAGCGACCGGGATCTTGACCGGCACCTTGACCGGGTATGGCACTGGGCGGTCGACGGGCACCGGGACGTGTTTCTCGATGTGCACGGGGTATGGCACTGGTTTCTCAACGGTCACTGGGTACGGCACGTGTTTCTCGACCGGAACGATGATCGGCCGGTCAACGATGACCGGCACCTCTTTGGTGACGTGCACAGCACTGACGTGTCCGTAGCTGTGGTCGGCGCCCAGCAGACCGTAGTTGGACAGACCGTCCCACTCACTGTGTCCACCGTATCCATAGCCCAAGCCCCAGAGGCCTCGTTTGCCCTGCTTCTTTTCCGCAGGCTTCTCATCGGCGGCGGGGGCGGTGGCCTTCACGGCGTCGGCGCAGACTAAGGCCGCGCCAACACTCACCAACAACAACATCGACATCTGTGACAGAATAATCAACACAAACAATCCATCACAACATTTTTCACGAATTTATACAATATAATAATATATTAATATTATTCGCATAGTTATACCACCCCACTGCAGTATAAAATACTAACATTGTCTAACCTATATGAGGCACAGTAGTTCATACCCCGCCTCCCCCCCCCAAAATACAAACAACTTTATGATAAAATTGAACTATTAAAGTTGAGGCTGTTATGGAATTCGATAAAAAAAAAAAATGTGGGCAAGTGGGTACCGCACTGTTGTACAGTATATAATATATGTGCCTAAAGAGGGTCACTATAATGGATGTGCCAAATTTGAATTCAATGATAGGTAATATAAAATCATTGTATACGATAAAAACGATTCTGAGCGAAGACGGAATATTATGTAAGCCTATATAACTGAGTACATTTTATGATATTGTTATTCAAGTAGATTATTTTACTATTAGACATCATTAGTCATACAGTAGGTTGAATTAATTTTTAACAAAACAATTGCATTTGAAAATGTTATTGTGTGTATATAATATAATGATATAATTTAAAAATGTCAAGTAAGTATACCGACAAATAACATTTTTAAATTATACCAAAATAACTAATCCATTGTTCTTGTTAAATATCTGATTTCATCTAAATTTGAAATTGAAAAAAAATGTGAAAAAATAATATGCATAATAATATGTATCTTTAATATTTTTCAACTACTGCTATTATAACAATTTACACAAAATAAAATTTCAAACTTTTTGACGCAATAAAAACATTTTTTTGACAGACAAAAAACTAAAAAGATTTCAAATGCCTATAAATAGCTCAAAAACAGTGAAAGTATATTTAAAATTATACCATGTATAGAAAAATCTAAAATAAATATTTTGTGAAAATTTAAATTATCTATGGTTATTTGTTTATGAATTAAAACAAAATAAGAAAATCGTTCGATTTAATTTAATTTAAATTACGGGTTAATATCCAGTATCGAACAAATTTGGATTTCAAATGCTCATCAAAATTAATTTAACTTTCGGTAAACTTTATTTTTTTCTTGTTAAATGTATAGGAAATCTTGTGAGAAATATTTTATTCAATTTTAAAATAATATAAAATATATGGTAAATTTACGCTCAACTTTTTCTTACATTACACTAAGAACAAGTTATAAAGAACCTTGCATTCGATTTCCAAGTATTTTAACCGAGTGAAATAATTTTAAAAAAACTAATAAAAATCTTAATTTTTATGCCTATATAAATAGTTCAAAAAGAATCAAAATATATTGAAAATTTTTGAAAATTTTATAACGTTTAGAAAATAATAAAATAAACATTCGAAGAAACTTTCAAGCATAGAAACGATATAATTATACAAAAATATATCTCACGAATATTTTGTACAGTATACAGAATTATTGACATTTTTGTCTAAGTGCGTGTTTGGTATTATTTACGAAGTTCCTGAGCCTACGGTTATGATATTATCACATTGTAACAGCTCTAGTCTTAACTCGTACATTTTTTTTTTACGTATAATGTAACGTATTCTGTTTTTCTTGGTTAAAAAAAAAAAAAAAAACTTATAATAATATAACACGAGCAACCGCGGTAAAGCAGGAGACGCGTATATAGATACTCACCCAGAACTGCTGCATGTTCGCGCCTTGTGGGTCTACACACGAAACCACCGTGGACACAATTATTGCAATGTCGTGTGCTTCAGGTGTACCTCGCACTGGCCGCGGTCGGACTTGTGTGGTCCAGATCGGTCGGGCAATATCCATTTTATACGGACACGCCGAGGCCTCGAAAACGGCAAACGGCGCGGCCGGGTGGGGGGGGATGCGACGTGGTGCGCATGATATTATACACCGTGCTCCGTGTGCCCACGACATGTTGTGTACACCTCCGGCCGTGGCGGTGCTGCGCACAGTCCAAGGGACATTTCCCAACACGCGCGCGGGGCCGTTCACCGCCCGCTCCCGCGGGTTGACCTCTGCCGCGGCGCTTCGGTCTCTTCCAGCGCGCGGCCCCGGCTGTGTTACTAATTCACGGTTCGCCCGGATTGCATCACCGCCCTCAGACGCACACGATATCACGCCCGTGCTATTATTGTCGTTACCGTCCTATTATACGTTATCATAATATATATATATAGGTATATAGGTGGGTTACACACTGCAAGCTGCAACACGTTACTATATGGAAAAATATACATGCGCACGCATTCCAGTATATGGTCCGACACCGCTGCTGCATGTACCTACATTATGAATGTATAGAGATACCCGTATACGGCGATCAGACATTGAGCGTGGCTGGTAGTAACATCATTTTTCTTAGCGGCGATATCGACTGTTCGGCGTTGGCCCGCGGTGCATCCGTCGACGGAAAATTAATACTGACCGAAACAAAACACTGCAATGGTTTTGGCCACGTCTTCGGGACTCCATGTTTTGATGGTATTTTCGAAACCTACGACCATTTTTATTAAGACGTTATCATGATATTATACACGTCTCGTGTGCGTCATAATAAATAACAATGCATAAGTACCTATATCGTGACACATATTACATTGTATTCAGCCAAATCCCCACAATTATACCCGCGTGTCCATAGACATCTTGACCACGATTTCTGCACGGTGCACGATATGAAAAATATCAAACATTTAGAAAAACTGTAATTTAAAATTGACTCAATTGTTCGTCGACAAGTAGTGTGACATGATATTACGTACCTATTTCATAAAACCCATTAAAACAGCACACGCATGCGCAAAACGCAATCATATAGATGTTAAACATATCATATTACAATTTTTTTTTTTGTATAAACACTATGCTAAAAGAATATATATATGTTATTTAACTTCCTCTCATACTGGTAAATCTGATAATAGTCAATTGACTTAATAATTGCCAGATCGCCACGATCAGATACTATAAGTCATCAGCTTATTGCAGTTATTATCTGGGCTATATTATGCGCAACTATACCAATATTTTTGAGGGTATACAAATCGTAAAGAATTCCTAAATCCCCAAACGCTTTACATTGTATATATATTAACAATAATTTCAAATGTATATTTATGTAATGTATTTTAATATGAGTGAAACAGTTTAGTACAGCTTTATAAGAATATATATTAATTAATATAATATTATTTTAACATGATTTTTCTGTCTATTAAATTACATTAATTTAAATTAGATACTGCTAGTTCAGGACGACGTGGTTAGATCACCCAAATCAATAATGCCATTACAATTATTTTGTAATCAGTTGAAGGACTTTTTAAATCGAGCTGTTTTGAACTAGAAACAGAACAACTTTAAACTGGAAGACCTAGATCGTCAATTTCTGAAGTATTTTTTTGTTTTTAAAAATACTATACCTAGGTACTGTACTACTGTATAGGACATAGGTTTTATTATTTGTTTAATACTATCAATTACTATAAAATATATAGGTAATAGATGATATTGGTAGTACCTATCTAATATAAACGCGGAAATATTACATTTTCATTAAAAACTATTACAATATTTTTGAGCTGCACAATTAACTGTTTACTTGTGTTATAATAAATTGTATTATATAAATTGTAAGAACAAGGAAACAATGTTAACTCGCTTGCCTGTCAAAGTTATTTCGTCAATATATAATACAATATTATTATGGTTATTTTGCCACAAATAACTACGCATCTGTGACAGTGTGAGTTTGACCTGTTCTATACAACATTAAATAAGCTAAAGATTATTTCATAATAATATGTTATAGCTGGGTTCATATAATTACTATAGCGAGGTATACCTATTATATTCCTTAATATACAGTATACAGATATAGTGATATGATTTATTTCAAAACATAATTGAAAAAGGCTTTAATTTTTAGGGGTGAACGTTTTAAACTTGGGCGTAACAAGTCCTCTGTGCAACCCCCTATTCGCACCAATAATTATCACGCATATACATTATACATAACAATGTATCGATTATCAATCGATGTTCGTCTATCTTCAATCACAAATATCCATCGATCGCCATTGGGCACCACCTGCTGGCTGCTCGCATACCGCAGTTTACCATCTATGGATCGATATTTGATATTATAGTCGCATACACACCATCCCGTATTCCCGTATACTGTTGACGAACCTATGCACCGTGGGAGACATTGTCATGACTCTCGATTATAATAACGACCGCCGATGCCCGACGACAACGGCTAATACGAATTGTGTACCTATATGCATTAAATTAATATATTGGCACGATATGCATACTCGTCCGTCAACCATATTTGACAGGCATACACTATGCCTACACTATAATATTGTGCCTAAAACCATATTTGTATTTTAGGATCAGTGTATACCAATGGCGCTTCTTATATTATTTTACCAATTATTGCGCTCACCCTTTAGTCTTACCTTCAGTTATAAAAATATATATTTTGTCCTATCGAATTCCATGAACATTAAATAAAATTTAAATAATTAAAAACTCACATACTATTGATAAACTGATAATGAATGACTGGTTAAATATGTTTTGTTTTTGAAAAAAAGTAATATACTTGCGTTTAAAATAGGTGAATACCTATAGCTGATTTGCAACCAATGTCCAAAAAAGCTATAAAACAGTATCGGGGCTCTAATGAAACGTCATTACATTGATTGAGTATACTTAATGATGGTCATCATTACCTATTCATTATATTCAACATACACAAGTATTAATTTGACTATTTGAGTGATATAAATGCTCTGTAAACAAAAATATCAATTGTTCACTATCGTTATCTATCCATATATTTATCGGCATAATGGATTCGTTGCACTTTTTGCACTCCTCAATACTGTTTGATATGATAATATGGTTAAATGGTTTATGGGGTAACAGTGTAATACAATAATGATACTATTAAGATACTTTTATACTATGTACAATATTCTCATTTATTTTTGTTAAATTAAATATATTTAATAATTTAATACTTATTTTATAATAAGTTTTCATAATAAATTGTATGTTGGTTTTTTAAAATTTTATTTCAATAAAGTAACTAAAGTTGGTATACTTAGATAACATAATATAAAAGATGACCAACTGAAATCTCTGTTGTCTGTCTTCAGAAGTTCAAACCATATACGGACGATATGGTACCTATAACTTATTATTATTTTAATATTTCATAATATATTATTTCTGTATTATATTATTAAAATTTATTAGCCTATACTAAAATTTATCATAGATAATAATAGCATGTTAATCATGAATTGAACCACTGGGCCTTATCTATAGTGACTGGTGTAGTCCGTCTTTGTTACTTCTATATTGAAACCAATATATCGCCTACTGTGTTGAGAGTCCAGAGGATTTAGTTGTACCGAATATGATAAATGTTATTTTTACATATTTGAAATTTGTTTTTTGGTTGTTATTTAGCGCAATTAGTCAATCAACCCAGAAAATGATCAAGTGCAACAACCCCTTAGATGTTTTGAGCACAAGTGCCAAGTGGTATATGATAACGTAATTTTAACGCGATTGACAAACTCCCTATTGAGCGACTAAATGGTAGTAAGAAAATCATCAAACTTTCAGTTTTTGTTCGAAAAAATCATTCTCAATACCTGTGAACGCGCAACCCAAAGAATACCTACAGGTAGGTACATATTATTATAGCCAACGCTAAACTACTAAAAATATCGGAGATGTTCGTCAATTACCAAAATATTTTTTAAATCAAACCATGTACATTAAATGTAATATAAACATTTGGTGAACATTTCAAGTATCTACGGCTATTCGTTATTGAATTACACACAAAAAAAAAAAACAAAACAGATTATGTAAAAAACTGAGTTTGCGTGAAAATTGCAGTGTTTTTTATTTATTTTCTTATTGTTTTTATCGATAATTTTAAAAAGTATTATTAGAATATTAGGTACTACGTACGTAGCTCTATGTATGTATGTTGTTTTTTCGTTATGATAAACAAACATGGTGCACCATATTTATAAGCAATACATTATACATAAGTAGTTATTAATTATTACATTACTAACTAAAATAAGTTTTATATTAATATTGCTATAAGTTAGCTAAAGATAATGTTGACATTGGTATATGTGTGGTAATGTGATAATGTGACGTGGCGTCTAAAACGTGCCAATCTAATTAAACGTCAAAAAGAGAGTCTATGAAATAATAATAATAAAAAAAAATACCAAAGTACTTTAGCGAATTATTGATATTTGTCACTACAGTTTTAACCTACATAATTCATATTATTTATTTAATATTGAATTAATCGAAACAATAAAAAGTTATTTCGACCATTTTAATTTGCATTTAAAAATATTTTATTACCGTGTGTATTTGCTACCGTCTAATATTAAAACGCTTAAAGCAGCGGCACACAGTTCGTTTAACCTTCATTGTCTACACGACAGTGGAGTAATGATTGCAGCTCACATGGAAACCCAACGGAATTTTCTGGGCAAATGATTAGGTACCGTGTTGCTAAATCAATGTGTGTTTGTGTGAATTATCGTGGACCAATTTCCCACAGCACGCGATGGGAAAAATATTGCAATTGTGATTGTACGCAGATACGCAAAAAGTAACCGACGATGTATAATATTATAGGTCGTGTACAGTTGGGCAATACGGTAGGTAGTAGGCACATATGTGTGTGTGTGGTGTGTGTGTGTGTGTGTGGCGTGTGCGTGTATTAAAATTCCATTCGGAACGATCGTATACGATATAGGTATGAAGGTGATGCACCATAGTTTTTATTAAATAATGATAGACTTCAAGTTTGACAAAAGTGTGAAGAAACTGTTGATTGTTGAAAACCTCCAAAGCCCCGTACGCAAATATATTATATACTGTATTGTATGGGTAAATATAGTTGATGTTTTACCGCCGCTAGAAGTATAATGAGTAAATTAATTATAGATACGTTTTATTTTGATATTATTATTACGTTGAAACCAGAGTCGTATTAAAATATATACCTCGTCTAACTAATATTACATTTTACCATTCCCGATACATGATCTGTATGGTCCAGGATTTTACCATACTTATATTATACCTACTATACTCGAGTAGGTACACGCCATTATTGTCTAGGAAAAATGCATTTTGTATGTACGCACCGTATATATTACGATTTTCTAGCTAAAAATGTTTGTATTTTTAAACGCTACAAGAAAAATATATAATACATGTACACGCACCCAACTCGAAATAGTGTCAGTCATCGCATATAATAATGCACCAAATAGGTAGATTCGTTTCGTTCAAGTGCGACAAACAATGGATATTTCGAGTGGTCCGCTTACACGTGCAGCGGTTAACCGCGTAGGCCTAAACAGGTCGTCTCTCGTTTTATCTTCGCGCGTGGTACCTACCGAGGAATGTGCATTAATGCGATTAAAAAAATGTTAAGTGTACAAAAATCGTGATGCCGTATAATACTGTAGAGCCGTGAAGGCACTCATGACCGCCGAATTCGAGAGTGATTTTTAAAACGCACCGTGATACAGCAATAGTTATTATGTAACGAGTATAATAATACTACCTATATAATATGATATTATAATACCTATGGGCTATGACCCCCGTAAGCGCGAGCAGATCGATCGACGAATGCCACGAATCGTATCGATATTCTGAGGTCTCCGACCACGCATATATTTTAAATGCACCGACCATGCGGTGAAGGACGTACGGTTTTTGTGCGATATATCATGCGCGTGGATTGTCGATTGATAAATGTATTTTCAATATAATGTGTAACATTATATGTACCGATATCGTATACCTACTTGGGGAAAAAGGAGAAATACAAAATAATCAAAAATGTCTGTGTATTGTTTTATTTCATAATACTATAATAAATTGGTATTGAAATAGAGCAACGGGGAGACGTAGTATGCACCACCTCGTCCTTGTGCCACTCGTTTTCTATACATCCGGTGCGTATTGTTCATTTGCTGATGACGGTCGTGAATCCTGTGGTCTTGGGACCCAGATAGTCGTTGTGTCCGGTCGCGTAACCAGTGATGCTGCCACCAGGCGACATCAACCCCTGCATCACGTTGTACGCCGCCCCTAACAGACTGCCTGCCGCTCCACTGATGACGCCGGTCGTGCCTATTCCGCCTGTTCCACCTGTCCCGTCTGTGCCGCCTGTGCCGCCTGACCCACCCAGGCCCCGACCGCCCACGCCAAGCCCGATAAGAGCGTGGTTCACGCCGATACTATAGCCGGATGGGTACTGACCACGCTGGTAACCGGGCTGGTTACCTCCATTGTACACGGGCATGCCGATGTAGTTTTTGCTGTTGTCCACGCTTGAGTAATAAGAAGGCTGCTTCTGCCACTGCATCGGCGGCTGGTTCGTCGAGTATACCGGGTATGGCTGTGGCACCGAAACCTTCTGCCAGAGAACGGGTTGCTGTTGCACCATCACCGCAGCGGGCTGCTGCACCAGTACGGGATAAGGCCGGGACACCTCGACTGGTACCTGCTGCACCACCGGAACCTTGACGGCCACCTGCACGGGATACGGAACCGGCCTGTCGACCGGGTACGGCGTGGGCACTTTCACCGGGTATGGCCGGTCCACCGGTACAGACACTTTATAGGGAACGTGCACTGGATATGGCACCGGCCGGTCCACGTGCACTGGGTACGGTTGAGGTCTGTCCACCTGCACAGGATACGGAACTGGCCGATCCACCGGATACGGCAGCGGCTTCTCTACCTGCACTGGATATGGAACCGGACGGTCCACGTGCACTGGGTAAGGGAGTGGTTTCTCCACCTGCACCGGGTACGGCAGCGGCCTGTCAACTTGTACTGGATATGGGTACGGCCGGTCCACCTGCACAGGGTACGGTACAGGCCGATCGTATGACACCGGATACGGAACTGGTCGGTCATACGTCACCGGATACGGAACCGGGTACGGTACTGGCCGTTCAGATTGCTGCACCACCGCGTATCCCTGCACCGGCATAGCAGACACTCCATATCCTTGCACCGGCGTCATAGATACTCCGTATCCCTGCACTGGCGTGGTAGGCACTCCATACGAACCAACTCCGTGGGCACCCCATCCCATCGGGTTGTAATGACCGACACCCCGTTTTCTCGTGTTTGATTCTCTGGTTGTGGTGGTGTGGTTACCATTTTTAACGTGAACTTCGTTGTGGCACCAAACGTTGCTGGCAAATGCCAACAGGCACATATACAATATCTGTTAAAAAATTATGTTTTTGTTTTATATAATATTTTAAAGATAAGTTCTAAAGTAAATATTTGTTTATTTAGTTATTACCTATTAGGTACCTATTATTAGGTACGTTATATACAGGGTTGGGCAGTATCAAAAATACAATTGTATCAAGTATCATGTATCATGATACATTTTAAACTAGTATTATGAATCTTTTTTTGCTAAAAGATACAAGATACTATATTATTGTAAAAATTTGTACTGAATAGTACCAAAACATTTCGATTTTCGATATTAGATAATTTCGTCGCGGATTGTATTTTTACGAAAAATTGTCCAAGTGCAATCGAGCCAAAATTAACAATAACGAAAAAATGTACCATACAATCTTATAATTTTTGTAAACTTTTGATAAACATAAAATTAAATTAAGGTGCCCGTATGGCTGTACACGGTATGCGTATCTACACGCAGTCAACAGTCATACAGAAAAGCACTAAACCGAAATTTCCGTTCTCGTAAAATATGAATATATGTGATGTATTAGTTGAATGTATGATGTGTACCTAATGACTTATTCTATTATTTAATAATATAATTATGACTTTATAAGTATTTATAAATACTATTATTATGTATAGTAATAATATTATGGGGGACGGAGTGGCCGAGCGGACTAAGGCAACTAAGCCGACCCGGGTTCGATCCTCGGCCATGGACGGCATTTTTCTTCGGGCAAGTCACGGTGTCAAGCGCCGCCATCCCCCACACAGGCATAGAAGATACCTACGGGTGCCCAAATCAAAAATTCTGCCAAAAAAAACACACACGTGTTCCTCCCCTACCAACAAAAAACCTACAAACAATAAACAAAAATAGCTAATGGCCTTAGTTGCCGGGCTCAAGCTGAATTAAAAAAAAATAATAATAATAATATTATGTATAGACAGTATAGTGAATTGTGTATAGACGTCTTACGTTCAATAGTTATTAAAATTCGGTTGGAAATATAAAAGTATCATGTATCTTGTATCTTGTATCTTTTCTACATTCACAATGTATCTTGTATCAGTTATCTTGATACACTAAATGCGCATGTACCATGTACAATGATACTTTTTTTTGAGTATCTTGCCCAACCCTGGTCATATAATTTAATATAAATTTGTATTATAAACATTATACGTATATAAATTATTAACACGATAGGTAATTGGTAAAGTGTTACACTGGTACTTAGGTACCTACCCTATTGTGATATTTTTATTGTGTTCTTTCTTAATAGTTGAAAATTGCTTGCAATTGAACGTAGTTACAATAGGTAAACATGAGTATTGAACATTGAATTTCTTGTATCTGTCTGAATTAAAAACAATATCTGTTTGACGGTTCCGTTTCAAGTATAAACAACTGCCGTATATCGGTTTATTTTTTATTTGTATATATCAGGACAATAATATTGATTTGTATTTACATTTTTATCGTGAGGCATTCAACGTAATATACACTTCAATTTTATTCAATGCCATCGGTATATTAAAGTTGCAGGCATCCGGTCAGACAATTTTTTACTGGTAGTTTTACGTTTGCCGTTGATCTACAACCGTTTTCGTACGCTCAAAACGAATTGTGGCTGTTTAGTGTTTATGTAATGACAGGTACGGTATTGAACACGAGGAAGAACAATTAATAAAAGTGGGTAAATAAAAAATCGAAGGTCAATCGATAATCTGGGTGACTCTAGTAATTTTTATTCACTTATTCACTGACAGTATTACACGCCTAATAATATTATACTTAACGGATTAATTGACCACGCGCAGCAAAGCTAATCATTCAAACGAAAACAAAAACCATTATACCATATTTTCAAAATGTATTACTTTATATACTTAATTTACTGTTTCTGTTATTAAGCCAAACATAAGCTGCACACCACCGTTATAAAATATAAATTTTATGTTAACATTAAATTTTGAAACAAATATAAAAACTTCTATAATCCTTAAATTGATTACACAAATTAATAACTGAGGATTTTTTTTTCAAAACTATTACATTTAAAAAATATATATATTTTCTTTATTTTCAAAACAATAGTATAGTATACATACATATTTGGTAAAAATTGCATTATTCGCTGTTTTTATCGTTATCATATTATAAGTTTTTACTTTTTTTTAATGACAATATATATTATACATATATTTTAGATTCTTAGCGGAGCGATGAATGTATTTATATTACAATGATATGTGTTTTTGTTATTTTCATTTTTTTATTATTTGTGTACACGATTAGTTGTCAAAATAATGATTCGATTTTAAAATTCAGTATCTTGTTCGATGGGAAGTGAATCTAATTGGTGCATTTGGTAGGTAAAAATGATAACTATTATTATGAAGTACTTTTCAAAAGCGCCGGGAAAACAAAAAAAAATTAAAGAAAAACGGGAATTTTTACGAAAACCCGAATTTTGCTCGGATTTTTGGAAAAATCGATAATATATAACTCTAGAACAAATGACTGTAGATACATGACATTTTCACTAAATGTAGATATTAGCATAAACTATACACCATAAAATGCTGAGCTGTTTACGGACATTTTCAATTTTCAATTTTTTTAGTTTTTTCTATAAATTTCAATAAAATGTTATTCGTTGGGTCAAAAAGCTTGAAAATATAATACAAGGCTTCTAATATATTGTTACAATGACAGTTGAAATATATTCAAATATATGGTCACAATATATTTTATAAGCATTTAAAGTTCAAATTTTAACAAAAGGCGTAAAAATCACGAAATGTGTAAATTATTTTGAGTAATTTTGATTTGATTTTTAAATGTGAGGTTCGAAAATTCAATACAAGATTCCTCATAAGTTTTTCTACCTTTACTTAAAAAACAATGTCTACCGGAAAGTCATATTAAATTGAGCGTTCAGAGTTAAAATTGTCTTATGTTGTTGTAAATCGCACACAAATAACTGTAGGTACTTGAAATTTACACCATATGTTTATTTTATCAATTTCCATACTTTATAATATATTCAAAATATTTTTACTCGTTTTGAACTGTTTACGGACATTTTCAATTTTCAATTTTTTACATGGATCTGTAAGATATTGGGACTATAGTATCACCCTGTGGCATGTATAAATAATAAAACAAATTGTCCATATTCCTTAATTTTTTTAAATAAAAAATATGTTTAACATAGATTATCGGAATGCTGTGGCACATTCGTTCCTTGTAAAATATTGGTCCACTACTTCGCCCATTAAAAACTTTAAATACTTATAATGTTATAAGTTATAACTAATGAACTACTCGCCAAAATTAAATTTTTTTATATTGAAATACTCCAAATATTATTATGCTTCAGAATATGAAATTAATAATACATGTTGTTATTCAAAAATTATAACGAAAAAAAAATTGTAAAATGTTTGTAGTTTTTAAAAATAGGGAGGGTTTTATGTTAGTTGAATCAGTTGTTAATTGGTAAGCATACTCAAGAAAAGTTTTAATTTTAAAATTATATTAGATTAACTAAAATGACTTATTTCTCGATATTTTTTAACCATTAAAATCATAATTATTGGATAAATTATACATGTGTCATGTGAATTTTCCATTAAATTAATCAAAAAAAATTATAATGAACGTTATAGTATTTATTGCAATTTTAACAGTACAAAATTAATTTTACTAAGTACGACGAAATTCGTTATAAATACTACAAAATAAAAAAAATCGTTTACTTACCTGTAACTTCATAGTGTACCTTCCCCGATGATGTCTATCGGAAAACTACAGTTCTGTGGTTTTTACCGTGGGCATTATAAACAGACACGGAATAAAGCTTTATGAAACCGTGGAAATTTCGATTTCCCGGCGGTTATGTCACCACGAGGTCCTTTTTTGTTCTTATCGGATTACACTTGAAGGGTAAACGAATTGTGTTCTAATGCAAACAAGACGTCTATAGCCATTCAGTTTTAAGTGTCACCAAGGGTACCTATAATCCCACAAAAGTATCCCGCTTGATTCGTTACTGATGATCTAATATATGAATTTAATATATTTAATTTTATAACTTTTTATTCATCAAACATTTAAGATACATATACCTATAGTTTGATTTATCGTATGGATCAATGAACGTCACTGTTAATTTACAAGACTCGAGTAAACATTAAAATATTGAGAATTATATAAAATGATTAAGAATAAGTGAATACCTAACTATATTATCAAGGTGGGTTTTGTTTTTTTCTAAAATATTAATATAGTATTCAATAATACATTCAACGATGTTTTATTATTTTAGATTCTGAGCGAAGCAATGAATGTATTGATTTTACAATGATGTGAGTTTTTTATTTTTTATTTTTTTTTTTTTGTGTCTGTCATCACCTTTTAGGACAGTAAAAGTGCTTGGATTTTCTTCAACAGTAACTATTCTGATAGGAAAGTGAATATAGTTGGTACTTTGGGGGGTCAATAGTAAAAATTTCTCAGTAGTCTTCAAAAGCGACGTGAAAAACAAAAGAAAAATTAAGGAAAAACGGGAATTTTTACGCAAAATCTGTTTTTGAGAAAATCGATTTTGGTTTTTGGTGTAACTCTAAAACAAATGACTGTAGGGACATGAAATTTTGACTGAATGTTCATATTAGAATTTTCTATACACCATAAAATTTTGAAAATATTTTGACTCTTTTTGAGCTGTTTACGGACATTGTCAGTTTTCAATATTTTTAGTTTTTTTTTCTATAAATATCAATAAAATTTTATCTGTTGAGTAAAAAAGCTTGAAAATTTAATAAAAGGCTCCTAGGTTATTGTTTCAAAGGCAGATGAAAAAAATTAAAAATCCTTAGTCACAGTTTTTATTAAAAAGCATTTAAAGTTCAAATTTTGACAAAATACGGAAAAATCACGAACATTAGCAAATTATTTTGAGTTGAGAATTCACAAAAATTTTTCTTTTTAAATCTAAGATTTAAAATGTAATATAAGATTACTCATAAGTTTGTCTACCTTTATCAAAAAAAAAATGTCTACAAGAAACTTAAATTAAATTTTTATGAGCGTCTGAAATTAATATTTTTACAACATTTGATATTCACTCGATTTCTCATGTAACAATTTTCTTATTTTATTGTAATTAAAAAACGAATGACTGTAGATACTTGAAAATTTCACTGAATGTTTATATTAGCATTTTCTATACACCATAAAATGTTGAAAATATTTTGACTCTTTTTGAGCGGTTTACGGACATTGTCAGTTTTCAATTTTTTTAGTTTTTTTTTCTATAAATATCAATAAATTTTTATTTGTTGGGTAAAAAAGCGTGAAAATTTAATATAAGGCTCCTGATATATCGTTCTAATAGCAGTTGAAAAATATTAAAAATACATAGGCACAATTTTTTTATATAAGCATTTAAAGTTCAAATTTTGACAACATTTATCAAATTTATAATTTATTAATTATTTTGTAGTTAAAAATGTATAAAATGTTTAACTTTTATGGCTAAGGATTGAAAATTTAAAACAAGGCTCCACATAAATAGGTTATATATAAATTACTTTATTCACAATAATATCATCAAATATACTTGGTAATATCATAGGCTGACTGACCGTTTTCGCTCAGAATCGTTTTTCTTATACAATGATATTATATCATTGAATTCAAATTTAACACCATCCATTACAGTGACCCACTTGTAACCTACTGTACAGCAGAGCGACATCCACTTATCCACCTTTTTTTATTCTGGCTTTGCTAAATGGGTATGTTATAACTTATAAGTTGATAAGACTTGTCCTAAAAATGATGGTATTTATAACTGCATAATTAATTATTATTTATTACTTATAATTAAATTTATATATCAATAGGTATATATATATATAGTTTATTTTTGAACTTTCTATGTATAAAGAATGGTGTGTAAAAAACGTAATATGAGTTATGTGACAATGTGACATATTATTGTATCTAAAAGTTGACGTTCATTATATAGTATGTTCCGGTTTGTAAGCCTTATAAGCCGCTATTATAAGATTCAAGTTTTGAACTACTTTTACGAATTAAATCCTGCTATCTTTTGATAGTGTAAGAAGTAGGAACATGTAATAGATAAAAAAAAATTGTACAAACTATATGCCTGGTATAGAGAACTTACATATCCAGATATCCTTATATATGATTTCTGCCCAAAGTATTATTAATTTAAAATATAAATTCACCTAAATTTTACTAAGTAGCTAGAAATTGATATACTTTGTATATTTTTATTAACTTTTATAGAGAAATTATATACAAACATTTTTAAATATGGGTTTTTTCAGTTTTTTGTATTAATACCCACACGTAAGTTGAAGCGCTCTTATACGGTTTTTTATTTTTCTTAAAGTGATTTTCCTAAACATAAGGAAAACTCACGAAGTTGTGAAGATATTTTGAAGAAATATGCTCAGAGTAATTTTTTGAACGAGATAATTTATTATTAGATACTTTAAAAGTAAAATAATTAAATTACACTATATTAAACCGAACGAGAATGGATGATTGTATACTATCTTGCTGTTTTGATTTTATTATTACCTAGTTTATGATTAACATATCATTTAAAACCGTAAAGGGCAGGATACGCATAATAAATATTGAATAGTACCACCAATACGCAAATTAATATCCTATATTATTTTAACATTATTTATTATTTAAAATATATTGACATTTAACAAATATCAAAATCTAACATTAAAAAAAAAAAAGTGATTTTTATGGGCTGTGTAAATATTAAAATATTTAATACTATAACATTTTAATTCCATGTAAATAATATACAAAGATTATCTTTATTATGTGTAGGTATATTATTTTATGATTATAAAAAAAGCCTCAACCTAATTATTCAATGTCAAAATAATTTCATAGTTAATTATCAAGATTTTAATTAATTAGCTTAAGACAAAGAAAAAAACGGACTATGCAACGGATTTTTACCTATTGTACCTATATCTTTTACCTTTTTTATACTTAGTAACAATAGTATACAATTACTGTTATTTTGGTATAATTGGTACAATATTTAAAATTGTTATTAGATACTGAGCGGAGCTATAAGAGTACACTAAGAGTTTACTAATTATACCTATACAATGTATATTTTTTTTGTGTTTGAACTCTGGAGACACTTTTTAGTAGGTAGAAAAAATGTTTCAATTTTCAACTTTGATTTTTATGATATCCAAATATAACACAATGTTTATATTAGCATTTTGTATACATGGGTAAAAAAAGTTGTCTCTTTTTGAAATATCTATAGGCATATACCTACATATTTTTATTTTTTTTTATCGACAGTAAGTAGTTTTGTTTTCCCTGTTTGAAAATATTAAACATACATAAATACGATTTTTTTTTTACAAACATTTCAAGTTCAACATTTTAAAATTATTACTATTATTACAATATATAAATATATCATAAATTATATACTATTAGTGATAATACGCTGATTGCTGACATACCGTCTTCGAACTGTTTTCGTATACAATGAATTTTTATCATTGAATTAAATTTTAACACATGCATTACCATGACTTACTCAATGATGAGGTACCTGCTCGACACCAGCTACACAGCAGCGCGGTTACCTACTTTTTCTTTTTTATATCAAAGTACATCAAGTTTTAATTTATTTTTAACAAAATGAATATTATGATTAATGATTTTAAATGGAGTTTGTTTTAATCTTATATGTATAATATTATATAGTCTTAATAATTTATTATTCCAAGTATAATTTATAATTTATAAATAATTTTATTATCAAATAAGAAAAGCTTTGAATTTATTTAAGTTCCTATTCTGGCTATACAGTTTTTTTAATTTTTTTTTATTCGTTTAGTCAATTATTCAATCCATAATATTTAAATATTTTGCATTCAAATTTCTCTGCGTAATTTGCATCTATAATATTATTTTCTATTTATTGGAACCTTAAAGTTATGTAGGATGTGTGTTGTATACTTTGTTTCATAGAATTGTTTCTCTTTTGAATTATACACAGTAACTCCATTAAACAGGTTCCTGGTTCAGACATCGGCGTTAAATAACTGTAAGGTCTACAGTTGTAGTGGTACCTATTATGATGGATTAAATTTACTCGTAGCTTATACAAAAAGAATCGGATCTAAACCTGATTATTAATAACTTTTATTTTAATGTACCTGTGATGACTGATGAGTAATGATAATCATATAGTAATTATAATCATAGATATACTTGTATATAATTAATTTTAACTAAACATTTTATTATTTGATATTAAAATCCATAACAATAATAATAATACATTAATATAATGCCACTAATGAAGTATGTAACTGCACTTTAAAAGGATGCTACACCAGCATATTAATATGTTAACTCTGTCTTACAAAGGTAAACATGAAAAATGTTATGCTCACAATAATCTATTTTATTCTGTTATTTTAAATAGTATAGAGTGAATTTATATATACCTATCATAAAAATGTAAAGGTAAGATATATTATCGAAGTTATCTTAATAATATATGAAGGCTTTTATTGATATTTTGATTTTGAACCAAGTTATGATCATTTTAATATTTACAAAAAATTTATAATTTTTAAATACCCAAAATTTGATCCAAAATAAAATATCAATAAAAGCCTCCAAGATGAACGTAAAATTTGCTCTGTTGTAGGTACGATTAAAACGGAGACAACACAATATGCGGGTGTTTGCCAAAACAAATTTATATGCTAACGGAATACGCGTAGCTTACATTAAAAATGTAAATAATATTTTAATTCAATCCTATCACCGGGCTATACTTACACCGGGCTACACAAATACACACACACACACACATACATACATATTAACATATAAATTATTATCTAGTGCATTTTTATAATAAAATCAATCGGAACATAGTAACAAAAGTACATTAACCAATAGTCAAAACAATTTAAGCTACAATAAAATACAATAAATAATTAAATATTTAAATTAATAATACCTATACCTATAGAATATATATTTAGCAAACCATATAGGTACCTACTCGTTTTTTAGTAGGCTTAACCGAAGGAGTAGAAGAGTGGAACATTTATAAAATGTTCAACTTTTATAGTTAAGGAGTGAAAACTTACAACAAGGTTCCACGTAAGTATAAGTTATTCTGTAACCAAAAAAGCTCAACAATATAAAAACACAGTTTTTTTTTTAGTTATTTTATGTTCAAATTTGGAGGAAATTACATATTAAATAACCAAGAATAACGATTTTAGTTATTTTGTTGTAGTTTTATAATATTAATTCAACTTAATGACTATTGCATTAATAATCATAAGTAATAACAATATAAATATCCACACTGACAAACCGTCACAGCTCACAATCGTTTTTCGTATACAATGATATAATTATTTCATTGAATTCAAATTTAATACCATCCATTATACAGTGACCCACTTGTAACCTATTACAAGTACAGCAGAGCGACAACCACTTACCCATCTTTTTTTACATTGAACTTCCATTTCATAATATAGGTACCGGATGAGTATAGTACAAGTTATAACACGCCGACTTATGAGTTCTATGAGCGCATATACCTACTTTATAATATACATTATGCAAACAAAAATATAATAACAATGTTTTTCTGCACATTAGGTATACATTGTACATGATGACATAATGTAGTATAGTGGTGATGTGTATATCATAGAATTTTAATTCACTTTTACGTCAAGGTCTTTTTGGTGCTGAATATCTAGGCAAAATCAAAAATAAATTACTCACAGCTATGTGTCGCAATGGAGAAAAGGCTAACAAGCTGGCCCAATTTTTCCTTGCATTCTGACCAATCAGAAGTTATTAGCACGTAATACTAAGTTAGGCTTCGTTATTTAACTTCATTTGAGCATGAACGCTGACCCGGGCGGATGTCCCACAAGGACTGTATACAATTATTACGTGTTATTATTATTAGGTACTTGCATTAATTTCAGACAAACACATGGAATTTATTTTTTAACAAAACATTTTATTCGAACTGCATTGTACAATTGACATTTATTTTTTCAAGTATAAAAACGTTAATCTAAGTATAAAAACATAATAATAATCAACTATAATATAGTAACTTGACAAGTTCTGACTTGAGAGTTGAGCAATGCCAGGACTCGGGAGAGTAGTCTCTTAATTAATTAGAGTTACGTTTTACGATTGGAGTCCATCCACCGCTTTCGTATTTTGAGTGGCTTTCGTGTCCGTACGAGGATAGATCTGATCCGTAAGATCCATATGAAGAAGAAGCCTGAGCTGGTCCATAAGAACCGTGTGAGGAAGATGAAAGTGCTGGCCCGTAAGATCCGTACGAAGAAGAAGATAGAGCTGGTCCATAAGATCCGTATGAAGAAGAAGGCAGGGCTGATCCGTAAGATCCATACGAGGAAGCGGACAGTGCTGGTCCATAAGAGCCATATGAGGAAACGGATGGTGCTGATCCGTAAGATCCGTACGAAGACAGAGAAGCGGATCCGTAGCTGGCGTCGTAAGCTGAAGCTCCTAGACCATATCCTCCGTATGCAGGTGCTGAGACAGCAACAGCGATTGGCTGTGGTGCTTGGACAACGACTGGTGTGGCAACCGGCACTGGAACTCTCCTGACAACCGGAACTGGTACTGGACGGGAAACTGGTACAGGTACGTTCTGGACGACTGGGACTGGGTAGGGAGCGGGCACTGCATGTGGCACTGGTCTGTCTACTGGGTATGGAACAGGCCTCTCAACTGGCACTGGGTACGGGGCGGCAACACGGACCGGATATGGACGTTCTACCGGGTAAGGGACAGGGTGTGGCACTGGGATGGCGACGGTCCTCTGCACTGGCACTGGGTACGGGGCAGAAACTTGTTGGGCATGACGGTTGATGATGTGTATATCCTTGGAGATCGGGATCAATGGGCCGACGGTCGGTGCTGGGGCGGCGGAGTATGAGGCTCCGCTGTATGCAGGTGCGGCTGCGATTGCGACTCCGCTGTATGCAGGTGCGGCTGCGACTGCGACCCCACTGTATGCGGGTGCGGGTGCGACTGCGACCCCACTGTATGCGGGTGCGGCTGCGACTGCGACCCCACTGTATGCGGGTGCGGCGGCAATTGCGACACCACCGTAAGCTGGAGCGTATGAGGACCCATAAGCTGATCCACCGTGAGCGGCGTAACCAGAAGCTAATCCGGTCGATAAGCCAATGCTGGAGCCCAATCCCAGACCGGAACCGTAGCTCAGACTGGAACTGTGTCCCAACCCGCTTTCGTAATCGTGTTCAGCGACGATACCGCGTTTTTCCGGTTTGTGCGTCTTGCTGTCTGCGCTGTCCGCCCTGACGAGGGCTACGGCCACCAAAACG
Source organism: Metopolophium dirhodum (assembly GCF_019925205.1). Taxonomy (NCBI): domain Eukaryota; kingdom Metazoa; phylum Arthropoda; class Insecta; order Hemiptera; family Aphididae; genus Metopolophium; species Metopolophium dirhodum. The sequence continues at coordinate 33,336,055 of NC_083567.1, read as the reverse complement.
ACGACTAAAGCTGATGTCTGCAAAAAAAAAACAAAATAAAAAAATAACTTTTAGACAGGTGTTTACATTTCTCAACAGCTAGTGCACTCCACCGCCGGCGTCATTCCGACCGAGTGACGGCTCCACGGTGTATATATTTTATACTTGTGAGCTGAGCTGATCGTATATTATAATATGTATATAGCAGTAAATATCGGTATAAAATACAAATGTATGATTACAGGTAAATATGGTACTGTTTGATTTTTGTTATCCAAATACTTACGAATTTCATGTTGACTGTTCTACGTTGCTCGGTTGAATGATGATGTTTTGAAAACCAAATTGGCTATATATAGGTAAAGTCGCCGATGGGCGATGGTGCTCGTTATGACGTACGGGACTCGGTAACACGAGCATTTGGCTGTTACAATATAGGTATGGGTGGTAGGATACGTTGCGTTTGTGGGTATAGGAAAAAAAATATCGCGAAAATAACCAGTTTTTAAGTGTCAATAGGCGTAATAACTGCAAAACTACTTCCTCTGTATATAGGTAGCGCCGGTGTGTTGTGTCATCGTCGTCTCGGCCGTAGACGACAAAAAAAAATGTGGAACTATAAATATTAGGTATGATAATATAATGTTGTGGGTACTCTCGCTAAGTGAATCATCTTGACGATCACGTAACATCTGCGACACGGTATTAGATATTATACGGGAACTTGCTCCTAAAGTATTTACGCGATGCAGACGTGTTACGTAAGTACGTAACAAAATGCATGTGACTTACTCTTCGAATAATAGAATTATTATTAATAGTAAAAATATTATTGTAGTTTTGTGAATAACGTATTGATTTCGACAGTTGCATAGTTGTGCAAGGTTTTCTTTGCTATAAAGCTAATAATATGCGATAAAAAAAACGTGTCGCGCTATACTTGATATTTTCTCCGCTACATAGAAAAAAATCAATCAATTATAGTGAATCATAGATATATTATTTTCTGTTTTTATTGTTTTAGTAAGGGCCAAGGGGTAAGGGTAACGTAATAATATTATATTTATCGGTTGCTAAAGGCGACCTGGGTGGGTATACTGGGTATACGCAAAATTATAAAATTTTAACGAAAAATTCATCATGATTACGAAAAAAATGCTGTATCCAGCCCAAAAATATCTATGTTTAAATAAATAATTTTCGATCATATTCGTATTAGATTTATACTTTTATCACGTGTCATAAAATAAAATAAATGTTTTCAAATTACAAAGTGATTTACAATAGCTGAAATAGGACAAGCAATAAGGATTTGAGTATTGAAAAAAATATAAGAAAAAATTGTATTATTATTAAATTACACAATATGTATTAAGCTTACAATAAGTGTAAGTGAAGTGCGTTGCGGTGAAATAATTAGTGCCTATTGATGACGAATACATCCATCCACTGTTAGAACTTCAGGCAGTGGAAACTGGGAAGTTAAATTTGTATTCAACTAATAAATCACGACGACAACAATATTGCGATTTATACTCATTAGAAGTGCTCAGATGATTTCGATGATTTAGTAGACTGGAGTGAAATCGTTTAAAAAGCACTTTATGTAATATAGGATAATGATATAGTATTTTCATAGTTGGTCTCTGTGGACTGTGATTCAATCAGAAAATAATATTATATAGTTTGAATATTATACCAATACACTTACTTGTCAATATATCTAATAATGTGACATTTAAGTTAAATTATTAACTATACAGTATCTGAAACAATTTTTTTTTTTATGGATTATAATTTCTTCTTATATTGTTAACAATATGAAAAAATATGTATATCATCGCCAAACTCCAAACACAGAGTACGCATACGACACAAAATCAAATCAATTTTAAGAATATACCTAATATAAATTTAAAATATCATTTTTATAAACACATAATTATTACATAGTTCATTATTGCTTGTATTCTGTTATTCTACATTTGTCTTCCTTTCTTTTCTTTTCTATTCTTTCTACGCACAAATTTAATTCCATGGCTCAGTGAGTCACGCTTATATCCTGTGTCAATATGATATACGTTTATACGAATGCGGAATGAGGGAAGCTGATGAATATCTAAAAAGCGTAAAAACTGGTCTATGGACTCCAACCTTTGTATATTATATTGTAATCCAACATTTTTCTATTTATATTATTAGTAAATAATATTATTAGGTACTAATATATTTTGTAAGAATATACTTGTCTTCTAACCATATAGGCATAACCTATTTTGTTTAATTATGATCCAAAACACACGAGTTTAACTACTTTTATACCAATATTACATAATCTACGAGATGGTGATGAAATATACCAAATAGTATATTATTAGTGATTTATAAGTCATAAACTCTGTTCAATATAATTTGTCATTATATAAATAATATATAGATAATACGATAATAACGTATACCGTATATATTATTATGTCTATTATAAACACACAAAGAATCAGTATTGTTATGGTAATTATCATTATCATTTAAACATATACCTTGATTTATATTATATTAATATATTTTAATTTGATTAGATAAAAATGAGTTGTGTTTATTTTTTTATATCATTTTAAAAATCCCAAAGATTTTCTTAAGATCGTGCGTTTTGTAGACGAATTCAATGTTTACAATAAATTACGCATTATTGTTACTCGTTTTAATATCTATTTATTTTAACCTGAACCGTTTCAATCAGATAATAATATAATATGTCTGTTGAGACTGCAATCTCATCGCTAAACCGATATTAGTACATTACCAGTGACCCCTGCTGAGGCTTTGATTATATTATCAGTATATCCTAACACATAAAATATTTATAACAGTGTTTATCAACCTTTTTAACGTCGCTACCCCCGAAATAGGTGAAAAATTAAATCAGTCACTTCACGACTCCCCCCCCCCCCTTTATTCCATCTTATAATAAGAACTATTGAGTATAAACCAATATCAAATATCACATTAATTTATACTATTTACTTAATTATTCATAGTTTATTATACTTATAATGATATGGCCCTTGGACAATAAATTTGAATATTGGCAATTCGTTATACATGAAATGTGGTATGTGTGAAATACAGTGTTGGAAATTATCTAGATAAGATTTTTTTAAATAAATTATCTTTTAAGTATCTAGATAATTATATTACGATTTTTCTAATGTTTAGCTTAGATAAAAAATGGACTTATCTAGATAAATATTATAGTGCCCCTACAAAATTATAAAACCAATGTTACTAAAATTCTAATATAATATAAATTACTTATAAAATTAGAAGAGTATATTTCTTGTTATTATTACCAACGACAATATTACGACAATACGAGAACCTGCATGCGGACTTGCGCTATACATCGTTTTTTACTATAGCCATAATTAGCATATCAAAATTAGTTAGGTATAGGTTTATTTCCCCATCCATTATAAAAATAAATTAAAATTAACTTCATAGAACTGTATTCCAAAGGATCAATTCGTTGTTATTATAAATATTATTTATATAAATCTAATATTACAAAAATACTAAAAAACAATAAAAATAAGTGTAAAAAAATGATATTTATCTAGATATTTATATAGATAAATGTATTGTTGTATTTATCTTTATCTAGATAAATGTATTGTTGTATTTATCTTTATCTAGATAAATTACATTTATGTTATCTTTATTTTTATCTAGAAAATATTTGGTTAAAATTATCTTATCTTATCTAGATAATTTTTTAGTTATCTATTCCCAACACTGGTGAAATGTCTACGTTGTACATTAATACGTTAATACTAAACGTTGGTATGAGTGTGCTCATCCTTAAAATTCTCAAAAATTTTAGACTGTGTCATCCTATCATACTTGTATAAATAATCTAATTTAATCGTTTAAAGAAAAATTAATAAAAATCAAAAATGTCTCATAGCTATAACTAGCGTAACTTGTTAGTTGTTAACATTTTTTTTGTTTGTTAAAGGTAGAAAAATGTTTGGGGAATATTTTATTAAAATTTCTTATGATAGCTATAAAAAATTTTTTTTATTAATTTCTATCTGAAAAATAATTTACAAGTTATCATAAATTTCAAAAAAGGTAGGATTTTCAATTTTTAATTCCCGACTTATGCACCAACTGCATTCATTTTCCTATTAGAAAAGATGCTGAAGTCGTAAATCGGAGCAATTTTACTACCACAAAATTTGATGAAATGGACAGAAAAAAAATACAGTAGCCGTTCAGAGTTTGATGAATCTGTCTCCAGTTTTTTTTGTTTTTATCAAAAATAATATTTCCAGAATATTAAGAAGTGGAAATCATAAAACTAATCATTGTGATTGTATTTGTATTATATACTTAAACTGAAGCCAAACGGAAAACGATAAATTGATTTATTTTAACCCACGTTAAGTTGGATAAAACAGCTATAATTAATTAATAATAATTTTTTTTATCAACATTAAAAAACGTTATGGTCATTGAAAAAGCTTGAAAATATTAAACATATTTTCTCATAAGTTGTACTTAAAGCAATTTAAAAGTTTCAAAAATACATTAGCACTAGGTATTTTTTTTTATGAGCGATTATGGTTCAAACTTTAACAAAATTCGTTAGAATAACAAAAATTAGCATATTATTTAGTAGCTAAAAATTATGCGATTATTGTTTTTGACAAAAATTAGTTCACCCTATACGGCACGTATAAAAATAAATAACAAAAAGACTGCAAATAGCATTATAAATATATAATAAAATATCCTAAGAAATATAGACTGACTCCACTCACAATTCTTTTCGTATGATTTGTCATTGAATTTAATTTAACATATCCATTATACAGTGACCAGTGACCACTACAGCAGAGCGACTCCAGTGTTTTGTTATAGTAGATCAGAAATTTCAAAAAATGTCGGAGATGCTTTTTTTTATTAATAGGTATATCAGTAGGTACGCATAAGCTTATGTCCGTGATCAATTATTAATTTATAAGTAATAAATAAATTATAAAACGGGTAATATTTTATAAAACAAGTTGAACTGTTGAAGAGCTATTTATTTTATTTATTCATATTTGGATTTAGGTACTCCATTAACATATACATTCTTTAACATACTTTCGTTTTTCTAAGACTACGCGTTACAATTTGCCTTAATACATTAAAGTGTAGATATGGATGGTGTATTTCATTGTATAATATTGTATGCGTTATTCAAATTTGGTTACTATACGAATTTAATTTAAATTTTTTATTTTCACTTTATATTATGGTTTAAATTTTAAAAAAACGTTATTTAAATTACTATACTTAAACAGCCATATTATAGCTATTAGGTATATCGTATTAAATTTAAATAAGAAAAAACATTACCTTTATTTGGCACACTATTACACTAATGAGTAGTGACTAATCAGTATTCAGTAATCAATAATCATACATTAATTATTTGGCAGTAGCCATTTTCCTCCAAAAACGAGATACCGTTTTCCTCCAATAAATAATAAATAAAATAATAAAATAGTTAATACAAATAATTTACGCATGGTAAAAAAAAAATTTTTGTCAGGTTATTATGTTTAATACAAATAAAATAATAAACTAGTTAATACCTGTAAATAATTAATACATAGCAAAAAAATAAATAAATTGACTATAATATTATATTTTTTTATAATTATTTGACATTTCAGCAACGAGTGAATACCTGTTTAAAGAAATGTATGTTATATGACCGTATCTTTATTAGGCTTAATCGATAGCTGATATAGATAGCCGATACCTGAATGTAATCATCAATCGATAAGCGCAAAATGTGACCCTAGCTTTATAAAACGGAACGTAATACTACAAAAATATTTCCTAAAATAGATATAACTTTAGTCGAAAATAATTTGGAGGAAAATGGACAGTGGAGGAAAACGATATCTGGTTTTTGGAGGAAAATGGAACCGCCCAATTATTTAATTTCATAAAATTAATTATTACAAGAATACAATTTGACCGACCGAAGTTTATATTAACATGGACAATGAACATACCAATCAAATACATTCCAATTGGCAATTAGTGCTGAAAAAGTAATTGATGAATTGTTTATAAAAAAATTTAATTTAATTTTCTACCTACTATATAATTCTCTGTGGATTTGAAAAAAAATTTAAATATTTATGTTTTGTCATTTATCATTTTAATGTTCCTTTACATTTTAATGTAAACTTTTTTTTTAATTGTTAGGTTCTTATTAAATGTATTTAATTTATAAGTATAATATTTTGTAATTTACATATAAAAAAAATACTTTGTTGCATTTATTAATTTCATAAAAACTTTACGCGTTGCTCAAAAAAAATCGTAAAGAAATTATTTTACTTTTGTATCTACATAATAGTACCTATGTTATTTCAACATACCACAAAAAAAGATGACGGATATTTTTTAATTTTTTGAACAATCTGCATCGTCCGACATACCATCAACGTATAACGCAACATAATTTAGTTTGAAAAATTGAAAAACTAATAAATAGTTAATATACATAACGATAACAAACACTATTAAAATAGATTTGTGTTATTAAACAAGTAACAAATAAGTGTAACAGCACCAGTCCACGTGATCTATATATTCATAGAAAACGTACTGTGTATTTCGAGAAGAGTTAATTAAATAAGTTATTTGATTATTTTTTCTCGTAATTTACATGACATGTGTGACATGTGTCAAACCATTATAAGAACTGGATTATGATGATTTAAAATTAAATATATTTTTATATTAATTTTACCCAATAAATGCATTATAAACATTTACAACTATAATGGTGCAGCATATATTTGCGGATTCAATTATTTTATTTTTTAATTCGCAATACTCGGTCTAAGTGGAGATGGTAAATAATAAATATCAAGTTAACTACGAAACGAGTTATATAATTGGAATTACTTCTCAACATTAATTTCTATTACATTTTCACTACTTATATAGAAACAATTCCAACACGCATTACCTATGTATATTATGTTGTATGGTGCCTTTTATTTTCACAGTAAGTTAATATGTAAATGTTGAGTACATTTTGTAGGTATATTCCAGTGATTATTGTTATATTAAGTGGACGAAATAGAAAATTAGAATTAAGATTTATTAAAATTAAAATTAGATATTTTCATTAGTGTGCCGTTAGAGTGAATTTATTGATAATAATCAAACTTTTAGGTAAGAGAACGGACAAGGGCGCATAGTCATTATAACATAATATTATTATAATTTACAATGTTTGAATATTTTCGTCGGATTCTGCATATTAAGTATTTCTTTTTTCTTTTCCTAGAGAAATCGTTAAATTAATTGTATAATATTATATAATATATTATTGTGATATTGCAAGCGGATGGACTGTAACTCGTTGACATTTGGTCAGACATAAACTATTAGCAAAATACCCGGCAGGCGCTTATCTTGCGCGCGCGTAGACATAATAATATTATAATTTTTAAATGTCACACGGTACAGAACATATAGGTAGGTACAACCGATGCACCTGACATAGGCTAACATTCGAATATTCGACTGCTGATTATGATTATTATTATTAATAGGAATAATAGAATACTTCAACATCGTACCCCCCCGTCTCCCGAGATTTACTTCGTCGTCCAGCGCGAAACATATTATATTATATAGGTAATATAATATTCAATATTTCAGAGATAAATTTATTTACATACTTTTGTCCGTTAATGTTACCGGTTTGTGGCGTCCTTTCGTTTCGTCATCACCGCCGTCGCGCGTCGTAGGTATATAGGTACGAATATATTTTATTTTTTTTAAATTTTTTTTTATTGATCAAATCGCTTAACAACAAACGTTATTAGCGTGAATATTTATTTATATTTCGTAATATTGCATAACAAACGCACGTCCGCCTCTTGTAGGGCACCAGCCAGTGTTGATGATCTTTTTAGATATTCGAGTCTAGACTGAGTCGTGTGTGTACCTAACCTACAGAAGGACGGGGAAAAATCTACAGACGGTCAAGCACTCAAGCATGCAAAATTGTCATACAAACACACAGTTTGACACACAGCAAAAGCAAAAATAACCGATGAGCTCCACTCGAATCGCTTTATCATTGCTTTCAAATCTAAAACCCCAGTATACGGCTGCACACCACCATCCTACGTCGATATCGTTATATTCTGTTCGGCTTTTTTTATTTTTGAAATACAGGACACGAATTATAGATTCTGAGCAGATCAATAAATGTATACTGGTATTGCAGTCATGCATATTTTATTTTTTATTTTTATAAAGTTTTCCTGACAAAGTCGTCTAAACTAAGTGTTGCATTTTTAACAATTGATAATATAATAAAATTATTTACAACAATTTACAAAGAGTAATGATACGTCATAGACTAACACATCACCGCAACGCCTGTATAAATTGTAGTATTGTACTATTGAGTGCCTAAAGCAACGAATCGAGACAACATCTATATATGTACAGTCACTATTGACGAGTGTTCAACGCCAAATATCTGTATTTAACGAACATTTTATTCTTAATTATATAATTTAGGTAGGTATAACGGCTGATACAATATACAAAATATTAAGAATTATATCATCACAGCTATAAAGGTTATCAAGTAAATATACCATATTAAAACGTAAATAGTAGTAATGCCGTAATTATGTCACGTATATTATGTTTATAATTTGTGCCTATTTTGATGTTTATCACTAGGTTGGAATTTATCAGATTAGGTAGCTGGTCTATGTATGCAGAATTTCCACAACACGTTTTATATTATTTTCTAACGAAAAATAACGTTCAAGAAGTTATACACTCACATGCCACAATATTATACAATATAATATATTAATACATGAATGTATAATATATATGAGTGTGGACACTGGCCAGCTAGTGGACGCTCATCTAATAAATATAAATATAATAGGTATAGATATCAGGTATACATACTAATATATAAGAACGTCGGATTCGAGAAAGTTTGACAGGTGAATATTATAATGTGCAGGACAAAACAGTGTGCGACATTAAATCGTAGCGCATTACATAACGTTTTCAATTTTAAAATATTATATATAACTATATATATGTATGATGATATTATTATCATTTATCGTTTACGCACATAATATAATATAATATATATCAATATATGGTTGTATAAATATTGTGCGTATTTCGCAGGTACGGCGATGATGCTGAATGCGATACACAGTAATAAAATATAATGGCATGTATACTGTAATACTGTATACATAAATATGATAATACATTGGTCCACGCATGCACACATAATAATATAGAAATAATCCGTAACAGGTGGTCTGAGTCGGCGACAGACGGTTGCATAATAATTTATCATAAAACGCGTGCCTTACCTAAACCGTAAAAAACGTTCGTATTATTATAATGTATTAATGTATAGTTTAACATAATAAGTAGGTAGGGCTCTGATTTAAATGTTCTAAAAACTATAAACATAAAATGTGCAAAGAATATCAAAAAATAACTTTTTACTGCAATAATGGCCTTAAAATAATAACCCAATAATAGTTTTTAATTTCAATTTTTATTTTATTACAAAAAATCAGTTACCTAAATGCATATTTTAATACTCAAGAAAGTTTATAATAATTCTAATATAAAAAAAGTGGATAAGTGGATGTCGTTCTGCTGTACAGTAGGTTACAAGTGGGTCACTGTAATGGATGGTGTTAAATTTGAATTCAATGATATAATATCATTGTATAAGAAAAACGATTCTGAGCGCAAACGGTCAGTCAGCCTATGATTTTACCAAGTATATTTGATGATATTATTGTGAATAAAGTAATTTATATATAACCTATTTACGTGGAGCCTTGTTTTAAATTTTCAATCCTTAGCCATAAAAGTTAAAAATTTATAAATTTTTAACTACAAAATAATTAATAAATTATAAATTTGATAAATGTTGTCAAAATTTGAACTTTAAATGCTTATAAATAAAAACTGTGACTAAGGATATTTAATTTTTTTCATCTGCCTTTGAAACAATAACCTAGGAGCCTTCTATTAAACTTTCAAGCTTTTTTACTCAACAGATAAAATTTTATTGATATTTATAGAAAAAAAAACTAAAAAAATTGAAAACTGACAATAGCCGTAAACAGCTCAAAAAGAGTCAAAATATTTTGTAAATTTTATGGTGTATAGAAAATGCTAATATAAACATTCAGTGAAATTTTCAAGTATCTACAGTCATTCGTTTTTTAATAACAATAAAATAAGAAAATTGTTACATGAGAAATCGAGTAAATATCAAATGTTGTAAAAATATAAATTTCAGACGCTCATAAAAATTTAATTTAAGTTTCTTCTAGACATTTTTTTTTTGATAAAGGTAGACAAACTTATGAGTAATCTTATATTACATTTTCAAATCTTAGATTTAAAAAGAAAAATTTTTATGAATTCTCATCAAAATAATTTGCTATTTTTCGTGATTTTTCCGTATTTTGTCAAAATTTGAACTTTAAATGCTTATAAATAAAAACTGTGACTAAGGATATTTAATTTTTTTCATCTGCCTTTGAAACAATAACCTAGGAGCCTTCTATTAAACTTTCAAGCTTTTTTACTCAACAGATAAAATTTTATTGATATTTATAGAAAAAAAAACTAAAAAAATTGAAAACTGACAATAGCCGTAAACAGCTCAAAAAGAGTCAAAATATTTTGTAAATTTTATGGTGTATAGAAAATGCTAATATAAACATTCAGTCAAAATTTCATGTCCCTACCGTCATTTTTTTTAGAGTTACACCAAAAACCAAAATCGATTTTCTCAAAAACAGATTTTGCGTAAAAATTCCCGTTTTTCCTTAATTTTTCTTTTGTTTTTCACGTCGCTTGTGAAAACTACTGGGAAATTTTTACTTTTGACCCCCCAAAGTACCAACTAGATTCAATTTCCTATCAGAAAAGTTACTGTTGAAGAAACCCAAGCACTTTTACTGTCCTAAAAGGTAATGACAGACACAAAAATAAAAAAAGTAAAAATAAACAAAAAAATAAAAAAAAAACAAAAAAAAAAACACACATCATTGTAAAATCAATACATTCATCGCTTCGCTCAGAATCTAAAAAATCTGAAAATAAATTTGAATTGTTACAGGTTTATTTCTTGATAATAAGCATCTTGAGGTATTTCCTATTTAGGTATTTAGAATTATAATTAGTCATTAGTCATTAATCATTATATAGTGATTAGTGATTACCTACTTAATTGTACACTAAAAACTTGCATGCAATAAAAATTAATAAAATAACCAAAATATGCCTACAAATTCATAATAAAAGTTTTGCTTTTTTAAGTAATTATTTTTTACATAGATCGAATTAAGGGGATTCGAAACCATGATTTTTTGTTTTTGTCTAACAGATGCACAACAAAATATTTTAGACGTGTTTTATGCCAAACATTTCAATTGGTCTATTGAAACGATTTAAAAGATTTCTGAAAACAAATTTGAAGTCTAACTGCTTAAAATTGACTTTCCTACATTTTTGATTTTTTGGTTTTAACTTCTCCAAAAATTGAAATACCAGAATTTTGAATAATCTTTTTGAATAGGTATGACATTTTTAAGAATTTGGGGGATAATATAAAAAATGTGGGAAAGTCGATTTCAAGTAAACGACAAATTTTAAATCTGTTTTCAGAATTCTTATTGTTTATTAGATCAATTGCATACCAATTCTGGTATTTCAATTTTTGGAGAAGTTAAAACCAAAATATCAAAAATGTAGGAAAGTCAATTTTAATTAGTTAGACTTTAAATTTGTTTTCAGAAATCTTATCGCTTCATTAGACCAATTGAAATGTTTGGCAAAAAAACACGTCTAAAATATTATGTTGCGCGTGCGTTAGACAAAAACAGAAAACCACGGTGTCGAATTTCCTTAACTCGATCCTTGTAAAAAATAATTACTTAAAAAAGCGAAACTTTTATTATGAATTTGTAGTCATATTTTGGTTATTATATTAATTGTTATTGCATGCAAGTTTTTAGTGTACAATTAAGTAGGTAATCACTAATCACTATATAATGATTAGGCACTGACTAATAATAATTCTAAATACTTAAATAGGAAATAAATGCTTATTATCAAGAAATAAACCTTTAACATTTCAAATTTATTTGGAATTTTTTTATATTAGTATTATTATAAACTTTCTTGAGTATTAAAATATGTAATATATGTAACTGACTTTTGTAATAATTTAAGTAGCTCCTAAAGATTACACTAAAAATTAAAATTCTCCTTGAAATCCAGCCCCTGAAATATTACAGAACGGAGTTTAACGTAAACCATAATATTGTATTATATATGTAAGTCTAATAAATATGTGTACCCTGACGGACGAGTGGGGGTAACGGAATCACAACTAACACAATCTGACAAAATATTACATAGGTACCTGCCCAAGTACCTATTCATACAATCATACATACAACGTGGTCAGCATAATATATATTATTGTACATCAGTACATGAGTATATGAGGTTATATATAATAATTAATAACGAAAGTGTATTGCCGAGAAAGATTTCAGAGAAAACCCAGTCTCTCTAGTCAAGTCTACTAATTAAATTGCAGTATAATAACAAATATAATACAAGATAGGTACCTAGATAATATTAATATTGTCTATACGCTACGAAATGTCCTAGACCCGCAACGGCTAGTCAGAAACTACTAACCAGTAACCACTAACCAGCCTATAGGCTACATAGCCATATAGGTATCTTGTAATAATATAATAGGTAACGGAAGTTTCTCAGCCAGACACGTTTCCGTAAGCGTAAAACAATATAAATACAATTAGGTATGAATTATTATTATAATTCTTATTTATTATTAAACGATATTTTGAAGGACGTACGTGCGTTACAACTTTAAAATTATTAATTAGGTACCAGTTTTCTAAATAATCTGTGTTATGCTTCTTTAGGTTTTATGCAATTTATTAAGTCTGAATGAGAGTAATTGAGTGCAACGTAGTACTAAAACAAGTAACGAAAAATAATAATTATATTGTTACTCTACTAGCTACAATGAAGTATTAAAGGTGGGTGTATTCACCTACAAATGTTTGATTGGGGAGGGGGGAGGGTTCAACCACTATTCTAAGCTTCCCTTAAATTTGGCAGGTGGGTTGGTAAAAAAAAATCCTATTTTCAGAGTTCATACATATAGGCTATAACATCGTCACTCTGTAGTACCTACCAGCGGTACCATGTCTTTAATAGGTACTCACCTGTTTTTTCTTACAAAAACAGAACATAACATGCGGGATGTACGTTAGGTTGCTGGTAAGTGGTAAGTATATATTACATCCACTAATATGATAATTGATAATATAATATGTAATAAACTCCCTGCGAGTATTAGGTGCAGCTGTTAAGTGTTATTTTTTATAAACCAGAAATTCTTGATCAAGATTAATTAATTTCACATTAAATATTTAAATACTAATATTCTATAATATGAGGTTATCCTGATATAATATTCTGTCATCGACAACTTTTTGTTTGTTTTGTTAAAACATTATAAAAAAAATTAGAGTAGGACTTACTATTGTTGGTATTTATAAGGGGTCCAACCAGATGTAATACCGATTCCACTTACTACAAGCAAATTACCATTCTACATTTCTATGGTCGAAGAATCGGTTCCAATCGAGAATTCGTTATTACTTGTAACATTGTGGCATCGTGTATTGATCTTTTAATATTGACCGGAAAGTCATGCCAAGGCTCTGTAAACTAGGTGGAATCCCACTCAGCTGCAATTTGATTTTTGATAATCATACATTAATTTTATTTAGAATAATATTAATATTTCTGCACTGAATAAGGTAACTGATGCAGTTTGAATTATATCAGATTTCTGGAAGAGCTATACACGCCTATAATTCTTTAAAAAATAATAACGCACCCATGTCGCATATGCAGATAAATCACAAACTTTCAAATATAATTAAATAGATCCGGTTAATAGACCGCAGGAACAAAAACTCAAAATATTGAACGTTATTACATTAATGAATTAGTTTAAAAAAAAAAAAAAAAAACATTAAGAAAATAGGAACTTATTTACTTATTGGCTAGGTACCTATGTTACATTCCTACAAAAAATGTGAATTTCTTAGGCTATAAAAAAACAAAAGTAAATAGGTAGTTATTTACTCATAATAAATTACATTGTTTTAATCATGCCTCATTTATAAATAAATGTGTAGGTACATACAAGTTTTATATTCATATATAAAACTTTTATATAATTTTGCCCTTTTTAATAGAATTTCATTTAACAGTAATTCTGATTTCTTATTTGATCCACCAAGCAAATTGAAAACTTATTGTATATTTCATACAATAAAGTTATAATAATTATTATATTTCATTTTTAGATTCTAAGATTTATTAGAGTGTTACTTACTAATTGGTTTTACTATGGTGCTTATCTCTTGTTTTGATCTGTGAACAACTTTTAAAACAGAAGACTCAATCTAATATGAACCATGTGTTCTCATTTTCCAGTATTACATTTTAAAGGAACTTTATCTAATATTAATTTTATTGTAAGGAAATATTGTAAATACAATACAAATTAAAAATTTAGTATAAGTATAACTTGAAAATTGTTACCATTTAAATAAAAACAAAGTTAGTTTAGGGTTATATTATAGTTTTTAATGTTTATAATGTATATTATATAATGATAATGTGTTTAACATAAAACAAATCTTATAATGATAATTTTGTCATGAAATAGTTTTTTGATTTAGATAACTATTAAAAATATATCGGTTAGGTAGCTAGATACTAACATTCACATTCACATTCAAATTCACCGTCTTCATCATCATCGGCACATTCAAATATATCTTCTTTATCAAAGGGATAAGGAGGTGGAAATGCATTAAAAAATATAGATGATTTGTTTAGCTGGAAAAAAATTAAATATGGTTAACAGCACACAATTTGATAATTATCTACTTTTATTAAAATACTAATTAAGTAGGTACTAGGTATTTATTAATTTGTTGATGATCCAAAATTAAAATAGTAAATGTTGATGTCTAAATATTATTAGTATCACTAGTATGACATAGTACCTATTTAATTGAATAAGATGGATACATTTTATAATATTTATATCATAATTAAATTAAAATTGAACAAACCTTACATGCCTTCAAAAAGAAACTTGGATAACCTACCTACCCCTAACAAACCTAATATTTTATAAGGCTCTACCACGGGATCTACCAATGTAAAAAGAAAGTATGGTCAAAAGTATTCGCTTTCCTCTTAGAATCTAATAATATAGTATTAGGATAGTACCTAGTGAATAAATGTTGCAATAGATTTTGTAATATGATATTTGCATATTATAGATCATATAAGTAGGTAGGTGAACTAGGTCAGGTAAAAATAGGGCTCATAGCATACGCAGACGATATTGCTCTCTTAGGAGATAATATTGAGGTGATAAAAAGTCAGGGAAAGAGACTGCGGAGAAAGTAGGCTTAACTATTAATGATGATAAGACAGAATATTTGGTTGTCAGTCGAAGTAACAGAAATTATAGACTAGAACAACATATTGAGCTAGAAGGACATAAATTTAAGAAAGTATCACAATTCAAATATCTAGGATCGATTATCACCCAAGATAATGAACTTAAGACAGAGGTGTCGTCAAGAATACAATTAGCTAACAAGGGATATTATGGATTAGAAAAAATACTAAAATCGAGGACACTCTCTAAAAATTTAAAAATAAGAATGTATATGACATTATTACGACCTATTGTCCTGTATGGCTCTGAGACGTGGGCATTGAGGAAAGCTGAAGAACAGAGACTAGGGGTTTTCGAGAGGAAAGTTTTAAGAAAAATTTATGGACCGGTCTTTGACAGTGGAACAAATGAATGGAGAAAGTTACATAATGATGAACTCAATAGACAGTTTCAGAGACCTGACATAGTTAAGGAGATCACAAAAAGAAGACTCAGTTGGGGGGGCCATGCCTGGCGTAAACAAGGATCCCTAGTTAGACAGGTAATAGAGAATGAACCAATAGGTAAAAGACCTCTAGGAAGACCCAGACTGAGGTGGGAAGACTGTGTTAAAAAGGACTTAAAAATGATAGATCCAGGAATCAGATGGAGAGAAACTGCAGAGGATAGGGACAGATGGCAAGATTTGTATTTAGCGGTATGGTCTTAAAGGCCGAAACCAGGAAAAAAGATAAGTAGGTAGGTTAGTGAAATTATAATGCCTTTGTGTATTGCATAACATCTTCAAAAACAAAAATCATCTAAATTTTAGTTTCTTATTTTAGTAGGCTTCATTGTTTGTAATAGCTGTGATGATCTTTTTATCAATAACATTTAAAAATATATTTATATTTATTAAAGTACTTTTAATAATAATAATATGTATACAGTACTGCAACTAGAATTTTAAGGTCCCAGGCAACAGATTACAATTCTTAAATCATGACCAAAGTTAGTAAGCTACAAGTATTAGTGCTAATTGTTATGTATATTTTATAGCGTTCATTTGGCAGGGTTTCACTCTATTTAACCAACTTCCTGATAATTATGATTTGTGGCATTGCATATTGGTAGGTAATACATATTATATATAGGTATAATTTACTAAATAGTTTTTTGGTACTATATTATAGTAATATAGTCTGTAATCTGTACTATAGTCTATATGTGTCTTATTATTGTCTTTGTCCTACTTCTATTGTTATAAGGTATCAATAAATAAAACACTTCAGCACCAATAAACCATGTTTTAAAGTTTTGAACCTATTAGGTAACCATATAGCCGATTAAGAAGAAGAATTCGTCTAAATTATTGAAGTTTGACTTACAACTATAATAGAACCAATCAATGAAATCAAACCAAACAAGAATATTGTATTGTATTTTCTGTTTCTCTTTTGATATTGGTCTTTCCAATTACCATACGGCAATTGCATATCGTCCATAGTAAGTATTTTGTAATGTGGAGGGCATATACAAGGGCACTCTGGTTTTTTCTGTTTTGATTTGTCTTGTTTTCCATCCTTTTTACCACGTATATGCAGAACTGTGTAAACGAAAAACATCATTATGAATATAAATTATAATATAATATTAATGACTATCTTTTCTTATTATACCTATCTGTACCACGGATAAAAAGTTCTTTTTATCCGTGATCTGTACATAATATTTTAATAATATATTTGCTTATAGATGATGAATCACAGAATTTTTTTTCTATCCAAATCTAAAAGATTAATCCCTTACCTTGATTCTGTAACATACTTGGACGGAATTTGCGGAACATGATTTAAAATGTTGTACTTAAACAGAGGTACCTACTATTTTATTGGAAATAAAGTGGCCGTTGAGTGTTGACGCGTTAAAAACACAGAAATTATGGTAGGTACGTAAAAATATACAAAATGATTCTATTGGCCCTCTTGTAATGACAGTACGATTAATGACTTTGCAAATAAAATTGACAGGGATATTACTAAAATAGATATCTGGTATAGTTGTATCTACCACGGTTAAAAATATATATCGTGCATACTCTATGGTATCGTGGTATAAGCATAGAACAATATTACAGTATAAGGGCTATGCTAACGCGGAACAGGCGCTACCTTGTGGAAGTCATCAGAACTATTATAACGTGGAAGATCCGAAGATGTGTATAGTACTATAGTACAGTACTACAGGTCTTCACTCTTCAGTACCATGACTAAATTTAGTTGTGAGGATCCTTATTGTGAAACATTTTTAAGCTTTTTGACTGTACGAATAAATTTTGATTTTAGAAAAAAAAACTAAAATTATTCAAATACAGTCCAAGCGAAGACGATCCAAAAACCAAGGTTACCAAACAATTTTATTAATTTTAACTAGTTTTCATTTATTTATTTTTGGTTTTCCCGATTATTTTAAAAAGTAGGTACTGAGAATTTTCAATTTTGACCTCCCAAAAGTACCAATTAGATCAAATTTACTTCCAAAAATCTCCATCAAAGTTTATGATCAGAGTATATTTTCTACTAGGAAAGTTGAGAAGTCGAAGAAAACAAATAGTCAATAGTGCGCTGACATCGACCTCTTAAGCTTAACTCTAGACTTCATATCCTTAGACAGTAAGACCACTCTTAAAATCCAAACTTTCCCTATCCAATAAACTTATTATATATAATAAATTATTATTATAAATTATTATATACATACAAATAAATAATTCGACCAGTTTAGACATACGGTATCCAGTTATGGGGCACTGCAAAGCCATCCAATACCAAAAACGCTTCAGGGCGCTTTTCAATCCATCTACCTACGAGTGATAAGTGATAACATCCTCTCCTTGGTACTTCACAAACAATAATCTTCACAAAGACCTAAAAATTCCTACACTCAATCAATTAGCAAAATTATATGACTTTAAATTTCACGCCAACTTAACCTCTCACAGTAACCCATTGATAAAACAACTTTCTTCCACCAGCTCACTTCCTGGTAATGTATGTAGAAGACTCAAAAGACAGTGGCCTAGAGACCTACTAAATTAAAATAAAATAAAAAACCCTTGATACTTAATATTATGTACCAGCTGCTAAGTGCCTGCCCACAAATTTTGAGTTTTCCTGTCACCATTAAATATCAAATTTGCTTATTGTACCTACTTAACGTTGTATAGATTGTATAAATTATTTCAAACATAAAAAAATAAAAAAAAAAGTTGCAACTTGTAATAGAAGATACTTACCTATATCCTATAAATATAGACATATATTTCTAGTACCGACCTGTCACCTATGTGAATGTCAGCCAATGGCGTTATTTGGTGGGTGGCAAGGTGGGCATTTCCCCCGCCCGTCTGATTTTAAAAGCATCCCGATGGGCCGGTGCCCGGTTGATTCCGTTTAACCATTATTATATTTTATTAGAGCACTATTAATTATTATTATAATATTTTGAGAAAATATTATATTGTGTACCAAGACATTATAATGTCACAATACTTATAAGGAACAATGATAAATTGGTAATTAGGTACCATGAACTAAGAAGATAAACTAAGGTCTTCTTAAATTAATCATAGAGTAATAACTAATAATATAGTAGGTAATTAATAGTTTGAATAAGTATATTTATATTGGTGTATTATTCTTTATTGTGTTAAATTAAGTTTAGTAGTGTGTTAAATGTAGTCTAGTTATAGTATTAAATTTAGTTTAGTTAAAATGTAATTTTTTCGGCGGGTTTTCATTAATAGTTTATTTGTTTAATTATATGGACAAATGTCTTTAAAAAAAATGATTTGGGTGGTGCCAACAGATGTGTAAAAAAAATTAAATTTGTGCAAATAGCACAAATGCAAGGGGGTAAAAAATTTTTAAATAGGTATGAGTTTACGACTCTGACAACCTGTGGGTACCAATTATTCAGATAAATCAGATAGCTATTGGGCAAAACATATGTGAAATCATGTACTAAAGGTAGTGTAAATGTTACTTATAACTTATGAGTTATGGTTTTCTTTTTTTTTTAATAAAATCAAATAGTTACCTAATTGATTTACGCATCTGAACTATTGTTCCGTGGACCGTGGTACCTACTTGCAAATAGGAATATTAAAGTACGATACCTTCTACGCATCTACGGCCTATATGGTTATATTTATATCTAATTAACATTTTTTTATTGATATCAGACGTGGCCTCCGTGGCGCAATGGCTAGCGCGTTCGGCTGTTAACCGAAAGGTTGGTGGTTCGAGCCCACCCGGGGGCGAAAAAATTTTTTTGTACGTATTTATAAAAAAATTGTTATGAAAAATCGTAAAGATAAACGTAATATAATAACGAAATCCTCTGCTTTATCGTCTATAGTAGTTTCTGAGTGTATAAAATAGTGTACATTGGGTCATTGGGTAACTGTAATGGGTGATGTGCTCATGTGCATGTGTTAAATTAATTGAATTCAATGATAGGTACTTTAATTTATTGATAAACCATTGCATACCTACGAAAAACGATATTATGCGGAGAGTTTATCAGCCATTCAGCGTCTATGACTAAGAATGTTATAAATAGAAATTAGTGGTAAAATATACTAAAATTAATATTTTTATTTTAGGTATTAATTATTAGTTAGGTATTACTAAATAGGTTGAACGTTGAAATGTTGAATTAATTATTAATATTTTGAATTTTCCCAAAACATCGCATATATGTATTAGGTATTATATTTATATAATAATAATTACTATTTAGTATTTACTATAAATTAATTATATAGACATAACACCAAAACTGATTGGTCAAACAAGTTGGTTTCCGTTATCTGGACCACGCGCAATATAGACAACCACATTTACGCAGAATCATTTTTTTTTGTTTTGGAGTAAACTCAAGATTAAAATCACCCATTACAAAAATTATAGAAAATAATAATTTTTAAATTAGGACATATGTATTTGTCTAAATATTGTCTCAAAACAGTTTAAACATCATATCAATTTACTAAAAAACACCCTCCCCCCTCTAGAACCGCGCCTGTGTATTAATTAAAATTACCACTCATAATTACTTTAAAATTAAATATTTATACTTTATATTAGTTAATAGTACTTATTTACAATTTAAATGTTAGAATAATTAAATTTAAAACAGTCATGCATATTATACAGTATGGCATTGATTTTGTAGATTTATGTAGTCAGTCTATCCGATACTATATTATAATAACAGTCATAATTTCATAGGTTAACCAATGTGGTTAAAATTAAAAACTCATATCTTTACATAGTATATATTTTTGAGTATTGATCATTATTGAGCAAAATTCAGAATTTTAACCAGATTTATCACATTTTTAGTGCAATGGATATTTCTGACAAACAATTTCTACAGAAAATATAGTATTTGTTTAATGAATGTTTTAAACTTTATTATTTTAACATTTATATTGTGATTAGATATTAATGAAATAATTAACCTTTTAAATTAAATTTAAAGTACTGGCAATCGACAAGTGGACATTTCAGTGTAATTCTGTATAAAATATAGTAAATAATACTAAATACTAAATGCATGTTCAATTGAAAAAACATACTATAAGGACATTAGAGGTAATCTATTGATAATTTTTCTATTTACCAAATCAAAACCTTACAAATGTAATACCTTCTCAAAAAAATGATTTTACTGTTTATCAGTATTACCAAATACATTATATTAATTTCTTTTAATTTTACTAATAATAATTCTATTGAACTTCACCATATTAAACATTTGAAAAGAATAACTTTATATGATGAAAAACTTGTCTAAACTGTTGAGAATTAGACAATAGACAGAATTGCATATTTAAACATGTTTGTAGACAATAGGAAATTCATAATTCATAGAAATTCTATAATACATAATATTATGTTATATAATGGCCAACTTATATGTATAACTGGGGACATATATAATATATTAGAATAAGCTTGTTCTTTGTATAGCATTAAAAAAATATACATAATAAAATAGAATAAACATATTTTTAATAAAACAATTTCACAAATAAATAATACCAGACATATAGCTGGCCAATAACCACTTAAAACAATATTTTAACTGTGTAGATACTACTTAACATTAAAAATCATTATACAATATATTTAAAAAATTTTCTTTAATTTACATACAAAAAAAGAAAACAACTAATTATAACTCAAATATTTTCATATTATCTATCTTTAAAACTCAATAAAGGAAAATAACAAGTAATTGATGGATTAAACAAAATACAAATTTAACTTATTAAATTATCTTATACACATATCATTATCTTCAAATAAATATTTATAAGAGAATAAAAAAAACATTTAGTAGGTGTATATTAGGCATTGACTTTTTATTTCAATTATTTTTAATAATACTCCATTATCGAACTTGCTGACTGAGCCGTTGTAAGAATTCATAATAAGATAATGATGATTCAAATTTATCTTCGATAAGTCGACTGTAAAAACGTAATTTATGTGGTCCATTGTCCCTAAAAGAAATAAAAAAAACTTTAATGGGAGAGTTAAAAAATATTTGTATCAGTAAGGGTAAAATACCCATTTTTTTCCTGCAAAATATTCTCCAATCTAAAATGTATTATTAATTATTAGTTTTCCTAATACATTTAAGTATACATAGATATAAATGATATTATATCCAACATTTTACCATAAGAATGAACAAAATAAAACTGATTATTAAGTATATTGACCGGAAAAAATAAATGTCTAACAAAGATATGTCCATTAATCAACTGAAATGATATTGAAAACATTTCACATCTTATTTTGAAGAAAATTATAAATAGGAATGTTTCTTTTGGAATCAACTCAAATGATTAATTAATTTCATGATTCATTTCTATATAATATGTTAGTTAACGTTACTACTGTAAAACCTCCATACAACAGAATCGCTCGGTACCAAATTATTTTTCCGTTATAGGGAGACTAAAATAGACAGAATATAAGTTATATGGGACTGTTGTTATTTTCTGTTGTAAAGAGATTTCCGTCTCATACTAGAGATTATAATTAACATGTTTCAAACCTTTGTTAATTACTAAAAAATATTTACAAAATAACTACTTACTTAATTATTTCTATTGGTAATGGATATGGCTTAAAATGTTGAAGATAAGAAATAAAACTACGTAACAAATATGATGGTTTGGAGTCCACTTCTGCGAGTGTAGTCTGTGAAAAAAATAGTTAAATACAATACAATTACTGTACAGAACTAGACATAAATATATTTTATTTATCAATTATCAGTTATATATTTTATTTAGTATTAGTTATTCATAATTCAAATGTATTAGCTAATACAATTGAATAATTTGAATAATATTGTGTCAATGTACCTACCATCGGTTTTTTACCAAAGAGGCGAGGATTAAGGGACTTGACTTTCTACCCTCTCAGGGTAGAATTTTTTTTTTGTTATTTTTATATACTTTTATTGAAATGTTTTGTTAATAGAATATACTATTGAATTGTGTATACATTTTACGAAAACTAACTTATTTTTTTGACAAAATTAAAGTTAGTTAAGATGATCAGTGGCAGCCAGTTTTTAAGAAGTTAGTAATAGGCCACTTTTAAATTACATGCATGCAAGTCTTGTAAATGTGTGCGTAGTAGGTGACTATTAGTGTGTGTGATTGTGTGTAAAAGAAATAGCGCAGCGTTCCCGAACGAGCTTGTACAAGTCACCGCGTCAGCCTCAGCGTTAGGTGCGTAAATTATAAATCTCAAGTAGACATTATAACAAATCCAAATCAGTTTTAAAAACTATTGTTGCATGACTAGGTCAATCAGTATGATGGAAGGAAGATTGGAATATTTTGGCTAAAATAACTGTCTACCAAGGGATCTTAACATTGTCTGATTTTGATTCTGAAAGAATGAATTCAGCAGGAAAATTTCTGTAGATTGTACGAAACACTTTCCGTTTTTAATTTTAATTAAGATTTGAAAAATTCATGTTTTCAAGTTTTTAATTACAGTTTACAATAATATAAGATTTAATTCTTCAAAGTTTCTATACAATCTATAGACAATTTTCTGTCATGTTCAAATTTTTATCAGAATCAAAACCAAACAATGTAAACAAACTTTAATTTTGTCAAAACTTAAGGTCTTTTGAGCTAAAACTGACGGCCTTTTAAAGTCGTATATTCAATAATATAATTTGAACATGCTAAGATTATATAGATAAAGAGTATTTATTATTTATTTATTCTTATTTCTATTGTACACTCTAGTTACTTTGTAAAATAAAATTTGTTAAGTGTTGTGTATTACTTACAATTAGTTCTGGCATTGAATTGACATTCACATAACCAAATAATTGTTGTATAAGTTGATCTGAACACCTATGCCCAATAAATATAGTTAATGTTTCACTGTCATCCATTAAATAGACTCCGTTGGATTCAACACGCTCTGCAGATAGTTGTATAACTGGTGGAAGGGGAATTTCTGTCAACTTTTCATAATCTATTTTTGGCTGAAAAAAAGATTATATTACTCCAAAATAAATAAATAATACTTAGTTCTACATTATTAAATTAATTTAACTATAAATTAATAATATATTAAGATTCAAATTCATTTTTACCTGTTCTTCTAAAGCATAAATGGGATATAAATCAGGATATATGTACTGAATAAGATTGTTTACTGGTAAACTTTTCATTTGACACATACTAAACATTCTTTCATCAAGTCGAGTTGGTTGATTAGTTCTAAATGCAGCCTATGAATAAATAAAAAAAAATGAGTATAAATATATTATATATACTATAATAAATATACAGTCAAAACTCAAAAACCTTGAAACCTCAATTTTTTTTCTTGCCCTTTTGTTAATAAGTTATATTTTAGGAATAATACAACTCAAAAAATGCATAGTCAAATTAAATTGTATCCCCCTTGAGATTATCCTATTCAAGTTATTGAGAATAGACTGTATTTATATATAATAAATGAACCATTTTTTTAACTTTTAAATTAAAACACTCACATGTTTTAATGTGGCTAGAATATATAACGGGAACACTTTTAATGACAAAGGAGACAACATAGTTCCAGGGCCATTGTAGGATGAGCAACCAAGTTTGAACGCAGAGAGTGAATCTGAGATAGCATTGAAAAAGGCTTCACGCGCATCAGATAATGATTTTTCTGTACTTCGGTCAACAGCTTAACAATACACAGTTTATAATTATTATAACTTTTCAATTTATAAAAATTATTTTTTCTTTCTTGATGTCCCTTACCCATTTTGGCTATCAAACATGTTATCGCTTGTTGATCAGCATTGTGAAAAACATCATCTAAATTTTCGGTAACAGGTATGCAAAGTGTATGAACTCGAATACGTCGTTCCGCTGTAACATACAAATTCGTATTAAATTAAAAAGTTTAATTAACTATAGAATAGTAAATTTTACCATTGCTAGAAGTGTAAAGTAATGCAGCCTGGAAACAAACTACAGAAACACCATCCAAACTGTCCTCAATAGATAATTGCATACCATATGCATTGTCGGGATTAACATTGGGCAACATGAGCAAATCAGAAGAGCGAACAAAGAAATTTCCATGGAAAGAGTGTATTGCTACACCTCGTGTGCATCGTAGTCTCAACAGAGCTTCAAAACCAATCTTACGAGTCAGATATCGATCAAAACAATTTATAAAGCGTGTTACTATAGTTGGAGATTTAACATCAAATTGAGGGAAATTATGTATACATCCAGATGAGTATTTTGATATTCCAGCTAAAAGTAACAATATCCAAATTAGAATTAATTATTAATTTAATATTGTATTTACTTACAAATGGTAGCAACATCTAAATATTGTGAGGACACGAAAAACATATCAACAGCTATCTGTTCACCGCTACATTCAAGAGCTAGTTTTTTATAGAAATCGGTAGATGGAGCCATATGCTGAACACGGTCACCAGTGTGAGGGTTTCCATCATCTCTTGATTCTAAACTACCTGGCCCACAATTTGGTAAACTAGCTTGGAACACTGTAACACGACCTCCACGTGGAGCCAATATTTTAAAAGCTGCTTGAAGTGCAGCTCCTAAGGCACAACCAGTGTTGTAAGACTCTCTATAATTATTTGGTAAACTAGTCAACAAATCTTTTATAGCTGTCTTATTTTCTTCCAAATTCACCATAAGACCATCAGGCAATGGTAAAAATATTTCTAAAAATTAGAAATATAATTAGTTATAAAAATATAAATCCTAGAAAAATATATATTTCAATGCTTACCAGATATATCACTAACGATAAGCTGTTTTGGCTGTCCTCCATCACTATTTGCTATTTGATAAAAATGAACAGATGAATCAAATGTAATGAAACCTATGTTAGTTCTGGAATCTCCAGGTATGTCATCTGCCATAATTTTATTCAGAATTCGATCACATACAATTTCTAAATATCCAGTCAAAGTTGCAGTACGTGATACGTCTAAAAGGAATAAATATAATGCTGGCTGTGGAGGTCTAACCTAAAGTTAATAAGTAGAATGAAAAATTAATACTTTGTAAAATGTTGCATTAGTAAGTACACTCACTAACCATATAATCTTGTGAAGCTATGTACTCAATAGTAGCATTTTGTATTTCTGGCCTCCTAGATGGGTCACCAAGTGTTTTAGTATATGGATCAATTTGAAACTCACCAGGTACTATAAATAACATATGAAATATTGTATAGTTTTTGTATAATTTAGATAGGTTTATTATATCAGATTTTAAAATTATACACACATTCATTAACTCTGTAACATAAGTTACATTTCCAATGGGCATTATCGATAAATTGAACAAATGGATTTATATATGAACGGCAATTACGACATCTTGTAATAGTTTCACATTGTATCACAGTTAAACGCTAAAATAAATCAATTATAATAAGACAACAATTAGTTTTAGATAAACAAGAAATAAAGTTTACTTACTGAAAGATCTTTATAAGGATGTATTAAAATCCCTAATGGCAATCGACTCTTGTCTAGCAAATTCTTTGAAGATGGAAACTTATTTAATGTACATCGGAAAATACTAAATTAAATAAATACAAATAGTAAATAAATTATGTTTAATTTTAATTTATATCTAAAACCATACTCTGGAGAACAGTTATCACAATTAGCATATCCTTGAGGCAGTTTTATCTCTGGTGGTTGAACTCCGTCACCTGGCAGCACATCTCTTGATTTTAATAAGTCTAGATTGTCATAGCCCTTTTAAATACATACAATTATTGTAGTTCCATTGTTTAATTTTAACTTTATTATAATTTACAATCACTGCATACATAAGTTGATAATAAGCAATGGTCTATGTATCTAAATGTCTTTAAATTTGTAATAAAAAAAAAATATATTACCTACACTAATTTAAAAATGTGGTTTTTCGAAAGTGTTAACATATTTAATAATTAAATTATCTAAATGATGATGGTTAAAGAAACAAATGCAGTGAGTGTTCTACACATAAATTAACTTACCCATGTCTTGGCAAAACCTTGTTGCACAACTGAAGGATTCTGTTCTGATTTATACTGGTCTTGCTGTTGATTATGAAATCCTTGTTGTCCATGAAGTGCATTAGGTTGCTGGTAATTTATTTGACTAGAAAAGCCCATGTTACTTTGTGGTAGATACCCTTTTGGTGCTAACTGTACATTCTGACTTGAAGACTGAGGCTGTTGGACATTTACATTTCCTCCAACTTGATTAGGGTAATTATTAATAGAGAAGGAATTTGGTGGCAACATATGAGTTCCGAGCCTTTGACTTTGTTGATTAACATTGGGTGGTAAAGTAGACATATTAGAAGCTGAGTTCATAGTTATTGGCTGCGAAGACATTAGGTTAGGTTGGCTTGAAAAATTAGCTGGCGGCCACTGATTTTGGCCTGGTTGAACTGCACTTGATTGATTATAAAACTGATTACTCGAAGACTGTTGAAGATTTTGTTTTGGTAATACTTGTTGACCATGTTGTTCATTAAATGGTTGTGAAGGATATTGATTTTTCACTGTTTGAGAAGGTGGAAAATTGCTTGGTTTGGGTTGATGATTAAACGGCTGTGATGGATACTGATTAGTTGCTTGTTGAATTGGTGGAACACCTGGTATAGATTGATTAATCAATGGTTGAGACTGATATTGACTGGCTGTGAGTTTATTCGATGAACCGGGATCTAATCTAGGTTGATTAGTGAGCATTTGAGGAGGAAACTGATTTACAGCAGTTGAAACCAGTGGAATAAAATTTGGTGTTTGTTGGTTATTGGGTGCTTGTAAATTATACTGATTTGATGTTGTTTGAAGAGGAGGGACAGCATTTGGTTTAGGTTGATTACTGAATAGCTGTGGTGGTAACTGGTTAACAGCTGATGGTTTAGGTTGATTACTGAATAGCTGTGGTGGTAACTGGTTAACAGCTGATGAAACAGTAGTTGGTGTATGTTGATTATTAAATGGTTGGAATGGATACTGACCAGTTGTTGATTGAATAAGAGCAATATTTGATTTAGGTTGATTATTTATTAGCTGTGAAGGTAGCTGACTTGCTGCTGAAGGAACATGCGGAATCATATTAGATGTCTTGTTATTGAATGGTTGTGATGCATACTGATTAGACAATGTTTGAGGAGGATAGACGTCTGATTTAACTTGACTATTAAAAGTCTGTTGTTGAAATTGATTAGCAGCTGATGAAACAGACCATGCTGTACTCGGTGTGGATTGATTTATAAACGACTTTGCTGCAGTTTGATTATGTGGTATAGCCATTGATTTTGGTTGATTGGTTAAAATTTGCGGAGAAAACTGGTTAATTAATGATGGTTGATTAGGTGGAACCGTGACTGGTTTTGATTGATTACTAAACACTTGTGTTGAATGCATATTTGATGCAGGTTGAAGAGGTGGTACAGTATCTGCGGTTGTTTGATTACTAAACGTTGATGGTGGCAATTGATTAGTGGCCGTTGAAACAATTGGTGTTGAACAAGAACTTGATGCAAATTGAGTAGGTAATACAGTATTAGATGATGTTTGATTACTGAACATTTGTGGTGGCAATTGATTTGACACTGATGGAATTGTAGTTGGGAATAGTTTATTATCAAATGGTTGTGTTGTACACGGATTTGATGAAGGCTGTAGATGCTGTATAGTATCTGGTATTGGCTGATGACTGAATATTTGTGTTGGTAACTGATTACTTGCCATTGAAATAGATGGATTTGTTGATGGTATTGGTTGATTCGGAATTGTGGCTGTTTGTAAAGGCTGTATAGTTTCTGATTTTAGTTGATTACCAAACATTTTTGGTGGAAATTGATTAGATGTAAATGAAACAGCATTTGATGTTGGTTGATTATTAAATGGTTGTGTTGTATACAGATTTGACGCAGATTGAAGAGACTGTATAGTATTTGATTTTGGTTGGTTATCGAACATTTGAGGTGGCAACTGATTAGATGTCGATGAAATATCATTTGATGTTACTTTATTACTAAAATGTTGCGGAGGAAATCGGTTAGCTTCTAATTGACCAACCGGTTTATTATCTGGTACAATTTGATTACTTATTGACAGTGGTGAAACATTATTTATTGGTAGATCTGAATTTAAAGATGGCAAATTTGTTTGTTTACTTGGTAATGATTGAGTCTTGTTATTGATTTCTGACAATTTAGGTTCTAAACTATTATTATCCTGCAATGTAGTAGAAAAGTTTTGAAATGCAATAGAATGTTCTTCTTTATCAAGAGATACATCTTTTGAAAAAGAAGTAGGTGTTGATTTCTCCTGTATTTCACTATCAGATATACTGTGTTGCTTATCAATGGTCATTTTGGAAAATTGATTATTAGGTGTCAACAATTTTGCATTTTCTAATGACTCAAAATTAAAATTATTTGATTGAGTTAGAACAGGTTCTGAAGAAAGTAAAATTCCCTCTGATAACACATCAGAATCTAATTTTAAACTTTCTTCTATTTCTAATTCATTTTTCATCAACGATGGTTGCTGATTTGAAGACAATGATTTTACTGAGGTATTTTGTGCATTAGAAAATGTCATACAATTGTTTGATTTGTCTGAAGTAGGATCAATTGAAACATTGGGTTTATCCTGGGTTTGCGTGTTTTGTAGTTGATTATTAGATTGTAAATTACATGACTGTTGATTAAACATAAATGTATTATTTACATTTGATGAATCAAAATAATTACTAAAACTGTGGCCTGTAGTTGGTGTAGATTGTTGTACAGTCACATTTTGGTTATTTATTGATTGGGATACAATATTGATGGGTTTATTAGAAAATTGATCACTTGAAGTTTTTAAATTATCATCAATTATAGATTGTTTTGGTGTTAGTTGATTTCTTGAAAGTTGCTGATTATTTAACTCTAGTTGAGAAGTCATACTATTAGGATTAAAGAAATCATTAGACTGAGTAACATTTTTAAAAGATGGAGGAGACAATACATTTTCTTCATTGTGTTGGTCTTCATTAAATTGCATTTGTATGGGTTTAGATTGATTAACTGTTGTTTCTGGTTGATATTCAAGTATGTTATTAATTGGAGACTGTGAAAGTTTAATATCAAACTCAGATATTACATTATTTGAAGAGTCTTGATTAAATGAATCAATTGGACTATTTTTAGCAGCACTAGATAAATTTAATATATTACTAGCCTGGTCATCTTCTGATTTTTGATTCTGTGTATGTTGGTTATCTTGAACTACTGTTTCAGACACAGAAAATGAACTTCTTGAAGGAGCTGCAACGATAGCTGAAGTCACCGGACCAAGAGACTGAGTAGATATTAATGATGAATTGCGAGCTATAAACTCTTGGCTAGCTATAGTTTTACCATCATTCAACAATTCAGATATAGGTGGTTTTGAAGAATTATATATTGATTGCTGGCTAATAGATTCAATACCTTGTTCGTTTTGGTGATTATAAAAATTGGTAGCACAAGAATTCATAGACTGACTATTCTGGTAATTTAATACTTGAACTGGTGACGTTGTCTGTTTAAGAACTATTGTATCTTGTATATTACTATTAATATTGGATTGTAATTTAGAATCAGTTGGGGGCACATTTGAGTTTTGAATATCGGGTTGAATGTGTTTGTTTTGTTGGTTAAAATGTTCTGACTTAAGATCGTCATTATAATTTTGAACATTTAATGATGCTTGATGATGATTAAACAGTTCAGTATTGCCATAAGGGAATAATGGTTTACTCTGTGAATGTTGTAAAATTGAACTATTTGATGAACTAGACTGAGTCGAAGTGTTTGTTTGACTAAAATATAAACCTTTATTAAACTGAGAAGCATTTTGAATGTTTGACGATTTATGAGTATCATTAGACAAATAGTTAGTTATGCTGTTATAAATAGAAGAAGATGAACTTTGTTTATTCTCATAGTTAAATTGTGTCTGCTCAAAATCTTTTTTGGTAGTGTAAGAATCAAATGTTTGAGCTCTCGGCATGTTTACGCTTTGTTCATCACAACGAGATTCAAGATTCTCTTGATTTTCTAAGCTTGGTTCATTCTGGTTAATATTGTCAAATAAAGGAATGTCTTCAATAATATCATCATCATCTTGATTATAAGCACTATGTAAAATAGAATGTTGGTGATCATCAACACTATCATTTTTCTTAAGACTCAAATCAGCAAATTGGCTAGGTACGGGAAACTCATGATTTGAAGTTGTAATTGTTTTTGATTCCTTTGTTACATGACACTCAGTACTTTTATTTATCGTATGCCGTAGAAAAACATTACTCGGATGTGTACTTTCTGAATCCTGATCTGTACTTTCAGAGTATAATGAAGAAGTATGTTGTGGTGAACTTTCAGTAGATGTTTCTTCCATATCATACTCAATAATTTTAGGTTCAGGATAAGGTTTGTTTGAAGAAAAATAGTTTGTATTCATATTTTCTGCTATGGATCCTTTACTATTATTGTATTTAGCTACTGGATAAAGTTCTGGAACTCTTTTAGATTGTTGCGGTAACAAAGCAGTAAGATGAGGTTGTAGCTGAAAGTCTGGATTTATTGTATAGTTTTCAGCATTATTAGTTTGAGCAAGGCTTAGAGCATTCTGAAAAAAAAAAATTATTATAGGCAACTAACAAAAATTTCATAAGTTTATGTTCAGTATCATTCATTTAATTTTAGCTGTATAATTAAATAAGACAAATAGTTAAACATAGTTATTTTCAAATTATGAAACTTAATGTCAACACAATTTGACAAATGTATGATCAAATAAATTGTATCTAATTATAATTATATATCAACTAATAATCTTAGAGCTGAAATAAAAATACTTTGGAATATCTAGGGAATACCTTAGTAATATGCCGATTGAGTGTTTATTAATTAATAAATATATAGAAGTAGCCAGGGCCGTGAGGCACATAATTCTGTTCCGCTATTCATGGAGATTACCTAGTATGTAAAACCACTTCAGAGCAGGTACTGGTTTCAAAATGAATTAATAATAAAAGCGCTTTGTGTAGCTTATGACACAAAATACAAGATAATATTACCTGATGATAAAAATTAATTAAAATGTATTTATTAAAAAAAATAATTGGCAAGATATATTATAAATAATAAATAATATTAATATATATCTAAAATATAATAATTATATTTTAAATGTACTCACTGGAATTGATGATTGAGAATTTTCATAAATTCCTTTAGCATTAGTCCTAGGTGGCCCAGACGAGCGTGGTGCTTGATTAGCAGAATCCATTTGGTATAAATGATTATTCATTAATGGAACTGCATTAGGATTTGAATGTATTTTCTCATGAAACGGTGATTGATCTGAGGGAGACGTGGATGGTATGCTTCCTAGAACGATAACAATCAATGTAGGTTATTAAAAAAATAAAAAACTCACAGAACAAATAAAAATGATTTATGGTCAACTAAATAGGTAATTGTTATCTAAGTTAAAAATTCTATTAAGTATTAATAAAATATAGTTGATAGGTTTTTTAAATATAACACATAGGACCTAGGTAATATTTTTATTTAATACTTGTAAACATTAATTAAACTATTACAATCAGGGGTCATGGAGATATACAGTTATTAAAATATGTGTATACAGGTGTGTACACGAGCTCTGCATAACTACACAGACTTAAAATATATTAAAATTTAAAAGGCAAGTACCTAGGTATATTAATTTTTTTATAAAGTTATAATTAAATAGATACTTATACCACTACTGGACAATTTACTTAATTTCTAGTTAAAAATGGGCAATTACCTCAAATAAATACCTACAAAGGTATTAGTGCACGGGTATATTATGGCCATGTAGGTATAGTATCAGGGTTTAAAATAATGGGTTGGGCCTAGTTTTAAAATCTAGTAAAAACCCCAGTAAAATCACCCGGCAAAAAAAAAAACCCAACAAACTTTAAACTGCATATTTATTTTTTAACCTATGGGTATTAATCAAAACAACTAGGCATGTTTATAATTATAAATATGTAAAGGTACCTAGGTATTCATTTTTAAATAATAAAATTGTCATTCAATAAAATTCTAGCATCTACATAATGAATCTTTTGGACATTATTGTTTTTGTACTGTTATTCGCTTCTTTTCAATAGGAAAATTAGAAAGTAGGTACCTAAGTAAAAACAATTTCAAGTACCATGTACAAAATAGTTTAAGGATATTTTTCTATGACTTTGATATGAGATAAGAATAAGTTGAACGAATATTTCTGGTATCCAAACCGGTGAGAAGTGAGATACTTAACATGATCTCATCATCATATATTTAATGACCAGACCACAAGTAGAAAGACCACATTTACCTAGTATTATTTAATTATTAATAATTATTATAATAATATATTGTAGGTAATTTGTAAATTGTAATACAATTAGAATTAAAAAAAAATTATTTAGTGACAAAAATTACCAGAGTAATTATTGGTCGACTGAATCCCATCGGTAGACGGTCGGTTGAACGCAGACTGTCCATTAACAAAGGAATTGGCTGTGGGGAAAAAAAAGAAAACGTTTTGATCCGAACAAGCTCGACGTCAAACGGCGGGTACCATTATGGTACTACTACTATTGAAATGCGTTGCGTCATATTTTTACAGGAGGTACACTTACGGTTTTGCTGGAAATAGTTGTATCTATGTTCCATGGTGCGTCCGAGATTCTAGTCGGAAACCTGAATGACGTCCAGGGCATGCGAACTTGACACGGTTTGACGATACGGTTTGTGGCTCAAGGTTTTTCTGGTGTGTCTGGTCGCGAGGAGGGAGAGAAAAGTCGGTGAACAGAAAAAAAAATCTAATCACGTAAGCAAAACACAGTACCTATCCGTCCACCAACCACTCGAAATCACAACTATATCACAACGTCATGCCTCTACCAGAAATCCACACGTACCGCGCGCTGCCCAAATCGTACTATCACCGTTTCGTCACGCTGATAATGATCAAGGGCCAAATGTGCCAAATGGCAAATTTCTTTTCAGCGGTTTGTACGAAAACTCGGGGTCTGCGGGTGTCAACCTCAGCTGCACTGGCCGTACGTGTACGCGGGGCGCGAACGGCGACGGTACGCAATAAGACGACGGCGGACGGAGGTTTGCGCGACGACGAGCAAGTGGCGACGGACGACGACAACGACGACTTCGGTGACCGGACAGGTGTCCAAGATCGCAGTGATTAATACAATAACGATAGTGCTATTTCACGCGACGACGACATTAAACAGTAAATACTACCTATTGTCACGTTAACAAATCGTCGTCTCCGTTCGTCGCAATAACAAATTATTGTTGCAACTCGCGACGGCCGATTAGGATTCCGTTTTGCGCTATCTATTTATTCGCATGTGTGTGCGTGACGTGCGTGTGCGTACACCATAGAGCGCACATAGTATTGCTTCTTTATCATAGACACGTCACGTTCACGAATCACGGGTTAGCTGCAGGCTGTAGTTGTTGTTGGCCACTGGTGATAACAGTGGCGTTTACTGAACGCGCCCACAATCCACAGATGTTGATTACGTGGAACCTTAGGCGTAATATTGAAATATTTTCAATAATATTCATTTCTTTAATGATGTAGAAACCATATTATGAATTATAAATAAAAAAATAATACACACATTTTTATAATATTGTGCATGGTGGATGACATCCATACATTGTACTATTGCATGTATGTCCCGCGGTTTAACATTTACTTACAGTCTTAGCGGATTGAGTTAGGGGCGCGGAATCGCGGAAAAAGAGCCAATAATATGATATATTGTGTTATAACTTATAAGTTATGAGTCAAAAAACATAAGTCTTAGGTATCTGGTATACCTACATACTAAAATGTTTACAACAATAATTATAATAATTGTGTAATTGTAATTATTACACAACTATATAATAATATATAAATAATAATATAATAAGTTAATACAAAACAGGTGGTAGTATAATAATATATTTAGATAACAGACAATATTTTAGTATACACCTAAGACTTATGTTTTTTGACTTAAAAGTTATAACAGAATACATCATATTATGACCATGATATAATCATATAACTAACAGTTATATCATGATTATCACATGTACATAATATTTTATTCATATTTATATGTAGGTACCGCAAAATTGTCTTTAGAAATGACTTTAAAAATACCATATTAATTTTTTGATAATTTTTTTTGGGGGGCATTATTTAACACAATATTTATCCCTATTAAAATTACGAACATGAAATAAAAACATACGAAATACGACCGTGATGTAACACGAACTCACTAATTATTTGGTATTTATCTGAGCACGGGTGACATATTGAACAAATATGCATTAAAACCAACAAAAATGACCCAATAATGCTAAAAATGCAAAATAAAATGTTTAGCTTTGAATCACTCGTTCCATGAAACGAATTATGTACTTGGGAACAATTGTCTAATTTGGTATGTCGTGCGTGTGTAAGACGGAGACAACAAATGTATGGGTAGGCGGGTAGCGTCCTCTTTACTACATAGGTACGTTAAAATTAAAAAATTGAAAAAAAAGGTGTCTGGTATAAAACATAAATATACCGTAGATGTCAGTATATCACCATCATTCTTAACTCGTTAAAGTACGTAAAAAGATCAAAATTCGTTATAGGTGACGCGCTCGACAGTGTTGTGCGTATGCGTGTAAACGTAAAATTGCAAACTTTGGAAAGATATTAATTCTAAAATAATGATTTCCGTAATTTGTTTTTTGCACCATCATTCTTAACTCGTTTAAATACGTATGTTCCAAAAAAAAAAAAAAAATTAAAAAAATGCTGGGTAGCTAAAGTGAATTTATGCATTATATGTACAGCCGTACTGCGGGTAGTAAATTGTGTAAAATGTAAAACAAAATGTAATAATTATGTGTAAATATTAGTTTTATAGGATTGTTGATAATTAAAAACGGTCAAATTAAAAATCATAAAATAATGATATTTTATTATTATATTAATTAATTAGTAATACATAAATATAAAATAATACAGCCAATACAGGATTACATTTAATAATCTCAAGATCAGCCAAATAAATTACCAGAAAAAAAATGTATAAATACACATACCTTTTTTTTTTTTTTTTTTCCAGTTTGTAACCGACGACGCCGCGGGAACTGCTCTCGCATTGCTGCCGCGACGCGCCGACGCCGCCATCGTTTATTGAAACAATATTAACATACATACGGGAGGGGTAGACGGGACAACTCCCCGACTTACCCCCCCTTTTACATGACATTTATTTTTTAAAGCATAACCTGTGTGTTGACCTAACTCTTCTTCTCAGGCCGACCGGAGTCCGGCTCCCTGGATGACTCGTTCTGGTCCGTGTTCGCGAGCCGACCGGAGTCCGCCGCTCTGTTGACTCGTTCGTCCTCTCCCGGTGTCCTGCGATGCCGTGATCGCCTTCCCTCCCGTGGTGTCACAGGTGGGGGGATGAAGAACGGTGGTCGGTGACACCTCCGACGTGTCACTGTTGCGACTTCGAAGATTGTCGGCCGTCCGTTCTCCATCGTCCGCTGACTTCAGTGGAGCAGCTGCTCCTCTCTTTCGTCAATGAATACACATACCTATATAAGTATATTACAGCAATATGTCAATATTATTCAAAACGTTTATAATATTATTTTATAATTTAAAATTTTTATTTAATTTAGAAAAAAACTTGTAGTAATACACTTTTTGTATTTTGTATATCACTTAAAAAATTTAAA
Source organism: Metopolophium dirhodum (assembly GCF_019925205.1). Classification (NCBI taxonomy): domain Eukaryota; kingdom Metazoa; phylum Arthropoda; class Insecta; order Hemiptera; family Aphididae; genus Metopolophium; species Metopolophium dirhodum. Next base: position 33,298,988 of record NC_083567.1, on the reverse strand, counting down.
AAAATGTATCTTGTCTGTTATTAGATATAGGTATTCATAACTCATATCTTACATAAATACATAATATAAATAATCGTCTTGGTAGGTCACATACTAAACTTAATTTACTCGGTAGATCACAAACTAAACGAATACCGGTTAAATTTTGAATGAATGAAAAAAACTTATATTTTCAAAAATACAGCATAATATTGCATAATGGTGATACAATCGTTATTGGTGGATATATTATTATGTATTTTAGAATGCTGAAAAATATTCAGGCAGCCAGAATTTGTCAGTTAGATGAACTTTTCCCATTTTTTTGATGTTAGACTTAAATTTGCAATAATTTGTAAATTCCAAAAAAAATATCCAATATGAAAAGGCTTCCTTTAATCTAAAAGTATATAATATAATTTCAACGATGGATTAGCCCAAAGTGCATCAATACACCTTGGATCAGCTATATTTGTTATTTAATGTTTTCATACAATTTTAACGATCAGTAAACATCACGGTTAAGAAATACCTACTTTATCACTTTACTTTTTTTGGTAACACATTGCCCAATTGTACCTAAGCGACTACCATCCCTACCTATATAATTGATAAGAACACAGTCGGCTAAATAGTTATTATACATTTATGTACTGTAGTTAATAGTTATCTATGTGTGCAACACGAATAATATTATTTTTAGATTCTGAGCGGAGCGAGGAATGTAATGGTTTTACAATGATGTTTATTTCTTTTTTATTCTATAAACACTTTTTCTCCCTCTAAACTTGCTCAAAAGTATCAAGTATATCATCTTTTCTGAAAGGTAATGTTCTTCAGATGGTACTTTAGAGAGGTCATTTTTCGATTTTCGAAACGCTACTCGAAATAAAAGCGGTTAAAGGAGAAAAAACGTACGATTTCACGATTTTATAATATTAAATAATTACGGACGACGTTTTCTACCAGAAATATTGCTTCAAATGAAAAATGAGAAGAGATATTTTTTGTTGTATTTTGGATTTTGTTCCTTAAACTTTACAGTTTAAAGTTTGGAAAATTTTAGCTACTTTTGAGCTATTTATAGACATTTTAATTTTGGGAGTTTTTTTGTTGTTTATTAGCCTAGACATGGTAACATTTTTAAAACATCTGAGCGACTTATGAGCTTTTTCTTTTCTTTTCTTTTATATTTTTTTTCATTTTTATGATATTTCCTAATTATAAATTATAATTATAATTATATAAATTACCTATTTATATAAATCATTCTTAAGCTGTTCTTAAAACGCTTTGTTTATCACCATAGAAACGAATAAAATTAAATAAAAAAGATTCCCTCGTCCGCTCAGAATCGTTTTTTATCGAATGCAATCATTGCATTCAAATCGAATACAGTAAAATTACACTATCTTGTCGGAGGCCCGAAGGGACGATGGACAAACATCCACCACCGAAATGCGCTGACCTACTTTTTTTATTCTGTTATAATATGTGGTTGTATTTGTAGGTTTAATACATAATTCAACTAACGGTGTTATGAACGCAGTATAGAATATAAAATATACCAAGACATTTTTGTTCACTTAAACATGTGAGGGCATAGGCCAACTCACCACATATAGAATGTTAATTACATTTTAACAAAATGTATCAGAACAGACATATAGTTTGTTTGTCAAAAAAGTTAATTGAAACTAATGTATTTGTAATGCGTAATGTGTAATGTGTTCATGTAATAGATGTGCTAAAATTGAATTCGATTAATACAATATACATTCGTCTAAATACATTACGCATTACAAATTCATCCATCAGCGTTTATCCTATACACTTACTATACAATTTTATCTGAATTTAACTTGAGTTGGATTATGCGCAACCACTTTATCTTGGTGAATGGAGTAAATTTGCGTAAATGTAATTAATAATTATTGTGGACAATATTGATCACTTCAGTAATGTACCTATTTTGCCTATACAATACGCCGGGAAACACATAATTATTATGTGTGTGCAAAAAAAGTAAAACCATTTATTTTTTGTTATTTTTTGTCAATGCCCGGGAATAAATTAAATCGATATGGAAAATCTTCCTGCGGTGAATAGTAATAACTAATAATTAACTTTTAGATTCTGAGCGGAGCGATGACTGCGATGTTGTATTGATTTTACAATTTGGATTTACATTGGATGATGTGTGTGCACATAATATGTGTTTTAGATTTCGAGTGGAACGATGAATGTATTGATTTTACAATGATATGTGTTTTTTTTATTTTTGTGTCTGTCATCACCGTTTAGGACAGTAAAAATGCTTGGATTTTCTTCAACAGTAAGTAACTTTTCTGATAAGAAAGTGAATCTAGTTGTTATTTTTTTTTGGGGGGGGGGGGGGTGGGAGGGGGAAGTAAAAATTTCCCAGAAGTTTGCCCGGGGCGACTTAATTCTAAATGCAGCCCTGATTATATGTCGAATTGTTGGTGTAATATACATCAAAATACATTCACATTGCAAGACTGATTTTCCTAGCCGTTTTAGATTCTAAGCGAAGCAATGAATGTATTGATTTTACAATGATGTGTGTTTTTTTTTTTATTTTTGTGTCTGTCATCACTTTTTAGGACAGTAAAAGTGCTTGGATTTTCTTCAACAGTAACTTTTCTGATAGGAAAGTGTATCTAATTGGTACTTTGGGGGTTCAAAAGTAAAAATTTCTCAGTAGTTTTCAAACGCGACGTGAAAAACAAAAGAAAAATTAAGTAAAAATGGGAATTTTTACGCAAAATCTGTTTTCGAGAAAATCGATTTTGGTTTTTGGTGCAACTCTAAAACAAATGACCGTAGATACATAAAATTTGACTGAATGTTTATATTAGCCTTTTCTATACACCATAACATTTTTCAAATATTTTGACTTATTTTGAGCTGTTTACGGACATTTTCAGTTTCCATTTTTTTTAGTTTTTTTTTGCTACAAATATCAATAAAATTTTATCTGTTGGGTAAAAAAGCTTGAAAATTTAATTGAAGGCTCCTAGGTTATTGTTTCAAAGGCAGCTGAAAAAAATTAAAAATCCTTATTCACAGTTTTTATTTATAAGCATTTAAAGTTCAAATATTGACAAAATACGGAAAAATCGCGAAAATTAACAAATTATTTTGAGTTGAGAATTCATAAAAATTTGTCTTTTTAAATCTAAGATTTGAAAATGTAATACAAGATTATCCATAAGTTTGTCTACCTTTATCAAAAAAAAAAAAAATGTCTACAAGAAAGTCAAATTAAATTTTTATGAGCGTTTGAAATTCATATTTTTACTACAACATTTGATATTCACTCGATATCTCATGTAACGATTTTCTTATTTTGTTGTAATTAAAAAACGTATGACTGTAGATACTTGAAAATTTCACTGAATGTTTGTATTAGCATTTTCTATACACGATACAATTTTAAAAATAATTTGACTCTTTTTGAGCTGTTTACGGACATTGTCAGTTTTCAATTTTTTGAGTTTTTTTTTCTATAAATATCAATAACATTTTATTTGTTGGGTAAAAAAGCGTGAAAAATTAATATAAGGCCCCTGATATATCGTTCTAATAGCGCTTGAAAAAAATTAAAAACACATAGGCACAATTTTTTTTTATAAGCATTTAAAGTTCAAATTTCGACAACATTTATCAAATTTATAATTTAATAATTATTTTTTAGTTCAAAATTTATAAAATGTTCAACTTTTAAAGCTAAGGATTGAAAATTGAAAACAAGGCTCCACGTAAATAGGTTATATATAAATTACTTTATATACAATAATTATATCATCAAATATACTTGGTAATATCATAGGCGCTGACTGACCGTTTTCGCTCATAATCGTTTTTCTTATACAATGATATTATATCATTGAATTCGAATTTAACACCATCCATTACAGTGACCCACTTGTAACCTACTGTACAGCAGAGCGACATCCACTTATCCACCTTTTTTTTTCTTAAGGCATATTTGGTACCTATGTGTCTGTATGTTGGCTTATTATTATATCGTTAATAACATTCATGGCTTAAATATACAAGGTTATTGCACATAGCCTATATTGTTATCAAATGAAAATAAAATATCAACGTAAGGGTACAGTCCATATCTTAGTATATAATATCATACATAGTAAAGCCAGTATAGGTCGTCCCCTAATGCTGTCATTTTAATTCCTTAACGTGATAAAATTAAATAGTGAGGGTACTATTGCAATAAACTTGTATATTTAAGCCATGGTACGACCATAATATATTAATTACTTTACTATATGTATCATTGTTTTTATAATTATTTGTATATATAATTCATTAGTAGAGCAAAATCATTATCTACCCCTTAAATATCGTGGATTGATTCTCTTTGATGGCTTACGTGTTTGTAGTCAAATGCTATTTTTTTGTTTATTGTAAATTCTACTAGATAATATGTATTTTATTATATTATTTTAATTATTTGATAAGTTCCAACACATCTATTGAAATTTACTATTTTATATATGGAGTTTTAATACTACCTTTAATCTTTATTTCCTTTTTCAGATATTTAAAACTTTTGTTTTCAAAATGTTAGATAGTACGTAACAATTAGTAATTCTTCTAGCTCATATGGTATCTGATATGGAATATGTAAGAACTACATAAAAATCAACTATTTGGTATAGACGTATAGACCTCAACTTGAGGGACATTTAAAAGTCTAAAGTCTCATTTGGCTTAGTAACTTAGAGCATATGGTTTGAAATTTAAGTAATTTATAAAGCCAAGACACATAATTAAACCTTCTCTTCATTCAAGCGATTCAATATATATACATATTTTTGTTTTTTAATTTTCGGAAGTGAAGATAAGTAGAAATAGTGATTTTATACCTGTTGAAATAAAATATAATATACAATAAGTTGTCAAAAAATTAACCAATATAATTAAATTTAACAATATCACTTTAATTGCATGTTTAAATGTAAACTATACATAAAAAAAATATATTTATAGTGTTATATTAATAATAAAAAACAGTTATTTTATTTTGATACCATCAAATCTAAATAATAAATACATTACAAATATAAAGTATATAGCTATAATAACAACAACACACCAATGTTTTATCATAATGAGAATGTTATATAAGATGAATTACATTCCATTATAACACAGAACATCCTAACTGACTAATAATAGATGGTGTGAAAAAAATATAGGCAAAAGTATAAAATAATATGTTTTGCAATGTTAATAAGTGATTCACAATTATAAATATATTGGGCCCTTTTAAGAATTTTAGAAACACCAAAAAGTTTCTTAAGGAACATTGTTGAAATACTAATAAAAAAATCTTACGAGTATACCTTAATAATAGACAAAATCCGTTAATTTGATAAATAAAATACATATTTTTGGACTTAACAGGAACTATAAAAATATATTTTCTTTTTGTCTATGAAATAAAAAATATACAAATAGAATAAAAACAATAATTTTCTTCCACATTTGGGCTAGTAGAGCGCTCAAATGAATTTTGTTTTTAGGTAATAAATACATAAATATTAAATAAATTCAACTATTACAAAAATAGTAAATACTGTTTACAAAAAATAGCAAACTTTAATTTTGTTATTATTATCCTTTAGCGTTAGCCGCTACAGGTCTAGATCTCTGTACCAGTCTTTTACGTAAGGATTCGGTGGGTGCATGCTGGGTAGGCCTTAATAGTTGTCGGAAGTCAAACCCTTCTGGCAGTCTATTAATGTCCGGAGGAGTTAACCTTTGAGGTACAAATAAGAAAAAAAAGATTTATAAATATTATAAACATAGTGTTTTCTTGTTATCACACACAGCTAACTTACCTTAATGGAGAAACCCATTTTGGTTTATTCACTGGTTGGATGTTATTTGTTTTTGAATTTATTGGGTTCAACCTAAAATATGATGGAATTGAAGTAAAAAAGTCGACAAATTTAGTTTTTTATAATGATAATTTTACCTGTTTTCAGAGTCGTGTTTACAACAATTTTCACTCACAAGCTTTTTAATGGCATTGTGCACCAAACCCTTCTGTAAAATAAGAAAAACAATTGTTTAATTAAAATACAAATAACATAAGATGTGGCAATGTATTATAGTAGATAAAAATCTACTTAATGAATATTTTATTTATTTATTATATATCATACAGTAAAAAATGGGCGGGTAAATAATTAAATGTGTAGAATAAAAAATAAAATCATTATCAAAAATCACATTATGGAAATTGTATAAAAAAAGAAATATTTAATTAAACGGAAATACAGTCAGGTGTTCAAGATGCTCTTGTAGTACTTCTACAAGGTAATAAATAATAATAAATTATTCAACAAAATATTTTAGAAATTTGTGTAGGTTCTACTGTACTAGATAGGTATACAAGTTACAAGATAATATAATACAAAAATTTAAACTAAATTAAATTACAAGGAAATTGAAAAGTTTCAATTCAATATAGGAATTAAAAATATTAGAACTTGTAGTCAATGTATGAGCAATTGAATATTGCCAATATTAATCTACATTAGACTTAAAAATGAATAGTGAAATATAGAATGATATAGAGTTTTGTGTTAAATAAGTTTGTTCAAACATAAAAACCATTGTATGACACCCTTCTAAAGTCTCCAACTTTCTATCCAAATGCAAAAGACTAGCAAAAAAAAAATACTGGTTTTATAATTAGTAATATCAATCAGTATCAAAAACCAGATGTAATTAGCATTCTATTACAGTATTATTCATATTTTGTTTCCAATTTGAATGAATAAATAATACTTAAAACATCATTTTTGAAACTAAAATTCACATAGTTAAGAAAATTAAACATGATAATATACTGAGTGATTCACCAAGCATGCTCAACCCCATTTTTTCCTTCAATAATACATTTATTCAGATTTTGATTTTTGGAATTTTTAGTTATACTTATTATTAAGACCAAATTTTAAAATTCTTAAGATTTGTCGTACAACTTAAATCTTAAGTATTAGGTGAAGGAAAAGTGTTTGCCATAGTGACATTTTATTGAACTAAAAAATTAAGTTTAAAAAATATACTCAAAATATAGTAATCAGAATTATTCTTAATATTATATTAGACCGATAAATATTAAATTCACATCGGACTGTAACCATTAATTCAATAGTTTAAGAATTCCAAAAATTGAGATTTTTAATAACTGTATTAGTGAAGAAAAAAGGTGGTGCGCTTATTGAATCATCCTGCATAGAAATACAATTTTTTTGGTTTATTAGTATTGTAATATTATCATTGATTTTTAACATCCGGATATGGCATTCCTATTTTCATTGAACAGTTAACATTTAAACCAAGTTAACAAAGAGAGAAACAATGGTTCTCATTCGCACAAAAACTTCTGAGCAATAAAGAAACTAACATTCAAACAAGAGTATAATTGTAACAATGTTGCGGTTAACAATATTAATTGTGTTATCATACAGATTACAGATATTTATATAATGCCACATCCATAAGTTCAATATAATAATATTAATGCATTTTATATAGACTTATATGTCTTATATTATATATTTAACATTTAAACCTCCCTTTCAAATATACATTTATACAAATCTTTTATATTATTACCTTAATTATCATATTATTCTAAGTCCTACACAAATAGCCAATACAATTATTATTTGTTTGTTATGAATGACTTGAAGTCTACTTTTCTAATTGCGCACATACTACATGCATCAAATGCATCTAATTGAATTATCAAATTGTACAAGTGCGTACCTGACCAGTTGTATTTAAGTCTTTCAAATTGTTCAAACAAACAGAAATGTTTGTTTTCTTAATGAACTTGAAGAATTCTTTGTTGCGAGCGTGAACCTTTTATTAGTCACGACATATATTATTATGTATAAAAATAATAAATGATAACCATAATAGATTTAACAACAAATACTTACATTTTTTGAGAAGTCAATTAAATGCTTTTCTCTTTCCACTTTTTGTTGTACTTTACACGGCAATACCTTAACACCATTTTGCTGAAAACACATTATGAATAGCATAACAACTAACTAAATTTACAATATTCTTACTACTCACTTGGATATAGGTTTTTTTATTTTCTGCTACAATAACTGGGCTAACTTTATTTTGATTTTTAATTGGATGATCGTTTTCTTTGGGTTCCTGCCTGTATATTGGGGCCACTTCACCAACAGGTATTTCTCCTTTTGACTTTTTTTTCTTTTGTCTGGCAAGCCATCCTCTAGTGTGTTTCTGTAATGTTAATGCTCCCCATGACATTTGTTTAGCCAACATAGCTTCCTTATAATGCTTCATTGCTAGCCATCGTCGAACACAACTCTGTACAAATATTATGTGACGTAGCTAAGGACAATAAACAATAAGTTATTAAGTTGCATCAGTGTATCAGGAAAACGGAAGATACCGAAAATGTATTAAGCCTTACTTGTTTTTCATGTAATTTTGTCAAGTGTTCAATATGGTAATACTTTAAGAATACTTTTGTTTTTCCAATTGCCCAGCCATCTAATTTTAGCTTAACCAATAAATGTCTACAATTATCTCTAGTTGGTGGAACTTTCTCATACAACCGGAATCCTAAAATTGAATACCTATAAATTGAAAATAAATTACAAATATATTATTTTTATTATTTACAATAATTACAGTGTAATGATTAAAATTGATTCAAGGAGCATTATTTACCTGCTTATAAAATCTTTAAATAGTAGTCTATGCGAGTATCCATTTCGTCTTATTCTAATTGTTTCCATAACTCCACTGCAGCGCAATTGTGCAACGACTTTAAGAGGATCAAATTGTTTTGGTTGTCGTTGATCGTTTGGCTTGATACAACGAACAAACCTAGGCAAACTTATACCTGAATTGTTACAGCCCATACGATGTAACAGTTCAGCTAATGAATGTCTAAAATACGTTGCTGCAGTCTGTTGGCCTCGAGATTGTGAAGCGAGTCCAACTAACCCTGTAGACGAGTCCTAAAATTAGATGAATATTATTAATCTTTCACATTGTTACAAATTATGAAAGTAAAATATAAATATTATTACTTGAGAATAAAGATTGCCAGTTTTTGTAACCGGACTTTGGAATAATGCTCGAACAGTTTTATTGCTGGATTTTCTTAAGACCTGAATAGCCTCTATAGCTAACAGGTGCCTATTCTTTTCAAGCATCCCTGATGCTTGGTAAGTAACATTGCCAGCAAAATGTTTCACTTCAAATTGTAAAGCATTTGATTTTGGCCGTACATAATAATTACATTTGATGTTGCAATGGAATTTTTCTATAGGTTAAAAACAATATAAGACATTATATTTATAGAAATCTATAGAAATTCGACAAATTAAAACTTACCGACTAGTGATCGATCTGTTGCTCTAGGAAAACGACTTTCCTCGTCAAGTAATGCCAGTAAGCCCATTGGTCTACTCACAAGCATATCTAATACAGGTCTGTTGTCACAAAACCCAACATGTTGAACAGGGACACCCTCTGATTCGTATTCCTAATAATATATACAATTACAGTGTTATTGTACTGGTAATTATAACTATATAGGTATTGGATTTATTTTACTTACAGCTTGTTCCAAAGCAAAAACATGCTGGTTAAAAAAATATTGAAGTTGCTCATTAGCAATATTTATACAAAGTTGTTCAAAGGAATTGTAAGTAAAATTTTCAAAACCGAAAATATCAAGTATTCCTATCACATTGTATTCTCCTCTGAAAAAAAAAATATATATATTTACCTACTTACTTATTATTTAATATTTCCTGATTAGTTCTATTACCTGGTATTATAAAAAGACAATAAACTATTGATCGAGTTAACCAACCAATCAAATAACCGACTGTACAAAGCCCGGGCAATTGCGTCTCTTGTAGCTACAGCTTCTGATACAGAATTATTCCTTTGAATAATCTCACCTCTTGTTACTACACTGTTAACACTCAAACATTCTAGTAGGTCTGAACTTTCAATGTCTAATAAACATGAGGCTAAAATAAAGGTACATAAGTATACAATGTGTTATTTTAAAGATTTTATTTCAAAAATGCATGATAAAATATAATAATTACTTCTATGGATTGGTGTTAAATCGATAACAGTACTCTTGTTGTCTGTATTGTTATCAGTGATGATTTCTCCAAATTCTATATCACCCAAGTGCAAGATGGCTGCTAAAATGCAGTATATAGAATTTACTTCCTCGTCCTTGAAACCAACTTGTTCGAAAGCATTTTTCAGTTGAGCGAATTTATCTACATTATTCTGAAATAAAACATACATAATAAATAAAATATATAAATACCCACCTATATACAGAAAAAGCTATAACGGGTAAATTAGTAAAAAGAAAAAAATCCTTACTTGTTTTGTTTTGTTGTCTTGACGGTCTGATGGAAGATAACTATGCATTTGTCGTAGCTCACGATCCAAATGAAACTCTTTAAGCCGTTTATCATGTTCCAACCCGTCGTAAATGTAGTAAAAAGCATGGAAATTACTCTCCCTACTGAAATCAAAATAACAACATGTTAAAAGGTATTACAATTACGATAAAAATAGAAAATTTACTTCGCTTGTTGAATGACTCTAGACTGTTCAAGTAGGTAAACTGACACTCTAGCTCCTTTCAATTGGCCGCTTTTGGTCATGCTCAGCTCTAAGAATTTTCCGAATCTTGAAGAATTATTATTAATACCAGTTCTTGCATTTCCGAACGCTTCCATAATCGGGTTCATCTGGAGTATTCTTTGTTCTAGATTTCTGTTTGGTGCCTGTAATAAATACATATTTAGTAACAAATAGTTTATGTTTTTTTGAGACTAAATTATTTATTTCAAAACCTAAGATAAGCTAAAGAGATTCCTAAAAAGTTATTAATTGTATAATAGTTAGAAAAAAGTACCTAGGTACAAGCAAATTACCAATTATATAGGTACCTACATTATATTGAAGTGCTCAAATAAACACAAATAAAAAAATAATTATGGAAATCTGTATACTTTATAAACTTTTTAATTTTCTTACATTACACTAAACATTTTTTATATCACACATTTGAGGGCATTAATAGTCTTCCCTCCCCCAACCCACTTATATTTGAAAAATATAATGTTGACTTCCTGGTTAGTAAAAATGTACTATTTTTTAAATCTCAAAAAATCTAGTGAGAAATAAACACTTACTATATTATAGTATTACACATGTGATCAGGCCCGGCTCAAGGGGTAGGCGACATAGGCCCATGCCTAGGGCGGCACTTAAGCTGCACATTAGTAAGAGGGCGGCATTTTTAAAATACTGATAATATTCTATTGTTAAGGGCGGCAAAATTTGATTTTGCCTAGTTCACTATTTTCCCTTGAGCCGGTCCTGCATGTGATTCAACAGCTATAGGAGATTTCGACTCACCTTGCCAAGGTACACGAGTTGTTTGAGCAACAGGTTACCGGATTCGGTTTTTCCGGCACCACTTTCTCCACTGATCACAATGGATTGGTTGGCTTTTTCATGGAGCATAAACTGGTACGCTGAATCGGCTATCGCAAATATGTGAGGTGGATACGCTGCTCTCATTTGGTTGCAGTATTTCTTTTGCTCCTGTACAGAACTCATATTATATACTTTTTCTATATTTATTATTTAATGATGTGTAAGATTATTTTGATAACTCACCGCTGACGTATATAACGGAAGTGGCGTAAATGGATTTATGGCCAACAGGATGTCCCCGATGTACGTATAGATTAAATTCATCTGATATCTTTTTTTCAGTTGATTGACTATTCTCTCCTATATGGACATATTATATAGGGAAAAACTTAATTAGTATTTATTAAAAAGAGTATAAGTATGGCAAATTAATGTATAGTGTTGTATACTATACAATGTAATGTACTATACCTCCGACAAACTGTCTAGGGCGGCTAAGTCGTCGACATAAATGGTAGTGGGAGGATTTTTGCGTTTACTTTTTAGTTTACCATGTTTAGTGGTCACATCCGGATGCTTTTGTACTCTACCGCTGACTTCTCTTTGATATCGTATTTCAGCTCTGAGTTCTTCGCGGACCTGTAAATAGATACTTTGATAAAAATTTTGAAATCAAAAAAAAAGGTGGGCAAGTGGATGTCGCTTTGCTGTACAGTAGGTTACAAGTGGGTCACTGTAATGGATGGAGTTAAATTTGAATTCAATGATATAATACCATTGTATAAGAACGGTCCGTCAGCCTATGATATTACTAAGTATATTTGATGATATTATTGTGAATAAAGTAATTTATACATAACCTATTTACGTGGAACCTTGTTTTAAATTTTTAATCCTTAGATATAAAAGTGGAACGTTTTATAAATTTTTAACATCAAAATAATTATTAAATTTTAAATTTGATACATTTTGTCAACATTCAAAAATGCTTATAAAAAAAAAAAATTGTGCCTACGTATTTTTAATATTTTTCAACTGCTATTGTAACAATATATCAGGTACCTTAAATTACATTTTCACGCATATCACATCGAATACAACTTTATTGACAATTATAGAAAAAAAATAAAAAATTGGAAACTGAAAATGTTTGTAAACAGCTCAAAATAAGTCGAAATATTTTGAAAATGTTATGGTGTATAGAAAATACTAATATAAACATTCAGTCAAAAATTTCATGCATCTACGGTAATTTGTTTTAGAGTTACACCAAAAACCAAAATCGATTTTACGTAAAAATTCCCGTTTTTCCTTAATTTTTCTATTGTTTTTCACGGTGCTTTTGAAAACTACTGGAATACTATTGGGCATTTTAACTAGATTCACTTTCCTATCAGAAAAGATACTATTAAAGAAAATCTAAGCACTTTAACTGTCCGCGAGGGCGAACAAGAAAAAACATTTTTTTCAAAAAACACATCATTGTAAAATCAATACATTTATCACTCCTCTCAGAATCTGAAATGTTGTACTTAATTAAAAAATTATATTTATTGATATGAATTACATATTAAAATGTGAAAATATTCGCAAAACATTGTGAAATTTGAGTGTCTGATTTTTGCAATTAATTAACATAATGTATAATATATAAATATAAATATCGGTAATAATATGTATTACACGGCACGTACCCTGTGAATGCACTTTGACCCGTGAACGACGAAAGGGTCGTGTATGAGTAGGGCGGTGGTCGGTCGCTGTTCGAAATCTTTGATCAGACATCTGGCCACGAAGTGCGTCAATTTGGGCGCATCCGGTCGAGCCGACAACGGCAAGACAGGTGGCGGTTCCCGCGGTATTTGAAATAAAGCCCTCATCGGATGCAATCCACTGAGCGGAGGATCTCCAGTAGCTAATTCTATAGCCGTTATGCCCAACGACCATACATCACATCTACTGTCGTATGACGAATCCCGTTGTTGTTCGCAAGCGATTACCTGGAAAATAAATCAAGCGATTAATTATTATTATTATTATTATTATTATTATATCCACGCTTCAACATTATTATTATTGGTACGTCAAAACCGATATAAGACCAACAGGATGGCTATATTTTGTTTGTAATTATTGTTCAGAACGCAAAATTTCGGAAAATATTTTTTTTATTAATTATTGTATTCGTCAGCATTTTTTTTTTCTTGTGGTATCGATTATCGACGACGTTGCCAAAACTTTTCGAGAATTACTCCGATAACGCCGCCATCGTTTATTAATTAATTAATGACATAAACAACAATTTACTCTCAGGAAGCCGGAGACTACTTTCCAGTTTCCATATAGCGATCGCTATTGTATATGTGAAGACTCCGGGAAATATCGATTTAGATCTGTAGGTACTTATTGATTTGAAAACGTACTTTGTTGGATTACCTAGTAAATTAATTCAGAAACGTATATTGTCAGAAAAGTATTTGTTTTGTGTAGTAAGTACTTCAGAACCATATACCGTACATACCTATACAGTAACTAAATAGTATACATTTTCCTCGAAAGTAAGTTTCTAAACAAAAACGCGATTCCGACAAAATTTTGTTGAGTATATTAAAGTTCCGCAAAAACATAATATATTCCCAACAGAATATTTGAAATTTTTTTATGATATTTTGGATAATGTTTGTTAAATAAAAAGGTTAAAAACCCACGGTGTTATGTATAATATGCAATTTTAAAGTATATACATTATACATGATCATATTTTATTCAATACAGTTATCTATACACCTATAATCATCTGATCAATTAAAAATTGATGATTACAGCATTAATAATTAATGGTAAACATGTGTACACTGCATAAGGAGACGGTGTACACAAAAGTGAAATTCGATTAAGAGTTATTATTTTGACATGATGATCTCTTCGAATTAAGTATATATTAAATATTATAATCTCCATGGTTGAATTTTCTAATAATTATAATATGACGGCGTCTAAATAAAACTGTTTATTTATATGCTGATTATTATTTTTGCCATCACAAATTGCCACTAAACTTTTATTAAAATTAAATTATAGGAAGTATAGACATAGTGTAGCGTATGGCTGTATCGTTATCGTCTTAATAAATATCGAAATAATCCGTGTACCTTCTAATACAAATGCTTTCTTATTTCTCTTTTCATCGTTAACTCACCCACCACGTGCAAATCAATAAATTTTTGATCTAAAGTCCAATCTAGGCGATATATTTAATAGGTACAAGTGACAAATACCCTCAACCGTTTACGGTTTGACGACGTAATTACAATAATAAGAGGATTTACATTTGTTGTCCTCGTCTTGCACTCTTACAAGTGCATAACATATTATCAAAGTAAATTTAAGTTCAGAAGTTCACGTTTAGTTTCGTTACAAATATTAAAGTGAACTATATAATATTATATTATATCATCAACATTGTCTGTGATTTGTTGGAGGTTCAATTGATTCAAAATGTTAATTTTTCGAGTACATAGATCTATGAATATATTTTATTTCAGTGGTCAATTGGAATCAATGTACTTAGATTATAGGTACTACAGTTTAATAACGACGTATAGAGGTTGTTCACCTACATTTCAGTCGCCGTTTTAATGATCAGCGACGTATGGTATTAATTAATTTTTAATTAATGAAAAAAAATTATATATCTTACACCTGTTACATATTTCAAAACCGGTCAGTACACCATTTTACGCGGCGTTTATAAGTACACGTGAGTTTCTCTAAACCATCATGAGGTATAGCGCGCACTAATGATGTATTGATGTCCACATTTGACGATAATGAGTTATCGACGAGAATACGTGAGCGCGTGTGTAGTTAAATAAATCATGACAAAATATAAACCTTTTTCTAAATTGTCAATATTTAATCTGCGACAAAAAAATGTATATATTTTAAACAACTGTGTTAAAATGTGGAATGAAAATAGTGTTAACTCCGTCCCCCTACAAATTAACAAATTATATAGGCATACTTACATACTATATATCGGCAGGCTTGTCGCTAGGGCACAAGCAAGTCACGCTTTGCTTAATGGCGACGTACAATTTTAAAGAAATTGAAGGCGGCGAAATTGAAAAAAATATCGATAAAGAAGAGCGGCATTAAAATGTTTGCTTTAGGGCGGAAAATATCTAACGAAGGGCGTGTTTATCGGTACTGTATAGTACAGCCGTACACTATAAGACTAGATACTATTAATAATTGTAAGAACTAACCAACTTATACCAACTTCAATCAAATTTCCAAATATCAAATAATTTCATCATTTTAATGTTTATTTATAGCAACAAGCAACATATAGTATATATTATAGCAATTTTTATGTACATTGCAATTTCATACATTTGTTAACTGTCTTAGTTTATGTATTGTAATATATCGATTTTATCGCAGCTTGCATAATTGTTATATAGGTATTTATATATCTTGTATATTTTATCTGATTTATCACTTTATCGGTTTACATTTCGACTATACCTATTTGGAAAAATGTTAACTTTGTCGCAGTTTACCATTTCCAGAACCAGAAGAGGGTAAGATACCAGAGGCGACAAAAGTAGGTTTTGCTTATGACAAATGTCAAAAGTAAATTAATATTTGAAGAATTTTTTAGTTAGTAGGTACTTAGCTGTGGGTGGGTATTTAAGCTTTAAGAATAATTATGTCATGGACGTTTTAAAAGACATCTTCGGCGATTTGTCGGAAATCGGAATACTATCGGATACAACTGGTAGGTACTCGTATGATATTTGCCCGAAAACATCATACCTACGAGTATGAGTATCAGTAATTTAGGGAATTTTGAAGACGCGTAAAAATAGCAAAGACTACGTGACGATAATTTAACACATTATTAAGAGTAATAATCTAAATAATCTGAAACTGTAAGGAAACAGATATGTCCGAATATATAGTAAAAATAAACAGGCATTATGCACATTATAAGTTGAAAATTGTTATACTTAATTGTGTACTTATTTTATTAAATTAATTGATTTCCATAACATTTTACTACAAAATCAAAATGTGTACGATTAGATCAGGTTATTCAGTGATTTTTTTTTTAACCAAACATCAGTATAATATACTGTACTACCGTTATACACTTATACCTAAGTATACACGGAAGAATTCAGCCACGGAGTAAGTAACACGTACAAGCAAATCGTAGTATTGCGCACACGACCTACCTATTTATAGAGGTACTTGCGGTAAATGGCCACGAATCTTTTCATTTCGAGGGAATCTTGGGTGCTGACAGTAGTTATTCACGGTCGATTATATACGGAGGACGCAATATATTGTTAATATTATTATATTTTATTGTGTACAACATACTATGCTGCCATATTATAATAATAATTTATAATATAGGTGTTCCTATCAGCCGGTCCGCGAAAGCGATGAGCAATTTTCACTCAATTATCCCATCAGACAGGTTCGAGAGAACTGCAATGTAGCCGATATTCAAATGGACGGCACGCACGCGATATGAATCATGGAAGATATGTATTTTGTTTTTACAGCGGGTCTT
Source organism: Metopolophium dirhodum (assembly GCF_019925205.1). Lineage (NCBI taxonomy): Eukaryota > Metazoa > Arthropoda > Insecta > Hemiptera > Aphididae > Metopolophium > Metopolophium dirhodum. The sequence continues at coordinate 33,281,881 of NC_083567.1, read as the reverse complement.
TGCGGCGGTAAAAAACAAAATAGGTACAAGTCTCTCGCCGCTGATGCAATTCTCAGTTCGCCTGCAAGTCATATATTTTGTCCGCATACATAATAATATACCGCCGTGAAACGTGTTAACGACGACCGTTGTCGAAAGTAGGAGCGAACGAAAACCGTAGAAAAAATTTTGTTTTTGAAAATTATGCATTATAATATTATTATTATGTATAATATGTAAATCGGATAGCCGCGGCTGTGTTGTGTGAGACGGTACAGTGCTGCTGCTGCTGCCGCTGCACCGGTCCCGTCCCCCGTAGGTATATTAATAATCGTCGGCCAAACTGGTCGTACCTATCAAAACAATATTCTACATGGGCACGCGGCGGATGATAAGATACGAATAACGGAATATTATATTACATTAATAATAATACATAATATTGTGGTATATACACACAGCTGTTATATAGGCGCTATATTATACTTGACGTCTCTGCTGCAGTCGGAACTCTCGACTATCGTGTTCATAACGATAATCGTTTAGTGCAAATTTGTATATATATATAGTTTGGCCGCGATTGACCCTCTCACCGACGGCCGCGTCTTAATAATATATTAGCAGCGAAACCCGAAAAATATAAGGAAACCAATTATACAGTAGGTATATTATAATACCTACGTGTTTGTGACGGACCGGCGGATTTCTTTTAATTCCCTCTGCGTCTCTCGAAAAGTTTTTTATATTTTGACTTATTATTTCTGTCTTTTCTCTACTTCGGACGCTATAACGACTTACGCAACGACTCGCCGCCGCGGCCCACTGTGCATTAGTATTATATACGACTGTGGGTTCGCGTGCAAATAATTCACCGGTGATAACCTATATTTTTTACTTGACGAATATTATATTATACTATAGATATTAGATAGGTACTGACGTACTGCATTGTGATTATTGTTATCCAAGGCACGGGGGAGTTAGTGAAAACGACGTCGACGACCCTGGCATAACGCATCGTACCAAATGGAATGGAAAACGAAACGGCCGAGCGCATAATATAGTGAATTATAGAACGGTTTCTTCAGCGCGCGGACTCGATCGCTAGTCGACCAAATACACGCAGGCCGCAGCGCGTTGGTGCACATTCAATCCCCCCTTGCATTATTGGTCATAAAATCGAAACTTTATATTATGTTATAGTGTATTAATGTTAATAATTCATTTTTATTTGAAAAGGTTGAACTCTTGGTACACCGTTTTAAAAACATTTTGAAAACAGACCAGTAAACTTAAAATGTATTGAAATATATTATATATATTTATTTTTTTTTTTTATTAACCCTTAAGCCCGGCATCTATGGCCATTAGCTGTTTGTAAGGTTGTATTGTGGTGGTGGTAGGGTTTGGAACGGTGAGTTTTTTCACGTGAGTGTTTGTGTTTGGCAGAATTTTTAAGTGGGCACCCGTAGAGGCATCTGCCATGTCCGGGTGGGAGATGGCGGCTTTTCTCTACGGACACCGTGATTGCCCGAAGAAAAATGCCGCCCGTAGCCGGGATCGAATACCGGCGTCGGTGCGCGTTGCAACCGACGCCTTAGTCCGCTCGGCTACTCCGTCCCCCAATATATTATATTGTTATGTGAGCAAGTCGACGAATTTGAATATTTAGGAGTCAATTAGTCAACATAAACACCAAAAATAAAATGCATAATGAAATCCAGTTAAGAATAAGTAATGCAAACAAAGCCTAATTGGCCATGAATAAGATGCACAGCTTTAGACTACTCTCTAAAGCTACAACATATAAACCGTAATGGTAAACCTCCTATTTACGACCAATAGTAATGCACACATGGTCCACAACACAGGGAGTCGAATAGAAGCTACTCACATAGAAAGAAAAATTTTACGGAAAATTCACGGTCCTGTTCAAAACCAAAATGGAGAGTATGAGACGAAAAAAATATGATCTTGAGAGGTTATATAAAAATCCAAATTTATAATTGATGCAGAAGTTTGGTAGAAGCGTGCAATACGCTTGAAAGACTATGTAGCACTAAAAAAAAAGAGAGAAAAAGAAATATTGTTTAGTTAATTTTTTAATAAAAACAAAACGCAGAGAAACAAGTTTGTATTTGTATATGCTGTTTGTCTATAGTATACACTGTACAAGTGTGCAATTAAATTATATTTCTAATATAGGTACTGATTTTTTTTTTATCATAAGTCATAACTCATATGAAATATAAAGAAAACAATGAATGACATTATTTTCAAGACGATTTTTTTCATATTGTTAACGTTTATATGAATATATATGGTATGAAACACGTCAAACACTCTAGGAATGTACAAAGAAAGATGACTTCATCGAAGTAAACTATTTGAACCCCGAATAGAAAATTGACGATTTCTGTTTTTTTTTTTTTTTTTGAAGGGTCATTCAACTTTCACTATTTAAGTAAATTCCAAGAAATCACCGTTCCTTTTTGTGAACGTTCAGTGCTTATTATTGATTGACAATATTAAATACAACTTATAAGTCAGAAGATTACACGTTTAAAAGATTATCATTAGGTAATACAAATATATGAACAAGGGACGTTTATTTATTATTCATTATATTTTTTAATTACAGAGAAAGCATTAAAAAATCACCCTAACCAGTAACCTAGAATCGTCGATTTAATCGTGTTTTACAGAAACACAAACATTCACAAGGCATTAAATATAATAAATAATCATAGTTTCATGATTCGCCGAAATAAGGACGATCGTTAAAATAATTTGTTTTTACTCTTTAACATCGCCCATAGATACTAGGTAAGAATATTATTCGACGATCAAATTTGATACACATGAAATCGTTTATTGTTGTATTTTTAAAAAAATCTTACGGACCATAAAATTAGTTATTTTTGGGAAGGAATTGGCTGATGTCAGTTTACAATAATATACATATATTATTTTATTTATGTTAAGTGTGAGATTATCATCATATTCATCAAATCAATAGAAATTCGACATGATTTTTGAATCACGTAGTTTGCGAAGTGATAAAATCGGTAATGAATATAGTATTTAATATTACATATCATGTACAATTAAGTACCTACTAAATAACGATGGTTGATGAATTTATTATTTTTAAATTTTGTACCGATATTATAAGGATGTATACACTTTCTTTATGATTAATTTATCAACACGATGCAATATGATAGTATTATAATATTATAATATTATGTATAATATGAATAAACATATTAATGAAATTACAAACGGATTCAAATGATTTCTACAAACATAATTACTTCAAAAGAAAACGATAATACTTATGTTTTAATAACGAATTTTTTAAATAGCTATACTCAGAAAAAGGATTGTTTAATAAAAATAATATAATAAAATAATTTGATTTTTCAAACTTTAATTAACTATTATGTTTTTATTATGAATAATTTTTTTTAACAAATAATAGTCCTAATAATGTACCTAAATAATGAATACTTATATTTTCAAATGTTATGATGAATTTATTGAACTTTTCTAATCTCATACTTAGTTAAAAAGAAACAATATTATAAGTAGGTAATAATTACCCTTCTTAAATAAATCTTAACTCATAAATAGTATAAATTAGATCGCACGCAAACCCAATAATATAAAATTTAACTATATACCTAGTATAAGCCGTGAGTTAATTTAAAAACTAATTAAAAAAATAAAGGTGGGTCCAAGAAGGAAAATTATAAAACTTGTTGTGCCTACTATCTTTAAGTAATACAAAATTTGCTATTTCGTTTATTCTAAATAAATTTTTCTTCCAGAAAATAATTTATTTAATAAAAGTGAAAACATTCTATATGGTTTAAAAATAAATTATTCTACAAAAAGTATAGGTCAAAAATGCATTGATTATACAGGACCTAAATCGTTTTGTTCGCTAAATATTAACGTGAACAAATATTTAAGAGCAAATATCACATTTAATATTAATAAATACATGTCATTCGTTATTATGTGAGCTATTATCTATTTTATAAAATGTTTTAAGTAGTATATAAATTATAGATTTTTGTATGTACAGTTATTATACTTAGGAAATCTATTTTTATTATATTTATTTATCTACTGTAATTATAATGAAAATATATTAACTATATGATGTAACGCTACCTTAAACTCAAGCTTTACTCGACCTTAATATATTATACCTGACGTAAATATTTGTATGATATTTTAATAAATGGTTTTACTAAATAAACAATTTTAATTTTAGTCGTTTAAAAACCATCTAAAAAAAAAATCAGGTTTTCAATCATATTTAGTTATAAGTCTTGATGTAATATTATAATAACTAGTTGGTAAAACATGTATCTACAAACACTATTTACTGATTTACTCTATGAAATAACTTTTCAGAACTATATAATAGTTCATAGGTAAGTAATTAATTTGTAACAGAAAATTATAAATTTTTTTTTTGACACTCATAAGTTCGAACGTCTGGAAGTGAGTAAATTATATTTGATACATTTTATAGTTAATAATAATAATAATAATTTATAAACAGACCGACTACAATGATTAAAATTAAAGTATTATAATGTTTATGTTGATAACTAAATTCGTATATTATTAACTTAGTTCTGGATTCAAATACAGTAACCAGAGAAAGTTTTAATGCTTAGTTCATATTTTCCGGTGTATTTTAGCATACTTTTAAATTAAATGGTCCGTCACCGCACGGACATAATTTTATTATTCTAGTAACCTAAATAACGTTTTTTAAATGTATATATCTACAAAACAATAACAAAAGATAGAACTTAACAATAACCAACGGTTAATAAACCTTAGTCATGAATTATAACATAAATGTAATATATTATAATATGGTTACAACTTATTGTGTTCTAAACCACAACGTGATACATAAACACATATAATATACGATTCGATAAATTACGCTCTCCAACTATATTTTAAAGGCTTAAGAAAACGTAAAAAACTAAAAAGAAATGAGTATTAAATAGTAAGGTTTCTTAAATGAAAATTTACTAGAACAATGATACCTATATAATTTACAATATACATTATACATATTATATGCATTATAATTGCAAGTACAAAATTAAATACACAGAACAAATTGATATATATTTTTTTAATTTGGAAATATAATAGTAGTCAGAAAGTAATTGGTGAGAATTTGTTTATTTAAATATTAATTGATTTACCATCAAACATTAACAATGAATTTAGTATAAAAACTATTAATTAATTAAATTAACGTTATTAAAAAAAATTTAATAGCATAGTATTTTTATAGTTTATAAATATTTATTAATGATTCCTAATTGATAATTATTTATAAGATAGTATACAATTTCATAAATAATTAGGTATTGTTCTATGTTTAATGATTATGGAATAGTATTGTTTTTGTATTAACTTTCTTTAGTCCATAATTTGCATGAATTATAAGAAAGTCTAATTTTTGGGTTAAGCCGGTCAAATATATACAATTACGCAAAAATTATCAAACCATAAAGCATAAAAACTGTCCATATTATCCAAAAATTAATCTTATCTGATGAATTATTAAAATAATTGGTGGACCTTATCTTAATTATCTAGACTTAAGGCTAAAATAAGGCTACTGCAGTAGGTATAGTATCTAGACCAGATATTTTGAAAACTATGTTAAAAACATTTAAAGAAAATAACATTGAATATCAGTGTTCAACGATAATTATATGCAATATGAATATTTCTTGGTTAGGCTAAAATGCGATTTAATAATATATTATCTGTATGGATAATATTGTTGATACGATAACCATATCAAAATAATTCAAGTTTAAAAAAAAAAAATGCATAATAATTGTGATTGTAAATTTTCAATTTGAGTTTTGAATTTTAAATTATTAATGATTATTTATTTATAAAAATATGGTAATTATAGGCGTTAGTCAAGATAACGGAAAAGTACATACAAAATATAATAACATAGACATGAAGTCAATTATAAAAACGTGTTATTGCATGTGGTACATACTACATACTACAATTTATTTATTAGTGGCGTTGAATATTGGATCTTGAGAGGAATATTGAGAGGTGGTCATCTCTCAGATTTTAAGAAACAAGCGGGCGGATCTGAATCAATTATTCGAAGTTTTGCAGCATGGATGTATTCATTCGTCCATGGTCCATCATTACAAATATTGTAATCGAATAAATATTTTAATCTAACTTTAGGGTGTCCATTACAGTTATTATTCCGGTTAATACTTAATACGGTTAATTCGGATGTTTTGAAAACATAATTCTGGTTATATAGATTTCGGGTGCTGGAATTTTTAATGTATTTTAAGGGTGTTACAGGGTCAGATTAATTCAGGGGGCAGGCGGTATCCGTTTCTACCAAAATAGTTTCTATATTATACAAAGACGTAATACAAAAAGTTTATTAAAAATATTGATGTACCTATTATAAATTGTAATAAAATAATTTTTATATAAATATAATTCAAGAATAATAATAATAACTCATAACTCCGTACAGTTACCGAAGTCGTGAGTTGTTTAGTATTGGATTTTACAAAAACATTAATAATTATGCAAAGTAAATATAGTCAATATATATATACATAATAAACCATAAAATATCATGATGTGTAATAATTTTTAATATGTAAATAATATATATGTATTATGTATAAAGTATATTGATGAGTAAGTATCCGATAAATTCATGAGTTAGTGACCGGTACAGAACTACAGAGTTATATTATTATTGCTATAAAAATGTAACTGTTTTTCAATATTTTAAAGTATATTAATGAAAAATTCTACAACCGTTTAGTAGTATAGAAATTGTTTTTGTGGAAACGAGCATTGGTCGGAAAAAAGGGTACATGTACCTTACAAGTGTACTTTTGAAGGAAACGTGTCACGACCCTTAGATAAATAGAAATGGTATAGAAAGGTATTATATTGATATGAAATTGCGTGCAGAGAATACAATCGACGGCTGATTACTTTTTAATGGATGGTGTTGATTTGCGATAGCTGATAAGGAGCTGAGTTAGGTATTGGATAAAAATTCTAATGGTTACCCTTCTGGCCACTCTTTACTTAAGTTCACCACGTTACTGTACAGAACACAACACAAAACATACACACATACACAAACTAATGTACCTATACGATGTACTATACATTATAATATGTATACTGTACAGTGTAGACGGCCACATGGTTAACCTTAACGAGTCAAATACCTAATTGTCATTGGGGAAAACTATAACTATGAGCGGAGGGTGAACACTTCACAGACCGATGCCAGTTTAGGTAAGGAGTTTGTTAAAATCATTTAGATTTAATGTTTTGTTATGAAAATATTTCAACGTAAATGTAACATAAATTAAATATTTGCGCCAATGATGTTCAGTTTTCATAAAATTATTTTTAACTTTACTTTCAATTTAAATTGTTGATTAAAGTTTATAAACAATACAGTCAAATCCGCTTATTACGATGTCAATATTATACATACATAAAAAAATTTTCTTTATAGGCATTTTAAAGCACAATATGGTAAAATTCTCTAACGTGCATATTTTGGTATGTCTAATTACAATATATATTTATAGGACGTGGATAATTAGCAATTCGTAATTATGTATATTATAAGAAATAATGTATAATAGTGTTGTTTAAAATCATCATAGTATTACTAACCTAGTAGGTAATAAATATTTTTTTTTTAAAAATCGTTTTTTTAAAAGTATTTGTTACATAAAAATTAATTTAATTACGAATTACGGACTACAGATGATAAAAAAAAAAATACAATAACATATATTATTTTATGGTTAGAAGATGCTTTTTACCCCTTGGAACTTTGAAGTTTTTCGAAACAGGCAGGCGACGATGATATTGGTAATATATTAATCCACAGATACACAGCACGCAATAAAACACATTCACACAAACACAACCATAATATTATTATAACACGACGGATAAAATATTAAAAACAACAAAGATATTTTATATAGAAAAAAAATATATAATAAACAATATATTTTATACAGAGATATTGTTTATTGAAACGTGCCAACAGACGAAGCGAAAGACTTCAGTCGCAAAGACAACTGTACGCAGTGGATGACTGTGTGATAATAATAATATCATTGACTGCGGTCGGCATCGAAGAAAAAGAAACGCGTGGCGGTAGCGAAAACCAGTCGTCCGGAGGCGATGATGTTCTATACCGATTTCTCAGCAAAATGGAATAACGTAAGCACGCGAATATTATTTTATTTCCTCTTATAATTTTCCGCCATCGAACAGACAGGAGGAGACTCGATGACCTGTTTCGATCACAGTCGACGCTCGCGCGGCATTTCCGTTCGCCACCACCACGCAAAATTTTCGTAATTAGTACCTGGCAGTTAGCGTTACCTAACCCTACCTCTAATTTAACAGTCTTCCTTTAGTAATTTATTGTTATTGACTATTGTATATATATACATATACCTATACATATTATATAAATTGATGTTTGTTTCAATAAAAGTTTGTTATTTGCTCTGCTCTCACAAAAATTAACATTTGGCTAACGAAATTCGAATATTTTTTTGTTTAATTAAATGGTTATCATTGCCCATTGGTTACAGATATTACTATAATAATAGTAAAAATATGGCATCCATAAAATTTTTTTTTAATGTAATATATTATATAAAAATAAAACAAAAATTAAAATCAAATAGGTACATATGAACACAATTACAATTTGCTTAAACAGTTTTTGCTATGTTGTACGCATTTGTAAGACGGAGACAACACATGCGGGTGTGACATCCTCTTAGCGATATTGGATTTAAGTCAGCTTTTAGGTAAGTATTTGTTCGTGTTTACATCAAACAATGTCCAGAATTAAGAAGTGGAAAATCATAAGATTAATCAGTTATTTAGTTTACATTATTATATATTCAACTGAATCAAAACGGAAAACGATAGATTAATTTTAACCTGGACGAAGTCAGCTAATACAGCTAGTATTACATACATTGATATTATAGTATTTAGGTATATAATCCATTAATCAATGATATTACTGATTACTTATTATATACCTATAATACCTATAATTCTTGCGTATTGTTAATAGAGCGAAAATTAGAACAACCGTAATTTACGGATACGGCCAAGTCTATTCGTGTGTGATTAGTGTCTTAAGCCATCTTCAGGTTTTATCGAACGGATGACGCGTATAATAAATATAATTAATAATAACTCGGTGCCATATGTACGGAGACTTTCTTGACAGAAGTCAATAACAATTATTTTTCTGTTCAATTTCACTCGTGTTATTCTATTATGTGTATATAATATATATACACACAGTAATAGAAGAATCTTGACAATTCCGACAACAGAGTGAAATTTAACAGATATATAGTGTAGCCAGTGTAGGTATCGTAAATTATATATAATGGGGGTGGGGACTGGGGGCTATGGAAGATTACTTAGCCTTCTTTAAAAACCTAGAATACCTACTAGAGAAATTTAGTTTGTTGTGGAAATGTCCACCAAGCTACATAACTTGTACAGTACAGTCCTCATAATGTATGATTAAAATTAAAATTAATACAATATTTAGAATGAGTACGACTTTTAAAAAACTGCCACATTTGTTTGATCAACATTATTTGATGAAATATGTACTGAAAAACAATTTTTTAGCTTTCTTTCAATTTTTTAACTTAACTTTACTCTTACTTTTGAATTAACATCATAACTTTGATTATAATACGGCATTTATGTAGTACACAGTCAATTATATTGTGTACAATAACTGTTATAGGTACAACTGAAAAATACTTAACAATTACTCGGTGACATCATAATATACAATCAAAGCACTCATTGATAAGAAGTAAAAGAATAATTGATTTGGCGTTATGCAAAGTATATTATAATAATATCTATTTTAAGTAAATAATGAATGTATATTTGATATGCTTTATAACAAAAACACGTACTTCGTAAAATCCAAACGTAAGTCATTAATATTTGTCGTTTAATATTAATCAATATGAGAAATACGGAAATTTAGGTATTTTAAACGTTGTATTTTTAACTGGCGGAATAAATAACATGATTTTTTTCAGTGGCAAATTAATTAAGTTTTAACATGTTAATAAAATAGTGACCTATTAATTATATAAAAATAATACAACAATACGAATTTACAGTAATGTAGGCATGTAATTCATAAAGAGCAGAAGTGCAGAACACTTCCGTTTATAGTCATTTTACAATAACTTAGCGTATGTGTACCTACTAAATATATAAAATACAGGTCATCTGCTAATTAATAAAAAAATATATATATATTATATATACATTTATTACCCATATAATCATTAATTGAAAATTTAGACACTATAAAATAAATATGCGTAAATTGAAAACCAAATAGGTAATATATTATTCACACACCAATAATTATAACACTGTTTTTAATTCGTAACGTGATTAGATAGGTAAGTGTTATCAATGTATTTTTGTGCCATAAGAATTGCAAATGTTAGATTCTAAAAGCGATTTGAAATAGAAAATAAAAAGATAATGAAATAGTTGTTTCAGTTTTTGATATTTTTTTTTTCGATAGTCATGTTTCGAATTGAGTAATTTAAACATGCACAAAGCATCATCAGCGGTACCTATACAAATTTCAATTGATGTTTAATATGTAACTTTTAGAGTACTGTTTTCATAGGTATATCAATATCACTAATAATTGATTTAGACGAAAACAAAAAATTCAAACGTTATAGTAAATTGTTTGATTCCCAGAAGCATAATTGTTTAGACTATTTTAATATAGATTCTATTCTTAATTCTAGAATTAATTGTACCTGGCATTAGACACAGCATTAAGGGGGGCCAAAGAGGGCTTTAGCCTCCTTAAAATGGTCCAGCCTCCCACTGAAAAATTTAGCAGATTACAGAATGTAACATGTTATTTTAATAAGAGCTAAATTATTAAGCATCAATTATTATCTTTAAATGTCGATAATTTGAATGAATACCCCTTTGAGTATTTTGATAATAGTTTTAAATGTTTTTTCCATACCGAGATGATAATATACTATATAGCACCAACATTCAGAGGTTTTTAAATAGCCAATATGTAATAATATTATTGTACTAGGTTAGTTTATTACATTTAGATTTTAGATATTCCATGGTTATATAATATTATGTTACTATTTATCAATGCCTTTTATTTTTATAGCATTTAAGACGCTTTCTCTCTCTGGCCCACACGCAACATAGACAAAGCGCATTTACGCAGAGTAATTTTTTCTATGTTTTTAAGTAATCTTAGAATAAAATCACCCATTACAAAAAAGATAGAGAATAATATTTTTGAGGGAATGACATATTATTCTCTATCTTTTTTGTAATGGGTGAAATGACTCTATGATTACTTAAAAGCATAGAAAAAATGATTCTGCGTTAATGCGTTTAGTCTATGTTGAGCGTGGGAAAGAGAGAGAAAGCAAATAGTGTGCTGACATGTTTTTTATGTTGCTGAAGTTATTGTTTATAATACGCCTACTCAATATCATATGGTTATACCGTCTATCAGACATCAGTGTATGCAAGTGTTGTACTATTATACAAGCAGTATTTTTATAACATTGTTAATTACTTTAAGTATTTTAAAAATTAGTATTATTGAGCCCTCATATTATAATACATTTCAAGTTAATAAATTTCAAATAGACAACATATTTATGAAATAATGAGATGTTTTAAATTACTTATTTGATTTTCATAATTGTATAGCATCCAGAGAAAAAAAAATTCATTTAATTTATGGCACGCAACTTTTGAACAATTTTTTGTAAAGAAGTAATGCAGGTAGTTTGTTTAATTTGTTTATAAATGTAATGTAAAAATACTACGTTCATATAAAATTGATATTTGTAATTGAAATACTGATTATAGGCTAAAATACATTATAAAATATATCAATATAAATACAATACACTTCGGTCAACAACAACAACAACCAATAATGACAATAACGCTTTCGGTATCACGTTTAAAAATAACTCGAAAACCTTAAGCAGTCATTTACTCGTGTTATCGTTTTTTGTTACTTATTTGTGTGGGAATAAACCTATTTGTAGGTAGTTGTATTTCTAAGCTAAAAATTATAAAAATTATCTCGGCAATAGGATCAGCCGAGAAAAGCTTTCTGGGTTGTCTAATATATCTATTGAAAAGCCAATATCGGATACAATAAATTATGATAACATTATAAAATAACTCAGCTGCAGCAAAATCTAGAAAACATGATGTTAATTATCTTGTTAATATGTACACATTTTATATATTTTATTATAATTTAATTTAAACACATTGACACATGAATATATAAATATATATTTTTTTATGTACCTAACTATTTCATTTTAATATTATAACTTTAAATACCTAGTAAACCACACAAAGTTGTCTTTATGTAATATAATATGTCGACTGACATTGATATTAAAAATAAAATAATTAGATGTGAAGTGTTGAAAATAAATTTGTTATGTTAGGTTTAATATATGTGAATATTACATCATCTTACTGGTAAAAAAGATCAATTTAAAATAATAAGGAATATGTTTTATTTGTTATTCATAAATTCACTAGGTATCTAGACACCAATTATAAATCAGGTAGAGAAATCGGTAAAAAACAACAAATAATTTTAAAGATATAAGTAGGTAGTAGGTAGGTACTCAAGGACATGATGATACATAATAATGTTATGTGCTGATCTGGTATCAATAACAACCACCATAATATTAGGTGAAGACTGTAGTAGATCATAGTTGTAATTGATTTGAGGTTTATATCAAATTTCAATATAAAAGTAATAATGTATTCAGATGCTTTGGATATACCTATTTACTATAAGAGATTTAAATTTTATGGTTTTAAAATATATATTTATTGCCAATAATAGAATTATTTTTACACATAAGATCAAGTTAACATCAAATTATATGGACTATTAGCAATAGCAATCATCATGGGCCAAACGCTATCCTGATTCTGATGTGTTATATAGCCGTATTTTAGTAAATATTTATAACTTTTTATGTGAAAAATATGGGAGTTGTTATATACCTAAACTATAAATTATTTATGAATTTTAATTAACAAAAAAAAATTAATATAATTATTACATATTTTTATTGATTTAAGTAATTTATCAACTATTAAATATTCTTTTTAATTCAACAGAAATTAATATTTAGATATAGGTACATGTGTTACTTTTTTACACTTTAATATTGTGAATAAAAAAATAATAACAATACTAATAATATAATATTTATAAATTTAATAAAAAAATTAACATTAAATATTTTTAAATGATTATATTTAAGAAAGTCATTGTCGGTATGTAAGATTTTGTTCAATGTTAAATTTAATAAAATATATAAAATAAATTAATTTTAACTAAAGAAATTAGGCTTAAATTATATTTTTTAGTAGAACTTATAATATGGTGCTACAAAGTAGTACAAACATTTAGAAGTTTAAGATACAATTGACAATTTTTATTTAGGTACTACTAACCTCTGGTGCCATCCAATAAGGTGTTCCTACTGATGTGTCACGTCGTCCCATTGTAGCTCCTAAATGTGAAGAAACTCCAAAGTCGACTAATTTCACTTGTCCATCTTCAGTCAAAAGAATATTATGTCCTTTTACATCACGATGCATACAATGATTACGATGTAAGAATGCTAGAGCCTTATGAAACAAAATAAACATAATCAATAACTATATTATAGATTATACAAATTAGGTAATATTTAATTAGTGAATGAACTATAAAAAAGATCTCGAATCAAACAAATTTACCTGTAAAGTTTCATGTAAAATATACGCAATTTGATCTTCGGTTAATTGTTTTCCTTGGGCTTTAAGCCCATGTACCAAATCGGTCACCGATCCTCCTTGACATAGCTAAAACCAAGTTTAAAAATAATATAATTGCTTTTGAAAAATTAGTTAAATGTATTAAATTAAAGTACATCCAAATTTTTGCATTAAAAAGTTGTAGTATAATATCTTGATTATAACTTATAAATATACTTATTTTACCTTAGATTATGTTTACCTACAGAAATATGTTGAAATAGATACATATACATATCTAATGTTTTGTTTTTATCATAATAAATTAATGGTGATAAATCAATCAGGTACAACCTTTGGATTGTTACATTTAACATCATTATTATAAATTGTCAATTAACTTTAACCCACTAAACTGAAATAATAGAATGATATATCTCATGTAAGATCAAATTAATTTTTTTAAATCAGTAGTTATAAAGTGATATAATACATATTTGAAATATCTAATTGTAAAACTAAATAAGGAGGTATCTGAACCTAACAAAATAGATAACATTCCTGAAATATGCTTATATTTCAATTAGTTTTAAATTGTAATATTAACTAAAATATTTAAATTTGCTATTGATTACTATTTAGTAAATATCATAATATAATATATATGTAATTAGGGACTAAACAAATTATAATTTAGTTACCTAATTTAATTATAAGTTCAATAAAACTTAATAATAAAAGTAATAGTATAATATGATATTGATACATATGTTTATATATGCATGCCAAAATAGATAGGTATGTCACCATGTTAGCAAATTTGTGATACACATCTGGATCATGCACCACCGCATGCCCTATCTATCATAGTTGCTTCCATATAACGATAATGACGATCAATGAAATGTGGAGAATTATGAGTACAGAGATGGTATCAAAAATAGTTGGATGTACTAACCGGACAAAAACTGGGATTTTGCTAACATAGCTACCATACATATCTATTTTATCACGGGCATATAGTAGAAGGTTATTTAATATTCCAAATTAAGCCCCTTATTATTACCTATATCACATATTAACACATTACTTTAGTCATAAGTCAAACTGACAAAATTAATATAACTGTTTTACTGAATATAGATATAGATTTGTATTTTAGTTTCTAAAAACTATATTTGATAGGGTTAGGTAATGTGTAAAAAAATAAAAATGTACACCCATTTTTAACTAATAATGAAATTGTTACCTTCCTAATTTTATACTTACATATAAAAGCTTATTCGACACTAACCACTAACATTTTTTTATATATTATTATGGTAGGTACCTATATAGGCTATTCTATACTTTATTCCCCATAAGTTTATCCACTTTTTTTGCGCGCGCAAAGTATGGTGTAAACGATGTGACAATACATTTCACTATGTATACACCATGGTGTTTCAAGAAGTGAAACTGTAGAACTACAGTGAACTGTACTGTCACAACGTTTTCACCCTACTCTGTGTGTGCAAAAAAAAGTGGGTAAGCTTGCGGGGAATATACATAGCTAAAATCAAGTGTGTAGGTACTCAAAATAAGCCTTACCTCCATAACAAACCATAATTGATCATTGAGTTGTTTAGAACCTTTAACAAAATAGATTCCATGAAATGAAGGAATGTTTGGATGCAGACTGAGGTCTCTCAATGCCAAGTATTCATCTTCAATTTCTTCTTCATTGCCTGTGATATCTTCTAATATTTTAATGGCGACAAACTCTCCTATAAAAAAAAAAATCAATTCAGTACATTAATGTTTCTAAATTGGATATTTTGTTTGTTTGAAAGTAAGGTACCTACAGTAAGGTTAAATATTGCATACACCCTATGGTATGATATTTTGTAAATACTATTATACTGTGGTGTGCAGTGAATACAGGACAGATGAGAATGATGTGTATGCTTTGCTACCCTCAGAATTTTGTTACATTACTTCTGTTGTTATGAATAAGATGAAAAGTTTTTGTAAAATAGATAGGTATGAGATAAAAAAAAATTTAATAATACAATAATTGTTCTGTGTTACCTACCTATTATTGAATCTAAATATTATATGGGTATAATGTGACTTACGTACCTTTAAGTACCTACAGTATGTACTTTACATATTATATAATACATGTAAAATCGATCGTGTATAAACAGTGAAATACCATGACCAGCATGACCCAAAACTATTTGGAATCATTTAGGTACCCTACCTATTTATTCTATTTACAAAACAATAACTTAAAATGTTGGTTTAGATTTAGTAGTTTAACTAATAGGTGTCTGCCATTATACATTTTTATGTTATATTATTGTTATTATTAGGTAATTACAGAGTCAGCCGTAAGGCGGAGCGAGGCCTCAAAATATAATTTTTTATAACGTGAAGCCCAAATTGTCATACAAATGCCAGAGGCAACGCTGGCCCTTACTTAAGGCCAGGTCTGATTAAGTATGTATTAATATAATAAATTGTATAAATATAAATTTAACATTGTAGGCATCACGTCTTGAAATTCGGGTTGGCGCATTCCTGACTACCTACCTATATTCTATCATTATTTATTGATTTAAATAAACAATTACCGGTGGTTGTGTCTTTGGCTCGGAACACTTCGCCGTAGGTGCCTTCGCCGATGAGCTCATCAATAGTGAACCGGCCATCGGGACTGGGCACCGAGTTCAAGCCAAACCGCTGACACATTCTGTAATAGTCCATCACGGTATCCGCTGCAACGGACGACAATCATTTAGTACGACGGATCGGCGTAAGCTACGAGGACGGCGGAATACAATGACGACTACAAATGGCGATTTAAACGACGATGGCCGTTGACAGTAAAAACACTAACGATACATTAAAATAAATAATATAAATATTTTAGCAAGCAGCTACAACTGGTGTTATTGGTGATTTGCAGCCGGAGGCCGAAGAGTCGCAGCGGTTCACTTATCACGAGCGTCACTAACAACTAAAACGCTTTCGCTTGAAACAATATTTGCATTAGGAAAATGAATATTGAATATAATATCATAATTATTATCAGACGAACATGGATTAGTGATTACCCACGACATTATTATTATTATTATTATTATTAATGTAACTGTTAGCGCGTATGTGTGCGTACGACGGTCCCGCGTGTTTGATATTATTGTATCAACAGGAGGTTTTGAGGGGATATTGTAAACAAAAATCACCTGGCCACCGCGGCCGCTGGTCTGACTGGTGTGTGTGCGTGCGCGCCGTGTGCCCGTGCGCGTATGCCGTGTGTTTTAAGTGCGTACGACACTCGGCACGTCGGTACGGGTGTTTGTACGATCTCGCGCAGACCCGCAGTCGCGCGCCCGCGATGCACATCGCAGAAATCGCCGGCGCGGAACGCATTACAGTGATGCCATTGCGCCGCGAGCGCCGGAAGTGCATTGTACGCGTTTTGGTTTTGTATTTGTTTTTATAGCCATAGGTATATTATTGTTTATTACAATACCAGCAGGCTGTACGTGCGTTTATTTTTTTTATGCAGAACGTGATTTTTGTTTTTCAACAGGAATCGGGCAATATAATATCGCACGATTGTTGTCTCCGTAAACATGTTATGTGGTTTTTTTTTTTTTTTTTAATTTTTCGAACGTTTTTAACTAGATACGGTCTTCAATATTCTACATTTCTGATATTACATTGTCCCTAATACAATAATATTATACAGTGTCGACTTCAAGTAACTTTGAGTTGCCCATCCTCGATATAGATTATAGGTTTCCGACGCACATTAAAATTGAAAGTTGTTGATAATTGTTTTACTGTTTAAATCAAAATATAAAGGAGCCTGGAAGTGGGAACATAATATTTATGAATAAAATATTATAAGTCAATATAGGTGTACCAACCTATACTCAATAGAATATATAATTATACCTAAGTGTTTTAAAGTCATCAAAAAAATATAAAATGTCTAGTTCCAGGGATATTATTCCGCCCGAAATTCGAATTAGCTATATAATATTCATAAGTATGAATCATAACATTAAATTTTATTATAATAGTAGATATAAGTCACTATCACCATTCATCTTACGACACCAGTGCAGCGTTGTTTTACCTACGCAAACTACCAAAATTCTCACGGCATGGTTTCGTTTTGACGAACCCTTGTCCTTAATGAATCGACGGTGATTTTTTTTTTGTTCTGAATTCCAATTAAGAACAAACCGTTTTTTTCTGACATTATATACGTTAGATGCATAAATAATATATTAGATAATGTTGCCAAACGAGGGTACCTAATAATTAATATACCTAGTTGTGGCGTACACATATATTTTAAATGGTTATTGGGATGGGGTGTTCATTAAAAATTATATATGTATAATAAAAAATAAATATTTGTAAACAACATATTTTATGAAATAAAAAATAAATAAAATATATATTTTTAATGCGCACAATTAATGAATTAAATACGTTGGTCAATTTTTAAAATACTTTTTACTCACAACTCTGAAGCACATCGACGTATGCCATGACACTGGATATTCATTGATTTTGCAGAAGTATATTATAATAATCTTAGTTCATCAGAATATTATCATTATTCGTTTATAATTAGGTACCTAGAAAGTTAAATAACACTCGTATAAATGTATAATACCTACAGAAGTTCGTGTGAATTATTAAAATAAAACGCGTAAAAAAAATGCATTTTATAAGTAAAATAAAATTCAAATATAACTATATGTTGATATTTTAAAAGCTGTCGATAGAATTATAAACAATAAATAGAATACTGACAATAAAAATAAAAATGACACAATAATACTGCACTGTTGTTGTTGGCATCCATCATTATAATATTATTTGATACCTACATTGCCGATGTCCTCTGTGGCTCTATATCCATAAACCATATTATTATACACTATAAATTCAATGGTATTAGTATAAGATATTCTAAACAAAATATAAAACAGTAATGATTACTTTATTTCAATGTAAAATTTCACTATAAAAGGTTAACTTTGCAAAGTCCATACTGAAAAAGTTTTGTTTGAAAAAAACATTCAGACTTGTAAACCGTAGCCTGCTTATTAAATTATCGTCAGTTACAAGGCTGCACTTCTATAAGAGGCTTATTGTACCTAAATACTAACACGCCACGTCAATCATGGTAGTCTATTCTTTTTAAAATAATTCCAGAAAAATGAAATTTGTAGGTACTTGTATAAATAAAAAGTTTAGAAGCCAAATGGGTTTCAACTTGAATAGTTATAGGTACACTTATAATAATAATTATTATAGAGTTACATTCCTACATAATAATGCGCACCGTGGAAGGTAATTAAAACTGGTCTTGTGAAATGTTTTTCTTATCATCGCCCTCTATCGTTAATTACTACACTCCACGGGCCCAACACAAATATATTATATCATATACCTATTCACATAATCCGATTTTGTTCACATGGCCAACCCACATGGCCGCATTCACTACGAATATAGCTATTGTGTCCACAAGTCTCGAAAATTGGATTTGGCGCCATTGGTGTACGGAACATAACTCGGTAGCATGTTATTAACAAACATTTAAATATTTCTTTTAAAATATATATACGCGAATCCGATTGTGATTTTTAAGGTATAAAATGTTTCAAAAAGATAAAAAGCTGCGTGTTTCTAAATTATTTCTGAATCAAAAAGATATTATACAGCTATTATACGGGTATATAATATTATTATATAGGAAAGGCCGTAAAGGTTACGGTCATCGTTGTCCGTCATTATATTATAATATAAACGTACGTATGGGCTGCAGTAGTCCAAAACCAATATTATATCCGAGTAACACGGATGCCATACCTCATAATAATAAATTGAGGTGGATGGTTGGACAGATTAGTAAGTATATTATTGTGAATAAATAAATTGGTTTGTTTTTAGATTGAATAATATTGTTAAACCTATCTATTCGCCATAAAACCGTTTCACGTTGTTAGTTCAGTTAGTCGTATATTTTTAAAACTAATTGATTTACAAGCATCACACTGTAAACAAATATTACATTACTTTTTCATTGTAATAAAACGTAAATACGTAATAATTTAATGTAATTGAAACAACGTTGGAATTAATGATGAAGACCGAAGAGTATCAAAGCGGTATAAAACGCGGACATTTAAAAAAATGTTAAATGTATCAATTGAAGGGAATTCTTAATAAATGATTTAAATTAAGTAATGCATTTTATAAAGTTTACCGGTGTGGCTATGTGGCTATATTTATTTATACATGTGCTTAAAAATTGATATATTTTTATTTGTATACGTTTATTAATTCCAATGAAATATTTTTATTTTCATGATAGGTGTATATTAAATGTCTATTTTACATAACTTTATTTTGTAGTGAGAATAAAGTTTGGGTTCTTTTAAAAATCAATTTTAATTTTTAAACTAATTAATAAAATCATAAATGTTAAAATCGCGAAATGTTTTAACAGCAAAAACATTAATATCACTAAGTAGAAATTCTATTCGTTGGTATACGGTATACCTTATGGCGGATTATTTATTAACTATATTAAATACGGGACGAGCCTAATTACATTTTTTTGCATTGAAAAATAATTAACATGAAAAAGTTACAAATATTTAAGAATGAATAGACAATATTTACACTAAATACTAAGGAATTGTGGGTCCTAACCTCATTGGCCAGTTTCATCATACGGACAATATGGCGATTCGTTAAATAATTACAACGGCTAAAATTAATACGGAATGGGAAAGAGGATGTGGTACAATATGTAGGAACTCTGAAATTAACTTTAGAAACTTTGAAACATTTTTGACTCAAGTTCGAGTACATAGACAAGACTAATTTATTTTTTGTTTACTCGTAAATGTACCGGTATTTATAATTAAAAATACCGGTATTTTAACTGAAACCTTAACTCTGTATTTTTAAGAACCGCTACCGAATTTTTATTTTCTTGAAGAACCTAGTTGGAACCGAAACCAAAAAAGTCATAAAGGTTCTAAACCCTGATTTTTAACGCCCCATTTGGATTAGTAAGTTCAAATACATACATTTTTAATCCGTGTATCCATTTGGAAAAAACAATATTTATATTTATATTAAAATATTTGTTTATTTAAAATAATATAAATCAAATATTAATTAAACTACCGTCATAAACATAAAATAAAAATGAATGGTGCTAATATCATGTTAAAGTATAATACATTAGTCTTGGAATATCAAATAACCCTTTATTGCGGCTCGATTGAATTTCCAACAAAAACTCTAATGTATGTACGTACTTATACTTACTTTTTATAACTTTTAAGCAATAGTTATTGTTTTATGATACCCATTTAATATTTAAAATCAAAATAGATATTGTATGGCCAGTATGGAATTGCAGATTAAAAAAAAATTCATATTTTTTATAGGATGTATTTATGCATGGATTGAAGTCGTCAATTTCAATATTTCACTAACCATGAGTCCATGACCCCTTACAAATATTACGTAACGCCGGTGTCGCAGGTTTCTAATACTCTCAAATGTTTTTATCCCCCGAGTTAACATTATCCTAGGATTACTTTAGGGCGCTTGTAAATAAAATTGCGTCCACGTTGAGCAGGTAGTGCAAATAGTACCTATAGTAAATTGTGCCCGGTATTTTTTATTTCTAAAATGGGTATAGTAAATTGCACCTATAGTAGGTATCTAAGTGTCAAGTGACCTTGAATTCATCGATATCTGATGATGATTGACTTAGACAATTTTCTTGTTATGTTTTAAACACATATATTTTATTTGCTGACTTTCCTCCGAATATTTGGCCATCAGCTTCTGCAACATTAACTCGACAGCTAATGCCTGCGAATATATTTTCAGTCATTTAATAAAAGCTCTTATATTCCTCATCCTCGTATTTTTTTTTTTTTGGATAATTTTAATAGAGTTACAATTTGAAATTTATATAAAAATGAATAGTATAAAGGAACCTTATAAATTTTAAAAACACGAAATCAAGAGAAAAAAAAGGTGGGTAAGTGGATGTCACTCTGCTGTACAGTAGGTTAAAAGTGGGTCACTGTAATGGATGGTGTTAAATTTGAATTCAATGGTATAATATCATTGTATAAGAAAAACGATTCTGAGCGAAAACGGTCAGTCAGCCGATATGATATTACCAAGTATATTTGATGCGATATTATTGTGAATAAAGTAATTTATATATAACCTATTTACGTGGATGTTTACTTAGCTATATAAAAGTTGAACATTTTATACATTTTTAACTACAAAATAATTATTAAATTTTGTCAAAATTTGAACTTTAAATGCTTATTAAAAAAATTGTATCTACCTATGTATTTTTAATGTTTTTCAACTGCTATTGTAACAATATATCAAGAGCCTTATATTAAATTTTCACGCTCTTCTACCCAACAAATAAAATTTTATTGATATTTATAGAAAAAAAATTGAAAAAATTGAAAAAACTGAAAATGTCCGTTAACAGCTCAAAATAAGTCGAAATATTTAGAAATGTTATGGTGTATAGAAAATTTGTTTAAGAGTTGCACCAAAAAACAAAATCGATTTTTTCAATAATTATTACACGGTACTTTAAAATTAAAATAAGTATAAGTATTTTTACCGGGTTGGGGAGAGGTAAAATATTCCTAGAATAATTTTTGGGGGGTAAAAATAACCAACTATATTTTTATCTCCGTATGAGAGTAAATATATTATATAGGTTAATTTTACCGGTGGACGAGAGGGTAAAGATATCCCGGGGTAAAAATCACCTGTTACACATTTACATTTATTTTAAGTTATTACCTATTATTATAGCATGCACCTATTCAGTATTCACATTATTCTACGCTAAGGTTCGAGGCGGTGGTATTGACTTAAAAGTTAAAAACAATAATATAATATGATAGAAATATACATTACCTATTAAAATAATTTAATATTAATGATACAGTAAATGGAAAATTTTCTGAAAAAAATTAAATCAACAAATCTAATAGGTATGCTACGAGTATAATAAATTACTTAATAGCAATATCAAAACAAATATCATGAGATATATTATTGATATAGACTGCTGACTGACAGCAGCGCAGTATCCACTTATTCCACTTACCCATCTTTTTTTCATCTAAAATTGTAATATTTTTTTTTTTTGATTTTGACAAACTTTGAACCGTAACTTGTAATCATATGATGAGTATACTTTGGCATTTGCTATATACATATCTAATAATTTTTATTGAATATTAAATATTACGTTGCTCGTATTTCGTGTTAATCAGTTCGGTCACAAAAAAAAAACGGCGCACGCAACTCGGCTAAGTCGTGAGAAAACCACGCATTCCATATGACCTAGATAATTAAAATATTCGCACGCGATTCGGAAACACCAATAATTATCAACTAAGATTTAATTACCCGTTTGTTATACGTGCAAAAGCCATATTATGAACTATAGCTGTACAATTATTTTAAGATGTAAAACCTTAGATCGGAAACTGCAAATACCTCGCGCATGTGCTTCCTTCTGCCTTCTGTAGCACCGAAAATAAAACAAGTCGTATGACCGGACTTAACTGGGTATCGTCGTGACTCAACCGTCGACTTTCGACTTTCAGTTACTAAATGTAGACATTAGAGTTTAGACGACCATTGTGGTTAGGTTCTTGGATAAGATGTGTTTGTGGAGGCAGAGATCGTGCGTAACGATGTGTGTGACCGTAACCACAATAATTATACCATTATTATAGGCAGGTAGGTATATTATATTATTAGTATAATATACATAGTATACAATTTATAATATAGACAGGCATAAACGGATCACGGATAACAGAAAAGAAAACTGTGCTCCTCAACGGAGATCGTGGTGATGGCAGCGGAAATTCGACCGTAAAAAATCAGATAATATTATAATAAAACAATATATTATAATATAACTTAATATGTGTATGATTTCTATTCGAATTGGCCGAACAACGACGGCGAGAAAAATATGGAAAAATGAAACTCAATTTGCAAAAGTACAGGAACCTTATAGTTACTAAAACAAAAAAAAACTTTCTGAATCTAAATATTTTTTCCGGCTAAGTTTAAAAAAAAACAATATATTTTTTACCTATTTTTCCTCATTTAATTAATAAAAATGTAGGAATTAAATGCCACTTTTTAATGTAACATATTATATACATTCAGCCATTTGACAGCAGGCTAATATTATTAGGAATAGAGCATAATATTTTTTGATGTATATGAAAATGTCATTATTTTGAAGTGTAACTTTGTAAGAACAAAAATATTTATAAAAAAATGTTAATATTTAGTTTAAAACATTTAAACACGATTACTTTATTATTATAAAGATAATATATATATTTATTATAGTTTCTAAGATACCAAAATCGAGGAAACTTTTCATTTACTTACATCAAGAGTAAAAACCATTTTAATTTGATATTTTGTATCTTTAATAAACATCTATGCACAACAAATAAGTGAATCTAAAGAGAGTATTAACATAAATCTTTTTATATTTTGAACATCTGTTTCGTTAATAAAGTGGTTAGAACTTAGAAGTATGTTAACATTTTTAGTATGTTGAAGTTCTAAGCACAATTTCTGTAGTCTGTGAATAATATGGTTGGTAAATAATTATTAAATATTTAAATTGAGTTTATTCGTGAAATTATTTTTGATAGATTATTTAAAATTCTGTTTATTTAAGACTCAGTAAGACGAGTAGGTATAGATAAGATTTGGTGGATGGAAAATCTGTGTTTATCCTGTGTTCATTCTGTGTTTATCCCGTGTTCATCCTGTGTTTATCTTGTGTTATTGATCAAGATAGTAAACCTGGCATGTTGTAAATATTTACAAGATATATTACCTATTTGCTAGTAAGTGCATAGTGATTATTTTGTTCCATGTATATTGTTATATCAAAAATAAAAATTAATTATTTAGAAATTACTTGTTAACTCAATTGACTGGTAATCTTCGATCAATGTTGGCGATTGAGTGTAGCGTATTGCATATAGACGTATAGTATATTGAATCAATTTACGAAAAATAATAATTGTATCATTAGCTGATACTCTACTACATATATGGCTACAATGAAATGGACCTGTTCAGACTAGGTATTCAAATATTCAGTTACTTGTACATAATAGAATGGTAATAATTTCAGTTGGAATAACATGTAAAAACTAAAACAAGTATATACTGATTTGATCATAAATGGTCGGTAGGTGGTAGATACTATAATATTATATAGGTATAGAAAATGTCGCTGGGCCTCACCCAAAAAATATGTGTTACACGCCACTGCCTGGCTGTGCCCTTAATCTGCGGTTTTCTAGAATTGTGATGGACAATAATAGCACCATCCTGTATTTCACATAATAAAGTAATTAAAAAAATATGAAGTTCATATTAATCTGGACAACATTAATTTGCATTCTCAACTAGGTACATAAAGTTTTTCCAAAAAACCGGTACAAAATCAACTGACACATTAGGAATTTAGGAGCCGTATTGAATTATGTATAATAATTACAGTAGGCATACGTGATAATGGCAAGAATGGTTCAAATTGTTTTGTTGGAGAATCTATTCAGAATAATAAAATAACTAGCGATTCACTTAAATATTTGGAAAAAGGGCATATTTCTTGATTTTTATACATGCATACTATGCATATTTAATAATGGGATAGCTTGAATAATTGTTATGCATTTTTATTAATATTGTTTTGCATATTTAAAATTTGTTCATGCATATTTTGCCTTTTTCAGTTTCTATAAGTTGCGAGCCCTATAGTTATGAATGTAAACATCAGATAATATTATAATATAACAATTCAACTAGAATTATCCATCACCCTCTTCATAAACGATTATTGTGTTTCTAACAAGATAACCTATCTAAAACTTAGCGGCGTACCATCGCTGTCGTTACTTTAGAAATTGTTGGAGCGTGATATAAACCTCATGGCGCTATATCACATAATGGACAAAACACGAGTTCAAACCATTATATAGCATATCTGAAACAAGCACATTCCAATAGGGTTTCTGTCAACAACACAACATTTGCTGAATAAAGATGGTCAAATAACAACAAAGATGTATAATGTAGTACCTATCATAGCTGGAATTTCGTTGCATTTTGCATTGTTTTCCGAAGCTACGCAATGCTTGTTCTATAACATATGCGTTTCTTGTATTTTTGAATCAGAATATAAAGTTTTTATTTTGTGTTTTTTGATAGTTTTTAATTTTAAGATAATTTTTTTAAAGTTTTTAGAGCACTTTAAATTTTTGGAGTTTTTGAATAAAAAATTTGAATTTTAAATTTTATTTCAAGATTTTTACATGTTTTTCCATGATTTTTATAAACATTTATAAATTATAAGTATTTAACAAACAATAAAGTAGGTTCTCGTATTATATTATCTGATAACAGTACCTAACAGTATCTAATGTGAATGTAACCCTAGATAACAAGACAAACTACGGCCCAACCATTGGCGCAACTAAGGGGTGCACAGAGGACTTGTACACCCCTAAGTTTAAAATGTTCATCCCCAAAATATAAAAGACTTAATATATTATATTTTGATTATTTTGAAGTAAAAATTATCAATAATTACAAAAATGTTGTACCATACTGTATATACATCATAACTCATAAGTAGGTACTTCACTATTATGTTCCAACATTCTCAGCTATAACAGTATAACATAATATTATGAAAAAATCTTTAGCATATGTAGCCATGTAGGTAGGTATTTAATGTTGTATAGAACAGATCACAGTTACGTAGTTATTACTTATTTGTGTAACAATGATCATACCTAATAATATTTTCTTATAAACCAACAAAAAAACTTAGAAAACAGAAAATAGAAAATATTTCTCTTTATCTTTGGCAGGATAAAAGACCCATGAATGTGAGCTCGTTTATATTGTTTCCTTGTTTATAATTTGTTAAAAATTACAAAATAAGTGGGAGCGCGTAAAATAGCCAACAATATTTCAGTTAAATTGTGTTGTTCAAAAAACTGTTATAATGATATTTTATGAAAATTAAATATATCAATGTTTATTCAATTATTTATAATATTAAACAAATAAGAAGACCTATATTATTAAAAAAAAGAAAATACAAGAAATTGACAATCTAGATTTTCCAGCTTTAATACTGAAAATAAAAAATGTTAAATTAAATTTAAATTTTTTGTAAAATTCAAAATAACCATTTTGTAAATCTGATTATATGAACAATTTTAATGGTAAAAATATTTGTCAAGTAGTTAATTTTTTAGAATATTTTAAAATATTAATATTATTTTGAGTATATTAATTTAGAATGTAATAACTTTTTTTCAAAATGTTTTTTTCACAATTGTTGTCATACGTTTAAGTAGCGTATTTTTTTTTTTTGACAGAGCTTCCTGTTATACTCTGTATATTGAGTGTGGCCAGTGTGGGTCTGGGGGTCTGGGAGTTCTTTATAATTTGTGCATCTTCAAATATATAGGTCTAGTTGCGCATATGGGCCTATAATGAGGGTTTTATCTGTTAGAGTATTAAAATCGATGTCCGACAATTACATAAGTTGATTACCGGGTACCTGTTTACCTGCACTGATACCGTTAAGTTGATTCCCGGGTCATTAAGAGGTACGTACGAGTTGATTCCCGGGTCATTATTATATATTATTTTCAATATTTAGTCAAATACCTATTCAGCATATAGCTAACCCAAGAAACACCACGAGAAGGTTGGCTGACAAGTTTCATAAAACCTTGTTCGTTTTAGTTTTTTCATATTTTGAAAATTATTCAATTTTTTTGTTAAACAATTATTAGTAAAAAAATGCAGTAGGTATTATTATTATTGAAAAATTTAGTAATTAGGTAAAAAATTACTATTAAAAAATTTTAGTAATTTGGTAAGAATTTATAACACGTTATTTTAAAAATTGGTATCCTGGGAATCAATTAATACATAAAGTAGGTCTCGGGAATAAACTCACCTACTGCGCTGACGATATCGTTCACCAAGAGTTTTACTATCGAACATACTATGTACATTTATTTTTTATCACTTTTTACTTTATTATTTTAGTTGATTGACTTAAATAGTTTAATATAATTAAAATGACAAAAGTAAAATGTTTGAGTCAAAATAATCGTTTTCCCAGATTAAAGAAGTCCAAAACAATCAGTTCTGTCTGTAAAACATTTTTACAATTCTTTAAAATTTCTATTATCATCTATAAAAAGTTTATATTGTAGTTTATACCAAAATTTAAAAAAAATAAATGTTAATGGTATTATTTAGAATTTTCAGGGCATAATATAAAAGCATTTTTTAAAGGTATTATTCGGGTTTTTACTGTACACGAACCAAAAATAATATATATAAAATATTAATTATCTGGCCAACATAGAATTAAAACAAAAACGTGTAAACCGCCAACTACCTACCTAATTACCTACCTACCTAATATTATTATGTATGAGTTGCCTGTCCCAACCCTGGAAAAAAGTGTGAAGGCACTAATCTTATGATAATTTTTGTTTTTTATGCATGCAGAAATCCAAATTTTATTTTTTATTTATATTATAAAACTACCTATTTACAATTATCTTTAACATATTGGCCCTTTTTATATTTATTTTTTTTCAATCCTTCAAATATTTTAATATTTTAATACAGTTATTTGCTTTATCAGCATTTTATAGGTGTAACATAATATTTTGTAATATTTAAATACAATTAATAATTTTCCCACACTTTGATATACTACTTTGAAAATCAATATGTTTTTCTAATTGCGTATCGTATTACTGCGCAGTTTTTAAGAATATATGAGCACGGCAGGAACTTAAAAATGTCGTACTTGGTTAGTCCGCAACTCCCTTATTATTTTTTTTTTTTGGACAGTATATTATACACTATATGTACCTACTTTACACTAACATCGAGAAATTGAGGAAACCTAATCCGGATAATCTCTTAAATTTGGTTTATCTCATTGCGTACTTCACTGCTGCGCAATATTTACGAGCAAAGTCCAAGTTAAACCCTGAAATAGTTGTGTTATGCGATTATGGATTTCATAGATATACAGTTTAATGTGTATAATAAAAATGTAAGTTGAATATTAATAATTTAAGCACGAGAAAGAGGTGAGTATATGTTTTAAAAATCATCCTGAATGTGTACAAATGCATATTATTATACCATCGGAACCTTGTAGATAGAGTACATTTAAAATAGACATACCAGTATTAACTGCAGTGACATATAATATCGTAAAAATAACGGTGTATAATATTATTATGTAATAAATTAAATACGAACAACAAATCCAAGTAAATTTAATAAGCTGTTACTTACTTAATTTAATGAAAAATAGCGATTAATAACTTAAAAAGTATCTACCCACATAAATAGTTCAATTTAATTAAATTTGATATTCAGTAGATGTATACTAAATATAATTTCCAATGATTGAAACATAATAATAATGATGACATAATAATTATAAACTCAAATATTCAAATGTCTACATATCATGTAACACAGTGACATTAAAATTGGTCCCTAAATGTTCGATGAATACATGTATTTCTGCTTAATTCGATCAGTTATTTTTTTATTATCATATGTGTATTTGTTTTATGGCGGTGTACAATTATTTCCAATATTAAAACTGTGAAAGAAATGATAAAACCGATGATCAGAAAAACTATGAGTGATGCAACGTCTTTAATTTCAACGCTAACCAATGATTCTTCGGTCGTAGTTTTCCCAGCGGTGCATTTCGGTTTTTCAGCATGCCATATACGGAGTTCCCTTTCCATAAGACCAGTTTCCCGTAAAATACAATTTCTGAAAAAAAAAAATATATATATATATATAGAGAGAGATATGTGGTTAATTATTTTTTCATTTCCTGACGAAACATTATTCACAAGAATATAATATTACGCATAATTGATCAATTTTCTGTACGGAGATTCCTTCCGAACCAAGTAACCAGTAGTTTCCGGTCTGTGGAGTGGCAGTTCCGTTAAATCACATTTTTCTTTCTCAGTAAAAATGTCGTTTATCAACCAATAACTGCTGGCCGGATCGGTGAAAAATGCATAGTGACCTTTTTTTATTTTTTTCACCCCATCTTTAGCCAACAGATACTCTGATTTCGGTTTGATTTTATTGTCGATAATTTTTTTCAAGTACGGATTGATTTCCCCGTATACCTTTACGCACACACGTTCAAACATTATCGTATTGTATAGGTTTACAATATAAATAATACTTAATGTACACGAGAGTATATATATAATACGATTGAACGTACTTCAATAACTTTAGTAGCAACGTTGAAATCTTCAACGCCAACGTCTAATCCGCTTTCTTCAAGCTTTTGAACCGAATCGATATTTATAACGGTCGGACGCAATAATCCGGAGACAATACTCGATGAATAAAATTGATACATAACCAAACTGAATACGAACATTAAAAACACAATTAGCCTATTGCTAAGTTTCGTGGGTTCCATTGCTGTTCCTAAAAAAAAAAAAAAAAATGTATTAAATAAAACACTTTAAAAATACATTTCAATAACAAATATATAGGTGGAAAAGTGGGTACCGCTCTGCATTTTATAGGTGTTGTGGTTGTTTCAAACATTTTGATGAATTTCCAACTAGAAAATAATTTGCAAATTTTTGCGATTTCAAGGTTATTTGTCAAAATTCTAACTTTAAACACTCACAAAAAAATATTGTGATTTTTTTTCGATAAAAAAACAATTTAAACTTTTGGAAAAAATAAAAACTTTTTATCGACATTTAAATAAATAAAAACTAAACAAATCCAAAAACGCCAATTAAATATAAATATTTCAAAAAGCGTCAAATGTTTCAAACATTTTTTCGTGTGCATATAATGCTAATATAAACATTTGGTGAACATTTTATGTATTTACGGTTATTCGTTTTTGAGTTACAGCAAAAAAAAAGAAAAAACAATATCGATTTCGTCAAAAACTGGTTTTACTTCTCAAAAGTACAAACTAAATCCAATTTGCTACCTGAAACCACCACTAAATAGTTGAAAACCAAAGCATTATTTTTATTACAAATCGCGAACGGATAAAAAAACATATCTCGTAAAATCAATACATATTTTATCGCTCCACCAGTAATTATAGATAATAGAATAGAATATTAAAGTACGTATATTGTAATACTATGAGTATTACCTTGTTGACATAACGTGCCAATTTTTAGTAGGACAATATCACTTAATACTCTCAACGAGAACATTTGATTCGATTCATAATGCATAATTGTACAATAAACAAATCCAGATAATATCAGTACACATATTATTGAAAACCAAACAGCCGTTTCAAATGGACGCAAGAATATGTTCGTTGACGCCGTAGACGATCGAGGATGACGAAAGATAAAGCAAGGCCTTTAACAAAGAAAA
This sequence comes from Metopolophium dirhodum, assembly GCF_019925205.1. Classification (NCBI taxonomy): domain Eukaryota; kingdom Metazoa; phylum Arthropoda; class Insecta; order Hemiptera; family Aphididae; genus Metopolophium; species Metopolophium dirhodum. The sequence goes on along the minus strand of NC_083567.1, from coordinate 33,250,330 downwards.
AACGTAAAACCCAATAGTATTGTATTCAGCTTAAAATGTATAAATACAGTACGTTTTGACAGTTAAACTAACACTATAATCTATTTAGTTAATTTACGTACAAATGTTTCCAAGTAGAAATAGCAGAGTAATCGACGACATCATATCTTTCAGACCTCAGTGCATTTAAACTTATAGAAAAATCGACCTCTCCAGATATCAACATTCCAACTATTCCGTCCCATTTGTTATTAATTTTGTAACCCCATGAATTCGTCGTTTGAATATTTAATCTAGTATGATACATATAGGAACATATTATTATACATAATATAAGAATTGTATATTATAGGAAAGAAGTTAATAATTAAAGATAAATAAGATAATAAACGCAATATTATTGGTCATAGTAGGTGCATAATACATAATATTAATATCTGTAACAATACTTAACGTGATGTTTAATAAAATTTTCGTCAGCGGATACATTATGGCAAAGCTAAATTTTTGCACAGAGTTCAATCGATCCAAATTAAACGTTTGTAAATATTTAACCAGTTCTTCACTAGATGGTTGAATATCCGTACCATTTTTCTTAGCCAAAGCACCATAAGGGTTTCCCTAAAATATTATCATAACTATATGCTTTAACATGTTTTTTTCTTTTCATCCGATTATTATCAAACAGTGTATATTAAGTAAAATTGCACCTGCACATTTGATTTAAATTATAATAATAACATATTAATAAAGCAAGTGAGTTACTCATTTTTACTGTCTAGGTTTTTTATTTGGATCTATCCTACAATAGGTATCTATCTCCCATCTTAATCTATTATTTTTTTGATGGTCTTAAACTAGAACATGTTACCTATATTTAAAGATCTCGGGTATGGTAAATTAGCACTTAAAATTTTTGAATTTGTCATACGTCATTAGTCATTAGTCATCACTCATCGTTATTTGTCACTGAACTATTTTAGTCTGTTCGATGCTTATCTGTAACTTATTATATTATGATTTTGTTCGCTCTCTATTCGAGTACATACCCGTTGTCAGAAAACCGAAATTAGTCAAAGACCAGATACTTCTTAAATTTGTTCAATAAATGTTTAAGCTGTATTGCTTTCAAAATGAACATTCATCATGTACCTCACGATAATTAAAATATAAGTCAGACTCTAAATATTCCTACACTTGCCTCTCGCGCTGCGATAAAGCTGATTTGGACTTCTCATATACTCAGTACTATATGGTCCATTGAACATTCTCTGCTCAACTCCTTGCTGACATAACTTTTAGAGTCACTTCTAGAAACCAATCCCAATTCTATGTAGGCACAAAGATGTAAGACTTCTTATGAGTTATGGACAAAACCACACTCTATATCATGTACACAGAGGACAGAGCTGCAAATAATATTATATCCTTGGGCCACCTATTGACCCATAAACCACTTTTACGTAGTTATCGTTTAACTATTATAATATGTATAGTGTATATTTAGGACTATGTTTTTTTGTATAGTAACTTTCTTATGTATAAGGTACATTAGCCCTTTTGTATTGTAACTATACCTCACATGTATATTTTTTACCATGTATTTTGTAATATGTAAAATTATCGTTCGGCGTTAATAAAACAATTATAATAATAATATTACATTCCATTTATCCAAACACAGTTCACAAAACACACTATTATAAATAATATTTAATAAAACTGAAAATTCTTGTGTTAACATTTCATAACTTTGAAAAAAAAATGTTGATAAATCGTAACACGTTAAATGTAGATATGGGATCCTAGTCCTTTAGTTTTTCGCTCAAACTCCCAGAATGTCGAGTGAATGCAAAACGTTAACAACATAATGTCAAATGTGTAAATGAGGTGGTAAATTAACTTTTTAAAAGATAACTAAACTAGGCTGTCTTTTTCTACGTAGGTTATAGTCACGGTAGTTTACAAATTAATTTTTAAAAAAAGGTGGGTAAGTGGATGTCACTCTGATGTACAGTAGATTACAAGTGGGTCACTGTAATGGATTGTGTTAAATTTGAATTCAATGATATAATATATCATTGTATAAGAAAAACGATTATGAGCGAGAACGGTCAGTCAGCGCCTATGATATTACTAAGTATATTTGATGAAATTATTGTGAATAAAGTAATTTTTATATATAACCTATTTACGTGGAGCCTTGTTTTAAATATTCAATCCTTAGCTATGTAAAAGTTGAACATTTTATACATTTTTAACTATAAAATGATTATTAAATTTTAAATTTGATAAATTTTGTCAACATTTGAACTTTAATGCTTATATAAAAAAAATTGTGCCTATGTATTTTTAATATTTTTCAACTGCTGTTGTAACAATATATCAGGAGCCTTGCATTAAATGTTCACGCTTTTTTACCCAACAAATAAAATTTTATTGATATTTGTAGAAAAAAAAACTAAAAAAATTGAAAACTGACAATGTATGTAAAAAGCTCAAAAAGAGTCAAAATATTTTATAAATTTTATCGTGTATAGAAAATGCCAATACAAACATTCAGTGAAATTTTCAAGTATCTACAGTCATACGTTTCTTAATTACAACAAAATAAGAAAATCGTTACATAAGATATCGAGTGAATAACAAATGTTGTAAAAATATGAATTTCAAATGCTCACAAAAATTTAATTTGACTTTCTTGTACGCATTTTTTTTTGATAAAGGTAGACAAACTTATGGATAATCTTGTATTACATTTTCAAATCTTAGATTTAAAAAGAAAATTTTTTATGAATTTCTAACTCAAAATAATTTGCAAATTGTCGTCATTTTTACGTATTTTGTCAATATTTGAACTTTAGATGCTTATAAAAAAAATTGTGACTAAAGATTTTTAATTTTTTTCATCTGCCTTTAAAACAATAACCTAGGAGCCTTGTATTAAATGTTCAAGATTTTTTACCCAACAAATAAAATATTTTTGACATTCATAAAAACTAAAAAAAATTTGAAACTGGAAATGTCCGTAAACAATTCAAATAAAATCTAAAATATGATTATGCCAATATAAGGGTTTACATTAATCAGCCCCGCCTCTAATTATTACACTTACCTTGAGGGCTTAAACAACTATTGTTGTTGTAATATTATATCTTAACTATTATATATCCTATTTAATCAAACCAAAACTAGCTTATATAAAGAGTAATTTCACTTTATATTCTGATTGCATATCTAATAATTTTAATATTTTATTATTTTAGTAAATTCTTATAGATGTTTTTAGTCAAAACATTTAAAAGTATTCTCCTTTGAAAGTTTCATATATTGTCTGAACTATTAGATAAGTATTTTTTTACATTCTTATTCAAAGCGTAAGTTTATTGTATAAGTTGTAACTTCATTGAATTTAAAACTATAGGTACTTACTATAGTAACAACATTTAACGTTAAATTTCCTAAATTTGATCTTTTATCAAATTTCCATAATCGATTTCCCCATTTTCCAAAAGTTTTATTCACAACATCAATCATTAGCTTTCCTCTTGGTTCGAAAGCTGTACGATAAATATCAAAAATATGCCAATTAGTAATAATGCCATCCATCTCATTAGGATATGCTAATAAAATTTCACTGCTGATTGAGAGATTAATTTTTTTTTTTGATAAAAAACTTTGAATTTTATTATTTGGTTTTTTGCTCATCACCATTAGCCAATGATAGCTAGCGTTCCATAACCAACTTTCTGAAAACTTAACATAAACAATTAACATTTTTATAATAAAAAATGAACATTTTTTAAATGGTAACTTATTCATGTACTTATGTGCATTTTAATAGGTACTCATATTTAGCATAATATTTTTCTGAATCAAATAGAATTAAAGGAACACTTTTATAATGATATTCGAATACAATATAATGTAGGTCAGTTCAATTAAAAGAAAGGAATAAAAGTTGTATAAAAAATTTAAATCTTGATTATTATTAAATTATAACTATAAGCTAATTAAAATTATATGCCTTATTTTTAGTAATTTTTGGGTCCCAAGTGTGTTGAATACATTTTCGGGAAACAATTTTTATCATTCGAAAAGTGTATACCCAACATTTTTGTTTTAGGTATAAAATATTAATTAATTACCCAAGACTTTTATCAAACAAAAAGAATTTAATTTCCCACCTCATATTTTTATAACTATTGTTTTGGAGAACTATTTTAATACTTAAACTTAAAAGCCCGTGATATGCTAATAAAATGATTTATTATTTTTATACTTTTATAATTAAAATAAAAATGCATTCTTTCTCAATTACATTAGGTTAGTTTTTAAATTTGAATGGATTTATTTAAAAAAAATTTAGTTCATAAAACATAATACTTATTGTTATGAAAATAAATATACACTAGTTTACCTTGAGCAATGGATCATCATTACATGACCAATCGATGATTATTCCTAGTAAAGGAGAATACACTGTTACTGTAAACAAATCATCCAAACTAAAAGCCCCATAAAAATCTTCTTTATTGCGGTGTGTGACCGCTATTTTTTTTTCATTGAATTTTTTCATATATCTGATTCGATCTAATATTGTATGATGGAAATTTAACTATGACAATTTTAACAATATATAATTACTAAATAATGTTTATGCGTTACCTGACAGTGACCAACACGTGTATAAAATAGCAGTGTCTAGATTTCTGACTGTTAAAAATTGTTCCATTAATTCATGTTGTGCATCACAATAATTATTGTCAGATTGACTCCCAGGTATTAAATACGTTGCCAAAAACGGCAATACTACGCTAATGTAGTCCATGGGTCTAACACTATTTGCCTAATATCTGTTCTGAAAAGTTTTGGTGAAACGTATTTTTTATTTATGAATACACATTATACGTCATTATAAAATGACTGAATGAGTATACTTTGGGTGATATTATAAAGGTAGTTATTTTTGACAGGATTGTCATGAAAATTACATCAAAGAGAGTTTTAATGACCTGCACTTCTATGATGTTTGTTTTATATATTTTATGGTGAATTTCAAATGAAATATTCTGATGTGTAATGTCAAATTGAAATAAGTGGATGACGTGTCCCTCAAAACATTATTTAGGTAATTAATTAATAAACGTTGTGAATATTAAGAGGATGTCAGCGCACTATTTGTTTTCTCTCTCTGGCCCACGCGCAACATGTACAAAACGCATTAACGCAGAATGATTTTTTTCTTTGTTTTTAAGTAATCTTAGAGTAAAATCACCAATTACAAAAAAGATAGAGAATAATATTTCTGAGGGAATGACATATCGATTTTATATTTTATTGTTATTTGACTTTGTATTTGACTTACAAAATAAACAAAAAATGTTGTAAATTTAAATTATGTTTAAATTGTTTTGGTACAATATTTCGACAAATCGATATGTCATTCCCTTAAAAATATTATTTTCTATCTTTTTTGTATAGGTAATTTTACTCTAAGATTACTTAAAAACATAGAAAAAATGATTTTTCATAAATGCGTTTTGTCTATGTTGCGCGTGGGCGTCTTGATATATATATATTTGATTATATAAATATATATTTTTATAAATTATAATTTTTTCTTTCATGTAAAAACCCGATATATTTTATTGATTACAATAATTTTAAGATACATAGTTTATGCTACTAAAAGTAAAAATATTATAAGTATGGGACTATGTACAACATATATTATTTTATTTTATAGTCGATTAAAATCAAAAATATAAAACTATTCAGTATGTCCATGTATATTATTTAATTTTCAATAAAATAATTCCCTTGGATAGTTTAAGACTTTTTTGGGGGGGGGGGGGGGTTGAAGCTTTGACAACTGAGGTCATTAGCCTGTGGAACTGTGGGCCGTGGGGGAGGTTACTGTAGGTTTTGAACACGTTTTATTTGTTTTGGCAGAATTTTCTAAGTGGGCACCCGTAGGTATCTGCCATGCTCAGGTGGGAGATGGCGGCCTCTCTCTCCGGACACGGTGACTGCCCGAAGAAAAATGCTGCTCGTGGTTGAGCTCGAACCGACAACCGACGAATTAGTCCGCTCGGCCACTCCGCCCCCCTTAAGACTTTTATCAAAGACTGAACAGAAACTAAATTGAAATGTTAAAAAAAATATATCCTTTTAATAATTTGATATTATTATGACTTGTAGATTCTAGAATACACGTATAGGACGTATAATTACCTGTGTACATTTTTCAGCATATTATAGAATGTATATAACTAGTAGCTACTAATAACTACTTATTTTTTTTCCAATCTTAAGTTTTACTAACGTGGGATAAATAAAAAATTTCAATGCGCAGAAACGTTTCTAATTTCTTACGATTTTTTGAAACTTTTTATAGAAATCATATTACGAGTACTTATCTTTACAGAACCTCTTAAATTCGTAATATACTTGCTATTGTAAGAATATAATAGTGGCGCCATCCATCAAGAAATATCTTAACTAAATATACAATATTGGTTTTAAAATACAATACGTACAAACTTGATATTTGGAATACTGTGGTCCCTCTAATGATCTGGATATGCAATAAGAAAGGATTTTCTGATATTCGCTTTTTAAATAGGTGGTAAAACAGAGATCTTAAGATTCACGGTGGAAATCGAAACTTTTTTTTTGTTTATTAATGGTGGTTGCCTTTGGTTGCAGGTTATATATGCGAATTATTTCACAAAGCTAGGTACAATTACGCCGGTTTGTCCGTAAAAATAAAATACAATAACCCCCCAAAATATACTAATGTATGAATATTAAATACTCCTAAAAATCCGGGATGATCGCCTATGACTTCAATACTATTTTTGGTACACAGCTGTATACAAATTTTTTTTCAACTACAAAGCTATACTATAATACAGGCTATATTTTATCACCCACCTCGTTGTGTTCGCAATCTACCGCAGGTAGATTGCCTACCTGATAATATACTGTTCGCATAATATGATTTACACCCAAAAGGAGTTAATTAATCAGTAATCACAATTATTTTCCCGGGTTATTCAGCTAGTATATATTATACCTACATATATTGGCAATTACGTATTACGGTTTCTATATTGTTAAAAAAAAAAGTACCTATTATTCGGCTCTGAATCCTATATGTTGGGATCCGCTTTTACAGATAATATAATCGAGTAAAAAACTTATCCTAATTTATTATTACGACTTTACGAATTGCGAATTTAGGGCCATTATTGTATATGGTCAAAAAACATTGTCCTAAGTGCTTTTTTAAAAGTTCTTGGCAGTACAATTAATAGGTAATGTAAAACTTTTATTTTACAAAAGGGTTCTTACTTCTAAGAAATAATGTATATTGATGTTTTCGTGTCCGATCGTTGTGACCGAAAACAGCATGATAAGTGTATTTGTCATTAACATTAAATAAAGTTCTTATTTTTTATTCATACATTTTGGTAAATTTGTTGTTGTAGATAAATCAGTTCGAAGCATTTTCAGCGGAAGGTCTCTTCACCTACTTACAACCAATAGACACACTTCATGAAAATATAAAATTTACAGATAATTTATATAGTAGTTTACAGAAAGTTAAAAAGAAAATCAATAATAATATTATCCTATTTATGATCGTTGAACCCATTTAATTTTTAATAATAGGTACCTACATCCCTAAATTCATGATTCATTATTTTAACCTTTTTCTTTGAGAATTTTAAATAATGTATAATAATTGTGTAGTATGTGGCTATAGCCTATAGCACATACTCTAAAATAGATTATTGTCACCTCAAAATAATATTATTTAAGAGAATAAATTACGAGAGTGAATAATTTAAAATTGTTATACAATTTTAATTTAGTTTGATTAGTATCACAGAAAAAAAAATTGTACAGGTGTTGTGTAATTTTTATGGCGTGGGATTAGAATATTATATTTTTGTAATATTTTGTTTAAATTTTATGTTGAATTCCATAAAACTGATAACATGTACCTATACAACCATATTGCTCTGATGTTCATCGCTGATTATCATTATACAAATATTACACACCTAACCCGTGTTATTGAATTTCACTGGATTTTTTTTATTTTCAAAATGTAGTGTGAAGTATAAGTATAAGTATATATGTATACTATGTAGTATAATGTTACAAGTATCGTGTATACTGCACAATATGTGTAAAATTATATATTGATACCAATGACAAAAAAAAAATTGTAATTCTCAATAATTTTGTTCGTTTCATCCCACACGTAAATACAATATTATATTCACTACAGTGCAGTAACATAATATGTATAATAACATACATCGATGTCATCCACTTCCAGCTACAGGTGTATTCAATATAATATTTACCAAAATATTATGTAAGTACCCTTGACGAATATCCGAGCAAAATAAAATCGAAACCAAATAGTTCTTACTCGAAATAATACCCGCACACTGTACAACACTAAGATGATAAAATTATCGAAAATTTAATTTTTAAAAAATGAGGAGGCCAACGATTTTTTGATAAAATACAAAAATGATTCAATATGTAAACTCCTTCCTCGCTAAATATTTATTTATTTTTCCAAATCGTTCATATTATTAGTCGTTGTCAAATATTTGATGTTCATCGTCATTTTATACCGATCCTCTAAAAAAAAATTATTACTACACGCGCATTATAGTATATTTTTAATTTTGTTGAGCGTGATGTGGGTGTGCCGTTCCCATTTGATGTGATCTTGTACCGTAAATAAATGATTTAAACACTGTAATTTTCCTTATTGAAAACACCAGCTGTCTGCAATGCGTACACTATAGATGGAAATACGAAAATAAGATTATTGAATCTAATGAAAAGTGTCCTAAAATATAAAATATAGTGTATGAGAAAAAAGAAAATTACAATTTGAAAATCGATTTTTGTCGAAAACCGTGTGTGTGTGTGTGTGGGGGGGGGGGGGGGGGGAGGGAGACGATATAGTAATCCCACATAATATTATGACATAGCATATAACCATATATAACGACTCTACTTGGCGTTTGCCGCCCTGAGCGCATTGACGCCCGAATATGAGACCTTGAGTACGGACAGGAACAGTGGCAGGTTGGCTATGAACACCTTGCCGACGGTCAGCTGCAGCGGCGTCTGCGTCCTGGACATGACCATCGACAGCGACTGGCGGAAGCGCACGGGCTGTGCGTACCACGCCGCCGAGTACGAAGCCCTCAGCAGGCCCACGTGCGCGTCCTCGACCATGCTGCCGTACATGCAGAATATGAACAGCTCGGCCAGGTAGTTGGAGAGCGTCAGCAGACCTTTGACCATGACGAACCGGTTGCCCACGAATATCATGTTGAACGCCGACAGGCAGAAGTAGAGCGTGCTGAACATGAGCTCCAGCAGTATAATGTACCCGTAACTCTCGTTCAGCTGGTCCTTGAAGTGAATCAGCCGGTCGTGGAGCGTCGCGCAGTTCTTCACGTGGTCCGACAGCTTCTGTTCGGTGGTCTTGTCCGCGGACCGGTCGTACTCGACGATCTCGACCGCGTGCTCGACGTAGGCGGACAGTATCTGGAACTCGGCTATCATTTGGCTGACGAAGAACGAAAACGAACACATGATGCCGGTAATGATGAACTTTACGGTCACGACGATTAAGAACTGTATCACATACGAGAACGCATACATCCCGACCTGCAAACACGTAATGGTGATGAGGGGTTCTTGAAAAATCGACCATTCTATTGGGTAGGTATACATTATATAAGAAATATAGCACCCACACATGGGCGCAACTATAGGGTTAAAATTCCAAAACCTTTTTTGTCAGATTTTCAAACTTTTTGATTAAGAAAAAATGTAAATATCGAATCCACATGAATCGAAAAAAAAACTCAGAAATGTAGACAATTTAAAATATCAATATAAATATCTCAAAAAGACAAAAATATTTTTAGTTCTAGAAAATGCCAATATAAATATTAGGTCCATTCGGTTTTTCCCTATATGAATTACTGTTTTTCTTCCGGTTAAATTTTTGTTTTTCCTGATTATTTAGGTAAGTATCGCGAATTTTCTATTTTCAACTAATCTCTCCTCCCCCAAATTACTACCTAGATCCAATCTTCTACCATAAACAATTCTAAAAGTTAAAGCATTTTTACTCTTCCAAAACGATAATGATGACGGATACAAACAATAAAAAAACACATATTTGTAAATTAAATATATTGGTACATTCGTGGTTGGGGATGAAGGAAGGTATTGTCATTTACAATTGTAATTTTATTGAAAGTTCACTATAGATTTAGGATTATGCATGAAAAAATATTTATTGTTCTTTATTTACCAAGAACTAATGCTTCTGTGTATAACATATAAATATTATACCGAAGTACCCAACGAAGAGTATTTGTATCGTACCTGGTAAATATAAAAAAGTTTTGTTTTCATATATCCCAAATCCTCTAACAATGCTATTATATTATGTATATACGCATAAAAGGTTATTTTGTCAATATTTTATCATTAAAAGCTTATAAAAAAAAATGTATTTTTTATACTTTTTTTATTGTAACAAAATATTAAGAGTCTTGAATTAAATTGTCACGCTTTTTGGCCCCACAAAAAACATTTCATTGATATTTATAGAAAAAAACTAAAAAAATTTTAAATGTCCGTAAACAGCAAAACATGATTTTTTTGATAAAGGTGGATACCCTTTTAAGGAATCTTGTATTCAAAATCTTCGGTTTAAACTTTAAAATGAAAAATTTTTAGGAATTTCTAACTCAAAATAATTTTCACATTTTAACACAATAACCTAGGAGCCTTCTATTAATTTTTCAAGCTTTTTTACCCAACAGATAAAATTTTATTGAAATTTGTAGAAAAAAAAACTAAAAAAAATGAAAACTGAAAATGTCTGAAAATCAGTCAAAATTTCATATACCTGCGGTCATTTGTTTTAGAGTTGCACCAAAAACCAAGGTTTTTTCGAAAACCGATTTTGCGTTAAAATTCCCGTTTTCCCTTAATTTTTCTTTCGTTTTTCACGTCGCGTTTGAAAACTATTGAGAAATTTTAAGTCATATTTTTGTTTATTTTAATTTGTGTATTAATTATTGATAAATAATTCTTTATAAGTTATAGATACATAATAAAATAAAATCAATATAATAATTCAATACAAATAATACATTATTTAATTTTGCATTTGTAATAAATTGTTTATCTACTTTGACCCCCCAAAGTACCAACTAGATTCACTTTCCTATCAGAAAAGTTACTGTTGAAGAAAATCCAAGCACTTTTACTGTCCTAAGAGGTGATGACAGACACAAAAAAAAAACACACATCATTGTAAAATCAATACATTCATCGCTTCGCTCAGAATCTAAAATTATTTTGGACTCAATACCATGATGTAACTAATTTATTTATGTCACGATTCATACGAAAAAGTAAACACTAATATTAGGCCTAGGTATGTAAACAATACCATTTTTTTTATTTTATATTCACCTGACTTGTGTCGGCCGGGAACCACAGGACCACCATCTGCGTGCTTTGCGAACCCAACTTGACGTCGGTGAGACTGGCGGCTGCCAGCGGCACCATCCCCGTGGCCGGTATCTCGAACAAGACCAGTGTGAGATACGAGACGATTACTTTCATCGTGAAGTCGCCATAGGACGTGCGTATTGCCGCCATCTTGCGCTTGAGTGCATCCGGCATGGGCCTGTTGTAGCCGGGAAACTCGTCGACGACCATCAGCAGCATGGTCCGGTTGAAACGTTTCGTCCGGATGGCGAACGTGATGATGGCCAACATGAACACGCATATCACGAAGTACGTGAACGACTCGAGCGCTTTTTTATTGTCGGCGATCAACACCGAAGTCATGGTCATCCCCGACGTGATCATGATCGTCGAAAACTGAACGGTCCTGAGCACCGTTTCGGTTCTGGACAGACGGTCCGAGGACGAGTCGAAAAACACGCTCCATCTGATGCAAAACTTTTGGAACGGCGTCAGGATGAAACGTTCGGGCTTCTGCATCACGTCTACCGCGCCAACAAACGGCTGGCCGGATGGCATACAATAAATAATATGATATACACCTACATAGGTAAACCCGTGAGATGTTATGTTGTGAGTATACCTGACACATATATTGTATAATAGTAATAAAGTATAATATACAATGTTCATATTATCAAAAATGTTTCCAGCTAAAGTCAATGTATCGTAACGTTTATTAACACTGATGCGGTAGAATCATAATAATATATAATAATATCATATAAAAATACTTTTGAAATAGGTACAATTACAATTCAAAAATATTTTCAATACTTCTTTTCCAGTTGTCCAAGACCAGAATTTATTAAGAAAAAATCCTTTTTTTTTTGGGCTTATAAGTTTATTTCTATAATTGAGTTGAGACATAGTATCAAATATCAACATACGTTCCCCAAAGGATTTAGCATAAAAGACAGTATATTTCGAGTCCACCATCACAGTTAGGTCATATATCCATTTTCACAAAATCGAATTTTTATTTTTATGTATAGTTTTGATGGCCCTTTCTACTGTAAAAATCTTAAGATTTTAAACCTACCTCTGGTATATGATATTTAGTTTAAAATGTAAAAATGAGGTGTAGTTTCGGTAATCGGAATAAAAATCCTCAGGAAAAAAATCCCAAGATTACAATATTACTCACAACCGCATGCAAATGGTTGAACAAATATTTTTTAAACGTTAATATTAGTAGGTAACTATAACCACCACATTATTAATATTTAATTAGAAATACGTATATTATATTATATTAGACTGTATTATCTCATTCAAAAGAATTGTATATAGTGATAATAGAATATTAATGATAATATAAATAATATTTTGTTTTAAATTACAAAAATTTGCAAATTTAAAAAAAAACGTAGTTTAAAATTTTAGAAAATTATTTATAATGCTATATGTATTCATTTTTTGAATGATATAATATAGTAGTATAAAATATTATTGTTAATTTTTCGAAAATTTTGTATAGTATTATATATTATATTAATTTTTTGAATGATATGATATAATATAGTATAATATAATATAATATAATATAATATACGTTTTTGTAATTAAATATTAATAATGAGGTAATTATAGATACTAATTAACGTTTAAAAAATATTTGTTCAACCATTTGCATGTGGTTATGAGTAATATTGTAGTCGGGGGATTTTTTTCCTGGGATTTTTATTCTGTAATTCGTAGTTTCAAATCCACGTATTTTCCATTACTGTTTTTATTTGTATGTTTTCTGTTTTTACATACTATCTTAATATGTAACTGATCGAAGAATCATTTCACCAAGGCCTTTTTTAGAAAAATATTTTGTATTATTTACTATAAAATAATAAAACATGTATTTCGAGTATAATTTAAAAACTTTATTTTAAAGCATAAAAAAGTACTTACTTTACGAGTATGCAAATGTCCACTTTTTACGAATCACACTGCTGACCTACTGATTGTACCATATTGTAGAAACGTATGTCTGAACACCTATTGAGTTCCGTGACGACAAGAGTTATAATATATATCCCACATATTATTTTCTGTCTGTAATACTATTAAATAATTATACGTTTTTGTTATACTATATAGACTTTTGGCATAATATATTCTTCGCGTAGATAATATAATATTATATACCCAAAATATTATTTGTTTTAGCTGTTTGTCTTTTAACGTTTGTGTTGTAGCACGTGCATAATATCTTGTAAATTATTACGTAGAAAATCGTTCGGGTCGAATATTTGATGTGTCTCAACTCAAACTGTATTTTTACACCTGCCGTAAATAATAAGACCCATATAAACATGCTACACGATCTGTGTCAATGCCTCAAGGACATAATAGTATACGTAAATTATTAATTTGAACGAGAAAAATTATCGAAAACTTTTTTCACCCAAGGCGAAATGTTTACTTTCCATGTTTTGTACACTGAAAACAAATTTAATACATAATCATATGAGTAGGTACAATGAAAGCATTACACACTTCGTCTCAAATGACTCACGTGGTTTTTATCAATGATATTATTGCGGTTTATCGCCATTATGCAATACGTTATTACACAAATATAAATAAATAAATACAACTAAAATATTTCATACCAATCATCTGTGACAATTTATTTTCCATAATTATTTTCAAGCTAAATATTATAGGTAATCCTTAATTTAACAATCAAATAAACCTAAGATAATAACATTTAATGATATTTAGCTAACATACAATACACATATCATATTATAATATATCGTATCTGCATAACTATAAAACGTACCTAGTTATTTTCATTTCCTAGGGTAAACCTACTAAACAATATGCGAATGGGAGTCTACATGAAATACATCATCACTGTACCAAACACGTTATTATAATACTAATTGTTTTTAATATTGTAAATAATTTTCAATTATTACGTTTACTTATACTATTTGAATTTTCACTGCATTTAAGAATAAAATATATATTGCGATATACATTCATCGTGTATACAACTGTTTTGTATGTATAATGTATGATGATCATTGATCATAAAAAATAACACCAATATTATTTAAATTTGAACCATCTCATGGAGATTAAATATAAATTACTTGTTTAACATATTATATTTATTTTATACATTCACAAAAAATAAAATAAAAAGAATCGATAAAGGCAATGACTCTGTAGCAAAATATTCAAAAACAAAAATCAATATTTTGTCAAGAACATTATAACTATTACTCGTATCATAATGAATCCAAAAAAGTAAATATAGGAGACTTTAAGTAGCGTATTATATTAACCTATGTTTTTACCGACTATATTATGAGAAAAATTTATAAATTATGTATACACTTAATAGGTATTGTGTTTATATAAACTCGAAAATCAAAATTAATAAATATTATCGTATAATATTATAATTCATAATATAATACCCGTAAACATTATAATGACTATAACGACCAGATATTCACACAAACAGTTTATTTACTTATTTTTCTTGCGGCTTTTTGACGGAATAATAATATGATATCTACGATCAAAAGTCGTTGAACTGTATGGTTAGTTCACAGATTGTACCGGATTATCGTGTAGGTACATGTACATAAATACAAACTGAACTTTTAAAAGGAATAATTACAACTCATACGTCTTGTCACCATTTCGCCTTTAAGTATTCTTGTCGTTAATATCGCTGTCATTGCACAACGTCGTGGTAACTGTGACGTTCTCTTTGACCAGACCGTCATCGTTCGTATTACCGTTCTGGGCGGATTTGAACAATGCCGCTTTGTTGCCAATAGTCGATTTTCGATTCGCTCTTGTTCGCACGGTCAATTTGTGCCACGTGACCACTCTCACCGAAGCTACAGATTCCCCGACACCCTGTAAACGTAAACAATCACATACACGTTTAACTTTTGTTTTGAATAATGTTTTTGTTTTTGTAATTTCAAAACTATTGTATGTAACTTTGTGTTTTGAAATCATAACCGCACAAGGGTAATAAATAATAATTTTTTATCTCAGGGCTTGTCATACGTAAATATTATATCATTATTACTTATTACTAGGGAAATGGAGTATGGATTTATTGCAAAGTGCATGATGTATTAGCTGTAAAACCTAAGTCCATTAAAGTTTAAATTATGAACTTAACATTACCTTACTGTATCAACGAACTAAATTATTCTCCCAATATGCGGTTTATTGCCGTTATAACTGGTATAAATATATATAATATAATATATTATATATAAATACTGCTATCCATCCACATAATTATGACTACCTATCGTATTACTTAATATTTTAAACAATGTAATACGTTCCATTTTTATCCCTCAGAGTATAATACACATTTTATCTTTATATTTCTTAGTGTTAAGGTTATTACAACAATGTTATTATAGTTAACAATAGTTTTGTTGGTTTAGTCTCAATTGTGGTAGCTACACATTATATTTTTATAGCGAGTTATTCCGTCTGGTATAGTGGACCAAAATTTCAAAATAAGTGTATAGCTTATATTTAACTGTAGGATCCACTATTAAATACTTGCAAGTATATAGCCCGCTACCTAGTGCAACAAACTGCCACAAAGGTGGTAGTAAAGTAAACCCGTATCAAATACATTACCGTGGAATAGTACGAGATTATTTTTGGCATAAAAAAAGGCTGTTAAACTACCAAATCGATATGTAAAGAAAATTAGGTGCTTTTTATTTATGTTAGCCCAGTGGGGAATTTAAGGGGGGGCAGAGGGGCCTGCCTCCTCCATCATAGCTTATTAGCTGTGCTATATATGCTAAATATAGTTATAAAATAAAACTTAAACTAATACTTTTAACTTTTATACTTATAAGTTATAAGTATGCACATTTATTGTGCATTATAATTATTAGATAATATGAAATTCCTTAAAATCCTAGATCCACCTCTGTAAATTAATGAAAAAATAGTCGAAAAAAGAGTCTCAGACCTCAATGGTGATATAGTGTACTTTTGTGCTACTAACAATAAGTTGTTCAAATAATAACATTTACAGAAATCTAAAAATATTATAATATTTCACCAAATGAATTTTTTTTAAAGGTACCTGTAATGTATTATTATAGGTAGATATTAATATATTATTTAATGCGATAAGATGGGATGATGTGATAACTCACTCACCAATACATCAGAACCGTCAACGAACTTATTTTGTTCACATTTTCATCTTTTCGCATCATGTTATGAATTATATCAAGATGTTGTTAAATAAAATAAACTCGTTAAACATAAAAGAAAAAAAAAATGAAGTTACCCAGAATTATACCCAGAATTATAAGCAATTAAAAAAAAAATATTAAAAGTGGCTTGGCGTGGCTTAATGGCTGAAATCAATCACGCAATGTGATTGAGAGTAAGCAACGGCCCCTGCTATTAGTTCCCGGATGGGTCCATAGTGGCACAAACCTTGCCACACTTACACATTACACGTGTTGCCAACCAACCGTAACCCCTACAATGTAGTTAATGGCCATAGTTGTCGGGCTCCAGACAAAATAAAAAAATATATACATTAAAAGAAAAGAATTAATTAAAAATATATTATTATGATAAAAATTCAAA
The DNA here is from genome assembly GCF_019925205.1 of Metopolophium dirhodum. NCBI lineage: Eukaryota > Metazoa > Arthropoda > Insecta > Hemiptera > Aphididae > Metopolophium > Metopolophium dirhodum. The sequence goes on along the minus strand of NC_083567.1, from coordinate 33,233,137 downwards.
AGACGGAGAATTAATTATGAATCATAACAAAAAAAAATAAATAGTTTTTAAGGAAAATAATATCTGGAAACTTGCTGAAGTATAAAACGCCATAATGCACTAAGGTCCAAGGCTCAGCCTTCAATTCTGCGTTTTTTTCTAGACTTTACTGAACGCCCGTATGAACCAATTGAATGTTAACACCCGAATAATGACAGTTATTAAAAACCCGAACGTTTGTTTACATTTTTTCCCGGTGCTCAAACACCCGACCTGAATACATCCAGCACCCGAAACCCGAACAAATGATTCGGGTGCTAAGCCTGATATAATACGTGACCCGAAAGTGCTCGGCCGGACGGTTATAGCCGTCAATTAATCATTTATAATATACGTAATAATTGTATAATAAATACGCGTATGCAGCGCTGTCCAGATACAGAAAATAGTAATAATAATATTGTATCACATTATTCAAACGTCGTGATTACAGCAAAAGGGACCGGACTGAAGTGCTTACCGTCGATGTCTGATGGTCCTTTTGATCATCGTCCTTCCGACGGAAATCGCAGGGGAAAACTTCGGAAAAGTCAGGTAAAAAAAAAAAAGACGCTATCGAATGAAAATATACTCTAATTACCTGCAGGCGCGTCCCCGTACAGGCGGTGGGAAAAGAAGAGAGCGTGGGCGGAACAGACGGACCAGCAGCGTGAGCCGGTCGTCGTTCGTTGGGTTAATTGGTGGTAGGTAATAAACGTCATATTAAATAATAATAATTAATCAAACAAAATGCGATCGCGGGCAAAAGAGAGGCAGAGTGTGTGAGCGGCGATGGAGCTTTCGCAAACTGATGCATAATTATTATGCCCTATATATATATGCCCGGCGACGTATACTTGAATATAATATGTTGAATATCGGATGAACTCAACTTAAAACCGAACGTTACAAGTTTAATTAAATTTATATATTGCAAACTTCACTACATAATATATAACTGTAATATCGTAGACCGCAATATTTATATTGATTGGTAGATAGCCTTAAAGTCATTTTCCAATTAATTGCATTTTAAACAGCATTTCGTGGTATTTCAAATGTATTTGTAAAGGATTTATACTACGTTCAATTCAAAGCAATAATTATTACTTACACACATAATGGATCATACGCGATAATATAATGATGTTCACAAATCAATGCTATCAAAGCTCATACGATAAGAGCAATAACAATTTACAAAATAATAATGTACGTGTATCATCCGTATGCGGTACGTCATGCAGTACCTACCTGAATACCTACACAACATTGTTATTTGGCTGAGAAAATTATAATTTATAAGACTGCTTCTTAATCCTATGTACTGCATAATAATATGTAGGTACATCATAATATTTACAGTATGTATGGATAATTTAAACATATATGACTAGTCGAGTCTTAGCAGATTTGCCGGATACCGAATAGTCATCATGTAAAGTAATGCGTTCCCATAAAGTTTCCTATATAACGAAAAAAATCGAATGAAACGTTCCAAAACATTTAATAATTCCGAGCGTAGGGACCATGTTTTAAATTCGCAACGTACCTATGGCCGTATGGGTTTATGTTCATTTTATTATATGGATCTGTACAGTAACGATATCATGTTAAATGTGTCATTAAATTGAATAGCAAATATATTGGATAAACGCACGTGAAAAATTCATATTTATTTTATTGATAACTTAACCATGCGACATTATTGTTATGTGTATTGCGTTGTACTGTCTAAATATCTAGGTATCTATAATATGTATAATATTTTGAGGACCTGTTGTACTTACCAACTACAGATAAAATCAGATATTAGTATTTAATAAATAAATAATAACTAGGTACTCTCGTAAACTCAGATAAAACCATAATTAATTAATTAATAATTATTATTCATATCAATTATGTGGGTTAAAATATATTTTAATAAGTACCTACAGTGGCTACTTCATATTTTAAATATGTATGCATTTATTTATATTGTGATTTTTTAAGTGGACACATAGAGTCATACGATGATTACAAAAAAAAAAATATAAACACTATAGACTTACATATCACTAATTAGTATAATATAGAATTTTGCATATTTTTTGGAGAGTACAATAGTAACTAAAGATAAAAATGCATTACACTTTCTGGAGATTAAAATACTATTTTTATATCCTATATTTTTGCATATTTGAATATTATTACTTTATATTTATTTTTTAAATGCAAATTTTATTTCTGTGTCGGGTTTAAAGCATAATATATTATATTTTGCAGTTATAACAACTATTTCAATACAAATTTAGCAAAAATAATAACAATATTGTTGATAATACAATTTCTAATACATCAGTTATATTCAAATAACAATTTATTTTTGATCTATAATCAAACAACTAAAACAAAATATATCTTTCAAATTTGGCAATGTATTAAGAAACAAAATAAAATAAATAATATGTACCAACTATTAAAAATATAACTACTGATTAAGTTATTTTGTATTTAAAAAAAGTCATAGGTAAGTATATAGGTATGTTACAATATTAGGTACATAAGTACATTCCTACCTTAGACGTGTACGCCCTCACGACCTAATTGTTTAATTAATAAATGCATAGAATTAAGCCACCCCAATAACTTTGTCATAACTCCATAATAATAAGAATTAATTTTATTTATCATACTTAGCAAAACATATTGTACATATGTACATATTGTAGATATAGATAGCGCAAGCTAGGATTATCTTATTATTGTATTTATAAATAAAATAAAAGTACGATCATTTATAAAATGTATATTTTATTAAGAGCATAATTTGATGCTAATTTAGGACTTCTATAACTCACATGTTAAATTAAACCCTTTATTAATAATGCTATTTTAAATCTTAAGAATTTGAATATTCATATATAAAATTATCTAAAATGGTTAAATCGGGTAGGTATTAAAATCCGTGTGTAGGATTAAAGCAGCAAATTAAATTTCCGTTGGTAATGAAATGTATTTTAATCATATTCACGAGAAAAATAATAGGTAGTTTAAGTGTAATATAGTATAATATATTATATTGTAGTAGTATACCTACTTACAATTTAGGTACACGATAATATACCATACTGTGATACCTACGCATAATATTAACAGTGCAAAACGACAATGATAGCACACAATAACTATTATTTGTAATTTGTTTAGTCCAGGTGATATAAAAACACGAAAGTTAAGTTAAAAGTTAGCTTTTAGTTTTTAACTAAAAAACGTAAACTAGCTAAATAAATTACAAGATAAATATAAAATGGGGTAAATAATTGTATTCGAAATACGATTTTGACCGAAGAAGCTGATGGGTCCATCAGTCCATATTACTAAGTAAATTTCAAGATATGTTTATCCCAAAACCTTCGCATTTATAATATTATTAATATTTACTTATTATAAAATATGCACATATTATAATTTATTAGTGTTGTTAATTGTTGAGTCAATATCGCATTACCATAGAACGATGTGAATAGGTCCATGGTATAAATAGGCCATAGCATACAATTGAATTGATAATTTAATCGTGTAAGTATATAAAATATAATAATATACGTACTATTACAAATCTCCACGGAAAATATTTTAAAATTACAAAAAAAATAATTAAAATCGTTATTTTTTGTTTAAATATGTGACTAACTTCGTCCAAATTTAAACTTTAAATGTCTATAAAAAAAAATGTTTTGTTTAATATATTTTTAGATTTTAAGTTTCCAACATGAGAAACTTTGTAATACATTTTCAAGCCTTGGCTATAAAAATTGATCGTAATTTTATAAACATTTAAATGTATAATAATTTGCAAATTTTGGTGATTTTAAAGAAAAGTCATTTATATTTATCATAAATATTTTTACTTAGCTTAAATGACAACATATTAGGAACCTGTACTAAATTGTCAAGCTTTTACACCGAGTGGGAAAATGTTTTTGATATTTATAGAAAAAAACAAAAAAATTGGACATGTCAAATATTAAAGTATTTACGGTTACCTATTCATTTTTGAATTAAAACAAAATATGAAATTCAATATTTTCAAAAATTGATTTACCTTATAACAAAATCATTTTTTTTACTAGAAATCGTGTACACATACATAAAAACCACAATTAATTGTAAAATCAATAAATTCATCGCTTCATTCAGAATCTAAAATAAGAACTAAATTTAATTAAAATCATGTATACCTATTATATATTTTTTTTACCGAATGTTTACAACTTTACAAACTATGTCAAATGTCAATGCACAATAATCAAATTTGATAAAAGTATTTATGTGTCGTAGCCACTAGGTAAAATTGAAATGGCTTTTTCACACGTCGTGAACTGGTCTCATAAAATTCACATCGTGTAACTTTCACAATGAGGTTATTCATTTTGTGAAAAAAAAACATTTGCCACACACGTTATTATTTATTTTACGTATAGGTAAGTATACGATATTCACTACAATTATTTATTTATTTATTTGTTTTGATACCATTCACAATTTTATACAAATATAATAAAACAAATTGAATTAATTATTTAAAGATACGTAAATCTATACATATAAAAATATTTAATTTTTATACATATTACTATTCAATTTTACAACATTTATAAATATTTAATAGCTATTCAATTTTTCAATATTCATGAATATTAAGTCATCTATACTAATAATAAATCAAAAAATTTTTTTTTGTGTAAACGATATATTTCTGAAACTATTCCGACTATTAGTCCGATTTGAAAATTATTTTGCGTAAGATAGTCCGTTTTTTGAGGACAGTCATATCACCACGGAATTTAACTGATTAATGGTAAATTACATACTATAAATTTGGTTTCAGCTAATGAAAATTGAAAATTTTTTTGTTTATTTTATATATATCATAATGATTGCTATTGGTTACAGAAAATAAAATAGTTATTATGATTGGATAAAATTTTTTTTCTTATATATTCATAAATATAGGTGGCTTACTATTATTGGGGAAAAACCTTGCTTTTTTCACAGTCAATATTATTATGTGACGCATGTTATAGAGTGGAAACGTCTTACGTCTACACAATTTTAAGTACATTCTACTAACAGCAAGACAAAAATATATATCGTTTGAACCGCAGAGCAGAGCTTTAAAAAATTGACTTTTTCAATTATTTTATATCATATTTTTTATTTTATTTATACTACGTATCACAATATAGGTATTTGTAAGGTATTCATATTTTATATACTCTGTGTTTTTGAAACGTACATGATAAAATGTATGAGCCACTCACTCGTCTGTTCGTCTGTTTGTCGTAGAAATGCTTCGAAACGGTTGAACTGATTTTGACAGGGTATACTCAAGTATTGAAAATGTCACCATACTGTGTATTTATAACGGAAAACAATAGATAGGTAAATTAAACACCAGATTGTTCATCTCGGTCAAAATTGTTCAGAAAGTGAGTGGCCCTGACGCCGATGACTACCTGAAGTTGTAAGTTAAAATAATAATTTTATACCGGGTGAAGTCATGTTATACAGCTATTTTTATTAATATATTAGCTAGTTTTGAACACCATTACATCGAATATTAAATAACGAATCGTCAACATTTGTTCAATTCGTTATTAAATTGTCATTTTTTTATGGGCAACAGAGTGCTCGTGATCAGAGGTAGTATTATTAAGAAATTATTATTATTATTATTTAAGAAAATCAAATTAAAACAGAAAAGGTTAAAGTGAAGTTTCATAATACATTTTGATTAATCTACCCCAATAAGTGTAGCTTGTGGTGGGACAAATGAGTTACTTGTTTACAAACTTAAAATATATACATATATAAAAATATACATAAAATACACGTTAAAAAAAATACATTTGTATTTATTTGCTGTTACATTTCATGAGATACATTTTAAAAAAGCACATCGTTTGGCATGCACTTTTATACAGGCAACTTGGGAATCTCCTAATACAACTCGACCAGTTTCACGCAAAATTAATTATTTCTCTTTGTCAACTTGTTTAGCTGAAACAAAATTTGTATTGACAAGCTGCATATATTCTAGAGAATTGAACAGTGAATGAAAATTAACAGAATTGAAATGTGTGAATGTGATCTATATATCAATTAGGCATATTTTATCAAAACCATTAAAATCTACACATTCCAGATACCCATGAGTTTAATAATAGATAACTATTTGGTATAAACTGTTCATGTTGTATGGGAGGGCAGCGGTCTTTTAGTCGTTCACGATGTTCTTGCTATAGAGCAGGTATTAAATTATGTAAATTCAATCAAAACCAATTATTGTACCTATATACTTTCATAAATTCCCCTCTTTTTTTAAAAGAAGTATTTATATTTTTGTACGTAGATTTAATGGGAATTCATAGTTAAATTTTAAACACTACCATGTACAGTAAAATTTAACTGATCTTTAAATCAATATGTATAAAATCTTGTATGGTATATTAAATAAGTCATAACTCATATATAATCAATATAATAAAAATGAAAAACTGTCAGTTACCAACCGCATCACTTGAGAATGACCGAATCGGTTTGGCTTATTTTTTAAATATTTGTAATAGTCAAAAAGAGATTTTTACGGAAATACAAATAGGAATAAACGCCTGGAAAATTGAAAAATTAATGAAAAACTGAAAGTCCTTCTTTCCAAGGGATATTTGTATATGAATGGTTGACATTGATTACTCTGACAGATGAGGTAAAAACATGCATCAAATCGTTGCGTTTATTATAGCCTAGAGTAAAGAAATTATAACAACATTTATAAAATATTATATATATATATAATATTAGAACTAAAACAAATATGAGAGTTGAATGTATACAATTATATACCTACTGAAAAACTGCTTGACCGATTTTGTGAAAATTTCTAATTTTTCTCAGAAAAATGTAAAGAGTAGTGAGAACCACGTTCGATTTATACAAGAACTATATCTAATCTACCACAGGAGAATCGTCCGTCTCGGTCGAAAGCCAGGTACATCAAAGCGTATTTACTTGTGAACTGAGGTGTACTAAAACCAAGATACACCTATATTTTATATTTTTTTCATTTTTAATGGACGAAATCAGGTGGTTATACAGCCAGAAATGGATCTTGGTTCAACCGAAGTCAATAAACTCAAAAACTACTGGACCGTTTTCAATAAAAGTTATATCAATATAATTCTGAGACTTGGAGGGTATTTATTGCTTCTTTTCAACTCCAATAGGTAGCTAAAGGGTAGCTCACGCATGAATATTTTTACAGTTCATGAAAAAATAATATTTTTTTGTTTATTTATATATTAGTTACATCTTACATATTATATTACTACTATAATAGGTAGAATTATGACATATTTGACATTTATACATATAATTATAAAAAAAAAAAATCTTTGCACGGATAACGCCGAGTTAGCTAGTAATAAATAATAATAGTGTGGAGTAAATGTTTTATTTAGAAAATAGAATGAACATACTGTGAAAAAAATAACACAATATCAAATTGGAATGTTCATTAAATATTCCAGTATTTCACGAAGTGGCTAAAACATATTATATGCAACAACTTTTATTTTCGTAAAAACAATAATTTATACATCTATTTTAAATCAATGGAGTTTGTATTAGGAAAAAAATTAAACTAACGTGACTATAAAATTAATTATCTTGTTAAGAACTGCTTATCATGGAACGCATTTTAACTATTGAAGTTAAGTCACTTCAAAAAAAAAAAGCTACTTGTTGCACTAGACTAACTGGAAAAACGAGGAAAGTGAAAAGTGTTATTATTTCCAGGACCGTTCTTTCCGAGAGTGGGCCTCATGATTTTAACTTAGGTTTGAGGCCTCGTGTTAAAAAAATTATATTTAAAAATTGGTTTCAAAAATTATGTTGATATGATACAACATAAAAAATGTTGTTTCGTAGAAAAATAATGAAGGAATTTCTTAGAAATAAACTAGCGATATACTTGTAACATGTAATTAATTGTAATAATTAAATAACTGTTGTGGTCAACATGATAATAGGGTGAATACCTATTGTTATGCAAAAGCAATGGATACTTTCAGAAAACCCTACATCTGAGCTTATTTTGTTCCATGTACCTACTGCTCAGAGCCTGAATTTGCTTCTTTGAAGTATCAGATATGTCAATTATAGAAGCAAATAGACGAGGCTACATGGGTGCTAATATATTTGGACACAAAAAAAAATAATAATACAATTCTTTTATTCGGGTTATCCCGTGTTATTTAAATAATCGTAAATTCAAAACATTGTTCTGATGTATAAAATACAAATATAAAATTTAAAATAACTGTGCAGAAACATTTTTGGTTATTAATTTGTTCCACATAATTGTTTTCAAACCAATACTACTGATGATTCTAAATCGTCTGATAACAATTCGCCATTCGGACAACGATTCAATCGCTAAATCAATTTAATTAATTGGAATAAATGCTACTACCATTTTCACTAAAATTGAAAGATCATCATTGTTTCAATAATTTTATACAATCCCTAAATCACATATTTTCTTATAAACATTATTGGTTAAATTATAAAGATCGCATATATTTCAGCGTTAGGATATTAAATTATTATAGATTTTATTATTGCTTGATCAAAATCACAGGATATAGGAGTCAGATTTAATTCCGGTTTTAATCGGTGTAAAATTTTAAATAAATTATGTCTTTTCTTGTTTAAAGAGCGCATATTGGTGGTGAGCTTCTTAACTTTAAATCCCTGTATAAATTTGTGCTTTACAACTCACGTTTGTTTTTAGACCACCAAATATCTATAAGTGAGTCTTGAAACTTGACTTATCAAATATATATACAACCGTTTTTTACTAAAAAGGCATTGATCACGATTTTATTTTATTGATAAACTTTGTGAAAACATTTGATAGGTTGAAACAGAACATTTTTACTAATGATGCCATAGGCCACTTATGTCATAATATTAATATAATAATATGGTTAAATAAATAACTATTAAACTATTATAGTATTATACTTATTAGATAAACTTGAACGTGTTCAGGGTAAGTTACTTAATTACGCTTTTTTCTGTCTTATAATAGAACACAAACCACATGATTATTCCCCATCCTACGTCACTTAAAGCTCAGTACCTAGTCTATCCGATAGAAGAGTATTAGCCAACTTAAATGTCTTCAACAAACTTGTAAATGGTTCCATTTTTTAAATATAAAATTTAATTTAAAAAAAGTTAATTTTTTTAATTATAGTAAATAATAAAAAATAATAATAATTTAAATCGATTTCATAATAATTAATTTTTATAATAATATGAATAAATTTTAAAACACTCAAGGTGTTTATTTTTTGATATCCGTATTTTTTGTCTATAGTTTTTTGCGATATAGTTAAAATTACTCGGGAGTTAACATACATCCTTCAGGTAAACACAATTTTAACCCGGGAGAGTTTACACATTTCGATCAGGTAAACATATTTTTGATCTGGAAGAGTTAACTATTGTTATGTTTCCTTCGAATAAACAAAATGTTTACCCGGGAGAGTTTACCATTGGGAGAGTTTACTATACAATCGGGAAAGTTTACCACCACCCAAAGTTATTGCTTATTACAATCATTTAATATGTTATGTGTCAACACATTTCTAACTTTTAAGCTTATTCGGGTTCTGACTAGGTATCTCTTCCTTTTCCACAGAAAACCATTAGATACTTATTATGCCAGATTACAAATAAATAAATACATTTAATGGATCACTAAATGTAATGAACCAATCATGAGCTGCTTGATCATGTTTAATTGACCATTAGCGCATTATTGATTCATTAAATGTTTAGTATGATTGTGTATGCAACTTAACATTATTTTAATAAAAATATCAAAATTCATCGATAAATGACTGTATACGATTTGAGAAACGATACATAGAATCCCGTGTAAGTCATATTACTATAAAAAATATAGTACAATATTTTAATAAAACAACGAGATCCAGAAAAAAAATTAAAATACTAAAAAAAGTATTACCAGTTACATGTTACCTACTAACAAATTGTTTGTCATAGTTCAAAAACTGTTGTTTCTTGACATTTGAAATTATTACCGGTTGTTAAACTTGTTTTGATAATATATAGACTATAAATCTAAAATAAAAATTCATTATTTATCTAAATAATTAATATTTAAATGAAAAAACAGACACACACATAGGCACACAAGCACATGGAAATTGTTTCCATGATCTCAAATTTAAGAGCAGGGTAATTGTTTCCAATATAAGGTTAATCAAAAAGTTTATTGTTACAACATGGAAATAAAACGGTAATTCGAATCAACCACACAGCGTTTAGGTGCCCTAATGATACACAAAAGTTTAAAATAATTTTTGAATAATATTAAAATACCTGCTGTGGTTCTACGAGATTTTTTTTATTTTATTTCTTAATATATTTGTATTATATTTATACACATATAGGAGTCATCCTTATTCATTCAATAACTTACTTTTACCACGGATTGAGTAAACTGTAATATTGGGCATTCAGTTTGGTAATTATTTTTTTATTATATTTTTGCACAAACAAATACAAGTTTGAATTACCTCTCGTAATACGTTGCCCAATTCCTTTGTCGTTATTGGATTTAAATTTCATTTTATTTTATACAATCTCTTCAGTTTCAATTGTGTTGTCAGGTTAATACTATAAGATCCAAGAAAAATCTGTTAGTAAACTTATGTTCGATGCATTCGTTAATAAGTTAAAATTAATTAAAAGTTGTTTTTTCATAAACTTTAAGATTATTTGGTTCACAACTATTCTCTTCATGGGAATTTATTCTATTTGTATAGTCTATACTATATAAATTATACATAAATACTATACTATATACTACACGCCTGTACCTAATATAGTGTATAAAAATACAGTAATGTAGGTACTAATGTATTTTTTTTTTATTGAGGAAATTGAATTATACAATATACATTCACCTAACCTTTTCGCAGATACCCTTAACTTAAAATAAAAATAAATACAATAGTTAAACTGTAAAACAAAATGTAAAATAACTGTACAAGAATAAGAATAAGATGATAATAATAATAATAATAATGTTCTTTTCAATTTTTCAATAAACAGTAGGTACAATATACGATTAAGAATTACTCAAGCAAAACAATTTAATAAAAACAATATTAATTGGATTTTTAGATGGTTTCCTTGATTTTTAATATATGCAAATTAAAAAATAAATCGTATTATTAAACTTTATTATAAAAAGTTGATATTTTTGTAAAATAAAATAAATTATAAATTATTATAATTATTAATTATTAAATACTAATTTCTCTCATTCCTATTCATGTGTACCCACCAATTTTTAATGTTTTATTTATTAAACCATGATTTTTTAAATATTTAAAAATATGAGACATGATTATAATTAATTTCATATAAATATAATATAACACAAGTAGGTACATAATACAATTTATAAAAATTATTGTTTAACCACGTGTCTAAGTTAATTGATTTAACCCAATTATAAGTATACATAATTGAAACTAATTTAAGAATCACTTATTATAGGGGAAAAGATAGACCCTTGTCTGTCATCAAGGCAGAAAAAATTGGCTTCGACTTTTATATGATTAAAATTATAAGAAAAGTGAAAACTCAATACCATTAACCAAACAAGAAGTTTTTACTTTGTACCTTAGACCTTATTCAATTGACAACTGACAAGACGTTTAAAAACTAACTGTAGGTTGCCACTCGACATTTAATATGCAAATTACTAGGTAATTAAATACAAACTGATAAAAATCTATTATAAACTGTTTCACATGTCATAACGATAATTTGTTTACCTACTTGTATGGTGCACTATGCAGGAAGAAATAATTTATATTTTTAAACATAATTAAAGAAAAGACACGCAATCATCTAATGGCTAATATGCAGATGTTATATTAAAGAATGTACCTATGCTACAGTAAAATACGATTTTTACAATAGTCAAGTCAAATCAAAAGAAAAACACTCATACCTACTCATTATTTTAATGGAGATTAATTTTAATTAGACTATATTTATAATGGGGAGAAAGCGGTGGAGGAAGACAAATAATAAGACATACTTGCAGATACCTGGGGATGAAAACTACGATGAAGAAATATATCGATATAAAAGTATAATAAATTAGATACAGTTGTGATAAATCATTAACTTGTATAATCATTAAGATTTTGAATACAAGATTCCTCGAAAATGTAGTTATTGAAAACTAAAAATTACAGCTATAAATTAGTTATTTAAACAAAGATGAACGATTTCAGTTATTTTTTTGTAATTAAAAATTATTATTTATGGGGACTTGGACATATTTTTATGTTTCTTATCACGTTTAACTATACACAATGGCGTTTAAAAATATTTTGATTAATTTTATATACGCACCTACAAACCTATATTTACACCGTTCTATGGCAAGTCGTTATTGACTCAAAATGTATTGACAACAATATATGATAATATGATATTTAGAATTACAACCAAATAACATACAATTGTCAGCATATTGTTGTCAAATATCAAATGTCTATAAACATCACAAAAAGAGTCTAACTATTTTTAAAAATATACCATATATGTATAGAAAACATATGAATATTCCAAATATTTTTGAGTAGGTACTAGGTACTAGGTATTCGTTTTTTAATTACGACTGAAACTGAATAAGAAAATCAATTTTGTCGAAATCTGGTCTCGCGTAGAATTGACGTTTTCCCCATTTATTTAGAAAAGTACAGCATATTATTTATTTTGATTCCCTTTTGATACTTTTGTGCCAACTAGATTCACTTTCCTATCAGAAAACATATTGATGTTGAAAATTGAAGTATTTTATACCTACTATAAAAAGTGTAGGTCCACAAAACCAAAAAAAAAAGAAAAGCAAATTAAATAATAATAGGTAATAAAAATCTTATAATAATGTAATAATTTATCGCTCCACTCAGAATCTAAAACTACATTATATTGAACAAATAATCAAATTAATAAATCAATTATTTTTTACCTTATAACAATCAAAGTTTTTTTTTTTTTTTTTTATTGATCCTTAAGCCCGGCATTAGCCATTGGCCATTGGCTAAATCATAGTTTAATCTGTTCATTAGTGATATTATCTTCCTTTCCTATGAATGTTAGTGTTTAATCACACAATATAATATTAATTATTATTAACACGGTTGTATTGAAGTGCATTTTTTTCAAAAATGTCATCCCGTCTTCTAAAAACCGTGTATTTTACTGCATGCCAAAATTTGATTAGACGATTTTGTGTTGAACTCTAATATCAATGAACGTAATATTATTAACTATTTAATGACAATGCTGCGTAGGTAGGCATTAAAACCGTACGCGAATCGTTCCGATACCCAGACACTGTATAGTATCTGCTCGTCTTCACACTATTTGTTCGATTGCGTGTCTATAATAATAATCGCTGCGAGTGGGTGGGTACACTGCAGATATATTTATGGGTGACAAGGTCCCACCATTGCGTATAATTAACAAAAGCACGCCGTGCGGCAAAGCATTAACCACTCCACACAACAGTCGAGTGCACAAGCGGTCTACCAAATGCGATCTGCGCCAAAAATAACACGCCAGACTTCAAAGTATTTCCGCACGATTGCCTTTATTTTTAATAAAAATACGAACAAAATACTTCATTAAAAAATACATGTGTTCTGTATCGAAACAAAAGACCTCTTGTACCCACATGGTCATTTCCTCCTCAGTATTTAAATAAATAAAACCATGTTGAGACTTTGCTATACTTTTGATGTCTATTCTCGTATAAATCCAATTACTCGCATATTCGCGAGTACTAAAATCAATTTTGTTTTTTTTTTAGTTTTACTTAGATTCGAACTCAATAGCTGTCCTCCTGCTCCATTCTGAAATAAATCTGTAGTACAAATCAATGTTGTTTGTTCGTTTTAACTTTACAATTCACTTAAATTTGGAATTTAATCTATTTAATTACTTGTATCTAAATCTATAAGAATGCGGTATTTAATAAAAAAAAAAAAACACAATGGAGTAAATTGTATTATGATTTAAAAAAACCAAACAATTTCAAATTTTTAAGTAAATATAGTTATAGTTATAACACTCGAAAATTTCAATTCGTTCATGAAAATAAATGTTGTAATGAAATCAAATATTCTTATATTTAAAAATAAATTGATTTATTACATTAACGATTAACAGTTAACGAAACCTTTCGATATTTTAACTAATCAGTTTAGTATGGAAAACATAAGAGTTAATAGTCGCATCATGTTCTTAACTATATCTACATCTATAGGTGTATGGTCTATGTAATATTAATTATAATGTTAATTAATTGTTGTTAATTAATGTGATTGAGTTTCATAAATGTGATGTAAATATATCCATAACGAATATATTAGATTTTAAGAGATGATACATGAAACATACTAAAAGGCTAAATTCTATATAATTACCATGTAATACATTTTTACACAAGTACTAACTACCTAAATTAGTCGAATTCCCGATATCTATTTTTTTTATAAATTTAATTTTAGATTCTGAGTGGAACGATGAATGTATTAATTTTACAATGATGTGTGTTTTTTTTTTTGTGTGTCTGTCATCACTTTTAGGACAGTAAAAATGCTTAGATTTTCTTCAACAGTATCTTTTCTGATAGAAAAGTGAATCTAGTTACTTTTTTTTTTTGGGGGGGGGGGGGGGGTCAAAAGTAAAATTGTCCAGTAGTTTTCAAAAGCGCCATGAAAACAAAAGAAATATTAAGGAAAAACGGAAATTTTTACACAAAATCTGTTTTCAAAAAAATCGATTTTGGTTTTTGTGCAACTCTTAAACAAATGGCCATAGGTACATGAAATTTTGACTGAAATTAAATTAAATTAAATTTATATTAGCGTTTTCTTTACACCATAACATTTTGACTTATTTTGAGCTGTTTACGGACATTTTCAGTTTCTATTTTTTTTAGTTTTTTTTTCTATAAATATCAATAAAATTTTATTTGTTGGTTAAAAAAGCTTAAAAATTTAATAGAAGGCTCCTAGTATACTATTTCAAAGGCAGATGAAAAAAATTAAAAATCCTTAGTCACAGTTTTTATTTATAAGTATTTAAAGTTCAAATCTTGACAAAATACTGAAAAATCACGAAAATTAGCAAATTATTTTGAGTTGAGAATTCATAAAAACTTTTCTTTTAAAATCTAAGATTTGAAAATGCAATACAAGATTATTCATAAATTTGTCTACCTTTATCAAAAAAAAATGCCTACAAAAAAGTCAAATTAAATTTTTATGAGTGTTTGAAATTCATATTTTTACAACATTTGATATTCACTCGATTTTTCATGTAACAACTTTAAAATTTTGAAATTTAATGCAAGGCCCCTGATATATTGTTACAATAGCAGTTGAAAAATATTAAAAATACATAAGCACAGTTTTTTTTTATAAGTTCAAATATAATGATATTATATCATTGAATTCAAATTTAACAGCATCCATTACAGTGACCCACTTGTAACCTACTGCACAGCAGAGCAACATCCACTTACCCACCTTTTTAATTTCGTACAAATAATGAAAATGAAATTATAAATATTTATAATCATCCAATTATTATTCAAAATTAATTTTAAATAATCGTAAATCCTAAGTAAATGGTTAAAAATTAATAAAATCTTTCGATGTAAATTATGATTATTATTTTTAATATTTAAATTGTTTTAAAATAAGTGCAGTTTTCTTAAAAAGGGTTTAAGGCTTGACGATAAATATTGATCTTAGACTTAAAATACGTTTATATATCTACTATTTAATAAATGTACATTCGTTAGCATGTACCTATCTTGTTTTGTTTACTGTGGCTAGGAAATATTATTATTACGAATATTTACAAAAACTAAAAACAAAAGAAAAACCGTATATTGAAATAGGTATTGAATCAAAAGAAAAAAAAATAAGCTAGGAATATTATTATTCGAATAAAATTATATTAAAATACCATAGTGTAATAAAACGCAATGCTCTTATTATTCTGTAATAACCAAATTAATCGAAAGTAAATTGAAATCCTCATAGAATATTATTCAGAATATTTCCGTCAAATTTAATATATTGGATTTTCTTTATAATATTATGTTATAAATAAAACGATATTATAATTTTAAATTCTCAATTCTGAGAAGAAAAAATATTTAAAAACTGAATCCCATTAAAATCATCCATTATAATATTGCTCGGTGCATATCTACACCTTGCGTATACTTGGAACTTGGGTTAATTTATACATTATACGCTGTATTTTGATATCCAAATGTTCAATGTTTTGCAAGTATTCAGAACATAATATTATTTCCTTACACTTCAAAAACATCTCAGTATATAATATATTACACGTAAAAAGAAAACCGTTCGTTAAAGCAATTACCAAAAATCAATAGGGACTTCAAAATAAATAAATATATAAAATATATTAGGTATGTATTTCAAACAAATATTGAATTCTTTAATTTTATTATTTTCGTTATAAATACTGGGCTATAAATGCAATTTTGAGCAAATCATTCACAGATCGGTTGGCCAAGTGATGACACCCTCAATGATGATCAATATCAGGTATAAAACATGTACAATACATTGTTTTTAGTTATCCACCAATAGTCTATATAAATTAACTGCTAATATATTAATAAAGGTTATAGTTTATTCTGTTATACTTGTAAATTAATAAGTATATTAAGTATAATATATTGTTTATAAATTAATAATGATTCCAATAAGCAGATCTGCACTTAATATACTGATTTTTGACCAAACGCGAATTCCCAAAATGATATATGATTTTGTGTTACTGTACCAAAGTGCCCCAAAATGATTTTAAAAGTATAGAAGTTACAATGGAGTAATTAATGTGGTCCGATATTTACAAAAATATTCATTAATAAAAATAGGTACTCAATGATCATTAGTAGGTACCTATAAAGTATAATATACATTGTATTTGAGCACCGTAAAGTAACATAATATTAACTATTTGCATTGAGCATTGTGTTCTTGTATCAGCCGTTTCCAGTTAGGTTAGATTAAATATTTTATGGATTATTTACGGAGTACGGCTTAGAACAATACATACATATTGGCTATTTATTTTTGGCTGGTAAATATATTACATTATATACAGATTAAAGTAAATAGTAGTCAAAAAGTAGATACCTACCTACTTGAAAATAGAGTAACTTACTATTACATTTGGTTTATGATTTTATTTTTATTATTTTGTGACACCCATTTCGTTGTGTTAATACTTAATACTTACAACATTATAGTCATAATATTTTTTTAAACATACACTCAAACATTAAAACAGTTAAACACGCTCAATTTTCAGTTAAATGAAATTAAAACACTCATAAAGTATTGAATTCATAACTCATAAGTCATATTATTGTTATTATTCAACTGAAAACAATTTAATTACATGTGACATTATAGAATCATAACAATATCGTCATATTTATTTTTATGAATTAAAAATTAATATTACGAAGTTTTTAATAATCGAATAGGTAGAGAGAAAAAAATAATTAAAGTATTTTAATTATTATTTTGTTAGGGCTTACTATACTTGTCAGTCGTAATCATACCATACACATAATTGGAATTTTAATTGTTATGAAGGTTATTATTTAGGATTTTAAAATTATTAATACATAAGTTTTTTTATAATATTTTAGTTCTACTGAAAATAAAAGCTTCAACATCGTCACCAACAGCAAAACCTTATATAAATTATAATTGTAAACATTCAAAAAATATTTTAAGATATTGTATTAAAAAAACTCATAAGCCATAATAAACATAAATAATTAATTCAACCCCTTTATTTTTAAAAATTATTATTAGTATACAACGAACACAATGCAATGTTTTCCATAAAGAGAATTCGGTTTGAATAATATGTTATTGTTTCGCTTTCTTTGTTTAAATACGTCCTTTATGAGTTATAATGCTCACTAGTTTTTAAAGATTAATTCAAATTTAAAATAAAGATTCAAGATATAATATTAAAACACAGTTAAATTTTATTAGAGATTAAAAGAAGTTAAGACTACTGTTCAATCTACGTTCGTGTTGAGCAGACATCAGTAATAAAAATAGCAAGTCTCAGAATTGAGACAAAGCTGGGATTTATAGAAGTATAATATTATGTTAGACATCACAAACACAGCCATCAACCGATGACGGTATAGTAAGAAGAGTTAAGCCCCGAATAAGAGTAATGAGCTGGTAATCAGTTATGTCGGAATCCAAGCCTGTTAATAGGATACTATTTCAAATACTTAAATAGATATAAGATTTAAGAAACCAAGGATCATGCAAGTAATATCAGAAGACATTAATTTATACTAACCGGAAGAAAGAACGAGACTATGATGTCTTTCACATACCCCGGATGGTTTTACAGATTGATGGGATAATGAACATTAATAATTGATTTTGTTGATAACAGACTGTAGAATATGTAATATTGGGTAAGTTTAACTACTAACTTATGATATAAGTATTTAGTGTATTATTTTTAAATTTACGAAATATAATGATTATGTCAAAACAAAAGAAAATTTGCGACACTTTTATTAAATTCGTGTACATTTACAAACAGATACGCAAATATATTAACATAGGTATTAATGTATTATAATTATACGAGACTAAATTATTCAAGAATAAATAAGTTTAAATGTTAACTGAATTGAATATGTATATTATTGTAATTAAAAATATTAATTGTTATTTTAGTTAAATCACTTAAGTTATGTACCTAGTAACTAAGTTCAAATTTGTAATAAAAATGTTAATTCTGTTGACATTTTCTAGTTTGAAAATTGAAACTATTTAAACAGTATTTATTGTTTGCTATTTTTTTTTGTATTGTGTCATAAGCTATATTATATATTATTTCTGTAGATTAAAAATAATTCAGCTTTATATTGAAATCGTTTCTAAAGAAATAATTTAATTTAGAGTATGAACTCAATAAGTTATAATTACTATCATTAATCATTAATCATCATATGTATTACTATATTATTATACCACAATTATTGCATTAATCATTGTTTGTTTACTAATATGTTGTAGATTCTGAGTGGAACGATGAATGTATTGATTTTACAATGATGTGTGTTATTTTATTTTAATTTTTAATTGTTGTGTCTGTCATCACCTTTTAGGACAGTAAAAATGCTTAGATTTTCTTCAACAGTATCTTTTCTGATAGAAAAGTGAATCTAGTTGGTATCTTAGGGGGGGGGGGGGGGGGGGTCGAAAGTAAAAATTGCCCAGTAGTTTTCAAAAGCGACGTGAAAAACAAAAGAAAAATTAAGCAAAAACGGGAATCTTTACGCAAAATCTGTTTTCGAGAAAATCGATTTTGGTGCAACTCTAATATTTGCATTTTCTATAAACGATATAATTTTAAAAATAATAATATATATTTGTTTTGAACTGTTTAGGAACATTTTCAGTTTCCGATTGTACCTATTAGTATTATTTTCTATGGATGTCAATAAAACTTTATTTGTTGGGTAAAAAAGCTTGACAATTTAATACAAGGCTCCTACTATTTTGTTACAATGATATTTGAAAAATATTAAAAATCCTTAGTCACAGTTTTTATTTTGAAAATAATTTTTAATATTTACATTTTAAAGAGATGCTCACTCAATGACTTGGAGATTCACAATAACATTTTTTTTATACATAATTTCTATTGGTTACAGATTATAATAGTACCTAGAAGAAAAAAATGTCTTTTATAAATACATACAAATGGGATGTTGGTCTATCTGTAATTAATAGACTGTAAACCTACTGGACCGTTTTAGATAAAAGTAATATATATATATGTATATATATATATAGATTCCTTGAGACTAGGATTGTGTTGATAGCTTATTTTTTCAACCCCTAAATGTAGCTATTGCCTATAGAGTAGGACGAGTAGGTCACACATGAATTTATTTTCATCTCACAAAAAAATAATATTTTATTTTGTTTACTATAGAGCGGCCATTGGTTACATATTATTTTACTATTATAATTAGTAGAAATGGGAGCCGGTTGAAACGTCGACAAGTACAAAATGTCAACGGATCATTATATCGACAAGTACAAAATGTCGACAGGTCAATATATGTTGATAAATTAAATTAAAATAAGTAAAAATATAGCATATATATTTTTTTACAAAAACATT
Organism: Metopolophium dirhodum; assembly: GCF_019925205.1. Classification (NCBI taxonomy): domain Eukaryota; kingdom Metazoa; phylum Arthropoda; class Insecta; order Hemiptera; family Aphididae; genus Metopolophium; species Metopolophium dirhodum. The sequence goes on along the minus strand of NC_083567.1, from coordinate 33,212,713 downwards.
TTTAAAAAATAAATCTTTGACTTGGACAACACAGGGTTGCCATTGGTTACCGATCATAAAATATTAACATTATAGTGGTTTTTTTATTGGTTCATATATGGTTGTCAACAAACATTAAGTACTGAAAATTATTTGAAATGCCACCCAAAAAATCAAACATTTCTAGATCAACCAGATATATGATGCAACTTACAGCCAATAGATCTGTTGAAACGTCTGAAGAGCGAAACTCACTCCGGAAAACTGACTGGATCAGAACGTCTAAAGTTGATATTTTTCTATTTATTCAAATGATTGACGATGGTTGCATAGTATATTAGTCTATAACTATAATAATTAGTAGAAATAATATGGCATGTACATAAAAAAAAACCAATTTTTGCACTAGCCGGACAGGACAGTTAGTCATTATTAGCTAGGTAACAAAAGGGTTTTCCGATCAAGTTAAAACCGACACCTTTCGGTCATCACACTTCCAGTGGAGTGCGTCGAAAATTCTATACCGAGTAATGTGCGTTCCCCGCAATTAAATTATATCGGCAACTTCAAAGGATTTCTGGTGAATAATTTGTGCAATAATTAAATCTCATCGGTCTATCCATCTGTGTTTATGTTTGCACAAACATCTGATGAATCGTATTAGTATGTTTTATGAAAACCCTTAAACATTAAGTCAATATACATAATAGGTTCATTAAAATTTAATGAACTATAAAGTATTTAATTAAATGCGCATTTTTTTTTACAACTCTGCATTGATTTAGGGACTATATTATTTATCAAAATCATATTTACAAAAAATATCATCATTATTCTGAAATATTAAAAATGTTATTGATATTTCTTTGAAATAAATAAATAAAATAAAATAATACACTGGGTGAATAATAATTCTATCGTAATACTTCCGCACAAAAAAAAGTTCTTCGAAAACAGTTCTTCAAACTTTATATTTTAGAATAAATAATTATAAATAAAATACTAAATATAGGAAAATATGATTTCCAATATATTATTATAACAACTAAAATATAAAATCTTACAAGGAAACTATATATTGTAGTCTGTATTGATTAATCTCAAACTTTTTCTTAGATTTTATCCATATTGTCTTGAAAATATAAATATATTTTAAATATTTTTTAACTATCATTCATTTATTCATTATTTTTTATTAATCATTGTTGTTATTAAAAATTGTTTTTCTTATAAACTTTATTATTTAAGATACATGGTTTCACATCATGTATCGGTATAACTACCAAAAAAATATGTATTGCACACATAATATTGTATATTTCAATATCTGTGCATAATATATTATTGAAACCCTAGTTATGATATTTTCATTATTTGGGATTTTTACGTCACTTTAGCCCGGATAATTGTACTATATAATTAATAATGTATATTAGTATGAAAGTTCTAAAAGACGAACCGAGTTTTTAATTTGTATCATTATATATCCTAGTTAGGTGACGTTTGGTACATCCAATATCCACCAGTATTTAAGGGTTCAATAATATCCATGTCCATACCTATTAAAATATTTTACCTTACGTAACACGACAAATGATTGGTTCAATTTATTCAGGACATTGAAACTAAACAAAACCAAATCCTCCATCAATATAGTACTATCTTAAAGTTCTTAATTTTGATGCAGCTCAAAGGAGAAGAACACTACCCATAAAATGAATAAACTCTATTTTTTACCATATCTTTGGAAAAACATCAAATATGAAATCACATGCCTTGCAAAAAATACCTTGTTGGAACACTGATGTTATTAAATATTAGTCTGTCATGAACTTCAATTGAGAATACAAATAATATATTTATCAAATGACCGATGTCGAGGAAAGTAGGTTATTTATAGTCAAAAGATTTTGGAGCATATTTTGAGACGGACATTATTTTTCCAACACTGAATACAATAAGTATAATAATTTTTGATTTCAGATAATTTAATGATAATCTATGTCTATCTATGTTTAATGTTTATATTGAAATTGAATGGTAATAAATATAATATAATTTAAATTTTTTTCATAAGAAGCTGGAAAAAATATAGTTTTATATAATATTTTAAAATGGTACACGTGTTACAATACTCGGCACATTCAAACATAGTTACAATAGACACCCATTGTCTTTTTTCTTCAATAAATATTAAACTTATACCTGGATAATAAAAAGTATTTTATCTTTATGAGATACAACAATTTAAAACTGTAAATCCATTGCACTGTGAACACGATATTTCACGCGCGTGGCTGACTTGATTGTTCAAAAACTATTCAGCCATTTATACTATTATTTATGCTGCGGTTAATAAGCAACAAAGATGACGCGTTAATTTTTAATATAAAAGTTTGTCGTTTTTTCTTCATTTAAACATTAACGAATTTAATATTAAAGCCAAGTGCATTAATTGTATACATATTTTATAAGTCATTTATTATGTCAAATACAATAAATTATTCAAAAAAAAGCGGGTAAGTGGGATGTCGCTCTACTGTACAGTAGATTACAAGAGGGTCTCTGTATAATGGATGTATTAAATTTGAATTCAATGATATCATATCATTGTATACGAAACGATTCTGAGCGGGGACGGCTCATTGGTGTGGATATTTTATATTGTTATTATATTGTTATTATATGTTGCCTATATGTTGATTTAATATTATAAATTACAACAAAATAACTAAAATCGTTATTTTAATTTTAATTCGTTTCTATGGTGATAAACAAAGCGTTGGAAATTTAAATCCCATTTTTAGCGGTTTTTTGTAATTTTTCGATGGTTCTTCCTAAGGCATTAAATAACTATTGAGAAAACGAAAAATGACTTCTCTAAGTACAATCTTGATCAAATTTGTTAAAAGATAAGATACTATATGTTGAAATCAAAGCACTCCTTCTGATAGAACTTTTGTATACAGGATACAAAAACAAAAAAAATAATAAAATAAACACCATTGTAAGACCACGAAATCCCTCACTCCGCTCAGAATCTAAAAAAACATATGAATGCAATCATTTATGTTTTATGTCTTATTGATGTCGTTTTAAATTATTTTATTATTTTTTTTTTTGTGGGGTGAAAACATCTAACATTATAAAATGTACATTACATAATATATTATCTATTTAAACTAAAAAGGTCTGATTAAGTAGGTAATTTAAGTGGCATAATATATTTTATGAATTGACTCGGACCATTGACTGTTAAACTATTGTTTAATCGTAATAAAATTTCCCGACTATACACTGAGTTTATTTTATTACAACGCTCCACATAGATCAAATGTGTGACAGCACACAATCAACTAACTCGGAGCGTATAATTTCAACGGTCTCAAAAAATGTACAAACCCGTGATTTATAAATGTATTTAGTTTGAAAGTTTAAAATCATTTTATTTACTAAATATATACTAAATACCAAGCGGCTCGCAGTGATAATTCATTGAATCTTTAATAGCTTTTTTATTCAGTTGTATATAACAGTCAACAGTGATAAACCTACGAATTAGGTTAATTAAAAATACGGTTTAGAACGTTTTATTTTCACATTTTACATTATTGCGTCATTGCAAAACAACATTTTGGAAAAAATTACCATTATCATTTTTTTTTTTTAGATTTTTTGAATGATAACGTACATTTTAATTTTATTTTTCTAAGCAGAATATTTCATGGAGTCTTCGATATATTACATAAATTGAATTTTGAACGAGTAGTTAATTAGTTATAACTAATAAGTCTTTAAGGTTCAGATGATTATAGATTAACGGACTAACATTTTTTGGGTTTTTCTGTGCCTTCTTGTGGCCTTATGTCTGTCTCCTCTGTTCATCAAAATTTTAAATAATTATAGCTATGGTATATATTTTATTACAAAAATTATTTAAATATATATTTTTTCATATTATCTCGATACATTATATTTGTTTAAAATTGGTGAATATTTAATTTAAAAGTTGATAAAAATCATATTTTCAGTATGATACATATTAAGTATAAACATCAATATAAATATAAAATGTAAGTTATAATTTATAGAAATGTTTATTTGTAAATACATGATATTACATGAAAGTATTTAGTACCATTTGAACTAGAAAAAGGACTTTAAACCAATAACCAAAATTAAGGGCCACTTACTAAATAACAGCTTATCCTATACCTCAAGTTGTACTAAGCAAGAGACATTTACAAAATGTCATTAAAATCAGTTAGGTTAAAAAAAAATATTACACTTACCAGTTTAGTGATGGTTTTCATTTATAAAGTTCAAACTACAAACGAAATACCATTTACGATACCCGAGTTAATTTTCAAATAATTATAAAACTAATTATTATTTTATAATGTGAGCACTTTTAAGTAATTTACTGAAATACAGTTTTATTCTAAGAGTGAACCAAACAATTTAATTAGATAAAATTATTTCCAAGAAAATTAATATTTATTATTAAATAGGTACGTACCTATATATTCAATGTGCAAAATTCATCTTGACATCCATTTGAAGATAGTTGGATAACTTCATTTAAATTTTATTATTGCTCTTAACTATCATAAGTTGGTCAAAAACGTTAATAATATTTCAATAAATAGTTAAAATGATTTTATGCGAAAAAATAATTTAGCTTTAAATATAATTTTATCTTCGTAAATACGAACCAAACATATAATATACTCGAATGCATGTCCACTCGTATGCTTAAAATTTAAATAAATCTATAAATAAAAATATTTTAATAACCTTCCAAAGTATACGATTCGCGTCTTGGCGATGTACATAAGTATGTATAACACTATAACAGTACCTACCTACCAATAATATAGTATTATTATACCCATTATAAAATACGCAATTGGACATCAATATTAGTTATTATTCCCGGGTTTGTTATATTGGTTAAATTTAAGGGGAGGTGTTGTTGGAATATTTGATTTTTAAGGGAGGGAATGGTGAATATTATTATGTATTATACATATTAGCGATCGGTGATCGAGTTCGCCAGAGGTAAGTACTCGAAAATAACATCCAACAAGCTATAAATAATGAGATGATAAATAATATAACTCGATGCCGTTCAATACAGACAAATTCGCGATAACCCGAACATAACCTAGTAAATAACTAGTAATATATTATAATGAATGATAATAATATTCGGTCCGCGATACAAAAACAAAAAAAAAATATATATATTAATGTTTGACTTACACATTCCATGGTAATTGGAGGGACAAGTATATAAACTATAAATATATACCTAGCATTAGTCCTCTGCAAGTGTCCTTTATGGCATTTTTAGAGAACACAATACGACTAAACTAGAAGATTGTGGTCTTAGGTTATTGTACAGTATAATACCAATGCCGTGCATATCACATATTACAATATAATAATATATATTATGACGAATAGCTACTATATAATATATACTCGGAGTAGCCAGAAGATGGCTATATTCGGGGTATGCGCATAATATTATGTATTCAGGTATTCTACTATATATAATATACTAATATTAATAATTGTAATACGGTTTTAAAATTATCGTAATGTCACATCTCCGCCGTTGAGAATAAATTTGGCTCGTAAATCGGTAAATTGGCATTTCAAATTCGATATTTTAGTTATTGCGGACTACGCGTAAAATTACATAGAGCCGGCAGAGTTATATTATTTTATTTATTTACCATTACTGTTTATTCGAATAGATAAAATGAAATCGTATACCCCAACATAATAATCGCAGTTAATTCTTCCGTGATAAGATCGGCCGATGACCCATCCATAAACGTTTTTTTTTTATCTATGACCTACACTTGACATAACAATTTTGGTCCAATTTATTTTTTTTCTACGAACACTGACGCGATTGCTTGCAATTACCTCGTACACGATCGCGGGTTCGTGTAAGCTCCAGCGGCGGTGCATTATTGTACTGAAATAATAAATAATAAAACGGCAACTGTCCGGTATCAAAAGAAGTAAGGCTCAGAAACATTTTCGCCTTCAAATTAATACTAATATCAAATGTTGATAGGTAAATAATTATGTTAAGTGATTTAAAATTTTAAAAATACTTGGTTTATTTATTTAATCTATTTGTAGAAGACCTGGATTATATAATATAATTATAACATTAAAATAACACATGCCTTTAAAATAGGGGGAGGGGTAAGATTAATCATACGATTTTTACCTTTACGTATATTATTATTTTCAATGAAATTTCTACGATATTTAGTCAAATATGATCACATTATATTTATAGCAACAAACCTATTTACATAGTTCTACTGTATATCATTACACTATTCACATTTAAATTACTAACAGTAATATATTACTATTACAGTAACAATATCATAATAATAAACATTTTATTATAAATGCAATATGTTTGGCAATAATTAGTTCAACTTCCGTAATACTAATACCTACATAATTCAATTGATTATATTGTATTATAAATAAATTATAATTATATTATATCCTTAGGAATAGAGGCTGAACTGTTTTTCGTTTGCAATGATTTCAAATTTAATACATCCACTACATAGGTGGAGATCTGGGTAGGGTGAGGCTTACGGGGGCTTAGCCCCCCTAAAAAAAGTCCACAAAGCCCCTCCTTTCTTAGTTGTGTGTGATCGAAGCCTCCCCCCTAACATTTATGTTAATAATGTTACCCCCCTGCAATTTTAATGGATCTCCGCCTATGATCCACTACCTACAATAAGAGTCAATAACCTACTATTAATGATGAAATATCTTCACTAAAAATCTATTAAATAGTATACTCTATACAGCAAACGACTCAGGTTTTTGTTTTGTAAGTTTAATTCAACCTAGTCAAACTTTTGTCATCATTCATCACAACATGCCATCTTTAGTCTTCAATTACCTTTTATATTTTTTAAAATAAACACAAATTATTGTTATAGTATATTATATTCCATTTTTATTATAATTTTGATGTTCTGATATCGTAACCTACTTATAGTGTCAAATAAATCGTTTTTCAGGTTATTACAAATTTAAATTGATGATTTAAAAAAACGGACGTTTATGAATTTCATTTAATTCGATGACAAGATTTTCACGGTGTAACATGAAGTATAAACACTGAAATAAAAATCATCAAGATTTTAAAAAACTAACGAAAAAAAACTTTTTTCACTCATTAATTTAAGTTTAGTTATCGATTTTGAGTTGTTTAATTTTAAAGAAAACTAATTTAAGAAAACTTTTGGTTTAATTAAATTGAATTCATACTGATAGGTGTTAATAGATCATGTATATTATTTATTTATTTATTTTCAAATATACGGACAATACGTCCTATTACAATATTACAATAGGGACAATAGGGTAGTGTATAGTGCAATTACAAAATAATTGTACACATATTTAATAGGTAAAGAAAAGATTTTGATCTTAATTTAACAATTAAATAGTATATAGAGCTTAAGGACTGATAATTATAGTCGAAAACAAATTTATTACCCGCGTTCATTAAAAGGTTGGCAGGGCTGTTCAGGATATAGTTTCTACCAGACTGAATTTGGTAAAATAGTTTAAGATTTCGGGTATTAAATGGATTTATTTTGAATTTGATTAGGGCAAAGAGATCGGAGCAATCATTAGAACCCAATATTAAGTTGCGTAAGAATTTTGATAGTAAAAGTGAACGCCTATCAATAAGGGTTGAAAAGTTCAAAAAGTTAAGAACATTTTGATATGACCCAAAGATTGGTCTAGGAATATTAAATTTAAAAGAGATAAACCGCAAAAAATTGTTTTGAACTAACTCGATAGATTTGTTCTGTTTTTTTTTTTGTATTATTGATCCAAATTAGAGGACAGTACTCGAGATTAGAGTGAAAAAGTGAACGGTAAAGTGCTTTCAGTGCTGTTGGGTCATTAAATAATCGACATGTCCTTTTAATAAATCCAAAATTAAGCATCGTTTTATTTTTAATCATTTCGGTGTGATTTGAGAAAATCAATTTGGAGTCGAACATTACTCCAAGATCTTTAAAATCATATACAAGTTCTAGTGTTATTCCTGAAATAGAATAATTAAAATTAATCTGGTTTTTTTATAGGAATAACGCATGAATTTGCATTTTCAATATTTAATGCAATGCAATTATTTTCAGACCACAAGACTAAGTTATTAATTTCGCTCTGTAAATTAATTGCATCCTGACGCGTTTTTATTACATTGATGATTTTTGCATCATCAGCAAATAAAAACAGTTGAGACTGCTCGATGGCGCTTGGAAGATAATTTACAAAGATTGAAAGATGTTAAAAAGCAGAGAGGACAGGTAATCTCCTTGGTGGACGCCCGAAGGGACTCTGAAGGGGGAAGATACGTAGTTTTGGTGTTTAATAAGAATTTGACGATCGGAAAGGAAAGAATGAAACCATGACAAAAGTGAACCGGAAAAGCCAAATGACTGTAGTTTATTGAATAAAATATCATGGTTAATTCTATCAAAGTTAGTATATACTATATCTGTCTGTGTGTTGGATTCGAAGGATTCTAATATTTTATTTTTAACCAAGGCTAGATAAATCCAAATTGGTTATTACTAAGGAATGATGAGCAATAATTAGTTATTTTCGATGATATTAATTATTTATACCAACAATAACGTAATATTACATAAAATATACAACTTAACTAAATATAATTTGTATATTGTACTACCTACGTACGTTTCAAACCTCAAACATTATTGTTGTTTCAAACATAAATTAAAAACTAAAATATAAATATTTTTGGTAGTGTCAAAACGATATAACTTTAGTAGGTATATGGAGCCAACAAGATTTTTGTGAGTTATGATCTATATTAGTTTACATTAGAATATAATGCAGTTCATGTTTTTGTTTGAGTCCACTGTTTTCGGTTTCAATATAATAGGTATATTATTAATTTAACATTTATCTTTTAATTTGTATAATATATAATATTAAGCAGGTAATAATATAAAGGTCAGGTTATTATTTAATCTTGTATTTTAAAAATGTACACCACTAAGATCACTAAAAAGTTTTGTTTTAAAGTTTAAAGTTTAAGTTAATATTAAATTGATTTTGATCACAGATCAAGAACCTTTAATTATTCTAAGAACCACTTTATGGCTGTTAGATAATCTTAAAACTTTCAGACACCAAGAAAATAACGCTGATTAGAATTCTTTTGGTTCTGAGCATTTAGGATAAATAATAAATATTTCATATTTAAATGACATTGATTTAATTAAAATAAGCAATTTAATAATGTTTATAATAATTGCAAGTATAATAAATATTAATCATATTTTAATAATTTGTGATAATTTTATCTGCATTGTGTATTAACAATAGAAACATTAATAATTATAAAACTTATAACTTAACTCTTATATAAACACAAATTATGTTCAATATATAATATATATTATGTTCATTATATTGAATAAGTAAACACAAAATAAATAAATAATATTTTTAATTAAAATCATATACCGTACTTTGAAATATCAACTTACATTATTAACATTAATCTGTACAATAATTAAGGCTAAAAAACATGCAATGCTATATTTGAAATTTAATAATAATAATAAAAACTGCATTAATCTATCAAGCCGATGCGATCAAATTAAATAAATTACATTTGATTTTCGAAGCAAGCACTAAACTAAAACAGAATTTATTTCTGTCCTACTTGTCATCATCATTGGTAAACATAGCAATGAAAATACTCTAATAAGAATCATTCACATGTTATTGGGACGACTGCCCACGGGACTTAAGGAGAAACGAGATGAAAAAATTTGAGATAAAATATAATATTACAGTATCTACTTAATGTAGACACATTGAATAATTAGGATATCGCCAAACACCATTGTGCTGACAGATTTAAAAAAATACAAATTATTATTACACATCTAATACAAGACTAGGTACTACAACTAAAAATGTATCATTTTCGGTATAAGACTTTTATATCTATCTGAATGTATTTCGAAATAAGATGAAAAAAATGATATGAAATAAATCTATATAAGTAATGTGCTATCAATAAAAACGCGTGTTATTGTATTTTCCAGTTGTTTGATTATCTCTAAAGCAATTCCACCTGCGTGTTCTGAACATCAAATTTTTTTTTTATCGCTATCTATTTATTCTAAAGCCATTGCTTTGAAGCATGACCGTTAAATTTCAATATGCCCTTAGGCGTTCGGCCATTAGTCCTGATAATAATTAAATTAATTCAATAATAAATCATAATTATTACGAGTAGTAGATATTAAAAAGTGGTTACATTAGTTAAGACATCACTTTGTATATATTAGTGTGATTGTACAAAATGAAAATTTTAAAGAACTATTTATTATTTTTTAACTATATTTTCAACTTTGGTAGATACATTTTAGATGTGTGGAATATATCAAACACATTATACACATTTAATATTTACCTAAACGACTAGTATCGGTTTTAAAATGTAAATAGCTGTACATAATATAACTATTAACTATGATATAATAGATTATTATAATATTTTATATGATTATAGGTAACTACTACTGAAAAAGTTCACAAATATCGAATTTGATATTATATAAGTTCGTACATATGAAAGTTCACTTATTTGTACGTATGTACCTATTGAACGCGTGGGATATAACAAAATGTATATCAGCAATTTTAGAGCATATTATTGGTATTACATGTTTTTCGTTTAAATTAATTAATATCACCTAATAATAATTATGGCCGAAATAGTTTTACAACTAGATATTTTATTAAAATATAGTTAAAATTAAAAATTGAACGTAAAACGTTTAAACGTATATATAAATCATCACCGTCCATCTGGCGGGCTTCAAAAGTCCAACACTCTGGTTTCAGTAGAAGTTTTAGAAATCGTGGCCTAGTATAATATATAATAACAGCAAAATATTATTATAGTACATGGTTTAAAAAAACTTGAACCAACGATTTCTTTCTCAATGTTCAAAGAATAATTTTTTAAAGTAATAATTAAATAAATAAACAAATAGGTTAGTAAATAGATAAATACGTGGATATTTGTAATTTATGAATAAATATGATAAAAGGCATTATATTAGCGTAATTTAAATATTAATAAATCGTCAGTTCAAGTATGTATAGTATTTTTAAATTGATTTATTGGTTAACAGAACGAAACAACGCATACTATGTTAATTATATAAGGCTAAATCGTTAAAAAAGGTAAAGTTATTTTAGTCAATGCGATTGATTAGTTAAATATTATTTTCAATAAGAAAATCATAGCTTGAATAGGTAGGTACCATGTTTAATTAGTTTTTTCTTAAAAGAATAGTGGTGAAGGTGCCAATAACTATTTTAGTTCTTACGTAAACGTCTTAACATAACTGTCAAGAAAAAAAAAGCTTAAAATAATTGCGTTTAATTTTTACATAAAAAATCTTAATTTATTAACTATGATACACCTAAACATATTTTTAGATTTAAAATATCATTACCAATATCTTTGATTTCATTTAAAAGAAAATAAATAGTAAATAAAATAAATGTAATTTCTGTTAGATTAAAAAATATTGAACAAATACGTTCTTATATAATATGTTGACTTATAATTTATAAATATATTTATATTGACACAATAAAAAAAAAATGTCCTACTGCCAATTATTATTAATAAATATTACGATAGGTTAGAGCTATAAAGATATGGAGTGATAGCAGAAAGAGAGAGAGAGAGATTTGGTACCGCACTATATCGTATTCTTCTACCCAAAGAAAGTTAAAGCAAACAGTTTAAAAAGTCCAATAATAATTATATTATACGAATGTATATTTTTTTAAGAAATTATTCCTCATCATTAAGTTTAATCATAGAATATCAGTAAAATATTTGTTGATTTTCAATGTTGCTAATGCCCCCACATTATTAAAACAGTTATCGTTAAAAAACGAGTTTCAAATGTATCATTATATAGGTATTAAGCTGTGGTAGGTACACTAGATACGAGTGCGAGTAGGAAACGTAAAATGGTGTGTCTATAATAAAATATTGAATTGAAGGAAGGAGTACTATATTACTATTACTTACCACAAATGTTATAAAAAACACATAAGTTCAATCCTATTGTACTGTGCGTATTTATAGAACTTCCTATGACTTAACTATACGTGCTATTTGAGATTATTGGTTTTTAGACTTTTACTTTTATAATAATATTATGGCACGCCGAATGCGTAAACTGTATAAAAGGAAAATGCAATATTTATTTTGATTTCCAACAACAACGCATGCGAAAACTCTTACAAGTAAGGACGTGAAAATACGGATAGCTGCAGGGCGTTTGTCGTGTGTGCGTGTGTAATATATTTGTATTAGCGTTTTTATGCATTATACTGTAATATTATGTGAACGATGACCGACGATATTTAATGGACGGCTGGGGGGGATGTTATTATTAGTTATTACTTATTACTATTATTATTATTATTATTGTCATTCGACCCGGCGAACCGATATGGAAAGCGCAGGCAGCCGTATTTCAGTGGTGCATGCGGTGGACGCCAAACTGGCACTGGGTCTCACCTGGGTCACCAGCGTCCTCCTGGTGCGTATATTGAACGCTCCGTATACGATCGGGTTCATACACGAATTGGTGCACGCGAACATGAAGAGTGCATGCTGTACCTTCTGATCGACCATCTGCGCCGACTTGTGGTCCGTCCAGTACCTGTGCAACAAAAAACCACCGTACGAAAAATTTTAAAAACATAATATACAAATTAATAATAATTATTTATCGTTGTGGGCGATTGTAAACAAAAGTACTCGTTAATAATTATGTTCTGTTCGAGTTAAGAAACGTGGTCGGCGGCCGAATTGTGCGAAGTGGCGTAGCAATATCACACGGCAGATATACTGCAGATTATTGACTGGGCGGGAGTGACAAACGGCGGTGTTGTGGACCGACGAAAACTGGTCGCCGCCAACTACGTTTCTTAACTTGAACAGAGTATAGTAATACGATTTCCCGTTTAGTTTAAAATATGTTTTTTTTTCAACAAACGACTAATAAAAACATCCTTATAAACACATCCTAAAATTTTGAAAACACGTTATGAACTCAGTAAATTAAGGCGAAATTAAATATTCAATATACTACAGCTCAAACTCAGATTGACACATATTACAGGCGAAACTATGAACATTTATTTTATTTATAAATATAAGCTATACCTAAGTAATATAAAATGTATAAAACTGTGGTATTTTTCATTTTTATTTTTATTGAAACTTCATTATATTAACATTATTATAATGATATCTATACGATTTTCGTTAGTGGATTGACTATAAATCTTTAATGTTCAATAAGAGCAGTGACGTCATAAAAATGTCTTGAAAAGTTGTAAGTATGTAAGTTTGTTTGGGATATGAGTCTAAAGATAACGGTAGATGTATGTATGTTATATATAAACATCAGAAGGAAAATTTAAATAAAAGTTAATCAAGAGTTTTATATTCAAAGTATAGTATTAAAACATTATTTTTCGGAAACTGTCCATGTTGCTTCAGGTGTCTTTCAGGATATCACCTATCAACAACAATGTTTTTATTATTTATAAACGATTTTCAATCGGTTATAAAACACTCTAATATCCTAATGTTAGCCGATAGTGCCAAATTATTTTTAAAAAATAGATTCAATCCACGATTGTAGTAAAATACAAGAAGATATAAAACAATTTAATAATTGCTGGTAATTTAATAATTATTGGTGTAATTTAAATGGGTAATATCTTAATATCAAACAATGTAAATTATTAACATTTAAATATTTAATATAAGTAAAACCAGTCTTGTTTATGATTATAAGCTAAATAATGTATTTATAGAATCTGTTAAATCGTTTATGGACTTAGGTAACTTTTGACTCTAAACTATGTTTCAACAGTCATATTGGAAAAATAACAAATAAAACCTTATTAAATCTAGGTTTCATTACACGCACATGCTTACATTTTAACAAATACAATGTCTTACGAAATTTATATTTTGTAAGATCTTAATTAGAATATTCCTTTGTTATTTGGTACTCAGATAAAATTTGTACTGTTCAAAAACTTGAAGCAGTCCAAAATTGATTTCTCTGTTTTCTATCCTTCGAATTCAAAGTTCAACGCCCACAACATACTAAGTTTAATGGTATATTATCGTGTTTTAATTTGTAATTAATAAAGGAAAGTAGAGAGTACCCCTCTATATATTGTCACTAACATTATTGTTTTGGTTTTACAATGGTTTTTATTATTATTTTTTTTTTTATCCTGAATACAAAATTACTACCAGAAGGAGTGCTTTGATTTCAACATATAGTACTTTATCTTTTAGTTCTGTTAATATTTATTATAGCCTGTATGTTGAATTAATATTATAATATTATAATTTTTTATTCGTTTCTATAGCGATAGACAAAGCGTTAGAAATTAAAATCCCATTTTTAGCGGTTTTTTGTAATTTGTCGGTAGTTTTTCCCATGGCATTAAATAACTATTGAGAAAATCGAAAAATGACGTTTTTAAAATACCATCTCAATCCAATTCGCTAAAAGATAAGATACTATATCTTGAAATCGAAGAACTCCTTCTGGTAGAACTTTTGTATACAGGATAAAAAAAAAATAATAATAAACACCATTGTAAAACCACTAACTTCCTCGCTCCGCTCAGAATCGTTTTTCTTATACAATGATATTATATCATTGAATTCAAGTTTAATACAATCCATTATACATTGACCCACTTGTAACCTACTGTACAGCAGAGCGACATCCACTTACCCGCTTTTTTTTTATTAATTAACCGGTGGCAACTTAGACAATTGGGTGGTTTTTAACTGTGGGGGAGGGTACTGTAGGTTTAAACACGTGTATTTGTTGGTTTGGCAGAATTTTCTAGTGGGCACCCGTAGGTATCTGCCATGCCCAGGTGGGGGATGGCGACCTCTCTCTCCAAACACCATAACTGCCCGAATAGAAGTGCCGCCCGTGGCCGGGTTTCGAACCGGCGACGGTGCGCATCGCAATCGACGCCTTAGTCCACTCGGCCACTTCGTCCCCCACTAACATTATTAAACAACTCCATAGAGTGTCCTTATTTGTTGGAATAATTACATTTTCAAATAAATAATAAATCTACAAGAAATCAAAACAGTTTTTTAATTTATAATATTTCTAAGAATTATTTACGCTATATTTACGCTTATAATATCCAGCAAATATTCTGACAAGTAAAAATTTTAGTTGATTTTAAATTACGGTTATAAATTTATGTTATGATATGTTTATATTTGTATGTTTATGAATAATTTAATTTTGATGTAATTGGTACTAGTTACTAATTATAGTTGTGTTTTTTTTTATTTAATGTAAATTTATATACTCCTCTACACAATGTATTTGTATATAAATTATTTTGTGAATGGAGATTTGGAGATTTCTCCTTTAATACAGAATACTAATAAATAATAATAATAATACAAATAAATTAAAATGTAGGTATATTATTATTCTTATATTCATGTTTGAAATTAAATCTCCATTATAAATCATTAATCAATAAAAGGTTAAATTTATATTATATTAATACATGTGTTTAAAAAAAAATTATAGGTAATATAATATTATACATACATTAAAAAACGAATTTTTTAAATATGAATTGTGTATTCACAAGTAGTTTTATTTATACTACATAAAGATAGTTCAATAATTGTATGTAAAAAAATCAATAGAAAATCTGATAAAAATAGTTAAACGTTGGATAGGATTATAGATTTCAATTAAGAAAACAATTAGGTATGGCTATGATTTATTTTCTGTAAAGCATATTGACTACTAAAGTACTGACAGGAATACAAGATAATTATAATTATCATGTGCATATTAAAATTAAATCTCTAAGATATATCATAGTATTTAAAGTTTAAAATATTGAATTATTTAAAAAAAAAAATTCGTAGATTTCATGAAAATATTGATTATATTCCGAGTTTCACTTATCAAACATTTATATCATAGTACATGATAAGCTTTTAGCAAATATTCAGTTCTAAATAATAATTACTTTAAATATCATAACAATAATCTTAAATAAACTATTCAAAATTCTATAGGCACAACTTAAAAATGGTTAACACATTTTACATTTTTCACATACGTCTAATTAATAAATAAAACAATTGGTCAAAATTTCCAATCTTATTAAAAAATAATAATCCATAAATGAACGTTTTCTACATTAGTTTTTCTCGTCATTAAGTAACGAAACCACCTAGTGAAAATAAAAATACTTTTTTCATAAAGTAACTAAGTTTAGATAAAATTCCAAATAAGGCTTCTTTAAACTTTTCAATAATTCAATGTTGGTACCTACTAACAAAAAAAAGGCCGGAAAGTATGTAACCACTATGCTGTATACAGGTGTTTAGTGCACCTCGTCATTGAGTAAGTCAGAGTATGTTATCAGTTCAAATTTGGACTGCATATTTTATATTTAAACCAAGAATAATGATTTTAGTTATTTTGTAGTTATTTAAAAATATTTTTCGTGGGGATTTGAATCTTTTACGTATATTGTTACCTACTTACCTATATTTTATATGGATACACAAGAATATTTTCAAAAAATAGACTAATTTTATACTATTGTCTATTTACACCTCGAACCTATTCACACCGGTCTACAGTAAGTCGGTGGTATTGACAACAATAATAATAATATGATAAACAAGTTAGGTAAGCTAAACAATGCTAAACATATTTAATACATCGCAATATATTATAATTTGTATATACAATGTGTCCGTGTATCTGTATATATAGTAGCTATTGGCAATAAATAAAATATATCTTAGGAAGTAATATTAAACAGACTTCGGATAGGCCACACATGGGTGACTCACAAACATCTTATGGACAGATCCGAACCCGAACAATGCCAAACTTGCGGTGAAACCTCCACGGTTGAACACATAATATGTCACTGCCGTAAATTCGCCGACATCAGAATTAACCTCAACATATCAGACAACCTGGAAGAAGCCCTTAGCCCACAGTCTATCAACATAAAGCAAATAATTAACTTTTTAAAATTAACGGGATTATATCACTTAATATAACCTAGATATTTCTCAAACATACTGTTCATTATTATGTACTCATTTTTCTATTTATCTTTGTATCTATCTATTGTTATTTTCATATTCTATTGCTCTGTACATATCACTATTAATGTTTCTTTTTGTTAAAAAATATTAATGTTTTAATGCCAATAACCTTTGCTGTTGCGGCTTATGTAAATAAAAAAAAAAAAAAAAAAAAATATCTTAATATCAACAATCATAACTAACAGAGGGACAAAAACAACGGGGATATAAGGTGTTCTAAACATATTTTGTGTAGAAACCTAAAATATGTTCTTTTATAATAATTTATGAAATGCAATGTTTTTGACAAAAATCAATTCAGCCTACCGAATTAATTACTAATGTTAAAATAAATTACCATTCTTGCAATATAAATGCCTATAACATAAAGTATACTTATTAATATTGGCTGTCCTAATAAACCTAACCTCTGTCAGACCGTCTTCACTCAGAATCGTTTTTCGTATGGAATGATTTATTATCGAATTCAAATTTAACACACACATTGCTTGACATACTCAATGACGAGATACGCTCGACACCTGGTACTAGATATATGCAATGAAATCATAAGGAAAAACACTTATATGAAAAAATAAAATCACGAATTTAAAAAAGTTATGTCTTGAATCAAATAAGTATCTATCTTATATTTTACATTAAATTCAGAATCAAATTCATCGATATGCAATTAAATTCTCAGCCCTGTAGATTAGAATTCATCTATTTCTATTATACCTATAGGTATCAATATATTTAAATGTTTAATAAATATCATGTGGGATGATCATTGTTTTCGTTAGTTAAATGTGTAAACAATATTTTTTTGCAATAATTAACTAAATAATATTCTCATTGTTATGAAGACGCTGCTATAATATTAAATAAATTATAATGTTCTTCGATTTTTTCATTATTTTGTTTAGTAATTGATTAAATTTAAATACATAACATGTTTAAATACAATAAATTATAAATAGCTGGTAGTAATTAAATATCTAGTTGATATGTAGTGTATATAAAATATTTTGGCAAAACGAAAACTTTTATGATAGAAAGTATAATTTAAAAAATGTAATGAGCAAAGTTTCTTAGCCTTTAAAAATTCTAGTTATTTGAAGACCCGGTTGCATTGTTTTATATTAGCTTAACATCAATAGGTACTAAAATAAACAATTATAAGGTAGTTTATATTAGCGTATTGACATAATTTTAATTGCTATTGTTCGAATTTTATCAAGAAGTAGGAACCGTGTTTACATTAATCGATTTTACGTTAAATAAATGTGTAATAAGCCACATTATTTCATCGATTAAAATTAGAGTAAAACTGTTATAAATCATACACATTAAAATCGACTCTTGAACTAGATACGTTTGTTTTTAAAGTCAATTTTTATATTATAAACGAGGTGAACATTGAAACCGTAAAAAATACTTTGTTAACAAGGCCGTGTCAATAAAAATAAAAACAAAAATAAATTGATTAGAGGATTGAGTGAAGAAAAGGTGTCCCCACTGGGCATCATCCTACTTATCAACATCGCCACTCTCCACGGGGTAGCAATTTATTGAACACGCGATTCTTGTCAAAAGTGTAAACTATATTTATTAATGTTATTTCAGAGGTACCTATTTTCATGTAGTCATAAAAAATCCTCGAAAACAACAACATTAGACAACTGCAAAATAGCCACATCGGAACTTGTCATCTGCACCTTTCAGAAATTGCACACTTATATGACGGAGGACGACCATATTGAATCTGAAGGTTACTATTATTGCCACTCGTTAAGAATGAAAACCGAGTATTATTTCGAATGTCCAACAGGAAACAGCTGCCATCCTTAATGGAACGATATTGTTTGTTAACAAAATGAGTGTGGAAAAATAAAA
The DNA here is from genome assembly GCF_019925205.1 of Metopolophium dirhodum. Lineage (NCBI taxonomy): Eukaryota > Metazoa > Arthropoda > Insecta > Hemiptera > Aphididae > Metopolophium > Metopolophium dirhodum. Next base: position 33,193,545 of record NC_083567.1, on the reverse strand, counting down.
ACAAATATTTAAAAGTTTCAAACTCGCATAGCATACAAATAATAAATAATAATAATATTATAATTTATAATCAAGTTAATCAGACGTATACGTAATAACTCCTGGACTTTTTAGAGTACCTACCTATATTAATGAAAGTATGAAACAATAAAGCAAGATTAATTAATTCATCAAATACCAAAGAAAAGAATTTTCCCTGTTACGTTTTATAGTAAAAAAGATATATACATATAATTAAAAACAATTCCATTAGATTTCTATGCTTTCAATATTATGTTTATAGAACTCCTCATTATTCCTTTATATAGTAATAGTTTTTTTAACTAATACAACAGCACGATTTATGCAACTTAAATTAAAAATGTTGTATAAAATATTGAATATTAATATATTATGATATAGATTATCCTAAAATAAACATAGAATGTCATGCATTTTGTAATGAATCCAATGGATTGTAGAATTGCTAATCTATTTTATTATTAATATTTTTAATGAAAATCTGCATTTATCTTTGTACCTATAAAATATTGATTATTTTAATAAATCTTTAGTATATTTATTTGATGCTATATATTTTAATAATGATAAAATAGCACCTTTGTAAGAATTATTTTACTCGTTACTCGTAGTCATTATTAATCTGTAAGCTCATAAATGTGGTTTAATTTTATTGATAAGGTATTGACTATTTGACATTTGGTAATTTTAAACTGCTGTACAAACAACTAAAACTTTGTCTAAAACATTTTTATTTAGACAAGTTTAAAGTTAAGATAGTTCCAATGTATATGTTATACCTATTATTATGGTTTTCGGTCCCTATATCGATGACTGAAAGCTAAATAAATAACTTTGAATACATTTATTGAAGACCTATTTATAGTATAGTATGAGTTTATTAGATCTATAATGCTGCTATACATCTATACTATACTATTTTATATTATAACAATCTATAACGAATTCAACAACCTCTCAAAAACACTTAGGGCCCGTTTTACAATCATAGTTTAAACCTCGGTTACGCTTAACCCACTGATTTTAGTGCCGCCTATTCGGCGGTTTAACCTTAGTTTAACAATTGTAATACGGGCCCTTAGTCTTAACTAACTAAAGTTGTTACGATCTCGGGCTGATTGCAAGGTTTTTTTTTTTAATTTTACCTACTGATTGTTAATTTATTGACGATAATTACATATTGTGCATTCCTCAAAAGTTATTTTATTGACGTTTATCGTAAACAGTAAATATCAACTAGATTGAGAATTAATATAAGTACTTGTAAAAAATCGGTAACGTAACAAGTTCAAAGTTTCGTGAAACTAACAAATTTCTATTTCGTGATGTTTTACAATCTGTGGTCAAATTAAGTTAATTATCGGTACCTATATAAATATAAATTTTTTCTTTTTTGGTGAGTCATCACTTAGCTGTGAAAAGAAATGTATCTACACATTAAATTTAACGACACACGTATATTATTTTATATTAAGTTTTTTGTTTCTATTATATACTGTGATGAACGTACCTCGTCTTCAGCACAAAAAACATTTTTATCATATTATAAAAAAAACCACGCAAAAAGTGATCATAATAATGTATAAAATCCACCCGTAAAACGTTTACGTTGCTTACTGCACGTCGCGTCACATCGTAAAGAAAAATGTTGGTACAATATGTTGTACTCGCACGTGCAGCTCTATTTTACGCGATCGTTGAAACAAAACGACTATTATTATAATAAGAACGCAAGTCTTTCGGGAAGGTGGACGACGTGTATTTTCGGAGCAAAGATCGATTCGATGGCGGTGAGTATAGGGGAGAGGACATTGAGGAAATGGATGACTGCCAGGGTTGTTCGTCAACGTTTTGCGTCGGACGGAAAACACGGAAATTGTAAAAAGTGTTTAGCACAAAATTAAATAAATAATATGATAACGGCAACGATAATGATAATATTATACGACGTACCTATCTTCATAGCGCAACGACTAACGAATACAATATGAGCGACTCGCGGACAAACGCTTTTAGCACGTCATTATCACCCGAGCACACGTCCCGTATACCATCGCATTATTAATAATATAATATTATATCACGAGACATGAGTGCAATAATCGACGAACTGCGCCAGTGTGTGTCGGCTCGGCTCCTTCTTATTACATTTGTATCGTCACATAATAATTATACATTGTCATAAATATTCATAATAATCTCGGATTCAGTGCACCATACATGGCTAATACATGAATATCTTTGATTGTATGTATAGTCATATGTTTGAACAAATAATTAAATTTCATTACACAAAACAAACTCTTATGTTGAAAACAAAAAAAAATGTTTAAAAATGTCTTATTCAAATGTTTTATTTTATTTTAAAACCGTGGAAAATATTTATGAATCCTTTATAATATTATCAATACATTTGTGGAATCTCCTAATTATTTAACGTATTTTTTTTTATTTTTTTTATTTTTCTCCTTAAATAACTACATCATATTTTAATTTTACAGACATATGTATATTTCAAAAATAAATTTATATTTTGTTTCAACTTGTAAAATGTATTGTTGGCCAACGCCACGATGTCTTGATGGTCACGTATACGGCCCGTAACTATACACGTCGTTTATTAGTATCACTAATGTATATATAATAATAATATATACGTTAATCATTATTCATTATACATGTGTGATAACAATGTATTGCAGTTTTATTTGCAACGCGTGAGGCCAGACGAGTGAGATTAAAACAATTAGATTATTATATATTATACAAATCTGAAATCACGTCGTAGATGTCGCTTTGCGTAAATTTTATCATAACCAAATATACCGCGTGGACAACGAAGGGTGTGTGGAACAACTTTACTAGTATTATGTAGTAACACGAAGACAGCAATAAAATAATAATATTATAATATGATATCGGGTTAAAAATGTATACGAGTTTTTTTCTCGTAATCGGAGAAATACCTAGTACCTACTAATACCCGTGGGAACATAGGGACATTTCCCCGTGGGCCAAGCCGTGTCTATACTAGGGAAATTAAATTATTCACTGACACGCAGAACCCATGATTTGTATGTAGTTCAACTGAAGGAAAGTCTAAACATATAGTTATTTTGAAACCGTATGTTTGTTGAACCATGCAAATTTAAATTGTATTTTCAGTTTTCACTAGACCACGACAGTCATGTAACATTGAGTAGGTATGTACTAGAATAATCCATACAATTACTTAAAAATCTCACTATTGATTTATCATTATTTATAAATCCGACAGATTATAGATAACATAATGGCTCCAATTCACAAACGATAAGGCTATAATATACTCTAAACGTGTTTACCCATATTTGTAGTACGTGACAGTCAAGACATTAAAATATGAGCTTTATGAAATATGAAACTCTCAAGCTAGACTTAGTTAACAACAATTTAAACTTAATTTAAGTATAACTTGTAAGTTAGTGTAATGGGCTGAAACACTATAACGGCATTTATCTTTTACTATGATATAAGTGCATATGGTACATAAAACAGATCAAAGACGCATCTTATATTAGTTATATATTATTATAATGAAGTCCACCACATATCTACACATTAATTATTTTTGAATAATTTAGTAAATGTATAATACCTAGTAATAGAGAAAAATAAATGTGTGTGCAATGTATATCGTTTCTTCGCTTGCTCTTTTACTACTCTACCAAGTCATCGGTAAACATTTTATTTTAATACACGTTCAATTGAACTCGGTATAACTAAGAGACTTATAAAAATAAAAATTATTATAATTTTTTATCCCCCCTCACATTTGATATTATCAGTCAGTGATACACAGTATCAGAGATAGACACAATTTTATAGTTACGTACACGCGTAACATTAAGTATTTTTTAAATATGCAAGAATTATTTACTTAACTAAAATATAATGCAAAAGATCAGAAGCATTAGTAAATAGATATGATTCTGAATTTCCAACAAACAAGAATTAGGTCTTAGGTATTCAAAAATTATACATACTTAAAATTTTTAAAAATAAGACAAATGAAAATTAGCAAACTTTTGAAATATATTTTGAAAAACTATAACGTGTGTTTTCCATATTATCTTATATGCTACATAATAAACAGTAATTTTCTTAAAGCCATGTTACTTTTACATTATAAATGTATCTTATCTTCCAATTAAGTATGCTGATTAAAAATACATTTTAAACCATTCTTAAAGTTAAATATTTAGTTAGAAACATTTATGATTAAGACTCGTAAAGTACTTTTTCAATTTCCAATAATTTTATAGCAGCGCTGGATTGAGAATTTTCGGCCAGCCGAGATTATAAATTTCTATCAGCCCTCAAAAAGAATCGACCCATTTGACAAAAAATGTAGTACCTCATTTCTTATTTTATTTACATTACAATCAAAAAAGTCGAAGGATAAATTGATTTTTTTTAAATATTTAATTAGGCATACATTAGTTCATAGTATTGTTTCTCATATTTACAAATTATACAATATAGAGTATTAAGTTAAGTAGTTACTATTATGCAGTTATGCCGGGTCGCATAAAAAATGTATTAATTAAATGGTTCAATAAAATGTAATGGACCAATCATGGATTACTAAATCATGTTTAAGGGATCATTAGCTCAATATTGATTCGTTAAATGTTTGGTGATTGATCGTACAACCCGACAGTAGTTAGTGAACTATAGCAAAGGCAATCATTTTATTGTTCACTTATCTTCATAGATACTATGCACATAATAAATCTTCCAAATAGAAGTATAAAAAAATGAAAAATAGAAGTTTAGAGCCCTAAGTTACGGTTGGTATTATAGGCTGAAAGACCTTCTACGCTCAGAAACGTTTTTCGTATACAATGATCTTATATTACCGATTGAATTCAAATTTAACATATCCATTATAAAGTGACCCAAACGACACTTAATGTGCATCAGAGCGGTACCCGTTTTGTCCAATTTTATATATTCACTTTTACTCGGAAGCTCTAGTTTATATTTTTCTGGAATGAAATGTCCAATACAGTAATATTCAACCACAGATTAAATAGTTTAATAATTTAATATGTGATACAACTGACGCATTTATTGTTATTGACCAACAATTTTGATTTATATATTTATATCATTCTGCATTATTCCACTACCTAGAAATACTAGATTATTTTTGCCTGAAAATAATAACGGCCTATTTTTTTTGGCTAGGTCCAAATTTTACAGTGCCCACCGAGACCCGCGCCTATTTTATAGGAACTAAGTTAGGTAAATTAGTTATTTAATCTTCAACCGCAATGATAGATCTATACGTGATAAATCATTCTGAACAAAACTCAGTTAGCGTAAAAATTATTAAGATTATATTAAAACAGTTTCATAATTATATATTTTGTATCAATGTAGATAAGCGGGTACATTGTAATATTAAAATTATATAAATCAAAATCATGTTCACTGTTATTTTTCTGAGATTCCCAATATGTATCCTTAATTACGAGAAATTCAAAAAAAAACTTTTCTACTTTTTAAAATAAATGTCAACATCACAGAGGTATTACATCAAAGTTCGTGAGTTATTTTATTATTTAATAAAAAAAAAAATACGCGAATAACTCCCTTGAATATAAAAATTAGATTTTATACCTATACAAAAATGTCAGAAATACCGTTATAATATTATATAATACAAAATGTATGGTATTAATATGAACTTATCTTCAGACGACTATAATAATGTTTCATATAAGATATTATATATATTGTATTATAAAATTACATTCGACATCTTGTAACTGTCAAATGAATCAGTCTGAGTATTTTTAATTTTTTGTTCAGAGATTAGAAGTTCTATATTTTCTTTAAAATAGCAGATGAAATAAATAAGTATGTTTTAAAAATTTGAAATTTTTTTTATTTAAGCGTTTTTTCAGTCACGCATCCAATGAAATAAATAAATCGATTAAGTCTACTTATATTATTAGTCCTCGCAATCGGCAAAACTACAAAAAATTGTTTATATGTGTAAAATTATCCACGTATAACATGTGTGTAAATCTAAATTGTATATAAACCTAAATTGTATCATAATCATAATGTTTGTTTATTTTTTTTTTTAAGTAAGGACCATTTCATTTTCAGTCTACCTATTGTATCATGTAGCTTGATAGAGGATAGATTTGAATGATGTTGAAGTTTTTTATGAAATCGTTTATAAGGTTAAGAGAATTAGTTAATTTATTCGATATTTTTTTGTGACTAGGCATTCTTGTTCTTTGCCATTGGTTTCGGGATTATCTTTTTCTGAGAGGAGTTGTTGAATGTAATGGGTGATGTTTGTTTTATATGGTTTAGTAGTTGAAGGTTCTAAGGATGATTCTAATTGTTTTGTTTGTTTTTGAAGTACATTGTTTATGTTTCATGTTTTGAAGTCTTCTAGTTCCTTTTTTGTGTTTTGTATATCGGTCGAGTGGTGTACTGTTGTAGGTTCCTTATTGTGACTCTAAATGCTCTCTCCTGTTTAAGTTGATATGTATGGAATTCGGCATTAATTTCTTGTAAGAATTTTATAATTAGTCTGTATGCATTTGGTATTTGGGTGTATTGGTAGTAGTTAAATACTGTTTACTTTTTACATATAAATTGATCTTCGACGTTAATTATTTCTTTGATCTTGATACATAGTTGGTCGAAGGTATTTATAGACTTAATAAATTCGTACGGTGGAGTTAGATTCTAGTGATTCAGATGGTTCGTCATCCATAGTTTCTGTTTTAGTAGTGTGAGTATTAAAATATAGCATAACGGCATGGAGAATATTTTTTGATGTTTGGTCGCGGGAGATCGGAGTAATGAGGACTTTTGATTTTTTTGTGTACTCCATTTTTCACTAGTACCTAGATAATAGATTTAGTTATTTCGGTCAGAGGATCGTTATTTTTATTTGGCACGCTCCGTATATACGTGTTTTTGGGATAATTAGTGAAGGTACTTTTTGCTTAATATTAAGCATTGCGATAGTGCAATACATTTATCATGATAAACTTTGTACATATATATATTGGCTATGGTTGGGAAGCGGCACTTCTAGGTGTTCCGCCGCCCGAATTATATTTAATTTAAAATGTTACCAATTCCTTAGCCGCAGAGGTTTTATTCTTCGGATTACGATGTAATGTTAATTGTTGTTTTACTGTTGTTAAGACGATGTTTTTGGTTTTTAACTTTAAATAAAACAAATCTTATGGAAGCGGCGTACATACGATGTAGTACGGACGGCTGACATCGCAAAACTATAATATGCATATTTATGTCATTAGATACTTTTTAGTTGTCATTCGTCTCGCAAGATTCATGAAACCTGCGTTCACCGAACTTACTGGCTGGAATCACTAGCGATAACGCATGTTTAAGAGAAGTTTTTTATTGGAATTATTTTTTTATCCATAATTGCTTATGCTGTCAGCCACATGAACATTCATATACCAAATTATTCCGTTTATAAGTGCATCTGCTGTCATATAAATTCACCCAAAACTCGGATTTACGTATGATATAGAAGAATGGGTTATCACTTTACTTAGCAAACACTCAGAGTTAAAGATGGAATATGATTTATTCACCAACATTAAAAAGAAATAAAATCGAATTAATCATTGAAATTTTTCTATACAGGATAATAAAAAAATATTCTAAAATAATGGAAGAAAATAACCAAAACATATTTTGTTTCGTATACAATTACGCAACTTTAACATTATAGTACCTATACATTTAATATTATGCATAAGCTACGAATATCCTATAATGATATTATTAAAAAATGTACGTTACGTCATCAATCGAGAACGGCTGATCCAATTTGGTTCAAATTTTTTTTCAGATGTTTGTAATTTATTGCCAGGAGAAAGTTTTTACGAAAAACCGAATAATTTTTGAAATATTTCATATCACAAAGTAAATTAACATGTTTATTTAATTTAAGATGTATTGTTTTCATTAATAATAAATTGGCCCATATTAGATTATTTTGTACCATTCCTAATTATTCACGGTTTTACTAAGAGTGAGTATGACTAATGATAAAAATAAATAATATTTTATACAATCTTAAAAATAATGAGTTATACAAGTATGCTTATAGTATATAATATTATTGTGATTTAAATGATTTTGCACATAGGTAGAGTAATTTAATATAACCGTAAATTATGTTCACTCGTTTGGACATAAATTCTCACACTTCATGTTTTGGTACTAATTATTTTTTAAATTCACCGGGTAATTTTAATTACTTATAGATATTACTCATGTAACATTTTCAGACGCTTTACATACCTACTTATTTAAACAAAATGTTTTTTTATAATATATCAACTATATCCATTCCATTTATATTTATAATGTTTCTTGAAAAAAAAATTTGTATGAGATTAAAAATTAAAACATAAATTACCTAGTTATTTTCATAACTTGCATTATTCATTATTATTATCATAATAAAATTAAAGATAAATTAAAACTTCAATATTTGACCAAATTCTGCAGCAACCCATGATATGTTAAACACCCTACAGCGGCCACAGCATCATACTACTAGTAATTTTTTATAAGTAATTTTAATTGATTACTCTGCTCGTTATCATTATTATTAAATGGCAAAAATATAATAGATAAATAGTAGATTAGGACTTCAGTAAGTGAACCATTTATGATGGTCAAATATAAAACAATCAAATGAAATATGTATGGACGCACAACTTATTGTTTTCCTCTCACTCCCTTTAATCACTTGGTTTAAGTATTAATGTAACTGCAGATATTTCATTGTAACTTAATTACAATTATCCCGCTCATTTTACGGCAAATATAAATATTTGCGCATTAATAATAATTTACCTGTGATTTTATACCGTAATGCGTATTTAAATATTGAGTATTATTTAAATAGTTGATTTACATTTATTTCCAAAATATTCGTAATATGGAATCGAATATATTTTGGAATTTATATAAGAACTGAGATGTATGCCGTTTTTATTCCGCACCATGGTTACAATATAAAATAAAATAAAAAATAATATGGATATAACATTTTTTTTTCAACTGATTCGGTAGTAACATATTTTTATTTATTTGTTTTGAAACAAAATGGTAGTTCATGTATGGGCGTTATTTTCATAATGTTTTGTGAACTATAAAACACCACCATACGCGTACCTATATTAGGTAGTAGGTACCAAGTGTTCAGTTCAGTGATTCATAAATAATTTTATTGATTACCATGGCAAAATATCGTACTATTAATAGTTATTTTAATAAAAGTATAGTATCTATAGTTTGTACTGTATTTTCTTATTTTTTAGTAAAATTAGTATATAGTGTAAAATAAGCGTATTGTTTTTAGTGACTTTTTACCGATAATAACGTTGGTAAAAACAATACGTTTATACGTTTAATTCAATCAATATAAATGGACAGGCCTAATCCCTGAAATAATTCTGTAAGTTGTAACCTATCTAGAGATGGAATATATACCAATCACCAAGAATACTTTATTATCAATAATATCAAACTAATTTTAGTATTCAGTAATACATAATGTAAGACGGCGCATTGTGTATGCAAAATGACTACACGCTTGATAACATAAACATTATTATATTAATTCAATCGGAGAACAGTTCTTTGAATACTGATATTTATGTGTTTCCCCAGTACTGCTGTTATTATAAATTAATTTAAAATTAGATTTTGAAAATATAATAGCATAATATATTTTATTAGGTTCAAACAGTAATACATTATAAAGCTTTAAAATGTAATAATACAGTAATAGTATACTGATATGTAAATTGTATTTGAATGTTTCACTTAGAAGTTTATATTAAATTAAATAGGATTTAGATGAAATGAACATTTCCCTTTGCCATATTGTTAAAGCAGAAAATCATGATTTTATATATTGTTTATTAAACTATAAAGTCTAATAGAATACCACTCCTGGGAACTATTGTAATTATTTTGAAAACATTTTCCATTTTAAAACAATATATTTGGTTTAAATAAGTTAATTGTGTAAAAATTAATTTAGATAAGTTTTTTAAAAAAAAGTAGGTAACCATTCTGCTGTATAGTAAGTGTTAAATTGTACTCGTCATGAGTAGGTCACTTTATTAGCATGTGTTAAATTGTAACTCATTGCATACAATAAATGGTTTTGAGGAAAAATTTAGAGGTATATTATTATAAGTATATTTTTTGTATATTTATATTGTTGCCAAAGGAATTTGTTTTAAAATATTTAATGCCATACGTTAAATTGATTTTTAGCAAATACATGGCATTATTAAATATATTAATTATATTTATTATAATATATAGGTAAGCAAAATCATTAAATTAAACTAAATGTTTTGAAAATTTAATTGTGTTTTACTTGTATAAAATATAATAATATACGTAAGAGTTTCAAATTTCCTCAAATATTTTTGAATTACAACGAAATAACAAAAATCAATATTCGTCGCTTGAATATTTAAATTTGACAACATTTTAAAATCAAATATCTATCAAAAAAAAAAAAAAAAATATGTGATATTAAGATTTTTAGATTTTCAGGTTTTAGTAAGAACTAATTATAAGATACGAGAAATGTATTAAAAATGTATTACACACAAGTCGTAGCTATAAAACTTTAACATTTTTAACTACCAAATAATTATCAAAATTCCAATATTAAACGATATTAAAAAAAATTGCATTATCATTTTATCATAGTTAAATAATAATTCACAGTCAAATAGGTATCAATGAATAAATAATTATTAGCAATTTTCACCAAAAACTTAAAACACGTTTGTAATTATTTTTTTTAACTATGTTTAGCATAAAAATAACTATTGTAAAACTTAATTGTATTCAATTGACAAAATATTATGAATAGAAGCAAAATTATATTTTATTCTAAGTACGTCAAAAACTGATATTAAGGGGACTGCAGCCGATGAAAAAAAATTAACTTTTAGACCAAAAAGCTAGACAAAACTGAAAGAATTTGGTTTGACAGATTTTAATTTTGAAAACGGATTATGATTGATCAACAAGTTTACTAGGGAATGATTTTGAATATATTTTTTTTTAGCCGTTTAAAAAAATATCGAACAAAAAATGATATTTTGTATTTATATTATTCATTATGACACTAACAATAATTGGAATATTCAAAATCGCCTCGATCATTCCCTAGTAAACTTGTTGATCAATCATAATCCGTTTTTAAAATTAAAATCTGTCAAACCAAATTCTTCCAGTTTTGTCTAGCTTATTGGTCTAAAAGTCACTTTTTTTCATTGACTGGAGCCCCTTCTAGACCCCTTAAGGTTTAATTTATGATACGGAATTTAAATATATTGAAAAACATTATAACAAACAAAATTAATGTTTAGATTGGTCAAATCTACATAAGTTTTGACTTTGACAAAACCGGCTACAGCACCCTTAACATGATTTTTTTCATTGACTGGAGCCCCTTCTAGCCCCCTTAAGGTTTATTTTATGATACGGAATTTAAATATATTGAAAAACATTATAACAAACAAAATTAATGTTTAGATTGGTCAAATCTACATTAGTTTTGACTTTAACAAAACCGGCTACAGCACCCTTAACATGATTTTTTTCTTTTGTATTTAAACCTATATTTTATATTATTTTTATTATTTACTTTTTCTTTCGATGGTTGTTGATTTTATTAAACTTAATAAGATTTCTTATACAATATAAATTTTGTATGTCAACAAAAACACTTAGTTTACTCCATGTCAACATTCAACTAATATAATTTTTGAATGCTGTACTAACATTATTAGAAAATATTTTTTTAATTTACTATCCGTATTGTGCAAATAAATAATATACTTACTAATCACTACATGTAAATAAGAAATGTGTTTATTATAATGTATATATTTATATTCTATTGTTATAGTTCTATATAATATATATAGTATTCTAAATAATCCAATCAATTAAATGTTCTTTTATCATAAAACAGTTATGACGATTCTATGTAAATTATCATTATAAACTAATGCAAATATACAGTAATGTATTCAGTTAATTTGAATTTATACATAAGGCTATTAACTCGTATCGATGGTCGATGTTATCAAAACCACTATCATACACGAATACAATTTTATTTTTATTTGTTTGGTTGTGATAGTTAATCATGTATAACGTCAGAACATCCACTTTATAAAAATATAAATAAATAAAAAACGCAAATCGTAATAGTTTTATGATAGATTTTTTAACAAACAAATTAAAATCGTTCAATGTATAACGGGCATTGGTTTTTAAAACGATATCACTATTATTATTTTTATAAAAATAGATAATAGGATTTCCAAATTAATTTTTAAAAAAGCACTCACCAAATAGCCATAATGTAGTAGGGGGTCCAACACACAACAAACACTATGACAATAATGATTGTCATCTTTAATGTTCTACTTTTGGCACGCCCTAAAAATCCCAGACGACGCACATTATCTGTACCTACAAAAAATAATGATATTAAAAAATATGAATACCTAAGTATGTTATCATTGATTAAATAAATATAAATTATACAGCAATTGATCGAATTCAACTGAATAATGTTTCTTTTTTCCCATTTGAACTACCACATCCCGCCAGATAATATACCTAATATTTTCACGTAGAAATTAAATTTTCAGAATAAAATATACTATGGCTAAAATGTGTTTTGTTGGTTCTTTTGTATCTAGTTTCTTAATTTGGCAAACTTTTATTTTATTATCCCAAACTACAAAACTTCAATATTCAAATATATGTTAACCATTTCCGATACGATGTATAGACATACCACGTTGTGTATGTTCATCTAAGTTATAATATATAATAAAACTAATGAAAGTAACTTAAGAATATGTAATTTATTGTATTCTGTTGTTAAACAAATTACTTTTTTTCTTACTTGGTTATTAAGGATACAAACTAAAACTTGCATTTAAGTTCCCGTTTTTGCGTAATCTATACTGTTAAATTTAGTACCTATACCCTAACGAGTTTATAAAGAATCTTTCATGTTTTCAGAGAAATAACCCCTATAATATATTTATTTTAAACAAATTTACATCAGACTATTTATACTTTGCTATGGTATAACATGTATATTTATAAATTGAAAATGTAATATTTAAAGCTTACTAAAATATAAATGTTCAGGAATCGAATAATTAATATTAGAATAATACAATAGGCAAAAGTCAGGTTAAACAAGTACAACAAACATTGTTGTGTTTTTTTCTTTTATTCTAAAAATGTAACATGCCCCTCGATAATAGGTACCTTCCTGCATTAAACGCACTTAACTTATGCTCTCGGACTAACTAGCAAACTGAATTTAATAAAAAATGTCTTCAAAAATTAATTAATGGTACTAATGACTCTTCTGAACTCCTATCCTAGATACATTTTAAGGTCCCTTTCTTCTACTCACGGTGTTCATATATTTTTAATATGCCTAGATCTACCACCAACAATGCACCCTATCAGCCTGGCAAGTGAATGAAGCAAATTTCCAATGAGGAGTAAGGTCATATTCCTTAGTTTTTGCTAACCATTGCATATCTTGGTTAATACTTAATATACATGTTTAACCATTTCTGTATTTATGAAATTGTGAATTATAAATCTAATTCGGTCCCCAGCTTATATTGTGATAATATATAAATAAGATGTTTAATTCTTTGATTATACTAAAAAATTTAATGTTTCACTGACGCATAGGAAGCTAAAAACATATTTTGAGGAAAACATAATTATAAACATTAAAAATTGTGAACAGATTACTAAGGTTGAATGCCTGAATGGGTCACTGAGATACATCTCTTTAATTTGAAGAAAATCGAAGGAATAAGGAATTCAACGATTCTGAAAACGGTCAATATTTGTTAAAATTCGATTATTGAAATTATTTTGGAACTACGAAGGTTTTCAAAAAAACGTTTCCATTTTAGATCCCCACATGTGTTCAAGTTTTAATATAGAAAATATAATATAAAGAGGTGAGTGGCATAAAATTAAAATTTCCCACAGACCTAAGAAAGTGTTTTATACAAATTAATACCCATTTTTTACCCACCTATGTTGTAAAATCAGTAGCTCCAATGCTTAAAATCAGAGTCCTATAACTAATTCTACAACTTACCTTGACCGCAAATCGATTCCCTGGACCTTCTATATATTTCAATGATGATGGAAGCGTAGCAGAATAGTATAACGATTAGAGGCAACCAGTACATCATGAACATGCCGAAATATAAGTAAGCCAGCTCGTGCAATTTGGACGAAAAAGCGTTATAAGTGACGCACTGTTCGTACCATGTGGCATTAGGGTGTCGTTCCACGTGAAATATGTAAGTCTACGGTGTAAATAAAGCAAACATTTTTTATCTTGTTAATGAGTTAAATGTTCAGTTTGTTCATAGTTCTATGGGTGATCTTTATAATTAATGTTGACAAATATTTTTCCAGTGATAGTATTATGTCATTTTAACTCATATATAAAATAAAATCTACAACATTCGCAACCCTTAGTCCAATTATCAAAGAATATAATTTAAATATTTTTAAATATTTACATTTTAAATAGTCTTCAGTAATAATCATTAAATAAAGATTTCGTTTGAAAATATTTAAATAATAAAACAATTAACTGTAATATATGGCATATTATTTACAAATGCATGGAAATTGAAAATATACCTACTGTAATTATATAAACAAACGTGGGTGCTAACGATAACCTAACTAAACAAGAGTTACCTGTGGTAAGCTACAAATTACTGATGCAATCCATGCCACTGCAATCATTAACTTTCCCCTGCGATCCATCTGATATAAACGCATTGGCTGCAAAACAGCCAAGTATCTAAAAATTATATTAAAAATACAATATGGATTAGAAAATTAAACATGAATTATGATTTTTAATGACACAAAAAATATTACATTATTTAAAGCATTTATTAAATTTTTTTATGCGTGATTGCTTTAATTTGAATGATCGTTTCACATTGTAATGCTTTTTTATTTTTCTCATCAGTTCTCAGTCAGTATGCAATGATAATATTGGATGGGTAGTTATAACATTCGTTTAAATTTATGATTAACGCCGTTAATAAATATAGTGTTCTTTTACATTTGTTTTAAATGCAATATTGTTAGACAATCTCATTTTGTTTGATCTCATAATATTTTTAATTGATAGAGCGATTCAAGAGGAAGGTTTAGATTCACAATTGGACCCGGTAGGTTCAACCCGAGGAGGTGCTCAAACAGAAATTTTGAGATTTACGACGGACATTTTCATTTATAAATGGTTGCAATTGGTTATAGGAGGAATGATTAGTAGAAATAAGTATTTAGCAATGCACATTGCCTACCAAGATGTCTGAGTTGCACTTACTGCAACGAGTTACACCCAAAAGGAGTTGAACAATCACAATTTTTTTAAGAGTTGTCATTTTTTACGGACAACAAAGTGCGCGGGGTTATCTAATCTATCTACATATTTAAAAATAGCTGATTCCGTGCACTTCATTGCCCATTAAAAATGCAAACTCTATATGAATAATATGTTTTACATATTACCATGGCAACCATTTATATACAAAAAATTCCATCGGAAATCTCAAAATAATATATAAATGGTTGCCATGGTAATATAGACACACAGACATTTATATATATATATATATATATATAGATAAAATTAAATATATATAATATATATATTTGATTCAATTTTAATAATTAATTTACTCATTATTATAAAAAAATATAATATTTTGAGGATTTAGGCAGATTATAAAAATATATTATACTCTTAAGTTGGCGAGTTAACTCCTGAATGTTGTTAACCACAACGTATTAAATGTATAGCCTACTTATAAACCTTAAATTATAATAGGACATAAACGAAAAAATATGTATTCTATAATGTTCATAATAAACCTATAAAATATAATCTTAAGACTAATAGTATGCAATATTTCAGATGCCACTTAAATGACATTTAAAGATATGTGTTACGTGTCTAATTTCTCTGATCAATAAACTCCATTATTAATACTTCAATTGAAGATCTTAAACTACCTTGGCAAATAAGCTCATAATTTATATTTTATACTTATAGGTACTCAGAGTGCCGCAATTAATAAAAACTAAAAAGTCATAATTTGTAATTATTGATTGATCGTCATATTTCAAAACAAATTACATAATTTAATAAAATAGTTTTTTTTAGTATTTTATCTGTTACCGGCTTATGAACTCATGTCCTGGTGTTCCGAAAAAGTTTGTCGGGACTAGGTGTTGTTACCGGATTAGGCCATTAACATAATAATGTTCCGAAATTTAACTTTTTATTTGAGTAAAATGGGTTTAAATATATTTACTTATTTTGTTTTGATAAATGTTTATAAATTATTTGGCACATCGCATATAGGTGCGTCGAATTATTTACACGGTCGTGATGGTCATGGGTGCATGGCTCCATCCATCTAAGATTTTCCCGGAAATTATGACATTTACGATATCCATTATTGATGATAATAATAATATATAGGTACAGAGTGGTTCCTAAAGATAAAAACGTTTTATATTTGAATATCAGTTTTTAACTTCAATTTCTCCTCGAGAAAAGCAATTATTATTTAGTCAATAATACAACTTTAAT
Organism: Metopolophium dirhodum; assembly: GCF_019925205.1. Classification (NCBI taxonomy): domain Eukaryota; kingdom Metazoa; phylum Arthropoda; class Insecta; order Hemiptera; family Aphididae; genus Metopolophium; species Metopolophium dirhodum. The sequence continues at coordinate 33,176,732 of NC_083567.1, read as the reverse complement.
AAAAAAAAATCACTCGTTTCTGAAGAACGCCCACTGCACTCAAAAATATATGGTGATTAGAGAAGAAAAAGCTTAACAATTTTTACCTATGTTACTATATTAAGTACAAAAATTTGCTATCAAAATTAATTTTTGTTGAAAGTAAAAGTGTGTTTTCTTATTTTATAATTTTAATATTGAATATTATAATATATTTTATAATGAAACCAACCCATAAAAAATGGTAATAAAATAAGTTTATGATTGGGTCAAGGTGAAATTTAACCTTAAATTAACATTATATTAGAAATTTAAATTAGAAAAGTATACTGATAATTGATAACTAATATTAAGTTAGAAGCAAACAAGATAGTTTGGTTTATTCAAAAATTAACTTCACTAAGATCTAAAATATAATTTAGATAGAAACAAAAAAAAATACTTCTTTATAATACGACTAGATATTATTCAGATCTATACATAGGTAATATTATATTAAAATATATTATACATATATTTCTTATAAGTAAATTGTATAATATGTAACTATAAACAGCTAGTGACTGTAAAACAAAAAAAACCATGCTGAAGTGTTAATTATTAGTTTATAAAATGTTGTTAGATTGCTTTTAAAAAAAAATACTACAAAATAAATGTTCGTTTATTGTACTTATTATTATTTTTATCATATAATTTATGACACCAAACGTACAAAAATAATTTAAATTTCTGCTAAAAACAGTGCTTGAAAAATTAAATCAGGAAAGACATCATTATAGATTCCGGTTTCTTTTTAAATTTCAAAAATAAGATGATTGATTACTGTTATTGATGATCAACGCATATCACAATAATTATAATGGCGTTAATAATAACATACATTTTGTAAATATTTCGAAAATTAAAATGGAATATCCAAAATTATCATTTTTCATCAACCTAACCAATAGAATTATAATAAAAATATTTCCACTCTCACAAACAACGAATTTAGTTTTTATTATTTCATTAATTTATATCTGTCAATAATAAATAAATGAGTAACTGAAAAATTTGAGTAGGCCAGTTTACATAATTTAGATTAATCATAATTATGCTATAAGTAAGTATTACCCATAATATGAGATTTAAAAAAGGTTTATAATAAGTATAAAGATGCATATCTCTATACCTTACTACAATTTCAAAAAATAGCTTTGAAGTGCTGACTTGAGGCTGGGCTTAATCCCTCTAACCACACAGTCTACGTATGCCGATGCATATAAAATTATTTGTCAACAACTAAACAATAGTTATTATAAAAAAAATAAAAGTTTAATTATTTTCATTTTTTTACAAAAACACGACGTAATGTACCTACTTTGCAGTTCGCTTTATGATTTTGCGAACTGTGTACATAGTCTAAATAAAATGTATAGTTCAAAAACTAAAAACATGGAGCATAATATATAATGCAATATTTTACAGTGAATATAATGTCTAACTACAACAAAGTATAAAAGTTTTGAAACTAAAAAAAAGCTACACACCTATCAACGCTGATACAAATCAATATGAAACTGGAAAGATACAATCCAAATATTCGGAAAAATGACATGATGCGGCATAGTGGATCACCGAGCACCCATTGTACAGTCCATGCCCACGTTATCTCCAACGGCATCATCAAAAACGTTACCTATAATATAAAAATGATATACAGACAAATCAATTTAAATTACATTTTTTTAAACACATTATACATTGCGATGACGAATAGTATTTAAAACTAGTACCTGCCTAGGTATACAGAATAGTATTATTTTTGTTTCAAAACGCGTTAAATTAATTTCGATAATTTTAAGTACATTTATAACTTCCTTATATGTATAATATGAATACATGAATAATACAAAAATGCTATACAAATATATATTTAAGTAATTCTCAAAAAACAAAACCAATATTTTACACCTGTGGTTATTTCGGTATAATATTAGATATTAATTGTAAAGGGATCGGTGGCAGACAGTTTTTAAGGAGTTCCAAATAGGCAATTTTCAAATTGCATGCATGCGGGTCTTGTAAATGTGTGCGTTTTAAGTGATCATTATAAGTATGTGTGAGACTGTGTGTAAAAGAAATAGCGGATCGTTCCCGCACGCGCATGTACAAGTTACCGCATCAGCGTTGCGCGTGGACAGTAAACATTTTATGCTCGATCGTATAGCAATTTTGTTCCATCTTACCTAATGCGATAATATTTCAAAAAACTGATATGAATTCGTTATAATGTCTACTTGAGATCGGTCAATCCACATTTTAAGATTTCTGATTTAAATTTCGAAGTTTAAAAATATTTTAATTAAGTACATAGTTGTGGGGGGAGGGGTGAAATTTGGAAAAGTGGACCGACAAGTGGATCTCAAGTAGACGTAATAACGAATCTAAATCAGTTTTTAAAACTATATTATCGCATTACTAGATCGATCAGTATGATGGAAGAAATATTGGTATGTTTTGACTAATAAGTAATTGTCCGCCACCGATCCCCTTAATAGGTAAATTAACTTCTGAGCAATGCGGGGGTTGAGTAGATTTGACTTGTAATAAAAAAAAATGCATCATATATAATAGAAAACCGCGGATAACCGATAAATTGCAAGTAAGTTGACTCTTACCAACAGATCAGCGATGGCCAGGTGCATGAGCATCGCGTGTATTCTTGTGCCAGCCTTGCGCCTGCGTTTCAGGATGATGGTCAGCACCGTGATGTTGCCTATGGCTGAGACTACCATTAGTATGCTGTAAGTGACTATGGCGACCACGTGGCCCTCGTTGAATTTCATGTCATACGGCAGATTTGACTCGTCGAACATGGACGCGTTCGTGACGTTGTCCATGCCGGGCCAGACAGGTGGCGGACCGACGTGCACGCCTTTGGTGACCGAGTGCAACACGGTGTTGGCGTCAGAATCCATCACTTCCATGACAGCGTCGGTGGCGGTGGTGGCGACAGCGGTGACAGCGATTTGAGTGGCGACAGCAGCGGCGGCGGCGGCGGCGGTAAAATCAGTGGTATAAATATTGCTTCCAAGTGAAGGGATCGCGTATTCTCGTCAAAACTGATTCTACACTGGCGACACAAACAGACGACACGCACACATACGTGCGTGCTCGCGTATACGCACACTAACAGTCCTCAACTACTATCGTCATCAAATGTTCCGCAAATTAGTTCACCACGTCCAATTCATTATCTGTAAAATATAGATTACGATTTCTTGTTAATTATACTTGAATACAAATATATATACACGCGTGTTCTAATAATAATATAATATATTCCGAAATATCCTTCGTTAACGATTATGACATTTATTAAGCTTAGCTTAAAAAAATTATACATGTAACCACCGGTCACATTATCACAAAAACAAACGCATTTTTGATACCAATTTAAATGTTTTCTAAGTACCTATGGTTTAATCAGTAAGACATAAAATATGATATTATGCCACATAAATTAAATGCTATAAAATATTGGTTATTAATAAAATTCTGAATTACAAATATCAATGTAATATTAATAATCATAAAAAATTAAAATATCTATGAACATTTAGTGATCGTAACGACATAACGTTTCATTTAATACCAAATTCTAATCAATTGTTTAGTAATATGCACAATATTGATGAATGAACTACAAATATTTGTTAAAGAATAAACTAATATACATTATTTTTAAATTAATAATATATGCAATCAAAAATCGTCCAATATTATATTAATGATTTTAACCCAATAAAAAAAACATTGTTTTTAGATTCTGAGCGAAGCAATGAATGTATTAATTTTACTGTGTTTGTTTATTTTTTAGTATACCCATAAATAGTAGAAAAATGCTTCGATCTTCAACTTCATGTGTGATTTCTGGAAGAAAATTTAATCCACTTAATACTTTTATGAGGTCAATATTGAAAACTACCAGTATTTTTCAAAATGGTCATTAAAAATAAATAAAAAATTAAGGAAAACCTGAATTTTAACGCAAAACCATTTTTTGACCGATTTTGTTTCTTAGGTGTAATTCTCGGGTGGCACTACTGAGTGCCCTTATCTGTTAGTCTCGCTATGTAAATATCTTAAATTAAAATTACTTATTGTACAGATGCTGTATAGATTGTAATTAAATATATTTTTTTTTAAAAAAAAGAAGAAGGTGTAATTCAGAAAAGAATAACTGTAAATACTTGAAATTTTTACCAAATTTTTTTTTCCTGTAGGTACGTGATAACATTTTTAAATATTTTAACACGTTTTTAACATTATAATATAGACATTTTACAACTTCAATTTTTTTTCCTTAGATGTCAAATAGTAAATTCAAAATATTTTTTTATAAACGCCTGAAATTTAAAATTTGTTGAAAAACGACATTCACGCATAAAATATCGATTTCTCATCAAACGATTTTCCTATTTTGTTGCAATTCAAAATCTTACAACCGTAAATCATTGACATTCTTACCAAACGTTTATATTATAATTTAATACTCATGGTATGGTTTAAAATATATATTTGGCTCTTTTTCAGCTATGCAAAGACATTTGACATTTAAAATATATTTCCATAAATATTATTAAAAAAAAAAATTCACTTGAATAAAAAATTTAAAAACATAATAAGTCTTTATAAGTTTTAATTATATAGCCATTTAAAATTATTAAAGGTACATTTTTACGACTTTTTAGTTTTTTATATAAGAATTTGAAATTGAAATAATCAAAAAAATATCACGAAAATTTAAAAACTATTTTGTTACTAAAATTTATAAAATGTTAAATTTTTATAGCTAAGGCTTCACGATTTAATAGAAGGTTCATTATAAGTGGTTCATACTGTAACCAAAAAATATAAAACTTTATTTTTTTTATACCTAGTCGTGTAATGTTCAAATTTTAACGAAATTCGATATTTAAACGAAGAATAACGATTCTTGTTTTTGTTGTAATTTAAAAATATTTTTTATAGAGATTTGAAACATTTACGTATATTATTATATATTGTTTATATAGGTACTCAATGATAATTTTGAAACATTGGATCCATTTTATGATATTGGCCATTTATAGTATTCCTATAAATACCTAGTAAAATAAATTACAATAATATTTAATAGCAATATATTATTTGATAATAGATTGACTCCGCTCAGAATCGTTTGTCAAATGCAATGATTTATCATTGAATTAAAATATAACATAATATCCATTACAGTAACCCACTTAATAACGAGATACATTCGACTCTTACTGTACAGCGGGGATCACCCCTTTTTTCACAATTTAAAATTTAAATCTTTTCACTACATTTGAAGACAGAGTTATAAAGCCATTAATCTACTGTTTGGACATTTTCCTATCGCATGAACTTCGTTATATATTGTAATCATTTATCAAAAAACTAATTTTCTTTATAATCTCAATTTCGCTATACAGTATTGCTATAATTATGACCTATTGAGTTTTCCGTCAATATGAACACAAAAAAAATGTCTGCAATGTTTTTACTTTCAAGCAAAATAGAAATTTATCAACTTCAATTTTTACAAAAAAATCTATATATATTATAAATTCTCGTATTATATTGCTAATCTAACAGCGCCGTTTTACATTTCTTGTAAAATTAATGACCCACCGTCTCGTCTGTTAATGGAAATACGATAAATCATCACGAAAACACATTTTGATTCATTTCCAATTGCATTTCATTCTTTTAATTTCTCAGTTCCATCCGTCTTTATTTGTAACATTCGCTCCAATCCATCACAACTTACAAAGATCAAATACTGAAGCAGCAATTTTTAAGTGATTGTGTTATCGCAAACGTATGGCATTTTTTGTTTTATTCTATGGGCATAGAACGTATGATTAAAATGTTGGCAGGTTTTATATTATTATATTATTGTTTTCAATAATATCAGAAATGTTTATGTTACAATATATTTAAGTTGTTTTAATATCAGTCCCTACTTAAGGTATTAAATAGACCACATTTTACAATCATACATTATAAGTCAGTAATAAGAAAAAGAAAATTCTTAACTTCCGCAATCACTGGCCAAATCACACAATTAGAGCCCAGACTATATCTTCGCCATCATAAAATTTATCGTTGCTGCCAATTTACTTAATAAACTTTAATATTATCTCATAACTGTTTATTAAGTCGTTTATAGTTTTTCATCCGTGTATTTGTTGACCGTTCATCCATTTTTGTGTAATTCATGTAATATTGTAATATAAATAATAATAATAATATTAAATACATCTGTCCCAATGACCAATACTGGTTATTTAAAAACAATTGTCAGTGATACCACTTAGATCATACAAGATTCGTGGTTTTCAATGTACCTAGGTATATATATATATATATATATATATATAAATAATTTATTATAGTAGTAAGATTAAAAATAAATACAAACTATTCATAGTCATATTAAAACCATTGAACAACAAATGATAAAGTATTGTAATATCCACCACCTTCCTTATGATTTCGCACTTTTCATTATTTTTTCTATGTTTTGTAATAATTATAGTTTAAGAAAATCGAAATCATGATTTGTGCTGAGTTTAATAATTATTATTATTATTCGTATTTGTTTTCGTATAATTGTAGTCCCATAACAATCTCTCAATCCAATACTCAAATAAGTAACGGAAACTTATGTCCGAGGCCTTAATATACCTAAATGTCTAAAAATAATACTAAGTACATGTCAGCAACAATATTAATTGAAACATTAAAACAATAATCAAACAAGAAAAAATGGCAAATAAATTCGTATTATTATTGATCTTAGCGACAACGTAATGAGCATATTATCTATATTCTATATAGCATAAAGGCTATAACCACGACGACAAATACACGAGTGTTCAGAAATTATTTTTAATATTTAAATGATAAAGTAAATAAAGCTTATAATATGATGCATGAACTATCTGTATAGATGTTGACAGTATGTATAACGTTATTTTATTCGGTACAATATAATTAAAATAAGTAATACACTCAGTTCTTTGTCGACCATCGTATTGTACATTGATACACACATATCACACTTATTACCGTTATCGTAAGTCACGGTGTCATGTGATATTTCAGACGAAATAATAATGCTATACTATTATAACATTAATATTATTAACGTTACATTTAAAATAGTATAATGTCTCGCAATAACATAACAAAACGAAATTTATCTACTTATTCGTCAACTTCGTCGTCTCCTAAACATGGCACAAATAAATTAAATTGTTTGTTTCTCCAATGCATATCCAATGCTTCTTTCTCCGAGGACAAAGGTAGTCTCTTTAGCGGAAAAATTCAGACCTCATCCCGTTACGGTACAGTGTACACTGTGAAATTCAATGTGTGGCCACAATCCACAAACAACACGAACATTTTGTCATTGAAAACAACGATCCTGTTAAAAATGTAATAAATAATAATAAACATACTTACAGAAATAATACAATTTAAAGAGTAAATTTGCACATGACTTAAGACTTAAGTTGTCTAAAAATGAGCGTTTTACATTAAATATAATATATACTATATATTTATATAATTATTAGGTGATATTTAGGTAAAAAGCAGACGTATTTTCTGTTTATTATACAAAATCTATACAAAATACCTAACAATATCATTGATGATCTCCTTGTGTGTATACATGAATATAAAGTATGATAAATATACAATATGACATATTGTGTATGTCCCAAAATTAAAAATTAAATTATCATTAATGAACCCGATTTACATACATTTATGGAACTGTTTGTACGCCAATTTCTTCTTGAAAATAAAAATAATACATACCAATTGCTTACATCAAGGATAACATAATTCAACAGAAGATTTGACTTAATACGCACCAAATTGTAAGTCTGTCGTTAATTTAATAACCACTTGTCATATCCAGCCTTTGTGGCGTCATTTTATTTATTGAAAACAAACCGGCATGTATATAAAAAGTAATCCTAAATTATTTCAATACAACATATTAACTAATAATATTAATTTTGTTATGAGCATTATTCATAGGTTATACAGAATGTAACAGAAAGACCTGGCAGATGAAATAACTTTTGTTCTAATCAATATTTTTCAATTTTTTTTATACCTATATAATTTATAGTCAATTGCGCTACAAGTATAATATAAAAAAACTATTTTTATATGTTAATACTGAAAAAAAATATTAAATAAAAAAATATTAAAAAAAATACTGAAAAAATTCAAAATAGCCAATATTTTGTGAATCTGGTTATAAGAACGATTTTAATGGTAAAAACATTTATCTAAGTCAAATAGTTAATTTTTTTAAATATTAATATTTTTTTGAGTCAATTATTTTTTGAACGTAATAACTTTTTTCAAAATATTTTTTTTGGAAATTTCTCGACATGCCTGAGTATATTTCTTAAATGATTTATTATTGATATAATTTTCACAATTTAGTCCGCTGTCATTTTACACGTATTTAATAAGGAAGAAACTAAAATATGTTCAATGAGACATATAAGTCACGATATTAGATTCTGAGTGAAACGATGAATGTATTGATTTTACAATGATGTGTGTTTTTTTTTTTATTTTTTTTTTTTTTATTTTTTTTTTATTTTTTTTTTATTTTTTTATTTTTGTGTCTGTGTACACGATAAGTAGTCGAAATAATGCTTCGATTTTCGACTTCAGTATCTTGTTCGATGGGAAAGTGAATATCGTTGGTGCATTGGGGAGGTCAAAATTTTAATTTCCCAGTAGTTTTCAAAAGCGATGTGAAAAACAAAAGAAAAATTAAGGAAAAACGGGAATTTTTACGCAAAATCGATTTTTAACAAAATCGATTTTGGTTATTGGTGTAACTCTAAAACAAATGACCGTAGATGCATGAAATTTTCACTGGTTGTTTATATTAGCATTTTCTATACACCATAAAATTTTCCAAATATTTTGACTCTTTTTGAGCTGTTTACAGCCATTGTCAGTTTTCAATTTTTTTAGTTTTTTTTTCTATAAATATCAATAAAATTTTATCTATTGAGTAAAAAAGCTTGAAAATTTAATAGAAGGCTCCTAGTTTATTGTTTCAAAGGCAGATGAAAAAAATTAAAAATCCTTAGTCACAGTTTTTAATTATAAGCATTTAAAGTTCAAATTTTGACAAAATACGGAAAAATCACGAAAAATAGCAAATTATTTTGATGAGAATTCATAAAAATTTTTCTTTTTAAATCTAAGATTTGAAAATGTAATATAAGATTACTCATAAGTTTGTCTACCTTTATCAAAAAAAAAATGTCTAGAAGAAACTTAAATTAAATTTTTATGAGCGTCTGAAATTTATATTTTTACAACATTTGATATTTACTCGATTACTCATGTAACGATTTTTTTATTTTATTGTAATTTATTAAAAAACGAATGACTGTAGATACTTGAAAATTTCACTGAATGTTTATATTAGCATTTTCTATACACCATACAATTTTGAAAATATTTTGACTCTATTTGAGCTGTTTACGGACATTGTCAGTTTTCAATTTTTTTAGTTTTTTTTTCTATAAATATCAATAAATTTTTATTTGTTGGGTAAAAAAGCGTGAAAATTTAATATTAGACTCCTGATATATCGTTTTAATAGCAGTTGAAAAATATTAAAAATACATTTGCACAATTTTTTTTTATAAGCATTTAAAGTTCAAATTTTGACAACATTTATCAAATTTATAATTTATTAATTATTTTGTGGTTAAAAATTTATAAAATGTTTAACTTTTATGGCTAAGGATTGAAAATTTAAAACAAGGCTCCACGTTAATAGGTTATATATAAATTACTTTATTCACAATAATATCATCAAATATACTTGGTAATATCATAGGGTGACTGACCGTTTTCGCTCAGAATCGTTTTTCTTATACAATGATATTATATCATTGAATTCAAATTTAACACCATCCATTACAGTGACCCACTTGTAACCTACCGTACAGCAGAGCGACATCCACTTATCCACCTTTTTTTCTTTTGATTTTATTGGAAGTTAATTTATAGCACACCGATAGATAACGCTGCATAGGGCATACATAATTTTATGTAAGACATTTTTTTTCCAAATAATATTTACTTTTTTTCTAAAAATAACTACCGCATGAAAACCCACTGGTAATCACTTTACGCCGATGTTGGTATTATCGTAATCATTTAATGAACATAGATAATATAAGAACGGATTAGACCACGATTAAACATATACAGGTTATTCAACGACCCTTTGCACATACACAACAAAAGTGGTGCGCGAAAATGTTGGTTTCTAACAGCTGATCAACGATGTGAGAATAACTACTAGCGCTCCAATACATAATATTGTATATCTATATTGATATATTTTGTAGTACCAAGAAAAATCACTAGAATACAAAAGCGCTAACTGTTATTCTTGCTATGAGAAGATCGTTAATTTTAAGCGCACCAAAAAATAAGTTTCGTCGAGTACCTGTATATCTTTAATCGTGGATAGGACATAAGAACTCATCACTAGAAAATTTAGTAATACGTTTTTAATATTATATGGGGCCAATATTGATATGATAATTGATAAATGATAATAAATAACATTAATGATTAATTAGTAAAAATTAACGATCTATATTATTCTATGTTCTAATTACAATTAATTATGTACGCAAAGTTTAAAATAATTTGAGTATTCCACTTTCCATTTTCAGACACAACAATCAAAATACAAATTTGAAATTGACAAATATTGTAAACAGTTTTTGGACAAAAAGCCCCATATTGTCTTTCTCTCTTTACGTTCTACTTCCCAAAAAAAGCACATGGCCTCATATGAAACTGGTATAGGCATGTCCTATCCATTCTTATATTATCTATGCTAATGAACCAATGCGTATCGTTGAAACATGATAATATGTTATATAATATATACCTAATATCGACGATTTGTAGCTCAAGGTTTAATTGTATTAAATAAATCTGGTCAAAAAAAAACTTTTGACGTATCCCCAGTACCAAAAAAATAGTTTACAACTATGAAGGGGCAAACAATTATACTCTATGCCTTCATATTTTGGGCTAGGTAACTTGGGAGCACACTGGATAGAATATTCTAATACTAAGGGTAGATGTGAAGTGTGTAGTAAAAAAAAAAAATTGAATCCAAACCATTCATGTTCTACATGTAAAGTTTTTTTTATGTCAAAATGAAAAAAAAACATGTTTTAATGAATACCATGCAAAATATTAGTTATAAGTACATTCTTTTATTGTAAAAAAAAGTTGTTGGTATGAAATAAAACATTATTATTATGCATTATGTGTTAAATTTTTTCTTCCAACCAACTAGGTACAATGGTACATATTATGGATTTCTTTTATATAATATAAAGTACAAAATAATAAAAGTAATCTTTTATCATTGATGTATACTTATTACTTATATACCAAAATATTTTACATAGTGTGATAAATGTACAATTTACAAGTACATTAAAAAAATTTACCATTAATTCAACTTTTGATTTGTAATTTTTAAATTTAAATGAAATATGATAACAATCAATTAAAATATTTATAGTATAATTTGGTATGGTCATTATTTTTAAATAAATGTAAAAAAGAAAAAAATAACAATTTCATTGCAACTTCCATTGAAAATAAACAAATTAATTTGTTAATGCGGAACAGACCAATGGGACTTTTTTGTCCTGGTCCTTTAAAAACTATAAATTTTCAAAAAAACTTTTTACTTTTGGTTTTGAAATTCATCAAAAATTTACAAAATTACTATTGTGCAAAAAAAATTACGGTTTCATTTTTATCTCGGTGCTTGGTCAAGAAAGGGTTAGTATTGTAAGTCATTAATATTAAAATTATTCACATATTAATATTTTTTTTTATAAATGTATTATATTTAATCTAAAAATTAAATTTTTAAACATATATAATATGATTTTTGTTTTCCTGTTTTAATTTTATGGTTAAATGAAAAAACACAATAGCCCTTGTTATATTATATAGGTATGTTTTTAGTTTTGAAGTAATTACTTTTAATATAAAAATAGTGCTCCGAGCATTCCACATCGTCGGTATAATACTCTAAAAGAGATTTTTATTAATTATATATACAATTGGTAACAGCTTATAGTTCTGGGAAGTTTAATAAATTCTTAATAAGCTTAACTCCACAGTCCACTTAGAAACTGTTTTAAAATGCAATAATATGAACGCGTTCAAATTTAAAATACAACTAATAATACATCAATCTATTCTGCAATTTGATGAACGCAGTATAATTTATTAGTATACCTACCTAATATAACGTATATATTAATTACTGTACGTACTCGATTTTTACACTTTGGCTGTAGGTAATATTACAGCCAATTATAACTGTTTTTGCAAATTAATATATTTTATTTAAAAAAATACATAAATTAGGTATTTATTATACATATAATACATGTTTATGATTTATTTTTTTTTATAAATAAATAAAAATTAGTTTTTATTAAATATGAATCCATTCGTAAGACTCTGAAAGTTTTCCGTGTATATACTTGTAAAATTAACATCAAATGTTCTTATTCTGTTGCAAGAGTACAGTTTTTAAAAGAAAATATTATTTTATATAACGTTACATATAAAACAAATTATACGAAATATAACTTTTACGGCATCCGTCGCAATTGGCTTCCATAATTTTGTTTTTATAAATTAACGAAATACTTTCAACTTAATATTTTTTTTATATAATATTTTGAATAAGTTTAAATAACATGGTGGAATTTATAATTATAAAAGTCAACAATATAAATCGGCTGTTTTGTATGTAACAAACTATTACATAGTTGTACATTTTGTTTACTCTATTTATAGTTACCAACATGGTCTGTTTTGAAATTTTAACTAAAAAACTAAATTATAACAATAGTGAAGTATACAAACTTTATATTTTATAATTTAAAAGTTTTTTGAATAGTCCCTATAGGTTATATTAATCCCTTGTAAAATAAAGGTAAGTAAATTAAATTAATATAAATTCTAAACACAAGTTTCTCCAACTAAAAATTACATACGTACCTAAATATGTCATATATTTTTTTTTCAAAAAATAGTAATAAGTACCCAAAATTATTTAAAGTAACAAAACATGTATTGTTGTCAAAAATGTTTTCAATTTTACCCATATATATAATAATATAATATGCCATATTATAACTGTATATTATTTGAAAAATATAAAAACATATAGGTAGGTATCTAAGGTGATAATGATGGCCTATGATATGAATAATGTTATCGACATCGATATTGCCGAAAACATTTGATACCGCTATGTCGTTTATAATATTATTCAATTCATCAGGTATTATAATATTAAAGTTGGATCACAGGTTTCACTAATTAAAACGTTTATTCGATGAACCCAAAATGTTGTTTTGGGAATGAATTTAATTTTAACTATCTTTCATTGATATTTGATACTATTTAAATTAATTCAGAATCCATACCAAAAACTAAATATTATGATACTGATAAAAATGAAATAAATGACATCGAAAATAGATTCAGTTTTTACAAAAGCATGCAAAACTACGAAGTATTTAATAAAATTTCATAGATATTTATCTCAAAATAAGGGCTAAACCTTTATGTCTATTTCATTTAAATTCACTTTTAGACAATTTAATTAAAAATAATCTGAGATATCTGTTAATTGCACTCACGAATAACATAGAATTTTTCCTTAAATTTTTTCAGTACCTAAATGACTGAATTTTGTCAAAATATTTAATAATTTTCTTATTGTTGTAGCAAGCCCTCCAATTTGTTTTTAGCTCTGTCAATCAGTTTAATCAAATTTTCATACATTGAGTTTTCAACTGGCTGAACATTATTCTCATTACAAAGGTCCAGTCATGTCCTTTTTAGACTGATCCATTAAATAATTCATTGGCTCTAAATTTTGAAATATTAACTTGACATGCAATTATTGTTATTTTAATTTTAACTTTATTGGTAATTTATTCAACTGCAAATAATTACTATAATTTATTAAATTTTTATTACAAATATAATACTAACACAATGAACAAATCATGATCTGATTTGCATACACGTAAATACACTTTTAAATTTTAAACGAAATATTTTTTTTATAATGAAATGAAAATTATCAGAAAAGTAATATTTTTATATATTTGTAAATTAGTAACTACTAACTAAACCTAACCTTTTTAAATATTAATTTTAACATTAATAACTAATAATTAATACATTTTAATTCAATAGAAAACACAAGTGTAAAATATATATTCTATCCGATTAAATGTGTATTTGTTTATAACTTAAGTAACAGTCAATACTGTACATAATACGTAGTAGATAAAAATATTATTTATTATATTATAGACATATTTTTAACCGACATTTTTTTTCGATCAATTATTTAATATTTCAGTAGTGTACATCGTGAAATCGAATATATATTTAACTTAAAATATGTCAAAAAATGTGTAGGATTTATGATTTTTAACTTCTTTAAAGTTCATAGGTATAACTCGTACAAGGTAATAATTGTATCAATAATTAATTTTTTTTCTTGTCCCTACGCATATTATATTGAAGGCTACGATGTTTAAAAACGGAATAATAAATTCAAGCAACAATAAAATAAAATATATGTATTATGCCAAATGTATTACTTTTATTTAAATAGGTACTTAATGAAAAGTTAAAATATTATAAAATAATAATAAACATTGAATTCATTGTTGGTCCGACTAAAAGAGCTTTCATTAAAAATATATTAAGACTTGAAACAACAGAATAAAGCACGGAAAGTTATTTTAACTATTATAATAAATTTTCAAACATACAGAATTAAACGTATTCTTTTCTTTGTCATTATAAATAAATCGTCTTAGTTATTGTATTTGAATTAAAACATATCATTTGACATTACATTTTATTTACTTCATGTTAGTATGAAAAATACCTGGAATTTTGACCTTGTATGAACCCAAATCAGGGTACTCAAAACTATAGAATAGAAAGTGTAGGTAATTAAATCCAAAATATTATAATTTCTAACTTATTAGCAACTAAAAAGTCAAGTTATAAAAACTGCATAACCTGAACTTTAAACTTATTAACATCCTAAGTAGTTATATACTTATATACATACTGTAATATAATATGTTATGATATATTATCAAAACCTTCATGAAGAAAATGTTAAGTGTGTGCATTATTTGATTGGGTTCAATATCAAAGTTTGGACAAAACCATAATTACTATAAAAACATGTAAGACACTAAAATCTCATATCAAATAAAAATAAATAAATACAACAAAACATATATTTTAAGTACTTAATTTAATTAATAATATATTATAACATAATATTATATATTTAATAGGTAATAGATATAGACGATTTAGTTTTATTCTTTAAAACTATAGGTATATACCATTATAAAGGTCGTGTCTTTTATTTCCAAATACGCATTATAATAAACATTCACACAATAGTAATTTAATTTACTAAACAATTGTATGTTATTGGTTTTACATTGAAAATAAATATTCTAATAAATTATATATGTAACAATAATAACACGAGTTGAATGCAACAGTTTGAATGTCAAAATAAAATATAATTTAAACTATATTAAAACTTTAAATATGAGGTATTGACAATTAGATGATAAGAAGATCAGATATTAAAATATTAAATAGCACTGGCGTCTCGTGCAATCGTAGAGCCTAAAATTCCCAGTTGCAGGTGAACGTCCAAAATAATCAACGTTGTATAAACTAGCTTAAAATCACGACTATTGCAAAATAAAACTGATAAACAAATAAAAACAATTTAAAAATTTAAAAATGTGTATATTACGTACTCAGACGCCAAACATTTATTTTTTAAATTCTTATTGACATATACCTATAATTAATATTACAGTGATATATCTCAAATATTATCAAAATGTCAGCCGTCGTGGGCTGCCTGGCAGATGTGAAAATCGAAATTATTTTGTATAGAAAAAATGCATGAAAATTGAATTGATGGTTTATTAAAGGAAATAAACACGGCATAAACAAAAACAAATTATTCAGATTTTTAAGAAAAATTATTATTTGCTTTAAATAAGGCGTATATATAATATGTTTCGCACGCGTGGCGACGTGTCAACACACCAATTGGTTAAACAGCCAGTCTTACCAGCCGCATGAGATGTTTCACACCAACATTTCAAAAATAAAAGTAGAAGTTGGATATACTATCAAAATTTAAAAATTAAATAGTTCAGATAAAGAAGTATCCGATTATAGGACGATTTTGACTATATTGAGTTTTACTCAGATTCATTTACCGAAAGAAGTATAATATATAAGAACTATTATTGGTTTCATAATATTAAAGACACACAACTGAAGCTCGTGTTTATGCGTTTTAGTTTTGTTTTGAGAGAAAATAGTATAATTGAAAAGAAATTGTTTAGATTGAACAGGATTATACAGAAAAAGTTATTAGGTTCTCAATGCGAATGACAATTTTTCTATAGTATCAATATAATTTTAAAAGCAAAATCCCATTACTCAATACTAACATATTAAATTAAATTAGTATTTTTTATGCCACATTAAAAAACTATACAAGTTACAACTTATAAATAATAATATTATATTGTATTATATACCCTAATATATGTATAATATAATATTTTTTTACGGCTTATTTAAAGTTAATTGTACCCATACAGTATAAAACTATGTTAGAACTATTTCATCAAAATATATAATTACAATTCTATATACATTTACATAAATTATATTCTTTAATAAACAAAAATTATAATTATTATTTTTATTTTATAATAATTTTAAAAAAATTGTATTTTCTCTTTTTAACTAGTACTATGTCTATGTTAAGATGACTTCACAAGAAAACTTAATAAACAAAAGGGGTTTTATAATTTTAGCACACTCTGCCTGGCTAGTTTCAGAATGTAAAACATTAAGAAAACATTTTTTTTCAATTATCATCACTATTATATATTATCAATTATCATTAAAATTTAAATTAGAACATTATAAATTACAGCATTTAATACAAAGTTCAATTAGTGATAAAATTATAGTTGAAACGGTCCAATTTGAACTGAAAAAAGTGCAGGGAAACACGGTTAAAAATCAAAAAACGTGGAATATGAATAGGTGCATGAAAAATAAATATATCCTACGTAAAACAATCATAATTTTATATCTACATCACTATTATTTTGAAACAAAAAACAAATACATAACACCTCCTAACAAAGTATTTTTATAAATTATTTAATAAACTCAAACTACATACAATACATTTCTGGAACGTGATAGGGAAATCGAACCTCTCGTATGGTTATCCTCGTAGTATAATGTCATACAGCTCTTAAAATAAAAACAATTTTTACCCAGCTTTCAAGGACAGTGTAGAGGCTAACCTATACAACTAAATTTTAAAAAAATTTCCGGCCACGGTCAACACAGCAATTGTTCAGTGGCTAAAAAACTGTTCTCCGATAGGTTTATATACATATTATATACCTAGCTAGGTATGTATAGCTACATAGTATATAATATGATTTTTTAACACATATTTTTATCTCTATACCGTTTCACCGACGGATGGAAATAAGTATATTTATCAATAGTATAGTAGTAGGTACCTATTATTAGCGCTAAACCATCACCTACCTTTCGGGAAAGCGACCCGCGCATAATATTCATCATACGACGATAATTTATTCTTCCGAGCGTCGTCGGACAGTAATTATTCTTCGCGTGCCGCGGTTATTCACAACAATGTCATTGGAACACTATTATAACTGTTACCGGCCGAGTATATTATAATATAATATAACCCGTATATGGTCATACCCGGTACAATCCGTACATGTTATACCCGGTACAATCCGTACATGTTATACCCGGTATAATCCGTACACGTTATACCCGGTATAATCCGTACACGGTATACCCGGTTGTTGTACCTCATATACGATCCGCGGATACGTGCGGCGATTTTCTCGCGACGAATTGGCGCGGGCGGGCGACGGACTCGCGCGCGGAACGGAACGGCGACGGTGATTCGCTCGAGACGCCGTTTCCATCAAAGTACCCCGGCGGTTCTGTTATCAAGCCGCTGCCAATAGAGAGAGGCGCACGCTATCGGACATTCGGCGGCGGCGGCGGCCGGTTTTGTCTCGCACATGCGTTTGCCGCGAAGCGCGCCCGTCGAGTACGCCAGTCCGCGGGCGTTATATAGGTAATAATATTTTTATATTTTATTTTATGAATTCGGTGGTCGGTTCGGTGTTTTTTTTCTTATCTGTTTGTCTATTGAATGTACATAATATTATTTATAATATTACTCTCCTTACGACGTAGGTACCTACTATACCTACTATAATAAATTATCCGCCGGCCGACGCGTTTAATCGCTCGCGGTATCGTCGGCTGTTTTCTTTTCGTACATTCGCATTATTAAAATATGCTGCACGGGGCATAAACCCGCCTACACAATACACGTGTACATATTACATAATATGCGTCGTATTTTATAATTTACAATCGTAGGTGTATAATAGATACATACAATAAAAGTCCGTAAAAAATGCAACGCTTAATATCGAATAATTTATAAGTTCTATATAGGTACCAACCAATATTTTTTTTTCAATATATAATATAAATATTTTATACGTGTTTGTTATATAATCTATACATCATATTAGTACGTTTATCAATTATTGTTACACCATAGTAAACGTACTATTTTATTGTACATTTTTATAAAAATTAAAGCTGCTATATAATATGTTTGTTCTTTGTAGGCTCTTAAGGACAAACTATACATTTCAAAAACAGTCGGTTATTGTATTTAAATGTTGTGTCAACTATTCAAATTCTTTGGAAAATAAAATGAGCTATAACTTTTTGAATAGTTACCAAATCTAAAATTATTTGAATTTGTATTTAATTTGTAATTGTTTGTATTTGTATTTATTTATTTTTATATATGGCTAACTGTTTGTACAACAACATGTACTCTTTTGTAAATAAATGCATGTCCGTCATTAAACTAAATTCAGGAATATTGAATAAACACCAACTACTAATAGCAGTGCGATTAACCGGCTTTTTAAAATTCAAATTCAAATAGTTTAAGTATTAGTTTTTGAAAAGTTCGAACTAATTTTATTTACCAAATAATTCAAATATTTGCATTATAATTCAAACTATTCAATTGAATGTTAACATTTTAAACAATTAAGTAATATACTTTTTTTTGAAATGTATTCCTTTAAGAAACTATAAACGGCAAACATAGCAACTTTAATTTTATTTAACTATATAATATAACATTATATTATTTTATACATGTAGGTATACTGTAACTATTTTCAAACAAAATTGCATAAGAATAAACTTGAATGAAATGCGCTGATTTTAACCCTCTAGTTTACGTCTTAGTTTTATACTCTGAAATAAACGTCTTTGTGAAACATTGAGGTCATAACATATTTAATATATAGTGAAGATCTTAAATTTTATTTTAAATCTCTTTATTAACTATATAATATAATATAATAATATATGCTTATCAAAAAAATAGCTTTAAAATAATAAAAGTATAATCGGTTCATTTCATTGAACATATTGCAGATGTATTTTCAAATAAGTATACAATGCATGACTCAGGGTGATTCAGTGTAAGGAGGATATGGGGGCTATTTGAAGTACCTAGTTAATATTAATACATCAACATTCATTATTTGTAAAAATGTTCCAAGTATATAATAGTAGGTACTAGATCCAAGAATACATCTGTTTTATATTTTTGAAATTATCGTTAAAAATGTTCATGAAAATTGTCCACTAAGCAACTGTAAAAAAATAGGGGTTTTCGTAAACAGAAATTTGGAACGCCGCAGAACACTCCTTAAATAGTACAAACATCTGAAGATTTTAAAATATAATCTTTAAGTATATTTATAGCCATTTAACATAACCCATTAATAAAACAACTTTCTTCCACCTCACTTCCTGATTATGTATGTAGAAGACTCAAAAGACAATGGCCTAGAGACCTAGTAAAAAAAAAAACCATTGATACTTAATATGTACGCGGCCGGGTGGTGCTGCTGAATGCCTGCCCACAAATGATAAATTCTGCTGTCACTTACCACCAAATATCAAATTTGCTTATTGTACTTAACGTTGTATAAATTGTAAATTATTTCAAATATAAAAAAAAAAAGTACCTATATATTCATATATTCAAAAAATCAAAACTATAATAAATTCATTATTAAAGAAAAAACGGAGGTTAGCATGCTTGTGGATCACACTGTATATATTCAAAAAATGTGCTTGTTCATATAATATGTATAATGCCACCGTAAAACGTTGATATTAAAATTATTTACAATTTAACTTGAGTGTGCAGTGTGATTTTTTTAAACATGCTCGCCCTCATTTTTCTTTTAATATTACATTTATTCAAATTCTGATTTTTAGAATTTTTATGTATACTTAAACACCAGATTTAAAATCACTTATATTTTTCGTACTGCTTATTAAGGAGTGGAAACACAAACATCTATTTTTTAAATGAACCCCTCCCCCCCCCCCTTTTTACTGCAAATTATTTAGTGGGTAATTTTCTTGAACATTTTGATGTATCTAAATTGAAATTCTAATAAGTAGTTTCTGATAGTTATTAAAATGTTTGTACCTACTAAGGATAAAAATCCTTAAATATAGTTTAACAAAAATATAAGCAATATATGTAATAATTCGATGTAGTATTCATTATACTTGGATCGTTTTTATAAATTATCTGTATTGATAAATCAATAGTAGGTAATTACTAATAAATTTAAATAATCTAAGCCCCCAAATCAACTTATAACCCATTGCCAAAGACATATTTTTATCTTATGGCTGAAATCCAATGTCAAAAAAATTTAAACTTCAAACACTCATAAAAAAAAGTTTGACTTCAGGTAAACTTTTCCTTGTGAATTGTGAAGAATGTTGTATTCAATTTTCAAATCTCAGATCCTGAAACTTGCCTGAAGTTTTTGTTCATAGATTTCAACAATGGGTAGCTGAGTCAACAAATGACTACACTAAAACTATGAAACAAAGAAATAATTACAATTTAGAAAAATATCCATATAAATAGGTACTAATTATGCAGTGGCGTATGCAAGGGGGGCTTTACGTGTTTAACCCTTTTTACATTCCCCCTAATAAATGTATTATTTATATACAAAAACTGTAAAAAACTTGTTTTAGTTTATACTTAAACCCCAACCCCGCCATTTCATAACCATGGCTACGTCACTGTAATTATGGATTGATAAGAATTATTTATAACACTGTTCAAATACACAAGGTACCATTATGTAAATAGCGATGGCATCATATTATATTATAATGCTGGTAAACTATTTGGTTGTTTGATAAGTCTGTGGTTGAAACAATAAAGTTAATGACTCTTGTCTACTGAAAATTATTGTTTATTATTAATTGAGTAATAATGGCTATAGTAAAAATTGCCACTGAAAAATTGGCCAAGTACAAAAATAGTTAATTAGATAACATAATACATATATGGCATAAAACATAAGAATAATACATCATTATAATAAAATTAAAGTCAATATTAGGTAAATCAAAAATATGTCAAGACATATTCCGCAAAAGTACAAAATAAACATAAAAACATATATTAAAAAAAAGGTGGATAAGTGTGTGTCGCTCTGCTGTACAGTAGGTTACAAGTGGATCACTGTAATGGATGGTGTTAAATTTGAATTCAATGATATAATATCATTGTATAAGAAAGACGATTCTGAGCGAAAACGGTCAGTCAGCCTATGATAATATTACCAAGTATATTTGATGATATTATTGTAAATAAAGTAATTTATATAATATAACCTATTTACGCGGAGCCTTGTTTTAAATTTTCAATCCTTAGCCATAAAAGTCGAACATTTTATACATTTTTGACTACTAAATAATTATTGAATTTTAAATTTGATAAACTTTGTCAAAATTTGAACTTTAAATGCTCATTAGAAAAAATTGAGCCCATGTATTTTTAATATTTTTCAACTGCTATTGCAACAATATATCAGGAGCCTTGCATTAAATTGTCACGCTTTTTTACCCAACAAATAAAATTTTATTGATTTTTATAGAAAAAAAAAACTAAAAAAAATGAAAACTGACAATGTCCGTAAATAGCTCAAAAAGAGTCAAATTATTTCAAAATTTTATGGTGTATAGAAAATGTTAATATAAACATTCAGTGAAATTTTCAAGTATCTACAGTCATACGTTTTTTAATTACAACAAAATAAGAAAATCGTTACATGAGATATCGAGTGAATATCAAATGTTGTAAAAATATAAATTTCAAACGCTCATAAAAATTTAATTTAAGTTTCTTGTAGACATTTTTTTTTTTGATAAAGGTAGACAAACTTATGAGTAATCTTATATTACATTTTCAAATCTTAGATTTAAAAAGAAAAATTTTTATGAATTCTCAACTCAAAATAATTTGCTAATTTTCGTGATTTTTCCGTATTTTGTCAAAATTTGAACTTTAAATGCTTATAAATAAAAACTGTGACTAAGGATTTTTAATTTTTTTCATCTGCCATTGAAACAAAAACCTAGGAGCCTTCTATTAAATTTTAAAGCTTTTTTACTCAACAGATAAAATTTTATTGATATTTATAGAAAAAAAAACTAAAAAAAATGGAAATTGACAATGTCCGTAAACAGCTCAAAATAAGTCAAAATATTTGGAAAATGTTATGGTGTATAGAAAATGCTAATATAAACATTCAGTCAAAATTTCATGTACCTGCGGTCATTTGGTTTAGAGTTGCACCAAAAACCAAAATCGATTTTCTCGAAAACAGATTTTGCGTAAAAATTCCCGTTTTCCCTTAATTTTTCTTATGTTTTTCACGCCGCGTTTGAAAACTATTGAGAATTTTGACTTTTGACCCCCAAATTACCAACTAGATTCACTTTCCTAAAAAGTGATGACAGACACAAAAATAAAAATAAATTTAAAAATTAATAAAAATAAAAAAAATAAAAATAAAAAAAAAAACACACATCATTGTAAAATCAATACATTCATCGCTTCGCTCAGAATCTAAAAGTTATTAGATATTTTTATTTTATAAACTTATAAATTAGTTTACAATACGTCAATACGTATAATATAATATATAGTATAAACCTATACTATATTTACAATACGTATAATAGATACAGGGTGATTCTTTTATCATGAACCAGTCTCTCAATATCTCGGCAAGTAATAGGAATCTTAAAATAATTTTTTTTTTAATTTTCTAGGTTTTGTTGTTTTACACTGTGTTATAATTTTGATAATTTTAACCGTCTACTTTATTTTATAAGACACTTTCAACTTTCGATTTTCAAATGGCAATACCTATTTTCAATAACGAAAATCTATAAATATATTCAAAAAAATAATTTTAACGTTTACGGAATTTAATTTGAGTAGTCGGCCGTTTGCGACTTATTAATGTTATTATTTTTAATGTTCTTATTTATCAAACCCAACAGTAAAAACATGAAGTCAAAACGAAATTTTATCTCAATTTAATTATCCAAACGGTTAGGTTAAGTTAGGTTAGGTTTTATATACACAAAATAATGGTATGATAATCATTCAGAAGACCTGGGGTATACTTTACAATACCCCCACCCTAATCCACCATATGATTAATAAATTTACTTTAGTGATTACTGCACTATACAGTGTACATAACATTATTTCTGTTGATGACTTATTGACTTCAACCACCCCTCTCAATAAACGTCTTATCAATTAAACTGAATTTAACTGTTCATCAGTTTACTCTTTTAACGTGTCAAGTTTAAATTTGTAAAATCAATACATTCAATGTAGGTGAATCAAAATATAAAAATAAAATATTATTATACAATACATATTACGTATTATTAAAATATTGTATGTATAACATAATATTCCTTTAACACTTGGTTATTGAATGAAATAATTATGTAAAAATACTTTTTAAACAGATGAAATAATTGTTTGTCTACCAAAATAATTGTATGATTATTAAGCTATAGATTGTACATAATATTCAAACGATATGTTTTGGTATTTTAAATCAAATGATAACGGTTGATAAAAGGTCGTATTTAGTTAAACTTCTTAGAATTGTTGTGATTATAAAAACAAAATGACTAGACAAATGATTCGAATTACCTCGATTACTGAAGGACACACATAAAGTATACCAATACTAAATATTTTATGTAATAATGATAATAATATTAATAAATAAGAGATAAAGAGAAATACTAATAATACGATAGTATTGTACAGGTTTATTTACCAAGTATTCTCGCCCCTTTTTTTCTTCAATGATGCAGTTATTGAAAATCTGATAACTACTTAAAGACAGTATTTTATATAGGTAGTCAGGTAGTAATGGTGGTTATAAGCTGAGCGAAAGGTGGACCACCCCCCCCCCCCCCCGCTCTTGGGATTTGGTTATTTTTTTTAATTTCATATATCGCTGACCCAACAACACCTATTGACAAATTTTTGAATTTTATGATTTGATAACAAAATATTTTTTCGTTTTAACCACGGATAATATTTTAACATAGTATTCAGTAGAACTGTAGAACGAAGCTTTTCTACGCTTAGAAGGTACCTATTATAAGTAATGTATAAATCATTTGACTTTTGAGTATTAGGTATTGCTCAATAAACATTTTAAAAAAAAACTCAAATTTCAAGGTATATTAGTATATATTACTATATTTAGTTTAATATTTACTAAATGTATAGTGGTATACAATACAAATGATTAAAAAGTTTACTTTTCTTATTTACTTCACTCTACTAAAATTAAAAATTTTATTTGTTTATATTATGGAAAAATAAGTACCTACTTAATTTTCTTTGCTTATGCTTTTAATAATATTACTTCATAAGTATTTTCATTAAAAATATGCAATAATTTTGTATAATTGAATGCTTTTAAGTAATTGCTTGATTAATATTTTTTTATTAAAAAAAATGCATATGATTTTATTATAATTATATTTTATAAGTCAATACATTTATATCTTTTTTTTTTAAACATTTATGTTAAAGTTTGTTATTAACTTAATATTATTAATATATAAACATTATTATACATTTATATTTTATACCTATAATCCGTGTGTATATTTTATATTATATGTATATAGGTACTATATATATAAAAATGCTATAAGGGGGAGGGTTGGTTTTATTTTCGCCCCCCCTCCCACCCTCTTGACCTGCATGTATAACCGCCACTGTCAGGTAGATACTACTTAAGGAGTTTTCTGTTAGGATACAAACTTCTATTTTTCAAATTAGAATCCTTCTATTCTACTGCAGTGTGTACACTCTATATCTGAATAAATTTAATAGACAATTTTTATAAATATTTTGATGCATCAAAATCAAAATTTGAACGAGTATATTTTTTTTTTTTTATATCATTTGTAAAGACTTTTATTCTTTTTATACACATTTTAATACCTGAGAAACTATTTCTTCAAATTAAGTACATAAACATTTTTAAAATAATAATCCACTAAATAATTCTCGTTTGAAAAACAGAGATTTGTATCACCAAAGGCCACTCCTTAAGTAATACACTATAATATCAAACATTTTAAAATATGGTCTTTAAGTAGGTACTTACCTATATTTAAAAATTCTAGAAATCGAAATTTAAATTAATTAATTATTAAAGGAAAAATGGGGATGAGATTTTAATTTTTAACCGTTTCTATTTTTTTGTAAAATATATCGTCTCAACAAATATAGTACTTTTTTATAGTATAAGTAGTTAATTAATTAGATAATATATAAATAATAATAATTCATATGTACAGGTTATTCATATATATACATATTTATATCTTCGTATTTAAATATTCGCGTTTAATATTAAAATAACACTTTTCATAAATAAAATAAAAGTCTACCTATGTTAATATTTTAAAGTAGATATACTCTGCAATGGATCACTGCTGCTCTGATAATCTATGGCCTGTGCCACGAATATGTCCAACAGTTGAGTCTTGATAGTGAGGACCCTGGGGAACAGTCCAAGTCGATATTAAGGACCCTAGAGATATATTCTGAATCGGTACCATGCTTCAAGATCGACCGAAACACATTTATATACCATTTCAACCATGTAAATTGAGCTTTATGCAACGGTACTCGATAAAATAAAAGTAAACTTCGGATAGTAAGTATATTGGAACACCTGATATAGAAACTAAGAAACCTATCATGCTAAGTATAATGTTATATAAACAATCACTAAACATTTAATAAATCAATAGTGAGCTAAAATGGTCTCTTAAGCATGTTTTAGTGGCTCACATGATTGGTAGATCGGTTCATTACGTTTTAGTGGATCATTAAATAACTACATTTTGTATGTAACCCGGCAGTGTACTTAATAAAGTATATAAACCGAAGAACTCACCCTGCTGTATAGTAGGTTTCGTCGGTTTCGAGTGTACCACATCGCTGAGTAGGTCACTGTAATGTATCTGTATGTAATACATGATTTGAATTCAATGATAACTCGTTGTCTAAAAAACGATTCTGATGAACGGGCACGGTACTTATACGAGTCTCTATTTCTAAGGATATTTTGTTATATATTTATAATACTAATTGAAAATACCGAAGTATCATAAAATGTTGTAAATACTTTCGTTGAACCTATTTCCTATAATAGCTTAAAATTATTCTAAATATGTTTTAAATGTTATTGTGTATAGACAATTATAATTTAAGTAATGGTAGAATTTAAGTTCTTGTGGTATACTTTTTGAATTACATATAACAAGATAATTAAAATTGGTCAACGAATATTTATCGTATAAATATTTATATTAATTCGTCAGCATTTGAACTTCAAACGATCATACGAAAAATTACAATCATGTATTTTCGATATATTTTTTTAATTATTATATAAAAACAACTTATGAAAAACCTCGCATTAAATTATGAAACTTTTTGACTTAATCAACAATATTATATCTTGTTATCTACATAAAAAAAATCTAAAATAAGACAAAAATGTCTATAAATAACTCAAAAAGACGGCATTTTTCGAAAATTTTTATATTTGGTGAAAATATAAAGTCTCTAAGGTTATTACTTTTTGAATTGTAAGAAAATTGAAAATAACGATTTTGTTGAAAACTTACTGTTGTTAGTAATGTTACGGTCCCAAATGTACAAAGTACAAACTACAAACTAAATCCAATTTGTTACCAGAAACCACCATCAAACTTCCAAGTTGAAGATTGAAGCATTGTTTCTGCACCCAACAAGTAGATATATTGCAATAACTAATACTTATAGGTAGTTATCGTAATTTAGTATAATTACATTGTGGTGTACAAAATATGTTTAAATACAACTGCAGTAAGTTAAACTGTATCTAATTTTGTTGTTTAAATTGTGTTCTATATTGGTAGTATTCCTCTACATATCTATGTGTTTTTTCAATTGTTTCATAAAATGGTTATGTCCAATAATACATTTTTTTTTCATTTTTTTTTTGTTAATAATTAAAAATAACAAAACATAATACAAATATTGATCAAAATATATAGGTATTAAAAAAGTTATTACATATTTTTATGTTACAAACTTATAAAATAGTTTACAATACGTATAATATATATGCCTTATATTTATACTATATTTACAATACGTATAATATATTATATAGTATATACTCGAATACCTGGTCAACCTCCAACTTTTTGGTTCTCCTCCTTTTTGGCAATTTTTTCTGTTTTACTGATTTTATGTGGCCTATTTTACTTTGGCCATTTTTGTACTTCGCCAGTTTTTCTTGGCCTTTTTTATTATCGATAACCATTTTTAATGGTGTCTTATAGTACACTATACTTATATTATTATTTGTAGTATTTTTATTTAGTTAGTTGTTTTTTAATAAAGTACCTACCTATTATATATTACAATTTTCTCTGGATAAATAGTTTTTATAAAGTAAAATCTTTCATAACAAAAGACCACTCTTAAATGTCAATGGTCCGTCAATTTCAGTGTCTATACAAAATTGTTCATATTTTATACGAGTTAAATAATCACTGTATATTTGTAAATCATCCAGTTTTTATAAGTACCTACCTACCCACCAAGCTTTTTTATACTTGAAGTCACCGAGGGAACCTCAGCTATTTTGAGCGACATGCGGCGTCCTCCATTCCATCAAACATATTATACTCATCGCCAAATGTCACACATGACCGTAAAATTAAAAACAATATCTGAGAGTTCGAAACACTTGGGCCAGAATCATCAAAAAAAAATATTTTCTCATTCCTCCAGGAATTGGGATTGAATGATGAATTTGATTATAAATGTATCATTATTATTTAAATGTAATAATGTATTTATCCATAATTCTTAAATAATAAATAGAAAACTAACTTGACAGTTGGCACAAGATAAAAATGAATGTTTAGTTAATATACCTAATACATTCTATTATTATTGATAAGTATAACATATTGTATCTTGTATATTAAATTATAACATATTTTAATCAGAACGATTCTTAATTGTATTATTGATATAAAAATCCATTTTTATAGCAAAGTATTTATTAATTTAATAAAATAATCATGGAAATGGAAATTATTGATATTACAAATTATACCTACTCAAAAGCCATTATAATATGTTAGCCACACCCTGAACATATGTCATTAAAATTCGTTCAAACTATACATACCCAGATAATATTGCAACAAACATTTAAAATTGTGTATTTTATTATTGTTTAACATTTTAGCATATAGTTATTTAAAAATTAAAATTTCAGATAGTATATGTATCAGTTCAGAGGATATGCGGATTATTGAGTTTAATCCCCTCTTCCTTTAATTGGATAATGAATCTAACTAAATTATAATCATATGATAATTAATAAACACGCATTATACCTTGAATTTACGTTAGATATCTTCCAATGGATATAATTACAAATTCAAACACTAAACAAATTATCAAAACCATAAGAGGTAAATTAATTAATTATATTAATGTTATACATTTATAGAGTAAAATTCGCAGAGCTAAAAACGGCTTAGTACGATAGTGTTGTAAACTAGACTGTAATGTATAAACAAGAACTGCTAAAATATATTTTACTTTCGTAGAAAATATTTATATGGTAAATGAAAATGACGGACAATGTACCTAACTCCACAATTACTTATGGTGGAGCTGATTACCATTTGTATAAGGTAAAAATTCACAAATTATCATTTAAATGGGTAAGAAAAGTCACAAAATACATATTATATATAATTGTACCCATCTGTAGGTGGCGCAAATTTTAAGTTCTTAAATCGCGCGAATTACTATCGCTCGGAAAACTTATAAACTATAACGCAGAATCAAACTAAAATTAATATTTATCGTGAACAATGTAGAAATTAAATTCTGGTTCAGAAATCTGCAGTACCTACTTATTCAGCAATCTACTATTTATCGTATAATGAGGTTTCGTAAATCACAGCCAACCATAAATATTTATGCTTTCTGTAGATTTATGCAAGCCTGGGCATAAACGAGTTAAAAAGTTAAAGTTAAGTTAATTTTAACTTTTTAACTTAACTTTTTTTAAATTAATTTTCATCAACTTAATTTTTAACTTAACTTATTTTAATTGATATAAACTTAATAAATAACGAGTTACTTTTAATCAAATTCAAGTTAAGTTAATTTATAAGTAATTAAATAATAAAAATAAAAATTATTATTGATGATGCATATTACATACCTAACCATTTACTAGAATAGGAAATTAGAAATATAGTTAAATTTATTTATTGTTCCATTAACCAGAATTCTTCAAGAAAAATAACTTAATTAAATACATATAGAAATAGACATTTGGTATATTGTATAATATAGTATAAAAATATACCATACCATACTGCGGCATACAGGAATAATGAAAAATAATAATAATTAATAAATACTAATAACTAATACCTAAGTAATATGATATTTTATTATTATATTGATATAGATACAAATCACAAATGTACAATTCTCATGACCATAATATTATTAAATATTTTCACCATAAATTAGTTATTTTTAAATTAAAACTAATTGGGTTATGCTCATAATATATTAGCTATATATTTCCTGTGTTCAATAATATTTACGATTTTATTATTTTAAACCATAAAGATATTAAAAAAAAAATAATAATAATAACTTAACTTAACTTAATAAGTTAATTGAAAATGCTCATAATCTAACTTTAAACTTAACTGAGTTAAAAAAATTAGGTTAACTGTTATCTTTAAACTTTTTAAAATGTTTTCCATCAACTTAACTTAATTCAGTTAAAAATTTTCATTAACTTGCCCAGGCTTGAATTTATGCGGTAAATTTTTTCCTAGTTATAGCAAAATGTAAAATATTGATTTTGGATGTACAGAAACTTTATAAGTGATGAATGTGAAGTAGGGTATGATTTTAATAACTTGTTTGGTATACTCATTAAGTATAATATTTTGAATTATTATTGATAAACCAAACAAATTTAAATTAATAACCATATTATTAGGTATATGAGCGTGACTTTTACTGTACCGTTATTTTTATTTCCATAACACAGAATACAAACCATAACTTTTCTATAAAGATATATATTTTTATAAACAAATAATTATATAATAATACTCATTAGTCATTAATCACAAATTATTTATCTCTTTAAATCAAGGATTTAAATACCTACTATTAGGTATTGTATATGCAATGACATTTTTAAACAGTTACTTGCACCGAACTTAGAGCATCAATTTTATAACTTTATCCTAATAATCTTAATAAGAATACGTATCATTTAGGTACTAAACATAATTCGATGTTATAAAATTGAGTATAAGTGTAAAACGTATTGACGTGGTTAAAAAATATTTAAATTATTGAACAATTTTATAGATAACTTATACTAATGCCCGCTTCCTTTAAGGTACCTCATAGACTTCAAAATATTATAATAACTAACACCTGACCTAATAAGTGCATCTCTTTTATAATTTCATATACCTGCCTAAATCTATTTTGATATTCTAAGAGGTATCATACATTCTTAAATAAAATTCCTAGTATTTAGTAACATTATATAATATCATACAATATAAACTAATTTAATAAATAGTTGTTGTTCCTATACAGTGTTATAATTTATTATAATGGGTAATGTACTAGTGTATCATAATATATTGCATCATACAAAAGTATGCAATTTACTATTTATGTACATTGTACATATTAAATATCAATATTATCAAAAATATAGTTAAACAATAAGAATAAAATGATTTATTATTTACCTAATAGTTATATTTATATTTTACTTATTTTATAACAATTATAAAACATTAGCTATATACTATAATATAAAATTGTATTATCTTAATTAAAAAACAAAAGCTTTGCATTTTAATAATACTAACGAGGTATTAATTTAAGCTACGCATTATAATATAGATTTATCTAAATCTAAATGGCTAAAACATAAATGCAACTATGAATATAAATGTGCATTTATATTTTATATTCTTGCACATTAAAGTCTATTAGTTACTCCATAACTATCAAATTCTAACACAATTGATAATTATCAAGCAAATGTCATTGCTCATTATAGTCACTACTTATTACCAAAGAAAAAAACTAAGTTAGCTCATTATAAATAGTTCAAGGAGACACTCAATAATCTGATTCAAACAAAATAAATCGATACCAAAAACACTATTATAGTAAAAAGGAAAATTATTCGTTTCCTGTCTTGCATGATATTCACTAGATATGTAATACGCAATAAAAGCAAATACCACAAAGAAATAACAATCTTAGTAGATTGTGTTTTAATTAAAATGCTGATAATAGGTATAATACAGAACAGGAATGAAACTGTGGGTGTACATGTGTATTAAAATTATTGATAACGTGTTGGATGGTAGAGCAAAGTTCAATCATAAAGCTATTGAATAACGCATTAAAAGACTTGTAAATTATTTAACTATAAAAACGTATGCCACAATATAAATTATTTAAATGATAAAAGAAGATAGAATGCCTTTACACATATGTATATCAGAATATTCATCTTTTAAAATAGAGTTCAGAAAAACTGAATATTGTTAATGAATTTCAATGCAATTCAAAACTTTCAAATATAAAGGATTTATGATACATTAAATTTACTTATTGTGAAAATATATTTCAGGATATACGTGAATAAATAACAAATAATAGATATTTTGACAGTTTGATAATTTGTATCCTATAAAAAAACCTAATGGATTCTACAATATGTATGTTATTATTATATATTTAATATTAACACTATCAGAGTTTATTATACTATTACATTTATAATTTAAGATGATTAAGTACCCATTTGTGTAAAATAATAACCAATTGTTTTATTTAAATTACGAACTATTGTCTATCTAGGGATTTGGTATTATTTATTATTGTTCTTGATACTATTTAACATCAAAAATAATTTTATATAATAGCCAAAGTTTAACTCAATTATAATCAAAATTAATTGTTAGGCTTTTTAGAAAAATAATACCTCACTATGAAATTCGAAAAAATACTATTTTGAAGTACTTTTTACAAGACGTTTTCTATCTAAAAGGACAACATTTCTTACTCTGCAAATGAAACTTGAAAGATAAACTTGTCATCGACTGGATTTAAAAATATAGGTAAGTACATAAAACTAGATATAAACAATTACAATGATTCTTCGATAAAAACAAAGTTTTATCTTAGAAGGCCATATTTTCTGCAAAACCAGTTCAACTTGTTTAAATATCTACGGTATGGATTCTATAGTTCTATACACTAAAAATATATTTGATTTATTAAAACGAATGAAAACCACACTGAAATAATGGTTGAATACATTTTAAAAACGTAAACAAAATCATTCATGGATTTCAAATTAGCAGACATTATTTTTAACAACATACCTGGTACTGCCTAACCTGCTAAGTTTTCCTTCCGGTTTCCCACTATTGTTACCAATCTGCAACTATTAACTGCCAACTGGTGACACGTAAAGGTCACTAAACACATGTTATTTACGAAATTGTACCTATATGCTTATAAACACATATATTAATGGGTATATTTTAAATAGAATCAGAATTTACAAATAAATTATATTTTAGCGATCTGAGTTCATCGAGTTCAGCATTATAATTAACATAAACGTAATACCATTACGAATATTTGAAGAAAAAAAGTAAGTGCACTATTATCAAATTATATATTCTTAAAATCTTTTTTTATTATTATTTTAATCTTGTTTTTTATGGACCGAAAATGCAACGACGATGAACTGAAAAGCACCGTGTCCTGATTCCTTAAATCTGTAATCAGTAATCACGTTCCTTGACAACAAAATGCGTTTATTATTCTTTGTTAGATTCTCTTTTCCTATTTGACTAGGTATATAAACTTAATTTCTATTGTCAACGGTTGACATTTATAAGGATAGTGGCTCAATCTCTGGCTCCAAGCGTTCTTCTTTTTACATCCTCTCCACGCTTTCATAACAACTTTTATCAAACCACGTCACTGTGTTGAATTACTAAGCAACATTATATTCTTCCAAAATGTCTTTTTTTTATTACAAAGCAATAAAGCATCTCTATCGACTTCCATTTCGATCGAAGATAAACTAATTATTGTCGGCCAGAAACATGTATTTATATTTTATTCAATATCGTTGTTCCTTGTGGAATGTATAAATTATAAATATATATGTGAGTTTAAATAATTTTATATTTTTTGTATAAAGCTTTAATATAGCTAGGTTTAATTTAATGCTGCAGTAACAGTATAAATGGTTAAATATTGGAATGTTATCTTGTAAACAACAATACGGCATACATTTACATTTGTGATGATCCGGAATAGAACAAATATATAGGTAAGCAAATAATTATACTTAACATATAGTTAGGCCTATTTTAATTTAAAAAAATTAAAATATACATAATAATTTAAATATAATATAACCCAGGCCTTTAAATATTTTTTTGATAAGGAAAAATATATTTATCAGCAAGATAATAATAGTATTTGATGTTATAGTTTCTTTAATCTTGTACCTGAATAATAAATATCGATGAGTTTTGTACCTACTACCTGTACTAAGTTTAATTAAAACTAGTTCTCATGCTATAGTTTTAATTCGAAGTGTTAAACTATAGGTACTCAACTGATTTTAGTGTGTCACTGAAAAATCATATTATATTATTATAGTGGCTTATGCCAATTAATTATATAAGTTATAACAAATTATTTTCCTGGATAATAATTCGAATTGCTCTAGAGACAACTGTCTAATTTGTATAGACGGTATATTGTTTAAAAAATATATATATTTCCCAACAACAATAACTATTACTTATTAGATTATATTACATGTTCCTTATTACGTTTACGTTGTACTAAATTATTGTTTATGTGCATCTTCGTACAAATCAGATTATACCAATAACAACTTATACGTTATAACATTGTAATATATAGTTTTTTTATAACAATAAGCCATTCACTTAGTGAATTTCACTAATTAATCCATCAAGTTTGGCAGTATTGGCTATGGTTTCACAATTTTACGATTTTTTTTTTCATAGATGGAAAACTGAAAAGAGTGCATAAAAAGTTACATAATATACAGGTACCTAACCTATAGCTCTATGTAACGATAACAATGATTGTTTTTTATATTTTATTTATAATTTTGTATTTTTGGATTCAAGATTTAAAATGTTTGCATAATATATATTATATATTATTATATATTATATATTATAATATTACTCAATGTGTAGCCGATATAAATCATATAACAATTCGTCATCGTGTTTTTATAAATAATCATTAATTAGACCTAAAATGTAAATAGTAATGATCTAACAACGATAAAATATTACCAATTATTTTTATCGCTCTCATTTTTTCAATCATTAGAATCAATTGTAAAATTAATAAATAATAAATAAAATAGGTGGAAATAAGCTAGAAAATGCATATTTTTTTTTAGCATTTCAATAATACAAAACATTGTATACCAATAAAGTTTAAATTGAATAAAAATCATTTAAGTGGTACTCATCCCAATAAAATTATTAGATATCATAAACAGTTAATTAGATAACGTGCACCTTTCTAAGTTAATGTATTGTTGTTATTCGTATTACTAATACAGTTACCTATTTATAGTTTTGTAATAATTAAATACGAATTGGAATTTATAAACGTACGTAGACTAATAAACTATGCAAATAATTTAATTTAAAAAATACAACAAGATACTTTTATTGAAATAATATGATCGATATAGCCATAATATAGGTAATGTTTAAAATTTTACTAAACAACATATTATTATATGCATTATTACATTTAAAACAACAACACGAATTACAATTGTATGATGTTATTAATTTCATTCAATCATTTATACAATTTTAAAACTCTATTGGTATAATTGCAAATCCTTACTGTAACAAATCCAAGTGGCTTAAAATTTAAATTATAGATGATTTAACACAACTGTATTGTTCTATACGGTATATAAATATATAATCATGATTCATGAGTCTTATAAACATGAAGATGAAACACGTATAAAAAATAGTAGCCCAGTATTATTCGATCGTATACCTAGGTATAATAATTAAACATTATACTATTATGCAGCGTGTGCATATTTGTCACATGTTAACTGTTTAAAATGGTGGAATAATCTTTGTAACCTATTTTTCGTAAAATATTACTCTATAAGTTTTTGAAGAGTATTTCAAAAATAACAATAAAGAAAATTCTCATACATGTACCTATCAATATGGTGTTGAATTTAACGGTCGTTTATTGGGTAAATGCCAACAATGATGGTCCCCCAGCCTATATTACAGGAAAAAGTTTTTATAAAAGGTAGGTGTGTCACGACTCGCGGGTAAGTTTTGTAAGAGGCACATCTTATGGTTTACCAACTATCAATTCAATTTTAAATTTGTCGCTGTGTATTCATCTATATATTCTATAATACGTATATGGTAGGTATATCATAATAATATTATGTATTACCTATTTTTTCAAATAATAAAACCATTATAACACTTCTAATAACTTCACTAATAACTACAGGTATTAATTAAATCAAATTCGAATAGTGGGTAAGTAACAATTTACATATAATTAGGGTTCTTCAAACTGTATATTAAAAATATTCAGAAAACACCTAGTACATAGGTATCAGTATACCTATGCGGTTTCAAAAGGAAAATTCGTTTTCATATTTCTTCGTATTATTTAAAAATTAAAATGTCGAAAGTGCCGCTGTTCCTGTCACTTGTTTGTATTGCTTTCAAAATGCATTGGTTATCGATGATTATCATAAATATTCATTTTTTTTCACTTATCATAATATATAAAGTTGCTATAAAAACGTAAACCAATCAAAAGAAATGAAACTAATCTGTAAAAAATATATGTTTACAAATATAATATGATTAAATAATCTCTTTAAGTGGGTTTCAATTCTCAAACTAAATATGTCTTAAATTTAAAATATCTTATTATTTATTTAAAAATTAATTATGACAAAAACATTGCACTGAAGACATTAACACGTGCGTGCCTAATAATTGATAAAACAATATACGAGACTGAATTAAAATTTAACCTTACAACTCTGAAATAATTCGTAACATATGATATATTTAAACATATATACCATTAAATAGTGCAATACTGCGATATATATACACAAACTGTATAATAGCTTTATATTTACACAAACAAACCTATATATTACGTCGTCTTATTATTTGATACGTCAGTGTTATAAGACAAGTTAAATAGATGCACATTGTTAAAATTTAATAAATCTATAAAGCTGGCACTAAGTTTTATAGACTTATATTCGTCGGGAATATTTTTCAAAAATAATAACGAGAAATGCGGAGTAAAAAAAATAGATGGCTTTAACCTTTGATACCTTATATTTATACTATATTCTGGATATTTTCAGAGC
The DNA here is from genome assembly GCF_019925205.1 of Metopolophium dirhodum. Lineage (NCBI taxonomy): Eukaryota > Metazoa > Arthropoda > Insecta > Hemiptera > Aphididae > Metopolophium > Metopolophium dirhodum. The sequence continues at coordinate 33,139,362 of NC_083567.1, read as the reverse complement.
TTGATCGCTGTGCGCAATGTTGTACACAATATCGGGAGAAAATAGTGCCTATAGTGTTCGGGTTGATATATTTTATTAACAATTAAAATAGATTTATAGTAGATTTAGTTAATTATAGTAGATTATAATTATTGAATCGGCGGGCGATAGTATACCTGTGATTACAGTCAAGGGTGGTAGCTGGCTGGACCGCAGGAACTGATTGTTTCACTAGCAAGACTACTGTACTCCAGACAAAAAATTACGACAAAAAAAGTGGAAAAAATAAATACCAAACGTGCGCCACAATAGAACCAACACTGCATATACGCGCACACACCGCGGCACTACAACTGTCCGCGAATACGATAGTATAATTATTATTGTTATTGTTACTGTTTGAGGGGTAGTCGCCGAGGAGGGATGGAACCGTCGAGGAACTTTTGAAAACGACGACGGACAGTACTACGTGTTAGACGGTAGTACATGAACGTACGCGCGTAGTTGCGTACACGCACAACGACGTTTGGGAAACTGACCACACGAAAAATAATATTATTATTGTATCAATCTCCCGGCGCGGCCTGCTGCCGCCATCGCTACCGCTACTGCCGCCGCCGTCCGATTTGGAGGTCACGCGGACGAACCGGGTTCGGGTCAATTCGATATCGCATAATAATTTATACGAAAAAAAAAAAGTGATAATAAAAAAAAACACAATATACATAATATTACATGTATGACTATAATAATAATAATAGTAATAATAATAATAATAACAATACTATCCCGGGTGGAAGGATTTCGCGTCGTGCTTTGGCTGGATGTCTGAATTACCACCTGCGTATGAATAAGATTTTCGTAAATTGTATATATTACAATATATTATCCTATATATTATACATTTATCACAGCTGTTACCACCTAGACACAGCTGATCAGTGATCCTTGTAAACAAGCGCACATCGTCGTGACTTAGGTATACACTTGTATCGACGTCCGACGACAATAATATACGACGTAGGTGTATACCCGTCGTTAGTTTTTTATCCGACACCAAAAAATGTTAAGTTTTTGCACGGGCTTGTCATTCAACAAAATTGGTATCTATATTCTATATATAGTGCCACAATAATAATAAGTACACGTCTTGTTCTTCATAAAATTACGATGACACTCTAAATAGGTTAGGTTAGGTTAGGTTGACTGCTATCTCCTAATAATAATAATAATAATAATAATAATAATAATAATAATAATAATGATATATTCTGTGGGCGGATAAGTCGAATAACCATCACGCGAATAGGTCGATACAATCAATTTGAAAGTTCGATGTTCTGAAAATATCATTACAAGTCGATAATAATATGCCGATTACCAGAAAGTACGTTCCGCAAACGGTCTTGTTCTCGTTTTGACAACAATGTAAATGTTACTTTTCAAGAAAAAATACGTGCATATAGTACATATTATACTAAATGTACCTTAACTAGTTAAATGAGAAATTTCACCACTCAGCGTGATTAATACCGGCCACTCCGCGTCGTATACATAAATTTACTGGAGGAACGTAAACCTGTACACTGTACACACGCTAAGTACCTACATAAAACCGTCATTGGAAAATTGCATTACCTATATACACGGCACGAATGTCCAAATCCATCGATATTCGATAGCACGATAAACCAATAATTCATCACACTCCCTTATATTATCAACAGCAACAACCTTTAAATTCTGTTACTTATAAGTTATAACTTAAGTTCAGTGGTCGAAGTGAGGGGGGAGGGGGGAATGGAATCCCTCTACTTTTTTGTACTTACATTTTTCATCCCTTATTTTGTCTAGAATAACGCATCCCTCCTAAGACTTGTGTTGTAAAATTAAATATCATATGTATAAAAGAAAGTTTTTTATTTTTTCGGTGAAAATAATATTGTTTTATAACATTGAGGCCCGGCTATATCGTGTTGTTTAGTATAGGCAGTTTCGCCTATACTAAAAATGATAAGCGTTGATAACAAATGTTACGCCATACTATCTGCCCGTATATCACAGAAAAATAACAATATTGATGATAATAAGTAAGGACGTAGCAACTAGCAATATGCTAAAATATCTAAACGTAATTTCTGACAATATCTTGTCGATAACTAATAAGTAGATGTGTAATATGTGCGAGTCGATCAATTTCTAAATTTAGCCCGTGGATAGAATACTGTTACTCCTTAAGTTTTTTTTTTATTTACTCTTATTACTTAATTAAAAAAAAGTGATGCTAAATTAAGTAGAAAAAATGTTTTACTTGAATATTAGTAGATTTTGTTATATTACATATCATATTTTTAGTATTAATTACAAATTTAACTATATAACCTTAAATCTATACAGAAAAATATTAGAAATAAAAATCAGTTTTGACTAAAATTTGAAAAAACGTATTTATTTGTTTAATTTTAAAGATTATTTATGATAAAAAAAGATCGTAGACCGTAGTGTCTTGAGCCATTTCGAATTTTCGACCACTGTTTAAGTTATAATATGTTATATTACCTAAATAGATGATAATAAATAATTCAATATAGTGTGCAATAAGTACTTAGTACACATTATGATATAGGTACATGTCACACACATTATACATATCATACATTATATTCCCTTAAACTTGGATATCTTTATGAATATTGTTGTCGATCTCAGTTACAGTAGCATCCGGCGAACGAAGTTTCTCCAAGCTTAAATTAATAAAAACTTATTATTACGTACCACGATGATAGATTGACTCTCGTCGTTAGCAATTTTGTCAATTGAAAATGATTTAATGATTTAACCCAAAGAGTGAATGAAAAGTTAAAATCTAGAAAATTGAAGTTATAATATTATTAATATTAATTATAATTATAATAGTATCACATTTAAAATTATTTTTATTTTGTTTTATTTATTAATCCCAGTCGACTATTTTATAAGTAAATTATAAGTAAATTATTTTAAAGTATGTATTTTATGATCGTGTAATAAAGTGATAATACAAAATACCTACATAATAATATTTTTATTTAATCTTACTAAAAAACTAAATTTTAACTTGGTGAGGGGGATAAAGGGCGCCAAAACATGGTTTTTCCCAGGGCACCAATACTCCTAGCAGCGGCCCTGTATATATATATATATATATATATATATATATATATATTATACTGCCCTAAAATAGAAAAACAATAATAGTCAAGTTTTGAAAATTTAGATTATTTGATGTTACTATAAATAGCAATTACGTATTTCTTTTATTAAAGGAAAATACAGTAAAAACTAAAAACCATAATTAATTTCCTTAAACTTGATTTAAAAATGTAGAATCTAACAATAATTCATTTTAAAACTATATTGTCTAAAACTAAGAAAAATGCTTTATGTTACTTATCTTACATATATAATAAAGCAGTATTTTCAATGGATATACTGCGTATTTTTTTATAGTTATTACTCATCATTTCCCTTCTTACATGCTGCGTGTTTACTAAGATCGTGAATAAAATGACTTGCAGTATGTACACTGGAAATGTTTTTAACCACGTCATTGTCTCTATTTAAATTTACTTAACATTAAAATAATTGTATACAAATTAATTATATAATTTATGTTATTATCTAATATAAAAAAAAAAGAAACATAATTAAATACCTAATGGAGATAAGTACTGCATTCATAAAATGTAATTATTTAGTTGTATATTGCCATACTAAAGTAAAATTCAGTACTTTCTAAAAAATCAATAATTATGTAGGTAAAATGTAAAAATAATGGAATAAGTTTTGATGAATTTTGCCAAAATTTGAACTTTAAATGCTTATAAAAAGATCAAGGTATGTATCAATATTTTAGAACTGCCATTATAACAACTTACGAGGAACCTTGAATTAAATTTTCAACATTTTTAATCCAGTGAAAAGCTTTTTATCGATATTTATATAAAAAAAATTCAAAAAATTCAAAACTTCAAATGTTTATAAATAGCTCAAAAATATTCAAAATATTTTGAAAATTGTATAGATTATATAAAATGCTAATTGATAAAAAAATCAGAAATCAAAGGTTATTTTTTTTTTTAGTGACCAAAAAAAACAAAATCGATTTTGTAAAAACTAATTTAGTGTTAAAATTCCAGTTTTTTCCTAATTTTTTTTTTTCGATATTCCGACGCTTTAGAACACTGCTGGGAATTAACGATTTTGACCTCTTGAAGTACCAATTAGATTCACTTTCCCATCACAATAGTTACTGAAGATGAAAATCTAACAATTATTTCGACTTCTATTATCGACTATCGTGTACACACGACACAGTGACATAAATAAAAATTAAAAAACACACAATATAATTGTAACATCAATACATTCATCGCTCAGAATCTAAAATAATAAATCAAGAAACTCATTTTTCCAAAATGTTGGTTTTACGATACACTACCTTTTTTTAAGTGTAACACGCTGTGTATTACTGCGATTACACAGGTTTAATAGGCAATTTCCTATTTCACTTGGTTAGATTATAATATTAATTACATTTTACACCAATTACTGTTGGTTATGGTTATTATTATGGACAGAAAATTCATATGTTTTTACTGAATAGATCAAAAATCGTTAGATCTGCGTTATTTATTTTATTTTTGCATATTCCGTGGTTTTTATTTATATTTATATTTTTAAAATTTCTCAAATACTTAACAAGAGACCACACGGCTAAGTATATTTAAATATTCCTATGTATATGCCTATATTTAAAGAAAAAGAATCCAGATAGAGATAAACATGAATATTATAATCTAGCTCAATATAAACAGTCAAGTCAACACATAATTATAAATTACAATAAACAATACCTAGTAATAAACCATTAACAAATAATATGTATAGATATTACCAACATTTAAAAAAATAAATCGATCCAAATAAAATAGCTATCATAAGAACAATCCTTAATAATAAAATATTAGATAATGTTATGTATACATTTATAACATAAATATGAAATACCTATATAATTGCATGAGATAATATAAATTAACTGTAGGTATGTAAGTATGTTTAGCATAATAGGTACTAGTGTACTACCAATACTTAATAATAATGAAACTGCCGAAGTTTTTACCGGTAAACTAGGTATACCTACCTAATACCTATCTACCAAAAACGTCTGTGGTCATAAGTCCAAAGCCTAAAATGTCAACGGTAAAAAAGTAGGGTGTATATTATTATAATAATCAGGTAAAAGGAAAAATGTAATGTGGTGAACTATATTAAAGTTCCAATTAGTATTAATAACAATTTTAACTAAATGATTTACCTGACGAAATTAACGACTACCTAATCTTGTTGTAGGTTCCTATAGGTTCCTATAATAATATCGCATATTTCCGATGTATCACAATTTTTTAGTTATATAACGATATAACTACTTTCCTTAGACTTTGAACACTGCTCGACTTTTGGGAGCACGCAATATAGAACCATTGCTTTTATCTAAATTATCTAGTCTGTCGAGTTTTACCCATAAATTCATGTATATTTTTTTGTATGAATAATTAATTCTATTTTTTTATAGAACAAGATCTACCTATTAATTATTGTTTTTTTTTTATATATAATCTCCAGCATTACTTTAAGGATACCGAACTTTTCTACTGGGGACTTAAAAATATTGGACTTTTTTACCACGATTTGTTCTAGCACTATAATACGAAAGAAAAAATAATATATTTCACAGATATGACACTGCCACATCGTATATACTTCTAAAATAATCATTGAAAACCACTATCGTAACTTTAAATCTGAAACACATAATAAGATTTCCTTTTGTACATGAAAAAACAATAACAGAGTGACATCATTTCACCGCTGCAAATAGAAATATATACTCAATAAAAAAAATTATCAATATACCTATACTGGTGGAAAGTATATGCGAATAAAACGTGAATAATTTTATGGTTGTTCTCGTGTACCTATATAACAGTAAACACTGAAGTAAATTTAACTTAGGTAATGAACAAATATTTTTATCAATTTCGATTGTATATAGTCGTCTGCAAGCTATGTAATAAATAGAATATATTGAAAAACGAGAACATGGACAAATGACTAACACAGAAAAATAATAAAAACACTGCAGTGCGCGCAATGATTCTGACAGTTGTCAGGTTTACAATTGAAATAAGTCCCTATATACAATACATAGAACTACACAAGAATCAATTACTAAACAACTTTCAAACACTGAAGCACTACCGTACACCACAAATAATTTATCTTAAAAGCAATCGATGGCACAATAACCATAGTGCTCTTATAAAGATAAATGTAGACCTCTTTAACCTACGATATACTACGCCTTATGTTCGTAGGCATATAAGGGTCGATCATCGGGGGAAGCGGGAAGCGTTTAATACCTTCCATTTGTTGGGGCCCTATACTTGTCCAAACCTAAGACACATAAGTATTAAAATTGTGTTATTATTATTTCACAGTTAAGATCCTCCCTCCCCAGGTTCCCAGGAGGTTGTGTTTATATTTTCACCATTGCATTACAGAGGATAGAGCTCGATCGCAGTGCGTCTATATAGTGTGCTAAATGCAAATGGATGACATGTAGATTATCAGCAATAATAACATTTTAATAAACCTATTCGAAAGCCCAAACCAGAAACACCGATTTTTTTAGTATAATCTTCCGACAGTCACGGACTGGGTCTACCAGCAGTAACGTTACGCAATACTGTAATCCGTATAATATTTAAATGCTCTAAATTCCTATTGATCCATCGGTCTGCTCACAAACAATTCACGTGAAATGAATTAGGCTTTTAATCATATTATAAATGATAAACTATCATTGCAGAGTGCACATAGCGAGTTCGGGGTTAATAATAAGAGAACTATATTTAAATATTTATTTTCGTGCATATCAGCGTTAGTAGGTACTTTAAAAGTAAATTGGCATGCACAATACTTTTCCGAAGAGTCAATGAATATCATGACTGTAAAAATACATAAAAATAAATAATATACGTAGAATGTAGATGTGAATCGTTTAAAAAAAAAATGTCTCTTTTGTGATTTGTATATATTTATAACGATAATCGCCTAACGACTTCTCAATCAAAAATGCAAATTTTTGATACATGTTGGGGGGGGGGGGAGTGGTGCCAAAAGAATTTACAAGATATTATGGTCCACCCGGGATAACATTTGTAGGGCATCACTTTTTTTTATTTATTTTATTTAAAATGTGTCAACATAGGTATTACATGTTATTACAAGATCGATAATACATAGTATAATAATAATATATTATAATAAACTTATAACGTTAATAATTTGAGAAAAAATATGTTCGATAAGTGGCAGTAAATATTGGATTAAATAAATATATAGATAACATAAAGTTTGTGTACAATAAATTGCAAAGTGTTATCTTATCTACTTGTAGTCGTAAAAGTTATCAGTGTCATCCAATGGGCATCTATTTGTCTTATTTTTAAATGCTACAATAATTTATCACTGCTTCCCATTTCTTTTATATAGACACCCACGACCTACCCACCTACTGCCTACTCCCACTATCGTTATATTATATAGAATATTAAGAGGAAAGTATTTACGTGTATTAACTTAAAATTTAAAATATTATTATAATATTCAGGTACTTACGTAATTTAATAAATAATTTTAGATATGAGATGATTAATAACTATATGATTAACTATTTGATAATATTATAATATTTTTATGATCGAAAAAAATTGTAACCTAACTAAGAATTAATAACTAATTTTATATGATAAACAAATACAATTTCATTAGAGCACCTACATAATAAGTTATAAGTATTGGTCTTGCGCAAAAAATATTTACCTATTAAAATTCTTTACATCATACCTATACTTTACATGACATGCTAGCGTGTTACAAGTGTTTCAACTAACAGATATATAATATAATATTAATATTATGTATCAGACGGTACTACGGTAGGTACAAAATCTAACATGTTTGATACAATTAATATAATATTTCAAACGTATAATATGTTTAATAAATATTGAAGTAGGTGCAAGTAATTTTTTCATTCAAGGTTTGACTAAAACAAAATAATAGATTTATAAATATAATTATTTTAATATTATAAAACATGATAACTAATAAGTGATAACACATTAGGAAAGTACAGTCAAGCCCGTGTAATTATGAGAAAGTCCAAAAGGTCCAAAAAAAGCTCCCCCCCCAAAAAAAAAAAAAAAAAAAATTCTTCAACATTTTACAAAATGTTTAAAATAATTTTTGATACCAATTTAAATAATTATCTGTCATAAATGGTCGTAATAAATCTTGTTATAATTTCATATTCAACCAAATCTCAAAATTTAAATTTAGCATTGACTAAAATTACGTCATATTTTGAACCCTTCCCCTGAAAAATTATGTAGATTCGACAAGTATGGGCAGTGTTTGGAAGGAACGAGTTCCAAAAGGAACGGATTCCTGGAACGAATCCCTTTTTAAAGAACGACAAGATGAACGAATTCCTTTTTATGAAAAAAGAACGAGGAAATGAACTAGTTCTTTTTTTCAAGGAAAAATAACAAATTTATTCGTTCCTTTCTAGTTCCATTAATTTACACTGCAGATAATTATGTAAATAATTGAAATTAATATTTTTTTTTAATGTGTATAATGTATATTGCTAATTAGTGATGGTTATCGAGTATCGACGTTAAGACAATCGGCATACGTTAGCCAACAATTTAATTTTGAAGAAAATCTCAAAATAGAATTATAAAATATGTACCTACCCTATACTTGTAGTTATATATTATAATTAAAAATTAAAGAAATATGCATATGAAAAAAAAAACATAAGTGATTAAATAAGAATTTTTATTTTATTTGGTTCTAAAAAAGGAACTCGTTCATTTTCCAAAGGAACGACAAAGGAACGAATTCTTTTTTTTTAAGGAACAAGGAACGGAACGAATTCCTTTTTATAAGGAATTTGCCAAACACTGAGTATGGGCAGTATGTAGTACCTACGATGAGTACCTACTACCTTAGTACAATTTTATTAATACTACGATACGTCAATACCTGATACAATAAGTATGGGTACTTATAAGTTTATTATATATAGTTTGAAGTTTGAACCATAATTTTATAATTCGTACTTACTGTGTTTATTTAGAAATAAATTATGAATAATAATTCAATAATTATATATTGTCAACAAGTAAGGTGAGTGAACAAGTTTGTTATCATGCAAAATTAAAATAAAAATATTCGAGTAAAAAATTTTTTATTTTTTTAAAATTATATTTTAACAACAAACTCAAATATCATTTTAATAATACATTGACTAACTGAATGTCTAAAGTTTGAAGATTTGAGAAACAAACTCCACATGCCATATCTACTAGGAGAAGCTTTATAAAACCCGACCCTAATCAAATATTAACATTATCAACTTCTTAAAGAAAATGACATGATAGGCAATCCACGCGTACCCATGCTTCAATTTTTATTTCGAGTTATTACTTATCGGTTAAATTTTGTTGTGGACAAGGGTAACTCTTATAACATGCAGTACATTCAGCTACCTACCTAAATAGGTTTTAGATAGGTAAACCAAGTAAAAACTATAATGTATGAATAAAAGTATTTTTAAAAGTATTATTAATTTGATAAACGTAGCTTTAAAATATTAACCATATTTAGATATTTAAGTAAATCGTTTATTTAACAATCAGTCTTTGCTATTATTTCTATTGTTGGTTTGGTTATTGTTTAATAGATTAAAAACTTGGGTAAGACGCGGAATGACTAAGCAAAGTCTACCTATAAAAAAAAAGTGCCACTCCAGTAAGACTAACTATAGATTGGCACTTAGGAGTTAGCCAGTTAGGTATAAAGTTTTAAAATATATATACCGGCACACTGCACCGCAATGAACATAATTAATATTAACGTACCTAGATAGAATTAATGATCGATATTAGCTGCTGTTAAAATAAAAGAGCTAGGTATGTATTTTGATAAATGGTTATAAGATTATTTTATTTACAGGTAGTGTGGACAGCTGCCTTCCTAGCAAGAAATGGGACTTGCAAGCTAAACACTGTTAGGGTTAATAATTGCGAGTTATAGATTCTGGAAACTAAGAATAGGTAGTAGTGTATCTGAGCGAATATAGCATGAAATCTTCTATTCTAAGGATATTTTAAAATATATTAATAGTTACCTACATTATTAATTTATTTTTCTATAGGCTATAGCCATCATACGTAGATTGAATTCATTTTTGAAAAAACCATTCCAAAGCAGTGCCGGCGCTAGGGGAGGACAAATGGGACAAATGTCCAGGGCCCCGCGCTTGTTAAAGGGCCCCGCGATTTTTAATTATCATCTTAATACCGCGAAACACATTTATATTTTATATTAACAAACTATAAATCTATACATTTATTGACTTATTGTAATATACTACACATGTATAATATTAATATTATTTCTATCATTAGTTATTTGGAAAATTATATCTAAATTTAGCCATAGTACAAAGTAAATCGTTATCGATACGACGAAGGAGTAATATTTTGAGGGTACTCGAGTATTGTAGGAGTATACTATAATTAATAATATAAATATTTATTATCTCTAGAGTTATTGTTTTTTCTGTTCTTTGTTTGGAAAAGCTCTCAGAAAACTCTAAATTAAGTTTTTATTTAAGAAATTATTATTACAATTTAGTTTAGGTATAGTAGGTATATTAAGTAGCTGTATTAAATAAAATGTACCTACTGCGTGCGTATCTAGTGTATCAGGATTAGTTTTAATGTAGTTTATTGTCTACCGCCGCCGCGTACTTAGATATTAAACAATTTTTTATATCATTCAAACATTTTGATGATTTTATTTATTTTTTATTGATGTTTATATAAGCTGTAATTATTAAAATAAATATAAATGAATAAAATAATAGGCCCCCCACAAATTTATTAACTTATAATTTTCAACACATGCATATTATTTTATTATTTGTAAATAATTTTTTGTTAACATATTATAATTAAAAAAAGAATAACTTGATATTATTATTTTTAATGTTTGAAATTCAAATAAAAACCACATTAATTAAAAAAAATCCTGATTTAAAAAAAGCTAGAATTTTGCCTTCCTCTGGGTACCTATTACCTATGTCCAGGGCCCCGCAATACCTAGTGCCGGCACTGTTCCAAAGGTACAATTATTCTAATGCACTAATGCTATAAAACTTCACGGCCCTATTATAATATTAGGTATTAGCCATTATAACATTATACCTATCGAATATTATTATTATTATTACCTTATATAATAGTTAATACCTACGTGGCTACGTAGAAAGAACAGAATAGGTATTGAGTAGCAGGGGCGGATTTAAGGCACTGAGAACTATGCGACAAATTTGTATTCGGCATAATAGCGAGGTGAATTGTTCAATCCGCCCCTGATGAGTAGGTTGGTGGTTAAGCTTAAGATTAGTCTAAATATTTTTAAAATGTCATCGTGAATATTATAATATAAAAATAAACGCGATGGTGAAAAGTGTAGTGTCTATGATTATTATTTTATTAAATTATATTACCAAAAAAATAATGTAGGTACAATCAAAGTATAAGATTTGATTGACACGACACGACACATACGACGTTGCTGCGAATCCAGATTAACACGGTTATAATACCAATAATATACCTAAACGGTATGTCGGTACTAACCTATAGACTAGAAAATAAAAAAAATCGTAAAACTATGAAAATACCTCACCAAAAAACTAGTAGGTACATTAAAATACTATGTATGAGTTCCTCGCCCCTCCACAGACAAAAAAAATGGGTGAAGACGATGCTGTGAAACTTGGGAGAGTAGGTGTTTGTAATAATTGTGCGAATAAAATTGTGAAATTAGGTACCTAGGTAGGTATTCAAAAGTATCGTTGGAAAAATGGAAATCTGAATACAATGTGTTCCCTCTCCTCTCCTGTAAAAATTGTAACGTAGGGTTTACTATAGGAGAGGTATTTGAAACAACTTCGAGAAAAAAAATCATAAAAAGTTTAATAGCGTTGTCAGAAACGTGATACATAAAACAGGTCTCTGGTCTTTTATAATATTAATATATATATAAAGATTAGGTATGCACATCAAAATAAATTAAATTTGTCTTGCCAATTGTTATATCTTGAGTCTTTTCAGCCAATAAAAGTGGAGATCATAATATCAACCATTGGTCTGTGGAATAGCTAGTTAGACACTAAAACTTAAAACAACTGTTAGTTATTGATTAAATTATTTGCTTATATAATATATTTCTATAATAAGTAGGTACCTACGTGGCTACGTATAGCTATCAAAAGTTTCTAAAAAGTACACCACTTAAACCTACAGCGTCAGAGTTTACCGGGTGTAGTAATGGAATGCTTAGGGTAGGTACATTAAGTTTATAGCTCAGGGGCAAACACTAAAACATTTTAATTTCATCTAACTGTAGTTACTTATGTTATATAATACGTTGTTGATTGTTTCGCCATATCGATATAAGTAAGAAACCAACTAAGCAACACATTCAAGTAGATACATGTTTTACTTGGTTATTTCCTTGACAGCCATGAGGTACCTGCTACAATTTCAAATCATCTCCATTAAGAAATTAGTTTGGATACGGTAGGTATAGTCAAGGCTGGAATGTTAACAAATTTTAGATTTTGAGCGAAGCGATGAATGTATTGATTTTACAATGATGTGTGTTTTTTTTTTTATTTTTTATTTTATTTTTGTGTCTGTCATCACCTTTCAGGACAGTAAAAGCTGCTTGGATTTTCTTCAATAGTAACTTTTCTGATAGGAAAGTGAATCTAGTTGGTACTTTGGGGGGTCAAAAGTAAAAATTTCCCAGTAGTTTTCACAAGCGACGTGAAAAACAAAAAAAAAATTAAGGAAAAACGGGAATTTTTACGCAAAATCTGTTTTCGAGAAAATCGATTTTGGTTTTTGGTGTAACTCTAAAACAAATGACCGTAGGGACATGAAATTTTGACTGAATGTTTATATTAGCATTTTCTATACACCATAAAATTTACAAAATATTTTGACTCTTTTTGAGCTGTTTACGGCCATTGTCAGTTTTCAATTTTTTTAGTTTTTTTTTCTATAAATATCAATAAAATTTTATCTGTTGAGTAAAAAAACTTGAAAATTTAATAGAAGGCTCCTAGGTTATTGTTTCAAAGGCAGATGAAAAAAATTAAAAATCCTTAGTCACAGTTTTTATTTATAAGCATTTAAAGTTCAGTCAAAATGTCATGTCCCTACGGTCATTTGTTTTAGAGTTACACCAAAAACCAAAATCGATTTTCTCGAAAACAGATTTTGCGTAAAAATTCCCGTTTTCCCTTATTTTTCTTTTGTTTTTCACGTCGCATTTGAAAACTACTGAGAAATTTTTACTTTTGACCCCCAAAGTACCAACTAGATTCACTTTCCTATCAGAAAAGTTACTGTTGAAGAAAATCCAAGCACTTTGTAATGACAGACACAAAAAATAATTCAAAAAATTAAAAAAAAAAAACACATATCATTGTAAATTCAATACATTCATCGTTTCGCTCAGAATCTAAAATTAATTAATAAATTCCTAATATTTTATAGTAAAAATATTTTTGAATCATAAATATTTTATTTATATTTTCTTTTGATAATTTTAAGTTGTAATACTGAATTTATTCCCAGAATCCTAAATTTAAAAATATAGAATTTATCAAATACAGTGATTATGTTAGGTAATAACTGTTATATTTACCTGAATTACACTGAATGATAAGATTTTTTTTTATATTTTCGAGTTTAAATTATCGTCTGTTGTGGCTCAGAGGTTTTTGTAAACAGAAAATGATCTTTCGACATCCACATACGTAATTGGTGCGTACTTGTAGAAAATAAGGTAATTTGTTGTCAGATCTTCGAGAAGGCCATCCATGGTGGAGATAGATCCACTAAGTTTTGACGAGATTTGTTTTAATGTTTTTAAACCAATATTTTTAGATAAAACTTTTTTATTTTTACGTAGACTTTTTCCCTGGTTCACCTTGAACGGATTTTAATTGTGAATGAACATTGTCCATTATACTCAACGATTCGACATGTTTTTAGTCTGCAGTTTTATAATTGATTCAGAAAGAACTTAACTTTAATTCTTAATGCATTATTGGAGTCCAACGTATTTACATCACCAGTGGCGGACTCAACTTCAATTTTAAATGACGCATTTTCATAAGTACTTACCACCACCACCGCCACCATCCTATTTTTACTTATAACAAAGTTATGATGTAAATAAAATGTGATCAAAAGAGCCAAGAGATCAGGCTTTAGCATTTAATTCTGCGCCACAGTCACGGGGTGGCACCACCCCCATTGAAAAGTTGACGCAACTGCGTCAAAATTGAGCGCTTCAGCTCGCCACTGAACATCGCAAATTTTTACATTGTATTTACAATAATAAAGTACAGCATTGATCCAGGTACGTTTTTAACATAAAATGTATTTACAATTTATATACACAAAATCTTTAAATATGCAAAATCATATAAATTTAGTAAAATATGCAACATACATTTTTGTATTTCAATAGTATGGTTCATGAAACGAATTTGTGGCGAATCAGATTTGAAATATGCAGTTTCCTGAGAAAGATGCAAATGCATAAAGTTCCGAGCCCTGCTCATAAGTTACTGCTTAACATGGAAAATAATTTAACTCATTAAGTTAGAAGTTACTTCGAAAAAAAAAGTAACTCGTTATGTAACTTAATTAAAAGTAGCTTAACTTTAACTTTTTAAATTGTTAATTCCGTATCTATAGTGTTACATACATACGGTGTATAGTAGGTAAGTACGGTTGAAAAATAATGATACAACATTTATCTTTTATATTTGTATATATATATAGGTACTATTAGGTAGGTATATTATTCATACTCAAAATTTAAATCTCTATTACCTAGTCTCTATAGTTAATACATTTTAAGTGGCAAGATTTCATTTGATTGATTTAAATAATTTTATAGATTTACATTTACTTATTAATTTGTACACATTTATACGATAGGTATATAAAATACTGAGCATAGAACTGATTCTTTTCTATGTACATCATTTTTTTAAAGTAAAAATTCTTGTTTTGTACTTAGTAGGTAACCTGCATATTAAATAAAATATATAATATTATTTAATTATATTATTCTTAGGTAATATGGACTAGACATATAATTTTGTGACCATCACCAAAAGCTATCTGACCTTTAGTACACATATAGATTAAAATAATACTTTTCATCTAGTCTAAAAAAATCATTAATTATGTTTGGACTTCGACTCTAAGCATAAATGATTAAAGAAGTGATAATCAGGTCAAATGTTATGAAGACAAATACTTAACTAATGTTTCATAGGGATGTGTTTCAATCAATAGAAAATGTAATTGATATTACAAGTTTACAGTTAATAGTTTGTTTTATTACAATTGAATGTCATTATCCAATTCTATAAAAAAAAATAAAAATGGCAATACATATTTTTATTTTTTTATAATTTCATTAATGTTCATTTAAAAAGTAAAGTTGTATGATAGTTAAAATAATTAAAATTTGAACTCAATAATATAGGTGAATTTCAAAAAGGTTGTAAAAAATTATATAATAATATTGTATGCATTGTATAATAAAACAATAGCTATATTTTTCCAAAAAGCTGAAGTATTATATTGTTGCGTTTTATAATGTTATTTCTTGGTATATGCATATATGAATTGCTAACTCAATCACATTTTTAAGAAACTAACTTGTTCCAGCAACATTTCTTCTCCAACTATGATAAAGTATTAGTTTCAACACAATAATTTCATGTTTATATAATATAATACACCAGTGGAAAATTTAAAGTTTTTAATTTTTTTTAAATCGTCTATTTTCATTAATAATTAATTAATTTACAAATTAATGAGTAGTTGTAGTTAAATTAATTTATGTACAAACATAACGATAAAAAAAAAAGTAATATAATTGAAATTATCTTCTATATCGATAGCGTTTGAAATGAAACCATAGCTGAAAAATATTGTTATGAAACTGGCAACGAAATCCTCTTTTATAGGAATATTCCCATTCTCTGTTTACAATCTTGAATGCAATATCTTCATATGGAGGACCAGCATGGAATCTCAAGACTGCGAATTCTGGATTATCTCCGCAAGCAGTCTATAAAAGTATTAATATTAAAAATAAATAATATGGTATAAATTTTAAATTGTTGTTTTGAATTTACCAAGAAATATTGTGGAGTTGAACCTTTATTTATTAAATCTGGATAAAATATATTAAACTTATATCCTTGAACAATTTTTGGTGGAGGATTATCCATGTCATAATGAGTTTGATTGTACTTATTCCACTCAAATCCAGTATGTACCCTATGTATATTATATTAATTTTAATACAACATTTTATAATAATTTAAACATTTAAAATAACTACAATTTATTCTATTGTTTACCTATTAAAATATCTAGGTTTTCGTGGTCGGTACTTATCCGACCATAAGTATACTTGATGATCCAATTCAGTTTCGACTGAAAATTCAGCCTCTTCATTGGTCATACCTTTTCTTGCTTCTTTTTGTAAAGCCATTTCTTCAACAGCCATTACATTCTGTAAAAAAATATGTTATTCATAAGGATAGATAAATTAATTTGAATGAATATTATTGGAAAAAACTTTTTTTTTTAGATAGATTATTTTAACACATAATATTATTTATTGACTGTATATATATTATTGTGTGTCTAAGGATTGACTTTTGCCATAAATTATTTATGAATATAAATTAACTTTTTTACTCATTTTATTTATCTTTGATAAACATCTAAACAAATAGCCTTATTACTATTCAATTGGCATCAAATTTCAGTAGCTGTCAATAAACATAGAATCATATAACTGTCTAATGCATTAGTCAATGTTCTGTTATTTATGACAACTAATGTCATTCGTTTTTCAAAGTCTTGAATTTATATTATTATCATAATTCATACAAACAACATATGAAATTGACACTTTTGAATTATTTATTACATGTGATAAGCTTACTTCAATACGTGTCCCCGTGCCTTGTACTTGCAGTCTAGCAAACGTCAGGCGTTTTTCGTCATCTATTTCTGATACAACTAAAGTACCAAGTTCTACGCTATTGGAAGAAATATATACAGGGCTATACCCACAAGCATCATAATCTGCAGCACATTCTTCTATAATATTTCTAGCTTCTTGTTCAGCATCACTAATTAAAAATAAATTATAATGTTGGTTAAAACATGAGAATAGATTTAAATATTAAATTCACCTTATATCTTCCCCAGAACTTTCTGTTTTTTCTTTTCTTGAGGGAGATTTTTCGGTAGAGGTTGATGGTTGATCTTGACTTGATGGCTCATTAAATTTAGCCAATTGTGGACGGATTTTCTGACTACTATTTCCTTCTTCTGGATCAAATTGAGAATCGTCCATCTTTTGTTGAGCTTTTAATACTTCAAGTTTTTTCTTTAAATTATCTTGGTGCCGATCTCTAAGTCGTGCTCTTGCAACATGCGCTATATATATTAATATTATTAAAATACTTAGCTAGTTTAAATACAAACTTTTCATAAAAAAAATATGTAATTTTATCAATAGTAATCATTATTAATCATGCATACCCTTTAGTTGTGACAGTAAAGTTTCCCAGTACCCAATATCAACCCCTTCAGCTTTACTATTGATTTTTTTTTCGATTTGAGTTTTTAGTTGGTCTAACTGCTCAGCAGTTTTACCTCGAAAAATATGAGCGACTTCATGAGCTACTGACTGATGAATTCCTTCTCTTCGGCCAACAGCTAAACATATTATATTTAAATTTATAAATATAAAAATTATTCAATACATAATATCTTTGGTAGTACAAAATTGTTAACACTAAAATGTATATGTAATATATTATGATAAGTTATTATAGGCATTATAATTCCAAATTGAATAAGACAAAATAAAACTAATGTCTAACCATTCAACAGTAAATTTGTAATTTTTAAACATGTATATATAATAAATTATATGTGAATTATATTTATTTGATCATAAATGCTTCAAAACTGTGATATAAAAAGTAAAAATATGTCTTTTCCACAAGCTATTATACAATTAATTGTATAGCTTACCAACTTAAACTTATTGTATATATTACAGTCAAATTCGTTAATTGGGAAAAAGACATCATTGGCTAGAAAATATACTGTCAATAACCAAATGTATCCAACTACGTAAGAAAATGTTAAAAAAAAAATCCAGTCAACTTCTATGTTTGGTGGTCAAAGATGATATACCCAGGCAATACTACAACTATAAACTTTTAGGTTCGTGTGCAATTATTTATTTTGAGGCCCCAAATTAATATTATTATTGTAATTTTTAAAATATAATAAGGAAATTAAAGTTACTTTATTAGTTATTACTTTTCATTAACCATCACAAGAAATCAATATAAATATCAGTCGTTATCTACTCTACTAATTTAAAATTAAAATAACTGAAAAAATAGGTTATGAAACTTTTTTCTAATAAAAATGGTAGTTGTAGCGTGTTATTGGCTTATTGCTATTAAAGAAACTCATTTTGATATTAGTATTACAGAAGGTCGGTTTAAATTTTGCAGAAAACATTAAATTTATTGTATTAATTCATATTTAATTATTATAATAGTTTATATTTATATCATAACATTGTTAACAATTTATGAGTCGATACCATCTTCTGTAGTATAGTGTGAATAGGTTCATGATACAAATAAGTAATAGCATAACATTTAAAAATAATCTACATAATATAGTAAAATGTATGATTTTGTAAGTCACAATTAATGTTTTTGATTTACAATAAAGTAATACTAACATGGTTATTCTCCATTTAAATTTTAAATATCTAATTTTATTCATTTTTGAACTTAAAATGTCTATAGTAAAAAACTGTATTAATATTTAAATTATTAATATTATAACTATAAGTTATTTAATTTGTTTTTAATTATTTTTGGGTAAATTTTTTACCATATTCCACAATTTTAAGTTTTTTTCTTGCATATTTTTACAATTTTGACTGTATATTAGATGGCTTATTTTGAAACCTTAGTGCATAAAAATCCTCGCTCTATTAATAATTAACTAAAGGTTTATAGTTATTAATTATTTGTACAGTTTTTACCACTAAAACATTAAAAGGAGTTGCATAGCGATGAATTATTGAGTATTGGTACAACATTGAAAATTACAATATCAAATTTATTGAGCATGGAATTTTATACAATAGGAAAGCATTTTTTCAAGAAGATATTATATTTACCTGTGAAAGCTGATTGTTTTTGTAATCTTCTCATTTTATGCAATTCATCTTCTACAATAACAGTTATATCATTCCAGTAGTCAAAGTTTTTTCCTTTTTCAAGTTCCATGTAAACTTTTATGTCTTCAACAAGATCTTCTAAATCTTTGAGTTTTAAGCCATTTAAGTAAATATAAGGTTCGTGCATTTCAACAGCATCTACTTCTTCTTCAGTGCTTATGTATTTGGCAAGAAGATCAATTGGTTTAGCTGAAAAATAAACAAAAAAGTCAACATGTTATTTATATAGATTTTTTTTTTAATGTCTGGTATAGTTACTGAATTAATATTACCTCTTCCGTCTTCAATACGAATAGTAGAACGCAAACGAGCTTGCTGTAAATGAAACTGATCTTCACTTTTTTCCCATTCTTTAAACTGTGCTGCTTCTTTACTTCTTTGTAATAATGCCATCTCATCTTCCCTTTGTTGCCTTTCCGTTTCTCTTTCCATTCGTCGTTTTTTCACTTTTTCTAATTCTCGTTTGTTTTCTTCCATTTTTTGTCTATTCCTTAACTCTAGTTCTTCATGGCTAACACCGACCAAACCATCTTTGGCCATTTTTTTATCCCATACAAAAGTAGAAAGCAGATTTGCATCTCCAAAAGGATTGTCAGCATTTGTATAATGTAGGTAATCATTATCCCAACCCATTAACTCTTTTCGTTTTCTTTCTTTAGCTGTTTTCTTCATCAAACGCCTAAACCGCTTTTCCTCTGGCGTTTCCATACCTTTAATTAATTCTTTTTGCTGTTTTCTTTCTTCGGCAACTTTAAGTCTTTCTTGTTGAAGACGTTGCAGTAATTTTGCCTCATCATTGCTTGACGAGGAGTCACTTGATGATGACCTGTATTTACATAAAAATAAATTGTTAACAGGATATTTATACATGTTGTTTATAATATGGCATGATTATTTAATCGGGATTTGATTCAAGTCTGAGCAATATGTAACAATGTAGTGTGCCTACCCATATTATAAATTTATCATAAAACCTTTTTTTGACTGATGGCATTACATCATGCTAAGTCACTTAGTAACGCACCTGCCAAAGGCCGTATTAGTTACAACCATAATATCATGTTATGTACATCATGACTGTTAGGTTTTACATATTATTTACATTTAACAATAAAAGCTAATTATAGTGTGACTGTTTAAGTATACATTAATTACACTAGCATCACCAAGAGGTTTTATAAATATAAATAAAATATATGTTTGATTAAATACATGTTACTTAAAATACAATGACATATTTTATTCATATGATCTAATGAACATTATAATAATTATTTATTAGAGTTAAATTGTTTCACTATAAAATTATTAATTTTTAAGAAATTATGATGTCTTACCTAATTTTATACATTATTTAGTAATATCAATCAACAAATTTTACCTTCTTTTACTCTTATGTTTTGATTTAGATTTTTTTTTTGACGAATGTTTATCTTGTTTATGTCTTCTTTGTTCATCAATATTTTTCTTATGATCGTATAAATCCTTAGATCTAGCATAATGTCTGGATGATGACGACCTACAAAATATAAAAAACCAACAGTTTATTTTGAACTATATACATAATTTTAAGTATTATACTTAGGTGTATATGTTATATATAAACACATTCAAACCATAATCAAATAAACTTTACTATAGTAGTTATGGGCTTATGAACTCACATAGTTTAGTAATTAATACAACAGTTAAATTAACTATATGCATACAATAAGTCACATTAAAATGTACTAAGCTAGGCCTGGGGAATACTGTGAGATACATATTATATCATCTTAACAAGTCATTATCTTATAGAGCACTAACGATAACAATTTAAATCAATATATATTATATTATCTGCATACCGGGGACCATTGATATTCGTCCCTAATTGATCTAACGGGAAGTAAATTAATATTCGATAGTAACTTATGATAAGCTGTAGTGAACGTAAACGAGATATCATAATCATACTGTGTCCATTAGGATAGGACAAACCAGAAAGGAATACCATATAAAATAAAGCTCTCGAAAGCATTCTTTTTAGATACCTAGCAGATGTATATCATCACGGAGTCCTAAACACCTTCATGTCAAAATTACAGTTAAATTAACAATTATATGACATAAAGAGTTTATATAATTTTATATTCATTTTAAACTTGGGTTTAGATTAAATATATTTTATCTAACAACTCTAATACTATAAAGGTATTTATCTCTACTTTTAATTCAACACCTTACATTCTTCCATCATTGTACGGAAGATACCTAGCCGATTTATCAGGCATGCAATACGAGATTCATTACTTTGATGATTAAATATCGTAAGACCATAACTTACATGTTCTAAGATGATGGCACAAATGCACGATTAAATCTCTTGTCGATGAGTTAAAAATTTTAAACTTAAAACTCAAGTCGAAAAAAATTAATTGACTGTAGTTCTGAGTTCACTCTTCAGTTTTCAGTTCTTCTTCACTGAGTTCATTGTTATGATTGGGTTATCAGTTTCAACTTTGAAGTGCATGCACAGAATAACTTCTAAAACTTGTTATTCTGTGGTGCATGACCACGGAAATATAAAAAATATAAAATATAATCTTAATCTTAGTCCGCGAGCATGAGAAAATAAATTTATTTTGTCATATTGAAGCACAATTAAACAATGATTAAATAAAGTTATTTTTTATTATTTTTTATTATTAGTCGTGTATAATACTATCTTAATGACTTATCATGAAGAGAACAGAAAAAAAAAATAACATTTACGGATCACATGGAAACAAAAATAATTCAACGCGGTGTTTGGTCTTAGGTTTTGTCCATGACAATATAATATGATAATACATTATCTACATCGTGGTCCACGATTTGAAGTAGTGTGTACTGTGTGTAGACTTATAGAAAGTCGAATAGAATCGAATTTAGGGCAAGTAGTTTATGAGTTATAACTTATAAGTATTTAAAGTTAGGTTGATGAGCGGAGTGGAGTAATACGGGGTTACCCCGCGAAATGTTTGTCCAAGACTCTGCTCGACGCTCATCTAAACTTTAAATACTTATAACTCTTCTAAACTACTCGCCCTAAATTCGATTTTTATGTTTCGAAATAATTAGACAAATATTCTGCTTTGGAATATGAAATTAACACTATGTTATCATTCAAAAAAGTACAAAACTTAAAAAATTTTAAGGATAAAAAATATAATTTTTTAATAAAAACGTCGTTATGTAAACGACTTGAAACTATGTAAAATAATATTTTCAAAAACATTTAGATACACTTCTTGAAATAATGAGTATTCAATGATAAAAGAATCACCCTGTATATACCAAATTATCGTTCTACTTTTTTTTCTTATTAGTTCCCATTATAATAGTAGTAATACACAATAAAACAACCATTCAAAGTTAATTAATAAATCATAAATGCTATACATCAGCAGTAAAACACTTGTGAACAAAATATATACCAACATAGATATTTAACTTTTCTTAGTTTAACACAAACACATGTTTAATTTTTTTAGTAGATTACTGAAACATATAATTGGAATTTGAATTAGTATACTACTCCATAGTCCATGCACGATAAGTTCACCATCTAAAACCGGTTTTTTCCCCACTGGTCTTGCTCTTAACGTGCGCGGAGTTTAGTTAACAGTTATGATAGTTAAGTATTTAACACAATCATGACACTGACCACAGACTACATAATTACGAGGTAGACGGTGTAACTGGTGTAAGCACTTTCGAAACTTACATACGACAGAGTGAGTTCGCCAGGTTATAAAAACTTTTAGAAGCTGAGCGTAGCGAACGATAAATGTATTGATTTTACAATTATGTGTATTTTATTGTGTTTGTCATCACCGAGCAATAAAAATTCTTCAATTTTTTACATAAATACTTTTTGTGGTAGGAAAGTGTTAGGTATCTACACTTGGTACTTGTTGGGGGTCAAATTAAAAATTAAACCAAAAAAAGTGGGTAAGTGGATGTCGCTCTGGTGTACAGCAGGTGTTAAATTTGAATTTAATGATATAATCAGTGATGTATTGGTAATTTTTTTCTAGGGTATACGCTTAGCACATAAGCTCAAAAAATAAATTTCCAACCAAACCTAAAATTAACTTATGGTAGGTCGTGGGGTATACCACCGCGCCTTTATATGTCAATTTATTTATCTAACCCTCCCCCCCCCAGAAAAATGATTTTAGACATATTTACGCCATGCATCAGGATCAGATGGAGTTAGAAGCTTAGAACAGTGCTTGAAAAGTTCCTTTAAAAAAGGAATTAGTTCACGTCCACGTTCCTCTTGTTAGAAAAGGAACTAAATCCTTTACCGTTCCTTCCTCGAAGAAAGGAACTAGTTCCTTTCCTCGTTCCTTTTTAATGTGACGTAAAATAAAATAAAAAACATAGGTACACCGTACATGTTTATACTATAATTGTTTTAATTTTAAAATTTTAAACATAACAAATTGTTATTTAGACATTATATAATTAATAAACTGTATAAATAAACCGCCGCAATAGAAATACAGAATTGATATTTTGTAAACATTAGGTATCAATAATATCGTATACAGGTATATTTTTATAGCTCTTCATATTAGTTACTAAATTTTAAAAGAAGCTACACATTTTCTCCTTTTAGTTTTAAAAATAATTTAATTACTTTTATTTAAAAATAAATGAACGAAGAATGGAACGAATAAAACCGTTTATGTTCCTCTAAAAAGTGAACGAAATTCCAGTGCGTTCTTAAACATGAAAAAGGAACTACGTTCCCGATAAGTTCCTAAAAATGGAACGAAATCAAAGGAACTGATTCCTTTGAACGCGTTCCTTCCAAGCACTGAGTTTGAACTTACTTTTTGTTACATGATTTCGTTCTGTTTGCCCTGTATGCGGTAAAAAAAAAATTGATCTAATACATTTTTCTAACGATTATTATTATAAGACAATTGGTAATTTAATAAAAATCTTTATATAATATAGCGGGTGAACCAACACCAGACCTAAAAAGAACAGAGTTGACACTCCTATACGCTGCGAGACTAATCAGATTAACAAATAACCCAGCTTCAACTAGCAACATAACCCTTGATCTACAAAATAATAAAAACTACACCAAGATTCCACAAATAATAAAAAAAGAAAAAATAATTTGTCCTCCATGGACAAGCATATATAAAATAAACACAGAATTGAATACTCTACGTAAAGAAAACACGCCTCCACTTATATACAAAAACCTTCTGAAAAATACTCTAGAGAACCAAAATGAATTTCAAGAACTATATACAGATGCCTCCAAAAATGACGAAGGGGTAGGAATAGCCATAATAAAAAACAATTCACAGACATCATTCAAACTACCATCGACATGTTCCATATATACAGCCGAAGCACTTGCTATATCGCTAGCCATAAAATATATAAACAAAAAGGAAAACCAAAAACATATCATTCTAAGCGACTCGTTAAGTACACTAATTAGTGTAAAAAATAAATTCAATCCGAGCGACATAGCAATTCAAATTCAGAATAGACTAGAGGAAGCAAACCAAAAGAACAACAATATAAAATTAATCTGGATACCTGGACACATTGGAATAATCGGCAACGAAAGGGCAGATAAACAAGCTAAATTAGCAATCAATTCACCGAATTCACAATATATTAACATTTCATCATACTCTGACATAAGAAAACAAATTCAAAGAGACACCACTATAATATGGCAAAATATATGGAACATCCAAAACACCAAATTAAACCAAGTTAAACAAACGGTCCAAAGATGGAGAAGAAATCCCAATATTAGTACCACAAATGAAAAAAAACTAAATAGGGCCAGAATTGGCCACACAAGACTAACTCATGAGTACATAATGAGCAAAGGAAATCCACCAATATGCCAATCATGTGGCACAACAATTACAATAAAACACATATTCGAAGAATGTAGAATTTACATACAACAAAGAGAGGAGCTCAATATAAGCCACCAAATTGGAGCAAGTCTAGGCCCAAATCCTGAAAATGAGATCAACACCATCGAATTCTTTAAGACAACCAAATTACTCAAGCTACTCTAGTCAACCCCTTTTCAATGTACAAATTACTAAACGAACTAATCTAAAACTGTTTCTATTGTATCTTTTTGTATTTAATTCTTAGATCTGTCACCCACTATAAATATTATGTATCTATTATTTATAGTAACATGCTAATGACCAAGTTGTCGAAGCAGAAATTTTATAGATTTCAAGACCAATAAAAAAAAAAAAAAAAAAAAAAAAAAAAAAATCTTTATTCTTGTTTAATAAGAATATCTGAATAGTAATGTATTTCCTAAATATAAAATAATTTACTGAGTTATAGAATCTGCGAATCCTTATCAATGTCGCTATTTTCTACCAAATCTAACTGATTGTGATAAGGCATCTGTGAATAACTCTTTTGTTTTTGAAGCAGCTGTCGATACAATAAATACAATATCATTCTTATAATAGGAAGTCCCTCAAATCAACCATAACCACAGATAATATCATAAAAATATCTGTGGACTGTGTCCATAACGACCATAACATTGATAGCTTAAAATAGTTGTATCCATAGCCGCGAGTATAATTGTAAATATATGAATTATTGTTTGTTATTGATATGATGGTTATTAGTCGATTATCATTAAAAAAAATTTGATAATTTTCCATCGTTGAAAATAAAGATAAAATATTTTTTTGAAAGCAATTAATATTTTATTTTACTTATGTTTTTGATTAATTTTGAAGGTATACGTGGGTATACGCGCGTATACTTGCGTATCTCTAGTAATTTTACAGGGTATACGCTAAATCAGTAAACTGGTGATAGGGTGGGTATACTTCGTATACCTGCGAATACCCCCCAAAACACCACTGGATATAATATTATTGTATAAGAAAAACGATTCTGAGCGAAAACGGTCAGTCAGCCTTTGATATTAGTATATTACTAAGTAATAAGTATATTTGATGAAATTAAAAGTAATTTATATATTTAGGTACATATTTACGTGGAACTTTGTTTTAAATTTTCA
The DNA here is from genome assembly GCF_019925205.1 of Metopolophium dirhodum. Classification (NCBI taxonomy): domain Eukaryota; kingdom Metazoa; phylum Arthropoda; class Insecta; order Hemiptera; family Aphididae; genus Metopolophium; species Metopolophium dirhodum. The sequence continues at coordinate 33,112,718 of NC_083567.1, read as the reverse complement.
ATCCTTAGCTATAAAAGTTGAACATTTTATAAATTTGTAACTACAAAATAATTATTAAATTTAAAATTTGATATATTTTGTCAAAATTCGTACTTTAAATGCTTATAAAAAAAAATGTGCAAGTTTATTTTTAATATTTTTCAACTGCTATTGTAACAATATATCAGGAGCCTTGCATTAAATTTTCACACTTTTTTACCCAACAAATAAAATTTTATTGATATTTATAGAAAAAATAAACTAAAAAAAATCGAAAACTGACAACGTCTGTATACAGCTCAAAAAGAGTCAAAATATTTTTAAAATTGTATGGTGTATATACTATATAGAAAATGAATATATAAACATGTAGTCAAATGTTTATGTATCTACAGTTATTCGTTTTTGAATAACAATAAAATAACAAAACCACTACATGAGAAATTGAGAAATCGAGTGAATATCGGATAGATATTGTAAAAATATGAACTTCAAACGCTCATAAAAATGTAATTTGATTTGTTGTAGACATTTTTTTTTTGATACAGGTAGACAAACTTATGAATAATCTTGTATTACATTTTAAAATCGTAGATTTAAAAAGAAAAATATTTATGAATTCTCAACTCAAAATAATTTGCTAATTTTCGTGATTTTTCCGTATTTTGTCAAGATTTGAACTTTTAATGCTTATAAATAAATACTGTGACTTAGGATTTTTAATATTTTTTAAATATCATTGTAACAATATAGAAAGAGCCTTGTATTAAATTTTCAAGCTTTTTTACCCAACAAATAAAATTTTATTGACATTCATTTTATTTCGACTACTATTATCGTGTACACGACAAAAAAAATCACACATCATTGTAAAATAAATACATGCATCGTTCCACTCAGAATATAAAATAAATTAAGGAAAACTGGAATTTTGTTTAGTTTTTATACTAATAACCTATACTATAACTGTAGCTACTTTAAATTTTGACCAAATTTAATGTTTATGATAATATTTTCCATACATGATAACATTTTGAAAATATTTCGACCTATTTTGAGCTATTTATAGGCATGAGAAATTTTCTATTTTTATTTTAAATAATTATTGTAAATAAATCATTTTTAGTTTTTTATTTAATGGGTAATTGATATAACATTTTTCGCTCGGTCAAAAAGCTTAAAAATTGAATATAAGAGGTTTCTCTTAAGTATTTCATACTCTAACCAGTCTAACCTAAAATTATATGAGCTATGTTTTTTTCAATATATATTTTAAGTTCAAATTTGGACAAAATTAGATGTTTAAAATGTTTAATTGATACTAAAAATGTGTAGCTCTGTACTTGAAATTGTATTTATATTTGGCTAATTATTTTTTATTTTTTGATATTTAACTATCATTTGTATGATATGACGTAATAAAAATATAATGTGTTTTTATATATAATAAAAATAGTATACTAATATATAATATAAATATATTTTTAATTTGTACATAGATCACTCGTCTCGAATTCACTGCAGATCACTCAACTGTGGTAGATCACCTGCTACACGAATGCCGATAATTTTTCCCGTAGAGCGTATTTTTGTGGACACCGGTTGCCTTAAGTACACAGGTGTAGAATAGGGGAGGGGGGTCTAAGGGGAGTTATAGCCCCCCTGGAATTTTGTTCAGCCCCCCCATTTCGTAATTTTTGTTAGTTACATTTTTAGAATATATGTTGTGTACCAGAAATGTAATAGGCTATAGGCTATAGCCCCCCTTTGTTGACTCCTATGCTCAAGTATCAGCAAATACTATAGTATTTGGTATCAGGTATTCAGGTCTACGCATAAATCAAAAATGATAAAAAAAGATATTTTTTCTACATCGCATGTCTTGTGGAAGAAATAAACTATGGAACAAAGGTATATATTGTGAAAAGATATAATTGGGAGTAATGGGAGTAATGTTTTATGGAAAAATGTCCAACGGAACAATTTTTTTTCGACAAATGTGCATTGAAACAAACTGTAAATAAGAACAAAATGTACAATTTGGAAATTATTATAAATCGACTTGGAAAAAAAATTGAGGAACAAAAGCATATAGATAATATACCTAAGACCTAACTTTGTATATTATCTATAAACAAAAGACAGTGATTCTATGATGGCGAGGAACGATTGCAAAACGTGTTTTCATTATAGTCATAAAATATAAGTCATAAATCATAACAAATAACAATTAATAATTCTAATTTCTATTATGTATTTATGTCTATGATTTTTATATATTATGTACAATTCATCATTTTCGTTATTTGTACATTCTGTTTACTCATCAGTAATTAGTATAATTTATTACTTAAGAGGACGCTACGCAGGCACGCAGCCGTTTGTTGTTTTCGTCTTACAAGTGCGTACCATGGAAAATTTGGTAAATGGACATGTTCCCCCCAATATATTTTTGATGCGGACATTTTCACCTCATTTTTTAGTATATTATTGAGTAATAATATTGAATTGAATTAAACAATATTATTATTTATTGGACGGATCTTCGATATTTTGATAGGGGGGGGGGCACATATATATTGTATAATTTTAATTACTAATACATACAGGCTTCATTTAGGCCTCCACACGAGTTTTACTCAGTGAGGCCTAGTAATCTTTACCGATAATAAATAAAATAAAAAAATAAATAAATAAAATAAATAATACATACTATACAATCATACATACTATCATTTTTAAACAATAGTGATTAAAATAAATAATAATTAATAGTTGGTAGTATTATTCTTATCAACTGAATTTTTCATCTATAAGATACTCGTAGTTACATAAAAAAATTGCCGATAGAAAATTGACAGGGGCACGAGCCCCTCCCCTGAATCCGCCACTGCTGCTGAGTGCCGATACAGTTTTAGCCAACCCAGAAAAATGTCTCTAGTTGTGCCTATGGTCAAATCGCAAACGCTATTAGTGCTTATTGTGGTCCGTGCTATCAATCCGAACGATACTACGATAATCGGATAGTTGTGAATGTAAACCATAGAGTAATATTTTACTCTATAGTCTATGATGTAAACGAGACGGCTACTGAATCGGTGTGATGTGTGGATGGCCGGGAACGTGGTCGTCAAAAAATATAATATTATAATTGTAATTGTTCGATACATAATGAATCATACGTAAATACATTAGAGTTGTATATTAGTCTAAAGACTCCAAAGTCCAAAGTCTTTATGGGGAGAACGAAATAGGAACAAAATAACAAATCATGGACCATGGCAACACGAACAAAAGTGTAAAATTCGTCAGATATCAGCAGCTGCCAGCTTGGTCAGTGGCTTAGATAAAAGATAAAGGTAGTCCGTGTATTTGATAGGGAATAATCATGGGAATAGCCATGGGAATAATAAAAATAATAAGTCTTCCGCTTTATTTTGCGGGACACGAGGTTGGCAACCATGTACGCCACACGTACGCAACGCGCGTTCGGACGCGGCTGGAAGGGTATCGTAAGAGGGAAGGTGGGGTGTCATAGCCATTATTCCCGTGGTCGGCCGCTCTGTGCAACGTGTCATGGCGACCGCTGGTGTTTTGTGGTGGGGGGGTTAGCGCTGTGTACCGTAGCCCGACGGTCCGTCGAACTGTTCCGCGCACCATCCTTTCTGTTGCAACGTCGGCTCCCGACACTCGTGCAACACAATTTGATTTTTCCGAGCAGATTTCATCCAAAAACATCTCAAAATGGTGAGTATTGATTGCATTTTTTCATACGCTAACGTTTAATACTACGCGACACCCGTCCGTATCTGCGTCGTCCGTCCCGTTCCGTTATTTTAATGTTGAGCATTCGGCGGTGGCGACGGCGCCCACGAAGCAAGGATGACGTGGTGGCGGCGGCTCGTCGCGAAACACCCCATGTCCGTCAGGTTGCGTTTTTCGGCGTGGCGTAGTACGTTAAAGAAAAATCCGTCAATCCCTGTCACGGCCACGATTTTCCGCGGTCGTGATTTTTTTCGTTTTTGAAAATCGCGCGGGACGTGGCGCCTTGATATCTTAATTTTTTTAACCTCGGGCAGGTCGCCGTTACCGAGTATGTCCTCCTCTGCCATAGTCTAGTTTTTTCAATAATATTCTAAGATCTCCAATGCTACTATTTGGTAAGCTTAACCTACAATTCGTTCAAGTGCTATCGTCTCTTCGATTTATGGTCCCCGACCACGTCGCGTTAAGTCGATCTTATGTGTATTGTGTTATACGAGATGATGTCGTCAACATTGTACATGACTCTGAGGTCGATGTCCGAATGTTTTGCAATAATATTGGGTCTTAGACCGTCGATGTTGCCGTTGATTGCGACCAACTCTACACCATGTTTACCTATTGGTATGATATATTGATATGAGTTGCATAACATTGTAATATTATTGCCATTATTTTTGTTTACCGGAATCAAATTATTATTCATCAAATATAGTCTAAATTATGAATAGTAAAAATAAAACTATATTTCAAAACAATACTTTTTGAGAAGCTATGGTTTTTATTCCTTTTACCAACATACTCCATTTACTTTCTTACATTCTCCTCTGTAACTACATTCAATTTTCATCCCTGCGATGTGATTATATAGAATACACTTTTTTGTGTATGGCTATCATTTAAAACGTTTTTATTTCCTAATTTATAAAAATGTGCATATTCAATAGAATATTGCCATTTTCCATTATGCTACATTAAATTGTAAATAATAAACGAAACATTAAAATAATGTAGATGTACTTTCAATGATTTGTGAATGATGACAACTTTTTTTTCATGCCTGAATTTTGTGGAGGGAAAATCTGATTTAATGAGTCTGACAAAATCATTTGAACTATATAACTAGAGAAATTAAATATTTGGTAGTTAAAAGAATGATGACCAATTTACTATCCTGACATTCTATGGAGGGAAATACTGATTTAATGAGTCTGACTGAAAATAGCATTTTTCGTTCATCGTTGATAACTAAAGTTGTACACATTGGTTAAATTTCTTTATGCATTTTAGGTGAACTTCACAGTAGACGAGATCCGTAAGATGATGGACAAGAAGAAGAATATTCGGAACATGTCCGTCATCGCCCATGTGGATCACGGAAAATCAACTTTAACTGACTCTTTGGTATCCAAAGCTGGTATTATAGCTAATGCCAAAGCTGGAGACATGCGTTTCACCGACACTCGTAAAGATGAACAAGATCGCTGTATCACTATCAAGTCCACTGCCATCTCTATGTACTTTGAACTCGCAGATAAAGATTTAGTCTTCATTAAGAACGTAGACCAACGTGATCCCGAAGAGAATGGTTTCTTAATCAATTTGATTGATTCTCCTGGACACGTTGATTTCTCCAGTGAAGTTACTGCTGCCCTCCGTGTTACTGATGGAGCCCTGGTTGTTGTTGACTGTGTCTCAGGTATAAACTAATTTGTTTTTAATAACATGTTTTTTTACTACTTGTAATTTCTCTAATATTTATTTATTTAATTAAGGTGTGTGTGTACAAACTGAAACTGTATTGCGTCAGGCCATAGCTGAAAGAATCAAGCCAATTTTGTTCATGAACAAAATGGACCGTGCTTTATTAGAATTGCAATTGGAATCTGAAGATTTGTACCAAACTTTCCAACGTATTGTTGAAAATGTTAACATCATTATTGCTACATATTCTGACGACAGTGGTCCCATGGGTGAAGTTCAGGTAATATATAATACTTAATCACTATATGTAATAAACTAGGCTACTTATTAATCATAATAAACTAAATCTTTGTGATGATGACAATTTAAAGCTGTTGATAAGTTACACTTATATGAAACTTTATTACCCTTCTCCACGTCTGAAAGATTGAAATTGTTTAATTTTGAATGAAAAGTTATTTATAAATAATGAAAATAAGTTTGACAATTATTAAATTCTTCTTTCTCTTATTGAGAGCCCGCTACCCATTCGCGAGTTGTCTTGGTCATATTAACGTATAAATGTATAACCATATCAATTTGAGTTAGTTTAATTATTTGAGTGAATTTACTTATTAAACTTCTAGGTAAGAACATTATCTATTTAAGCGTGCACTTTTTCTTTAATATTTTAATTATTAATCAATTCATAGAATTTTTAATTTTAAAATACCGAAAATAAATTCAACGCTTAAGCACGTGTAATGGTTGATAATATGTCAATTGACTCTTAATATTTAAGCTAATTTAAATTACCTAAAATGTATTCTACTAAACTCGCATTTGGTATCTTTTATGTTTCTTAGAGGGGGAAGACAACACTTGCATATGTAGCGTCTTTTATATGTTTTGTACTGGGAAATTATATGTATATTGTATACATTAAAACTTATTTTGAAGACTTCCCAAACAAAAATCTCTGGGCTATAGATAGTTCTATAGAACAATTAAACACATGGTACAAAATATGATATCCGGATTATCTCGGCCACTGTCATTATTTCAAAAAATTTTAATAACAACATGATGTTAGAAAACATACTTTATATAAAACTAGGTTTAACTATGATTAAATGTACTACTAATTATTAACTACTTCCTACTAAATCAAGACTTGTACAATGTCTAAAACAAAAAGTTACTAATGTTATTTATTAATATACATTTATGCACATTTCAAAAATTGTTAGTTAATTAATGGTTAGTAGTATTATTGGTCATATGCTATACTCCTATATTTGTCATAACATTTAGGAGATCTATCCTATTTAAGTTTGATATAAAGTACCTAATACTATCATATCTCAATCTTTGTGATGATAACAATTTAAAGCTGTTGATAAGTTATACTTACATGAAACTTTATTACCCTTCTCCACGTCTGAAAGATTGAAATATTATATTTTCCATTTGGTATTTATTTTAAGTATAAAGTATTTATGTTAATCAATTTTTTAGGTTGACCCTAGCAAGGGAAGTGTTGGTTTTGGATCAGGTCTTCATGGTTGGGCTTTCACTCTAAAACAGTTCGCTGAGATGTATGCCGAAAAATTCAAGATTGATGTTGTTAAGCTTATGAACAGGTAATAAATTAAATTTAAATTTAAAAATAAAAAAATATATAAACTTTATTTTTCAATAGATTGTGGGGAGAAAATTTCTTCAATGCCAAAACAAAGAAATGGGCCAAGCTAAAGGATGACAACAACCAACGTTCTTTCTGCATGTACATTTTGGATCCTATTTACAAAGTATGTTATGATTTTTTTATAATTGAGTTATTATTGTTATTTGAATAACTGCTGATAAATTATTTATTAACTTACAATTTTAGTAGATAATTATTCTTTTGTATATACTTTATATAACTTATGATGATGTTCTTTGCACACCAATGCTCCTGATATTATCACATGAGGACATTTTAAGAACGGCCGACTGAAGTTTTATAATTAAGATCAATGTAAATTATGAATATTAATTAGCTTATAATTCTTCCATAAATTCCTTCTATGATGATGTTCTTTGCACACCAATGCTCCTGATATTGCACTTTGACGATATCTTAAGAACGGCCGTCTGAGAGACCTTTATAATTGTATTTGAATGAGTTCTTCTAGTAACAATCTTTACTAAGACACTTGATGTTAATTCTGCTAGGGGCTATGTAATTATCATAAATAGTTCTCTATGTATTATTTTTATCTATGATGATGTTCTTTGCACACCAATGCCCCTGATATTGCTCCATGACGATATCTTAAGAACGGCCGTCTGAGATCTTAATTTGCATTCATTGTAATTTAAACTTTTATGAAACTTAAAAACATGAATTGTTTTAATTTTTGATAGAGTTATAGATAAGACTTCACATTCCAAAACTTATAAAAGTTTGATAACTAATATTAAGACACCCAACACCACACTGATTGGTTCTACTGAATGAAAATTTGTGTATTAATACAGTAAAACCTTGATATTATAAGAACTCTATTTTCTACATTTAATTATATACATTTAACAAATATAAATTAAAGTATGGGTCAACATTTAGACAATTTCTTATAGCCTGAGGCTCCTGGGATCTGTTTGTTGTAAATAACGATTAAATGCTTTCACCACTAGTTATGTGCACTAAAATGGTTTTGACAAAATGGTAGTTAGTTAACTTATAGTTCAATTTTGATTCTAATAAATATTTGAAATCAGGCAGAAAAATGTCTCTGTAACTGGAACAACCTACTAAATTTATTATGACCAAAAGACATTTAAAAATAATTTTCATATCTTGTTTTTACCTGTGATGATGTTCTTTGCACACCAATGCTCCTGATATTGAACTATGACGATATCTTAAGAACGGCCGTCTGAGGCATTAATAATTTATTTAAAGTAACTTGGTATTTTTAACATTTCAACTGATATTTTCATATAAGGGCTTTATAATAAATAATTGGATTAAATTCAAATATTTTTACCTGTGATGATGTTCTTTGCACACCAATGCTCCTGATATTGAGTCATGACGATATCTTAAGAACGGCCGTCTGAGATGTAAATAATTTATTTGATTAAACTATTATTCTAAGTTAATTTGAAATTTAAATTAAAGTTGAATATTAAATCTTGTTAACAAATCTATGATGATTAATTATCACAGACCTGTTCTGAACTATTATTGAAGACAAATATAAAATTAACTGATGGTTTGTTTGTGTGCTAATATTATTTAATTTTTATTTCTATTTAATAGTTAATAAATAGTTAACCACTGCACAAAAATTTATTTTATAATTTATTATTGTAAAACATAATTTACTTACCTAGTTAAAAATTACTAGCTAATCACTTATATTTAAACTATTTTTGAGATTTTATCACAAACCAATGATGATTAATTTTCACAGACCTGTTCTGAGCTATTATTGAAGACATACACATTTAAAGCTAACTGATGGTTGATGTAAATGTTCATATGTTACAACATGCAGTATTGTTAAAGCTTAAATAATTCATTTATTTATTTGTACTTACAGGTATTCAACTGCATCATGAACTATAAGAAAGATGAAGCTACTGATCTTTTGAAGAAGCTTGGAATTGAATTAAAACACGAAGATCAAGATAAGGACGGAAAAGCCTTGTTGAAGGTAAATAAATAACTAATAAATATATGATATTATAGTCTTGCAATATTAAATTGTGTTTTTTAAAATGATGATAAGAATTTATTCAGATAAGAATCACTGTTGATATCATATTAACCCTTCTCCATCTGAGTTACATTTTGTGTTTTTAATCTTGCATGTTTTAGTTTTATTATCATCGATTATTATAAAATTTAACTTGTGTTTAAAGTATTTAATAATATATTTTATAACAATGATGATAGAAGTTTATTCTGATAAGAATATATATGTTGATATTCATATTAACCCTTCTCCATCTGAGTTACCAAGGTGAAATATTTTATATAATGTATTGTAACTTCATCATAATCTAATATGTATGCTATACATTTATTGAAATAATAAAAGTAAAGATACTATCTTAATTTTCATTTCACTGTGATGATAGAAATTTATTCTGATAAGAATATATATGTTGATATTCATATTAACCCTTCTCCATCTGAGTTACTAATACTATATGTATTGTGTATATACTTATTCATCTTATAATAAATGCTCTGCGTTAATTTAAAAAAGTAAAATTATTATGTGAATGTTTCATTTTACAAAGATGATAGAAATTTATTCTGATACAAATACGTAATATGTTGATATTGAACCTTTTTCCATTGTGAGTTCAGTTTATGAAATATAATATTCATCTTGATTTCACAAAAAGTTATAATTGATGAAACTTATAATTCTATAATAGGTTGTTATGCGTACCTGGTTGCCTGCTGGAGAAGCTCTTCTTCAAATGATAGCCATCCATTTACCATCTCCTGTTGTTGCCCAGAAATATCGTATGGAAATGTTGTACGAAGGACCTCATGATGATGAGGCAGCTCTTGGTGTTAAGGTTTGAATAATTGATATCATAATATATCATGTGTTACAAAATCTATTTAATATTATTATAGAACTGTGACCCGGATGCACCACTTATGATGTACATTTCCAAGATGGTGCCGACATCTGACAAAGGACGTTTTTATGCTTTTGGGCGTGTATTTTCTGGAAGGGTATGTTCCAAAATACTTCAGAAATTTTAATTGTGTGTATATAATAACTTGTTATATTTTTAGGTTGCTACTGGTATGAAAGCTCGTATTATGGGACCTAACTATACCCCTGGCAAGAAAGAAGATTTGTATGAAAAGGCTATCCAAAGAACAATTTTGATGATGGGACGTTATACTGAAGCTATTGAAGATGTTCCCTGTGGTATTTACTTAATATTTAGTTAGACTATAGGTTAATTAGATACGCAAGCATAATCGTTCATTATTTGGATTAGACTCACTTCCTGCTACCATCTCCAACTGGTGTTTCAAATCCGAATAATTAGTGATAAATGATAGCTTATCTATATTGTTTTTTAATCTTTGCATTTCTTATTTATGTTAAATATTTCCTTAGGTAACATTTGTGGATTGGTTGGTGTTGATCAGTTTTTGGTGAAAACTGGAACAATTACAACCTTCAAAGATGCTCACAACATGAAAGTTATGAAGTTCAGTGTATCTCCTGTTGTGCGTATTGCTGTAGAGCCCAAGAACCCGGCAGATTTACCAAAATTGGTAGAAGGTCTTAAACGTTTAGCCAAGTCTGATCCCATGGTCCAGTGTATCATTGAAGAATCAGGTGAACACATTGTTGCTGGTGCCGGTGAATTGCATTTGGAAATTTGCTTGAAGGACTTGGAAGAAGATCATGCTTGTATTCCAATCAAGAAGTCTGACCCAGTGGTATCATACAGAGAAACTGTCAATGAAGAGTCTGAAATCATGTGCTTGTCAAAATCTCCCAACAAACATAACAGATTATTCATGAAATGTCAACCATTCCCAGATGGTTTGGCTGAAGACATTGAAGGCGTAAGTTCAAATTTGTTTTTTTTTAAGTAAATATCTTTTATTTATATTTATGCTGAATGTTATAGGGTCAAGTCAACCCAAGAGATGAATTCAAAGCTCGTGCCCGTTACTTGGGTGAAAAATATGAATATGATGTTACAGAAGCTCGTAAAATCTGGGCTTTCGGTCCTGATGGAACCGGTCCCAACTTGTTGATTGATTGTACCAAGGGAGTTCAATATCTTAATGAAATTAAAGATTCAGTCGTTGCTGGATTCCAATGGGCAACCAAAGAGGTAATATATTTAGTTATGATATATCTTTGTTGTGACAAATTTGCAATGATGATACAAGTATTATTCTTTCGCGGTTTCCACCAGAGGTTAATTCTTATGATGGTTGAAAGTGTCTGAGCAAATTGTTTCATTTTCTAATATATATAAATGAATTTTTGTTTACCATATTACTATTACAATTAGTAGAACTAAAGCATATATTTTTTTGATAAGATATATTTATGGAAATAAATACCAATATTTGGACCTGGGAGACAGCTAGTATAGTACATTTAATTTAATTTTATATTAGCAATTACGTTTAAGACTGTATCAATGATGATAATATTGTTATATCTTTCGCGGTTTCCACCAGATGCATCTTGCTTGATGATGGTTGAAAGTGTCTGAGTAATTTATTCGTATATACATATTTTGAGCAAATTTGGCTTACACACTAGGCAATCAATTGCCGAATTGTTGGTTATTTTTTTTTATGAGTTATTTGCTTCTTAAACGAGTTTCTATACTACCTTTGTCGCTTTTTATCTCTTCAATTAGTGGAGAAAGATTAAGATGATGTTTTAACTTATTTCTATGATGATACTATTGTTATATCTTTCGCGGTTTCCACCAGAGAGATTTCAATCTTGTAATGATGGCTGAAAGTGTCTGAGTAATAATAATAAATATATTGTTAATTATCATGCGATTGATTGATTAAACTCTGCTATGATGATATCTATGTTAAATCTTTCGCGGTTTCCACCAGACGCATTTTGCTTAATGATGGTTGAAAGTGTCTGAGTAATTAATTTTATTTTGAATGTTATGCTTAACTGTAATAAGATTTACAATATATACTAGTGTTATTTTTAAGTTTCTACCAGCTCTTATTTCTCTAAGACAGACATAGATAGAATAATTTGCCTACTTAAATGAGAGTATTAAGTACTTCTTACTTTTATACAAATATATATGATACAATGGACAATGGTATACTAACTATAAAAAAAGATACTATTTTTATATATTTCTATGATGATACTATTGTTAAATCTTTCGCGGTTTCCACCAGAACACATTTTGTTTAATGATGGTTGAAAGTGTCTGAGTAATTTAATCTTATATATTGAATGTTTAGCTTAACCTGTAATGAAGTTTATATATTTTTCTGCTGTGTAGCTAGAACATTTTTTACTATACCTTTTAGGACGAGCGAGTCGTCAAATATTAAGCCAGTCATGTATTGTATAAACAGGAACATTTTTTTTTGCTGACTATTGTGCTATGCATACTATCCACTTCCATGTACGAATGTCCACTTTCCATGAAATTATGTGTCATAACATCAATTTTTGAATGTGTGACGATGTTTAAAAATAAAGCTGCTATTTTGACCACTGCATGTATCAGAAAACAGGGAAATATTCGTTATATTTACTGGTAGCTGTTCCAATTTCAGAATTTCCTCTTTGTCCGTTTACTCTTCAGTCCATAAAAAAACATAAAGCATTGTTAGGGAGTTATGCCTAATACAAGTTAAATTGTAAGTGCACAGTTTTCTACTGTAGTACATACTAGAGACTTCAGGACTAGGAATTTGTAATACGCTTTGTAGGTCAAATGTTGCATTGCAAAAATTATTGTAGTTTAAAGCTTTTTCTTTATCAAACTTTTTAGCTACAAACGATTCATCCAGTCTTATATTATGATTTTCATAGTTCATGACTATTTGTTCATGTGGTATGTCTGATTTCTTTAATTTTTCACATTTAATGCATTGATTGTTTTTTGGCTTATAGAAACTCAAATTATACTCCTCACAAAATATTTTTCGATTTAACAAAATAATTCTCATCTAATTTTTTTTCTTTGCAATCCTGAATATAAAGCTTATACATTTTAGATATAGATTGCGTAGAATCTAAGTATTTATGTTTAGAAGTTGCTCTGGAGTAGTGTGATTCCATAGTGGGAAATTGTTGTGGCCACATAGGTAATTATAGGTTTATTGTTTTACTAAAAGTGATCAACTCGACACTTGGACAAAAATGTTATTATTACAACCCGCAAAAAAAATGACCAAGTAACATAGTCAGTTTTAACTTATTCAAATAATGCTAAATGTCAAGTTAGTCAAAATGATGTGTTAAGTGGCTCCCAAACTATTTATTATTTATTTACTTGGTTACTTTTAACACTTGGCCAGTTTTGGCATGATGGCGACAGAATATATAATAAATATATTGTTGATTATCACGCTATGATGATATCTATGTTAAATCTTTCGCGGTTTCCACCAGACACATTTTGCTTAATGATGGTTGAAAGTGTAATATAATTTTTTATGTAGAATGTTAAGCTTAACTGTGATCAGTTATAAAATATATACAAGTACTATTTTTCACTTTCTGCCAGCTCGTATTTCTTTTGATAACGGAGAGAGTTCAAATAATTTTCCTACTTAAATGTGAGTTTTAAGTATTTCTATTAAACTTACTTTTGTACACACATCTCATAAATATATGGTATGAAGATGGTCAATATTAACCAGTACCACCATTATCCCTTTATTATTGATAGTTGAGAAAAGATTGTGATGATAATTTTAACATACTTCTATGATGATACTATTGTTATATCTTTCGCGGTTTCCACCAGAGAGATTTCTATCTTGTAATGATGGCTGAAAGTGTCTGAGTAATTAATTTTTTTATTTTTAATGTTAAGCTTAACTGTAATAAGATTTACCAATATAGTGTTATTTTTCAGTTCCTACCAGCTCTTATTTCTCTTAGACAGACATAGTTAGAATAATTTGCCTACTTGAATGAGAGTATTAAGTGCTTAACATTTCTATTTAACTTACTTTTATACGAATATATATGATACAATGGACAATGGTATACTAACTATAAAAAAAGATACTATTTTTATATATTTCTATGATGATACTATTGTTAAATCTTTCGCGGTTTCCACCAGAACACATTTTGTTTAATGATGGTTGAAAGTGTCTGAGTAATTTAATCTTATATATTGAATGTTTACCTTAACCTGTAATGAAGTTTATATATATTTTTTAAATAAGTTGGTTTATTCAATCTAAGCTTAAATGTGAAATTATGTTTATAGGGAGTGTTGGCAGAAGAAAACATGCGTGCAGTTAGATTCAATATTTATGATGTTACATTACACGCTGATGCTATCCACAGAGGAGGTGGTCAAATCATTCCAACTGCTCGTCGTTGTATGTACGCTTCGATTTTAGCTGCTCACCCCAGAATTATGGAACCTGTGTACTTGTGTGAAATTCAGGTATGCGCCACTTATATAATTAATTGTATTATAAGTATGTAATAATATCGTAGCGGCTCGGGGTGCGACTTAAAATATAATAGTGGTAGCCATAGATATAACAGATTATTTAAAAATAGATCTATTTTGTCATACATCTTACTTTTTATATAGTTGCAGTAGAAAATGGAAATTAAGTAGTAGCAATTAGCAACTGACAACGCTGTTAATTTCAAAAATTAATTACCCATATAAATATTTTACTATCTACGATTGCACGTGTCACTTATAAGTTATTATATACAAATTCTGATTAGATTTTCATGCAATAAAAATTTTATTGCATGCGACAAAATTGATCACGATTTCAAGAATTGGGTCCCTGAATATTGCTCATACGACGCTACTGCTTGTCCAATATCCGTATGTAAGAAAACAGTTTTAACACATCTGTACGCACACGATTGCAGCGCGCATAGCTTTTACATGCATATTCAGAATATTGTTCGGATGACCCTGCCGGTCATCCAAACACTGCTTGTGTGTACGTGTGTACCCATATACTCCTAGTATCTGAGAGAAACAAATTTAATGTTCGCACACGACAAATGTAGAGTAGGTAATTTATAACTATTTTAATATTTAAAAATGTAAAATTAAGAATATTATACACTTCATTTTAGTAGGGGGTGCAATTGTCCCGTCGTCCAAACCACGAGCCATCACTGAATAATATATACTAACTTTGTGTTCTTTGATAATGAACCATTCAATTAATTGTGTTTTAGTGCCCTGAAGTTGCAGTAGGAGGTATTTACAGTGTTTTGAACAGACGTAGAGGACACGTTTTTGAAGAGAGTCAAGTTGTTGGTACACCCATGTTTGTCGTTAAAGCATACTTGCCTGTCAATGAATCATTTGGTAAGATATAATTTTGTGGTATATTTTTAAGGTTTTGTTTTGTCTTATCATAATTTGCTTCTCATGTTTGTTATGATTAAGTCTTAAATACTCTTTTTGGCTAATGAAAATAAAAATATTAGGTTTTATCTGATGTAATACTATGATATTACTACATGAGGATTTAAATGAATCTTATAAATGGTAGTAAATACCACAATTTGCCTCTTTTACTTTGAATAGATAAAGTAATAGACTTTCCTTTAGTGGTAAATTAAAATTAAGAAAATGTCGCTATGTTCTTCAGGTTTTTATCTGATGTAATACAAACATATTACTACATTACAATTTTTTATAAGGATTCGACTTAATTGTACCACAATTTGCCTCTTTTACTTTGAATAGATAAAGTAATAGACTTTCCTTTAGTGGTAAATTAAAATTAAGAAATTGTCGCTATGTTCTTCAGGTTTTTATCTGATGTAATACAAACATATTACTACATTACAATTTTTTATAAGGATTCAACTTAATTGTACCACGATTTGCCTCTTTTACTTTGAATAGATAAAGTAATAGACTTTCCTTTAGTGGTAAATTAAAATTAAGTTTATGTTGCTATGTTCATCAGATTCATATCTGATGTAATACACTCATATTACTATAGTTTAAATTAAATGAATGTTGAATACCTTCCAGCATAAATGAATCACTCTGTAGTTAGCGGGCGGGTTTTTATTCGTTCGTGAATGGGGACAGTGTTGAAAGTGCATATGGAAGAAAATTAATTTTATACCAATTCATCAGAACGCTGTCGCAGAACCTCTATCCTTATGTTTGATGACGATTTAAGCTATGATGAACTGAAACAGTTTTTAATCATAACGATTAACTTGAATTAAGCTAACTAATAAGTTGAATTAAAAAGCGTTTGTAATAATTGATATTTTATTTTTTTTGCAGGATTCACAGCTGATTTGCGTAGTAATACTGGAGGACAAGCTTTCCCACAGTGTGTGTTTGATCATTGGCAAGTATTCCCAGGCGACCCATGTGAAACTGGATCAAAACCATACGTTGTTGTTATGGTAAGATAATATAATTTTAAATGTCAATACATTTCATTAACTGTTGTGTATTTATTTTTAGGACACACGTAAACGCAAAGGTCTTAAGGATGGACTACCAGACATCAATTCATACCTTGATAAATTGTAAACATGATATTAACTTTAAAATCGCCGCATTTTTTTTTATTATTATTTTATTGTTAAACGCAATAGTATGGAAGACATAATGTTATTTCTTGGTAAATAATATTTTTGTCTTAATATTGAACAATACTTGTATTTAATTTTCCATAAGACTAAACTACTATTCTAAAAGAACTGATGAATTATGGTCAAGTTTTTCTCTTTCCAAATGTATGGCAGTGTATGAGTTTATATGATTGTTTCCATTTTCAAAACTAAAATCTATTGATTGTTTACTGATAATATTATGTATCTCGTCAAAAAAGCGTTTGGTGTAACGCTGTGCATGTCACTAAAATACCTAATAAAAAAACATTAATATGAAAATGAATTCTTTGTTGTTTAATTTTACTTCTAATAACTTTTTTAAGTTTTCAGCCTAAAATAATAAGATATTTAATATTTGAATGCTATTTCAATACAACTGGTTTTAAGTTGTTGAATATGGATGAAATAAGTGTTTTATATAATACATTCAGAATGTAACTATGGAAGATACAAATATGATATAATAATATTCATTGATTTATATTATTTTGATCAACTATATTTTTGTGATCTTAGTGAGTAATATTCCTGGAAATGAATATTTTTTTTACAGTGTTGAATTATTATATTGTTAATTATATTTTATAATTGCCATGATCGATGATGGATATAATTATTGGTGCCTCAAATTAAATAAGTATTTTTTATTATAAAAATATAGGGTTGGTTCTTAAACTTGTTATTAATTTTTGGAAATAAAAAACTGAAAGTTAACTATACTCAATAAAGTTAATTGACTAGATAAGTATATAATATCTAATTTTTATAAAAGCAAGGAAACACTGGTAATGATTTCATATTATATGATAATTTTTTTTTATTTGGGTTAAGGCTTCGACTACTTAGGTCATTAGCCTGTGGTACTGTAGATTTGTTTTGGCAGAATTTTTAATTTGGGCACCCGTAAGTATCTGCCATGCCCAGGTGGAGGATGGCGGCACTTGTTCTCCGGGCACTGTGACTTGCCCGAAGATAAATGCCGTCCGCGACCAAGGTATTGATCGCCTTAGTCCGCTCGGCCACTCCGTCCCCCTATGGTAATTTGATGATAACTATTTAAAATAATATACACTGGTAATATTGCAAATAACGTTAATATTATAATATTTAAGTTTGCGTTTACGCAAGAATACACATTGTTGAGAGAAGTTTCTGTTTTACTGTTAATATATTTTGGTATGCAAAAACAACCCCCCCCCCCCCCTCTTGCTGCTGATTTTCTCTAATTTCTATTTCAAGTTAAGGTAATTTTCCAATCAATACGTTGCCGCCCCAGATCATATTTAATGCTCAATCTCTGAACTTGTAACCATTGATAATATAAGAATGAATAGGACATGCCTATATCAGTTTTATATGGGGCAGTGAGCTTTTTGGGGGAAGAGACGATATGGGGCTATTTGTAAGGTGATATCCAGAAACTGTTTACAATATTTGTATTTTGATCTTTGCGCCTTATATGGAAATTGGAATACTCGAATTACTCTAAACTTTGCGTACAAAATTAATTGTAATTAGAATATAGAATAATATAGATTGTTTATTATTACTAATTAATCATAAATGTTATTTATTATCATTTATCAATATTTGCCCCATATAACATTAAAAACGTATCACTAAATTTTCTAGTGATAACTGATAAGTTCTTATGTCCTATCCATTCTTATATTATCTATGCTTGTAATACCTGCCTTGCATACCCACTGACACTTGACTTCAACAATATCCCTGTTCATCCTCAAAAGAAAAAAATGACATGAATTGGGGAATATGATATGTTTTCGAATGTATATCTTTTTTAGTGCAGTGGATAAATACCTATTGCCTGATAGCAACCTAGGTTTTGGAAGAATGCTCTTTATTTATTTTTTGTTTTTATTGTTGATTTGTGTAAAACTGTTGTAGCCCGCTTTAAGAAAGAGAAACATCAAAAGTGTTATTACTGGGTAATTATTGGTAATTTCTATTTTATATAATGTCCTACTTACATTTACGCTTTGCTTTTTATACATTTTCGAAAAAATAATCAAATTGTTGAATAGTAAATCTTACAACTGATTTCTTAGAAGCATAATCTTTTTTAATTAAATTGTTTACCATATGTACCTATAAACTAATGGATAGCGCTTCCCACAACTGCCCTTGATTAATCCGGACGATATTACTGAGAAACCTCTCTTTTCTCTATCAATAATCCCGCTGGTAATTTCTCTCTATACGCTGTGACCATAAGTTGATAGATCTATAGGTTTACCAAAACATCAATTACCCATATAAATGTTTTTTAAAATCTTTTACGCCGGTTTGTTTTATTTAAAAACGATTTTTAGGGCATTAAAACTTCCGTTGATGTGTTATTGATAATACCTAGTCTGAGGACAAATGTTGAATATTATTACAGTTAAATAAAAGATATGTTAATTTAAAACTATATTCAATTTTATTATTACATTAACTTATATACATAGTATATACTCTTCAGTTTATTACAATAAGTACATATTATACATATTAAATATTTTAAAAAAAAGTTACCTACTAATCATGGTAAAATACTCGAGTAAGCAAGTTATTCGTAACGTAACGATCTGGATCCACAACTTACAATCACAAATTATATGGAGAAGCTATTAAGCTAATGCTATAGGTACACAGTATCCATATTGTGTAATATTCTCCTATCCTTATACAGCATTATACGTGGATTATATCCTCGATGTCATGGATATCATTTTAAGTGAGTCAATTAATATTACCTAATTTATCAATTATTTTTATGTACCTACCTAATATTGAAACACAGTGAACGCGGTTAAATTAATAATAGTCTTACAATTATTTAATTATTTTGTGTTAGGTACCTAAGTATGGCTGATTACAGTTAGACGATAATTATTAAGTATATTATAGTAAACATGTGATCAGAAGCTATTTATATTGAAGAACGGTCACTGAATTGATGCCAAATCGACAACTGCTGAACCATGTATAGTCTATTCCTCAAAATGTTGGACACCCTCCTAAACATTTTCCAAAATACGTACGTCGCTGCGTATAGATACCGTGATTAATGTTAAGTACCTACAACCTGTATACATATTTAACCGTTTTATGTTAAGTTCACACTATATCCAATAACTAATTTAAGTATAGGTACTTTAAATTAAATAAAACCGGTTCTAACGAGAATTACGACAGCAGTGAATAATATTATTTATGTCTGTATAGACGCTATCAGTTTTAATAATATTCTTTTCATTTATTTTGTCACTCCTTTACAACTTCTCTGATGCACTTCCAACCTGTCCGGGTCGAATGTCCGTTTACACCGGTCGCATGGCACGAGCTGCGATAAGTACGATTTCCAGTGTTCTTCTCTGGTAGCCCGTTGATCCACCTTGCCCGTCACTAAAACGTACCGTAACAACGTAATTATTATTTGCAAACATTGTTTATTGTTTAATAATCAATAATACGATAAGTGATTACAAGATAGGTTGCGCTTTTTTTTGACATACCTTTAATGCAATATTATAGGAACCTAACTATAAACATTTATTTTCCTCTCTAATTTTTTAATAATAACCTATTTAGGTATATCTTAAAACAATTACGATTTATTGATATTTACCGAATTATTTGGTGTTCTAACATAATTTTGGTTATTGCACAGTCATGCGAATGCCATAGACCTGTTAGGTTAGGGACCTTTGCACGGGCTTCCGCCTTCCTACCTATATCTAATCGATATGCTGTACAGTTCAACAGTAAAGTTGCTGTACCTCGCTTTGAGGATTAAGTACCTATCACTGTAAACTGTAATGTACCTATGTGTTAAATTTGAATTCAATGATATATCATTGCAGACGAAAATCGATTCTGAGCAAAGACAGTCTGTCAGCCAGCAGACTGTGCAGCCATATTACTGAGCATATTTTATTATTTTATGATATTTCTAGTAAAGCTGTAAAGCAATTTATTTTACTATTAGTACCTAATAGGTAAAGTTTAGGCTGAATTAATTTTTGTCGTAAACATTTGTATTTTAAAATGCACCTTTACATGTTTAAATTAAAATAATATATAATATAAAATAATATACCTGCTTGAAAAGATTCAAGCGACCCGCGAATAATATTTTTAAATTGCAAAAAAATAACTCTAAAATGACTAAAATCATTATTCTTCGTTAAAATATCTGATTTCATCCAAAATTGAACTTAATCAACCTATCTATAACAAAAAAAATGTATTACCTACCCATGTATTTTATAGATTTGCAGTTGGTTACAGTTTGTACTATTCATGAGAAACCTTGCTTAAAATGATCAATTCTTACTCCTTAGCTATAAAAATTGAACGTTTTATAAATGTTTAATTACAAAATGATTGGCAAATTTTCGTGATTTTGATGAGTTTTGTCAGCGTTTAACTTAAAATGCTAATAAATAAAAATTGTACCGGTGTATTAATATTATTATAATATTGTTTAATATTTTTAAATTACTAAAGAAGCAACTTATGAAAAACCTTGTACTTTGTAGTCATTTTTCAAGATTTTTGCTCAAGCGGAAAAATTTTCGAAATTTAAAACTAAAAAAAAAAAAATGAAAAATTGAAATGTCTATGCTTATATAGCTTAAAAAGTGTCAAAATATATTGAAAATGTTATCATTTTTTGTAAAACATAGGTTATATTTTTGTGTCCGCCATCATGGTTTGGGGCAGTGAAACTGCTCCGATTTTCTCCAAGAGTATCTTGTTCGATGGGAAAGTGAATCTAATTGGTACATTTGGGAGGAACATTTTAAAATTCTCAATAGTTTTCAAAAGTGCTGGGAAGAACAACATAAAAATTAAGCAAAAACGGGAATTTTTACGCAATATCGGTTTTTGACAAAATAGAAATTGGTTTTCGGTGTAACTTAATATATATAACTTTATATACATGACATTTTGATTGGTTGTTTGGATTCACATTTTTTATACACGATTAAATTTTCAAAATAAAGTACCTACCTATCACTGTAAACTGTAATGTACCTATGTGTTAAATTTGAATTCAATGATATATCATTGCATACGAAAATCGATTCTGAGCAAAGACGGTCTGTCAGCCAGCAGATTTTGATTTGTTTTGAACTGTTTAGGAACATTTTCGGTTTCCAATTTTCTTAATCTTTTTTTCTATGAATGTCAATAAAATTTTATTTGTCGGTAAAAAAGCTTGGAAATTAAATACAAGGCTTCTATTGTATTGTTACAATGACATTTGAAAAATATTAAAAATCCTTGGTCGTCTTGACAAAATACGGAAAAATCGCGAAAATCAGCAAATTATTTTGAGTTGAGAATTCATAGTTTTTTTTTTTTTAATCTAAGATTTGAAAATGTATTACAATATTATTCATAAGTTTGTCTACCTTTATCAAAAAAAGAATGTCCACAAGCAAATCATTTTAAGTCATTTTTATGAACGTTTCAAATTCATATTTTTACAATATTGGATTTTCACTCGATTTCTATCTTATAGCGATTTTGCTATTTTGGTGTTATTCAAAAACGAATAACTGTAGATACATGGAAATTCTACTGAATGTTTATATTTTCATTTTCTATAAACCATACAATTTTTAAAATATTTTGACTCTTTTTGAGCTGTTTACTGATATTGTATAGGTTTTCAATTTTTTTAGTTTTTTTCTATTAATATTAATATTAATAAAATTTTATTTGTTGGGTAAAAAAGCGCGAAAATTTAATGCAAGGCTCCTGATATATTATTACAATAGCAGTTGAAAAATATTAAAAATACATAGGCACAATCTTTTTTTATAATCATTTATAGTTCAAATGTTGACAAAATGTATACAATTTAAAATTTAATAATTATTTTGTAGTTAAAAATGTATAAAATTTTCAAATTTTATAGCTAAATATTGAAAATTAAAAAGTTAAGTATAGTAGGTATATCAATTAACTATTATTATTATGCCAATTAAATTATGGTACCTACAGTCATATTGTCTCATATTAATCGCATATGTAAATATGTAATAATCAATCTAGTCAATAAGTTTCGATGAACATTTCAGGGAAACTTTTAAAAATACAAATAAAACTATGACATAAACCAAGGGGTAGGGGTGTCCGGACCCGGGGTCCACTCCCCTGGGTTCGCCACTGGTGTGATGTCTACTACACAATACACAGGTTTAACGTTTTGTATAGCATATTATAGTACTGTTGGTACATACATTATTATATAAGTAGCCCGATACTGTAGGGCCAGTGGAAATTGAGCTCACTTCAGAAAAACATATCATTGCTGAACAAATATTATAACTTTGAAAAGATAACATTTTTCGAACTACAGTTTTAAATATTAGTTCTGTGATGACCATACAGTTACATGTGTAACCTAACCTTTATTTAAAATGTAATTTTATATTTCCAAAAAAATTAAAGAAATCTCAAACAAATATTTAATATTTACGATACATTGAAGAAGATAAATAATGTAAATCGTAATTAGGTACTAAAGTTTCAGTTAATTTCAATATAATAAGTTATAATAACCTACTATGGTAGTTATAGGCAGGGCCTGATTTAGGCATTTTGTGGCCTTAGGCAAAATCAAAAACGTGGCCCCTTGTCAACAGTAGCGTTTATAGCCCCCCTCCACAAATGAGTTGTATAAAACAAAATAATAATTTATATAAATTTAGTATTTACTTATACATTATAATGTTATACATTTTTTATCTCTACAGGCTACAGATTTCTTGTACCTATTATATATATATATTTATTATTGATATTGAAAACAAAATTTAAACATTTCTTTTTTTTATATTATGTATTAACTGTAATAAACAATACATTTTTATATTTATAATAGAAAATAATTAATAAGCCATTTTATAATATTACTTTTCTTGCTTTTTTTTAAAGCAAATTCATTTATTATGCCATCGAAGTTTAAAGAAGATGTAAGATCGATTTCTATTGATAGTAAACCTAAGTTATCAATTCTTTCTTATTAAAAATAGACTTTTATTTATTTTCATTTACATTTTACGCTGTATTAATTATTTAATTTTTTTGAAATATTATAATAGGTTTCTTATATTTATTTTATACGTTGAAAGTAGTACTCTAAAAAAAAAAATAATGTTCAAAAAAATCTGAGGTCCTCTAATGACGGAGGCCATAGGCAGTTGCCTATCCTGCCTTTTGGCAAATACAGCCCTGGTTACCCTAGGTACTCTTAACTATAGGTGTCTTTTACAAAGCCACATTTAAACCTCCATTTATTTTTAGATTCATAGTGAAGCGAATGATCAGATTTATTTGTCTTACGACGGTGACTATTTTAATATTTTTATTTCTTTTGTCTGTAGAAACTTTTTTGGGCTGTAAACTTAGTTTTAAAACATTTCATAAATGCCTATTATGATTATATTATATAGACTATAGTATTTACGTAAGTATAGTTCAACAAAATATTGTTTTTTATTATTTTTCCCGCTGTTCGTAACGCCGCCCGGCCCTGCCCGGCAGGTATACGCAGCACATTTAAACGTCACACGACACAATGGGTGGCATCACATTACCTTCGTCGATGATCACTTCCGGTTTGGTGGGCACGGGTCGTCGGAGATGTGGTGCTAGGCCATCGTTTTCTCGGGTCCACTTGATCAGACACTGAGGTTCGTGAATCCCTATGGACGCGGTCCCGAACAGACGACCGCACACGTAACACGGCGCCGGTTTCTTTTTAGGTTTGTCCATGTTGACGGCCGATTTAGCCGGTAACTTTGGCGCCTGTCGAAAACCAAATATATTATAATAATTATTATTATTATTTATCACGCATATAATTAATATTAATTATAACTTGACCGGACGAAACCCGCACAGTATGATATATTATATTTTTTATTTATCATATAGGCGCGAATGTGAACGATCGTCGTGCCGGACGCACCTCGCTGCGTTGACGATTTCGTATCAGGACTCAATATTATAACATAACAAGGTACCTATAATAACATTGATTCTTCTTCTTCTACTTTTGATACCGCCGCCGTCGTTTACACGATATAATGGCATTCGGTCGATACGCCGCGAATTCGTTATATTGTTACAGACGTACATAGTATTATTATACTCATATTATAACGTGTAACGCGTTGTGTTTATAAGACGTATCCATGTGTATGGGGGTGCCCGACTAATACCTAACTACGACGTCACGATGCCTTAAATGATGTGTAAATACGGTATAGGAGGTACCTATAATAAAATACGAGTAGCGATGATTAATGATGACTGGCGAGCACGCTGTACGCATATAGTGTATTATAGTTATTTTATATTCTTCGTGTACGTCTTGAATTTGACACTTTTAGGTATATATTTTTACTGGCGTGGAAAACAATGCCGTTACAGTGCTCTCGCCGCGGGCGGTACTATATTATGTATAATATTGTGAAAACGGTCGGTCATTTTCTATAATTTAAATCCTAGTATGGCCAAGTTTTACAGTGTGCAATTTGTATTTTGTATGACGCGGTGTGTATATCTGACTGACTAGCTGAAAATCGAAGACGTAGGTACATTTAAATGTTCAGTTGATAACAAAACCTTACATATAACGGATTATGTTTACGGATTTAAAATAATATAATATTGCCAATCACGTGATTTCAAAATTACCTATACCTAATTATAAATGTATTACGATTTTTTTATAAGAGTTTCTGGACAGAGGGAAAAATTAAAAACCTATTGTATTTACATTGTTTTTTTTTCTGTACATAATATACATTATTATAATACCAGTATTTTTGTCGGGTCAGATTTCATGGTCACTCATTGGGTAGGTACTCACAAATATTTCACGTTGGGTACCTACTTCAAAACTAGTACATACTCAATAGGTACCCCAATACTGTAATTAGAAAATATATATAACCACGGTTAATATAACTTGTAAAAAAATATGGTCTAATGCAATACCTACGTCTATATGCACTGCGTACACTCGGTAGGCATCTACCATCACTATTTTCGTACATTTTTTTTTAAGTTTATAAATTTATAATTTACTAAAACATATATATTATGTAAATGTAATAGAGGAACCTATTATTATTTATGTTTAGATGAGCGCATCCTAGTCCCTTTCCCCTGTGTCTGTAAAAATAATATTTCTAAAAAGTTAATACTTTGAGAGAGAATAAGTGTTTACCTTTAAAATAATCTACCTGGGTGGCTGGGTATAATATATTATTGTATATTTTGTCATTTACACTTACCTATATGGTGAGTCGACTTATTACGTTATACAAAATCCGTTAAAAAAATCTTAATTTATTGAACATATTTTATTTGTCACTTGCAATAAGTACCTTGCAATGGTATACAATTTATTTTTATGTAGATATATACCTACAATATGCGCTGTATGTGTGTACATTAAATCTGCATAAATTTTGTGAAATGACGTAATTGACCTAGACGGAGATTGAGAAAAATTATTTGCAATACTTGGTCTCCTCAAATATTTTATGTAATTGTATAATTGAAGTCGGACGAAAAAAACGAATTTTTATTACAAAATCGAATGAATAATTTCTAAATCGAGCAGATATAAATTACATTTTTCAATCTCCAAACATTAGTTTATTTATTTATATTAATACATACGGTAAAGCTCAATATGCTGTGCATGGTTACATTATTAGGTACAATTTACAGAATATACAACCTACGAGTAATGCATAAATATAGTACAATACTGCTTCTATGGTAACCAAGAGACAAGATACTGAATATCTAAATATAATATTGTTTATTTATTGTTAAATGTAAATTAAATGTATTCATCAGTCATCACTCGTCGGATTATTTATATATTGTGTAATAGTTGTACACCCAATAGCATACCCGCCCAATAACATTTTTAATGAATATAATCAAATTATTATTCACTTACGGCTACTGGTTTTTTCTTGGATTCAATACAGACTCTTGCGTGGGCTTCAAGTCTGTTTGCTAGGAACTTCCGTTGGCAAAAATCGCATGGCACCAAATTTGACTGCAATTATTACATGCATTATTCAACTATTGTCCGAGCAGTACATTTTTATAATTAGCTAGTACCTATATATGATAATAACATGAAATGTCATCAATTTATCTATGTGGAAATAAGAAAAGCCTTAACATTTTCCAACCATTTGAATTAAAAATTGTCATTGTTTGACTATACATATATTCACGAAAGAATACCAAATGTACACCTTCGTACTATGTACACCAATGTTTGGGCGTACAAATAAAATGTATAACCAGTTATAATAGTTGGTTATACCATAAATGAATTAACTGCATCATGAGTCATGACTTCTGCCCACTCGCTTTCGTAGCACAGTTGGTTTTCAGTTCATCGAACTTCAACTCCAAGTATTGCATTTTTAAGCTAATGATATCGCTAGAAATTGAATGTTGGCATATTATAATATATTAGGCATACCTGAGTGGCTTCCCATGCCAACTTATTCCAATCATCAACAGAAATAATTTGATTTTCCGGTTTCGTTGGCATAGTTCTTTGTAAATGTTCGGGTAGTCGGGAATTTTCTTGGATCCATTTCTGTTAAACAAAAAATGCACATAGCCATTATCAAATTTAAGAATTTTTATCTTTTACACTAAACATAGCCGTTTAACCCAACTTTGCCCGGGAAAAATGTACAAATATAAAATACAGTGCTATATATATATATATATAGGTGTACCTCACTATCTCCGTTTTATAGTGTACCTCAGATAGTCAAATCACGGGCAAATCGGCGTCGGTGTACCTCGGCTTTGTGAAATAATTCGACCTAGATGGGCAACTGCAAGTCATGTACTAGATTTAACAGTTGGTATATTTACCGACGTGATTCAAACTACTATCTAAACTTTTCTGATATTTTTAAGAATACTCTCCGAGAGTCTGAGATTTTCGTAAAACTCAGTAGAGAAATTTTTGAGTATATAAGCTATACAAACATACATTTGGATTTAAAATCGTAGACTACAATTTTGTGTTCCCAAAAACGTCCTCTATTTAGAGGTATTCGTTAAGGGAGGTTTTACTGCAGTTACTTTAGTCGAGGCCATGTAAACGCGACGATTTTATGCCTGTTGTTACCTCATCTGCCCGTGTAACCAATGGCAACAATTTATATACAAAAAAAAATGCTTATTCCTAGTATTGTCCATTACTATATTATAACCCGAAACCAATGACAACCATTTATAAACGAAAAAAATTTCAATCTCTATACACAAATACTTGTGTAAAAGGACCTCTTCAAAATTCGAATTTTTGAAAATCTTTTCTTAGTGTACCCTTACATAGTGTTACGAAGATATACCATGAAAATATCAAGTCTTCAGCTATATCATAGCTTAGGCTCTGCGTAATACGTTTATCAGTCAGTCTGTCAGTCAGGACATATTTGACTATATATAGACTATATTATAGACCAGGGGTGAGAAACTCAACGCTACCAGAGGGCCAATTTGAATGTGCGAAAATGTAGTGGGCCAGAGAACATAGAAAGAAAATAAAAAACCTAATGTTAACTATACCTCTATAAATAATATAATATTATTTACATTTAATAGTTCAATACTAGGTAAGAATTTATATCTGCGTTTTACGATGAACATAATAATTAATAATCAATAATTTTATAAATATGATAAAATAAAATACATAGAAATCTTAACATTTTATATTTTTCTAAGCTAAATTGACACGGGCCAGTGAAAAATAGTACGCTTGCCGCCAGTTGCCCACCCCTGTGATAGACTATTGACTCAAATACTCTCGAGTATCGACCTGACGTCTCAAACGCAACTGGTGCAGAGATCTTCTTAACCTATAAAATACATTTATATTGCTCATAAAAATGTTAATTCATTGTAAAAGGTGACTCGACTGCGAGCTTTCCTATACACGTTACTCAAAGACATTTTTATATTATTTTATTATACCATATCATATTTACTTATTGTATATGTATAATGTACAGACTGTAAATTTCAATAAACGCCATTTCAAAAAAAGAAATAGAGTATTTCGACGCCCCAGTTCAAAACTGCAACAACTCAAAAATTTGGTTTATTGGGTATAATGTGTTTTCTATATTGTTTCACTATATGTAACTTAATGTAAATTATAATATTGAAAATGTTCTCTTGTGTTCAATAATTTAACTATATTTTATTGCGTTCTTGAACTGAAATCGATATTAGAGTGGTGTACATAACTCGGATTTGTTATAACTCGAATAGTCGAGTTGTTGAAGTTACTGAACTGAGCCGTCGACAATATTATGTTTCATAGTTTCAATGTCAATTTAAAATCAATAGTAGTATACGTCTGAAAAATAGCCACTTATTGATACATAAAATACCATAAAATAATATGTGGAATAATAGTTCATCATAATTGGGAAAATTAAATTGCATTGATTGGTTAGGTTTTATATTATATAATTATATATATATTATGTATTGATTTTACAGTTATTTTTTTTTATTATTATTATCTTTTTTTGAATATATTATAGGGAAGAAAAGCTAAAAATTTAAAAAGTAGCACAGTTAAAGATTGGATCTTGGGAAATCACAATATTGGGCGTGTGCTTGGTTATATTTGAAGAGGTATTTTTTCGATTTTGTTGAATAGTTTTTCTAAACTCTAACTTAAGGAAACACTATGAAAAACCTTAAAAATTGTCAGCAAACGTGGTTCTGAAAATAACTAATATCTTCTCAAAATAATTGTTCGTACGATATACGATTAGTCTATTGGATCTCCAAGACCTTGGCATTGTGACAGGTTTGATTTTTAAATTTAAATTTATATTCATACGTCGCTTGAGTTCTTAACTTTTTATCAACTTTATAAACTTATATAGTGAAAGCATTTTTACTAATTTAATTACACTGTATTGACAATTACAAAAACTAACAACATTACTTAAAAAAGTCGGTAAGTATAGCGATGGGCAATATTTAGGTGTATACGGGTCATGGGTGAACAGGTTAGTGGGAGTTGAATAGTCGATGGTACTTCAAGTCTTCAACTATTAGAATTTTAGTATAATTAATTTGAAACAGGTATAATAATATATTATAATTACATCGTAAATAGGTATTGTTGTGGTCAGTATGGAGTGTTTTGAGGTTTCCAATATCCAAGGTCTACATAGTGACTGGATTTGGTTTGAAAATCACTCAACTGATTCTTTTATTACTGTTACACGCCAACACTTCTCCCCACAATATATGTATATATATTATTATTATTATTATATTATATTACAATATTACATATTATATTATATACAAAATATATAATACCTACATATATCCCAATTGTCCCTATATACATGCCCTTGAAAGTCTTTCCAATGGGCAATATAATATATAGTGAAAAACATATAGTCTGCAGTGTTTATATCACTAGCTGATACCTTATTAATAATAATACCTAATCAATTGATTTACAAAAAAAATATCGAGTACAATTTCGCGTATAATCAGATTAATTGTTTTTATTTAGATTTTAAGTATATATAGGTAATTATCAGTAGGTAAGTATTATATTTTAAATTTGTTAAAAAGTGATATATTATGCACGTGTATCATAGGACATAGACTTTAGTATTCAGTACAACACTGTGATGGTATACCTAGACACCTAGTATGGTATACTCAATGAAACAAGCAGTTTTTATACATACTGTACATTGAAGATAACTATGTACCTACAACCTACTCCATACACAGCGTTCTCAATCAATAAAATGACCATAATAAATTTAAAAAATAATGATATATTATCCTGCTTTAAAATGTATGCAACGTTTTTTAATAATAGTTAATTAATTAGATAACTTAATCACATTTTGTTTTTGTTAATAATAAACATTTTTTTATAAATCTTAACTATCTATAAATGTACCTGCCTGAATTGTTAAATATTACATCATTGAGTACAAGTGTACAACATTTAAATTGTTAAATCGTTTTTAGAAAGAGTGACTGTTTGAGCCATCATTATTGAGTACCTATAAAGACTATTTCGTCAACTTGAATTACGTAAGTAAGAGTGTTATTAAGTCCGATTAATTGAGTTTGGTATTATAATTGTATTGATACCGGTGGCTTATTGCAAAAACTACTCGTTATGTATAACATCCTCTTTAAACAATGGGAGTAGCGTTCCAAAAAACCATATTATAGGCATATTACGGACTTCCTGGGCAAGCAGCTATATAGGTGCACACCCATTATTATTTTGCTCTCACATTGGTTGCATTGTGTTTTGACGGTGTAAACTGCGTACAATAAAAACTATACTAAACATAGACGAAGTACGTAAAAATAAAAATAAACTTGTACACTAGGATTCAACTTTCATGTATAGATATACGTTGAAAACGAAAGAAAACTGTACAAGTTAATGGTTTTTTATCAAACACCGTGGGTACACTTCCCACGTTTAACCTATATTCAACTGAGCATACATTCCGACATTCGAGGTATATCCGGTGGTTCTCAGTTATATTTTGACCAAAGTTTTTATTTAATGCTTCGTCAAAAACATGCGTCAATATTTAAATTAAACTAATCCACTTAGAAATCTCGCGTTACAATTTTAAAATGACCGAATATAATTATCAAATTTATTATGAAAATCATATAAATAGATAACACACTGATTCCAACATTCATTGTTTGAAAAAATAATGTAATATTGTTTGTTAATAATAGTATAATAACTAATGAGTAGTAAAAAGTGTAATAATACTATAATAGAACCTATTTAGTATATAAATATAATATCACATCATCTTCTATAATATAACAACGGCGCATACCTATTATTATTTATCATACTCGATGTTTGTATATGACTATCGTCACGAAGTATAATTTATCAATGTTTGCTTAAAATATTTTGAAACGCAAACATAAATAAAAAATACTAATCAAACAAAATATAATAATAAAGGATGCGTTATTTCAAGTTCAAGGACAATAAATAATTATATAGTGTACCCAATAAAAATAGAAATGCGTGATAAATCGAATATATTATTTTTATTTTGTTCTTTTGTATCTAATTTGTTTTTCTGTCAACTTTTTTGTTTTTAAATTTTTAAATAATAATCGAAATAATAATAATAAACGTAAATTTTTTTTCCTGTTTTTCTATACCTATGATTATAATATTTTAATTGAATATAATTTGAATTAAAGTAAATTCATTTGTGTTTTCTAAAAAAATAAAAAAATAACTTTTAATAAACACGACATCTAGTGAGTAGTACTAATAGTGCTACCTACATAATACGAATCATTTTACATTTCCAATAAAATGTTAACATAATTGTTTTCTTAAATTCTTTTTACCTATAACTTGGGGGGGGGGGGCGTTGCCTTGTGGAATAATGATTATAGCGTACCTTGAGACACTGAGGTTCGTGAAATGGCAACGAAGCCGTACCGAATTCTTTACCGCATAAATAGCACAAAACGAGCCTTTTTTTCCTTGCCGATCCGACGGCCGTTGGAACCCATTTTTCTGGACGATATTCTTCGGGTTTTTTTTCTATTATCTCGCTAATAGTATGCTGTTTAACGTTTTCCTGGTCGTTTGACGGAGACGACATATTTTGGATACGTTGCCGAATTGGCGGAGTTGGAGCGATCGGCTTCACTTTAATCGGTAAATAACTTTTCCGATTCTTCGGTGTCTGCTTAGATACTTCAGGCAAGCTTAACACGCTTTTTCGGTCCTTGGTTTTGACCCGGTATGTTCTGCTGTTAAATTGTTGACAAACCGGACGTTTTGTAGTTGATGGCCGTACTTCCGTTCCGCTATCGGTCCGCTTGTCCAACAACAGTGGTTTGCCCAACGTGGCTGTGTCTGGCCGCCTTGACATACCCACAACTTCCTGTTCAGCTTCCATTGCCGCTTTCGGCTTTTTTTTGCCCGATGTCTTCTTTTGGACGGACGATTTAACAGCTGAAGTTGCATCCTTCGAAATGGTCTTTAATCCTAAACAAATGGGCACTATAATACATACATTTTATTTTCATAATAAATATTCAATATACCTTATACTATATTACTATGCATCTTTGAACATACATTCATGTGTAATTTATAATTATAAAAAAATTTTATTTTTTGAAATCTACACTACATAATATAGAATTTAGTATAGTTTCATTAAATCGAAATTAGAAATATCAACATTATATGAGCAGGACATTTTTATTATTAGGTATATTTATAGGTAACCTTCGCTATGTCGTTATTATTCATAATTCAATAATTCTTATTAGTTTTTAATTGTGTATTTTATTATTATACCTACTATCAACATTTACAAGTAGGTATTTCATATTGGTTAATCATTGGTTCATTTTTTGTGTTTATTGAATTTTTGTTTAGTATAGAATTGTGAATTATTTCAATTTAGTCATATATTTTTAGAACGATAAATCGAATATTATTAAGGCAAATAGGATAAGTTTATTTTTTATCGTTGTGTACAATTATTAGGGTACTACCTACGATACGTGTGTATCTTAATTTTAAAAAGTAAATTTGTATCCAATTTCCACACAAATAACCCGTTACCATGGATAATATTTTAGTTTGTTGATGTTGTACAAAAAATCAATGTATTAGCCAACTATTTAAACTTTTGTTCGTAATTAGTCAAGTGCGCAAATCTTAAACCTAAAAAAATATTAAAAATACAAATAAATAATAGATACGTTATTAAGTAAATAAATATTAATCTGTTATATTAATAATTCTGTAATTGCTTAAAACAAAGCTATTCTATATCTCTTGTCATGCGTATTTGTTATGCATATAAGATAACTTTCCTACAACATACGTTTATTGAGATAGATATAGATAATTTATAAAATATTCAAAATCCAATCTTATTATTTTTTTTTAATACTATAGGTACCTATACTTTTCTTATAGTAATAATAATAATATTTTATTTACGAAATAATATAATAATTCCAGTAAGTAATACATGTTGTTATAATAAAAATAATAAAAAAAATAATAGAAAAAAATAATATACATATGCACACTATAAACTTAAAATATGCAATTAATTAATTTATAAATGCAATTATTACAGTTTTGAATCTATCTTTTATTACAAAAATCTCTGTGAAGGTACCTATACCATTCGTACAAACGTTGAAATAAATAATTATTAATTACAAAATATATAACTGGCATTTATTAGTTTCATAAGACAAACATATCCAAATTTTAATTATTAACACAGTTTGTAAAAATTAAATTATGCTTTATTTCCCTATAGTCTTAAAAGTTTTAGTTTTAAAGTTCAATAATTCTGTTTATTTTTCATTTACTCAACTCGATCATCCAGTTTAGTGGAAATAATTATTTAAGAATTACATGTATATAGAAATTACATAATAATGTTTTTTAAAATAACGAAAACGAATAACGATTACTCATGAAATGTTGATTTTAATATTTAATCTACATGATTGCATTAAATACAAAGAAAAAGTACAATATTATTATATATTTGTATAACTATAAACAATGTATTTTATATACACATCAAACATAGTAAACATGCAATAAAATACTTTTAAAAACTAATCAACTAACTTGAAAGCATCATTTTTTTGAACATGGTGGGAAATCTTTTTGACTTCAGAGGTGTTGTTGTTGTAGTAGTAGTAGTGGTAGTATCCATAGAACTGTCCATATTTTTTTAAAACATATTTTAACACAACAGTAATAAATACAATTTAATAAATTTTAAATTTTATTTTTAAGTTGGTATATTTATTTTTCATTGTAAATCACTAGTAAAAGTGTTGGATTAAAATATTCATCATTACTCATCATCAAACGTCAGTCTGTGACTACACGCAAAACGTAACTGAAAACACACACGACCGATACCAGTATGAACTACGCCTTTCGCATTCAGTACGTAGGTATCTATATTTTCCAGATAGAGTTATAGTACCTATAATGCAGTTTAAATAATTCCCGGTTTCATATAAATATGTTAAATTTTTCTGAAAAGTTACGTTTTGTGTTAAACTCTTATTCAAATAATTAAAATGTAAACAATATTGATTTTAACAACTGATAATGATTCATTATACAAAACAACATGAATAATCTGATATTTTGCTATTAAACATAAAGTAAAAACGATTTTATGGATCAAATTTGTAATTGTATTGCATTGAATATTCAACATTAGACATTAATGATTAAAATTATATATTTAAGAAAAGTTCACGAGAAAAGGATAATAACACTCAGTTTAGTTAAAAGTATTGTATTTTGATCTTAAAATAAACTATGAAGTGGATTTTAAATATTTAAAAAAAAAGTGGGCAAGTGGATGTTGCTCTGCTGTACAGACGTACAGTAGGTTACAAGTGGGTCACTACTCACTGTATAATGGATGGTATTAAATATAAATTCAACGATATACATAATATTATTGTATACGAAAAGCGATTCTGAGCGGTGACGGTTTGTCAGTGTGGATATTTTATATTATATTTATATTGTTATTACTTATTATCAATACGGTAGCCGGTAAGTTGAATTAATATTATAAAATTACAACAAAATAACTAAAATGGTTATTCTTGGTTTTTTAATATGTAATTTTGTCACAAATTTGAACTTAAAAATAAAATGTGCTAATGTATTTTTTAGATTTTTTGGCAACAGAATTAATTATTTCCATGGAACTTTGTTTGAAATTTTAAATCCTTAGATATAAATGTTGAACATTTTATTAATTTGAACGACTAAATAATTTGTAAAATCTCAACTTGATAAATTTCGTCAAAATTTGAACTTTAAATGATAATAAAAAAAAATTGTGCTCATGAATTTTTAATATTTTTCAACTGCTATTGTGACAATATATCAGGAGCCTTGTATTAAATTTTGACGCTTTTTGTCCCAACAAATAAAACTTAATTGATATTCATAGAAAAAAAAAACTAAAAAAATTGAAATTTGAAATTGTCCGTAAGCAGCTTAAAACAAGTCAAAATATTTTGAAAATGTTATCAATTATAGGAATTATAGGAATAATTATTGGAACATTATAGGAATAATAGACATTTTTTATGAATTTCTAACACAAAATAATTTGCAAATTTTCGTCATTCTTACGTATTTTGTCAAAATTTGAACTTTCAAAGCTTATAAAAAAAATTATGACAGTGGGTTTTTAATTTTTTCATCTGCTTTTGAAACAATATACTAAGAGTCTTCTATTCAATTTTCAAGCTTTTTTAACCAACAAATAAATTTGACAACTGAAAATGTCCGTTATAACAGCTCAAAATAAGTCAAAATATTTGGAAAATGTTATGGTGTATAGAAAATGCTTATAACAAAATTCAGTCAAAATTTCATGTACCTACGGTCCATTTGTTTTGGGGTTGCACCAAAAACCAAAATCGATTTTCTCGAAAACAGATTTTGCGTAAAAATTCCCGTTTTTCCTTAATTTTTCTTTTGTTTTTCACGCCGCTTTTGAAAACTACTTTTCTATTTTTCTTTTTACTCCTCCCCCCCCCCCCCCCCCCAAAGTACCAACTAGATTAACTTTTCTATCAAAAAAGATACTGTTGAAGAAAATCCAAGCATTTTTACTGTCCTAAAAGGTGATAACGGACACAATAATAAAACATTTTTTTTACTTCATGAAATGCTGCACGTGCACGAAATTCAAAACTATTCAATATTCATATATTTTCACCAACGAGCGTTCAATAGTATTAAATGTTATTACTAGTAGTTACTAGTTCAAGTAGTTCATATAGGTTGATGGTTCAGTTAGAAAAGTAAAAGTGATGAGAATTTATGTATGCGATTGTTTCTGTTAGTGAAGGTTAACTTAATTATATTCTAAACGTAAATAATGCTTGTACTTTCCTACAAATAGTTCAGGGGCGTACTTGGACTTTAGAGATGGTATACAGTATAGGGCAAGGAATGCGTTTCCACCAGTCAATTTTATAAAGATCTATTGGATGGATCGTTGGGTTCTCTCAAAAACTAATCAACCCAACTGCGACTCCCAAAAGAAAAGTTTAAATAAAAATACATTATTTATAATTTAATGTATTTATTTTACCCGGAACAACTATATTCTATCAGTCGTTAGCAGTGGTACAATTTCCTGATATTTATTATTTTTATAAATCCTACATAATATCATTGATACTATTTATAATCAATAGTTATATATGTAGGTGCATAATTTCAAATAATTTGTATTGCAATTTCAGGTATGGGTATTTTTTTTTGTAAAACATCGCCGACACCCCCCGAATATAGATATTGGTTCCGTCACTGGCCGCGAATCAATACCTTGCAAGTTCAAAGTAATATGCTTGACGGTGGCCGGGGTAATTACTGATATTGTAAAAAAGCGAAAACCACGGGATGAACAAGTATTTATTATTTGTAAAAGCAGTGGTCAAAATATTTCTCCGTCTAGTAAAATCTAAAATTACGCCACTCGACTAGTTAACTGATTAAATAACACAATAATAATGAAGAAACCTCAATCTAATATAAGAGTGTACCTCAAAATGCTTGTTAATCTTACAGGTGTCTTGGAACTTAGACACGACAAAAACACTAAGGAATTACCATTGAATCCTTTTTCAGAGATCAAAGGATTAACATTAAATAACTGATTGCAAACGTATAAAAATTTTAGTTGTATATATATTTTAAAAGTCCCAATCATAATTCCAAAACATACACAAACTCACAATTTTCAACATATAATTTTATATTAAATATCTATAATTTTTGATTTTTATAATAACCATTGTCCACCTTATCCATGTACCATAACTGTAATAATAGTTTTATAATATGTCAACATATAATAGTAATGTTTGGTATACACATTTTTGAAACATAAATCTACAAAGTATATATTTCGATACGTTTTCGATATAATTTCAATCATTATCAATGCAATTTATGTACTCAAGATAGACTGATGTTGATATAGCTAAGGTTTTTTATATACGTTGATTTCAAAGCCAAAACAATCTAAAACCACAACAATTAATAGTATATGGTAAATAATTTAACAAGGTTAAT
The DNA here is from genome assembly GCF_019925205.1 of Metopolophium dirhodum. Taxonomy (NCBI): domain Eukaryota; kingdom Metazoa; phylum Arthropoda; class Insecta; order Hemiptera; family Aphididae; genus Metopolophium; species Metopolophium dirhodum. Next base: position 33,074,663 of record NC_083567.1, on the reverse strand, counting down.
AAATTAAAACAATAGTTCTTTGTGTACATTTTGATACCTACGTATCTATCCATATATCAGTATATCACGTAAATTATGTAATATCTTATGTTTGTGGTTAAAGTAGTTAACTTATGTGTTTACTTTAGTATACGTTCGTGATTCGTCCTACCTATACCTATTCTTTGCTATTTTTCATTATTAGTAAATATTAGGTATCATTCGTTTTATTTTATTTTTTGTAATTCATTTTCGATCACGAATAAGAGAAGTTCTTAATATCTATCATACATAAATACATATACATTATGCATAATATATACCATAATTTATTGTTTAAAATCCCAGCTTTTTAATTTTAATCAAAATTAATATTATAAATCAATTCATTAAAACTTTATTCGTGACATATTTTGATGTTTGATACTCATCAGTCATCAGTCATCATTAATTATTAACAATTAATACTTTTAGTGCCTAGCTATAGGTATTACTTATAGGTTATAACTTAATACATATATGAGTTATAACTACCTATAAAAAGAAAAACTGACATTTGGTTGAATTTTTCGGTGTAAACTACTTACATTCCAGATTTCATTTAATACCTAGGTAAATTGAGTACGGATCTAAAAGGTCAAAAACAGGTCATAGCGTACTTACCTCTCAGTAAACCATGAGCGTTTGAAGTTTTTCGACATTGGATATAATGTTATAATATCACTCGTAAACGAACAATTTTTCACGCAACAACATTCTTATTTTATTGAAATTTAAAAAATAATAACCGTCGATAGGTACCTACTTAAAATGTTCAAAGAATGTTTGTATATTAACATTTTCTAATACAATACCATACAATTTTCAAAATATTTTGATTGTTTTTGAGCTATTTATAGGCAATAGACATAAGAAATTGTCGGTTTTTTTTTTTAGTTTTTATTCTTTAAATATTGATAAATATATTTCACTTTGTCCAACAGCTTGAAAATTTAATACAAGGATCCTCATGAATTTTTATAATAACAGTTAAAAATATTAAAGATACGTATGCATGATTTTTTTCATAAGTATATATTGTTCAAAATTTGACAAAATTCATCAAAATCGTTTTTTAGTTAAAATGTATAAAACGTTGAACTTTTTCATAAGTAGTTCATTCTGTAACCAAAAAATATATAAACACAGTATTTTTTATAGATGTTTGAAGTTCAAATTTGGACAAAATCAAATATTAAACGAATGAATAACAACTTATAAAGAACCTTGTATTATATTTTCAAGATTTTCAACTTTGAGGGTAGCAAATTGATTCTAATTAGTACTTTAAATGGGTCAAAAGTTAAAAATGTACTACTTTTAAAAATAACTGGGAAAACAAATAAATAAAAACTTTGTAACTCAAAAACGAATAACCATAAATACTTTAAATTTCAAGCAAATATTTATATTAGCATTATCTATACATGGTATAATTTTTAATAATTTTTAATATATTTTAATCTATTTATAGACATTTGACATTACATATCGATAAAAAAAATGTCACTGGTCAAAAAGCTTGACAATTTTTTTTATAGGCATGTAAAGTTCTAATTTTGACCAAATTCGTTAATTTTTTAACGTATATTGTTATGTTTTAAACGCACAATGATATTTTCAAATACAATGTTTTCTGAAAAAATGCATTAAACTTACCGTATGAATGACAGTAAAATAAATTACTTTAATAGCATTATAAATTATAAATAATACTTCATAAAATATACCTGTGCCGGGTTGCTTAAAAAATGTATTAATTTAATGGTTCAATAAAACTTAATGGGCCAATCATGGTCCACTATTACGATGTTTAAGGGACTATTGGCTCACTATTGACTCGTTAAATGTTTAATGTAGGTTAGGTTAGGTATTGTTCATGCAACCCGGCATTATTAATAGGTTTATAGGTAGATATCTGGTCTTCGCTCAGAATCGTTTTTCGTATTCAATGATTTACCATTCAATTCAAATTTAACATATACAATACAGTGATACTTATCCTCAATGACGAGGTACACCAACCGTACAGCAGCAGAGTAGTTACCGCTACTTTCCCGCTTTTTATGTATAATATATATTTTATTAACATTTACAACTTGAATATTTTGTTATGAAACTTAAACTATAGAACAGCTATTGTCAACGAATTTGTGAAAACTGAAGTATTTATAAAGTTATGATTATACACTAAGTACAACCAACCTTCTAATAACCATTTATTTGTAGATTAATTGTTTTATATTCTAGAAGCAATGTTATAAATCAAATATACCTACCAAATACCAATCCAAAGTTATTCAAATAGGCGATAGTGACAGGTAGGTATTTAAGTGAATTTAAATTTATTTCCAATTTAATGTTTATAAATATTAATTTAAGATAAGAAATGAACAAAGTTATATGATCTCATTATTTATGTTCTACACCTAATTGTTCAAAGGTCAAAAAATAGTATAATACTCACCACTCTAATATTATTTATAGATTTTAGACATAATAGTATACATACTTATTGGTAAATATTATTGAGTGTTGTATCTTGCCATTAGTACATATTATTCTATTGCAGAGCAAAGTTGGTACAATGTTCAATTATTGTTTTCTCGAGTTTTCTTTTATGGAAAAATAAGTCAATACATAATGATTATGTGACTACAAAAATATATATGCCTTCTAAATAATGTGTCTATAAATTATAATATATGTGAGAACAAAAATCAAGTACCTAATTAAAACAGAAAAATAAATCATGGTAAGTCATTACTCATTAATAATATAGCTATACCACAATGGGACAACATTTTTATTTGTGTTTCAAAAACCTAATTTTAAAATGTTAATTTTATTTAATGATTTTATTAGCTATTTAAACCAATTGTTTTACTACTTATTTAAAATGTATGTTGATTTGATTTTTTTTAAAACAAAAAAATAAATTGTAAAGACTTAACATTAAATTTTAATAAGACGCCATACACGCATGTGTTATCTCCGTCTTATAAACGTACTAGGTAAGTACAGCTGCAGTAGACAATTTGCGTTCAGCAGAACAAATGTTGTGTTGTTGGCTTTAATTAATAATTAGATAATGAATCAACCTATTATACAATTTAAAGGTAAGAAAGTTATCTAAGTTTGTAGGAACATGTTGGGTTTTTGCAATAGTTTAATAATCAAGTGAGTAATTTTATGCGTAACTGCGTAAGCAAAATATTACAATTTAACAAAATATGCTCATATAAGTGTTATAACTTGATTAAAAATTAAAACTATCGTAAAAACCAACACAGATAATGACAGACGTTTAAGATTGATAATGATTCGAATCACTTTGACATTAAACCTAACAACACAAAATTACTACTTCTGAACACGAACACAACATTTTGAAAATCACATTTTTGTAAAATGGAGTAACAATAATTATATTATATACGAGGGAATGGTATATGGTTTTTTTTTTTAATGGAATTCAATATTAAGAACTTGTCTTATTTAGTTCACATCGAAAATATAATAAAATATATCATATCTATAGTAAATTGATGCTCGTATTTCACACGAATCAAAATTTTAAACGTTGTATAGTATAAAATATATTGTATAGATCTTTTGGATAATAGTATTGGTAGTGTATAACAATTAATTTAGCATTTAACGTTGACAAATAATTAATGGATTATGATTATTACTATATATTAGTTTTTATATGATTATTACTATATATTAGTTTTTAGTTTATTAGTTATTAGTTTATTACTTATTAGTTATTACCTATTGGATCGAGACGCATGCGCAAGGGCCAAGGGGGTGGGAGTAGCTGTAGGGCCGTTTATCGCGTCATACATTTTTCTATACAGATTTAACTGTGCTTATAGAAGTTTACTGTGTTGCAGGTTAAATGTCATATAAAAGTATTAAAATATTAAGATTTACAATACATATAAATATTAAATAGTATTCAAATCAATATACAATTTTAAAATATATTTTGTTTGTATACAAATTGTGTCGAAAAAAGTCAAAATTACAAACGGCGAGAACCAGTTGTGTATACAGATATTTGAGATAGGTGGGGTACGAATTTGAATAAAAAATAACAATGTTAATGAAGTTTCAAAAATATTGCCGCCTTCTACGGTTTTTATAATTTTAAAGCTTATAGTGGGAATCGATAGTTAATAGGTAGGAGGTAGGTATTGTGAACAGTACATCGTACATGGTGGAATAAATACCCAGCGGAATCGATAAATATTATAACTTCTTTAAAAATAGGATGTTTCAGCTGAATCGATAAATCCTCCAAAAAATATTTACCTGTAACCACCAGTGATGTATGGATTCTCAAATGCACTGAGCATTCTAGTTTTTGTTTCGGCGATTCAAATAACATTTTTCATTCAAACGTATTCCCGTAAGCATCTTAATAAATTCGTATTCTTATTATAAATGTTTTTAACTTTTCGTTTCTTAACTTTCCACTGAGGAGGACTTTTATCGTTTTTTTGGGCAGCGTATAGTAAGCAATAAACGATAGTTAATGAATTAAAAATTATCTTTGTTGTTATCAATTATGTTGTTTATACGTTTGAACACACATTTATCTAAAAACATCATAATACTTTAAAAGTACCTATATGTACTAATATGATATGTGTATATGATCACTTGCCCCCCCCCCCCCCAAATACGTAACTGCTCAGAGGTCATCTTTTGTACAATCTAATCTTACAAAAACATAAATTATATAAATATTTATTATTTATTTATCATGCATGGTATTGAGAAAATTCAAAATTGGCACTGCAATTTATGCTGTTACAGTATTAGTCCGGTTAGTGCTGTGATTGTTACTGTGTGTCAGTACTTTTTTTAAATGTATAATTATTAAGATAGATAGGTTAGGTTAGGTTAGGTAGGTACCTACTTTATAATTGTTATATTATGTTATAAATGTAAATAAATTGTTTTATTTCATACGTATTATTTTAGGTCAACAATATAAAAGTCAAATGTCCACTCCCTGAGGATGAAGATAATATAGTACTTACAAAAAAGGTATAATGTCAACTATCAAATAATTTTTAGGTGTTTAAGTAGTTCAAGGAAAAAACAATAACATATTAAATATTAATTAAATTTATTTAAATAAATTCTCAAGGGTGTCACTACTGTCACATATTGTATTTTATTTTTGTATAAAATTTAATATTATAATATTTTAAACTACATTTGAGACTTGAGTTACTTATTACCTGCTGTCTGCTGTAACGTTGTTTATAAATATAATAAAACAAACCCGATGAAGTGTTCTTCTAAATCTTATTCTTATGATATAATTACTACAATTATTAAAGCTACAATCGCATTAACTTAAAATTAATTAGATTATTACAGTTAAGCAGTAAGCAGATATTATATTATAAAATATATTTGACACATTATATATAGATTTTTTCTTTTTTTTTTCTTTTAGGAAAAACAGAAATCAAAATTGTTGAGGAGCGGAGATAGCGTAAAAATGAACGATAAAGTAATACATTACTTAATAACTAAAAATAACCAACATCTGAGCAGCACCGGTATAACAGGGAAAATTCCGGTCTTACTAATATTTCCATTAATGGTTTTGATTTTTTTACTTCTTATGATATATTTATAAATTTCCTATTGTAAAATGTAATTACTAATTTATTCATCATAATTCATAATGATTCATTTAAATCTTATTATTACGCAAAAATTGTATAATTTATTAAATTTAATATTATGTTAAAATTTATTGTATTGATGTGTATTTTTTTTTTATAACGTTTAAACGTTCATTAATTTCAAATTTCAATATATCAATTAATCGTTTTATTTTATCCATAGGTAACTTTAATGTATGAATAAACTTTAAATGAAATTGAATGACTCAAAATGTCTAATAAGTTGCCTACTTGAAAAATATTCGGGTGTTATCATTATACATGTAAATAATAGATTATTAAAATGTAAAACTCGTTACACTAATATCCAACTAATGCTACGCCTAATAATCTATCGTTATAGTAACTTTTACATTTATTTCCATACAAATATACAAAATTTAAGAATTGAAAAAGTCCATATCCGATTTTATTATAAAAAATCGTACATACCTATTTGTTTTTAATATTTTCAAATTGCGGTAAGTACAACTTATAAAGAACTTCATATCTTAATTTAAATATTTTATTTCATTATATATTCAAGCTTTTTCACTCACAGTCAAAAACGTTGTTATTATCATAAATATTTTGAACAAAACTAAAAAAAAATTCCATAATTTTAAATCTATTTATTAATATACGGAAGTACATATTTTTTAGCAATACCAATAAAACAATAACTCCGCCTATATATATATTATAAAGAAAAAAATCGATAAATCATTGAAAAAGTATTGTAGAGAAGATAAGCAAAAAAAAAACTGTACACATATGTTGACGCTTAGGAAAATAAAAAACAAAATTAGAATTACACCAGAAAAATTTAATTTTTTAATTTTTTTGAAAAAAAAATGTTCCGGACAAAGTCAGGTAATATGAACCATAAAAAGCAGTAATTTGAATGAATCATATAATAAAAGAAAGTATTAGGTACCTAGTTAATTATTGTTTGTTATTCAAATTTTCCTCAAAATGTCCGTATGTTTGTAACTTTTATTTCTATGCCTATATCTACTAAAAAACTAAAATACGATATAATACCTGTTTTTACCATACACAAACGTGGACACGAATAAAAGAAGAAGAAACACAAACCACGATACCGAACTATGAGTGCGATAGTAAATACAATATTTTAGAGTGTGTTAGTTTTACAACTAAAGCGGTTTTTATGGTCAAATGGTTGAACAGTGGACCGTTACTAGTACCTATTTGTAAATAGGCAATAGCACAAAACACTAAAATATTTTGAAAATGTCATCCTGTAATATCTAAAATGAATATTTCATGGAAATGACAAGTCTCTACAGTTGTTCATTTATTAATGACAACAAAATAACAAAAACTAGTTTTGCGTAAAAATTCCAGTTTTTCATAAATTATTTTTTGTTTTTTCCCGATTATTTTGAGAAGAACTACAATTTTTTTAAACTTTGACCTCAGAGTATTAATCACATCTAATTTTCTACCTTTAAAGTTGAATTTTGAAGCATGTTTACTGCTTCTAAAGGATTCATCAGACAAACTTCATATTATATTATACGTATTACATATATTATAGTATCTGTATTACAAATATGTAAGATCTTTCACAAGTTTTATACCTACTGATATTTAAGAAACTAGTTAACGTAGGCATGTACATTTTTTATGAGTGATTGAAGTTAAAATTTTAATAAAATTGGTTATATTATTTAAACTTGTGATTTTTTTTTTTGTTATTTTGAAACATTCCGCTATTATTTAAATAATCATATATTACTTAAGTATTAATCACTGAAATTTTCAAAATATTTAAATTAATTTTAGATTTTGTGCAGAGCGATGAATGTATTGATTTTACAACAAAGTTTTTTTTTGTGTGTGTTTCCATGATAAATAGTTTTAAAAAATGCTTTAATTTTCACTTTGGTGGTACCTACAGGTTACCGGTTGGATCTAAATGGTACTTTTGAAATTTTGTTCATTTGGTATAAGTCAAAAATGATTCACCTTAGATACTTAATATTTTTATGAAATATGCCATTTTTAATTTTTTATACATGAGGAAATTTTCAAAATATTTTGACTCTTTTTGAGCAATTTATAGGCATGAGAAATTTTTTTTTAATAATTGTCGATAAAAAATGTTTTGTTCTGTGAAAAAGTCTTAAAACTGAATACAAGGTTCCTCGTAATTTTTTATTACTGGAATTCCAAAAAAAGTTTATCATAAATCCATAATAGTCTTAATGAGAATTTGAAGTTAGAATTCGTTAAAAACGTAAAAAAATTTCAAACTAATTTGTGGTTAAATGATATTCTTAAAACGTTTTATTTTTATAAAAAAATATTAAAAATACATTGTCACTAAATTTTAGACGAAATATAATAATAATAATAATACAAATAAAGTGGCCAAAATACAATTTCGTAAAATATAAGTACAATAGTAACACCTAAAATCGGTACCATATGTTCATATCATATTAAATGATGTTATCATCGCAGTCGACTATAATATAATGTAACTTTATAAAGAGGTTAATAATTTATATACTCTGGCTGCAGTCCGGTCATTCTCCGTCGTCCGGGTTAGGTTATATGCGCGTAACTTCAGCGGCAAAGACCTAAATGTAACATAGACGTTATACCTAGGTACTAACATAATATACGATCGACCGGAAATCGGAACCCAACCGGTACTCGATGTCGGATGTTTACATTACGCTCTATCGTAACGTTGCGACGACCACGGTCCGTCGTCGTCGTTACTCGTTACGCGTTACATATATAGACGAGGTCCGCAGCAGTACATATAATTGTGCGCTACGCGTGCCGTGTGACGGTGCCAACAGGTGTATAGAGTTTAACAGGATGGACGAAGAGAACGCAGCGCTGAAGGGGGGGGGGGGGGGGGGGGGGGGGGAAATCTCGTCCTTGGACGGATAAATTAAAAAAAAAAACAAAAAAAACGAAAATATAGCCCGACATTTATATAGCCCGCGCGTTTTCGAATATATAATAATAATAATAATAGTAATAATAATATCAACATTATAATGGTGCGACCATCTGCGCGCTTATAATAATGTGTATATGTTACGATGGCGTTTCGCGCGTAGGCGCCTCTTCTGCGTGTTATTATTATTTTTACTATCATACGTATTATAATATTATCGTATCATAGATGCTCGCGTGTATGTGTGTGTATGTGTGTGTGTGTGTGTGTGTGTGTGTGTGTACAATGGTGCAGACGGACGCCGTCGACCGGTTTGTGGGTAGGAGGTCGCGAACGATAGCCGCTCGCCGTACGGTTTCACACGCGCCGCACCGGCTGTATATCGGCGGCGATCGCGGTGACAACGACGATCAGCGGATCAGCAGGCTCCAGGACCGAAGACAGGACCACATCACGACCACCGCGAAATGAGAGCAACGGCGATTTTCGTCGCTCTTGCGGCCGGCGCGTTACTGGTGTTCAGCGGCGACGCGGCCTCCGTCGACAACGGTACGTAATAAAATGTACCCTACATATTATAATATGGGCCTAAATACCTAAATTTAATGAGATTTATATTTTGTAAGACATGGTACGACCCGGGGTTTCGCTCCCAGCTCTTACGTTCTTTTGCGAAAATCGAATTTTTACGAGTTTCGAATTTCAACGAAATCGATAATACGTAAACCGTAAGTTTTAGCGTTTTGTTATTCAAAAAAATATATTTACGGTAGGTGCTCGTGTACTCGGCACACTCGGGTTTCAGGCACAATCAAAGGGTACAAGTTTTTGGACTTTTGGTATTGAATCCAACTCTCCCTCTCCCTCACAAAAGAATTCTCCGAAACAACTTTCTAGGTTCAGTGTACGTATATGTTATACATTTAACGATAAGTTATCATAGTAATGAGTGACTTTATGTAAGTTTTTGTACTGATGATTTTTGGTAAATTGTAATTATTATAAGTAAATATTACAAATCAACTATTCCACCAAACAGTCATTACTCATAAGCTGGGCCGCGGAGAGAGAAATCCGGGCCCGGGAATCACCGAATGCTTATTTATTTTATAATTGTATTTTAAAAAATCGAGTAGTCCCACATTTCTGGGCACTCTTAATAAATGTTGGGCCAGGGGGGAATCCTCCTCCCTTTTTTCGTTAGGCCTGATCGTAAGTTATAAGTCATTACTCATTACCCCGCATAAATACACTATGATTATACGTAGACTCAATTACTTGGAAAATAATTAATAAATTAAGTCGTATAATATTTGTGTTTATAATATAGTTTAATATAATTAAATATTTATATATTTAAAAGTTTCCATGACTAAATGTATTGTACACTTGTACAAGAATCTTCTTAATACATATATTCTACAGATATGATACAAATTAATGTAAAGAGTTTTCATGTTTGTTTTTTATACAATTATTATTTATGAGAATTTATATTTTATAGCCAAGAATTTTTTATAACGTCTGCTTTTTTGTGCCAAATTTTGAATAGGTAATTGGTGTATATTAAATGCCCATCGTTTGTTATTGTTCAACTTGAAGATAAAACAAACGAACCATGCAATGGAGGTATCCGTTTTATTATAGATACACATATTGTATAATTAATATTTTTGATTATATAATAATATTATACATGAAAATATTATGAATTACCTATAAATTATTAATTATAATACATACTACTAATATTACATAAAACTGCTACTTCAAGACTTAAACGGTTAAACTTAGGTTGCATTGGGGATGTTCATACATTTTTACATAACTTTTGAATTAATAAATTCTTACAAAATTTTATAATTTATTACTGGAATCGAAACATAATTGGTTGGTGTCATGTATTATAATATCCACTATCGGATTATCCATTATAGTTACACCGAACGTAAATTTCCTTATAATTTGTTTCAATAACATTGTATTATGCATACTATAACTATATGCAAAACACAAACAGACAAATTCAATAATATATAATATTTTTTATCCCGGGGTAAGATATAATTAATATGACAAGAATGACAAGCAGATCGAAACTTCTAATTATAGATATAAATACTCGTAAAATAAATTATTATACAAACACGAATGTAATAAAAAAAAACAGCTTTCGACTACTATAGGATAGAAGATTAGTATGTAATTTAAATTTGATTTATATGGTTCTATTATATTTATGGAAGTATATGCTAAAAAATAACCACTTTATATTCGAAAAATATTCCCACTATTTTTCCAACAACTATAAACTATTGCTTTGCTATGGTAATTATTTATCTTTCATATTATAACTTTAATTGATCGTAAGTAAAAAGTAGAATCATACACGCTCAGACAAAATCTAACAATGATTAATAATATTATGTTATAATACTGTAACTATGAAACATTAATTTATTAGGTAATGCATAATAACTAATAATTAGTAGTTTGTAAATTTTTATTAAATTTATTTATTTAATTTGCTCATTCTAAAAAGAAAAAAGCGTTTTGACTTTATTTTATTTGGAGTCGATTTTATTTCAATATTATTACTTTTTTAATTTATTTATTTGTGGTTATAATTTAAATATAATCAATCATAACTATTTGTTATTCATTGAAAAATAATAAAATCCCAAAAAGAAAATTTAAGGACAAATTGTTTAGGTAGATATTACATTATTTTTTTTTATATAATATAATAAAAAAATAATACGTAAACCAGCCTTCAACATAAAAAAAATAATTAGAAAATCTTGTTTGTTGTATAATATATTACAATCTGTAGGTGCCTACTTTTTAAATTGTATGTGGTCTCAACATGCAATACTGAATATGGAAGATAATAAAATTGTTTACAATTCGTAGAGATATTAATACCTTAATGTTAAGTGACATCAATAAAGGTGTAAAAACGAGTTTTTTGTTTGATTTCTATCCAAACTATAAAATACCAATAGGTACTGTAGGTAAATTTATTACCTACAAAACTTAGTTTCTTTAATTTTTCTTGAAAAATGATGTAGGTATCATAATGCAACTTGCATCTATAATTTATGAAAAGAATATAAATTAATTGAGCTACAGTTGTCAGTAATCACATTTCGCATAGGTAGGTATTACCTACTCAATAAATAATAATACCTACCTAACTATTAAAATGTACAGATCGATAAAAATGTTAAGAATTAAATTAAATTTACATTCAAATAGTTAAAAAAACGATAAATGTAACATAAATAAAAAGACTTATTAAAAAATGGTAGTATTCAAAAGTTACAATTTGTTGCAATATATGTAGGTATATTCCGTACTATATGTAGGACGGGAATAAATTTTAGATGCAGAACAAAAAATTACATATTCTTATTTTAACTGCGTCTAAGCCACTTTCACTTTTAAAAGACATTTAAATGTTATCAGGAGCCGTTTAAACTCAATATCGTACTAACCTAGCGTAAAATAAATTATACGTGGGTCAACTATAACCGCGATATACCATCATATACCTTACTCGTATTTTGACGGACGTTTACAACTGAGAAGGCATAATTTATTTTTAGTACAAATGACTGAAATATGTCGAACGTCGTGACTGAGCCACAGGTGTTTAACTAAAACTCTTGGCAAATCTTTCGCGTTCACAATAACCACACAGACCGTTGTAAATTACAATAATTTGCTCCAAAGTCATATAACTGCGACGTTTTGATGACTGATTGAATACATCAACACGTGCACCATGTGTGAGGTGCGCTCTCGCGTTTGGGACAAGCGAACGCGTAAAGAATTATACCTAGCCACCTAGGTATACTATAGATATACCTACCTATTCTTTCTATATTCTATTTCAATGGACATTTTTGTCCGCAATATAATTTACTTTTCATTATTCGATGACAATGTGTTTTCCCTAACGCGTTAAAACCATATATAGTATATATACCGATAAATCAAAACCGCGAAGGTGTTGTCACACACACACACATGACACGTAATACGTAATAAATGTACTATAAGATAAATAAAAATACCAGTACGATTGATGGATATTATTGTGTTTTCCGTAGAAGCCACGAAGGCCGTCGAAGACGCGGTGTCCAGCAATAGATTTACAATAGTGATCAAAGACGATGGACCGCCGAACGGACGGAAGCACCGCAAACCCGAAACCGTGGCCACCATCGAATTTCCCGGTTACTATCAATTCACGTTAAAGATCGATAGGACAGAAGGACAAGGTACGTGTATATTATTATGATATTTGATATTGTTCATGGTGTAAGGCAACAGAAAAAGAAACGGACGTAATAAATCTTTACCCCAATAAAACCACTGCCGCCGTAGATCGTATAATATACGTCTTGGTGCGTAGGTTTTGTGGGTATACGTCGTGTGTAGGCTTGTCGTGTTGGATCCGATGTTCGATGATCTAAAAAAAAAAATAATACTTTATATACATACTACAATATTATCATCTCGCGTGTAAACCAATAGCGTCGTATTTGCAGGACACCTATACTTTACACGGGATTACCGCAATTTTTTTCAACCGTTTTTAAATTACTATTAGGTAGGTGTATCGTATATTGTATTATTATGTACAGTGTTTTTTTTTGTATAGAACAGATATTATGTGCTCTGTGTGCCCACTTGTATTGAGTTACTCGAGTTTCATAGGCGTATTATTATATCATATATATTATAATGTAATGCATCAGTTGTACACAGATGAATAGATAATCGTCTATACTCTATAATAGGTATGTAATCAGCAATGCATTCACGGTGTTTATATATGTATTATGCACCTATTTATCAATAGAGGTATGTATGTATAAACAAATTTAAGTATTTTATAAACTTCCATTTTCTGAACAACTTGCGTTTTACGTAGTGAAATCTAGGTAACTATTGTTTCAATGATTCTGATTACAGTTAAGTATTAACGTTTTGGTTATTTTTAGTAATTTATTTTAGATATTAAATTATTTTAATAATTAAATATTTTTAGATATTTTCCTTCATTTAATTTCTTATCTCAATTACATTTAAATCAAAGTCATACGTTTTGCATAATTGATATAATGTGTGGTTTGTGTAATAAAAAAAAATGTATGACAACAATTTAAAATACTATGGATTGAATTATCTTAAAAAAACATTAATCACATTGTTCAATTTTATTATATGGGCTAATAAACAGTTAGTTCCAAAAACGTCGTCTAGCCTATTTATATATTATTTTTTTACGAGGACCACATTTCTTTAATGACCCATTTTGTAATAAATGATTCTTGCCATAATAGGAACTGTTCTTTTTTTTGTATGGTTACTGGACCAATCATGGGTATAGCATTTTTTTTATTGAAGTTTCCCCGGAAGTTACTATACCCATAGGCCATAATATGTCCTTTATAATGCTTACAAGTTACTATGTATTATCATACAATTCGAAGTCATGAATAATGTTATAACTTATAAGTAACCTATATACAGATTAAAAATACTTTCCAAAACAAAGTTTTTCTTATCGTGGCTTTCACAGTTTCAAGATAAATTATTGTTTAATAAAATTATTATTGAAATTTATCTGTAAAATAAATGTTGAAATTTGTATTGCAATTTGCAGAACATATGACGTGTAGATTATTGTTACAAATGCGAATGACGCATTATTAAAGCATCTCTTACTCTTTTTATATAATCCATAAATAAAAAATAAAAAAAAATGAGTTACAAAGCTAAGGAAAAGGATAAAAAAAGAAACAGTGATCGGCAAATTCCTCCGTAGATCCAGTTAGACATGCGTCCTTAAAAGGATATACCACCAGATAATCCCACGACATCTCTCGCATTATACTAGCATATTAAAGTTCTTGACGAACGAGAGACGGCAAAAAACTCTAGGTACGTGAGTGAAGTGAGGAAAAAATACCAATATATTATGGTTTCCGGAGAAGCCTATTGTCTTGACCGTAAATAAACTTGGATTAAGGTGAAATTTGAATAACATATAAACTATTGCAGCGTGATGACAGCATATAATTATGAGATACATAGAATTTGAATGTTAGTATAATATTTAATGTATTCAAAAATACAAGAGTGGGACGATATCTGTTCTATTTTTTTTTTAAATTTCGAAACTGTTTGCGTTTAGTTCAATTTATTAGTTGGAGATATACTTTAACTAAAATATGATATATTTACTAAGTAGGTTATATTATTATGACGATAAAAATAAAATAGTTTAGGAACGAAAAACTAAACCATGTGTCTTGATGCCTTGTTTTAAAACTTCATTATTTTTGTTCAATTATCTAGTAAATCCATTAAAATTGATGAATTTTCTTGTGGTACAATTCATAACTTGACGTACCTATAGACATTTTTAATATATCCATAACTTATAAGTGAATTTTTTTATTCATCCAAATAAAATTAAACTATGTACGTTTTTGTAGTAATCGTATCAACCAAGAGCAATGGCAATACAAAAACTGAGAACTTTAATGTAAGATCGTTGAGCAATAATATGTCATCTTCAAAGACGCTTGTGTTGGCCGTGGATCAGAGGAAACCAGGAGCTACCATGACATTATACGTCAACTGCGAGCACTTCGGTACACTGCAGACGACTAGAACTCTTCGAGAAGTGTATTTTGACATGAAAGATCCTCATTTACAGATGGTGAGTAATATTATCAAGTTAATATTAAAAATTAAATTTAAAAAACTATACAGTGTATAGTGTATACATTAAAATCCATTAACAAGCTAAATTTGTATTCGTATACATTAAAAAATGATTTTAATCG
Organism: Metopolophium dirhodum; assembly: GCF_019925205.1. NCBI lineage: Eukaryota > Metazoa > Arthropoda > Insecta > Hemiptera > Aphididae > Metopolophium > Metopolophium dirhodum. The sequence continues at coordinate 33,059,142 of NC_083567.1, read as the reverse complement.
TAATATACATTACCATTGTCATATTTGAAATTGACGATTAAATAGGTAATCTAAAAATTAAAGGCTCATATATTGAATAAACATAAATTCAAGTATCTGTCTAAACATATGTTTAACACTTAATATATTTATGTATGGAAATAAAGAGAAATTCAAAATATATTTTATTTAACAGATTTGAATCGAAGTAAAGTATCTTAAGTCGAATAAACTACAACATAACATAAAGTTATATAACTTATAAGTAAACATTTTTCGTGGAGATGCGCTTTTTATTTCTATTAACTGTCATAGGACATAGAGTATAAATTATAACTCTTAAGTCGTTATAGGTACACTTAACCCATCCGTGAATAGGTAGGTACCTACGTATCAATGTATCATTAAAATGTTTACGTAATTATACGTACTTATCGAATGTAACATAATAATTACAATATTACATAATGCATACAAGGATTTGATTTATATGATGGATACATACTTCAAATTTCAATCTAGAATTTACCGTGTAATTCATTCACATTACACATGGTAGGTACCTTCAAACCAGACATTATAGTGATTACCACAACTAGACAGGTAGTAGGTACAAACATATGGTAATACAATATGTTGAATGTTGATGTCCATCCATATTTTGTGACTGTTTACTTTTAATAATATAATGATAATTTTCTTCAGTTATACAATAATTTATATCCTATAATTAATGTTGTGTGACACAGGTACATATAGTTAGTAGTTACACATACAAATAGACATGCAACTAATTACAATTAGGTAGTAGGTACACATTTAAAGACGAATAATTACTATACATATTAATATCGTATGCTAGTTACGTTCGATTACATAACATATATAGGTAATATAATATAAAATTTGTTTAATGCCCTAAAAGGTAAATGAAATACCTATTTTACGATTATTGTAGATTCTAAGCGGTTTTGAAATTATAATATTATGCTATTTTTGAGTCTGACGGTATACCTTAGGGAGCAGTAAAAAATAAAACGCTTCAACCTTCCACTTTAAAGGTAGTATCTGGTAGCAAGTTGGACCTAGTTTGTACTTAATATTGTCAATAATTTTCAAAAAAACGGAAATTTTCACACAAAACCATTTTGACAAATTCGATTTTGTTTTTGTTTTAATCAACAAATAAACAAGTGCAAAGACTTAAATTTTTCACCAAATATTTATATGTATTACCATTTCTAAATATGAGAAAGAAGTGTATAATCGTATATTCTTATTTTTAATTCGAACGTGACGACAATTATTGACATTTTAAAAACGATTCAGAGCGGAAATAAGTTTTAAACAAACTTCCAGTTTTATAGTTTATTTTGGAAATTCATCGTATTAGTCGTATTGAACAGATATAAACATTAAAACACACATGGTATTATTATAAACAAATATCAGGTGTACAGTGGTAGACGGGTAGACCACACGTAATGTTTGAAGTTTGAAATAAAACGTATCATATATTTTATTGGAGTGAATAATTATTAATATTCGAACGAAATGAAGTAAATTGAAATTTAGATTATCCAGAGAGGTCTCATGTCATTCTCATGGCATCATGTCATTCTCCCGTAAACACGCCAATAGTGGTTGCAAGTTGTAACTTTTAGTTGATTTTATTTTTTAATCATAAAAATTATTTGTCCTATTTTAAGTTTATTTTAATAAATATTGGTTTTACAATCTTATAGACGCACGAAAAAAGATTTCAAATAAAAGTATTCCCAGATACAGATTGGAAAACTACTTTGACGGCACAAAAATGTCCAACTATTGACGATAGTGCAGACGACGTAGAACAAATGCCTGCGATACAACCACTTACAGTTACCGAAATTGGGATTCGAATGCCAAGTATTGGAAGGGGTAACTTTCAAAATATATTCCATTATAAAATACGCGTATTATAATATCATTTTTGTACTTGATATCATAAACCTTTATGGATTTCAGGTGATATTCCAATCAATCATGACTGTGATGGTAAGTAGAGAAACTTTGTTTTATTTTCCAACCTCACTAATGCACTATATGCATAAGCAGTGCACACTACACAGAATAGTATACTCGTCATGTAATAATATACCTACACATTGTGTCTTATTGTATTTTTAGATCTGTTTTTCGTAAAAACTATTCAAGAGTTGATGCAAATGGTAAAAAAACTTAGAGAAGACGTTGAAGCCCAAGTGAGTAGAATCAAACTAATGCCTGATGGCTAAAACTAAAACAACATTGTCATTAATTGAACTGAATATTTTTATAGCGACTCGAGATTTATAGACTACGCCAAATGCTTGAGCAGTGCGACGACTTCTGCAGGCCAGGTATGAGGAAAACGTAGGCTCACAGTGATCCAGGGCTGGACTTCGACTCTAGTTATTTGATTTATATAATTTAATGATTAGTAGCCTATATACTTGAAAAATGACCTTTATTTATTTTATACTACCTATACTAACTTCTCATTAATATACGTAAAAATCAGACCTAGTAATTTAACCGTTTGTAACCTATTGCACCGTTGTGTTTTTTTTACGCAAATAAATTTTTTTTAATTTATTTTTTTAAATAGCATTCATTTTTTTTTTTTTTTTTTGATCAAATACCACCCAAGTCCAGCCTTGGTCAGCGTACTGTACCTATACAACTGTGGAGTAGTATGTATTATTTAATTTGTATTCTTTGTCCAAGGCTGGTCTTTGGGAATACCTATAAATACTCTATATCATAAGTACTAGATTTCTAGGTATTGAATAATAGAATTGTACATTTGTTCAAAATTGAGTTTTTAGTATTATGAACAAATTGAAAACTTTTTGAAAACTGGTTAAAAATGATGCATCAAAAAGTATTAACGCAAAAGAATTTTCTATGCACACCTAATATTAAATTTATTAATAATGACAAAAATCTGTTTTAAAACTTCAATAGAATAATATTTAATTGCCAAGATATTAATTATTCTGAGCAATATTCATTCATTAAATAATTAAAACAATTTGTTTTGTAGAGAATAATTTATTATTACAGCTAGTATACCTATAGGTATATAATTATTACAAAATTGGTAAATAATATTATTTATAGACTATAGTAGGTATATGTATGTAATATTATAAAATATAGCCATACAAGTACCTACTTATGACTTATAACTCGTTTCCTAATAAAAATATATTTCTTACACCATTACGATATGCATGAATCAATAACGAATTACGATTCATGAGTCATAAAGTTCAAAATGTTTACTAAAAACCACATTTAAGCTAAAAAATACATAATAATATAAGTATTATGTTCTAATTATATAGTCATTATTTTACTTATTAAAGTGACATATTTTTAATAAAAACAAATTAATAAGACTTGTGCGATAAACACGTTTACTGACTTAAAACTGCAAATGTTATACTTTTTTTATACCAACAATTAATTAAAATAATTGTTATAAAAATTGAAACCTATATAATAAAATGTTGAATACACAAAACATGATAATATCTACGTACTTACTAGGTACGTTATAAACAATTCAAAGACGAACTATTATTTACGCATTTCGGAAAAGTTAATAAAATCTAAAATATATTGATTTCAAAAATAATGATACCGTTTGAGAACTTAATAAACGGCAAAACACTTGATGTTACATTTTTCTCCATAAAATACCAACAGACTATATAATATAAGACGCCCGGCGATATCCACGATGACTTATCATAATATTATCATTTATCGTCACCGCGTACCTAGTGTCTACACTCTACACCGTTTCCAGTTTCGGTGTGGGTATTTCGACATATTATGTATACCCCTAAATTTGCATACTAAAGAAAAACGATATTTAAACAATCGGTATTGGACAGGTGGTGGTAACGTACCGACCCTGCCGCCGCCGCCGCCGAAACCTAGTTGCAACAGCAGCCCGCCGGTGTGTTATCCCGGAGCGGAGTGCCGTGACACGCCCGACGGACCGCGGTGTGGCCGGTGTCCGCAAGGACTGGTGGGCGACGGCAAGATGTGCAAACCAGGCCGGACATGCGCGGTGAAGCCGTGTGCTCCAGGTATTTATAACATGCTCATAGTACGAGTTTAATACCATACATATATATAGTAGTAATATTACAATAATTAATATTAAAACTTTTTGCCGATAACACTATTATTGCGGTTTACTTAAAGCTGCAGCAGTGACGAAAATAGGGGTTTGTTCCTCTCCGACAAAGCCCCTCGAAATGAATATGAATCCCTTTTTAGTTTTTTATTCACAATAAACGTGAAAAATATACTCAATTTCGTCCATACAATTTTTTTAAAAATATTTTATATCACAATATTACAGCTAGTATACAGCTATGAGCTATACTACACCTGTCACCTGCAATGTGCCTACGTGGGTTTACAATAGGGTTTTGTGTCATAGGCAGAGATTAAAAGGTGCTTGGGGCGCCTAGCATTCCCAAAAATATTCAAAGGCCTCTCACAAAAAAATAAATGATGGATCTCTATCACCTACCTAACCTGAGTGTAAAATCAGATTTCTGCCAGAACTTCAGAACGGACTACATATTGTTGCGTTCGTTTGACAGAAAACTCAAATCAGAATTATTTATCACACCAGTACACCACCTAAATATTTTTTTGTTAATCGAAAATTTAATGTGATCTATGAAACATATCTAAAACAAAGAAGCACACTTAAAGTCAAGAAAAACAAATGAAAAGGAAAACTTAATTGGTGTACAAAATAGATCAAAAAATTTAATCGAGTTTACAGCTAATAAAATCTGTATACTGTTAAAAATTTTTAGGTAACTCATTAATTTTTAATCGTATTATTATTTATTTTAATTAACTTCGACTTTTTTGATATTGAGCGAGACTGTATTATATAAATGACCTATTTTATTATAATTAGTAATGAGAAATACGTAGATTGGTATATTATCGTGTATATGGTGGATATAGTCGTATTGCTTATATTTTTATACAGATTGATGACAGCAACACTGCAAACGTGTTAATCTCTACAACTGTTGCTTGATAAATATAAAATAATTTTTCAACATTAATTGATGAAAAAGTTAATTTTAACATAATAATTATATAATTAAAATTAAAGTTCATCGGAGAATCAATTTTCGTATGGCTAACCTAACCTGTAGACCACCCGGGGACCGATTCGGTAATTGGGTATAGTGGGTACCAAGGCGTCCGTCAAGATAGCGGAATTGAGTGAGATAACGGAATTGAATGAGATAACGGTTAAGTACCGAGTTTTAATGGTCGTCGGCCGAGGACGAAAAATGCTTACCCTGATAGCTCTGCTCAGACTATTTTAGTCAGTTGTCAGTATTGACTAATACTTTATATATATTATACGTCATTGGCACGATATTGTGACATAAACTAGACATTTCACTAAACCAACTGTTGCAGGCGTCAGATGTCAAGACACCGTGGAAGGTTTCCGATGCGGTCCCTGTCCGGAAGGGTTCGTCGGCGACGGTCAGAGGTGCCGTCCACGTGGATGTGACTTAGCCCCTTGTTCTCCAGGTAGGTACACGATACCTCAGAACTATGACGTGTGCATAATTTTTGTATAATATATTATATTACTGAGAAAGAATAGTATTGTTTTAAAATATATCCATGGTAAGATACGAAGAGTATTGGTAATAATACTATTATTATTTGATCTCTGTAGGCGTGCAATGCCTGCCGTGTGAAGAACCGCCTTTCTTCAAGTGCGGCAGTTGTCCAACAGGGTTTACCGGCAATGGAACGAACTGCGTTGATCTGGATGAGGTGAGATATTTGAATATTTCAACAATAAAACCACAGATTATATAAAATATTATAATTTGTGGTAAAACGTTAATTCGGTGTTTTTGTGTACAAGTTGGATGGTTGGCGGACTTGAGAACTTTTTATGGGGGGGGGGGGGGGGGGGGGGGCTCATATAGAATACATTGTCATTGCAGTATACTACATTACTACTGACATTGGCTAAACTGTTATTGCCTGTGAACCAAAAACAAAATAAAAAGTGTCCGAGTAGACTACGGCGTCGGTTCCTACGCGTACCGTTGTCGGTTCGATTCTCGACCACGGGCAAGTCCTCTTTCTGGGCAGGCAACTGCCTAGACTCTAGAGAGAGGGGGCGCCATCCCACGACCTGGCATGTCAGAAACCTATGGGTGACCAATTTGTAATTGTGCCAAAACGCCCAAAACTAAAACACACGTGTTGACCAAACCTACAGTAGCCTCCCCCACAGTTGAAAAACCACCCAACGGCCCAAGTTGCCGCGGGTTAGGTTAGGTTATAAAAACCAATAAAAAATAAAAACTAAAAGCTATCTGGAAATTGTTGGATTAAATTTCGGCTGATACGCATATAATATAAGGGATTTATAAAACCCCTCTATCCACCCCTAAGTCTGCCAATATCTACGTAATTGTATAAAGTTTCTCTCGTTATGTTTGTTGTACGCTTATGTATCATTCGTATCATTTCGGTTATTACAGTGTGATCTGGATGAACCCTGTGATCCCCGGGTACAGTGCACAAACCTTCGACCTGGTTACAAATGCGGTCAATGTCCACCAGGTTACACGACCGTGGGCCCATCACAGGGTATCGGCGCCGAAGGCACAAGGAGGACGGACGAGGGTCGTCACCGGTGCGTGGATATTGACGAATGCGCCGACGGCCGAAACGGCGGCTGTGCGCCCAACTCGCAGTGCGTGAACACCGAGGTGAGATCATTTACTTTTTCGCACGTTTCTTCAACTAGTTTATTATTGTTATTCGTACAAAAATTAAATTTGCGATACGTCTTACGTAATGTTAAAAAGTTAAACATACTTTGAATTTTGGACCATTGAATCGGTGTTTTATTAGGTACCTATATATGTATAGGTATAGTTACAATCGAATAGATATACCTAATGTAGATACAGCTAGAAAATAAATATAATGTGAAATCAATATTTATCTCAATTGAACATTTTTCTCATAATATTTGACACGTGAATACATAGTATAATACAGGTATAGTAATTTCTGATTATTTTTTATAATATGGAACCGTTGGTCATATTAGAACTATATACCTACCTATATATTTCAAACTTATCTGCACTCAAGCCTTATGTTCCATTATGGACAATATCTGACTCACTTAAGATACTAAATTTTACTCACTTAACTATTTACAATATTGCATAAGTACTATCTGCCTATTATTACTATATTTGATCTTATAATATATACTCTGATGTCAAAACTATGTTATTATCAATATTATTTTCATGCTACGAAAGCTTGTGTAAAATATTATATTTAATATGTCTAAATGTCGCAATTCGTTACAAAGCTGATCAAAAAGAGTCTACGTAGGATCTAGTTTTCATTTGATCTAGCTCTTGCTGCGTGCATAATGTTCATCAGTTTATGTATAGTTAATAATTAATATATTATATGTATATATTGTGTCTATATGTTGAGGTGTATTCACATGTAATGTGTACTTACTTCGACAGCAACTCGACTAATTTCGTTCTTATATTTTCCTCGTCGATTAGGGTTCTTATCGTTGCGGTGGCTGTCGGTCGGGCTACATCGGCAACCAGTCGTTGGGCTGTTTATCGGTTGAAAATCTAAAGAAAACACCGTGGATGTGTCCAGATGGTACGATGTGTCATCAAAACGGAGAGTGTGTTAGATCAACTACTGGGAAATTTTCTTGCGAAGTAAGTAAAATGTGTGATTTATATATTTATCATACAGCAAATATATTTTATGCCTTTATAAAATGTATACAAATAATAAATGGTTTATAGACGTTTATACTCTATCGCAAGATCGAATTAATCAATATTCAATACCATCATATTAGATTGTTCCTAAAAACCGATAATTTACGTATAGGTATACTTATATCAGTGGCGTGTTAAAGCAACAAACATGGGTGTGGGCATTGATAGTATGAAAATAGGGCATTTTATAGGTCAGTATAAACAATATATTGAGGGTTAGGTCGTAGGTTACTTAAATTATTTGAACAACATCCATTTTTTTTTTATTACACGCCACTGCAGTGAACATATTGTATAAACCATAGGTGCACACGCACAGCATATTTTTCAGTACCCACCTTCGACCTTCTCCACCAAGATAATACCCATGAAATTTGTTCATGATTACAAATTGAAAAAAACTAACAACTGATATTGACAATTATATTATTATACTTACCCTTTCCCGTATTGCCACTGATTTACACAAATTGGCAACAATTAGTTTCATGTAATGTATATGTATTACTCATATATTATTTTACTATGAATGTCCGCAGGGGGGGTCTAAGATATAAGTAAGTGTATAATATTATATAAATACATACGAGTTATGAATTAATAATTATATTATAATTCCAATTTTTTTCATTCTGGGGGGGGGGGGGGGTCGAACCCAGCAGCCCCCTTTGAAAATACGTCATTGAATACGCAGTGTAATTGCAAACGAAGTACACCCCTAAATTCTAGTTGTAAGAATACTAAAGTTTTGTCCGATTTTGGGCAATTCAAAATTACACGAAATTTTGTTTTGTCGCAATGCATCAATTATTATACTATGACTATAACTTATTTATAATTCCATTTTCAAATAATAGATCATTCAATCTAAAGTATTTCATATTATGAATAGGTATATTGTCAAGAGGGGAATGCCATTCGTTATCACCCCTCTCACCACCGATATATTTATGGTGGATTATATTAGTAATATAGGGGTAGTAGTAAAATACTATATACTAGTAGACAGTAGTAAATAGTATAGTTCTGTAATAGTATAGTAATAAAAATAGTAGTAGGTGCTCATCGTCGTTCGATATTTTAGTGCGTCGTGGGCTGGGCTGGAAACGGCAAAATATGCGGACCAGACTTGGATTTGGATAGATGGCCGGACATCGATTTGGCATGCAATGACACGCGGTGTAAAAAGGTTGGTGCAGTGTGATTGTCCAATAAATATATAGATAAGAAAACTTATAGATCGCGTTTTGTTTGTTTCGGGGCACAGGACAATTGCGTGAGGGTGCCCAATTCGGGACAAGAAGACGCGGACCATGACGGCATTGGCGACGTGTGCGACGACGACGCCGACAACGATGGCGTGCCAAACACACCGGTAAGACGACGCGAGCAATCGTAACAGGCACGTAGCTAAGGGGGGGCCAGGGTGTGCCAGGCCCACCCTATTATGTGTCCGGCCGTAGGCCGGCCCACCCAAAGTATTCAGAGGGGCCCATTATTATACGGGGGCTTTTAATTTTAATGAAATTTCAAGTTTTTAATATTGTCTAAATATTACACAAATAAAACCAAATATATCGGGTTTTAATTAGAATCTAAAATAAGTTACGTAACTAAATTCAATCCATGTCCATTTCTGGAATAAAATATGTATATTGTATTACATTTAAATTCTGTTCCTACTAAGAATCGGTGATAATTTATTTTTTATAAATCATAATATCGTCAACGATTGATTAGGAAATAATTGCTATTTAAAGCCCAACACTGGTACCATATTATTACAGTATACTAGCATGTCATGTTATTCTTATCTTATCTAGACAGTGACTGTTGTATACTTTTATGTCTATTTTTAAAATACTTTTGAGTAAGGGTATTGTCATTATATTGATTCATATAGAATTATATTATTATTATGGTCGTCAACTCGTCTGTCGAACACCCCTACAACTGTACAAGGTAATATATTTAGGTAGGGGGCCCATCTAACATTGGCCCACCTATATAAATTTGTTATTTTCACTGAATCGTCCATCCCGACTTTTCCTGTTTATATAGCTTCGAAGAATAACAAAAATTACTCGTATAGAGAGTATAGTTCCTTTGAAGTCCAAGTTTACCCAAATAATTTGTCCGGGCCAATAAACTGTTGAATTTGGGATCATGTTTGTAGATCTATCGGGAAAAAAAATGACTACACTGATTTTAGTAATAAGTAACATTTTACTAAACGCATGACGTACACGTCATAAGTAATAATATAATGCAGTGCCTACAATATGCTAAAAGTCAGCTTTATATACAAGTGACCTATTGACCCTGTTATTGTAACATTTATGCGGCGTGATTTGCAATTTGCGAATAACAACTATGTTGTTATTATTGCACAACGATGTTACTTTTTATACAGTATTAAATTATATTCAACAGATTAGATTAGGTTTAGGCTAGATTTTTATATAATAAAATGTATATATAAATGCAGATATTGATATACAGGGTATACCTAATAGGAATAGCTGGAAAAAAAATGATGTTATACTTAAGCGTACGACAAGAATTGTTAAAATTATATGATTAGTAAATAATTTAAGAAATATACTCATGTCAGAAAATTCCCGAAAATAATATTTTGAAATAAGTTATTACGTTTCAAATTAATTTATTGATATTTAAAAAAATAAACTACCTGATTTAGCTAAATGTTTTTACCGTCAAAATTGTTCTTATAATCAGATTCATAAATTTTAAATTTATCCAAACAAATTTACAAAAAAAATTCGATTTTTTATTTTCAGTATTAAAAAAGCGGTTAAGTGGATGTCACTCTGCTGTACATTAGGTAACAAGTAGGTCAATGTATAATGGATTGTATTAAACTTGAATTCAATGATATAATATCATTGTTTGAGAAAAACGATTCTGAGCGGCGACGGTTCATCAGTCTGGATTTTTTAGATTCTGAGTGGAGCGAGGAAGCTAGTGGTTTTACAATAGTATTTATTTTTAGATTCTGAGCGGAGTGAGGGATCTAGTGGTTTTACAATGGTGTTTATTTTTTTTTATATCCTGTGTACAACATTTCTACCAGAAGGAGAGCTTTGATTTCAACATATAGTATCTTATCTTTTAGCAAATTGGATCAAGATGGTACTTTAGAGAGGTCATTTTTCGTATTTCTCAATAGTTGTTTAATGCCACGGAATAACCCACCGACAAATTACAAACAATCCATATGTACTATAGACTCTATTAGGTATATAAAAAGTATTGAAATAACTTTTCGGTGAATATATTTAGATAATTGTTACGGCAGCTAAACAAATCACTAGTATTAAGACTTGATCAGCAGGCATTGAAATATTTATTTTTCAGTTTTTTATGAATACTATTTGGGTATACTATTTCTACAGTTCTACCGGAAAATCTAAAAATTAAAATTCATTTTTATAGATGACAGTTGTGAGTTAAAAGTGGTGATTGGCGAGTGAAGCGTATATTATAAAATACCAGTCGACTATCGTTTAAATTTTATCTTTTTCCGATATCATGTTACCACTCATCTGCATAATACAGTTTTCTTGAACCAACACATCCCCGTGGAGTTTGGGGTTGACATATTTTCAATTGTTATACGCTACCGCACGGTTTTTTGTTTTTTCCAAGAAACGCTTCATGTTTGTTATTATAATAATATTTAAGAGCAGTCGTTCCGTATACACACCACGTCGCCGACAATTTTTTCGACTGCGATAAAATAACGAGTCCCCCGAATATCTGCAGACCGCAACTGTAGACAGTGCCTATACATAGTAGCTAGTACCTACTCAGTAGTAGAAGTTCACTGATTTTTCGGTCGTTGCGCAGGACAACTGTCCGTTGGTGTCCAACCCGGACCAAATGGATTCCGATCAAGATGGTGCGGACAAAAAAGGCGATGCTTGCGACAACTGCCCGACTATACCGAATCTAGATCAGCACGACACGGACAACGATGGAATAGGAGACGCTTGCGATGCGGACATTGACAACGACGGTAAGCGATATTAATTGCCACGCGTTAGTTTAATAAATTTAAAAAAAATTAATTAAGTAATAACATTAATATACCTACTTCTTAAAGGAACACACAAGCCAAAACAATTTTTCTTCAAATTATTAAATGCTAAATCATTGTAATCAGAACTACTAAAAACAATTTTGTCAAATTCCAATCTAAAAAAAAAATATTTACTATTTTAAAGAGATATTGGGATATCTATAGAATAACCGCGTCACATCATTGGCCCAGACTCGGCATAATCGCCTACCTATGTTACGCGTGTAAAAGTTGCTCGATTTACACGATATTTTACCAACCTAAACATTTTACTTTTGATGTTTGATTTATGGAGAAAATGTGATTTTTTGCACTGAAGACGATAGAAGTAGTAGAATTTTTTTTTAATAGTAAAAATATTCAGAGACATTTTCGTTACGTACCTTCATATTATTGTAGTTACAAAAGCGCAGCGCGTCGATTTATTTTGATACACATTTTAAATATTTCAAAAAAAACTAAACACTTTAGAAAAATTTTGGTTCCACTAACGTTTTCAGTATTTACCACTTTTTAAGATAGTATCTAGTATAGTATACTATCTTAAATCGTGGTAGGTACATAAAAACACACCACATATGTACAGCAAAAATTAGAGAATATACTATGGTCAATTATTGTGTGAAGTGAGTAACATTTACACGTATAAGATAGGCAATACCGCAGCCAAGCCCGGCCCAATAACGCCACGTGTCTTTTTTCAATTCCTTGTAAGCAGGGCTCGGATTTTAAATCATAATAAATAACAAAAAAAGCACAAAATTGTTTTAAAAAAGCAAAAATGAAGCATGACTAAAAATTAACATGAATTACTTAGAACTGAATATAAAAAATTGAAAAATTAATTTAAAATTAAAATTTTTGTTTTCGTGTCTTTTAACAGCTTGAACATATTTTTCTCTCCGTACATGCTGTTGTATAATATATTGTTTTTTTCATGTGACACTTTTGTTTCACAAAGTTTGCAGTATAAAATTAATCCATCTGTTTGAAAAAAATTATTCACCAAATTCTTACACTAATTTTTTTAAAAATGCCTCTGTTTTAACTTTTGGCATTTTAATAAATTACAACACTTTAAAGCTTTATAGAACTTAAATTTTGAACTGGTCGATATCGATGTAATACGAGTACTGAGCGAAGGTTCTACAGACTAAATGCAATAGCCGATAAGTTATCGGCCCATAAGCTATCTGTGGATCGATAATCTATACGTTTAAGGTCGTTTCACACTAATCGTAGGGTCACGGTCATTATTGCGGGTTTTCACATTTCTTATTAAGTAAATAATCATTTTTTTTTATTTTTATAGCATAACGACATATAAAAATTCCAGTTAGAATAATTTAAAAAAGCAAAAATAAATTCGTTTATTTGGAATCAGATTGACTTGAAACGAATTATTGTATAAAATTAGATTTCTATCTTAAATATATAAAAAGAAGCATTTCCTTTAAAATCCGAGCCCTACTCATAAGCATAACTCATTGAATAATGTGAGTAGAAATGCCGTTAAACGGCTATACCATTAGTCTTAGAATTGTATATTCTTTCATATTAAAAAAAAAAAAATGTTTTGTGTTTTTTGCTCCTTTAAGAATTAATACAGTTATAAATTATTACACATCATGGTAAACATTCCAGGAGTACTGAACCACGAAGACAACTGTCCGAAAAAGGCAAATCCCGATCAGAGGGACACGGACGGCGATGGTCTTGGTGACGTTTGTGACAACTGTCCAAGTATGCACAACCCGACACAAACAGACTCCGATAAAGACCTGATAGGTGATGCTTGCGACAGCGACATCGACAGGGACAGGTATACGTCAGAAATATAATGAATCTATGAAAAAAAGTCCCGAAAAAATCCCCGTACCAACAAACACTAAACATTAATTGGTTATGCTTTAATTATTGATATTATTAATAATTTATTATTTATATTATTAATTTTTAAATCAAAATTTAAAACATGGTTCCACGTAAGTAGTTAATTCTGTAATCAAAAAATCTATAAAATGTATAAACATTAAACACAGTTTTTATAGTTATTTTAAGTTCAAATTTGGTCTTAATTAAATATTTAAATGAAAAATAAAGATTTTATTTTTGTGTTGTAATTTAAAACTATTATTGGTGGGTACTCGAAACTTCTAAAGTATATTATTATATACAAATATTTGAATATATAAATAATATAATATAAAATATTTATAATTTTTTTATTAGGCATATTTTTTAAATTTACCTTTTTTAGTTTCATATTAAAATCTAGATTTATTTTGTAAAATTTTAATATTATTTAATAACAAAAGGTTATTACATTAAACATTGTTTTTAATTAGGTTATCACATAATATATTTATGTAATTGTATATAATAAAATTGTTAAAACTTTTGAAAACCATATGAAATATAAATAAAAATATAGAATACCTATCTAAGTTAAAAATCAAAAAATCGAGAAAATAAATTATTTCTTAGTATATAGCATTCAAAAATAACTAGTTATATCCACGGACTAAGATATACTTAGTATACTTAGTATATCTTAGTCCGTGATTATATCACAAACCACATTTAAAGAATATACAAATCATAAAACAAAATATTCTATGAATATATTAAGTCACACAATAAAATAAATGAGCATTAATTCTTATAAAATAATATATTAATTTAATTTAATTTAACTAATTAACAATTATTTTTTTCCGGGGCTTTTTTCCCCGAATATCAAGTAAAATATTTAAATATACCTACTATAATAATATTAATAAATATTAAATAATAATATAATGTAATATGATGAACCTATTCATCATACAGATAATATTTGGTACCTACCTATAGATTTTCTCAATCATTTATTGTGATTTTAAAATATAATTTGTAATAAAAAAAATCTAATTTTTATCATAAGTATAGTGCTGGCATATTTTACCCGCATCCTTCTTAAATTTAATCTGAGACCTGAGAAAAAATTTTAGGTGTAACATATTATATCTATTTTAGATTTTGAGAGAAGCGATGAATGTATTGATTTTACAATGTTCATTATTTTTTATGTAGGTACCTATATTTATTTTTGTGTCTGTCATTCCTTATGGAACAATAAAAATGCTTCAAACTTAAATATTTTTTCTTGTTTAGAGGAGTGTATCTAGTTTGTGCTTTAGGAGTCTTAAGTAAAAAATTCAAAGTCCTTTACTTAATAATCTGGATAAAAATTAGGGTAAAACTAGAATTTGTATGCAAAATGTTAAGGTACCAATATTAGCATTATAGAAATTTGCATGTTCTATGGGTGCAAAGTAGTTTTCAAAATATTTTAACTCTTTTTAAATTATTTATAGACATTTAATATTTTTATTTAGTTAATTTTTTTATGAATGTTAATAATTATGGTGTAATAGTTTATTTTGTTTTTTTCAACAGTAAGTAACCTATTATTTTAATTACTGATTCCAAAGCAAAATACTTTATTAGTTTCCTAAAAATGTTGATGACTTATCAACAAATAATAATGAATAGTTTTTGATTTATAAGCATCTTATAGCATTTGAACCTTTGGAATTTTTTTAAATCACTGTGATTAAAATTATTAATTAGTATACTTTCATTACAATTTTGAATATAAAAATTGAAAAATTAACTGAAAAAAACTAGTGTGCTATATTATATTACACGGTGTGCAGTGTGATATGAGTATAATATTATTAATGTTATGAATGATAACTATCACAAAAATATGCCCACATGTTACCAGTTATAAATTTATTATTATGATTCAAATTTCGGTGATAAATAATAAAAAAAACACAATTAAAGTATATCATTAATAATCAACACTATTTTATACTACAGGGACGGCATTCAGGACAGCGTAGACAATTGTCCAAAAGTAGCAAATTCCAATCAGCTGGATACAGACGGTGACGGCAAGGGAGACGAGTGCGATCCGGACATTGACGGTGATGGCATTGGCAACACACAGGATAATTGCATGCTTGTGTACAATCCAGACCAGGCCGACTTCGACGGTCAGTAAACGGTAACCATTATTGTCCTGTAAACATTCCATCATTAAAATCAAATAACCTCGCGGTTCGCGTTAACTGCATCCCCTTGTACAGGCAACGGCATCGGGGACATATGTCAAGATGACAACGACTACGATAAGGTGCCAAACCATTTGGACAACTGCCCCAATAACTCCAAGATATTCACCACGGACTTTAGGACATACCAAACAGTGGTGTTAGACCCGGAAGGTGATTCGCAGATTGATCCAAACTGGGTGGTGTACAACAAAGGGGCGGAATTTGTACAGACTATGAACAGCGACCCCGGTTTGGCAGTAGGTTAGTATCCGTACACGTCTCGTCAGGTGCAATTGTGTTAGTAATAACTGTAGTCATATTATTTAATACTTTCAAAATAATATAATATTATTACATAGTTTATGATTCAACCAAGGTGGTATTGTTTGACACTGTTGAAGGATTACTATGAATAATGTATACTATGTGGTTTTTAGGTTATGACTCGTTCGGTGGCGTCGACTTTGAAGGTACATTCTTTGTGGACACCGACATCGATGACGACTACGTAGGTTTTGTGTTCAGTTACCAGGATAATCACAAGTTTTATACAGTGATGTGGAAAAAAGGCACGCAAACCTACTGGCAAGCGACACCGTTCAGAGCTGTAGCAGAACCCGGGATACAGATCAAAGCAGTACATTCGGAAACCGGACCTGGACAAATGTTGAGAAACGCACTGTGGAATACAGAGAGCACAGACAAACAGGTGAGAATATAAAAATACAATTAATAGAGAATAGATAAAAATTAACTCTCATTGTTGTTTTATTTTTAAAACAGGTGAAACTATTGTGGAAAGATCCACGCAACATTGGTTGGAAAGGCAAAACGGCTTATAGATGGATACTATTGCATCGTCCAAAGATTGGTCTTATCAGATTGAGAATATTTGAGGGTCAAAATATGGTAACAGATTCCGGAAACGTGTTTGATTACACATTTAAAGGTGGTAGGTTAGGAGTGTTTTGCTTCTCTCAAGAAATGATCATATGGTCAGATTTGGTTTATCGCTGTAATGGTAAGCAACACACTAAAACCTTAACAATAAACCAGCTATCACATTTATTTTAACATTATTTCAGATAATATACCAGAGGCTATTTATCGTGAATTACCACCTAAGTTACAACAAGAAGTACAATTGGACACAAGACGGGTTTCCAACTAACAAATATGTACTAATATTGTTTAAGATATGATAAAAATTTCCTTTAAATCTAATATAGATAGAATAAGTATGCATTTTTAATCAATTAATTTTTAGATTTATTTTAAAATACATACATTTTTCAATAAACCTAAGTTTATAAAAAATTACTTATAGTACAAGTGGTTATAATATTTTATATTGTACAATGAAAATAATCAAAACATAAGGTATTTTTCATATTTTACAAAAACCTAGAATAGTATTTGATTTAAAAAATGTATTTAATAATAAACATATTTAATAATCAAGACTTACAGAGTAAATATTTAAGATTACATTTTAAAAATTAATTCAATTATTGAAACATAACAGAGTGAATAAACATTACATTTACTCAGAAAAAGTTGAAACTAATCAACATTTTTCATTAGTTTAAATATACAACAGAACATTATAATACTTAGAAACTAAATTTGCCACCCCCTACCTTCTTAACATTGTTCAATAACTTATTCAACATTTTAAGGTATGTAAAGTTCAGTTGGTTCGTGGTCTTTTGAATAATAAAATGTGAGGTTCTGTAAAAAAAAATAAAAAAAAATATTTCATTATTTCAATCATGTAAATACAATAAGGTTCTATTAAAAAAAGGGTGGGTAATCACTAATCTATTACCGATATGCTTCATTCACAGACATTTTTTTTTCTAATTAAGGACTTATTGTTAATATTATTATCAAATTAAAATTATTTTACAAAGGTAGGTAGGTATTTAAAAAAATATATTATGTAAGAAACAAAATATATTTAACATTTATCAATATAATGATGGTTTAATATTTAATTTAATTAACCTTAAGAATTTAAATTTAACCATCGAGATAAGTAAATATTAATTTTAAGACTATCTGATTAATAATAAATTAAGTTAAAAAAAACTAAATGAAAGTTCATATCTACACCTTATACAAACAAAATATTATATTGTGGTCCTTTTTTTAGACAATATTTTTCTGGGCGAAATAATAAACAGAAAATACATTTAAAATTTGACATGTTGACTGCCATATGATGCTCGCGGTCATCAGTAATTCTCAAATTTTATACTTTTACAACCGCCAGCACGTTGATCATTACTAACATACCACATGACATCTGGTGACCGTGAATAAATAGTTTTATATTATTTACTTTTCCATAGCGCTACAATAATGTACTAAAAAGATAAAAGTGGCGTAGAGGGAATCATTAAGTTTTTTTTGATATAATGAACATAGGTATGCTAGTTATTATTATTTTTTTTTTTTTATGTATTTTCAAGTTTAATAGTGCATGAATATTTGGAATGACATATAAAAATAAACTTGATATGTCAATAATACATATTGTGTGACCACCATTAAAGAAAGGATACAACATTCTTTAAACCTTAGGTTGGGGGTCCCCAAAGGGCAACCCGTGGATAAATTTTATCTGGAGCAGACATGAAAAAAAAAGTAAAAACCGATAATATTACACATTTTTGAGTTGTAATTTATCATTTGTTTTTACCAATGTCAACAATTTTTATGGCCCATATACAATTTATAGGTTTCTAATGTGACCCTTCAAAAATATTTATTGGTTAATACAGTCTTAGGTAATTGTCATCAGTACGCCACATGTAAATGGGTTTTTATTAGAGCCCAAACACGAATAAATGCAAGCAAATGCTACCAGACAAATTTGAACACTTATCGAAATTATATATCAAATGCTTCTGAATGCGAACAGATGCATTCGTTTGTGTTCAGTTAGACCGTTTACATGGGTTCGTTCGGTAGCATTTGTTCGTATTCAGGCTCTAATGTAAACCAATCTTAAGAGAGCATTATTACAGAACCACAAAATTATTCTTGTTTAGAATAATAATATAAGATTTCTAGCAGTCTGGACCTTTGGAAATAATATTTTACGGCAGCCAGCTGCCTAAAATTAATAATAGACAAAAACTTACCGGGTTCATGGATCATATAATGTACCCATCCTTTGCTCTGTTGTACTCCAATTGATCTCCATTCGTCTTCAGAAAGTAAATGTGTTTTTGGTATGCTTTTTGCCATCTCTTTAGGCAACACCACATGTCTAAAAGTATGTTATAGAATTATAGAAAATAATATCAACATTTTAAATTTTAATTAGGTTAAAATAGGTTTTTAAATTTACCTATTCATTTTAAAAATAGGTGGCTTGCAACTTTAAGAGGTTTAAGTTGTATAAAAAAATAAAAAAATAAAAAAAATTAGCAAGTATAGGTGCACAAATAAAACAACCCAAGTGCAAAGCTATACAGTCAACCAGCGTATGCCTAGGTATTCTTTTATTTAACACACAATCAGTACGAACGTCAATTACTTTAAACACATACCTAGGTGTCATTGTAAAAAATAGGTTCTGTGAGACATGGCAGTACCTACTCATACTTATCTTACTAAAATGTATGAATTGTTATGGATCCAGGAACAAGTAGGAGAAAATAAAAATAGCGATTTCAAAAATAAAATAAATTGTCTCGTTCTGTAGGAACCTCATTGGGAAAATGCTTACCGTTCGAGCACACAACAACACTATAGC
Organism: Metopolophium dirhodum; assembly: GCF_019925205.1. Classification (NCBI taxonomy): domain Eukaryota; kingdom Metazoa; phylum Arthropoda; class Insecta; order Hemiptera; family Aphididae; genus Metopolophium; species Metopolophium dirhodum. Next base: position 33,039,306 of record NC_083567.1, on the reverse strand, counting down.
ATCAGCTCATCGGCACATTCTACAAACCTGTATTCGTACTTGTCGTCGTAATATTTGTCCGAATAGTAGATCTGTTTGTCAGACATTGTCGCGGACTCCGTGTACGGCTATTACCGGCTCGACGTGCTCGGTGTTGTGCTTACAAACCAGAAACCGTGATGGATCGTCAAGAAACAGCGCCGGCAACAGATGTATTGTTCAGCACGTCTTCTGGATGATGACGGGTAGGTGCACGGATATAATATTATAATAAATCCGTGCCGGGTTGCCTTTTTTTTTTACTACACAAACGCCACACCAACAGATGTTCTCGTCCACCACCGGATCACAACTACCTACTTACTACTACGGCACTAGATCGCAGAAAACGGACGCGACACGAGCACAATGCACACGGGCGTACGGCGAACAATATAATATTAAATATAATATTATTATTATTATTATTATCGTAGAGCGTAAGTACCACCGGTCGACGAGGTGTGTTATTATTACGGAAATGCGGAAACGAATCGCTCAGGGCTCGGAATCTCGGATGCACAATAGGTAGCACACGAAATTACGAACGAACAACAACAGACGTCGGTTTTGGCGGTTGGTTTTTGGAAGGCGGAAACGGGACGCGGGGTCACACTGTTTGACGTTGGCTACGGCAACGATAGCACGACTCGGCGTAAACGTTGCCAACTTCATACACATCCCGATTTCGTTTGAAAACTTCAGAGCGCGCGGAATGTTTAATTTATTAATTACCCGCGATGGCGGACGTGTCGGCGCCGTCAGTGGCGGGCAAAGTACCTGAAAATTCCTGGCTTGACATGAACAGAGGACATAATTACTAGGACTATATTATACCTTCCTGTGCCACTCGTTGTGTTCTCCGTTCTTCTCCTTATTTGGTTCTAACATTGATTATAGAATAATTCTATAATCAATGGTTCTAAGTACCATGTCGACGAATTATTTCACTGCGTTCCATTATCAGTGTTAATAATAAAGTGTATTTTGTCATTTCCTGATAGATAACATTATTAAAAAAAAAAAAAAAGTGGTTAGTAGAAATGTAGCTTTTTTTAAAAAAGGACATTTAATTTATTGTAATAATTGGATAATAAACAAAGAAATAACAATCGCGTGTTGAATGAAATTACTGATCATTAAAATTGATCAAACGACCCATATTAAGAAACGTGAACTGCGGTATCATATAAAAAAGCATAATATATATGACTACCCACATTAATATTATTTCAGTGTAAATAAACTGTAGTAGCGTCTGAATGCCAAATTATATGTATGTAAATTAGATAGAGTCTCGACCTAAAAACCACCAGGACCTGGTACTATTTACAAACTAAACATGATAATATAATATTTATGGTTAAATATAGTTAATTAATAATAAATAATTATGATGATAGTTTTAGCCACATAACTATAATAAAAACCTGCAGTCCCTCAGACAATATTTTATGTGTTCAAAAGTCATCGTTTATAATTATATTATATACCTTATGTCTTATACACAATACACGGAATTCGGTGCCACTAAATAAGTAAACACACCATCGAAAAAACTAATAACATTCTGACTGCAGTGCATTTTTGGCATGCCAAAATAATAATTTAAACTCCAAGTATATACTTAAATTATTGTTGCCCAGGTGGAGTAGACACTACTTCTATATCCATCATTATCATTTCTCATCCAGTATTAAAAGCAGATTGTTGTGTGTTGAAGACTAGACTGAAACAAAGTGCATGATAATATAATGTAAGTTTTTATTACTTGGTACAAAAACAATAAAATCATTTTAATATATATAAAGCAAACAATATTATTCATAATTAATAATTATCAGTCATAAGTAAAGACCGGATTTATATTCTCTTAAAATACCTTAAATATGATGCTAATATTCTCGAAAAAACCTTAAAATATTCTCATTATATTCTCTTAAAAATTTTAAAAATATGCTAAAATATGCAAAATATACAAAAAAAAGCAAAAATATGCAAAAATAATTAATAAACATCATTATATTTACTTTAATATGCATTTAAAATTTTTTTTTTTCAATTTTATATTAATAGTGAATTAATTATTAGGTATTTAAAGTTTCGTATTCTAATGGAATATTATTGCACTTTAGTAAGAGTTTTCTGGGTACGGTAATATTAAAATTAAAAATAAATACAAATTTTTTCTCACAATTTACGAAATATTCCAAAATATGCTAAATGAGTTAAATATTCTCTAACCCATAAAATATTCTCAAATATGCAAAAAAAACTTTTTTCTATGCATTCAGAATTGAACAAATAATCCACATTTTTTACTCTCATAAGACTGCATAGACCCAGTAACGATATGTAAAAACATATAAATCCGGTCTTTAGTCATAAGCTTATAAACATACGTTTACTTAGTACCTATACGATAAATAATTGTAATGTAGTAAAAATATATATGAATGTTTATAATTAAGATGTATATTTAAATACTTGTATATTAATATAATACCTATATATTATTGTAAATTGTAAACTCATAAGTCATAGGCCCCCAAACCAATCTATTCAGTTGGGCCCATTACCTTTTCGAAGAAATAAACAACAATACAATACAATACAATGCAGTAGAGGATCCAGAAGTCACCCAAAGAGGGGGGGGGGGAATGAATTTTCAAAAAAATTTTTTTTGCTTAGCCAAATATTATAATTAAAAATAACGTTAAAAAAAGAGCCAAGGGGGTTGGCGAAAGCCCCTTCGCCCTCTCCTCGTATCCGCCACTGATACAATAATACCAAGTTAGTCGTTTTTACTTAATTCCACCTATGGTGGCTTAATATAATCAATTAATATAAAATCCTAACGTAACCTAACCGTACTGAAGTCCGATGAATAAAAAAAAAACCAAATTTAACCCATTTAAAAGTAATCTATTTTCTTCCCAGAGGTCTAATCTAAACACAAACATTAATTTATATATACCTATATATATATTGACAAAAAATAATAATACAAATCAACAAACATGCCCGATTAACCAATAGCAACCAATATATAATACAAAAGTCCAAAAAGGAGTAAGTACATAATAGGTACAAAGTAGAATTTTTACATTTCAAATTACTTTTAATAGGTACGAAGAGTGTTTTTTTTAAAGTATAAAAAAGAAATATTAGTTAATATTATAAACCTAAAAATGTTGATTACTCAAATTTTGAGTTGAAGATAATATCCGGTAAGAATCTAATATTTTTGAAAAGTCATACAACCAACTTAAAATTAATATATTTTATTAATTGGATTTTTAATTATATATAAGTTTCAATTTCAGATTTTATAAACATTAACGGTTTTATGATTATATTTTTTAGTTTTTAATTTTTTAAAGGCAATTTTAGTGTAAAGTTACTTGTCGTGAACACGTCATTTTGATTGTTTGGTCATAGTTAAAAAATAACCATAAACATGGACTTGTGACGTTTATTTTATTGATTATAACTATTACGATTTTTATTTTAATATTATTTAGACTAGAATTTAAAAGACAAATAAAAATCATAAGAAAAAAAAGTAATATATTTATTATACTTATATGGTTATATTATGTACAACCATTATAAGCTATTTAAATAGTTACCCATATATCTTCCATAATAATATAAATACTCGCAATTTTTATAGAAAATAAATGAACTCGCATCATATTGTTTATGAACATAATAATTATAACTATTATCAGTGATTACCGTTCTAAATTAAATACAATTTATTAATACAATTTCCAAATTGTAAATGGATATTTTATAAAACAAATTGTGTTCATACTTCATACCATGTAACAATAATAATTGTTTTAGAGTAAGTATTATAGTATTTATGATAACATTATAAATTATATAAATGCGATTCAGTTTTAAGTTGAAACAACAATAAGTACAATAATTACTAAGTATGTAATAGTCTAACCTTATTATAAAAAAATGGTTAGTAGAAATGTAGATTTATTTCAACAAAAATACTTTTCATTTGTTAGTGCTCACTAGCATAGTTGTATAGTTATCGTAATAATTGTAGAATAATTAAAATAATGTTCTTAAATCTCAACAATTTTTGAGGAACTTTTTGAATTCTTAGAGATAGGTACAGTAAAATACAATTGCTTACTTTACTATGTATTGCTATTTCAATCTCAAATCTCGTATTTTTAATATTCACCAAATAATGCATGTGTAAATGTTAATTAAAATTAAGTACCTAAAAAGGCTTATCACATTTTTCATTATATTAAATTGATCCACGTGTGTCTATATTATTTTATTTGTTAAATTGTAACTTATACGTTTACCTACAGTCAGTGGCGTGACGAAGGACTTTATTTGAGGCACGTGCCTCAGCTTAAAGGGTGGTGGGTGTACTGGAGACTAGGGGCATTTCACATATAGTAAATAATCACACTAAGACTAAGCCAATCATTCTCAGTTACCATTTAAGTAAATACGTAATTATTTATATAAGTATTTATAATTACTAATATAAATTATTGTGCCTCATAAGTTAATGAAGTTTGTCACGCCACTGCCTACAGTCGTTTTTTTCAAATATTCATCGAAACAATAAATTGTGTGACAATGGCGGTAAGTGAGCCATTTCAGTTGCGGGCAACATTTTTGGCACAGGTGCACAATATCCACCAACAAGCTAGTATTTGATATGTTTGACGAACAATATTTATACGTTCCTGTATATTAATCTAATTTGGACAGTAACTTTTCCATCCACCGGGAGGGAATGGTATATTGTATGGCCAGTAGCGTAGCCGGAAGGGGTTTTTGGTGATCAAACCCCTCCCCCTCTCATTGACGTTTTTCCGCTTATAAATGTATCTATTATTTATATAGGCACGAAAACTGTAAAAACTTGGTTTAATTTGTGCTTAAACCCCCGCCTGCCCATTTCATAATCCTGGCTACGCCACTGTGTATGGCAAGGGTGAGTTGTGAGTTTGTGACTTGTGAGCTATTTCAGATTCGTGGTTGATGTTTACGGCACGAGCCACACAAACTATTTTTGATCATGCCTTCGCCACCTCCAAAAAAGGCTTTATCGATATTATGGTAATGATTCTGACTAATTCATAATGAACTATTCTTGCTGTTTTCGGTACATTTGATATTCTGATATAATAAATAAAACGTATACTGTTTGCGCCCGGAACGACAATATTATTATTACTTAGGTAGGTAAGTTTATATCGCCAGAATATTATAATTAATGGCAGTATCGCCGACCGCTCCGCGCACCTCCAACCACCCTACCCAAACCATACACATATTTAATATTATTCGCTACCGGTAAAATTATTTGTACACAATTTTGTTAATTATTATTTTATTATTTATCGATCGCAAACCCGTGTGGTTGAATGTCCGATCAATTATTGCCGTTATTGCTTAAGTTTTTTTTACTTTTTATGTGTGCTAATCGCCAAGTTCTTTTTATTGTAATAATATATTTTGATATATTCGACGGCTGTCGCCACCGTGTTTTATATTATTATTATCTGTCACAGCTCGTATAGCCACTGTCATTTGTGTATAATTATTATTGAATATTGTATTGTTGTGACCACCAACCGTCGTTATATTATCGTAACAATTATTATTTATTAGTGGTGCATTAAGAGGATGTCAGCGCACTATTTGTTTTCTCTCTTTGACCCACGCGCAACATAGGTGGACAAAACGCATTTGCGCAATTTTAGATTGTATTGTTATCTGACTTTGTATTTGAGTTTCAAAATAAACAAAAAAATGTTGTAAATTTAAATTATGTTTATATTGTTTTGAAACAATATTTAGAGAAATCGATATGACATTCCCTCAAAAATATTATTCTCTATCTTTTTTGTGATGGGTGATTTTACTCTAAGATTACTTAAAAACATAGGAAAAACGAATCTGCGCAAATGCGTTTTGTCTATGTTGCGCGTGGGCCAGAGAGAGAAAACCAATAGTGCGCCGACATCCTCTTAAATTACACTTATGTAGGCATGTAGCGGCTGGCCTGTCTTCGCACCTTATACATGTTGTGAGTACCTGCTTATTATTATTTGTTGAGCCAGTAGGACTATATTATTATTATTATTATTATTATTATGATGTATATAGTATACATTTTTTCGTCAAAATACAACAAAAAGTGACGACTTATAATATTGAATTGCCATTCACTACTTGAGTAAAAGGTTACCTTTGTAAATTAGTTATAAGTTCACATACACACCCCACCCACACACTAGCAATCGCAGGATTTGCTCGGTGAACCTGGCCCACCTTCTGTTGAATGCTAAATACGTCATATTATATACACACAATCCCGTAGGTCTAGGTCGGTGTGTAATAGGAGTGCGCGACAAAGTATTTTGGTGACCGGGCCCACAGCCTATTGTTGTACGTTGCCGGTGCGAACATATATACGTATTTACCCGCATATTGTGGGTAAATTACTTTAAAAAAGTAATGAAATTACGTTACTCGTTACTTCAAATATTTTTATTTAAATTAAATTTGCGTTACCTAAAATTATTTTTATCACATTACATTACTTTTTCATTAATAAAGAAGTGGGTTACTAATAACGTTACTTTTTTTTATCATTTTTTTTAACCATATTCAATTCATATGATTCAATTATTATGTTTATATTTTCTAATCATAGACCCAGTGACAATAGACCTATTTTGGTATTATATCCAAATTTATAATCATCTCACCTATATACTCATGTCATAAATCATAATTAATTTTTATTAAATTTTATTTTTAAACTGAACTCTTTTCTTTTTGCTAATAAAGTGATAACATTTATTCCTGGAATGTTTAGTAATATTATTAACTATATAAATTATCGGAATCAAAAATAAATATAATTGATTTTTAATTTTTCTGGGAAATCCCATACCTATCCCATACATTCAAAACTATTATTTTGATAACGTGGGAAATAACGCGTTAGTGCGTTACTTCATAGAAATTACTTTTCATGAAATTACTGCTGCGTTACTGAAAAAGCAATTGCGTTACAGTAATTTGTAATTTGCGTTACGTTACAGGAATTTTGTATTGGGGAAGGGGAGTAGTGGCTATAGGGTTTTTATTAAATCATTTTTTAATTTGATACTATAATTAAGACTAAAATAAACATGGCCAAAGGGGGGGGGGGGGCTATAGCTAGCCCCCATAGCCGGGCCGATTACGCCTCTGATGTACATTGTACGTCCATATAGGTATATTAATCTGATTTGAGTTACTTTCCACCTGCTGTGTAGCGCAATAATTCCTACTCTACTGTCCTCCGGTCAGAAAAAACATTTACTGTCCAATGGACAGAAAAAGATTATTTTCAAACGCTTCAATCGACATTTAAAATTAAACTCCCAGTGCAAGCAGGACAAGAATAAAATAATTGTTGTATTGTATACGTTTTCAGAAACCATTGTCGAAATTTATCGTCTTATAGTAATGACGACGCCGAGGGTGACAGCGTTTACTGCACTGGCATCATCAGGAGACTTAACCATTGTAGACAATAAGCTGTTTAAAGCTATATGCTTACATCAAATACTGGATCCCACCAACGGCGGTAACCGATTTTGCAGGTTGATGTTAATGGCGTTCATGTTTGTGTCGCTCGGCGTGCAGATCATTCAGTTGGTCGGCCTTTACTTCGCGGTCAACGACCTGCAGCGGTTCGCGTTCACTACCACGACGCTGTCACATGCCTTTCTGTGCATGGCCAAGGATTATGTGTTGTTGACGCACGCGGACAGGCTGCGCGACAGCCTGGAAGTGGCCAGGTATGAGTTCACGCCGTGCGGCGCCCGGGACCAGCGCATGGTGCGCCGGTCGCGGGCCGTGTTGTCCACGGTTCTCCGCACGTTCACCGTGCTCAGCTGGGTCACGTGTTTCATCTGGGTGTTGACGCCGCTGTTCACGATGGACGAATACCTTCAGGTGACGAATACCGATGACACCGTCTCCCGTTACCGGGTTACCATCTTCAACATGTGGTTGCCGGTGTCGGTAGCCGTGTACAATGCGACGCCCATTTGGTCACTCATCTACATGGTCGAGGTGATGGCATGTGTATTTACATCATTTAGTTGGTTGCTGTTCGACAGTTACGTGGTGACTATGTGTGTCACGTTCAACGCCCAGTTACGCACCGTGTCGACTAGTTGTGCGACAATTGGCCACCGTGACTGCTTCGCATCGTTGTCACCGCACGCCACGAGTTCGTACTCGATCAATTGTTACTATGTATTATTATTAGTACTTAGGGATGGATTACTGACTTTGAGAAATACAAACTATCAAGGATTTGGGCAGTTAAAAACTCAGTTAATTTTAACATTTAAACATAACTTTTTTTAATTAAATTTTTGACTTGACTGATTTTCTTTAATATAAACTTAATACATAATAACTATTGTTATTTTTAATCAATACCGAGTTTCATTAATATATAAATAATTAAATAATAAATACAATACAATTATTATTGGTGATACATTATATTGTATAAACATTTACTTTTTATTATTTTAAACCATATTATACTGACTATTTATAAATTAAAAATAATAATAATAACTTAACTTAAGCTAATAAATTACTGACTATTTATAAATTAAAAAAAATAATAACTTAACTTAAGCTATTAAATTAATTGTAAGTTTACATATAACATTTGAAAAAAATAGAATATTTTCCATCAACTTACCTTAAACTCAATTAAAAATTATAACTAACTGGCACAGGCTTGCTGATACTGTTTGAAAATCAAGAAAAATGTAAAACAATTTAAAAATCTAGAACAATTCGATCAGGTATAGTTAGAACTTAGAGCGTAAGACTGCAGATTATTTGTTTTTATTATTCTTGTAAGTACACTGCAGTTTATAATAATAATATATTTATTTTATTTCCAATTGTTGGTAAAGTCAGTTTTAGCCCATTGTTATTTATTAATTTGAAAGTTGTAACTAAATTTATTTTATTATAAGATCAAATATTATAAGACATAAACTCGATAGGTACTGCAAAGTGAATTTCCCAGGTTTTAAATTTATCGTTATCTATAGTTGAATTTAATAAATAAATACGTTTAAAGTTAATTCTCTTCTGAATGTACGTGTGGGAAGTTCCCCCCCCCCCCCCTCGTGCTAACCTCAACAAAAGACCACTTACAAAATACTTTCAAGTTGTAAAATTCTTTTTAACTTGTAACTATATTATTTGTTACACATTTTTTTAAAACTGATGTCATCACCATTTTCGAGAAATAATTTTTTACCCAGTTGAATTTTAAACATTTTTAAATTTATCAACCTCAATTTGTAACTTTTTGAATCGAACTCGTGTTACGCAACCAACGACAGGTCTCTTGTAGTCTTTCGTCGCCTATGGCATAATTACATGGGGTGTAGCAAATAAAAATCATCTTAATAAACTACAAATAACGCAAAATAATATTCTAAGAATAATCTTAAATAAAACACGATACTTCCATGTTGATAAGTTGTTTAAGTAATTAAATATTCTAACAGTGAAAACATTTTTAATACAAAATTTACTTTCTTAGTAAAAAATAATCAAATTAAACCTATATTTCCCATTATTTTAACACCAGAGGTAAAATTAACAATATGTGCCGTAATGTGCATAAATCCACTACTTTAATAATTAATCTTATTTTCTTAATAGCATAATAAATAGATTGTAAATTACTTAAATGAATAAAAAAATTAAAAAAAAAAATAGCATAATATGAATTACGCGATTATTCAAATAAGTGTTTTATTAAAATTAAAATTAACAGAGTGGCTACTGGCTACTACAATAAACTGCTGATCACTCACCTAAATTGTAAAGTTCTTATAATTAATACTCTATCCTTTTATATTTGTACCTATGTGTTTAATTATCTCAAGTATAGATTTTAAAGTGGGGCCCTACACTATAATAATATTATGTTATATTTATAATAATATGCTTTAGAAGTTCCAAGTACCCAATAACATTTTTAAAATATAACACAAAACTAAAACCATTCTTCTTCGTTTAAATATAATGTAATTACTAATTTCGTCCAAACTTGATCTTCAAATATCTATAAAAATAACTATGTTTATATATTTTTTAAATCTATGGTTAATGTATGAACTACTTGCGGGGAATCCTTGGCTATACAAATTTAAAATTGAATACATTTTTAACTGCAAAATAATTTATAAATTTGAACTTTAAATGCTTTTAAAAAAACCTAATGTTATAACAAAGTGTGAGAAGCTTTATACATTTTTCAAGCTTTTTGAACCAACGAATACAATTGCATAGATATTTAAAGAACAAAATCTAAAAATATCAACAATTTATAATGTCCGCGAACATCAAGTCAAAATATTTTGAATATTTTATCAAATATAAAAGATGATAAAATAAATATATGGTGTAAATTTCAATTATTCGTTTTTGAATTACAATCAAGTAAGAAAATCGCCCCATAAGAAATTGAGTGAATACCCAATGTTGTAAAAATTTTAAACACTCATAAAAATGTAATATGGTACTTAGGTAGACATTTTTTTTTCTTGATAAATTTAGACAAACTTATAAGGAATCTGGTATTAAATTTTAAAATCTTGGATATAAAAACAAAAATTTTTATGAATTTCTAATTATTTTAAAACTTATAAGGAATCTGGTATTAAATTTTAAAATCTTGGATATAAAAACAAAAATTTTTATGAATTTCTAATTATTTTAATTTATTTTTTATCCCTCAATGGATAATAAACATTATAAGGTTCATTTTACTGTTTGGAGCGGTCTTAACATTTCATATTAATTAATATATATTAAAAGTAATGATTTCAGTATACAATATTTCTTGTCTAATATATTTTGATTGCTTAATAATTTTAAATCTGTGTCAATCATGTGCAGAACTTCATTGTCACGAATAATGTGTTGCCAAATGTATGCAGACAATTACAAGTTGTTTTAGATGAATTAATTGAGATGGGGTGAGAGGTGATCGCCAATTTATCAAAGCACTGATATGATGTAGTTTAGAATATAAAAAGTGTCTTTAAAAAATAGTTATAAATTAATATTAATATACTCATTTTTTTCGATACGATTTACAGTATTATGAAAAAAAAAGTTATCGCTAGTTTTTAAGTTTATTTGTCAGAGGCTAAAATGTATGTAAAACAGAAATCCAACAGCTACACAAAAGGCCACAGCTACACAAATTATAGTCATATAAAGTTTTGTTTGGCTCACATTATTTTTTGATACCTGTTCTAGGTACTCATAACATAAAAATTGATGATAATAATTTATCTAATTGTTATGATGAACTGATCAACCACATAAAAGATAATCAAAATATAATAAAGTGAGTGCAAAATAATGTATCATTTAAATACACGAGTATAATTATAATTTAATTAAAATGCTGTAATCAAAAATTTTGTACTTAAAATGTAGCGTATCACATATGTATGACATCGTTAAATTGTATATGTATCTAATTTAGATATTGCTTTGAAATATATTTTGCTACAACACATAGAGGCCATAGAGCAATGGTGATTTTTATCATCTGACGAATGTATTATTCTCGTCATTAGAAGTAAAGACTAAAAAGTATGACTAATAACTTCTATTTTTTATTTTTCAACCGCATATATAGGAAGTATGATGATTTTTTTAAAATTATTCAACTTGTCGTCTTATTCCAAATAATCGCTGGTTCGTATTCTGTAATAACATTAATATTTCTCACTGCGCTGGTAAGAATTTTATTTTTACCATAAATATATTTCATAAACACATTTTATAATCAAATTTTCATTTTTATTTTATCAAGGCGTATCTTATAGGTTGGTCAATTATATCCGGACCCGTTTTAAAAGTATTTTTTGGTTTTTTGTCACTTACTTTTGAACTCTTCTTGTATTGCTATGTATTCAATCACATAGAAACTGAGGTAAGCAAACAAAAAATAAAAGACAAACTCGTTTTGTTTGAAAAATATCTGATTTAAATGTTGCTAATTTTTATTGACAGAAATGTAAGATGAATTTTGGATTGTACAGTAGTAATTGGACTGTAATGGATTTAAAATTTAAGAAGACATTGTTTATTGCTATGAACATGAATTCAGCTCACAGGCGAGTGATGAAAGTGACACCAACGTCCATCGTAAATCTCGAAATGTTCTCCAATGTAAGCACTTCATATTAACTGATTACTATTATTTTAATATAATCGTAATTTATAACTTTATAAGTATTTTATACCATATGTTTATTTTTTCTGAACCTTTATTGTATCTACAGTTAATCATAAACATTATATTTATTTATTTTTTTATTGAAATTAATCTACAATCTATACATTTTTTGTACAATGAGTAGGTTTGATAAGTGACAAATAAAAGGTTAACATGAATCGTGAGATTAGGGAGGATACCCAATAGTAACACCCTTTTGAACATAATAGATATTACAAATGTATTAAAAATTATAATAAATCTGAAACTGATAATTTTCAGGTGATGAACATGGCATACTCGATAGTATCTATACTATTAAATTCAAGAGTCCAGAAATGAAGTGTACTAACTTCTAATTTATGAATTCAACTAATGACAGCGAGTAAAATATTAGATAATATTAGTTAAATCACACTGTATGTTTATAAAATACAAACATTAAATTACTTATATACATAGTGTTGAAGTACACAGATATACAGAAGTTAAAGGTAAATAATAATAAGATCGGATATATATAATATAATAATAAGTACGGACCCTCCAGTCAAGCTTACACGACATGAAGAGACCATGGTCACCAGAGTACGTACTAGAATCACACACTCCTATCTTATGCGTAAGGAGCTCAAACCCAGGTGTGAAACATGCAACTGTGAACTCACTGTAAATCACATACTCCTAGAATGCCCCATTTACCACAACGCCAGAACAAAAACAAACATAAACACCACTCAAAGACGCACTCGGACCAGGACAAGAAAAAACCATAACAAATTTCATCAAGATGGCCGACCTCACAACGAACATATAAGACAATGGATAAACGAAGCCACATTATAATTATTAACATTTAAATTATATTTATAAATTATTAATGTAAAAAAACCAAATTTCCTATAACTAAATGTTACCACCAGTCATGTAAACCAGTAGGCTAATAAACTTTTGTATTTGGAGCCTTAAATTAAATAAAAAATAATAATAATAATAAGTATAATGATACAATGTACAATAGTGTTACTAGCCGTAATAAAATCAACGACTAACTATGTACGCCCGGCTACACTACACAAGACATAAAGTATTATAAAAATGTATAGTCAGCGTCTGCTGAACTACAGTGTGAATATATTACTTATACACTACATTATATAGGGGGTTTTGTTTATCATTCCAACACTTTTCCTTAATCAATATACCCTTATACATCAAAATGTATAACTCCTAATATCTCCTTTAGCTCATTGAACCGCGTTCGTGGAGTTGGCTTTGTCATAATGTCCGCAATCTGCTCCTTGCTGGATATATACTCCAATGTAAACAATCCCTCATTGAACTTTTCCCTTATATAGTGGTAGCGAACATCTATGTGCTTTGTTCTTCTGTGAAACTTTGGTTTTTTTATGAGTTTAATCGCACTTTTATTGTCTCCATACATTGTTGGCACCATTTTTGGCTGGTCCAGCAATTCACCTAAAAACAATTTTAACCAAGTTAATTCTTGTACTGATTGACTTAATGTCTATGTACTCTGATTCAGTTGTGCTAAGGCTAACACACTGTTGACGACGTGAACTCTGTGCTATACTTCCAGAGTGATCCCGATGTTGACCTTCTTGTATCCAAGTCACCTGCATAGTTTTTATCTAGAACTAAATATCAATCCAAAATTAATAGTTCCCTTTAAATATTTTAAAATTCGTTTCACCGCTGTCCAGTGTTGTTCCTTTGGATCCTCGATGTATCTACTAACTATATTTACTGAAAAAGTTATGTCTGGTCTTGTAATCTGACTGAGATATAATAAGCTTCCGACTGCTTCACGATATGGGACTTTACTAGTATTAGTATTTTGTTGCTTGTCATCTAATTAATGTTGAGGGTCTGCTGGTATTTGAACTGGATTTGCTTCAGACATATTGAACTTCTCCAATATTCTTTTACAATACAACCCTTGGTGCATTACAATTGATCCATCAGATTTTTGCTTAATTTCTGTACCTAAAAATTGATTCAATTCTCCTTCGGTAATATTGAAATGTTGTCTCAAATATTCCATTAATGCGTTTACATCCTGACTCGATGTAGCTGCAACTAGACCATCATCAACAAATATAGCGACAATTAATACTTTGTTATTTTCTATATTAACAAAAACACAAGGATCTGCTTTTGTTTCTAATAGATTAAAGTTAAAAATAAATGTTTTGAACTTTATGTTCCAACATCGTGGTGACTGCTTTAGACCATATAAACTGCGTTGAAGTCTGCACACCATTTCAGTACCATCGTTAAACACTTCTGGTTGTCTCATGTAAATTTCTTCGTCCAAATCTCCATATAATAAGGCTATTTGAACATCAAATTGTCGAAGTTGTAATTTCTCTGCTGCTGATATAGCTAATATGGACCGAATTGAATCGAATTTTACTACAGGACTAAAAGTTTCATTAAAATCAATACCGAATATTTAACTATACCCTTTTGCTACTAGCCTAGCCTTGTATCGATCAACATGTCCACGAACATTGTATTTTGTTTTATACACCCAACCACAATTTACAATAATTCTGTCCTTAGGTAAATTTTCGAGAGACCTTTTTCCGTTTTGTTCAAAAGATTCCATTTCATTGTTCATGGCTTCTATTCATTTTTCTGAACTTTGTGACTCCACAGCTTTCTTGAAATTCACTGGATCGGATTCGACTACGAAAAAGGTTGAATTATCATAACGTAATTGGTTTCTTAATATTACTTCTGTCTCGCAAGTTGTACACGTTAACATTTGACCCATCTCCTTATTCATATTCTTGATTTTCATTGTCATCTACACTTATTGATCCAAATTCATTTTCCATGACTTCATCTCCTTCTGATTTATTGCTGTGTTCTAATGAGCCGTTTTTGTGTAAGCTAAGAACATCAATGTTATTACTATCATTTAAATTATTAGAACATTCTACGTTGGTCATTTACAACACTTTCATCCTTGAAAATGACATCTCTACCAAGTGACACCTCGTTATTTTCTTTATAGCAAATACGATACCCTTTTGAAGTTTCTGAATATCCAACAAAGTATCCTTTTCGGCTTTTTGCATCCCGCTTCTTTTGTTGTTGTTTTGGAACTAAACTATATGCATTTATTCCAAATTCTACGAACTTTTCTGTTTTAGGAAGTTTATAAAACCACAACTCGTATGGAGTTTTACATACTTTCCCTGAATTACCAGTATAATTTAAGGAGAACACTACTGTATTGACTGCTTCTGTCCACAGTGATTTTGGAAAATTCTTGGCATAGATCATTGTTGATGCTGCCTCACAAATAGTCCTCATTGAACGTTCAGCTTTTCCATTTTGTTCAGGAGTATAAGGTACACTTGTTTCATGCTTTATACCAAGATGATTTAGAATTGATTGAACTTCGGAATTCTTATACTCTAATCCACAGTCACTTCTAATAATTTTAATAACGTTTTTAGTTTGAGTTTTTACCAAACTCAGAAAACAATTAAATTTTTATTTAACCTCAGATTTATGTTTCATAAAATAAACATAAGTATATTTAGAATAACCATCTTTAAAGATAATGAAATAGCTTTTACCTCCTTATGAATTCTCTTCCATGGGTCCACATACGTCGCTATGTATTATTTGCCCTGGTTCAGTAGTTATTGTTTCGCTCTGAGTGGACGTCTCCTTATGCTGTTTGCCATAGATGCATGGTTCACAGAATAACTGTCCTTGTATATCTGTAAATTGTATTACATTGTGTTTTAAATACTCACGAACATGTTTGTCATTCTGATGACATTATTTTGTGCCAGTGTTCTAATGATAATTTCTTAACTGCAACGTTAGCACAGTGTCCAATTTCCTGTGAAATATCTGTTTTGATTAGCATTGTAAACAATTTATTCTCACGAATACCGACTGCAATTACACGATAATTAATTTTAAATGTACAACCTTTACTGTCTGTCACCATTGTAATTCCTTTATCAAGGCATGCCCCGCAAGAAAATAAATTTACCTTTAGATCAGGTACATATAAAACATTTTCTAAGTAGCCTTTTATCCACTTATTGTGAACATAAGTATGAATATTTATTTTACCTTTCCCGACTGCCATAATGTGCTTACCATCTCCAATACGTACAGGCGAATACATGTCAAAATTTTATAATCGACGAACCACTCTTTCCGATTTGTCATGTGGTCGCTCGCACCTGAGTCCACATACCATTTGTTTGAGTTATCGATTTCTTCAATTTTTCTTTTTACACCAATAAGCGCCAAACCGGAAGTTGATTTATTTTCTTTTTGTTCCTTTTTGAATGTCCTGCAGTCCTTTTTCCCGGTACTGTTTTTTTACAGTGATTGCATTTTCCTGGATTTGTATTATCATATTTGTTCACGTATTTTTGACTTTTATTATACTTGCCTTTGTTTGCAGTCAAAGCACTACTTTCAGCACCATCGTCACAGGTCTCTTGTCCTTGCACTTGTCGTGTTTCTCCCACCATCAATCAAGTAGTTAAGTGTTCTAGCGTTCTATTTGCTCTATTCATTGAGTCCCATGCACTGTAGAAGTGCCTATAGCTATCAGGTAATGTCATCAACATTTTTGTAATCAACATTGATTTTGAGATAGGTTCTCCCAATTGTTTTAGTTGTCTACTTAGATTTTCTAATTTTGAAATATGACCTGCTATATTGTCTTTTGGATCCATTGTATAACGATAGAACTTTTGTTATAATATTTTAGATTCTGAGCGAAGCGATAAATGTATTGATTTTATAATGATGTGTGTTTTTTTTATTTTTTATCTGACCTAACCTTTTAGCACAGTAAAAATGCTTGGATTTTCTTTAACAGTAACTTTTCTGATAGGAAAGTGAATCTATTTGGTACTTTGGGGGGTCAAAAGTAAAAATTTCCCAGTAGTTTTCAAAAGCAACGTGAAAAACAAAAGAAAAGGGTGGGTAAGTGGATGTCGCTCTGCTGTACAGTAGGTTACAAGTGGGTCACTGTTATGGATGGTGTTAAATTTGAATTCAATGACATAATATCATTGTATAAGAAAAACGATTCTGAGCGAAAACGGTCAGTCAGCCTATGATATTACCAAGTATATTTGATGATATTATTGTGAATAAAGTAATTTATATATAACCTATTTACGTGGAACCTTGTTAAATTTTAAATCCTTTAAAATCCTTTAAAAGTTAAACATTTTATACATTTTTAACTACAAAATAATTAATATATTATAAATTTGATAATTAATGTTGTCAACATTTGAACTTTAAATGCTTATAAAAAAAAATTGTGCCTATGTATTTTTAATATTTTTCAACCGCTATTAGAACGATATTTAAGGAGCCTTACATTAAATTTTCACGCTTTTTACCCAACAAAAAATTTTTTATTGATATTTATAGAAAAAAAACTAAAAAAATTGAAAACTGACAATGCCCGTAAACAGCTTACAAAAATACTTTTGAAAAAAAGTAAAAAAAATAAAAAAAAAAACACACACCTTTGTAAAATCAATACATTCATCGCTTCGCTCAGAATCTAAAACGGGAATTTCGAGTAGTTCACTAGCTATCGTTGTAAATTGTAATAGATAAGAATATAAGATATAATCCTACACCTATTGGCTATTACCTACAATTATTTATGTTAAATTAAAATTCAATGTTAGGAAAATGACAATTTAAGCAGTTAATTAATGGAATGTTTTAAATTTCTACGATTATATTTGTGTGAATATCTAATGTCATTAAAATGTAGAACAGCCATTGGAGTACAGGACTAAACTAAAATACAGGCATATTATTATTTTTTTGTATTTTTTTTTTTTTTTTCAAAAATTATTAGGAAATTTAAAAATACATTTTTCTAATAAAACCGGCTATCTAGCTGCATGCATCAATGTACCATCTGCGCCAGAATTCTAATCAATAGACAATTTATTGAGTGGTTAACATTTTATTATTTTGTATCTATACTGATTAGTTTCAGATTATATATTAATATAATATTATGATATATATTTCATACATGTTTTTTTTACGTTTTTAAAGATTTAACAACAATCATCAACTAAACCTCTGTCCTCTAGTTATCCATTCATTCCATTGTCCTATACCATATATTATAGTGAATACAGAAAATACTACTGCAGATTATATTAATTTAGTATAGGGATGCAGCACAAAATAAATAACAGGGACTAAATATAGTACCTAAATAATTCAGTACTTCACGCGTCAAGGGACGACGTTATAATTACCAGCGGGATTCAATTAAAATATGTATGTAATTTTATTTGCATAGACAGCGATATTTAATTTTTATTTATACATTTTTTCTATCTATGTACAATAAATACGTACTACCTATGTATTTATAATTTAATACATATATGTATAATGTTTATATTGAAGTAAAATATAACGCCTGACATCAATAATTAATCGCAATCATCGTGGACCGGGGTTAATCGTAATATATTATATATATATATATATAAAACAAATAGATCATAAAAGACAAACAATTACAAAATAATAAGTCAATACCTACTTAGATATTTCAATGAATGTTTTTTTAAAATTATAATTTAGTTTAAGTAATAGATTAAATTTGAATAACACAAAGTAATTTTGAATATAATAAGTAATAACACTATTCCTAAAAAAATAAATTGTAATTATTTGTAATGATTTTTAGTGATTAATATAAATTGCATTTTATCAATTATAACTCAATACAATATGATGTCGAAAATGGTTTATCAAATATTTTAGACCGATACGCGAATGGAATAAAATTACTTGGAAATGATTTTAAAATTGAATACCTAAATAATCAGATTAAGGCATTATTATTATTATTAATTACCTAGCATTTTCAATCAACTTTTTATGATTTTATTTTTCAAAACACGTATTTAAAAAAAATACATAACTGAAAGGCTGAAACAAACAATATAGTGTTGTTGTATGATAAATGTAATTTAAAGCACAAATATGATTTTAAATATAATATTACATTTACACATATATATATATTATATATACATTAACACTATATTGTTTGTTTCAGCCTTTCAGTTATGTATTTTTTTACTTATTATTTTGTAATTGTTCGTCTTTTATGATCTTGTAATATGATTTTGTAATCTCACAATGGAAGTAAGTACATTGTAAATACCCGGGAAACTTCTTCTCGTGCATCAATTTCATTTCTCTCGTTTCTCATTAGTTATTGGACGTGTAGGCGTCCGTGCCTCAAATATGAATCTATACACTTTCATTAAGGCGCATGTCTATGAACTTAAACAATGTAAATTGTGAAGTGTCGCACAATACGCGTCCATGTGAACTGGTCATTTAACACTAGACAGTTTAAAGCATTTTAATTTTTAAACGCTTGAGGTACCGCACAAGGTGGAATTTCAGCGTTTCCCCTAAAATTGGGACCTTAGAATATTAAACATTTTATGAGGTTTGAAGATGAAACTCAAATGCTGCAACGTTTATAATAATACAATTAATAAAAATGTAACATTAAGAACACGATTAATCTTATTATTGATATATAATAATATATATTATACCATATTACAGTAAAGTAATATTGGAGCTGCCTAGCCTTTCATTTTCTGTACAAAAAACAGATCGCACTGCCGCAACTATGACAATACTACATTTACTGAAAAATTAAGGTGTCTACAGGTTTTTAACCTATATTCTATAATAATATGTCTATACTTTATTAATGTAATAACTATTTAAGTATAAACCTAAGTATAATGTATACAATTATTACTTCGTGAAATTCCAAATTAAATTTGACTAATAATGATTTGATTTGCATAGAGTTATCACAGTACTAAAGTATAAATTATTTAGTACGCGTCATATCAGTTAATGCGCACAAAATCTAAAAGCTAAGCTGAATTTCCTTTGTTTTTGTCACGTCGCCCGTGACTGAAATAGCTCACTTCCCGCCCTTGCCACACAATATACTACTTATTATTTACTATAGTTTATAATTTATATACTTGACTTTTAGATTCTAAGCGAAGCGATGAATGTATTAATTTTACAAAGATGTGTGTGTTTTTTTATTTTTTTATTTTTGTGCCTGTCATCACCTTTTAGGACAGTAAAGATGCTTTGATTTTCTTCAACAGTAACTTTTCTGATAGGAAAGTGAATCTAGTTGGTACTTTGGGAGGTCAAAAGTAAAAATTGCGCAGTAGTTTTCAAAAGCGACGTGAAAAACAAAAGAAAAAAAGGTGGGCAAGTGGATGTCGCTCTGCTGTACTGTAGGTTACAAGTGGGTCACTGTATAATGGATGGTATTAAATTTGAATTCAATGATATATCATTGTATAAGAAAAACGATTCTGAGTGGAGACGATATGTCAGTCTAGGTATAAGACATATTATACACTTATCTATGGTATTAAAAAAAAAATTGACCTATAATAAATTCCAAATTAATCATATCACAATATCCATTAGGTACATATAACGCGTTATACATCAACAACAAACCGTGATACTATCATCATAATATATCGATGAAAATATTACAAATTAGAAGTTTCAAGTGCCCACGAATAATATTATACAATCACAACAAAATAACTAAAATAGTTATTCTAGGTTTTTATGTAATTTCGTCCAAATTTGAACTTAAAATGACTATACAAATAAACTGTGCTTGTGTAATTTTTAGATTTTTTGGTAACCGAATTTTCTATTTACATGGAATCTTGTTTTAAATTTTCAATCCTTAGCTATAAAAACTGAACATTTTATAATTTATTAATTACAATGGTTGATAATTTTCGAGATTTTGATAAATTCTGTCCAAATTTGATCTTTAAATGCTTATAAAAAAAAACTGTGCCTATGTATTTTCAATATTTTTCAACTGCTATTGTAAAAATATATCAGGAGTCTTGTATTAAATTTTTACACTTTTTGGCCCAACAGATAAAACTTTATTGATATTTATAGAAAAAAAAACTAAAAAAATTGAAAACTGAAAATGCCCGTAAACAGCTCAAAAAGTGTCAAAATATTTTCAAAATTGTATGGTGTATAGGAAATGCTAATATAAACATTCAGTGAAATTTTCATGTATCTACAGTTATTCGTTTTTGAATTACAAGAAAATAAGGAAATCGGTACATGAGAAATCGAGTGAATATCTAATGTTGTAAAAATATGAATTTAAAACGCTCATAAAAATTTAATTTGACTTTCTTGTAGAAATTTTTTTTTTGATAAAGTTAGACAAACTTATGAGGAATCTTGTATTAGATTTTAAAATCTTAGATTTAAAAAGAAAATTTTTTATGAATTTCTAACTCAAAATAATTTGCAAATTTTCGTGATTTTTCCGTATTTTTTCAAGATTTGAACTTTAAACGTGTATAAAAAAAAACTGTGACTAAGGATTTTTAATTTTTTTCATCTGCCTTTGAAACAATAACCTAGGAGCCTTCTATTAAATTTTCAAGCTTTTTTACCCAACAAATAAAATTTTATTGATATTTATAGAAAAATAATTTAAAAAAACTGAAAACTGACAATGTCCGTAAACAGTTCAAAAAAAGTCAAATTATTTTCAAAATTGTATTGTGTATAGAAAATGCAAATATAAACAACCAGTGAAAATTTCATGCATCTACGGTCATTTGTTTTAGAGTTACACCAATAACCAAAATCGATTTTGTTAAAAATCGATTTTGCGTAAAAATTCCCGTTTTTCCTTAATTTTTCTTTTGTTTTTCACATCGCTTTTAAAAACTACTGGGAAATTAAAATTTTGACCTCCCCAATGCACCAACGATATTCACTTTCCCATCGAACAAGATACTGAAGTCGAAAATCGAAGCATTATTTCGACTACTTATCGTGTACACAGACACAAAAATAAAAAAATAAAAAAAAAATAAAAAAAAATAAAAAAAAAAATAAAAAAAAAAATAAAAAAAAAATAAAAAAAAAAACACACATCATTGTAAAATCAATACATTCATCGTTTCACTCAGAATCTAAAATTAAGGAAAAACGGGAATTTTTACGTAAAATCTATTTTTGAGAAAATCGATTTTGGTTTTTGGTGCAACTCTAAAACAAATGATCGTAGATACATGAAATTTTTATTGAATATTTATATTAGCATTTTCTATACACCATACCATTTTTCAAATATTTTTTTGAGCTGTTTACGAACATTTTCAGTTTTAATTTTTTTAATTTTTTTTTGCTATAAATATCAATAAAATTTTATTTGTTGGTTAAAAAAACTTGGAAATTTAATAGAAAACTCCTAGGTTATTGTTTCAAAGACAAACGAAAAAAATTAAAAATCCATAGTCACAACTT
Organism: Metopolophium dirhodum; assembly: GCF_019925205.1. Classification (NCBI taxonomy): domain Eukaryota; kingdom Metazoa; phylum Arthropoda; class Insecta; order Hemiptera; family Aphididae; genus Metopolophium; species Metopolophium dirhodum. The sequence goes on along the minus strand of NC_083567.1, from coordinate 33,016,520 downwards.
TTTTTTATAAGCATTTGAAGTCAAATTTTGAAAAAAATTATCAAATTTAAAATTTAATAATTTCTTTGTAGTTAAAAATGTATAAAATGTTCAACTTTTATAGCTAAGGATTGAAAATTTAAAACAAGGCTCCACGTAAATAGGTTATATATAAATTACTTTATTCACAATAATATCATCAAATATACTTGATAATATCATAGGCTGACTGACCGTTTTCGCTCAGAATCGTTTTTTCTTATAGAATGAAATTATATCATTTAATTTAAATTTAACACCATCCATAACAGTGACCCATTTGTAACCTACTGTACAGCAGAGCGACATCCACTTACCCACCTTTTTATGCTTGTATCCGACACATCTGTTCGTACACACTAAGTAATTTGTTCCACATATCATTTGCTGTGTCACAGTTCATAATGTATTGTAGAGATTGTTCATCTAACGATGTGATGATACATTTTTGAGCCTTATTATCTGCCCTTTTCCATATTGAAAAATCAACGCTATGGCTTTTTCTCTCTTCAACTTCAGTTTCATTTTGCTAAAATTGGTTTCCTTGATTTTCCTGTTACTACATCAAATATTTCAGCTTCATTCAAGATTACCTTAATTTGAAATGTCCACATGTCCCAATTTGATGCATCTTTGAGTTTGTTGATTTTATATTGTTCGTTTTCCATATTTAAAAAAAAAAAAAACGTAAATATACATTATCTGCACACTAAGAAACGCACGCACGCTACACTGCACTTCGCGAATTATTTATTGCTGTACACTGTCTGTACACAAAAACACGAAATTCGTTAATTAATTATTATTTTACTAACTATTCACGACTTTATTATAAAGACCTTACGACTGGGCCCATAACCTGTTGAAGTACACAGATATACAGAAGTTAAAGGTAAATAATAATAAGATCGGATGTACCTATATAATATAATAATTCGTACGTAATATAAATCATCAACGAACTGTGTATACCCGGCTACACTACACAAGACATATTATATGCTGTAGTATTATAAAAATGTAGTCAGCGTCTGCTGAACTACAGTATGAATATATTACTTATACACTAGATTATATAGGGTGTTTTGTTTATAATTCCAACACATTAATTTTATTTTTATTTATTCTTCAAGAATATGTACATAGTACTAAAATTGTGAAACTGACGTCTTGTAGGTTAGGTGCGGAGCCGGTGCGTTTTTAGTAAAAAAAACTTGTCTTACAGGAAAAACTATCACGCTTTGTAGAATGGGTAGTCGGAATTAGTTTTATTTAAAATACGCAGTTGAAGAAAACCGAAATATTTTTACTATATTTTTAATTTATTTTTAATTGATTGTAAAATATTATATTTTTAATTTCTGCATTAATAAATACATACAATATGTGAAACCGATAATGATCATACACGAGTGTAGAAAATTAAAACGCAATTAAAATATATTAATAAATACATAAAATAATTTACTTCTACATAATATGATAACTTGAATTAATATAATTACATAATTCATAGCCATCAACTCTAATGATGTCCATATATGGAAATACAAATGATAACCTAACTACGAATAAACTATGCTAATTAATTATTATCTAAGTCATAGGAAAAACCCGTCAAAAACAAATTGATAAAAAGTAACGATCATGGTACATTGCAACCGACATTAAAGGGGAAAACCCAAATAATGAGATTATTAATCATTTTTATCAATAATAATAAACAATATCAATCATTATATAAAGTAATTACTTACACAATTGAGACCATTTCATGGCAGTATCTAAAGCGATGATAAAAATAATTACCACAGACGTAAATAATCGTCAACAATGTAAAATCACCTCATGAAATCGCTACACGGGCCGCATGCGGGTCAAGGGTTGCCGACCACTGGTCTACAATAACAAGGTGATTAAAACAGTGGCATACTCCAGATAAATCACATAACCAGTATCCGAATCTACACACAAGATATAATATAATTAGGCTTTAAAATTTCATGAAATATTTCATTTCAATGAAAAGTAAAAATAAAATGTTTATTATATCTAAAAGTTAATGCCGGATTTACACCAAGGAGACAAAACAGAAAGCAAAGACAAAAGTGCATAATTCATAATTGTGTATTTGGCGACAAATAAGAAACAGCGACAAGACAGCAACTTACTGAGGTCCATGTCCTTGGCACCCCCCATTGCGAATTTTGAGTCTGAACCCGGGGCGATTGTTTGTGCTTCGTTAGTGCACGTTAGTGCTTTTTATCCCGTCGTTAGTGCTTTATTCGTTCCGAAGTTATTCGCATTTCGTACAGGGGGGTGCCGGGGACATGCCTGCACCCCCATTTCGAATTTCGGGTCCAAACCCGGGGCAATCGTTTGTGATTCGTTAGTGCACGTTAGTGCTTTTTATCCCGTCGTTAGTGCTTTATCCGTTCCGAAGTTATTCGCATTTCGTACAGGGGGGTGCCGGGGACATGCCTGCACCCCCCATTTCGAATTTCGGGTCCAAAGAAATTTTATTCGTTTGTGCTTCGTTATTGCACGTTAGTGCTTTTTATCCCGTCGTTAGTGCTTTATACGTTCCGAAGTTATTCGCATTTCATACAGGGGGGTGCCGGGGACATGCCTGCACCCCCCATTCCGAATTTAGAGTGCTAATTTCTGCCAAAAACTTTAATAGATATAAGTATTTAACTTAAATTTGTCCATGCGTATATGATTTACCGATACGGAACAATATCGTAGACAGCTGATCGATAAAACTGAATATCTAGTTTTAAAAATTTTCAAAAAACTACGTAGGTACCTATCGGTATCTGTACGTACCTATATAGTATATACGCCAATACCCCTTACCAAAACACTACCACATACGAATTGTATAATTCTTTTGTTGCAAATATTTAATAAGCAATTCGTAAGCAATTTGTTTGAAGTGTTATGCTTGTTTGAAAAAAATATGCTTTTAGAATAAATGGTTCGTGTTATTTGTGAATATTTAAATGTTATTTGTTATGTTTAATATTAAAAAGCTCCCAGGAAAAAAATCCCCCGGATTTGATCTAATAACTGCGGAAGTAATCAAAAATTTACCTAAAAAATCTATCTTATTCCTAACACAAATCTACAATGCAATGCTCAGATTATCTTATTTCCCTATTCTCTGGAAATACTCAACTATAATTCTCATATTAAAACCCAAAAAGCCCCCGGACTCCCCGACTTCTTATAGACCAATCAGTCTCCTCCCAATACTTTCAAAATTATTCGAAAAACTGCTATTAAAACATATTCTACCCATTGTCGACACTGCAAACATTTTACCTAACTCTCAATTTGGCTTCCGCAATAACCACTCCACCGTTCATCAAGTGCACAGATTGGTAGACAAAATATCCTATGCCTTGGAAGAAAAACTCTATTGCACTGGTGCGTTTCTAGATGTCTCCCAGGCCTTCGACCGCGTGTGGCATGCTAGTCTTTTATATAAACTTAAGATTCTTCTCCCTAGTCACTACTATTTAATCCTTAAATCCTATTTAGAAGACCGTCACTTCTCAGTGCGAGTAGGTTGCACCTTTTCTGCTCCTACTTTAATCAATGCAGGCGTACCTCAAGGCGCAGTCTTAGCTCCCCTCCTATTTAACATATATATATCTGATCAACCTTCTTCCCTCCATACGCTTGTCGGTGACTTTGCCGACGATAAAGCTATCTTAGCCTCTAGTTCTGATCCTCATCTAGCCTCTAGCTATATTCAGGACCACCTTCACCTTCTCCAAGCCTGGTACAAGGAATGGGGAGTTAAAATGAATGAATTTAAATCGATCCATTGTACTTTTACGCTTCGGCAAGGAGTGTGCCCGACCCTCCTCCTTAACAACCAACCCCTCCCCACTGCCCAATGTGTACGCTACCTTGGAGTCAACATCGACCGTCGACTTACCTGGTCAGCTCACATTAAAAATAAAACTCGAACGCTGAACGATCGTTTTCGTCTTCTTCAGCCATTCTTAACTTTTAAAAATATCAAACTACCTACTAAATTACTGCTGTATAAACTACTACTCAGGCCCATCTGGTCCTACGGTTTGCAACTATGGGGCTCAGCCAAAGTATCAAATACAAACCGTATACAAAGGTTTCAATCCAAAGTCCTTCGCGTCATCTCCATAGCTCCATTCTATGTTTCAAATGATACCCTTCATTCTGACTTCAATTTACCCACCGTCACTGAACTAGCCAAGCTCCACTATAAACGATTCAATAACAAGTTAACACATCATTCCAATCCCCTTATTGTCCAACTATCATCTGCAACTATTCCAGGAAATCCCCACAAAAGATTAAAAAGGCAATGGTGTCGTGACCTACTTTTATAATTTAAAAAAAAAAAAAAATGTATCACTACAACTTATATGATCTTTGTTACTTAACTATTATGTATTCACTGCACTATCACTATTATTAATATTATGCTAGGACTAATACCTTAAATTTAAATTAATATTCATGTTGAAGTACCTCCGATGGGAGGTCTCTTCCCCCAGTCTCTTCTGTCTGTTTTTTTGTTATTATCACTTAAGCTTATTGTTCTAATTGTAACAGATAGCGTAATAAAGAATTTTGTTAAAAAAAAAAAAAGTAATTATATTACTATTATTTTAATAAGCCTAGCTTATTAGTTTACTTTCTTAGCTTGCCAATGCATGTTGCCTAATATTTAAGGTTTTTTTTAAAGGTTATTGATCCTCGGAATAATGATATTGGGTTGTTTGTAAATGCCAATGGTAGTTTGACTGATGAGCAAAAGCCCCTAGTAAGTTATAAAAGTTATTAATGATAGTAATATTTTGTTATTTATTATTATATTAGTATATTACATAATGCATTATTAAGTATTAACTATTTTCTTAATTTAATAAATTAGTATCTTGTAATAATCTTTAATAGATTCTTGTAAAACCGTGGATTCCTCCTTCTACATATGCATTTCCAATATTAGACCAAAATAAAAAAAGGAAACTTAAGTTTCAACATCAATGGTTTAATAGTTATAACTGGTTGGTTTATTCTGAGCTGAAAAATGGGGCATTTTGCAAGTTTTGCTTGGTATTTGCAACGACTGGTGGTGTTGGCCAACAAAAATTAGGGTCTTTAACAAATAAAGCTTTTACAAATTGGAAAAATGCAAAAGAAGTTAGTTTACAATAATACTTTAAGTTACCTATTTGATTTTCAAAATATGTAATTTGGAAATATTACAGAAATTTAATGAACATGCAAGCTTTGATTACCATAATCTGTCAGTTACAAAAGCAGAAGGTTTTTTGAGTATTTATTCAAACAAAACACCATCAATTATAACTGCTTTAGATAATGACAGGTTAGATAGTTGGAATAATTTTAGTATAACTATAATTTTGCTTAAAAGTATTATTTGTACACAATATATTATTTACTTTTAAATAATATGTTTTTATAATTGTATCTTAACATAATTGTTTAGAGTAAAATTAATAAAACAAAATAGAGGCAAATTAATACCAATCATTGAATGCATTTTACTATGTGGTTATCAAGAAATTCCTTTAAGAGGCAGTTTTGATTTTGGTCCAATAAATTTTAAAAGTAAGTTTATGATTTTATCAAAATAAAATAAAACAATAATTAAAATTTTCTGTTTTGATTTAGATTCAACTCACAATGAAGGTAATTTTCGGGCCATTTTAAAATATAAAGCAAAATATTGTGAGTTTTTAAAGTTCCATCTTGAATCGGGTACAAGAAGCAAATATTTGAGCCCTCAAATTCAAAATGAGATTATCACTATTTGTGGAGATATTTTAATTAAAAAATTAGTTGACAAAGTTAATGAATCTAAATGTTTTTCGGTCATGGCTGATGAAACCACAGATGTGTCGGTGTCAGAACAGCTGACAATATGTGTGCGCTATTTAAGTGGTACTGGTTCAAACATTGAAATCAATGAAGACTTCTTAAAGTTTTATGAAATCAGCAGTTTGACTGAAAAAGATTTGGCGTCATCAATCCTCAATGGTAAACATTATAATGATTATTACTCAAATATGTATATGTATATAATATGTATAATATTAATTTCATTTATCATAATATTGTACAAATAATTAATTTTTTAAAGTATGTACCTTTTGAAGTATTAAATGAAATGGCAAAGAAGCCGAGAAAAATAGACTTAGTGTTATAATGAAAATATAATGTTTTATTCTCACTATTTTGATGTTTTACTCAATGTAATTTCCTATAGTTATATCCTCTATACAATTTCTACCTATGGAACTGAACCCTCCCCAAAGAAAATTCTTAGCTACGGCCCTGACCGGAACGGACACAAAGTTTATATTACGAACCGGAACGCCGTTCCGCGTTCCGGTGCGTTCCGGTCCATTTCGAGCACTGGTCACTGGTATAATAGTATAGTACTATAATGTATAGGTACATAAGCGTAGCGTGATGAATTTATATGGGAGCGCTATAGCCTTTAATGTTTCGGGTACACAGCATATATTCTAAAAATGTAACTAATTACATTTACGAGGGTTGAGCTAAACATAATTCCGGGGAGGTCATTTTATCAGTTAGCGTAACGTTTTATTTAGTTATATCAAACAATGTGTTTAGTTGAGAGTATTAAAATGAATTAGTTAAAAAGTTATAGTGGCACCAACTTATTTTATAGTAATTTCAAATATATAAAATAGTAACTCAAATTTAACCATATAACAACACTGTCGCTATGTTAACGCTAATTTAGGACCTATGATAACCAAATAAATAGGTGCAGTAACAATTTTTTTTCCGTAATTTTTTGCATACAAGTATTTATTGGTAGTATTTATTTATCAAAAAGTTTACAGGTTTACAGCCATATATTACAGGGAAATATAAATGCTTGGAGACAGTCTTCTCTAATTTGACAATAAAAGTCATCAATACATTGTTATTATCACTTCCCGTCTGCCAAGTTACACAACTTATTCGCGAGCTGTTGTACTTATTTGTCCACACGTCACGTATTATGTATTGCGGCATACTATACTAGCGTCCGCTTATTTATTTACTTGTTAGTCGGGGATGTGTTCTATAAATTATAATATAAGGAAATGGCGAATAATTATTGAATAATAGAATATCAATTATTGACGTGACGAATAAACAAAACAAAACGCGTCAGCTTAGAGGGGGGCATCAATAAGTATTAAATGAAATAGACGTGACAAGCTGCTAATGAAAGTTACCAAAAATATTACTCTATAGTCTATACGATTGTTACGACTGTTAATTAATATGTGCACCGTTCAAATGTAGGTGCGTACACGTAAACAAACGTAATACATAAATAATTGTATTGTATGCAACGTATACGTCATACAGGTGGAACTGTGGAAGCTGTAACGGAAAAGTAGTAGACGACCAGGTGTCCAAAGTAAGTGCTGTATAGGTACACAGGTGCAGTTCTATATATAAAGGCCCAGTCATAATATCCCTCTCCAACGTAAAAAAATATATACGTCTATAGTAAGACATCACTAATCACTAAACCTATATATTATATAATATCATACATCACAGTCGGTACGTCGTCAGTGACAATCAATGACGTTCATAATATAAAACGCGGAAAAATAGTATAATATAATAGCTAGTACTATAAATTATAGTACTACTACAGTGACCTTGACATTTTGCGAAAAAGTACGTCATCACCCTACCACAATTATCAGTATGGACGCGCAAAGAAAAAACGCGTAGTAAAAAATATTTAAATAATATTTTTTTAAACTAAACATAATATTTTGTACATGTCAAGTTAATATAATATATTAGCCGTTATTATAATAATATAATATACCTTATTATTACGCGTACAAATGACGGCCGTTTCGGGTTCGTTATAAAAATATAAATCACTAGCTGAATTACCCGGCTTCGTCCGTGTGTAGTTTTTGTTTTATCAAAATAAAATTCTTAAATCTACACAAATTGTTGTGTTTTAAAGAAGAAAAAAAATGTATTTTACTTAATGCTATAAAGTGCTAAAAAAGTAGTAGTTTCTGAATTGAGGGGTGACATTCCAAAACGTACTATTGCCAAAATATACAAAATCGAGATACGCATCGATTCTTATAGAAAAAAAGAAGTCGATTGGCGCTATCAGAATTAAACTTTAATCATCTATTCCATGTAATAAATGTATAAATCATCCAAAACGTACTTATTTACACGGTATCACAATAGGAGATAATATTTAACAAAAACAAAACTGCTCTTCCTGGAAAATCAACTTTATGGTAATAGTACGTTTTGGAATGTCACCCCTCAATTATAAAGACAACAAAAATAATAATAATAATATTTACAAATGATACTAATGATTCTAATGATTCTATACACGTATTGTTATTAAAAAATGATTCTATAATTATATATACCATTTTAAAGCATCACAAAAATTACACAATTTATTCATGAGTCTAATTTTTACGTGTCTACTATTTTTGTAATCTACTATTGGCGAATAATTAAAAGCAGACTTTTCTTTATTGTTCCATTCAATATTATTTTTTTTACCTTGCATAACAGTTCTGATATTTTTATTAATTATACTTTTACGCTTTTTACGCCCTATCGCATTCTCTGTTTTTATTATTTTTATTTTTTTGTTTTTTAAAAGTAAAATATCAGTACTCTGGGCTACATGTATATGGTGTGTAGGGAAAGGTAATGATGTACTGACTAATATGTTATTAAAATGGTTACGTAACGTCCAGGTTTTACATATCATATTGTTGTAAACGATAATATAACATTCATCCGATGGATTACGTCCAAATATTAGTGATGTAGCAAATGCAATTGCAAAAACTCCACATGAATACCCATCTGGCTGTTCTATAACAGATTTAAACACAACATTGGATTTTTGGAGGATATAAAATATCCAAAATCTCAAATAAATTATCATTAAGCGTATGGTATAGAATATCGTACACTTCTACGCACTTAGTTTCATTACGATAATACACACATAGCCAATGCCCAATAGCATCATATCCAATAGAACCATTATCAAAAATTTGAAAATCATCCACGTTCCAAACGGCTGAATACACAAGTGGTGTTTGATAAAATAATACGTTTTGACGTTTTGTGGAATAAATTATGTTTGTAATTTTACGATGTCTAAAAATGCATTAATAACATCGTTGTTTAAATAAGAATTATTATTAATTATTATTACTGCTAAGGCAGTACAGTGGTTTTTACTCATAATGTAAAAAAAAAATACTCTTAAATTGTAGTTAAATAATTTAGGGAAACACAACACAAACGCTCACAGTTCACTGATCACAAAGATGAACCGACAATCGGCGCGCGTTCGGCGTCTGGTGGATCGCTTATTGCATTTCGATTAGAAATGTATTATTATTTTTAGTCAGCGTTTTCTATACAATTCATGAAATATAATATAGCCTCGGAACAATTCATACGTACGTGTCCCCAGCCCCCCCACTTTAAAATTTTCCAATTTTTTTTTGACAAATAATTAGCATGCAATAAGCATGTATATGCATGCTAAATTTTGTAATTTGCATGCGTTTTAATTAGGTGTGGTATCAAAAAATAGGTGGGGGGCTGTAGACACGTGTCTCCGACCCCCCCACACATCGCAAAAACTTATTTTCAAATTTTTTTCTATGCCATTATTTAGCATGTAATTAGCATGTATTTGCATGCTTGGTCCCGCAACTCTATCGTAATCCGTTGGTTCGCAATACTCATTTTTCTAATTCGCACGTGTCCCCCCCCCCCACTTTGGGAAATTCAAAACAGTTTCAAAACAGGGCTTATTTTTCTAATTTGCACGTGTCCCAGCCCCCTCACCCCCACACGAAACACTTGGAATATATATTTAAATATTTTATAATTTAGATTATAAATCCAAATAATTGTTAAAATAAATAATTTTTAATTATACCATCCTTGTAGTTACTATTTTTCAATTAGATTAAATTATTAAAATTGTATATATATTTTTAATGTTATTAAGATTATATAAAAATTGAAATAACTTTTTACACTTTGGTTTGAACTTTTTAAAATTAATTTTATTACAAATAAATGACCTTTTTCTCACTTGTAAAGAAAAACAAACTTATAAAAAAAAATCAACATATTAAATTGTATAAAATAAAAATGTACAGTTGACTTTTGTCGTGCTTTTTACTTGAATGGGTTTTTTTTTGAGATCATCAAATATTTCCCAATTATTTGATGCCCCTCTCTTCACGTATGATTTGTAGTAATAATTTCCCAGTTATTTGATGATCTCAAAAAAAAAACCCATTCCCGTAAAAAGTTATTTCAATTTTTAAATCAAATCAATAATGGCATAGAAAAAAATTTGAAAATAAGTTTTTGCGATGTGTGGGGGAGTCGAAGACACGTGTCTACAGCCCCCCACCTATTTTTTGATACCAAACCTAATTAAAACGCATGCAAATTACAAAATTTAGCATGCAAATACATGCTAATTGCATGCTAATTATTTGTCAAAAAAAAATTGGAAAATTTTAAAGTGGGGGGCTGGGGACACGTACGTTATCTAAACGCCGATAAAATACACACACAAAAAAAAGGTCAGAGTCCAGGTGAGGGAAACCTTGGGCCGCCGTGCCATATCGTATTTCCCGTTATCGGTCGACTGCTATAATTGTTATTGTTATATGAATATAGATAGGTATACAAATTACACGTACAAATTTATTTTTGCCAATTTCAACCCTTTTAAACCAACATTTTGAAAATCGGGCGACGTGGTGACATTCAGGCAGGTATTTGGAACAACTCTTTGAAAAAAAGTTAAATAGTGTCGTCACAAAATTGGTACATAAAAAAAGGCCTGTTCTTTTTATATAATATATAAGGATAATATTTACCTACGTGAAATATTGACATATTATGATGATCTCAAATTAATCATAATAGATATAATAATAATATTACATTATATAGGTATAATATACTACTATTTAAAATGTAAATAAGCTTAATCAAATGTCACGTCGTTATTTCTTATCAACCGTTGAACCGATTTTTTTTTCACATTGCGTTCTGTCTTCTGTATAATATGGAGCGTGCACAACTGAAATAATTAGAATTTATAATGATATGATCGTAGTCGACACGGAAGAAAACAATTTGCTGAAAAAAACTCAATACACGGAACTATTACTCAATATTCAACTTGTATGTACTGAACGATTACTTTGTTTCAAAAATAAATAATATACTTAGGTATAAAGTACATATTATAAACGTGAGGTAATTGTGTTGTGTTCGCAGCAGTTAATAAATTAAGGGCCGTTCTTACAATGTCCGGTAAAGTGTCGGTTAACGCTAACCGACTGATAACAGATTTTTTTACCGGCAGAATTCGGCCGGTTAAGTGTCAGTTAACTTTAACCGGACATTGTAAGAACGGCCCTAATACGTATAAGTATAACAATCATTTAAATCACAAGATTACAACTATAATATATCAAACAAGCAGGTACACACACCCTCATTTCTAAAATGACTAAAAGACTTTCCAAATTACAAATTTCGAAATAAACTATAGACTTATAACACCTATACAGTATACATATATTAAAATATAGTTATAGTATGTTCTGTTACATGAGCTGTCTGCTGTATATTGTATACACGCATAGGTATATGTAGTACACTATACACACTACACGTAGGTACTATTATAATGATACAAACTTGCATTTTTGATTCGATACATTTACTCGTCAGTACACCCAGTCATCATTATTCTTTTCTAAGGTGTGTTGTGTGTTACATAAAACAATGATATAGATAGTATGCAATGCGTAGCTACTACTGTATTAGTATTGTATAAGAAGATACGCTTATACATTTTAATCGGATTTCTTTTTTTATGAATTGTAAGTCTTTTGCTAACATACAAAAAATTATCGTTAGTATTGTGTACATTTTGTACCAATTATTTATTGCCAAGATCCAAATCACTAACATAATTGCTAATTAGTAATTACATATGAATACTATAAAGAAGTAAATGTATATAATTACAATTTACAACATAATATAATATTATATTATAATTATGAACACAACGATTGTTGGTCAAGGAAATATAGTTTTCGTCAGCGTTTAATTTTAATAGCATATAAATACATATAGCATATAGCATACGGTTGGGTTTTATTGTGGTTCTCAGGAACATAATATGTAATCCGGTAATTCTGTATCTAGAAATAATTCTCAGTAATACCTATGTGGCTACATAGATTTTGATTTGTAACTTTTAAATGTCAGCCTTAGTATATGAGTGATTGCAATGACTAGTGTCATCGTCAAGCATACAAATATTTATTTGGACAATAATTAACCATTGAAATATTATATGTATTAAACCTACCTACCTACTATACTATATTCTATGATGTAGGACGTAGGTATACTTACAATTTCTAAATCGCGATTTCCGCTGTTTTTGACTCATGACAGATGAATCATGTAACTACGAGGACATTTATTTTACCTCAACTCATCCATTTAAGCATTTTATAAACTTTTAAGGTTTGAGTGACAATAACCTCTTGTTACCAGTTTACACACTACAGATATTATAGATTCATGTTTATAAACTATTTTACCTATCCACATAACTAAATTTAAATCATGTAAGTACAAGTACCTATATTCACAAACTCCAAAACATAGTAACTTATTTGATAATTTATTATACCTATTACTGCATTTTATTAATTATTATATAAATTAAAACACGATTAATATGATTGTAATTTGCATAGTTATTTTGTTCCTAAATGACGTGTGCAGTAAACTACTAGTACTTGCTAGTTGCTACTAGTAAACTGACAAATGATAGTACATTGATAGGTACCTTATAAATTATTATTATTTACACCAACGTAAACACAACGTAGACACGGTACAATGAACTATTATAGTTAATTGTTATTAAAAACAATATTTTTATTTAATTTAATTATTTTTCGACACACTAAATGTTTTTAAAAAGTTCAAAATTTACAATAAATATACGTAGCAAGTACAATTTACAATGAATAAATAAATATGTTCTTAGTTTATTTAAAAATTGATTTAAAATAGAAAAAAGGTGGGCAAGTGGGTGTCGCTCTGCTATATAGTAGGTTACGAGAGGGTCATTGTTATGGACATAGGCGCAATTTGGGGGGGGGGGGGGCTTGGGTGTGCTTAGCACCCCCAAATTTTTTCATGTTAATTGACATTTTAATAGTCATTATGTGTAAAAAAAAAACAGTTTTTATTATGTTATTTTTTATTTATATTTATAAATTATAAATAATATTATTATTTAAAAAACTAATCAAGTGATATTCTGATGAAACGTTTGTGTATGTAGAGTGTAGACGGGTAATACGTAAGGCTTGTAATAAAAACATAAAATCATAGTGAACATTTTTAATTTAGATTATTTGTAAATACCGTAGCGGTGTTGATAACACCCGTTCGTACAGCAATTCGGCGAAACGCATCGCTGGACACATTTGCAGTGTGACAAAATATATTACTCAGAATACTCAGTTTCTATCTACAAACCCCAATCCACTATTGCCACTGTTATAATTTTATCATTGATAATGATAGTAAATAATTCTTTTTATACAAGTGACCAATGTTTTCGAATTGCTATTTGTTTGTATTTATCGTCTACATAAGTGCTTAAGTCTACAGATGATAATATGACAAAAAAAAAATAGAGGGGCTTCAGCACCCCCAGTTTTTTCATTGAAATGGCGCCCCTGGTAATGGATGGTGTTAGATTTGAATTCAATGATATAATATCATTGTACAAGAAAAACTATTGTGAGCGAAGACTGTCAGACAGCGTATGATATTACTAATAGTATATATTTTGATGATATTATCGTGAATAAAGTAATCTATACGTAACGTAATTACGTGGATCTTTGTTTTAAATTTTCATTCCTTAGCTATAAAAGTTGAACATTTTATAAATTTTTAAAAACAAAATAATTATTAAATTTTAAATTTTAAATTTGATAAATGTTGTCAAGATTTGAACTTTAAATGCTTATAAAAAAAAACTGTGACTGGATTTTTAATATTTTTTAAATATTATTGTAACAATATTATAGCAGGAGCCTTATATTAAATGTTCAAGCTTTTTTACCCAACAAATAAAGTTTTATTGACATCCATAGCAAAAAAACTAAAAAAAATGGAAACCGAAAATGTACGTAAACAGTTCAAAACAAATCAAATTTTATCGTGTACACAGAATCTATAATATTGCCATTTTTTTGTTTGTTACAAAACCACTGTACTCATATAGATTATTTATATATATTATACTGTATTTTCCAAAAGTCCCGTATCACCCTTAGTATATTTCCTTGGAAAATCAATATATTCAAATGCAGTTTTTTTATGTAGTAAGTATGGAAATTCTGATTGAATAGAATTAAAATCCGATTTTTTTTCAGAGATTCAAAAATTACCTACCAAAATAATTTTTTTAAGCAATTCAATTTTTTAAATTTCTAAGATGGCCGTTTTGTTGATCATATTTTTTAAAACAGTTCAAAAAAAAAATATGAAATTTAATGAAAGTCGACCAAGTTGCGGAGCTAATTATTATTTTTAATTTCTAAGAATAATAGTTATGTTATACCTATGTCGCCGTATGCATAGTCAGTTTTTGTGTCACTTTTAAGACATATAGTTTAACATGCAATTGTCCTAGGTCTGTAACACATAAATTGACTATGTATACAAGAATTTATTAACAGAATACGATTCACATGCTAGACTCGCAAGAGGTCCAGTACTTTGGCCAGCAAGATCTGACTTAAAACCATTGGATTTTTTTTATGAGGTTATTTGAAAAAATCTTGTGTATCCGTCGTGTTCATTGTCTGGGTTCCACCTTAGAATTGAAGAAAATGTACAAAATATCTTACCTGAGACATTAGAAAATGTTAAGAATGCTTGTGACTAAAAACTGCAACTCTGTGTTACAAATAATGGAGGTAATTTCGAACATTTATAAATAAAATGTAATGAATTATTTTCGATTTCATGTATTAGAATATTTATTTTTTTAAATTATTATTCAAGATTAAAACTATTATCCGATTATATTTCAAATCGATCAACGAAAAATGGTTTTTCTTTGTCTATATCTGAAAATGCCATCACCCGTTATCGTACAAGGTATAACCCATATCACTCTGTGTCATATAATTTATATAAGCTATTTTGTGAGAGATAAGTTCCTACCTAGCGGAAAATAAAACCAACTGCAACTACTGGGAGTGTCTATAGTGCTGTTAACCATTTCATAGGCATCAAACACTGTGTGCTGTATGATCGTATCCAATAATTGAGTGAGTACTGTTGAAAATATTAAACAGATTAATAAAAAAATGTATTACTGTATTAGCACTAGATATTAAATATTTATAGTTACATTCGTAACATTATTACCATTATAACATAATATTATACAAATATTATATATTTATACGGTTTCGTAGTTAGTCGGCATTGCGCGGAACACGAATTTCACCTTTCTTTCGCTTTCTCCGGGATTTATTGGGAATACCCAACACCACATTATACATAATAATATTAATTTTATATACCGACTCTCTCTTCTCTCGCTCTGTCTCTGTCTCGAACGTTTCGTATGTGACAGTTTCAATGCATTAAAGGCGTACAACGCGTTTGTTTATATTCATTGTTCGTACTCGCAGGAAGGTTACATGCCTATATAATAATTGCTTATTTATGCGTCAATATAATATAATGTATGTTGGTCTAAAGGGTTTTTACATGACTGTGCTTGACAGTGGAGAACAATTATGTTATTATGCGTTGAGGTTACGTGTGTTATGTGATAAAAAAAAAATCAAATATAGATTTAAGATTCTGAGCGAAGCGATGAATGTATTGATTTTACAATGATGTGTGTTTTTATTTTTATTTTTGTGTCTGTCATCACCTTTTAGGACAGTAAAAGTGCTTGGATTTTCTTCAACAGTAACTTTTCTGATAGAAAAGTGAATCTATTTGGTACTTTGGGGGGTCAAAAGTAAAAATTTCCCAGTAGTTTTCAAAAGCGACATGAAAAACAAAAGAAAAATTAAGGAAAAACGGGAATTTTCACACAAAATCTGTTTTTGAGAAAATCGATTTTGGTTTTTGGCGTAACTCTAAAACAAAAGACCGTACATGAAATTTTGACTGAATGTTTATATTAGGATTTTCTATACACCATACAATTTTGAAAATATTTTGACTCTTTTTGAGCTGCTTACGGACATTGTCAGTTTTAAATTTGTTCAGTTTTTTTTTTCTATAAATATCAATAACATTTTATCTGTTGAGTATAAAAGCTTGAAAATTTAATAGAAGGCTCCTATGTTATTGTTTCAAAGGCAGATGAAAAAAATTAAAAATCCTTAGTCACAGTTTTTATTTATAAGCATTTAAAGTTCAAATGTTAACAAAATACGGAAAAATCACGAAAATTAGCAAATTATTTTGAGTTGAGAATTCATAAAAATGTTTCTTTTTAAATCTAAGATTTGAAAATGTAATATATGATTCCTCATAAGTTTGTCTACCTTTATCAAAAAAAAAATGTCTACAAGAAACTTAAATTAAATTTTTATGAGCGTCTGAAATTTATATTTTTACAACATTTGATATATTCACTCGATTTCTCATGTAACAATTTTTTTATTTTATTGTAATTAAAAGACTGTAGATACTTGAAAATTTCACTGAATGTTTATATTAGCATTTTCTATACACCATAAAATTTATAAAATATTTTGACTCTTTTTGAGCTGTTTACGGACATTGTCAGTTTTCAATTTTTTTAGTTTTTTTTTCTATAAATATCAATAAAATTTTATTTGGTGGGTAAAAAAGCGTGAAAATTTAATATAAGGCTCCTGATATGCCGTTCTTAATTGAAAAATATTAAAAATACATAGGCACAATTTTTTTTATAAGCATTTAAAGTTCAAATTTTGACAACATTTATCAAATTTATAATTTATTAATTATTTTGTGGTTATAAATGTATAAAATGTTTAACTTTTATGGCTAAGGATTGAAAATTTAAAACAAGGCTCCACGTAAATAGGTTATATAAATTACTTTATTCACAATAATATCATCAAATATACTTGGTAATATCATAGGCTGACTGGCCGTTTTCGCTCAGAATCGTCTTTCTTATACAATGATATTATATCATTAAATTCAAATTTAACACCATCCATTACAGTGACCCACTTGTAACCTACTATACAGCAGAGCGACATCCACTTATCCACCTTTTTTTCTTTATTAATAGTATACACAATCTGTACACGTGGCACAATAAGAGAATGAGCTAATGGACAGGAAAAAATTGAAATTTTGATTGAAGAAGCCACCCATTAATGACACTTTCGTCTTTTAATAATTCTGTTTCATAATTATTATTTTTTTTTATTTTGTTTTTTTGTTTTTTGTTATTTTGGATTAAGGGTTTATTAGGTCTCTTTATATTATTTATAGCGAAATATTAACTCCAAACACCCATACACAACATTTGTTTTAGATCAAATTGGGTTTATTAATGTACAGTAGTTACATTTTCCTAAGAAACTACGAAAATTAAGAAAATGGGAAATTAATTAGGTACGAGGTACTTATTTATTACCACTTTCCAAGTCGATGGATATAAGCTAACTAAAATGTTTAAAATAGGTAGGCCATGGGGCGTCAAGCCGTAGAGAAATAAAATAAAATATAAATTATGATTTTACGATTTCTGGAAAACTGGTATATATATCCACGAATTACGATATTCGTTAGTAAATTATAATAATACCGCTTGGAAAGTTGGTTTGCAAATAATACTGTATAGCTATATAGCCTAACCTAGGTATTATGGCGTAACTAAAAAAATATTCCTTATTGATTTAGTTATAAACCACCTATGGGCTATTTTAAAATAATAGTTTTGTTTGGTGGGATATATACCCCTCCCAGAATTTCGACCCTAGTTATGCCTATGGGTATTATTATTTATTAGTTATTACTTATTAGCATTTGATATTTTGGTCACGACTGTCAATACGTTGTTAATTTTTGTTGGGACCATAGCTTAAATATACATGATTATTGCAATAGTACCCCCACTATATTATTTTAACACGTCAAGGAATTAAAATAGCAGCGCAAGGGGACGACCTATACTGGCTATAATATGATATTATAATATACTAAGATAATATGAACTATCGAAATGTGCAATAACCTTGTTATTTAATTAATTACTTATAATATTTAATTAATTACTTAGGTGATTTGGTTTGATCAGAATGGTAGCATAAGGGTAAAGTCCATATCTTAGTTTACGTATCATCGTTATAGCCAGTATAGGTCGTCCCCTTATGCTGCCATTTTAATTTCTTAACGTGATAAAATGATGCAGTGGGGGTACTATTGCAATAATCTTATATATTTAAGGCATGCATTTAGCTATGATTGATTGTAAAATTGTTCCTGTTAATTTATTATTATTATTAAACAACTATAACTACAGAATCGAACTCACCACAAGAAATACAAAATTATATATCTCATGCAGATTGTAAACAAAAATTATTCGAGTTAACCAGAATGTTTTATTTGGGTTTAGGTTAATTCGGGTGTTTTGAAGACAGAATAATTCGGTTTATATGGGTTTCAGCCTTTCGGGTGTTTGATTTTTTAAGGGTTTTTAGAAGTGTTTGGGGTTCCGGTTAATTCGGGTGCAAAGCTGTGGTTTTTGGATAGCCACAGTTACGCCGTCTAAAATCTAATTGGCCAATTAGACCTCCTAAATATACGTATTGCGTATTGATATTATCATTAATTATTATTATTATTACGTAACACTATAATATTATAACAACAATCAACAATACGACGACGGAAAAGATAATATATTTTATACGTCTCATGCACAGTATTATAAGTAGGGCTGGGATTTTAATTTCCTTAAAAATCACGAAAAATGACCTTAAAAAATGTCTTTAAAATTTATTTAAATTTAAATTTGATTTTAAATCCTTCATTTTCAAAATCGTGGTAAGCTTTTATTAAACGATTTTTCCAATTCATTAGGTGCTTTTTGAATTTCATCTTTAATTTTATTAACAATGTTAATGGGTTCAATCAAATATAATCCAGAAGTTTCTAATTGAATAATAGATGTTGCCAAAGTACTAAAATTTTCCTTAATATATACCTATTAAGTAACGTTTCAAATTTATTTTAAAAAACAAAATTTGAGCTTTGGAAATTGCAACTGCATCTTCTCCGTCTAATGCAGCAATATAATATCTTTAATAAGTTCGAAATGGTCACAATAGTGTATGGCAGCTTGTAACCAAGTGGCCCAGCGTGTTAATACAGGTTGAGGGGGTAGTGGAATATCTGGTGCCATTGTTTTGAATAATTGAATTCGCGATGGTGCTTTCAAAAATACCTTTTCGACGTTATTTATCAGTTCGTCAACATCTGGGAAATGTTTCCTCGCTTCTTCGGCAACTCCGTGCAAGGCATGCGCTAAGCACGTGACATGTATCATTTTCGAATAAAATGTTTAGATCGCTTTGCCTGCTTTAACCATACACGGAGCTGCGTTACTTAAAAAAAAGAGGACATTGTCGTGGATTATTATATAATTTATGGTACATTATTATAGTAATAATAATATTATAATACCTATTGGCTATTGTGAGCCCGCGAGTCGCGACGACGGTATACCTATTTCATATTTCAAAAAAATTCTATCCGGGACGCGATCGTCGAAACTAACTAGGTAATATACAGTACACCAGTTTCCAGCTTCCGCTAATAAATAACACAAAACATTACAATAGTTTATTTATTATTGTTATCTTTCCACCATACACGACGAGTAATATTGTTGTCTGCCGATCGTTGTACCAGTGCGCATGCTTTTGACATGATCGCGTACCTATACTTTTACACTCATCAGTCATTATAATATGCACCCGACTATACTCCGTGCAACGAGATAAGTAATCCGCTACGCGGATGCAGACCGACGGCAGCGACTTTGTCGGGAAATGGGTTACTTCTCTCGTGGCGCGGAGTATACGTATACCTGACCGACACTTTTTAAGTCTAAAAAAAAAGTAACTTAACCTTAACTTTTTAACTCGTTAATACCCATCCTTTATATTAGTAAGTAATAACTAGTAAGAAGGAATTATTACAAATTATAAATATAAGTTTAAAAATACTTATTTAATGACGCGGATAATGTAAACATTGATTGTTGACTGTTGTGCACTTATTTATCACTATATTCACTCCTGTATCATAAAAAACAACAGTTTCGTTATATTATACTAGTACACTGTACACAATACACTCATACGAATAAATAGTAAACGCCTACAGCGAAACATCAGGTATAGACGTCGTAAATTGTATGAATTGTAATTTAACCTAACCTATGTTATCGCTATATATTATATAATATTATTATAAAGATATAAAGATTTAAATAATATATCCTTTTTAACTCAATAGAATCTATTTATAATTTATGATTATTTCTTTAAATGTTATGATTTATTTTATAAAAGGTACATATTTTCATTGTGTCAGTGTCAAATTTAGAAATATTGAATTATAATTGTGTTAAATTATTGGATCAATTATTGCCGCCCGGTTGAAAAACATTATTTTTAAATAACAATTGAAAAGATTCGAAATGGACTGGTTTTCATACTAAAAAGTAAAAAGACCTATTTTCATTCGGCAACGTACTGATCTATCTAATTACGTGATATGGATTTTGAAAACAAGTTTGGATTCCTTATTGTCTATAGGTACTCTTATTTACATACTTCATACAACAAATTTTAAACAAATTTGGACATTCACTCACAAAAGTTTGACTTAAAAAATATTAAGATATTATAAGCTATAACTATATTTTCAAACAAAAAAACATAATATTATAATATTATAATATTATAATATATATATTATTAGATGTTCAAATTCGTTTTCAGTATCAAAATACCTAAAATCTTAGATTGTAATACACTAATACCTTAGGCTTGGAAAGTAATATAAAGTTCCTCATACGTTGATCTTGCAAAAATTAAAAAAAGTTTAACGTAAAGTCGATCGTAATATTAAATGTATTGTAAGAAATCTATTTTACTATTGTTACGTTCTTACCTCATATTACCTATAAGGCTTTACATATCGTGACATTGTGTGTTTGTATACTTATTATAATTTATAATATAAACCATAATTAAACATAGGTATCCTATATTCATAAACGAGTATACGACATGCATGATACATTTTTCAAATGTTCAATAAACATACTGTCACACTTTAAATTACAACCAAAATCTAATATGAATTTACTTTAAGTCTGTATATAAATGCATAGCCCATGCATGTTTAACTTTTTATGCATTATTCATTAATAAAAACACAATTACGTAAACGTTGTAGAATTACCTTCAACTTTCAAGGAAAATTAATATATGGATACAATACATATACATGAATACATGATAAATTAATATTATAACGAGGTATAAAATAAACCATCCATACAACCATACGCGGCGACCACATCTCTATATGTAAGCTACTGCGGTGGTAATAGAGAGAAAAGCAAATCAGCGTTAGGGTAAAACAATTTTGCGAATATTATAGCTTACATGCATGAATTTGATATACCTAAATATTCTACATAACAATAATAATATATAATATCACGCAGACGGTGTCCTATGGGCCATAATGATTTACTATTTTTAACTGGTGAGTGGTGACATAAATTATATAAATATAATACGAGTATATGACGTATATTGTATACTGTATTATATCATATTAAAATGTTAACATCAGACGGAGGACGTATTATTATGGACTTTAATGGTATTATCGAACATATTTTGAACACGGTGCGGATACATGAGCCAACAATTTATTTTTCCGGACAAACCGGCTTGAATACAACTACCTCCGGGGATTTTGGGTGATACACTACGATTAAGATACCTACGCGTGTTTAGTGGGTATTTCTGACATTCGCTCGCGCGGAATCGAACGATAGGTACGATATCGCGCGTGTACGGCGTAGGTACAATCCACGATATAGATAATAATATCAATATCAATATTTTATTATCTACATCGTGGTGCAATCAAAGAATTCAGTTTCCCACAATCGCGTTGGTGCCGTACGCATAACGGAAGTGCTAACACACACGACAAATTAAAATTTATTTAGTCACGCTAACGCACGTGTTCGGGCGAAATGTGAAACGCCTGTGGTTTTTTACGCATGCCGCAATAAGCCGAAGTATAACAATGTGATAATAATATAATGTGCATACGGCTGCAGTTGTATTCTCGGAATAATGCAGTATTCGCGCATTTACGGGCTTACAGTTTTACGGGAAAAATTATTTAATATTATAATAATAATATTTCCGGGGGAAAGAAAAAAAAATAAATGGCGAGAGAATTGAAAACCGAACGACCGTGATGTGCGTCGTCGTATATTCGCTCTCTGCACGCAGCGTTCCGCGCGTGTACGTATTATTATGTAGCCGCTGCCCGCTGCGGCGGCGGCGGCGGCGGGTGTGTGACCTCAGCTCGGGGAAATACCCGACGGGAAACGGCCGCCGTCGCCGCTGGTTTTTTAAACGACCTACCGCCATCATCATCGGCGGCGGCGATATAATAATAATAATAATAATAATGATATACGATACACCTATAACAACGATTACGATTTGCTAGACGACGGCCACCGCCGCAACCACCGCCCAGGCAATCAGGCACACGCTATGTCGCTTCGGTTTTCCCCGTTCATTAAATTCCTCGGCTGCGACGCGTTTCGATCGTGAAATAGGTGAATGTTGGGCACGACAGTACGAAGTACTTGTAAAATATTGTACTGTCGCCGCCCGCCGGCGATTATCTTCAAACTTCAAACGGCATACATCCCGGCAGTGGCTGCCCGAGTGCGGCACCGACACAAACGTTGTACACGTCGCCCGGACGGACATCAATCGTACTATTATTGCCATTAATAATTATCATTGACGTTTTGCATACTGTTGTTATTATTACGTAAAACAATAATATCATAACAACAGTCAACAATACGACGACGGAAACGGTAACATATTTTATACGTCTCATGCACGGTTTTATGAGCGATTTTGTTTCAAGGGCGCCCCGCCAAAAGTTTTACCGTTTCGACTTTTCGTACGACGGTACACGATTATAGTATTATAGGATAATACTATAATACCAATTGGCTATTGTGAGCCCGCGAGTCGCGACGACGGCATACCTGTTTCATATTTAAAAAAGATTCAATCCGGGACGCGATCGTCGAAACCAACTATGCAGTTCCTACACCACTTTATAGCTTCCGCTAATCAATATAACACAAGACATTACAATTAACAATAGTTTATTTTTTATTGTTATCTTTCAACCGCACACGACGACTGACTATATAGTAATATTGTTGTCTACCGATCGTTGCGATAGTTTACGTCGTTTACGACCGTCGTGCCAGTGCGTATGCTTTTGACATGATCGCGTATACTGTTACACTCATTATATTATGCACCTGAGTACCTGACCAACACTGGTGACCCACAACAGCTACACGGATTCCGGATACTATAACAATTGTTAATATTGTTATTAATTTACAACGACGGAAATCGGTCGGTCCCGTTGATCGTTAAAGGATGCGTTTACCCGACCACGGATTCGCACTGATCGCCGCAGATGCACGCGTTTTCGTCGACGAGGTGTCGACAGACAAGATGTTGTCAACGATGGTTGTTCGCAAACTGTTTTTAGGTATTTATGTTTTATATTAGTCAGGGCTGTGCACTAAAAAAATTTCAAAATATGCTCTAAAAATAAAAACAATTTAAAAGTTTTAATATAGGCAAGCTCGGCTTGGAAGTGAGTCCAGGGGGCCCACTATAGTAAATTAGGTTAAATAAACCTCTTATTATAACTCATAATAATATGTATTAGAATATACTACTAGAAATATAAATGTAATGACTAATGTGTACATTATCTACCCGAATATTGCTTACACATTATGGTGGTGAAATGGTAAATAAGTTTTGAATTGAAAACTCACAACATAATTATCGATAAATTTTGCTCTGAACTAGACACACAAATTGAAGATTACAATTTTTCATTTGTTACAATTAAAGTTGTGTTTGTGTGTTCCAATTGTTAACACAACTTATAAAGAAAAGGATATCGAACAAAGTATTAAGAACTTTATAGTTTGTATTGACATATAATATATATGAAGATATTTATTATTTCCACAAAAGATGAAATAAAACAGTTTCAAGAGTATTATTTTTTATGCAGACTTGCATACAATCAATTAAAGGCTAACATTTTAGTATACAAGTATACTTGATCTTTGGAAATGATTTACTGACAATTAATTAGTTGATGTCTTTTCCATATTTATATATTGCACTTAAAATGTTTTTAACTATACCCAAGTTCAAACTGTTCAGCCGAAAGAGCTTGTTCAAAAATCAATAGAGTTAAGAATAATTACAGATTACGGATCAACCTTAAACCAAGAAAATTTAACTACGCTTATGATACTGGCATCTGAAAACGATATTCTTCAAACAATAAATGATGAAATAATTATTAAAGGATTTTGTCAAACATAAGCGAGGAAAAAAGCTTTTAAATTATAATTTATAAATAAATTGATACATTTAATCATTATTTATCGCTATGTACATGTATATATATATATATATATTTATTAAATAGGTACATAATCTATACATTAATATTATTATTCTTTTTTGTACATGGGGCTCACTTAAAACTTTGGCACCTGGGCCTCTTAATCCGGGCTTGAATATAGGTACCTATAGGCTATAATTATAACTATAAAGTAAAACATTTTATAGGTAACCTTCATTTAAGTAAAATATGTTATGTAAAATCATTGTAGACCTACGAAAAACGATTTTGAGCGAAAACCTGTCTGTCAGCGTATACTACTATTTACTAATATAGTATATATTTTTATGATATCATTGCTATAATACTATTAAATAAATTTTATTTTTAATTATACACTAACTTATGAGTAATCTAATATTCAATTTTTAAATTTTTTTTAATAATTTATCGACAATAACTGAAAAAAAAACTTTGAAAAACTTGACATTTTGTCATAGCAATAAGAAGCTCAGTCAAAATATTTTGAAAATTTCATTATGTATGGAAAGTTGTCATATGAAAAATTGGTGACATTTAATGTATCTACAGTTTATATTTTTATCAAGAAAACTAAATCGATCTTATCGAAAACTGGTTTTGCGTAAAAATCACCGTTTTTCCTTATTTTTTGTTTTTGTGTTTTCCAAAACTTCTGAAAAATATTAAGAATTGTTTACTTTTGATTCTCCAAAGTACCAATTAGATATTCAATTTCCTAATAGAAAAAATGCTGAAGTAGAAAATCAAAGCATTTTTACTGCCCCAAAAGATGATGATAGACACAAAAATTAAAAATTAAATTAAAAACACATAATTGTAAAATCAATACATTTATTGCTCTGCTCAGTGTAAAACAACTTTTATAAGGAAATAACGATTTATGCTTTTCTATATTGCTAGTACGGAATGGTGCCTGGTATTAACTATACAAATATGCTTAGTTAGTTAAATTTGAATAATTAAAGTAACTACGCAGTTAAATATCAGTTAAATATGCAAACCAAATTTTGATAGAACTTAAAGTTAATTCTTACTAACTATTAAACAAAAAATCACGTAAATGTAATAAATTCGCGGTTTTGATTAGTATTTATAATCAATGTTATAATATATTAATATTAAAATAATAATATTGTGTCATATGTCATGTGCGTGTCTTAATAGTTAATAGGACACTACACCCGCGTACCAGTAGTTGTCTACCCCGAACACATACCAAAAACTGTTTTGCACGAGGTCTAAACGCACTGCGGTATTTTTGCCATCGAGTCCGAACGATTTTTACGTCCACAAACCACAGCCAATACACATAAGTTGTTTGGTTGGTCTTCAATCTTCGTGGTCTTCTAGGAAGGTATCTTGAGGTTGCAGGCGTGGTTTTAATCTATAGGTTTGGAGGTTTTTCGACGATTTTGAAAATGTGCCTTTGGTATTATCTAGTCTATAATCTATAATCTATATCGTGAAAGTTTATGAATTGATTTTTGTTATTCTTGGAATGCCTCCATCTGCAGTCCATCGGCTTCTCCTCGTGGGATTTTTCTCTTTCATAAATGTATAATATACTGTATTATTTTATCACTTATCAATAATTCTTATTGTAAATATTTTACAGATTGTATTATTTCCAAAATAATAAAAAATAATGATTTGTTATCCATGACCCATGTTTATATATAGGTTGAGTGCGATCCATGTCGTTGTGAAGCTGTTTATACCAAACAAGGTTTTATTGGGAATTTATTTTGGAGAGTTCGTAATTTTTTATTTTTGTTTGGGATGCTAGTACTGACAATGGGCATGGGCATGATTATAATATATTATATTATATTATGATAAAATTTAATTTAATTCCCTTATTATAATCAATACTTTTCCAAATAAAGACTCATTATTATTAGAAAAATATGCTCTGTAATGGCTATATCTATAATAATGCTTTATATAATAAATGTGTTTTCACATTTTTAGAAATAACAATGAGTGAAGATTTTTCATTTTTGATAATGAGCCAGTTGGTCTTCCGGTTAGATTTTTATATTTTAACTGTAGTATTTTTATATAACAAATACTACCATGAAAAAATAAACTTGTTTTTACGACACTTTCTAAATAGTTTATTATGCATTACTGCTGTTGATTTTTCACAAAATAAAAAGGCATTTTTATAGTTTAGACGTTCATGCATGTATATTATGACACAATGCCATTTTACATTTACATAGATAATGTTTTAAACACAAAACAAAAATACATATTTTAAAATAAATAGTGTTAGTACGTGGGTAATGGTAATATATACAACAACGTGTAATCATTGGGTTTTCACACTATTTAAATGGTATAAGTGTATAACTGTATAAGTACTGATACACTGAGTACGCATCTAATACTTTAATCAGGTACATATCACCTATTGTCCTATTACCTAACTTAACACCTAACATAATCTACATAAGCCAGTGGCGTATTTAGGAATTTTACAAGGATGGAGATGAAATATATAATAATAGGTACACCCATAAATACGTACATAATATACATTTTTAAAATCCCCTAACTTGTTGAGGTTAGTTCAAGGCAAAATAAGAATTAACACAAATTGTATAGTATACCTAATATCCCCCCCCCCCCCCCCCCCGTAAATACGCCACTGACACAAGCAAACGTAATGGTAGTACTTAAAATATATTATTATTTAGGTATACATAATTAATATTTATTACTATAAAAACAAAAAAGTAATGTGGCACTTCAGCACTTGAGTAGTATAGCTTACGTAGATGTAATATCAATATTATCCCAATAGTAGTATTTATAATAAACTTTATAAGTTTTTTACAATTTTAGGCATTTTAATAGGTAAACGGAATATTGGTACGGTCTATTGTGTTTTGAATAAAAGAAATGTAATAAAATAATATAATATAATTACGAGATTTATGAATAATGACATTATTATAATAATCGTAAGTACCTGAAAAGTGTAGTTAGTGATTAATAATCAGTTGCTACTTGCTAGTATAATATACTATAATAGTATTTTACTATTAGTCTTCTGAATATTCTTACAAATGTATGCTTTTAGTTTCTAAAGTAACCGAAAATAACTCGTTCATTTCCTCGTTCCTATAAAAAAAGTATCTGGTTCCTTACCTTAGTTTAAATTATAACTTTAGTTTAAACTTTACAAAATTATTTTATTACAGATCGTAAATATTTTAATTTAAAGAACAAATGTACACATAATATCATTTCAAATATTTCTCAATTAGATAAAAAACTTGATAAACGAAATTTGTCTCTGTAAGAAGAACAAACGAATTACAATATTTTGGTTTCTATTCCTTTAAAAATAATGGAATTAATTCCGTCATTTCAAAATTGTATAATTTTTTTTTCAATTATGTAATAGTTCAAAAATATTGCTATCTATTTATTCCGTGATCTATGGGTCATCAAAAAATGAGGTGAGGGCCGCATGTTTGACATGCCTGATATAGAGTGTATTGTATATAGTATATTGTATGTACCTACTTGAAATATGTTACATGCAAATTGTAAATTTAACGGATCTGAGTGACCGGGTTCGGCGAGCCCTATGCCCATGCATACGTATTATTATATTACATTATTGATGAATCATGATTCAGTATTCGGGTATTCCACTCTAATATGATTTTTTGAGCCCATCAACAAAAAATATTTGACCCCAACTCCCCCGCCCCACCACATTAATATCATTATCTTTATTCTTTATATATTATTAGGGATGGGCCAATGATACTCGATATCGGCCGTAATCGGTGGTATCGGTTTTTTTTTAAAACCAATATTTGAACAGATAACAAAAAAAAAAAACAACCAAATCAATCAACATAATAGCATTGATTATAAATTTATAATACCATCTGGTATCGGTTTTTATCGGTAGCATATAACGGAAGCGTAATTACCGCCTGGCGTTTAGTGTTTACATGACAAAATATTATAATATTAAATAAAACACAATATATTTTGTCATGAGCGTATACGTTTACATTGTACACGCACACAGTCCTATTTCTACTGCTGCGTTATCGTCGTCGTCGGCATTTCCTAATAAAAACACTATTTCCGATTTCGTCATTTCATGTGGGGTACACCCACTAATAAACAGTGGTGTATTGGTAAATATATTTATGGGTATACGCACGACGCACCAATAAAATATGTATGTAACCTAAACGATCAAATTATATCATCGTATATATTATATAACGTTATTGCATTTTCAATTAGTACATAGTTTTTAACTTTATTTTATTAATTTTTGTATACCTAATGTAACAATAGAAAATAAAACAAAATCAACTCGAATGTCAAAAAAATTAAAATAATAATAACATTATTATTTTAGGTACAATCTATAGAATTTTCCACAAAGATTTTTTGAATTCAATATTGGGTTTACTAAATTGAACTTAGTCTTAAAATACATTAAAGTATTAAACACAACGCATATTGTTATATAACTTATATTCAATACCTATTTCAATTGATAAATAATTCATTAATACATACATTTATTAATACGAATAACGTTTTTTTCCTATATGAACTATTAAATAAATTTTAAATCTTATTTGGTTTTCTGGTTATTTTGGAAGCGTATACCCGTAAAATAAGATTTTACTTTGGGTATACGCCGAAAATCGAAAATCTTCTGATGGGTATACGGCGTATACCCGCGTACCCGTACCAATACACCACTGCTAATAAATCCTGACACGGACTATTCATTCAATTTAAATTAATCCATCGTCATTATCAAGTGATATAATAAAATATGTATTTGGAGATAATTTAGAAAATGTGTCTATTTTTCACAATTTGCTATTATTGCACCTTAAAATGAACATGGCGATGAAATAAATAATGCAATTATTAACATGTTGCCAGGGCAACTAAAAACGTTTTTAAGTTAGCACAGTGTCAAACGATATAGACCATTTTCTGTTTCATAAAGAATTTTTAGATGGTTTACCATTACCTCCGCACAGTTTGTTATTAAAGCAATAAGGTATACTATCGTAATACTCTTGAGAAATTTAAATGTAGAGTCCAATCTAATGAATATTGAATGGTTCAAGATTTATTATACGAAATGATTTAGGGGGGGGGGGGGGGGCTAAATTTATAAAATCAACATAGACCCGCGGGGGCTCCGCCCCCACACCGCAACTTGTAATCATTTTTACGGTGGTGATAATATAATACACAAACATTTAGTTTGGTATTCAACAGTAAAACAATAATACTTCATACTTGATAAATCAATTACAATAATTTACCTACAAATCAACAACTCAATGCTAATTAATTATTTAATATGGTATTTGATAATTATCGAGGTACGATCGTACGATATTTTCGGTAATTACCTAGGTACTGTATTTTTTATAGTTACTAAAAATACTATACAACCGGTAATATCATAGATACCGGTAGTAAACAAATACCGGATACCGGTATCAACATTTGAAATACCGCTAGCCCTACCCGGCCTACCCGACCTGTATTTAGTAATGGTCAACTTTATGTTGCCATGTCTCAGAGTTAGATATTTTGTAAAATTAAAAATAAAAATAATATCAAACAACAAAAAAGATACAATGAATATAGTTCCTTTATAAAGAAATTCTATAATAATAATAATAATAATACACAAATTCATTGAAATTTTCATTTGTTTCTCAGTTTTTTGTTTTGGGTCAAATATTTGCAGTTTATTCGTATGAAAATGTCTTGCGTACCTATATCTATAAAATTTTAAGTTTTTCCTAAACAGTAATGGCATATTATTTTAACGATTTATACATTTTTTATATTTATTTATGCATATAATTATTCAACAATCTTATTTTTAACTGTAGGCCGGCAGCGATGAGGTAATTCAGCTAGTAACAATATTAATAACCAAATTTTCGATCTGGTCTGTCATTTTTATACTGCAGCCCTAAGGACTTTTGTGGTTTGCGCCATCTTGCTGATATATTCAATATGTATTACAGTGGCGTATTTAAGAATTTCTTATGGGGAGGGTCCAGATAATTTTCAGAAAACAGAGCCGCGGGGGCAAACCCAATTACTCTTTATTTAATAAATATACCATATTTATAAGACGATTTAAAATGTTTGAGTTTTTAATTATTAAATAATAATATGTACAAAACAAATTTAAAAAAACGGGTAAGTGGATGTTGCTCTGCTGTACAGTAGCCAGTAGGTTACAAGTGGGTAAATGTATAATGGATTGTATTAAGCTTAAATTCAATGATATAATATCATTGTATAAGAAAAACGATTCTGAGCGGAGACGGTTTGTCAGTCTGGATATTTTATATTGTTATTATATTTTATTATAGCCTGTAAGTTGAATTAATATTGAAATATTATTATTTTTTTATTCGTTTCTATGGTGATTCTATGGATAACCTTCGTATCTTATGATAAAATTTGTTTGTTTTAATCATGTAAAAATACAACATTTAACATGTACGAGACACGATAGTCAATGGTGGAGGGGGGGTCCGGACCCCTTGGACCCCCTCGTAAATACGCCATTGGTATTACAAACAGTCGAATTCTTAAATGTAATCCAAAGGGATAAGGATTATTGTAATGATAGGATTTATATTATTTTAAAACAATTATTTTATTATGTTATTATTTACACTGCAGGTCGCCTAGGATCGTTTACGATCTTACATTTTGTGTATAGAGAAAAAGAGAACGGTTATTTATTTATTTAACTTAAACTTTAAACTTTATACTTTTAATGTGGTCCCACTGCATCAAACTTCTTAACGCGTTGTATATATTTTTTGTTTTTGTTGAGTTAAGCACGGCTACTATGGTCCATGGCTAAATATATAGGTATGATCGCAACTTTGTGATACGCAGGTGTCATGGCCGCCACTGGCAGTGAATTTTATCACTTCGATTTATTTGCTAACAAAACCATACAAATTATTAATTTCTTGGCTAAATAAATCCAAAAATCACTGCCAGCTGAGATATTCCTTTCCATGCTAAAACATGCAATAATTGTACGTGCGCAGCCCATAACGAAAATGCGTCTCAACGCGATCATACCTATTTATTTAGCCATGCTATGGACAATGTCTATTGGACATTGCCCATTAGCTGTTTTTGTATGCATTGCGGTTGTGGTTGGATGTGTGGCAAGGGTTTATTGCTAAAAATCCCGAGTGGTCACCCATCCGGGAGCTAGCAACACCGGCCGCGATACGTACACTCGGAGCGTTTCCGCGGTTGAGTGTACGGACGGCGCCACACCCCACCTTTGCATTGTGCAACACTGCCGATGTATATTATTACAGTTGTTGTAAATTTGTTCTCTGCTGTAAACTGTAAACAGTCAACAAGTTACAACCGTAGGTAGTGGCGTGGTATATTATGCTATAGTAACTTCTGTGAGTATTGAATACGAAACTCTGAAGTGCGCGCCAGCTCCCTTCACTTTCGTATTTCTGTTATAGAAATTATATAATGGATAGGCCATTTATGATTATCATACGGGAATGAACATGTAATTATAGAGGTCTTATCACAAATAAATAAGCGGGTTTTCGCGAAGGTACCGAGAGGAAACCGTTTACTAAAAGGACGTTTTCGTGGTTATTTTAGGTTAAAATTGTTTACTGTTTGCTAATATGAGCAAACGGTGATTTTAAACATTTTACTTGGTACCTCTGATAATAATGTTAATTCAATAATTGTGAATAATCCGTATCTTACTTGCGGTTATTCGTTTTGGCGACAGACCACTATTATCATAGAACGTTGCTTTATATCAATTAACGCTTTGGTAGACCGTTTTCTCTCGGTACCTCCGCGAAAACTCGTGTAAAATACATGTATGTATAAGTATATATTATGATAAGACCTCTGCTAGAATGAGAGGTAACGATAAAAATAGTCTTTCTCTCTTCCCGATTCCGGCACGCTTTCCTCTATATTGTTATTACATCTATGAATATGACCTATCCATTCTTTAATATCTATGATTTCTGTTACTCACGGACCCACAAGCGGCCAGTCGCCAGTGCGCCCCTCCATCATATTTTTATATTCTGACGGCCGAATGCCGACAGACTGAGGTCATATAATATACTTTACAAGGTGTTACAGAAGTGCTACTTAAACATAATATCACAAAAATTGTTAAAATTATGTGATTAGTAAATAATTTAAGAAATATACTATTCTCAAAAAAATTCCCAAAAAAAATATTTTGAAAAAAGTTATTATGTTCCAAATGCATTTGATCAAAAAATATTCTTCGACTTCGATAAATGTTTTTACTTTCAACATTGTTCTTATAATCAGATACACAAATTGGCTATTTTGAATATATCCAAGAGAATTTAAATCAAATTTAAAAATGTTTATTTACAGTGTCAAAAAAAATAAAAATAATTCTTCGTATAATATGTGTAGCGGCAGTGGCGTGGCGAAGTGAAATATTTTATCAGGCAATTAATTTTTTGAATGACCTATCACCCCATGATTACCATAATACAACACGTCTTATTATTGAAGTTATTATTCTTATTAAATATCATATTCAGATAAAACTAATGTTGTACTTTAATTTCACACTAAATCCAGTACTCACCCACCCACTTACCACTTTAAAATGATCGGGCAACTGCTCTTCAAAATCACGGTCAGCACGCCACCGTGTAGCGCAAGTGACTATAAATTTTATAATCGTATAAAAAAAAAAAATTAAATATTGATTGGAACAAAAGTTATTCCAAAAGTCAGTTCTGTGTTCTATCATTCTGTACAGGCGTCGCGTGTCGTAGCAGCCTGCAGCTGCAGGTTGCAGATAGTTGATACTTGGTATACAGTGTTGGTACCTTAGATAATATACCACTATATTCATGTTCTGTGGTTGGTATCACGCGACCGCATTAACAGTGTCGTTGTCGAATGTCGATTCCCGTGTTTTCGAGCAGTGATAGTAATAATATCGTACCCAGTACCCACATAGATACATAATAATATTATTATTATTTACCAATTCACCATTACCATAATAATATCATAATAGCAATTATAGGTATTCCGTCGTCGTTTTCTGTTCGCCGCCTTCCCCGGACTCCGGGCAGACAGTCTCGATTTCGCGCGACGGTGGGCGCCACGGGCTCGGCAGTATTTGGCACGCTAGGCACTGTTTTTTAGCTCAGTACTTTGGTAGTCTTACTGCTATAGACTCGTAACGACTGCAGTAGCAGTTGTGCACCGCTCGTGTCCGTCGTCGCTCGTAGTGAGAGTGAATAAGTTTGGCATACTGGCATGTATTTTTTTTCATAGCATCGTAGCGCAATCGAGTCGACGAATTCATACCGTCTTAAATCGTTAATATCCATCGATAGTTTTTTCGACCTAAAGGTTTTTCGTGCGTGCGGCATGTTCGTATTATAGTATTCCGATCGTTTACAAACAATAATTTTTATCATCGTTCTAGTCCATTTGTGTTTATTTGTGTTTTGTATTGTTGAAAAATCCGTTTTGATTTTATTTTTATTTTTTAATTAGTTTTATTTTTTAATTGGTTTTTTTTATAAATTAGTTTTTATCGCCGTGTGTTTTTGATCGTGTTATATTTTCGAACCGATGATTACAGACGCTCTTCTCGTTTAATCAGTAGTACTCCAAACTCCAAAGTACAACTATTACTCACTTCCCTACCGTGATAAAATATTCAATAACTATTAAACTATACTCTACCTAGTTTCCTCAGTATAATAATATACGTCGTCGTCGTCGTGAATAGATTTTTTTCTATCACAAACGCACTTTTTATTGACATAAAGTATGTGGTCTAAGATCAACGCAGACAAACTAAAAATGGAACTTTCAGGCCAGCGGGATAAACAACTGCAGTCCATTAAAAGTGAGAAGGTTGCCGAAGACAACGGCGACATAAATATGGATTCTGGATTCTTGTCCGGTGGCAATTTGTCTGGTGATAATATGTTATCCAAAGAGGAGCATATTGAAGACGACATCAAGCACGAAGAGCTCAACGATATACAGCAGAAGGAAACACCAAAAACAACCATAGACAGTGACATGGACAACCCGAGTAAAGTTTATATTGACAAAAAAGTATGGCAATTTTATTTTCAACAGAATGACGATGGTGACACGTATGTACCTAAATATTTTATATTTATATAGCTGCCTAATCTTAACCTAAAACCATTTTGATATTATCAAATTTGAGCCTAAATACATTCATAATCTCTCAGCCAATAATAATAATATCCTCGGTTATACTATTGATTATATATTACTGTCAAGTATCGACAGTAGGTAGGTAATTCAAATCCCAGAGTCTTGTAATAGGTACTTAGTTAGTTACCCATTAATATTTCCAACTTATTTTTTAAATCTACCTTACTTGTGTATCTCAACAATTAAATATTTGGATGTGTATGGTAAGATAATCCACATATAAGGGCCTCAAAACGTATGCAATTTAAAATATTATTAATTATTTAGTTACCAATGAGGTTACCAAGTATGCAAGCATTTAAAAAAATTTCTACAGGTATAATATAGGTAGAGAATTAACATTATTAAATATTACTACTAAGATTAATTTAGTAGGTATATTGCATTATTGCAGTGGCACAACATTTTATATTGTGTTTAAAAAAATTATGATGTCACCTTTAAGATATATTATATTATATGGGTGGCCGGGTAGGCAAGTATTTTGGTGAAATCCACTTTAAAAAAGTCCTAAATAAGATATTACTTTTTTTTATTAGGTATACTTTGTCCTACCATATTTTTAGGATTTCTACTATTACTAATTATGTGTATCAGTCATAAGTCACCTAAAAATCTGTTAATGCTTCCAGGACTTGATAATGACCGTTAATACCATCATAGTGTACCTACCTACCAGACATATGCTTAATTAATGATTTGTTACTTTTTAAGTACTATTGTCTATTTATATAAATATTCATACATGCAACTCAACATTTGTTTAATTATATTTTAGGCTACTTCATCTTGCTATTATCCATGGATACATCCAAGTATCAAAACGATTAATCGATATTTGTCCAGATTCCAAAATGTTAGATATACGAAATGATGATGGCCAAGTAAGTGTTTATACTATCAAATATTTAATTAAAATGTATGGACAATTGTAAATAATTAAAATATATTAGCTACCTGTATATTTTTTACTCACAAGATTCTTTAAATTTAAAAATCATAAAACCCTATCTAGGCGCCTTCCACTGAAAATTTCAATTAACTATATACTGTTACATTTTAAACTAGCTTTAAGATAGTTGTCCACAGTTCAGCCACAAACATAAATTTGTCTACTCAAAAAGCTATGTTTTATGTCATTAAAAATACTTAATTTCATTAGTTTGTTACGTTTGACTTATGTAATAAATATTTATATATCACAACTGTTAACTAGTCACAACAATTTTACTGGCCAAATTTGTTACTTGGTATAATATTATGTTATTACTACACGTCATGATCTGTATACCAGCCATAAGCAATAAATAAATTGAAAATAGTAGTAAACTACAATATTGTTTTATGGATAAACTATTAAAATTGAAGGTCAGTCTATACTCTTATCAGTTGAAGGTACCTATTATACAAAATTATTTTATTTTACCCTCTTAGTATAAAACTACAACAAAATCATTTACTTTTGATTTTATTAGTGAATTTTAAATTTAATATTTTAAACCATGACCAGCTAATTAGTCTACACACCCCTATATTTTGTAACTTTAGTTTTAACCCAGTACGAATTGTTTATGTTAGAAGTTCCTATAGTTACTAATTAATTTGCTTATGACTAGAAAATAATATATTTTGATTAATTAAATCTGTGTTGTTATTATTTTTGAGTAAATATTTTATGATACTTTCCTGTTATACGAGACTACTACCCAAGACTTCCTCCGTGATCGCGACTACCACAATAATTGAACGATATAATTGTTTTTAATATTATTCAAATGTGGCCATTCCCATTATTATTTATTATTTTATTTATGTATTTACCATTTTTGTTCATGTTGGTGTTCGGCAACAACAAAAATAATATTATTCTTTGTATTATTATTATTTTATTGTTTTCGGTGGCCGTACGCAGAGTATGGCGTTTACTTTGTAAAATATATTACAAATGATTACTGGGTATTAAAATCTTTTCTTTATTTAATTTTTTTGTATATATATTTAATTAATTTGAATATGGCCATCTCCGCACACTTACATATTAAAAAAAAATATAAAAGAATTAAATATGATTAATAAAAATAAGGTAGTTTATAGTAATAGGAAAGTGTATATTTTGGTAGTTTTAGATAACAGGATTGTGATGTTTCACAAAACAATCGCAGTAGTCGTGATAACGTGGTGGTAGTCTTGATAATAGCTGTAGTCTCGTATAACAGGAAAGAACCTATTTTATTTTTATATTTACATTGTACGATACCTATTATAACTCAAATATTATTTGATGGACTCCCATTGATTTATAACTTGAATTTGGTTTTTAGAGTGCTCTTCATTTGGCTGTTATGACAAATCAATGTGAAATTGTGAAACACCTAATGAAGGCTAATGCCAATGCAGAAATATTAGATTATAAAGGCAATACAGCTGTTCATTTGGCATGTTATGATGGAAAACTAGATTGCCTGAAAATATTTGCTAATTACGTATTACTGCCGAAAATATTTGATACTATTAATTATGATGGTATGTATCTAATTTATATTAATATATAAATAATTATTTTGAATTTGATAAATGTATCAAAATGATAATTAGTATTAAAAACAAAATTATTATCTATTTAAAATCGTACTTTTATATTTATTATTTGTATTTGGACCTATATTGTTGGTAATTTTGGAACTTTCAATAATACAAAACTGATAAATTAGGTACTTGTGGTATTTAGTATACAAATCTTAAAGAATCTCTGGGGATCTTTAGAAATAGGTATCTACTAATCTTTGGAAATTCTAATAATCTCTGAAAATCTAAAATGGCTACTAGTGGTTTACCCTCTATTATAATTAGTATCAAAAATATTTTGTGATGGCAATTATGTTTTAATACTATAAATTACCTATTGAAAATAAAATCATGCATTTATATTTTATATTGACATTTTATGAATTAAATAATATGTGTGTATAATTTTATTTTAAAGTTATTGTGGTCTGATATATAGTTTATTTTATATTTAAGTTACCTACTGGCATATGTTCAATATACTATACTTCTGATGGTGTTTAATGATAGCGTATAATTTAGGTTTGAATAGTGAATACTAAATAAAATTATATTATATAATATATGTTTTTATTTTTATTTTTCACAAATGTAAGTTAATGCTTTATAGATATAAATAATAATTAAAATATCAAAGTGATAAATGTATGATTTTAGATGTTTGGATGTAACTTTTAACATGTATTAACAAAGAAACAAATCTTATTCTAGTCTTATCTAATTCCTTAATATCACTTGACCTTTTATGTTTTTATCAATATTATATTAATACATAACATTTATTAAATTTAAGTAGTTAAATAAATAACTAATGAGTTTTACCAGTGGTGTTTTGGAGGGTATACGCGGGTATACGACGTATACCCGTGAACCAACTTGGTGATTTAGCATATACCCTATAAAAGTAACGCCAATACGCACGTATACGCTCGTATACCTACTTCATAAACAGAAAAAAATCCATAGGCATAGTTTATTTTTAGAAAATTTGTTATTGGTAGGTTAATAATAAAATTGATAATTGATTATTATTTATAGCTATCGATTATCATCTAGCTATATTCATTAGGTATCAAATTATAATAATATATCTACAAGCGGCCGTTGATGTTTCTATACAAGAATATACTAGATAGTGTGGCGAGTGCTATTGGAAAAATCAACTTGGCCTGAGGACCCAGATATTCGATATGGAGAAGATGATATTATTAAATACTTATGTAAAAGATTTTCACTGGACCAAGATGAAGCTATTAGTGGTAAGAGAAAAATTATTTACGACCAAACTATTGATCCTAAAAACGTGATGTCTGCATTCTACATCTTTCTTAAAACATTTCCGTGTTCAACCACAGAATGTGAAAGAGGATTCAGTGTTATGAATAACATTTGTACGGATCTTCGTTCACGGTTAACCATAAATAATATTTCTAATTTAATGTTCATAAACATAAATGGACCTCCTCTAAGTGATTGAAATCCTGAAGATTATGTGAAAAGTTGGCTATTCAATCATAGGTGTGCAGAAGACACTAGGACCAAAATAGCAAAAAATAACACAGACAAAGGTGAGGACAAAGTTGTCTAAAAGAGTCTATGGCAAATTTTGTAAATTAATTAGTGTTCAAGTTTTGATTTAATGTTAAGTACCTACTATATAAGCATCATATTTTATTTGTTAATTGTTACTTATTTAAAAAAAGAAAGTTATTTTTATTATTTTTTATTAAAATACTATTAAATTTTGTTAAACTTTTTCCACTCACTAATACAATTTTTTTTTATATATAAGCCTAATACACTTTCAAATAAAACTAGTTTGAAAAAAAAAATGATATTTTTTATTCCTTATTATTATGTATAGGTTCTGTTAAAGTTTTATATTTTATATTTTTTGCAGTTACCTATTTGACTATTACATGATTATGCTTTTATTTTACAATTATATTAATATTTTTTGCCTTTAAAATCGGGCAATTATTGAATTTTCCATAGAAACTTTAAATACTTAGATAAATCAAGAAACAATATGGACATATAGTATAAAATGAATATACATTTTTTTTTGATATAAA
Organism: Metopolophium dirhodum; assembly: GCF_019925205.1. Classification (NCBI taxonomy): domain Eukaryota; kingdom Metazoa; phylum Arthropoda; class Insecta; order Hemiptera; family Aphididae; genus Metopolophium; species Metopolophium dirhodum. Next base: position 32,976,564 of record NC_083567.1, on the reverse strand, counting down.
AGCTTATACTCGTGAACATGAGATCTAAAAAAAACTTGAATATTCGCGAGCGAAGCGAGCGTCGTTTTAAGTGATAAAATCTGATATGTTTTGATCCCAATAAATACACGATAGTCATTGTCATAAATTCTTCCGCGTATACCCTCCAGTTTTTTTACCAAAACACCACTGAGTTTTACAATTAAGGAGTTAAATATACTTTATAGACAGTAAGCATTAATTTAAAAGATAATAATATAATACATTGTCCTTGATTGCCCCCACCCTGTTGAATGTTTATAGATTTGACCGTGATTCACAGTGATCAGATTTGTATAATGATGTCATGTGAATGTATGGAATGAATTTAAGTATGATAAGTACATAAATTAAAAATAATGAAATTTGTGAATTGTTTTATTAAATTTAGTTATTACAATATAAAGATATTAGGTATACAATGATTGAATGAATTGTTTTATAGCTACTAATATTCAAATTTGTGTTAATTAAAATATACATTTTTTTAGATAGCGATTTGACAATCTGTGTTTTAGTAGAAAAAATGCTCTAATTATCAACTTTGAGGAAGGTTTCTGCTAGAAAATTGGATCTAGTTGGTACTTTTGTTAGGTCAAAATTTAAAACGTAGGTTTTTTTTTTAAATCTTGGAAAAAATTTAGTTATTTCAAGGGTGGGCCACATAATATATTTGTAGCATTACTGGCTGGTGACCACATACTGTAAGACAGCTCTATACAACACCTAATTAAAAAATATTAACAGCAATTTTTAGTTAGAAATTTGATTGATTTTAGAATTGAATTTCATATTTAGTTGTTAGTTTAATTAGTATTGTAATTTGTAGAGGCATGTGACAAGGTATGTGATGATGAGGGATATCCTCTCCCTCAATGGGATTATCCCCCTCCCCCCACTCGATTACAAGGTATCAGCAGTACCTTACAGGGAAACTTTTTTCAAAATAACTCCTTTCTATTTAAAATGTCTGGGCACACTACTAGTAATGTTTGACATAATATGTTTATTAAATTAAAATAAGCCAATCAAATTTATTGGTAAATAAATTATTTATGACTAATGGTAACCTTTATTTACAATACTAAAAAAATTAAATTAAATTTTCCAGTCTTATGATTTATGATGAAACACTGATTTCTGTATAATATATGTTATGTTTATTCACCTAATATATTAGCATATTTGTGAATCTTTTTAAATCATTTTAAATTTAATGACATTTTTTTTCCAGGTTTGGCATGTATTCATATTGCAACAATTGCTAACCATCCAAAACTAATTAGATTTATTGTTAATACTTCAAAAAATGTGAATATCAGGGTAAGTTAAAAAACATTTTTTCCTAATGTTTCTTGTCATAATATAGTATTAAAATATATATATTACAAATTATTTAGGTTTCAAATGCACTAATTGGTAGTTCATAGCGTTTGCACCATAAACATTTTAATAATAATAAATGTATTTATAACTTGTATTGTTTAAAAAAATATACATTTTAACATAAATCATTTTTAAATTTTAAATTCGATAAATGTTCCCAAAAAGAGAACTTAAAATTGTTATAAAAAAAAAAATTGTGCCTGTATTTTTAATATTTTTCAACTACTATTGTAACAATATATCAGAAGCCTTGTATTCAATTTTCACGATTTTTGGAACAACAAAAAAAATTTTATTGACATTTATAGAAAAATGAAACTAAAAAAAATTGAAAATTGAAAATGTCAAGAATTTATCAAGTATTGGAATTGATAAAATAAACATATTATGGTTTGAATTTCAAGTAGGTATCTACAGTTATTCATTTTTGAATTTCAACAAAATAAGAAAATCGGTACTTGAGAAATCCAGTGAATATCTTATGTAAAAATTTGAACTTCAAACACTCATAATAATTTAACTTGACTTCCTTATAGACATTTTTTTTAGACAAACTTATAAGGATTCTTATATTACATTTAAAAGTCTTAGATTTAAAAAGAAAATGTTTTAGGTATGTTAAATATAAATATTAATTTTGAAGATGTATGTTAATTGGCACAAATATAATTTATGTATTTTGGTTTCTGTTAAAAAAATACTCACAAGTTTATAATTAATATAATAAGTAATGACTACAGGATACAGGTACATGGTAGATATGTTGCACAGAATATACATGCAAAATATCTGTGATAACTGATATGTTGACTTAATACAGTCAACAATTAATCATTCCATTTAGTGGCCCACAACATAATCATTTTAATTTGTGTAGTATAGTAATTATTTTACATTGAATATGAAAAGGTTATTATCATTGTATATTTGATGGCAATATAATTCATAACATATAATCAAACAGTACTGAAAATAAAATTTAGACTAACAATTTAATTATTAATTTTTAGGATCATAAAAGCGGATACACAGCATTACACTTTGCTGTAGCTCTAAATAGAGCTAATCTAATTGAATGTTTAATAGACAAAGTCGATCCAAACATTGAAAGTTATGCTGGAAAATTAGCATTTGAAGTTGAAGATGAAGAAGATGATTATGATGAAGATAAAGAAGATGATGAAATTGTATGTTATATTTTATATATTTTGTTGTTTGCTTGTGTAAAGCTAATTTTAAAATGTTGATTTCAGTCTGACGATCTTATGAAATCGGTGAATGCCCTTCAGTTACCTAATAACAATTCAATCAAGTGTTGAAGAATTTACATACCATTGTTGTTTTATTTTTTCCTATATTAGCATTCAGCCTAAAACCACCTGATTATAATTTCATTATTATTTTTAAAAGTAAGATTTATTTAAATTGGTTCATTAATAGTTGAATTTTTATCTTGTACTTATTAAATTATTATTGATTTCCCCTCTTTTTTGTGTAATAATATTATTGGAATGTATTTGATATGCATGTTAACTTTTTTAATTGTTGGAAATGTCCAATGAATGTTATGTGAATGGAATATTTTTGTAAGTGACTGGTGATTTTTTAATAAATGTATTTATATGTTAAATATAATACCTATATAGTATAATATTATTATTCAACTAAAATTGTGCCCAAATATGTAGCTGATACCCAATCATAGTATACAATATTTAGAAAGAATACATTTTCTTACAACATACTATGCGTTTTAAAATGTCTTAATTTTAGATTCTGAGCAATTAATGAAATCCAATGAGGTTTTTTATTTTTTGTGTCATTTGTAGTCGAAATAGAAAATAGAAAAGTAGTTTTTGAAACCGATGGGAAAAACAAGAGTCAAGTTAAGAAAAAACTAGAATTTTTACTCAAAACCAATTTTTGACATAAACAATTTAGTTTTTTAGGTCTAACTAAAAAATAAATTACCATAGATAAATATTAATATAATTATCTAAATCCACTGTCATTTCTTGTATACTGCAGCTGTCAGCTATGCCACATATTAAATGTATGTTGAGTTGATTTCTAAATTTACTTATCGTAGTATACAACAAAGCTAATGTTCTATAATTTTTTTAATTACTGTTAAGCCGTATAGGTGTACAGGGTTTTCACAATGTATTATTTTCATATTTCACCCATGAGAATGTACGTTTAGTTTGTATTTATATTGACTGTGAATGAATAGGTTTATTGAATCTACTCACTGAGAATGATTGAGATGAGTATGTTCGGGGAGAATTTTGTCTGTTCCTATTATAATTAAATTATATTTTTTGTTTTTGAATAAAAAGGTAATGTTATGTGACAGATTGCTTAGGTATATATTATATTATACTATATACCAGTCATCTGAAAAACACATATTATATAATTATTTACTATAAAGAGTTGTATGTGATAGGTACTAGGTTGTAGGTACTTGAAGGAGCAGATAGGCCAATACAAAAATAGAGAATTTTCCCAATGGGCCGCATTAAAATTATATTATAACACAAAAAATTATTTTTAAAATTTGCATAGAAATATCATTACAATGTTTTGAAATCATAAGTGAATAAATGTAAATTAATAAATATTAATTCTATAATAGGCATTACAAAATGTATGATTGAAAAAAAAAATCATAGGCTATAGTCTATATTATATTATAATAGCTAATAGGTAATTAATGATTTTATACATTAAAGACAATAAAGAAATATTAAAACAAGAAATATAATAAAATTTATTTCCATAACAGGTTTAGAAAATGTTATTTAACTACTATACAAAATGTTAATATTTATATTTATATCGGTTACAAAATATTTAAGCATATTTTTTGAAAAGGGATGTTTTAATGAGTTAATTTTGATGGTGAAATAAAAAATTGCGAAATTATTAGTTCTTAAGTTATAACTTATAAGTAAACACTTTAAAATTAGTGTACATTGTGAATATTAATACTTTATGAGTTGAATAACTCAATATTGCATTCAAATTGAAATTGATTGTCGTAGCCTATATAGTGGTAATACACCATTACAAATATTCTAGCTGTCCCGGGTTTTTAGTTGATCGCGTCCAGAGTTTTTTATTTTTACACTTTTTTGATTTGTAGGAATAGTACCACAAAATGAAAATTGTTTACCCTATGACCTACTTGAGGTGGTGTTTAGCAAATTAAGGGATTGTTAAAATACATAATATGTTTGCGAAAAAAAAAATTAAAAATTTGCGTGGAATTTAAACTAGATTTGTTCCCCCTTCTCCAATATTTGCACTGTTTAACCAAATATATGTGCAATATTTGTTTTACAATGTGTGCTTTTTTTAAAAAGATATTGTTTAGAAACTGCTTGATCCTCTCTCCGAAAAAATACATTTGAATTTATGTCACTTAAACCTTACTTATAATTCGTCATATAAGTTGTTATTTTTTTAAACATATTTAAGTAGATACTTCATGAATAAATACAATTAATTATATTAATATTATATTAATTATATTAATTATATAAAACTATGCAAATTACTATTTTATATTTTTTTATATATAGTATTTTATAAAAATAATGTAACTATAAAATATAATATTAAAATTTTTCTTCTACTCTGTAGTGTTGCAAATTCTAGAATTACTTGGTTTAAAGTATTACATATTTTAAACTATCTATTTTTGCACATTTTGAGTAGGTTAGGTTAACTCTGATTAATACATAGGTCATAGGTTTTTCCGGCCATAATTAAAATAATATAAAAGTTTAAAACAAATATAATAATAAATAAATAATCAACATTCAACAGCGGTGAATAGTGACAACCACGGACTAAGATATCTTAGTCCGTGGTGACAACTAAGAGAAATAATACGTAATCAGTAATCACATTGGCATCATTCACAAATACTGTGGCTCGAAACGCTCAAGTTTGTTGACTAATAACTATCTAGTAGGTACCTAATAAGACAATAAGTAATAACTAGGGATGAGAAGTTATAGGAGCTGAAATAGACAAAATATGCATGCAAATATGCAAGGAAAAATTATGATATATGCATAAAAAATTTAAAAATATGCAAAAAATATATTATAATATGCAATTTTTTCCATAAATAAAAACATGTTTAAAATAAATTAATATAAATAATATTCCATTAAATTTGTTTCTATTAAAATATAAATAATTTTTAACTGAGTGATAAAATAATTAATATAAGTAAGTGTATTGAATATTGATTATATATTGATAGTCAGGTGATTTAATCTAAAAAAATAAAAATGCAATTTTATAAATTATAAGTTTTGTAATATACTAATATATTTGTTAATAATTTTTCAAACCTGTAAATTTGTTGCATTGAACCACCAGTTTTTTAAATATTTTCGACATCCAATCTCCGACGATTATCCGAAAGAATATTTTTGTATCGTGAAAAACTTCTTTCCACATCAGCTGATGTTATGGGGGCATACTTGAAGTAAATAAGATCATTTCCGGTTAAGTCTTCTGGCAATTCGTCCATAGAGGTGATTTCTCCATTTATTATTAGTTATTACTAATAACTAATAAGTAATAATTCATTATTGTGTTGTAAAATAGCAGGCCGCACACGATAGCAAAATACGGGGCGTATTATTATAAAGTAACTGATGTCTATTAACATAATCTCAACAAATTTGGGAACTGTTATTAGGTATATTAATAATTATTGATCGCTGATAAGTGATAACTATATTGCTATAAATACATTGGTTGGTTGTTTGAATAATAAATTTCAAACAGCATATACTATATATTATTTAATACTATTATACTAAATTATATTATAAAATACTGTTATTAAAATAATTAAAATTATAAAATTTTAATAATTCACAAGTAAACAAATTTCTGACCACAACATTTTGGCGGCCCCAAAATACCGGCGCCCGGGGCAGTTGTACCCAGCGCCTCCCCCCCTAAATGCGGCCCTGGTGATACCTGCTTATCAACGTCTAGCCGAGTGCCGAGGAGTGTGGTGGCGTGGAAAGTGTATGTAAACCGCGCAAATTAAAACCGACGCGCTCTTGGATAAGTCGCGCGGCACCAATTTTCCTTTGGCGGGGTACAGAGACCGACAATTTTCGGGAAGAGACGCTCATACAAACTTTGCCGCCCAACACCAATCAGACTGCGCGTCAATAGTCAACGTTTTTTTATTATATTTTAATTTTAAAGCGAGTGATGAGTATTTTAAAATTGTAAATTGTCTGTACATCTTAAAATATTTAAACTTTCACCATATGTTTTTTCTATCATTCCTATACTTGATGACATTTTATATTATACCAAGTATATTTGATGATATTATTGTGAGTAAAGTAATTTATATATAACCTATTTACGTGGAGCCTTGTTATACATTTTCAATCCTTAGCTATAAAAGTTGAACATTTTATAAATTTTTAACTATACAAAATAATTATTAAATTTTGTCAAAATTTGAACTTTAAATGTTTATAAAAAAAAATTGTGCCTATGTATTTTTAATGTTTTTCAACTGCTATTGTAATAATTTATCAGGAGCCTTGCATTAAATTTTCACGCTTTTTTACCCAACAAATAAAATTTTATTAATATTAATAGAAAAAAAACTAAAAAAATTGAAAACTGACAATGTCCGTAAACAGCTCAAAAAGAGTCAAATTATTTTATAAATTTTATGGTGTATAGAAAATGCTAATATAAACATTCAGTGAAATTTTCAAGTATCTACAGTCATTCGTTTTTTAATTACAACAAAATAAGAAAATCGTTACATATAATAAATCGAGTGAATATCAAAAAAAATGTTGACTTCTCAACTCAAAATAATTTGATAATTTTCGCAATATTTCCGTATTTTGTCAAGATTTAAACTTTAAATGCTTATAAATAAAAACTGTGACTAAGGATTTTTAATATTTTTAAAATATCATTGTAAAAATATAGTATAGGAGCCTTGTATTAAATTTTCAAGCTTTTTTACCCTACAAATAAAGTTTTATTGACATCCATAGAAAAAAATACTAATAAAATTGGAAACTGAAAATGTTCCTAAACAGATCAAAACAAATTAAAATATTTTATCGTGTATAGAAAATGCAAATATAAACAACCAGTGAAAATGTCATGTATATACGTTCATTTGTTTTAGAGTTACACCAAAAACCAAAATCGATTTTTTCGAAAACAGATTTTGCGTAAAAATTCCCGTTTTTCCTTAATTTTTCTTTTGTTTTTCACGGCGCTTTTGAAAACTACTGGGAAATTTTTACTTTGTACCCCAAAATTACCAACTAGATTCACTTTCCTATCAGAAAAAATATACTGTTGTTGAAGAAAATCTAAGCATTTTTACTGTCCTTAATGGTAATGACAGACACAAAAATAAAAAAATATAAAAAAACACATCATTGTAAAATTAATACATTCATCGTTTCACTCAGAATCTAAATTGTACTTGTTATATAAACTAACAAAATTAAAATTTGAATTTTTCTGTAAACAGCTCAAAATATGGATAGAAATTGAAAATATAAACATTCAGTTAAATTTTTATGTAGGTATTTACAGTTATTCGTTATTGAATAACAACAAAATAAGCAAATCGCTGCATGATAAATCGATTGAATATCCAATGTTTTAAAAATATGAACTTCAAACGCTCATAAAAAATTAATTTGATTTCATAAAAGACAAATGTTTGCCTTAAAAATTTTTTTACAATATTAGGTTTTGATTGGGTATTTGGGTACTTGAAATTTTCACCAAATGTTAAAATTGCCATTTTCTATGTACGGTAATATTTTCAAATAATTTTGACTCTTTTTGAGCTATTTTATAGCTATAAGACATTTTTATTATTTTTTGACTTAAAAACATGTCTACCGGAAAGTCAAATTAAATTTTTTTGATGGTTCAAAGTTTAAATTTTTACAACATTTTGTTGAAAATGGATTTTGGCCAGTAATTTTTATTTTGCTTATCCCGGCGCTTGTCGCTTCCGAAAACTATTGAGAATTTTAAATGTTGACCTCCCGGATGTACCAACTATAGATTCACTTTCCCATCAAACAAGATACTGTTGAAGAAAATCGAAGAAGAATTTCTGCAACTCTGCCCTAAACGGTGATGACAGACACAAAAATAATAAAAACACACATCATTGTAAAATCAAAACATTCATCGTTCCGCTCAGTACCTAAAAGGTTATTCTGTATTCAATATGCAGATGTCCTGGTTTCGTAATTTCAAAATCTAGTCACCCTATTTTATATCATGTAGCGATTTTAGTTGTAATTAAAAAAAATAACTATAGATACATGACAATTTGACTGAATGTTTAAATTAGCATTTTCTATACACGATAAAATTTTGAAAATATTATGACTTGTTTTGAGCTGTTTTTGGACAATTTCAAATTTCAACTTTTTTAGTTTTTTTTTTTACAATTGTTAATAAAATTTTATTTGTTGGGTAAAAATGCGTAAAAATTGAATACAAGGCTCCTGATATACTGTTACATTAGCTATTGAAAAATATTAAAAATACATAAGCACAATTTTTTATGAGCATTTAAAATTTGACTTTTGACAAAATTTAAAATTATTTTCTAGTTGAAAATGTATAAAATATGTTCAACCTTTATACCTAAGGATTGAAATTTAAAACAAGGTTCCACGTAAATTAAATAGGTTATATATAAATTACTTTTTTCACAATAATATCATCAAATATACTTAGTAATATCATACGCTGTCTGACCTTCTTCGCTCAGAATCTTTTTTCTTATACAATGATATTTTATCATTGAATTCAAATTTAACACCATCCATTACAGAGACCCACTCGTAACCTACTGTACAACAGAGCGACACCCACTTGCCCACCTTTTTTATTAATCTTGATAAAATTCTATGGTCAACACAGACAATGGGAGTGAGGGGGATACGCCACTGGTTGCATAAATGTAGCACAATTATTATTGTAGCACGAATGTACGATCACAGAATGTGACGTATTTGCCGTGTAGTGCCTAATAATAAAATATCGTAGTATTATGTCATGGCAGTAGTAGTATGTAGCAGTTGTTGTGTTACTCCATTTAGTCAAAGAATAATAATAATAATAATAATAGTATGTTCTGTTCAGTGGCGTATTTAGGAATTTGTCATGAGGAGGGTCCAGATAAATTTTAGAAAACAGAGCCGCGGTGGGCAAAGCCTCCATACCACTCAATTACTCTTTATTAAATAAATATACCATATTTATAAGACGTTATAACATTTTTGAGTTTTTAATTATTAAATAATAATAATATATGTACAAAACAAATTTTAAAAAGCGGGTAAGTGGATGTTGCTCTGTTGTACAGTAGGTTACAAGTGGGTCAATCTATAATGGATTGTATTAAACTTGAATTCAATGATATAATATCATTGTATAAGAAAAACGATTCTGAGCGGAGACGGTTTGCCAGTCTGGATATTTTATATTGTTATTATTTATTATAGCCTGTAAGTTGATTTGTGAATAGTGATAAACAAAGCGTTAGAAATTAAAATCCCATTTTTAGGTGGTTTTTCCCGTACCATTAAATAATTATTGAGAAAATTAAAAAATGACCTCCCTAAAGTACCTTGATCCAATTTGCTTAAAGATAAGGTACTTGTATTGAAATCAAAGCACTCCTTCTGGTAGAAGTTTTTGATACCTACAAGATAAAAAAAAAAAATAATAAACACCATTGTAAAACCACTAGCTTTATCGCTCCGCCCAGAATTTGCTCAAGGTTTGAAGTTTTTAAGGTTGAAAAAGATCTCTCTGGTAGATTCGGCAATGTTCAAAACTACAAAATATTAGAATTAAAAAATTAACTCGGTTTTTTTAAACCCTTTTCGGTACTAAACTCATAATAAAAAAAAATCACGATATCAATTGAAAATGTTGATAACTGGAGCTTCGAAATTTTTTTACAAAATCCTTCGTATCTTATGATAAAATTTGTTTTTCTTAATCATGTAAAAACACAACATTTAACATGTACGAGACACGAGTCAACGGTGGAGGGGGGGGGGGTCCGGACCCCCTGGACCCTCCCGTAAATACGCCACTGGTTTCGTTGGTTATTATTATTATTATTATTTTACGCAGTGGACCATTACAGATATTAGGAGCTGAACACTGTGCACATAGTTGATAGTTCCACACCCTGCATGCGCATGCGCAAACCAATAACTATCGCAGTGATCCGCTCGTCAAATATTCACTGTAAATTCACTGTTGAACTGTCAAAACGTTGGTACCACTGCCCGGTGATTGTTTTTCTTGAATCTCGATTCTCGACACTTCTAGAATATTCTTCCACTTCGATTGTTTAGAATTCGAGTCCGAATCATTTTGGTTTTTCAAATCATTTAAAGTTGCAACGTTTCCTCGTGTGCTGTGATTCAGAACTGCGTTATATTAAGATAGTATTTACCAAGCTATTTAATAATTATAGTTTCTATAAAGTTTCATATTCAAAATTCATAGTTAATTACGTTTTTAAATCGAATCAACTGAAACAACTATCTTTTAAATTATGGTAAGCATAATCGTTGTTAATTAAATTAAACTTACCCACAAATTAAAAATTGTGTTTAAAATATTACTTTATTTACAAACAAATTGACAATAATTATATATTTATAATGGGTATAACTACATTATTAAAAAAAATAAATATCCATTTTGGCTCATACATGTGGTTAAACCATTTTTATCGTTTAAGGCGCTGGATTTGAAAGATAAAGGTAATGCTGCCTTGGCAATTGGAAATTATGAACAAGCTATTGAGCATTACACGCAAGCTATTGAGCTAGATCCCAACAACCATGTACTTTTTAGTAATAGATCTGCCGCGTTTGCAAAGCAAGGCAAATACCAAAATGCGTTGGAAGATGCTGAAAAGACCGTGTCCTTAAAACCTGATTGGCCCAAAGTATGTCAAACTAAATATTATTATTTATAATGGTTAATTTTAACAATTATTTTTTTTAAAATTATGTTAGGGATATTCAAGAAAAGGAACAGCCTTGTCATTTTTGGGCCGTAAAGATGATGCTGCCAAAGCATATGGAGATGGTTTAAAGTTTGACCCTACTAATCAGCAGTTGCTTGATGGCTTGAGAGAAGTGAAACAATCTCAACCTTCTTTTGGAGGCAATAATATGTTTCCAACAGAAAGTTTTTTGAAACTCGCACAGGATCCTAGAACTAAGGATTTGATTAATGACCAGCAGTTCATGAGTCTACTAATGGAATGCCAGAAAGACCCCCAAAAGTTAATGTGAGTTGATGTAATTAACTATATGATACCCTAATATTGATAATAATAGTTTTGGGATTTAAACATCCTAATCACTCATTCCCATTAAACTATGTATTATTAATATTCTAAGAGCAACAGTAATTTCAACTTTTTGTGGAGTGCACAGCTAGTATTTTGCTTATAATCAAATACCTAACCTTTTTTTAAAACTAAATTCTTTTATAGACTATCTGTTATGGAGCTAAACATTAAGCTTAATTGTTAAATGTATAACCTAATTTAATATCATCTTAATCCATCAATGGTATTATACTCTAGTCAGAATAAGAACATACCGCATTGCAACTGGGCTTGAAGCTGCCAAAACGTCTGGTGGCCGATTTGTTAATTAATCGGTAATAGTCAATATCAAATATGTATGGGGATAGATGCGCAAACAATGACGTGTTTTGTCCGACGTCTGTTCTTATTCTAAGTAGAATGTAGTGTTGGCATTTTGAAGGGTAGTTATAATAAGATTCACTCATAAAAATTTTTGGTATATAGTATATTGTATATACATAACAGCGTATACAGTATTAAACAATCACTAATAATTGGTAGGTAGGTCTACATAGAAACAAAAAAATAGATTTTAATTTTGTGTTCCTATTTTATTTAAATAATTCACTGGAAAAACAAAACAACTGTAAGTGTGTTGCTAACACATTACTATTGATTATACATAGGTAGGTAATCACTAATCAATAACAATCCCATAATATTATACATAGTAGTATTACCTACAACAGGTGAAAGTATTATTATATATGTTTATATAGTTCCATTATGTGTTTTGTTCCAAGAATTTCCGACTTCTGTTAAAATTTATGATATTCATCATGGTTTTCATCTTCTTCCTAACACTAAACACCAGTAAATAAAACAATACAATGTATATTATATTGTAGTAGTGTACATAGTATAAAGCTTATTCAACTTTTAATCTTATGAAAAGATACTGAATACTTTGTTAATACTTTGATAATACTATAAGCTACTAAATAATTTGTTTAATAATTACAACAAAATTAATTCTTAAATTGGTTAACATATTATTGATTTGTTATTTATCTGAAAAAGTATTTTTACTAATTGAGTAATTATTATTGGTTGTATTTATGGTTTAGAACTAAATTATCTATGGTTAATTATTGAAGCATTGTATATAACATGATCACTGATCAGTATTATTTTTTAATTTACAATTTTCCAATTATAGCATGAATATGCAAGATCCTAGAATATCAGCTGCATTAAGTGTAATGATGGGTATTAATTTAATGGGAGAAGATGATAAAATGGATACTGAACCATCACCACCACCTCCTCCAAAACAAAAAAGGGAACCAACACCTCCACCTCCGGAAAAATCCGAAGATGAAACTTTAACCGAAGAACAAAAAGAGGTAATAATGATATAATTTAAGCATTTATCTTCAAAGGTTAAAACTTTTGTAGAGTATGGATTCTATCATCACACAAATAGGTAAAAATTAGTAATTTGTAGTATTTTTTTTTGAATTTTTTTTGAATTGAAAGATTTTTTTTATTATTTGAAAAACACAAATTATACAAAGTATTTAGAAATAATAAAAAAATTACCTACACCTTTAAGCTAAGCTTGTGGTGGTGCAGGGAGTAACAATAAACATCATTTTCTAGTAATTTAATTCGAAATACGTAACAAAAAAAAAAAATAATAACAAATATTGTAATATAAACAAACAAAAATACTCTATATAAATACTGTACTTAAGATAAAGTATTAGTTATAAAATTACTGTAAAACAAGAAAAGCAGGGCTATTAAAAAGTTAATCCTGGAAAATTGTTTAATTAGGATATTATGATATAATCTATATTTATTTTTGGTACCTATTATTATAACAATTAGAAAATAGTGATAGTGTATTAGATCATTTACATCATAAAATTAGTTATAATTTATAAAGCATTAATACTCCATATATACCTATAATATTTTTAACTATTTATAGTATACACTTATATTGTATTTTTTAATTTTGACACAAGTGTGCAACTATCATCTGGCACTTTTTATTTTTTTTTAGTTGTATATGCTTTTTTGTTTAGGCTAAAAAAGAAAAAGACTTGGGTAATGAAGAATACAAACAGAAAAACTTTGAAGCCGCTCTTGTACATTACAATAAAGCTATTGAATTAGAACCTACAAACATGACATTTTACAACAATGTTGCTGGTAAGATGCTCCAATTAATAAAAATATATTTTTAAAATCTCAGCACATTTTTAATTTTACACCTTAATATATTTATGTAATCTAAACTCTAAAGTGGTAGTTTATACTACAGTACATTGTAGCACTGTGATTTTTCAACTGTTATAGTTTTGAAGTATGAAAGACATTATTTCATACATCTAAGATAGGTTCATACATGATAGCGACAAGCCAACAACATACTTACTAACATAATTATAATAAAATAAAATTTCAAATATTATAAAAAACATTTATCCTTTGTGCATAAATAGATCACATACTATATTTATCTAAATTTAAGATAATTGTTATAGAGAAACATAATTTTTTTTAGAATTTTTGCTGCTTAGTGGCGGGGCAATAACAATTAAGGATTTGTTTTTTTGAAACTCAATCAATATTCTACATTGCTTGTGTGTTGGTCACAATTTTGTGAACATGTTACTCAGTTACTGTACCTATGTTATTAGTTTGTCAGTAATATACAAACATGATAAGCTATTGGTCAATATGACCACAATTTATAATATTTTTTTTCTTTAAACAGTTAAATAAATACATTTGTAACCATATTATGTAGTTAACTTTAATAACATTTTTAAAATATAATATATTGAAGATAAACTACCTAAATCTGTAAATAATGTCCGTATGCGTAGTCAATTTATGTGACACACACATTGACTATGCAATATGCATATAGACATTCATGATTTATAAAAAAATTAATATATAGTATATGTGTGATTATTTCGACCATGGTGCGATTAGCTAGGTTTCAATCTGAAATGTAAATCAACAGTTGTTTACATTGTAAATTAAAATATCCATAATTACTGACTTTGTATTAATGTTTATCTTTTAAATTTGTATAGCTGTTTACTTTGAACAAAAAGAATATAAGAAATGCATTGATCAATGTGAAAAAGCAGTTGAAGTAGGACGAGAAAATAGAGCAGATTTCAAATTAATTGCCAAAGCTTTTTCTAGAATTGGAAATGCTTATAAAAAACTTGAGGTTAGAATTTCTTAATCTTTCATCTATATTTTTCAATACTTTATATTACTTTTATATTTAGGACTACAAAAGTGCAAAAACATATTTTCAAAAATCAATGTCAGAACACAGAACTCCAGAAGTAAGGACCATTATTTCTGAACTAGAGAAAAAAATAAAAGAACAAGATCGCAAAGCATATGTGGACCCAGTAAAAGCTGAAGAAGCTAAAGAAAAAGGAAATGAATTTTTCAATAAAGGTAATTATTTCATAGTTGTATGATACGTTAAGGGGTACTGCAATCATTACACAAAAATATAATATTTATACCTTTTTGCCTGAAAAACCGGACTTTGTTTAGACACATTTTAATTTTAAAAATGGATTTTGATTTATCAACAAAGTAACTGTTTTAGTTTGAACAATTTTTAATATATTTGTTTTTTTTAACTGTAATATTAATTAATAAAAAAAATGGTATTTTATTAAAATATACTACATAGGAATTGGCTGGTACTACATCTTGGTTCAAACAAATAATTATCATGATTATTTCTTGGTACGGGTTTTTTATGGTCCACCATTTGACGTTTTTGAAAGATGTTGTGAAGATACTGTGATAAGCCTTTAACTCACTTATAAATGATTAATTAACTAGACTAATCTATCCCAGAATTAATCTTGTTAATTGATCAGAATATGTATTCAAGACTAAAATCTGTCTAATCACAATTCTACAACCTTCAGTCTTTATAGTATTATATTTTTATATAGTTTTGAGTGGTTTGAAAATAATGACCATGTGCTGTTTGTACAGAAGTGGCTTAATTATAAATAAACTGTTAATACATATCATAATATGAGCGATACAATTTTCAATTTGGACTTGGAAAGCTAATATTTATTTACTGTTCATACACTGACAAGATTTCATCAAAATACCAAAAAATTACATTTTTCTTAAAACATAGTCACCTGAAATCTTTATATGACAGTAGTTAGAAGCAGCATGTTAATTTTATGAGTTAGAAGCCTGACAACATTATGCTTAATTAGAATAGTTTGATTTTATCTCTGTAAAAATATTTGAGTTTATTAGTCTTTTTAGGTACATTGTGGCAATACATTTTTCATATTTCAATTAATGATAAGTAAAAATCTTGTTTTTATTTCTCAAATATTGATTATTGGGTCGTTTTTTATTTTTAAGGAGATGAAAATTATTCAAAAATCAACCTAGTATAAAACCATTGATCTCAAATATAAAAATAGAATATAAAAATCTGATTATTCTAATTTTTTTTTTTTATTGAACTTAAGCCCAGGGCCATTATTCATTAGCTATTATAATTATAATAATTGCTTATAGAATATTCTTTAAAAAGGGTACCCTTCTAACTCCCTTATTACTTAAATAATAGTGTAAAATATTTGTACAGGTAACAATGTAACATTGAATATAATATATAATACTTCAATAGTTTTATTTTCATATTATGATCTGTGGTAAAAAAAAACGGTAGACATAATTCATTTTTTTTTAAGGTCAATTTGCTGACGCGGTTAAATTTTATAGTGAAGCAATTATGCGTAACCCCGATGAACCTAAATATTATAGTAATCGAGCTGCTTGCTATACAAAATTAGCTGCTTTTGATCTTGGGTTAAAAGACTGTGAAAAATGTGTGGAATTGGATCCAAAATTCTGTAAGCATATTTTATTATAAATAATAAAAATATTAAATTTTATAATTATGATTGCATTTTATTTTTATACTTTATTATAGTAAAAGGATGGATAAGAAAAGGTAAAATTTTACAAGGTATGCAACAATCTTCTAAAGCATTAACAGCATATCAAAAAGCGTTGGAAATAGATTCATCTAACACTGTAAGTTAATGGATTTGATTTGATCAATTCATGTTTATAATATTATTTACAAATATTATTGTAGGAAGCCTTGGAAGGTTACCGGTCATGTTCTATAGCTGCAAATTCAGATCCTGAAGAAATGCGCAAGCGTGCGATGTCTGATCCCGAAGTTCAAGATATTATTAGAGACCCTGCAATGCGCCTTATACTTGAACAAATGCAAAATGACCCTAAAGCTTTAAGCGAGTAAGTGAATTAATAGTAAATAATACGTACGTATTTTGTACTTAAATTAATATTTTATTTTTTTATTTTTTAGTCATTTGAAAAATCCAGATATTGCTAGTAAAATCCAAAAATTGATAGAGTCTGGATTAATTGCCATTCGTTAAATTTAGAAATAATGGTCATGTTTGTTCATCTTACACTACTTTAATTGCTTTTTTTTTATAAAATTATATTATATTTTTGAAGTGTCTTTCCAATAATATAATATACAGTTAGGTAATGATGATAATTAAATTACAATATATGAAATATGTGACTTACATGTCTTAAATTATATTATTAGGGTTATTTTAATACTGTTTAAAATATTTTTCAACTTTTATATGATGTTTTAAATGTATTGTAAACTTAGTGTTGATTTATATTAATACCAAAAATATGCTATAGATTACACAATTGCCTCGACTCAAATAAAAATTATGAACTATGAAGTTAATCATTTAAAAATATGAATAGTGAATACTGAACCCAATTATTATAGATAATACTGCAACTTCTTGAATTTTGTTAAGCGTAATAATATTAGTAAAGTAAGTATGATATAATTACTCTTAAAATTAAAAAAAAAGATAATATGTATTTAAATACATTTATATTTTGTTCAAAACAGATATTTTTAAGTCATGAAATTCATCTTAAAGACAAATATGTCTTAATACTTAACAGTATTACATTTTTTAATAATTCTACTCCTAATGAGAATTTGTAAAATTATTATTTATTTATTTTTAGTTAATATGTGATGGTTATTTTATGATAATATATCATATTATTTTTTACATTTTGCTTCTATACATAATATGTATTCAGGTATACATGGATGTGAAAAAGATTTATTATTTAATAAATCTAAATACATGTAAATTAAACACTAAATGATAAATCATTGGACCATTTTATGATATTACATATTATATATATATGGTAGGTTAGGCTAGTGAAATAAATTTACCTAAAAAATATTATTTAATTTGGTGTTTCACAAGAAAATTGTAGACACGGAATATGGAAACTGTAATAGCTTTATTCTTTTTTTTTTTTTTTTATTAAAATAATGATATTTACAATCTGTGTTTACATCACAATAGGTAAATTAGATAATTTATGTATAATATTTAACTTGAATAATTTGAAGAGGGAGGCCAACCAGTGCCGGAACCCAACGTGAGTTTATTTTAGATTAACAAATCTCTGAAATATTTTCTTTTGAGCCTATGGATGGGGTTTACGGGTTGGGTAGATGAGATTTGTGATATTAATGGGTTAGCATGGGAAGGTAGTTTGAAGTAGAAGGATCTGTAATGTTTGGTGGCTAATTGGTCAACTGAATCAATTTTTAGGTCAGAGTGTAGTGAAGAGTTGGAAACAAACCAAGGAGCAGACGTTATCATACGAAGGGTAATGGACTGGAATGCTTGTATCACGCGAATTTGGGACGGCTTAGCACAGCCCCAAATTTGGATTGCATATGTCCATATTGGACGTAAGAGAGATTTATACATTTTAAGTTTGGTGTGCACTGGTAGTTTTGACTTTAAGATCGGACGAAGTAGGTGAAGGCGGCTGTTGAGTGTTTTTCTTTTTTGTTTAAGGTGTGGCCCCCAGGTTAATCTTTTATCAATGGTAATTCCGAGATATTTGACATTTGAAGATGATGGTATTTGAGTACCTTGAAAGCTTTATTCTTAAATTTTTATCCTGTTCATCAGGAACTGATTCATTTTATTGTTTAATGTTTATTATCACACAGTACATTTTGGTGGTGGGAGCTTTTCAAAAACTATAACTTCACTTTTATAGCATTTTGCCTATACCAGCTATAATTTGTTATAAAATTAAATACGATCATTGTTTAATGTTATTTGAGTGTTGCACACGTCTTGTAATTTCAGTCTGAATTTTGAACTTCAAAGTATTACTAAAATTGCACATCTATATCAAATAGATAAGTAAGTCATGGGTGGATTAATAAGGGGGAGCGAGGCGTCGTGGGATTTACCTCCTTGGGATTTTTTTTGGAAAAATTGTTTTAATTGGTGAATTTCACAATGTAGTTAATACGGTGTAGAAATTCTGATTTCGCCAACACATTGACCATAATAATACTAACATTTCCAAAATAAAATATTCCAAAAAAATAGCTTGAGAAGTAAACTACATTCGTTCCAAAGTTATGATGCGTACCTTACCGCTACACAGAATTATTTAAAGAAACGACCTTAGCGCTCCTGGTGTCCGTTCCCGTAAAATAAAGACTTAAATGTGAGGACGCTACCCATACATTTGTTGTCTCCGTCTTAAACTCACACCACATACCAAATTGTTTTCACTGGTTTCAATAGTGTGCTGTTAATTTTGATACTAGAGTGAATTGACCTATTATAAAACTTTTAGGTAAGAACATAATCTGTGCTTAAGCGTTGCCGATTTTTCGACATTTTCATTTTCAAGCAAGATGGATATGTGAAATATCAAAAATTAAAAATACTCATCTCGCTTGAAAATTAAAATATCGAATAAAGCCAATTAAGCCAACTCTTGGCACAGATAATGTTATTATCTAAAAATCAAGTGAACGAAAATTTGCCATGTCGTACGTGTGTAAGACGAAGACAAGAAATGCATGGGTACTGGGTAGCATCCTCTTAAGAGGATGTCAGCGCACTATTTGTTTTCTCTCTGGCCCATGTGCAACATATACAAAACGCATTAACGCAGAATCATTTTTTTTATGTTTTTATGTAATCTTAGAGTAAAATCACCCATTACAAAAAAAGATAGAGAATAATTTTTTTGAGGGAATGACATCGATTTTATCTTTTATTGTTATTTGACTTTGTATTCAACTTTCAAAATAAACAAAAACATTTTGTAAATTTAAACTATGTTTAAATTGTTTTGAGACAATATTTAGACAAATTGATATGTCATTCCCTCAAAAATATTATTCTCTATTGGTTACCCAAAGATTACTTAAAAACATAAAAAGCGTTTTGTCTATGTTGTGCGTGGGCTAGAGAGAGAAAACAAATAGCGCGCCGAGTGCTGACATCCTCTTAATCAAAAATCGGAACTAGGAAGTGACCGGTGTGGTCCTCACTGCATTGTCTATATCGTCAAATTAACTAATTAAAAAAAAATCTTTAGCCATAACTTACAAATTAAGTTTGAGGGTTTTTATTTGAAAGTACCATCAAATTAAGAAATACGAATGCAAAACACGTATTTTGAAGAAAAAAATCGAAAAAGCGCTTGGGAGCTGAACTGCATTTATGCCAAATTTAAAGGTTTGTACTTATGGATTTAATTATTTAAATAATTTGTTTTTGTGTACCTACTCAGAAAAGTCAGATTTATAAACTGTAACTGAGATTATTGTTAAACAATGTTTGTTCAGAGTACTTAAACTGAACTTGGATTCTGATATGAACTCATATAAGTTAATTATTATTTAATATAAAAATAAAATTTTCGTTGTACTTTATATATCACTCAAAAATATTCCTACTGGCCACCCGCTTAAACAATCTTTAGATCCGCCCCTGGAGTAAGTAGGTACTGTTTTAGCTTTTCATTAAAAATAATAGTATTGAATAAATTAATAAAGTCTATTTACACAATATTTCTATTGTAAAATGCTTTATGATTTATGATCACAAAAGACTGTGCATTTGTGGCAACCTCTGCCTATTTTTCTGGTTTGATAAGACAGGGTTTTTAGAAAAATAAGTAATATTACATAGATGTTTTATTCAAATCATGTTAGTTATAACATAGAATATTCTATGGTTATAATCGAGTACGGGCCCCAATTGCACAATGGCCTCTAAAAAGTAAAAATCCCTTAAATGTTATAAAAATGTATATCAAAACCTATATAATATCAAATATTCGTCATTATCTTGGTATATTTACAAGCAGAAAATGTTCATGCATAATGGAAACACGAAAAGTTATATCTTCAATGAAATAGAGGGTTGATGGTTGTAGTCAGAATTTAATTTTACTGAGTGGGGTCTAAAGTGATGTCCATTTTTTAAATCTTTGGTATGAATGAAGTAATGTATTATTCAGTACGTACCATGACAAAAATATTATATGAATTGAGGATTTATTCCCTGAATACAAATTTTAGCAATGAGTAAAGTGCAAATATCTCACTTTTAATCTTAGGTAGGTGCTGTATTGGTCCTACAGGACAAGAGATTACCTATTGGGGTTTAAAATTGTTTCGCATCATTAGTAATAATTACCACTTTTTCCGTTAGCCCTCCTTACATATCAGTTGCCCCAGCTGGCCCACCCAGTCGTAAAGTCCTGGCCACTGGTTATAATATATATTTATACAATTATACATGATATTATAATAGTGACATAGAGTATAATGAAATGTACAAAAACATAATATAATAATTAATATATTTTATATATCCAACTAATGTCTAGTATATAGATTTTACTTAACATTTCTAGTCAGTCTTTACAATAAATCCAACAGTTAAAAAAATAATGTTTTTAAAGATTAAAATTAAAATATATATGTGAATATAATCTTTTAGTGGTTAGTATGAATAAAATTTATACTCTCAACTTATAACAATAGACTTATAATTAACATTTTTAGACATGTGGAAAAAAAAACATAGCGCATGCTTTCAAGCGATCGTGCGTACATATTTTCACAATATTTTCATCTTAACATGCATTGAACTATGAAGAGTAGTAGATAATTAACAACATATGTTCATTCAGTCTTGAATTTGATTAAAAAATTGTTTTTCGTTTTTGAAATTGACATTTAGAAAATCATTTAAATTTTGATTGAATTTGATTTTTCTAAAAAAATAAGAACAAATATATTAGTAAAAATATATTATATTTCTTAGAGTTGTTATCAATTTAGGAAAGTAATACAAACTAAACAATGTTTATTACCAGTCCTTCTAGTGATTTTTTGTTTGTCCTAACTAGTTGTTGTCTTTCTTTCGTTCTTCTTTTACTTTCTAAGAGCCTGTAATTGTGTACATAATGAAATATATTATACAAAAATTTGCATTAAGTAAAAAATGGTTGACTAAAAATGATTACTATTACTTTTCTTTTACGATTCGTTGTTGTTCCATATTCCAAAAATCTTTGAAGTCTGTACAGAATGGTAACCACAATGGGAAAAAATCTTTTGGTGCCACATCTAGGAGACTTTTACTGATTTTTGGTTGAAACTGATAAAATCGCATTAGCTTAATAAACCTAGAAAAAACAAAACTGTTTTATTATGTTGAACCGTAGATTTTAAGCAATGCATTGTAATATTATGATACAATAATAAAGGAATTTGTAAAACTGAAATCCTTACAGTTTTTTACTTTCTTCCAAATTCTCATGTTCATTTTCTAGTTGTCTGAGCGCTGTTAAAAATAAACAATTTATATTAATACCTTTGTAATTTAAAATTTGGTTTATTGTATAACTTGGATTTTTCTGGATACCTATTTAAATATGTATATTACATGAATCTTTCTTGAATTTACATCATTATTTAATTTAATATTACTATTAATTAAATATAATTATTAATTTATGTTCGAAAAATATTCCAAGCTATACAATAAAAATTCTAATATAATAAGTTAGAATTTACCCATAGAAATAAATGATTCCATTTTTGTTTTGAATGGTTCCAAGCTATCATAAGCTGATGATAATATTACTTTGTCAGCTTTTTTCTTGCAACCTACAAAAAGAAAATTAACATTAAATGAACAACTAAATGAATAAATATATTATAATTCTCACCAGCCAGTTTAATTTTTAATTCTTTAAGACCTTGTTGTAAGTCATCAAAAGTTACGTGTGCTGCTCGATCTACATCACTGGGTTCTGGCACAGGTAATGTTTCTTTCATTGGTTCTTTACATTCATTAATGTATGTTCGTACAATAAAATGTAACAGAGTCATTGAGTTATCTATAAAATAATCAATAGTTCAATACTATAAGTTGAATCGTTTAAAATAAAAATCATAAATTTATCTAAATAATATTTTGTTGATTATGTGCACATTCAAATATTCAAATTTAACGAATCTATTACAGTTAAATACAGTGGTGTATTGGTACGGGTACGCGGGTATACGCCGGGTATACATCAGAAGATTTTCGATTTTCGGCGTATACCCAATGTAAAATCTTATTTTACGGGTATACGCTTCCAAAATAACCAGAAAACCAAATAAGATTTAAAATTTATTTAATAGTTCATATAGGAAAAAAACGTTATTCGTATTAATAAATGTATGTATTAATGAATTATTTATCAATTGAAATAGGTATTGAATATAAGTTATATAACAATATGCGTTGTGTTTAATACTTTAATGTATTTTAAGACTAAGTTCAATTTAGTAAACCCAATATTGAATTCAAAAAATCTTTGTGGAAAATTCTATAGATTGTACCTAAAATAATAATGTTATTATTATTTTAATTTTTTTGACATTCGAGTTGATTTTGTTTTATTTTTTATTGTTACATTAGGTATACAAAAATTAATAAAATAAAGTTAAAAACTATGTACTAATTGAACTGCAATAACGTTATATAATATATACGATGATATAATTTGATCGTTTAGGTTACATACATATTTTATTGGTGCGTCGTGCGTATACCCATAAATATATTTACCAATACACCACTGCAACTACTCAATGATGAGGTACACTCAAAATGTACCATACAACAAAACGTAAATATATTTTCTTCACCTTTGCTTTTAACATCTCGAAGTTTAGGTAAGATTTCCAAACCGAATCCGTCTGCTTGACCACGTTGTCGATTACCTCCATTCATGTAATTCCCCAATGCTAATATGATGGCCAAAACTTTTTTTAAATTCTCGGAAGTCATTAGGAACTATGTAATAATACAAATGACAAGAATATATCAAAATATTTTGTATATCATCTACAGGGCTCATAAGTTCATGCATTTGCACATCAATCTCGCTGAGTTGTATTTAATGCTAGATGATATAGAAAACCATTTCAAGGTATCATGGTTAAGTATGGGAAGTTTTATTTGCACATTTAGAGGTATTTTTGTCCATTTGTGGCATATTTATGCGTTTTTCTTTTTATTCATAAATTTTAAATTCCTATAATGATATATTATTATATTACCTAACAATAATTTTTTTTACTAAAATACTATGAAAACCAAAATTTGATGAAAAATGCAGTACCTAATTTATATTAATTGTTCATTCTATAAAATGTATGGGAATCATCGTAACGTAAAATGATTAAAAATAAGTAAAACTTAAAAATACGAATGGATATTTCTTGCAATTTCAAAAATTGCATATGATTTCTTCTTTTATTAATTCATGTCATTTTAGTACATAGTTTCAGATTTTTAGAGCATATAAATGCATATTTCTGAACTTTTTAAGGCATAATAAAATGCATATTTTGCCAGTTTTTAGTGCACAAGTGCATGCTTATTTAGGAATTTTTTAGGGCATGAACATATGAGCCCTAATAATCTATAACAGGTATGTAAAATAGTTTTATCTTGTATAAAATTTACCCCAGAGGTTACTTTCATGTTATTCAATTTGCTTGCTATGTTGTTTAAGGCGTCATTGAAATCAGATTGGAATATTAAACACGCAACGCGCTCACCAAAATGTGGTATTTCACTAAGCTCTAACAGGAACTGTTCTGGTTTGTCGAGTGGCTGATCTGGACGAGATGCCACATGACCTTTAATCAATCCCAATTCTTCTTCTGTCGCTGACTGTTTAACAACAAAACAGGTACTCAAAATATATTAAACTCGAAAAATGCCAATAATGGTACGTATTCATTACTGATTAGTGATTACATACTTGATACTTACCACTTCATAAATTTGTTGAAGAACTTCAACGCTTACTACAGACGTATCGAAATTATAAAGAGCTGAAAAACAAATATGAGTAATGTTTAAATCAATGTATATGTTATTAATTTATTATATAATTATTATTTACCATTTTCGATTTCAGAAAAATCCAAATGTAAACTTTGGGCTAATATGCCTACGTTTCGCGATCTCTTAGTGTCCAACAACTGTTTAAATTCCTATACAATTGTGGAAATGTTAAGAGAGAATAATATTTTTTTTTTATATATTTATGAACCACCCACTCAATATACAACTCACCTCTATCTTTTTTTTTAGTTGAACCTTTTTTTTTGCTAATTTTGGTTCTACTGCTTGTCGTGAGAAAAGCTGCGAAAATTCGTTTATATTCGGTATTGGGGCTTCTTCTAAATCACTCCACAGTGGTTTTAAACTAGACATTATACAAATTCACATTCAGTTTTTTGAACATTTTATACTGTCTATATTTTCATATTTACCAATCTGGTGAATCCGGAGTAGTTGGTGTGTATGTTTCTATAATAGGATCTTTCAAAATAACTCTTGTCCAATATAAAGGCCTCATAGGTACCGGTGGAGTTATTGGCTTTTTACGTAATACTATTTTAATATGAAAATTTAACTTATAGTTATTTTATCAATGAATTATATTCAGTGAAATACTCACGATCACGTTGAGCGTTCCAACCACCAATAGGTGGCGCAGGAAATGGCGTTGGACCAGTCATCGGTGGCGGTGGTGGCGGAGGACCATTGAATCCAGAAACTGATTTGTTTAATAATTGTGGTGGTGGTGGTGGTGGAATACTATTTGGCGTGTTATATAGTATAGGTGGATGCTGAGGAGATGTATAATTTGCAGAAATTTGATGAAGAGGTGGTGGTGGCGGCGGCGGTGGAAAAGTACTTCTAGGGGATTGTGGTAATGGAGGTGGTGGTGGTATAATAATTGCAGAAAGTTGTGGTAGAGGAGGTGGAGGTGGGATTATATTTCCAGTAAATTCTGTTTGAGGAAGAGGAGGAGGAGGAGGTGGTGGTGGTGGTGGTGGAGGAGGAATTATACTTCCAGTGAGTTGTGGCGGAGAAGGAATAGGAAGCGAAATACTGATTTCTGGAATAGGATGGAATGTTACAGGGAGAACAGTACTTTCTGAAAGAGATGAAGAATCTGTTATTGAAGCAAGTTGACAGTCGTTAACGATGGGTGATGATAAAGTGGAATCTGGCGGTATTTGTTTCTCCGGTATTGCCTCAGTTTCTTTTTTAAAAATCAATGAATTCTCCGAAAAATCACATTTAATAGCTTCTATGGCGACTTCGGGTGAACTTAATAGGGAATCAGCACTTTGAATAATCGTACTACTATCAATCGTACTATTATCACTTGGATCAAAAAGTGGTGTTAAGCCACCAAAAACGATCTTATTAAGAGAGGAACTTTTTGGTGTTGTTATTGGGGACAAACCGTTGTACGTTGGATCGTTCACGCCGACTGGAGTATAAAACACTGTGGAATCGCCACTATTAGAACTAGGTAGTGAAGATGGAGTATCTTTGGAATTTAGTTTAGGCGTTGATGAAATTGATGTCCTTTTGGTCGGTGATTGGATACCATTCACTTTTTTTATGAACGTTTCATCAGGTGTATTTCCATTTATTTGTTTAACAGGAATATTTGACTGGTCTATTGATAGAGTCGAAAATTTATCAGTTAACGAAGATAATGACTTCTTGCGTCTTATTGGCAAACTAGTTGGTTTAGGACTTTTAGTTTGAGGATAATCAGATATATTTTCCAAATCTGGCATGTTTTCCTTGTGTGTTGCTCCTATGCCGTTTTTAAACGGTGACTAAAATATTTATACAAATAATTTTACTTTAATAATGGCGAAAGTTATCGTTTATAAATTACATTATATATAGTAAATAGTTACTGAGGATATGTTTCGAAAACGGAACATTAAAAAAAGTAAGTACAATAAATACGGATGTGTACCTATGAAGGTATATGATATATTAATACCTGTTTTGAAACCGTTTTGTTTTGTATTTCTTGTAGTTCTTCTGAATTCGAATACGCTTGAGACGTTGGTCCATCTTTACCGTTTTCAATACCACCTTTAACAAATCATTATACAAAATAAATAAATATTTTATAGATACAATACATTTGCATATATGTACAACATAAATTAATAATACCTAAACTTTTGTCAGTTAACCATGTCGGTTGTCCAATACGTCCCGGAGACGACGATGGGGAGTTAATCAGTTCAGAACGAGCCCAGTAGTACATGTGGTCCAACTAAGAATAAAACACAAATGCATATTTAATTAGCTTTAATATTAGTTTCGCATGAGTTTGTTGCGTATAAAATGTAGAAAGATCACTTGTAGGTGGGATTATATAATAGTCACAATATTATATTACAATTAAAATCGTACCATTGTTTGAAATATAAAAAGGTAGATCATATTCTAGTGATACAGAAATATAATATAGTCTTGTGGGATGTCATTTGAAAAACCTAATACTATTTTATAGAAAACGCCCTCAGACTTCCCACAATATACCTATCGATTAGGTCATATTTTTGCTTTTTAAAAGTTATCAAATTTCGAAAATATAAGGATTATTTAATTTTTGTCATTGAAATTAATAACATGAAATGCAACGATTCATTAAAAATATCAAACAATAATTATTATTTTAAATGAACAGCAATTGTGTGAGGTAAGCGGTAACTTTATATAGTGACCACTGACCAGTATATTAGGTATATATATATTAGAATTCAGAAACAGTTAAAATTGCATAAATACTGTTTTAAAGATGAACTATGTATTTCGTAAAGTATTTTTATAGAGTATTGTGTATAAATGATAATTTTTGAAGGCTATAATATTACGAGACCTGTGTAGGTATTCTAAACCGGTAATAATTTAGTTGTTATTGATTTTATTGCCAAAGTAAGAGGACCGAGAATACCTAAGACGAAAGTTGATCAATAGTCTCGTCTATACATAGTTATCGTTTAAAATAATCAAGTGATTGTCATAAATAGAGCATGAACACTACCCAAAGGTCCTTGATAAAATATATAATAAAATAAAATGGAAGACCCGAAGACAAATCATTATTAACATTTTCTTTAAAATACGAGCATAGTCATAATTACATACCTACGTTTCTAACGTATCTGTATTTTCATTGGAATTTCATTCATAGTGCATACATGTTATACAATGCATTCAACTAGTTAATTGTTCCCTTAATAAATAAAGTATAACTCCCACATAAAATCATATTATTAAAATTTTCTAAATAATTTATGCATTTAGGTTATAGATGTTTTTAGCATAATTAAAATATATTAAGAGATATCGGTTTTAACGTAAATAATTATTTTTGCATCGACCCATACTGTGTACATTGTCCATGGCGTCATGGCCCATGATAGTATAACACATTGTTAATAGATTAAAAGGGGATGAGGTAATTAAAAAATACCTTAATATATAGCGTTAGAACAGTTGGTACCTATTAAGTTCTGTAGATGTTCTGTAGGTACGTACTACCTCATAAGCCTAGATTTGTAAAAATTCAAAAAATTCGAAATTGCTAGTTAACAAAACAACACACAGGTAAACAATGAAACACAATAGATAAATTTAACAAATTATTAATCAAGATATTACTTTTCTATACATTTTTAGCTTCAAAACAAACACACGCAACGCAATATTAATCAATAAAAAATAAATGTTTTACATTTCTATTTAAATGTATTATAATATAATATTTGATTTAAAAATAAAAACATAGAAATGTTTCTATTATATAACGTATTACTCAATGTTCAAAATAATATCAGGTGATAGGTTGCAATTAGTAATAATGGTTTTTATAATCTAAAATCGTCTTATACCTAACCATAAGCTACCTAATCTAACGTCTACACATTTCTTAGAATATTAAACGTCTTTCGGCGTGAGATATAAATATATAATTATCAACAACCGGTGGTTTTTTTATGCAGCTTTACGCCAAATATGCAAAATTTTTGTTGGGCGGGCAGTTTTTTTTCTCCGCCCATTTGTAATACAAAGGTGTCGTAAGCACTCGTATAAATAATAAAGCTATACAGGTGTGTCGCGATGCAGTCTATAAACTATTATCATTATAATATATATCATATATGTGACTCTTGCAGTAACCATATTATTTCAGTAACGTATTTAGGAATTTTGTATCAACCAAATGAAAAAGAAATCCAACAACTCATTATATTATTTTAATATAGATGGCGATTCATCAAGCATGCTCTCCCTAATTTTCCTTTAATAATGAATTTATTCAAATTCTAATTTTTGGAACTTTTAAATATATTTAAGGACTATATTTTCAAATATTCATGTAAACCATTCGCGTAAAACCATTTTGCGGCAACTCCTTTTTTTTAAAAAAAAAAACAATACATTTCTTTACTTTAAACTATGATGTTCATGTATGATCATGTATCTAAATCGAAATTAGAACGAGTAGGTACTAAGTTATTAAAATGTATAGTATAGGTAATAGACCTTAAAAATGGGTTTACAAAACTATAAAATATAAGTAATATTTAATCAAATAGATACCTATTATACTCAGACAATTTTTCCAAGTATGAAATGTTGATAGATTAATAAGTAATAGGTAACTATCATTTTTAAATCATCATATATGTAGCCTCCATATCTTCCAAACCTACTATCTTTTGTATAAAAAGTTAAATCACTCAAAAACTACTCGTACAATTTTCGAATCGGTTACCTACATCAACATTTTCAAAAAAATCATCTACTTAACAATTTACAGAAAAAAAGAGTGATTCTCATTTGAAATAAATAAGGCGATATCGCAACAGCAGGACACTCCTTAAATGGTATACAATACCTCGAGTATTTTTAAATAAGTCCATAAAGCATGGAAAAATCAGAATTTAAATTAATTAATTATTCAACTAAACAGTGTGGGTATAGAGCATGCTTGGTGAATCACTTTGTATATTATAATATAACATTGGTTTAATAATAAGGTACATTAAATAGTATATATAATATATTATAGAATCTATGATAATAGTCAGAAATATAATATATGTTCAAACATAAATTGTACAATGTCATGTGACATAAATGCAAAATAACTATGACTGCCATAAAAACAATTTAAAACTTTTTAAATTGTCCGCACAACCCCTATATTCTGTACTCCTCTGTATTATCCTGTCGGGTAATCAAAACATCATTTTCCAAACCGCAACTCACAGACAACCAATCACAATCAACAATTACAGTATACTGCATCGGTCCTCTCGTCGCAGCTATATCGTGTACGTGTATATTGTATAAGTGGTACAGGCATATTGAGGTATATATTATATAGATATCTACTAAACGTCGTAATAATTGATGTACACAAAATATGCATATTATATACTATTCTATTCTATATAACGTTGCACTCACTCTAAACAGGTCGCCGGCTATCGTAGCATCTTTGTCTCTTATCTGTTTGATGACACCTGCAGTCACCAGATCCGTGCAGATTTGAGGCAACAGCAGCCGGGCATCCCTTCGGCGTTCCTCCGTGCTGAACGACGAAACAAGCCAGTTGACCAGCACTTGGCCTGCGTACAAACAAAAAACGGATATTCGTCATTATTGACAACGACGATTTTACTTGAGAGAAAATTCGTTTCGACACATGGACAGCTTACAAGTATGAAGTATAAGTACTTAAAAATAAAGAGAATACATATTATGGTTAAACCGTATTCGAATGTATTACACTATTATATTATTACAAATAATATAGTAATGCCCACGCCGCCTAGCGTGAGAGAATACGAGAGAAACGTATTTCTGAGTATTATTATATTTTTATGGCGTGCGTCGCGCTTTAATATGTAGATGGTAGGTAGGTATAACATTTGCAAGTACTTATATCTTATAATAACGCGCCGCGAGTGATTATAATATTATTGCAACGGTACGATAGCGGCGGTTGAACGCGTTTTTGGCACGTTTTTCAGTATGATGGTATAAGGCATAATAATGGCAATGCAAAGTAGGTATAACTTCCTAACTATACATTATATTATATGACGCGCATACCGCGGGTAAGCACGGAAAGCAAATAACTGGACCCGTCATCCTCGCCTGTGTATCGCATTTAAACGTTTATTTAAATACCTATTCGTTTTGAAGTAGTCAAGTAAATTGTCGAGAAAAAACATATCTAGTTGTAATTATACAATCATAATTTTAATAAATTCAAGGACGCCCGGCGCAGACGTCTGTTGGTCACATTTTTAACGTAAAAATAAAATATACATGATAAAGTACCTACGTATATATTTTTTCTGCACGAGCCAATATATTAAAATGGAAAGTATTCGGTCAAAAATAATTGCTGTGCAAAATGTGATTAAGAATTTAATATACGTATACGCGTAAAGTCGTAAACGTATACTAATATCGAGTCTATATATGCGTAAATTTATATTTTATAATTTTATATATTATATTTATGCTAAATAACTGACATCCGCTACTACCTGTAGCTGGAGGGTATCGTTTTTCCGATTATTATTATACCTACACGCGGAAATTTTATCAGTGGGATTATTTTATTTGCGGTGGAAGGAGAATATTCGAATTGCTGTAGGGAGTTCATTATACAAATACAATAATAAACACTATAATGAGAATTGAAATATTATAATATTTATAATTTTGACTATTATATTATAATTTATATAATTATATTATTTAGTACACCTATCTTAGCGAAAAAACTGATTAAAATATCCACTTTTGCGAGAAATTGGTCAATGCTTTCAGGCATTAAAAAAAGTTAATGGTTAATGAAACACGTAAGATGTAACAAAAACTTAAAACTACAATAGTCGTCTTAATAGATGCAAATAGATATTTTTTTCTTTCACAGTAAAATAATTACATTTTATTTTAATGATATTTATAAAATTTGTATAATAATATTTATTAATTTTACTTCGAATGGTTAAAACAATAAAAGATAGAGTTGAGTTGTATATATATTTGGATCAGTTTCGATAAACATGTGAAAATTATTAATGTTCTTTCTAAACATTTCCATAATTGTATAGGAATTCAAAACATTATTGGATATTATAAGATCGCGAAACATGGGCATATCAGCCTTGCTGAATTTACATTTGGATTTTTCTGAAACAGTGATAATTATAGAGAGCCCAGAAATAGCCTTTTATTTTAAGGTTTTCATGAAATGCAGTAAGAATAACATTTACGCTTTATTTTTAGGCAAATTCCGCATTAAACTATGAAATAGGCACACTGTGGGTTATTTTTATTTATTATAAAACTGTGTTAGTTGTGTAAGACCGATATTTAAGTTGGTTATTGTTACTTCGAGTGTCCTGGGGATGTTCATAATGTCTATGTGATATCTTACTTTATTTAATTTAGAATTGGGAGTTTCAGTTGACTGTTTCAGTCAGTTGTAGTTGAGTTTTGATTTAACCATCGTAAAATTTACCTTTTAGATAGTATTGAAGTTTAGAATATTAATGCAATGAGATAATATATATCAATATTGCGTTTTTTCAGCAAAATTTGATCTTTCAGAGTATTAGGAAGTTATTGGCTACGAAAAATTCAGAAAACTATTCGATATTATAGCTTTATCATCAAATAAACTTAAAAGCTTCCTTCATTTAGCACACTACTTACATACTCACAAACCGACATTTTTAAATTCAAACAGGATTTGCCCTTTCTGACATGGCTGCTATTAACACTGGTGTTCTTCAAGGGGGCAGAGCATCCTATATCAACTATAGTTTATTATGCGGATAAGGTGTTAATTTCTATCAACACTAACCCTCCCATTGCTTCATCAAATTTAAAAAATCAGATACACTTAATGGAAAGTTGGTTTATAAAAGGGCGATTCAAAGTTTATCAAAATAAATAGATATATACAACCTTTAATCTCAGACTTCTCCCTTGCTCCAACATTACTTCATACATTCCCAATCCACTACTTCTCAGTACCTAATCGATTACCTAGGTCTCTTTAGATCAAAGACTAACCTGGGCGGCTGGGCCCATCACATCAAAACTAAAAGACTTTAAATAATCGACTTCAAATGCTGAATATTTTTTTATGTGATAATAAATACTCCTCTCTAAATGTCAAACTACTTATAAACAACTTCCTATACTTAAACCTATCTAGCTTTATGGAATTCAACTCCGGGGAAACGCAAAAAAGTAAATTTAAATAAAATCCAAACCTTACAAAATATTGAAAACTAAGGAAACTAACAAATGTTCCACCCTATGTATCAAATTACATACTCCACACAGATCTAAATCTAAAAACATTAAATTATGTAGTCAAGTATTTTAATAAAAAAATGTACGACAGGATAACTTCTCAAAGAAATCATCTATTAAAAACTTAGTCTCTACTACTGCCTTAGTGCCTACTATACCCGGTAAACCTCCAAGACGACTAAAGTATAATTGGTGTCGAGATCTCTTACTTAATTAAATAAACATGCGTATTTAAGATCCTCAAGTTGAAAGTGCATCACTACTTAG
Source organism: Metopolophium dirhodum (assembly GCF_019925205.1). Lineage (NCBI taxonomy): Eukaryota > Metazoa > Arthropoda > Insecta > Hemiptera > Aphididae > Metopolophium > Metopolophium dirhodum. Next base: position 32,942,769 of record NC_083567.1, on the reverse strand, counting down.
TGCCTTCTTTCATCAAAATTCTATATTCATGTTTTTCTACTCTTAGCTTATATTCTTATTATATCAACTTATACAGAGTGTATATCATTTTAAAAAATCAAAATAAATCATTAAATTAACAGATATAAAAATACATCCATTCTAATAAATATAGATAGGTAATTTATAGGTCGATAAGGATAAGATGATGTATTCATCCAATAAACAATATTTACTTAAAGTCGGTATTTTTATTTTAGGTGTCATTTGTCAAATTTCTTTTATTTACAGTATTTTTTTCTAAATATATCTGTACTGAGCGGTTGATTTTTGGGTTAACTAACCCCCTTCAATAATAAACTTGAAATCATTGTACACAAACATAATACGTACGACCTTCTTATAAAAATCAAACTGTATACTATCTTTTACTTTTAAATAATCTGTAAACTTAAATTACTTATACTATAGTTTTTATTACCTTATAAAAAATAATATAAAAATACGATCTTAAATTATAAACTATAATATAAGCTTTTTTATTTATATTATTTATTCTGGGTTTGACTGGATTCAACATAATATGCGGAACACAATGAGCTATGCCAAGATCCACTAACTACCTTCACATTTGAATGAATAAGTGTAAAAAAACCTTTAAGGAATTTTAGTAGGGAAGTTGTAAAATAACATACCTAGTTGGATAGATATTAAATACTTTGAAAATAAAATCATACTGACGTAAAATGTTAATGGTTCACTTAATGTCTGTGAATAAAATATCTTCATTTTTATCTTTACTTTTATTGATCTGAAATATAATCATTAAAAAAATATATTGTAGGTAGGTAATGATTTTATTAGATTTTTGTTAGGGTCTATTATACATATATCTATCTAACTTTTTTTAAATCAATGATGTTAAACTATATAATGCTATATAATTCGTCGAGTCTTCAACCGTGTTCTATTACAGTAATACCCTTGCACTTATTTATAATGCATGGTATATAAGTATAATATTACTATTTACTAGGTATATTATGTAAAATGGAAAGTTCTATTTGGAGTAATAGATACCAAAATTCCTGGTTGACTTTCGACATCACAGAATCACGATATAAATTAATGAAAACAATTTCACTCAATAACTATGCGTTTTATACAATCTTTTGTATACATTTATTTAATTTAAAAAGGTATTAGGTCATTCAAGAAAATATTATACGGCTGGTAGTCAGCTGTTTTAAATTTTTTTTAAATTATATTTGTTGTTTATAGAAAATTGTATTTGGAATTTAATACCTATGTATTGTGTTATCTGGTTAAAACTATTCGTGATCGACAAAACCGATGATCCGTGATGATTGCAACTTATGATAAGTTCTTTAGTTAATGTTATTATGCATGGCTATTGTAAATGCGGTCAACAAACTACGCCTTGTATACACCATACACGATATATAATGTACCTATATATTATATGACTGTAGGGTAGGGTTTAGAACATTACAACACACACACACTACATTGTAATTAAATCCGTCAATATAATATATAGTATTATTGATAGGTGCACTGAATGGTGTTGTGGAAATAAAATTGTTTTTATTTTGTTTTGGCTGTACCTATATAATGTATACATACATTATATACAGAGAACATATACGTATTTATAAGGCTTAATAATAAATTACAATAATTTCTCACGCAATCTCAAGTAAATTATTTGCCTGGCCGAATAACAATGTACCTACCTAGTGGTCTGAGTTTGTTAACAATTAATTTTCGGTTTTGTTTTATTTCTGATTAAGTTTTTTTTTATTTTAACAATATGTATTATGTAGGCCGTCAATATATAGTAAAAGTTAGCCTGTAGTTATCACATATTCGAATTATCAGTTTCATTTATTTTAAAATGTGTACCTATATTATAGGTTGATGACAATGAGAGAGCGCTGTAGATTTAATAATTTTGTTATTGCTGAGTAATAATGTATAAGTACCACACTATACAAACTGTATTAATTGTAATCTAAATTCTAAACCACAGAATATTCTGTGTCTAAAAGTCTTTACAAATGTATCGAATATTAATGGAGAAATTACTAAATGAAAAGAACATTTTGATAATTCAAATGTTTCAAGCATTTGTGTTATAGGTGCATAGGTAAGCATATTATATGTTTATATAAATACAACATCATATAATATATTCAACTATATATAATAAGCAATTCCTACAATCCTATGATGCACTAGTAAAGATAACATTAAAAAACAATTATGTTCCTATATTATGTACGTACACCGAATATTAAAAAGATTTTGCAAATATAATAATATGATAAAAGCATTAAATATAAAATTTATTTTTTTATTTTAAGAATACAATATGCAGGTATTGTTGTCTTTTCAAAGAAAAAAAATACCGTAGCTGGTACCTATTTTTTTAAATCAATGTCCCGTCAATCGTCATGTACACGCGTAAAAAAAAATACAACCACTATAGAATAAAGAACAAATAATAGCTGTATAACGAGTACCTTGATGCACTCGCTCGTGCACTTTTCACACCTGTCAAGTTCGTCCGACCGTCAATTATAGGTACACCAAAATTCAAAATAATAAAACGGTAATCAATACAAAATACTATCCAGCCGAACCGTCTGACAGAACTCACAAACGGTTAAAGCGAGTATACGGATTCGTATGGTATTATAAATATTTTGTTTGTTCGTACAGTATATAGTCAGTACAAATGTACAAATATTCCGCTTTAATAACATTATCATTTACTTTTCTTTATAGATATTTTATTACATTTAATAATAACAAAAACATGAAGCTCAAAAAAAAAACTTTTCAAAAATAACCAAAAAATAGTGGTATAATGCATATTTTAGAACTTAATTTATACAGTAGGTAGTTATTGATAAAATAATTCATTTTGATTCAAAAAGGTTTATAACATACCTAGGTAGTCAAATTTACCTAGTACCTACCTATTATAACAACTATGACTGAATCTAAAAAAAAAGCCAACGAAATAAAGAATATATTTTTTATAAGAAATGTGTGCCATTTAATTAGTTATTGAAATTTAATAATCAAATCATTACATTTTTACAATTTAAAAATGTCACACCATACAACTAACACATCCCCCATCCACCAGGCATTAATTTGTTTATATTAACTAAATAGTATTGCATATATATTATTAATACATTTATTAAATAAAGAACTTTTTATTATTATATTATATTTTATTATCATGCATACAAATATTTTAAGTGCGTGTGAGGGTTTAGTACTTTAGTTTCACAATTCACTTTTGAAGATATATTTTGTATCCCTCTCCATTGAGAAAACTGAAAGGTAAGGTCGATCTATTATTGCTATAATAAAATTATTATGAGATGTGTTGACTGAACTCGGAAAAATGAAAACTAATGGATATCACGTTATATTATTATTGAAATTATAATGGTATGAAAATATAAAAGTGACTACCTACTAGTAATAATTATTATATTATACTAATATAATATTTTGATGGACCCGCCCCCACGGAAATCATACCTTCCCAACTCTTTAACTGTTTTTAATTATTTAATTAATTATAATTATAGAGTATGTTGTTACTGTAAATGTCATGAAAATATAAAAAGTGTATGCTATTATAGCTGTATACATATTATTCATATTAATAAATTAATTTTAATATAAACATTTATTATAATATTAATTAGTGGTTAATATTAAAAAAATAATTTTTATAGCTATACATTTTTCTTTAGAAATTGAACTTAAATTGTTATGTTGAAAATTGTAATATAAAATTTAGTACCTAAGTATTAAGTAATAATGAATTATGTTTTGTAAATAAATTAATAATAGCCTACAATTATAAAGTTATAACAAATACATATAATTCTTATCAATAAACTAACGTAATCTGAAAATGAACAAGTCTTTTTTAATATGTAAACGATTAACAATACATTTATACTTTAAGAAAAATATTACGATACATTAATTTGTTAATTAATTATTCTTATCATGATTTTTATTCTCTTATAACTTATAATACTAGACAGAAACCAACCGGTCGATTTACGATTAAAGTATGTCTTTATGTCAACTGCGTATAGTAAAACGAGTTTTTGCGGAAGGTTATGATTTGTCCCCCGCAAATTCTACAGCTTTATAATTATTATCAACACCTTTCAGATGAAATAAAGATAATATTCATATTTATTAACATGTTGGACAATGGAACGTGAGACTATTATACACTTATATAAGTACACATTTATATTTAGAAAAAATAGTTAATTAGGGGGAATAAATCGAATCTAAAATACATGGTCAAATTAGGTAGGTGTACAGGTAGCTAATATTATAGGTACCTATATTATAGAATATAGAATAAGCACAAGGTAAATCAATAAAATTGGCACGGCCTATAAATGTATAATACAATTTATCGACATCGATTGTGTATTCAAATTTCAAAGTAGACAATCGTATATTCGTATGTTACTGCAGACTGTAGAAATATAATATCTATAAATACAAGTATTTCTGAAAAACTAATAGAACATTTGAAAATGAAAATAATATTTTTACAGCCTTAGCTTGTATTAAGATATTATATCTTGATTTTCAACCTGTATAATATGTTTTTATGAAAACGTAATTTTATTTATTATGATTTATGTTTATTGCAATTATTACTATGTCTAAGTTTAAGTTACCTAATAAAATATATACATTTCAAGTTTTTTGTTTATTAAGTAACTATTAACTATGCATGTACTAAAAATTGAAATATGAATTTTTCTAAACATATTTTTATGACGATTTTATTATTGTTTTAATGATTTATATTTGCAAAATTATAGCAAGTAATAGGAAATACAAATTAATATTGTGGCTTGGTGTGACGCGTTGGCTGCTACTAGTCGCGGAATGCGACTGGGAGTAAGTAACGGCCACAGCTACTAGCTCCCGGATGGGTGACCACCCGGGTTCATAGTAGTTAAAAACCTTGCCACACATACACGTGTTTACTACCTACCATACCAACCTTACCCCTACCACAGTTCATAACCCCTACAACAACTAATGGCCATAGTCGCCGGGCTTAAGTTCAATAAAAAAAAAAAAAATTTATATTATTTTGTTTTGTTAAATTTAAGCAATAATATTTGACATTTTCAAAATATAATATTATTATAGGCCAATTAACTATTATATCATTTATATCAATAGTAACTAGACGCAACTAGGGTTAAAAGGGCGCGATGGGACGCAATTACTTATGACATTTTCCAAACCTTTTTTATTCGGACGCAAGAAATATGCACCGAAAAAATCTGGACGTCAGGCTTATTACAGTTATATTTACAATAATTACAGTTAAATATTTATAATTTGTAGACATTATCTTATTATCTTATTTAATCAGCTACTACATATTATACAATATATTGTGCCTCTAATAATTTTAACTCATTGCTCATATAGTACGTAGGTGCTTTAGAATCGATTATCCACACTAAATCATATTTTACGATAAAATATAAACATATCTATTTGTATTCATTATAAATTATAATGTGACAAGGTATTTTTCATAACGTTGGCTATAAAAAAAAAATAAAAAAATGAAAGTCATCGGGTAGGGATAATATAATTTTTAGCGTGAAGTCAAAACGTGAAGGTTATAGAAATAATATTTGAATGCATTTGGGATTCAAAACATATGCTTGCAACATGTTTAAAAATATCTACTAGAAAAAAAAACGAGTGATCACATCGATATATTTTGCGTCCTTCCATAACCCGCCAAAATAATAAGTTATAACAAACCTAAATTCATCCATTAAATCGTCCGTATATGTGTAAATATTACAATAAAATATATTCTGATTTTTAATTTTTTTTTTTAATTAAGTATGTTTTAACTATAACATTATGTATGTTTGTCATCTACCTATATATGGATTATACTAGCTGAACGCGTGTTAGAAATAATGTATTTTGTTAGTTGTTGCTGCAATGACCAAGCCTTAGAGGTATCCTCCATATTATATAATATAAAATTGTCACTACACATACGTTGTATAGATGATGATCATACGCGTCGAATTTCGCCGTGCAGCAGCCGCCTTATTTTTACACGAAAGAGAGTCGTAATAAAGATATTCGATCACAGCGTTTAACAATAATAATATATTTATTTACGGACGACGGATGGGTAACCACTGTAGTCTGTGACCACGTTCACGCGAACGGCAAAACACGCCGTGTCTTAGCGACAAGACGTGCGAGATTATTGCGACCGATCGAACGTCCAAACGCACACTGATTAGTACCGATAATATTACCATGTGGTGTGGGACATTGCGGCGGCGACAGTGGCGTCGACGACGACGATGCAGATGACGACGACGGCCAAGAAGGTCGACCACCGGCTGAAAACGGCTGTACAAGGCGGTATGTATTTGATCATATTATTATTATAATATTTCATATTATATCTTTTGGGCCAACGAGCTATCTGTAAATCTCTCTCTTTTTCTCTCTTCCTTTCTACTCATGTACAATATAGGGACACGCGTGTCGGTGTGCAGTTATACTGTGTATATATTATATTACATGATATTATTATTCGACATACTGCAGTCGTAGTATATTATATATACTATAATATACGTACGTATTATAATACGACCTAAACACAAAACCACCACCTGCCGGTTTTCGCGCACGCGCGTCACCTCCACGGCGCAGAGTCACGACGGTCGTCCGTTTTTGGGGAGGCGCGCGTGCTGTCCGACATCACGAACAAGCAACCGGCAAAAGGAGCACACGATTTTGCGGCGCGGTACACAGTCGGAGAGAGAAATAGATAGATAGGAAAATTCGATCGTGATCGCGGCGCAGTATACTAATAATAATAATAGTATAGAAATAAGTCGCGATGACGGACGTATCACGCGCGCGTCTGCGTCGGTAATCTACAAAAGATAAAAATCGGTTTGACGGACTGACGGGTGACCGCGATCCGATATCGAAAAACTATCTCCTCGGCTGCTAGCTGCCGCGCGCCCGTCCATAAAAACACTCGGCGGACGATCGGCAGAGTGGTGCAGCAGCAACAGCTGTCGCGGGCCGATGGTCGTCGTAGGAATCTCGTCGCAGGAATCACGTCCTTCCCTATATTGTATTATATTATTATGCGGTACGCACCCGCCTGAGCCACAGCCCCGACCTGAACGAGCCCGTGGGAGAATTTTCACGAGCGATGGCTGTATATAGGGTTACCGATGATGTACTACATCGTGCCCGTATGCGTAACTATGCGGGTAGGGGAGCTTAGGGGGTACCGAAGTCCCCTCAGATTTTTTGGGAAAATTTGTATACATAATAGGTATATTAATTTTGTCATATACCTACTTACATTTTAAAATATAATCTATTATGTTATATCTATATCGTTTAATAATACAAATACTAACACAAAGATATTTCGCCAATGACTATATTATTGACTCAGTATCAAATCCCAATTTAAATATTCGGAAACAATAAATTATATTTCTAATAAAATCATCTATATGTATTAATTGTATTCATATGGTAGACATTCGACAGTCGTTGTAAGCCGATTAACCGATTGTAGACATAATATTATTATTATGCATCAGCGTATTTAAGATTTGTTTTTTATACATGATATTTTTATATTTCTATATCAACTGAAAACTGAAAATATTCAAAAAATGTTTGTCCATACCATAATATTATGACAGTACGTGATATAGGTATATATACGTACATACTTGCTTTCTGATATAGGTATACAGGAACTAAATTAAAATAGCATTAATTGCAAGATTACGAGCTCGAAATGAACTCGAAATGAACCATTACTATCATTGATAAAATAGTATAGAAAACTATATATAATATATAACTAAGTATTTTTATTAACCTAGTATTAAAATAAAATTACAAAGATACAATTCATTATATATTATTAATCTTTTTTCTACGTACAATACGTCGATACTATAGCAAAGAGAATAAGTATATATGACTACGTATAATATATCTTCAGCCCGTTACTGAACCCTTACATAAGGGAGGGGGTTGCATTTTTTTTTTTTTGAAGATTCATTTTTCAATTTTCAGTGTTACCAGTACAAGAGAAAAAGAGAACAACTCGACGAAATTTATGGTACTTAATGTTTACTTTCGTTTTTGATGAGTTTAACTGATAGTGACTACTATATTTTTAAATTATTTAACAAACTTATATAAATTAAATATTGTAGTCGGCATACTGTCATACGAGCTTGGGGATACATATAATACGTGCCTGGCGCCAACATATATCCGATTTCGAAATTTCGTATACACCATAATATTATTATACATAATACGTAACAGAAGTATACTGTATGATATAAGTATAGATATGTTTTATAATTTATGCAGAACTGTACAAGTATTATTAGATTATTAATTTACCCGATTTATTTATACCCGATATTCATTGTAGGCCTACAATATAATATCATTATTTTATTTCATTTGATCGCCGATAGAAGAAAAAAAATATACGATATTTTTTTACAGGTAATATCTTAAGAAGACGCCACCACAGGATGATTTGTAGTCTTACAAGCGCGTACAGCATAATAACAAATTATACGATTACAATCATTCATTTTACTCAGTGATTTTTAAAATAAAAGTGAATTGACATATTGCACAATTTTAATGTAAGATTATTATATAAGGCATCTCGGAGGCTTTAATTAATATTTTAATTTTGAAGCAAGTTATGATAATTTTAAAATTTATAAGCAATTTACAGTTTTTAAATACACATAACTTGCTTCGTGAATAAAATATCAATAAAAGCCTCCAAGATTTAAATTATACAATCGGTAAATTCACTCTATTTTTAAAAATAGGTAACAGAGTAAAATGGATTATTTGGAACGTACAGTTTTGTTATGTTGTAGGTTAGTAATAATAATATCTATATAATATATAGATTACCTATACATTTTTTTTTGCTTAGTCGTTCAATTTTTGTTTGATGTCCACGTGACTTGGAATCGTGTACGAGGCATAACTACAATCGTAACTAATATTATAAGATATTATTATTTTTAAGAAGATGGTTATAAATTACAATAAACATTGTACAGGCATTGCTTAATGCTTAATGGTTATTGTCTGTTTATGGCAATCAAATATAATAATATATATTATTTCTATACTGATGCGTATTACGAAATCGGAAATTGTATAGCGTTACGTAAATATTGTGTAGAAGTATATTAGTTTTTATAGATATAGAACAGACAGGTACATCGCAAAAATATACTATAACATCCAATGCACATAACGAATGTTACGTAAAATCATAGTTGGCTGCTGTTAATATTGTATTGGTTGTTGCATACTTAAATGTTGATATACGTTTTAATTTTTTTTTTAACTAGGCAAGTACTTCAAATTAAAAAAATTAGCACAAAATTGCATTTATAAATAAACTACTGCGTGACATATTAACCTGACATGGTTTACTCCTCTTAAAATATAAGTATATAATATATCTTATTCATATGTTTATTGTTTTGTCACTCAAACCACAGACCACATCAGTTGATAAATGTTATAATATGAACATACAATATTACAACGTACCTACTGCTACCGTACTGATAAATGACAAACTGTAAATGTAAAATAATAACGTCGGACGAATCATGGTTAATGTTGTATATTTAACTGCAGAAGCGACGCCCCTGCTTATATAAATAAACGATAATTTAAGCATCGTATAGAGACGTCTTCCTCAGGCCTCCGTCATAAAAAATATAGTAATGGTATAACAAATACCAGATAACCGTTCTCGTATATAAATGAAAAATCGTCAAATGTCTGCAAAAGGACATGGACAAATGGTATATAGGTATTATATTATATTCCTACATGTTTATAGACACATAATATCATTACAAAATAATACATATTCTACATTTCTCCAGAAAAAAATTGTCAATATATATAATACGTGGAATCACGAGGCACGGTGTTAACAGCTACCTATGCATTTTTACACATAAATCAACAGTAATCAGGCTATATTCATAAACATTATATTGATATTTGCTTACACGCATAATGTACGCATAATTTGTACAATGCGATTCTTTTAAAAGTGAAACTCATTTTTTCGAAAAGCTACGTAGAATTCTGAACGAGTTGTTGATTAGTTATAACTTATAAGTATTGAAAGTTTATACGAGCGGAGTGAATGGCACAAGAGTAGATACCCCTCAAAATGTTGGTCATCAAAATTTTAAATAATTAAAAAGTTATATTATGTTATTATAAGTGTAATGTGATGCTAAAAAACCTAAAAATATTAGTTTGTAACGACTATTGATACTGTATAAACAAATATAACCAAAAATATTCATACTATATATACACGATAATGAGTGTTAACTGTTAAAAAAAAAGCACCCTGTATATTATATTATGTACCTATATACGCCCACTTAGACAGTAGACGGACGGGGTATATAGAAAATTAGACACTGATTCACAGCAGACAATAACGCGAACGGATATTTCATTATCGACGGAGAAAAAAGTACCCAATATAGTGCCAATACTGATATTTTACCGAAAAATAGTATAATAATGAAATCTCCGACAATCATACCGAGTTGCAGAGGTTATTGTTTTCCCACAGTCATTCAATATTAGTACACGAGGCGGTATGATCACTGTTGATCTTTTTTTCTTTTCCTATTAGTCGGTTTTTTTCCAAGGCTAGCCGGTATCTTTTTTTCTACCTTTCGGTCTCTCCGGTCGTAGCCAAAAAATAATCGAAAACCGGTTTCGTGTAAAATGCAATTCGACTCGCAGCGGAGGAACGTGCGGGTGCTATCGCTTGCAATGGGTACCTCTATTATAATATACCCGCGCGTTGCTGCATCAGACGAATATAATCGCTTACCTTCGAACTTTTCACGGTTCCTGAAGTCCAACTTTTCCGGTACGTGTTTCGGTCTCACTGGCTTTTGGTCTTTGGTGGCCTGGTCCAGCGTGACCTTGGCGACCCTCCTGAGAACGCTCCCGTCCTTGGGACCGTCACTCAGTTGAGAGGTGTTACTGCGTCTGACCGCCGGGTCCACCGCCTGACCTAAGAACACGAGTCAATCGTACATCAATTTGGTACAGATATCGTGTATGGAATATAGGTACCTATTTGGATATAATATAATATGGCCGTGGAGTTGGAACACAGTATAGGTCAGGGATGGCAAATCGGATTTGTTTAACGTGTCAACAATTTATGACAAAATTCAAAAATACATGTCAGCTGTGCCACTAATTATATTTGTTAACACAGAGAATTTTTACAAAATATAAATGAAAAATTAATCATAATAATGAAGAAAAAAATTATTCAAAAAATCAACTTTTATCGATTGTTCGAAACATTTTACTTCGTATTACTTGAATGAATTTTTATGTCTGGTTTATATGCGCTGTTGCTTGCAAGGCATATACATATTATATTATAAAGACACATAAAATAAAAATAAAATCTGGTGTCATTTAAAATTTCTCCTGTGCCACTTATTTGCCATCCCTGGTATAGGTAATATAGGTATATATTCTATAATATTATATAGTTCGTGTCACACGATGTGAACCGTAATATAGTTGCACGCGGCATTATTACGGTAAATATAGGTTATCGCTGCATTGTATTCGTATACTATACATCAGTGGCATATACCTACATAGAAATTTCGATTGGGCAGGGATGTATACAACTCACCCTAGTTGTATTAAAATATCGGTACATTTATGTTTCATAAAACATTTTCACGTAATTATACAGTGAAAAACAAAATACAATGAGGGGGGGGGCTGAAGAGAGGGCTAGAACTCCCACACCTCATCAACCCCAAGTGTTCTACTTGGACATGGATATTTTGAGAAAACAGTGTCAACGAAGATAGTTGTCTTTCTAAAGATCATGTGATTCGTATAACTGTCTTATGAATAATAATAATGATGTGCTTTAATTTATATTATACATAGAAAATATAAACGTATTAATGTATGACTATGAATTACCTCATTCGCAGACTGTTTTAGCAACTTGGCCTCATTTCTGATAACTGCATGGTTTACATATAAAAAGTATTGCTATTCTAATTAAATTGAAGAGTTGCACCTTGAATTTGTTTTTATTATAGTAGACACTTCGTGTTAAAGTAAAATGATGGTTATTTAATGCAAATCCTATTATTATATACCTATAATTAAACAATTAATAGCAAGCGGAAAGACCTAAGTGAAAACTATAGGCGCAACTGTTTAGTATTAGATAAGAAAAAGTATTGAAGTGATGATCGGATCTTAAATTGCAAACAGCTTATAATAATATACCGTTCATATTCAATTGGAAGATTTGACGATGCGTGCATATTGTTTATAAATATTTTGTATATAGGATTTATATGTCTAGACATTTAATTCGTAATTTTACATTCTATCATTTTATTGACATGAGACACATGCTCCTTTTTGAAAAACCTATTAGGTAATACAAGTCATGACTTAATGTCTTTAGTACCTATAATATTATACACTGTATATACTTTACCTTTAGGAATTCTACAAATTACATTAAAAATTAACCATACCATATACCATATATATTTAAAGTATTAATTAAGACTAATATCATGTTCAATTGAAAAGAATGTGTAGGTATTATTACTCTATAATTGGTATACTCAAAAATCAACATTGAATAAACAGATTAAAACAAACAATTTTTATATTATTTTGATGTCCATAATCATAATTTAATGCGTTGGGAAAGGTTATTATTAAAATGTATACAGATTAATATTTTTCTTTCATTCGTATACACGTATAAAAGGTGATTACGTCGTCTTGGTTTTGAAATTATTTTCCCACGATCCTACGCGGTACTTAAAACTTATTTAGCGCAGTTTAAATATTATTTTGATACACCATCTAATTAATACACTGGAAACGACTGGAACAGGTGTTATGATCATAATAGCCGGCGTGCCCTACCTAGAGTTCACTATACGGTCCATCCATTGTTAAAACCGCGTGCATTTATGTGCTCTATACAAGTGTCCGTGTTCGGTGGCGTAGTTCCTGTTCTCTTATATGTTTATTTCGTATTTAATGTGTTCAACTCCAGTGAGAACTATATCGGGGTGGGTTGGAAAAAATTAAAATACGGTAGGTAGGTACAAATGTCTCGTCCTTGCACGTATAGTATGATTATCCCAATATGCGTTGCACCGGTTGAGCGTGAGAGTTTGGAATATAATCGAATAAACATAAAAACTTAGGGCTCAGATCGCCATCTAATATACTTTCTTTACTATTTTATGAAAATATTTAGACGGATTCGTAAGGTATTTTATTAATTATATTATGTATACATAGCTACATTTTATTTGTTTCTATATTATAATAATATTAATTAAAATAGCGAGATTGGCATATTGCTTCATTTATTTTATTGATAATGACGTCACTTGTGTAGAATTCAATTGAAAATTATAAATTATAACATAATATCAAAATGACAATAATAAAATTGCATATTTTCTTTTTAAAATAAAACTATAAATAAACATTATTTGTTAGATTAGCTTCACCTTATTAAGTTATAACCTACGTAACCTATTCTTGTCTTTCACCTTGACTTATAATTAATTTTAAAAAAATAATTAAGATTCATGTATAATATAAATGATAAATAAAAATAAAGATTTACATATTAATAAATCTTTTTTATTTTAATTAAATTAAATTAGCTCCATACTTAAATAGTATAAACTATAAACGATCATTATGTGTATTTTAATACAAACAAAGAATTTTAAATTTAATCAATGAACCGTATTTTGTAAGACAATAGTCAACACTTTTAAATACGCAACGTTTTTACTTGTGTATTCATATCATGCATTTCTATTTTTCAACTGTGTGTGATGTGTGTTCATTTATATACATATGAAAATAATTGATTAAATTCAATTTTTAATTGAAAGGTTACTGGTTAGGAACTGATTTTAAATAAAATTGATACATTTTGGCATTTTAGCTAAATAGGAAAACTATTTGATCAGATTTAAATCTGATTAAACTCTTGTTTATATTACAATCATACCTAAGTAATGGCCGTAATGGTTCTTCAGAAAAAAATAAGATGTTTTACATAATATTACCTGACTATACTTGTTTCAAGAACCTACACATTATTTCACGTCATTTTCGTACCTATAAAATGTTGGATAAATTAAATGTAAACCATGTTACCACATATTTTACCTATACATGTAATAATTATTTTAATAATCACAATTCACAATACCTAATCGACAGCCATATACCATAAAATAGTCTTATAGAATAATACAATTACTGTGTCCCAGTTCACTTCAATAATTTAATCTTAGGTTAACTTTTTCATCTAAGACTATATTCTCCATTGTTTTATTTATTTATAAAAAACAATAACACGTGTGTAATACGCTTTTATGATAAATTATTGTTTATGCCTGTAATGATTGATACCTACTAATATACAATTAAATATATTAATTTTATATTATAAATTATAATTATATATCCGATAATAAATAATTTACCGAGTAGGTAAACCTACTAATATAATTATAGCCTATAGATACAAATTAATATTAACTTCAAAATAGTAGTAGGTAATACTGAAAACAATCAAACGCTGCCAACAGAAAATATATTGTGATGCACTATAATTTCAGTAAATCATGAAGTGTATCAAAAAACAACCAAAAATCGAATCAATTCACAGTCGCTCTTTTGTTCTAGTAGTAATATCGTGGAACACTTGTTTTCGACGCTGTGCACCGGTTGATTGCTTCATTAGCATCGTTCAATGGACCATGACCTTATACGGGTAAAGTATTAGTCTCCTGGCAAGCGTATCTATGAAGAATTCAGATTTCATGAAAAAAAAAACCGTAATTATTTTTAATAGCGTATATTACCATATTATGTATGCTTGTGTTTTTTCTTTTTATATGATGTCATATTCTATTCTATAGAACCTGTAGGTAGTATGTCTAGTAGTTGGAACATTATATTATTATCTAACTTAATTATAACAAAATCAATTGATAGACGAATGTAGGAAAATGTGCAAAAATGAAATTTTTTAGTATACTATATAGAAAAATAATTAAATTTACTAAAAATATAATACAGTATAAAGGTAAAGCTGTATACGCTGTATAATGCTCTTGTCTCTCATTCTCATAATTAATACTGTTAGTAACCAATGATTAAAAGTAGGATAGATAGAACTAAACTTCACGGAAAGGTACAATAAAATTACCCCTAAAATTACCCAGTACTTCAACAGTGTGCTAATACTGCCTATTCAATCAAATATAATTAATATTGTATTATAATATTATTTACTAATTGGGTATAGGTACAATATTATAATTTTTATTTACGATAAAGTTAATTCAGCAGTGAATAAATTAGCATAGATACCTAATTACAATTTGATACGTGTAGATAGGATGTCTATATAGAACAACCAGCTGTATTGTGTTTCTATAATATTATGGCTTCTTACATGCCTGTCACAACGCTAAAGACCACTCTAAATATAAATCTATACAATTTAATAAACATAAACAATATTATTTAAAATAGTGCAGTGTAGTAGCCGTGTAAAAAATATTCGCTTAGAGATGAAAAGTTTTAATAGTTTTACTACAGTCACCACAATCTTTATTAAGAAGTATATTTGTTTAAATCTTTTAGTTCGTAATAAATCGGAGTGTTGATAATCGCGTTTATGGTGTTCGGTATAAGTGCAGCACACATAACTTTATAAGCCGTAAGGTTGCGTAACAGTTTATACAACTTGAAATACTATAGCATTGTGCGAATGACATCGATGTTATTTTCTTGACCGTTGACCGTACATGAAACATTCATGTTTAATAAAATATTCATATTTTTTTTTATTTAAAAGCGGTTATTGCGGAGTTTAAAATTATCCCTAGTGTACGGAAATAATATACCTATTTTTTTTTTACATGCTAATTTAACATAAAATGTTTTAAATTCCTAGTTTTTGTTCGATATTATATAACATACATACATATATATATATATATAAATATATGCATATGTCAGTAATATTGTGAGAATTAAATCGTTTTTAAACCGCCGTGTAATAAGATTAACTACGAAACTCGTTTGTACATCGTTTTTGGTGTTTGTTTCATGGCCTAAACGCCAATACCCATAAAAGCCTCGAATCCGTTCCACACAGTTGATTTCAGCGGTTTAAAGATGTTAGGTGGTATTTATTTTATTCATTGTGTTTGATCGACAGGCCGTTTCAGTCGAAATTCGTATAGGTACATCATGAGAAAAATCAATGTTGAATTTGTTCCTCCATATAGTACCTACCTACCTACCTACCTAATAAACTTAATAACTATGTGTGTGCCGGTGCGCATGTGTAGTGTGTACCTATTTTTTTAAAAAAAAAGATTGATCTAACCATAGCGGTCTATAATGTAATAATTTCGTTGCGGTTTCTCCAACACACGATCGATAGTAAACCGCAAAAATCCGAAAACGTTAACGATCCATTTTGTAGGTACATAATATGAAGAAAAATATGCTTTGGTTAGTATAGCTATATAATTTTTTCTTTTGTAATTAACGTAATTGTAGGTATAATATTATATAATAATACCTATGTAACAACATGTTAAATAATATGTCAATATATGTGCTTTACTTAAATGCAGTATAATATTTTTTTAATAATCAAAAAGAATGATTAAACGTAGGTACTTATACTACCTACCTACTTACAAAGAAGAATAAAATCGCATGTTAAGTCTCCCTGTTACACAATTTATTTTTTATTTAGCATTACGTCTTTATTGCTTGATCATTGGCATCGTCTATTCCACCACATGCTGTTTAGAATTTAAATATATAGTTATGCCATTACAGTAAATAAATATGAATTATCTTAAACCTATATTTGGTTAAACGTAACTTTTTAATACAAGTTCAATATTACAGGAAGACGGAAGTTATAGTTAGTACATAGTAGATAAGTCGTTAGTCATAATAATAATAAATGGCGTACGTCATTGTTTTTACGTTATTATTTAAAAAAAGGAATAATAAAATACAATATAATATTATACTTTTTTACACTGTGTAGAAGGAGACGTTAAAGTTTCACGGAACATCTTTATAAATCTAAAATCAACATTTCAATGGTAGATCGTAGTTAACTACATACTTTTATTTTATTTTTCAAATTTCTCTGTAGTTGTATCAAGAATAAAGAAAAAACTACCGACATAGCGACATATTCATCGAAAAATAATAAAGAAATGCTTTATGGACTTATAGTGTTTTTAAAATAACTCAATTCAGAATAGTTTTTGGAACACACGTTGATTTATCATCATCCATCACTTTCAAAAGTTACAACATTAGTATCCTCTGTACGGTTTTTTTAAATTTTTAGTATGACTTTCGTCTTTCATAATAACTGTGTAGGGCTCTTAAAAAATGTATTAAAAAAACATTATAGCATTACTTTACAAAAAATTAGAAATTAATTTTTAATTTTAATTTATCTATTTAAATAAATCTAGTGTTTAGAACTGCATAGTGTACATAGTATACTCGCCTATATATTAATTGTTAATTAATATATAGGCGAGTGACAATTTTTGTTAAAGTTCTATCTGCATTTATTTATTTAAATATTTATACAAAAATCCGAGTTTTGAAAAAGATCACAAACGGTCCTCCCCCAGTGTGGGCTCATGGACGTGTCAGTGTTGAATCATGCGATTAGTGTCAGTGTTATGCACACGCCATTCATTTTAGATTAAGGTAATGCTTTATATGAAATGTGTTCAAGGTTAGGTTACGTTAAGTGTTTTCGAGAAACATCCGAACACTCCTTAGGCCTAGTGTAGAACCGTGTGGAACCGAATAGAACAGCAATAAATAAAATATAAAACGTAGGTATCTAGGTAAAACCCTCTTTTATCGGCTCTTACTTCCCTAATTAACAAAATTTCACTTCCCATTTCGTCCACTCCATGACATCCTTTCACCCCAAGTTAGAGGGTATCCACACTGGTGGGCCTCCCTCCTCACGTTATTCATATTTTATTTATCATAGCCCATACTCTTATTGTGCCTTATTGTGTATTTTATTAATAAAAAAAAAAAAAAAAAAGGTATCTAGGTAATAAGTGCTCATAGCTCATTCTACGTATAAGCGTATAACGCGAAAACGTGTAGTCACTAGTCAATGGTAGTATGAAATAAAAAAAAAAATTAGGTACTTTACCGTTATATCAGACCCGGATGGGGAGGGGTGCCGTCGCGAGCAATCGCGGACTGCAGGTGACAACAATCGATAACAACGCGAGTTATAACGAACGCGCACTAGACGGAACGATTTTTGAAATTTTGAACGTCGTCAACACGTGAAAATACAAAAACCCACCACAAATAACACTATTCGGTCCGACCGTCTCCGATTGTTTATCGTTTGTGCCGTACGCAAATAATAATAATAATAATAATAATAATAATAATATTATGATCTGCCGGATTGTTACGTTACGTGTACGTGCACGTGTCGGTGTTGTAGCGCAAAATAACAATGAGAAAATTATAACTCGGGCAATTTAACTACTATGACAACAGTCATTATCGATCGGTCGATCAACGACCGTGTGCTTTCGGATTCCGGCGACAACATGCGCTCGTCCGCGTGTGAGCGGCGTTATCACGACTCTGTTCGACGCGCATTGACCGACGGCGTCGCGCGGCTCGTGTGGTACACGATAATATTTTATCAAAGTATAATATTGTGTAGGTATATATAATGTTATAAATTATTACGGGCATTGGGCGAACGCGCATGTGTGTGTGTGTGTGTGACGTACAACACTGACGTGTGTGTACAGTGATAACGATGAGTAGGAAATAATAATATATGAATATAAATATAATAATGTAGATCGCCTGCGCGCCGAGGGGAAAAATAAAAACTAAAATAATATTGATACGTTCCTCGAGCGGTCTCCGATAACGCGTGGTGCGTATCTTATCGCACGAGGCTTTGTTGTGCAGCTGTACAGTGCGCGCGCCGGGCGTCCGCGAGCAGTACCTGCAGCTGTCTGAACAATAATTATAATTATTATTATAATTGATAATAAATATTATTGTGCTGCGTGGTGGAAAGATAATATCATTATTATGTTATGCATCGAAATGCACAATATATATAGCTGGAGACGCAAAGTTCGGGCTCAGTGGCTCGATCACACTTGTTGCGCCCGTTGACGTTTATGTGTTGCGTGTGTGTCCCTGTGTTATACCGTTGTGTTTACATATTATCATATTATGTGTGCCGTGCAGTATCGGCCTACCTACCTACATAGGTAAGTGCGTAGTAAAAAAAAGGACGAGTTTATATTTTCTAATTGAAATGAGAGGTTTAAATTATTCTTGAGCGTAGTTTTGTTCAATAATACGTAACCACATACGTGTACACTGTACTTATTAAGTGCGTGTAGTATAATATGTATCTCGGCAATACTCTTGTCTGGCCCGAGACAGCTGAATAAACAAGAATAATGTACCATGTTTCATAAACCGTCATTCATAATTTTTAATGTCATAATTTCTCATTCATGGATACATTAAGGTATATCTACATCGTATTTTAACCATTATTTTAATTTTAAAGTACCTATGTTTTCGGTGTCCAAACGACGAACTTGGTTCTATTGGAAATTTTTGAAAGACTGAAAAGACTTGACGCTTTAAAAAGCCAAGAAAACACAGCGAGTTACTTTTTATTTCACAGTAATCTCTTATATGTCACGTGTCCTACGAGTTTCATTGTATTCTAAAATATGCAGTAAATCAGTTAAATCTTTTGTAAGTTAATAAATTTTTATTTATTTACAGGTATAAACTGCACAGGTAGTCTAAAAATAAATAAAATATTTCTTTAAAAAAATGATATTTTTTTTCTACAACAGTTCCTATAAAATAAAAAATCAGAAAAACCTGTTATTATAATTACATAAATAACTAGGTAATTTCAACTTCTAAAAGTTTAAGAAGATAATCATCTAACTTCAGAGTATAATACAACTATAGAATTAAGTTCTCGGTGGAAATAGTAGGTACTTATATCCCAATGGCCTATATCGCAGTGTATTTTAATTTATAAAAAAAAACTATGAAATACCTATGTGGCTTGTGGCTAAATAGATTATAGATAAACAATTTATTACAAATGCAAAATTAAATAATGTATTATTTGTATTGAATTATTGTATTGATTTTATTTTATTATGTATCTATAACTTATAAAGAATTATTTATCAATAATTAATACATAAATTAAAATAAACAAAAATATGACTTAACATTTCCCAGTAGTTTTCAAAAGCAACATGAAAAAAAAAAGAAAAATTTAGGAAAAACGGGAATTTTTACGCAAAATCGGTTTTTAAGAAAATCGATTTTGATTTTTGGTGTAACTCTTAAACAAACGACCGTAGGTACATGAAATTTTGACTGAATGTTTATTCTAGTATTTTCTATACACCATAATATAATATTTTGACTTATTTTGAGCGGTTTACGGACATTTTCAGTTTTTTTATTTTTTTTATACAAATATCAATAAAATGTTATTTGTTGGGTAAAACAGCTTGAAAATTTAATACAAGGCTTCTACTATACAATGTAACTTACTAATGTAATACAAGATTATCCATAAGTTTGTCTACCATTATCAAAAAAAAAATGTTTACTAGAAAGTCAAATTAAATTTTTATGAGCGTTTGAAATTCATATTTTTACAACATTAAACTCACTCGATTTCTTGTGTAACGATTTTCTTATTTTGTTGTAATTAAAAAACGTATGACTGTAGATACTTCAAAATTTCACTGAATGTTTGTTTTAGCATTTTCTATACACGATAAAATGTTGAAAATATTTTGACTCTTTTTGAGGTGTTTACGGACATTGTCAGTTTTCAATTTTTTTAGTTTTTTTTTCTATAAATATCAATAAAATTTTATTTGTTGGGTAAAAAAGCGTGAAAATTTAATATAAGGCTCCTGATGTATCGTTCTAATAGCAGTTGAAAAAAATTAAAAATCCATAGTCACAATTTTTTTTTATAAGCATTTAAAGTTAAATTTTGACGATGTGTATCAAATTTATAATTTAATAATTATTTTGTAGTTAAAAATTTATAAAATGTTCAACTTTTATAGCTAAGGATTGAAAATTGAAAACAAGGATCTAAGGCTCCACGTAAATAGGTTATAATATATAAATTACTTTATTCACAATAATATCATCAAATATACTTGGTAATATCATTCATAGGCTGACTGACCGTTTTCGCTCAGAATCGTTTTTCTTATACAATGATATTATATCATTGAATTCAAATTTAACACCATCCATTACAGTGACCCACTTGTAACCTACTGTACAGCAGAGCGACATCCACTTACCCACCTTTTTTTTTTTCTTCAAATTTATCGATCACGTTAATAATACTCATTACTCTGTTATTTGCTTAAAGCTCAGTTCATTATTTTAACTAAATACACGAAATCATCGAGTTTCAATAATTATACAATATATTTTTATAATTTACAAATTTTTTTTGTATAGTTTAAATAAGTACTCACCTAGTATTATATAATATTGAAGAATACAATTATAACAGATAGGTAGGTAGGTACCTTAACTTACACGACTACGTGTTTACATTTAACCTTTTTAATGTTTTAACTTATAATTATTACCTATACTGGCTTTCTCACGCATTATAAAGAATACCGTTTGTAATTTCGACAAGGATAATTTATTTTTCGTATTTCCTCGTGTTGAATCAAATTTTACAGCAATTTTGGGATAGTAAATAATATTAGTTACAATATTACAAATTATTTTTCTTATTATGAAAATTATGAGAAGAATTAGAATAACTAGGCAATTACTAATCAGTAATAACTATATCTGCATGGTAAGAGTAAATAATATATTTTATATCAAGTACCTATATAGATTAGATAGGAAATTATTTAAAATATTATATTAAATTATAATACATTATGTAGTTAATATAGTTATAAGTTATATATCTATAATAGGTGGTAATATATTTGTTAGTACTAGAAAATAAATACCATAATGTGGTATTGTTTAGATAATTTTTTTTCTCTATAATATGTATGAATTTTCCTTCTAAATTAAGTCTATTTAATTTTCTGAAAAGTATATAAATGTATGTTTATAATTTTTCAGAGGTTTTCATCATGAGTCATGAATTTAGCTTGTTAATTTTACGGCGCAAATATATTTTGTCTTATTTTAGATCGTACGTGATGATCATAGTATCAAAAACAGTAATGAGATTTCTCATAGCATAATATTATATATTTTTGTACGTCATAATACCACTCTCAAGTCTCAACTAGAAACTTCTTTAACCAATCCCAAAGTAGTTATTACACGAAGAACCCAAAATAAACGGTACATTTCTTTGAACTAATATGTGAGAAATGAGAATGATATACTATTATGAATTTACAACGTCAATTACATAACTCATGCACACTTTTTTATGTGTGTCACCTATTATGATCTGTTTATTTGGTACCTATACTACATCGAAACGTTCCAATAGAAAAAAATATAAGTCCTGCACAGTTGAAAGTCGTCTGTTATTGAGAATTACGTAAAAATAACTAAACCCGCACGCTATTATATATTTTTAGTTAATTTGTTTATTGACGTAATTTAAGTATCACATTTACGGACTGACCTATAACTACTATTGTTTTTATATTTACATTTTTGAATTTATACTTTTTAGACTATAGTTATTTCTTTTTAAAGTACATGGTAATAATTGTTGACAGTTACTATTTTGTAATATATTTTCATTCTTTGGATAGGAACAATTGATATGTTACAATAAAGTATTTTCAAAAAATGTATACCTATAATCTACCAGTCATTGGTACCTAACATATTATTTTTATAAGGGATCTGTATTATTTATGTCTTATGTGTGATTCTATGTGATACCATAATATAAACAATTATCTAGATTGTAGAACATTAAAATTACGTAAAAAAAAACACTGCACTTGTTATTTTCCACGTAGCCCTTATGAGGGGATTTAAAACTTTCTAAGGGTTGATTAATAATTTGGACTGCACTTATCATTTGGAACATTGGAACCTACTAATAAATTATAGCGGATTTGCGTTAGTTGCTATCAGATGATTTTATAAATTGCCTGCATGATATTTGATATAGTGGACATTTTTTCGAACTAATTGTTATTCTACGGAAATAATTGATGGATAGTAATAGTATGCAAAATCTTGCATATACGATAGTGTATTTTAGTACAATACGTCATATATACCGCGAAGGTTGGTGTGTAATAATTTCTTACTTCCGAATTCATCAAAATATTCATTAATTAATAATCCAGTGTTTTTGTGCCGGTAGCCAAAATAGAGTAAGTAGTATATATTTCTATATATTATTTAAACATAGTCAGCTGCTTATAAGTGATGTCTGTGAAGTTTCAGTGTGTCATTGTTTTATGAAATATTGCTGAAGTACCTAGTACCTACATACCTACAACTTACTTATAAGGTATATTATTATTTATTCAAAAGATATAAAAAACATTACATAATATTAGGTATTATATTATATCACTACGGCACTACATGCATTTTTATTTTTATTTTATCGGTAAAAAACAATTTTGTTAGGTATTTGCATTAATAAGATTATAAGAATAATAAGAATCAATATATTATAATGTATTACTTAGACTAGGGGCCTAAATAACTTCCCTATTTGCATCCTACTGCAAGTTGATTATTCATACTACTGCTTTGCATGTCTTCAGGCGACATGCATGCGTCTAGACAGTTGATATGCAAACTTGTTGTCTCTCAATTTCTCCCACACTGTAAGTACATAATATGTACATTTATAAACTGTATTCTTGTTAGTTAAAAAAAAAATTGTATCATTTCTCCCACTTCAGAGCAATTTAATAATATATTATAACTGTTTTTCCTGCAAAACACGGCTGTAAAGATACCGGCGTAGCGAAGTAACTAAAGATTTCAAGCCGATAAGAAAACCATAATCACTTATTATTGATTGTATTTAGGCATAAAATAAAGAAATTTATCAGAAATCATTTATGCCAATAATAGTTTAAAAGGTAATTTAAAAAAAAATTCAAATTCTGGTAGTTTAAAAACGAAAATGTAACAATATTTCCGAAAATAATAGAAAACTAAACAAACTACTTATTCGTTTACATATATTATGCATTATGAACGTATAGGTATAACTCAAATAATAGTTCATTTGATATCCTATTCAAAGTTAAATGTTAATAATAAAGGAAACTGTACAATTGATAGTTTGTACCTATTCAGCAGCATGTATGAATAAGTGAATAGTAAAAAAAATAATTCATGATATATTGTACGTATTAATAACTCGAAATTGTCGAAAGTGAGAAGAATATTCCCCTCAAACGCCCACTATACGCTTAAGTGCTTAACATAGTTTAGCTTACTACTACGTTAATATATTATATAGTAATTAAATAAATACATAAATGTTTGCAAAAATAAACTCAATTTTATTTTTGTTTCTCAAGATTAGAATTTCAAGATATAAAGAATCTACGGCTAATATTAAATAATGTAAGCAATTAAGATTAATTGGTTGATAGTCCAATATAATAATTTTGTTTTATCAATATTATGTCATCTTTCAATATGGCCTAAAATTAAAGTTAGAAGCGGCAAATATTTGATGTTGTTATAATTTATTAATTACCTATTTAAAATATATTCAGGATTTGTTTTCTAATTTACATGTATGTGGCTACCCAAAATTAAAGTAAATGAAATAAAAATGATAAATATAAGTAAATAACATTTATATGAATTAAACGTGGACGTTTACGTATCCCTGTAGTCCCCCTTTAGGTACATAAAATAATTTTATCCAAACAAATACTCGTTAGTATTTCTGTTACTGTTTCAAACATTGTAAACTAGGTAGGTATTCGTTAAATTGTCGCATTATTGTGAATTGATACACATTAATATATTGTCGTTAAATTACATTTTTGGACATTTTATCTGAATTACAAATGAAAACAAATTGATTGTTTTAAAAAAAACATTTATCGTTTTAAATTAAAATTGTGCAATTATTATAAACATGAACCATTGAACTCTATCGCGAGGATGTTAAATATATATGTATACCAAGACAATATTTTTGGATATTTAAATAATAGCATTTCTCATAAAAGTTCTTAATTCAAAAATATTAATCTTTTTTGTGAGAAGTAAAATCATTAGTGCCCACACTTTGATCATAAAAATAATAAGCACAACAGTATTGCAGACTAGCATAATTGTTTTTTAATGTGGAGAATTTCTCGAGATTGTTTTACCCTCCTACGCGCAAATACATGTTATTAGCTATAGTTATTACTGTATAAATACTGTTGTTGACTCTGTGTAGACCGTAAATTGTATACGACCAGACTTCAGTCGTTTTTAACAAAAGTGATACTTATTTATATTTCGTAGCACGGTTATTATATAGTAAAATATAGCACTGTAATATGGATACCATGTTTTATAATATTGTGCCCTTGTGTGGTCTTCTCGAAAGACGTATATGGGAATAAAACAAGAGTCAACGAACAATTTAAACATCCCAGGAGTCGTATTTTTGGACGTATTCCAAAGACGTGTGACTCCATAAATTCATTATTACGAATACCTAGGTAATATTATATGATATTCTAATAATCTATCTTGATCGATAGGCAATTATTAGGCATGCATGTTTTGTGCAGGTGTAAATTATTGTCAAATGTCTACTGCTGTTGGACAAAATACCAAAATAACTGAAAAAAACGGTTTAAATGAAAATTCCATCCAGGAGTCTATTCATTTTGTTTGGATTTTGAATTTGAATTTACAATTAGAATAATATGGTTTTGTTGTATTGGCTAAATAGGTAGGCATACTTACTATATTGACAGTTAGTTTTGACTTTTAAATCTACATACTATTTAATTTTCATATTATATTATTGAATTATTCTTTACGATTACGAGTTATGATTTTTAGGTAACTTTGTCATTTCACTTGCATATTGTATCGTCGAAATAATGACTAATATTTAAATTCACTGATTACGCAAGGTTTGTCAATTTAAATTTTTGTTTTAGATACCTATACAAACTGAAATTTCTATTTTAGGTAATTTTATTATTGTTCATAAGAATATTATAAAATCCTTTGAATACTTTCATCTTTCACATGATTATATTCATTATAACCTAATACAATATTTTTTTATAGTTTAAATATTTAAACTGATAATGCAATGAATGTACAAACGTTTTAAATTTCTCACTGTATGATTTTTTATTTTGTTGTTTAGTTAGAAGTTTATAAAAATAATTATAATATTACATCTTGAACCTAATGGTTTAATTATTTTTTTTAGTGGTTAAATATTAAATAGGAATACAATTCTTGAGAATTAAACAAATTAGATTCTGATTAGAGCGTGGTGTTAAGTGGTTTCATACTTTCAGAGGACAAGTGGTTTTAAACTAAATGGTGATTTTTTTTTTCTAAATTAAAATGAGTTTACAAGTATCAATGAAAACTTAACAGAGATTGTACTTGTGCGTTATACAGGGTAATTATTAGCGATACTTAATTTATAAAAGGCATGTGACGGAGAAATTTAATCAGTTAACCCAATTGTTTTATATATATTGACTATTTTCAAATGTAATAGTTATTACCTAGTTATTAATGTATAATTATTCAATAACAATGATCGATGTAAGTGAATAAAGTTAGACGTATTATTATGTCTATTCGTAATTGTAAAATTAATTAATTTTTTTTGGCTTGTACCTACCCATTTTAAAAACACTTTTTGGGCCATTGAAAATATTCCAAAATGCTATATCTACAGTATTTTAAAATTTATAAAAATTACCAATCAGTAAGAAATTTTAATACAAATCTTTGAAAAAAATTATTGTTTTATTCTAATTTAAATAATTCAAATCATTTATGATTAAATTAATTATAGGTGTACAAAATGAATCAAAGCACTCGCTTGTTTTAGAAATTATTTATTTACAGACATTTTAGTATAATTATTTATCATTATGGGAATTTAAATACATTTTTTTCAAACAAAATGCGTTAGGTTTAATAAAATTATATATATACTGATATTATTAATATAATATACTGGTTTAAGATGTTTAATTCAATAAAAAATCGAAAAAATTGTCTATCACTGCCTGTAATAGGTAGTTATTACCACATTTTATGCAACTATACGTCTATACTATTAAGACTAACTAACTATTATAATACTTTATAATATAAAAGCAAATATGAGCAAGTTAATGAGAATAATTAACTTCAGGTTAGGTCAAGTGAACACAAGATTGTTAAGTTAGAAAATTAATAGTAAATTTAATTCAGTTAATATACTTTTTTAATTAGTAGGTACATGGATAACATAAAAATATCTGTATATGTATCTGGTATAATATAATATTATTTTATTAAAAAACGTAACAGACATTTTAGTATTAGATTATTTTATACTTAAATCCCGTTAAATCCATATGAGTAATTAATGTATAAAACTATTAAAATCAAAAATATCTTTAGTTATATCTTGATGGATTATTTTTAAATCAACTGTAAAAAGCCAAATTATTTCAATAGTAAATTAAACTAGTCAAGTTGGTAAGTAAATCATAAAATGAACAATAAGTTAAAAAAAATTCTATTCTATAAAACTGGTGCAAACCTTTATCGCTGCTTAGGCCTGCGCCCATATAATATTATGTGACTATATACCTAGTGGCCGATAGAGGGACCAATGACAAGAGTACCTATATAGTGGGTGTTAGCAGTAGTTGCAGGGTTGGGTGGGATTGGCATAAAATATGATAATTTTATGTCATATAGGAAATCGTAAGTAGCGAGGACTTACCATTGGCGATTGCCGATTGTAATTTGGCCGGGCTCAGTTCGACTTTTCGGTGCTTGACGATCGTGAAAGCCTGGTGGGCGGCGGCGGCGGCCGTGCGCCCGGTACTGCCGCCGAACGTTTCGCCGCCGTTCACCACCATGATGTCGTCCGGTTCGTCTCTGGCGTCCGAGTACACGCTCTGCGGGCTGGTCAGCGTGTCGGCGAATACTGAGGAGTCCTCCTCTTCCGAGGAACTGCGGGCGGACTCGTCGTCACGGTCGTCGCGGTGGCGGCGGCGGCGGCGGTTGCTGCAGTGGTGCTCCTGCCGGTGTTGTTGTTGCTGCTCATCTGCATGATGATCGGTATCGTCGTCGCGGGCCGGGGGAGTCCGCTGCCGGCGGAGGTCACGACTGGTCACGGTCACGTGATCCGCCGTTGCCGCCGCCGCCTCCGCCTCTGCCGCCGCCGGCGCCGGTGCAACTGGTTTCCGTAGCACCCTCGTCGCGCCCCCCAACAGCCAATCGCGGGTGCCGGTGGTCGGTGGCCTTTTGTTCCGGCTTTTCGTGCCGCCACGTGACGACGGCGTCGAACTCTGCAGGTTGCCCATCGTCCGGGTTCAGCGTGGTTGGCTGCGCAGATACGAGTTCAAAGGCTTGCGCCTAATACGACTATATATTCTATAGTCCGCGGCGGCGACGACCACAACGATGGTGACAAATGCCCGCTGACCGCCTCCGGATATCCTCTCCGGAAACAACGTACGTCCCGCCGTACGACATTTTTCATGTCCACGTAAAATCTACAACACGCAACATTTTTGTGTACAATACATAATAATATTATCATTATACATACATATTATTATCATTACACTGCACATGGTACGATGCACATCGCCCCACGCGTACTTGCAGCGCACCGGAAAACTACAATGTTTTTTTACACGTGTAGGTGTATATAGGTACTATCGTTGCACAGGACACACTATATTGATATTTACTTTGTGCCTATAAACCATAAAAAAAGTTTATGTACATTGACATGACAATCGAACAAAGTTGAAAAATATCTATATTTCGCCATAGGCCTATAGAACACTGTGTTTATCGCATAGAGTACTCAATGTGTTTTATCATCGGTGATTGTTATTAAATATGAATCTATGTAAAAATATCCCGACGATTCGATGAGACCATAGACAGTGTATGAAACAAAAATGCCCAGTATAAAATACATACATTCCATATTTAAACAAATTAAAGTTATATTAAAGTATACCTAATATTATTATGTGTTTATTTGTATTTATTTAATTCGTGGGGTGGGGGTGTGATAAGAATATGATTAAAGAAAAAAGGTATTTTATTTTTTAGTTATTACATAAACATTTAAATACCTATATAATAATATATTATGTTTAGGTATTCAAGTAGACTAAATCAAGTAGTAAGTAGGTATTTTTTTTAAAATTACAGTACCTATAGGTAATATTTTAAATCTAGGTTCAATTTGTCATTCCTTATAAAACTCTACTTATATCTAACTGTTTTAATTATTTTCAAAATGCAATTTCTTCATCAAACATTTTTAGATTGTACATTGAGTCATTCAGCAGTAATACATTATTGCCGTTGACATTTTTTCATAAACACTTATTTGGTATAGTATTTGTACCCATATAAAGCATAATATTTCCCATGATGGCCGATTAGCATAATATATTGCATGAGCATAATATCTACTAGTACCTATATTATACTCATCAATTACATATTTTTTACAATTAACATTTAGGGCATATAATATATTATATAGTCATATAGCCAATAGTAAATAGCCATCATATGCACATATCTGTCATATAGATAGTACCAAAATATCTTCAAGAGTTTTTATGCGTGGGTCTTTCTTCTTCTATACGGTTAATTATATATATTTGTTTTCTGTTTGACACTTGCACTCAATCATCGTTTATAATCAAGTAGTTTTGACTGTTCTGAGATAAATGTTTAAAGTGAAATACGTCTTAAGTGATCAGCGATAGTTTATTTCTCGTCCCAGTGTGCTACATAATATAATATTATTGTTGTCGAGAACTGTAATAATTGCAATCTGTTGAAACGTTGTTTAACGTTAAAGTCTACGGATAACCTGCGGGATGGTCGTCAGAAAAATGTCAGTAATTAACAATACTATTTGAAAATATGAATCGTGTCGTTTCACCCACATTTTGAAAAATTACATTTATAACTATTATTTGCATATTATTATTAAATGCAAATTTTCCCGTAAACCACGATGAAAAGTTTCATCATACCGGAAACGATGCTGTTTTTTTGCTAACATACAATATTATGCACTCGTTTGACGTCAAAACGGTTTAATCTAAAAGAAACCGACGCCGCGTGGACGTGGAGATTAAAGGCTGACGGTGACCGCTTTTTCCTTAGACTGACTGACCAACGATGGAAAATATTGTGGTTGCAGTGGTTACACGCTCTCGAATAATATACTGCACACAGATAATATTATAATGTGGACCGCGGTCGTGGCGGTCGCCGTCCATATTATGGTTTGTGTAAATCACGAGCGGCTACCTGCGATATATTTTCCATTGATCAGTATTAAATAAAAACGGTGGACGCCAACCATTTTATTCACATCCACCACGCCACCGCCTGAATCTCAACGGTTCTCGATTAAACCGTTACTCCGACGCTGTTTGCGAATAAGTAAAGCGTTTTGCTGTACGACGACATTCCGGCGATTACGCGAATCTTGTGTATGTATATATTTGAGTCTCATCACTTCCGATCCGAAGGAACCCGTCACATGAGAATTACTGTGGCCGAGGGTGGCTCCAATATATATGTATATTCAATATTGTATATTATTCGCAGACTCCTCGTACCTGCAAAACGCCTCTACGACCGCTATTCATATTTCATATAATTTATTATAATTGAACATAATGTATGTGTTTGTGTATAGGTAAAATCCATATAAAACCTTGTTAAAATAGTAACCCGATTGCTAATAAGCAAATAATAGTAAGTCTTTAAACACGTTATGACGATATTTAAAATAATTCGTAAATCAGAACTTAAATAACTAATTTAAGTTGAATGGATTTAGCATGCTCGTGGAATCACCCTATATTATATACGTAGCGATTAGTAAATTACTCTATAAACTATAAAGCACTATAGATTTCTATTTATTAGTGGTAAATCATTTAATAGTTTTTAGATTCTGAGCGGAGCGATGAATGTATTGATTTTACAATGATGTGTTTATTTTATTTTTATTTTTTTTGTTTCCGTATGTACACAATAAGTAGGATAAGTAGTTGAAATTATCCATCGATTTTCAGCTCCAGTATCTTTTTCGATGGGAAAGTTGGTGCATTCAGGAGGTAAAAATTTAAAATTCCTAGTATAGTAAGAAAAACGGGAAATTTTACACATAATGATGTTCGACAAAATCGACTTTGGTTTTGGTGTAGCTCTAAAAAAAATACCGTAGATACGTGATATTTTCACTAAATGTTTATATTAGCATTTTATATACACCATAGAATTTTCAAAATATTTTGACTCACGTTAAGCTGTTTATATTTTATATAGGCATATGAAATCGTCTATTATTATTAGTTTTTTTTAAATTAATGTTGATAAATAATTTTCGTACGATCAAAAAATTTTAAAATATAATACAAGGTTCCTCTTAATTTGTTGTTAGTGGAAATCAAAAGAAAAATTGAGTGTAATCCACAATATTTTTTTATGAACGTTTGAAGTGAAAATTGTATTTGTTGGGTCAATACAAGGCTCCTTACACATTGTTACAATATCAATTTAAAAATATTTAAAATACATTAGCAAGATTTTTTTATTAGAATTTTAAGTTAATTTTGACAACATTTATAAAATTTTCCAATTTTTATAGCTAAGGGTTAAAAACTTAAAACTGTAGGTTCCATGTAAGATCGGTTTTAGTTTTAGTTTTAATATATAAATATAATATAAAATATCCTAGGCTGACAAACCATCTCTGTTCAGGATCGCTTTTCGTATAGATACAATGTTATTCTATCATTGTCTATTGAGTTTAAATTTAACACCATCCATTACCATGGCCCACTTGTAACCTACTGTACAGCAGATTAACACCCACTTACCCGCTTTGATTTTTTTTTAAATAAAAAATTTGTTTATTTAATGCAAATTTACAATCTATTCTGTGTGTACAAAAAGTAAATTAGTGGTATAATATTAGGCGGTGAATAAATAATAATGAGTAGGCGTTTCACATTAGAAAAGCCTGAACATGAGTGGGACAATAGTTTTAAAAATTTTAAATGTTATTATATTTAATTTATTATGTACACAGGAAAGCGGAAATAGCAAATTGTTTTTATGATTTTTTTTACATATTATATTATTTATATTTACATTTATGTTAGGTAGAATTGGGAATATAAAAAACAAGTGATTTGACATTAATTGTTAATTTATTTTCGTATTTTAATTTTCATCCAATAAGCTAATAAATAAATATTGGATCATGAACAAAGATATATATATAATCCAAAAATAAAAATGGTATCTTATACCTATATTTTATATATAATATATATATGAGGGGCGGAAATCCAAAAGGTACTATTGCCAAAATATTGATTATTTATTTAGGATAAGCGATTTTCTGTATTTTAACATTTCCAATAAAAACAAACCATTTATAAACAGACAATTAACCATTTTGAATTATTTAATAATATATTATTTATATTTAAAACGATTCAAATGTTAGTTAGTAACAACACAGTTAAAAGTATGTTTTGGTGTATAAAATGAAAAAGTACGTTTTGGTATTGTTGTTAATGATTGGTTCTTTTAACATGGGCAATAGTATGTTTCGGCGTAAAATCGGAAAAAGTACGTTTTGATTTTCTAAATATCATCTTTATGTATGGAAAAGGTTCGTTTTGGATTAATAACCAGTCATTTTGAATCGCAGATTTGACCAGGAAATCGTACGTTTTGGTCTATTATGACGACACCATCTTATGTATCGATGTTTTTTCCATAAGAATCGATATTTAACTCGATTTTGTCAATTTTCGCAATAGTACGTTTTGGATTTCCACCCCGCATATAATATACAATCAAAGGGTTTCAAAAGAAACAAAACATATAAACGTTTTAAATTGTCTCGTATACCTGCAGCCTATATATAGGCTATAACACAGTCCAGTAAAACTGAATTCCGTATATTTCTAGCATGTGTCTCATCTCGTGTTTGCTCAATTGTCCCCATCAATAATTTTTTTTATATCTCGTGTTTCTGGAACCTAATTTTCTAAATTATATTAGTATTATACGACCACTTTTGTTTCATAAATAATATAGGTATACCTTAAATACAATTATAAATATAGCTCATATTTTTTAAATCATATAGTTAGATATGTAACCACTAACCTATATTATAATTTAAGTGCATTTGAATTGATTAAATTAAATTTAAAATAAGTTTCTAATATTTTTTGAATTTTGAGTAGGAACATTTTATGTTTATACTTTATAATAAACTATTTAAACGTGTAGACTGTAGAACTTTTGTTTTTAAACACGCAAATTATTTATGTTAATTTTGGCTTACAATAGTAAGTTTAATATATATAGGTACCTAAATTAAAACACTGTATAGTCTTATATAATAATAATATATTATTACTTTATGTATATTATTATATACGAGATTCCTATATAGGATATACATAGATAGTTTTTAAAAATGTAGCCAATGTAGGTATTGATTTTATTTGTATAAAACACTTTATATATTATGTAATAATTCTTCATTATTTTGTTGGAACGTATATTTGTTTTTAAACACCGTGTTAACTAACGTTATTATTTTTAAATCGTATCTAAATTTGAGTTATTTAAATTTTAATTATTAATTTAAGATTTAAATGAGTTTTCAATAGAAAATTTTAATATAATCATTTTTATTTCAACGAAACTGTATAAAAAGTGTTTTAATAAAATTTTCTTTCCTTTTTACTATTTTTTTTTTCAAAATGTGGATTTTCGTAAAATGTATAGGTAATATACTTATAAGACCTTCAACTTATAGGTACTTACCATGAATTATTTATAATATCAATAATCAATGGGTATTGATTTTAAACGTACACTATACAGTTCAATTAAGATAATTAATGGGTACTAGATTGTTAACAATTACGATAAAAACATTTTATACGCTTTATTTTGTTATTGACGGACTTTAATGGTTATAATTATAAAAATCTATCTACGCATAAATATAAATTGTTCATCACCAATAGATGGATCATAATAATCACTGTATTTGTATAAAGGTAAGACATACCATTATTTTTTTTTTTGCATCAGTTACATGATTTGTTAATTTTTATCGATGTGCACCTATAGCAATGGTATACACTCTATTATTACTGATTATTCGTACTAAACTACTATCACCGGCAACAAAAATAAAAATAATGAATGTAATTTATCATATAAGATCTCATGAATTGTCGCCATCAGGGCTGATCGGCTGCTAATCATCACTCATCAGTGGATAATATTTTAAAACCTGCCGATCCCTATCGGCTATTGGTTTGTATTCCAAACGAACCTATATAGTCTATAATAGGTATGATGTATACATTATACGTATAAAAAAAAGGGTACATTTTTGACGATTTCTGACGTCTGGATGTCCTAGAAAATATACAGTTTAACTAGCGGTAGCTGGAGTCTGCAGAGCATTTTGCCCACGAGGGACGATGGTATTGAGGTAATTTTACAAAATACTCGGACACTCGGTCACGATATAGTAATACAATACGAATATATAACATTGTATTATATACATACGGTTTATTGAGCTACTGTCAGAATTCGAGGCAAGGGCGCCAGTCGAGTCCGGCACGTCGGAAAGTACCTATACATATAACATTTATACGCGAGTGTGTATAATATTATAATATAGTTATTAACGATTAATGTCGTTGTATTGTGTGTAGGTACAATATACCTAGGTAAAAAAAAAATGCATCTCTTATCGTTGCGGCCGTCTTGCGGAGTGCCTATATGCCAATAATGAACGTCCGTAGAGAATAATATTATAATGGTTTATAATAATTTTTTTCGCGGGCGAAACACTTCACTCGACGGCGACCCGTCGTTGTATTATTCCCGTCGCGGACCGTCGCTGGCGGACGAGACGCCGGAACTGAACCCAGCGCAACCCGAGCGCCGTTGTGCCCGTTAGGCGGCCCCTTTCGGGAAAATCGATAAGGGAGGCGCGGACGAGTCGTACGCGTAATAAATATATTGTAATCGGACGCGTCCCGATCTAGGGAATGCAATGCATAGTATATTATATTAAATAGACCTTTAAACCAATATTATACGTATGTTCTCCAGTGTATACAATAGTGTATCCTAATTTAGTTATTTATTTGTATATTCACTAATTAACGATAATGTAACCACAACCACAGGCTAATGACCTAGCTGTTGAAGCCTTTAATACCAATAAAAAAAAAAAAAAAAAATAGTGTATCCTATACTGTTATAAGTATTGTTACGTATCCGCCCATCTGTAACATAATGGGAAGGGCCTTATATTATGCGTAACTGGTGTTTTTCGTTTCGTTTCATATTAATATTATCATCATCGTATTATTATTATTATTGCGCGGGACCGTACGAAAAATTGCACTTTCTACGTCCGGAAGACCGTATCGTTGACGCGTGTAGGTATATATATATATGTATTATTTAAACATAAATCATCGCCTATATGAATGTATACAGGGTCATACTATGCGCGTACTCGGATTAAACTATTATTAAGACTCGTTTCCGGTCCTTCCGTCGTTTGGAGGGGTGCCAATGTCTCGTATGATTTTCAAACAACACAACTGCAGCGTTAAGCATAATACACATTCCCGACCAAAGTGTTAAAAATATTAATTAATAATACGCGATCGTATTTTACTTTTAAGTTTTAATTATATATTTCTGAAACTAATTTTGCCTAAGTATTTGGTCACCTGTAGTACCTACGTTTCCGCAGTCAACGTGTCCCGACGGAAAAAAACCAGGTCATACGATACATACAAATTTAAATAGTACAAATATGAATAATTTGTCAAATATAAATAACTGATACACTATAGGTATCTACATTTTCAAATTATAACACATTTCCAAACATTCAAAACTAAAACAGGTTATAATCATGTATAAAATATACAATCATACATGATACATATTTTATTATTGAAAATTAAAATTAATCAATAGAAATAAAAATAGGAATAGGTATGTTGTCAAATATGTATACATATACCTGTTAGGATGGTTTGCATAAAACATTGAATCATATTTAGAGTGAAATACTTCACAATTGTTATTCAAAAATAGTCAGTAGAAGATTCTGCCCATACACAAGGAAGAAATACTGCAGCACAGTTTATGACATAAAATAAATGATTATATATCCATTATATGTATAATAATAGCCATTAAATAAGATGAACATTTTAAAATTTCGGGATTATTTGAAACGTTGCAAAACATATTACATACGATCAAACACAAATTAATTTTCCACTTCCACTGGTTTGAGAAATAGTAAATTAAAAATAAACCTTTTACATTTGCTGATTTCGGAAGGCCTATTTTTATATTTTGCCGACAGACTGATTTCCCCAATAAAACTCTACTCGTGATACTATTTACAAAAATAAAAAAAAAATTTTACACATTTAGCATTAGCTAAATAATATACATATTGAACATTTAATATAATATTATATTGATTTTATATTATCAATTTTATTTTATTCATAAGTACCTATCTCTATCTCAAATAATAATAACCTCAGGGGCTCTAGCGCATTTTGGCCTCGACTTTATTATTCTATCAACCCCTTAGCTAGAATTTCGTTAAGATTATTTCGGTAAAGCAATTTTCCGGCCACAGCGATCGTTGGAACAAAAAAATTACGACAATTGTCGATTTAAAATTCGATGAAAACGTGTATAGCTGACGTTTGAAATCCCTGTCCTTATGCCCTTACTTTCTTATTCCATATTATATTAACATTTGAACGAACATATTATTTTTGTCTTGAGAAATAAATCGTTTAACCGAAAGCTAATCGGGAGGACTGATTCACGTGTATATCGGGCTTATGCACTTGCGTAATTAATTATAGCCCGTATATATGCCTCCACTGGAGAAAATATTTGTATAAATATTATATAGGTACCTATAATATTATTTACAAATTATTGATGGTGTTCCATTATACCGCTGTTTAACTGGTACTAAAGGCGTGCTCAGGAATTTTCAATGGGGGAGAGGGGGTAAACAAATAGCAAATTGCCTGATCTAAAATTAAGGAATACAATTAATTATAATTATATGTTAGTACATAAATATTTGTCTAGTGTCCATTGGAGGGTTTGAAGTTTTGAACCTCCCCCCTGTTGAGCACGCCCCTAACTGATACACTGGTACAGTAACTACCTATATACGCATGGAAAGTTTTACGCAGTTTTGGGTATAGTAACGTAAGTAACGCGTTACATAATGTCGATAATATGAACTTCAATACAGGCATCGTGTATACATTATACAATATAAATGCGTGTATAAATTTTGTACTACTTATGTAGAGTAAACTGCAAGAACATTTAATCAAATTTTCTTGAAATACGCAGAACGTGTCCTGTACTTCTATATTGCCCATATCATGGATCATTGTCGCGTGGACTGGTGTTAAATAAGTTTTTAAACGTATTATAACTAGTAATAGGTATTTTTTAAATTTTAACAGTTAAAAATCAATAGTTGATATATTTATTAACTGTTTATTATTTTTGTTATTTATTTTTTCGCAACGTGTAAGTATAACGTTTCCTGATTGTCAAGTAGAGTAATGTTTCATTACGGTTTTATTCGAACGGCGAACGTGACTCTATTGCTCTTTGAAAGTAACTCACCCAACACCGCAGGTTTTTGCGTGTACACAGCGCCCGAAAACCTATAGAATTCCGCGCTACACACTTAAGGCGACCACATTAGAACAACACAATTTGATAAAAAATCGTAAGCTTTTATACATTTTTTTTTTTTTTAACGCTGTCGTCGAATCCCGTGCCGCACTGACACGACTTTAGGCACCGGCCACTGTACGCACTACGTATTATACAGGTACTCGTTCGATTGTAGTCGCGTACTTATACGGTAACGATAATAATACAATATTGTACACTTGTATTGTTTGCCTGACACACACGCGTGCTCTGCAAGTATATTATCATTACCGTCGTGTGTGTGTGTGTGTGTGTGTGTGTGTGTGTGCGTAAACACAATACGCGCACGCACACACGGTCAAACCAATTAACCGGATCGACACTGCGGGGTGCCCATGATGTACCCACACACATATATATATATATATTTAATAATATCTATGAATATAAATAAAATTATAATATGTAAACAGTATCGTCGGCTGTACGCGACGTATATCATGTCCCCCCCGAACTGCGTGTATCGTTGTCAAACAGATCGCCGCATGTTTCGAAAACAGAATATGAAGGCACTCTCACCCGGTTTTTTTAAATATTTATTTTCGCTTTTTTTTTTGCAACAGCAGCACCAGCCGCGGGATCCCGCTATAATATCGAAATATTATACTCATCAACGCGTTTCGCGATGGTTCTGATTAGTGTACAGATATTGTAATATTTAACTGTAAATGTATTTATGTTATACATTCTGGGAACTTCCGTTTAAATTTCACTCAACAATGTTTCTTTGGTTTGGCGAAGCTGTGATTTTAACCATGCATGCTATATTGATATGTTAATCCAAAGAGTATAATAAAAAAAAAAAAACATAACATAACACTAGACATTATAATATAAACGGCGCTTTAGGTATGCAATTTAGGTGCGTTCTTGTCTTATG
The DNA here is from genome assembly GCF_019925205.1 of Metopolophium dirhodum. Taxonomy (NCBI): domain Eukaryota; kingdom Metazoa; phylum Arthropoda; class Insecta; order Hemiptera; family Aphididae; genus Metopolophium; species Metopolophium dirhodum. The sequence goes on along the minus strand of NC_083567.1, from coordinate 32,903,444 downwards.
TTAATAAATAATTAATAATAATATTATATAATTATTATAATAATATAATAAGTACATTGTAATATACTAATATAAATTGTATTTTGTATTGTTCGGGTATATTAACTGTTAATTAGGTATAATAACTTATAAGTATTTAAGGTTTTGATTAGCGAAGTAGTAGACAACATTTTGTGGAGTAGGTACCCCAGTACCAGTCTAACCGATTAATTATTATTACCTATTTGCTTATTTATTTATTCTTATATTTTAGACGATAAGCATAAATTATTGTTTAAACTTAAATATTATACACCTACTACACTTTTAACCTTTAAAGTTATCCTATATAATATAATATTTAAGTTAGTACAATAGTACAGCTATAAATAACTTAGATAAAGATAAGTACAACAAATAATCCAAACAATGATTTTGTACCTTCAATACTATATTGAGACGAGAGTAGTAGTAGGCAGGCACCCAGTTCTAATGATGAAATGATTATAAAGATATTTGAGTTTTACTTTTACTATGTTGTTTTTAGTTGGCCAAAGCTTACGACAATGTATTGGACTTGTTTGGTAATAACTTGCATACAGTTAACATATTGTAAAGTTGTTTATCCACCAATTGGAGTTTTAGATTGGTGGCAAAATTCTATAATTTACGAAATATTCCCGTTGTCATTCAAAGATTCAGATGGTGATGGATCAGGCGACTTTAAAGGTACATTCCTACTGTCTATTTGCAGTCATAGTTATTCATTTGCAATTTATTAAAAACTATACTATTGTTCTTCACTATCAGGCATAACTGAAGAATTGGATTACCTCGTAGATATAGGAGTAACCGCGATTTGGATAACGCCATTTTTTGAATCACCTTTAGAATCTGGTGGTTACGACATAAGTAATTATGTAGATGTACAACATATTTTTGGTACAATAGATGATTTCAAAGATCTTTTAAATGCTGCACATTCAAAAAGTATGCGTATAAATTACATATTACTTATATAATTATATTATGTATATTAAATCAAAATCTAACCATTATAACTTATAATAGCATTTAAAAATAAAAATAATTAATGTTATAGATTTAAAAGTTATTATGGACTTGGTTCCTAATCATACCAGCAATAAACACATTTGGTTTGAAAAGTCTGTCAATAATGAAACTGATTACGCCGACTATTATATTTGGAAAGACGCAAAAAATCAAGAGGAAGTGATAAAAAATAGCAGTATAATTCCTATTGTGCCAAATAACTGGGTAATGCTAATTTAATTTGTGTAAAATATTTTAGTGTCTCATCAAATTGTATACCTTGTAATTAGTATAGGTATTATAATTATTACCTACCTGTACATTTATGTATTACGTTCGAGACGTATTTATTCAGAATATTCACTTTGTGGTGCTAATTTGTATATTCTGTTCCACCACAAGCAACACCTCCACCCTATTATAAATGTCAAATGTTGAAAGTATAAATTACATTAATTGCACGTTTATGTTTATAAAAAAAAACAAATTATAAAGTCACTATCTACTCATACGGTTAATATTTTCTGAATTACGACAAAATAACTGTCATCGTTATTTTTTGTTTAATAACCAATTTCGCCAAAATTTAATATTATGTGAATAAAAAACCGGGGATACCCGCCATTACTGGTATATATATATGACATATTATATCATATAAGTAAATGTGTATTAATGTGTTATACTGGCATATGACTGACGTATTACCTATTAATTTAATTTGTGTTCAATTATCATTTTAGCAAAGGATTTGTGATGATGCCAGTGCTTGGATTTGGCATAACACTCGCAAACAGTTTTATTTCACTCAATTCGTTCCAAATTTACCAGATTTAAATTTTCGTAATGAAAAAGTTCACGAAGAAATGAAATATATTTTGAATTATTGGTTGGATTTGGGAATCGATGGTGTTAGAATAGATGCTTTGAAACATGTATACGAAAGCGAAAACATGAAAGATGAACCCATAATAGATAGTAATATGGCGGTTAACTACAATAATTTGAATCATATATATACAACAGACCAAGAAGAAATCTATGATTTGATCAAAGAATGGCGTCTATTGCTCGATGACTTTAAACAAAACGGCTCTACAAGGTTTCAGAAATTAATTATTTGTTAGATATAATTTTAGAGTTTACATAAAAGTATCTAGTTTTTTCACTATATACGGTTTCGCTGTAACACTATACGTAGATACTCAATGGCAGCACAGCTCATGGAAATTAATTTTCGGTAGGGTTCTTAAACATAATGTTCATTGTTCATATAAAATCGTGAAAACTTGAAAAATGTTGTGTTATCTGTAGCCCGAATAGCCAGCCATAGCCGTGGTCAGCTCAAGTAACTTCACATCGGTGAAATACTGAAATGTGTTGATCATTGATGGACATGACTGGCGGCTAGTGGCAACATTTTTCAAGTTTGTTCGATTTTATAAATATATTATTTGAGAACTCTACCGAGAATCGACCACGGATCACGCTACAATCGAATATTATATTATTATCTAGTATTACGAAACAGACTATATAACAAGCTATTTCTATTTAATTTTTTTTTTATGTTTGTATGTGTTTATGACGTTATGTGAATTCATGTTTTATTTAAATCAAATGATAGAGGCTAAGAACATTATCTAATTATCTAGATAGTATATGTATTATTTTACAGTATACAGTTGACAAAGGATCAACCTGTATATAAATAACTTATTTATAAATATATTTTTTTGGGCTGGGGCAATATTGGCCTATCAAAACGTCATTAACCACGCCACTTTCACTGTGGAGTCGTAATGTCTGCATATGTGATGCCGTGAAGGGTATATTACCGGACGCGTGTACTTGGAAATAGCCTCAACCAAAATTAAACAAATCCAAAATAGTTAAAGGAGGCTTAATAGTACTATCTATTAAGCAAACTCATAAAAAATATTTTCAATAGTTTTTAAAATTTCCGAACTACTTATATTTATAAATTAGCTACAAATTACATATCTTACATAAAATACGTTACACCCATAATATGCGTTGTCTCCGACTAAACGCATAACATGGCATATTGTACGACCAGAATTCTTAATCAATTTAACTTAGTTATGTCAATTCTTAGCGTGAACGGAACTATTATCAAATTTAAAAGTAACAGTATCATCGAGTAAATCAAAGTTAGTTTTTATTAATATTTTAATTTATGAGCATTTTAAAATTGTAAATTGTTTGTACATTTTAAAATGCTTGTAATTTGTTTTTAAATTTAAATTTAAAAAAAAAACCTACGAGATTCAATTGATAATATTATAAATACTATAAACATACTAGAGTACAAATTCCCGTGTTAAGCGTTGGTTAGTCGGAGACTACGCATGCGGGTGAATACAATTGTAGCAATAGCGTCCTTTTAATAATATAATTTTAATATTGTTCTATTATTTGTTATTATAATTCCAATTTTAATTATATTCTTCTTTCAGGATAATAATGACTGAATCATATAGTAGTAACAGTGTTTTATTTAAATATTACACTAGTGGAGCTGAAATACCAACAAACTTTAATTTATTAGGAGACTACCACTATACTCCGAAAGATTATGAGAGAGAAATAGAAAATTGGATAACTAAAATGCCAGTTGGAGCAACATTTAATTCGGTGGTATATACTTATAGATATACTAATTAAAATATTATTATTTACATTAAATATAATATTACATAAACATTTTAAATTCTAATTTTACAGGCGTATATTAGAATTTAGCATAGACATGTATTATAGAATTTTTTTAAGGATACTATTTTGAGGTGGCTTAAAAATATATTTTTATATCATCATTATGTATTTGTTTATGGTAGATTTTAGTTTTTAAAGGGTAAATTAATTTATTAATAAAACGGATATATGTTTTGATAATTATCATTGGTATTACACAGTTTACACTGAACATGCTGATAAATCTGTAGGTAAATCATTATATGTAATTATTGTACGCTACATTTGACTCTTTTTTTTTAAACAAAATTGCATAAAATATAATAGGTACTTAAAATAGTAGCTTTTAGATACATATAGGTACCTATACAATTCGATTCTATTAGATGTGAAAACCAATTTTCTTAAAAAGTATCAACGATTTTGGAAATATTGATTTTACATAATTTGGAATCTTTAGAAAACAATATTTTTTAAATAAATTATATTTTATACTAATTTTATTGTTATTATTTTTAAATTTTTACTTTTTTTAATGATATATCGAGTATATACGATATACCGATTTTAAATTTAATATTCTTAAGCAGAATATTTTTTGAAAATGTTCAAGTACAAAAATCGATGTGTGGGAAGTTAATAAGTTTTAGTAATTAGAATTTAGATGTAGGTACATATAGTAGTTGGTAAACCTTGTTCGGGGTACAGGGGTATTCGACATTCTATTTTGTTATTTTGATGTAACTAAAATTATAAATACTAACTACTGTAGATATTGGAAATTTTTAAATATTTTGGATATTGTTGAGCTATTTAATAAAATTTATAGATATTAAAAATGTTAACTGTTTTTAGATTGTAATTCAATTTTTTTTCAAAAATATTTTTTTAAATGACTGAAAGTTATGTATATAATAAAAAAAATTCAAAATACTAAAAATAGACCTTTTGATAAAATGATGAGGTTTAGCTAAATGAATCACCTAACCTTGTACAGGTAATTTAAAGTTTTCTATACTTTAATCATAAATAATTATATAATTCAGCTCCAAAACCATGACAAAAAAAGATTTCCTACTTCGTACGGTACAGAATTAATTGATGGCATGAACGGTTTATCCTTATTTCTACCCGGTGTATCCATGGTTTTATATGGAGGAGAAATTGGCATGGAAGACATATCAGATAAAATTAATTATGCAAGAGGACCTATGCAGTGGGACGACACGGACAACGCGGGTAAGTACTTATTTAATATGCCAATGCGTCGTCTATACCTAATTATCTATGTAATATTGTCGTATATTATTGTAATACGAGGATGTCACCCGCGAGTTTGTCTCTGCCTGTAATCTGTACCACACAAGTACACGACGAATACTTAATATATTATGGACTACGCGTCCTCCACGCTGTAAGAGTTTAACATTGTGGGATAGAGATTATAGTCAATTATACCACATAATATGATGGCTGGTGGAAAATGGAACCTGGCGTGTATGCTATATTTTTCTCAAAGTGTTGGCTTCCGGAGCTCACTCTCGTTATCAGTTAATTTCTTTGTAGGTTTACGGTTTGTACAAACTACAAATTGTAGGTACAACATGGAAAGTTCAGAAGAACCAATTTTGTGTTACTTAGCTTTAATATTAGATAACAACATAACATTTATAATGATAGAACATCATCAGAGTTTGTATGTCAGAACTCAGATGTTTACGATATTTTAATTTTTAAGCGAGTATTATGATCTAGGTACTTGCATTTTAAAATAGCAATATTTTACGAGAAATTCATAGATTGTTTAAAAAAAATTTAACATCGTAAAAAATGTACGTACAAACACTGATAATAAATTATTTAATTTTTAAAGTGTATAAGTACATACCTATATGTCAATAAATTCATCGTAATATTAAATAGCTAACAACAGAAAATTGGTTTTGATGAATTCAAATTGTCACATAAAATAAGGAAATCGCTTTTTTATCACATTATTTTTGGTGTTTTATAGGTGGCTAAGGGGTGCTAAAGCACCCCCAAGCACCCCTTAGTTTCATCTAGGTATTTATACCTACCGAGTTGGGTCATAAGGGCTATTCGGCATACATTTTTATATTTATGTATGTATATGTCGCATCCACTTAGTGTAATCGTATTTTTCATGAAATGGAAACTCTTATTTTACACTTAGTATATTTTTAATTAATTACATCAATAGGTGACTTTTCGAGAAATCGAAATAATAACATTGATACGATTACACGAATCTAATATTTTTAAATTGTAGCCATTCATACAACATGTTTTATATTAAACACTGATTTGTTTCGTAAGACACCGGTTGGTACTGGTTTCGTACCGGTTTAAATTAAGTTAAATTTTTAATCTATTAAATATATTTATTATTACTCGTATTATAATCATTTATATTTATATTATTTATTATTACATTTATAGGTATATGTTAATACTTATTATTAAAAATATTATTATCAACGATCGTTACACATAACAGAAGCTGGCATGGCTACAATTTAAACATACTAGATTCGTGTAATCGTGTCAATGTTAATATTTCGATTTCACCAAAAGGAAAATATTACACAAAATGTAAAATAAGAGTTTCAATTTCATGAAATTAAATGGATAAAATATATGTCAATTTCGTGAACTTAAATTTGACTTACGCTGAGTTACACGATATTATGATCGTAGTTCATGAAATGGATATCCATGAAAAATACAATTACACTAAGTGGATGCGACATAATTTATTTGTGTGGTGATTTTTTTTTTTTTTAACTAGGTAGCTTTCTAGTTCCTTATTATACTCGTATTTTAAAATCATTACTTTTGTGAACATTATTTTTTAAATTTGTATTTTATACGCACACACCACACACGCGGGTGCACGAAAAACACACACACAAACTGGTCGGTGTTATTGTAGGTGCGTGATTGCGTGAAGTTTGCGGGCGTGCGTAATATACTAATATTGTTTAATGTTTTATGCTCCCGTCCCGTACAGTACGATATATGTGCCGAATATGTTTGCGTTGAAAATTAAATAGTACGTTATATAATTTACAGGGTTCACTAATAGCACGAATGAACCGTGGGTTGAGGTACACCCAGATTATGTCACGAGAAACGTGCGGACAGAAAGTTACGATCCCAAAAGTTATTTAAACTTTTTCAAATCAATATCGAAATTACGGCAGACCGAAACGTTTAAAAGAGGAGGGTTGGCGATGGATATTTTTAACGATACAGTGTTTGTTTTGAACAGGTAAATGCTGAACCGACGTGAAAATGTACTTTTTTGTGTCAGGTATATATACAACTTATATTGTATAAATCAAATTAATTTATAATGTTAGAGTCGATTTTTAGTTGGTCCCTGCTACAGTCAACACTACCATCATGCCGAAAAAATTGAAATTTTTTTATGTCAAATAATTCAACATCATGGTAAAACAAAATTTTTGATAAAAAAAAATCTATACTTGACAGTTGACACTATTTTTTTTATCTCGTTCTACAGTTTTATTTTTTAAAATAACAACATTAATTTAAAATGTTAGATTCGGAGCAGGAATTTCGAACAAGTATAATTCATTAGTGTTATTTTTGCGGGGGTGCCATTTAGGTTTTAAAGCAGGAATGTAAACATTTTAGGTGGTACAAAATTTCCACCATCACATAAGTACCGGTAACGCACAGGCGTATATGCGATTTTTACATGATAAAATACCAAAGAGCTGAGCTTTTCAATAATGATAGTCGTCGGAACGCAAATTTTTTTATATCTGTATATAAATATAGATTTATCCAAAGTTATGTTGTTTGAAAAATATTAAAAACATACGTTATTATAGATTTTTACCGGGACATGAGAATTACACGTTAATTATCAACATGGATACAAATTATACACAAAATGTACGTTTATCAGACCAAATATCAAATTTGAATGATTATTTAGCTGTTGTTGTTGGATCAGAAAACTCGAATTTCAACCCTGGGTTAGTACCTACTAATTATTTTGCAAAAACTAATTGGGAATCTTCTATCATATATATTATAAAAGTCAGATATTGCAAAATATTTAATATTTTTTTGCTTTTACTAGACTTATTATATTATATTGCAAAATATTACTTTATTAAATTACTCACCTTATGTATAAAATGTTTAAAAATATACATTTTACCTATAAAAGAAGGTACAGTATAAAGTACCTATACAACATATTTAAATTTAAGACTTTAAAATCTAGTTGATACTTGATTGATGAATTCAAAAATGAATTATAACTATCTAATTATTAGATTCTGATATATTGGTAGAATTTATAAGGGTATGTCCCGAATACTTCCCATTTTTAAGTTTTACTTTTTTCATACCCCAAGTACATCCGTAGTCTTATCAATAAATTATATTGAATTGCTGGAGTGTGTCCTCGGTCCACAGCCAAAAAAATTAAGAAACGACTGACGATTGAGTCGATCGACTATTATAGAAAAAAATATGTATTGTTACATTCTTACATACATTTTACAACAACGACTTGGCAATAGTGGGTAACCACTAACCACGATTTATTTTCGATGATAACTGAACAAGGTGTGAGCACGATAACTTCGGTAATTAAGACAGTGCATATAATAGTGAACTGATGCGTTAAGTATTGCCATAATCGATAGGTATGTAGTTACATGAGTTTTTAATTTTCAAAATGTTCAAAAACTGTAGAACTGAATAAAATATATATATTTAAATGGATCCTATTTCCCTTGGTCATGGCATCACGCGTAAACGGTTGGACCGATTTCGCTAATTGTTTTATGCTGTGTTTGTAATTGTCAGGAGTTTAGGACAATATAAGGTTCACATGAAAGAAAACTTTAGAAAAATCCACCGGAAAAGTAAGAAATCTGGATATTAAAAATACAATAGTGGCGCCATCTATCCAGAAAAAAAAATATATTTTACACTTGAAAAGACATAGCGTCCACAGTGTGTTACACTCAAAAGAAGTTGAATAATCTGAATTTTTTTCTGGGCAACGGAAAAGTTAAGATAAGTTTTGAACACCATACATCGAATATTAAATAACGAATTGAACAAAGTTTGAGTCTGTAGGGTTGGTACATTTAACGTGCAACAAAGTGCACGGGGTCAGCTAGTATATTATAAAAATGAGTACACTCACCCAAAATTAAAATGTGTGACTAGATGGCTAGGCCAAAATAATAAAATAAATAACAATAACCAAATATTTTTGGGGTCAGTTCATTTTCTTGTGGTCCACCCAGAGTAATTTAAATGAACTGGGACGCATTCAGACTAGTGCCCAGTGGTGTATCTACGGTGGGGATATGAGGGTCATATCCCCTCTCCCCCTGGAGACCAAATTTTGTACACAATACACAATGTATATAATAATATGAATATAATATGTGTATACTGAATATCTATTAAAAATTGTATACCCCCTCCCCTTAAAAAAATCCTAGAAACATTATTGTTTCAGATTTCAGACTATACATCGAAAATATGATATTTTTTTTCTTAGGACATTAAATAAGGGTAATTTTGGTACGCACTCGGGAAGTCTCATATATATAATATAATATAATAAATAAATGTAATAATATTAAGATATTTTTATTGAAACTATTTTCAGAAACTCGGTATCAACTGCAAAGTGGTTGGCTCTAAGTCCAGGTGCCACAATTGTACTCACTGATAGTATTTCTACATATGAAACAGCAACAGAATCAAAACCTTCAACCAGTACTCAGTTATACATAACATTAAAAGTTGTATTACTTTGCTTATGTTTCACGAACATTTGTAGTATTAGAGCACATATTTTGTAATAAAACAAATAAGTAGTTAAAAAGTATTCAAAATGTTACACGTACATTGTAAAATTTCATAATTTTATTTTACATTTAGGTAAATTCAAAATCAATTAACTATATTATTAAATATTTAGTTAGATAAATTATTTTCTATCAAACCCATAGGTGATAGTCCTATTGGCTAACAAAATATTTTTATACATTACAAATGATTTTTCGACGTTGACGAAAGTTATCTTTCGAATATACTATATACTATCATTAATTGTTAGCTATTGTTAGGCTATTATCAAATAAGAAAATAGAAGGTAAGAATATTATTTAGGAAACATCCCCCTTTCCTGTGACTTTTTTTGATAAATATTTTAATTTTGAAGCAAGTTATTAATATTGTTGAAAAATTATCAAAGAAAAACAAAGTTTGTATAGGTATTGTTCTTGGACTTTTGGTATATTACCAAATACCATTGTAAAAATCATTTACCCTATAATTATAGTTGCTAGATTATTAACAAGTGGCTACGTTGTTGTACGTATGTGAATAAAATCTTAAGTATGTAATAATATGTTGGCATAAGGTTTAGGTACGAGGACCTGTGTCAAAACAGTAAATTATTAGTAGCTAGATATAATCTATACATATATATATTAAATATAAAAGACAAACATTGTTTAACTTATGTCCTTTATGCATTCCTAAACCGTTCATCCGATTGCGCTAAAATTTGGTACAAATATAGAATAGATTTCGGCGAAGATGGGCTACATTTTGTTACGAAAATAGGTAAATAAGAGGTCCAACTCGGGGAGGTCCTCAGACAAGGGATTTAATGGGGGGCATTGAGTTCGAACCGGTGTTTAGGTGGATACATTTTTTGCATTGTTTTTTTTTTGGAAATTTTTGTTTTTAAATGGTTGCTATGGGTGTTAATAATAATAATTATTATTAATTGCATTGTTTTCACATTGTTTATTTTTTATTTTTTCTTATTTAATTTTTTTTATCTATACACGAATGTTTGGTTTTTTTTATTAATCGGATTTTAGCACAATTAGGTTAGGTTAGGATTTTCCGATTTTTTAATAATTGATTATAGTTGATTATAATAGCACACCACGTAGGGGCCGTTATTTACCGCAGGTAGATTGTCTACCTGATAATATACTGCTCACATAATTACAAAAACCTAGTTATAGTAACGCATTGCCGTGTCCAGCTAGTATAATATATTCATAGTTAAATAGATTCTAGTTACTAGTTACTAGAACAAATTTATTTTAAATTCAAATTATCAAATTAATTATTGTTCTTTACTTTTTTTACTATGTAGTTTAGTACCTATGTTTTATCCCTATGTAGAATTCTGGACCAAAAGTCCGGGTATAAAAATTCCATGGAAAAAATGTCAGTTTAGAAAAAAGTTGGACAAAATGTCTGGATTCATTTTTTGATTATCGGACAAAACGTCCGAGCACATTTTTACTGTCTAACAAAAATACTGAAAATACAAAATGGTTATTAAATTATAATTTATAATTATATTATATAGGTATAATAATTAATATGTATATCGTGTACACATTAATATGTGATATATTATGTAATTATAGTATATTTTGTAAGCTGTAGCCTATAGGTAAGTAGGTATAATAAAAATACCAAAAAAGTAACTGTATTACAAAATACAAATGTGGACAAAATGAGACTGTCTCATTTTTTGTCTTACCCGGGTTTAAGATAGAATCTAATGGATGGATATATCTTATAGATAGATTCTATCTTTAGCTGTGCGTCTTACCCAGGTTCTCCTATATAATTGTATTGATATTGATATAATGATAATCTAACTATATAAAGCATAGGTATATAAATCACAAATGTACAATAGGTAATTATATAAACAATTATAAAATTGTAAATGAAAATTTAATAACAATTTCATATTTTTGGAATTTTTTGTCCGACAGTCAAAAAATAAATCCGGACATTTTGTCTAATTTTTTTTTATAATGGACTTTTTGACCGATTACCTACTACCTATGTGAATGTGAATATAATAATTTGTGACCCACAATAAGTAATTACTAATTAGTAGTTCAGAAATCAGAACACATCATAGCCATAGGGTCCAGATTTGTATGCTTAATTTTTTTTTTTAATGTATGAGGAAGAGGAACCTCTTATTAACATAGGCATAACTAGACCTTAAAGTTAGGTGCGCTTCAGAAGTAAATTATTAATAAAATGTATAGGGGCTTAAGAAATTCTGAGTGGGCTGAAGCCCACCCAAGCCCCCCTAGTTACGCCTATATGCTTATTAAATGTTCAAGCTTTAGCTATTCAAATCGAAATCGTTATACATATTTAATCAATAATATTGTGAACTAACTTGCGAATTTCCGTGATTTAGAAGTATTTTGTTAAAATTTTAACTTCACCTATAAAAATGATTATGAGAAACATTTTATAATATATCAATATTATATTGTGTAGTGACGTAGTGAGTAGTGACTAGACTAGTGATGCGCTATTAGGAATATTCCCCAATGAATGTTCCCGGGAATAGGGAATATTCCCCAACCTCTCGGGAAATTTCTTTAAAAAAAAAAAATTTATTATTTTTATGTTATGTTCAGTATTTCAATTACAGTATGTTTATTTTTATTTTTTCAACATACATAAATGAAATTTGGGTCGTTTATTTTGTGATCATTGTACAGATTTTAATTAAAAAATTGAATTGTAATTACTATTAATAACTTTTTTTTAAGGAATGAATATCTAAACTGATAATGAGCTGTCATTTGGATTATTTACAAATTTACAACCATAAGTTTAATTCAAAACTGAAACCTATGATCAATATTTAAAAACTTAATATATTGCCGAGAATTTGCCCATCACTAGACTAGGCACTGTTTATTGTTCTATTTTTCATACGTCTTTTTTATTAGCAATTACTGAATTACCATTTAACGATTATTATTTATTATTATCATGATATTCCTCAGATAATATTAATGTGTACAATCATGAACGATGAACATAGTAATATTATAATTTAATAGTGTACCGAGTAACATACCAATAATATGTACATTGTGTAACAATAACATAATATTCTTATTATCTGCGTAATAAAAAATATTCACGCAATAACAAAACAATCGTTATCACTGAAACTCAATACCATATTTCCACGGTGATCGCGATCCTGTTCGACCGTGGTAGCGGTGTATACCTTTTTCCAGTGAACATATGTGTTTTCGTTTCGGCGACGCCATCTTAATAAAAATATTCCTTAACCGTAATCATACATAAATCATCTGCGTACTTTATTTTTCTTTAGTTTTTTCAGTAAGGAGCCAATACATGTAGTAAGTGCATTATTTTTTACTATTTAGTCGTATGGTCGTAGATTTAAATGTAAATTTGTGTATTCAATGTTGGGTCGAGCGTCGAACGTACTGCCGAAATCCAATGCGCTGCTTCGAACTGGTCCGTCTATTGTTTGTTTTTCACGTAATGTGTGGTTTGGTTATTGTTGGACGCGGGAAGCTGATAAAAGTAACTGAAAGTGTTTTCCCCTTTTGAACGTAAACAATATAAATCCGTGTTTCGGAAAACCTCGCGGTTCTCCACGTTTTCTGCTTCGCAGTGCATTGACTTTGCACCCATCGATAATGTGCCCAACTGCCAGGTTCCGTTATTAATCGTAAGCATGTTGGTGTGTCATGATCACATATTTTCACGAATAATCTGTGTTCTGTGTATGTAGTCCGGCGTATCTTATTAAATACTGTTTTTTTGTGATTTATACCAACTGTTTTATAATATATTTATTATGTACAATTATATCATAATTCGCGAGTTTGAAAAGTTCCGCACAATCGGCAAAATACTAACCGGATTTTGAATTAGATCTGTTTAGTTTAGTGTACTTAGTTCCTAAGTTATTATACATTAAATTCCATAGGAATTATTTAGTGACTATGTTCGATTCTTTTCTTTTATCCGCTTATTATGCTTATTAACTATTATATTTGTTGTTTCGTCATTCGAAAAGTTTCATTTGACTTACTATAGATTTCTATTATTTACATAAATAGGTTTCTATTTATGCTTATATTTGTATTTTCGTATGATGTACATAGTGATACCTGCCTGATTTAGGTAAGTTCATGTTTTTCTGATATTTGTAGTCATTAGCCTTGTTTACTCATTTGAAAATATGTTAGGTATTAGGTAACTAATCTCTGATTGAAATTGTTTCTATAGAAAATCTCACAGGTCAAACATAATATTTAGTAGTTCATCCATTTTGACCTGTATCAGACAAAATCCTTAAAAAACATGATTTTGTAAATGCTACTTCTGATGCTAAATCAATATTATAGTGATGTTAGACATATTGCCGTTGTGATTTATGATGATTTTGGTTTTGCCTCTTGAGTAGGTACACATTTTAGAAGGATATTATATTTAGACATAATTATTACATTTTTCATTATATAAGTACATCGGTATGCCAAAACATTAATTAATTTTTCTATTATATATCTATATGTATATCATAAATCATTAAATAAATATTAAGTTATACTAATGTTTAAAATAGTTTATAATTTAACCTTTGAATGGTTAAAAAAAAATTATTTTAACCAAGTTTTTTGGAGATTTTGATTTAATATACTTTATCTTAAAGTATTTTCTTTTTTTGTTGTACTAAATTCTTCAGTGTTTTGTTATTCATGTTTCTAAATGTAAAAGCAAATGTTTTTTTATAACAATGTACAACATTTGAACAAAAAATAATACTTAGATTTGATTTATTTATAATTTTATTACTATACTTATGTATTGTAATTGGTTGAAATTGTACTTAAAATGTTCAACTGGTATTTGCGTAGTCAGATCTAGACCTATTATTTAATAATTCAATATTTATGAACTATTTGAATATGTTTTAAATATGATCAAATAAACTGTTAGTTAATTTATTGTTTATTTATTTTATCTAGGTACTAAATTTGGGTGTATGATATCCTAAGATATTATATGATGTATCAAGTATCCAAATATCCAATATAGATACATATTTAAGTGTAATTTACTTAACAAATTTTATATTTAAATTAACCATCGATATAGTTTTGACATGAGTAGTACAAATTTTAGTATAAATTTATCATCTGTACATATATCTGAGTTCTAATTTGTGGGACACTGTAATTTTATTTGAACCTAGAGTAGGTAATTCGTTAAATAGGATTTAACTTGGGTACTTTTTAAATGTGTAATTATTTATTTTTTACAGGTAGGTATTATTACTATTACTGTGGTTTGTAATGTATAAACTATCCATTACATTACTTCAGTATTTTAACTTAAAATTTAAGTGGTTTATCTAATTTTCACAATTGCTATAAATTTAAATGTTTTTTTGTTTCAGGTTTGTAACACAAAATTTGTTTTGTTTGTGTGTGTGAATGTCTTCTGAGTGAATGGAACAGTGACTAGGTCTTAATCCAGGGTTACTGTTGCGTATACTTGTCGTCTGTCTGTTTATGAGTAAGTTTATTTAATTAATAAATTATGCACGTTTTAAGTTATATTTTAATAGCTCAGTAGGTAACTAGTGTATAGTTTTAATTTGGCCCTTTTGAGTTTATTTAGGATAGAATCATAAATTTATGTCTATAGTGAACTACGGTTTACTACTAAATGATACTTTTTTCAATACAATTTTAAGTTTAATTTATAATGTTTCTTAATAACCTACTTTAAGTTAAGTATAAATATTAATTATTAACAAAATTTAAAGTTATTATATTTAGGATAGGTAATTTATATTTTTTGAATCTTAATGCTACAAATTTCTATGATAGGGAAATATATACCAGAAAAATAAAATTAAAAATCTAAATTGTATAAATTATAAACAATATTTATTTTTGTACTGATTATTTTGTGATTAAATTGAATTTTGTTAAAACTTTAAAAGTTTTTGATCAATTATTTATATTTGTTTTTGAAATGTGCCAGACATACTGAAAAAATCACTACTTTCAGAATCTGATAATCTATTATTATTGTGATCAAATCTGGAATCAATAAAACAACAATCATCTATTCCTTATCTACATAGCTGTGGCAATAATTATTAGAAATACATTAAGTTTAATAAATATAAATAATATGATCTACTGCATAAAATGTGTTTACTACAAAAATGTACTGTTACTATTATTATGTTTACAAATAAAATGTATTCCAATAAATAAAAATGTACTTTTCAAAACATTTGAACAATATATTCATATTTCACATTCAACTATTTTATATATATTTTAATTATTCAATTATGTAGTATAATTAAGACTGAAGCTTCAATTTAATTAATTGGTAACATTAGTGGTTTATTTTTGCATTTCTTCATAAGACACCACTCAATTGTTTTTATTTGCTCCCATCAATAGATTTATAAAAATGTGTTAGGGATTGATGGTTTTATAGGTTTAACTAGAAGTTTTTTAAAAGTAGATTGTTGGCTGTTAGTTTATTGAATGAATTATTTATATCATTATATTTAAAAAAAAAATGCACAATAGATATTTAATTTGTAAATAAAAATTATAAGGGCACATAATATAAATAATTATCACTACTAACTAAATTTTGTATTTTTTTCTAGCTGAATACTTAAGTCTTTAAAAAGAAAAAAAAATATGGCTACGATGACAGAACAAGTGTCCAAGCTTTTGGATTTTTCCCAAAAACTTGATATTACACTGTTAGAAAACATTGTGGGTTGTATGTATACTGGTACTGGTGATCAAGTAAGTTCCTTTATGTTTTAAACTACTAACAGATAATAATATAAAATATTTTAAATATAACATTGTTGGTTTACACACTAGATATTTTTAAAAGTTCCAAATTCTCAATATGACACCTTTATAGCTTATTAGTTAATTATAATAAATTATAATTATTTTAGCAACGAGCTGCCCAAGAAGTATTAACTACATTGAAAGAGCATCCTGATGCATGGACAAGAGTAGATACTATACTCGAATTTTCAAACAATCAGCAAACAAAATATTTTGCTTTACAAATATTGGAACAATTAATTAAGACCAGATGGAAAGTATTACCTAGAAATCAATGTGAAGGCATTAAGAAGTATATTGTTGCACTTATCATAAAAACATCTTCAGATCCTGCGACAATGGAAAGAGAAAAAACTTATTTAAACAAACTAAACATTATTCTCGTACAGGTTGGTTAATTTTTTTACTTATGTTGTGTTAATATTTAATTACAACTAAATATTTCAGGTATTGAAACGCGAGTGGCCAAAAAACTGGGAATCATTTGTTGGGGAAATTGTAGGAGCTAGCCGGACTAATGAAAGTTTATGCCAAAATAATATGGTTATATTAAAATTGCTTAGCGAAGAAGTGTTTGATTTTTCTGCTGGAAATATGACTCAAATGAAAGCTAAACACCTAAAAGATACTATGTGCTCTGAATTTGCACAGATTTTTGAACTTTGTCAATTTGTTCTAGTGAGTGAAATTATATTATTTTTAAAATTTTATATTGAACTTCGTATATATTTTTTTTTAGGGCTCTTCTCAAAACGTGGCTTTAGTAAATGCAACATTAGATACACTTCTTAGATTTCTTAATTGGATACCACTTGGTTATATATTTGAAACTGATTTGATTGATACATTGATTTTTAAAGTAATTTTTTATAAAATACTATAAAATATTTACTATAATTTATATTTTTAGCTAATATGTCTCATAAAATTATTTAGTTCTTCAATGTGCCTATGTTTCGTAATATCACATTGCAATGTTTGACTGAAGTTGCTGCGGTAACTGTACCGAATTATGATGCTGCGTTTGCAGGTCTTTTCTCCAAAACTATGGCACAACTTGTACAGGTACACAATTGTTTATATTTATATATTTATATTGTGTATTATTTTTAAAATTGTTTTTTTTAGATGTTACCAATTCATACAAATATTAAAGAAGCATATGCTTCAGGTCAAGACCAAGAACAAAATTTTATACAGAATTTGGCATTATTTTTGTGTACATTTCTCAAAGAGCATGCTCTTTTAGTAGAAAAAAATGGTTCTAATGAAGATTTATTAAAAGTAATTTATGAACTTATTTAATTAATACAATCATTTTAATTAATCGCATATATATATATGAATTTTAGGCACTTCATTATTTGGTTATGATTTCGGAAGTTGAAGAAATCGAAATATTCAAGATTTGTTTAGAATATTGGAATAGTTTGGCTGCTAGTTTGTACAGAGAAAATCCATTCGGACAACTGCAAATAGTTGGCCTTTTCTCACTTTCTCCAACTAGCAGGCCGGATGGTAACACTATATCCCCTAGACGTCAATTTTATGCACCAGTTATATCTCAAGTTAGTTATAACTATTTTATTCAAGCTATCCTTAATTATTTAATAATTTGTTTTAGGTAAAAAGTTAATGAGTGAGTTAGGTATATAATAAACTTATGTGTTTGTTTTATTGGTTTATAGATGCGGTATATAATGATCAGTCGTATGGCTAAACCAGAAGAAGTTTTAGTAGTTGAAAATGAAAACGGAGAAGTAGTTAGAGAGTTTATGAAAGATACAGATGCTATTAGTTTGTACAAAAGTATGAGAGAAACACTTGTTTATTTAACTCATTTGGACTGTGTAGACACTGAACGAATTATGACAGAAAAGTTGCATAATCAAGTCAATGGAAATGAGTGGTCTTGGAAAAATTTAAATACTGTAAATATTTAAATATATTATACATACATATTCCTTTATTACATTTGTTTTATTACTTTATTTAGCTATGTTGGGCGATTGGTAGTATTTCTGGAGCAATGCATGAAGAAGATGAAAAAAGATTTTTAGTCACAGCTATTAAAGACTTATTAGGATTATGTGAACAAAAAAAAGGCAAAGATAATAAGGCAATTATCGCTTCTAATATTATGTATGTGGTTGGACAGTACCCAAGATTTTTACGAGCTCATTGGAAATTTTTGAAAACTGTTGTCAACAAATTATTCGAATTCATGCATGGTAGGCAAATAATTTAATACTTTTTAAATATTTAAGTGATATTATACCATACAGTAAAAATTTAAAATTATTTAATTAATTAATTGAAATATTTGAGGTGTAAATTATTTTTACTACAAATTATCGTAAATAATGCATTTTATGGGGATATTTCATACAAAATGTCTATTGTAATTGTTAAGAGTTAATGATATATCAGTGATGACAAATGCCATGCTAATTTTGATTTACAATTATGAAATTAAAAAAAGGTATTTCTGAGATTATAATACATAATAATTAATAACCAAAATTATTTGATCAAATATTAATAATGATTTATCTTTAATTATTCATATCATTTTGATAATTTGGAGTTCCTATACACAGTACACACGGTTGTCCCTCTGTTAACCATATTTAGATATTTATGAAAATATTGAAGATTTCTACTCTATTTATTAGCTTGTTAATAACTATTAGACAATTATTTATGTATAATATTGCTACAGTGGTTGATCATAATAGACAATTTTGTTTTATTTTTATTAATTTTCCTTTCTAATGGTTGTTTTTACTAATAAGTCTGATAACCTTAGAGTTTTTAAGTTAATATAAAAGATATTAATCAGTGATGACGACAATGCCATGCTAATTTTGATCTATAAGAATGAAATTAAAATTATATTTGTCTGAGATTAGGTATAATTATTTTAAACATCCAATAAATTGTAATAAATACGGGGTTTATTTTTACCAAATTTTATCTTTTTTATAATTTTGGAATAATCAAACTTTATATGAATGAGTATCAATCTAATATTAGACATATTAATAGAAAAATACAGTGTCCTTATTTATTAGATCAGTAATTAAAGTTAAATAAACATTATATATTATAATACCAATAAAAGAGTATTATATATTTTAGATTCCGAGCGGATTAAAAGCGATGAATGTATTGAGTTTACAATGATGTGTTTTTTTATTTTAATTTTTTAATTTTTAGTGTTTGTACACATGATAAGTAATCGCAATACAGTTTCGATTTTCAACTTAAGAGGAAAAGTGAATCTACTTGATTCTTTTGGGAGGTCAAAATTTTAAGTTCTCAGTAGTTTTTAAAAGCGCCGGGTAAAACAAAAAAAAAATGAAAGAAAAGCGGGAATTTTTATGCAAATTCGGTTTCGACAAAATCGTTTTTGATTTTTGGTGTAACTTTAAAACAAATGACCGTAGATACATGAAATTTTCACTGGTTGTTTATATTATAATTTTTTATCCATGGAATACATTTTCAAAAATTATTGATTTGTTACAAGCTGTTTACAGACATGATCAATATTTAAGTTTTTTAGTTTTTTTTCTATAAATGACAATACAATTTTATTTATCTAGTAAAAAAGCTTGAAAATTTAATACAAGGTTCCGTATCAATTGTTACAATGACAGTTAAAAAATATTAAAAATGCAGTCACAATTTTTTTTATAAGCTTTTATATACATTTCATAAGAAACTTTATTTTTAAATCAAATTGAAAATTTAATACAAAATTACTCATAAGTTTGTCTATTTTTATAAAAAAAAAATGTCTCCAAGAAAGTCAAATTGAATTTTTATGATCGTTTGAAATTCATATTTTTACAACATGGACTTTTTACTCTATTTCTCATGTAACAATTTTCTTATTTTGTTGTAATTCAAAAACGAATAACTGTGGATACATGAAAATTTAACTGAATGTTAATATTTCTATTTTCAATGCACCATAACATTCTGACTTGTTTTCAGCTATTTACAGACATTTTCCATTTAATAAAAATGTCAATTTTTTTAGTTTTTTTGTTTATAAATATCATACAAATGTTATTTGTTGTGTTAAAAAGCGTGAAAAGTTGATACAAAGCTCCCTGATGTATATTGTTACAATAGTAGTTGAAAAATATTTAAAATACATAGGAGCTATGTTTTTCTATAAGTTTAATTTTCGCAAAATGTATCAAATATTAAATGTAATTATTTTGTAGTTGAAAATTTATACAATTTTTAACTTTTAAAGCTAAGGATTGAAAATTTAAAACAATACTCCACGTAAATGGGTTATATATGGTACTTTATTCACAATAATATCATCAAATATATTAGTAATACCATAGGCTGACTGACTGTTTTCGCTCAGAATCGTTTTTCTTATACAATGATTTTATATCATTGAGTTCAAATTTAACACCATCCATTACAGTGATTCAATTGTTATCTACTGTACAGCAGAGTGACATCCACTTGCCCAACTTTATTTTACATTCATGCCCTTTTAGTTAGTTGGTATATTGTGTTGTTATTTGTAAGTTAGTATTAATAATAAAATACATTGTTTTAAATACTATTAAGTGTTGAAACAGTTGAATTTGTGATGATAAATGCCATGCTAATTTTGATTTATAAGTATGAAATTAAAATTTATTTTTTCTGAAATAATTATACATTGAAATTTATTTTTGAACACCAACTAAAATCAAGCAGAGCGATACCTGCTTGCCCAACTTTTTTATATGCATGTCCCTTTGGTTGGTATATTTTGTTGTTATTTGTGAGTTAGTATTAATAATAGAATAAATTGTTATAAATACTATTAAGTGATAAAATATTTGAATTTGTGATGATAAAATGCCATGCTAATTTTGATTTAAAAGTATGAAATTAAAATTTATTTTTTCTGAAATAATTATACATTAAAATTTATTTTTGAACACTAACTTAAATCAATGAGGCATTAGTCCAACTTATTATATTGGGTAATTGATGTAGTGTAATCGCAGGATTACATGTAACAATATACTCATAATACATATTTATTTATTCATTGTTAATTTGTACCTAACTTTAATCTTTGGACTGTTCTATTATATATATATAAACTAAGTTTTTGTAATTTCATGAGGAGATAATAGGTTGTTATGACTATAATATAATGTTTATGTTTTGTTTCTGAGAATATTAGTAATCACTAATTATACTAAAAATTATTGTGTCTGGCTGTATTTATGCATTTGAATTTATGGTTGTTTGTCACTTGGTAGTTGAATGCAGATGATTATAAATGATAAACTGAGAAAAATATGTGAAGATAAAAATCTAAGGAACCAATGATGCATTTACCCTTAATTTTATAACAAAATATTGTAATTGAGTGTTACTAAATTTAGTTTTTACATTTCAATGATGAAAAATAACTTAGTGTGATCTACAATATGATATTGATTAGTCTTTCTGAGAAAATAAGTAATTATACTTAAATTATTGTTTTATGCTGTGTGCATTTTAATTTTTTGTCGTTTACACACATGAATGCTTATGATTATGAGTGATAACCTGAACACAATTTGTGAAGATTTAAATATAAGGAACCAATGATACATTTAACCATAATTTTATGGATAAAATATTGTAATAGAGCATTACTAAATTTGGTTTTTAAAGTTCAATGAGGAAAAATAGCTTAATGTGATTATAAAATATGATATTGATTAGTCTTTCTGAGAATATAAGTAATTACACTTAAACTTTTGTTTTATGCTGTGTGCATTTTAATTTCTTGTCACGTTTACACACTTTAATAATGCATATGATTATGAATGATAACCTGAAAAAAATATCTGAAGATATAAATCTAAGGAACCAATGATGCATTTACCTTTAATTTTATATCAAAATATTGTAATTGAGTGTTATTAAATTTAGTTTTTACATTTCAATGATGAAAAATAATTTAGTGTGATCTACAATATGATATTGATTAGTCTTTCTGAGAAAATAAGTAATTATACTTAAATTATTGTTTTATGCTGTGTGCATTTTAATTTCTTGTCGTTTACACACATGAATGCATATGATTATGAGTGATAACCTGAACACAATTTGTGAAGATATAAATCTAAGGAACCATAATTTTATGGATAAAATATTGTAATAGAGCATTACTAAATTTGGTTTTTAAAGTTCAATGAGGAAAAATAGCTTAATGTGATTATAAAATATGATGTTGATTAGTCTTTCTGAGAATATAAGTAATTACACTTAAACTTTTGTTTTAGGCTGTGTGCATTTTAATTTCTTGCCTCGTTTACATATTTAAATGCATATGATTATGGATGATAACCTGAAAATAATATGTGAAGATATAAATCTAAGGAACCAATGATGCATTTACCCTTAATTTTATAATTAAATGTACATCAAACGTTATTAAATTTGGTTTTTTAAGTTCAACTAGGAAAAATAGCTTATTGTGATTGTAAAATATGATGTTGATAAGTCTTTCTGAGAATATATTATGTAATTACACTTAAATTATTGTTTTATGCTGTGTGCATTTTAATTTCTTGTCGTTTACACACATGAATGCATATGATTATGAGTGATAACCTGAACACAATTTTTGAAGATATAAATCTAAGGAACCAATGATGCATTTACCCGTAATATTATGGACAAAATATATGCTCTACTACAGCATTACTAAATTTAGTTTTTAAAATTCAATGAGGAAAAGCAGCTTAATGTGATTATACAATATGATGTAGATTAGTCTTTCTGAGAATATGAGTAATTGCACTAAAAATTATTGCTTTGTGCTTTATGTATGTATTTGAATTTTTGTTTGCTTACCATACTTGGTAGTTGAATGCATATGATTATGAATGATAACCTGGAAAAAATATCTGAAGATATAAATCTAAGGAACCAATGATGCGTTTACCTTTAATTTTATATCAAAATATTTGAGTGTTACTAAATTTTGATTTTATAGTTCAATGATGAAAAATAACTTAGTGTGAATATACAATATGATATTGATTAGTCTTTCTGAGAAAATAAGTAATTATACTTAAATTATTGTATACATTTTATGTTTTCAATTGTTTATATATTTTGCTGCAGATGATTATAATTGATAACCTGGGCATAATTTGTGAAGATAAAAATCTAAGGAACCAATAATAATCTTTAAGGGGAAAAATATCTATTAATTATTTTGTTGATTAAATCATTAAATTAAGAATACCTATTATTTAAAACTTGGTTTAAGGTAAAACTAAAAAAAAACTGTTTTGTACTATAGTTTCTTTCCACTGGTCTATGTTTAATAGATAGGAATCTGTAACTTTGAATACATAATCTATACATGTTTGGTATACTGTCGTTGGCTGATTTTTGACATATCATTTTCTTTTAAGTTAAAAGGGTTCATTACCCCTTAGTCAAAAATTAGTCTTTCTTAAATATTTTTTTTATCACTTTAAAATACGAAAAAAAAACTCAACAACAGTATACTGGTATTACTATTTTGAATCAGTATCATTTTTCAGATCAAAAATATTTTAACTATTGAGTGATTTGTGAAGGAACTAAGATTTGGTGTTTTCAATTTTGTTTAGCTGCAAGTTGCCGGCGTGCCATCATAACTACACGTCAAAGATAGTTAGAGTAGGGATATTTTGATATTCTGACACTAGTATCACACTCTGACGAAATTCGTCAATAACTTAATCAGATATTCCCCCTTAAATTGTATAGACAACATTAATAATTAATAGTATTTTTACATTTAATATACCTAACAATAAGGATTTTTTAATGCATGTACCCTCAATTTTATTAATAACCTACTGCAACTCAATTAATTTTTTGAATTTCAATGAGAAATAATTGTTTATTGTTATAATTTTATCAATATTATTTTGACTGGAAAATGTTTTATATTTGTATATAACTTTGTGATGTGTATCAGTGGTGTAATTACTTTATATTTATGATGGAGGGGGGATACCTCTCAATACATTTTTGCAAGCATATCTGTATTTAAATGATTAAATGACACCAACTGCAACAACATGAAGGAATACAAATTTAATATTACCACTGTGTAGTTTATTAATAACTATAAAAGTTATACTATACTTATGTATAATATTATTTCCATTAAAAAACTGTGTTATGACTTATTTTATCTTAATGGTTTCAAAAATAGCCTATACTTTGTCTCATATAAAAGTAACTTTCTGGTGGCAGAATATTGGAAATGGGTGTGGATAACCACGCGCCAAGTGCTGACCTCAGCAACATCATTTTATTGTTCAAACAACGGCTTAGCTTGCATTTTACTAAACCCAAATTTCCATGACATGTGAATTTTTGATTAATAATACTTCTTAAGTTTTTCTTATATTGGAAGTGTTCAATGATGATTAATTGCATTTGTTGAATATAAAAAATGATTATGATTAGTCTTTCTGAGAACTTAGAATTTAAACTATTTTGCATTGACTATTTTGGCAATGCTAGTAGATAATGAATTTATTGCAATAATTAATTAAGTAGTTTGAGAATAATATGTTTAGTTAATTATTAAATTTTCTTTTCTTTATTCTTATAATGGCCACATTTATTAATAAAATTCTGTAGGAGTTAAGGAGGTTGATTTATATAAATTAAATAACATTGAATCAGTACCTATTGTGTTGTAGATTACTAGTGTATTTAATATTTATTTCAAAAATATTAATATAGTAAAGAAAAATATATTGATATTGTGTATTTACGACAGTCGACCAAAATTGGTTGATTAATGCGACATTCCGGATAAAAATACAGACAATCCTGCTATATTTTAATGTTAACCTTTACATATTCTGTCTTGTGTTAGTTAACGGTATATTTTAATTATATTTAATATGTTATTTAGTCATCTTCTCTATGAATTGAGCCTTATACTTATTATTTTTATTTTGTAGAAACTCATGATGGTGTACAAGATATGGCATGTGATACTTTTATCAAAATTGCAATGAAATGTAGAAGGTACTTTGTTCAAGTTCAAGTTGGAGAAGCTATGCCATTTATTGAAGAAATTCTTAATTCAATGGCAACAATTATCAGTGACTTGCAGCCACAACAAGTAATTATATATTATAAATTGTTGTTAACCAGACTTAATCTCATGAATTTTTAATTTGATATCAAGGTGCATACCTTCTATGAAGCTGTTGGTATTATGATTAGTGCTCAAGTGAATTCTAAGATCCAAGAACAACTAATTGATAAATATATGCTGTTGCCAAACTTAATTTGGGATGATTGTATCAGTCAAGCTTCAAAAGTAATAATTCTATTTTTAATTTATGAATAACTTATATTTATTTGGTGTTATATGTTTTAGGATGTTGAAATATTAAAAGAACCAGAGTTTGTCAAACAATTGGGTAATATTTTAAAAACTAATGCTAGAGCATGTAAATCTCTAGGACATCAATATGTTGTCCAAGTAAGTGCATTTAATTTTTGATGAGAATGTTTTTATTTCTTTACTATAATATATGTATATTATAGTTGGGAAGAATATACTTGGATATGTTGAATATTTATAATGTAATGAGTGCAAATATTACTGATGCCATAGCGACTAATGGAGATAGTGTTACAAAACAACCATTGATTAAAAATATGAGAGTTATTAAAAAAGAAACATTACGCTTGATATCAGATTGGATTTCTAGATCTAGTGATAATGCAATGGTATGTTAACTACTTGTAAAAGATATCTTGTAAACTGTCGATTATGCTAGTCACTTAACAATATTTTATTTTTAGGTTTTAGAAAATTTTATTCCTCCGCTTTTGGAAACAGTATTGGCTGATTACAGCAAGACTATGCATCCATCCGCCCGAGAACCAGAAGTTCTTAGTGCTATGGCAACAATAATTGACAAACTACAATCTGACATTACCCCAGCAGTATCTAAAATTTTAGATGCTGTGTTTGAGGCCACGCTTACAATGATAAATAAGGATTTTGAGCAATTCCCTGAACACAGAACAAATTTCTACCTCCTTTTACAAGTAAATAATAAACTTAAATAAAATAAACTTTCTTTTCATATTGATTGTTTAACTTTTTTTCAGGCAATAAATAATCATTGTTTTGTTTCATTCCTGTCCATACCAGCTCCTCAGTTTAAATTGGTTTTGGATTCAATATTTTGGGCGTTTAAACATACCATGCGTAATGTTGCTGATACTGGATTATTGGTATGCTACCAAAAGAAATTGACTTATATAATATATTCATTTAAAAAAGTTTTAATTAGTGATGTTTAGTATTTACTTTTTAAGAGACTACAGGATTGGGAATTATTTTACTCAAGAGTAGGAGTTTGGGAAGATATTACATAAAAATTGTTAAAATTAATAATTTCACAATTTATTTAAATATTAGTGTAAGACACAAACTCATTAAATACTACGTTATTACTAATCAACCCATATATTTTAAAGTTGTTTTTGACTATATTTAGTTCATAAACTTGCCTTGTGAATAGTCAGATTTCAATAATTTTTTTTTATTTAAAAGAACTTGATATTTAGAGCCACGTAACAAGAAATTGTCTAAATATTTATTTAAACAAATAGTTGGCTCTACAACACAGAATTCTGATTGGGTTTATGAGTAAATTATAAAATATATCATAAGATTTCAATATTACTAGAAATTGATAAATATATTATCTTTGATATGTAAACATAAAGGAAAAGAGTACAATGTATATAATTAAATAAAAAGTTAACTTTGTTGTTTTTGCAGATATTGTACAAATTATTGCAGAATGTTCAACAGCATAAACAAGCAGCCCAGAGTTTCTATGTATCATACTTTACTGATATCTTACAACATGTTTTTTCTGTTGCCACTGATACATCTCATACCGCAAGTAAGATTTATTCATAGTAACTTTGTTAAGAGTTAAATTTCTAAATTTGTTTTATTTTATAGGTTTATTAATGCATGCACAAATCTTATCATACATGTTCAAATTAGTAGAGAGCGATAGGATTGAAGTTTTGTTAAGTGCACCAGGTGCACCTCCTGATGGTGAAGTCACAGATAAAAATGTGGCCTATGTTCGTGATTTTGTAGCATCACTGCTAAAGACAGCTTTTCCTCATTTGGCTGATGCACAAATTGCCCTTACTGTACAAGGGATGTTTAATTTGAATCATGACCTAACCGCTTTTAAAGATCATCTTCGTGATTTCCTTGTTCAGATCAGAGTAAGTGATTACTAACAATATTTATTAGTTTTCTATAAAACCTAAAACATAATAGATAATATATCTTGAGTTCAAGTGGATCGCAATTTTTTTTTTG
The DNA here is from genome assembly GCF_019925205.1 of Metopolophium dirhodum. Lineage (NCBI taxonomy): Eukaryota > Metazoa > Arthropoda > Insecta > Hemiptera > Aphididae > Metopolophium > Metopolophium dirhodum. The sequence goes on along the minus strand of NC_083567.1, from coordinate 32,875,511 downwards.
TTGATAATTTTGAAATTGTCAAAACTTAAATGACAATTATCACTCTTAATTTGCTTGTTTATTAATCTTTAAGAGTATACTACTCATGTGTTTGTTGTCTCTGATTTACAAACGTATGGCATAGCAAATTTTTTTCACAAACTTAATTGTGCGCTGTTAATTTTGATATTTTAACTTTTATACAACCATAATATGGGTATTTGAAATATCACATATTAAAAAAGCTCATATTATCTCCCTTGAAAATTAAAATATTGAATTAAAAGCATTTGTTTAAGCACTGATAATGTTCTTACCTAAAAATTTGATAATAGGTCAATCCACACTAATATCAAAATTCACTACACACAATAAAAACTAGTGAATTCAAGTTTGGTATGTCACAGGATTGTAAGACTGGAGACAACCAAATCTATTGGTAATGTCCTCTAAACATAACACTAAAATTTTAATTCTTAAATAAATTTTACTATCTGTTACCTTTTATAGTTGATATAATAAGTATAATAATTAATCCTCATTTTAAGGTTTTTAATAATCAAGTTTTATCAACATTTTGTATTTACTTAATAAGTGATTTATACCGATATCTATTGTGTTCACACTTCATCTCGTGATTATTTTTGAAATATGATATTTAAAAGATAATTTTGTCAATTATTATAGTCTTAAATGAATTATAAAAATACATTTTGAGGTTCTTTTGTTAGTTAATTTGAGATACTATTTTAAAAGTTAAATTATTAATTTTTATTGATAATCATAATATAGTTATCTTAAGTTAAAGGGTTGGTAGAAGATTTAGAGTAAAGTATACTCTAGGTATATTATTGAGTCGACCCAGATGTATTTGTTCAAATAATCATTAAAATTGACAAAATTCTTTAATATGTTTCATTAGGAATTTACCGGTGAAGATATATCTGACTTATACCTTGAAGAAAGAGAACAAGCATTGAGGGCGGCTCAAGAAGAAAAACGCGAAGTACAGAAGACTGTGCCTGGTATATTAAACCCACATGAAATCACTGATGATATGCAGGACTAAAATAACATGAATATCGCATCACATATACATCCATTGGTTTTGATACATAGGGTTATTATTTTATTCTTAATCCATCCAATCAAAGCAGAATATACATTTTTTTTTTAATAGCATGCTTAGGCGTTTATTCCTTATCAACGGTCTTTTTTGCTATAACTGAATAATATTATGTATATTTCAAAAACAAAATCTAAAATGTTTTTGTAAGTTAAGAAAGTTTTATATTAAAAACTGAAAAATTGACTGGCTAAGAATATATGTTTAAGTTATGACTTACTCTGGTATCTATAGCTGCTGCGGCCGTGGATTTTTAAGCCCACCAATTCTATTTATTTAGAAAAACTACTACTTAGTAAGTTTTTTTGTACACACCTAAACAATAATAAAATATATATGTATATATAATATATATATATATATTAATATGTATTTTATATTTAAACATAAATAATATTTATATATATGTAAGTATATATTATACAAATATATATATATATTATGTTCAAAGTTAATTAAACAGGAAAATAAAATCGTAAAAAATCTAATGGTTTGATATTTGTAATTGTAAATAGTTCAGTAAAACATGTGAATCAATTTTTTTTTTTTGTTTAAATTATTACAAAGTATGGTTGGGAAACAATTTGTAGTATGTTAAAGTTATACAATTAAATAATTAAACAAGTTTTATATTTAAAAAAAAAACCCCAATTGTAAAAATAATTGTACAAATTTTTTCTTTACTATTTTTATATGAAAGTGAGTTGGAGAACTTAATCTAGCAGATTAGTATTAGATTTTTTTTTTGTTATCTATTATTCTGTTAAGTTCACTGTAATTTGTTCCCGATTAGGTTCTAGATTTATTCGCATTTAATAAAGTTATACTGACATCTTTTTGACAAATTGTGTATTAATTAAATCTAATACATTATATTGTATACTGTATTCATCAAAATGCTATTGCTAAACATCTAATTATTTTTTCTATTCTAACAGTTAAAAAGTTTTGCGTCACTAATTAGCGTGTCATATTACTATACTATATTCAGAATAAGAAAGGTACCGGGTGGCAACCGGTTTTTGACTGACGGTGGTCAGATGTTTCTCCCACCAAGTCAACTACTGGGTTCATTATTCGGAACGAAACCACGCCCTTGTGCACAAGTTGATAGCCCACCGACCTTTCTTATTCTAAATAGAGTATAATATTATATTAGTTATTAGTTATAGAGATTACATTTAACGCTATTGAAAGTGTTATCTATTCTGATTTGTATTTTATAAATTGATATATCATACAAAATTTGGTATAAAACATAAGTGTTGATTTTGCATAATTTCCATGTTTTTAGTGTTATATACTACTGCAAGTCTTGTATCTGGCTTATTAATAATTAATGACTATTTTACTACCTCATTTTGTAATTAAAGTTCAATACCAAATGTTACACTGAGGTGTAAAGCGTGCAGTGGTTTCGAACTGTGTTTCACCTTCAATCTTGGTTGATTTTCCATTGGTATACTTCCGCAAAAATAGCATTTTGATTGCTATAATTAAATTGTTAGCAATCAAATATAACAATTTATGTAGTCTACCTTTTGTTTAAAGTACAGGTAAAATGTGACATAAAATTATATAGTTTTATTTCTAATGAAAGGTCTCTATTATTATTATTATTATTATTATTATTATTAATAATTATAGCCTTCTTTTTGTAAAAAAAAAAAACACTACTTCTAGGTTCAGTGAAGTAAATAATGTATTGGTTTTACTGTGATGAGAGTGATTCACTTGCATATAGTACCTAATTTAAATAACCTGTAAATTATAATATTTTTAAAACCAATAATTTATTGCTTCACTTGAATTCAAATGTTTATCATATATATTGTTATTATATTTTTACGAGTATTCAAATAATACTTCCTGAATTCAATTTTATTTACTATTAAAAAGTAATTACTTAATTGTAAAATATATATTTTAAAAGTTTACCATAAATTCTGATTCATATTTAGAGCTCTTATTCGTAGAAGTTTTATTATGCATGTCCATCATTTTTGAAGATGTCCGTGGGACACAGTTTTGGCTTTTATGTTTTGCTAAAAACAAAAAAAAAAAATAGTTAAATCTACTATTTTAGACATGCTAAGATACAAACACTAAAATGTATTGTGAAAGGACGAATAGGTTCGATACATTCTTTTTACACTTGATTGAAAAAGTTATAAAATAATATACCAAGAGCCACTATAATCCCTTAAACTTAAGGACGCTACACGTCCATTTGTTGTCTTCGTCTTACAAGGGCGCAACATAACGCTCAGGAAAACGCGTTTAGCTCCGTTAGTTTAAAAATTAGAGTGAATCGACCTATTATGAATCTTGATGGTATGTACATTATTTGTGTTTGTATCTGTGTTTTTATGATAGTTCAATTTTTTAGTAAGTTATATGTATATAATATAGCGTAAACGACACCATTAAAAAAAAACTGGTATAGGATCTATTTCTACACGGTGTCGCGGCTGAGCAATGAGCATATATTTCATTATCTAAACAAACATCGTTTGAAAGCTTAGAAGATTCTGATCAAACAAATAACAATATTGTCTAGATCGAATAATAATTAATATAAAATAATAATATATTTTTTTGTCTGTCTATTATCAATAGTATTCACCGCTTCTTTAAAATTATGCGAAAAACTGAAAATATAATAATATTAGAACGTGAACACGTCATGTAATTAGCCAAAAATGATGTAGTACCCATGTGAACGTGTGACTAGTGGAGTAGTGAGAACTAACTACTAAGTAGTGACTGAAAAGTGAAAATAAATAAAATATTATGACCGGCAATAGAGGCCAATAATAGTCAATAAGAAGGGACATCCAGACACTACTAGAATAGTGATAACTAATAATTACAATTACTGATTTCTGAATGCTGATTAGTGGCTATAAAATTGTTATCATTGCCTCCCATTTGAAGTAATTGGTGAAAAACAGTGATAACCGATAACCAAACTTGTAACAACGTCCGGCTCATTAACAGCTGCTGCATTTTGAAACTATTGTGAGATAAAACAACGTGTTTTTAACACGATTAAAGATATACTATATATTAAATCGTGGTTTTTAAAAATACCGGAACATTTACTGAGTTAAGTAACGAATAACGTGGTAAACGAACATGTAGGTAGGTATCTATTTTTACTACCTATTTTTATTTCTTCGAATAATCTAGAATCTAGATGTAAATTAGTTTTATCAAGGCTTTGTCACAAAGAAACTCATAAAATCTTACGTATAGGTAGGTACCTACCAACCATAATTTATTTTAAGAAATATTCTTGAATGGTATACAAATATGATATTTCTCGACAATTTTACGTACCTACGTTAAACTATAAAAATGTGAAACATGCACTTTTCCTAAAATATAAGAAAATATTAAAATTCAAACATTGTATTTAATTTTGACATTTCATAAAATAAATTTATAACTTGCCTAGAATAATACGACCACTACAAAAAACATGCACATGCGAGAAGTCCCAAACCCTACGTATAAGTTATGAAAGTTATGAATTAATAGTTATATTATTGCATTCTGGGGGGCGGGATACCTTTCAAACATCAAGTGCCTATTTAAGCCTTACCGGGCTTATGCCTTATACCACTGTGTATTCGAGTATATTATTAGGTACCTACGTGGCTACAACAAACAGCTGATAGCTGGAAATAAAGAAATATTATTATTTATCAAAACCATAGGTACAAAAACGATGACTATTTAAGTAAACGAATCACGTTCTAAGCTAAATTTTACAAATGTTTTTTATGTTTTTTTTTACTTATTAGGTTGACTTCATCTTCGTGTTCGTCTCCGTTCGCAGTATGATTATGATGGATGGGGTTTTTAATTGGGGTACTATTTTTCATCCTCTCGGAGTAACTTTTATCCCAGTCTTTGTAAAGCGACATAGATAGTGCACTGATGTTGTTGTGTTTTCGGTCGTATTCAATAAGCTTTTTCAAATCTAAAATATCATCGTGTGCATATATTGTCAGTTACATCACGTAAAATATAAACCAATATACCTACCTAGGTAGGTACCTACTTTATTTTACTTGTACCTACTCCTGAAATTCCAAAAGTTACATTATTAATTATTATATTTATTGTATGCAGAATCTAGGACATTTTATTTTCTAAAACAATCAGTGGATATTTTAACTAATATACTGGGCAACAACCATTTTTTGTAAGAATTTCGATGTTTGAAATAATTATAAAATTGTATTTATTGATTATTTATTATGTTTAATTTTGTTTTTTATTTATGACGTATATCATTTCGTTTGACAAATAGTTATTGAGAATAGAAAATCCACCGTTCGCCGTAGCCCGTAGGCAGTACTTATCAATAGAATAATACAATCCAAAAAAGTGATTCATTCCACGCGGCACTCGACAATGCAACTTGTTTTATTTGGTCGTCAGTAGTCCCGGCAAATATCTACAAATTGATTGTTTTTGATTTTATTTTAGTCCTTGTTCCTACTAGATACTAGCTAAATAATTATTTCACTTTGAACCTTTAAACAGTTTAAACGTTCAAGTATTCGAGGTAATAGTGGTATTACGTCATACGATATTACGACGACAGGACGACTTTCGGTAAATATAAAATAGGTAATTTAAAATCTAATATTTTATACTTGGACTTAAATTAAATACAGTACCTATTTTCAATAATTACAATATAATATTACAAAATACAAAAATACTAAATGAAATATATATACTTTGATAATATGATACGTATAACTTAATAAATCACACCATTGGTTATAAATACTAGTAAAAATAGTATTGGTGTAATATTATTATTTATTTAATGTTCTGTTAATTTCCGTGAATATTCAATATAATAACTATTATTATAAATTATTATTTATTAGGTAATTAATATAATATTTAATATTTTGGATTATTAAAACTTTTTTTTTTAAATTCATTTTTACAAAATGTAATATGTTTTGATCTGTGGTTTAGGAATAAAATTAACTTTACGTGACAATAAAATAAAGTAACTCGTAAGACATAAGTTACTAAATAGTAAATAACATGGAAAAAATGTAATTATCGTTATTTAAGTTGGTTAAAAGTAACAAAAGTTCTTTGAAAATGTTTAAAAAAATAATATAATTTTAATTCTTATATCTATTTTTATAGTGTAGTTTATTATACTTCTATATTATGTATATTGTATGTCATTGACAATATTGATTCCATTTTTTGTAATTAATAAGAATTAATTTACCTTACTCATCAATTATTTGTAATTATTTATGTGTTGTGAGTTTTGATGGAATTGTTAGATATAGGTAATGTTTTCTATAATATTTAATACTGAAAATTTTTTTATAAGCTCATAATATGTTGATTTTGATAGTCAGCGTGAATTTTTTTTTTATGTCGCCCAGTGATAATTTCTTAAAATATCCACTGAAAACAATCCAACTTAACTACAGCACGAATGTCGTCGGTCGTTTTTCGATTGGTAGGTAGGGGTATTTTAATATTGAAATATATAACGACATAATGAACGCGGAAATAGGTTGGTCACCTGCAGTAGAGGTGAACGATAGAGAATAACTAATAAGTGTCATGCATGGTTTATTATTGTTATAAATTTTTGAAATTACTTTTATCGTTTTTTTGGTAAAACTCAATCAGTATTAACATTTTATATTATTATAACACGTCATAGGTATCATACATTTATATTTCATATTAATTTAATTTGTTGTATAATATTATGATTTATGACCTCGGAGAAAATGTTTCATAATACGACGTAAAATGTTCGTGGAGATGGGAGACCAAAAAAATGTCGTTTTTCTATTATATGCAATACCGCCTAACTATGTACCTAGGCCCATCGACGTAACTAGCCCCCCACCCTTTACGGTTTTTTACTTTTTAGCCCACCCTTGTTGAAATCAAAATCTTTGCATAAAAAAATCTGTCATGGGTTTAATGTGTAAAATAATTACCTATGTAATAATATATTAATCCTGTGGAATAGTGTGCATGTAGTACCACGTACAAGTTTATGTAGGTATACGAGGAGAATCAAAACATAATGTACCAGGTCGACTATGACCTAAAACAGATTCAGTAATTATCGACTATTGTAAATTTTGACAGAATGTCAGAATATGTTTATACGTGTTTATATGACATGACTACAATATTATTATCTAGGCTCATATCCAGTAACTAGGATATTATTATTATTGTTATTAATATTTAGTTGTTTACACAAAATATTATATGGGAATTATCCCACTCGATGATCAGACAACCAGCTCTACACATACTTTCCCAGAACATTGGCCCATATGGGCGATAGTGCGATCGGTAGGTAGGTATATTTTACAATATTACGGAGCCCCCCCGGTCATTAGTTGGTTGGAAACTTGAAACATCGATTGCTTATTATTTGTCATAAGTATTCATAACTCATAATATTTAGTTTTCACAGTGATTCGTCTTTACTCTTTCGTACCCGTGTTGCCTACTGCGCGTCCGTGTAGTGTACTAAAGTGTATTACTATTATACGGTCGGTGTCTTTTGTAATGTTGACTAATTTATCCATTTTACCTTTTCACAATTACTATGTCTAGTAAAACGAAAATTACTATAGTACGGCCAGCGAAACTATAGGCGGGTGACCGTCGCGCGCCAGCCGGCCGTTTCCATGTAAGCCGGGGGTTCTAAAAGTATTATTAATTATTAAATGAATAGCCGGTGCAGCTTGCTGTGTTGCAGATATTTTATGAAAAAAGTTGTGAACCCTTACATTACAAGTATTTTACTGTCGTAAATTTGCCACCAGGCGCGCGAGTTTCGCTGGCCGCACTACAGCTATTTTGATGCAAGTTGCTCTACTTCTAAACGCTCGGCGGATGAAAAAATAAGTAAGATCACTAATATCGTTACAGAAAATCAAGTTGTGGACTTAGCGGTAATATGTTTACTATGGCTGTTCATCGTGGGGTTATAAATTTGAACGGTTATTAAGAGAAAGTCATTTTTGAACATAATATATTTAATAGTAAAATAACAAAACACACATATATGTATACACCTATATATATTAAACATGATTATGAATACAAAATTTAAAAACATTAAAAATGTACAAAGCTATAATGTTTCTTGTGTCTCCTGAAAAGTGTCAATTTTTGACTTGTGCCCTTTCTCTTAAAAACCGTCTAAATATAACATCCAACGAAGTACAAAAAAAAAAAAAACAAAAAAATAGATTTACCAATATTATAAAAATATTGTTAATACTATAATATAATTTTATGAATTGATATTAGACATACCCATAAATTATATTTTTAATGATAAAATAATGCTAAAAAATCAGCCCCCCCCCCCCCCCCCATGACATAATCATTTGACCGCCACTGCCCTGTAGTAACTATTAAATCCTAGTTATGTCCATGTACCTATGTAGTATGCACATTGTACTTATACCTAAGTTGAGAACTATTAAGATTTAAGACTATCTAGTATATAATATTATTCATGTCAAATAAGTACAAGTACATTTACGTACCTATGTGTATACGTTTATGTGCATTTAAGACGTGGAATGTAATTACAAATTTTCCAAAGAACAGAAACATTTTCAACAAACAATAATTAATGATTTATTTAGAAAATATTCTGAACTTGAAATTATCTGTCAATATTTACCTTTTACGAACTCATTTAGCAGACTGGGTTCTATTTGCGTGTACCCCAAGATGCCCAAGTGCCTTTTTACCTCTTCTGAGTCAACTTCCATTTTGTATTTTGAACTCAATACCTAGGTACGATAATATTCTATTATTATGTTATATGCTTTTAAATGTGTAATACTTACATAAAAACAAATTGTTGTCAAGGTTACAGATGCATTAAAATAATTACGATACCTAATTCACGAATGGTTAATAAATAATAATAATAATAATAATCGCAGAAAAACAAATTCAGTGGAACCGTGTATAAAATTATTATATCCCCCCCCCCCCCCCCCCCAATCTTATACAAATAAAATATGTTAATATGATAAAATTATATCAATATTAAATTAGTTAAATTATTAATCATGATAAAATAGATCCATGCCATTGATAATAGATTTGTGTTAATAACTGAAAAATAGACGAAAATAAAAAATATTAAAGACAAGCTGCCAAGCTGGAAACAATTTTTGGTAATGTGTAACACTGTAACGAGCACATATAATTGAAGACGATGTGTAGTGTAAATAAATGAACGATGCAATATACCGACAAGATTATATCAAAATTGGGTAAGGAAATAAATTTCAAATTATCACAAATGTAGGGAAAACTGAATCTCAAGCATAATTTTATTAAAAAAAAATATATATATAACTCAACAGACTGTTCTGTTGTATCTACTGTAACCTACTCTACTGAGGGTAAATATACATATTGGGAAATCGTTACAAAATATAACTAAAGAAACTTAACATCGAACTCTGATCAAAGTTATTTATATGAAACTAACATTATTTTTCAAACAATTATTTTTTAAATTATCACAATATATTAAGTGTCATGTTGTATTAATTAGGGTAATTTGGATTATATTTTTTACAAAAATTATTATGTTATACGTACCTAAATTATAATTATTACCTATATAATATTATATACCTATATTACATCTTTTTTTGAATAATTTTTATACCTACCATAAATATGATTTTGGGCTGGCTACAAGATTTTTTTGTTTCTGACCGATTTTTTATAAGGTTTTCATTGTTATAATAAAATGTTATGGTTATATCAACAAAATTCATATTTATGATTCATAGATTTTCCTTGTAAAGGAAAAATAGCGAGTAGCGTGCTAAGGTTTTTTTTTGCAAACTGGACCTTGACTAACATTTTCCCCATGTTTATCTTTATTATCTATAATGAATGCGCAACCATCATATTAGTTGATATTAACTGTGGCAACCATGCATAAACCATAATATTATGATACAAAAATATTTAAATTATTTTCTTGTATACCTACCTATAACGTAAATATACAACATTTAACCATTGTTGTATTGGATATCAATTGGGGGGGGGAGGGGGGTCTGGATGTTCTTTTAATATTTTTTGTATTACCTCTTACAGTTGCGCACTAAGCCCGAAGCCACTATATACTTGGGTACTCAAAAATGAGAGGAATGATTATTAGACAACCTGAATCATAATCGAACTTTAAACGTTGCGTATAATTTTTTTTTCACCAACTTTGAATTTCGCAATTTTTTTGAAAAATTCCATTGGGGACCAATTCTCGCGTGTGCTGCAAAAATATTGGGAACTAATATAGATGTAAATTTTAGGCGAGGGAATTAAATCGAATGCACCCTTAAAAGTAGGAAATTGATAGGTATAGGTACCTAATAGGTATACTTATACTAGATACCTACCTACTATATTATATATATATTTTTTTGTTACATTAATTTACTATACACTCTGTAAATTTATTATTTTTACAATGAGTACAAGCGCTGTGGGAGTTGATGGGTTTGTAGGCTTGAGAGAAGAATCTATCCAGTGATGGAAACTACCCACACAACATACATATATTTATTTTGTGTACAATAAATATTTGATAAAAAATCTTGATGAATAATAAATATTTAATTTTTATTGATTAAAAATTTTTAAATATTTTATCAATATTTAATAAACTACGTTTGAACCATTTGGAGTTTTGCGATAAATATTTCTAAACAAATATTTAATTGTTATTATCGACTAATGTTCATTAAAAATTAAAAATTAAACAATTAATAGAGATTTATTTATAATCAACAATAACTATATTATTCCAAATTAATAAAAATAAAAAAATAATTTTCTTGAAGCTACTATACTTTTATTATTAAAATCTAAAATTTTAACTATATCATATAAATTATCTACATGGTCAAATATATAATAGGCAAAATATTAGGTAAAATAAAATGAAGTCATTTAACACATTTTATGTATGTGAAACTATTTATTTTCATACAAATATTAGTATAACTAGGTATATTGTTATTATGTATAGTACATAATAATATAAATAGGTATTATGATATAAATAAACATAATATATTATAATAAATCATTTACCTTTTTTTAAGTCATATGAATCATTATAAATAATATATATATTAATTTGAATTATATAAAACAAAATATTATTAACTTTAATCATAGCAAGCTTGTGCGAATTTGATTACATTATACATTACATATCAAAACAAAAAAAAATTTCAACTATTAAAAAAGCAAATTTAAAATATTTTTAAATTTATCACAGCTTGTGAGAATGTGTAATACTACATAAATAAAATATATATATTTGTATATTAATTTAAATTATACAAACAAAATAGTTTTAAATTTAATCATAGCTTATGAGAATCTTATTACATAAATAACACATACATATTGTATATAATATATATTATTATATATTATTTATAATATTATAGGTATAAAACAAAATATTTTTAAATTTAATCACATCTTGTGAGAATATGTTACTACCTAAATAATATATATGTTATATTAATTTAAATTATATAAAATAAAATATTTTTAAATTTTATCACAGCTTGTGAGAATTTTATTACCTTATAATATATAATATATTAAGTAGATATATATCAAAACAAAAAAAAAAAAATTAAATTCTTCAACTATTAAAAAAAGCAATTTAAGAAGAGAAATTATTCTTATCAGAAATTCTTTTTAAATTAAACGGGGCTTGAGCGAGAACATATTTGATGATATCCTCCATTTCATTTTGAGATGAATGTTTAAATTTATTTTGCTTCTTAACAGCATCTAAAAAATATTTAAAATGAATAATTATGGGTACCAAATATATTTAGGATGTTTGGGTATTTTAGCTCTATAAAGCTGCAAAATCTCATTATTTCTGATTAAAATAATATTAATAACTATATTATATAATAGTAATACAATTATATCATACCGAAAATCACAGAAGTACAACCCAGACTGCAAAATTTTTTTTTGCCTTTTTTACCGGTGTATGAGAAATCTTTTAATAATTCGTCTTTAAATAATTTTCCCATCACCCGTTTGACCATTGCCTTGACATGTTTACCGCCGATGTATGAAAGTTCATTTACCTAAAAAATTAGTATACATACAAATAAAAGGAACATTTTCTTTATACATAGTACATTAGTACTAAATAGATTAAAATACCGGTTACCCAACAGCATATTATATAATTTCTTACCAACTGAGTACGGAATTCCTTACTGCCAGAAATTTTTTCTTCAAAGATTTCAAGATCAATTATATTGTCAAGAGGTATATTGAAATCTTTATCAATTAAAGAAGATGATTCATTGTTGTTAATATTGGAAATGTCATATGATGGAATATTTTCAAGTCTAGTTTCTATTATCTCCAGTCTTTGGGCCATATCTCTTTGGTTATTTACTACTCGCTTTAATTCAAATTTTAAAAATGAAAGCCTATGAAGCACTTCTTTTTCAAATTCTGTAGTTCCTGATCAAAATAAAAAAAATATTATCGATTTACATTTTTTAATATTTTTAATATATTGTTAGGTATTATTTTGAATATACAAATATATTTATTATTAGTGATAAAAAATGAATTAATATTGAAAAATACTAAAATGTAGCAGGTGTATATTATATAGCAGGTTATATATATAATTATATATTTGTTATAGTATCCCATAAATATTAATTAATTTAATAATTATAATTAACATATTGCATAAAATATATAAGATTACCATAACTTTAATTGTGCACAATAATTATATTAATAATATAAATAATTTAATATATTAAATACAATAAAATAAAAATCCAGTTTAAAATGCTTATTTTAGTATAGTTTTGTAAATTGTTGTACAGAACCCTATAGATATTCAAAATGTAGAGTAATAATAAATGTAAGTTTTAATTTACTTTAACCAAATTTATATGGTATATATTATCATAATTCATAGCAAAAATCAAGTAATGGGAGCTTTGGTGATTGTATAAGAAATAAAACTATAGTTACCTATATGAAAGTTTCATTTCAATATAACTATATCCTATATTTGAAACAATAATATGCATTAACTAAAATAAATGGTTAACTATTATATATTATTATGTGCAGTTAAAGTATTAAGTAATAATGAAATGGATGTTTTACAATTAATATTATTTTATTTATTACACTAACCCTTTGAAACTGATACAGAATTAGAAATTTCTGGAGTTCTGGTTGATTGTAATTGATTGCTGGCATATTGAGGTGTCTCGGCTAGGTGTCTCTGCATAACTTCTGAGCTTCCATTATCAGCTATTATATCGTATTAGAAATATTAACTTTTTTCATTGTTTATATATATAGGTAGTTAAAATAAAATTGCATGAAGAAATTACCAATTTCAAGATCAGTTGATTTTATCTCATTATTGATAGTTTCAATACCTTTATTATTTAAGTTTTTATCAAGATAATCATGTTCAAGATTTGTCTGATCAACTATATAAAAAATAAATATATAAAATTATATATTTTTGCTATAACTACAGGCTAAAATTCTTACCATAGAAAAATTATAGAAGCTACAACCACTTAATGTAAAAAAAAAACAATGACAACAATATATATATTATCAATAGATAAAACAATATTTGATTTGCCTGCCCATCATACTACTATACAAATTATATATGAAATTATTTTAAAACATTTACCCATATAATTTTTGTTCTTGGAGGTATCATGAATAGATGTATTATTATCAGTAAAAGATAATTGTTTCACAATTGATGACTTTGAAGCATAACGACCATCTGCAGATTTTGTAAGAGTACTATTAGCTTGTAGATTTTTCAGCACTTCATAAATTAAATATAAATAAACCATATTTAAGTAATTAAACATATTAACAATGAAAGTTATTAGATATAATTTTACTGGCTAATAAAAATATGATATATATATACATATATTATATAACATACATTTCACTTTTTTTGGAGATGGTGACCATCCGTTTAGTAATGTTCTTATTGTACCTTTTTTGCCACCTTTGATGTTCTCATCACTACAGTTACCATCATCAGACTCTAAGTTAAAAAATAATAGTCTAAGTATATAGATTTGATCATATAACATATGTTTATATTTTTATGATATATATAGGTACCTGAAAATATAGGACACAAGGTTGAAACATTTGATACTGCCGTTTTATCAGTTCTTCGTTTGGATTTCAATAAAACATCATCATCAGTAGATGAAATGTACATGTTAGTTAATCCTTTTTTTACCATTTTCCGAGCTTTATATAATGAATCTGAAATATTATGATATATGTTAACATGTAATAATGCATATAGTCAATAGTGTATATACTAACAATAATCAGCTACAATATATATATAACTTAAAAAGGACTTATATTATAATATGATACAGCACAACACAATGTAGCATACATAAATGTATATTAACTAAATTATATGTTACACAAATAACCTATTTTACCAGATATTTTCAAGACTTTGGCCAAATGATAACTGTATTCAACATCATTAGGAATGCTTTTTAGTTCAACACATTTTTTTAATGCATTGGCATTTTTGGTATTAGGCCATGCGCACGTGCCTTCTTTTTTTTTAAACCAGTTAGCTGGAACAGCTTCTATTGAATTGTCTTCATAAAATTCAACAACCAAATATTGAGTCATCTTTATTTTACACTATACCAAAACATATACACTATTAAATACAATTACAATAAATGACTAACATAAATTAATATAATAATAAAACATATAAACAATAAAAAATAAATATTAAATAATAAACAGGTACAAAAAAATGTATTAACATATATATCAATAAACTGTCAGTAATTCAAACATTAAATGAATGTAAAATAGGGTATGCAACATTTACATTACTATTACTAGTCAATATCATATATTTTACGAATTCAGTATTCTCAATGTCTATGGTGGAATAAAATTCTGATAAATTGTTCACCACAGCAATACCTAATTTAAGACTACTGATGGGTTTATCAAAAAAAATGCCAATAGTTTCAAAATGCTTAACTACAAAAACATTTTTTTCTGTCATAGAATCACGACATATATTAAAAACCTTAAAAATTTTAAGACCTGTTTCATCTGTGAACCCAATATAGCTGTCAGATGAAGACTTAATATTTATTTTAATATTATTTTTAAAAACTATCTGGAAATGTGGAACGGTTAAGTGCTCAAATACTGAAGGTCCATAACTGTAAGGTTTTTTATAAATTATTTTTTTTTGAGAATTCAAAACAATTGGTTGGTTAAAGAATAAAGATTCATGGTAACGTTTAATAACTTGTTCAAGTGGTTTTTCATGCTTTCGGACCATTTTTTTTAAAACTTTCATGTAATTCTCAAAAGGAAAACATGAACACTCTTCAAGCGACTTAAATTTTTTATAATCGTCAACAATGTGCAATAATCCATGCACATTATGAGAAATAAACTGAGGACCATATATTTTACTAAAATTTTCAACAAAGTATTTAATAAGTTTTTCACTGAAATTCACTAACTTGTCAGAACTACCAGGACATAAGAGAACCCTAAAACTGATGTGCAAACACAAAAAATGAAAATAACATTCATTATTTAAAATATCTTTTAAGACCACAGGTCCTGTATATAATAAAAATAATCTAAACTCAGTTGCTTTAAACCGGCAAATTTCATTTAACCCTCTACATTTTCTTGAAAAATCACTCGGTACTAAGGTATTCAATAACAATAAATGCTTTGAAATATTGTTAACACTTCGACTTGGAATACGGACATTGACAGGAGCATTTTTTGATACACCTAACCAGAGTAATAGCATCTTTTTCATAACCCCCAAACATACCAAATGCATATAGTCAAGACTGAAATCTTCAACTATATTTATACCTGGTATTTCAGTAAGTATAGAAACAGTAGAAGTGATATGGTGATCATCATCCACACGATTTAAGAAATCCGAATGAGTTCTTTTAGAAAAGTTGGTTTCCAAAAAACATGTTGTATTGTTTATACGTTCTCCTTCTATTCTACATCTTATACAGGATGAATAACCAGCGTGTCCTTTTACAGATAAAATGAAACTCTTAGCGGGGCAGTCACAACAAAAAGTATCAACTATCACAATTTTTTTACCAAACTTTGTTTGCATGCCATTTGTATACAAATCTTTAAGTTCAGACACCAAATATTTTAAATAATCATTACAAGATTGAGGTTTTTCTTTTCCCCAGTACAACCCTATAATAAATATATTATGTTGACTATAAGGATTAATAGCTGGGTATCGAGCATATCCTAAAATTGGCCAAAATGTACTTGAGGAACTTTTTGTAAGGGGTAATCCGTCAATTCCTATTACAATTTTAATTACATCATCAAAATGCACCAGCATATCACCAAGAGAATTTAAGCCATTAGAAACCCCAAAATGGTAATATAAACCAGGTGACACAATTTGAATATCATTACATTGATTAGGTTTATCTGTTTTTAATACAGTTCTAGCATCAACTGGGATATCTTTAAAACATTTATGACATTTTAATACTTTCAGTAATGAAGACAAAGAATTGAGAGTGATGTTATGAGCTACTGCCCATTTTGCTAATGATTTTAAAATACAATCTTCGTCCTCATACATATCAAACGAACAACTAATTTTAAGTTGATCATTGGTATCAAAATCCTCGTCAAAATCAGAATCTGAAGAAAATAAATCATTTTCAAATTCATTATCTGCTTCATTTAAAGAATTAATTGAAAACCCATCACATGAGATTGGACTACCTGGTAATTTAATGTCGGTAAATAGTTTATTGGCATTTGATACGGATAAATTAGTATTTTCATTGGCTAAATTATAATCTACTTCATATGATGTACTTGGTTGTAGTTCACATTCTACATTTTTATCATTGTCATACAGATAATCTACCATTTCCAGATCCTCCAAAAATCGTCTACGTTTAGTAGACCTACTAATATTTTTATTGTTTGACATACTTAGATTAATGACAGTATAGTGACAAAGACAAGAAGTTAATAATACGTACAGTCGACAGTCGTAACAGCTAGTATATCAACAGTGAAATTGGCAATAACACGGAAGCTTAATTACAAAAAAAAAACAGAAGATTCATAAAATGGTTTAGTGTTAGTGCCTATCGGTACCACTATATTCATATATAATAATATTATGTATAATTTATATTATGTCACTTACCAAATCTGAAGCGTAACAACGGCGTAAACGGTTTTCGTCGTATTAATACAATAATCCGTACCAGACGACAGTTGTAGACAAATTAGTTGAAAATAGTGCAAGACATGGAATAATAAATAATAACTAAAAAGAAAATACGCAACTACGCGATATGGTGTGCAACGCGTACCCCGCACTTCACTCTTTATCAACAATTTCCATGTCTAAACATATAGAATAATATTGGTTTTACACACAGATAACGGTTATAAAAATATTCATTTTATCGGCGATTTTACTCGGTAACAATAATAATATAATACGCACTGGGTATGTAGCTATTATCATAAGCTGGTACTAAATGATGACAGTTTTAATTGTTTACGATTTTCAATCCTTTTAGGTCGTAGCAATTTTGTAAATTATTGTACTATTGTAGTGACAGACTATAGACCACGTTCTTGAGCCATATTAAGGATATTTTTCGACATAATAATTATTAGTACTATTGAGTCGTATCAGCAGATTATACAATGCATCATAGACCTGTAAGCTAACGTCCTGCCATGGCCCATGGTTAATCCAAACAACATAACATATGAGCATTGAACATATAAGAGAGAAAAAGCATGTTTTGGGTTATATAAATAATGTTTCGGCACACAGTAACGGCCAAAACATCTATGCGATGTCCATTAGTTTATTATAGGTCTATCGTCTATGCAGTGCATTATGTCTTATTGAATAAGTTAATTAAAATAACGTCTTATTAGGCACTATTAGTTCTAAGTGCATTATATTAATAGTGATTGATGAATAATTCTATATTCGCTATACATATCCGCTACGTCTGCACATTCTATGAGTTTCGCATTCTATTTGTTAATATATAATATACATATATTGTCGGTGGGTGTGTAAAAGGGTATAAGTCTATTATAAGTACCTATTAATTATAACGCGTGTATATTTAAGTTCAAAATATATATCCACCAAACTATTACAGCAACTATATATGCTTTTTAATTGCAATTAGGTACCTAATATTATATTATACCATAGAATATTATATGCATTATTGAGCATTCACATACATGTCAATATAAAATTATTATATACACAAAATTACAAAATCATAAAATATCATGTTCGCTCGGTTCTATATAATGTATAGTTGTAATCGCTATTATATATTATTATTTATTATTATTATAATGAAGATAAAAATAAAATTATAATATACTTTTTAAAGATTATAAATACATATTTTTTTAGGAAATGTATTTCATGTTACATTTCAAGTTGCATTCAATTTGCGATTTGCATTGAAAATAATATATATTTTATTCGATGAATAAAATATAAAAATAGAATAATAATTATAAATATTGAATAAATTATGAGTATTAACAAAAAATAAATATTAATATAGTTAAGTTATTTAATGTTACATTATAAGATACATTTAATTTCCAATTACTATTGGAAATAAAATATATTTTATTCAATGAATAGAAAATATAGATAGAATATTAATAATAAAGATTGAATAAATTATGAGTTTTAAGATTTATTCAATTTTTAATCATCATTAAAAATTAAATATTGTTGAGCCAATATTTATTCATAACTATACAATGTTTTGGTTACAGCGTAAAAAATAAAATATTTTATCAATAATTAATTAACTTTTAAATTTAAATATCTTAAATCCAATTCAAATTAAATATTTATACAATTGTTTTGATTGACAAATGCTGTGTGGGTATATTATAAAGTTTTTAAAAAGCTCCCTATCAAAATTGTTAGTCATACCTACCTATATTAGTACTTATTGCAGTCGTTGTAATTGTAATATTATTTTTTGTGCTATATGTTGACTCTTTAAGCACATTTTAACTACTTATCTATAACTGTTTTGTCACAATTATAATTTTGGTTTTTAATTTTTAGAGTATATTTTCCAATTTTTAATTTAATGTGTACGTAATTAACAGTTAATTGTTAGGCCATTAAACTTATAGTCGCAATTATAATGTCACTAAATTCATGTTGTTAAAAAACGAAACTTATTTCTTTATATCACCATAGGCATAACAGCTGGAGCGCAACAAAAAAAAAATATTATTTATCCGTATTATTTTAATCATTAATATTGGTTGTAAGTCCATTACAATATGTAGGTACCAAATTTTATTTTATCGATAAAAATATCACGTCCTTTGTGACTGCTCAATTTCCTGACGCTAATTCCGCCACTGTTTTAGAAGGTAAACGATATTCTAACTAAACTTATTTATTTTACCTATGACCTATCATGGTAACACTACAATTGTACACGTAGGTAGTAGGTGCCAGGTACCTCGTATGAGTCGTGAATTTCTATTACGGAAAACAAACCGACATTTGGTCACTCAAGTCTCAATTATTTTCTCTCTCGCGCGCTATTTATCTTTTAGTCAACCGATTGTTTTAATAACTGTAATAATTTTACTACTATTTTAAAAATATTGTCAACGCAACTAATAATTCAATAGGTAAGTGTACCCTCTACTAACCAGTCAGGTGTGTAGAACAACAGCCCACCAAACAATAAACTAAAAAATCACTATCTAAAGTATAGAAATATCTTATCTAAAATCATAAACATGTCAAACTTCATTAAAAATAGTAAAATCTTGTAAATATTTAGGTATTGAAATGTGCCACAACCTTACACGGTATGACCACATAGAACAGATAACAATAAAACTTTTTTTTCGTTTTTTGTTGTTTTTTTATTTAAAAAATATATATTTACAAACTATACGACTAGGTATAATAAATAAGTGTGGTGACATAAAATAAAATTTGGCATAGGAACATTAATTGTAGAGTAGGAAGGCTCCCAGCAGTGTCACCTGACAAGAAATCAAGAATAAAACTAAAAAAATTAAAATTGTAAGACCAAGCATTAGTAGAATCTATAATTAACTATAGTATTATTATTTAGGGTGGTGTCTACGACACAACACCAATTCCATTAAAAATAATGCAAAACAGAATACTCATTGAAAATTATTTTTAATAAAAACATTTGTATCACACAGAATATATGTACAAAGAATTAAATGTACTGTACTACTGTCAATAAAAAAACGGTTCTATATAGCACCAGTAATTTATATAATTAAATATAACCCATGGTTTATAAAATTATAACACAAGACAATTATCTGATATTACTGTTGGTACCTTTAATGCACAGAAAACTAACACAATCTACTTACTTATATATTGGACCAAAAATAAATAATATGCTGCCATTAGACATCAAAACAAATCCTTCTATAGTTTAAAAAAGAAAATAACTAATTGGCTTCAGAATAAAAAAAATTACAACATTTTAAATATTTTATTCTTTTAATCTAGCTGCTTCATTACCGTATTTTATCATAATCTTATCTTATTATATTGTATTATCTACTACTCTTATATAATATCTTAGATCATATACAATGGACGGAGCTACTCTAATCATTTGCTGTGTCCAACATAACCCCCCACTTATTAGTTATTTTATAGTGATTGTTGGGGAAACGCATGCGTAATAACTCGTTGTACCTTGAAATTAAATGGGTGGTGGGAGGTTATGTTGGACACAGCTCGGTATACGAGAAACACACACATAGCTCCATCCATTGTATATGATCTAAGTATTGTCACCGACGACCGACATTGTATGTTTTATTTAATATTAAAGTTAACAATGATTGTTGTTTATTGTAAAACATTAAAAATGTATACCATATTAATATGATAATGTATATTATAATTAAGACGTATATTTTAAATATTTGTATTAATATGATACATATTGTTGAAAATTGTGAACTCATGCCTCCCCCCCCACGAACCCGTTCAGTGGGGCCCATAAGCCCATCATCTTTTTTAAGAAATAAACAACAATCTGATGTAAGCTTTTACGGTATATTAAAAATGTACAATATTTTAAATATTATATAACATTATATAAACAAACAATTCACACATTTTTCAATAGATAATAGTTAAATAAAAATATTTAAATGCATTTAAGATCTTTTCATTGTTATCGCCGTTTTCGAGGAATTTGATTTTATAACATTTTAGGTTCAATATATTGTTTGCTGATAATTAATATAATCTCTTCGTTTTCAAAACGATAGTTGATAACTCTCCTTTTTTAATAACATTACTAAAACCACAAAAAAAAGTAATTAATAATAAGTTGTTTGTTTTTCGTTGTATTGCGTTGGACAGGACATCACCTAAATTGACGTTATCACTATCGCTCTCATTTTCCGTGTCCGTTTTATTTTCGTGATATAATTTTTCATACTTGTTACTCCATTTGCAGGTGGCGATTATCGTTAAAAGCGCAATGAAAGCGAACATGAAGAACATGTTGGACTGGTTTCAAAACACACTAGACGTATTACTTTGGTCTTATGGGTATAAATTAAAGGAAATAAAAATTGATTACCTACTTTCTTTTCAAACGCTACAAACTTGTTGATGAAAATTACAATCAAATTCCCGAGAGCCACGCAAAAATACCACATAGATATTGACACGGTTTTCATCGATTCGGGAGTCTGTGGAAAAAGTTCGGTGAGTACAATTATTCGTGTAGTTACTGAAAAAAGAGCAATGGATAATATGCAAAAAAACAGCGCGTTTTGTGGACATTTTCCCATCCACCCCGTGATGCCCTTGCCATTAATCAATACGAAACAAGATCAATATTTTTAAAGGATCAAGAATTTTATGAATTTAAATACAAACGATAAATGTAAACTTATGACGCCCATTCTATATATTTCAAATAGATGGTTTTAATTTGTTGTTCGTAAGTTTATATTATAGACATAATATTATTATTAATTAGTAATTACCATAACAGTCGATGAAAAAAATGAAAAAAAATAGAAACAACAAGTTCCTTGCCTCCTTAAATGGGTGTACCACGTTTAATTTGTCTTTATTTAAGACTGTTGATTTACGTTTATGAATTTAACAATCGTTAATCATGTGTATAGGATATATCACGATGGTTAACGTCTTAAGGATAGCTGAGTTACATATTGAATTGAAATTGATTTTACTTTTTTTTCGTTTATTTTTATTTACTTCTGAGAAAGAAAATGATAATCCAGTCATGGTAAACAATGTCTCGCCGAATGCCATGCAAATGAATTGAGGTAATAACCACTCTTTACTTAAAACGCGGGTCTGTACAACTGCATTTGATTGTAATTTCTAAAAATATTGTATAGGGTATTACATTATTAAAATAGGTATAGATAATCATAGTTATAATAGGACTTATAGGTTATAATACACACAGAATTAATTTTATAATCACGTTCATTTCTATATGTGTAAATACGATTGGTTTCAAGATTCAAGACATTCCTTGATATCGGCTGCTGTTTTTTATCCATATAATGTATCGTCAGCGTATACCTTAAAATAGCATTTATAATATGTTTTTATAATTTTGAAAATTATCTGTAGTAACTAATAAATACAACGTATTAATAATTATTATATATTATTTTAAAGAACTGCCTAGGTATAATATGGGTTATAATGTGAATGCCTACGGGCTACGACCTACATAAGTTATTAAGAATTTGTACTTGCCACTCGGTAGCAACTAACAAAATAAATAAAGTTGCAGCATTGCAACTTACAAAGGAAAAATGTATTATCAGAATTCCACGATGTCTGTTGTACCTATGACTAAATATTTTATTTTAAACATTTCGTAAAATATTTAGGAGTTTATTATGTATTTAGCTTAGGAAATAAATAATTGTATTAAATTAACAAAAACTTCTACCTATCCATTCTAATCTGTTTTTGTGCTATTATTTAAAACTGTGGTGTTTCAAGTTACCATCACAAATAACCCCATGGTTTTATGTCGTACGCCATGTATAATATGTGAGTGTTCATATTTTAAAACATAATCTTGCATAATAAAATTACTTGGTAAAGCCACATGTACTTACAAACCAGCAGGAATTTTTAAAACTGTATTATTTTGAAATTGAGAGACGGGATATCGTGCTTCTTCGAAAATCGTTATCTTATTATTAGACATGGACTCAAGTGTTAGTTTTTTGATGTGTAGCCATATTCTGCTGTCTTCATTTAATGGAACAATTAAACTGATAAAAAACAGATTATCCAAATGAAATATATAAGTTTTTTTTAATAGTTATTCACAACTTTACTGTATTAAATACGAATGATTTTTTTTTGAAGTCATGTATACATTTTCCGGCACAAGCACTACTGAAGGTGGGTTTAATAAAGTGTTATTCTCTTTAAATAAACTATTTTCCATTACTAATATAATTGATTTCTAAAAATATTATACACACACGAACACAATATAATATAAGCAATTTAATTTTAAAGAATATACATATTCTATTATAAAAAGAGATTCATTTAAAGGTTAACATTTTTGAAAAAAAACATTTTTTTTAATTACTTATTCCCGAGCAGAATATTTTTTCTGATAATTTTCATTTATAAATATTCATTTAATTAGTATTAGTTCTAGGTACGAATTTTAAGTTTATAGATAAGCGAAGTAGAGTACCAGAGTAAGTACCTCCCTAAATGTTGTTATATTGCTCTGCTCATAGAAATTAATAAATAAAAAGTATGCTGCAATTCAAAAAAATAAAAACTTTAAAACTGATAATTGATATTTTTAAAAAAATTCAAAACATTCTAGATATTTTGTTTTGCATTTTTTTTACACATTTTGACAACCAAATCAGTAGTTTTAACTCCTTAAAATAGTTCCGTTAACATATAGTTATATGAAGTTGTAACTATAATTTTATGAAGTTAATTTAACTAAAATTAATAGTTACTTAGATTATTCTAGATAGCCGATAGGTCGTTGTACCTGAAGATAAACGTTAAAACAAATGGTTAGTGTTAACTACACAGCGTAGTCAAATCAACACTCCTTGGGCCCTGAATGAAATTTAACGCTCAAATGTGTATGGAATTGACTTTAAGTTATTTATAAGTTGTTATACGCAGGTACTCAAAACAACCTCACAGTTTTATGTGTGATAATGAGTGTTAATTACTAAAAATATCGACTTGTAAATCTATATATATAATATATTATAGAGGCACATCACTATAGTCACTCACTACTCACATCGTTTTCAATAATGTCTTACGCGCTACCCTATTTAATAATAATAATATGCAATATTGACTATACTTTAATTTCACATTGGGCGTACTTTAAATATATTTTTGTTTTTTATACATTTTTGCCTTTTTCTTTTTGGTATTCGAATTCTTATAGACTTTTCATTTATACATTCTCGTGTTCTAATATTATCTAATATAAAATATCCGGTTTCGTTAAATTGTTGAAAGCCTAAATTCGATGTCCATACGTTCGCCAAACACGATTTTGTGTATGCGTCATAGTATGCATTTGTATTATGTATATTAATTCCATCTTGAATATTTTCCTATAACACAGTAAAATTTGAATTATATATTATTGGTTAAATAAAAATACGATTTGCCAATATAGTTTTCCAGAATAATATTATACTATCACCTATGTACGTAATTCACACACCTCTAAACACATTTCGAGGCATCCTGCAAAAATAAACGCTATACCAGCTATACTACCACCAAGCAACATTCGTTTTAGAGGATACTTAAACAGTTTATGACTCTTCAAATAAGGGTAAACAATGCGGTCCATAAATGGAATAGTGAATAGCACGAGCAAGGGATTTATCACTTGTAGCATGTACACTGAAAATGGTAGACCAAACAAATGGTCGCTTGTCCGCGATGCTTGAAAAATCCAAGTTGTGTGCTAAATCAATACATAGCTTATACAATTTAATATGGATACGACTTACACGATTTGTTTATAATATTAACTTGTTGATCGAATAAACTCCAAAATATTGACAAAGGTATGTAAAGACAGAGCATGTGTAACGTTTTCTTCGTGTCATTTATGATATCGTTTGGAAAAGAATTTTTTGCCATTCCTAACCAATGTTCATTTTTTGTCTCCTTACAGGGTGATGTTAATTGTTTCCACAGAGAGAACTGTGAACAGTTCAACAATGACACGCAATATATATATTATACTGTAGTTTTGCATATGAATATTAGAAATTGGTATTTTTTCATTAAAATGTTTGAACAATATTTGAAAATGTATACTTACCAAAATACATTTTATCATTTTTGGTAGAATATTAGGTAACGATTTTCTGAATAAGTAGCTTGGGGTTCCACAAACAAATACGCCTAAAAAAAAATGTTAATATTTTACACTTAAGGTACAATAATTATATTGTAGTGTTTTACTGTTTTAGTCATAAAAATGACATATTTATTTAAGGAACCAACAAATTCTATTAATGGATAGTAATAATCTACATTAAAGGACATCACAACACTATTTTAGATTTTGAGCGAAGCGATGAATGTATTGATTTTACAATGATGTGTGTTTTTTTTTATTTTTGTGCCTGTCATCACCTTTCAGGACAGTAAAAATGCTTGGATTTTCTTCAACAACTTTTATGATAAGAAAGTGAATCTAGTTGGTACTTTGGGGGGTCAAAAGTAAAAATTTCTAAGTAGTTTTCAAAAGTGACGTGAAAAACAAAAGAAAAATTAAGGAAAAACGGGAATTTTGAGAAAATTGATTTTGGTTTTTGGTGCAACTCTAGAACAAATGATCGTAGGTACATGCAATTTTGACTGAATGTTTATATTAGCATTTTCTCTACACCATAACATTTTCCAAATATTTTGAGCTTTTTACGGACATTTTCAGTTTCTATTTTTTTTAGTTTTTTTTTCTATAAATATCAATACAATTTTATTTGTTGGTTAAAAAATCTTGAAAATTTAATAGAAGGCTTCTAGGTTATTGTTTCAAAGGCAAATTAAAAAAAATTAAAAATTCATAGTCACAATTTTTTTTTTAAGCATTTAAAGTTCAAATTTTGAAAAAATTTAATTATTATTTTGTAGTTAAAAATTTATAAAATGTGCAACTTTTATAGCTAAGGATTGAAAATTTAAAACAAGGCTCCACGTAAATAGGTTATATATAAATTACTTTATTCACAATAATATCATCAAATATACTTGGTAATATCATAGGCTGACTGACCGTTCTCGCTCAGAATCGTTTTTCTTATATAATGAATTATATCATTGAATTCAAATTTGATACCATCCATTACAGTGAACCACTTGTAACCTACTGTACAGCAGAGTGACATCCACTTACCCACCTTTTTTTTTTTTAATTTTAAGTTTATTGGTGTATTATAAGTCCAAATTATGAAAAACTTTTTGGTAAAAATCTGAGTTGATTAATAGCCGAGTGACGTCATAGAGCCGACGAGTGAGCAGCCGCCCATGTTTTACGTGTAAAAGTAGTTTGATTTACACAATGATCTTAATAACTTACGATGGTATTTCAGATTTTTTTTTTAAAACCCTAAGTATGTGTATGTACTTAAGACGATGGTGTGATTTAAAATTTAATATATCTTGTTATTGTACACATATCCGTCGATGACACGACAATACAACGTATATCAATTTTTTTTAAATGAGTTTTTGGTAGTTATCTATCAAAAGTTTTATAACGTCTTTGCGATCATTTATATAAATAACAGACTTAATCTAGAGTTGTAATATTATACATGATGACTAAGTAAAATTATTGAGTTCGCTACTCGCGTTGTATTGCCGTATTAGACAAATTTCACGAATTTACCATAATAGTTTTATCTACTTTAAAAAAACTTGAAAGTTTATCAAAATTATAATCAAACCAATAAAGACAAAAAAACATTTGATGTTACATACAAAAAATATTATCTTTAACGATTGAAATCGTTGTGTTAATCTAGACACTTTTACACGTAAAACATTCCGACTTCGGCTCTATAACGTCACACGCATATCTTCAAACGTCTGTACCTCATTGAATAATTAGTGTTAAAGTGTGAGACCCACAACATATTTCTTAGATAAAGACATACTTTAAATCCAAGTAAACTCGATTTTAGTGTTGTGATGACCTTTAATTGTATTATGTATTATAAATTGTCTATAATTCTATAGGTGCCTACCAATAATTCAACAGTTTTTTTTCTAGATTTTGAAAGTCATCTTTGGCTGTGGATTATTGGATACAAAATAAATATTTTTTAGATCAGTCATTCAGAAATTACACAATAAAAGATGGTGTTCCGCGCACGTTTAAAAAGACGTAAAAGCCTCCAAGGTAACTAATTTTACTGATTTATTATTGTTCATTGAATAAAATTACAAAAACTTGTTGAAGTATTTAAATTTTAAGACATCTGTCTTTGTATGTGACTGTTATGTACTTTCCATCATAGTGTAAAATATCTGTTTTTAATAGTTAAACTACAAGAGATTCAGGATAATGCGGTAGGTAACGATAGTTGATATACCCACTATCCTCACTTAAAGGGTTATACACGTTTTGACGTTTCGTTATATTTGTATTAATTTCAAATTATACATATAGATAATATATTGCTCTACTAACATTTTACTCTTTTAAACTCAATCAATAATAATGTTTTATTATTTAAATTACAAGATTCTATGTTTATACTTATTGAGATTGCCATTGTGATAACCACCATTCCAAATCTGATAACATATTCGTTGACATTGTGGCCACTGTACAACAGAATTTTATTGATGATTGGCGAAGTAATCATTCCGAAAAACACGCCTAAGTGTATGGAAAAGTAGAACGTGCTGAAGAATACGTGTACTTGTGTTGAGGTAACATTCTGATCATTTCCGATGAGCTGATCCACGCCAAATGCCGCAATACAGCATTTTATACCACCCACACCAATTGAAACAAAAACCAGACCGTATAGTGCCATGAAGCTAGATGATTAAAATGCGTTCGTAATAATACAATGTTGGTCGGTTAACCGAAAATAGAAAGTTTTTAATTCAATAATTAAACGGTAAACGGGACTTTACAATATGCATAATATTATTATCTATAGTATATAGCTTATAAAACGCGTTGAACCGAATTTGTCGGTTTTAAGGTTTTTTATGGTATAAAAGTACTGTAATTATTAGAGTCAATTTAAAAAGTGTCAAGTCACTTAAATTTAGATATAACACTAAAACAGTATTTATTTTATTTTGTGTACTTCATATTATATTGTTTTGGAGAAATTTGAATAAAAAAATAGGTAACTATGTCAAAAATATAATATACGACAATTAATAACTATGACATATTGACATGTCATAAACCCATCAGGTTAAAATTCTAAATACGTGTACGCATTCGACAAATGTTTATTTTATATATTTTATTCAACCACTTCTTACTAGGTACTTAATCGCTAATAATGGTCACCGCTCACAGGAGACCAGGATTTTTTTGTGTTGTAAGCATATTTATATTGTTTTTTTTTAATAATTTTAATATTTACTTAATTAATACTGTATTTTGGATTTGAACAGTCGACCAAAATAAGATTAATATTCCAATCCAATACACGATTGAAAATGTTAAGATGGTTCTAAAATTTAAAAATATATGATAATTATTATAAACAGTATTATATATTTATACTATTATAATTCATAATAATGGTATTATTGTATACATTTTTCACATATGTAATAGCAAAGAGTTGGTAAAGTTTCTTAAGTAAAAAAAAATGTTGATTGGAAATACCCATTTGTTGGAGTAAATTCAACTAAATAATCATATGTAATGTTTATTGCTCATTTTTACAGTTTAATACTTTAATTGTGATTAATTGTTTAGGTTTTGTTTATAAAATTAGGTAAATTTCGATATCGTTAGCTAACAAATTTTAATTTCTTCTAATACCACAGCGTAGTTTTGTTACAAATCACATTGTAACTATCTGTTGCATAGTTGATATATTATGATGAAGACATCTGAGTATAAGGACTAAATACATATTTTATTGAACCTTAAAAATAAACAACTATGAGGACGCAACACCATTTGTAAGATAGACAATTTGAGTTCAGCAGAACCAATTTTGTGTAGTTAGGTATAATATTAGATTGACTTGATCCAGGGGCTAAAATACCGTGTCCCCTGAAAATCAAAGTGTGTCCCCTCAATGACAAATGTGTGTCCCAAGTTTTATAACGTGTTTTTAGTTTTGTAGAAATAACAAACATTAATCATTTAATATTTTAATTTACGAGTTACCTATTCTGTTAACTTAAGTTAATTAGGTACCTTCTTATTTTATTTCTATACTATGGAGAAGTTTGTTATAAAAAAAAAGAATAATTGAGAATGGGTCAATTCAAAGTAATTAGGTACCTGCCTTAGTATAAAATAACTAAACATGTAGGTACATACAATATTTAAATTATTCTATGCTGTGTCTATTGAAATACAATATTGCTTACTGTAATACATACTGAAAAGTTAACTAGTAAGAGCTTCGTAATTTATAGAATATTGTTATAATATTATATAATTAGGTATATTATGTTCTATAGCATATTATAAATATTTATGATTGTTTATTTTAAGTCTAAAACATGTGAATATATTAAAGATATTAAACCTATTAAGCTAATTATTATAATCATAAATCGGATATTAAAGAATTAGATAGTTATTTTATCTTATTTAATAAATATAACTAAAAGGATCTACATACATAATAATATAAATATAAATTATAATATTATATTATAACAGTTTATTTAACAAACCCAATATTATTTTCTAAACATAATCAAATTTGTTTTTTTAAAAACCTTAAATATTCTTATAACGTATAAACTACTTTGTTACATAAAATATATTCTAATTAATGATGATAACATACCAAAATATTAAAATATTTTTCAATTTACTACACACATAAGCTTTTACTGCTTTTAGTGATTTAAAGTAATTATAAAAGCTACCTCACTAACTCACTTACAGGGTAAATGATTTATAAAAGTGATAAGGGGGGATTTTGTGTGTACAACCCTGACAGGTTTTTTTTTTGCTATAGAAAACTGTCAAAGCCCAAAAGTAGCAGTTAAATTAATAAGTGTGTGTCCCCTGAAATCAGATGTATTTTAGGCCCTGAGTTGATCAATTAAGAAATTTAAACCTAATAATATTTATCGGTTTGATCGGTTTATTACGATATTTTCATTTTCAAACAAACTATGTGCATGTTTAAATAGCCATTTTTTTACATACTTATATCTCATTTAATAATTGACGTAAAAACACAGACAATGTTTTTGCCTTGGTTTATAAAAATGGTTAATTCAATAAGTAGGTTAATATTAAAACTAACTATAGGTACATGAAAATTGGTTACGCAATTTTTCTATGTTGTACGTTCTTACAAATGGTATTGCGTCTTCATAATTTATTTATTTTTGAGATTTAATAAATTATTTATTTAGTCCTTGTACTCAGATGAGTAGATGTCAGTCTGGCAGACAACAGATGTGGGTATGACGCCCTCTTGAAAAAATACAAATAGCTTTGTATTATAGGTTATATTATTTCAATTTACTTACTTATACTTACCGTAATCACTGTTTCCCACTATCCCTCCTATTATTGCTGACACATAACAAAGCATCATAAATACATGATAAATGTCAACTGCTTGTCTTTCGTCGTACATCAAAACATCTCGCATATAAAATGATAGTACAGCTGTAATAAATCGTACATATTAGATTTTGAACAGAGCATGGAATGTGTTATTTTTCTAATTTTTTAGTTGGAAGGAGTAGACAATAATATTCATAGATCGTTTAAAAATCAAGCATTTAGTAGTATAATAAATTTTTTTTTTACATATTTATTGAAAGTCTGAAAATTGTACCATATAAATTATTATCCAAAGATGCAACAACCCAGAGAAGTTAATTGTAAGTACTTTTTTAAAATTTTTTTGTAAGGTCGATTTTTTATGATATTTAATAATTAATATTATAGTGTACGTTTATGGTATATAATATGTTGTTTGGCAGATTTTTTTAGTGCGCACCCGTGAGTATATGCCATGCCTGGGGGGGGGGGGATGACGACACTTCTCTCCGGACACCATGACTTGCCCGAAGAAAAATGCCGCCCGTGAACCGAGGTTTGAACCAGCGCCGGTGTGCGTCGCAACCGACGCCTTAGTCCGCTCGACCACTCCACATTTAATAATAAAAACAATTATATTCACAGAAAGCTTAAAATATTATGTACCAATTGTTTATTTTAGCATTCATGATATATTATGTAGATCAGTTGATTATTTTCGATTTTTATCAATAGTACCTTATCTTTTAGCAAATTGGATCAAGATGTTACTTTAGAGAGATCATTTTTCGATTTTCTCAATAGTTATTTAATGCCACGGGAAAAACTACCGACAAATTATTAAAAATGGGATTTTAATTTCTAACGCTTTGTTTATCACCGTAGCATCGAATAAAAAATAATAATTTTTAGATTTGTGTACCATATAAGAAGTATCCGGTGTCGGTACAAAATTCTTTTTATTTTCAAATTAAAACCAACATTTTTTACCATAAATTGTTAAACTGATGATTTTTTTTTTAAATGTTGTGGACAAATCAAAATTTGTATTTTTCCAGTCCATTAACCTTAGATCTATTGTCGTCTGTAGGTTCACAAAGTTAAATAACTCTAAAAATACTTGTTTGGAATTTTATTTAGATGGGTAGGTAAATAAAAATGTTTAAAAAAGTCATCTGATTAACAATTTACAGGAAAAATTAAAAAATAGGCATTCTAAAAAATAAGTTGGTAAGCCACAAGAGTACAAGATACGCCTTAAATGGTATAAAATATCTAAGTATTTGAAAATATGGTTTTTATAATTTTATAAATTTATTATGAAAAGAAAAAAAGAGGTGGTCATGTTTAGTGAATGATCTTGTGGATATTTATGTTTTAATTCTAGTGACAATGTTTTACTTCATGACAATGATAATGTTATTTTTTGGATTTATTTTGATACAATTTGTTTATAAAGAATTAAAAAATTGCCCGTTAACACTACATTAAACTAAGTTCCGCATCGTATACAATAGTATTGAATTATTAAACTTTTGAACTAAAAAAATGAATAGAACATTGCAGTGCGCTGAAGAAAGACGAGAGGCTAAAACAATGTCGTCCAGACGGCAGACACTAAATCGTGTCCGTAATTGTTATTGTTAATGTTGTGGGCAGTGTACCTTCTACTTACATCGGAGGCTTGAAAAAGAAAATCGTTCCAAAAACTCCATTATAACGACAAAATACATTCGCATTGGATGATTGCAGTTCATGATTTTTTTTTTATAAGTACCTACCTAGATTAATATTTAACTGATTTAATATTAAGTAGGTACTACAAAATCGATTTATAATGCATAATAAAAAATTACTAAACAAATACAAACGAAGTAAAATATTGCATGACAACCAATTATAAATATCGAATTAGTAAATAAGACTTGGTAAAAATTAAATCAAACGGTTATTTGCGGTACAGCCCGATTACGCACTTTTATCTCTTTTATTTGAAAAAACACAATTGTGGCTCAACTGAAAAAAGTAAATTAAAAACTTTTCTTATTTATACCTGATTGAATTAATTTTGATATAATGATATATCATTGAATTATTTATTGGCAGTAAGACCGCTTTTTTGTGATAAAAAGTTATAAAAACTATAATGGCTTATAGTTACATTAAAATTAGAATTATACTTATTAGTAGTTATCTAATACCTATTAATTATATAATTATTTTGAAAGGTAGCCATGTAAGTAAAAAATAGAAAACAATTATTTATTAACTTTAAATACATAATATTATATGTGTTAGGTTTTATTTATATTGAAAAAAATAACTTATACGTAGTATAAACTTATATACTATACTTTTTATTGTTATTTAGGTATTTATTTCAAATGGAAAATAAGTATTTATATTAAATATCTACCAACAATTGTACGAGTCGTGCTCAAAGTTAAGTTGTATATAATAATAGAATTATAATTACCTACCAAATCAGCCATATCTAATGATGTCTATTACATTAAAAAAATGTTTGAGTACCCAATTTGAATAATTATGAATGTATACCATTGAAATTTATAGAGACTTATAGTCGTCTGACCTCTGACCGTTATATTATAATAATGTATTATATTAATTTTTTTTATATTATGTGTATAATTATAATTATAGACTATAGTGAATCATAACAAGAGGTAATATCATATAAACGTGATTAATTAGGTTAGTTTTGTTTATATGTTTACTGTAGTACTGTGCACGTGTCTCCTTGGATTTTATATTAAATTAGTTGGGTACCTACTAATTACTATACCTATATAGCTAGGTATGATAGTATGACTTTACATTTGATAAATTTATTTTAAATAAC
The DNA here is from genome assembly GCF_019925205.1 of Metopolophium dirhodum. Lineage (NCBI taxonomy): Eukaryota > Metazoa > Arthropoda > Insecta > Hemiptera > Aphididae > Metopolophium > Metopolophium dirhodum. The sequence continues at coordinate 32,841,502 of NC_083567.1, read as the reverse complement.
AAACATTAGATTTTTACACAATTTTTGGAATTGATTAAACATAATAAAATATACCTATTTTTTGCATAAATTAATTTAACCTTGGTCATATCAATATTTTATATGTAATTATTTTGAAAATTTTAATTTGTTAGGGATTTGTATTAAATTATGTATAATAACCAATGTATATTATATTACAATATAATAGAAACTTTTATTATTTCTATTCTGTGATTAGCATCTCTAAAATATATAATTATAATATGTACCTATTCAAATAGTTTGGTCCTTGAAAAAAATATAAATCTACTATTTTATGCAGTTTATGGTAGGTATTTCAGTTAAACATCACTTGCATTCATATACACTTTTTTTTATGGATCATATTATACAATTAGCTAAAATTTAATTTGTAATAGGTAGTTTTTAAAAATGTCCGTTGAAGTTTTAAATAGCTTGGGAAATATTATGGTTGGAGATAAATCAATAATAGTGCAAGATGCTTATAAACGCTATTCAGACATCATAAGTATGAAAGGTTTGAATATGTCTGTATCCACGGGAACCATGTACGTATTTAAAAAATGTATAAATTGCTTTCTATAATTTTAGATTTTATTGATCGGTGTGACAACACTTTTTGGCAATCATTTTAATATCATTTTTGCAAGTTTAAATCATTTTGGAAAACTTACACACGCATTAGACTTATTGATTATAGTTCACATAGGTACATTGATATATTATTGAGAAATTTCAATAGGATTACTATTTTACCCAGGGATAAAAATCTTGGAATAATTCTTAAAGCCCCTGTAAATATGGAACAATTTGAGAATATTAAAATAATACATTTCCAAAAAAACTTAAAATTTTCGAAATATTAATAAAAAATAGATTTTTTGGAAAATTAAAAAAGTATAGGAAAAATTACAGTTTAAAAAATAGATAAAGTAATCTTTTTTTAAATGAAAACAGATTTAATTTTTAGCACGTAATTAATTAATTAAAAATAATACATTATGGAATTGTTATTTTTGATCACATGTACATACAAATACCCCCCAAAAAAGAAAAGGGTGTTCAGTATTGAATACCGAACAGTATTCAAGTCTCAAGGGTATTATTAATACAATAGTATTATCAATTATCATTGAATAGTTTCCAATGTTTCCATTCATTTTTCGGTTTTTTAGGGAAAATAATATTTTTCCAAAGAACCATTTATTTTACGAGTTTTTCTAATTTTTCTTAAGAAATCCACGGTTTTCAGGGTTTTCCAGGTTTTTTTTGAAGAACTTTTATTTTGGGAAATTTTGGTCCTTACTTTTACCCTTATAAATTATCAAGTCTCTATTGATTAAAAATGATGATTTCTGTTTATGGACATTTTTTGGGCAGTAAAATAGTTCCAATAATGCCCTATCTATCGATTGTGACTCGACGCTACTGGGTACTTAGAACTCAGAAGAGGTCTTTTTTTAGTTTATTTTTGTAGGAGTATAGAAAAACTATTAAACATTTGCAAAATTAATACTAAACTAGTCATAACAAGTGTGGTTACAAACTGACAATTGAAATCCACTCAGAATTGTTTGTCGTGATGCAACGATTTATCATTGTTTTTTTTTTTTTTTAAACAATAATACATAGTATATTACTTTGTGGTGAGTAAAACGAGATGAGAGCATAACAACGGTATATCTGTACATTTTTGGGGTTTTTGGGATTTTACATGGGTATTATTATATTTTAGTCTACTTTTTTTTCTGCTCCGCCGGTTCAACAAAAATAACTTTTTATCGCATTAATAAAAAATATGCTATTAATATTTAATAGACATATTATATGTACATTTTTAGATACGGACTTCTTGGGCCGAGTGGTTGTGGCAAAACGACTTTGTTGAACTGCATACTTGGTCTTAGTTCATTGGATTCTGGTAAAATATATTTAAAAACGCAACGTCACTCGGAAATAAGTTACATGCCACAAGTATATTATTATGATTATTAATATAGGATTGTTTTCATATTAAAAATTTGCATAGTTTAATTATTATATATTTGTACATTTTATAGAACATTACGTTGCATAATAATTTAACTGCACGTCAAACTTTCATATTTTATGGAAAGTTATACGGAATAAACGAAGAAAATGTAAAAAAGAGGATTAACGAGTTAGTCCGTCTACTAAGATTACCATCGTTAAGCATGCAAGTTAAAAACTTAAGGTTAATATTGTTACAATCGTACACTAATATTTGAACAAAATATATCTTTCACAATAATAATTAGGCATTATAGTAGGATTTCTTTGAATCCACGATGATAGTAGGTAATGGTGTCTTGAATTCTACAATTTTACATCACACACTTTACAATTTACATTAGATACACATTTGAGTACCTACTACAACGATGTTCAGCACAGTTTTGTCAAATTATACAGCCATTTAAATGTTTGTTTTTACATTTATTCAACGGATTCATAATAATTTTATATTAAATACATTTTTTGATATATCTGAAGTATAAAAACCGTGCATATTAGTAAATAATTGTTGTAACTTGTTGGATTAGTTTTAGATTCTGAGCGGTGTGATGAATAATATATTGATTTTACAACTATGTGTGTGTTTTTCTTCTTTTCGGTGGTAGGTATGTTTACACTATTTATAGTAGAAAAATGTTTTGATTTTCATCTTCGATATCTCTTCAGATCAGAAGTGAATCTAGTTGGTAACTTTGGGACATACAAATTAAAAATTAACAGTTAGCTTTTTGAGTTATTTAAAAAAATTTGACGTTTTTGATTTTTTTAGGTTATTTTATTATAAATATCGATAAACAATTTTTCCATTGGTCAAAAAGTTTGAAATATTAGTACAAGGTTTCTCATAAGTTTTATTATAGTTATTTAAAACCATTAAAGATACATATACTTGATATTTTTTCATAAACATTTCGAGTTCAAATTTTCACTAAATTTGTCAACATCATTCAAATTCGTAAATTATTTTGTAGTGTATTAAATGTTCAAAATATGTAGCAAAGTCTTGAAAACATGATACAAGGTTCTTTAAACTCATAAGTAATTAAAACTGGAACCAAATAATCCAAACAATTATATAAACAATCTTCTGTTTATCAAAATGAGAACCCTCCTTTTTTACTGTAAATAATTTAATGAATAATTTTTTTTTAATTTTATGTACTTACATAACTTAAAATTTGAGTAAAAAACGAGTAGTTTCTCAGTTATTTGAAATGTTCATACTTAGCATAATAGTCCTTAAACATGGTTTAACAATAATATAAAATAGGCGTAATATTGGATCTAGTATTTGCTATACTTTGAACATTTTTACAAATTATAAATATTGATAAATTAATATTTATAACTTAAATTGTCAAATCACCATAGGCCCTATATCATCCAAACCCATTATCCTTTAATACAAAGTTAAATAACTCAACAATTACTCGTTGTTGATACGTCAACAATTTCAGACAATTCTGATTATTATTATTATTTTGTATGGCGTTTGAGCAGCACCAAAAACGTCCAAAAACGTCAGATATAACATGACGTATAAACTGATCCACTAAATAATTTAAAGTAAAAATTAGGAGAGGGGTGGGTTTTGATTTGAATAACTGAGTCAACTTCTTAAATAATATGGAAAATTTGAAAACATGTGGACTTTAGGTATATTGAAAAATGTAAAAACTCAAATTTTGAACTAACTTTATTATTGAAAAAAAAGTATAGTGAGCTGAGCATGCTCGGTGAATCATCCTATATATTTAATTATATATACTATTATAATAATCAAATATTAATAAAATAATAAATCGAATGTTTTTGGCAAAAATTACTCAACCTACAGTAACTAGCTACTATTGGTAAAATAAATTACTGTAATAACATCAATGTACATATATTATAAAATACAGTTAATAATATAGACTGACTGATAATTTTTTCTCATAATCGTTTTTCGAATGCATTGCTTGATCATTGAATTCAAATTTACTGCATACATAACAGTGAATTCTTCAAGTAGGTATACACTCGACACCTACTGTACAAAAATGTGGTTATTTACTATTTTTATTTATATTAAGTATCCACCGCGTGGATATTATAATCTAAGAAAATCCTTCAATTTTTGTATGTATTTATCGAAACGTGTTGTGTCCTTAATACTTTACAACAAACTTTCAAACGATTAAAAATATTCTGGAAGATAATGTAGTATTTCAACTTAACAGTATGCTTAGAAGTATACACGTATGAGCTATATATACAATATACTGTAAGCCGAATGTGGAATAATAAAGCAAGAAACGAAAATACGTTTTGCTTCATTGTGATTTGTGACTTACAGGAAACCACCCGAATGCCATTGTTGATGTACGAATAATGATTTACTGTAATTTTAGTGGAGGAGAAAAAAGACGATTATCGTTTGGCGTAGCATTATTTCATGATCCCAAAATTATGATACTTGATGAGCCCACTGTCGGTATGGATCCAGTTATGAGGCAAAGGTAATTATTTATTTTTATGTGTAATTTATTCATCATTACAGTAGTTTTTGTTTTTGAATAACTATGTTATCAGCATTTGGAATTATCTGGTTGAGCTCTCTCTGGAAGGAAAAACTATCGTCATAACTACGCATTATGTCGAGGAGGCCATTAAAGCAAACGTGGTATTATATAACATTATATATTATTAGCTAATTGTTCAGCATTGAACATTTCATTAAAGTAAAATAATTTTGTATCTATTATTATTTTTCTCGTCCATCCCTTCAGTTGTCATTATAACACCATTAGTATTTCTTTGAAAATATTATAGGGTTGACTTGGTTATTACTTGGTTAGGTATTAAATAGTAAGTGCATACTACATAGTATTATATATTATATTTTTAATTTAGAGAAAATGAATTAATAAAATAATCAGAATATTTAACAAATAAGATAATTGAATACTACAGACTTAATAGGTGCGTTACAGTGACATTTGTTGTCTCGTCTTAGAATTGCGTAACATAACAAATTTTACGATCTGCAGATCACGTTTAGTTTCGTTAGTTAAAAATTAAAGTGAATTGACCTCTTATAAAATTTAAAGTTAAGATTATTATCCACGCAATGTCATAAGTTTTTTATTATATTTTAATTTTAAAGCAAGTTATGAGTATTTTAAGAAGTACAAAGAATTTATAATTTTAAAATACTCATAACTCGCTTTAAAATTAAAATATAATAAAAAACCTATTACGCACATGTAAGACGGAGACAACAAATGTTACTGTAACATCCCTTTAATCGAAAACTTGGATATTAATTATTCTTACTTCATTAGATGTAGTGTTTTGTATTACCTACTACCCTACTGATATTATATTATTATCTTTTTCTATCTTTAAAACGTACACATTATTTTTGTATTGTTGACAAAATAATAACGGTATATTTATTATTACCTTATTTCCTTATTGGAGTAGGAAGTTCATTCTTAAAATCTCCCCTTAGCTTCTATGTCCCTTATATTTGTAAATTAAAATTAATTTATGTAAATATATTGTATTACAATTTTAATAGGTGGGATTTATGCGAAATGGTGTCTTAGTAGGCGAAGATTCACCTAATTCTTTAATATTAAAACAAAACTCGTTAACATTAGAAGAAGCATTTTTATCACTTTGTTGTGTGCAAGAAAGTGAGAAAGTAAGTAGTTTATAGTACGAAGCTTGAGCTAACTATTTGTACCTGCAATAAATAATATTCATCAAATCATAATAGTTTTAAAATTGATTAAAAATACCTATATAATAGTTTAATTTTAACAGTTACGTTCTTATGACAATGTTTATATATTAGTAACATTAAGCGTCGTTGTCAGAGATAGAGGGCAGGATAAATCATTTAAGTGACTTATGCATGCACATTGCACACAGTTAAATATATATTTTATTGGCTGTATGTAAACTGCAGTAAAATTACCCTTTTCTAAAAGTCGATATGTAGGTAAACTGCGGCAAAACATTTTTAACATAATACTAAACTGTTAAAGATAGTATAGTTTAAACTATTATAAACAATATCGTACATCTCAAATATTAAATTACATTTTCAGTGAAATGATACAGTTAAAATACACGATATATTACACGATGGATACATATAATATAATTAATATGGTCAGATGTTTTAATTTTAATATTCAAGGATAATTAGACAAAACTTTCAAGCGTCTCTTTATTAAGTAACTAATAATTTATTTAAAAAAAATAATTTTATACAAATCAATAATTTTATAAAATTGTTTGCCACAATTGTAATTAATAAAACTATTACTGTTAACTATTATAATAAGTTTACTTAATAAATATAGCTTAAAAACCTTAATAAAAATCATTTATTTAATAATACCTAAATATTTCAAAATATATAACAAACAGTTTATGATAATTGATAAAATCATTAAAATTATTTTCCAGTTTTCCAATAAATCTAAACAGGAATATTCAGAGATTCTACCATTTACTAAGAATCAATTAAAAAACAGCTTTTCTTGGAGAAGATTCCGAGCTCTAACATATAAAAATGCAGCACTTTTGTACAAAGACCATACGTAATATCTCTATATAAATTATTGTTATTAATTATATGTTTTCAATATGGTTATTTTCAGATTTTTATTCTTTACATTTGTTTTACCCCTGGTCCAAACTATTGTGTATAATTTATGCGTTGGACATAACATTCAGAATGCAAAGTTGGGAGTGGTTAATGATGAAATAAAAAATTGTAGCACTGATTTATATCAACAAAAATGTTTCTTAAACGACCCAAATAATACAAAATTGAGTTGTATGTTTATCGACCATCTACGAGAAACCAATAGTTATTTGGTAAATGAAGTTAAAAATTAAAAGTACCTTATTAGTTAAAGAAGAAAAACATCGTATTTTTCAGATCGATTACCCAAGTCTAAATTCTGGTAATGCTGCATTAAATGCCAGGTTTATATGGGGTTTAATTTATTTTACTTCAAACTATACATTGACATTGAAAAATCGTCTAAATATATTTGTTAACAGTTATGATATAGACTATAGCTCGGTGAAGATCACGTTAGATACATCAAGTATTTTATTAATATGCAAAATAAATAAAAACCATCAATATAATTGATTACACAAAATAATGGATATATTATACTAACTATTTTAGATTATATCATGAAATTAAAAATAAAGGATGACATCACTTCAACGTTTGTGAAAACATTAAAAGAAGCAACTAAGTACTGTAATATAAGTGAAAAATCATACTCTTACCCAATTTCAGTAAAAACATAACATTTTAATTCTAAAAATATTTTAAGTATAATATTATTTTCGCTATTTGGTTTACAGATTCAAAGTATAGGAAACGTTAAAGTCACTGAATTTATTCATTCAGCTTCTCCAGGATTTATAGTTTTGTAAGTATAATGAATCAAGTTTGATTGACTAGATATACTCTTTACATAATATAAATTTGGTTGAGACTATCTTGGTCTCTTGACTCTTGTAACTCGCATCAACTCAGAATTTTGGATATTTCAAATTTTTTTTTATTATTTTTAAATGTTCATAAATGTGTAAAACTATATTTCTCGTTCACTTAATATTATCTGTAAACTATTCAGATTTTTGACATTCCTCTTGAATTCATCAACAGTCGTCTGTATGATAGTGTAACATAATATTTAGTAGTTTTATTAATTAAAAATTATTTTCGTTTAATACGTTATTCTTACGGTTTAATACTTAAACTTTATCAATGAATCTTTACCTACCAATTTGACAATTGTCTATGTAGTGTTATTTGTTTTAAGTCTATAATAGAACACATAATGACATGCTATAGTATTTTTCACAATTAAGACAGTGTCAAATTAATGTTGTGCCTTTAACTTCCTGAAGTTTCTGTTTATTCTATTGGTTACGTTATTATCTTACTTTACCTATATTTACTATTTTATGTATAACATAATATTTATATTTAGATTAGCTTTTTATTTCCCAATGATTTTATCAACTGGATTATTGCTGTCGGAGAAGGATGAAGGAATAATGAGTCGAATAATGGTTGCAGGTAAAATTGTTATAAGAAAAATTAACGAATTAGCTATATTTTTTAAAATGTTATGTATTTGAATTTTAAAGGGGTAAAATTCTTAGAATTCGTTGTGTCTATAATATTTCTCCAAACAATTGTCCACATTATACAATCATCGATTGAAATATTTATTATGTATTTCGTGTTTGATAACCCAATTTCACCTGATAACTTTTGGACATTTGCAATGACTATAATGATTATTGGATACCAAGGAATGTTTGCAGGTAAATTTGAAGAAGCACTCATATTTGTATATTATATTATTGATAAAGTTACTTAATTTAAAAATATTATATCTATAAATCGATGAAAAATAATAATTAAAAATTGTAATAATGAAGTTAAGTGGGGACCACTGGGATAAATTTTTTTATACCTATACCTATACCTTTTTATACCTAATAAATCATTGCATTTATAATATAATTCTGTAATATATTTTTGGAAGGTCAGATTAGTGACCCTGCCCATCCTTAATCACTGTTTATGAGCTTTCCTGACTATGATTGAAATCTATAATTAACATATAATTTTTTTTTATGTATTATTGTACATTTAAATAGACAAGGTCTTTCAAATTTTGTGTGACAACAATAAATTGTGGAGATCAAACGTTAGAATCAATATAATCTCCACTATTATTTTCATACATGGGTAATTTGGAATGACCTGTATATAATATATATTTAGCCAAGTAGGTACATAAAATTAACACGTTTATTTACGTAAAATAATTTTTTAGCAAGTGTATGTACTTACGTATATTTTTTTTGTCAACTAAAAACATAAGTATTTGGTAACGTATGTAAACTATTAGTACAGCGTATAAGTTTAAAGTGTTTTTATACTGGTAAATAATACATGTAATGTATATATGTTTAGGAATATTAGTAGCTGCTGTATCAAAAAACTACACAATGGCAACCCATATTAATATGGGAACGAATGTTTTATTTTCATGTTTATGCGGTAAGTTACTTGTAATTTGAGTCCGTTTAAGATATTACTTTAATTTAATTGGGTAGAAAAATGATTTAATATTTTAAATTATAATTTCTAGGACTTATTTGGCCAATGGAAAGTGCACATCCTGTTTTAAAAGCCTTCAATCGTTTTCTACCTATATCCATTGCATCAGAAATAATTGGAAATTTGACACTTAAAGAATGGCCTTTAAATCATCCTTTAGTTCTACGTGGATTAATATTGACAATTGTATGGTTAATAGTCTTTGCAGTACCAGTGTGTTTCTTTAGTTCATTTAAAAAAGATGCATGGCTAAAATCAAAATAAAAACTTCAAAGTTTAAATTAAATTAAACTAAATTATAATTTATAACTATTGTTACATTAGTTCTTAATATAACCAATAATTCGTATAAGAATTTCTTGTGTTTTTAAAAAATGTATTCAATTAGTTTTGAAGAAATATTTCATTCCTAATATACATATTACATTTAATATAATATAGATAATAATAATATATATATTTACTTGATTTATTAGTTTGGTTTAAGTCTAATTATATTTAAAATTACAATTAAAACTAATTTATTACCTACATGGAAGAATTGAATTAATTTAATTTATCTATACACTATGAACAATATTTAGATAGAGTGTCCATAAAACATGCTGAAACAACATCAATTAACTTGTAGTGCCTAAAATAACAACGTTTATAATATATAATAATATAATATGTATTTATACTGAAAATTATGTATGCCAGCTGTACGGGTGTCAATTTATAGTATTATTTAAATCTACTATCTGAGAAAGGTTAAAACTTACTAACCTAAAAGGTTTTAAATTAAAATTATTGTAACTATTATGTAATCATGACAAAATAAATAGGTATAAAGGTATACATATTATTTGCGTGAGAAAGCAACTCAGATAAGTACCGTATTAATACATTTACACGGCCTTGTTAGTAGTGGGATCTTAACAGTATTGTCGTGTATAGTGTTCATTATAAAAGCTAACAATTTAACTATTCGTGACATATGATGTGCAAACAATTAATCATTTCAGTTGGATTGACGTAACGTGTGGTCAAGTGAGTTATAGCCATATACTGTTGCATGTCCTTGTACGCACAATAGGCAATATAACAACGAGAGTTAAAAGTCATATAAATCGGAATGAGATTTTCTTAAATAATGAAGATCATAATAGTAATCGCCAACCTAATCAATTACAATAGTTCGATTATACATAATATTATATAACAATGACATGTGACGTTTCCCAAATAAATAATAGAGCCCTAAAGTGGTGTAATTTTGAATGACTGTAATTACCCTATGATTACCGATTCCTTACTATTATGTTTATTTTAGAGAGGATCTTCACAGTGTTGTGGTAACCTTTCTAAAATATTTCAATAATCTCACCATTTTCTCTAGACCCGCCTGAGATGATTTTTATAGTATTGCATTTATATAGACCAGTTGAATAGTACACACGTCTTATTTGCGTATCGTACTATAATGTCAATATTCCTAGGTACTTATAATATCGTAAATCATAATAATGCCTGGAAACTCTAACGCCGCGTCCAAAGTAAATCCGGCGAGTGCTTTGCGATTTCTATTCTGACCGTGCGCCGTTCCAATCGCGGCCGATGCGACGAAATTTCAAGCCGTTTTGTTTTCCGACTCATCGGACGCATTCACTTTGGACACGGCGTAATAATATGCACTCGCGTATGAGTTGCTTATGATATTAATATGTTTCGAAAATTATTGTTTGTCGGATTGTTCTACAAAACGCCCAGATATAGACGTTAATTCAAGACTAATTTTTAGCCGATAAGCTGCGCTTTCGTTTTTGGACCACACATCTAATATATACACACACGTACTACATATTATACATACAATATTTATTTATTTGATCATTAATGACGATGCTCAATGCTCTCAGGAATTGTTGTTAAAATAATTGGTACATAGTTGGTTATACAACAAACAAAGTCCTTCAATAGCAAATTATTTAAATGTAGTATTTGCTGTTTGCGAAAAATTATATGTTGTATTATATATATTGTATTATATATAAATATGTACCTAAGTTATAACAGAGAATTAACAATTTGACTATAAAACTATGTGTATTTGAAAATTACGACATGCCTGTCATTTGATATGGTCCACCCCATTACTCCATAATATATAACACTATAAGATCTCAAAAACAAAAACCATTTTATCGTCTACCGTTAAAGACTCCTAGCATACCTAATAATTATTATAGCGATAAGTTTTCATTAACCTTAACAATTAATTTCCTGAAAATATGTTAGAAAAAAATCAATTGGTAATATTGAATGACATATGCCGGTAAAACGAATTTTTTTAAATGAAAATTATTTACGGAAGTAATTGTACCATTTGACATACTTAATATATTTGATGTGATAGACTTATAAATATATAAAAATAGTACCTAAACATACAATTGGTCGGCATAAAAGTAAAATAACGAGTCAAGTTCGGGTAATTTTATACAATAAAAAAAAGTACTTATTTAAAAATTAAATGTATTCTTTTCGTAATAAAATTATAACTTGTAACCATTTACCTTTGAAAATATAGTTTGAATAGTATTTGTGAATCGTGATAACTATCAAGGTTAACGTTAAGCATCATTCATTTATTATCATGCATTGTAATAGGAAACTTGTCACACGTCTAATACCTATTCAAATTAATTAAACATTTAATAATAATTATTACTCATAAATCATATTTTAATATTATGCAATTTATTAGCAAATATGATTGAATGTTTGAATGGTTATTGTGTTAGGAGAGAATAGTTGAGCGTAATACAATACTATTGAAGATGGCTGAAGGAACTAAACAAATCCAGGTAGAACCTGAGTTAGCCATATGTATTTCAAACGCCTTTAAACATTTTTCTACGGACACTTGTGTTCTAAATGGCTTAAATATGAGTGTACCTGTAGGATCCATGTAAGTATTAACGTTCTTTATTATAATCATTAGAAAAATAATCAACATTTTAATTAATACAACAGTAGTGTACACAATGGCCAATGATACCTAATATATTTAGCATCACCAACGGTATACCTTTAGTTTTGTCATAAATAGTTTTTAGTATTTTTTCCAAAAATGTAAGTAGGTAGGTACTTTTGCGTATTCAATTATTATTATTTTCGAAATGACCAAAAGTTATTGAGAAATTTGCGTAGTACGATAATTGGATCGCTCTTTATTGTATTATTCAATGCAATTATAAAATATCTGAAAAACGTTCGTTTCTTAGATATGGTCTTTTAGGACCGAGTGGCTGTGGAAAAACCACATTAATAAACGTTATTCTTGGAAAATTTTCGTTGGATTCTGGGATCGTTAAAATAAATCCTAGTAGTTTTTCAGATATTGGATATATGCCTCAAGTAAGAAATTTAATAATTTTTTCTTGATTAAGGTTAGAGTAATCATAAATAAATCGTATTCTTGCAGGACTTGTGTTTAGATTCGATGCTTACCATAGGTGAAACATTTACATATTATGGTTCATTATATAAAATGAATGATAGTGATATTTCTAGTAAAAGTAAAGAACTTATTACTTGGCTAAGATTGCCACAGGATAACACACTGCTAAAAGATCTAAGGTTGGACATTTATATTCAAATTATAACTGAATTGTGTTTCCCGATATTATTTGGTAATATTTTGCATACATTTTACAAGAATTATTTATGGGTTTTCTTAGTGGAGGTGAGTGTAGAAGAGTTTCATTGGCCGTCACGTTACTTCATGATCCAAAAATCATAATATTAGACGAACCTACTGTAGGGATTGACCCAGTACTAAGATACGAGTAAGCTGCAACTTGTAATACTTAATAAAGGATGATATAATTAATTGGTAGTCTAACAATGATTTATATTATTAGAATTTGGCAGAAACTATTGGAAATGGTGAAGGAGCAAGTCAAAACTATTATAATTACAACGCATTATGTCGAAGAAGCACACCTAGCACAAACTGTAAGAAAAAACAAATATTATTAAAATTAAAATTAATTATTTAATGAAAGTTGTTTTGTTTTAGTTTAAGTATGATAAAAATAATATTTTGAGACTATTATAGTTTTTATCGTAAAGTATTTACATTTTTTTGACTAAATTGCTAACTTTCATGCGGTTATATTTTATTTAGCCGAATATTTAAAAATATCAAGTACTTTTTGACCGAGCATAGGTACATTTTGTTCTATCAAAGCGTAAAGAAAAAACACTAAAAAATATATAAAATGCCTATAAATAGCTTGAAATGTAAAAACAAATTATTTTCAAATTTCATCGTGTACAGAAAAAGATAATTTAAGTACCTAGGTAATGTGTAAATTAATTTTTTATGTTTCTATATGATTAATATTTTATGAATAATAAAAAAATAAAAATACGTTAGATGTTGAATCGTTATTATAAAATAAATAATAACTGATGTTGGTTATTACTTTATCACACCAACATTATGGCACAGGATAACTATAGGTATTTAAAATGTTATTTTAACCAAATTTTTTCCTTTGTACATACGAATATTTAATGTCATCAAAATTTGTTCAAAACACCTAAAAGGTCATACCTTAAAACAATTTACAAAATGTCTAGGTATATAATGCTGATTATGCGATCTTATATATTTTTTTTGTGATTTCGACGAATTTTGTAAGATTTAAACTTCAAACGATTATGAAAAAAAAAAAAAAAAAAACAGGAAACTAGGAACCGTATTGCAGAACAGTATTAAGTAGTACTCGAATATAGCTCATCATTGAGTAGGTAGGTTATAATATATTATGTTAAATTTATTTAATTATTATAGTCATTGCATTCGAAAAACGATTCAGAGCGGAGACAGTCTATTAGCATACGTATATTTCATTATATATTTAATCTGTATATTAAAGATATTTATAAAATGGCATTGTGTATATTAAGATATAATAATATATAGGTACGTACAAGTTTGAAATAAACAACAAAATAACTAAAATTGTTAATATCCTTGTTTGAATATACAATTTCACCAAAATTAGAACTTTAAATGTAGGTAGGTATATAAAATAATTGTGATTATATATTATAGTTAAGATTTTTTTGTTCAAATCAAACGCTCATAAAAAATTATCGTGACCTTACACTAAACTTTTTTTCCTTATTTTCCGGTGAATAATCTTATAAGAAATCTTGTATCAAATGTTTAAACTTTGAGTGATAAAATTTAAAAACTTATGAATCTAATATAGGTACTACGAAATAATTAGCAAATGTTCGTGATTTTGATGGATTTCGTAAATATTTTAACTTTAAATACGTTAATTTTTTAATTGCGACAATGAACAAATAAAAAAAAATTGATTTAGTCAAAAACTGGTTTTGTGTAAAATTTCCATTTTTCCGTAATTTTTTTTTAGTTTTTTAGTATTTTTAAAAGTGTTGAGAGTTTTTTATTTTTATTCGCTAAGTACAAACTAGAACCAATTTTCTACTAAAATATATCTTCAATTATGATGATCGAGCTGTTTTTAATCCGAAATATGATGAAAAACACAACAATTAAAATTAAATATAAAAACACACAATGTAATTTTAAAATGAATAGGTACATTCATCGTAGTGGAACTCTTTTACTCTAAAATGATGGTTACAAATAAATATTACTCATTAATCGTAATATGTTTCTTTCCCATTTAAAATTATTATTTTATAGATAGGTTTGATGAGAAATGGTGTTTTAATATCAGAATCTTCCCCTCAAGACTTATTGGTTAAACAAAATGCCAATTCATTAGAAGAAGCCTTTTTATCGTTATGTTCTAGTCAACAATTTGATGAAGTAAAATAATTTTAATAATTTTATAAAACTTTATATATAATTGTTTATAACATTATTTTTTTCATATAGACAACTCAGAGGGCTAATATTTTCAAAAATACCAATGTATCATCAAACATTTTGCACTCTGACAACGGAATATCATTAATTAGAATTGGGGCATTTATAAAGAAAAATTTAGCCATTTGTTTGAGGGATTTTACGTAAGTAATAATACTCAAGTCATAATAACAATTTAAAATAAAAACAATATTTTTCATAACAGGTTTATATTTTTCATGATCTTATTTCCAATGTTGGCAGCTATTATTTTTAATTTAGCTATTGGTGGTAATATTAAAAACGTTAACATAGCTATTCAAAATAAAGAAATCACCGACTGTCAGAACATCGTAATTAATCAATGTATTTATGAAGATATTAATAATTTCACTCTTAGCTGTGCTGTTTTGAATGGTTTACGAACTCTAGAATACAATTTGGTGAATTTACTAATTAATATAATATTATTATTGTAGTATAATGTTTTAATACATATATATATTATACATTATGTATAATCTTATTATTCAGATCTCAGTTAAAAATCAGGAAGAAGGAGACATTTTGGTGAAAAAAGCTGAATCAGTAGCATTCATTCAATTTCCCCAAAATTTTAGTACAGGACTTCAACAATATGTTCTTGGTCAATGGTTTTCTAACAATGAATTTTCATCAAATACGGCAGCCTATGCAAATATCGATATTGGAAGTTAGTACCTATTGCACACTGATAATAATATTATAGAAAATGCGAATAAAGTTTATTTTTACCGTATACATCATCGTAGGTAATTTAATATTTTTTACGATTTCACTTTTAAATGGTTAATGAACCAGTTGTGTTCGACAATAACTCTGTCATAAATTTTAACATTATAAATTACGTAATCCGTATTCAAAACATATTTTTTAGGATTTTATAATTTGAAAAGGAGTTTCTACAAATGTTTAATTTCTAATAGGTAGTTAAACACTATTTAATAATATTTATAACATATAATATTTAATGTAGAAATTAACACCTGTAAGCTAATAACCTATGTAGTAGATGCTTAACCAATAATAATAAAAAAAAAAAAAATAATATTTAATTTTTTAGATGTTTTGGTAAAAAGTCAAGTCATTCGAAATCTATTTAATGTCTTTGAAAATGTTATTATAAATAGTACACGTGCGTGCAACGAAAAGTTTGTTAAGCAACCTTTTGTAAGTATATCATTATATTTTTTAAAATAACAGAGTTATACAAGTTTAACATACTGAGAATCTTATCAAATATACAATTTATTCTTATCCAAGTTATAAAAACAAAATATCACTATGATTTTATATTTTAAAAAAATCAAAAAATGTTGTTACCCATTGAGTTAATAGCACCTAGCCACCTAGGTATGCATATTATATAAGTATACAACATTACGATTTGAAATTCTTAAATTATTATATTGTAAAAAAAGGATTAATGGGATATTTTAGCCTTGGGACTACCTATACCAGGAATAAACCTTTTGAAAGTTTACCTTTTGAAAATTATGTCAAGACTCATTGAAATTTATGGTAGCTTTCTCGTGTAATTCATATAGTAATAACATTTAAAACTATATCAAATACACATTTAAATTGATAAAATATTGATTACTATTGAAAAATCAACGATGTAATTTTTATATTTTATTTTAGAGAACTACATATTTAGTGGGAAACAAAGTTGAAACATTTATTCATAGTATAGCTACTATGTTTGTTTCAATGTAAGTATAATTTAAATGCAATAAATAATAATACTAAAATAGTAGTGACTAATTAATTAAAAACACTCATATTAGACTAAATTTGTGTTTTATTTATCAATGGTATATAATTGAAATATGCTAATTATTGTCATTATTTTCATGTAGGTGGTGTATTTCCATACACCACTAATGTTTGATTTACTGAAAAAATTAACCATGAATTATTATAACGTGTTATTATTAACGCTTACCTACATTTGCTTAGCAATGTATAATTTATATATTCTCTAAAAGTGTTATATCACATCACCATAATTAGTAGATCAATACTCTTAATATTTACCTCCTTATTCATAGTTCGATAGTTACTTTAAGTCTTATTAATAATAATTATTATTCGTTTCTAAATATCTTAATGAAATGTACCTCTATTCAAGATTTAGTTCATGAAATCACCGATTGTTGGTGATCTATGTGTAGCTGGTGTGTACTGCTGTAGTCTGTAGGTCACTTTACATACACGTGATATGTACGACTCCAAATTATTCATCTTTTAACCTCATTTTTGAATCATTGAAACTGGTTAGACAAGTTTTAAAAGTCTTAGTGATAATGCAAGACACATGAATATATGATGCAACTTTATTAGACTTACGTGTGTTTAAGATATGTATCGAATTAGTGGTGGCAGCATATTATAATAACTATACTTGTTACGTATTCTTAAGAAGCTACCTACATAATATAACTTTATTCTCAGCAAAATTTCACCGTTTGTACTGTTTTTAAACAAAAGGTCTTTGCAATCCCTCATAATTTGTTTATTAAAACGAGCTAAACAAATAAGAACCATTTTACAATATTCAGTTTTCTAATTTCTAATTTAAACCTATTTCACTATTTTTAAATGATCCACAAGCAACAAAGTTTGCGAATTTTGAAATTTAGTAACTTTTTTCAATAGGTAAATAAAAGTAATACATATTTATATATTACATATATACCTATGTAGGTGTTAATATTTTTATTTGAACTACAGTATTATCTATATAGTATATATATTTTTATATAATGCATATTATGCGCCATAAGGCATGCAAATATGTTTGACATTTTTAAAACGCATATTCTAAATTTTTTTCTAGATTATAAATGTATCGTATACAAAACTGAACAGAAGAAAAATGAATGCATTTTCAACTTAACATTCATTATTGATTAAATTGTTAAACCTGTATATATTATATTTCCAGGATAGGATTTTATTTCTCAAGCGTAATATCTACAGGATTTATGTTGACAGAGAAAATGGAAGGATTTCTTGATCGGTCTATGACAGCTGGTAAACAACGGGACAATATTATTTTAATAATAGGTACATTGTTATAATAAATGTCGATGAATTGTTTGCTTATAGGGATTACAATACTAGAAGTTGTAATTTCAATAATGTGTATTCAAACTGTAATACACATAATTCAAACTATTTCTGTTATGTTTGTCACGTACTTTGTTTTCCTAAACCCTATCGAAATTACTAACGGACTATTTGCATTCGTATTCATAATATTTTTAACCGGATGGTTAGGTCTACTCTACGGTATGTATTTTTTTTATTTTATACTTACTATAGTATTTCTGATTATTTTATTCTTCATTTCGGATAGTATTTTAAGTATAATTTTCACTAATGTCTGTTTCAGTTTCAACTAACAGTTAAACTATGTACCTACCTAGTTACTGTTTTAGGATTGTAATTTTACTCTTAAAATGTTTTTGGTCATGTATTTAAGGCGATTCGATACCGTGATTTTCTGTTTTTGTCTAACACATGCGTGACATAGTATTTTAGACGTGTTTTTTTGCCAAACATTCCAATTGATCTATTGAAGCGATACGAATTCTGAAAACAGATCTGAATTTGTCGTCAAGTCTACTTGAAATCGACTCTTCCACATGTTTGATATTATTCCCCAAATTCCTATAAATATCATATTAAAAAAATAGTATTTAAACATTGTCGTATTTTAATTTTTGGAGAAGTTAAAATTAAAAAATCAAAAATGTCGGGAAATCGATTCCAAGTAGACTTGACGACAAATTTCAATCTGTTTTTAGAATTCTTATCGTCTTATTATATCAATTTGTATGATTGGCAAAGAACTAGTCTAAAATCCTATGTCGCGTGTGTGTTGGACAAAAACAGAAAATCACGGTATCGAATCACCTTAATTTAAATGTTTTCATATATTATACTAGAGACAAGGTTGGAAATATTTCACGTATCAGACAAGAATACAATTTTTAATTTCAATTCTTATTTTGTCTAATCAAAATTCAAAAGAAATTAAATTTAAAACACTCGGCCGTTAAATTACTGAGAAATTAGTTTTGTGCTATTTTATTGTAGGTTTGTTAATCGTTGGGATATCCAAATCAAGTTCCGAAGCCATGAACATGGTTATTGGTTGGAACATGATGCAGATTTATTTATCTGGTACGTTTGTCTTGTGATATGTTTCAAACCCTTATGAATGTACTAGGTACTTGTTAGTTTTTTTTGTCAAATGTTTAAGTTGTTTGTTCATTCCTTTAGGTATAATGTGGCCAATTGAAGCTCAAATGCCATTCATGAAAATCGTATCTGAACATCTGCCATTGTGTTACATTAGTCGAATATTGAATAACATTGTTTTAAGAGGATGGACACTCGGACACCCGACTGTCTTAACCGGAATAGCAATCATCATTGGTTATGTTTTATTACACGTAATTATGTTATTGTACTTAACCCACATCAAAAAAGATGCCTGGTTAATAAAAAAATAATGTTGTGTATTGATTTTATTCAACTTGTGTAAATAAATTATAACTAAATTTATGAATTAATTATATACATTGTAGTATATTACTATATTATACAGATGTGATGCGTATAGCGTATTTTCTAAACTCATTTTGAATAAACCTATTAGCGTCGACTGAACACCATCTTAAACTCGTTACATCCGTCCATACCATGCGTCAACTTAAAAGTTTTCGAATTGTTTATGTGTAGGTAATTCGCTTTGAATAAGCTGCGTACATTTCAATTAATTGCACGTATTAGGTATCAAACGCGGATATAACAAATACTATTGATATTTTGTGAACAACTCTACGAGCTCACCGCCTACGTGTTTTGCCTAAAAATATCACAACCTGAAAATGTGATTGTCGCACTTAAATCGAGTTTTTTAATTCAGTTTATTCACATTTTAATATTTAAATTATTTTATAGTGAACGATTTCTCAACTATATCGTTGATGTTACAAATTATTGAGAAGAAAATAATTCAATGTAATTTAAACGAATTACATGTAAAGACGTGGTTATACCAAACAGTAGTCTATAATTTAACTTGTGGCTTTATGGCTTAGGTATAATGCTATGTAACCCTCCATACTGTACAAAATAATAATACATTACTTTAGTTTTTTTTTTTTTTTAATTATGATTATTGTTATTCATAATTGATTAATAACTATGTTAAAAAGAATTGTATTCAAACGAACATAGTTGTAATGAGACCGTCAAAATAAATATACAAATCCACGATACCGGTAGATATATTGAAGGACATATTAAAGTTACTCAATAGCATTGTATTAGTAGCATAATTTGTAGATGGCGTGTTTAAAAATTAAAAGGCTATATATAAGATTTATTTTTAACAAACACAATATTACCTACTATGTGATAATCTCATTGCTAGTAATCAGAATAATAAATTGCTTTTGCATTGTTTATTTTTATTTTTATATTATTTGAGTTTATAATTTATCCTTATCCTTTTATTATACAATTATTAGGTTTTAATTATATTAATTATATATTATTTGAATTATATTTTGATTTCAGTCATTTATAATAATTAATAAACGTAAATATGTTATTAATAATAGTAATAGATGAAGAAACGATGATGTGAGAAGGCAAGAAAGAATTATTAAAATTATAGTGTTCATCAGCTATATCATTAAGGATTTTATAGATACAGTCATAAAATAGAGTCATAGTAGTCATACAGATGAATATTAAATCTTAAGTAGGTACTATAATATTACTATCACTGATTATATTTTATAGATAGTAATAAAGATAATTATTATTCTAACTATGATTTTTGATAGTATTAATAACTGTAATTACTGGATCTGTGGTCGAAATAAGACCGAAAAAACAAATATTAGATATAGAAAATAGGTATTTAAAATAAAATAATAAATGTCGCCGAAAGGGGTTGGTGTAAATTGTGTCCCATTTTTAATTTATTATATAAATTGCAGTCTGGGTTTATACTTAATTTTGTACTTACATTTTGGCCCAAGTATATTTTGTAAACATCTAAATTGCGGACTACATATTTAATACATTCATACGAAAATTACGTCTTAGGATATTATTGAACAATTATTTTCTTTATATTTTTTAGACTTTAAAGACTGAAGACATAATTGTATTAATATTGGTTTTGTTATAAATATTGGCTTTGCTGTTTGTGTTGTTTATGATTAAATATTATGTATTATTAACATTTAGTTATTGGGTAATTGGTAAAAATGTATATGAATTATCAAACTTAGTCGAAACGAACTTTTTGATTGCAATTTTTAATTTTTTCTTGTGAAATTTATCTATTCCCATCATTTTTCAGCGTTTTGTCCCCTGACTTGTAAACTAATATAATATGTATCACTATGCATGTTTTTTTTAAATATCCAGTGGTGAAATGTATACGCAGTATAATTATTACTGACCATTTTTCGAGTTTACCTACTCTGGCCGAAAGAATTATCTGAGACCTCAGTGGTTATCCTAAAATATGTGTGCACGTTAATTGTTTTTTGGTAATATTTATAATTTTTTTATTATACAACATTAAAACAATAAAAAATATAGATATAATCGTTTAAAAATTGGATTTCCTTGTTTTTTTCCTGCGCGGATCATCATATCCTAGGCGGTAATTTCAATTCAGAGTTTCTAATACCATTATAAAAAAAAAATAAGTAAAAACATTTGGAAAAATTAAAAAAGAATTTTATTAGGTATTAACCCAACCCCCACCCATCGGCCATCACAATGATCAAGGACACCAAGAAACCTACTCCAGGCACCGTCACTCGAATCACGATTTAACAATTATACTCTTTCTATTTTTTTTAATATGTGCTACGTATTCTTAGAAATGTGTTTACTTTTACTTAGCAGTTCGTTAATATTTGGACTGTTCGTATTTCAAATATCGTTTAATTTTTTAACAGTTCGTAGTTATACTAGTCAGTATAGGTTTCTCAAATTGTAATTCATTGCCTATTTAATTTTAGATTTGTTGTCCAGTGAAAATGTTAACGAATATTATCTAGCCAAAAACCAATACTTTTATTGATATTCAATAGGCAATAGCATAAATAAAATGGAACAAAATATGAAGGAAGGAAAAATTAAATACGACATAACAGTGACAAATGCTTTTAAGAAGTATGGACAAAATAATGTATTTAACGGTTTGAACATGACTGTGAAATCCGGTTCTATGTAAGTAATTTCATTTTTATAACAATTGAAAATATACTTTTTTTAAAAATTTAAAAATAATATAAAATAAATAATAATATTTAAAACGATATCTAGTATCATAGTATCATTACTAAAATTTTCATGCTCATTGTTATAAAGATATGAAATGTATATTATAGGATTTTATTTACACATTAGTAGGCTTAAATTTAGTGTTTACGTAGTTTAAATGATATCTTTGGCTCAAACTTATTAGGCTAGCTGGCGTATTTCTTATGTACACGAGTAAATATATTAGCTATATATTTATATATCTATAGGTAGTATATGTTTTTGAGAACACTATATTGTCAAAATTGTGTAAATATGTATTGTGAGTGTTTTTAAATTAAGCCTTTAAGGTATCATTGGTAGCCCAGGTTCCATTTGTGCTTGTTTACTTGTTAGGGTGATCTTTACTATCAACTATCAATGGAATTGTGTAGAAAGTAGATAATATACCCAAGTAACGAAAAATACATTTTTTTTTTTAAATTTAATTTTACTAAAATAAATGTTGATTACAAATATAAGCTTGTATCTTAAACAATTTAGTTGTATAGATGTATATTTAAAATTCTTATATCTAATTACTATTCATTTATTAGTCAAAATATTATTGATCAGGTTACGGGTAGATATTATTGTATTCTCTCGTGAATCTAAATTATTTATATTTACTATTATTTTTCTATAATAAAATATGTTAATAGTTATTTTTGAATAAAAAATATATTTAAATGTCTGTTAAAATTGACGACAATTCAAGGGCTAATAACAATAAATTCGTTTTTAATATCAACTCGACAAAATATAATAAGTTTAACAACAAATATAAACAAATCTCGTATCCTTGATGTCATAACACTAAAAAATTATATAAAAATAACAAATTTACTTAACTATATACCAATAAAATCCATAATTAAAAATGTGAAGATAATTCACGTACTATGGCTCACACGTATCGCATTCCTAACACTTCAGCGTATACTAGTAATGTATTATAAATTATTAGGTAGTTATAAAGGTACTGGGCGAAATGAATAACGTACCTTTATTGAATTTACAATGATGTTATTTTTTTTACAACTTTCTCCAAATACTTTTTCTGAACTATCGGATAATTTCACATAGTAACTCTGAATCAAGATATTAATGTTTACTATATTGCTTGTTGCGCAACGATTTTCAATATTTAAAGTTATTCATAAAAAATAATTAATAATATTAAATATTTTTGCCATTCACGAAATATAATGATGAATAATATGATATGAGTGACCTTGCATAAATGGTATGTTTTAATACCCAATACTACAAATACAATTAATATAGAAATCTAAAAAATAACATTGTTATATATTATTCATATTAACAGTCAAATAATGAATAAGCTAATACTATAAGCTATAGCTTATACTATATAGTTGCGTAGTATTTTTGCACTAATTGCAAAGGACTTTTATTAAATACAATTCTCAACAGACAATAATGTGATTTGCCTATCACTGCTTCTAATGTGGCATCATCAACCATACAACTATGCTATCTTATTACATTGAAATGTTTTATTTTTTTTACAGCTATGGTCTTTTAGGACCAAGTGGCTGTGGTAAATCGACACTTCTTCAATGTATTTTGGGAGCATTGCCATTGGATTCTGGTTGTATTGATTTACAAGCAAAAAGTGTAAACGACGTTGGATATATGCCTCAGGTAAATATTTAAACTAATTTTAATATATAACTGATTTATTGACACTTTTACTTTTTGAAGGATTTATGTCTGGAAGTCACGTTAACCATAAAGGAAACCTTTGAATACTATGGATCACTGTATAGAATGAGCAAGATAAATATTAAAAACAAATTAGACGAGCTTAATGAATTCCTACAGTTACCAGATTTAAATAGTTACATTAATGAAATAAGGTAAAATATCTTCGATTAAAAATAAAAATAAAAACTGCAGACTATATAGGTACCTAATATTATATCTGAAAAATCATTCTGTAGACTGTAAATCAATACTGAAATATTAATTCATAGTCCATACAGTCATTATTTTACATTAAGATTTTCACATTTATTTGTGTTTGTATCAAATAATATGTTAGAGATATTATGCAATTTTTTTTAAATATTTACTTTTCTAAATAAATGTGTTGTGTAAACCATATTTATAGGTAGGTATTTCATATTATGTTATTTAAAATACAAAATTATATAATTAGTACTTAAGAGGACGTCACCCGCATGTGTTGTCTCTATGTCTTACACGTACGACATAGACAAAATGCATTTAAGCAGTTTGAGTAAAACTCGCTCAATTTTGGTGTTAGAATAAAATTACCTTGTCACAATTCAATTTTATAATAGGTATTTTTACTCTAGAACCAAAATTGAGCGAGTTCTACGTGTGTAAGACGGAAGCAACACACGCGGGTGTGATGTCCTCTTAACTGATTAACAATTCAATCGATGTCAAATACCTCGAAGATTATAATTGTAAAATTATATTAAAAAGTCAAAAATAAAATAACTTTCTATGACTTATAAATCGAATGACTATAGTCTATAACTGTACAACCTATATACCAAATTCATTGTACATAGATCAAGGAATGGTAGTCGTCCTTGATTGATATAAGACCACTTTTCCAGAAAGTCTTGGATTTGAATAAATCAAATTATAATTTTAATTACATTAAGTTACTAATGCTATTAAATATTGATGTTTAGGTTATGTAGGAAGAATTTTCATTAATAATATCAACATATCAATATTAATTTAATCTACTAAATAAATATTTGCAATAAACTAATAACCATTATTTATTTTTATTTACATTAGTGGTGGCCAGAGTAGAAGAGTATCTTTTGGTATTAGCTTATTACATGACCCCAAAGTTATGATTTTGGATGAACCTACAGTTGGAATTGACCCTTTACTGAGAGAAGGGTAACATGAATTATTACAATTAAGTTAAATATTATTTTTAACTATATAAAAAATAATTTAGAATTTGGGCTGAGTTTACAAAAATGGCCAAAGAACAAAAAAAAACAATCATAATAACTACTCATTATATCGAAGAAGCAAATAAATCTGATTGCGTAAGTCAATATACTTATATAGTGATAGGTATGTAATATATATATATATAAACTATACGATGTATGTGTTGCACAAACCTTTATTTATGTAAAACAAACGAATTTTAAATTATGTATTTCTCCATGATTAGACGAGATTAGTTAATTATATTTGAATGTATCATAATAATGTGTATCAAATATTTATGATAATTAACATAACTCATATGGCACAAAATAAATACATTTATATAATTTTATAAATGTATTTTTGATTTTGTATAATTCAAACCTTTTTGTTATTTAATAATATACATTATTATACAACGGCATATTACAGGGTTTTTGTATCGAATTTTGATAAAATATTATGTTCATAGGTCGGCTTAATGAGGAATGGTTTAATAATTGAAGAAGGACCACCTCAAGATATCCTTGTCAAATATGGTACAGATACATTGGAATCAGCTTTTTTAACGCTTTGCTGTAATCAAAGAACAATTAACAAAGTACTATACCTTGACATATTTAAATATAAATATATATTATTTATGTATGCGTATTGCGTAGTTACAAGACGATAGATACACTCATGTGCGCGTGACTTAATGTTGTATTTTGTGAGGGTAGGTAATATAATAATGTCGTCACATGCCTACCTACGTAACATTTTAAATCTTATAACCAACGATTGACAATTTCGTTAATATCCACTTATTGTACCTAGGTACGAATAAAAAAAAAAACGCGATGTTGTGATAAACGAATACCCCACTCCATTAATACAATGTAGGTACTTGTAAAAGAAAAATGGTAAGTATCTAGCTTTATCTAAACACCTCTATTTTCTAATAATTAATAATTTCTTATACTTACTATAAAGTTTAAATATTTGTTTTGGAAACCTTCGGTTTATTAATTCTTCTCTATTTATCTAACTAATTAATAGCAACCGGATGTATTATCTGACTCTGTTGGATTACAATTTATCTATTTATCTATCGTATTCCGTTTTTCCGTTATGTGGTATCATACCTGCGAAAACCTCGTAAAAATCAGTGCATCTTTCTAGGAAAATAAGTTAAATATACAAACAGCCAAGTGTATCTGTGCGTGTTTCGTGCAATATCATATTTAATCGTGTACGTTTAAAAATTATAATGTGAAATTTGAATACTTTGCATTTGTGATGCGTAAGATGAATAAATAAAATTAAAATTGTAAATAATTCAAGAGTCGATTTTCTAAAGTTGTGCGGTAATCGATATTTTTTGTCATGTTAGTAGAATGTATCTATACAAAGTGTATCATATGTCATTGTACGCAGGGGTTTTTAACAACTGTGGATCAATGACATAGAATTTCGTAAGAACGAAAAGAGACGTGTTTCTTTATTTTTAACAGGCAATTTTTTTATAACAATTTCAAAATTAATACGCAGGGGTACCAATATCAAAATCAACTTTATTTTTTTAAATGGTAACTACTATATTTTTGAATATATTCTGATAAAGCTTTTTTTTCTGAACATTTTGATCGTCAAATAATCAATTTTGGCTCGCTAGTTTATTAACTATGGTCTTCTAAAGTTTAGTAAAATATGTATTAATACTTTTAATTGAAATTATTGACATAGGTTTAATTTACAAGAGCTAAATAATGTTTTTCTTATAACTAACTTTTATAACTTGAAATTTGAACCATAAGTTTCCTATATTGGTAGGTATCACACGCAAAGTATAAATTTAGCAGTTGAAATAATTTAAGAATTATTCAATAATTGTGATTTAAAATAAACTATTTGCAAGATATTTAGATAAATGGTTAATCTCAATATAGGTTTGTACCTAACTTATGCATACTTTTAATCTGAGTTAATAATAGATTTAAAATATTATTATAACGATTACAATTAAATACCATTAGGTATTACCTTAGTCATCTAAAAAAGAATTCAAATTTATGAAATCGTAAGAAAAGTAACTGTGAAGTAATTAATTACGGTTACTTATAATGACAAATTAAAATAATAATACTGATTTCGATGATTGTATGTTAAATAAAAATAATGAAATATGTTTGCCAACAATTTTGTTTGTTTTTTCTTTTTGAGAATGTCATTAGATTACCGATTAAGTGTATAAAAAAGTAGTTATAAAAAAAAATTATTTAGCTCTTGTAAATTAAACCTATGTCAATAATTTCAATTAAAAGTATTAATACATATTTTACTAAACTTTAGAGGACCATAGTTAATAAACTAGCGAACCAAAATGTATGATTTGACTATCAAAATTTTCAGAAAAAAAATCTCAACCAGAATCCATTAAAAAATATAGTAGTTATCATTTGAAAAAATAAAGTTGATTTTGCTATTGGCACACCTGCGTGTTAATTTTGAAATTGTTATAAAAAAATTGCCTGTTAAAAATAAAGAAACACGTCTTTTTTCGTTTTAACGAAATTCTATGTCATTGATCCATAATTGTTAAAAAAAACCCCGCGTACAATGACATATAAGATACACCCTGTATAAATGTATATGCGTGCTTACTTTAAAACAGGAATTTACCGTGATAAAAACAATGTTTTTCCAAATAAATCCCCACCACTTATATTTGTGTTAAGTTCCTTGAAATAATAATAAAAAAAAATATATCGAATCATAATAACTATTTTATTTTCTGTAACCAATGACAACTATATTTATAAACAAAAACATTTCGTGTGTACAAATGTGCGTGTTGAGCTCATCTTTAAAATTCGAAATTTTAAAAATTCTTTCTTAATGACCTCTACATTGCGGTACTACAGCGGTACCATGAAAATGTCAAGCCTCTATCTATCACAGTTTTGGCTATACGTTGGTTAGTCAGTTTGTATATCTCGTTTTATACACACAGATACATAAATTAATTATTACTATGTAAACAATGTCAACAAGGATAATAAAATCACTTATATATTGGTATGGGAACGATGTCGCATAATATTATAATAATATTATACAGTCGCTACACAAAATATATGCTACACTAGTTCACTACCATCTGATGACCGTATGTTATTGAGACGAAGGTCAAACTTTCTATCTAGTGATGTCTGTATAAAAGGTAGTTGTACATAATGTGTTTTTACACTTAGGTAAAATCAAAGATCAAATAAAATTACATTTTTTCACTGTTGATATTACATTGTGTAAGAACCGACAGGAAAGTTACATTCCATAAGTACCTAACCTATACGTGGGGGAGTTCATCAAAGGAAACAAAATTCCTTCAGAGTTCGTAGGAGGTTTGACCGACGCAATATGGTTATAATATGTCTCAAATTACAATAAAGCTCAAACAAATAATACATATTCCAAAACTTAGCTATTGTATGACAATAATATAATAATATTATATTATATGCGTTGCTATATTATGATCGTGTGTTTCGTGCAATGATTTATAATTGGTTTCAAACTAAAATTAATTATAAGGCTGCCTTCTAGTCGTACCGGTTATTTTCATACTTTTATCTATTTAGAAAGTCGACAACACTGTTCAAGTAAAAGAAAAAATTCAACAAAAAAAAATAATGGAATCGGGAAACGTAAATTTGTATAGAATTAAAGCATTGTTGAAAAAAAATTACCGGGTATGCTCTCGAGATTATTTGTAAGTATAACTTTGATATTATTCTAATGTTGTGGTTTACTAGATGTTACTAACTAGTGCTGTACAATATAGGTTGTTATTTACTGTGATCTTACTTCCCATTTTGCAAACATTCAATTTTTGTTTTGCGATTGGAGTACCGTTCAAAGGTATGAAAATAGCTTATAAAAATGACGAGATTAATATTTTAGATTGTCAATATTCAAAAGTTAATGGATGTATTTTTGACAAAAATAGCAATCAAACAATGAGCTGTGTTATCATGAACTACCTCTCATCACATGATTATGAATTAGTGAGTAAAATATAAAAAATTGTGTTTATGTGTTTAATTTTAATCGATAAAAATTGAGGAGGTTACGAGCATTCTTAAATGGGTCTTAACTCAATTTTATTTCTAACTTATTAATTAAAATTACAGGTCGAAGTACAAGATCGGGAAGTTGCTGAAGCTGGTATAAATCATAAAAAGTATATTGCATTTCTATATTTTCCTAAAAACTATACTAGTGGTTTAACAAAATATATTAATGACCGTCAATATTTTGATTTAGAATCTAGAATTTTTGTTCATTTAACGAATGAAAGTAAGTATAGTTAAATTGGTTATCAGCAGGTAAGATTATAAATATAATTTTGTCGTTTCATTAATGCATAAATAATTTATAATTTCAGATATTTTATTTAGAAATCAAATTACGATGGATGTGTTACAATCAATAAATTATCTAATTATGGAAGCATTAAATAGTTGCTCTAACAATCCAGTATCAATCGGTGTACCCTTGGTATGATATAACAAAATATGTATATTTAAATTAGTTAAAAATTAAAATATATATTTATGTGAATGATCTGTTCTTATCATACTTCAGAAAGTATAATATGGTCATTACTCATTAGTCATTACCTACACGTTAATAATAATTATTGTTATTTACTATAGAGAATTTAGAGGTAATATCCTTAACTCATAAGTGTTAAATATTGATTAGGTATTAGGTATATTATTATCTTTGTTACTATATTAATAACTAGCTGTCCCGCCCGGCGTTGCCCATGCCATAGATTTGTTTTTTATCTTATATATATTTTGTAAAAATTGTATACCTATATCTACTAATTATAATAGTAATATAATATGTAAACAAATGATTGTAACTCTATAAATAAACAAAAAAAAGCATGGTATGAGCGCCCTTTTAGCTACTTAGGTATAGGGATTGAAAAAATAAACTATAAACACACTCTAAATCTCAAGGAGTCTATTGATATAACTTTTTATTGAAAACGGTCAAGTAGTTTTTGAGTCTACCAACTTCGGATAAACCAACGCAATTCAAGATCAATTGTTATATTATATGTTACCTACTTACCTGCGGCAACCATTTATATAGAAAAAATAATACTAAATATCTACAAATTTGCTACTATTACTATATATTATAATATGCAACCAATGACAACCGTTTATTTAAACAAATCGCATAGTAAAAGGCCCTTAAGTATTTCCCAAATTTTTCAATTTCTGGGAACTTTTCCCATTTTTTTTCCCGTAAAAATCTCATTTGGAATAGTACGGACATAAATAAAAAAAAAGGAGACAAATCGGTCCATCCGTTATCGATTGATTGATGCACTTACCAATGAACAGCTTTTCATTTTTATTAAACAGATTAATACCTACTTACATGTTTTTCGTGTTGTGTTAATTTATTTTTGAGTTAAAAGTTATATACATACTATTAATTCAACTAAGAGTTTTAATTTTAATTGGCATAAACATATATACCTACGTACGTCGTACATAAATATAATATAGTTATTATTTTTACCTATTGTTTAATTTTTTCAATTATAATATCCAACACGTACCTGCCTATAGTACAGTTTTTTTGCCAATCCATGTTTCTTATATATTTTATGAGGAAAATTTTATTGTTAAGTTTTCACCAATTACGTTGTTTAATTTTGTGAATTTATTTTTGTTGTTGTAGGAGTTCAATAATTTATTTGGAAAAGAAATAAAATCATTTGCCAATGGTATCGTTGCTCTTTTTATAGCCATGTAATTATTTTATTTTATGCTTACATATCAATATACATTATTTTAAATTACAAAATATAAAGTTTATAAGTATTTTAATAATTATTGAGATATGTTTTGAAAATGCAGATACGATTCAATCAATTATATATAATATATTGCCTATGGCCTATGCTATAGAATATAGGGAAACCATTATTATCGTTAAAATATATATTATTATGCTTAATTAATTTTATAATACATTGTTGTACAATATTTTCGTTCATTAGTAAATAAAACATTACAGGCTCGTAGTTTTATATTATGAGTATATTAATTAGTTCATAGATATGAATAAAAATGTAATTTGCTTATTATTAATTATAGACTTATAGTAGTGTAATTTACCATTTATTCTATACTTTGTAATGAAAATAATTGTATATTATGCAATGTGGATCAATGAATAACTTGTTTGAATAATTTAATTTGTTTATTTTAGGGTAGCGTTTTATTTCCCGAGTGTATTTGTGGTAAGCGTAATGATGTCGGAAAAAATGGATGGACTCCTTAGCCGATCGATGTTTGCAGGTATCTGAACAACAATTATTTTACACCAAAAATTATGTATTTTTAAATATAAACAATAGTGCTATATTTGTTTCAGGTGTCAAAATATTGGAATTGATAATTTCTATGTTGTGTATCACAACAGTGTTACTTTTGTTACAAACGAGTTCCTCCTGTTTTATTTCATATTTTTTATTTTTGAATCCAATACAAATTACCAATGGGATGTTTGTCTATGTGTTGTTATTACTACTATTGGGATGGATAGGCTTCTTATTTGGTTAGTATTTAATAATGGTTATACTTTATACTTTCGTAAATTAGTGAAGTTAATTATTGCGTCTTCATAATACAATTTAATCCGTATTATAGTAGTTAACTGTATAACACAAATTATATAATAATTATAATATTTTGGTTTTAGGTTTACTTACTGCTGTAATATCAACTACAAAACTAGGCGGTGTGTACATTATAACCGGGTCATCTATGACTCAGTTCATATTATCAGGTAAAAATACTACTCGTGTAAAACCAAATACATCACATTGATGGAATATATAATTTTTCTATTTTAAAAACCTAAGTACCTACCTAAGAAAGCTGTTGACAAATTAATTACGCTTACTGCTTAGTGTGTACCTATATCTATAAGTTACAGTTATATTACGTTTATAATTTGTATAGCGATAAAAACGAGTATTTTATGTAATGTTACACTTAGGTGCAATATGGCCTTTGGAAGGACAGCCCCAATTATTAAGACAAGTATCCAAGCTACTTCCTATAAGGCTAGTAGGAAACATAATGAACGATATAGCAATAAAAGGGTGGACATTGGATCATCCATCAATCATAACAGGAACTTCGATGACGGTTTTGTATACCATATTATTAATACTTGTATTAATTGTATTAGGAAAAATAAAAAAAGACTTGTGGGTTATACAGAAATAGATAGTCATGGCATTATACACAAATACCTAATACTTAGTAGAAAACAATATTTGATAGTAATATGGTAACATAGTTATTAGCTTTTTAATCACAAAGTTAAGTTTTTAATACGATGTATACGTTATATTAACATATAACTATCTGAATTATAGTTTGATAAAATTAGTAAGTAATACATTTAATAGAATTATTAGATAATAAAAACATTCATAAAAACTAGAAATTTAAATTTTTCTCGAATTATATTTTCTAGACAATTGTATAAGCAATACTCACGAGTCATTATATTATTACGAATATAATAATGACCAGGTGCACACATTATTTATTTTATCAAACATACGACGTACAACATTTACAAATTATGAATTGTATATCTTATTATTGTAATTTCAATTATTTGACAAATTTAATGCAATATGTTTTTATGCACTATATACTTAGGTATACTATAATATTATATTTTGTCTGATTTCATAAACATTGGTGTATATGATTATTTGTTTGAAGTTGCGGTAATGAAAACTATTTTCCATGTGGATTATTTTAAATTAATCATTGTAGTATAAATACAAATTGATGAACTTTCAACTCATATATTAGATTTGTGTATATTGAAGTTTTTGAATGACTAGGAGGGCTAATTTGCTTAAGTTAGGTGTACAATATTTAAATGTAGTCAATTAGGCATTTGAATGTAAGTAAAATGTATATTATAAATTATGATGTAATTTGATTCAATATTTATTTGAAAAACAAAACATGACTGTATATAATATTATAAATGTATAAAATTTAAAAATAAACAATTTTTTTAAAATTAAAATATTGTGTATAATTGAATTGGGTTCGTACATAAACTGTGTTCGTTTTATTATACCTATATTTATATTGTATAATATAATATTATTTAGATACCTACCGATCTGATCACTCAATTGTATCTAACATATATTGTTTAATTTTATAAAGAAAAATAGAGTGTTATTGCATATTGTTATTATGGTTTGGAAGATAATATTATATACTTCATTTAATTTTCAAACGCTTTATAGTTTATAGACACAGACACATTTAACTATATAGGCATAGGTATATTTATCGTAATGATTCGTAATGATTCAAATTTCAAATACATGCAGAAAATATCTAACCACACGATAAAATATTTACCATTTTGTTATTATACATTTGAAAAGTTATAATCACTGTATATAATGTTAATATGGTGTCAACAAATAATTTTATTTTTTTGTCCAAAAATATTTGATTATTTTTATTGAAACTCATTTGTCGATCATACTTAAATCTTAAATCTTCACCGATTATTTCTATTGAAATTATTTTAGAAATATATTGAAAAATATTACTTTACATTAATATACAAAATTTTAAAAGTTTTATTTTTTATTCTAATTTTATTTAAGATTGGATCCTACAATTTTAGGACCTAAATAGTAAGTGTCCTAAGTAAGATATTATTTAAATTTTACTTTTATTGTTAATTGTTACCATGTTTGTATTTGTCTGTTATTTTATTTTTTTCTAATTGATAAAACGAGTGTAGGTACTTTGAAGGTTGTATACAATCATTGATGAAAAATATTACTGATTACTTAGTTAATACTTAAAAAGATTGTTTTTTGATTTCCTCGTTATATTTGTTTCATTAAATATGAAGAAGAATTACGAAACAAATGGGAGTCATTTACGGTATATTGGTATTTAACAAAATCGGTTTTAGTACGAAGTTTATGGGTTTCTATATTAATCTAATGATAAATAAAGAATTCCCTGAGCCAATAGTTATTTTTATTTTTATTTTAATGATTGAAATTATATAATATGAAGTTATCTTACACTTGGTTTTTAAACTGTAAATTCAAATACATAATCGGTGGCACCGAACTCATGTATCAACGGTGGGTGGAAGATGGGTGGGTTATTGTTAAGTCAATAATCTGAGTATTGAAATTTGGTAATATTGTTCATCAGTTTAACTGTATCTCTATAAATTAACTGTATGTTCAAATTGTAAATAACAACATCAAATATAGGGCTATAGCTGTTCAAAGCACTATCATTTTAGCTGATATTTACTTAGTAGTATATAAATAAATAAAATCGTTACCGTACATTCCCAATAACCAAAGACATGTGTCCATCCAAGGGCATATAATGTCACAATTCGCTATTTGCTAATTACGGCTGTGCATTTTCTCTATTTAATCGTGATCATATATTCATATAAATACTATATGTATAAATTGTGTACCAAATATTTGTGGTACAGACGTGCAAATATGCACAAATATTATGGAGTCAGTTGAATGTCGAATGTCAAAAAGGATGACAGGCAATAGTTTAAGAACACAATCAATGTTCTGTATATGTCTGTTGGCTTGGTACCATGCACTTCGACTGAGTTTAATTATTGTAGATGCAGTAAGTAGTTACACAGAAGGAAGTCACCTGTTTGATATACAGCAGTTTGAATTTATTTTTTCAAGTTTTTTGATTGAGCATAAAACTAGTTATTGACAATGATTGAAAAAAATCGAAAATGTCTTAGGGCTATACATGATTATGGGCTACGTACCTATAGATAGTTCAAAAAGAGCAATTTTGAAAATTTTATCAAGTATATAGAAAACGATATTAAAAACTTTTGGTGAAAATTTCTAGTTTAGTTTCAAGTCAATTTTGTTTTTTAATAATAATAAAATGAGAAAATCGTTAATTTATGGCTGAATATCCAATGTCAAAAAAATGTTTTGTTTAAATACTTACCTACCTATGTATTTTTGTTTAAATTTTAACATGTTTATGAAGAATGTGCATACAAAAAAATTGTGCATATATAAATTTAAATAGCTTTTGGTTTCAGTCTTAACTACTTATAAGTTATAATTTAAAGGTACCTTGTATTAAATTTTCTATATATTTTTATAGACATTATTAGAAAAAAATAAATCAAAAATGTCAAATGTCAAATGTCTATATGACTATATTATTATATAGGTAAAAAAATCAAAAAAATTAAACCATACAATGATAGTACCTATAAATATTTGATGGAATTATCATTTATTTATGGTTAATCGTTTTTAAAATAAAACAAATAATATCAAAAACCGTTTGAGGCGGGAATAGTTATTTTACGGATGAATATTCAATATCGTAATAGAATATAAATTTCAAAAGATAAAAAAAAATTACTGTGAATTTAAGTGCGGAAAATTGGTTTTTGATTCACTAATAACCTAATAACAACTTATGAGGAACCTTGTATTACATTTTTAGTTTTTTTATTACAAAGAAAAAATTATTTGGTAGTGAGAGAAAAGCACATTATTTACGTATACGAAAAGATAAAAATATTAATATGTTTATTAAAATAGGAATATTTAATATAAATTGTCACAGTTTTTAAGGAGTTCGAAATAGGCAATTTTCAAACTACTATTACATACGAGTCTTGTAAATGTGTGTGTATTAAGTGATCATTAGTGTGTGTGTGTGTGACAGTGTGTACAAGAAATCGTGGAATGTGGCGAACACATTATTTACGTATACGAAAATATAACAATACTATGGATATTAAACGCTAATAACCGTCGAAAGCCACGTGAAATGATCCAAAACCATTTAAATATGATTAGCATGTGGGCAAACAGATGGAAAATCAAAATAAACGAATATAAATCTGTTCAAGTAACTTTCTCACTAGAAAATCTAGATTAAACTGTTAACTCTAGACTTCATATACTTAGACCACTCTTAAAATCCAAACTTTCCCTACCCAATAAACTTGTTATATACAAATCAATAATTCGACCAGTTTGGACATACGGTATCTATAGTTATGGAGCACTGAAAAGCCATTCAATACCAAAATGCTTCAGGCTTTTCAATTCATCTGCCTACGAGTGATAAAATCCTCTCCTTGGTGCTTCACAAAGACCTAAAAATTCCTACACTCAATCAACTAGCAAAATTATATTACTTTAAATTTCACACCAACTTAACCTCTCACAGTAACACATTAATAAATCAACTTTCTTCCACCTCACTTCCTGGTAATGGATGTAGAAGACTCAAAAGACAGTGGTCTAGAGACCCACTAAAATAAAAAAAATAAAATAAAAAAACCCCTTGATACTTAATATGTGCCCGGTCGGGTGGTGCTGCTGAGTGCCTGCCCACAAATGTTAAATTCTCCTGTCACTTACCAATACATATCAAATTTGCTTATTGTACTTAACGTTGCATGGATTGTAAATTATTTCAAATATAAAATAAAAAAAATATATACGGATATTAAAATAAGAATATTTAACACGCGTCCTAAATTTATTGTTTGCAAGAAAATAAGTTTTGTTTGTATATTATGTTTCAAATCAACTAAACTATTTTTATAACAGTTAATCTATATTTTTTTATTATTCTACGATATTAACCCTTAATGTTCATAACCTGGGTTCGAAATAAATTCATTTATTTATTACGAATAGTTCTTATGATTTTAACAGTACCAAAGGTTATACATATTTGATAAAAATGAATAAGATCTTGGAATTTTAGTATATTATTATCATTTAATTAAGAATAATTATGATTGCATCTTTGCCCAAAATAATATCGGCTATAAGATATTTACCATTCAAATATTGAATACATAAATGAAAAATGATTATGTTTGACAACATAAAATATAAATAACTAAATTGGTGTAGGTATGTCTGTACTATGTTCCTATAGTTAAAATAAAAAAAATACTAGGTATCTAGTTATTTATATTAAATAAAACAAACAAAATCGTCGGCAAGTATGATGCACCTGCGCAAGCATGCTCGCTTCCTTTTTATAATTTGTATGCTTTGATAACATTATAGATTTTTCTGTACGATTTACTTTTTGGGGTATTTTAAGTTGTATTTTAAAA
Organism: Metopolophium dirhodum; assembly: GCF_019925205.1. NCBI lineage: Eukaryota > Metazoa > Arthropoda > Insecta > Hemiptera > Aphididae > Metopolophium > Metopolophium dirhodum. The sequence continues at coordinate 32,803,799 of NC_083567.1, read as the reverse complement.
CCGTAGTTTCAAAACTAAGGTTTTTAAACCATTCAAAAAGTATCAACACTTATTATTTTCCCAATTAGAACTACCTTTTGATACTGATTTACTATTTATAAATAAATTTACATTTTAGCATTTTATTATTTATAATATACATAATTTGTATTATATATAGATAATTGACTAATTATATTAATTTATGGTAAAGAATATACTTTATTAGGGTTTTTTGGGTATTTACTATTTAGGGTTTTGATTATACTACCTAGTTAAACGGTATCCCAGCATAACCGTTTGTTAAAATGCATTTTTATAACGACGTACCAGGTATACGGTGTTCAGTTATGACTTATTATATTGGACCACATGATGATCATGTTTGATTTATGCAATAGGATTTATAAATACTATGCCTAATAATAATGTGATAATTTTTATTTTAATATTTTATTGGGGAATTTATTAGTATAGAAGGTACAGATTTTATTTTATTACTAGACATACAACAAAACGAAAAAATTACTTTAGATAGTCAAATAACAATAAAAAAATATCCATACAAGGGTTTTAATGACTTTATAGTTTTAATTTAAGTGTCAACTGATTAAGATAGTGTCGATTAGAAACGATTTATATTTAATAAACTTATGTAAGTATCAGAACTTACACTACATAATATACAGGAATAAAATAATAGTAAGGTATATTAATTTAAATAGTATACTTACTACAACTTAACCAGCAAAAGATATTAAGATACACAGATTGTATGTTTTTATTGTATCATTCGTATGTAATTTTCATCACTTTTAATACAATTACACCAGTTTTTAAAACATATCGTTTAAAATGTAAATTTATATTTGTAACTAAAATATAAAAACACTTTAGTATTTTAAAATCAATTAAAAAATAATATTTGTATAGGTTTAGGGTGCTGCAGCCCTCCCAAAAATTTCAGGGAAACTAAAAAAATGTTTTCAGTGAACGAATTACTCAAGACGTAACCAAATGTATTAAAATTATAATTTGTATGAAGGTTACTACAAAAGTCTAAAATGTTTTATACTTATGTGGTTATGCCTTATACCCAGTATAATATCTAACTTACGAGCAATCCTAGTTAAGCTTCTCCTATATACGCTGCAGGGAAAACGAGTTTTTTAAGCTACTTATTTGGGTTTGGTCATAAACTCATAAACACATAACTATCGTCCCCCTCTATTGAAAACTGAAATTACACCACTGCTTTACTAACCAATCGGTTATTTTTTTTAATAATAGAGTTGAAAATAATAAGTAGGAAACCAGGAGCAGCCCTAGGGACCTAGGGCCTAGGGGCCACCCTTCCCAAGCTGCATTTCTAAACAATTGTCTACTATTGAAGACAGAATTACAAGAAAAAATCATATTATAATATCAACATTTTCTGAAAACTCTGACTGTGAATGGAAAACCATTTCTTTGGAGCCGCCGGTGTAGGATGCAATAACATTAGGGAGTGTAAAATGATAATACCCTGTTGATTAAATATAACATAATCCGATGTTAATAATAACAATAATATAGGTAGGTAGTACTTAATTGCACCATTGTAATGTAATGTTGTAGAACTCACAACTTGTAAACCACACGATGAATTATTTTCTTTCAATTTTCCCATTGAATTATTTACAAATCTAAAATGGTTTTTGAGCCATTTTTGTGAAGATGAAACTATTTATCCAATTGTATTTTTAGAGTCATTAGCTAGTCTCCCAAGGATATTCCTCTGGTAATATTTTGCTCTTATATAAGTGCACTGCTCCAAAAGCTACCATTCTATATATTATTAAAATAATAGCCATTGATTACTAGTTCCGCCTTCACATTAAACGTGCAAAACTATTTTTTATTTTGTCCCCTAAAAAATAGTAGCGTGCTACTATATAATTTTTTCCTTGTGGTTAAAAATTGTTACATAATAGATTACATAATATACCAATCGGTTTTCAAGTCGAAATTTTGACCTTGGGGTGCCAGGGCAATACACCTCTGACGAGGTGGGTCCTTTTTTGTTTTAATAATAAGTTACCTATGTATAATTGTAAAGTCTCATGAATGCCCGTGCCGTATACATTCAATTAAGGGGGTTCCAGTCGGTTATTTTCTAAGGAGTAAGAGTTAGGCAAATTACGTGGCAAGTGCAACCTGTCAATGTGTGCGAGTGTAAATGAACATGTGTGAGCACACACCGCAGTGTATGTCAACGTGTCGCGACCAGTATCCACATTATAAGAACCGGCGTTCTTGCACTCGCAGGCACATTTCAGTAAATTAAATTAGGAAATACGGTTACTTTTCGAACGAAAACATACCTCGGCTGACAAAATTGCGAGACTTGGGTTGGTGCGATTTTGATTTTGTAACAATCCTAACGATTATGAACACGTCCCCCAAAGAACGGTTGGAAAATTTTTTAGAAATATTAATTTCTTCAATACATATATGGTTGAAAAAAAAATGTTGTAAAAACTGAAATGCGTGAATATTATAATTTTGTAAAAAGTTTAAACTTTAAAAATAAAGCTCCGACCGTTCTCTCGAGAAGAAATGTTAAGAAATGTTATTATTTTTACAGCATTAAAATAGAACCATCTCAAGTCTCACAATCTTGTCACAGCGGAGGGTCAAAAAACGATTTTTTTTTTTTGACCGACCGGAACCACTTTAAAGTCTAAAAAACACCATATTACACTTATACGTTTTAAAACAATTTGCTGTGGTCCAAACACAATGACCTTTAAACCACTGCAAAATGATTGGCGTACAACAAGTTTTATGATTTTTTTTAAAATGATAAAATAACTTTTGACCATGATTATAAAATATATTAAATCTTGTCAACTTGCATCTTATCTTGAATTCTGATTTATAACTATTGACTAATACTCTATTAGTACCTACTATCATATAAAATGAAACCGGATGATCTACTTTTTGTTCCAACTAAAAATTACCATTTTCACATTTACGAGTAACTATTTATTGATTTATTTATTTATTGCGCATGGCACGTAAAGATGTAACACAGTAATAATAAAAGTTTTTTAAACACGATAATACATAGGATAAACAAGTAGATCAATTAACAAGAGTTAACAAAAGTATAATTTTAAATATTTAAGTCACAATATTTATCTAAATGTAGATATAATGTTATACGTCTACGTTTCTTAACTATTCGATAGCTTTTTTCCAAAACTACATTGTAACACCTTTGTGCCCAATTGAAACTTCCCCGACTAGGAAAATCGTTCTTTATGTAGGTGTTTGGTTTGTATATGACTTCCACAGTGACATTACTGGTCTTTCTTCATTTTCCACTTGTGTAGCATAAATAGTAAATACACTCTTAACCTATATTATTATGTCCAGTTCTTATTCGATTAATTAGGGTGATCAAATAAGTTATTTGTACAGTTTTTATTTAAATTGTTCACATGGTATGCAGCAAAATGTAAGTATTTCTCATATTAGTATAAAAATAAAATATTTGCTTGAATTAATTAATTGGTTTTTGCTTATGAGTTATATATTATTCACCATGACACTGTGAATAGAAGTAATTGATGTATTTAATTCAAAGTTTTAACCCTGGAAATAATTAATAATGTAAATGTTAAATATTAATTTGTACAGTTAAAAGGACGTCACACTCGCATGCCATTTTGTCTTCATCTTAACAAACATGTACAACATACCAGAAACTGTTTCGTGGGAAAAATTATACTTCTTCTGTATTTACAGTAGAAATACCATAATTCCACAACGCATAGAGAAGAACTTTATCTGTCTCGTAGTTTTTAGGATTTTTTCGATAGAACTAACCAATAATTTTTGATAACTTAATTTAATAAAAATAAAACAAAAAAACCTCATGTTCTCTGACTTATAACTTTAAATGTATTTATGGTATCTAAGTAATAAAAACACCACGACACAGATAAAATTCTCCCCTATGCGTGGTGGAGTTCCGGTAATTTTTCTACAAATACAGAGGGAGTAAAATTGTCCCGTGCAAAACAGTTTTTGCTATGTTGTACAATATTGTAAGATGGTACACAACACATGCGGGCGAGACGTTCTCTCAACAATTATTTAGAAATGTCGTTTTCCAAAAATGTTTAAGCTTTGATCTATGTAATTGTATATTTATAGATAGGTGATCAATTAGGTATAATATCGGTAGATTTATTTTCTTCGAGAATCGTACTCTCAAGTTATCATCACAATATTATAGCCGTTTTGAATCTATTTCTAGGACATTATTTTTTATCACAGTTATCAAGGTACAAAATTCTCAAGTTTATTCCGGTAAACAAATTACGTTTGTACGATTTGAGCACTTTGAGGCCAGCATAAAAATGTGTTACCTATAGAAGTAAGTGAATATGGTTTTGTAGTATAATTGTGTTGCTGCTACGCTCTTACAGCAGTTATATACTTACATACCTACTAGTTTATGGACTATAATAATAGTGTAGTTTTTATATCATAATCTAAATATATACGTAAACTGACTATGATAAATAATTATCTATGGCCTTGACCACTATTGCAGATCATAACTAAATGTTACGATATAGGATACCTATCTTATGTTTTAAATGTACCTATAATATTGACCTCCATAGTATACTATAGTTTCCAATGTATATATAACGATGATATACAAGTGCTTATTTACACCTCAATCAGATTTATGTTATAAGTCATCAATAAAACGCAATTAATTTAAAAAATGAAAAGTTAGTTATGTGATACCTACACGAGCGTAACATAATACATAATACGATACATTTTCAATCGTGATTCGTTTAGTGTTCAACCTAACCTGAAAACAGCATATTTAGAAACATTTTTATCTTCGAACAAATTTATAGGTAGTTCATTACAATGTAGTCAGTCCGTGAAAAAAAAAAAAACACCCAACTTTCAACTATAAAACAAATTGGTAAATGAATAATTATGAAATCATTATGCCAATATTACCGTGACTTATCAAATATAATCTATAAATTAATATTTCAAAAAAAAAAAAAAAAAACTTGCTGAATTATAATGCTAATATAATGACCATTTAACAAAAAATTCAATTAGAACTATACTGTTGTAAGGAATGAAATAGGTGGTGGGCTGTTATTAGAATTCTTAAAAGGTGTTTGTTTTGTTTATTTTTCAAAATATATCGCACAATATGTAATAAAAATTTTTTTTATAAATAATTGCGCAGGTGATGAATTAATTTTAAGACGTACCTAGTCGGGAATTCGGAATGAAGAAACCATCCATTGATGAATCTTCATGGATAATAAAATGTACGTTAAAATTAATTTGGATAAAACATTATTAGCAGGTATTTGAAGGTATAGCCGTATAGGTATAATATAGGTTACTCTTGCATATGATTTGGATCGAGTGTGAACAACCACAGTCTTGATTAGATGCATCTATAAGAATCATATACTCATATATTATAGATTTTTTTTTTATTAAAAATATTTTTTGCTATGATTATTTAATTAAAGTCGATTGATAAGGTTATAAAATGTTTTAATTATAAGTCTGAGTAAATAAATAAAATACATCAGGTTTCATGACAGTTTTTCTGCAATGTCGTTGTTTTTTTTTTAATACTTACTTACACGTAAGTAAACAGTAAACATAGTTTATCTTTCGAAACCAAATTAAATTAATATTATAATATTACTTGGCATAATATTTTATACGTAAAAACAATTTTTTTCATTTTAGTAAAGGGAACATTTTAGTTATATTTAACTTTTAAATTAAAATCTCAAAAAATCTTCAATAAATAGTTTACTATTTTATAAATATGTTAACTTCAAAATCTTAACTTTATATTTTGATGAATCACAAACTATACAATCAGTGTCTGGTTATGTTAACGTATTAATGATTAAGACAAGACAAAACAAAATAATTTTTAATCCTATGTAATTTTCACTGGAGCCCAAATATCTAATATGAATGTCTTAAATTATTTTGTTTATATTAAAAATATTATTGATATTTCTATAATCAATTAAGTTTTGTCTTACGACGATTTTTATACGTTTTTAATTTATCTTCTCTAATAAAATGTAAATGTTTTATTTTTAATAACATTTGTTCCGTACATGCGTATACATGCGTATATTTAAAAATATATTAAGATTATATTTATATTAAATAGATTTTTGAAATTGACATATTACTACCGTTGTTAAGGAACTTAGAAGAAGACTAACAAAGAAGATGTATATTTCACGTTTTATCTTATAGTATGGAAAATTGCCAAATTTCATCATTATGGCTGCAATAACAAATTCTTTCAAATTGCAGGTATATGAATAACAATTTTTTTACAACTGCAGTTATTCATCGATTTATCATAATACTGCGTACTTATGTGATATGCATTTATGATTGTATATTTACAATATTATACAGTATTAGAGCCTTATAGAATTCATTGTTTTTACAAATCGATAATTCTAAAATTTTTTTAATTTATAATTTTGAATATTAAAACTTACAAGGTTACTTTTATTATCGTTTTTATTATAATGTATTAAATTAATTATAGCAAATCAAACTTGGCTCATTATTGATTTTATATTGTGAATAATTTGAACAGGTAATATAAATACTTGTATTCAAATATTAAGACGCTCCCAACAAAGTACACGGCTGATTTGTAGGAATTTTACAAATATAATGGTGCATTGGTACTAAATTCTCTAATTCACAGTATATTAAAATCATTAAGTAATTTTTAAATTAACTATTGATTTTTTAATAAATATATTTGTTTATTAAATTGTATTCAATTTATACGATTTCAATAAGCTGTTTTATTTTTCACAATCACGTTGAAATATATTGTTAAATTACCTAAGTATACATTGCTCGAGTCCCATAATATTACGTCGGTCAATTACTAGCCGCAACTTGTGGTTCGGATGTTATTGTGATTATACTTGAAACGTTTTATTTTTTTGAGGTATTTATTTTTTCTAATACATTACAGTAGGATCATACCCACCATAATAATATAGGTATAATAATGCAACACACTGTTTTTTTGTATCCATTTACAAGGATCTATTGTAGTTACAGCTGAAAGAAATAATAAATCGATTGCCTACCGGACACAATTTGTCGCATCTAGTACCTATAAAATCATTTTAATTATTTAATTATTGAACACATTTAAAAACAGTTTGAGTGAGAAAACCAAAGATACTTCTTATGTTAAATTATTTTTGGTACCTACTGTAACTCAAATAAAAACATAACATTTCCACCAGATCTTAAAATTTATTTTTCCAAAGAAAAAAATTACCTATATTTTGGAATTTAAATCGTCGGCATCTTATCACAGTATAACACGGCATCTAGTTAAGTACCATCCACCATATCGTAGTTCGTAAGTATATATAGGTTTTGAAGGTTTCAAAACACGAACATAGTAGCATTCAAAATTACTTTATCTTACAGTACATATTTGTAATACTACCTCTATTAATAGGTACCAGTAAACATGCATAATTCATGTTTGTACTTGGCATATGTAATAATATGTAAAATCAAAAATAGACCATTATAGTATCAAGCGAGTCATTGGTATTACTAACCGAATTTGAAAAAAAAATTTGCAAAAAACGTTTAAAAAATGTTTATATTTAAACATCTTAATATACCAAACATAAAACCAACTTTAAAAACACCATAATTTGTTAAAAAAAACAATTTAATATTGTAAACAGAGTGCGTCACCAATCACGCTCATCCTATTTTGTCCTTTAATTATGCATTTTTAGGACCATATATGGTTTTATGGTTCTAGATTTTTATGACATTTAAGGAGTTCTCTGTGGTAATAAAGGGATAGGGACAATAAGTTCGATAAGAGTGGTTAAATGGCGGTTACCTTACGACAAATTTGAGGTGGTGTGTGTTGTATAGCAAGTCGAGGTATATTTTCGATTTTTTTGTCCGAGTGCAGCGAAGCGAGCGAGTGGCAACCCGGGTATCACTGGCATCAATCAATTTACATGTGGTTTAATTGTCACCTCGTTGGTCTTAATGTCACCTGTGGTCTTATTGTCCCGAGGTCTTACTGTCACCTGAAAAGGTCTTAATGTCACCAATAAATGTAAAATATTGTGGTCGTCTAGTTGTCCCAACGGTGGTCTAATTGTCACATTGTTGGCTTGTTGTAGTAAAAACTTATTATTTTGAAACTATTATTGTACATTTTTAAATAGATGAATTTTTTGAAAATGTTGATGTGTATAAATCGTGATAGATTCGAATAAGTAGTTTCTGAGTTATTGGACTTTAAGTACCTTTAAGGATTATAGCCGAAGTTAATGTTTGTGATAATTTAAAAATTATACTAATAATTATTAATAATTGTATAAATTTTGAAAATTGTCTGAATATAATAAACACTACACTATATTCTATACAATATCGCATATATTTAAAAATATGGTGTTCTCCTCTAGCCTTGAAACTGATATTGGATACCGATTTTGAATGCTGTTTAAAATCGAAATCGATACCAAAACCGAAAACTAAATCGAAAAACATCAAAATAAAAAATGTAAAATTCTTTAAAATCATTAAAACGTGCAAATCATATTATTAATTTCTTTTATAGAAATTTGAAGTTCAAATCTGGATGAAATTAATTAATTTAACGATTTTAGTTATTTTGTTGTAATTTAAAATCATTATTCGAGGTAGGTACTTGAAATATTTTACGTACATCACCTACATTTTATACACATTTTTTATTACATTTTATATTATTACATTTTCAAACGCAATGTTTTCGACAAATATTAATTCAACCTATTCTTTTACTATATTATCAAAATAAATTACTTTAATATAAATATATCAAGTAAATATGAATATATCAAATAGTAATATAGGCTGACAGACCGTCTTCCCTTAGAATCGTTTTTCGTATTCAATGATATATCATTGAATTCAAATTTAACGTATCCATATTATTATGGTGACAAATAGGACACATATTAAGTACAGCTGATCGGTAACCATTATATGTACCACCATTTTTTTGATTATGAATAGACTAAAGATTTTACGTAAATTTAAATCTGAGATTTAATATTGTTTCCTAAAATGTATTTTTGAGAATAATGCATTTTTATGCACAACAATTTAATATAGAATATTGAAGTAATGAGTATTTCAATTCTACGTGAATTCTACGCTGGAGTGGTGTACCAACATAACTGTGCATTGTATATCCTGACTCTGTGTTCCGTAAATGCTCGTTATCGTGAAAAATTTACTTTGGGTTCAATAGTGTTTAGGGTAAGACATCCAAATGTTGAGACTAAAACTCTTAAGAAATGATTGTTACGTATACATGTTGTAAAAATATTGATAAATGATAATAGAAGAAAGAATTATAAAATAATTCCATGAACAGAGGTATAATCATATTGATTACTCTGATAAACAATTATACATACGGAGGTTTAAAATTTAAAATGTAATAATTTATTTATTTTACTTATATAAATGTATCAAACTATGCTGTTCAATAATAAAACAATATTGTTATTTAATTTGATTGTTTTGTGTTCTTCATTGTTATTGTACAACCATTTTTAGAATTTTCAAATTTTCCAAATTGTATCAGGACGTTTATTTAGTTATTTTTATTTTTATTTACGTATTTTTTTTGATCTTGAATGCAACTGACAACAGGAGAATAAAAATCTAATGTAACTACCATTGTTCAAGGACACCGAGATACTGAATCTTCCAGATGTAAATATTCCACTTTTTTTTTACGTTCTCTATATATTATCGACAATGTATATGGTTGTATGAACCGCTCGTGCTTTTAATATCGTCTACTTATATACAGTCTGCGACCGGTGTAAGATACCAATATCCGAGATTTTGCGATATAATTTTGAACTCTTTTTACTTTTTAGTAATTATATATTATATATATATGACGTACGTAATTTAGTCAATTATCATTAATTGTAGAGTTACACTTTTTGGTGATAAAATATCGTATCAATAATACAAAAACAGAATATGATTGACGAAGAATTCCAATACGACGTAAAAGTGATAAATGCATTTAAGAGTTATGGAGGAACTAAAGTATTTAATGGATTGAACATGAATGTGACGTCAGGTTCTATGTGAGTTATTATATTTGATTAATAATTATTGATTCATTAAAATTTTTATTAGAGGTGTACCCACGTTCGGGTACTATTATTTTTGATTATTAATGGTATAGCAGTTGTTTAAAAAAATATAATATTAAATAGACAATTAATATAGGTACCTAGTTATATTGAAATTTAAGACTGATTTGGTAGGTATTACATTTTAAATAATAAGGTAAATAAGAAATGTGTAGGTATATAGGAAATAAATTCAATAATTTCGGTTTCGGAGATTATTGGATTTTACAATGGATATTTACATATAGTTTATTCAGCATAGCATAATATATATTATAATATTATGCTATAGTACATCAGTTTTAGAAAATTAGATAATCTATAGGATGGTCGACCATAGATCATAGATCATAGACCATAGATCGTAGATTGAATTGAGATTTGGTCTTCTTGTTTGTAGGTATACCTACACTTTGTTTTTAAAATTCATTATAATAATGTATGAAACTAAAAATTCAAATATTGGATAAATTCACCCAATTGTTTTATAATTTAAAAAATCCCTAGTCAATATTGAGTAAAATAGAAATTAACAAATGATAAAATAATAAACAATTCCACGTTTAAAAAAATCTTGTGTACAGATACATTTAATCAAAACTATTTCTTCTCATAATATACGATAGCAGTATATACTTAATATTATAACTTGTTGCGTTTCATGTACCTAGATTTAAATTTAAGTTTTACAAAAAAAAAAAAAAACGGAAATGTTGACCTAAATAAGTAGCTAAAATCAGTTTTAAATACGATATACATTTTTAATAAGACATATTAATAAATCACACAATTACATTATTTTATATTTATTTTGATACTCTGTAAGGTTTTGAATTTTTAAGATTATTAATTTAAATATGACAAAATGTACATATTCTGTATTTCTATCACATTATTTATATTTCCGTACTACCTTAATATAATTGTCCAAAATAGCTTAATCTTATAAACTTTCTTAAGGAACGAAGATCTAAGATGTTCGGTTATGTAATTATTGTAATGGTTTTTTGTATATTAGGACGTGTCTAACGTTATCTCTAAATTCATGCAGTCTGTATAATGACTTAGCATATCCCAGATAAATATAATATAGTATATAATATTATGTACTTTGTATTTTGTAAACAATATATTATATATTATACGGTTGTATAGACTTGTAACAAAATAAAAAAACTATTTCAGGAAATTAAGCTTTACATTTATATTTGAATGAATATAAATTATTTAAATTAAAATTAGTGTTTTTTCATAAATGTATAGCAAAGTAAAATGATGCGGCCATTACTATATTATGTTTGTACTTATGAGTCCATATTAGTGCACAAAATATAACACCTAATCGATAAATGTTAGTAAAATCAGAGTATTCACGCCTTACCAACTCTTTAGACGAGTGATTTATTTAAAGCCTCTTAGCTTGATCGGTATACTGAAATGGTATTTTAACGAAGTGTAAACGCGGATAAACAGCTATAGTAATTATTATTCGGTTCTAATGAATGCATCATGCAACATAACAAAACAAGTAATATTTCATTTAAATTAACCGAATGCGTTGTTGAGAAGAGATACGCTTTATATGTTTACTATTTTTAGTTTAAGTTTAGAAAAATCGATTTGAAAATGATGGAGTTGTTATTGTAATTATATATTTTTGCCACTTTAAGCATAAAACCTAGATACAAATATCAACCGTATGAGTGAATGACCATCACAATTTATAAGTATAGGTATTGACAATATAACTATAAACTAATAAATACATACTCATCAATGGTCATAAACCGTCATTGTCTCTAAAAATGTTTTAGTTTAGTAATTTTACTAGAAAGGTAACTTTTTTCTAGCATTTTTTATTAATATGTTTAAGTGGAAATGTATTTTGATTTTAATAAAAGTACAAATAAAAATTTAATTTTTTTATATTATTTGGTAAAATGTTACGCCTTATAGCTTCAAATCATGATTTCTTAAATAAATGAAGACCTCAGTGATACTAAGATAGTCTTAATTGACAATATTAAGACTAGTCAGGTAATCAATATTACATTACCGTGGTGTACCTATTGCTGAAGGAATTTAAACAATCTCGATAATCTTTCTTGATTAGTTACACTTTTACTGATACATATTCTCTCACTCTTATTAATAATTTTGATTTGTCTAATTCATTTAATGTTTTTTTAAATTATTTACTGTACATTTGTGTGGAATAATTTAGTAAGTGTGGCTGATAAAAACCTGTACCAATAATGTTATGTAAAAAGATTAACACTGAATGATGAACGAAGAATGATGTTTCTCTAAAATAATTTAGGTAAATTTGATTCAATGTTTTTTTATTTTAAAAGCAAGGTAAAGTCCGTGATTTTAAGAATACATGAAAAGGATCTCTGTATCAAATATAGTTATGTGGGCGTTCGCTGAAGAATTAATATGAACAGGAGAGGAACAAAAATAAAAGTATTATCCCCACCGCATTTCGGATTTGTATCTTCCATCTATTAGTATAATGTCTACCGCACTATCTACACAATGCCAAGTAGCACTAATAGTATAATATGAATGAAGTATACGCTTTTTATAAATATATAATACAAATGATGTTCATTGACGATAATAGCGGGGGGAGGGTCTCAGCGTACCCATTTTCTTTGGGGCACAGTTGGCCAGAAGGCACAGTTGGCCTTGGACATTATTACATTTGAAATTTTATAATATTAATTATGGGTACATGAGGTAACCTTGAGATATTGAATTGTTTACATTAAATAGTTTGTAATATTTTTGTAATAACAACGGTAATATACCTTACAACTATAATGGCTTTTAATGCTTTAATCGTTAATGTTAAATTGAAATTTTGAAATATATTTCAGGCGCCTTGGTTATTTTACAAATGTCAGTCATTAACGATGAACCTAAGTGGTAAATTAATTTCTAATTCGTTGAATGTTAATTACATTAATACGTTTTTAAAATGGTAATATGTATTCACTCCTTGTTGGTTTGTTGATGTAAGTCAGTAATCATAATATAAACTTACTTCTTATAGACTCAGATACCTGAGCGATGAATGCATTGATCTTACAATAAATTATGTATGTGAGTGTATTGTGTTTGTTTGTGTACATGTTTTATATTAGATTATTTTATATTTGTTTGTTTTAAATGCCTTAATTTTAAACTTCAATATCTTTTATCGGAGTAAAGTGAAGCTTGTTGGTACTTTTGAGAGGACAACATCAATAATGCATAGACATTTATGAAATAACCATGAAAAAAAAAATAATAATAAAGTGGTATTCTTACGCACAATTAGTTTTTGATAAAATTGATTTTCTTGTTTTGGTATAGTACAAATGTTTATACTACGATTTTATGTAAGTGGTAAAATTTTAAAAATATTTTGACAACTGTTCAGCTATTTATAGAAATTTTTGAATTTTGATTTGTTTTAGTGTTTTTTTTCTATAAATGTCGATAAAAAAGTCTTGCTTGATCAAAAAGCTTGAAAATGTAATACAAGATTCCTTATAACTATAACCAAATGTTTGACGCAACACACATTCACACACAAAAATTAAATTGCCTTTTATTAATATAGATTGTTATAATTTAATATTAATAATACAATATAAATGCAATGTTTTCGGCAAAAATTAATTCAACCCACCGTACGAGTAATATCAAATAAAATAACTAACTGTTATAACAATATAAATGCATTGTAAAATATACTTAGTAATATAGGCAGACTGGCCGTTTTCGCTAAGAATCGTTTTTCGTATGCAATGATTTATGATTTATGATTGAATACTAATATTATAACAAATGCATTACAACGGCTTACTCAATGACGAGACCCCCTCGACACTTGCTGTACGGCAGCCCGGTTCTTTATTCTTTCCTCTCTTTAAATGGAATAACAATTATCAATTTTTGTTTTTAACAGATATGGCCTTTTGGGGCCGAGTGGATGTGGTAAATCGACGCTTCTTCAATGTATAATGGGATCAATGGAATTGGATTCAGGATGTATTGCCTTGAAAGCAATACGTTTAAAAGATGTGGGATATATGCCTCAAGTAAATATAGAATCTGAAGCATTGATTTTCATTGATCTTAACACTTAGTTATTTTGAAGAGTTTATGTTTGGAAGGCACACTGACCATAAGAGAAACCTTTGAATACTATGGAACACTTTACAACATGAAGAAGAAAGACATCGAGATAAAAAAAGACGAGCTTATTGCATTCTTACAGTTACCAAATTTGAATAGTTTGATAAAAGATATAAGGTACCTACACATTACTCTACATTTAGTAAGCTTTTAATATATATTACTTATTATAATTTGTTCAAAAATTTGTCCGGATAGAATTTAGAAAATAATAATATTTTTTAAATAATATATTATATTAAATACATTCTAAGAAGTAACTATTTAGAATTTGGATCAATATTAATTTATTTTTTGTTTTAATTTCTATGAAAATTCTTATAAACGGTGGCGTTTTCTGTATTTTTTTTAATGATTTGTGATAGAAAAATTGAGTTAGCCATGGAGTGGTAGCTCCTAAAACCCAAAATTATGATATAAACGCATACAATCTCAGATTAGTTGTTAGCAACTTGCTTTTGCTAAGATAGCGCGTTATCATTCATTCGCACAACATTTCTACAGCTGTACATTTTCTGGGAGATTCACGTATAGATGTTTACAGTTAACACATCCATAAATTACATTTTAAAATTGAATACAAAATTTGAATTTTTTTAAAAGGTTATTTTGATTTTTATAAAAATGTTATATTTTTCTATCTTGCTCTATAATAATTCTGGTAAGATGATAAATACTATAGTTAAACGAATTATGGATTTTTTAATAATTGTTGTTCTATTATTTATTTTATTTTTTTCCTTTTAGTGGTGGCCAAGGGAGAAGAGTATCTCTTGGTATTTGCTTATTGCATAATCCTAAGCTTATTATATTGGATGAACCTACGGTTGGAATTGATCCTTTACTAAGACAAGAGTAACTCATAGAATAAAAAATAAGTTAAATTCAATATAAAAAATTTTAAATATGTTTTAGAATTTGGAATGGGCTTTTAAAGATGGTCGTAGAACAACATAAAACAATCATAATAACTACTCATTATATCGAAGAAGCAAATCTAGCTAATCGTGTAAGTCTTATATAGTTATGTATTTAATTTAAAACATAAAGTATGGCATATCAAATCAAACTAAATACAGTATACATCTATATATTCTTGCTTGAAAACCAAAATATCATAAACGGTTAATTTAGTTGAAGTAGCTTTATATTTCCTGTGGGCACGGGAATCTAATATGAACATTTTAAGATAGTTGGATTTAACTTAATCATTTTACATGCAATGCTTACTACTTTAACAAATCATTCTACAACTTTAAATAACATAAAATATTTAATTAGGTAATTTAATTCGTCTAAGAGGAAGCACCGGTGCATATTCGTTTTGCGTTGTCTTCGGCTAACAATCTTATAACATAGCAAATTTGAGTTCAGCAGAACTAATTATCTATGTGTTGTTTTATTTAATATAAGTGAATACAGTCAAGCATTCAAAAAGCGTAATTTCGTAAATCTAAAAGTAAGAATATTACTCACGCGTTTTTTTTGTACGTTGGTTTTTCACAATATATTAATTTTTGAGCGAGTTATCATTATTTTTGTATTGTTATAATAATATGTTACTATTATATTAGAATTATTCCCGAAATACTTGAAATTAAGATAACCAATGTCCAAACACATAACATAATGTTCAACTTATTAGGTCTTTGTCTATAGATTTATTCACTCCAATATCACCTCTAAAATGTGAGCTAACAACACAACAGTTGTTTCCGCCGAACGAAAAATTGCTACGATTGTAAAATTATGAGAACACATGCGGGCGTGGCGTCTTTTTATTAATTTATGAATTTATGCAATACATAGTTACACCCATTATTAGTGTTCGAAGTATGAAATATTTGATTTTGAAATATTTCACTATGTGATGAAATATTTCACAAAAATGTGAAACAATGAAATTTTTTTTAACACGAATAATAACACAATTTATTTATTTTTTTAACACAATATTCAGTGTTCTAAATTTTAATGTAAGAATTTAGTAGACCTATACAATATACATTTATAATATTGTATATCTACTTGTATCATTTAAACATTAAAATATTTCAAAATGTTGAATACCATTTTAAATGAATAATACCAAAGGTTAGGTATACATATAGGTACCATACAATTATGAAGGTAATTTATGACAATTATATGAAATTATAAAACTTATTTAAAAATAAAACAACATTTATTAAAATACTGAAATGTTTCACACATTTGAAATATTTCATTTTTTTAAATTTTATGAAATTTTCTAACATTACCCATGATAGTTATACAACATAATAAAGAAGCAGTATAGTAGTTTAAGAACAAATATAACTATGGTTGATAGGTTCTTAGAAATTATAAACATTCAATCAACTACTAAAGTTGCAATTTGTATTTGTACTGTATGGCAAAGACAATAATATTTAATTCTATGGTACCTATTTAATTATGAAACCACACTTAACTAGGTAGTATTATCTCCCATTATCTCTGCAAAAAAGATCAAATACCTAGAAAATATCGTATACCTAGCTACTATACTTAATCAGACAAAATAGGACTGTTAGTCTATTGTAAATAGATAACAATCAAATATTAAATAAAATTAATATTACCATACATAAATTTAAAATAAAAGGAAATGATTAATAAATAATAACTTAAGAATCCAGAATATTATGTTATCATCAAACAAAACTGACAAATAATGAACGTGTTGGACATTTAATATTTAACAGTCTAAGTATTATGACGTATAGTATGATCAGAACTTACTGTTTAAAATTACGAAATACACGTTCGCAAACAATTTAGAAGTAGGTAGTATAACGGTGTTTCGCAACTTATTTATCATAATTTGATCAATTATCCCTTCCACAAAATATTACGTATAGAAATGTATAAAATTATTTTTTAAATAAAACTTAATAATATGTCTTTTATTTAATGTTTTAACTATTGTTGTAGATTGGTTTAATGAGAAATGGAGTACTGGTAGAAGAAGGAGCTCCTAAGGACATTATTTCAAAATATGGAGCAGATTCATTGGAATCAGCTTTTTTAACCCTATGTTCTAAACAAGATGCAAATGAAGCACCAATAGTAGGTATATTTTTATGTAAATATCAACTCATTTCTTATAATGTAACAACTTTATGCACTTGATGAAATTGCTATTTTTATGAATAGGCATTGTGCTAAGGGGGCTACAAATGGTCCGTTTTTAAGGATATCGAACTAATATGAACTGTGCGTACCCACGTACGAGCTGTGATGAGGTTTTGTGCGTGCACGCCTGTCAAACGTATAATTTCCGTAAGAACATGTATGATGTATACAATAATGAAGTCACACGCAATATAATTTTTCTCGTTATTTTTTCGAATAGATTATATTATGTACTATTGTTTAAAATACATTAATTATCTATGGTTGATTATCGGAAAAGGTTTTTAAAAGGGGTGGGTTAGCAAGGGTCACGGTGGACGTTACCCGCTTGGGCCTGGCAAAAATTTGGACTGCTCGAAAAACTTATAAATATTATACAACCAGTCCAAAATTGGGCCAATTTTTATTTCTAGTCCACCCCTGGTTTCTAATAACTGATTTGAATTTGTCAACAACTTTACTTTACATCGCCATTTTCAATTTTTTTTTCTTTAATACCTTAACATTTGGCCAAGATATATTTATTATTTTGTAATTTTCAATGATGGCATTAAGAAAAAAGTGGAGAGAAATTTTAAAGAAGAACAAAGTTGGTGAGAAGTAAAGTTGTTGACAAATTCAAATATGTTTTTGAAATTTTGATCGGACTATGAGGTAACAAATGGGAACTTTTGACGTAAAATAAGTAAGCAGATATTTTAATGATATTAGTGTAGTTAGAGTAAAAACACATTATACTTTATCTGCACTTGAGCACACCTAGCATGAAAATATTTACATAATTTAAAACAAAAAATAAGTATCATTTTATTAAGACATTCGAAAATGTTTCGTCAAAGAGACAGAAAACCACATTATTCTAGTTAATACGTAAAACAAAAATTTCAAAGCTTTCGGAATCATTGGCTAAATCGATATATATATATAGCTAGGTATATTTAGGTGCCGATCTTTAGGGTACTGAGTAATATGGGTAATTTAATTATACAGTGCACCCTGTTTTTGTGCGCACACGGTATAATATAGTTCTTATATTATAAGGACTTCAACTCCTATCTCCATCACATAAAAATTGTTGTCGTTGTCGGTTATAATTCACAAAAAATTCTACAACTATCATATCTTGATTTATCATTATTCGTTTATATTATCAGTGTATTATAATATAATACTAATTAAATAGGTATTTAATTAATTATGTAAATTAATATCTGCGTGAATTGCTCTCAATGAACCACGTTGCGACTTGCGAGTGTATCTTGTTAAAAAGTGCTTGAAACTTCTAATACTTAACTCTAATATTTAACCAAATGAAACGACAAAATTTGTTTATTTACGTGCGATCGGAGTATATTTGCTGTGATTAATCTCAGCTTAGCTGGAATAACATTTTAAGAATGATTTATTATTAATACAATAATATTTATTACATTAAGTGTATTATCTGTATGGCTAAGATATAAAAAAAAATATCAATATTTTGATACAGGGTTACATATTTTGTTCATGAAGGATGTTGAATGTTCAGTATTGTTCACCAATATCCACAATAAATTATTACCTTTGGCCTATGGGAGATCATACATATACATATATATATAAATATATTATGTAAACTTATGGTTTTTATACTTTTTGGTTTCCACAAATAACACATACAAACCTAAATTACTTAAATGGAATAGTATAATAAGTAATATGCATATATTGTAAACACTTACTAACCTAACAATACTTAAAAATAAGTTAACCCAATAAGGGGCCTTGTGTGGCGCGGTGGTTGGCCACAGTCGCCAATGTGTACTGTGGTGACGCATCGTCCGACGTCGCTAGCTCCCGGATGGGTGACCACCTGGGTTTTTAGCAACAAATCCACGCTCTACACATACACACGTATTGTTAAAAACCAACCGTACCCCTCCCCCCCCAAAATCCATAACCGAAACCGTAACCCTTCCCTACAAATTATAATGGACCAAGTTACCGGAGCTTTAGGCTAGGTAATAATAATAAGAAATAATAAAAAAAATAACCCAATAAATATCAGCGTTACTATTTTTCAAAATATGATACGCATTTTTACCATATTTTGCTTTTAAAATTTAATTTAAATCAAAATGTTTGTATTATTAGAAACTTACTACAGAAGTTCAAAAAACGGATAAGATGCAGTCAACAAAATTAATGGAACCTGGTAAAAAAGTTGATTTTGTAAGAATTAAAGCTTTGCTTAAAAAAAATTTTCATGCATTATATCGTGATTACTGGTAACTATAGTAGAAGTATAATTGTATTTGAATATAAATGCTATGATACATTTGTATATTAAATATATTTTATAGGTTATTGTTTACCGTGTTTCTTCTTCCCATCATACAAACCACCAACTTTTGTAATAGTATTGGAGGAAGTTTTAAACGAATGGAAATAGCAATACAAAATGATGAAATTAATATAAGTGATTGCAAATATTTCAACTCCAGTAAATGCATTTTTGATAATAATACAAGTCAAACAATGAGTTGCGTTGCTATAAACTATCTTGCATCACTTGACTATACATTAGTAAGTAGAAAACAAGGGGTTTATCATAAATCGTTTATGAGCTAAATATTTTCAGTGAGTTTTATAATGAGCCAATAATGTTCCAGTGGAATAAATGGGTTCATTTTTAGACGATTAAATAATGATCATAACTGTGTTTCAAATAATTGGGCAGGTAATTTAAAGTGTCAATTGCATACTTACCAATTATTTATTTAGGTTGAAGTCAAAGATCGTTATACTGGTGAAATGCTCGTGGACAATAGCAAATTTTTAGCATTTATACATTTTCCAAAGAGTTATACCCAAGATTTGATCATGTTTATTGACCGTCACGAGGACTATGGTATGCAATCGCTGGCGTATATGCATTTTGCCAAACATAGTATGTAATTACAATTTTATATTTTTAATTTTTTTTTACAATTTATTTTATTATTGGTTATATTTTATATTACCTATTTGTAATTTTAGATATGTTGTTTAAAAATCAAATATTGTTAGATGTAACAAATGCAATCCGTTATCTAGTACAGACAACTTTATATAGTTGCTCCAATAATCCAAAAATAGCTACTTTGCCCATGGTAAGATTGACCATTAGCTTAGAATTTTAAAATATATACTCATCATACAATTACATAATCAATTTGTAAGATACGTGGCCACAATAGCCACATAGTTACATATTATCCAGCCGATTAAAATGTAATGGAATCTATTGTGTATTACATAATATTAAGTTGTACATACCTATCAATAAGTTTGATAAATTAGATCGATTTGTTGATGTTGACTTCGATTGGGCTGAGGGCTTCAAAGAGGTTGTCAGGCATTCCTGGGATTTTTATAGTTCCCATATGATGTAGACAGTAGGCACACAAGAAGGTGGTTAACTGTTCTCCACAGGTCTGGCACAGAGTTGGTTCTTCTCTACGCGTAAGATGACCATGGGATATCTTTGAGTGACTGGTATTATACGTACCTAGTCTGTTTATAATTATTTCATCTTTTCGATGGATGAATGAGTTTTAGGCCAGTATTTGGTAGTATTTTTGATTTTTCTGAGTTTGTACGATAGGTGCTAACATTCCTATGGATGTCAATTAAGTGAGTAGTAGGTGCGCATTTCCATCCTATGGTTATTTACTGTTATTTTGTTCAGCTTTCTCGTTGCCATGAATTCCACAATGGCCTGGTGTCCATTGTCCACATAAACCGTATGTTCTTGTTAGGCGTTAACTTTTGAAATTATGTTACTTATTTCAACTGTTAGGGCGGTCGAGTGCAAGTTATACTTAAGATAGTTAACAGCGCTTAGCGAATCTGTACAAATGTCAATAGTAGGACCAGGGAATATAATGGTTACGTGGACTCTCTCGAGGAGTGCAATGTATTCCGCTGTATTAGCTAGTTTGTAAGATGAGGATATGTCATGGTCATCTTTATGATAGCAACACCCGAGTTGGTTTGGAAGCATTTGTATAGATTTGTGAGTTGGACGGCGAAGACACCAACATTTCGTTGAATAACTTAACTAATACCAAATATTATTATTTTTAAAAATAATGATGTGTAGTAGTATGAAACTTTTGGAGTACCTACTTATTCTATCCAAAATTTAATTTAAAACAAAATATGTATTTGAATTTAATACTTAAAAATAATTTTGTTTAAAAAGTTCATCACAGTAAGACCATTATAGTTTCTCAAAATCTAAAATTATAAATATAGGTATAAATTGATCATTATCATCGTCATCATAATCTATTATTATATTTCATCAACAATTTAAAATAATGATGTACCTAATTATATTAATATTTTGTGTGGATATCGGTTAAAACATAATTATTTGGAAATTATAGTTTTATTATTATTGCGTTTTTACACTAATTTGTTAAAATGTACACCTACATAATATACCCATGTATATTTTTTTTAGGAGATCAATATATTATATGGAAAGGATGTGAAATATCACGGTAACAGTACAGCGGCGATTTTCCTAGCAATGTGACTATTACTATTATCTTTAATTAACTTAATAATAATTGTTCATACCAAGAGTCAGTTTTATTAAAATGTACATTTATAATATTTACACATATTTCTCACCACTCTTAGTAAACGTTAAAAGTCATGATTTGTTTCTGTATGAATATTATTTGATGGCATGACATTGTTTAAATGTTTCTTGATTACTCATAATTATTTTTACCATGTGTATTAATGATATCGAAACTAATGATTTATCAACATTTAAATGGACTGTGTCGAGTGATTAAAAAAATGTAGAAATTAGAAATGTATAAAAAGCATTAAAATTAAAAATGTATGTTAGTGGTAGACAATATAGGTATTAATGTAGGGAAGGCGGGGCAGTACCGTACGGTTAAGTTCCCGTGGTTTATAAATCATGTAATTTTTAACAAAATGCAACTTTTTAAACTGATATACATAGAAAAACTTACGGTCTATAACTTTTATTTGAAATTTCCTTACGTTTTTTTAAAAAAAATATGTGTGATTTGTATTTTACTTTTTTTTGGAAAAATACGAGTTTACCAAAAACCTAGGGTAATACCGTATGTACTCTGGGGTATACAGGCTTTGGCTTATATCATATAATTTTTGACAAAATTCAATTTTTTTAATTCGTATACATTGAAAAACTTAAGGTCTATAACTTTTATTTGAAGCTTTTTTACGTTTTTTTTTTTTAAACGTGTTTAAATTGTGTTTTACTTTTTTTGAAAAAATACGGTTTTACCCTAGGTATGGGTAGGTATGTACTATGTAGTGACTCCATACCTAGGGTAAAACCATATGTCCGTATGTATTCCTGTGGTATAATAATTATACGATGTTGCCCCAACACGACTATTAAAATAAATCGAGCTTTATAAAAACTTCAAGTAGATAAATATTAATGTATCCAAACTAGAAATGCAAATTACACTTAATAAGTTATTGAATAATAATAAAAACATATCTGTCCAATTTTTTTAAATACAATTTTTATTTGTTAAATATTTGCAACAATAACAACATAAAATAATTTGTTTTCCAATATGTGATATCAAAACATGCGCATTATCATATTCAATAAATAAACAAACAAAACGCTTCGAATCCATTCTGTGTTCAGTTTTCCTTCATGATATAAATTATTGATCAAATCCTGATTATATGGTTTTGCCCCACATACGGTAATACCCCGCTTTCCCCAATTATTGTTTCATCACATTTAAATTGGTACCTATAGGCTAGAATGACCGGGCTGAACAGTTAAGTGTTTTTAATTATTTTGGTAACTATTCAACATAGAATTACTTAATTTAATTTAACAATATCTATATTTTCAAATTGGATGATGTGCATTTTTCATGTACTGATGTAATAGCGTATACACAAATTGCTGTTTTTAGATTAATTGTACATTGAAATTATACGCCTACTTGTTATAATATTTATATTTATTTATAGTTTACAAAAAAAAAAAAAAAAAATATTTGTATATCCCAATTATTATTTTTAGGGGATCGTTTTATTTTAGTAGTATTTATTCAGTAAGCATAATGCTATCAGAAAAAATGGACGGAATCCTCGGTCGATCTATGTTTGCAGGTAATTTAATTTGATAATATTTTAGCATCGGAAATTATTAAAATTTTTAATTATTTTTTGTTTCAGGTGTTACAATATTGGAATTGCTTATTTCAATGTTTTGTATTTCAAATATTTTAATTGTGGGCCATTCATTTATTTCTATTATTATTGCATACGTATTATATCCGAACCCTATTATCCTATCCAGTGGTATATTCATGTATGTCATACTGGTGATAATTATGTCATGGATAGGATTTCTCTTTGGTGTGTATTAACTATTAAATAAAACAAAAATGTATTATTTTATTATGTCGATATATTGTATAATTAAAAGTTATTCATTATTATCCACGTCAATGAGACATACATATTTACACGCGTTAGTACTACATTTACAGTTACAGCAAGACTGAATTTCAATCACAATTATTACTAAAACATTTTAGCATTTGACATTTCCCTTTCGAATATTAATCAACGTTTAACTATTTATAACTACATACAATTTTTTTTAAACGTATTATTTTTTTATAGCATTGACTCAAATTCTTATGTTATTTGATCAAGTACAATTGTATTCGCTTCTTATCTTTGTTTTGTAAGAAATCGATTTAAGGTGAATTTTTCTTCCACTTTTTAGGACTTTCGTGGCCACATGGGATTTGACAATTTTTTATCGCAAAATATTGTAACGTTTGACTTCACGTACGTTCGTTACGGATTTCGAAGATTCTTAGCCGTAGTTTATCTTTAATTACATAAAGTGTTTCGGGACTCATGCACACTAATGATCATTCATTACACGCACAGTCACACAACACTCACGATGGATGGAGAATTTTTCCTAAATTTGACCCCTTAAAAATGGTTAAATAGTTTCAAAAACATATCTATATTATGATTCGATATTTGTCCGTGCTAGTAGCACGCTTGGTTTTTTTTGGAAAAATTTTACTCGATTACTTTACGCTGAATTCAAATAGACAAACGACTAAAATTAACATAATGCATATTATTTTTCAGATATAATTTACATAATATTAGTTTATTATACATTATAATATAATATTATACTCATATTACATGTACACACCTAGTTTTTAAATTCTACTTACCTATAATCTATACATTGTTATTTTTATAGTTTCCATGTTTCACAGTCTATAAAAAAAAATAATTAAGTATTTGTTTTGCTTATAGGTCTACTTGCTGCCGGATTAACACCAACTAAATTTTTTGGTGTTCATATTATGAACGGCTGGGCTCTATCTCAGATGTTATTATCGGGTAAATAAGCAAATCTAGTTGTCATTGTGAAACAAGAAAAATGTAAATAACATTTTTTATACTGTTTATAGGTGGGGTATGGCCAATTGATGGACAGACAAAGTTATTGAGATCGGTATCTGAGTTACTTCCCATGCGGTTAGCCGGGAAAACGATGAACGACATTGCATTGAAAGGTTGGACGTTGGATCATCCATCGGTCATAATTGGTACCACAGCGACGTTTGCCCATGCCGTATTATTATTATTAGTTTTAATTGGTCTAAGTAAAGTAAAAAAGAACATGTGGGTTATACATAAGTAAGAGCTTTGGATTCGATCAAATATTTATTGTATTTGTTATTAAGTTTTTCGTCACAATTGGCTGACGACTGAAAATGGTTACTGAGAAATACTATAAGGTCGTAAAACATAATAAACTATTCGCATGTTTATAATTATTTAAAAAAAGTATGGTACATATTATATTAATTTGTAAATATAAGTTTCTATAAAATACACGAGAAGATAATATTTGGTTCGTGTGATTTAATTAGCTGCAGTTCAGATATTAAATCGGTATTTTAATTTTGTTATATTATGTATGTCATTTAATACATGTTAAGTTTTTTTCCAATAGCATGTAAAGGTTGTTATTGAAAATACTGCTGCCTTGATATCATTGGCTTTTTCGTTTCCATATATTAATAAACCTGCAGAATGCCCTGATAGTACATATAAACACACAAAAGAGCGAATTATGATCCATTTATGTTTCATATTTTTTAAGGACATGTATAGATATTTTTGCTCGTATAAATTGAATGATACAATATTATCTTTCTAAATAATAAAATAGTAAAATAATACATAATATTATTATAGTCAGTGTAGGTATGTTACATATTCACCATACACTCAACAATATACAATGTACTATGGGTACATCAAAATTAAAATACAGACTATACAATTGATAGTCTGTATTTTAATATCATACGTAATAACAAATAAATATGCAGATAAAAACTTACTGTTATACTATATAGTCATTGGCAACAATTTTGAAACATAGAATGTTGAAGTTTTAAATATCTATTCAATTGCACCGAACATGTTCAAAAAAAATATCAACTCGGGTTATATTGGAAACTATTGTGTATATAGTATATATCTGATACAGTGATACCAGTTAAGTATTACATTTAGGTAGCTAATATTTTATATGTAGGTAGTAGGTACATACTTGCGTCTATAGTTTTTTGCCACAAGTATTTTTACATTGTTACAATATTATTTTTTGCTAATCTGTTATTAGGCACCAACCGTGTAAATATTATACAACGACTGACACAAATCACTGTCCCGAGAGCTGTTGATATTATGATCCTTAACAATAAAATGTGTTTGTTTTTCTTTGTTGGATTTTTTTTCTGTTTTTCTATTAATTATATTATTTACCATTTATGATCATTTTCACCGTCAAAAATAAACATAATACATCAGGACGAGCCCCCTCGTCATCATCACGTGAAAAATACAGTTAGCGCTGTAGCGTGAACATTATTTTAAATACGTATCTGCCTTAGCCTATCCGTATTGTACTTGTTATTGTTATATTATCAGTGGCGGCTCGTTGGTACTGGTGGTTGGGGTGCGACTTTACATATAATAGCGGTAGCCATAGTTATAACAAATTATTTAAATATACATCTTACCGTGACAAAGTAGATCTATTTTGTCATGCATCTTACTTTTTATACAGTCGCAGGTCGCAGTAGAAAATGGAAATTATAATAATAATAATAATAATAATAGCGATTAGCAACCGACAACGCTGTTAATTTAAAAATAAATTACCCAATATGGTAGTATATAAATATTTGACTGTATGGACGACGCTGTCGGTCGTCCGAACCCGTATATTATGTAACATCGCAGCAACAATAAACGTACCCGCACCATAGATGATATAAGAATGGATAGGAGTATAGGACATAAGAACTTTACTTATCACATGAAACTTTAGTGATACTATTTTTAAGGTTATATGGGGCCTTAGATCATATACAATGGATGGAGCTATGTGTGTATTTCTCGTATACCGAGCTGTGTCCAACATAACCCCCCACTACACATTTAATTTAAAGGTACAACGAGTTATTGCGCATGCGTTGCGCCTATGCCGCTTTACATTTCATCCCCACCACTCATTTGATTTCAAGGTACAACGAGTTATTACGCATGCGTTTCGCCAACAATCACCATAAAATAACTAATAAGTGGAGGGTTATGTTGGACACAGCAAATGATTAAAGTAGCTCCATCCATTGTATATGATCTAAGTATGGGGCAAATATTGATAAATAATAATAAATATTTAACAAAGTTTAGAGTAATTTTCCAGGCATAAGTGGCTCAACAATCAAAATACAAACTGACAATTAATATCTAAATATAACTGACTATCATGTTATCATTATTATTTAATAAAATAGTTTTGCACATAACCTTAAAAAGCCCCATATCGTCTTTCTCTCTTTACGTTCTCTCTTCCCCAAAATAGCGGACGGCCCTATATGGAACCCAATATAGGCATGTCCTATCCATTCTTATATTATCAATGACCCGCACGCACACGATTTCGCGCATCGATTATAAGTTATTATAATATACGAATTTCGAATATTGCTTGTACGACACTTCCGGTCGTCCAATATCCGTGTATAAGAACGGCAGCTGAAACGCACCCGCACGCACACGATTGCAGCGAGCCGCTTATTTATTTATTTATTTATCAATTAATTTACGGAATAAAAATTCCTTATTTAGTACAGCACACAACAATAATATAATAATTTAACATAATTAACATATACAAGGGGCGTAATACGAATATTGTTCGGACGACGCTGCTCGTATGTGCACATGCGCACGGCGTACCCACAATAATATGCTCCTGGTATCCGAGAGAATTAACCAGTTCGCATACGACAATATTAATGTAATATGTACAAATGTAAAGTAGGTAGTAATTAGTAGGTAATTTTATAACTATTTCACTATTTGAAAATTTGCAATATTTTTTAAAAATGTAAAACTAAGAATATTATACATTTAATTGTCTTCATTTAATTAATTTTAGTAGGGGGTGCGATCGTCCCGTCGTCCAAACCACGAGCCGCCACTGCATATTATGATATAAGTATAAATATTACTTATATTAATTTATTAACGGAGTTAAAATTAAATGGATACCTAACAAATTGCTTTAGTGTATATTAAGTAACTTTTAAATGTATTTCAGGAGTCTTGATATTGCAATTACTATGATCGCGTCGTAGGCTCCCGGATGATTGACCCGCTTAGATCATAATCATAATATGCTAATATAATATGATCTAAGGTGACTAGTGAGCACCCGAGTTAGGTTTGCGATAAATCCTTGCCCACAAACACGCGTTCCAACCGTACCCCCATGAAAAACCAATGTTGTAGAGGGTAAAAAAAAGAAAAAAGTTGATCGTGTTAGCGAATAAGTAATAATACTGTTGTCTGTTGTGTTTTCAAATAATGTGAACACTTGAGTAAATATGTAAATATATTTGCACCACCTTTTATATACCTAAATGGCTATCGAACGATTGAGAACGTTATACCTTTTTGGCCGAACGATTGAGAACACTAAAAAATAACAAAGAACTTACCGCTGGCCCAAAAAAAAAGCCAAAAAAGAATACGACTGAGAACGAATTTACGTGCAACGTTGCCATATCATTTATTTGGCTTTCGAAAGATTCATGCACGTATGCATAAAATATATATTTTTGAAAAAAGTCGTCAATTAAATAGTTTTTAAAACATGGTTTTACAAAAATATAAACTATATTATGTAGTATTAGATGTAGGTAGTATTCGTTATATTTCAATCATTTTTTTCAAATTATTTATATTGACAGATCATTAGCAATTACTAACATTTTTAGATCATCTAAGAACCCAAATCCACTTAACCTATTGGCTATTGCCATAGGGCATAGACATATTATTCTTAGTACCTTGACTCTAACTATCGTAGCTATTTTCAATATTGTTTCTGCTCCTGACGTTTCAGTTAGAATTTTATTAACAATTAACATAATATATTGATAATTCAATGTCAACAAATTATCATTCGATTGAATTTGGCAATGTTGAAAAAAAAATAAAATATCAAGCGTTCTCAATCGTGTTACCAAAAATGCCGTTTTCAATCGTATTTTACATACCTACCTAAATTACACCTGAGCACCCGAAATACCAAATAAATGTAGCGGAGTCCAACAATTAATAGATACATAGATATAGTTAATATTATATACGAATTGGGAATTTAACATTTTACATTATATTTTATATAAATATATTAAATTGTTTTTTTAATAGAAAATATTACCTAGTTAAATAGTATAAACCCAAAAATTTCGAGTCTTAGCTGATATCTGGTATGCAACTTATATTTTTAAGAAGTCATAAAACCAAATTAAAATTTATAAATTATATTAATGAATCTTAAATTATATAAAATCAAGTTTCAGATTTTATACAGAACAGAGTCACTAATGTTTTTAGATTATGTTATTTAGTAGGTATTGAGTTTTTAAAAAAATTTTCAGAAAATGTAACTATAAAGTTAATTATCATTAACAAAATTTATTTTAGTTGTATGATCATAGTTCAGAAAAGCATAAACATCCACTTATGATGTTATTATTTTATTGATTATAATTTGGTATTGTAATTATATCTACTAATATTCTAATCTAAAAAATAATAAAATACATTTAACCAAAAATATATTATTTTGTTAATGATAATTATTGTTAATATGTGTTTAAAATATAAAAAAAACATAGTTAAAATGTTTCAAGTATCCACGAATAATATTTTTAAATTACAAAAAAATAACTAAACTTGTTATTCTTCGTTTAAATATATAATTTTGTTCAAATGTTTATGACTAATCTGTACTTCTATAATTCTTATAGTTTTTGGCTACAGTATGGATTTAGGTAGGTATGGACTATTTATCAGAAACCTTGTACTAAACTATCAATCTTTAACTAAAAAATGTATTTTTTTGTTTTGCCTGACGCTTTTGAAAAGTACTGGGAATTTTAAATGTTGATCTCTGAAAAGTAGTCTCAACTAGATACAATTTGATATCATAAAATTTTTAATTACATAAACGCGATTAATTTCGAACAATAATAAATACTATTACCTACTATAATATAATATAATAATTTTTATTTTATTTTTATGGACCACGGTTTAACGAGGGGACATCCATTTCCTCGTATTCACATCATTTATTTATAATAATAATTATCAACAAATAATCCAACACTAAGGCGTGTGCCCTGTACGCATAACTGAAGGCTCTTCTCTTCATAGTTCCGACTTCAGCGCACACAGAACAGGACTTATCTACCATATAAGAGGCCCTTGCTGTGCCACTCGTTGTGCTGTCTTTTCAGTTTTCTTCCTCTTCTTTGAGTCCAAGTACCATACCAATGAGTTCCATTTTTCCTTTGATACAGTCTTAATAATAAAAGTGTATTTTGTAGTTTCCCGTATGATCTCAAATTATTAAAAAAAGTGGTAAGTAGAAATGTAGCTTTATTTTTTTAAAAAAGGGACATTTAATTTACTAGTTATCATATTGTAATAGGTTATTACGATCGCGTGTTGAACGAAATTACTGAACATTAAAATTTATCAAACGGCCCTGTATTGAAACGAGCACTGCGGTATCATATTTAACTAGAAAGCATAATATATCTACATGACTACCCAAATTAATATTATTTCACTGTAAACAAACTGTAGTGTTTGAATGTCAAATTATATATTATATGGAAATTAGATGGGTAGGGTTCCGACCTAAAAACCACCCAGACCTGGTACTGTTTATAGACTAAACATGATAATATTGATGGCTATAACCTATTAGTTTATTAATAATAAGTAATTACGATGGTATTTTCAGCCACATAACTATAACATAGAGAGTCCCTCAAACAACATTTTTTGTGTTCAGAAGACATCGTTTATAATATATACCTTATTAGGCTATGGCTAATACACGGACTTCGGCGTCACTAAATAAGTAAACACACCAATACACCATCAAAAAACCAATAACTTTCTGACGACTGCCATTAAACGTTTAAAATAATAATTTAAACTCCAAGTATATACTTAAATTATTGTTGCCCAGGTGGAGTAGAGACTACTTTTATATTCGTCATTATCATTTATCAACAAGTCTTAAAAGCAGATTGTTGTGTGTTGAAGAATAGACTGCACAAAGTAGTTACTAAGTAAATAGAAGTAATCTTAACATTTCAAATTACTCTTGAGAGGTAAGAATATATCAAAGTGTTTTTTAAAGTAGAAAATAGAAATATTAGCTAATAGGTATTATGAGCCAAAAAGTTTCGATTACACAAATTTTGAGTTGAAGATAATATCCGGTAAGTAAGTACCTAATATATTTGAGAAGTCATAAAACAAAATTAAAATAAATATACCTATCTTATAGATCTTATAGATTTTTAAATTAAATATAAGTTCAAATTTCAGATTTTATACACAACAGTGTTACAAATGGTTTTGATTATATTTTAGATTCAGAGAGGGGCGATGAATGTATTGATTTTATAATGAAGTGTGTTTTATTATTTTTATTTTTACACGATAAGTAGTCGAAATAAGTGGCGTTATATATATATATATATATGATATACATAACATTTGTATAGCTATGTAATACTATTGTAAGTTACTTACACAGTTACAGGTCTTGCATAATAATATAAATACTTGCAATTTTTACAGAATATAAAGTAGGTAACTCACATCATATTGTTTATTTACATAATAAATTATTATAACTATTATCAGTGATTAGTAATCACTGATTACCATTCTAAATTTGTAAACCGGTATTTTATAAAACAAATTGTGTTCATACCCATGTAACTATAATAATTGTTTTAGGTAAGTAGGTACTATAATAATTAATTTTATGATAAAATTATAAATTATATAAATGTGATTCAGTTTGAAGTTTAAACAATAATAAATACTAGGACTATATGGGTATGCAATAGTCTGACCTTATTATATAAAAAAAAAATGGTTAGCAGAAATGCAGATTTATCTGAACAAAAAGACTTTTCATTTGTTAGTGCTCACTAGTATAGTTATCGTAATAACTGTATAGTATCTAAAATAATGTTTTTAAATCTTAACAATTTCGGAGGAACTTTTTGAATTCTTAATGATTAATAATGTTCACTGCTCAAATAAATAATAAACTCACAATAAATAAAGTAACATTCTTAGGTGTATACATTTCGAACAAAACGTATATAATACAGTATAGAATACAATTGTTTACTTTACTAGGTATATATTACTATTTCAATCTTCTCAATTATCGTATTTTCAATATTCGCCGAATAATGTAGGTACCATGTGTAAATGTTAATTCAAATTAAGTAATAAAAATGCTTATCACTTTTATATATTATATTAATTTTGACCATCGCGTGTCTATAATATTATTTAATTCATCAAAATATTGAATTGTACGACAGTGGCGAGAAGTTGGCTATTTCATTTGCGGCTAACATTTTTTTTGGCACAAGTGCTCAACCCACCTACAAGCTAGCATTTGATTTACTAGACAAAACGTATTTATACGTTCGTGTATATCAATCTAATTTGGACTGTTAATTTTCCATCACACCGCATACCGTTGTTTCCACTTTTCCGTGTATTGGGAGGGAATGTTATATTGTTTGGCAAGGACGGGAAGTGAGCTATTTCAGACTCGTGGTTGACGTTTACGGTACAATATACATGTGCTATTTTTTTTATCATGCCTATGCCACCTCCAAAAAACGGCTTTATAAATTATAACTATCGATTATAGTGGTAAAATGAAATATTCTTGCCGTTTTTAGTATGTAAATGCACCAAAATGTTTCATATAGAACAGCGCGGGAGTAACCTACCATCAATTTGTGTTTGATATAATAAATAAAACGTATCGTATTATACGTATAAGTGACGTGGGCAGGAATTTTGTATGGTGTAAGGGGAGGGGGGAGACTATAGGGGTTTTGTAAAATCATTTTTTGATTTTATATTTTAATTTGGACTAAAATAGACACGGTCAAGGGGGGGGGGGGGCTATAGCTAGCCTCTGATGAACGTTCACATAATACTATATTAAACTGATAGGCAGAGTAACTTTTCACCTGCTGCGCAGTCCAATAATTTTCAATTTACAGTCCACCCGCGGTCAGAAAAAAAATTTACTGTCCGATGGACGGCAACAGATTGTTTTCCAACGCTTCGATCGGCATCAAAAATGAAACTCCCAGTGCAATCAGGACAAAAATAAAATTGTATAATTGTTATTAATATTCGTTTGCAGAATCCATTGTGGAAATTTACAGTGGTCATATAATGACGACGACGCCGAGGGTGACTGGGTTTACTGCACCGGCATCGGAAGACCTGACCATCGTGGACAACGGGCTGTTCAAAGCCATATGTTTACATCAAATACTCGACCCCGCCAAAGGCGGTAACCGATATTACAGATTGGCGTTCATGGTGGTTATGTGGGTGTCGCTAAGCGTGCAGATCATACAGTCGGTCGGCCTTTACTTCGCTGTCAACGACCTACAGCGGTTCGCGTTCACTACCACGATGATATTCAACGCCTTGCTTTGCCTGTCCAAGGGATACGTATTGGTGACGAACGCGGACAGGGTGCGCGCCAGCCTGGAAGTGGCCCGGTACGGGTTCACGTCTAGCGGCGCTCGGGACCAACGCTTGATGCGCCGGTCCCGGGCCGTGCTGTCCACGGTTCTGCGCACGTTCGCCGTGCTCAGCTGGGTCACGTGTTTCATCTGGGCGTTGACGCCGCTGTTCGCGATGGACGAATACCTACAGCTGACGAATGCCAACGGCACCGTCTCCCGTTACCGGGTTACCATCTACAACGTGTGGTTACCGGTGCCGGCAACCGTGTACAACGAGACGATCGTCTGGTCGCTCGTCTACGCGGTCGAGGTGGTCGTGTGCTTCGTAAACGTGTTCAGTTGGTTGCTGTTCGACAGCTACGTGGTGACAATGTGTTTCACGTTCAACGCTCAGTTCCGCACTGTGGCGGCCAGTTCTACGATCATCGGCCACCGCGGTGTCTCGCCCCGATCACCGTCACCGCACGCCACGGACGGTTCGTACCCGGTCAATTTGTTATATTTCATAATCGGGAGCGGAACGGTTCAAAAATCAAAAAAAAAGAGTTATGCCTGCATTTCAAATATCCAGAGCGGTTATCGATTATTTCGAGCGTAGGACTGCAGACTGTGTTTGTTTTTATTATTTGTGTACGCAGTCTATAATATTTTTTTTTTATTTTCAATGATTGCAAAGTGGTAACTAAATTTATTTTATTTTAATTACATTTTGTAGATTTAGTAAATTTGATAGGCACTAATGCGGGGCGAATCTTTCAAGTTGTAAATTTATTCTCATCTTGCTAAACTTAACAGGTAAATACTTTTGAAGTCAATTCCCTTCTGAATGTACGTGCGGGAACCTCCCCAAAACCACCACAAAAGACCACTTCTAAAATTCTTTCAAGTTGTGACATTCTTTTTTCACTTGTAACTATATTACTGGTTACCAATTTTTTAAACGTATAACCTTTAGAATTTTTAGCTTTGCCATTTTAGCGATGGCCCATTATATTTCAAAATAAATTTGCACTGTAAAAACAATAAAAATCAATAATATTTCACATGGTGCAAACCACTCATTAAATATTGACCATCACTATATATAATATTATGGCGAAACTACAAAACTAAAAAAGTCTGTTACTAATATTGTATGATAATTGATAAGTTAGAGAGAGGGAGAGAGAGTGATTTATTGCGTATTTTATGAGGAGTTATATATGCATATTATGGTGCATTAGTGTAATTCATGAAATTGCTGAGTTCGTGAACTTGAATCTATGGTGAGTCAATCGATCATCTCTATAATGTGCTGGACTACAGTGTTATCAAATAATGTGTTGCCAAATGTATGCATACAATTACAAGTTGTTTTAGGTGATTTAATTGAGACAAGCGCGAGGGAAGGGATGCCTGAGGGCTGACAAATATAACAAATCACTGTTACGATGAAGTTTAGAATATTAAAAAATAGTTATAATTTTCATTCTAAAAAGTTATCGCTAATTAATTGGTTTACTGTGCGAGTTTCTGAAATGAATGTGATGAAACAGCAGTTCAACAGGCCACAGTTACACAAACTAGTCACAAATAGTGTTGTATACATTATTTATGATAACTGTTCTAGGTACAAGTGATGATAATAATACATTGAATTGTTATGATGAACTGATGAACCACATAAAAGATAATCAAAGTATAATAAAGTGAGTGCATAATAATGTATCATTCAAATTTCGCACGAGTACAATTATTATAGTTTGATTAAAATTCTGTAATCAAAAAAGTTGTACTTAAAATGTAGCGGATCACATATGTGTGACACCGTTACAATGTGTATGCCCCAAATTTAGATATCGCTTAAAAATATATTTCACTACAAAACATAGAGCACGCAATGGTGGTTTTTAATTAACGTTTTATGAATGTATTATTCTCATCATAAGAAGCAGCAAGGATTGAGAACTAAGACTAATAACTTCTATTTTTTATTTTTCAACCGTATAGGATGTATGATGATTTTTTTGAAATTATTCAACCCACTATCTTATTCCAAATAATTGGTGGATCGTATTCTGTAATAACATTAATATTTCTCACTTCCCTGGTAAGCGTTTATTTTTTACCATAGATATTATGTTTCATAAACACATTTTTAAATCTATTCTTTTTTTTTTTATATCAAGACGTATCTTATGGGTTGGTCAATTATATCCATACCAGTTTTAAAAGTATTTTTTGGTTTTTTATCAGTTACTTTTGAACTCTTTATGTATTGTTATGTATTCAACCACATAGAAACTGAGGTAAGCGAACAAAAAATAAATTACTCAAATTGGATACTAAAACTCATTTTGTTTGACAAATATCTGATTGAAATTTTGTAAATTTTTATTGACAGAAATGTAATATGAATTTTGGATTGTATAGTAGTAACTGGACTGCAATGGATTTAAAATTTAAAAAGACATTGTTGTTTGGTATGAACACGAACTCATCTCATAGGCGAGTGATGAAAGTGACCCCAAGGTCTATCATAAATCTAGAAATGTTCACCAATGTAAGCAATTTTAAGTTATATTAGCTGATTACTATTATTTTGATAAACCACCATTTATAAGCATTTTATACAACGCAGTTTAATATTGTCTCATTATTTATGTTTCTTTTCGCTTAACCTTTATTGTACCCACAGATAATCATGGACATTCTATTACAATTTAAAAATGATATTAAATCGTAAACTGACGATTTTCAGGTGATGAACATGTCATACTCAATAGTGTCTATACTATTAAATTCAAGAGTCCAGAAATGAAATGAAATAATTTATAAATTCAACTAATGATATCGAGTAAAATATTAGATAATGTTAGTTAAATCACATTGTATGTTTAAAATAAAAACATCTAATTATTTATTTATTTAGTAATAAAATTGTGAACCTGACGTGTTGTAGATATTATATTAAGTGTGTTGGAGCCAAAAAAACAGGAAAAACTCTCACGCTCCGTAGAATAAGGAGTCTGATTTCGTTTATTTTTTTTTATTTAAAATAAGAGAACACTTTGCAAATAGGATTAAAGCTCGATTTTCAAAATTATATTTATAGAAGTTAAAATATGTATTTAAATCATTTACAATACCTATAAGTTAATTTTCAAACGTATTTTTCTATTAGTAGAAAGTAAAATGAAAATTTGGACAACGAGGCATGAGAGTTTTTCCTGTGATGTAATTTTTGTTGATAATATAATACACCGAATAATATTATAACCCATATCAACCCCCTCCCCACTTACAGGTATTTAGCAGTAGATTAGTGGAAAAGTTTTAAGCAACTGATATATAAAATACAATTTTCAAATGTTATAATATAATTTCAGACAATTTGTAAAACAGGTTCCGACACCCTTAATGATATAAATTTAATATCATTTTTGGTTTTTTAAATAATAAAGTGGCTTGACGTACAATTTTATGATTACAGAAAATAATCATTATCTTACTTAATGAAGGTTAGTAATTATATGTTTGAACACGTCTTAAAATTAATTGTTGTGTAGTTAGTAGAATTCTATAAATCTAACACAACATGCGTACGCCGTAGGTACAGTACCTATAACATTAACTAAATACTGAAGATGAGTTGCCTATACACTACTCCTTAAAATTAAGTCCGTGGCCCATTTTTGAGTATGAATACACTTGGGTACATGTAATTTATATTAGATTATGTATTTTATAATATTTATTTTAGTATTTGTTTATTGTACTTGGGTAGTCTTAAAATAATTGGTTATTATATTATTAATACCTATGTATTTATATGGGTGTGTGGTGTGCCACCTGCTATTTTACGGTTAAACCAAGTATAATCATGACTATTCTGTATTTATAAATTTTAATTATCGTATTATTAAATTTATGTTTTGAATGCTCAATTATTATTATCATCCCTGAATAAATTTTAGTCTTATATTTTAAAACTATCCTATCTGACTGTTTTTTGGATTCTGAGAAAGTATATAATATTGATATTTCAGTGATGTGATTTTTTGTTTTGTTCATCTGTCATCAGTCCAAGCATATTGTCCGCGAACCGACGCAGTTGGATTGCCTATCACACTGGCTGAGTTGCACCCAAAAGGAGTCGAAGAATCACAATTTTTTACGGGCAACGGAATGCACGGGATCAGCTAGTTGATACATATTTATGGTTCATATATTTTTTCCGAACTGGAAAATATCTAGTGGCTTTCTGTGTTTGTCTTTAGCTATTTTTTTTTATAATTACGACTAAAACGTAAATTTTTTTAGCAAATTTAAAAATATGTGAATAAAACTGCATACGTCATATTTTAAAAAACACATTTCAAAATGTAAGATAATGTTTTAATAGATAAATAAATGTATGATAAAATAAAATGTTACAATTGATAGAATTCAGCAATGAAACAATCAACTTACTATATCCGTTAAATAGTTATTTGTATTTAATTGACGCAAAAATGCATAATTTAAATATTTAGAGTATATTTATAAATTTGTAATGTTTAATATTAAACTAAATACACGTGACCACGTGGGTTATGGGCACGTTTTGCAATATGGAGTGTTATAAAAGCCATTAAAAGGTATAAGATGCTTCATTGTCTTTTTGATCATTAAAGTTATACATTTTTTTCATTAATATGATATTACGAAATTGTTTTCTCAACAGTGCAATCTTATTATTTCACTGCGGTATCTCTGACCGCATTATTTTATAAAATAATAATTTAAAGATTT
This sequence comes from Metopolophium dirhodum, assembly GCF_019925205.1. NCBI lineage: Eukaryota > Metazoa > Arthropoda > Insecta > Hemiptera > Aphididae > Metopolophium > Metopolophium dirhodum. Next base: position 32,765,149 of record NC_083567.1, on the reverse strand, counting down.
CAGATGACTGATCAAATCTAACGGTTAAAAATTATATAATAAACTGTAGTGCTTAAAACGGTTTGAAAGAACACAATATTACCTACTGTATTATACAGAGTGATTATTTTAACAGAAGTTTTTCAAACATTTTTTTATTCAATTTAAAGTCATAACAAAACAACAATTTCAAAAAAACTTGTATATTTTTCTGTGTTGTATCGTTTTATTTTTTTTTAATTTGTTGAATGACAGCGTATACATTGTAATTTCATATTCCTGAGAATTTGAATTTATGAAATTCAAATATTTTGAATCGGTAGTTAATTAGTTATAACTTATAAGTATTTACAATTTCGATGATCGTACTTACCTAGTGAAGTGACGCTAAGGTATCCCGATAAATGCCCACTACACACATCATCATAATATTGAATACTTGTCTAATTTATCTACTTGTTAAAAATTGATAAACCGAAATTCTCTGAAAAATATTTTGTTTTAGGAATATGTATTTTGTCACTAAAAAAGAAACAACTTTAAAAATAATAATAATTGTAAAAATAAGTATTATTTTTTCAAAAATTTTGTTTTGTAATGACGACTTCAGATTATGTAAGAAACATATTTTTAAAAACGTTAATATTTTTCAAGAGAATGCTCGCCTTTAACAACTTGAATTTTTGATATGTTTATTTATTTATTTATATAAAGAAAAGAAATAAAACTTTTTTCTGGTTGTATAATATTTAATGACCTTTAATTAAAACGTTCAGCCGTTTTATAAACGTAATAAATTAATTTAACAAATCTGGGGAAGTTTCCCATGGTATAATAGTAAGTTAAGTTTCGTGTGTACCTTGTCATTTAGTAGGTCATAGTGATGGATGTAATAAATCTTAAATTTGAAGTCAACGATATCTGATAAATCCCAGAGCTTGAAATCTGTTTTAAATATTGATCAAATTTGTTAAAAATATTCTAAGAAATTCAAAATTCTATCGAAATTGAAATTTGGAGGGAAGGGGGGTTAAATGACGTGTTTGTTCCATATTTATAATAATACCTGCTAGCTGTGGTACTCGACTTCGACAGGGGGGAAATTAATCCGATATAAACATCCGCCTGTGTCGGATAGTACCTATTAAGTAACTTTTTTCTTACGTGAACCACTTGCAAGCAGGAACAAACGAGTATGTAGATATGATTTATATAAACATAATTTTCATCTCTTTAATGCACCAACTATATTCATATTCCTATCTGAAAAGATGTTGATGTAAAAAATCGGATAATTTTTACTACCCCAAAAGTTGATGACAGACAGCAAAAAACACACACATCATTGTAAAACCTGCAATACATTTATCGCTATCTCGGAATCTAAAATAATGGCAATAATAATAATTTTTATTTATCTCTATAGGTATTATATAAAATATTCTACTATGGTATAATACTTATTTTATTATTAAGTAAAAAATAAACGTTTCATAAAAATATTGTAATTGCACCCGAACTAAGTCAAAATCCAACTTAACGCAAAGGCTTTTAGTAGCCAATAGCCACTAATGATAAGCACTGGTAAGGTATACGACACCAAAAAATGCAACAATATTTTAAGCTTTTATCCTTTGACTAAAATTTCCCAAATTATTTATTAATAATAGAAGTATGCATGTTTAATACTATTTAGGCTCTAATATAAATGGTCATGTACTCACGTTTAAAGTAACTCAACTTAATATAATATATTTTAAATAATGTACATAATACATATTACACGTTTTGGTCTTATTTTTATTTTTAAAATATGTTCTCAAAAATGTCTAAGCCAGACAAACAAATAGATGAGAAAAATGATTTTAATTAAAATAAAAATACATTAATAATGTATAGAAAAAAAAATTAAAGCACAGTACGTAGGTTCTAATTATTAGGTTAGGTCAATTCCGTATTTGAATTGCTTTTCGCATTGGCTGCGTATTGAACGTTCAGACTAATAATAAATAAACATAACCTTTATTTTTATCATAATTAGGTACTAATTAACATAAAACTATTAGTTTGCATAAATTGCAACGCATAGGAACACATTACTTTAGAATGTCCTTATTCATTGAATTTATCATAAGCGATTATGTTTATTTAATTTAATTAATAATATAATATTATATTATATTATATTTTTAAACATCCGCGTTTGGTCCAAGATTTCTTTCCAGGTGTTCGTTAGGAATGTTATTGTTTCATTATTATGGAAACATCTTATTGCGATAATGTTTTTCATAGATATAATATAGTACATACCCATGTAATGTATATAATATATTTCACAATAGTTAACACATAATGATATTTGATCTTTAATTACAATAAAATGGCCATGAATCTGTCTATTGCGGTCTTTTCTTTAAGACTTAGTTTTAATGAGTTTTGTTCTTTCTTCGGGAAATTAATTGGGTTTTGTCAATCATAAAGAGACGTTCTTTTGATTTCATTAAACTTGATATTTTTATTACGTCACACTACAATTTATTGTAGCCTATTAGCAATCTATGGGTTTGTATAATAATAATTTTTTCGCATCATTATATTTTGTGCCTTTTCTTTTAATCATTTTTAAACGTTTTACGTTTTGACAGCTTTTTCGTTATAGCAATTAGCAATCCGTGTCTTGCAGATACACGAGTTTCATATTAGTTATCCAATGCAATATATTACATAATATTGCAATACTTTTAATGTTAGTACTGCTTGGTGTTAGGGCAGCAGTAGTTCACTATAATATACTTTTTGTTAAATTGTATTATTAATTTATTTAATTTGTAAATATTAAAGGCATAAGGCTTACTTAGAAGCGATGGAAAAAAATATATTTTTTTTGAATATTTACAATCTATTGTTTTGTACAATAAGCTAATTAAAAAAAAAAGTTTAAATAGATTGTGAAATAGGTTGTAGGAAGAGTCTACAGAGTCACCTTTGCATGTTTATATTATATATATTATATACATTTATTTACACATTGCACTTTAGTTGTCTAGACAAGAACTTGTTACAGAAGTTCTAGAGAAGTACAAGAACCATGTTAATTATTAAATTCATTATTATTCAACTAAATTCCTATGATACTTGCAAAATTTGTAAAAACTGATGTAAATGCCACAAGTTTTTATTTAATAATATTATTAAGATATTGTTGTATCAGTGAAAATTCACTTTTGTTTAAATAAGTTACATATTTAGGGCCAGTTGTACCATCTCTGATTAAAGATAACCGGAGCTTAATCGGCCGAATTTTCCCGGTTAAATATCTTTTATCAGCTGATTAAGGTTATTCGAAGTTTAACCGTGTACGGTACAACTGGCCCTTATAACCTTAATCGATTAAAAATTGATTATTTCAGCTAAATTTGGTAAGTTATAAAGTTACCACAGCATCATCCGAGGATATTTGACTTTCCTGGCAAAACGGAAGAGCAGAAATTAGGATAAAGCTGTCAGTAATTTGGTACTAAATATACGCACGAAAAAAAATCAGATTGGGAAGAGGGAGGTAACAGACGTATATATAATATTGACCATATTACTATAAGCTTGGACAATACACGTCAGATTCACGAACATTTGCGAATTATTTTGTAGTTAAAAATGTATAGATTTTTAATTTTTATACGCTTATAGCTATAGATTGAAAATGTGATACAATTAAGACGCTCATATATTATAAGTAGTGCTTACTGAAACTCAAATCTTATAAATCCGTTAACATAACTTTTTATTTCCAATATTGACGAAATTGGTTATTTGAACGAAGAATAACGATTTTATACTAACTATAATACCAATATAAAATATAAATAGATAACAAAATATACTTAGTTATATTATTGGCTGACAGACCGTTTCCGCTCGGAATCGTTTTTCGTATATGTAATGATTTATTATCGAATTTAAATTTAACACATCCATTACAGTATCCTATTCAATGACAAAGATACATTCGATGTATACAACATTACAACTATACAACTTATGCAGCAGTGTTACCTATTTGCCTATTTAAAAAAAGATATTTTTTAGTGAAAATATTTAAACGAAATTGAGGTTTGCAGAGTGTGAAATAAATGCATCATCATTAAATCATTAATCCTTGATAAGTTGTGACTTGTCTGTTTAGAGGTAATTATATTGGACGGATTTGTTTTAACGAACCCAAACATATTTTGTCTACACAACCTTGCAAATCGTTAATATATCATAGAAATATTATTATATTTTTAACTAAATAAATAAAAGATAGGAAGTATGAATGAAAATATAATTATTCACTTTTTAATATTCTTCTTTTAAAATAACAAAATAATTACCAATAGGAGGTACCTATCTTTATTTTTTCCATACGTTTGTCCGATTTGTGGTCAGGGACAAATATTGTTTTTGTTCAAATATAGATCTTAAGTAATTATTGTAATACAATTAATATTCTACCTAGTATTTCAATAACTGTGCTGTTGTACTCGTATTTTTTTTTATTTATAGTCGTGTCACAAAATACAAATATATTCGCATAATAAACGCAAAGTATATAATATTATAATGGTAATACTTTAAAAAGTTTATCAAAGTACACTGGAACGTAATACAAACGTGGAATTGACTAAGAAAAAATATTCATCCCAAAACAAATTTGCTATTTAGTCTTTCCCTTGCTTTATAGGAAATCAAATTATTCGTTTCACAAAAATGTAATAAATAAATTATCGTGCGACGGATGAACGCACGATACACTTATCATTATCCCTTCTAAATCTAGATATTATTATTAAAAACACGTTTTCTATGGAAGGATTGCATGTTTCCTTGCCCTCTAAAGGTTATTATTAAATTATATTACATACATTTCTGTGTGTAAATTGTACCTATAGTCAGCTAGGTTCGGAGCTAGCTTTCATAATAAACCGGTTTTATCACAGCGCATTCACGGCCTGTCCGTAAATGACATGACGCTTAAATTTTAATACTGTTGTTTGTTATTATCAAACTATTATTATAGGTAACAGGAAATAGCTACAAAACTTTGGGCGTATAATTTATACAGGACTATAACAATATTATGTTGGACTCGGTAAAATTAATAATTTTCATTTGGACACCAAAACTGTTGTGTTGGTTTATTAAGTTTTTGTTTTCCACAGTGACTATTCGTAAAAAAATCCAATTTTTCAATGTCATACATAGTACCTGACGTACGAACGATTCCTTGTTTCTCCCAATCTCTCATCCGGATAATGGTTTCTGATGATAATACCTACGAAATGTATCTTATGATTAATGACGCTCAAATCGAGATCTAACTAAGTAGCTTTTACGGTTTTAAGGTTAGCCGTACAATTAAAATAGTACGCGTGATAATAAAAACAACAATGAATATTGTAATATTGTATGGAAACTAATTGTGTAGAAACTGCAGCCGAGTATAATATGTACCACGAACGATGGTAGTTTGCTGTGTCTACCTACAACCGCTACAGGTAAATTAAATTATGGAACTATAAATGGCATTTGGCGTCACTCAAATTGCGTCCTCATTAATCTATAAAATATATTTACTAATGAGTATTGAGTGGTGTATGAATCCCGTCCTGGGTTACCAAACAACTACACGAATGAACATTTGCAAACTATTTGGGACGAACATATTTTTATGTCAGCAAACGACGATGACAATAGTAATTTTTTCAACTATTACTATCTAGTACCTAAGTACTGTAGGTATGTATAATATAATATTATGTATACATAGGTACTCATCGAAATTATTATAATTTTTTTTTAATTACACAATTTTTTACCTCACAAATATACTTCCTGGATAACTCGAATTTCTTCGCCGGTCCTTTCATCCTCGAGTTGACCAAGTTGGACTGTATGTATATTTTATTTGTCATCTATACGGACGAAAAACGATACAAAACATATTGTTTTAAATGGTATACATTACCTGCCCACGGTTATCTGGACGTTTATGAACAATTTTTTGGAAACGGTTCGTCTGTTCGTCCGATACGTTGACAATAATATAAAACGACCCCTCGGCGAGTATGGTTTTGAAAGTATGCAATATCATAATGCACGAGGTTTTGACAAACGCACATTACAATCACGGCCGAGAGATGTGCGTGTTATTGTTGTTTTGCAACGACATAATATTATATAATATTACATAATATTATATCATGCTCGAAAACCTTTGTAGTTGGTGTATAATACAGCCGGACCGGACGCGAGCGTTATGCCAGGATGAATGAATTCCCGATTTGTAGCTATAAAATATTATATACCTACCTACTGTTGTACACCACCTACCTTTATTCGTGTTTTGTGAGACGTGCAGGACGGTTACGACTCTACGCTGCGACCGGTACGTATGCACCGGCCGTTATGCATACGTACCTTCCACTATAATATACCAATTACCAACTACCAACTATTATCATTATCGTCATCATCGTCATCGTCATCATCGTCATAATCGTCATCGTCATCGTCATCATAATCATAATCGTCATCATAATCATAATCGTCATCGTCATTATATTATTATAATGCACTCGATATTGAAACGCGAAGATTCGACGGCGGCGTGGACGGACGGGCGAGAGTAGCGTTTGATTAGGGCAACGCGTGCGCCTCGAGTATTATGTTACGTATATTATGTACACACGCCACAATATTATTATTTTGGTCCAAAATGTACGCAAGACAGACAAAATACGTTTTGATATCATGCGCGGCTCGGTCGGCGGGTCCTGGGAAATAAAGTCTCAAAATAGTGTACACGTATATATATATATATAAGGTATAACATTTTGTTACGGATGGCGCGTTGTGTTGTACTCGGTTAAGCGCTTCGCAGACTACTGTGACGACGCGTGTTATGTATTATAATATTTATCCGCGTAAGCCTTTGCAGCTATGTATACACTGTAAGTTTAGCGGGTGCAGTTGCCCCCAGGATACGGTACACGTTTTTGGCGACTAGTAATTCCCCCCCGCGCCGATCGTTTCGATTTCGCTATAATTAATTAGGTACACGTCAACGCCAGGACAACGAACCGGAGGACTTAAGTAGTATTTCCAAGACGTCGTCATTACTGTACGTCGTGAATCGTGACGCCGCTCCGCTGCAGTATGACTGTTATTGTGGGTATATACTCGCCTACCCACACCGGCGATGAACTGCACCCGAGGTTCGTTACGCTAATAATTCGTCGCCAAACATTAACAATTAATAATAATTGTTTCCGTCGAATTCACCGAGTTTATTTTGTCAAATTTAAAGCGGTCAAGTTGCGCAATCATGTGATTAAAACCATTGGGGGGTACCTATATTATACGTCTTAATGGTTTATTTATTAACTCTGTCCATTATTTTTAATGCACAAAATATTATTTCGACGCTCTAAGACCAAATTAAAAAAATTATTTTCAGTTAAATAAACCGAGTAACGTATTTTGAAGCAAAAATATTTGTCTGCGGTTCAACTATTCTTCCGCCGTTCAATTGAAATTAACCGCTGATAATCCTATTCAAAAAGCTGGTTACACCAAACCCACTGTGACAAAACTGTCGCGTTTTAACGTACCGTATATGACCTTTCCTTAAACTTTACCCACTTAAAAACACCAATTAGACGTACGTGTCGACAATTTTGGTAATCTCTGTAAAGACAAATTTATTATTGGGCCTGAGAAATTTCGTAGACGTTTTTATACAACAGCATATTAAGGTTTAAAACTCTATCATAGGGTGATAGGTTTGTACATGGTTAGTGTGAGTCCTGATAATATAATTAACAATATCATTGACTTAACTGGTATTGTCATTAAATAAATAATAAAATCATTTTGATTTCATATATATTTGTTTTTGTAGACATATTTTGGGGTGGCATTAATGTCGATGTATTTTTATTACATTTTGATAGCTCTGAAACATAGGGACACATTGCACATCTCACGCCTCCAGCTAGTCGTTAACAAAACAAAACAAAAAAACCCCAAAACTTTAGGGTTGATATTTAAAAAAAAAACAATTTTGTTTTTATCAAATTCAATTCAAACCGTTAGTTGGCACATAAAAACGGAAATATATTGTTTGCATCATGTGTCCCGATAGAAAGCCTGCTCTTCCAATCAATGACGTGCTAGTTGTACTCGCAATTTAACTGTTTATAAATAGCGTACCAGTAGTCAACACAAGCACAGTTGTCTAAAAAATGCAGTAATTATAGAAGTTAAGCATTAACATTATTTTATTGATTAATTTTTTTTAACATAAATATGCTTTTGGGCTGGATACAGATATTTTTATTTTCTCACCGATTTTACGTAAATTTTGGTGGCGTTAAAAAACTATTGCGAAAATCTAAAAATGACCTTTTTAAAGTACCATCTTGATCCAATTTCCTAAAAGATAAGATACTATAATATGTTGAAATCGAAGCACTCCTTCTGGTAGAAATTGTGTTTACAGGATAAAAAAAAAACATCATTGTCAAACCACTAGCTTCCTCGCTCCGCTCAGAATTTAAAAATTTCCACTATGTATTATATACAATTAATGGTTACTTATTAATATATATATTTATGATTCATACATTTTTTTCGAAGTGGAATATATAGTATATTATACTAACATCGATGGCTAAATCAATTTTTTTTATAGATACATTTTTATAGATTTTATAGACGTATTATTAATACCTATATATTTTATTCCTTGGTTATTGATATCATAAAAGTATAAAGAGATATGGACATTTTATAGATTTCCAGGCAACACTCGAAGTTTTTAATGTAACACGTTACATCATAATATTAAGTGTAACTTCAATCACATTAAACTACAATGAGAAAGAGACGTAATATGAATATTAGTAGGAAAAGAAAATGTGTTATGTTAATAAAATAACACAGCTGCAATCTGGATCAATCGACTTTACGCTCATCATCATACCACACTATATGTTAATATCACGGTATAGATTATATGTTAGGTTATTCAATCTACCGTGGTTTATATCTACTCGAGATCTAGTTGAAAATAATAAATTTCTATATTCCTATTTCATGTAAATAAAACTTAGCAAGATCCGACTGTTACCTAAATTGTTTTGTGTAAGTTAATGAAAATGAATAAATCAAGTAAATACATCTGTGATGAACATTATTTTTGTTTAATCCAGTCATTTTTTTTTTTATATAATCTGTAGTTAGTAGTTATAGTTTACACTTTAAAATATAGGTAGCGTGATAGTGCGTAGGCAGAGAATTTACCTATACAATACAACATGCATTTTTTTTTGCATTTTTGCATTTTTGCATTTTTGAATTTTTCCAAAGCGATACGATTGGTTCTTAAATAATATTTAAATTTGTATGCAATGCTTTATCATTGAATTTAAATTTAATACATCCCTATTTGTTTCTCGGTAATAATGTTTGAAAATAAAAACTAATGAAAAATAATGTTCCATGCAGTTGCTTTTACATCAATTTAAAAATATCAAAAATAAATTTTTTTTATCACTCTGACATTTTACAAAACTCGTTAAAAATGTAAAAGGTCTATATATTAAAATTATTTGGTAGTTGAAAATACATTACATTTTATTCAGCGTGAATTCATATTCATTTTATAATATTGTTAAAAAAATAAAGTTTTAACAAAATTGGATAAGTAAACAAAGAAAAAAAACAGGGAACTAGTAGTTAATAGTTGGTCACATTAATAGATGTCTTAAATTTGAATTAATTTTTAAATACAATTGTTCGATAAAATATAGTTTTTTAATATTTCCTCAATAAGTATTTTAAATATTTTTAGAATTAAGTAAGACCAACACATCAAAACTATATTAAAATTTAAGCTTTTGTAGTTTAAATCAAATATTTTAATGCACACATAATTTGACAATTTTCCTGAATTTGAAAAAGGTTGTCAATATTTAATAATATGGTGGCTTAAAGCTAAGTTTTTATTTTGAATTACAGTAAGAAGAACAACTTATGAGGAATTTCGTTTTAAATTGTTCATGCTGAAGTATAACAGTAAAAAATGTTACGGGTTTTCAACTACAAAATATTTCAAAAATGTTCACTATTTTAACAAATAAAAAAAATTGATGATTTTAATATATAACGATCGACGATATTTTTCAGTTGTCCATAATATTCTGGACAAGAATGAAATGTATAATCTGGAAGCGTGGTGTATTAAAATATAATATAATATATGAGTGTTATAATATACGATCTTCTGACTACTGTCTACTAGGTATATTTAAATAGTTGATGCTAAACTCGTCTGGTTAATTTTTTTCAAAAGATATGTATTTTCAAAGGTGTATATTCGTTTGATTTTCATTTTTAGGCCAAGTAAATCCAGTAATTATTTATCTGGATAATGAAAATGCACAAGTGTCTATTTCAGATCTACGAGGATTTAGATGTGTATCTACGAATGCCAGACACAAATAAATGTGAATGTCAGATTTGAATCTGCCATCTGCGAAGGCTAGATTTGAATTTATGAATATCATATCTAAAAATCCGCGTCGATCTTACGAAATCATAAAACCTATTTAATCTTTCTGCAATTAAACTATAATAACTTTAACGACGCTACAATATTTATTGCTCAAACAACTGGTCGACTTCTTACATTATTTTATTATTTTATTAATGCCGAGTGAAGGGATTGTTTTAAGAACAAAAATGTTTTTAAACACGAAGGTACAATGATAATTGGTATTAATTTAAATTTAATACTACGAGCTGGATGGTGCAAGTTCAAGAATACATATTATATTATACGATCATCACTAGATATCGATAGTAATATTTGAATCGACTCAATTCCCCAACTCTTACTTTCTCCGCATTATTATGTATTTTACTTAGTATGGTTATGTAATAGATATTTGAACTCCTACGGTATTTTTGTGCCCCCATATGTATGTGTCCCACTCCTAGACAAAGAACGTTAGTAAATTATCATGTATGGGTACAATTGAGGTACAATAAAGGTATAGAAATTATTGCATTTTTCAATAATTGTCTTCAGTGTAAATAATGATTTTTACGGTAATAACAATAATATAATATAAAGAAAGACGCCGCTATTTATTAAATATTATATAAATCCGTTTATAACTAAATCTAAATTAAAATTTGAAGCAATTTCTGAAAATGGATATTAGATTGCCTGCGTTACGCTGTTATGGTAAACGTACCTGTCTGCGTATAGTTATACATTATATTATTGAATAACACTATTATATTATATAGTCCCCCCTCATATTTTAGAAAAAATGCATTTTGTTTAGTTACAACAGATAAAATAAGAACCGTTGACTCGGGGACTTGGCTTTTAGGGACCCGATTATACAAATATCAAAAGGCACACCACCTACCCACCCCGCGCATGCCTTTGCAAAATGGTTTATATTAATATTCCAAAATGAATTAGTTTTATTGATGGCTATGGCAAAACATATTTTAATGACATATTGTTACCACTTGGTAGATGTTATAAGTATTTGATTTTAATTTAAAATTCGACATTTGAAATTAATTTTTGTTTGGTGAAGTACTCTGAAGTCTAAGTGTACAATTTATTATAAACGCGAGTTTTGATGATATTATTAAAAGGAAAATTACTAACTTATTTATTATTTGTTAATTTACTAGTTTATTATATTTTTGAAAAATACTTGTTCATATTATGTAGGTACATAAAACTCTAAAAGGTATATAAGCTAATTAAACAGTATAGATGTTGGGCATCGGCATTTGTATCGCTTAACTCAGCTCAACGTAAGTCTGTGCTAAATTATTGTTTATTACAATCAATTTAAAATTAACGATAAATCTCCACATACTGGAAAAAACAATTATAAACAGAGCTCTGTTAAGTATAGTTTATAGGACGTTTTCAAAATGTTAAGTGCTCATAAAAATGGTTTATGAGTAAATATTTTCATAATATATTGAATAAGTACCTTTAGATACAATACGGAATATAGACTTTAGTAATATTAATACAATATGAATAACTTTGTACTAAAATGTCAAGTCTTAATACCTTTAACTACAAATTGTACTAAAATAAATCCTAAGCGTAAAGTATCTATACGTATTGTTGCATTATAAATTATTTTTTACCTTAATATATCATACCATTAATGCTTTTGTACTATATTAAATTAACACTAATTTAGTGAATTTATAATTTAAATGCCTGTGTCAATAATTTAATTCAAACTTTATTGTAAGATATCTGCAGATTGTATACATTATTGGGTTCCAATAATCTCAATGTAAATCAGCCTCATAGTTTAAATCGGAATTGATGTATAATTCACCTCATAACTCAAGTCTTAAACTGGTAACTGGAGTTTCGTCATTAGTCTTCACACACATTTAGAATCACCACTTTTTTCTCATTTCATATTATACTTATTGTACGGAATTTTATCTAATGATTATATGTTTTTCTTTTTTAAATTATAAAATTACTAAATAATATGTTAGTTAATTGCATAGCATTACGAATTACGATACAAATAATTGATATGTAAGGTATATCTTACCTTAAGATTCGAATTCATTATTTGAATGTACACATTGTACGCATAATACGCATGCGTATACTTAGTTACTCTCTTACTCGTGTACATAATATGTAAAAATAATAAATAGGTAGAATCTGCTATATTAATATTAGAATAATAAATAACGTTTTAACAGAACATACGTTTACCAGAATTTGTCATAATATCATCAGTATTCTTGTCACATCATATAGACATTAGAATATTGGCAAGTTATTCAAGGTCAAAATAAAAACGAACATAGGTACAAGAGATTATGGTGTATACTAAATAGGTAACCTACCTATGTTGTACAATATATTGGAATATATGAAGAATACGAATGAGAACCACTGCTTATTTTTATTCCAAGTTCCGACTATATTCACAGGTTTTACATTTTTTTTAGCCATAATTCATATTACGCACAACAAGTTATAAACATCATCAATTCTCAAAACATTGTTGTACCTACCCAGTTACAAGCTTACAAATATTATAATTTAACTACTTTTTTCAAGTAAAATAAATGCAACGAATTCAAATGGTTTTTAATTGTTATGTTTATTTTTGTCGTAATAAAGGTTTATAAACGATAGTTTATTATTTATTAGGTATACTTATTATTCATATTATTATATTTCTCAAATGATATTTATTTTTTTTTTATATATAATATAAATGATAATAATATAATATATTATATATTATGTTGTACCGACATGTCTATAAGAATCATCTTTCTTTGTTGTATATTATTTGCAGGAATTTTTGAAAATAATATTTAAAATGTCCCAAATTAGTATTATTTTTACGTAATTTTCTAACTATGTCCATTTTATAATTTTATGACGAACAAACCTGTCATAACATCGTAACAAATAGATACCCAAATGTGGTTATGCTGGTCTATATTAGTCAGTGATCGAAGGATATAAAAAAAAAAAAAAAAATGTTCCCAACGTGTTACGGTAAATATGATAATCAATCATGATAATCTACAGTACCATAAAATATATCGATATATTATTGATTTTTAATGTAAATATAGTACGAGAGGCAATAATTTGAGTATAAAAAATGCACCTGCCTATATTGGAAGACAAATTCGTGTGCACCGCTATCGTAAAAACATATTTTACTTGATGCATTTATGAAATCGGTACCAATTTAGAATTTATGTTACTCATTAAATATAGTTTTTATTTTTAATTTATTTTAAGGCTTCGTCTTCATAATATGTTTTTAGCCTATATTAAGTTAGTATTAAAAAAAAGAAAGGTATTAATATACATATTATTATATCGTAATACAAATATTGAAATATTGACATGTTATTTACAATGTATGGCTTAAGTTTATATTTGGAAAAATGTACTGATTGTGACGGCGGTGTTCTCTCCATTGGGGGCTTGGTGAAGTGTGATAGGGTTATTAAGGATCTAGCGGGGTTTGGTGTACTTGGGGTAGTTGATGACTATAATGCTCTATTGTTAACATTTCATTATAAATATCACATACTGGCGATTGTTCCTTTCTGGTGAGATAAGCATGTGTTAAGTTAGAGTGACCTATTTTAGCTCGAGTAATAGTTACTATTCCTCTATTCTTTTAAATACATATTATATATTATGTATAACTATAGTTTTATCATATGACTTTTAAATAAAAATATGTTTTATTTTATACTATTTATAAATTGTCAGCATGCTGGCCTGAAATAACATTATAATATACTATTGAGCTAAGATAGTTATTTATTTAGCAACACATAAATAGTAAACTATTTCTTGATTTATGCAAATATTGGGCCGAGTTAGGCTTAATAAATATGCCCGAGTCTTGTTAAATCATATAATATAGTATGGAAGAGTGTGCTTTGTTGTGTAATTAATCGATTTCAGTGCACACCAAAGTGCATGTTAATTATTATTTTATAGTAATTACCTACTCCGAAAGTGTCTACTACGCAGTTCAATATTTCATAAATGTATGTTATTATAGTGGTGTTATAGAAAAGACAATATGACATTACGAAAGTATCTTGTGTAAAGCTAGGTAGTGCTGTTATGAACAGTATTGTCTTAAAGTGTTCGATCCATCTAAGGTTAGAACCGACTGTTTATTTTAAAATATGATTAGGTAGACAATCTTAATTCTTAGAGCTTGTAGAAAGGAAATGTACTATGAGCTGACTTTTAATGGGTAACGAAAAATACAATACGTTTTTAGTAGATATGTTGTTTATCTAACTTTCTGCATTTGATTTATCCAGTCAATGTTTTCAATTTTTTTTGTAAAAATATTTTTAAATGCTGGAACTGCTTTAACTGACAGGTTAAAATATATGCCCCATATCATTATTTTTAATTTATTAGAGTTGAATTTAAGCTGAAATGTGCGGAAACTATTTAAAAAAAGTTAACTGTTGTCGGTTAGTTTAGTATGCATTATTATTGTTTACTGTGCAGTAAATATATTTCAATAATAGGTACATACTACATATTCTGAACTTATATGTCACAACTAAAATTGCGTACCCATTGAATCATTCTCGTAATTTTTTTAAATCTATTTTTTAAATATGGTTAACTGCCGATATTTTGTTAATTTAGAGTCTAAACCTTATTATTTTCCTTATTTTTATCATTATAATATTACGTCGCGGCTAATCACAACAAATATATTTTATTTTGGTTATTTTCCCAAAATGTAATTTCATTTTTTTTTTCTTTTTATATTTAAACTTCAGAAGACACATAATCATTTGTCAGTCGATCTTGTTTTGTGCTTATTATTTTTATTTTTATTTATTTAGGAATTTCTGTGAATGTGTTACCGAAAATAAATATAAAAACTTAAATACTGATAAAACTTATTTATATTTAAATCATTTTAATTTAAGGAACATAATTTTTCTAGTAATTTATAAAATGGTTTTTGATACATCCCATATGGACATGGAATTTGCAGGTAACTTTGAATTTACAATTATTAATGTAATATAGAAACACCCGCAACGTCAATCTCATAGGGGTACCTGGTTTCGAATAAAATGCCACCCTTTTCGACCGTCATGTTCTTTAAACTATGTTGACGACTTGGCCGAAAATGTTTTGCTTTGGTTCGGACCAGTGCCATACTGCCATAAAATACTGTTATTAGCCCCCGTATTCAAAATAGGTAGACATTTAATACAATTTTCAAAGGAAGAATGTGAAATCTAAACATACATATTTTGAATCAAATGATAAACTTCTACCAAAGCTAAAAATTATAATAATAATACATAAACAAAAAAATGTATATAATATTATATTTTAATTGATTGCGAAACTAAAATCTACGGGTTTAGAACGCCCACATCTCTACCACAACTTCATATGTAATTGCTTTAAGTACGTATAATTAAAACATAATACATAAATAAAATTAGTAATACATTTAGTGTATTACATACTGTAGGCCAAACTGCTTTAGGCTCACGACACATGATTGTTGGACGTATTTTTAATTCTCGTACCTTTCCACTTGTTTAAAATAAACATTCATGAATTTATACAGCTACTTTTGGTTATAACCTTGATAATAGTTAATAATATAACAACAGACGTTTTAAAATATACAAATAATATAATATTTTTTTATGATAATGACTTCAACAAGGAAATTAGGATTAATTAATAATGAATACAAAATTGAGAACAGGTTATGAAATAAAGCTGTAAAAATGTAAGCTGTTAGAATCTAAAATCATTATTCCATGTACTTACCCTTTTAGTATAATATTTCACTCATGAGTCATCAGTAGTAATTTCTCAGTAAAAACACGGTTTATAAATGTTTTGTTAATGTACACGTTAAGCAAAAAAAAAAAACCGTTCTACTGTAGTGTAGGCTGTATAGCCTGTAGATGTCGAGTGTATTTGAGTAAGTCCCTTGTCATCGAGTAAATCACTGTAATGTAATATGTGTTCGATTTTAATTAAATGATAAATCAGTGCATACAAAAAATGATTCCAAGTGAAGATGGGCTATCATCTATCAGCCTATATTTACTAAGTACTTATACTCACTGTATGTTTAGTTATATATATATTGATATTGCTACTGTAGCTATTTATTTTACTATTGATCTAATTATATTTGCTGAAGACATTGCATTCAGTTTATTGTATTATTATTATAGTTTATATTTATATAATTGATTATTGTCATCAATGTATGCGTCAATACCACCTTACCACAAAATGGTGTGAATAGATTAATGGTATAAAATAATATAGGGTATAGATAAAAATGTATATAAATGTTTTGAAAACGTCATTGTGTATTAGTGTATAAATATATATATATATTATATAAACTATAATAATTTACTTGAAAATTTCAAGGATTTATGGTCATTCGTTTTTAAATTACAACATGATAAAAGCATTTAATGAGATATCGTTGTTTTACGCGTGACTATCCTATTTCGTTAAAATGTAACTACTTCAGAAACTCAAAAAAATATTTTTGAAATTACGCTAAATTCAAATCAATTTTGTCAAAAACGTGAAAATTCCCGTTTTTCATTGTTTTTCCCCTCAATTTTTAAGAAGAGTACTCGGAATTTTTTACTTTTGACCTTCCGAAGTATCAACTAATTTAAATTTCCTACCAAAAATTATATTGAAGTTTAAAATCTAAGATGTGATAATTGATCCAAAAGGTGATGACGGACACAAATAAACACACGTAATTGTATAATCAATTATATTCTCAATTACATTCTTCGATCGAATCTAAAAAATAGTTAATAGTAGAATTACGTCATTAAAATATTAAGATTGAAATTATTATTTTATTTAAAATTATTTAAAAATAACGAAATACAGTTAAAAAACAAAAGCAAATCAACCAATGCAATTGTTACCATAATAATCATCGCTCGGCGCATTGTGCAGAGTATTCATTTAAACATGTAAGAAATTGTAATGCGAATGGTCATACGGGCCCGTGTAGGGCCTATTCTATATAGGTACCTACATCTCATCTATTCGATGAGGTGAGAAAATAGTACCTAAATATTTCAGGGGCATTACAGACGATTACTCAAATCGAACCACGTCGTATTATTATAAATGTCGATTGGCTTATCGGATGTTCGTTTATATACCGGCTTTGTCTGGAAATCGGTATTGGATTGAAAACGGTCGGATCAATTATTATTCCGACGCGAAATCCCGGCGCACAGCCTAGGTTTAAATAATAGTTTTATTGTTCGTCTCACCTACTGCGGCGACTGAGCCACCGAGGTAATTTATCATTTCCCGCGGAGATGGCGCTACGAAGTCCTTAAATCCGACCGATATGCACACAGCTATAGGTTGTTTACGATCGATATCCCTTAATCGGATGAAATGACATTATCGTCTGTAGGCGTTTAGGCGTATTTTTTTCACCCCCCCCCCCCCCCCCAGCGCACCGCGAAAATTAAAACAACGGTCGGGAAAATTGCAATCGTCGTTTTGCGAAATCCAAGCATCGGACACGAACGCGTTTTTTCGGTCTTGAAATGTTTTGATCGATCTCCGGTAATTGTTATAATATATTACACGGCTGTGTACGACGAATAAAGTAATGTCCGATACTCACTCGCCTGCAGCTTTGACGGTCGCGTGGGCTCGGCGAAGACGTATTTTCCGTTTCCGGCCTAGGTATACTATACAGCTCGACGATTCAATATCATTAACACACACACACACACACACCCATATATTGTTGCCATCGATTGTGCGAAGAACTTGTACAGCTGCAACACACGCACGCGTTATTACGATAATATGTAGTTTATGTTATTATTATACGTACAGAAACCGGTAGGAAAAACAAAAACCAGTTTCGCTGCTAACGTGTAAATAATATTATGTTATATTATATTTTTTACTTTTTTGTCGCGGGTCGGCGGGCGTAAAGGTCGCCGACAATCCTTCGCCGGTGGCTGTCGCCGGCCAAGCTCGCGGTCCCTCTCCCGTCGCGCACAATCGTCCTGGCTGCACAGTATCCATCGTCCGTGGTCTCCGCTACCGGTTCAGTCCGTCTCCGTTCGCGACCTTATAAGACGCCTCACAGTCGTAAATCGCCCGCGTACCGTTTTTATATTACAACAGCATACGATATTATCACATCGAACGCATCGTAATAGTTATATATATATAGGCAAAGTCTATTATGTACAATGTACATGCCGTCGTCGTTGCAACCGCTTCGCCACGTGTCCGGTCGCAAAGATAACGATAACATATTATAGGTAATTAATTGTACGGCGGCCCGACGAGATAATAGTGATTTTAAATAGTGGTTATCGCACCTGCACGATGACGGTGTTTACTACTGCCCCGTCAGCCGAGTAACTATATAGTATTATAATCCGAAGAGCTATATTATCGTCGTCTTCTGCTGCTGGTGACCGACGGACGTATATACTTTGAAATGCGTGATCCGCCGATGCTATAACAATCGCTTTTTCCATCAGCACACCGACGCCGAACCGTCGAAATCTCATTTTAACTGATAGTGTTACGTACACCGATGTAGGTACTGTTTTATTTTTTATACGCATGCATCGAAATCGTTATCATTATTTTGAGACGGGACAACAACGAAAAAAAAGGATTACGTCATATAATATCTCTCCCAAGGACGAATTCCTGAAACCGCGGTCGTTTCGGTTTTTGATTCATCGCACCGTGAAAGGTAGGTATTTGACCTTTTCGATATCATGTTTGCTGTTGTTGTTGTTATTATTATTATTATCATCACCACGCGCGTTTATAATGATAATATTTCGTTGGAAATATTCACGGTTCCTCTCATCTCATCTCGTATTATAATATGATATCAAATATTCGTAGTAGAATGCATACTTGGGTACTTACACATAGGTATATTAATATTATTATTTGACAGAAAATGGTTACGTACGTAGTATTTTGTTTGATGATGATGATAATAATAGTAATTACACCAAGAGCGCTAACGCATTTATGTATAAACTTTTCGTGGATAGGTAACATGAAAACCACGTGCAACTTTGCCTCTGTAGGTAAACACCGAGTTATTATACGATGTGCATAATTACACGGTTAATTATTTTAATTCGGTTTAAATAAAAAAATAGCGACGGCGCGCTTGTAAGATTTTTCCAACGATATATTTTGATTTAATTATTATCTTTCTCCGTTGAACTTTCATGGTCACCACACACAAGGTATTATTCGTTATGCAATTTTCGTAGAAAATAATTACATTTTTTTCAATTATAAATTGTGCTTTGTTCGTTTGTTGATAAGTAAACGAACAGTTTTCATAAAAAAAGTATGTTTAAAGATTATACGGGCTTAACTCAAATGTGCGAGTTTTAAAAATGATTACATAGTTTTTACAATACATGTACTATATGTCTATATGGATTATTAAATTGATGTGCTACATGATTTTAAATGTTTCATGTTTAGCAATATCATTTTGGTTTTTTAAAGAAACACTTAAGTATTCACTAGAAATAAAACAGTAAAACAATTTTTGATTTAGAGCGGAAAGGCTGATATTTCGGTTTCATAATGATGGTGTGTGGTTTCTTTTAATACTGTTTGAGTAAGTCTGTCTGAATGTAGCTTCAAGCAACAACAGTTTTTAATTAGGTCTATACCATTTCTGTGGCAAACCACTAAACCGAGATCCGTCCGTAATCGTTTTTTCTTTTTAATTTAAGAAGTTCACACCCGTGTCGACCAACTGAGCCATCCATCTTTAATAGTGTAGTGTGTAGTGTAGTCATGTATACAACTTGTTGATATTTTATTTTAAACTTTAATATGTACAAATGTACAATACACACGACCAAATATAATTTACTGCATTTGGACATTTTAGTTTTTAAACATCATAATAATTTAGTATTACAAAACGTGTCAAGAGTATTTTATGCGAAATTAGTTATATTTTATGTCACCTGTTCTACTTATATAGTATAAACACATGTTACATGTAAAAATGGTAAAACTTGAATAATTTGAATTTAAATACTGTAGTTATTATTGTTATACTAATTGTCTTATTCCATTATGTTCAATGTTCATATTATCATAATCATTGATCATCATCAACACAATGTTGTAATTGATACAAGTATTGAACCGTCATTAGTATTACTAAATACTTTATCAAATATTACATTAAGTTAGAAAATGTATATATATATTTTTTTTGGTACCTACATAATATTAAGTTTCCAAACGAAAAAAATACGAGTCAAGCTCAATATAAAAATAAAAACAATATAAATTGAGGTTACAGAAAGAAATATTAACCTTAACATGTCATGTTAAACCTTATGACAACCAAATCTATCGTCTAAAAATCCGAGGATATAAAATATGTATACCATATACCTACATACTTAGTTGCTCAGATTTTTTTTAATATCGTGTCAGTTTATCTGATTTTTTTTTTGTCAAAAAAAGTGAATAATTTTTGATGGTTGGTCTTTTTGCCCATGCCACTCTTTCCCTGACTTAAAGGCATTGTGTAACCCTTAAAACCCTTTAAAATGTCGGCACATAAATCTTCTCCATTTCGGTCGCCGCATTTTGCAACAGTCACGTTAGCTAACTGAATATTAAAAATTCTCTTTTCATGTGCTGTCCGATGCAGCATACGACGTTTCATAATTTAACTACGGTGAGTATACAAACTACACAGAATAATATTATACAAATAACAGCTATTACGATGTGTTGACATATTACTTGCCTAAGTTTTTATTGCTGCTCAGCTTAATCAATTCAAGTAAAAAAAAATGTATTATTTTTCTATGACTTTAAGACAATACAGCATAATAAAATATTGCATTATTTTATCGGTTTAAAATACTTGAGGCTAGTTGTAAAATAAAATGACAATGTATGAACCGAAATTAATATTAGAAATAAAATACGGTTATTATTTCTGTGGCCGTTCATTTTATGTGACTATGGGGAAAAAAATGCTTAGGTCTGAAATTTGTTTACATTTTTATTGTGTTAGATTAATATAATATTATTGTTTATTTTAAAGGTGCCCGGTGCACACTGTACAAAAAAAACTCATCTTTAAATTATTATTTAATATTAAATTATTGTAGTTAGAATTTATTATTAAAACGGTTTGGTCAAAATGCAATGTAAAAAAAAATAATATTATTTAAGGAGATATTAGGGTAAGTATTTATAATGACGTCATTGGGCTGGGCTCGATATTATAACTAATCTAAACGTGTAAAAGTTGCTCACTTTACACAATAATAATTATCCATCTAAAATTTTTAGTTTTTATGTTTGATTTACATATAAATGTATGTCTTTTTGTGCTAAAGACGATAGAAGTATCAGAGTTTTAATAAAACGTTAAGTTCTTTTTTACGGCAAACCCGGTCCAATTACGTCACTCGGATTTATTGAATTCTTCATAACTCATTGAATAATGTGAGTAGAAACGTTAAACATATACCATTTTTTTATAGAACTGAACATCCTTTCAAATTAAAGGAAACTTTTTTTTGTCTTCAAACTGGAAACAAAAACAGTAGATATTCATATAAGAAATGCATATTATTCTATTGTTTTATTAACTAATATTTAGTAATAGCGTGATTTAAGAAATTACCCATGCAAATCACAAATACTAATTAGATGACTTAACCTAACTACTAGGTACTTATGTGTAAATAATGGCAAAAGAAATATATTACTTTTTGGATTTATCACTAGACATTAGTAATAAATCATGCGAGTAATGATACATCATCACATTCTTAAACAGTATTAATTGTCTTAGGAGTAGCTTTACATATTATAATAATGTTTTTTGTCAGTGTTGCTCACTTATTATATAATTGGTAGGTTCCTAAGACGTATTCATAATTGTTAATTGTATAGGTATAGGCGTATAGTAAATAATAGCTAACTTACTGCCACATATATAATTAAAAAGCTAACTATAAGTATCATTATTTGATGATATAAATATTTAGTCTAGGGAAAAAAAGGTAGTTATAATTTATAATTCATACGGTAAATAATAATATGATGAAGCATTGAATTTAAATTAGTTTTTATGTTATGTCGTAGTTTGTGTATTTTTATCCGTATAATAACAGTTGAATTATGATTCCGTACTAGTTATAATATGCACATTGTAAATGCATCAAAGTTTTAATGATATCAAATATCAATAAACTATTCTAGATCGCTGATAGTTGACAATTGGTTGACATTCGAAACAAGTTAAATAAAAAAATCTCGTTTTTTTATTACATTATTTTATCAAACCTCTTTGTACTTAGTAAATGAGGAAATTGGTACATGGCTGTAAATATTTGATGTACATGATTTAGTGTAAAATAAAATAGATTAATAAACTGTACTTGCCCTTGTAACAACAAAACTACTGCAAATAGGGCTACATTTTATTGCGTATTAACAAGTTCTCCTTGCCAACATTTAACAATTCTAAATATTCAAATCATATTATTATTACTATTTATATGGTAGTACCTAATAGTAATTGTGTTCAATATGAAACTAAGAGATACTTAAGACTTACTTCAAATCTACTTCTTAGTACCATAATAAAAAATTATTTTAAATTATAACAGAGTAATTATAAAAAGTGGCGAAGTGGATGTCACTCTGCTGTACATTAGGTTACAAGTTGGTCACTGTAATGGATGGTGTTAAATTTGAATTCAATGGTATTATATCATTGTATAAAAAAAACGATTCCGAGCAAAATCAACCAGTCAGCCTATGATATTAACAAGTAAATATTTTGATGATATTATTGTGAACAGAGTAATTTATATATTAACCTATTTACGTGGAACCTTGTTTTAAATTTTCAATCTTTAGTTATAAAAGTTGAACATTTTTTACATTTTTAACTATAAAATAATTATAAAATTTAAAATTTGATAAATTTTGTCAAAATTCGAATATACAATTCTTATAAAAAAAAATTGTGCCTATGCATTTTTAATATTTTTTAACTGCTATTGTAACAATATATCAGGAACCTTGCATTAAATTTTCATGCTTTTTTACCCAACAAATAAAATTTTATTGATATTTATAGAAAAAAAAAAATTGAAAACTGACAATGTCCGTTAACAGCCCAAAAAGAGTCAAAATATTTTCAAAATTTTATGGTGTATAAAAAATGAAAATATAAACATTCAGTAAAATTTTTATGTATTTACTAATTTTCGTGATTTTTCCGTATTTTGTCAAGATTTGAACTTTAAAATATGCTTATAAACAAAAACTGCGACTAACGATTTTTAATATTTTTCAAATGTCATTAGAACAATACAGTAGGAGCCTTGTATTCAATTTTGAAGCTTTTTTACCCAACAAATAAAGTTTTATTGACATTCATAGAAAAAAATACTAATACAATCGGAAACAGAAAATGTTCCTAAACAGATTTAAACAAATCAAAATATTTTGAAAATGTTATCGTGTATAGAAAATGTAAATATAAAAGACCAGTGAAAATTGTATGTATATACGTTCATTTGTTTTAGAGTTACACCAAAAACTAAAATTGATTTTGTGGAAAACCGAATTTGCGTAAAAATTCCCGTTTTTCCTTAATTTTTATGTTGTTTTTCCCGGCGCTTTTGAAAACTATTAGGAATTTTAAATTTTAACCTGTGTATTGCACCAAAAATATTCACTTTTCCATCAAACAAGATACTGAAGTTGAAAATCGAAACATTATTTCAACTACGTATCGTGTACACAGACACTAAAAAAAAGAAAATCGTTCCACTCAGAATCTAAAATTTGGTTAATACTTAATTATACAGTTATATCTGATTAAAATTCAATCTTCCATTGAAAGAAGCCACTCGAAATTTATTCTCTTCTAGGAAAAACTATGAAATATAAAACTGTTTTTGTTAATAAGTAAGTAGTAACATTTTTGGATTTAGTGATTGGCCATTGGTATCATTGTATCAGTATATTATAATACTTGTAAATAAGGAAATTCAATAATAAGTACCTACCTAACTATTAATATTTCTCTTGCAACTTTCTAAATATATATAACAAATTAGAGCTTTCAAATGTATTTGCTTATTCAAATTCATGAATTATATTTTAAAAACGATAGTTAATATCACACTATAAGACCTTCTAAAATTAATTTTACTGAATTCTTTGAACTACCTATTTTAAGTGCTCCTGTTATATTAATGTGTGAAATAATATGGATTATATTATTGGTTGTATAATAATATATAATGGTGCGATAATGTAACATTGTGAGTAATACTAATTAGTAATTAAATAAGTATTACTAAATACATAACTATATATTTAATAACATTATGACTATGTTTATACAGGTGAACGTTACTAACCGTGTTTCCGGACCCTTGGAGGTTATATTAAATTAATTATACTGTAAGTCCCATGTAAATATCCAGTATGTAAACAAATGCATTCCAAAAATTTTAGAAGTATTGAAAAATACTGTAACTGGTAATTACTATCATCATATAATATCGGAATGAAATAAAAAAATTAATAATTTATGATATTTTTTCGAAATTAGGAACGCATGTAAATTGGTACTTATGTTACCATTATTATCATTCATGTAATAATAATAATAATAACTTAATTCTTACATAAATATTAAGTTTATTATTATTAGTTATGAATTACAATGAATGAAGTCGCAAGGTACACATAATGTTAAATGATTATGATGATAATGATAATGATGATGATGATGATGATGATGATGATGATAAATGACGATGAACGACTGTATAAAATAAGATTATTACCTTCCTAATACAATAATTATAAATTTAACTTACAAAATAATATATTACCCTAGGTCTAGATACTGTTATTAATTAGTTAAATAGTATTGTTTAGTTTTTATGTTCATACATATTATCATATGTGCTAATATAATTTAAAACAATAATTATTTAATATAAACATTTATTATACGTTAAGTACCTATAATAATATGTTGTATAAGCAACAAGGCATAATACATTATATTCATATACATATATATTACATTTATAAATTTTTTTATAAAAACTGACACCTAACTATGATAACTTTTTCTGTAGGTAGGTACTGCAATTTGGTCTTCGATATCACGTTAAAAAAAAGATACTGCAAGTTACGTTGTCGTATCCAGACGTCATTGCTTACGTTGTTTTAATTATAATAAACAGTTTAGGTCAATTTAAACAATAATATAAGAAAACGATTTATTGTAATTTGTAATAATTTATTTGTAAAAGAAAAAACAACGAGTGACGTTGAGAAAATGACACATTTTTTGACTAAATTAAATTATATTTTAATACGTTTAATAATGATAGTTGTTCCATATGATTTTGGAAAACTGAAAAGTTGCGATCACATATGTATACAGGAATATTGTATACTTACAAAACACAATATTTGGGAACTCGCACCTATACATTTTTGTTACACTTTAAATAAATTCTAAAAACGGTATACACTAATGAGTGATGACATGATAATCTCCTACGTCTTCTTCTTCTTCTTCTTCTTCGAGGAATCATATAACAATAGTATGATCGTAATAATTATTTGTAAACACGTCCCGTTGATCACCGATCGCTGGATTCATAGTGTTGAAAAGTAAAACGGTTGTCTGACGTTCAGTCACTGTGTCACTCAGTCATTGTGGTCTTTTGTCACCGCCCACCCGCAATTACAGCACGTCGTGGTAAATAATACTATGGTATTGACCATAGTAACCATTGTAGCGGGCACACAGGTAAACTAAAAGTCACAGCGCCGGTTACGTCTCCGTGTAATGATTACTGCTGGGCCGTCCGAAAAACGTTTCGTCGACTCCGTCACCCATACCTGACATAACACCGTCCCGCGAGGTCTCGTTGCGTGTGGGTAACGGTGTGGGGAATTCTGCTGCGGTCTTTATTCGCGATAATACGCTGTACGCGTAGAAGAGGTATCTACTCATAATAATAATCTGTAATGTGCAGCATAATGCCGGCTCGCAGTTCACGTCGTTCGACGAGGTCGACCGTAATAAAAAAATTTTAAAAAAACAATGCAACCATATAAAACGACGTGTCAACATTCGGAGTAGGCGATATTTAGCTGCAGAACTATCACGCGTGTCCGCCACCGTTCGAATATCGTAATAATATAATAATATAATATACGCCGCGGTATTCTCACAACAATAATATTACATTATAATATATTATTGTATAATAATAATAATAATAATAATAATAATAATAATAATAATATCGTAGATAGGAAGCGGCCGCGCTCGGTGTACGCGTATAATACAACAAGTACGAGTATGTGCATTTTTATTCTTTTCGGTGACCTCTAAAATACACGTTAGGTATCCGACCAGTTCTCCTCCGCGCGGATGTAGCTGACAAACACGTTCGGACTCATCGTCATCGTCGTCGTCGTCGTCGTCGTCATTTGCGGTTTCGACGACCCTCCGGACCGCGGTTTTGTGCGCGTATTTTATAAACGAGTGCGAGTACGTGTGCACGCACGACGTATGTCTGTTACTCTCGACCGAATGTCAATAATAATTATTATAGTCTGTTTCCCATAGTATTAACACTAAATTGTAATCGTATCGTCTCGATCGCGTGTTGCAGGCCGCAGCCGACAGTCGAGGATATCGATCACCGCACCACCGCCATCACCTCCCCCCACCACCAATCGCCATGGAGGACATTGCGTTGGGACCATCGGCGACCCTGCCACAGCCGCAGGCCGAAGAGGAGGTTTGCATCGAGATCAGGGACGCCGTAAAGATATACGACGGGAACAACGTGGTGTTCAGGGGTTTGAACATGACCGTGCCCAAGGGTAAAATGTAAGTATTTTTCACGTCGAATCCAATAGCCGCTAGATAGTGCACGAGTTATTGTTGTTCGTTTCGCACCCCCGGAGCACTAAACCGATAGTGATTATATTGCACGCAACCGTTGTCTGAATATTATGATTCGAATTCGCTTCAAACAGTCTTCAGCAGAGAATTCTGAATTACAAAGATTTAGCGAATAAGAGTGTCTATCGTAGTAATACAATAGCTTATTACGGAGGCCGAGCAATGACAACTCATGATGTATTATATTGCGTTATGATTTTTTTTCTTAACTTATTTCTTAACCACCGATATTGTGTAACAAATGGATATTTCAAACACGAAATATGTGCAATATGTTTGCACGCACATTCAGTACCAGTAAATAACAGTGTTCTGATATTATATGCTCATATTGTTATCAATGGATCATAATAATATTATATTTAAGTTTTTGTGGGACGAATTTTGCTGACCCTTTTTTTACTCATCCAACGAAAATGATTTGAGAAACATGAAATATTGAAATCAAGACATTTTTGTAATAAACGTAATGATTGATGTAAAAAAGTAAAAATAAACTATTATGGATATCAAATAATACGCATCATTTACTTATAAAATATGTTCACGTCGTTTATTTTATTCTAAACATTTGGATAGCTTATTTTTTAATTAATATTCTCCAGGCACCTAATGTCCATTTAAATATAATTTTTTTGATTTCCTCCCCACCCATTTAACTTATATGGCCATATTCGTTTTCCAATTTTATATGATAATGATAGTATGCGTAGGTTCAAAATAGATATCCTAGGGAAAAAAGATAAATAATTTGAATATTATACATAAGCCTCTCGTCCGTTTATTATTTCTTATCACTACAAATAAGTATGAAATAAAAATAAAAACAAACTACCTTTGAATGGACATCAGGCAGATACGATTTCAAATATTACTAATAGGTCATAGGTATTATTGGAGGTAGAAAGACATTAGTTATTTATAACTACAAAACATAAAAACAAATTATAGGTACTAGGATGATAAATAACTATCAATTATATAATTTTTAATACATTTTCGATGCTTGCCATCGGGTAAGCCATGGGTAAGCGGACATATATTTTAAGATCGCTGCATCACACCACTGTAAGTACCTCTTAGGGCTTTATTGCGGGTAGTCATAAACATAAATCGGTTTACGTTTTAATATACTATTATATGATCTTAACTCCTCTAACGATACGTATAATAACTTCAGTAG
Organism: Metopolophium dirhodum; assembly: GCF_019925205.1. Lineage (NCBI taxonomy): Eukaryota > Metazoa > Arthropoda > Insecta > Hemiptera > Aphididae > Metopolophium > Metopolophium dirhodum. The sequence continues at coordinate 32,736,289 of NC_083567.1, read as the reverse complement.
GTTACCATCATTATTGTAACAGTGGATGTATACTGAATGTAGCCGAATTTAACGGTGTGTAGTTGTATACACCTACGACGAGTAGGTACCTACCTATTTTATTTTGGCTTTTTCCAATTGGCATAACATCAATCGTTTATTAGAGCCAAGAGAACACCTTGGTTATTTTTCACTTTTCCAATTATTTTCATCTCGCCACAGACAATCGGATTAAATATTTGTTTTTTTTTTCATTTCTTACTGACATTTCGATTAAACTTGCACTTGACAATATTTTTTATTGTCAATTACTATATGTACATCGTAGACATCGGTAAGATGAGCTTTCGATAAGACTAGCCAAGATCAATATTTATTTTAAATTGAACTATCTGATATACAACTTCAATAAAAATATATTTTAAACAATAATATTTTTTTATTTTGATAATATATTATAGTTCTTTCCTCGATTAATATTTTGTGTGTTCAGATATTCCAATATATTATTATACATGCCTCGTGCAAAAAAAAACATTTTGTGATTTATGTGAATTGATTTAAACTAATAAAAGTATACAATTTTGTATTTTGTAAACTTATTATTCGAATTGTTCCTACAAGATGTTTTACACGAAAGAAATAATAATTTTACAGATAATAATAACTCATTTGCTTATTTTTTAATCAGAGCAAAATATGTTTATTTATTTGTCATGAAAATTTGAGAGGCAAACAGTAGAGTAAAAATATAGGTACCTAAATGGTCATACAATATAGAATACATAGATGTTTAACTATATTTAACATGAAAACTAAACAAATAATTTAAATTCTATGATACTATTTAGAATATCAACTATAAAATATCGTGTTCTTTAACACTATTAAATATCACGATGAAAAATAAACCTAAGTAAAGAGTTACATGAGAGTAGCAGATGGGTTAACTGGAGAGTAATGAATGACTATAATTTTTCCGCTAGCAGGTACATAGAACAAAGGTTGTTTTTAAATTAATCGATGGAACATAAAAATGTATATTATTAAAAACTTTTGGACAGTAAAACTTATTATTCAATTAATGATAAACCCATTTTATACTATAATAACTTTCCTAAAATAGAGAATAGACATAGTCACTAAGTAATATATCATTATTGTAGTTTGCTTAATTTAATTTAAGATAAATCATTTCAAATACGTATTTGGTATGAAAAATAATATTTTATTGATTCACTATGAAATGGAGACTTAAAAATAAATGAATATTCTAAAAATATAGACCTAATTAAAGCTAAATAAAAAGTTTAAATACAAAATATTTTATTAAAATTTCCATTTTTTCGACGCAAGAAACACACGGGATACTTTATATTAGTAGAGATACTAATTAATAATTAACTTATGCTCAAAAAACGATAGTCACTTGAAATATATACACCTGGGTCTTTTATGTTATAAACTACTAATAAATTGTATCTATTTATATCTTAGTTAGAAATAAAATAAATTTTTCCAATTTAAAATAGTTTGGGTATATTTTTTTGCATTAGTTACCTACTAGTTCCGATGACACCAAAAATAAAACCCATTTAGATCAGACTGATCTTTTGAAAGGTCATAATCTGAAACAATTGGCATGTACAGTTTAAGATCTACCGCATGGAGAAGATAATATTTACAATACTGCAAACGAGGACGTAAATCATTAATGCAAATAACAAACAGGAGGGGAGACAAATTAACACCCTGGGTGAATATCATACGACACATCAATAATTTTTTAAGTATATTTTCGACTATCTTTGCTTATATTATTGGAATTTACAAGTATTTACCCAACTAATGTTACGTACATTTATTCTCACGACGAATTTTCCATGAATTTTGTAACCCATGAATTCATTAAAAACCCGGTTCTTGCGATTTGGTGGAGTCCATATTGATTCGATAGTTTGTTACATTCGCCATATTTTTGGCAAGAATTTCCGAACACACTCAGATATAAACGAATAAAAAAATACAGCCATAATATCATTATTGCATAACTATATCGTGTTTTATTTATCGATACATTAATGAATGATGTATATAATAAATAAATATTATTATTATTATTATAATTTATGACGTATACAAAAGTATACAACTGTGATAATTTATCGTACGCAGTCGGTGACGTTAACGCAAAATGTAATAACCAAACGCTTACGATTATCCACGTTATCATAATATGTTAATATTTCAAGATGATTATAATATATTCCGATCATCCGGACGCCGGTTGAGAACGAAATTGCCAGTGGTGGTCAGTTTAGTCGAGCACAGATCGTCTCGCGGGCAACTTGTGTGAGACTGCTCAACAGTATTATATTTTTAATACAGAGCCAACAATTGTCTAGATAAAATACCAGATAAATGAAAAAAACTGGAATTTATCGTGTACCAACCAGTTCGTTAAATGCTATAAGAAATCTAAGTGTGAGAGTAAAGGTACTAGAAAATTCCAAAAATCAGAATTTTAAATAGATGGAGCTTCTATGAAAGGATACAAAGGATACTAAAGTACTGTTCATACCGGCTGCATACCTATACTATACTTATCGTAACTGTTTATGCGTGTAGTGTTGTATGTAATACACAGAAAACAATCGTGTCGGGCTCGAACGAAAAGAACAAAACGATTTTTATTTATATTTTACGATTTTCACAGTCTAAGAATCACACGTTTAAGATTATATCGTGTCGTCTTTAAATTATTAAGATCTCGCCGCACTGTGATTCATAGCGATATTTCTAAAATATTCAATATATTATATTGTGTGGTCTGTATGACCTAACAGTACGATTTTCAACGACGTCGCTAAAACCGCGAGAAAAAATAATACAAATCGTACACTATTATACCTATAACTGTATATTATATAGCACCTAAATAAAGGTTAGGGCGGCCGTGTATAATATATTGTACATTGAATATTCGGAAAAGTTAACTAACGGAAAATGGATTTTTCGATGGTCGGACGGCTGGCGGGTATATACCAATTTTCCGTTTTACCGTAAAGTCATCCTCACGCGCGGCGGAGCAAAGTGAATTTCCTCGGATGTAAAAACGTCATTCGATTTTCCTACATTATAATATTATATATAATAATTAAATTTCGTTCTTAATAGTCGCATCCTCTAAAAACCAATTTTCTTCCGGTTAATGGGTATTTTATAATATATATATATATATATTAAAACAGTATACACTAAATCTTAAAACTTTTTACTTTTTACTTGTACCGTATAACTAGGATACCAACCTATATATATCCGTGATGATTCGTAAATTAAATATTACATTCATTTTTTCAATTAATGTTACTAAAGTTTGTTATTTTAACTGATTACAATGCTACATCTTTGCCAAAAATGCACAATCACTATTTTTTATTTCACTTCTTGGTGTTATTATTTGTTTTTTTTTAATCGGCGTCTACTATTTTAAATGTTATAAATCGAACTAATGTATTAGCTAGTTCATAAACATTCAAGAAGAGGGAGTGACGTAATCTGGAAATTATTTTAATATTAACGAATAATAAACATCTATACCTACTAGCTGGAACTGGAGTAATGTGTATTGTGTATACGTTGGACTGTTCTAATTAGCAAAAAATATTGAATTAATAGAAAAGGGTTAAGTTTAAAAAAAAATCTTACCTAAGTATTTTGTCAAGATTTAAAATAATATTATGAACTATGTTTAAAGTAAAATAGAGTAGAATATAATTACTAGGTACTTCAACAATAATTATCTTAAGAAATGAAAACATATAGCCGAGAAATTTAGTTAGGTATAATGGTAAAATCACACTGTTGAAAGTTACAAAAATGGAAAGTATTATTTTATATTATAATTTTAACTAAAATCGTTAATTGGAAATATATAAAAGTGATTCATGTTATCGAGGTATTTAATTCAGACGATGACATATATTAGGTACCAAGTTTTAATATACATACCACATGATTATGCGTATCCAAATTATTTCTACACTGTGTTAGGTGTTATTTTAATGGTTGTTTAATTTAGCAATGTTGACAAGCATTTTAGAATTAATTTAATATTCAACAAATTCCAGTAATATTTTGATTGAGGTATTTAAAAAAAAACATCTGGTGTACTTATATACTGTATATTCCAATGTTACATAATATTTATAGTTTCATATTTATGCTGAAAACATGGAAACGTACAGGAATATAAAAACTCTGATAAAACTAAAACATTTAACGATTTTACTATTTATTTTTTTTTCGTATATTAGAAGTAAGACAGATGAACTTTATCGAGAATTTAATATTTATGTATTATATTCAAACAGATTTTTTAGTAACGGCAATACATTTGAAGAAGGTGAATAATATCATGATAATGTACCTACAATACAAACTTTATAATGTATATTATTTGCTATATAATTTCAAAATTATTTTTACGCTCATTGAATTTAATTCCACTCCTGAGTTATAAATATAAATTTAAAAAATTTAATATTTTTTGATTTATTCGTCGAATGACAAGCACATTCTCGTGACCGTCAGAATACAATATAATATATCAATTCCGGTTTTATAAACTTCCTGTTATTCCATAAGCAGTACATAAACATACGGATATGTATATGTGTAGTATAGCTTATTTCTTATAACTGCACGTTTTTATTTATTTGATAAAATTATGAATAATAATATTATAGTTAATACGAAATAAAATTGGCAACTGACATTGCGACACGTATAATTTTGAAGTAAACACGCATTTTATCAAGTTACAAGAATATCCATTACTTGATATAATAATATGTAGGTAGGTTAAAGTATTCCAAGCCTTAGAACTTTATGAATTAGCATATTTGTTGAAAAATATGTATTTAATAACTGATTTGATACAATTATGATTCAAGATCGCAAGATTTTAATTTGAAAAAAAAAATGTAAATGTAAAATTTTTCAAGATAAATTGTTGTAGATATTATTATAATTAAAACAAACTTATCTTATATTCATTAATGTTTAATACTTCAATTACGTCGTATAAATTGAATTTTATATTTAAATTAATAGGACAGCAGTTGGTGTCAACAATTTAAAATATTCTGCACATTTGATGTCAATTGACTTCACAATCTAAGAACATTAAAAATAAAAATATAAATAACTATTAGGAATAAAATAATAGTATTACACTATTACCTATTTAACTGAACTATAAGTTTATCGGCACACTCAAAGTATGTAAATACGTTATCTACACACTATGGATCATCATTATTTAAATTGTATATAAACTAATAATATTTTTATAATTTCAAACCCATGATAACTCATCTAAAATAAACCTAAATAATAACTAGATATTAAAAGTCTCAATACAAGATGATTCACTATGCATTCTCTGATTAGTTGTATATTTTATAAATATATTTGATCAAATTCTGATAGTTGGAATTTATAAGTAGGTATATCGAAAGACATATTGTCGAAATATTTAATTTGCTACTAGATATTTTTTTCGTATGGAAAGTGTTTCCTATGGCAGTACAAACTTTTTTCAAATTTCAACTACTCTATTTCACTTTAAATTATTAAGGTGATAATTGTTTTAACCATGTTATGTATATACCTAATTATAAACTAACAATTATTCTCTGAGTACCTACGAAGTATAATATTATAGGCTATGATAAAATATTTATAATATTTTAAGATATAATGATGATTTGAAATTGTTGTATAATTTTTATAATTTGTGTTAATATAATAATTAAACAATATGGTATTAGATATATTTTATTTTTTCTGTTGTATCATTATTAAGAATAATATCCTTAGTAAATAAGATACGAAACCTTCGAATTCTGAATTATGCAAATCAAAATTTAATAAAAAAAAGTTTAACAATATTAACAGTAAAAATGGTGGCTTTTATTTTGAAAAACCGACGTTTCTGCTAACCTAACCGCAGACACTTTTTAAAAGGCTTAAAAAATACAAGTATTTGAAAATATGTAATGGTTTTACTTAAAAATACAAAAAATCAGAATTTGAACCAACCTATCATTAAAGGATAATATTTTATAGGAGGGAATATGCATGTTTTGTAAATCACAGTGTATAAACAATATTTCGGGATGTATATAAGTGCATACAGCACTATTCCCAGTTAATAGTATACATATACTTTACCTATTCAGGAGAGAACTCTCCCTCGGCTAAACGATCTAACCAATCTTGTCACTTAGAGTAGATTAGAATTCTATACACGGACGAACACGAAGATTTGAAAAACCCATTTAATATATCTAAGGAATATGCGCGAAATCCCAAGAAAAAATACATTTTCAAATAGAAATATAATCAAGTAAACGCCCCTTATCTTTACTTTGCTATAGAAATTGAACTTTGAATTCCACACAAGCTCAAATTATGTAACATTATGAAATAAAATCTATTTTACACACATATTAATATAAATGCTATATAGAAACATGCAATAAATATGAATAAGGAGTCAATTTTACACAAATCGGCATGATTTTTGGTTGGATTACATCTCATAATAGACCAAAATTTATATACTTTTACAACTGAAATACATAATAATACAACTCAATATTCATATAGTATAATATGGCGGCTAAAGCGACTAAATATGTGATTTTTAATAAAAAAAATTAACAAGAAATTTAAAGATTTTTCGCAAATGAATTGATATTTATAATCCCCATAAATTGCAGGTACTCGTGCAATATAAAATAGTAAAATACGTACATAAATGTGCAATGAAATAACCAGAGTAGTTTTAAATAAAATTAAAACTATACCTACAGTTAATTATACTGCGAGCATTATTAAAAATGCTATAAAGAACTGGCATTAGAATGTGGGAACATTTTTTTTTTGTAATATCCAACATATTTCGTATGAAATTTAAATTTTAAATGTTATATTATAATAATAGGCTATCGACAAAATTATATTTTATTACATTTTATGTCAAATAAACCTGTAATAATAAACGCCATGTACAAAATTACTTCGAATACATTATGCATAGTTCAATAGTTGATATTAAGTTTGATACAATTCTTTAAAAAAAAAAATTGATGGTTATTGTAGTTAATGGTTAAGGTAAAATGTGATAGTTTACGTGCACTTGTCATGTTATATTTTATTTCACTTAAAATGTGAGTAGATCAATTCAATTGACTCAATAATAACAAAAATATATTATAATAGAAGAGTAACATAAAAATGCATTTAATAATAAAATTTAATTAAGTTTGAAGTTCGGACTAATTAGTAATTACCGAGTACTAATATTATACTTTATGTCAGTTAAATGTTTTTCAATGTCATTATAAGTTATTTATAATTTATTGCATGAGAGAGAGGTAATCAATTTGTCTTTAATATCTGAAATCTATAGTTTTAAATAATTAAAACATTTTGCATAATTTAAATACTTATTAATGTCCGAATACAAATATTACCGTTTCTCACAATATTCAAATGTATTATTGGTTAATTAATAAAAGTTAGGTATATATTTAATAAACCATTCTTCGTGAAGTTAGGTTATTAAAATAAGGAAGCTTTTCGTATTATCATCATAGTGATTTTTTTTGTTTTAATAATTTTACCTAATAGTTGTTATACCGAAGGACTGAATTATAAAAAAATTTCAGTTTTAATTCTTTTGCACGATTTGTATTATGTTTAAATAAAAACAATTACGTGTATTATAGACTATATTTTTGATCATTCCGAATGTTTGTAGGGGCCAATTTACCTCAACTTCAGATACGTAGGCAGTGGTTGGGTGGGGGGTGGCTAAGGGGGTATGACCCCCTTTCCCATTGACCGTGTTTATTTTAGACTTTACTATAATATTACGTTAAAAATTATTTCAATAAATCCTATAGTACCCCCCCCCCCCCCTCACATACGACATTACTAGATACACCACTGACTTTAATAAAATACTGTGGTGGTGATGAATATAAAACAGTATATTATGTATTATTCCAATGTTAAAATAGCACTTGGAACATACACAGATACGAATTTTTATTTAATTTTTTGTAATTTGTGCTTTTTAAAGTAATAAAATATTACTACTATAAATAAAAAAAAAAACTAATATATTTTCAATTTATACGTTATTTTCAGTTATGGACTTTTGGGACCAAGTGGATGTGGTAAAACGACGCTTTTAAGCTGCATAGTCGGTAGAAGTGAATTGGACTCTGGTCACATAATGGTGAAGGCGTTTAAAAGAGAAGATATCGGATATATGCCACAAGTGAGAATTTCAGTACATTATTTTTTTGAAACCATATCCATTGGGTGATAAAAAAAAAACACATATATCACGAGAACCATGTATGGCTATTGTTAAAGCGGATATTGTTGGGTACCCATAAATGTCTAACGGGTCAGTTTTATGTTTATCATTGAACATCATTGAAGTGCTACTATTGAGATCAAAAACCCGTGGAATTATGGTTGGCCCCGATTGATATATTTGGTGTGAATACATTTTCTAGGTAGTGGATACTAGTATAATATCGATATAATCTAGAATAATAATATTTCCCATATTTTACTTTATTTTTTTTTCAATTTCTATTTCTGAGTGTTACTGCTGGGTGACTTCTCTCATCACGTCTCCACGTCTTGTACATATATATATATATATTATTTTTCTTCGCACATATGCATATAGTAAATACCATTACAGATTGTATATAATATTCCAATAAATGTTAAAAAAAATTTTTATGAGATACGAAATCCATTTTTTCTCAACTCGATCTAGTTCAAGGACAACTGTTTAATACGATTATAACATGTTCGAATTAGTTAGTTGCATATGCGTGTTACATATTATCATGTCAATTTATTCTGAATAGGAAACCAGATTAGGAGAAAACTAATGCCTGTAAGACGATTGTGGAGTAATAATTTTGTCCAAGTTAAGCTACTGTTTAGTAACTTATATCTGAGTTTGTCAGTGTATATTTTATGACTTGCACAACTGAATATCGTACCTAACTATTTTACTAGATATTTGATTTTAGTGCATTTAACAGAATTAACATAAACGACTTTGACAAATGTATGCAGGCTAAATGTTTATATTAAAATAATATAGGTACTGAAGTTAAATGATTTGCAAGTGTTTTGACACAGTTAAAAAAAGATAACTACTGTTATTGCATTTGTGTCTGATAGAAAATACGTAATACATTTTAAACGATACACCCATTATATTAATCTTGTAAACATTTTTATTATTTCAGGATTTAAATTTACACGAACATTTAACAATAGCACAAACGTATAAGTTCTATGGTGGTATGCTTAACATGGAGAAAGAACAAATCGCAAAAAGGACCAAAGAATTATCATTACTATTGGAACTTCCATCTGATAATAGATTAGTTGAAACACTTAGGTAAGTATTATTAAAAATCGTTATTAGAAAATATTCGTTACGGTTTTAATTGTTCTTTGAAGTATTGTTCAATCAATTTAATTAAAGTTTCTACAATAGATGTATTGTTTTTAGTTTATTTTTTATTATTGTAATAAGTGCTTTATGCAATTACCACTTATACGTTTTAACTCGAAAAAACTAATTTGTTATTTTAAAAAATCATGACAAATTTGGAAATACAATATGTACCCACGAGTCATGTTACATTAGATATTAAAAGAGCTTTCAATGGCTTATTCAAAGAAAACACTTGTTGTCTGTATTTGTTCTTCCAAAACCGAATACGATTAGAAGAAATATTTTACATTTCAAACCATTGGATTAAAATAATGTTCATGACATACAAGTCTAATTATAGTAGGTCATGTTGTTTTCGCTAAAATAAATATAATACGTCATATTACATATTATTATAATTACTTAACCCCTCCGAGTTGTTAAGATCGTTGGTATTTTAACATATTATATTATGTACTATGTACCTGAGTGAGTGCCTCTAGGTTAACCATAGAGTAACATTATTAAGCTCATATTAATCTTTTTTTTTTGATTTTATTAGCTACCAATAAAAACTATGATAGTTGATAACTCAACAACAACAATAAATTCAAATAAATAACATAATGTCATAATATTATATTGTGTTTAGTTGTTATTGTAGCAATAATAAAGAAATATTATAGTTGACAATTATATTAATGAAGAAAATATTAAAACCAAATTGACAAATGACAAATATTGTTTATGGCAATAAATACATATAAGATGGAAGAAAGAAGGTCAATTCGTGGACTGATTTAAATTTAAAATTAATTGTGATAAAATATAAAAAATAGATTATGAAGGTTAATTTTGATTTTTAATTTCTTCTGCGTAAGATTTCATTTCGGGTTGAGGACGATCATAAGGTATAAGTTTAACCATATATTTGTTTTGTTTTTCAGTTTTTATAATCTATACTCCCGCAACTTTTAATTATAACAAAATCTATTAACGACATTTATAAGATTTATTTATTTGAACATTTTTTTTTTTTTTTATTAAAATTATACATTTTATTTCACCAATAATTTTAAATTGTACGTGTAGAGAAAAATTTTTCAGAGTAAAACTTTAAAAACTTGATGTTTAGTTATTTGTGATTACCTGAGATCTATTTTCCTAGAACCGTGTTATATTATAATACGTATTTAAAGTTACTAATATTGAACAATTTTTGGTCCGAACATGTGCAGGGTGTAACGTTATAAAACGTAATGGCCTTCGTTATTGTTATTTCGATGAAAATCGTGATAATATTTTTATATAAATCCTAACATAATATTTTTTTATAAGCTCTTAATACCTCCTTGTAAAATTTGTTGCCATAAATTATATTATTAAATAATGTGACTTTATACTTTGGAAGAACTTAACATGAAACGTAGATATACTTATTTTAAGTTTGCTAATCCATAATATTAGTTATAACTTATAACAATTTATTACAGAAAATACCGAGACCACTATTTTTAAAATATACATTTTCACGGAACACTGTGCAAGCCTATAGCTTTGCATTCAAGTTCCAAATCTGTAATAATAATAAAAATAATAACACAATAAATTATAATTGTTTACTTTTTTAGTGGTGGACAACAAAGAAGAGTGTCATTAGGAGTTGCTCTTTTGCATAATCCAAATATTTTAATATTAGATGAACCTACTGTCGGATTAGATCCAGTTCTAAGTCATAGGTATATTGTACAGTTAATATTTTAGATGATTTATAAATTAAACCCATCATGATATTTACAGTATATGGAACCATTTGGTATCCTTTGCTGAGAGAGGAAAAACAATTATCATCACGACACATTATATTGAAGAAGCGAGACAAGCTCATACAGTGAGTTTTTATAATAATATAATTTATTACCTGTTCAATTATAATAATAATAATTAAATAATTCGCTTTTAATATTAGATCGGAATGATGAGAGGGGGCATTCTGTTGGCTGAAGATTCACCAGAAACTTTAATGGCACGATGTAATACAGCTTCTTTAGAAGAAGCCTTCTTGACACTAAGTTATAAACAAGAAACATCTTCCAATACCCAGGTGCCTAGAATTGCACATACTTATATACATTACTAATCATATAATAAATAGAACACGACCAATGAACTTCGGTTGTTGGCTTTCAGGTTGATGATTCATTCAAAAAGTTAGCTGCCAAAAAAAGCAGCACAAAATTAAAATTTAATGATGGGGTCTTCCGATTAAACCGAATGCTTTGTCTCTTATACAAAAATGTATCTTTGCTTCTCCAGCAAAAGATGTAAGTAAAAACGCTAAGTATATTATATCAAATGAAAAATTAAATATGTACATTTTTAAATGCTTGTACGTAATAATTAAGGTAAATATTAAAAACGACATTATAATAATGGTGATTTTGAAATTTGAATACTCATATAATATATCAGACTTGGTAATATTAATTATTGTGCACAATATTAGAAATAAATCCAAACATATTGTTTTAATGAGAAAATATTATTGTAACAATAGATTCATTAATTCAATGTTTAATATTTACATTTATAAATATATATATTTTTTTTGTTGTAGGTTTTTACTTTTTCTGTTTCTACTGCCCCTAGTGCAAACTTATTTTTTTAACCTAGCAATTGGTCATGATCCCAAAGGGCTATATATTGCGGTGGTGAATAAAGAAATGCAACAAAGACAACCCGGGGAATGTAAACCTGAATACTACAAAGGATGTTTCCTCGATAATCCCGATGACGTAATAATGAGTTGTGCATATGTCGATCAAATAAAAACTAAATCAATGAATATTGTAAGTATACCTACCTATTGTATCGATAAAATAGCAACATGACAAGTCGGTCGTTTCAACTAAATTATTTTACTAGTATTTTATTTTTTAATAGTTATTCTATTAATATTATGTTTACAAATTAAAGTATTAAAAAGGATTTAAAAACTGTAATATTTTCTAGTTTCAAAGTACTTTATTCACCCGTATATACTACTTATACCTATTTATATTATACATGTATGTGTGGGTCATTCAAATTTTACATTACGAAAATGCTAGGGATTAAAAGTTGGGTACAATAATTACGTAGGTACTTAATATCATAATCCTTACCATTTATGTTGGGTATAAAAATTTGAACGACCCTGCAGGTGTGTGTGATAAATGTATAATACTCTTTGATAAACGAAATATATGCTCATAGTTGACAAGGTATATTACATTAAATTCCATTACTTTGTGCTGTGCATAATATGGTATGATATAAAAATATTTGCAACAAATATTCTGTTATTTTTTTTTTCATTTCTTTTGAATCATATTTGGTTAACAACGTTAAGCCATGTGTGGTCTCAATCGAATTCGTGCAAGGGACTGCCATATTCTCCCAATGTCTTTAACTTTATTCTGTAACTTACAATATAAGATTTGTTTTCTTATATGGGTACAACATAACATTTGAATTGCTGATTTTTGATTTTCAAAACCATAAAAAACAATTCAATACCTATAAAAATAAATATATCAATATGTTCAGTACATACATACCCGACATTTGCTCAGTAATAATATGGTGTAAATAATATTATATGTATTATTATAGTTTTAAAACCGGAGAACTTTATAAAAAACTAAATTATTAATCTATAGGAAATACAAATTACAAATCTTATATTATTATATTATACAATTATTATTGTTTTATATATATTTCTCACAAACATTTGTTTCATTTTTATGAATTGTGATTATTTTGATGATAGTATTTAAGTTATATTAAAAATATAATACTATTTAAGCAAAAAAATAAGAAAAACTCATTTCAATGTATGATATTTAATATTTTTTTTCTTAACAGTTACATTACGACGATGTCGATACCGCTTTAAAAGCAGTAAGGAAGAACGATGCTTGGGGTTTACTATATTTCCCTACTAATTATACAACATCCATGGCTGTGCGTTTCGTAAACGCCTCTAGGACTTCAGACTTAGACGTAGAACTAAGTACTGTACAGGCTTGGATAGACTTGTCTGGTAAGTGATTGAAAGTTTCCATGTTAAAAGCACATTACCAAAAATAAAGTTTAAAATGCATAAAACTTTAAGAAGAAATTGGAAGTAATAACTATATTTTAGTTACTTACAAGCAAATAAACTTAAAATTAAAAATATTTGACATTAATAGCTAATATAGGTATTTAAAGATACTAAATAATCAATTGTATATGTTTTTAAAAAGCATGCATTTTATTTTAACTTTAAAATTTCCTAAAAAAAATAATATATTTAATAACAATTATTGATAAAATTCAAAATCAATTCAATTGGGACGATTTGTACGTTAATTCATACTGTGTCTTTTTTTATTATAGATCAATACATTGGAAATATGGTAAAAGCAAACGTTATTTTTGGTATGCAAGAGTACTTGGGTGTAGCATTGACTAAATGTAATGTTAGCACTAAAATTGGAAACACTCCTATATCGGTTTGTATATTTACAATAATATTCACGAAAAAATTCAAAATGTAATTATTAATATATTTTTGTATTATTATAGTTTAAAGAACCAGTATATGGCTCGGTAAACACAACTTTCATTCACTACGCTTCGGCAGCTATACTTTGTCTGTAAGTATATTGTTATGGGATAATAATAATACTTGATTTGCATATAATATTTAAACTAAAAATGTGTAATTTACTTTTATGATACCGAAAAAAAAAGAAAATATATTATGATTTTCATACCTATTTTAATTGTCTTATTTTCGATAGTGCAATTTTCATTAAATTAAATATTATCGTTCAGTTCTAAAAACACCGGAACAAAAGGAAAATTTTCCAAAAGACTGGTATTAAAATCTGTTAATACAAAAGTTCAGTACAACTTAAATAGATTATAGGAATATAAAAGAATAATAAGAAGGTTGGAATTCTACTGTTGAAAATCTTACAGCGTAAAATACATACAATGTGAATATGTGATAATTTTATTTATCAGACAATCATTTTCCGAATGTTGCATGATATAATATTTGTCTTCATTAAAACTATAAATATTAGTTATAGGTACTTTTAATGGTTTAGATTATATAATATTATATAATAAATAATAATGTTTCGCACACGCATGCTAAACAGAATATTACTTAATACTTTACAGTTTAATTATTTATATAGTAAAATATATATTGATTTATTTTCAATACTTAACAACTTTGATTCATAACAATCAAATATTTTTTTTTTTTTAATTTAGTTCATATACCTATTATGAATATTATATATATTTATGATGACGTACATTTTTTTATGATATGTAGGTTGTAATTGTTCATAACTATTCCCTTGTTTGTATTTAATAAATTAAATCGTGGAATTATAATGTACAAAATAAACCTACAATAATTTTAAAAAAATTCTATAATATTCTAAGCTAGTTAATACACATTTTTTACATCTAGAAACTACAGAAATATACATACACTCGTATAAATAATATTTTATGTAGCTATATTGTTTTCAAATATATAAAAAGCTCTAGAAAATATATAAATATCTTTTTACAGAAGAATCAAATGGAATTTCAAAATAGTCAATTGGAAAAATAATTCCTTACTTCATAATCTAAATTCGAGATTTTAAAACGAAAACTATTGTTATAGTTATAGATATTATCTGATAACAATACCTTTATACTGTTGATATATCTTCATTCTGTAAACGTATATAAAAGTTTTGTATCCGTCAAGAAACAACCGTAAGCGAGTCGAATATTCTCAATATTTTTTTTATGTAGATTTCAGTTGATATTCGAATATATCAACTTTGATTTTTGATCATTTGTCTTGTGCCGCGCGCCGTTAACTTTCGGTGTACTGCACAGTATAGATGGTCTTGCGTTACTTTTATTTGTATAAACCGTATTTTTGCTCTTATCAGTTCACGTCTCTTTGTGTTTATCCTTTTAACTTTAAATCAAACAAAATCTAACAGAGTAAAACTGACGTTCACATATTGGTCTCGATTCGTCATTAGCGATTGACGTGCATAAGGTAAATGCGAATAGGTGACCGTGTAACTGTCTTTCGTATGCAAATTGATCAAAAGTCATTTGAGGGCGTTATGGGGGAAGAGAGGGAGAAGGGATTTATCGAGCATGTCGGGTAAGACCGAGTAATCATAAGGGAAGGGTAAAATAGCAGCGGGTTCCCGAGTGGAGGCGATGTTATGTTGACGCAAAATACGCAACATCTTATTAAACGTTATATTACCATAACAATATAATATAATATAATATACGAGTACAGTGCATGCGACTTAGACGTTTCCAAAATAATAATATCGTTTCTCGTGCACTCACGGTCCATATTCGTGTAATGGGTTCTTCCGATGGTTGGGAGGGGGATGAGTGCATTATCGTCATGCCGAAAGGGTATAATGACAACTTTGTTTGTACATGGCAGCGAGATAAAGTGTCATGTGCATTGTGATACAAATGATTAAACTTCGGCTGCGATTTGTTTCGACAGGTGTTGTTACTATTTGCCGGTACTGTTGACAGCGGGTTTGATTCTAACAGAGAAAAAAGAGGGCATGATGGAAAGGATGATGGTTTCTGGTGAGTATATCTATATTATATATATTTAAATTACAAATTCAATATGCGAATGTAATATTTTTTTGCCTGTATATTTCCCCACGGGGCGGCGTGGTTACGCATGTCGATATTGGGAAACATCCAATTATAATCCCAAATCGTAAACATGCTCTTTTGCAGGTAAACAATATAAAACAATGTAAATAATAAATAGCGAAATCGGGTTGGCCATAAAAAACCCCGGAACGAAAATCAAATAAACTAGATAATTACTGTCCTTTCATGACACCTTAGGGCTTGGATAATTATGATTGTCAAACCATTAAAATATAATTGACCGTGTTTATTGCAGGTATTAAATTCTCTGAAGTTTTAGTGTCTACAGTCATAATGCAAATGATAATACACGCTATACAAACGGCCATATCCATGTACGTGATGTACATATACTTTGACAATCCTTATATTGGAGATCATTTTCCCACAGTTCTTATACTCATACTCCTGGGAATGGAAGGAATGATTTTCGGTAAGTTAACAAATGAAAATCACCGAAAGCTATAAACTGTTGTAGTTTTGTTTTACGGTCAATCGATCAAAATGTTTTGTGTTAACTTATGCACGATTAAATTCAAATATTTTATTTCAAACTATCTAGTACTTGATATTTAAAAAATAAAACGTAGTTCATTTATGCGACTTATAATGCCGTCATGATGTTATTATCGATTGTAAAAATGTTTGTTGAATTTTGCAGGTTTCTTTATTGGTGCCATATGCAAAGATTTCATATTTGCCACGTACTTAGGCACCGGCAGTAACATAATGATGTCTTTCACCTGCGGTAAGTTCTTTTAACAATTATTATTGTTTATAGTTTAATACACCAATCATGTCTGCATTTGTACAGTGGGGAAATTCAAAAACCCATTATGGAAATAATTCTGGTTTAAATACTTTATACATAATTATATTAGGCGTATTGGAATATTTTAGTTGAAAATATTAATCCGTTGAATTATTTTTGGTAAACAGGATTGATTTGGCCTTTGGAAGGTGCACATTACCTACTGAAATTAACTGGTCCTCTGTTTCCATTGACTGCACCGGTCAAGGCTTTGCTGGCCGTAACTGCTAAGGGCTGGTCCTTCGACTCTGAGCCTGTCTACATGGGACTACTATCCATATTTGGATGGTCAAGTATTATGATCTTAGGCATATTCATCACTAGCAGAATAAACAAAGATCTGTGGATCTTGAGAAAATAGATGCGAATACGATTTGGTTGAAGGACAACTGACCAGAATGAAAAATGAATAATTTGTTTTTAATTTTGATAGCAAACCGAGTGAATTAATTTCGGTCATTCAATCCATTGTAACCTATATGCCAAGCTATTCAATACCATATGGTAGATAATATAGATACTTGGAATAATACTCGTAAATCGCAATGGTTTACATTTTTGTTTATTCACACATCTGTGATCGCTAACAAAACTACGCGGAAATGACAATTCCAAGTAAATAATAAATTATTAAACTGTAAATATTGAAAATATTTAGGTGACTTGCTTTTATAAATATTTATTATTGTTGAAACTTCTTGTATTTATTTCCTTTATAAAATATATGCGTGTAATTTATTGATAACATAATATTTTTGTTAAATAATTTTTATTGAGTTCTTATACTATTATAAATTACGTTAATTTATACTTGTAAGTTGTAACTAAAAAGTTAATTACCAATAACTTATAAGTAGGTACTTATTACTATGGTGCATAAAAATCAAATACGGTGAGTTCGTATTGTACATTTCTATAGAAATACTTTCAATAGATATTCCTTATATATTATATACCTATTTATATGCTATTAATATTTTGACACAGTCTTTATGTTTCGTGGTTTATAAACTTAAAAACTTATAGTGTTTGTGTCATCTATAGGCCAAATCTATAAAAGAGCACTTCTAACTTTGCTCATCCGTTGTATTGGTTTCTATACTTTAAAAGTATTTACTTAGTATACTGTTTTCTCCAGTTTCTTTTGTATATAAATGATTTTAGAGGTTTTGACACTTCTTCAAAACTTTTCAACTCATATTCTAAAATGGAGTCTAAGAAAAAAAATGTTTTCTTTGACATATTAAATCACTTGATAATTTGATTTCCGTTGTAGATTAAATGTAGTTTATTTTTAGGTCATCGTTTTATGACATTTTTTTACACACATTTTGAACATTATTTTATTACCATTTCATATATTTACTTACGCGAATATGAAAATGCTTTTACCAAAAATAACCCCTGGAATTCCTTATTATCGACGCGTAAAAAATAGCGTTGAAAATATCAAGTTTAAACTTGAATGTAGGAATTTCAAATTGTTCTTTTTCTTTGTAACTGGTTTTATAAAATATAAATATTCCAGAGAGTATAATATTATACAACACATTGTTGATATATTGTTGTAGTGACTTACGATGTCATAAACAAGTTTAATGGGGCTGAAGTTAGGTTAGATAAATAAATCGAATAAAAACTAAAAAAAGTTGAACATTTTGAATAGTTATAAGTAGCTCGAAGAGAGCGAACATATTTTGAAATTCAAACCAAGCCAAGATAATGCTAAACGAAATATTTGCTGTAGATACCTACGATTGTTCATTTTTTAGTTATTTATTATACAGAAATCACCAACAAAGTTGAAGATTAAAACTTTTTAACTGATTTAATAGTAATAACTGATAACTAAGAAAAAAAAATAACATAATATACATAATATTGTAAAACCATAGCAACATTGTTTCACCTAAATTTAAAACTACTCGGTTCATTCATCGCTATATTCGTAGTTATTCATAATCTACGTAATATAACTCTAATTTCTTCGGCTATGGTATAAGTAGTCATATTATTCAATATATTATTACCAAAAATATTTTATATTGAATAAAATAAATTAACCTAAAATATGAAATATAAGGCAGATATAAAAAAAAAAATATATACGTACAACTATACACGATATAATGATCAATAATTAATTATTACTATCATAAAAAAATAACTTTTGAATTAGGTACATTTTATTAAGGTTATTCTTTCTATTTTTTTTTTTTTTGCAAAAGGTAATTTAATTTGTTATTATCAGCATAACAACTCCTCTTTTCTTCGACCTAACCTAACCTTCTCGATATTTTAGATTGTTATTATAGTTTGATGATTTTGACTGATATATCTAGTTATAGAGAAATTATACTTACACACACACACACTAAAAAATAAAATCAGGAAAAAACAGTCCCAAAGATTTTGAAATTTTTATAATGTGTTTTGGGTTGGCCATGAATAAAAAGTATACTTACCTATAAAAATGTTCAATGTTTTAAAAAAACGTACTTATTAAATAATTTTGTGTATTTGTTTGAATATTAACAGTTATTTTTTTCCTTCTATGTCAAAAAATGTAATATTTAAAAAAAGTACCGGGAACGTTTTTTACGTTAACCCTTCAAAAATGACTGTTAAAATTGTTGATAATATTTTTCATTAATGTAAACAGCCAAATCTTTTATAGTTTTTGTTTATAAAGAAAAGTTTTTAAGCTAATTATTTATAGCGTAAAATATGTGCTAATATTATTACTTATTATTTATTTGTTTACAAAATCGTACGATGGTTTATGATATCTTCTTCAAATATTATATAAAGTAACATAGTGCCTATATATTATATATGTTCTACCATAAAACTATTTTTATACTTTATTTCTAATTTTGTATAACATAATATTATATTAATTAATAACTCATAAAATCTTACCATCAAACTATATTATAATTATTATATTTGATAATGATGGGCATAGTTATTTTCTTTATTAAAATATATTATTAAGTAAATTGTTTATTACAATTTTCAATTGTTTTTTAAATTTGTAAGAAATTAAATACCTTGTTGTTAGGCACTTTGAACAAGTTAAAATCCATAGTGGGCACTCTTACACCACCGGGCTTACGCTGATGTCATACAATTACTATTATATTATACAATTACTATTGTATACATGCGATTATAAGTTACTAATATTTTAATTTATTTTACCTTATTATTGTTTACCAATGTTATTTATAGTTTCATAAATTACGACAGCTATTAAATTGTTATTATTTATCTGAAATTCTGATACTATGTTGTCAAAACCTATATCACCTATATCTGACGAATGTAAATAATAATTTGTTTTGTATTTTTACTAGTCAATCGTACGAGTCTTTCGTTTTAAAATAAAATTTAAATAATATAAATTCTGATACTATGTTGTCAAAACCTATATCACCTATATCTAACGAATGTAAATAATAATTTTTTTTGTATTTTTACTAGCCAATCGTACGAGTCTTTCGTTTTAAAATAAAATTTAAATACGTATATC
This sequence comes from Metopolophium dirhodum, assembly GCF_019925205.1. Classification (NCBI taxonomy): domain Eukaryota; kingdom Metazoa; phylum Arthropoda; class Insecta; order Hemiptera; family Aphididae; genus Metopolophium; species Metopolophium dirhodum. Next base: position 32,715,658 of record NC_083567.1, on the reverse strand, counting down.
GATCCATTATTAATTTATCATGTAACCACATGGGACACAACTCACGTGTTAGGGATACGATTGGATACGCTACCATTCCAAGTAGATTAATATGAAAAGTTTAAAAAGCTATACGATTATTAGGTTTTGCATATAGAACCGAAAAGAAACTTGGCTCATCCATTTTTTACCCACGAAGAAAAGCATGATCGAGATTCCAAATCCTTCTACAAAAATACAAAACTATTCTCCAACTGTTCGCGCGTGTCAAACCGGGCTCCATATCTAACTACGCTTTGGCACTAAGCATGTGATTTGGGTTTAATCTAATATGTTTCCATGTGACACGAGATTCGTAATAAGCGCACGTCGTAGTTCCATTGTTGTCATTATACGCGAATTCTTAGACACGTTAAGCGTACTCGAAAATAACTGTTTTCAAAGTGTCACAAAAAATAAATAAAATAAAAACCAATAAAAAAAAATCTCTAGCCTATTTTTCATTGTATGACCCATAGCAACAGCCGTCGGAGTGGACAATAAGAGCGGACATATACACCACACAGACGCCGCAAATCTAAAGGTATATTACGTGAGGACAGCAATATAAAACAAATACGCCACGGGCCAAAAATAAAGTTTTGCGAGTAAAAATGAGCTTAACACTTAGTCCACGGTGAGATGAGACTTTCGTTTGTATCTTACGGAAATCGGCGATTCAATCCGCGATAAGTAAATAAAAGGTTTTTGGTAGGAAGGAAAAAAAAAGGGGGGAATAAGAGAAAGATAAACTAAAATAAAGATCTCTACAGAAAAACAAACAGCATTAGAACCATGTGTGGCAGTGCAGGTGGTAGAGGGGGAAAAAGCAAAAGTCAGTTGCCATTGTGTGCAGTGGCATTTTCGTTTATCATCGTTTGGGCGGAAGATAATATTCTCTTTCAAACTCCCCGTCATCTCTCTCTCTCTCTCTCACTCTCTCTCTCTCCCTCTCCCTCTCCCTATCTTTCTCTGTCTTCCTATAGCTGCTCATGTTCCTTTTTTCGGACTCGGCCTTATACCCTTTCCCGTATATACACACCTCCACCGCCATCATTTTCGTTGCGGTTTGTTGGAAAAGTCAATATTTTATATATTTCATCGAAGAAAAGGGACTTTTCGACTGCCGTAACAGCATCCGTATAATTCCCTATCTCTCTTTTTCGTCCGTTCACCGCGTCCGTTCACTACGCCACATACAACGCTCTCACACTGTTATGTATACCTATACTACCCCGCACACGCGTTCCACAGCAGCAACACACTGTACTCGGCGCACAGTATACACATATCATAGACCCCTGAAACGTGTGTTAGTCGTGTGGTGCACGGTAGTGGGAGGGGGCGTAGTGTGGGTGGGGTGAATTACGATGAAAATTATATACAACCCAACCGCAAAACATAACCTTCAGTCGACCGAACAATGCATGTATATAGGTATAAGTACACGCACATCCGCACACGAGCAACAAACCGTAAATATATAATATCATCTCCACGTGCGCGTGCGCCGTAGAAATATTCCGCATTGGGACAAAATTATCCTAATAAATAGGCCAAGAGTCAGTTTTATACATGATTCATCCACTCCATCAAGGTCCATCGAACGACGATTACGTGTACCTATAATACTTATATCATTTTACGCTATACAATAATGACACCAGCAGATGGATGAAATTTATGTTTTTACAAAACCACCCCCACTGCAATAAAACGAATTCACTATTGTTTATCATCGACAACACTGTTTATGGGTTTCACTATCGGTAATAGTATCTAGGTACTCTATTTTCTTCAGCACGTTAATTTGCAATTTTTTTTTTACATTTTTTGAAACTCTGGTAAATTGAGTTGATACTCTTATATTAACGATGGGTATACTAGCCATGTACTACAATGCCATTACGAGTTTGTGGTCAAGGGGTGTCAATAATTATACAATAAACGTTTTGACACGAATGTGCGAATTGTGTGAAAAAGTGAATGTTTTAGTGTAATTTTAATGCTATGAAATCCTTAGGAAAAATAATACCATCAAATTTATTACAATAAAACTGTTTGTATACATATTATTACACAAAGTAAATCATTTGAAAATGCTGCAGAGCGACACATTAAAAATAAAATAAAAAGTTAAATACTAGATATAGATATCTACCTATTTAGGTAGATTCTTATTCAATTAATTTATGATAAATACATTTTTTCAACCTATTATTCAACCTATAACTACATTTAATATTATACCTAATATTAATTTTTTATTTAATATGTATAATCTGTTCTATGTAACTATATAGATAAATATTGTATATTATTAGATTAAAAGAACTGTTGAACAGCGACAGTTGAAAATATAATATATAAATATCCATTATTATACCTTGTGCAACTATTTCTCATAATATAAGTGTAATTTTGTTTATTATTGTTTAAATTATAAAATTACTTAATATAAAAATTGTGTACTTACAATAATTTATTGTTTATTATATTTTAATAATATTGAATTGGATATCACAATATCTTCGGTCTTCGGGCAATAAAAAGTAATGGATTTTATAACGTTGATTTAAGATTAACAAAGAAAAAGTTCACTATTGTTAAAAACTTTAAAACGCCATTTTCTTGGAATATTCATTAATCTAATTTGTTGGTTAGTCTTTTAGTTTCAAGTATTTGTTTTTATTTCGTTGGAATAAATAATCAATACATTAATAAAGAATTTATTAATAGACTATAAATTGCACCAAATACTAATAAAACGAATTAATTTTACATATATCGTAATATTATTGATAATGTGAATTATTATAGTATACACCGATTAGGATAATAGAACATAATACCCGTAGACAAACAATCATCTAACAATATTTCTTTGAAATTGGTTCATACGAGTAAGTTGTAATTTAACTTTTTCTCACCTAATGAATGTATTTGGGTGTCATATTTTACCAATGGAAAACTACCTGCAGTACATTAAGTTATAAGAAGCGTAATGTATATCAATATAAAGGAGTACTGCGAACAGTGTCATTGACGTGAGTATTATCATGGCTATAGTGTGAATATTATGATTGAGCTTGAGACTGATTACTGTAAAAAAAAAAACTCATACATTTTATAATGACATATTATTGGTTATTGTTTATTACTTTATTATCATTTAGCAATGATAACTATCATCGTGATATTATAATAGTATTTTGGATTTCAAGCATGACATAATATTAGTTGTGTGCTATTAGCTATATATGTTTCAAGTATGCACTAAAGTTTCAGATATCACTGTACAATTGTACAGTATAGTTTAGTCATTTTGACTTCCATTTTCAACAGTAATTCTTAGAAGATTGATACTTAAACCAGAATAACAGAATAACATAGTATAAATTACAAAGGTTTATAATTTAAATGCGTACCTATCATAATGGTCTCAGAAATAATTCACAAGAATCATTTAACATTTTAATTAGATAACCTGCATGTTTACTGATATAAGAAACAATACGATTTCTCAACCGACTTAAGGCTACTTGTTTTTTAAGAGCTGTACAGGCGTATAACAAACATTGCACAGCCTTAAATGAAATATTAGGGTAGATCTGTAGATCCCTACTTAAAAACCTAGCATAGCTCTACATATGATATTATACTAATTAAATTTTTTGAAAATAACTTTCAAGTTTTTAGTAAATACTATATAACGTGTAGGTATGTATCAGTTTATTGGGTGATTGTAAATTGCGCCCACAGTGAACAGGTAGCAAAAAGAGTTTTGTATATTTCGTCCAATATTTTTTGATAATAACATTATACAAATAAATGTATACCTGAAATTTACGTTTGGATTTTGTAAAATATGACTTTGAACAGTTTTCGTTGCAATTGTAAATTTAAATAGTTGCATTTTTCGAATAACATTATATTATTGCTGATAATTGCCTTCATAACACGTCTGTAGTTTTTTTAATTTAAATTTAATGAAATTCAAGCTTAATTTTACAGATACTCATAAAATGTATAATATTATTTATACAATAATTATTGTACAATTAAAACAGTTTTTGTTCATGTTATTAACATACAACGAACGTTCATCAAAAAATAATTGATCGTGCGATATTTTGGGGATATTATTACGGAAATTGTAATATTTATCTTACATAATTATATGAATAACAAAAATCAAACATGTATTTGAATTTTCTTGAAAAAATAAATTATATGTTATATTATATCGTCACTATATAAAGTATAGACATAATATAGTTTGCTTGATATTTAAATAAAATAATGGATTTCGAAATGTGTACTTTACAACACCTACCTAATAATAACAATAATGGTATTAAGTTAACTGTAAGCGTAACGGCATAACTAAACGATTCAGCGATGTTGATATAAATAAATCAAAAGTGATGAATGTTAATATTATCTTAAAATACCGAAGGAATTATCATTAATATAAATTATTTCAATAATAATAATATCGTTCTTCTCGGAGTTGCAGTGAAATCGCGTCTCTGATTTCAATTTATTAACATCAGTTAAACGTTGGGCGTAACTGAGAGGTTCGTCTGAGGAAATAAATTCAACTTAATTAATTTTAATTTGCTAAGGCCCAAGAACAGAAGATTATATCGTAGCAAAAGCGTCGTCGTATTAATGTTGGGAACAAGTTAATCGAATCCAAACAATAAAATCAATGATAAAATGAGACGTATGATATAATATATCTTATTGTATAGTTTGTATTTGAAGTTTTCGAAATGCAATAAAAATAAATAAAAACTCCCTAGTTTTTACAGTGTGGAAGTAACCTGGAAATACTATATGAGAGGAGAAGAGGGGACCAACAATAGTTTAAAAAAAAGGAACAAAAATATGGGAAAGAATTGAAAAGAAAATATAGCTTCAATTGTGCACCTGAACTTGATTCATTTTAAGAACATTATATTTATATATAGAGTATATTTTGTTTTGTTATATTGTTAGAAATATGCCCTATCGACAGAATTTAATAGAAATTTATGTTATGGTACCTACGTCCATTTATGTATTTATGTGTATAATAATATTATATATTATATTAACTATTTGACAAGTCGACAAAAAAAAAAAAACCTAGATAAGTCTGTAAAGTTGAAAGTCTTAATTTGATTAACATGTTATTATTGTTCTCTCTCGGAGTAATTTATTCCAAAGTCATGTCGTGTACCTACGTATAAGTTTGTTTTTTAGTGTTATCATGAACGAGTTTTATATAATAATATTATTATTGTTATTATCATTATTATGTTCATAACGAGGACAAACATTATGAGCCAGTGAACGTCGTAAATATAATACGCGGGCGATTATATTAAAATATAAAATGCTGTAATAATAATGATGTTGATAATAATAATAATAATAATAATAATAATAAATAAACAACGACAATAGTATTACCTAGTTAGAAAATAATAATAATATGAAGCATGGAATGCTCGACGAATCCTGCAGGGTCCAGTCCAATTATACTGTGGTCTCAGCCATTCGCGGACCACAAAATATATCAAGTACACTACCCCCGATGCCTACTATACAGTGAGTATTTGGAAAATTCTTCGCGAGATTTTGTTTTTTTTTTTTTTGGTTTCTCGTCTCGACGTACGTCAGCCTGACAACCCTCGTCGTGCTTTCCTCCCGTACGACCCTGCAGCAGTCGATCCTTATTACGAGTCACACCACGACGACAGACGCGAGGGTTCAAGACGTTGTTGCCGCCATTAGCGTGCTGGTTTTGGGATTTTCATTTTTTGACAAGAAAATCCTACGCGATCTATATATATTATATATATATGCATAATATTATATTATATTTGTATAATAATATAATACCACGGTTTCGGGGTGCTTTTCCTATATCATTATGTGTCAACAAATCGTCTTTCTCCTCCTCCTCCTCCTGCTGCTGCTGCTCCCTGCCATTTCGCCATAAAAGGATTTCACGTCAACCGAACCCGGTGAAACAATAGTAATAATTATTATTATTATTGCCAGGTGTATGCAATACTTTGTGTTTGGAAACCATTACGCGGCTCGGTTGAACGACAAAATGCACTCGGCGCGCACGAAATGTTATTATTTATCGCGTTTTTCGCGTATACGACTGTTGCCTCCATGGCCCTGTGTGATTCCACCGCGTGTTAACACAGTGTACCTACAACCAGGTTACACGTTTACGATAAATACAGCAAAGTCGTTGTAACAAACTGCTATTATTATTGTTGTTGTTGTTGTTGTTGTTGTTGTGCTGTCGTTGTCGTTATTATTATTATTTTAACTGTTATTTCCAAATACATATTATAGGGAATAAATAACGTTTACGACAGTTAATTGATTATTTTTATTATCGTTTTTTTGAATTTATTATACTCGACTTGCGTGTACAAAAGCACATTCGATACTTAACGAATACGCCCGTCGCCACAGCGTTGTTGTAAACTTTCGAGTCACTATATTTAATTTTCGAAGTCCACGACGAGGGTGAGGCGCACTAGTGGTGGGTCGGTGTGGAATCAATTGGAATTTTATTTGTTCAGCGTATAGGTATACTACCGACATTTTTCACTGGTGGGTATCAATTTCTCGCAATAGACGGAGTTTTATTTAGTTTCCATTGGCTTTTACACGAAACTGAATGAGCTTCAATATTATAATCTATTGTTTGTTATTTTAGTAGGACTTATCGACGATAATTTGAAACGCGAATATCAACGAGTTAAACGACTCCAATAATGTGTTTGACCGTGATTGATATTTTCTTTAAAATAGATTAATTTATAAATTTCTATACACATTAAATATTATTATATTCAGTCATTGTTTCCGCACATCCTCCCCCGAAACACAGTACACAGCAGTCACAAGTGCAAAACCACTGCAGCGTGCCAACGATTCTAGTTTCTATCTATCAACAGTCACCTCTAATTCTAGACACAAACAGTTCGACTTGGTCGACTTTTCCACCTTAACCGATCATGGAAGAACACCTATTGGCGCACCTAACTCAAAAACGAATGACCGTAGATATTTGACATTTTCACCGAATATTTATATAAACATTATTATAGGTGGTACAATTTGTTGTAAAAAGGTTTTGACTCTCTTTAAGCTATATATAGATATTTGATATATATATATTTTTTCTATAATTGGCAATAGTAACATTTTTACTAGATCAAAAAATTTAAAATCTATTAGAAGGTTCCTCATAAGTTGATATTATGAATAGATTTTTGTGATTTAAAAATACTATTCTGGGAATTTTTAACTTATAATATACCATTTTACTCCTTACTATATTATCTTCAAACATAAAACATATTGATAATTATCATAATATATTATTAGTAGGATTATTTAGATCATTTTAGCTTTAAGTGCTTCATAACTTACGTTTGAACGGAAATCAATGTTAGTAAAAAGTTCTATGTGGTTGCTGCGAACGTAATAATTTCTAAAAGCCAAGATAAATCAAATTTAAATTCCTAAATAGTAAAAATCAGTTAAGTCACATTGAGAATTTAGAAAACCATACTTGCATCATATTGTGAATTAAAATGAATTACGATAACCATCATAATAATTAACTCATCACATAAACGGTGTTCGAATTACCTCAATATTATAAAAACCGTGTAAGAGAATAATAAACTATAAACAATAATAGACGATACATCTCTAGACCATACATTTATAATAAAGTCATACATATTATAAATAAGCACATCGCAGTGACATCGAGCATTGAACACGACCCCGTGGAGACATATCCACGAATATTTATATCATTTTTTATATTGAACAATAACTACTACGAGCGATTTGGGCGAATTAAAATATATTCACATAACGTTTTTATATACACATTAGACACAAAATATAATAAAGTAGTAGAATAACTTTACATAAACCCTTTAGAATAATAAAAGAAAATGTGACCTTAAATTACGCCGGTACGCTTGAACACAATGTATTCACACCCATAGTCCATCATAAAACTTATTACATATACAAATAGGTACTAATTTATTATGCCGTTAAACACTTGCAGCATAGTAAAATGGGGTCGTCATGGCATCTTCCTCTTAGAAGGCCCATATTCGAACGGATCATCGACCTCCCCTACTTACCATAATCCGTACTTCTATGCGTTGCTGTATTTTTAATCTACCACAAACATTATTGCTCAACTACAATATTTTTCAATTTGTACACGGTATGCGTATACAATAAACGATGAGTTCAACGCAGGTATTCGAGAGAATTTACTTACTTTTTTTACATGGTGTAATTGATCTTGTTTTGGAAAATGTTTTACAAAATACATTAAAACAACTTGCAGGTTTTGACTTGAATACATTACGTGGACAAGGTTAAGATGGAGCTGCTACTGTGTTTGATAACTTTCATGTCGTTCAGGCAATAGTAAAATAAAGCTACCCGAATGCTTTATGCACTCACTGTGTCTCTCATCCCCTGGACCTTTGCTTATCTGAAGCTGCAAAATTAAAAATCACTCGTAATACGTTCAATATTATTTCTGATTGTTGAGCTATTTTCCATTCCTCAGCAAAGATAACGATTTTCTCTGTTATCTAAACTTCATAGATATGTAAATATAACTGATGGTATAGTACTAGATAAGTTATAAAACGGTATAGACAAGCTAGACGACTAAAATTAATAATGTACCTAGTTAAAATAATATTTTATTATTTTAAATATATAGTTTCTTTTAACACTAATTTTGCAGTTATTATGACTTTTTTTCTTTGTAATGTTATATATCACAGCCCCCCTCCCCCCCCAAAAAAAAAACAATTCTGGATACGCCACTGATGTATAATATAATTATATTTTTTACACACAATTAAATTTTTATAAGGAATGTCTGGAAAAAATAAGTTTAACCTACCTACCATATTACTAATATTAAAAAGTTATAATAATATTATCAATACATTTTAAATATTTAGATCGTAATACTAATTCAAGATTAATATATATTTTTCACTTGCAAATAAATTTTCCTTTCAACATTTTAAAGTAAAAATAATTTTATATTCTTAGGCTGGTTTATTTAATCATACATTTGTATAAGTATTTTTTCATATTAATAATGACTTTTTCTATGGAAAGACACTGAAGGATGTGAAAATTAATTATTTTATATATTAAATTAGTTCATTCAAGTGTGTATTATTAAGTGTATATATTGAGCCTTTTAGTCTTTAGGGTTATCAATTTATCATAAAAATAAATTATTTTTCGTATAAGTGATAATATTACCTTATAAGAAAAAAAATTACAATATTTACCACTTTTTAAACTATTTTGTGCCAATTTTTTTTTAACTCTCTAATCTGTACAAAATTTTGTTTAAGTGGTATAAAGTTTGAGGACGAAACGGTGATGATTGAAAACATTGCAAGAACTTATCAAAGATTTTGAAGATATTTTTAAGTTAACGATTAAATACTTCAATGATTTGATTAAAGTATTACCTTATATTATACTCAATTCATTTTTTTAAAGTAAACAACTCAGTAAGACTAAAATGTTTAAAGGTACATCTCAAAAGTAATTTTACAATATTGTTTGTACACTCAATTATTTAGTTGAAAGGTTTAAATAATTATTAAATAAATTTTTAGTATAGGTAGGTATAATATCAATAGAAATGTTCAATTGTTCTTGTTACTGATTTTATGATAATATTACTTAGCACGATTTCATCAGAATTCGGGTTTGCAAATTTCACAAATCACGTGATTGTCGATCATCCAAACAAAAAAATGGTGGTTTTGTGGGGAAATGGTGTATACATTTTAAACGTCAACTTTAATTATATAACCGCATATGCAATTAATTATCGGAATTAGACACGTAATTTATCGGACAAATAATTCCAAAATTACAATAAAAAGAAATAATGATGATTGTTTGAACATTAAAACTAAAATTGATACAAACAATTCTATTTTGTGCGAATTTTTTATGCACCGAATTTGAAAATTAGCCTGCAAAATCACACATGATATCATCTAAAACTTGAATGTTACCTATAAATATTTACAAATTTACAAATGTACATTCTGGTGAAATCATGCTTGATTAAACTGAAAATATCTACGAGATATAAAAAAAAAATGTAGAGAGGTTTTAAATCTAATAGACAAAATTGTTTTTTTTTTTTTTGCTTTTCCTATTAGGAATAGCCAATACTTACGCTGTATAATATGCTTTGGAATTTTATTTTTTTTAACACCTTAAACTCAATTGAAATCCACGACATACAGTGAAAAGGTTTAACGAATCTTTTTTATTAGATTCAAAAAGTCCATTGCTTTACTTGGTAGATGTTATTAGACAGTTTTATTTCAAAAGCTTCCGGTCGAGATTTTTTCCGTTGAGAGTTTTTTTTTTTTAACCTTCTATCTCCTTACACGTTGACACGTTTTTCTTTTATGTCAAAATGCTTTTACAGTTCGTTTTCTGCTCATTAGGTGTTTTTATACTGAACTGCGGAAAAAATATTAATAGGCTTAATACTGTTTCACTCCGACCTTCTTGCCGAGTACCGACGATGCCGATGTGAGTTTCATCATGGCTCGCAATACATTTACACTAATCGTTCCTTATTGCGTGCGTCGGACATCCGACATGTTTTATTTTTATTTTTGTTATTACTGACCATGGTCGGCTGTCAGGATAAAAAAGTCCGTTGCGGTCGAAGTTGGTATTTTATTTATTATTCGCCATTAGTTTCTGTTTGTGTACCGTATTGGTATAAATATAAAATAGTAAAAATGAAGTTCGCCGATTTGCACATTAAATTATTGATGAAAAAACGAAAACTAACGAAGTAATTTTGTTGGAAATGATAATCAATATCGGCGAGCATTTATCTTAATCTTAATCTTGGGCCTTTCAAGACGTATTTGTATTATATTTGATACTAATCATTGTTAACCTAACTGTATGGAAACGTTTATAAAACGTACATTTTACGTGATCAATATTATAATGTATATTAATCATATTTCCTAGATATTACGTACAATACTTTGTTTACGTATTACACCCAACGGCGGTTTACCGTCAATCAACGGTCTGGAAATATAACTAAATTTATTACTCGTGCACCCTACACTGCACAAAGTCCCATACAAATGTTTGTATACATTTGTCAATATCGTTCATGTTGAATGAGTTGTTTTTTGTATTAATTATTTGAACATAAATATATATATAATCCAAACCAAAAGAATTTCACTATTTTATCAAATAATAATATCGTTCTTAAGTATGTAATATTAAAAATGTGCAAATGAAAAATAGAAATTAAATTAAATCTAACATTTTACACATCATGTTAATATTAAACCATTTTGACCTTATCAAAAAAAAAACATGTTCTACACAATTTTAAAAATACTATAGTATTTTCCACATACGAAATTTCCAATCTAAAAATATTATTTACGAAATGTACCTTAAAATAAGTTTTTCCATAAGTAAGTTGGTTAAAATATAAATATTAAAATAGATGTAACTATATGTATGCTATTATAGGTGTATTGTATGTGGCAATATATCTATTGAACTGAAAGCTTCCAAATTACAGAAGCCCCAAATTAGTTGTGAAGTTGTATATCTGTCCGAACAACTGTGCTTCCTTTATAAATGTTTCTCTTTAAGCTATATGTATGAATACTCTATTTCGATATATTATGCAAGAATCCATTAAGTTATTATATTGAATTTATACCCCAAATTATATAATTTAATATAATATGAAGGCGAGGAGAATATCAATTTGAAATTTCTCTCTAGTAAATGGGTAAACAATCAGATTCGAAATACCTATAAATTGTTATTATAGATGTTCATGCGGCCATGAATAATTATTATAACAACCACTTAATTTATTTCATCCCAAAGTATGAATTAACATATATATCAATAGGTAAGGTACCTACATTTAGATGCACAGTAAATAATTTAAAATGGTATTAAATAACTTTAGTTTTCGTGTGCTGTAGTTGCATACATAGGCGTAATCTATAAAAATAGATCAATAGTCAATCATTTTAATTTTTAATTATTTTTTAAATATAAATGATTTTAAAACCAATTATTTCATTGGAGCCCTCAGAATCTAAAAGTAAAAAAATTGTATTTACCTAACACAAATGTACTATACAATAAAACATTAATTAGAATGACATATTATTATGTTGTAGTTCAACAATTTATTATGACTAAATAAAATATTATTATAAATAAACTTTCATTGTGAAACAAAGAATAAATAATTCATTGATATTATACAAAATCATATTAAATAGTATATTAAGACTTGGATACTTTCACAATCATATTATTATAAGCTATTGGAAAGTTTAGTATAAAAAAGGGTTTTTAAAGAAGTTTTGTTCTATTGTTTTTGGCTCAATTAATTATAAATCATGAAGTTTTAAATATTATAATACAATAATATGATGATATAATAATAAATGTATATTATTTGGAAAACTAGTGAAGTATATTATTGTTATTTATTATTAAGTTTTTAATCATATTGCAAATTAACAATAGTATAAATTGAAATTATACCCGACCCGCAGTGTCAGGCATCAGCTGCAGGTCATTAAAGTTTATCACCGAGAATTTACGATGTACCCGTCAATAATATTGTAAGTAGATACATAGGTAATGTAAATTTATATTTGATTTTAATTTTTATCGAGCCAATAATTCTTATTATTCTAAAATAATATATAATGGTATTACAAATATATTTAATCTCTCAATTCAACAAGATAAGAAGTAGGCATACAATGTACCCTATAAATTGTTAAATCTAGATTTGAGTATATAGTAAAAACCAAGACATTAGTACATTACTATGTCAAACATTATACTCCGGTGATCATAATATCTGATATATTTACTTCCGAAATAATTAAAACATTGCACCACTTTCAGCTACAAATATTTTAACACTCAAGTTTAGGTTAAATAATGGTAAAATTCAACAGCCACCTGGTGTAAAATTACTTATACTAAGGTCTCTATACTGTTCTAAGACCAATCGTCAAACGTATGAATGTTCGTTAAATGTACATGTTTATTATATTTATTAACACCAAGCTGTTTATTTATATTTAAATCAATAACAGCGAGTAAAGCAAAATAAAAGAAAAGAGAAATTATACATGCAATCATTGCAATACAACAATTCAATTAATAGTTATATAAGAATAATCAGTACAGAATATAGACGTGTCTCTGCAAGTGATTCTGTTAGTTTATTAAGTGTTAAATCAACTTGAATGACCTATTTTCATTAGCCAGACGCATTTTGTAAAGATATCAGAGTGTTACAAATGTACTTTGATTAAATACTTAAAGAAGTATTATTAATACTCTCGAATCAATTTTAGATTATGGGTGGAGTGATTATGTATGAGTTTTACAATATGTGTGTGGTTTTTGTTGGTTTCTGATAGAAAATTAGATCTAGTTGGTAAATGTCCAGTGATTCTTAAAATAATCAGGAAAAACTAAAAAAAACTTACTGAAAAACGGCAATATATAATATTATAATATGTACCATTAATGAATTCAATAATATTATATAAGCGTAAATACTTGAAAATATCACAAAATATTTATATTAGAATTTTATGACAGTATTTAATTTCTTAAATATTTTAGTCTTAAAATGTTCAGCTTGTTTAAGTTTTTTTCAATTTTTATTAATACGAATTTTTTTCTAGGTAAAAATATTTGAAAATATTATATATAAGAGTCCTCATAAAATGTTCTTTCAGCGTAAATAACGATTTTAATTATTTTTCTGTAATCAAAAAAAAAATAATAATCGTATGGACTTGAAACTTTTACCGTTTAGCACATAATTGTTTTATTTATAAAAATAAATTTAAAAAAAAGGTTTTATACATTTTAAACTATTTACGCCACTAACATATTTATACCATTCTACGGACAACGGTATCTACGTCAATTTTAACCTGATATTATAAGTTAAAAACAATAAAATTATTTACATGATACAATAATTACGACTTATCCGTTCCAATCATATATAGAATTGTTTTTTGTATACAATGGTTTATCATTGAATTCAAATTGAACATAATATCCATTAATGTTATCTACTCAATGACGACGTTCACTTGACACCTACCATACAGCAGAGAGACTCCTACAGTATTTATATTTGAAATACCTATACTTAAACATAGGTAATAATACAATTATACTTAATATACCTAACTATTTTGTACGACAACTGGACAACCAAAGTTTTGAAACCTTATTTATTTTGTTGATCTTTCGTTTTTATTCTACGGCAACTCGTTAACTAACCAAATTACGTAATGTGTAATGGTTTTCGGAATAAGACACACAAACACTTACTCTTATCAGTGTGTCGTTCTGTTATACGTACGCAACAGACCACCCCGTGGTAATGCTGTTGACGTTTACAACAATATTTACAATTATTATGGTCGTCACGCAAAACTTGACAAAGCGTAAAGCAAATAGCCTCCGTCAGATGGGGTAGTTAGGACGTATATAATTACGCGTCCCGGAAAATGCCGCAAAGATTTTTTGGGAAAAAATCAATTATTAAACTTGTAGGCAACAATATAGTGTTCAGCGAAATCGTATCGAACGCAAAAGTTAAATGTTTTCTAGTCTGTGGAATACTGGAATGAGCTGCAGTGACGTCCACTCCCTAGACAGAAAAAAAACACCTCCATAACGTTTCAGGGCTCGTTTGGGAATACACTAACCGGTTGGTCAATGCAAAAAAATACTCAGAAGCAATGTTAGAAACCTGTGGAAAAAATCGAAAAAAATATATAAGCCGATTGTACTGTGGTACGAGTTGCACCACTTCAATATACATAATATATACAGGGCGTGAGTGACTAAAAAAAATAGTTTACCATACGTTAGACCATCCTCATCGCTTGGATCGTCTTCAATATGTTTTAATTTTATTTTTATACATGTCAATAAAAAAATATTATCCGTTCGGTAAAAAAACTTTTTATACGTATATTATTATATAATATATTGTATACACACAATGACATTTTCAAATCATTTTGTTTAGTTGTAAGGTATGGCCTGTTTATACCACGAGCCTATTCACACGTTAAGGTGGTAATTCTCACATTGTAATAACAATAATAAAGTATAAAAATAATATGATGTACTATAATAATTAAATATTAATAATTTAAATATGAAAAGTTTTGGCCAAAAATTAAATCAATTTAATGATAATTCTTATTTAAATAAAAAAACAACGTTTTTTTGCTATTTAGTTGTAATCAATATAGAATATATTTTTCAATAATAATATGTATTGTTTATTTTTGTTGCAAATAATATATTATTAATATAATATCCTAGGCGGCCACAGCGTCCCCGGTCAGAATCGTCTATCGTATACAATGATGGATAGTTGGATTCAAATTTTACACATCCATCACAGTGACCCCCTCGACACCTATACGGCTGTACATCAGAGCGACACCCCCTTGCCACCCTTTTTTTTTAATTTGATATTTTCGATGGAGTTTTTCTCGATTTTTACGACCGAAACCACCACCGAGAGCTTTTACAATATTGCGGTAGCGTCTATCGAGGCTTTGACTGTTTCGACCTGTAGCCAAACAAATCGTTTCATCCCACTTGAGATCATCGCGGATTAACCGCAGCCATATTTTTTTTGGGTGAAGTATAATATACGTTTCTGGGCCACGTTTTTACGGTGTAGTCTTCGAGACAGGTTAGGCGTGTTTCGCGAACAATGAAAGCATCCGTCGTAAATCATTAGCAGCACTCATTGGCTGGCGGTGTTGTACAGTGTCACGAGTCGCGACGGCGCGGCATGTTTACGATTATTATTATTCGCAGTGTATATAATGACTTTTGTTTCGTCGGGAGGAAACCGTTAAAAATTAAATTACTTTATTAACGATTTTTCTTATTATTATTTTTTTTTTTTTTTAATTACAGGACGATGTCTTTTAAACGCCCGTTTACATTCTACTACAGCTCGTTGGAAAATGTAATACACGTGAGTCCTGCGAAGACACAAAACTTATTATAAAATTTAGCTTGCGTTATGTGCAACCTATGCAGAGTTAGTTGTGTTCCCCCCCCCCCCCCCCCTTGAAATAAAAATAAGAAGTCAAGCTTGCAGTCCACCCGATACTGTTATATTCTATACAGAGCTATAGGTAACGTAATAATAATTGATGATTTAGAGTGCATACTGCATATATAATATTATTGTTAAATGCACGAATTTAGTTTTTACCAATTAAATTTTAATAAAACCGTTGAGCAGGTACCCGCGCACGATTATATTATAATATAATACAAATGAATAATGATGGATGAAAAGTCGACCGCTCGCTAAATTGCCCCCAGACAATGTAGCCCGAATGTGAATACTAATGTGATTGGTATTTTTTTACGAAAACGCAAATGTTTTACACGTTTGTTTCAGATCACTACGCGTTTTCGTTGTCTGTAAGTAATACAATTTGTTTGGTTTTTATTTTCGTAATTTAATTTCCTAGTAAAGTTCAAAGGGATAAACTCTTCAGTCTTCATACGCCCACGCGAGTGTGACGTAGTGTTATTCAAAGGATATTCGTAGAAAATAAACAACACATACTGATAGCTTAACTTCAAAGTTAGTCTTATTCTCCGAGTTATTTGATTTAAGCTATTGATTTTATCGATGTTGTATACGAATGTGTAACCGGGTATGTTTGACTCGAAGATTTCCAATCGTGACTAAAAAACCTCGGTTGGTTATAGTCGTGGTATTTCATTATATTTAATTATATCGGTAATATCGATAGTGCCCTGGCTCCATACCGTATCTCTAAACCTTTGGTATTATCTGTGCGCGTGGCTCGTGTTGTTCGGAAAAACAGACTGCTATTTGGCATTCCATTATAATTAATATAAAATAAAATATTATAAAAATAGGAGACTATAGTCCCGCATAATATATACATAATATACGTTCGATAGTATGCCACTACAATGCTATAACATACAGTAGGACGTAATGAATTGTAAAATTTCTGTTCCACAAAACCACAATACCATGTGATTCTTTAATCACTAAATCAATTATTAATGCTATCATATTTTATACAATACAAAAAAAAATAATATATATTTTAAACTAATCGTCTGACTGCGTATTTTACAAATGCATACGTGATATCTCAAAGTAGATAATATTACTATATTTAGCGACGGAATAATAATTTTCCGGGGTGACCGGAGAACGGCCGAGTCATTATTTGGAAGAGAAGAATATAATGTTTACTTTTTTTCTCAGTAAATTTCATCTGATCTGACGTCTTTGTTGACGATATAACCCAACATAATATACATTAAACACATCTCGCGGCGTATACCTATTCAGATTAATTAAACCGCGGGTGCAGTATAACGGTACAAATCGCCGTCGCGAATAATACATTTAATTTTCGCCCGCGCGCGGAGAGTTTAATTTTATTATAAAATAATAATAGGAAGCCGCGGCGCAATGAGTTCTCCGCAGTAAAAATCGATGAAATTCGCGACCGTCGCCGCCGCAGCGTTTATATTTTATATTATTATTATTATTATCATCATTATCATTATCATTATTATTGTTATACGACCACGTGAGGACGAACCGGCGGCGGCGCGGCGAATAGCAGACGGCTGCGGTCGGGTATTTAGTGCTGTATAATACACCCGGTCGTTTGGGTAAATTATATTGTTATTACGCGTTTAAAACGTTGTACTTACCTACCACTACTATTGCGCGGGAGTAGTGTGTACGTTATTATTATTATCATTATCATTATGTACGGGGAATCATTGCGGAAGTAAGCCGTTCATTGTTCGCGAACCACGGTGTGTACACCGGACGCGTTATGCCCGAAACGAAACCGTATTCGTAAACACGAAATCCGGTCCGGTCCATAAAATATCGCAATAGGTGTAACTATAATAACTATAATATCGCGGGGTTATTGATATGCTAGTACCTATGATATTATTATGATATTATATCATCGGGTGTACGAAATATTTTTTTTTGTGCAGACCTTTTTGTATAGGTATACAGGGTGATTCATAAAGCGTAAAACACTCATCATCTCAAAGAGTATTGATGTTTTTGAAAAAATTTTTTACATAGTTTTTATCTATATAATTTTTTAAGTTTTTTACTTTTTTGAATGACAGCATAGAGTTTTAAGTTCATATTCCAAAGCAAAATATTTTTCTAAGTATTTTGATTCATAAAAATCTAATTTAGGGCGAATAGTCTATGAGGTATAAACATTTAAAGTTTAGATGGGCGGAGTGGAGTGGCATGAGGCTACCCCGCAAATGTGTGACCACTACTCCGCTTAAATACTGTGCTTAAAGTAAAGCTTTAAGTAAAAAACATATAAGGATAAAATATATTTAAAAATATAATTTTTTAATAAAAATGTTGTTTTTTTAACAACTTGAAACTAGGTAAAAAAATATCTTCAAAAACATTTATACTTTTTGAGATAATGAGTGTTTTACGCTTAATAAATCACCCTGTATTGGATAGGCACTTATAAAAATTCCTGAATTCAAATTTTATTTACATATTTTTTTTATAAAATGGAATATTGCGAATGGATGATATTTTAACATTTTCGTTTAAATGTTACAGAGCAATGTAAATTCGTTTTCTAAATTTGTTGACAATTGGACGTTTTTTACAAATTTAAAAAACGCAACAACAACACACATTATTTACCTACATATTCGTTTCAAATTTCAATAGAAAACGGGTTTTAATACCCGAAACAATATCGATAATATAAGTAAATATCTTGAACGGAGAATTATATAGTAACTTATAATAGGAACAATAATTTACTTATTTCGTCGTCGATAAATTTATGTACACGATAATTCTAAAGTCAATTTCGTATATTTCTATGAATATTATTATACATTTTTACCAAACTTTATAGCATTATATAATATTCATCATTGAAATATGTTATCAACAATAAAATTAATATTATTATACTTATAGTGTTATTATGTCATGATGTAATATTATTATGAAATCTGCGTTTAAATTGTTTCGATACAGAATCCAATTGCATAGACATACTTTGTGCCGAGGCGGATTAGTGTATTATAGTTTATAAGCGGTTTAAATATAAAAGCCGCTGTTCATTAACATCGGTTCGATCATTTGAAATAATTGGCATTGTGCTTTCATAAATGAACAACTGCAGCGTTATTGCTGGTTATTTCGAATTTGATTGCATATTTTTTAATTTAATACAATAGGTAATTGTAAAACGATTTTAGAGTATTACCAGCATAACCAAAAACTGAATTATAATGGTTTTTAGCAATTCTTTTTGATTAATATTTCTTTAAGCCTTGTATCCATTATACACAGTACGGTTAAATTGATTTTTTTTAAATTTATGTAATTACCTAACATAGGTACGTGTAATAATTCATAGGACGAAAAAACGAATATTAAAAGTTTAAATAATAATTGTTTTTTATCTTAAAAATATGATGTTAGTTGAAGCTACATAAACGTGTCATAAGTATATACATATATCTAATATCGTAACAACTTTAATGGTTTCGATGTATTATATATTATATTATAATAATATAATAATAATGGCTGTAACGAGTCGAAGGAAAATGATTTATTTCTAAGAAGGAATATTTTACGTTTACTTCGGAATCGTCTAACGCGATTACGTGCAATATAATACTACACTTTTTATCGCGAATCCTGTGATGTGCGAAATTTTTTTGTTGAAAAACGTTCAATTTGAGACATTGCGATGTAATACTTATCTCGTCGTCGGTGAATACTTCCGCGAAATGTTCCCGACGACTTTCGTCCGCCGCCGCGTGTGAACCTTTTTACATGCGATCACGACTGAGAACCGTCGGAAAGCGAATTAAAAGCCAAAATTCCATATACCTATATAGGTGTAATAAACTTTACCTATGTGTATTTATACACATCTCGTAATATTTTTTTCCTTTTGAAAACAACGGAAGACGGATATCACTGCCAAGTTAACCATTAGGTCGTTCAGTTATTTGTTATTTTTGTTTCCCCCTGGCCGTATCGCAAACGAGTATCCGAAAGCTATATAAACGCTTAGTTGTCAGTAAACCGAGTATGACACGCGACCTCCTATCTTGGCACGGCACACCGGTTGTTTCTCTGTCCCCGCCGACATTTATGGCTATAAAATCGTATAAAAGCGTCGTTCTTACAACTTTACTTTTTCCACACACACTCCCATCGCATCGCTTTTCTTAAGAGATTGTATACTCCTACTTAGGAGAAGCCAAAAAAAAAAAAGCAACGAAATACAAAAAAAAAAAAAAATGAACACAAAGAGAATAATACCACCGTCGGTATTTTTATTGAAAAATAATATCGGATTGACGGTGGGAAGCGGGAGAGGATGTATAACAATAACACTTTGGTCGATGTTCAAAAAACAAAATGAGAAAAAAATCTTTGATTCGTCGTCGTTTATTGCGTACGTCGACGCTGCAAAAACAATCGGAGACGGAGTTGTTATTACTATTTTCAACCGTATTTTACACGCGAGACGATGACGATGACGCCGCAATCACAGCGTATAATGATAATACTATAATAATAGTACGCAATTATCTTTGGATGAGTTTTTTCTAATTTTTTTCGTGAAATAAAATACAATGTGCATACTCCAAACAAAAAAATAGTAATGACAATAGTAACAATAATGATAATACTGAAAATGATAATAACAGCTACAACTACAACTTCATATCGTGGCTGTAATACCCAGTAAGGGAAGCGACGACGGTTGACAATTGTGATTACAACGATCGCGGTGGCCCACAAGAAAAGTATCGGTGGCGGTATAATAATATGATATTCAGTTGCAAGTGAGTGGTAAAGGATTACGACTCACGAGGAGTGAAGGCGTTATTTATTATAAATCTCGTATATTATACACGTGAACGAACTATACTGCTTTACCCACGTGGATATTTTGTCGTACACGAACGAGGAAAACGACTAGAAAACATCGACGGTAGAAACCACAGCGGCAAAAGGTCTAAAAGTAGACCAGATAATCCAATGGAAAATTATTATTATTTTTAAAATCGATATTCCATTCCTCGTATACGTGATAATATTATACTTTAGACGGCGCAT
The DNA here is from genome assembly GCF_019925205.1 of Metopolophium dirhodum. Lineage (NCBI taxonomy): Eukaryota > Metazoa > Arthropoda > Insecta > Hemiptera > Aphididae > Metopolophium > Metopolophium dirhodum. Next base: position 32,694,261 of record NC_083567.1, on the reverse strand, counting down.
ATAATCCTCTTGGACTTGGCTAGAGGCAGTGCAAGTGGTGTGGATGGGAGTTTCCGGTTGGGCAGGTACAATAGGACTTAAGAGGTGACGAAATGGAGGTTTTAAGAGATTTATAAATGTTTTGGAAATGTGAAATGAATTAAAAACGTTTCCTAGTTTTAACTTAAGTTTATATTGTCTTATTTATAGTATAAATAAATTCGCTTTTCTAATAAAAATACACGACAATTTTTTATAATAACACTATCAATTAATTATAAGTCACGCTCACAGACAAAATTAAAAACTTAAATAGTTAAGTAATAGGTATAATAATTTGATGACATATAATATATGAATCAATATTAAGATTTGCATAACAGCACTAATAAAGGTAAATACATTAACAATTAACGTTCCAGGTGTAAGTTATTTTGTAATTTAATGAATATTTAAATCATTGTATGATTGTGTGATAATTTGATATAACATTATTTTAAATACATATTGATTATTACTTACATGGCTACATTCAACACAAATTAAGGAAAGTTGCTCAAATGTATAATAAATGTTGATTGTACCTTTGTCATTGGGTAGGTCATCGCAATGGTTGTGTTAAATTTGAATTTAATGATAAATCATTGGATACGATGAAAAACGATTAAGAGCTAAAACAATCAGCCCATATTTCTAGTGATGTTTAAAATGATATATAGTATGTAATATAAACTAAATACAGTAGTCGCCGTTTATTGCATTCGCTTAGAGAAGAGACTGCATATGAGTTTTATAAGGCAATACTCAGCAAAAAAATGCATTTATTCATTATTGAATTATTATAAAAAAAAATAAAGAAAAGTGATTTCGTGGAATATAATCTCTAGTTGTATGTAAATATTATTTATAAATATACTAGGACATTTCTACTTTTGATTTAGAAATGTGTATTATAAATTCTGAGTAAAATTTTATTTGATCGTTTTAATTTATTTAACATATTATATTTAGTATGGTCTTTTGAATAATTTGACTATAATCGATTAAATATAATTGATATAACTATGGTTATATATTTTAATAATATTATATAATTAATAAGGCTATAATATTTACAGTAAAGCGTACATTCTGAAATTGAAATAATCACCGTGTAAGCAAAAACATTTTGTACACATCTGTAATTTATAGTATAATCTTATATCCTAAAGAAAGTGTAATTATTATTTTTTTTTATAATATACAGAACAAATCAAAATATATTGAACCATTAAGGCTAGGCAAGTTAATGATTTTTTCTTAAGTCAGTTAAGTTAAGTTAATATGCACCAATAACAAAAAGTTAAAAGTTAAAAGTTAATTTAACTATAGGTTAACTCAGTTAAGTTAAAAGTTAATACACACTTTTTGTTAACTTTTTATTAAGTTAAAGAAAAGTTAATTTGTTTATAAAACGCTAGCGTACTTAATTTTTTCCAACCCAAAACTAAATTGTAGGATATAGTGTTTATACTTCATACAGAATTTCCATATAAGTTAGATTCGAATAATTTTAATTTTTAACTTTAAACAATTTACGCTACATTTTTTTTGACATGAAAACAAAATAGACTAAAATAGTGAAATATAATACAATTTAAAACATAATAAATTAACTTAACTTACTTCTTAAAATGAAATATTAACTCGTTAATTTCACGTTAATTAGGAAAGAAATTTAGTAAGTTAACAGTTAAGTTGATGAAAAGTCAAAAGTAACTAATTAAGTTAAAAAGTTAAAATAAAATTAACTTTTTAACATGACTTCAACGTTTCAACTCGTTAATGCCCAGCCTTGTATTGAACAATAAAACTATATATATCAATATCAAACTGCGAGAAATGATCTTTAAGTTAATGTACCAATATTGCCTATATGACGCGCCGTGTTATACATTATGTGTAGCAAAACATTATTGTATACAATGATAGGTGTTGGGAATTAGAATGTGTGCCCGACACTTGTGATTAAAAGTGCTGAACTATGCATTGCCAATTTTAAAGGATTTATAAATCATTTATTTTAGAAATACATCTTAGCAAGATTATGGTGGTTTACTATCAGCTCAATAATGTAAAACGATCAAAACAGTATGGATTATTCTCGTAGAGATAATCAAAATCCATGAATGTGAAAATAAGTTATCCTGTATTCACACTAAAAGCTTTAAAAACCTATACATTTTAAAATCGTATGAAGACAATTGAGCCGAATCCAAATAATTGGATTTATCAATGATCAATGACAGGTATATAAATAATAAAATTAATATAGAAAATAAGCAGCTTAATTATACTAATATGATATAACATTCGCACTTATTTTAAAGAACAATTGATTACCTTGACAGATAAATATGCTGTAATAAGTTTATCATACTAATTATCATAAAAAAAAAAAAAATAGAGAATAGCTTAAAACCGCACTAATCTTTACGCATTTTGTCAACATTATGAAGTCATATTAAAACTATGCAAGTATACTAATAAAAAAGGAGGCAAATGGGTACCGCTTCGCTTTATATTAGTTGTCATGTGGGGGGGTTACTATAATGGATGTGTAAAAATTTGAATTCAATGATATAAAACCATTGTGTAAGATTCTGAGCGAAGACATTCTGACGACTGTTGGCAGTCAAACTATATTACTAAGCATATTTTTTGAAATTATTGCTATTAACTTAGTTTGTTGGCAAAAACATTGCATTTGAAAATGCCATTATGTGTATATAATATTACAATATACTTTAATTATAAAAAGTTTCAAATATCCACGAATAATAATTTTAAATTATAACAAATAACTTAAATATTGTTATTACTTATTATCATAATATTCAAAATTAAATTATAAGCATTTTCACTGCCTCAAAAAGTGATGATGGATAGAAAAAAAAACACATAATTTAAAGATCAATATATTCATCGCTCTGCTTAAAATCTAAAAAGAAATTGAACTATTATTTAATTTAAATCAACTAATTAAATCCCTATTAACATCAAAATTTGTTCAGTTGGTTCCGAATCAATGTAAAAAATTAAATCAAAAATATTAATATTATTTTTAAAATATAATATTGCCTATCTTCACTTAAACGAAAAATGGTTATTTTTATTTATTTATATATAAAAAATCAACGGGCCAAAGCCCTTTATCAAAGAAAGAAAAACATTACATATGAATTGGCACAATATGAAAACTAATAGACAAGTGATAATCATAAAAGTAAAAATAACAAAAAATACAAGTACAATATTTTAGTCTATAAACAAAACTTTAAAATAAATAATTAGGCACTATGATTTAAAAACAACAAAGTTATAGCTTTAAATACTTTACGAGACAAAACGAAAAAAATCCAAAATTGTGGAGATTCTATTGCCGTTAATAATGGCTCTAGAAGAAAATGAATTTTTTCCACTATTTGTATTAAAATTAGGTATATGGAACAAATCAGAATTTCGTGTTTACCTACTAGGGATTCTAAATCCTTTTAAATTTAAAATTGCTGGGCAATTTATATTATTATTTAAAATATCATAGACAAACATATAATATTATAATACTATATAATATTATATCTATTAAATCATGCCTGATGTTAAGAGAGTTAATACGTATAGAGTCTTGAACAAAAAGGAAAGAGTTTCTGGATATAGTACAATGAGTAATAAAGGCAACTCTTTTTAGAAATTTATACTGAATAATATTAAGCTTGTTTAAGTAAGTATTTTGTGTATGAGTAAGCTATTAGACCAAATTAAAGAACCATATTCTAAGTTTGATCTAACTAAAGAAGTATACGATTTTTTTTAAACATTTAGGGTTTTTTAAGTCCTTTGTATTTCTAGTAATAAAACCCAACATTTTATACGCCTTATATATGATTTTTTATGATTTATTTTGAAAGACAGATCAGATTCAAATACATAAATCTGTAATAGAAAAACATCTTTCAAGAGGATGGTTATCATAAGATAATTATGAAAAACAGGACTTTTACTGCGTGAAAAAGTTATAATTTTACATTTATCATAGTTTAAGGATAGATAGTTTCTTTTACTCCATAACACAAGTTTATTTAAATTAGATTGCAACAAATTTTGGTCAAAAACATTTTCGATTTTACAGTAAGTTCTAACACCATAAGCAAGCATCAAAATGTTCACTGAGCTATCTAAAACAAGAGGAAGATCATTAATAAAAATAAGGAAAAGAAGTGGTCCGAAATGAGACCCTTGTGGAACTAACGAGGTAACTGAATATTCATTGGAATAGTGAAAAGAAATTTTAACTACTAGAGTTCTATTACAAAGATAAGAAGATAACCAATTTAGAAAGTTTTCATCAAATCCAAAATGTTTTAACTTTAAAAATAATAATGACTGGTTTACTTTACCAAACGCCTTTTCAAAATCAGTGTATTATATTGAATCAACCTGATGACCTTGATCAAGATTGTTTATAAGAAAATTTTGATAAACTAATAAATTAGTATTTATAGAGTGCTTAGGTAAAAAACCATGCTGGGACAAGCTAATACTATCAGATAATAAATTTGAAATTTTTTTAGAAATTATAACTTTGAAAACTTTCGGTGTAATTGATAATTTCGAAATTGGTCTGTAATTTCTGACATTACTTTTGTTACCTGATTTGAGAATAGGAGATATAAATGATTTTTTCCAGTATTCGGGAAAAATCCCATTCGAGGGGGATAAACTAAATAGATAAAATAAAGGCTTAGCAATTATATAACGACACATTCTTAAAAATAACGGTGGGCTAACGTCAGGCCCTGCATTAGCATTGTCACTTATAGTGAACCAAGACAATCTATAATTTCATTTTCAGATATGATACAATTGTTCGAGAAAAAATGTTGAGAGTGAGAATATCAATAAAGTCATTAGTATCATACATATATTGAAGAGAAATAACTGGAAAATACATTAGTAATATCATTCATGTTATCCACAGTAATATTATCATAAAAGACCGAGAGTGGGATATTATTACAATTTGACCTTAAAGTATTGATATACTTCCAAAACGATTTCAAATTAATATTAATGTTATTTTCAATTTTAAAAATATAGTTAGAATGAACATTTTTCGATAAAACTTTGCATTTTTTACGCAAATTTGAAAAAGCCATATAATCAGACTGAGAATTAAAAATTTGAAATTTTATATGAGCTTGCTTTTTTATATTAATTAAATTTCTAAGAGATGGGTTCGACCAAGTTATGGAATGCTGGCGTGTTCAATGTTTAATTTTACTCTAGGAACATAAATATCAATAGAATGGTTTAAAATATCATAAAATTTCAAAATTGAATTTTCTAAATCAAGGTTTAAGATATTATAGTTTAAATCAATATTGTATAAAAATGTAATTAAATCATTAAAATTCTTATTATTAAAATTATAAATAATAGGACAGAAAGACTCAGGTACCACTTTCGAGACTAAAATAGAATATATACAATCAAGAGATGGATGATAATTGATAAGCATCAATGAGAGTTGTAAGTGAAAAACCCGCTCGTATATTATCAATATTTGTATTAGTTAATACTAAATCTAAAATGTCATTACAGAAATTACATATATTTTTACTTTGTTTTAGACCTAAATAATATAAATAAGATTGAATAAACACATTTGCAACTGGATCATTATACAAAGCATAATCTGACCACGGGAAGCCAGACAAATTAAAATCACCGATAATTAGGACATTTAAAATAGAGTAATTATGAATGATATTTTCAACTATCTCACAGTGCTTCGTATAATTATATATCCTTATGTGAAGATGGAGGTATGTACACACAATCTAAAAGTATATTAATTTTATTGTACTTTAATAACACAAATATGTGTTGAAATATTTGTTATAATATTATATTAAAGAAAACCTGATATTAAATTATATGAAATAAATAAAATTACATAATTTAAGTTTAATTTTAATTCAAGCCTTAACACTTTATAGTTTTTAAAAAATAAATATATTTTGAATATTACAAATAAAATCCAAAAATGCACTGTTATTTAAATTTAACTAAGCTAACTTAAAAGTAAAATTTAAAAACAAATCACTTTTAATTTTGATGTTTTCTTTTCGTGAAGTACAATCTAATTTAGAAGAACAAATCTTAAAATAGCTTTATGTTTAAACGAGAGAAAAGCGAATAGGATTATAATTAACTTATAGCTATTTCCTCCAAAATAAACTCACTTATTGCTTTATTGGGGTTTTCGACTTTTTATTGTTTGAAAATTAGATTGTCGTCCATTGTTGTTTTTAGAAATTATATATACTCTTGAAGTTTTAAATTATTTCTTATTTATATATTATAAAACTAATTATTGATAAATGGGTCGGAAACAAGAACATTTTTTTATTATAATAGCAGCATGTATCATTTAGTTGTAAATTAATTTACGATAATTTACTAAAATGAATGAATAAATAAAATTATTTATTTAATTTATTTAAAAAATTACTTATTAATAAACGTTTATGTAACAGTATAAGATGCGTATATTGACGGATAAATTGTCTGTTATTTTAAGTGTAGTGAGTGATGTATAATGCCTATGTGTGTTTATGAAACATAGGTACAACTTACGGTTAACTCGTGCTATTTAAATAGTATGCTATTGTTTTTTTTTAATTTAAGTTATCCTTTTAGGAATACCCTAACGATTTATCGGAGTATTTTTGTTTTTATGTGGATAAAACCATGATTTTTCCACAACTTTTCTTAAGCCCATAAACATAATACAATAAAATTTATACATGCACACATAGGTACTATAGTCCTATTAGGTTATATGTTTATATTCTATTAAGCGATAAATTATCAATAATTATTTGTCCAAAAAAAACTTGCTATAACTAATGTTAGATAAAATAGTAAGATAATAATATGCTTTATGAATTATCACCTAAGTTTAGTTTTCAAAGATATTTTTATTCAAAATAAAGATACTTTGAATAAATATAAAATACTGTCTCATAAAATTATTAAACTACTAAAGAAATGTAGGTATGTCATATAATATAGTATTAATTATGTTTATTTTTAATACTTACCAATTTAATGATGCCAAATTCAACTAAGCTAGTTTTGTTATTTTGAATAGAAAATATAATTTAAGTTTTTTGTTTTAATTAATTGTCGACTCATGGTATACATCTTATTAACCGTCTATATTGACTACATTGTCATAAACGTTTTAATTTATATTAGTAGTTACTAGCTGATCCCGTGCACTTCGTTGTCCGTTAAATGTATCAACTCTATATGACTCAAACTTTGTTCAATTCGTTAAATTCGTTATTTAATATTCGGTGTATGGTGTTCAAAATGTATCTTAACTTTTTCGTTGCCCGGAATAAAAATTCTGATTCGCAGCAGTACATTATCAGGTAGGCAATCTATACCTGCGGTAGATCGCGGACGCTGTGCTGTTTGTACGTAAGTGTATGATTTAACTCTAAATTATCAAAGTTATACCAAGTTTGTCGTTTTTACTTAATTCCACCTACGGTGGATTAATGTAATCAATTTACACAAAACTCTATTCTAACCAAACCGTACTAAGATCCGATAAATAAAAAAAAAAATTAACCCTTTGTAAATTAACTTCTTCCCAGAGGTCTAATCTACCAGCAAACATTAATTTATATATACATCTAACTATATGAATACACAGCCTATAACTATACAGACTAAACTCTGGAACTACTTATCATATCGTCTTGTATATATTATATATAATATATATGTATACTGACAAAAGATAATAATACAAATCAACAAACATGCCCGATTAACTAATAGCAACCAATATATTTTACACCGGTGGATTTTCCTAAAATTGTCTTTCATATAAACCTTCTCCGTGAAATACTCTTTCGTTAAAAAAATAATCAAGAAGATCTGATAAGCAGTTCCAGAGCTTAGCCTGTACAGAGATTTTCATTTCACATTTTTAATATTTTAAGTTATATTTAAAAAGTAAAGCAAATATTTTTTTTTATTATTATTATTATTATTATTGTTATAATAGCTTAAAAACCCATGGCAACCATTTATAAACAAAAATTTCCATCTGAAATCTCAAAATTCCCGTTTTAGCACCTTCCGGGGTTGATCCTAGCTCTTCCTTTTAAAATTAGCCTATCTTTTAAGTCCAGCCAAATTACACACATTGTAAACATTTCATCAAGATCGGCCCAGTGGTTTCGGAGTTTATTCCGGACAAAGACGTGACACGGGATTTTTATATAATTATTATAAAATAAATAAAAACAGTCTAAATGTATCAACCTATATGTTATTATTTAGTTAGATACAACGTTATTTATTATTTATACTGTTAAATGACATATCAATGTTTAAAATATTAATAAAACGTAGATTACGAACCAATAAATAATATTCATAAATAACATTGATTCATTCTAAATTAACCGAAAAATTATAATATTATAAAGTATTAACGTTTCTACGGAACAACGACCAACTTACAATATATTTAAATTTGAATAATTGTATTGCGAAAAAAATAAACAAAACCATATATTGGAGTCGTGACTTTATAATAGGTATCTATAATTTGTTAGGTATAATATCTCAACAATTAATAAATATTATAATAATTATTGTCCTTTAGAGGTATTATTTCTTGTTATAAATTAACGTAATATTATAAACTGATATTGCATTGAGTGGTTTCGATGTTGAGTGAATCAAAGTACTTATTTTTAGCTATTTAAAAAATAATAATTAACACAAATGCACTATTAATTATAATCATTTGAAAGTATGTAGGTACGCAAACTAATGTCTCTATTATAAATTATAAATTTATAATTTATGTACTGTGCTAATTGTCAACTGTGGGAGTTTGAACCCATCAAAGACTAGAACAAAAACACTACTCCTAGTCAAACTTCATAAAATATAATAATACATATTAGGTACTCTTTTAGAAATATAAATAAAATATTAATTGGCAACCGATATTATTAACTTTGTGTTCTGGTTCTGAAACGGCATCATATGAACATATAGTTTTAAAAAAATAACGAATAATATTGACTTTTTTAATGAGTTCTATGTACCTCCTGTCCTTTTACGTTTATTATAATATCTGTAAATATGCATACATAATGACTTATATTTAGAATATTTCATGGCAAGTGTTTTTTTTTTTAGAAACTAAAATGTTTCGATACATATTTGGCCACAGAATTTAAAATTAAAAATATTGACAATATTGTTTTTATTTTTAGTAAGCGAGTACTTTAAAACATTACTCATATATAATATAATTATACAAATTTAAAAACCACAATATTTATTGGTTAAAATAATGAGTATCTTGTGTTAAAAAAGAAAAATACATCACGTTTATAAGGAATTTTTCAAAAAGCATTTATCATAATGAATGGCATATTATGTTTGCTCCATGTTGTCAGTAGTGACGAAACGTGGGATTAAAATATTAAAAATGCGAAATGTTCTAATCACATCAATATGCCTAAAAGTTAAAACAGAACCTTATGCCTATTAACCTTACACCTTAAACGAATTTGATTATGATTGATGATTGATAAGCAAATTAAAACTTGTGTACACACAGCCATATTATACGATATTGTAAAAGTTTTATGAACTGTATTATCAGTATATCCGAACCGACACAGTATAATAATATACTGTTTACTAAATTGTAATGATATTATTTTGTCTGCGTTTTGTCGGAAATGACCCCGCAGCATGGGTCCTTTATATTAAGTACTAGCTGACCCAGTGCACTTCGTTGCCCTTAAAAAATGACAACCCTTTAAAAAATTATGATCGTTCAAATCCTTTTGAGTTTTGGATGTAACTCGCAGCAGTAAGTGATACTCAGCCACCCTGGTAGGCAACCCGACGGATCGCGGACATTGTGCGACAAGCATATCAAGTAGATATATCTAATATATAAAAATGTTGTACCACAGTGTTTGTTATTGAACTCCTCCGAAACGGCTTGATCAAAACTAAATAATGTTCTAATCATTAATAGGTGTATAAATCACTAATGAAATGGATCAAGTATGGTAGAGAAATACTTTCGGTTACCAATTGTTTCCCATGAATTTTTTGAGTGTACTGTTGATAAAGAACCACTTTTGAAGTTAAATAACAATTGTAACTATATAATATTTTTATATTTGATTTTCTTATTTTTTCAAAATATATTATGTTGGTAGGTAGAAAATATTTAGATGAAGCTTATGCTGTTCATACAGTCCTTGGTACTGAGTTAGAAGCACCCAATTCTACTTGTTGCATTATGTTTTAATTTTGAGCAAAAGAGACAACACCATCTTCCTCTTTTGTTTAACATAATCACAAATCAGTGGAAAACTATACCAATAATGGTGAAACTTATTTACTCGATGATGGTTTGAGTCAAAAATATGACCGGATTTAAGAAAATATTAAGAATTATTCTTAATAACACCAAACCTAACCAATATTGGCCGCGTCTCCTTCAGTAGCGATGGCGTCACGCAAGTGGATGTGCTCGTCTGATCGTAACTTCGACTGATTGAAACGAATGAGATTGAGACGCTCCATTAATATTCAAATTAAAAAAAAATAATAATAATAAATAAATATTATTCTCAAATCCTATAACCCGCATATCAACCATTAATAACCAACAATTTCTATCGTAAATCTCAAAACTCCTGTTTGAGCACCTACCGGGGGTGATCAATTCCCTTTTCGAATTAGCCCATGACACTCACAAAGAATGTGGCTTTCTATTGGTGAAAGAATTTTCGAAATCGGTTCAGAAGTTCCAGAGATCGCTCTCAACAACGGTAACCAACAACTCCTCTTTATACAATAGTATAGATAATAATATATCGACATGACTAATAAATGTGTTTCCAGATTTTCCGTACGAACTTTGAAAATACTCAAACTATATTAGCTGGTATGTGAAATTTGACAGAGTAGAAGCACTGCAGCACACCACAGCAGACACTCGTCTCGTTAGGTTAGGTTAGCACTGTCGCTCCGTAGCACAAACAGTGAATCTCAGTCGAATCTCGCCCATCTGGCATTTTGTTCGATCACGGTCAATAGAGGTGGAACGATCGACCGAATCAGCGACACGCGCATGAGCTTGCGAAAAATCCTCTATATCGTTCGTTCATGTACGATAATCAGACATAGATACTATAGGTAGACCACCGTGTTGTAGATGTTTTGTGTTCGATCTCTTGCCAAACATTATTATTTTTTTTTTTTTTTATTGATCGTGAAGCCCTGCAACTATGGCCATTAGCTATTATATTTTGATTTTTGTTTGTAGGGGAGGAACTGTGGGTTAGTAAACACGTGTGTTTTGGTTTAGGCAGATTTTTTAGTGGGCACCTGTGGGTATATCTGCTATGCCCGGGCGGCACTTCTTTCCAGACACCGTGCCTTGCCCGAAGAAAAATGCCACCCGTGAACCGAGGTTTGAACCAGCGCCGGTGTGCGTCACAACCGACGCGCCTCAGTCCGCTCGGCCACTCAGTCCCCCCCCCCCTTATCAATTATATTATTATAATCTCGCGGATCAGGCATTACAATAAAGGTAGATAGAGAGAGATGTATACTTTCAACGCCAGTTGACGGCGTGCCGGCCGCGATAGCGAACGGACATTGGCACAATCCGTGTCATAAAAAAAAAGTAAAGTTTTACTCATACTATGTTCATACGAATATCATGCCATAGTATAAACTGCAGGCGTGCGCGTGCGCGTGCGCGAGTGCAATTATTAGAGTATATAGTTCCACAGCTTAGGTATGCGAAATCCTTCTGCGGCAGAGTGTCTTTTGTAGCGGCCACGGTTTGTCGCACACATATAATGTACACACACTCACACACACACACACACACACCCAGAGAGCATGTTTATGAAATCCGACGACTACGACGATTACGATTATCAACGCGGAACGTGTTCGGATGCTACGCTGTTTGTCTTACTCTGCGACAATAACCCATATATTGTGTTTGAGCAGACGAACGATCGCTGTTGTACACACCGTCGTCGTCGGTGCTTAATGTTGTTAAATCTGCGAGCATTACACACGCCGTAACGATGCGGGTCCGACACCGCATCTCGCGTAGGCAAATACCCGCGAGCGTGGAACATTGCATTAGTGTGTTTGCACCGGTAAGAGTATAAAATATATATATAAATGTGTATGTGTGTGTGTGTGTGTGTATGGGAAAAACGAATAAACAAAAAGATTTTCCGACGTGTACCGTGCGCGGGCAAACAGATTGCGGTCCTGTGAGCTTATGTTGCGGGGCGTGCGTACCAGCATCATTTTCGGTACGATTTATCAAACGATATAGCCGTATATAGGCGTACGATGCGAACAACACGACGGTGATCGAACATATTGTACGACGTATGCATAGAAAGAATATTCCGACAGGACAAATCATATCGTTTTTCAGAGACTACCGCAGTTTTCGTTTCGGCGGCGAGGAGAAGAGTAAGTTGTAGGCCATCCTATAATATCACATAATAACTATAGTTGACTGTGCTAGTGATAAAATCACGCATAGATGGCTGCACTGATTTTTACGGGGTTGCACGATGGGCTCGAGACGATCAGTGTAGAAGCAAAAGGGATGGTTGTTTATACGGACAATTTTAAAATGTATATAATGGTGCTTTACTTAGTTGTTCCGCGATGTATGTTTTGCTCATAATATGATATTCACCAGTTTATTTATAATTCATATTATTATTCATAGTAAAGACCTTTTTGTACGCACTACGTCCATACTAAATGAACTCTAGACATTATATGACTATAATATCATTATGTACAGCATACACGGGAGAAAATACATGGTAGTACGCCCATAAACAATTCTAGGGATAAAACAAATAAAATCGACACTTTTTAATATTATATTGAAATATATACACATTTACCCTGGATACACCAATTTCGACACGTACCTGTAAAAGTGTAATCCATTACTGCTAAATTGACATCCGAAAACACATTTATAGGTAGGTACGCCTGATTATAGCTATATTATAGCCTGGTTTTTTGATTTTTTTTATACCTAGCTTATATTATGAAAATAAGTATACTCTTAAGGCTTGACAAACAATTGAGTTTACTTGACTTGTGATTTGTTAATTTACTATTTATACGTACGGCATGTCCAATTAATGCGGTGTCTATTATTTTAGTACAAAATCTTATACCTATACATAGTTATGATGATTGTTAATTGTTCTTTTGTTTCAAATAGCTGCAGGTCTGCTGGTAGTATAATATATTAAACTTTATATATTCTATTTAATTTTATTTGAATACCTATTGATGTGCTTGAGGAAAAAATCAAAATATCCTGCTGGTACAGGTATTACCCGTTCTGTACATGAGTCATTTATCCAGAGTCGAAACATGCACGTACAAAATTACCTTTACTACTACTTATAATGTTATAATATTGCGTACTGGATAGGTGAATGTTAAGCTCTAATATCTATAAATATATGTGAGAGCCGATGAAATATGTTATATATGCTGGAAGGAAAGTATATAAAGAGAGTTTCCATCACTACTATCACTACATCCAAAACAGATTTTAAAAAAAAAACTTATTATAGGCGATTTATTTTTATGACCATTGGTTTTTTTACAAAACTATTTTGTTATAATTGAACCCATGCCACGAAATAACAAAAACCGTAAACACGCCACTGAACAGGTGAGTATGGTGAAGGGGCAGACGAGTCTGCGCCATTATCGTGTTTGTAATGTACCACCGTCGTATTTCCTACGATTATAACGTAGGTACTATGATATAGTAATAATCCAACACAAGTGCTGGCCCTGTCACGTATTCTTTTTTGTTTTTTTTTGGGGGGGGGGGGGGGGGGTTGACTGGGTATTCCCACACTTTTTATGTAAAACGCCTGCTCTGTCCTGCCAAAAATAAAACAAAAGCGCTGATATTTGTTTTAAATCTGCAGATATTGAGTCAGTATGTCTTACTTTTAAAATAAATGTTTGCTATAGTCTGACAGATACGATTATTTACCAACTACTAAGGTTAAATTGAGAACAGTAGGTATAGGTAATATATTAGTATGTTTAAAGAACCATTAATAATAATAAAAAACGAATACTTGATGACACGACGTTGTTGTAAGTACAAATAACAATTATTATTACTGAATATGAACTGCACGCCCTAATCGTTAAACCGCGTTGATAATAAATCACAAACATTAGTAAATGTTCCCGTCAACATTACAAAAAATAAATATACGTTCTTTTGCATTCCTTGTTTTTTTATATTTTAAATATTACCGCTTACCTACTTACTAAATTTTGTATAATATACTAGTTAAACAGTACTATAACCTAAAACAATAGGCCTGGCAATGATTTATAATTGGCCTATAAACATTTTGGCACCAACAACTAAAAACTGAACAGACACGCATGCGCTTACTTTAATCGTTCCGGCAGTTATGTTATACTCAGTTGTAGGTATTTTCGGTCGTTTTATTATTTTTTCTTTTTCACCCTGCCTTGTTTGTTTGTATGTATTCCGAACGTTTTACAACTCCCTGCTAACTTTGCTCTTTTAATACCTTATTCTTCTTGAATTTTAAACACCTATATACATAATATACACATCCACACACACACACACACACACACACACACAAACACACACACACACACACACACACACACACACACACACACACACACACACACACACACACGCACGTACGCACACGCATATATATATGTTATACTACGTGTACGTTCTGCACAACAGTTTCGTACCAACAAAATACTTTTGCTGAGAACGTGCAAATTAACTTTTTTTCATGTGTTTCTTATTCGATTTAAAATATACTTACGAATAATGTGTTTTCGGCAAGTGTAGCTACAATCTGTTGCAGCTATCTGTGCATCAAACCATAATCATAATAATAATAAAAAAAAACGAATACCACAATGACCACGTTCGTCGGTGATTTATAGACCATAATATGTTTTATTGTTTTGTAAGCTCTCGCGAAGAGTAATAATCATAAGACGCGTATACCTAACCGATGTAATATATTATAAATTATAATATACCTAGTTTATAGTTATATAATAATATATTCTATAGTTCTATACCATAAATGGTACACTGTATTTTAAAATAGTTTGAACAACACGACGCTGTTCCAGATGAAACGAATGGGTGTTACAAGTTTTTTAAACTTTGAAACCACACAAGATATAGTTTCAATATATGGCAAAGTACAATAATGTATGTACAATAATATATTATACTTACCAACTACGTTGTACTTGAATTATAGGTGTATTATTTTATTTCCGGAAATATGTTTAAATCGACCGACGCGAAAGTTCGAGTTCGACAGATGATATTTTTAGAAAATATCTTGTGCACGTTGTACCAATCTATGCACCTATATATTGTTTCCTTTGTAAACCTTTGTGGTGATAAAAACAAATCTCACCACGATAAGCGAAAGCAAACATAAACAAACAAACAAAACAATAATATTGTTGGTTCTTGATTGATATATGTAAAGGTATGTGTTACAGTTGAACCTTCTAGTTATTTAATATTATATTTTATGTATGAAAAAAAAATAATTGTATTGATTTTCAATTTTATAGACTCGTAAATCCTTATGAGAATTAATAGTTTCATAAAATATTGATTATAATATTACAATAATTTTTTTCTTAATTTATTATAGTTTTACACTGTGGTATAATATTATTCTCTAGAAACTCTTACAGAGCTACACAATAAATTAAAATGAACAAAAAAGTTTATGTAAATTTGCTCTAAAATTGAAATGTTTATACTTTATAATATGGGTTGATTAAAAACCAAAAAAGGTGAAATTGAATTGTTTAATTTTTAATTTTCCAGATTCTTTTCCACATTAAAATACTATGAAAAAAAAAGTCTTGATTTCAATTCATTTAAATATTAATTATGTCTTATAATTAAATTACAAACATAACTTATTGTATCTCTTGAACATTAAAATATTCCAAATCTGAAAAATTATATCGTAGATTTAAAGCAGAGCGATGAATATATTGATTTTACAACGATGTGTAACATTTAAAAACTAATAACTGTAAAGACTTACATTTTTTTACCAAATATTAATATCAGCGTTTTCTAGAAAATATATAATTTTCAAAATACTTTGGTTTTTATTTCAGTCAGTTCAAAGATATTTTAAATTTTGAATTGTTATACTTTTTATTACTTCTTGATAAAATTGATGTTTTAAGGCCAAAAATCTTGAAAATGTAATACACGGTTCCTAATATATTATTTTTATAAGTTATAGCAATAAATGCTATATTAAAAAATATTAAAAAACACTAACAAATTTTTAAAAATGTTTGGTTCATGACAAAATCAAAAACTAGATAATATTTAATAAGGTAATAAATTTCTAATATTTGATTTGTTTATTTAAAAACAAAAAAAAATTAAAATAGTCCATAGACAAGTCAACACTGACAAGTAATTTCTGCTCGAAATAACTTTCCTGTGTACAATGGTTTATTTTTCGAATTTAATAGATATATTACATTGTTTTGCTCAATGCGAGGTACACTCGATACCTACTTTACAACGGAGCTATTTCTCCTGTTTTTAGCAAATATAATATTATGCTTCATCCACAATACCACTAAAATTACGGAAGTATTATATTTTGGCGGACATTCACAAATCGCTAATATAATAATATTATATACTCTGAATCGCAAATGCTTTTAAATAACATGTCATAATATGTTATATATTCTCATATTACATAGGACACAGTACATATAGATAATTATTAAGTACACTGCACTTAATTGCAAAAATCTATACACAATTTATTACAGCAATCTTTGAATTCTAAAATAATCAAATTAACAGTGCTGGGAAAAAAGTTCCGTGATTACTGAAAATTAAAACTTCACAAAGATTATACAAATGTTTAATTTAAAAATAATACATTTCAACAAACCTACTTACATGGAATTTTATAATAATTAAAAACCTATTTTAAAGTTAATTACAATAGTAATTATGTTGAATAAAATTAATCACATACAATTATTGAATTTCTAATCACGAAGTAATATGAACTTATCCAATTAGTTATTTTTATAGTTAATTTGTAATTTATTTTAACATCAATAGGTAATATAAAATCTTAATTCTTAGTGTTGATAGAGTAAAGAGCCTGTACTGACAAATGGAATCATGTATATTTATAGAAATGTATCTATTTTAAATAATATATACCGTAATACTAATAAACATTTATAATTGGTTATTCAAATAACTGTTTTTCCCAACACTGTATTTCAACTAAAAAACATTGGCCATGGTACATATCTTGTTTTGTTGTCGCTCGTCGTGACATAATCAACCAACCGCGTTTACGCGTTCTGACGGGTGACCGCAACCTGTAATGCTATGCGTAGACATGTACCACACTCCTACCTAGGCGGTAGATACAGCTCAGTAAAATAGTAACGTCCCTTGGACCAGAAATTGAAAAATTTTAATTTTCAATTTGGTACCTATGTATCATTATCATTATCAATGTGAATAAATGAAATTTTCTAAAGACACATGCACGCGTACACATACACGCCGCATGCACTGAAGCTGAATCAATTCAGGAACCATTTTAAAAATACTGGAATCGGAACTCTTACTTAAATATTTTGGAAATTTAAACCAAAAGAGGAACCAATATTTTAAATTTGCTTAAGGTGTAAAAAAATAAATATATTTTACAGATAGTGAAATTAAATTATAAGATAAAAAAGAGAATTTTCCAAATTTTTGAAAATTTTTGAACAACTATATGGTTATATTCCACAGGAATATTTTACCTAGAAAGACAATACAATTTCATGGAGTAAGTTGTTACAGCCTTAGTGGAACCGAAAGATTCATTAAGGTTCTAGTACAAATACTGACGCTCAGAGGAGCCGTGGTGGCGCCAGAATTAATTTTTTTAGTGGTAATTTATTAGGGGTTTAGTTGGTTAAATATTGTTGTAATCCTTTTCTTTAATTTTTATAATACTATTTTCTCATACAATAAAACGTGACAAATATAAATTACCATAGTAGATTATTAAGAATTAATTACCTTCTTATATTATTATTAAACTATAATTACACCACTATTTAAGATAATAAAGAAATAATAGCTCAAATCATGGTATTTTATGATACAAATATGTTTGATATTATATTACACAATTGTTATACATATTAATAAATTGTACGTTATAATCATAATTATCAAACACAAATTAAAATGTTATATTAATTTAATTTTAAATAGTTTTCAAGTTACACGCGGAACATAGGTGTGGTGAAATAAAATTGGTGAGGCGCATGCACTCTCCATGCACATCAAGTGTGGCGCCACCCGTATGGATAGAGTAATATTACCATAATCACGTGCGACTGTGCGAGTCGCGAATGTGCAATAATCATACAACAGCAAACAGTAATAATTCGTAATCATTATGACGTGTGCAAAGAATGTGGGAAATATCGTTATTATAACCGACGAACAGACGTAGTAGGTAGGTACGCGAGGTAAATTTTGTCGGAATTCGGAGAGTAAGATTGATCGAGCTGTGCAGGGGAAGTTGACGACAACGCGGTGTCGTAAAAGGCGGGCAATAAAACCGTACCCGTAGGCGCAGACATGGCTGGAGGAAACGATCGGTGGAGGCGCGTATATCGAAACAATACTACGAGATATTATTATTATTATTATTATACACCAGGGGCGACTCGAGATAAAACTACGAGTGTGTTTGGTATTCACTCTCTCTCTCGATATTCGAATAGCGTAAAGCGTAGTTGTCGTGATAGTCGTCTTCGTCGTCACAGCATAATATCTCTTATATTTTTATATATATTGTATAACTTATGTATTGCGACGTGTCCTTTGATGATATACCGACCGGACGTGACGACGTTGCGCGACCGACGACGACGAGTAAATAAAACCCGTATACGTATATTATACTCGTCTTGTGTGGGTGGTGAGGAATTATATTATCGACACACAAGCGTGGGGCCGCTCGAGAGAAAATATCAATACGCACACACGAGAGAAGGAAAATATGTATTAATACGCACACAGGAGCGAGCGAGAAAATATTATACACACGTACAGGGACGTTTGTACACGACTGCTGCTGTGTTCCGGTCGAGCGTTTAACGCGACCGCATAATAGTGCTCCTCCGACCGCTCCAGCGGCTACGTAATGATCGGCAAAAATCGACCACCTCTCCCTCCACCCACATCGACCACATGCACACACGCAACGGCGATCCTTTCGCCACTATTATATACACCCGAGAGTACGTTTTCAATCGGACGTGCGTGTTCGATCGACGAGGGTCGCTGCCAACTTCCGGTGCAATATTGTAATAAAATACAACGCATGTATATATATATATATATATAGAGAGAGAGAGAGAGAAAGAGAGAGAGAAAAGAGCGTACGTCGAACCTGTTCTAAATTACGACGACACCGAGGACTTTTCAACGCCTTTTTTTTTTCAACGGTGCAGCCGTAGATAGGTAGTGCTCGATAGTTGCAGTCATAATATACGACCGACAGACAGGTAGTTATAATAATGAAAAGAGATATTATGATTCACATTCGAGAGTGTCACATCATTATAATAGTAATAATAATAATAATAATAGAGACGTGTGAAATATTATCATAAAATAGTATTACCTCCAGACGTCACGTATCGGGATTGAAAAAAGTCCAGGTGACATCTACAGGCGTATACTAATATATTTATGTATAATATCATATGGTAACATATGGGGTATTAAGTAATAGTTACCGTATACATTACGCCAACTCCGAACTCTTATTATTTATATTGCCGCATATATCAAGTTACTCGGAGTTATTACACGCCCATAGTTCAATGCGGAACGCCCCGCCCCACGTGGGTTAACGAACTACACCAACCCTTTATTATAACAAATTTATAAATGATTATTGCACGTTATATTTTTCATCTCGAAAGTCAAAACTTACAGTTCGCCAATTATTACAAACGCACACAAACCATATTGTTTATCAGCATCGAAAATATAAAAAACTAAACAAAAATAACACACAAGTCGTTTACCTGAAATTTACGGTTGTTGCAGTACTACATCAATTCATATTTGGATGAAGACTAATTGAAAAATTACGCTGTATTATAGTGACGATGATGTCATAATACTATTATTATTTGAAGCATCACTTGATATAGCAGCCATTACCTGAATGTAATAAGTGTTGTGAAAATCTATAAATATAAAACACAAAATGTTTCTACCTACCTATGTTTTTTATGCATTTCTAAACCATTCATCCGAATGCAATAAAATTTGGTACAGAGATAGATTAGACTTCGAGGAAAAACATTTTGTCCGGTGGAAGACATAAGCGCCAACATGAGATAAGAAAAAAAAAGTTGTATCGTACGAAAGTGTCAATATCCTAGATACCCGTGTGCCACGGTTAATAGATATTTAATTTAGAACTATATTATATTATATTTTAACAATTTATTATTGACAATTTTTTATAAAATCGAAAAAATCAACCTATTTATTGAAATTATAATTTATTAATTTTTATTATATTTATTGACAATTATTTATAAGATCGACAATTTAAAATAACTACTTGTACCTAATATAAAATATTAATTTTGGCTTATATCATATTATAGCCATTTTGTCACGGAAAAAGGTAAATAAGAGGTCCACCCGGGGAGGTTCTCTAATTACGATGGAATTTTTGTTTATAAATGGTTACTATTGGTTTTAATAATAATAATTATTATTATTATTGGTGCGATAAGCGTGTGTATTTTAGTACAGAATGTATCGAGTTTGAACCATCATTTCGGTGTACCAATTTTTTGCATTTTTAAATTATACACTTATGTACGCAACACGCGGTGTCCACGATTTACCGTAGGTAGACTGCCTGCCTGATAATGTAGTGCTCACATAATCGCAAGCGAATCTCACGGACAACGCTGGTCGAGATGGCTATATAAATTAAAATATAATATAATTTACACTTCAAAAATACATTGCTTCCACAGCGTGTTAAGCCCAAAAGGAGTTGATCAATCACAAAAATCTGCCATGTCAACTAGTAACTTATAATGATAAAAAGGTGGGCAAGTGCGTGTCGCTCGCTGTACAGTAGGTTACAAGTGGGTCAATGTAATGAATGGTGTTAAATTTGAACGCAATGATATAATATGTCTTTGATATTACTAAGTATATTTAACAATATTATTGTGAATAAAATAGTTAGTTAACTTAATTATGTGGAACCTTATTTTAAATGTTATCAATCCTTAGCTATAGAAATAGAACATTTTATATATTTTTAACTACAAAATAATTTTTGAATTTTAAATTTGATACATTTTGTCAAAATTCAAACTTTAAATGTTTATAAAAAAAATTGTGCCAATGTATTTTTAATATTTTTAAGCTGCTGTAGTAACATTATATCAGGAGCCTTGAATTAATTTTTCACGCTATTTGACCTAACAAATACGATTTAATTGACAATAATAGCCGAACAACTTACTTGAAGAATACATGCTTACAGTTCAGAAAGGTTTATATTTTGATTTTTAAAACTTTGTTGCACCATATTATATACACGTAATAATTTATATTATTAATTTTGAAAGAAAAACGAGCGGTGAAAAGTTTTCTCTTTGAGAGCATTTTAATATTATATGAGTAGGTACTAAAATATACGCAAATTAAACACTAAACGGTAAACACAGACATGTACATTATATACATGCGCACTCACACACTCACACACACACACACACACACACACACACACACACACACACACACACACACACACACACACACACACACACACACATTATATCGATAAATGGTATGTGTGCACCGAACGAGGGAATTTGTTTAAACAAATACTTTTGGATCGTTTGTATTATAATATTTGTACTCCAAATTCACAAATTATACGCAAATAAAAAGTTTAAAAATAATCAAAAACCGATGAAAAAACCCTCATGTAAATAATACGTAAATACGTAATACTAAGATAAAAAATGTACGATTGTGATATAACATAAGTTATTTACGCGCTAATAATTGATGAGTGATGAACACAACGTTATGGAATAATATGGCACACTGCGATAAATAGCTAGCCACCAAAAACTATTCTTCCTATTAAAGAATAATAAAATATTTATTGATATTTAATAATATAGAATCGTATAGGTAATTGTGTAACATGAACTGCATAAGAGAAAAAAATACTGTAAGTCGTCCAAAATCAGAAATTGGCAAAGATACAAACAATATTTTAACGAGTTTAGGGTTAAAGATTTTTCCGACATATATCTATACGAATATTTTTCGTTCAGCGGACACAATACAAAGGAAAACAATGGCATAATAATATACGAACGGAGTATAACTTTGGTGCATTGAGTGTGATTATATTATATTATTATAAAAATAAATGGAAAACGGTGCATTGTCCAAATTATACAGTACACTGTATTATATGAACTGAATTCTCAATAATATTGTCTAATTTTAAAACGTTTTATTATCCAAACATATAGCTCGTAATTGAGACTTTGAACACTGGTGACCGAAGAAAAATGTCAACGGTTTTCCAAAAGGTATGTTAGAATGTACGATAAATAACAAATTATGATTCGTGATATACGGTTCAATAATGCGCATAAATATAAATATATCATATTAATTTAACTGTATAGGTACGTGAATAATTGTGCAATGTATATTACAGTGGAGACGACCATAGATCGCTATGGTTTCACAGCTGCGCGTGGTCTTGCCGAACTACGCTGTAATGATAATATAATGACTATACGTTACATTTTATAAGGGATAAAACGGCGGCAAACCATTACACCCAACGTGGTAAATGAAATTGTACATTAAAGTGCAATGTCGTCGTGGCCACCGTTATAAGTAATGCACTCACGTGTCGTCGCTGCAAAAACGTCTAGTATCTGTAGCATCTCGTGACGTCTCCAAAAAAAAAAATTGGTTTTTTAAAAACAAGAATATTACGCAACGGTTAAAACACTATATAGGAGATACGGACAAACGTGGTAGGAGTGGTGCAATTGTCGAGAGTGTTGGGTGTGCAATTCACAGAGGCCCCGTTTTGGGGGCCCTGAGATCTCATATAGTACCTTTGACATGCCATATTCCTACTATAATCTGTAATATACAAATAATAATATTATTTGTTTTAATAATATAAGGACAATAAATAATTATGTCTTTACTATTTTAAGTTTAGAGAATTACGAGTACCTATGCAAGAAACCTACGTAAATTTAGGTATAAATAATAATAATTCTTAACTGCGACGTGAGAAAACTATAATTTTTATAATTAAAATAAGGTGTATGACTGTTTTTCATCTTTACAAACGGGTAAGGATCCCATAGTGTAGAAATGTTCACACGAGTCCCTTATTATCAAGTCGCGCCACTGCGTGGTAGTAGGATTTTTGATGGCCAAACGGGAACGCAATAGATTTTAGTCGGATGTATACTGGATGTCACCGATATTATAATGTCATATACCCTGGATGTCGAAGCTGGATTACCATGCGAGGCGGGGAGGAGATGAATTTGTTGATCGATGACGATTTCTCTCTCTCTCTCTCTCTCTCTCTTCCATTTTCAAGTAACGATGATTAAATATTACTGTATCGGTAATTGGTTCGTCCGTACGTCAACAGCTTATTTTTATAAAATATACACGGAGAAAATAGATTATATATTATGTTGGCTTAGACTACATACGATGGCTTAAAATGTCTCAAATATTATTATGCACCTACATATTATATTGTGTCAAAACTCAAAGTATGAGTAGAACAACTGCATTGCGCTTGATGCGGGGAAATCTTTTGAACCCGCGCCGATCGTAGTCAGTGATAAATTATGACTTATCGTATATAACGCTGTTCTTTATGTAAAATAAAATATAATAAACTCGTACACAGTTGTTATAACTTACAGTTGTTTGAATGTATACAAGGCTCGACCCGAGGAACAGGACCGATGGCTCTGGAGGGCTATAAGAAGTTTCCAGGGGTTGGTGAGTCTGGTCCGTTACTGTGTAGAAGATTCATAACAATCTTGAAAAAATATTAAACGGTGTACATAGTTAACTGATAATATAATATGTGTAATACGTTTAACGCGTTCATTGTGGATGGCACCAAATGGCGTCATTCTCCATAATTCGCACATGCTAAATGACGCCAATTGGGTCAATTTGGTCCGCGTTACGATTAAACTTTTTGTTTTTTGTCAGTGTCTTCTATACAAGCATTGTTTCATAATCAAGTACAAACCGTACACCATATTTTAATTTTTCAATATTTTGGAATTTTTTTTTTAAAACTTCAATTTTTTCCGCGTCACGATATTAGTATACACAAATATGATCCGCAGTGAACGTGTATTAAATAGACGTTAAGAAAGCTCAAATGTAGTTAATTTTTGGCTACTACCTAATATATTATGAAATATCGTTGATGTTTCGATCGACTGTACTGCGTGTGGTCAATATACACCACACCAACACCAGTGCAATGGTTTTCAAACTTTTATTAAACGCGGCACACCATGCTCCTCAAAAAATGTTCACGGCACACTGACCTTTTTTTTTTGCACTCAATAATTATATGAACAAAATTGCTTTGAATTATAATTATATAAGTACATTTAATAATTAGAAATGTGTGCTTGACGGGCTAACAAATTTTTATTAATTATATTTTTATAATTTTATTCTTGGACGAATAGTTGAACTTTCTGAAAGACCGCGGCACACACAGTAACTGCTCGCGGCACTCAGTATAAAAACCACTGGTATATACGGTATTTATTGTCATGTGCCATGTGGAACAATTATGGCCTCCATAATTATTTATTTCATATATTTACTGTACAAGCAACAAATTTCCTTTGAAATAAATTAAAAATCGTTAAGCAAAAAAATATTCTCGTTCTTACACGATTATTAGACTGACAACCGCAGTCTGTTATTATAATTGCGATGACTGAGTGCGCCTTAACTCTTTGTTTTTTCTGTATATAAAACTATAGTTTATAATCAATAGAGTAAGTACCGGGTGGGTCATTTATTATCGACCAACAGATATAATGTTCGGAACGGAAAGTTACGAACTGAGATCTGAATGGATAGGTACTTAAAAGAAAATACGATACAAACTGGTATTATTTATATATATTTTATTTTATATCGATCAGATAATTTAAGCGATTATGTACAGCTGTAGAAATACTAATTTTAAATTAACGAATTGTTTAAAAATATAATATAATTTACAAATAGGTGCAGCTACGACCGATAAACTTGCCAGGAATGTCTCTGTACACATAATCATGAATTGGAACCATGTTTATTTGAAATGTTTTTTATCGGTTTCAGTTTCGTTTGGGTTTTTAAAAAACAATAATTATTAAGGTTTCGGTTTAAATTCGAAATCTTAAAAGTATGAAATTAAGGTTGTGGTTGTGTTCGAGACTTGTGGTCGTGGTTAATACCGGTTTAAGACTTTACAAATAAATATATTTCTAATTTAAATTCTAAATAGTCGTATACCATCATTAGCTACCTCGAGGTGTGTGCGCCTCAATTAATCGCTCCGTGTTATTCTTTGTGAATGAACAGTAAAACCTATTTTTCTTTCGTCAAAAATGTATTAAGCCAATATCGAAGGTATCAACTTTATATACTGAATCCAAAAATAAATATAATTGAACGCTTTAAAAATTACAAGTATTGAAAGAAAAAAATTATAAATAGCACTTATTTTTATACTCATAGCATGAAAAATATTAATACATTATACAATTCCAAGTGCTGCGAGTCTGTTATCATTTAGATTGAGAGACATACAAATAAATATTATGTAACACACATTGTGTTATACACGAATAACTAAACAATATTTTAATGTTTAACTAATGTTGACATCATATTAAATTTCAGTTCGTTGTTTATCAATAATTTAGTTTGATTATTTTTGGACGACACTCAGTATTGTCCAGCTATTATACAGTAATACAGACTTTCATCAATTATTATTCTAAATTATTAATTATTACTAATTCACCTCCTAATTCATCGAAAAATAGCCAGTATAGACGTACCTATGGGTTTTATATTATAAATAAAATAAAATTCTCATGGAAAAAATATAAATTATTTAATAAATAGTAATGTTTAATACTATATTGTTGAAAAAACTTCGCACTATCAGCATAATTTATTTGATCAATTTTCTCATAAATAATATGTTATAACTTATAACCTTTAAAGACCTTTTGAAAACCTTTGAACATTTTGTACGGGTCTTAACTTTTAGTGGGGTTTTTAAAAATTTTAAAAAACGGTTACTGTTTAGGTCCTAGTTTATAATTAATAGTTGCCGGTTATATAAACGATTATTTTCGGTTTAGTTACAGTCTTTACTAGTTAAATAAAACAATTGCCTATTATGTTTAACGATTTAATTATTTACTTGTACTAAATACTATTAGGGGTATACAGGAGTTGAGGGGAATATGCTGTGGTAAGCGTATACAAATATATTCTAAAGAAACACTAAAAAATTACAATAAAAAACAAATACTGCAGATTGGAACCACTCAAATTAAAAATTATAGTTCTTGCATTGAAGTAAAAAAAAAAAAATAAAATTGAATCAAGTGTGAATTTTTTTAAGCAATAAATGTTTAGTGGACATGAGACTGTAGACTGCAATTTTTCTCTTGTTTCAAATTGACGTTTCGGTAAATATATGAATAAAATATATCGAGTAAATATCTCAACCACTTAACTGATACCATAAATTGCAGTACGCATAATCTCTATTCGTCGTCAAAGATTGAAAAATATTACATTTTATACACGAAATACCACTTTTTTGGTGACGCAAGTTACGTATCACCATAAAAATCGATTTTCATTCGTTACATCAAAAAGTATACGTCATATATTATAATACAACATGTCAACATATATATATATATATATATAATTATTATAATAAAATGTCGTGGTTGTGAGAGACACCTTAGAACGTATATAATTCAATAACTAACGAAATTACAAAGCAGCCATTCGCTTAAAAGGAATTTTACCTTGGGAGTAATTTTCTCGTATAATAACGTTACGAAAATGTCACCCGCTGCCACTATTTTCTTCGAGTTCAAAATGCACTCTATAATAAATTATTAGCAGCGCTATGGTCGCAGAGAGAAACTTGAAATCTCGTTGTCGACTAATAAAAAAAAAAAAAAAAAATACATGTATATAATACCTCTTAACATATTATCCATTAGAGTTTCGTTCTTTGGTGAAAACATTTTTAGAAAGAGGTTCTCTCTTATAGGATCGAACGCCAAAGCACCCGCATATACCCGCAGTTGTATCCAAACACGCGTGCAATTTGGAAGGAAACACGTGTTTCCTTTCTCGATGATTGCTATAGCTGTTGGATCCCGTAATCTTAATCTCACAGTGTATACGGTCGGGTCCGGAGTTAAAAACAAAAGTCGTATATTAGTTTCGAAAAGTCAGTAAATTAAAATGAAAAGTTATTCTAGTTATCGAGTTATGGAGTTCGCGCACCAAAATATATATTATACACTATAATAGGTGTACAATAATATATACCTTATTACCTTCGTAAGATAAAACAACATTAATGATATAAACCTGTGATTGAAAATGTTCGACAGTCTTATGTATATATATATATATATATATCGCTTATAAGCCTGTTTAAAACGTGCAGATATTATGCATAAGCTCATTAGTAATGACCGGGTAACTTTGTAAAGGCGATACGCAGGTACAGTCATTGATTATAAATTATACTATAGTACCTATGCCTAATAGTATTTATCATCGATGATAAAATTTAAAATGTAACTACTCGTATAAATGCTTTGATATTTCGTTGCATCGAGTTTTGTTTCTATAGAAGATAAAATACGATTGTATTATACTATTATTATAATTATTTCCATTGTCGATGAGGCTTGAAAAATTCAATCGCGAGAAGAACACAACTTTAAACTTTAAATTCTAATTTATATATTGTTATGTTTGGCGGTGTGTCACGAGTTTAGTGATTCCGACGACGGTTTGATGCGATTCAAATTTGAGTTCTAAAAGTATTTTCTTTTTAGACTTATTCAATAGAGGTCTTAAAGTATTTGCTTATCCCCTTTTAATATATAGTTACAGAAAAAAAATATATATATAATATAGCTAGACTGAGTGTGTATACTTTTCTACGACTAAATGTCTGCAGCGTGCAATATTTGAAGTGATATAGCGAGAACACACGAGGTGACGTTTTTTTGGCGTTGACATTTAAAGTAGAATATTGAGCCACTTTTCGAATAGTGGTTTTGAATATATTTTAAAGTTTAGCCAAATAATTTTTTTTTTTCAATTCTGAAAAATACCGAACATAGAAGTGAATATACTATTATTATATTGATTTCAATTAGTTTATTGGACATAATAACACATGACTAAACCCACGAGGCAATGTTTTTCAGTTTATATATTATAATAGTGATAGTAAAACACACAAGTTCGAATAACGGATGAATAATTTCGTGAACAAAATAAATATAGCAAGTGATATAAATATTTCAACAGTTTGATTATTTGATTTTTATTTAGATTGAAATGCAGTAGGTACCTAGGTAGCATAATGTATATACTATATAGTTACTGGACACGATAAAGTATAGCACTGTGTTATTATTCGCCGATAAAAACGGAATATTCGACAGTTTGTATATAAAATATAAATAAAATATAGTTTCGTGCAACTTTTTTTTTACCAAAGTACATGTGCGTGTATAGATTATACATGCACACATTTTGGTTTTTTTGTTACGCAAATACTACGCGGTTCCCTAAGATACTACGTTTCCTGGAAACTTTTTAAATTCTTTAAAAACTCGTTTTTACAATTTAGAACTGTTCAGACAATATATTTTATGGGAAAACTTTATACGCACAAATGCAGTCCGAACGTGTTATAATCCAAAGTATTTATTGATGTAACTGTATACACTGTGTTTATAATAAATCGTGTACGATAGTTTTTTTTTCCAGTGCTCTTCCTGTACGGTATGCCATGTATTTCATTGTTAAAATCGTCCGCAGTTAAGTGTAAAAATACGTTCTCGAGCTTTAGTGCTTAAAAAAAAAAAAAAATAAATAAAAATCGATTTGGTTCTATGTACAATGATATTATACTATATTTACTAACCAAACTACGTAAACTCGTTTTAGATTATGACCACCGATATTATAATATGATAAATACTCGACAGCTGGTGATATCGAACAATAATATAACGATAAGTCTAAATTAATAAATAAAACCGTATACAGTTTTACGAGAAAGCAAATCAATGGATGATATAGGTACGCATTGTTTGTCATAAAGTTAAACCAATTAATTCTATACCGTTGGAATATTTTTATTGTTCAGTTACCGAAATTGGATGGTCCGTTTTATTGTTATTTTGGTATTCTCGGCGATAGGTAAAAAAATAATAAATAAACATTATTTCAACCAATCGTATGATGATATTATGCGCCACCGTGATATAGTCGGTCGGCGTTTTGCATTTTATCTCTAGGTACCTATAGGATCAAAATGATTTAGCCGAAATCAAAAACAAAAAATGTCTACTTCCAGATAATTTGTCAATGAAAAAAATGTTTGATAATATTAGCAAAATGTGCCTATCTATAATGATATTACAAACTGTAATAAACGATGATATATTTAGAACGCTACCATTTTGCTGGAGACATAAGGAGCCACAGGAGCCACTGCGGTGTTGTGCATTATCTAGATAAAATAAATACACAGTATCTTTTCATCTTATCTAGATACATTTCTTTTAAATTATTTTTTAATTTTATGTCCGTCATCACGGTTTGGGGCAGTAAAAGTGTTTCGATTTTCTTCGACAGTATCTTGTTCGATGGGAATGTGAATCTAGTTGGTGCATTTGGGAGGTAAAATTTTAAAATTATCAATAGTTTTCAAAAGCGACGGGAAAAACAACATAAAAATTAAGGAAAAAAACGGGAATATTTACGCAAAATTGGTTTTCCACAAAATCGATTTTGGTTTTTGGTGCAACTCTTAAAAAAATGACAATAGATACATGCAATTTTGAGTGGATGTTGATATTAGCATTTCTATATACGCCCTAACATTTTCATTGACTTATTTTCAGCTGTTTACGGACATTTTCAGTTTCCATTTTTTTAGTTTTTTTTTCTATAAATATCAATAAAATTGTATTTTTTGTGTGAAAAAGAGAGAAAATATTATACAAGGCTCCTGATATATTGTTACGATTGCAGTTGAAAAATATTAAAAATACATAGGTACAATTTTTTTTATAAGCATTTAAAGTTTGAATTTTGACAAAATTTATCAAATTAAAAATTTAATAATTATTTTGTAGCTGAAAATGTATAAAATGTTAAACTTTCAAAGCAAATATTGAAAATTTAAAACAAGATTCCACGTAAATAGGTAAATATATAAATTACTTTATTCACAATAATATCATCTAATAATTCTAATATACTAATAAGTAATATCATAGGCTGACTGACAGTTTTCGCTCAGAATCGTTTTTCTTATTCAATGATATTATATCATAGAATTCAAATTGAACACAATCCTTTACAGTGACCCACTTGTAACCTACTGTACAGCAGAGCGCCATCCACTTTTTTTTTAGATTTAATTATCTGCATTGATTATGATGTTATAATGTTATAACTCAATTATTGTCAAAAAAAGTAATAATTTCATTGAAAAATAAAATTAAGTGTCCAGATAATTAAAATGTCTAATATATTCTTTTATCCAAATGTATTAATTTAATATATATTCAATACTATATTTTTATATAAAATAATATTAACTAAACAATTATAAATATTTGTTTTTATTATAATTTAATTTATAAAGTCTTAAAAAACCTAAAAACTGTATAATTATCTGTCTTTTATTTAGATAATTTTAAAGCTATCTCTGCACAACACTGGGAGCCAGGTAGATTTTAGTGTAAGCAAACATGCCAAAGTCAAACATAAGAGTACACACCTAATTTTAAATCATAATTTCAGTATATTAAATTATTATTTAAAGCATAATTTTTTTTACAAACAGAGTTGAAATGAGCCAAAAACAAATCAAAAACTTAAGAAACTTCTCATGTCCGTGTAATTTAAATGTTTAATAACTTTCTATTGTCAAAGCGTTAACAATGCTCAGTGTTCAAACAATAGACAATATGAAATGTTTTAAATTTATATTATATTTTTATTATGACGCATTTACTCCATAGCCTTACGATTATTTAATAAGACGTATACCAAATTATTTCATAGATCAAAATTAAATTAAAATACTTCTAATATCAGTGCTTTTATTATATGTACCTACAAGTATGTGTGCAAGATAACTAAATGTATCGTTTTAACTATATACTTAAACTCATTAAATATTATGTTATTTAACTTACACTTATACCTATGAAATTCAATTTATATTTGTGTAAATAAGATACAATATTATAATATTGACAGCATGTAAGTTATAGTAACTGCATCTTATTGTCTAGAACATCTTTGGTTGATTTATGCTACAATCAGTTTCGTTGAAAATCCAGAAAAACAAAAACACCTGATATTCAACGAATATTTTCGTTTAAAAATCAAATATTGGTACCTATATGTAATAATTATATTCACAAAACATAACATCTAAAGATAAAAAAAAAAATAATAATAAACAAACAATTAATAATGTACAAATAATCTTAGTTGATAAGATACTATACATTATTATAATATACTATGTATATTGTATAAAAGAAACTATGTTTGATTTGAAGTTTCGCTAGGTATGAAACTTTTTTGTCCTTAAAATGCATACCAGATCTAAGAGAGTAACTACTAATATATTTTGATCTGTGGTATTAGCGTATTGTTATTTTTAATATACACAGGTAAATAAAAATAATGATAAAAATGTCATATTTCATGAAATTCTGTGTCAACATAATACATCGACAAAATTAAAGTGTATGCACATGTATTTTACGTTCGAAATACGTGATATTATGTGAAGTGTTCATACATGCAAATTACACCTTTTACATGCAAATCTGTCAAATTGACTTTGTTCTGCGTGCATATTTACTAAGCTCGCCCTGTACAATCTGAAATTAACTAAAATATATTTAATTAACATAATTAAGTATCAGAAAATAGATAAAGGGAAATTGCCTTAATTTTTATTTTGAGTTTCCAATAATTTAGATAATAACTGATCACCGTAATCTAGTTTTACAATATATTGTTTAAATACAAAGGATAATGTGATGATCAACAATATTTTTCTATATGAATATATTATTTTAAATTTTTAATAGTATTATTTTTGTATAATAATATTGCATAGTATTAAAATAGATACCTCTGCTTGTCATCATTAATTTACAACCTTTGATTGTCCATGGTAATACTATATAATTATAGTGATTTATTTCGGTAGACACTTTTCAAGATTCATTGGGCAAACATACTATCTTTAATCGTGAATAAAATAGAGTCGATATTCGGTTTCTAAATTGAAGCCGGAAGATGCCTCTCAGCAGTGTAGCCAATTTTAAAATAATAATTTCATTGTACTCATTTTAGTACAATATTTATAATGATATGATATTAAAGTTGGAGTTTAAACTCTTAGAACACTTTATAATACATTCTACTTAAATCTTAAATACACCAACATATAACATTGAAGTGTATCATCTAAAAGTATCAAAAAAATAAAGTAACTCTTTAATTCTATCATTGCCTACGATGCTATCTAGCGGTGCGTAATGTCGTAAGATGCCGCCCAACATAAAACCATATTTATATATATACAACTAGATAGCCGTCTACTTCTTGTCATCGAGGTCAGCCGCCATTTACAAAGCAGGTAATGTTTACAAAATAATATTATCACAGTAGGTACATAAGTATAGATAAATTTAAAACAAATGTAAACATTGCCTGCTTTATAAATGGCGGCCGATTTCAACACTAGTGACAACTTTACTGTAGTATAAATACGAGTATCTAGTTGTTGTATATATCAATGCATAAAACACACTTCTTCGAATTTATATTAATATTGCCGAGTAGACAACGGCGCCTCTGTCTTACTCTATGGTTAAGTTCCCATAGATATGGCGTACGATTATCACAAATCCATTATATCCATTCTATAATATTTATGGGTTAAATAGGTGTGTATAGTTCATAGACCTTATACTAGTAGACGGACTATGGATGTAGTTCCAGCGGTCGGACGTGACTGCGCTGTTCGGGTGTTACTGAATTCCAAAGCGCATGCGCACTAGTTGATACAATAAACTGTATATACAGTATACCTATAATATAGGATTATATATAGGTCGTATATATAATAATATGCTCCGTCTATTAATATAAGGTGCATATGGTGTAGTTAAATAATAGGTCTCTAGTTTATTAATTCTTGAATGTCATAGAATAATAAAATATACTTGCCTCTTCGTAAACGGTGATCCACGGTGTTTCTATAATGGTGTGATTGAACTTTTAGAGGTTTCGTGGTAACAGTGGTAGCTACTATTTTAAAAATTAGTTTATTATTACAGTGCATTCATTTATAAACAATATGATATTTAAATGAATGACCTGATTGGTCGGAGACCCTAAAGTTCAAAGGTTTTATGTTATATGTGGCTTTAAACAATCAGCGTTTCTACTGTGATCGAATAAGTAATTGATTTTAAAATGCAATCGCCAGAGTATGTAAGTTAAGTAGGTACTCATATTTTGTAAAAACTGCAACTGCGCTCGTTGGCCTTGACTTTTTGCCATATTTTATTAACTTTTCTTATATTTTGATTACTACTGATGTTTTTGGATATCGAAAGAGTAAGTTAAATAATTAGTTTAGTGGCTAGTGGGGAAAAGAAGTAGTATATATGACAATATTGTTCTGCTTATATTTGATGTACCTACCCCGTAACTGTTGTAAGAAATAAATAGAATATTGTAATTGATCAGTTGATAATTAATAGGAGTGGTGGTGTAAAATAGTATATGGTACTAACTGGTTTATTTTTATGACTGTGATTCCCGGCGAATATTTTGGCTGGAGGACTAATTGGTTAATTGGTGTGTATAAAAAATACAATATGTCTATCAGGTGGTGATTGTCTGTCGATCTATCGTATTCATCAACATGATCACCAGTAATAATATCAGTGTTATTACAGTATAATAAATCATATTTTAAATTTAATACACATTACACGTATTATTTACTAAAATAATATAATATGATGCATACAATATAGATTATAGGTAGTCTATATGTAATATGTATGTATGTATCTATGTATGTATGTAGACTGTATTTTTAGTTACTGACGTGGAAATAGGTTGAAATAAGATCAAAAAAAAAATTATTTTAGAATATCACAATGAAATATCAAAAGTATTTCTAAGAATAAACTTTATTACTATCCGTTCTTTTGTTTCTTTCTCTTTACCAAAAGAATATAAATAGATAGTGGTTTTAGATTATGAAACTAAGTATAATAGAAATGAAATATACTCAACATGTTTCGTATTTTTCTTTCTTGTGGGTTGAAAATTAATTTTTTATGCCACGTACTTTACAAACTGATTTATAAGAAAACTCAAAAGGAATGGTAAACTAATACAAAATGGCAATAATTAAAATATATAATACGTATATTATAACCTTTATGTATGTATGTATGTATGTATGTATGTATGTATGTATGTATGTATGTATGTATGTATGTATGTATGTATGTATGTATGTATGTATGTATGTATGTGTGTGTGTGTGTGTGTGTGTGCGTGTGCGTGTGCATAATATGAAACGTAGGCCATTAATTCATTCAAAATTAATATTGAATAAAAAACATAAATTCGTATAAAACATTTGGAATAATAATTATTGTATCATTAATTTTTTTCATATTAGGGATATTATTAATTATAGATGTTCTAAAATATGTTAAATGTTTATAACTCGTGGACGTCTATGATATTATGTTTGTATTTTTATAAGAACAGTTATTCTCAGTAATAAATATGTATTTAAAGACATATTATACCCATGTATATATTTTTAATAGAGTTTTAAAAAAGTGTTTTTAAAATAATTCTTTCTAAAATTTTCCAAATACTCTAGGGTATTGTTAGATTGTGATTAGGTGATTTTCTAAAGGAGATTGTGATATAATATTTAGTTTTTACTCGAGCGAGGTTCATTCTAGATAATCCTCCTGTAATATACGGTCACTGCAGTGACCTGAATTAATTATACTGTGTTTTTCGATTCAATTAGAGAACACCAAGGCTGAATATGCAATCACATATCTTATGTTTTACTAATGATCTTAATAACTTCCTGCAAGTAGTATACTAGTATGTATAGCGTGTACAGTGTGCTGTCCTTATAACTGTATAAGTTTTGTGTTCTAAGTTGCATATATTATGTAATTAAATGTCTTGACTAACTAATAAATTAAATCTTTACCACTTAGTTCTCGTTATAATTTATTAAGCTACAAAATATTTTATTTTTTTCTTGCTTAATGTCCCTCATAATATTCAATTTCACTATAATATTCGTTATTATTAATTGACTATATAAGTTCTTTATGTATAGGACATGGGCACTACTGTGTAGTACTTATATCATTTCTCATATTAAATTCAGTTTTTGCCATTGCAAAACTAATCATATATATTTAATTACTATGCAAGTATTAATATAAGTACTATGAAAATAAAAATCGGTTTATCAGTAGTAACTTAAAAAAACATAATAAAATCAATACTATAATGTTGTTTATTACACACATCACTGTGAAACAGCTAGTGCACGAAAATTAAAAATAATAAATACTGTAACTTAATTTAATTTTAAGACCTTAATATATTATTCTACAAGTCTAAAACTACTGTGTACCGCAACCGTAAACAATACACCTACCTATATAAAATGTTCAATATCGTCGTAGGGTTGTAGTAAACTTGAAACAGTTAATATAGTCACGAATATTTGTACTCTATAGGTACCCATCCGCTCAACAGTTCCCATCGAATACATGTTTAATAGTACCCTCGAAATATCACAATAAATATGATTTATTTTATATACAAAAGCACTGAAAAAATAATAAAAATGGTCAGAAACTGCCGAACTCAAGTTTTGTTTTATATCTATCTTACAGTGGTGTCGTTATAGCCTATAATATAACTAACAGGAATATTTCACTCATATTATAGTAACAGATTTTATCCATTTCACATAGATTCACCCTCTATGCTTGCCCTATTTTAACCTTTGATTATGCGTTAATTTAAATAAAATTCTGACTACGTACCTACCTAAGTATTTTTAATTACGGACTATATTTTAAATAATCACTTATTTCTAAAATATTAACTTATAACTTATTTTTTTAAACGAAAACCAACATTTTTTACTCTTCACTGTTAAGCATATTGGTAATGATTTTTTTTTTAAAATAATGTTTAAATCAAAATATACTGCCGGTATAGTTATACTATGTTATTAAATTAAATGACCTGCGAATAACTGTCCATGATGACAATATGATGTAAAGAAAATATTATAACAGCTATGTTTGTACACACGTAAAATACAAAATGTATGTAATATTGAGTACCCATTGAACTTATGACTTATGAACTATGGTACTTAGGCATATTGTACAAATTATAATGTAACGTTTAATTGATTTACATTGATTATTATTCAAATCATCATGGACTATCCATTAATATTATCCCAAGCTCATAAAGCATTTAAAAATACTCGTTCATATTTGGATTTAAATAATAATATATCAGAATGTATAAAAATAATATCTACTTTACAGTTCACAGTAAACGACGAGCGTTGTTATTTGAAAAAAAAAATTATATCACCCTAATTATTCTCCTTTAATGGTATACAAATAAAAAAATATATCTATTATGATCTTCAAATATATTTAAAATGTTCAAAAACCAGAATATCATTAAAATGCATAATTTTTTGCCGAGTATACCCGAAATAATAAAATATAATCTTACACAAAAAATAGTTATCCCCGGTACTACCTGCAGCGATCTATGACTGAACGATTACAACCGAACGTCTTTATTGCCCGCACGATCATGCTTACAGCTGCATTTTAAACTATATAATACATAATAATATGCTTATTCGAGTGCGCTCTGAAACTATATACAAACAACAGTCAATATATCTGTGTATGGTGTACGAAAATGTATACATAAATATTACAAAGTATTCGATAAAACTTAGTTGTCACACGTATTCTACGCAGACCCTAGGGCCGTATTTATTGGGACAACGACGAATTACGCGGTACTCGGTACCTATATACATATTTCTATTATACAGGACGATTCAAGAAAATTACTGTGTTTTTTTAAATATCTCTGTTTGTATAATTTGAAGTAATTACAAAACAACATATTTTATAAAATATTAATTTAAACTATTTTTTTATAGTTATCAGTTTTTGAATGATACCAAAGTTTTTAATTTTGTACTCCCAAGTAAAACATTTTTTTCGTTGCAGTCTATAAAAATTGAATTATAAACGAGTACTTACCTACATTTGTCTTTATTTAAATATGCTCAATTAGATATTGTGATGACTTTCAAGTATTTAAACTTTAGAACTGTTTCAATCATAATATTAAATATGAAATTAAAAATACAGGTTGTAATATTGTATATAATATGCGTATTGTGATTTTAAAAATAAAAACTTAAACAATTAATAAAACGATAAAAACAGTAAAATTAGCATTTGTCGGACGGCTTAATTACTCGGAATTATTAAAAAAAATAATAATAATAATATTTTTTCGAAATCGTTTATTTTTTCCAGTAAAATGAGTGTTTAACTTTGATAGGATCACTCTGTATATACAAATATATGTATATGTGCACTATCGAGCCTCCGGCTACGCATTTTATTGTACGGAAGGTGGGCGAAATCGGGCACCAGAGCAGGGGTGGTGTAATAGGTATACAGAAAGTAATGAGTACAACAATAAGCTGCAGCGGGCAAAGTAAACGATGTTTTTTTATGCACCGTTTTGTGCGTTATGACGACGATGGCGACGACGACGACGACGACGGAGACGGTGGTCGGAGGAGCGGGCAATTTACAGTAGGTATAGCCCAGAGATGCGAAATTTCTATAAATACGACACGCCCTAACGATTCCCGATTATTCAACAACAGTTGCTGTGAATGTAAACGTAAAGGTAATGGCGTATTTCTGTTTAAATATTAGCTACGTAAAACTACTGTATAATTATTATTATTGCTCTTAAACGATATTTTTCGTTACTTGTTTTTTTTTCTTACTTTGATCGTTTTTTTCCCATACAAAACAAGCCTACGCTATGTTTTACGAATTGTGTTTTTGTAAATATTGTTATTTTCGTTTAAATTATAATTACTTGTTCCGGATTTCTTTATAAATATCAGCTTTATTCGCGTAATATATAAATAATTGTTCAACTTTTAATTTATACTTTATTACAATAATACGTCTACTCTACCTTTAATGCGTACCTATCATAATTACTTAAATACAGAAATGACATAGGTAGTGATATAAAAGAGTTTGACTCCCTTGACTTCGATCTTCTATAAAATATTTAAACGATCATTATAGTATAATAAAGATTATTTATCAGAATATACATACCGTATAGTTGTATAAACATTTTTAGAAAAATATTCTGTTTGAAAATAAAAAAAATCCAAATTAAATTTTCTGTTTGAAATAATGAATAAATCGAAAACAATTCACAGAAAATATTAATATTAAAAGGTAAAAATAATCACTGTACACGTTTATTCATATACATTTGTATTTCTTAGTTTTTAGTTTCTGAGCCAATCAGTAAAAATATTATAGTGTATTGGTTTTTTTAATAATAGAAGTTATATACATATTATATGAACACTTTTTGTGGTAGTATAAATTAAAAAGACGTATAAAAGTTCCAAATTTCCTTAATTCAGTATAATATAATCTTAGTGTATCTCATTTGAAATCAATGTAGCATTAAAATAATTACAGTAATTCAATTAATTTAAAACCATTGTTTTATTTTACATAAAGTGTTAAGCTAAAAATATGTATATGCTAAAATGTCTATTATTATTCCTGTTTCCTATTATATGTAATAATAATTAGGTAATTCAATGAAGTTTTAAATTCCCTATAGTATTATTATCTCTCAATTACCTGTTATGGTTTTATTATTTTAAATTTATTTTTATTTTCAATATATATGTATATAATAAAATAGGATACCATCTTTTTATTTTTCATACAAAAATATTCTAGCTAAACATATACAATTATTTATTATTTAAAACATTGAATAAAAAACATGAACCAATAAATATGAACATATTATATTATAATGTTTACGGTTTGGGTATTCATTTCTTAATTTCATAATTATTGAAATTTGTTAATTTATGAATAGGAATTTCACCTATTTTACTATGAAATATTTTAATATGGCTATTATAATAATTGATGTATCAAGTCAATCTACACTTTCTAATAATCAATAACGCTGTTATGTTTGTTATTAATCACATTTAATAGTTTGTCGGTACCCGAACAATATACGCATTATGTACAAATTAATTAGATTTCCAGAACCTAACAAATTTATAGTTGTTAGGTATATATTATATACATCACAAACAATTTATTTTATCGTAATGAAAGTTTTGATGATATTGACACATGTCTTTGCGATAGGTATATCCGATTGAAGCGAAATGATAATAGTGAAATTGTTTCGGACAAAAATAAATGTTTGTTTGGTATATGATAAGCGGTGGCTAATCAGGATCTATGGTGGACATTATTATCATGATCATCGCAGTTTTATCACGAACCGTGGTACAAAAAATTATAATAATTTGGTAGCCGGAGATAGGATGTCCCCGAGGACACGGCTGTAACAAGAAAAAACTTTGGATGACGAGGGAGTGGTTTTGTCTTTAGGAATAAAAAAATAATATTATTTTTATTTCGTTAAAATTGTATGGCATTATGCATATAAAGTATTAAAACCACTGCGACTTAAACATAAATGCCCTTTAAATTAATTGTGTTGATATCAAGCAGTACATAATATTATAGTTTATTTGGGGCATAAGATTTAATACAAAATGCATTTTTATGGAGCTAATTTTTTATTTAAATTTTTTTAAAGGTCTACAACTAGAACATTGCTTTCTTATCGCAAAGTAACGTTTGAAAATAATAATTGACTTGGTTTTTATTATTTATTTTTTATGACGACCCGTGTATTCTGTTATAAAGTAATTCGTAGACTACCTAGTATATAATATTATATTATTTTCTACTGTTAACATTATAATTATTAGCATAATAGCAAGCTTACTGTGAGCATATTACATGTAGGTATTAGCATACCTAGGTATAGTACGTTAGAAGTATAATTGGTTTGGTAATATTTGATAATACTTGATAATACTATTACATATCTATATTTGTTATATATTTCAAATGGAAAATTGTGGAATTTTTAATCTGTATTGAATAAACAGAAAAATCTAAATAATACCCTTATTTTTCAAACTTATTTTTCAGAGAGGCAGGGGAATGAGTTGATCAAATATGTCCAAATTTCGCAAATATTATTGCAATTTAGTAAGTAAAACAATTTAAGTAGGCAAGTACTGTAAACAAAATTTTAAAGTTAATAAATAAGGACCTTCCTAAATTATATTTGTAGGCACGAAACACCTATACGAAATTGTACCGTATTATCAAGCAATCGTATTAATTGTTATTTTTTGTATGTAATATATCATAGTGTAATTTCCTGCATTTAATCGTTTTATATTCGATTTCATCGTTATCGATTGAATTCGTTTTTTTTTTTTGCCGCAGTTTTTTATATTATAAAGAGCAGCATTGTAAAATCTACACGTTTTTATGACGGTCGAAAAAATATACTAAAATGAAACTGCCCACAATCGTTTTGTGCAAATATATTATATTTATATGGGGTAGGTGTATATATATATACATGTGATTATGTTCGGTTGTGAGTCCTTACTGGCCGATCAATCCGCGTATACCCATCATAATTCCAAAGTGTACGTTTGGCCATTGTGCGAGAGAAAACATCGTAAGGGCGTGGGCGGACGATGGCGGGACAGACGCAGTTTCGCTCCAATACCACCCCTATCACGGTTATCCGAATGATGAAATATCGGAAATAATTATTACCGACGGTGTGTACCTCCTCTAATGTTCGAAGGTTATGTATGCAAACATCATGGTTATCAGTTTGAAACTTATTAAACTTTGAAAATTTAAACTTTTTTAATTTGTTTCAAATACAATATTATGGTACGATTGTCTGTTGAAGATTCTGACACATAACTTATCGATTGTATCATAAAACATAAATATTTTACACGATCAATTATAACCCCGTCAAATGCATTATACATTTATTAATTATTCAATTATAAACACTTATTTTATCAGTGTTTTCATTTTATATTTAAATCATTATAAAAGTAGAATCCGTGTGACCCCGTATATTAAATACAATGGTTTCAATTTTAAATATTATGTACAAATATTTTACTATTATATTCATAAACCGTTTTTCGAACATACCACCTTGCAAGTATAATTTTCGAACTGGCATTCTGGCTGTAGTCGGTCAGGTGATTCAAACCACTATACCCTAACTGTCCCCTCGTGCCTATTTATTACCAGCTATATTATATTATTATGCACGCGATAATCTTTTATATTATTGCGAAATGTTTGCATGCACGAACGATAGATCGTAGATATATAGTTATTACTCCCCGTCTCTTTTCTGGCCACGACTTAGCACCAGCGCCTCTTCGACTTGCATTATAATATTGTAAGACTACAATATCAGATGGCCACGGCATATACCTACCATATTGCCCGTCTCTTTTCTGGCCACGACTTAGCACCAGCGCCTCTTCGACTTGCATTATAATATTGTAAGACTACAATATCAGATGGCCACGGCATATACCTACCATATCTGTCTCTATCCGATTATAATATTTGTCTCGCACACGACTTAGCACCGGTGTTCGGACTTATCGAGATGAATATCTAGATAATTATTTGGTCATCTTTTGTCTTATCTAGATAAATAGTTACAAGGTATCTAAACGTTCATCTTAGATAATTTTTTTACAAATCTAAATAAATGTATTCATCTAGATACATTTTTTA
The DNA here is from genome assembly GCF_019925205.1 of Metopolophium dirhodum. Classification (NCBI taxonomy): domain Eukaryota; kingdom Metazoa; phylum Arthropoda; class Insecta; order Hemiptera; family Aphididae; genus Metopolophium; species Metopolophium dirhodum. The sequence goes on along the minus strand of NC_083567.1, from coordinate 32,651,469 downwards.
TTGATAAAAATTGCGAAATTGTACAAACGCATTTTTAAATATTTATACAGATTCTCAAACACAGTTTATGGTTTATAAATAATGTAATTATTTTTGTTCATATCATTATTATTATTATGTTCCTAGTGCCCAACCAAAATATACCTGAATATAAAACAATTTAAAAAATAATTGTGTCTTTTTTTTGTTCTAGATAAAAAAGTATTTATCTTCATCATTATCTAGATGAATATGAGTTAAGTTATCTTTTATATCTACCTAGATACTTCTGAGTTGCATTATCTTTATCTAGATAAAAAAGTAAGTACTTATCTAATCCGAACAGTGCAGTTAGCACCCGCGCCTCATCGACTTATATAGTTTGGTAAATTATTATGACAATATCAGATATAGCCACGTGGTACATACGAGCATGTTTCGCTATTAGGCACCTATATACGAGTAATCGTCTCGGACGTTACGTGCAGGCTGGTCGATGCGGAACGAGACGTATCGTCGAAAACGCCACCGTACGGTAGGTGCTCATCAATATTCCGGACACGGCCGGACCGTGTCCGCGTCTCGACGAGCGCACTCGCAGCGGCGTCGCCGGCACGACCTCCGACGAAATTTCGTAATATGATTGATGTCCTTTTGTTTCGGCACTGCCATTATAATGCGCGTATATTGTATAATAATAATAATAATAATAATATAGTCTTGGCGCGGATATTATTATCATACTACCGCCGTATATAATATAATACATAATATATTGTATAGAGTTGTGTATAGTCATTGTCGGTGACGTGCACAGCACTGGGGCCATTACGCATCGCAAACGACGTCGGCAGAGAGGACGGTGTGGAGGATATATCGTTCAGCCGGAACACGTCCCGTATTGTAACACGCCTATATAATAGTAATAACAATATTATAGGTATCCTCCTCCACCGGCGGCGGCGGCGGTGACGACGACGACGACGACGACGGCCGAAACGAGTTTGAGCATTGACAAGTTTACACATTAATCCGCTAAAGCCGACGCGACGTGTTTGCGTATATATTATAATGTATGACTACCGATTACGATATCGTAGGTATAGAGTACACAACGTGATGCAAATTATTATATAGGTATCCGGTATCCGGTATATTGTTATTACAATATGTGCGACGAGTTCAAACGTGTATTATAGACGATGTCGGGACCGTTCGGAAAAACAGTATATATAGGTACTTTAGACCCCGAACCTTTAACCAGAGTGATTTTGCTCGAGGACGCCCGAGGGGGTACGATATATGTGTACTTTTCTTAAATTTTCTTTCGGAAACACGTTTATAGCAACAGTCGGCACGTCGTATCTATGAGTTGACTGATGAAATGAACGCAAACCGTAATATTAAAATCAGTCGGTTTTTTTTTTTTTAGGTTGAAGAAAACTGCAGAATAAAAATAACATTGACACATTGTAATATTCATGATAATATGCATTTTTAACGGAACCTCGATCATGTCCGGGTGCACTTTAACCCCGGTCATCTCGACCCTAGAACATTAATTAGTGTTAAATAAAAATGAAATATATAATATCACAATGATTATGTGAAAGTAAAAATAATAAAGCGTCTAACAACGCACAGTTTTTCCAACGCATCATGTGCACACACATACATTTTTCAACAAGATTTAATTACGTAAAAACGGGCAAAATTATCTGCAGTCGGTTAGTTGAAAATCTACTCGATACACTATTGATATCTTAAATGTATAAAGGGCTTTGACGCCATTAAAATGACAAAGTGACATTTAAAGTGTATCGCACCCGAGTGTAGTATATGCATTGTATTGTTACACTTCAATCGTATAAAATAAGGGATTTTTTCTGTTGCCAATAATCAAAATAATTTACCAAACTGCGATGCACGTTTCTGCTCGGAGACATCATAATTATTTTTTTTCTGCCAGTCTACTCACATTTTACAAAAGAAGCGTACAATGCTATGTGGCGTGCAGCGACGAGACTATAATATTTTGACGTCGGTATTACGATAGCGGACCGTTATCATTATTATTTCTGCGACACTGTATATAATATTTATGATACGTTTTTAATTCGTTATTGCTCCTCCGGTGCGGTTATTAAAAAAAATGAGCTTTTGTTCATTACTCCTTGTCATTCGTAAAAAGTAATTAAAACTGAATCCACTGTAAAGTCGGTTTAATCTAATTATGAATAAGCCATTTACAAATTTCATAAGAATAAGATATAATTTATTATGGAATTCATCAACGAAACAATATAATGCCATTTACCTAAATCACAAGTGTACGATTTAATTTATGCGTAAAAATATTATGATAAATGTTAAAACTTGGTCAGGCGCTTTGGCGATCGGTGCGATAGTGTTACGTAGTACAAAAATATATGTTATATAATATACACATGCATTGTACATGTTAAATGTTTGTTTATTATAAAGGTAGTGTTGTACTGCACCCATTTATCATAATACGTTGTGGAAAACTAATCAATGTTAAAACATTGCGAGGAAAACTTTAAACAGTGTGGTCACCGAAAGGAATATCACAAGGGTTGAATGTACACAACAGTTGATGTAACTTTCATGGATGTCTTCTATCGTATAATAATAAGCCATATCTCATTGGTCGAGCGATAGTAACTAATAAATTCTATCGTCTTACGCCTGACCACCACAGTACTTGGAACCATTGAAATGTAATATTGATAGAAACAATTCTTTCTTTTGAAGTTCTAGTGAGTTCTAATGAGTCAGTTGTGTGTATGTTATTATGAGGTAGGAAAATTGTAGGGCTTCACCGGGTTTGCACTGATAATAATAATTACACCAGAACAAAGAATACGAGACCGTGAAATGGTGCATAGATTAAAGGAAAAATATTAATAATTAGTCGGTGCATGGTAAAATGATTAATATTTTTTTCCAAGACTAAAAATAATTATAAATATAATCAGAGCATTTCTATAGTTTTAGTATACAAAAGTATATTCGTAATATATTGTGCTATGTAGGTAAACATATATATATAGGTACAACCCACTATATTGATATTATGATTTCAAAGGGATTATTATTATTATTATGGCTGGTTCCTGAAGAAAATTTAAACGACGTGACACAGAACTAAAAACACCGACATGATTAAAAATTATATCGAAATTAGATCAAAGTGAACTAGTCGTCTATACGACTATAGAAACATGAAAGTCAATTTTTTTTAATAAATAATATTATAATAATATATAATATGATTTAGTATTTTATACTATTTTAAATGATAGAAAAATATTATGGATAATTCTTTGTCGACGTTTGTTCAGTTTTATTATACCCTCACGTTTTCTTTTGATCGAATAGTATAACCTCTGTTCGTCCTATTAAGCAGAATAATGAAAAATATAATTGTTTTGTTTGTATCCCGAACTCACTAATCACGTCATAATATAATACATTTATCAAACAAAAATAATTATTTGTATTTGTATTTGGATGATTTTAGAAAAATATATCACTAAAATAGATTTTTAATTGCTATTTTACGAAGTTTTAAAACTCAAATACCAAACACATTTTATAATCAATTATTAATATTTACTTAATAATTATTTCAGAAATAACCATTTATGTTATTTTTTTTTCTTGAAAGTGGTTTTTTTTAAAACACTTTTTACACTAATTTTATACATAATATTATATTTCCATACTTACAAGAAATAGTTTTATATAAAAAAAAATTGGTACTCAAACACTTTTATTTGAATATACATATTTTAATCGATTACTTTACAGGTCTCCAGCTTTCACCATATTTCTGAAAATGAAATATCAAATATTTTCTGAATTATTTAAGTCTCGTCGTCTCATGAAAAGCGTGTTCAACGGGTGTAAGCATATACGATATACCCATATTTTGTATTGCAAAATAATTCAATTTCGCTTTATGCGAGAACTACAAAGGTTATCTGGTGCAGTCCGTATATAAGTGAATATAATATATTATATATTATTATTAATAGTGATGTGATTCACACTTACACATTTGTGTCACCAATTAAAATTAATATAATAAACAATATTTTTTGCCACAAAAAATATGGATATTCAAATATTGATTATCTTTACTAAAAAATTTGTGTACCTAAGTTTTTATCTAATTGTTTATAATTGTGTGTGTGTCTTTTTTTTTTTTAGTCAGTAATTTATCAGAATTTAAAATAATAAACATATAATGGATAATATTATGTCACACATGTGTTTGGTTATTTTATTGTCATTCAGAAATTAATATAATTTGAGTTAAAATGTTAAATTATTACCGAACAAATTTATTAAAAACCAAGTAATTAACACTATACCACTATACCACTATTATTGTTATTGTATAGGTAATACAACGTCCAACAAACACTATTGCTCAATATTATATTCATACATATAAAAAACCACAAATCACCCTGTGGGGGGGAGGGGGGGGAAGGGGCTACGCACGATGAGTAGGCATCAGAGCTTTAAGTATGATCAATGGTAAAGTACATAGTACTTAAGGGTATGCCAATATTTAGCTTTCTGTGAATATTTAGTCATTTTTATTAGATTATGTTCAAAATTGGTTCGTACTATAAAGTGTGCAGTTATAGCGCCACCGTAGATGTAAGTAATAACAACTCTGCATTGGACGGTAATGAAAACAAAATAAAAAATAAAAAATGGAATATTATGTGAAAATGTAAGGTTATCATATTTATAATAGGCCATTGTGGTGTCAACTATACATTTTGTGTAAAAAAAAAAAATTCAAAAATTGTTTTTAAAGAATTGTACTTAATTCTACCTATATCCATGTGAAAATTTAAGTAAATACAATTGTATTTTCTAGGTTCCAATAGAAAACCTTATAGTCTTTAATTTTTATTCTATACTTTTTTCTCGTGAGTTCAACGGTTAACGAGGTGTAAGAAAAATAGTGGAGAGTAGATTTCACCCCTTTTTGAGGAATGGGAGGTACGCACAGGAGTTAGGCATCAGGACTTTTAGTATACTCATCGGGTTAACTTTAAATGTGTACGAAAATTCAGTAAGGGGCGAATTTTTTCCGATATTTTTCCTAATTATTGGGCTGGACTAATACACTGAGGTACATACCAAATGTTTTTTATGTGTTATGATTTTTCATTATTTGTAAATGTATATTGGTAAATAAAAATACAAAACCTCTGGTCTTCGAATTAATTAATTTTTTTTTTATTACGAGCGTAGTATTATTTTTTATGTGTTGGACGGCGTAGCGTATAGGCAAAATAGGTACATTAATGCATTGGGAAACTACATTAAAAATAATATTATCCAACAACCGTGGACTTTTTACATTGCAGCTATTTTTTATAATAACATAATTATAATGTAATGTATAGAATAAAAATAAAAATTACAAGTTTCATGTAGAGAATGGATATTATTGATTTGAAAAATTCTAAAGTGGTATACATATTTTATTTAATTAGTCATCATTGAATTAATAGGGCCTCGACACCCAATCCATCTGCCAAGCACTCCTAAACAATTCAGGTACTTCTTGATTAGTTTCCCGATGTTGTTCAATGCAGTGCAGCGACATAATTAATTGTATGCGATTTTCAGTGTTTTCAATTAAACCTGAATAATATCATTAGAACATTATAACATTGGTAATTTGGCAATTTATTGTACACAATCGTTTATCCACTAACTGAACATTTGAGTTCGAGCAGCTGTGTGTTTAGCAATTAAATAAACCAAAATGTGTGATAATTATTATAGCACTATTATTTTAATAAAATATACCAGAGAATCTAAAGAAAGTTTTTGAAACCGTGTAGCACGAAAATAATGTAATCCGTTAACCAACGCGATACCCATAGCATGAAAAATTTGTTTAAATATTTTGAAACATAAAACCCGAAACACGTTTTGAGCAAGTTCTTGAAATAAACAATACGTTCAAGTTTCTTGTTTTAACAATAGAAATTATTTACTTTGAAAAAAAACTAGAGCATTGTACAATATCAAAATGCACATACTAAAATAGGTGTTGGCCAAAATAAAGGAAAACGTGGTTTTTCATTACATCGGAATGACGTACAATGGCATGCATATATACATTACATGTATTTTGTGTAATAGCAACATAAACGTGATTTTATAGCTGAGTTCAAAGCGCATTATTTCCAAGTAGGTACATAGACTGAACAACGACTTCATACTTTTTTATTGTTTTTTGTTTGCTCTTTAGTATTATGACTGGAATTAAATCCGATGAAATGGATGGCAAAAAGTTTTTTAAGTAAAAATGTATTACTATAAATATATATAATATTATATATATTGGTATAATGTAAAATTGACATTACGCGTGTGTTCACTATTCGGTATCAATATTTTATTTTATTTTATTTGTTTAACATAATATGACTATTTAGTATTTTTGTGTTCCGAAAAATGCTACTAAGACGATCACATCATCAAACCATTGTGTATACGAATTCAGATATTATAATAATTATAGTGAATTATTAATAATGAGTATTGATTATGCACTTCATACTAATTACTCAAAATAAAAACATAAACATAATTAATAGGTCTTTCACTGCAATTCAAAAAATCAATGTTTTAATATATAAGTTTATGAACAACCGTCAATCACCATATAGATCGATGACCATTTTTATCATATTTGTTCGCATTTGCATTCATCATCATTGATCTTATTAAAGTGCTTATGCATATTATATAAACATTTAAAAACATTTATTTAGCGCGAAATGGAAAATATAATAATATGTTGGACGACAATTAAAAAAAACTGTCCCAGCAAGTACTCTGAGTATAATAATATAATATTATAATATATATCATTTATTCACCACTATTTTAGTTGTATTTTGTTGATAAAGGACAACATTGATGACCGGAATGGATTTCCGTCCGTATTATATGTAAAGCAGTCGTGACTCGAATTCTCTACGCATCTCTAATTATTTGGATATTACAACAAATACTAAATAAGCTAAAGAAAATAAATATATATCAACTGAGAATTGTTTGTGAAATGTCCGTAATCTCGTAATAAAACAAATAAGTTTGTTTACTGGTCGTCTTTTTAAAATTCACAAATCCCTTCGAGTGAATAATGACATTTTAATCAACTCAGGACAACTTCGACTTCGTTTTTTTATAACAGTTATAATAATAATAATAATAATAATAATAATAATAGTAATAATAATAATAATAATAATAATAATAATGGAATAAAAATAAAATAAATAAATAAACAAAATGATATATAAAAATTTAAATCCGCGAATCGTTCGAATTTTCTCATTTATTCACAATACTAACGTATACATTTCCCGAGCGGTTTACGGGGATTTGTGGTCTCAAAAAATAATTAAATGTCTTTTGGCGTTCTAAAACTTCGAACCATTATAATTTCGTTATGAATGAAAAATAAACCAAATAAAGGTAAGTAGGTATACCTATACTTTTAAAATATTCATACAGTTACGTTTTGTTGAAAAAGAAAATCCAACTCCCCTATAATATGTATATTTAAAAAATATTAAAAGGATAATATTAATATGAAAAAAAATTTTATTTTATCATCACAATATACCAATAGTTTGTCGTACTAATTCGACGTTTAATATTATTATCATTACTATATTAAACGCGTAACGCGTCTCTATCATAATAATATGTACTATTTTGACACAAATTGTGTTCGTGTTATATGTGAATTCCCATACACAATATATATATTTATGTTTCTCGTCGGTTTACCAGCGCGATGATCCTTTGTGGCAGCGTTTCAATAAATTTAAACTCCGTGTATACACAGCCACCGGTACTTTACCTGTCCGTCGCGCATAATGCGTAACAATAACACAAAGACGAGATTATCAGCCGAGTTAACCCTTGTTAATAATAATAATAATAATTTCGGTGGTACCTACCTGACCTCTGAACAATATTGTTTGATACCGAACAACGATATCATATTATTATTATTATTTAGATTCATCTAGAATCTAGCGATTAGGCGGTTATGAAAAGATATTTGTATACATAAGTACCGACCTATTGTTTGACAGTATTCTAATTCCGTTCAGAATGCAGGTGGTTGCACGATCCGTATACCAACGAGTTATAATAATATTGTAATTGTGACGTACAAAAATCATCAGCTTATGTTTATCTGCTATGATTGGACCAAAATACAATTACAATTTAACAAAATATCATAGAACAATTAGTTGTGCATAAGCATAATACTGTCGCTTGCTTTTATACGAATGCTTTGGGTACCGAAGACATTTTTTCTTGGATGCTTTTTCAAAGATACCTTTCTCGTTTGTTAGTTCATTCGTCGTACGATGCTATACTTTAAAGTTTAAACCAAATAGTATCTCCAATATGTAGGTGCGTATTTATCAAATTTTGTACGTTTTATGATGATCGTTATGTGTGCTAAAATACCTGTTTCCCCAAGTGACCCTTTTTTTTTTACCGAGGGATTTACTTCAATTTGTCTAGTGATCAAGTGCGTCTTGTATGGACGGTATCAATCATATTGATGTATTTGTAACGCATATCACATATACAAAACAAAAATGTTTTTCCTATAATTCCAATAATAATATTATAATGATCGTTGAACTTTATTTATATTTAAATAATGATTTTAACGATTTAAAAAGCATTGAATGGATAAAATTAAAATAATTAGTCAAATCCAAGTTGATTGTGGTATGTATGTATTACGTATGTTATAATAATTAATAATATAAGTAAGTACATTGTAAAAATAAAAATATTATCAAATATTACTTTGACTAACGTAAACGAGATACTACCCAGATGGTTTATTAAAGATAGTATATAGAAATATAATACGATTATAATGCAATCGTAGTAAAACATTACTTAAATTTGATGCGATTTCAATCCACCCGTATAATGACGTTTTGAATTTAAAAAAAAAAATGTTTATAATTCGGATGAAAGTTAATAAGGTCGCTTGCTCAATCAAAAGCTGGTTCTCGTGTACGGTTTCCCGCCCAGAGCACGCTCAATATGTCTTTTATATTAAGAGGATAATTTATTATTTATTATCGCTGTTATGAGTATCTCAAATTATGTTATGTACTTAAACATACCTACGTATTATTATGTCGTAAAATAAAAAAAAAGGCTCGATGCAAATTAAAATCTGCAGTGCCCGTTACGCCACCAGGGATAACTGCCCGATGATATTTAATACTAGCATTCCGGGAAATGATCCTCGGGTACTTTGAGTACTTCGGGAAGCCCAAAGGAATTCCTAACATTGTTTGGATGTTTTCATTGTTCTCCATTATGTGGGTCGAACAAATAAATAATTCCTTATATAAATGCCAGCGTTGTTATCTGCTAGTAAAATGGTAATTAATTGACGACAATCAGACAACATCTGATGTTTGTGGTAGTTCATAGTTCTTAATTTTGGACATTTTATCAATACGTTGTAGAATAATACAATTGCAATTACAATCGGATCAACTTTAAAGTTGTTTACCATTATGAGAAATTGAATATTTATGATTTACTGTTTTAAAATCCGAGACCTACCCAATGTACCGCATTACAATACAATATGTTCTTCATTTTATTGTTATCGTATAGTGATTTCTACTTCTACCAAATATACCAAAAACAACAACAACGATAGCCTCGGAGAATTGTAAGACCTCTAGTCCAAGAAATGGGTTATGGGTACGCCATATTATATTATACCTAGGTAGTCCGAAATACAGTAAGTTATTCCCATGTACTATAATTATTGCGGAGCAGCAAGCACCGTTACGTCAAAATATAAATGTTATTAAACTTGGATGTTTTTCATGTCTCGTTTACAATTTAACTTTTGTTTTTTATTTAAATATAATATTATCATTCAACTTTAATTATATTATACAGTTTACAATAATTATTGTTATTTATTCTACACTTCCTCGTCATTATTATGTTTTTGTTGATCGAACGGCACGCAACAACCTTGATAATGATGCCAAAATGTAAACTACAGGCAAATAATAATATGCTACTTGTTTACTGTGTAAAATAGGAAAAGGGATTCTTTAATTTATTCAATATGCAGAAGTCTAGAATTGTGTAACATCTCGTTGTCCAAACGCTTGTCATTTCAAATGTAAACAGTACATATTTTTAAACTGAAAACGTAATATTACAGTTACATATTTTGTGAAAAATGTTCTGCTTAGAATATAAAAATTTTAATTTACTTATACTTATAATACACCGAGTGTAATATGTGATGTTTCAACAAATATTGAATCGGGGCGTTCTAGTAATAGTGTGGTGAAGTCAAATACTCCAATGATTCTTATGAATATTTGCTGATGCAATAATTTTGTAGAATATATTATTGTAAATGTGATACTCTTCGCTATGTTTGTTTCATTTCAATGATAATATATTTAGATAATTAAATACAAATAAATCATAAATGTAATGGAAACTGGGAAATGTTGGTTAGTGGTTTAAATTATATTGTAATTAATCTGCAAGTCTGCAACCTAAACATATGTGAAAATGCAATATTCAACGTTTATTTCCATCGTATGCACTCATGTTGTTCAATATCATGGTATAAGATCTACGGAACGTAATTAAAAGATAATTAATTAGTATAAATCACAATTCTGGTCAAAATCCATTTATACAAATTTGATAATTGTGAATTTCTCAGTTTTTTTAATTTAAGAAGATACTTGGAAAAATAATAAATATTTTATGAAAAATTCGTGTCGGTACTTGAGTTTTAAAAATATATTTAAAGCACCTATTGCCTATAGTATAACTACGTAGGTATAAATTATTATTTAATTTTTAAACATTGTTTATGAATTTTAGTTGATACAATTTTGTTTTGTTAATTAAACAACAATGGTTTAATATTTAATTATAAAAACAATGGACGTAATAAATAATACGCCAATAGACGAGAACCAAATGAAAAACCTTACAATGACCTAAGAAGCTTTGTGAAAAGAAAAGCTCAACTGAATATAATATAGAGAACATTGAGAAACTTAATGAGATTATTAATAAATCTATTGTTGTCAAAAGTCATCGTAGACTTGATTTTTTATTGTTTTTTAGCTGAAAAAATATGAGTTTCTGTATAAGAAGAACTTTAATAACGTATCATTTATATTTGCAATATACGATCTTTGTATATAATATATTACCCACCTACTTGTACTTTAACGAACGCAATGAACTAAGGACTTTAATTAAAACATATATAAATTAACTAAGATTCGCACAAAATAATTTATACAATAAGTATCAACTATATTTTATACGTGCGAAAACGTATTTTCGTTTTTAATTAAAAGAAATAATAGTAATAATATTTCAAAACGAGCATCGCGAATACAACAGCTAATATGGGAAATTGGCTATTGTATAATATAACTATGAGTGTAAAAATAACATCTAAGCATGCAGCATCAGACTAAAATAATACACATTACACTTTCCACTATAAAGATTTAAGCAATAATAAAATAAAATATTAAATAAACCACAATATAAATAAAATATTATTATCCCTAAAAATCCCAACCCAGAACCCTTAACTAAAACCTTATAATTTGAAAAAAAATCTATACATATTATTACGAAAATAATATAATCCGAAATATAATGTCATATGCGTGGGACGTATATGATAATATAATATTATTATGTTCTAAGTTATGATAGCAGGTATTTTTCAAGTATTGTCAATTATAATTTTAAATTACAATAAATATACCTAATATAACACAATTTTTTATTATTATTATTATTATTATATATATATATTATTATATTCATTAATTATATTTATGCAAACATTATTTTTGGAAAAAAAAAGCTTAACATAGAAATAAATAAAAAACAATTTTTGTGGCGCGGTGTAGTGCGATGGTTGCATTCAGTCATGAAGCGTGTTTGAGTGCAAGCACCAACTGGTTTCACTAGTACCTGGATGGGTGACCAACTGGGTTTTTAGGGACAAATCTTTGCCACACATATACACACGAGTTCCAACCCAACCCAACCCCCCCCCCCTACTAAATAGCTCATGTCCATATAGTTGCCGGGCTTAAATATCAATAAAAAAAAAATGACCTTGATTTTTGACTAGTTATATTTATACAATAGTTAATAGTTATATTAATACCAATATTTTAGAAAAAAATTAGATTGTTGGGTAGCTGATATTAGCTATTGACAATATTTATGTTAAACGGTAAAAAATTATTGGTCGTTTACAAAACGTTACATACTTTTCGTAAAGTTACTTATTAATTTAGTCCGTTTGTTATATCATTGAAGTAGCGACACTGGACGCTTCCTTACATCATGCAACTATTTTTTTCTTTCAATACAAATTGCATACAAACACAGACTATGGAATTTTATCTAATTGAAAAAAAAAAGCTGCATTGTGTATAATTATGAATATTAATTGTGTATAAACTGTATATTAATTGTTAAATATCATATTATAAAAAACACGGAGCTATATTATACAAATTGTCATGTGTTACTTACATTGTAATGGACATAGTAGGATGTAATATTTGGGTAATGTTAGAATTTTGCGACTTCAAAGCATAATAAAAACAATACATTTGCTTGGTTTCTGAACGGCCATATAAGTGAACGATTTCAAGAATGCAAGCGTTTGTGAGCAAAACAATGAAAATCCTTAACCCTGCGAACAAATGTACGCTTCATTTAAACTGTAAACAATTGGATGTCTATGTAGCCATGTAGGTACCACAAAGTGTCACGACGATTGTCGACACAATAATTTTAGATCGATTTAAGGGGAAAATTATGATTTGTTATTAGATATCGCTTTTTAGAACCATACTGATATGATAATGTATTTATTTTTTGAAGGGTTGAAAATGAGACGTGAAATAGTTTCGCTTGAGCGTTTTATTTTTATTATTATTTTTATTTTGAGCACAATCATGTAGGTGTCTACGATTTACGTCAAGAAAATATGTATTTGCCGAACTGGAAGTAAATCAGTACAGGAATGATCAGATAATATTATCATGGATAGGATTTATATCGAAATAAAATTTTTACGTGATTATGGGGTGAATAATAATTCAGATGATAACCAGTGTAATATTATACGAACACCATTGGTTGACAAAAACCGTGTCACTGACAGCTACGAATTAAGAAAGTTCTTCGTAACATGCAATATTTCCAATTACTTCAGAAACTTATCGAAAGATAAGATATGACTGGTGGAACACCGTGAACAACTTGGACAAAAAACAACGGTTGATTTTGTGGTGGATTACGAACCAAAGTCATACACAGACACCGTTGTCAATATACGCGTGAACTATATTATTAGTAAAACCTTGCAAAAATTAATTTGCAATTTTCAAGTCTTGGCAATGTCACTTGTCAGCCATCAATGAATGGCAAGTCATTACACATCGCAGTTCGAAACTCACGTGATCATTGCAATACACTTATTGTGGGTTTGGAAACTCGAATAACTTTCAAAGTTGAAAGCTAGAATCAAAAATGTCGATGCTTATGACGTCAGTTAGAATGGCCGAAATTAGTTTATCAGACATGGGTTTTTTACCATATCATGTAAAAATAAATACCGTGGTGCTATATAAATATATAATCAGAAATTTATTCAAATTGTTTCTTTAGAAATTGTTGACTTTATTAAATAATAATATAAATTGTTCCTTTTACGTCAGTAGCCGACTATGCAGATGACAAAGCGATAATTTCCATCAACAACGATCCCTTCACTGCCTCTTCAAATCTACAAAATCATCTTGCCTACATGCAAAACTGGTTTACCATATGGCGTTTCAAAGTTAATCAAAGTAAATCTATCCACACTACCTTCACCCTAAGACAGGCTCCGTGTCCAAATATTTCTCTATATGGTACACCCATTCCTACCTCTCCTACTGTTAAATACCTTGGTCTAACACTTGATCAAAGACTTACTTGGGCCCACCATATAAGAAACAAAAGACTAGCTCTAAATAATCGCCTACGCATGTTTAAAACGGTATTATGCAATAATAAATATACCTCCACGTCCACCAAACTTCTTATATATAAAAGTCTACTCAAACCAATGTGGACGTACGGTCTGCAGTTATGGGGTAGTGCAAAAAAAAACAAACGTTAACAAAATTCAAGCATTCCAAAACATTGCTCTAAGGAAACTAACAAATGCACCCTACGTCTCAAATTATTCCTTTCATTCAGACCTAAAACTAAAAACAATAGCAGAGGAATCCAAATGTTTCTATAAAAGATTCTACAACCACCTAAGAACTCATTCGAATCCACTTATCAAAAAATTGGCCTCCGCTACCATACCAGGTAATCCCCCAAGACGCCTAAAGCGCAAGTGGTGTCGTGATTTGTTATAGAAAAAAAAAAAAAAAATTGAGTAATTAATTAATTAACCACAGAAAGTGTCATAAATGGGTGGCTCCTTTCATCAAATTATTTTCCTGTGTATATTACTCTTAGCATATATTCTTATTCTATTAATGATACAGATTGTATATTACTTGTAAAAAAAAAAAAAATAATATAAATTAAACGTAAGACGCGCTGTATCTGAAATTGGCGTTCAAAATTTTTGTTAAAAGCGAAATCATTTATAACTGTTAGTCAAAATTTAAAAAATACCTGAAATAAATTATTTAGTTTTCAAGTCTTGATTAATGAACAATTATTATTGTGATAATAATATTTGTTTTGCTATTAACAAACGGATTACATTTTTATTAGAAAATATATGTTAACCCATTGTCATCATTATCTCGCAGGTGGTAACTGTAAGGCATAGACGATAATACAGGGTTGGTTACCGATGGTGAGTGGAATGCATTTTGTGAGCAGACTTTAAATATTTTATAACGCATTCTCGATACCATGCAGTGTGGAACGTGGTTCAAAAGCGTCTTGTGTGCTATCTATTGAATAAAGGCGTATTAAATTGTTCCTATTAATAAAAGTGTCAATTCCAGTTGTGTTTTGTTCTATGGCTATGCAATATTGGCGAATGAAAAAAAAGAAACCTAGATAGTATAATTTTTTATTTGATTTTATTAGGTGCCTATGTATTAACTTGTATTTTTTGTTTTTTATGGGTTGGGATCTTTTTTGCTATCGCCCCCTCCCCTTCCCTGATGGGAAATCACCGACCGTATAACCGCCACGGCTGTATAACCATTCTCATCATTCTTATAATTTTTTGGACAACTGCCAGTCGTCCCGATTTCAAATATGCCTCTGTGATGAAGTCCTTTATTCAGTGTAATGTTGTTGTTATATGCATGTAGTGTGAATATTTACTAGGTAATATATAGTACCGTGTCTACTTTAACTATTTCTCAAATTCGTGAATTCGCATTTACATCTATAAATAGTAATAACTGAAATAAATTTAGAAGTCATAGGTATATAATACGTTCGTTCATCTTGGCATCCAGCAACCGTTATGATTTTTAAAATAAATAGTAGTCCGGAAACTATATTTTCTTCAGTATAATATAGTTTTCGGCCACAGTTTTTTAAGTTTTCTAAACTGCTGTAATATTATAATTTTTTTCCTACCATAATTTATTTTGTTGTTTATTTCATGTGTAATAGTTTATTTTTTTACTTTTATAACAATTTATAGACGCAATACTTTAATGGAAATAAAAAAATCAAATAAATCAAATATTCATCGATATTCTTGTTTGGTACCTACATTACAATAATACGTCTATTCTATTTGGCTGTTTGTAAATTGTACCAAATGGATTTTTTTAATTGAAAAAGTTAAAAATGTCATCTACTACAATCAAATATTAATGTTGATTCATTGTTATTAACTACAATTAGACTTCTGAAAATTACATTGAACAGCATCTAAAATAAAATAAATTAATGTTTGTACAGCCAATCTGCTTTTCAACAATCTTTTGTTTCCTCAAGTTATCAATGTGTCGACACACGGATACGGGATCATCAGAATGTCAACATAATATATTATATATTATTTTAGTACCTGTTTATCGTTTTAACTAAACATTAAACCATACACTATTACTGGCATTCATTTAACTTATTGTTTATGCCTTCTGATTTGAGGTAATATCTTCATCGAGTTGTCCAAATTTTGATTTAGTATTAATTAAAATATGTAATAATAATCAATAAATATATTATTAGAGTTGGTGTATTTTCCATTTTTGAAAGAAAATTTCAAAACAAAACAAAACAAATGGCTTAAGTTTTAAACAGTAAATTTAAAACAATTTGTTTAGTTTAAAACATCGTTTTGAACAGAAAAAACATTTTAAAACAAAAAATACAGTTTAAAAAAAAAACACTATATTCACTTGGGTTTTACACTGTTTTAAACATTTGTTTTATTCATTTTAAACAATTAACAAAAATTTGTGTATAACAACCCTGGCACCATTATAACATTTTCACATTTTAAGTCCATCACAAAACGTATCACTGGGCATAAGTATAGGGATGTCAAATTTCCTACAATATATTCACTTAATGCTATAGGTAAACGAGTGAATCATAATATTATTATATCAGCCCATACAGACTACGATAGGCTATTTTGTTTGCCCACAAGTAGTGGGTAGGTAATTTCCATGACATTTTTAAAAAAAAAATGTTTAAAAATTTGAATTTTCTAATTGTATCGAATAAAAAATGTCTTCATATTTCTGCTCTACTATTCTATTATATTGCTAAAATTAAAAACATCGTTGTTGTATGTTTTAGGCTGTAACAGTGTAGCACACTAGCACTGTCAAGTCCAAAATTATTAGTTTTTTAAAAAAATGTATGTGTGAAAATGTAAAATCTGTAGATATAAATTTAAAAAGCCAAGCACCAACTATAATAATAAACTAAAAAAAAAAAACACATATTTTAATTTAAAATATGTATTTAATAATGAATCATAATCGAAAACAAAAATATTAATAGTTTATAATTATTCATATTGTTTAGAAATAATTTATAGGTACTATTCTCAATTACCCTGTTAGTCGAGTAACGGAAAAAATGTATGTTGTTGATACCATTCGCAGACTTTCTAATAAATTGAAATTTAGTTGGAATATAGAATATAGAAACTCACAATATGAAAAAGTATTTTAATTGTAAAATCTAAATGTTCTTAAATATTGCATTTTTCTTCTCCTTTTACTGTTATGAACATTTTAAATGAGAAAAACTAATATTTTATTTTATTATAAAAATTGGTTAGGGCTGTTTTTTATATTTCATTCTACCCGACTTCGACCGGGAATTTTTTTTTTAAAATGTTTTAAATTTTAATTTTCTGCACAGATGGTCCCACTACTATTTCGTCCTTATTACCTGTCTTAAGTGTAAAATTTGAGTACCTACACATTTTTATTTATGCAAATTAACCCAACAATACCTATCCAATGATATATTTATTTTCCCCACCCGTACTATGTATACAGATTAGTTGAGAAAAAAAAGTCCGTAGGTATTATTTGTAGCAATAATATGTATATTATATTTTTAGTAGAAAAATAGTAGAACAATTTTTAAGTAGATTATTTTGTAGGTACTTATTCATAGTGTTCTATTGAGTTAAATTAATTTTGTATTATTTATGTTTTAAAAATAAAACTAATATAACATCAATAGATCAACTGAAGTTTACATTTGATTTTTGATTTAAGATTACGAACAGTAAAGTTATTATTATACATGTAATATTATATTCTAAATTGTTCATGCACTGACCACTGTTAATAGTTGTAGAATACAAAATATATTTGACAATCGTGTGTATATAATAATTATATTATGTATAATTAAAATTATATACATAGTAATATGTAATACAATTGAAATTATACACATACAGTTATTGTACTATGCATTGTATTCAAATATTAACAGTGGTCAATGAAAACGATTTAGGATTAAAGCCTATCTAGTAATTAATGATAATATTGTGAACGCTTACGATACTATATCTGCATCGATAAAAAAAAAAGAAGAAAAGCACACATGCTCTAATAAGGAGTGTGATGTGGTGTGCTGTCAGGGAATTTCCTATATTCAATAATATTAAATATATATATATATATATTTTATAATAACTATTTAACGATATATCACATTTATCAACTAAATCAAAGTCAAAATTGTTGTTGATAAGATAGATGATTTGTCAATGAACTGAAATCTTTATGCTTTTAAAATTGTATAACAATTGCATACTATTACATTTACGTTGATCTTTATTAAATACATTAATGAAACGAATATATATTTATTATGTTCAAGCTATATAGCCTTGAGGGAATGACTCAGAGGACTGAGACAATGTCACCAATTGTACAGCAACGATAGACAATATACAAGTCAACATTTGGAGAGTGTCTTGAGATTTACTATTGTAAAGACCCTAGTAGGTGATCCACTCGTGGCAATATGAGTTCTAGTTATTATAAGGTACATAATATTATGGTGGCGTGACATTATTCTGACTATTTTAATGAAAGCTTAATTAGTTCTTATTTTAAGTTAATATTGATCTGTGGCAGGTGTATAGAAATAATGTGCTGGTGACATTGTGCTTTGAACAATGAACAGCTATAATGTATAAATAACTTAAAATCAATTTTCACGCACATCTCTTATACTTGGGGTTTATTGCAGGGCTCACTGCACTAATCCACTCGCTTATGGATATAATAATAAATGGTTGACACTCGCTGGACTCGTATAAAATTGTATTCTGTTGTTGTCGTAACGCCTCCGATGATGCGATTTTTTTCCCGTGACAAAGACTAGGGAATTGGGACTGTTGGGAGACTATTATATAGCTTACGCGTGTGGCCAGAAAATATTTCAACAACTTGCCCTGTGCGGTGTAATAATATATCACGGCACGTGGTGATCGGACAGAGAGAAAGGGAAGAATACATTTTATTTTGAAAAAAAAAGCGGTCGTAAATATCATTCTACGTCGTGGATTTTTAACCATTCAACTATTCTACGGCGAAACGGACTTTTATTCGTTCGATATCACGCCGTACTGCAATATATAGACTGACATTGTATGGTGGTCACTATAGTCGTTTGCACTCGTTGGGGGAGAGGGTGGCGGAATGGCGATACGGATAGAGGATCTAGCGTCAAACGGACGACGAGTTATTCGTCATCGCAAAAAAAAAAAATAATAATAATAATAATAAACGAATACAAACGAAAAACTCGGCGAAAAGCTGTGAAGTAAACGCTCGCAGGCGGTTATATTTTGTCCGTACAGTAATAATAAAAGTCCGTCACCGACAGAATTTAATTTAATCTCTGACGTCGACCGATTAATAAATATTATATATATTTGTATAATATAAGCGCGTTGTATACGTGTTACTTTGTTATTGTTATTATTATTATTATTATTACAACAATTATTGTTATTATTTAATTCGCTTTTAAAACGCCGGAGTGACCCTGTATATTGTATTATTATGTAATGCCGACCGGCGACTGACTGACTGACTGTCTGTCCATCTGTCCGCAGATCTCTTGTACGTACGAGAGACGCGGCCTGGCCGTTATATTAAAAAAAATAAATCGTTTTTAATTAAACTTTCCGTGTGATTAATGCGTGCGCCCAGTCGCGTTTTTTCTCCGACGAATAATGTTTGAGACTAAAGTGGCCGTTTACTGGCATGCGAAAAATATACAAGAACGGTGACATTGGAAAATAACGATGGTTGACTAAATGATCTATGATAATATTGACGGTTTGAGGTAATCTGCCATCACGTTAAGCCCAATGGAAATGTCGAAGATACCGCATATACCTGTACGTAAAACAACAGCGCCGTGATTCCGGTTTTCACCAAAAAGTAAAATTAATTTCCACCACCGTCGGTTTCCAACTAAAACGAAACAGGGTTGATTTCTGTTCCTGTTAAAAAATATTCGGGAACTTTATACTTAACGTGCAGAAATATCATTACGAAAATGTCAGAACGGCATTACGATAATATTTATGAATAGTATTGTTTATATATTATTATATAGGTAGGTGATGGTGTATCTGCAGGAAGAACGGTTTAAATTGATATTGTATTTGAATATTTTAGACATTTATGATAAGGCCTGTACGCATAAGACCGCGATCCTCAATGAAATGCGTTTTATTTTACTTAATGATTTGATAATTATTATCGTTACGATGCACTTTTGACAGGTAATACAATATATAACACAGATAATAAGAATAATAATAATAACTAATATGACGTTGATTTCGATAAAAGTCAAGCGAGTAAATACTGTTAGTTTATAGGTTTTTTATGATGCTATTATGAGGTTTTTTACTACCTCCTTTTTATAAACATCTCCTCGAATAATATTTATAATTTATAGTCTGTAGGTTTACAATTATGTTTTTACCCAAAATAAAATCTCCACAATTATTTTCCATTAGCTGTGTAAGTTATATAATATGCCATAATTACATTTTTATTATTTATGGCTGTTTTAAACGTTAAATGAGTGTACTTACATCTATTTTTGATCTTATACAATAAAAATCTAGAAATATATTAATTTTGAAACATTGCACATATCAAAATCAATATAAAATAATATTATGATTCGTCGGACATATCTTTTCTTAAAACTACTAATATTGTGACATGATCCATGATAGTTTATTAATATTACTAATTCACAACCTTCGAGTTTACAGTGTAAGAGTTTGCCACATAGTTCTTGTTAAATTTCTGATCTATTATAAATTATAATGTAGAACTGACATTATTTAATCACTCTAAACTGAATTTTTTTTTTAAATTATAGAAAAATAAACCACTTGATTGTTTATTGATTGTTATACCAATAGTTCACTGTTGATTTATACAAATCTTTTCACTCATGATTTAAAATCGGTGTTATTGGTATACTGTATTAATACAACTATCGCGAAATTAAATTATATTATGGTTTTTAACACTAAAAAAAAAAAATTACTTACAATGAATGAATATGTCGTTGATTTTGATTAATATTTTCTGTGTGTGTTTGTGGTTTGTAATTTTTTGTTTTGTTCTAAACTTCGTAAAACTTTTAAATACTTTTCTGATGCATGTAATAAAGTAATAAAACTCCAAGTTCTTCTATTACAAACGAATTTTAACACGTTTAATGGGATTGACATAATGAAAATATTATAGCTGAATGTCACTGCAAAGTTATTTTCTTACTGCCCTTATAGTATTATTCTTTTTAGAAATTTTAACATATTTTCATATATTTTAATCACGAGATTTTCTAATTCGTTTCAGATAAAACTCACGAGTATAAACATATAATTTAGATACTTAATAGTTAATTATACTTTAGAAACTTTCACACTTTATAACGTTCGCAAATGTTATTTTTCTTAGTAATTATCCTAATATGTCTGTGTAAAATGTTCATTGTTGTAAGATGCAAAACACAAACATTTCGAAATTCCCACACAAGAATAGATTATAGAGCGTACGTACTACAACGTACGGCACGAGTCATTACTTGAAACGTGAAATTGTTCCACTTAATATACCTACAGTTAACGAACCGTTAAAACTGCTCGTGTTAAGATCTCGGCGAAACTTGATTGGTTCGACTCATGTCTTAAATTGTTATTATAATATGAACGTTGATAAAGTTTATCTGAACATTTCATGTCGTCTGTTCAACTTCTATATGGTAATGTAGGAAACGAAACTTCTCGTCATCCATTTCACGACAATACCTATATGCTCGTTTTTGTCATTAATCGAGTTACACTACAGCGTCGATGTCCAATAATCGCACACGGCAATTAGCATTTACTGCATTCCACAGAATTGAAAAAAAATACATTTGCAATATAATTACAAATAAAAACAAAGATATAATCATCAATGAATTATTATTTTTAACACGCAGTACTATCAAAGTATAGTTTAACTTAAAATGTTACATACGATGCACTTTGTTTATTTGTTTAAAGGTTATTAGTGAGAAAATGGTGTTATTTTCCAATTAAATTGTTTATCCAGATAAACTCGAAACTATAAAACATTTAAATTTATGTTAAGAAATATTAACAAAACAAAAGTTATACTTAATTTATATTTCTGCGTGCACCAGTGTTGAACAATATTAGTTTAGTAAGTTATCGAATTACCTTTTTTGTAAGAACTTAAACACTTTTATTATTAATAAGTTCAGTATCAGACATTTCGTTTCAAACGGTAAAAGCAATTATTTTAAAAATAAATATATTTACGCTACTCAGACAAGCACGAAATATAAAGAGGATACAAGGATCGGTAACAAGAATACAAGATCAATAATTTTAAATGGCTAAAAGTATATCAAAAAGAAAAATTATACTTCTACTCTTTTTATGTTTAAGTTATCAAGCTTATACTTTAAAGTTACAATTCCAATGGATGAATCTAATAAAAAAAAAAAAAAATCTCGGGATAGGAATAGATGATTTATTATTGATGCAGCTTCTTGAAATAATTCAAATTTCTTGGACCTATTGACTCAATGAAATTCAGTGTTTTCGAATTAAACAATTTTTATGTAAATAAAATATAATGTTTTACTATTCACTATGGATCAATATTTTTTTGAAATCAAATAAATTAATTTTAAAATATTTTATTAATACAACATTTTTTTTTATTATTGTTTTTAATATATTTTTTTCCTCTCCTGGCTCACTTTACTACAAACTACACGTACATGCGCCTCATTGTAGATTAAAACGCGGACGTCCTTCTATAGTTTAACAACTCCACACGATATAAAGCAGCTGCCATTACTCGTAGCGACTAATGTTAAGCTTTATAACTTGTTATATAATTTATTATATCTGTTTATTTTTTCTTTATATTGTTAATCATTATTATATCAGTTAACTTACTTAAGTTATAGTCAGTTACGTCTCGGTGTACTATCACTAATATTAACGATCACTATTGCACATACTAGTTAGCAAATTCATCTTACTATTTAAATTTCTATAAATTAATAATCATATTCAAATGCTAAAAATATACCATTGTGAATATAATTAGATGTAGATAGCCAAAGCTAGAGCATCTTATCTTATCTTAATAATAATAAAAAAAAAATATATATTTTTTCCAATAAATATCAAATGCTTTTTACATTTTTTTTTTTTTATGAAGACAAAGAATGTCGTCTAGACCAAAATATAATATTTATTTTCATTATTTACCATACATTTGCATACAATGAATGTTGCATGGGACGATTACATTTATTTAGGAAACATTAAAATATGTATATTTATAAGTTTTTTTAGTATTTTCAACATTTCCAAATGCCTAAATTACATTGCAGTACAAAATAAAAAAATCATACCATGAATATTATTTGGTATGTACCATATTCATCTATGTTAGACATTTTTCTTCTGTTAAATATTTATCGTTAAAATTTCTATTTGAAATTTGCTAAAAAAAAAAAACTAATAATACATTTATCGTTTAAAATATTTACATTTATTATGCAATAATATAATATAATATATATATCATCAGATTATACTTAGAATATACTGTATAAATTTACGCCGCGTGTTCAGATTGGGATTTAAATTAATAAATTAATAAGTTTTAAATTTTTTTGAAACAATTTTATTTGTTTAGACGTCTTATTCTAGTTGTATATCGTTGTTGTAAATAGATCTTACAAAAAACAATTACACGACAATATCGATGTCCTTCGCATACTGTAACGAACACGTTCTTTATATGATGCAAAAGCATTTCACCGTTATAATACCAATATTTTAATGCATACTACAAGGAACGTCATCGCAGCCACCCTAATCCCTTTATGTCAAGATGTCGGTGCATTAAAAAACGCAATCGCGGATAGGGTGGCATGATGGAGGAAAAGAGCTCCAGGTTCTTTTTTAATCTAAAAAATAAATCTATTATACAACCCGTCGAATACCCGTCCACGAGATACCGCGTTCAATAATTGAATGCGCGGCAAATTTTTCCTTTGGATGTCGTATACCTTTGTGGCCGTTGCTGCTTTGTTGGTGCACCGACCACGGTAATGTTTTCCATCGGTATCAGACGAAAGTGTATCGCTGTCTTCGTCTCGTACGAGCGCCGCAGTATTTTTCTGGCGCGATTTTCTCGTTTTCCGGTTTATGAACGTCCCTCGTACAATACGCATAACCGATGCCGATCGCGATTTCTGATACATTTACGTATAATGCCATTCATCGTCAATAATAATAAACGATAATTTAGCGTCGGGGTCGCGTCCCGTACCTCTAGTCACCGCAACACAATATGCGGAATACCACGTCCGAAGTGCGTATAAAACGAGCGGAGTCGTTTAATTATCCGAATGTGCTTATCTTACACACCCACAGCCCATCGCCGCGTGTGACTTATAAAACGGGTTACGCCCGCCACGTTTCGTACAGTATAAAATAATAATAACAACGCTAAACCCTTTACCAGTCGGCTCGCGTAGGCTCGTCGTACGTACTTATATATATATATATACGTATGACACATGTGTATATTATAAGTTATAACAACTGCACATATACATACTTGGTAGTCCGCACGCGGACATATAATAACATTATGTGAAACTCGCGATGGGTCGGTATCCGGCGGCAAAGGGTCGTCGTCGTTTATTTCTTCTATCGCGATACCGTCCAAAACACCCCTCCGGATGCTACAACACATTACATGTATAATTCCCAAGTTCCGGCTGCTCCACAATGCGCGGAGCTTATAAGTTACATTAAAATTGATGAATCGATTGAATTTTATTTTCGTTATTGTACCGTTATTAATTTTCTTTATAGAACAGTGGTATACTTGCGTGTTGGCCCAATACTGCCGCAGTGGTCACAACGATATACTGGGAGAGTCATATTCCCAACAAAACATGTATCCAAGCAAACCGCGTGAATGGTTTAAAAATGGTGAATCGTAGTAACATAGTTGAAGCTGTATAAAGATTAATTATCTTACGGTATTTTATAAAAAACAATAAGCTATATCATATTTTATACAAATAATTTACAAGCCTGCATTATTGAAAACAATTCTGGGGGACCAAATCTATGCTTGGAGGCTACGCCCCAAGTTTCCTCAGTCGTGCAAATAATTATATAACAAAATAAATACGAGGTTAAACCCAGTTGAACTTGTAATAAGCTGGAGGAGGGGAAAACCAATAGCTCTTTATTTAAATATAATTTACAAATATATACAGGCATGCATTTTGCACGAGACGCGATTGAAATGTCATTCACTTCAACGAGTGACTTTTCCTAATGGGATTTTTTTGAAGAAAAAAAATTGTTTTACCAACTCAAAAGTGTAGTCAAACGAGTAACGACGACTAAAAACTAATTATCGTAGACACAGACGTTTACAACACACTTGGAAACACTGTTATTTCATAACACGCGCTTGAACGATATTACACTTAAAGTGCCAGCAAGAGACACTCAAATTGGAGAATAATTTTTTTTCACACACTTATGTTATTATTACAATACAAACACGACCTGGTTATTAATAAAGACGTACCAGATATAATTTGTAAGCTGTTAAAACAATAATCTTTATACAGGGTGCTCACCTCCATTTTTTTCTTTAATAATTGATTTTTAAATATACTCATTGTTTCAAATTCTTGAATTTTTTCGTACTACTTAAGGAATATTCTGTGGGGATACAAATTTCTGTTTTTCAAATGAGGACACCTCATTTTTTACTGTAAATTATTTAGTTGATATTTATTTGATAATTTTTGAAGTACCTAATTACAAATTCGAACGAGTAGTATCTTATTAGTTATTAAAATGTTTGTATTAAGGATAATAGCCCTTAAAAATGGTTTTGTATAAATATAAAATAGACGTAAAACTAGATCTAGTATTTGTTATACTTAGGCCATTTTTACTAATTACTTATATTGATATATTAATGACTAATATTTTTAAATCACCGTGATAGCCCCCATATCTTATTCATTACCATGGAAATTTTTTCCTTAGACCACAAAGTTAAATAGCTCAAAAACTACCCTTACAAATTTTGATTCTGATACGTAAACAATTTCAGAAAAATTATTCACTGTATAACCAGCACAGTAGAAAAGGGATGTTCTCATATGAAAACAGAAATTATCTTCACAGGTTTGTATCTCCACGGGACGCTCTTTAAGTAGTACAAACAAATCTCAAGGATTTGAAAAAATGGTCTTTAAGTATATTTAAAAATTCCGAAAATCAGAATTTGAATAACTCATCATTGAAGGAAATAGAGGGGGTGAGCATGATTGGCGAATCATCCTGTATACACTTTGTACAAGTAATGTTTGAGTATACCTGGTGCAGTGTAATAACAATATGTACAGCGAGACTCGTAGACCGTAGTACGACGGTATTTATTGTATTCTCTGCATAATTATTGTATTCCTTGTCATTAACGGTGTTGGCACTCGATCGGTACACAGCTCGTTGTTATTACGATAATAATATTATTATTATTCGATGTGCTTCGGGTGGCCGACTTACATACCGTTTCGCCGTTTTATGAAAATGCATTTGTGCTGCTGCAGGCGTTCTACAGTCGTGGTGATCGAGCACTGGCGACAAAACGGGCGTGCGATATCAATTATTATTATCACAGGTAGGTAACCAACCAGTGGTTGTATTATATTTTCGTGAAGTTCACAACGGTTGAATGCGCCTATACGGTTGTAGTGATGGTGGTGGTTACCAGAACATTTTAGTCGAAATTCGCAATGGCGACGGATCCACGCGCAATTAAAATTAATAATAATTATTATCATTATCGCGGGCGGCACATAGATGTGTATACCTCTGGGCATTGGCTGACTATAACGTGACTGTACCGGCGTGGGATCAGAACGGGTTAATGATTCGTTTTTGGCCTGGTCGAAAAATCGCAATTATTATTTCACTAATGATTCATTAGCGGCACGTGACGAATGAAATCGATTGAGTTTCGCGTCTCGTATAGTCGTTCGCTCGTGATAACAGTCAGGACGCCTCACACACGACAATTATTATTATATGGTATTAATGCCACTCAGGATAAAAAAAAAATATGAGAAGTGCATTTTTTTTTTTTCTTAACAAAAACCGTGATTTATTTTAACAATTTAATATTATATATTATTGGAATATTACCACAGACGACAGAAAAAAATCCGGAAAACCTTTAAAATCATACATTATATTATATTTTATATTTTGTTAACGAATAAAATATAAAGTTAATAGGATCATGACGGTGTCTCGGACTTAAATGGGTGCTTATGTTATGGTGCATTGCGCACGTGAATATTATTTAATTTATAAAAAAAACCCCATACGATTTATTTATTTATTTTTATTTTTTTTTCTGAATTGAGGCTTCGACAACTGAGGTCATTATAGCCTGTGGACTGTGGGAGAGGGTACTGTAGGTTTTGAACACGTGTGTGCTAGTTTTGGCAGAATTTTTAAGTGGGCCCCTGTAGGTATCCACCATGCCCGGGTGGGGGATGGCGGCCTCTCCCTCCGGACACCGTGACTGCTCAAAGAAAAATGCTGCCTGTGGCTGAGTTCGAACCGGCGACTAATCGAAGCCTTAGTCCGCTCAGCCAATCCGTCTCCCATCCATACGGTTTAATACGTGGACAAATATAATAATATCAATAAAAATATCAAAAAAAAAACAGCAAGACCGGTATCGTGTTTCCGGGTCGCATCGTCTCGTTAAACTTCAAATAATAAATGTTACCACTTGAAAAAAAAATCCATAAATAACATTTGTTGCAGTCTGTAATTGAATAAGGAAATATGATGCAATCGACTTATTGGCTCAAATTATGATTTATTATTTATATAAATTACCCATCAACAGTAATAATAATATAAAATAATACTATATACAGAGTGATGTCATTAACCCATGACCAGTGGAAAAGTGTGGTCGGAGACATTAAGACAATAATATTGTCTACCCACTTGGAAATTTGGAATACAGACAAATATGAAATAGTTTTAAATCTATAATAAAATATTTATTTTACAAATTTAAATGTCACAACAATAATAATATGTATTACCATGTGATATTTGTCAAAATCTATTTTGTTTTGCTATACCAAGTACCGGAGTAGGTATCCAATTAAATACGAAACAATCAGAGATCGGTTGCGAGTTGTGGCCCATCGTTTTTCCGTGCATGGCGTGGGGTGGGAATTGGAAAGTGACTTAGACGCTACTATATATTTAACAGCTTATATAAAGGAAATTTGCGATTTGGGGTGGGGTTTGATTCACTCTAATTTTGAATTAACGTGATCTTCTGATCGTAAAAGTTTTGTTTTTTTTATAAGTATTTTTTTTTTATATTAAAATGAAAAATATTTGTATATTATACTACTGTGTAATCATTTTTGTAGACACCCAGTATATTATTTACCGTATCCCGGATGTAGAAAGTACGTCAGTGTTTTCACCACTACAAAAGTGTGCCTAAATTACTTATCATTATTATTTAAAACTGAGAAGGGTAAAAACGAGGGAAAAAATCACCCAAGGGACCCGGGTTTCCAGGTAATCTACCGTGACAGTTCTTTCACTGGTGTAATCAGGCCTCCGCTGTATCTTAACTCCTGTCTTGGCCACATTTGATGATGAATTTCAAGTGATAAATTTATAAGGTACTATAGCTGTATTGCCCGACTTCACCTGAGAATTATACGATGAACAATATTATTATGACCTGTGTATTATGGTTTTAGTGTACCTCAGCTCGCGGACATGTCGATATCAGTGTATGTGCCATTTACAATATTATGACCGAGGTGGGCAATGTCACCGTGGAAGATTAGATGTACCACTTGGTGTATTTCGGTTTAATTACAATTACTTCATGAGCCAATCAGTTTAGGAGTACTTCTTAAGTGGCTCCGCACACAAAAATGAACAATTTTCAAATACTGTACCGGTTATTGTTGTCATATAATGTTACCGATATAATACGAGCAATGTAGCAACACGAATGTTCTTAAAAAATATTGTTCAACGTCGCCTATTAGACGTGATTCAAACTCGCTCTAAACTTTGACGTTATATCTATATGTAAGAACAATCTCTGAAGTATTCGTCAAAACCCGTCGTGTTGTTTTTGAGACTATATATTATAGTTCGCACTACCACACGACACACACACACCTTTCCTTATATCTATGTATATATATATTATATACACATTATGTACATAGATAATAATATTATAATGGATATAATGTTAACAACGACAACGGCCACCATAGCGATGCATTATGATAGCAGGGTAAGTATATATTGTTACACTGTACATGTATGATACAACAATTATGTTTAATTTACTGCGGACCGCGTACGACCATTAAAGATTTCATCGTGATTCGTGAAGATGTGTGTTTCGTGTCAATGCGAAGAACACAACGCAATAATATAAGTATATACCGTACACGGCCAGGCACGGCCATTATGATTATAATATAACATAAAGGTTTGGAATAGATTACGGTAATAATAATAATAATAATAATAATAATACAACTCTGAGCAAAGTATGTGTTACGCGTGTTCGGATCGAAAAGACGAGTGATGAGCGGTATAATAACGAAGAAAACAGTAGACAATATTAATTTGGGTAATGGACTTTCCGGCGATGGAATAAATTATATAATATACATCGTAATACGCCTATTATCGCAGTGATATTACTATCATTATTGTCACTGCATTACAACTACAGGTCGTCGTCGCAGTTAAATCGCGCGTGTAGAGAAGGCGAGGGAAATAAGGAGAATAATAATATACTCGCATTGATTAATGTACGCTCCCTGCAGGATAATGCGAACCCCTCGCCCATTAGTCGCACAATAATATAACACAACGGCGTACAACACATACATAATAATAATATTATTATTATTATTATTATATCGCTAATGTGTCGTAGAGCAGCGTATTTCGCGAGGGCGAAGGAGAGATTTTTTTTTCCGCGCACATCCGACGGAAATTAAACCCATGTCTGACAGGTAACGAATACGACTATATATTATTATAATATTATAATAGTAGGTAGGTAGGTAGGTGGTACACGTATAACTAACGGGTTTTCGGTAATTTCGCGACGCCCGAACGCGATCGTGGCTCGTGTATGTATACGCCTACAATACGTATAAATTATTATATATTATTACAATATTGTTATCCGTCCCGTTGTTTACATTATAGTCGCTACACACGACCGGACCGTTTCCGTTCCCGAATCCAGACGTTTAATTCAACGAGTTGAACACCATTTTTTACCAGGTTTAACTATGTCCACGTTCTAAACATCGCGTGTAATATGACTATATGACTAGAACAACTATGATTTCTATTTTGCACGCATTATGGCGAACAAAACATATTATTCGACGGTAAAAATTTTAAAAACAACAAAATAAACAAATGATTAAGTATGTAAAATTATCATATAATGATATTATGTGTCCTGCGAAGGGGCTAGGCGTAAGTCATTAGGTCGGGAGACGTTGAAAAAAAAACAAACCCCTCCCGATTTTATTTTAACTGTAAAAAATATATTATCTTCAAAAACAAAAAAAAAACAAAATAAAATTTATTCAAAACCGTGGCAACTTTTTCAAACTAATTATACGAAAAAAAAAAATGGTTTAGGAAAAAAAGGGACACGGCCTTTTTTTTATTTCATATTTTTTTCGTATCAGAAGTTTACTATTCCGTCATTCAAATTTGTATTAATTGAATCGTCAGACATAATAGCAAATGACAATATTATATTATATATAATATAACACTGAAAATAAATACCTACCTAATTAAAATAAACACATCGATGATTGCGGAAAAATACAATAAAACAAAAATATCGTCTCATAGCACAATGATAACTAACACTCACTTTCCAATTCCCACCTCACGCCATGCACGGAAAAACGATGGGCCACAACTCGCAACCGATCTCTGATTGTTTCGTATTTAATTGGATACCTACTCCGGTACTTGGTATAACAAAACAAAATAGATTTTGACAAATATCACATGGTAATACAATTCAGGGTGGTCCTAATTTTTGAATTTTCAAGTTATTGATCTAGCATATCCGTATTTTTGCGTGACTATAAAAAAGAAATGTTCATTAAATATGTTTATGATAGCACACCCCCTTCGGCTTTTACGACATAAAATGGTTGAAAAATTACCAAAGTGAGTAGTTTTGTTATTTTTTGTTTTCGAATGTAATTCAAAAACTTGAGCATTTATTTAAATATGCATAAGACCTTTATAGATACGAGTAGGGTAAGTGTTGCATCATCACCAAATTTAACCAAAATAACTTTCATAAAATAATAGACATAATAAAAATGCTTAATCAAAGTTAACCTACTATTTTGTTCCCCCATAAAATATGACCAATGCCCTATTGTACATATTATAACATAATATTGCGTAGGTTATAAACAATTCGGTATTGAAAGAATCACACACACACAAACTAGATACAATGTAGATTGTAGATAGATATGCCCCTGCAAAGTGTTCCAACCTCCAGGTGTCAAAGACTTTTCTCATTTTATGCATTAAAATATTATTATTGTTATTGTTATCGTGACGGCGCGAATATAAGTCAAAACAATGTATACTGTCCACCGTCATTATTCCAACTGTATACTGCGTTTTTTTTTTTATTTTATTTATTATGGAAGTAAAGCATTAAACTTTTTTTTTTTAATTAGTTAGCATAAGCAAAAAAAAAATTACTTAATATGTATATGTACCGCTACCATGTACGTTATAGTACGGTATTTCGTTTTGTAATTTTACCTTTTTATAATAATATAATGAATGAGCAATGTACTTTTTTGCGTACTTGAAACTTTCAACACATTGTAGGTACTTATATTATCATAATAACAGTTAAAATGAATAATTATTTTTAGCTATTACAGATTTAGTCCATCGAATACAATATAGTTCCAACTACTTCCTAGTACCTACAGTACAAACGAATATGAAATATAGCATTACAATTCCCTGTAAATACAAATGTGAAGTATTGACTATCGAGTGAACTGAAAATGTATATAATATTTGATAGGTACTACCTAGGTATTATGGTACAGTAGTATAATGTCAAAAAGACAATGTGATATGTATGACATACCAATTATTATATACATACCCATAGGTACTATCATTAGTCACACAATTTAACATTATTCTTAGTAATCGAGATAATAATGACATGTATTATTCAACAATAGTTTCCGTTTTAAATACAATAATAATTAAACTTCAATCCTTTGTACACAATAATATTTAGAATCATTTTTTTCATGACACAATGTTATAATAAATTACAATATAATTTGATTAATTTTTTTTACCACGAATAAAATCAAAGTTATGTATTTATTTCGATATTTACATTTTTGCGTTATCATGAAACTAATGTACTGAAAAAATAGAATTAATTTTGTTTATGTTTGAAAGCCATTCGTATCGTGAAATGATGTTCGAGACCGAAGCTGTCAGTTTGTCCATTCTGACTGTTATATAAATAATTTAGTAAGCCAGCCGGCGTCACCGTCGTTTTGTGTAAGAATGTAACTTTCAACTTGGTTCGTGTAAAACGATTTAAAAAATGTAATCTTTTTGGTCGTATAGCAAATGTTTCGATAAAACGACGTAAAACTAAATAATTTAATCATATTGATGTGAAGAGTCGTTTAGTACGTCTTGTGTGTAATAATGTAATAATTTTTCAAGTCTAATAACATTGTTGTCGCATGTCTTTTGAATATTAGCAGTTACTTTAATATTTACTCTTTGCCCGTAGTATTATTATAATCGTGTCATATTAAAATATCTGTAAATCAAAAATATTAAAATGGATGCATCCAGTGTTTGTATTAGATAAGTAGTTTTTTATCTAGATAAAGATAAAGATAATGCAACTATAATGTATCTAGATAGAGATAAAAGATAACTTAACTCATATTTATCTAGATAAAGATAAAGATAAATACTTTTTTTTACTAGATAAAAAAAGATACAATTTTTTTTTAAACGGGTTTTAAATTTAGGTATATTTTAGTTGGATTCTAGGAACATAATAATAATAATAATAATAATAATAATAATAATAATGATATAAATAAAAATAATTACATTATTTATAAGCCATAAACTTGATTTGAGAATCTGTATAAATATTTAAATGCGTTTGTACAATTTCGCGATTTTTATCAATAAAAAATTATCTAAGATGAACGTTTAGATACCTTCTAACCATTTATCTAAATAAGATAAAAGATGAACAAATAATTATTTAGATAAGTCCGAACACCGGATGTATCTAATCAAACGTCTGCGCTCAACAAAAATCTATCACGAATCGATAATGACGTCTCCGTGCGGAAGTCGTAAATATTCACACACACACACACACATACACACGCACGCACACACTTCGGTGTTGAAAACGGTATAATATGGGTTGGCTTTTACACCGTTTTCTGCTGCAGTGAATGTACGATACGACGACAGTGCAGTAATCGATTCTCGAACACACATGTATTGCATATTATGGTAATAAAGTATACGAAATGGAAGAAGTTCTCCGAGGAGAGTTTAAACGCGAGTGGCGTCGACCGCACGAGGTCCCTTCACGAGGAGTAAAACATCATTCTGAACGTGCCCGCGAAAAACCGAGTAAAAGCCGAGGAGGCACTTTTCGGGCGGCAATCACCGAGGGGCGAGACGTTTGCGCATAAGTTCCAACACAATCGCATCCGTCCCGGTCACGGTATATGGTCGGAATTCTTACACAAAGCCTTTACGTATTTATCGTACGTGCGTATATTATTATTTATCCTGCGGTATTATCATGATCGTTTTGCAAGCAGAGCCGCGTTTTCCACACGTCCATATTACAATATCCTATTATCACAATGTGCTATTGTCATTGTACTAGAGTTTGGACGTTTTTACTCAATACAATTCTAATAAATTCTGATAGATAATATAAGGTACCGTTGCTAATAACATTGTTATATAGTTAGTCGAAAATTCTAAATTCGAAGAAAGCTTACGTGCCAAATTATTAATCATTATGAATTTATACTCTATGGAAATTAAATCGTACAACGTTGGATAAACTCTGTGAAACCAAGTCGAAAATGTCCGCAATATTCGAACTGTAAACAGTCATTCAGGAGTTTTGCAAATGAACAGTATTTGAGGAGATAAAAATAGGCAATTTTTAAATTACATGCGCACTCTGTCGGTTCTTGGAAATGTGTGCGTAGTAAATGAGATCATTAATGTGCGTGTGACTGTAGCTTAAAAGAAATAGCAGAGCTCTCCCACACAAGCACGTACAAGTCACCAGTATTATAGCTAAGTTATTAGATTTTCTAGATGATTTAAAGTTATCTACGCAATTTATTTCTGACGTAACGAAATAAGTACAGAGTAAGATGACACGACTACTTTCACAAAAATGTAATTCAGTGTACGACGGTCGTTGGTGCCTACTATAGGATATATTTATATAGTAATAATAAGTAGATCATTTTAGTTATTCTACCAATTAAATAGTTATATTTACTATAATTTGTTTAACTATAATATTAAAGTAATTTTTTTTCCGTGAATATAATAATAATTATTAGGGTATTATTAATATAAGTATACATAAATAATAAAACAAATAAAATACATGTCTCTTTACTATTTAATTAGTTATCATTCGTTGTATTATTTTTTTATCATTCGATACTCCCCATCTATAATTTGTTGACATATTGTGTAGTGACAGTAGTCCTAAATCTGTAAAACTGGAAGGAACATTTTTATTTTCTTATATTTTCTTAAATTATGATATATTTTTTGTGAACTCAATTAGGTTATTTTTCGGACTGAATTAGGTACATATGAATACATGGAACGCAGTTGTAATACGTCCTAAGTAGCAAACTGTCAATACGATCCATTTTTCTCATATTTTATTGTTTTATTTTGGACGGTTCACAAGCGAGTCCATTTGTCCGTCGTTATAACTTAAGTTTAATAGGTATAATATCTAATACTCGAAACAAAAAACAAAAATTAAATAATTATAATTATATATCATAGAATATCATGTATTATGATTACCGTAAAAAAATAGTTGTTCCTACGATAATCGATAATCATAGATACGCACGATAAATATGATAATATATGATGGTCAGCTATATATGTATATAATATTAGTATCGTTTATTTCTATTATTCACTGCACTTTTCATACATATTGTCGCCTTCAGTGTTCACAAAAGAGTGACTGTAGCACATGAGTTTCCAACATCAGTAACGATCAGAATATAGAAGTAGAAAACGATTGGGTGTGCATTATTCACGCTTATTAAGATACAAGCGTGATATAGGTGCACATACCGCGAAGGGTAAACATTATCCAAGGTAACCTTTTGTTGGATTTAACGTGAATATTATATCCGATGGGACTATCCCAACGATTTTGAATCGTACTGGGACGCAGAGAAATATAGGTAATATTATTGTTTAACGAATTCATATATTGGATAGATGTAGTTCAGATAACGGTGTGGTGCGCGTGCACCGATATATTTATTCAAATAATTTAGAACAATACCTACGTATCGTGGGCGATGCTCGAATCAGGGGGGGGGGGGGGTGGGAGATGGAGCTCCTCTTCAATTGCTTTATATTTCGAGTGTACCTACAACCTACCTCCAATTCTAATCGTTTTCAATAAAACGGGGGACCGAAGTTTTATTTTGTTCAAATAATATTATAGTTTTGTAATAATTATTATTTCGTTAAGTTGTACCAATCCAATAAGATATTAAATTTAAATTTAATGATTTTTTTTTCTTTTTATGATAATTATTTATAACGTGGTTAAAATCACGGACTTGGATATTAGTATAATATATATTAGTCCGTAGTAAAAAGTCTTTTATCTATTTATCATTATTGCAATTGATGATCGATTACCTAATTAGTTAGGTATAGACATTTTAGAACATAATTTTATGTAACCGTTCATTTTTATGTTAATAAATGATGAGAAAAACATTATTTACTGTAGTAATTGTTGGTAAATGTTACAAGTAATGGTGTATTATATTTTGACTAGGTACCTAATACCTATTGTTGAAGATGGATGATAAAGGGGGAGTAAAGCCCCCCCCCCCCATCATCCTTGCTAAGTTTGATGTAAGGAACGCACATTTTTACCAAGTCTCAGAGTTTCCTTCATTTTATTTTCCTATTCGAGCACTAAATATATAGGTGTGTGTGCGTGTAATGCGTATACGTATCATAATAATAATATGTACCTACGCAGTAATAAAATCTGATCAAAGTCTAATTTGTTTTAACGTTTAACGTCCTCTCGGATATTATTTTTATTATTATTCTGTCGATGCTAATACCGCGTCGAACCGCGTCATGGTTTGATAAAGTTCGGCACGCATGAACTTAGTTAAGATTGTCGAATAAAATATAGATACCTAACCTAGTGTACCCATACGCTTTGCCCGCCCGCCACAACTATATTACTGCCGTCCGCCATACGCTAGGCGATTGATTACCATGCGACGAACGATACTACTACACAATTATATAATATTATGTAAAGTCTTTTGACTGTGACTGCACATTGTCATGGCACGGTTCTCACGACAATCCTTTCAGTTATGATGATTCACAATGTAGAACAGACTCCGAGTAAAAAACAAAAAATCTTTATTCGAAACGCATGTTGCGGGGTATACATGCATTTCATCGTGTAGATTCTTCGCCAAAGTATAGTGTTTGGGTCGTTGAGCGTCGGCGGTCTGCGAACAAACAGACGTGGGGTACAAAAACAAACGTCGGCAAACATTTAATTTGACGAGCGAATCTCATTGCGAGAAAAAAAAAACAGTATGGAAAAACATTGCGAGACCAGACGAGCGCTTAATCTCGGTTGCAAAACGCGCATTTCGGTGTGCCCTGCAGGGCCGAGAGAAGAAAACTCGTATCGGAGAAAAATACGTTTAAAAACAATCTAATATGTTTTCACTATATATATTTTACCTAATATTGAAAACGAACATAACAATATGATATTAAGAAAGAAAGAAAATTAATATTATTTTATCATTTTACCGCGAGTAATTATGTTTGTAAATGTACCCTGTGAGTTTTTGAAAGTACATGGTTTGAAATATGCACGTAGATTATACTAATTGTTAGTGTATTTTTGTTAACAGCGTTTTGATTTGATTTTTTAAATAACATCATAATATATTTTTAATTTCATATTCCGAATCAGTATTTCATTAGGATATTTTACTATTATTAGAATCTATATATTAAGTTATTACTTACTGGCATTTTACACTAAAAGTACCGAGGTACCGTAAAGTATTGCATCGATCGAAATCAATCAATTAAAATACTAACAGCGAAAACATTTTGTTTTACTATAAGAAATAGTTAATAGATATCCAGCTTTTTTTATTTACATAGTTTATTGGACCAAATGTGTTCAATGGAAATCGTCAATATGCAATTGTATTTCTTTTATAGCATATATTTTTTTTCCCCATTAATTTTAGTTTTGAAAACAATCATTCTGATTGCCTGCGGATGCAACTATAAAATAGTAACGTTAGAAATATAAAACAAAAGCAGTGCAGTGCATAAACGTCTGGATAATTTTTGAAAATTAAATTTTAACTGAAGTAATAAAAATCCTTTTTTAATGACGTTTATAACAGATAAAAAAAAACTCATGAACCCTGCTGTTACGGTTTTCGTATACAGCGGCAGTAAAAAAAAATTTATATTATTAAATTATAGAGCATGTGGGAATGAGTCTAAATGTATAAAAACACAGGTACGTTTTTTTATTCATCAAACTTTAAATTAATAGCAGATAATCACTGGCTCTGAAGCTTATCCTCATACGTTACACATTTACATACATATAATTAATGACAAGGAAATAATATGTAGAAAATTAATAAAATAAAAATCAAATATGAATCCAATGGGCTATCATGGACTTATCATTCACGTGAAACATTAAGTTATTTTAAAGTCTATAAATATTATGTGTGCTCGTATATAATTAATACTCATTATTCGTCAATGGTTTCATATTACCTATTTATTAAGAAGACGGTAATTAATTATAATTATTGTTGTGTATGATGAATCCATCTGAAATAATGTACCTACCTATTACAGTTATTTACAATCGATGTATCTAAATAGACAAGCTTAATATAATAATGCAAGTGAATGTAACAGTCATAGTTTAAAAATGTAACTATATATTGTAATGGTTTGTGTTGAACACTAGGAGAATATTGATATTAAATTTAACCCTTCTCTATAACCTTATTACGATAAGGTCTGGGTTCTTACAAATCTATCTATATATTGTTTATAAAAGTAAATTACCAGTGTATGTAAATTATAGTAAATTACTCACTCGCTTATTCGCTACAAAACTACAAAACGTTCCGACTCGAAATTTGGAGTACAAGATTTACCGATATTCGCATTTTAAAGAGGTGGTCGTATGGATGTCTCGAGTATCACAGTGGAAATTGAAACTTTTTATATGTTTATAAATGATTTCAATCGGTTAATCGGGCGTATCAGGCACAAGCTTGCATCAAATGAATCTATAATCATCAAAAGAAACTATATCTTAAAACCAAATGTATGTGTGTAGCTTATGTATTATAAAACCAAGCAAATGAATTTGACAACAATCTCAGAGATTCTTTTTAGAGATGTCGGAAAAGCTTAGAGAGTGAGTAGGTAATTTAAACCACGTAAAAAATATACCAAGTGCTAAATCCTATCCACGACTTGTTGACGCCGATTTGTCCATGGACTGAGGTACACTAAAACCGAGATACACTCGAACCGAGAGACACCGATATAGTGTATATACTATAATATGATTTTCTACATACAAAAAAATGCACAAGGACGAAGCCTGGTTATCCAACCAGTATTATAGTATATTTGTGTACATAGATTAAATTAATAGTCATAGTAAAATATTTAAATTTAAAATATCGATAAGAATAAAAGTCATTACTTAGGTTTTCCAAAAAATGAAAATAAACGTGAAATTACCTACAAACTGAAGCCGATTCAAGCAATATGACGAGCACTTGATTGTACTTATCATATAGTTATTAAGTTGTTTCAATAAATTCGTTAAAAAAAAAAAAAAAGTGACATTGTTATTTATTTCTCACTGCTGAACAGTCGAACTGTTATAAAATAGCACGAATCATAAACGATCAACAACAATATATTATATGGAAAGCGTTGAGAGATTAAATGTTTATATTTTAATGTGCATACAAAATAATATGGATATTGAGTGCTTCGCGTGAAATATAATATGGACCGTGTAATCGAAGAACGGTAAATGCTCGTACGCTAAAAATAAAACCATAACTGCCAATGCTGGGTCATGAGTCATGACTGTATTATTATTATAATAATACCTCATATGCGCGCCATATCGCGGCACAGCGTAACGGCAAACAATGCAATTTGATATTGACTGATGTTTGGCAGTTATTATTTTTTTTTTTTATTATTATTATTGCTTTTTTCTTTCGAATTCACCGAGCTGCGGAGACGCTTAAAACAATATTCTTAAACGCGAGAAAATAAAAAAAAGCCAACGCGTGGCGGAACCTAAAGTGACGTCCCTCCGGATACGTGATTCGAATACAGCGCAGCCGGAAAAGCGTAAAAACCAGCAGCCGTATATATATATATATATATATATAGCAGGTGTATAGTATGTGAAAGGTATTCGAAATAAAAAAAAAAAAATAAATAAATGTAAGTCTTGTGTCAATATCTTGGAATTGCCTTTTTTTTTTACTTTTTGTGTTTGCGTGTGCGAGGAAAACATACGCGCGCGCGCTCGCTCCAGCTAGTGCGCATCGCATGGCGTATTCAGACGTCAAATTTCTCTTTCGTTCGACAACGATGTGGTACGCGACGGCGTCGTGTGGGTATACAACAACGCTATACCGGAATAACGTTATTATTACGGTGCGCGCCTTTTGTCTAGAAAAAAAACAATAACAAATAACAAAGAATCGGATCGAGAAAAGGAAGAAAGCTTTGCACGCGTATAGGTACTATTATACAATACAACATGTGCATAAATACGCGCACAATAAGCAGAGGAGCACACGACAATTATACGACGAGCGCCGCCAACGCGATTTTGCACGGACGCCCGTCGAATTTGAATACAATGTATCGCGCCCGGAGCGTCGTACTCACCGGCATCGAAAGCGACGCGATTAGTTCGAGGTTGGAGCCGTGGGTGGGGGGGTGGGCAGGACAAGGGGACGGGGAAAGGGTGTGTGTGTGTGTGGGGGGGGGGGGGTGTATACCGTTTTTGTTTCCGACCTGAAGCCGTTATATTGGATTTACAAGTATATGCTGCGCGGCGTATTAATACGTTATACGTTTTATGCGTTTTCCGTTACACTCTTTGGCAGAGCGTAGTTGTACATCACAAAGGGTTTCGCTGCGCGCGGGGCCTGCACATGTTATTGTTATGTGTAATCTTATAATAATACGCGAACGCTGTGTACGCAGATGAATTCTGGAAGAAAGGTGGTGGTCCTCGGAATTTCCCAGTAGTATTCAGAGAGTCGCGAAACTCGTCTGCGAAAACGTCGACCATGCGGGAAATCAGTTCTGTTATATTATAGCAGCGTCCAGAGGATAACTTTTTAACCTCATTTTACGGCTTTATTATTTTTTTTTTTTTGTTTTTATTTTCGCCTTAAATCCTAGAAGACATTTTAGATTTTATCAACTGTTTATTTTTTTCGTGCCGTCAGCGTGATGTTATAGCCTGAATTATTATTATAATGCGATTATTTTCTATGGTTTTTATTTTGCTAACATTTGCAATTTTAATTTCCAGAAGCCTGAACGGCGCTTAATACCGGTTTAATCATACAATATTCATTACGCTATAGGATTCATTAAATGTTGAAAATCTCGAGTCATAAATTAAATTTATGAGCACTTAAGTTTGTATAAACTTACTATAAATACTATAGAAACCGAGTACCACGCAGAATCGTTTTTAAAATGCGATTATAATATATTATATTTTATCGTCATAACACTTTTATTTTTACCTTTGTACAATTTATGTATCGCGGCGTAATGTATAGGCAAAACAGGTACACCGCTGTGTAGGAGAACAACATTTGAAAATTTAAAATTCAAAATACACGGAATAATAATAGTTGTTTGAACTACACGTACGACCGAAATAAAAATATGAAACGGTACGGTAACCACGTGGACCTTTGAACAACCGGAATCGTGGTTACACCATTATATTTGCATACTCATTGTTTAATAATATTATATTTAAAAAATATCAGTTTCCATTTTGCTTGCCTACGTGACGCATTGTCTCGTATATTTTTCATCAAACGTTTTGTTTGCATTAATTTTCGAACGCGAATTTTTTTTATAAGTACTTAATACTAAAAAATGTACTCTACGAATTATTATTAGTTTAGTGAATATAATATAGCGTGTGATATCATACCGAATAGGACTGTTTGCGTCCCACTGATATATTTCACATAATCATGAATATTATATTATATTATATTATGCAATAGCCAATAGGCATAATTTTTTGCATTCAGTTTTTTTATGTACAACTCGTCATGTGGATGAAAAATAGGTACACATTAATACATTTTATGATGTTCGATTAGAGTGGGTTTCCCAACACCAGCATCTCGGATTTCAAATGGTAGGTATAAATATATTTTATATCCAAAATAAAATTGCATATTAAAATTACATAAATACGTTTTATTAAAAATAGTATTTAAACTATTCAATAAGGTATTCAACACAAAAGATTTTTGCATCGAGATCATGCATGTTTAATATCATATGAATTCAATAAAAAAATATATATTATTATAAAGGTAGGTACATAGTTTCGGTTATATATTATATTTGATGAGCCATGCTTCTCTTTAGAATTTAACATCCGACGACAAGTACAAGTAGAAAAAAAAATTGTAAAAAATGCAACAAATTCCAAAAATTGTGTATTTTAATATAGCCGTTATATGAAGTCCACAAACAACGATCGCATAGGTATACCTCGAGTTCCAAGTCTACAGTTGGACTGAAATGTTTGATTACTCTGATGACATTGTTATAATATTATATTATTAGGTATAGTAGAATATCACTCTCCCTCTGTACCGCAGTTGTGGTTCGAGATCAGAGCTTAAACGAAACTCGAGGAACGGTTTTTTATTTTATTTTTTTGGTACGTATAACGTTTAAAATATTTGGAACAACAATAGTATTTTATTATTTTTTTTTTTCATTTTTGGATAAACTATATAACAACCAGGATATGTGCATGATGGAAATTTAATGAAAAGGTTCAGCTTCCGATAAAAATGACTGTAGATGGTTAGTGATGATGACGGGTACTTGCAGTAAATCATTTCCACATTATCATAAATCGAAAAAGTAATGGGGAATAGAAGAATGTAGGGATCCCATAAAAATTCTGTATAAAAGCCATAATGTTCCTTTATTGTAAACTAGCTGTTTCACAGTGGTTTTCCA
Organism: Metopolophium dirhodum; assembly: GCF_019925205.1. Classification (NCBI taxonomy): domain Eukaryota; kingdom Metazoa; phylum Arthropoda; class Insecta; order Hemiptera; family Aphididae; genus Metopolophium; species Metopolophium dirhodum. The sequence continues at coordinate 32,608,451 of NC_083567.1, read as the reverse complement.
CTCCACCCTTTCCAACAGCATTTTCGTCTTTACAGTGTATTAGAGTTTTTTTTTTTGTATATACACACAAACGAATACAACGATGGCTTGAGCGTGGATATTGGGCTGTAGAAATTATTCGTTTAAGCTATTGATATAAAACGTACATCAATATTAATTTTTTTTCTATTCATAGCGGTTTTAACGTAAATAATAATATTATAATTTATAACCATAATATTCCTTCTTAAACGCTTTTAATAAAAAACGTGATGTCTTATCATAATAAAATATAAAAGTTACGCCACAAGTTTTCGATGCATAATTAATTTATCCATTTAAATAATACTTCGTTTTTTTTTTTTTGCAAACAATATGTTATTTATGTACGGTGATAAAAATCTAGGCAAAACATATTTACGGTGCTATTTATAGTGATAATATTATTGATAAACACTATATTTGTGTTAACTATATTCATTTTATTATTTCTTGTGCCGAGAATACGAATTCATTTTAGTGTCTAAGAATACGTATTTACAGTAAGTAGTACAAAAATGTTTTTATAATAGATACACATTATTAATACCACTGTACTGCTCGTGACTGAAATCGATGACTCAAACTTGAATATAAACTAAGCACTGCACGTAAACTAAATTGAAAACAAATTTATAAAAAACAAACTATCCGCCAAATAAATTTTAATAATCTAATGTAGGTAATTATAACAATATTTTATTTATAATATCGACACTTGTTGAAATACAAACTAATACATTCGACTAAACAAAAATATAAATATACCTCATGATTTTATAAAACCACAGCTGAATATTCCTATCTTATACATACCTAGTATGGGCTGCTGTATCCAAAACAAAAATTAAAAATTACAATTACACTCAACAACAGTGGTTCAAATAGGATTTAATTTCGTGGGAAGTTTTAGAAATTCAGATTTGAGATTCTCGACACTATAATTAATAATAATAATAATTTTACACACACATAATTTTGTTCTCGGAGGGGGGGTGGGTGGGCTATACCCCCTCACCATCTGCATATGCCACTGTTCAACAATATAATATCATTTACACTTAAAAAGATATTGCTTCCACATCATATTATACAGGAGTTAAACAATCAGAATTTTTTTTCCGGGTAATGGAAAAGTTAAGATAAGTTTTTTTAACAGTTTTACACTACTCTGCATACAGTTCAATTACTCAGTTAATATAAAAATAATACCGTATAGTTTAATTTTCATATCCGTAATAAACTACAGCGTAAACAAATTTGAATTATTATTTTAAAATGTGCATTTCATTGATTTATCAATACCAATATTATTTAGTTTAAAAATGTTTTGATCCTGTTTATTTGAATGCAAATTAATTTATTTCACATTGACCAAACAAATTGTTGAAGTTTGAAAAAAAAAATATTACTATTTGTATAAAATATTTACAGGTGAAATTGCGTAATTGAAAAAAATAAACCAACCTCATTAAACGTAAATAAATATACAATAATTTGTTCATTTTATTTAAAATAAAATATAAATTTAAAAATGAAAATGAAAAGCGTTTGAACAAGAAGCAAAACTACTAATTACAGGAGTCGAAACCTTTTAAAATAAAATACAATAATTACTATAGTTTTTAACAGTATAGGTACCTATACAAATTTTATAAATCACCATGTCTACATAATTTCTGTCAATAATTTACCGAGTTGTACTCACCCGTATAATAGTGAATGATTTCAAACAATTGTATTTCACTGATACATTCGATAATACCGTGTACAGACTGTAGTGTGTATCTGTTTCAAAATTACTTCTTCCTTCGTTTTTCATGTGGTAAATGTGATATTCCTGGAAAACCCCATTCTTCTTATGAACCATTGCTTCGTTATAGGTTGTATCAAGAATTTCTAGAAAGAAGAAGATAAAAATATTTAACACTTATTTCTTCATAAATTAAATAACGTGTTCCCCTTTATATCCAACGATCCAGTTATAGCCACCTGATATACTATACTATCACTTTTTGTATTCCACATCATTAGACAAACTACTCTTCTAATTTACCAATTTTAAGGACTATGCATATTATATAGTACTTTTTAATGTGGATCTCGTCATACTTGCCAGATCACAGTGTGTGATTATGTGAAAGTTACATAAATATTGATTGAACCACTGACTGTCAATAATCCTGCAAATACATTGTAAATCTGTTACTATTAACTATTTATTCTTACTGTGATATTACATATGTTATTAAATATTAATATTGGGCACGTAATGGTTTTTTAGTTATTACTATTTTATAATTATAAATAAATAGTCAATGGGTTATTAGGCCCGTATTTCTTTATATAAATTAATTCATAACTTGTTACGATACTTGCCTATATTATTATTCAGGATGTATACACTCATTACTTTTAGTGGTGGTTTCAACTAACGCAGGTTCACCATAATAATATTATATACCATAGTGAACATACTTGTACACAATTTTGTATGGTTGAATATATCTGAAAAGGCTCGTATAAAACTATGTGTGATAAACGTATTCTCTCGTGTTTCATTGTATTGCAATATTGTTGTACGCCTTAGCACATCTTATAATATAATAATTAATAAACGATTTATCATTCCAAAAATCATAATTTTATCGACGAAACCACTTTAGTGGAGTAAAATGATTAATTCTTGTAATATTTTATAGAATTTCCGAAAAAATAAAATATGAATAAATAATTCAACATTTTTATGACACATAAGTATGCCATGTTTTTTTGGTTTTATAACTCTTGTTTTTCGAGCATGGTATTATAGTATATTAGTGTCGTATAATCTAAATTTCTTCTCAGTCCAATCCAATGGTTTCTCTGGTAAATAAGCGTTACAGACTCACGGATTGAACTAAATGTATTTCTATAATAGGGATTATAGGAACTTAATATTTTTATTTCACAATTCAAATTACGATAAGAATGACATCCGAAGATTATACCTTGATAAGATAAGTAAACAATACGTTGTTGTTTGGGTACGATTTTAAGCTGCAAAGTGGTTGACCGAATAATTCAAATCTGAAACTACCTATATAAATGATACCAATATCCGACCGAATACCTGTAATGTTATAGGATTTCTGATTTAGGAATTCATAATTCGCAATTCACACATGTGAGTTATAATTATATCGGTGAATTATAGACCAGTCATGTGTATGGGGACACCATATTATTATTTATGAGGAATCCGTAGTAAAGTATATTCGGATGTGATATAGACGAGTGCCGAGCACACCTCCACGCCACACGACTACAATTTTAATATAATAAATTGTGCTGTTATGTTCGAACTTGTGTTTTTATTCAATAAACAACTATTTTATTTCAACTGATGGAAATTGTCCAAACCATTTAAATCACTCTGCCATACAACTATTAGATTTTGGATCACTGGCAGAGCAGCACGCAACATAAGTGACAGGGTTTTTCATTCGTTTAACGCACAATTTCGTGTTGGACTGGGAAATCTCGACTGCCGTGAACCACACGATAATTAATATCACACGATAATATTGTACGAGACGAAAACCATTGCTCTTGATCACCGGGTGTTTCGGAATTTTTCACTCCAGTCTTAAAATAAAATCTCTCTTCGTGTTTTATTAAAAACAGAAAAACGCACTTATACACGCAGAATGGACGGAAAGGAGGACGCGGAATTCGTTATACTCAATTCGTTAATAAAAACGAATGAAGGAATACACGGGCAGACGCGTTTTACGAGACGTGCCTTGTTCTATTATTAGATACCGTATAATAACGTTTTTTTGTTTTTATTCAACTTTTAAGTTTTTGTTTTTCAAACACCGCTAGGCGTCGAACAATGCCGACGTTTCGTTATAGTAAAAGCACAACTATTTTTACAGAAATTCCGAGTAAAATGGTCCGAATCGGTTGTAAAACCAACACGGTCTAAAACTGATATTGCAGCTCGTCTGAAAAGTTAGTTGGAAAATAATTAAGACAACTTAATGTAAACAATGTACCAGGCGTAATTTTATTTAACTCGATAATATTATATTCATCATTTGATTAATTATTACGAATTTAGGCAAAGTAACTTAAAATTAAGAACTAAAAACCTTCACAGAGAGATATTGATTAGATTACCACGAAAATGACAAATTGAATTTGGTCGTAACCGAGTGAACGGTATGGCGTATGCATATATACCTCAATACCTGTACCTATACCTATATATACACACAATATACATAAACCCGTGTCCCGTACATTATATTATTATATACAGCGAGGGTGCAGGTATAGGGTGAGTTCTCATATTAAAATTGGTGAAACATAAAAACAACCCTTTAGCGGAGTCATGCTTTGATGTGTGCAAAGGAGAAAAAAGTAAAGTAAAGTAAAATAAAATAAAAAAAATCAAGAAATTCGCGAGAAAGCAATTTTCTATTCCTCCTTTTTTACTCTTATACTTTTATTTCTTTTTTTTTTTTTTTTTTACACCTTTCCAGTAATTTATTTACATTATTTGCACGCCAAACTTTTTCCCTTTTCGAAAACTCATTTCATTACTCGGGTGTGTTTCATATTTTTTTTTTTTTATACACGCACATCTACATACATACCAACTACTACCCTCCCGCCCATAACCATCCGACGCGCGCGCGAAATCTTCGCTGCTCCTCACCACGTTATGAATGTTTTAAGGGCTCGCTCACGTATATATACATATATATGCGTATACCTATACTGAAAGCGATAACGATGAATAACGGCGGTAAATGTTATTCGGAAAACGTGCGAAGGGCAAACTTCGCTGATGCAGTGTATACACCACGTATATAATAATATATATATATATATATAAGTTGAAGGTTTTACACGTCGAATTATTAACGTCATGTCCCACAGTTCTCATGGGTGGGGTTAGTTGGGTGGGTTTGGTGGCGTTAGAGTAGTCCGCTCTCACCTTCTCTCTCTCTCTCCCTCTCTCCCTCCCTCTCCCTCTCCCTCTCTCACTCTCTGTTATCGCCATCGCCACGTGTAACAGGTGCGTTTCGATAATGTTATAGCAGGCGTGGTTCACGCGCGACAGAGAGACGTGATGCGTGTGCCTGCAGTGTCTTCTTCTTCCTCCATCCACTCACTCATACGCGCTCTCTCCTATGTTGCTTTTTGTCATCCCATTTCACCCTCTCTCTCCCCCCTCAACCAGCGCATATATTATATTTACACGTGTTCGTTTTATAATACACTATATACACACACGTCGCATCTCTCCTTAGCCCCCAGTCATTTTAGGTCCTTTTCAGTAACCTCTCCACAGTCTCCATCTTACGTAAACTTCGAGTTTATAGTCGCACATACAACTACTACCTACCATCCGAAATGCAGCTATTATTATATCGCGCGTGTGTGTTATTTAACTAAAACTTATTTAATAACGACTGTATTAATAATAACGATAATTATTGTCTCCGGCGTAAGTTAATGGTGACTCGCACGGTCCCTCATGTACCGAGTGAACGTGTGCCGCCAGGCCCATTAAATTCCGCATGGGATTAACCTGGATACGTGTGAGGGTGCGCGCGTGCAGAAAATGCGGCAAATGTGTGCGCGCGTGTGATTCCGAACTCGAACAATCCGTGTTTCCGGTGCCTCGAACAAAAGTCGATGAGGGCCAAGAGTGACTATTTTCTGGTTTCACGCAAACATAATATTTTCCTCTAAACAGATCAATTTTTCTCGCACAATATAAGCAACTACGGTAATTACTATATACTAAATTCTATAATCCGTATTCATATATCGAGTCCTGTCGGCGGAAAAGCATAAAAAATGACACTCAAGCGAATACGAAAACAAACATATAATGTAGATTATGCCATCGGAAGTTTCTTACGTATTGTGCAATGATAAAAAAATGGTGAAAAAGGAAACAATATACCTACAATTGATAGACAGGTGACGATGTTACTTTTGTTGCAGGCAACGAGTGCTGCGCCGGACGACCGGCTCCGATGTTTATTAGGTACAATATTTCTAGAACAGATTCGTCTTGGACCCTTTAATATTTAATCCTTCTGACATATCAATTATGTATCTCCAATTATTCTAAAATAGGACGAAGACAAATGTTTAGTGTATATGATAAAAAAAAAAAATTATAGATGTGCTAAGTTCAATACTACCTGGAGATTAGGCTAAAATAACTTTGGACAACCAATGATAATATAATCGTTCTGGAATCTGGGAGTGTACAAATTATTTTTTCATTCGAAAGCCAAATAAAAATTAAAACGCTTCATGGACCATGGTTCACATGGTTGAAAACATATGTATATATAAGTTATTTCATTTACTCCTGTACCTACCTAGTCATCAATAATCAACATATAAATTTGAAGATGATAATATTTTTTAAGTATCATATTATTTTTTTTAACTGAAAATGTTTTAATAGAGGTTCTATAATTATGGGTTCTAATATAAATTAATACTAATAATTATAATTATAAATCATCCATAAACTAATACTTTTAATTCTGAATTTATAAAGTGCATACGCTTAAAAATTAGATAGAGTTTTAATAATAAATCTGAAATAATTTTAAATTATCGTTTCAAGTTCAACGATTCTTGACTTAATTATTTTTTAATTTAATTTTCTACTATCTTAAAAATGCAGTCCATTCAGTAATAATAGATTTATAATTATAATTTGAATTCGTTATAAAGTTAATATATTAACAAAAAAAAAAAAAAAAAATACACAGTAATCTGATTAAAATAAACAAAACTAAAAAAAAACGTTTATACAACTATAAACGGAGTCTAAAAACTAACAGAAAAAAGTAAAATAAAAATAAAATAGCAGTAATAATAATAATGACTTATCCAAACACTCGAGTACATCAGTGGCGCTTTTAATGCTCAGAAAAAAAAGAGTCTGCAAGAAAATAAGCAGAGGGGTGTACAAGAATGAGGGAAATAAAGAGAGAATTATTATGATCCAGAGTGACCCTTTAGAAACCTTTTTCGAGTCATCCATTGCGACTAGAAAAACGTTTTAGTTTTACGTATATGGAAATGTCAGGGCAACTGTATTAGTCAGTGCCCCCGGGGGGAGGAGAATAGGTCTGAAAAGGGCAGTATTACATTTAGTTCTATAGACTAGTGGCACATACTTTGGACTATAATATTTCCCGAAATTTTGTTACTGAATACCATTTGTTTTCCGTCAACTACTGTGCGTGGGTAAATATAATTGTTTATGCATTTATTATAATAGTATTATACTTACATAAATTGTATTGTTTTAATTTTATATTTTATATTTTATATTTTATATACCTATACTATTGAGGTGAATTTTAAATTTAAAGGATGGTTCTGCCATTTTCCGAGGTCTGATGTAAAATTGATAAAATTGTAGTCATTGTTCAATAGATAGTAACAATTTATTTTGTAATCATAATCTCAACATACTAAATAAAAATGTATATATAATTAATTGGACACAAATATTATTGTTTACACTTTTTTTCGGTACCTAAATTTTTATTAAAGATTTAATTGAATACAGTTAATTTACAAAACTTAAATCACATATTTTAGCTATGTACAGTTTATCAACATTGAACGTTAACATATTAGTTATTAATTTTTACTAGTTTATTAATAATATTTCATAGGTCATTGGATAATTAATAATTTAGACTTGGCTATATGAAAGTGGTGATAGAAAAATGCCAGTGTTAAATATTTTATGGAATATAGACAGACAGGCATGTATAGTACATATCGGTAATTCTAAGCATTTTTAGCTTCATGACACCAATAGAATTTTAATTAAATAACAACAACGTATTTTATATTAAAATATATTAATGGAATTTTTAAAAAAAAATGAACAATAAACATAACATTAATTTAATTTTCAGTAAATATGAAAAAATCCAACTTATAACTACTAGGTATTCTCTATAGAAAAAAAATAATAATGTTATTATTCATTTTGTAATAAATCATACAAAATATTCAATATGCATTTTGTTTAGAAAAAAACAATTAGTTTACAAATCTAAATTTTAAATTTATTAATTGCAAAATACTTTGCATAACACACACACACACACACACACACACATGACATTATTTAAAACACTAATAACACAGCGGAATACTATCATCGTATTAATATTTATTATTGGATAGAGGCTGCAGGCGTGTAGTTTTACCTTTTTGAAGGGGCACGTTAAAGTGATTTATTTACAATGAAATAGACCTTAAAGTCTGAAAATTATTTATTGCTTATGATACTACAAATATTAATACGAGTACCTACATATTATTTAAAGTCGTTTGCCTATTTACTACATCCTAATATTGTGCGGGAGCCATTATTGTTTTAAATTTAATTGTTTGGTTATTGTTTGAAAATAAAATTTATGGTCATCAACTTGTTATTATACGTCATAATGATAGTGATATAGGTAATATAGTAATATAGGTAATATAGTATAGGTAATATCATAATGACGTTTAAAACCAATTAGTTGATCACACCTTAAAATATTGAATCAAATAAATGTCGTTATAAACTGGAGAATCCATTACGCGCAACAACAGTTATTGTCAAACTTGAATGTTTGCAATGGCTGCGGTAAATTATTGAACGATACAGTGGACTGTAAATTGTATCTAATATATCTGTAGTACCTATATTGTATAGCTTTATATAATAGCTGAACTGAGGAATATATAACTGTGTGGTTATTCCATTTTGTAATTTGAAATCGCCAATTGGATGGAATCAAATCATGTACTCACGCAAGCCATTTGATTTCTATCATTCGTGTAACTTAACCAATTGTTAGCTCTTGAACATTATCGTAATTTCTATTTCTTGCGCGAACAATTCATCACGATTGACAGTTTCCAAAGCATTTTGTTCTATGTCTGCAAATTATATATATTTACAGCTGTTGTGTTCTAGTTCAAATTGATTATTATAGATCTTCGAGTATTCTAATAATAATAGTATACTTGTAATATATATAAACATCGACTCTAATATGTGTTTATAATGTTTATATTATATATTATACTTTTTGTAAGTGTTGCCGGGAACTGACAGTTTTTTTTTTCTTGTCAATAGACGTAATAATGTGGTAAGACATGTGAAAACCAATTTATAACCATCATTAAGTACACTCTCGATTTTGTCTTTCTAAATATTTCTGCTATCGATACTCTACCCTACTATGTTCTTTAAGTTCAAACGCTAATTTGTATACAATTAAAAAATAAAGAAATAAACACAGCATACAGGTACCTTATACGATTTTAGGAGATTTCAATTTCAGGTAGGTCTAATGTAGAATCCATATCTCTGTTTTCGGACTTATTGATGTTTAATTCTGTTTATGTGATTAATCAATTCCATCAAAACATTAAGTTTTAAAAAAAAGGAGTTTAACAACTCCAACGGCCATATTATTCATATTATCTATCTAACAATCCTGCAAATCTTCAATTTATAAAAATGACAGGATTTTAAAAACCACTCATTAGGTTTAAAATGTGTTAATATTTTACAGAGTTGTTTGAAAAAAATAAATAGTTCATAACACAAGTCATAATGCTACATAATATATGCATGTATAACATTATGTATAAAATACATAATTTACTATATAATTAATTCAAAATCCCGATATTATTATTTATTTGACTTATGATAAGTGGTAGGTACGTCGTACAATGAATTTATAATATAAAAAGTACCTATAATTTATTTAAAAATATATTAATATAAGCATATCACACAAACTCGTATATAATTCGAAATATTGGTTTACATGACAATGGTAAGTGACTTGTATAATTAACCAACCACTGACACTCTTGAAGTTTATAATTATTTGAAATATTAAAAATGTGTGTACATATTACATTATATTCAATTTAAGACTCGGTGGAATCGATATAATATGCCCGATCGGTTACACCACAAGTTTTGGATTGTTAGTTAGCTGTACACATACGTGAATGCGTTAAAGCACATTAACATAGTACACATGTTTGAATCGGTTAATAACAAACATTACCGCACGTAATTTACTTCTGAGTGCTAACATGAATGCACACAGCTGATCGATACTAAATTAAATATATTAATTATTGAAATTAGCCCATACCGCCAATACACCTAAATTAATCATCACAATGTGATACCTTCAACACTAACCCAGACGTGGTATGTGAAATTTATGTTACTATTTCGTTACTTGGAATTTCAGACTATAATAATATTATGACATACTGTATAATATCAGTTATTTCAAATTACGCGTTCGGAATTTTATTCATGAGTGATACTATTATATTTTTTTTTTAAGTTTCAGTAGAATTCTGCAATAAAACGTCGTGTGCCTAAATATTAAAATATTGAACTCGGCGTACCTATACAATTTTACTTTGAAATAGTTAAAACATCTCTAAAAACTAATAATAGTATAAAATATTATACCACATTTATTTTTATTATTTTATTATTAAACTCTCCAGCCATCACGTGATAACTGCGAAAAATCTCCTTATCTTAGGAAAAATTAAGTGTGTTCTAATCAACCCTTAACCAACGACCGAGGTAAAATAATCGTATGTAAAACAAAAACAAAAATTATTATATAATGGTGGTTATATTCTTCAGATCTCAGTGGAGAACGGATTTGAGTTGTTATTATCTAAGACCTCAGCTCTAGGTGATTGTTAAAATGTAGTTTCAGCTTTTCTTAGTGACGTCTATCGACTCTGCGGTGTATCATAAAACAAATTATTATTGTGTTTTATGATTTGACCCCCAGCACAATCAATTTTAATTTTTTCCCCGCACAAACAATATTTTTTTAATATTTCAATAAATGCACAAAAAAATTGTACCATACTTTATGCGTTTTATAAATTGTAAAAGCATAGTTAAATTTGCCTGGTACAGATATTATAACTAGGACATCGAACTTGATAAAATAAAAATGTGAAATATCTAAAAAAAAAACATAATATAAGTATATGTCCCAAAAATATGATTTTTTTTTTAATTTAAAATAAGACATTCTTTGCTTATATGCTATATTGCTATCTATATCTATGGATATATTGGATTATAAGCTTAGTTTAACGTTTAATTATTTACAGCATTATGGACTTAATACTAATATAATTATGATGTAGTAAATAAATTAAAGTAACTGCGTAGCTAATACTGATAGGTAAGCATAGGTAGTACTAATTAATACAGTAAAATATAAGTAATGTATATTAATTTATGAACATGTGGACAGCCGTGCAGTGTGCCAGTACACCTTAGTAGTTGTGGTCGTATGTATTGATTCATGTGAAGTGAAACTGTCGGTCTTAGTAGTTAACTACGGAAACTTTCATCTGTGGTACTTATTTGATCTTGAATTATTTTGATTTGGAGGTATTGCGTGCTGTGTAATTTTATTTCGTATGAACTGCGGTACATTATTGTTTATTATTTTGATTTTTAAGTGTGTGGTATTGATACGTACAATTATTCTACATAATAAGGGTTACCCCAAATGAGTAGTGGATGTCATATTTTCTCATATATTAGTTGGGATAATCGTTATGTATAATATTATAGTTTCATTTAGTATACGAACTACCCCTTCATTTATAAAGACATAAGTAAATGGTCACTACGCAGGTATTTTATCCAAATAATGTAACTTTGAAGTCTGAGATAGTGAGCTATTTGACTGGCAGTTATCGAGGTATGAAATAGCCATCCAACATCCCAGTAGGGTCGAGCTAAGTATAGAAAAAAAATAAAATGCTCCTTAAAATGCACACACAAGCAAAACACACGTGAAAACTGTCGGGCTATAATTACAAGAAGAAACTCGATTCACGAAAGCGATTTCTTGAAAAACCATAGCAAATTTGTAGTTAAATAATCAAGTTTTAAAACAGAGCTTGAAATCGATTTCAAAATCGATTTTAAATATCGATAAAAATCGTTAAAAATTTTTTAAAAAATCAAAAGTAATATCGAAATCATTAATGCTGGTTAATGATTTCCAAAATTTATATTAAAATTGAAAAAAGTTGAAATCGATAATTTATATCAATATCGAAATCATATCATAATAATATCGATTTTAAAGAAATTACAAAAAACATTTAATTTAAAATTAAAAAGTATACAGGCATACAGCCATCAGGTCTATTTATATTTTATATTGTTAATAGGCACACGCATTGATATATTGGGTTATAAGTTATAGCATTGACTATTATATACTTACATAATGACCATATTGCGTATTATGCACAATAGTAATAACTAATTACTAGTAATAATTAATAACTTGTGTCTAATATTTTGTTTTCTTGAAAGTTAAAATAGAATCTTTACAATATAGTGTACCTACATATTATAGGATAAAAGGAATCAGCGTTCGACAGGCGATAGTTGTTGTTATTGCAAGTTTTATTTCCATACACACATTTAACTTATTATTAAGTAAAATGCTTGGAAAAATAATTTTTCCATTATCGTACATTATTTATTCCGTATATAGATATTTTGTATTATGGAGGTAAGATAATAATATCTTAGTGCGTGGCGCGTATGTTGTTAAGTTTAAACCAATAACCTAAAATACTAAAATAGTTTTAATAATTTAATTTGCTACGCGTCGTCAATCTCAATCATTACATTTTGTCGATTTGACTGTTCAGTTTGCTGAAGCTTGCCGTGTATGCCGCTCATGCCCGGTTATTAGTTATCACGTTGTAAAATTGTCATATTATATAATTTTAAATGGGTAGACCTCAAACTAATCACGTGAAAAAATTATTTTTTTTCTTACAATATTGACAAAAATGAGTCCGTATGTAAGATTGAAGGGTGTCGTAGACCTGTAATTAAAGGTAGTATTAGTCATAATTTGGAAACGCACATACGAACAACTCATCCTGATGAAGCTATCATGTTGGATAAAGCTAAGGAAGATATTAAAAAACAGAAGTTCGTAAATAGTGGTGTAAAGCGTCCAAATGATGTCTTATAATTGTTATTTTATTTAAAAATCATTCTTTAAAAAATTGAAAAAGCATAACAATCTATTGGGTAATATCTTTAATTTTGGTGGCTCTTAAGTGTTTTGTTATTAAAAAAGTCTAAACACTAGGTAAACGTTAGATCTTGGGCATTATTATTTAAATTTTAAATGGTTGCGACCAGGCCCGTATTAACAAATATTGCCGCCAGGGGCTAACCTTCATTTTACATTTTTGACCATTTCAATATTTTGCCGCCCCTAAACCTAATTTTTATACTGCCGCCAGGGGAAATTGCTCCTCCGAGCCCTCCCTTAAATACGGGCCTGGTTGCGACAGAAATTTAATTGATAAAGTTAATCAATATCAGAATCTAAAATCTAATCTAAATTTCACATTGATTGAAATGTAAAAGTAATAAAGAATAATCAAAAATGTATAGTTAAAGTTCATAAATTGAAAATATTTCAGTGACATTGAAATAATAATAGTATAAATTTGATATTTAAATTTTAAAATGTAATCTAAAATTGAAAAAAAGAAAATTATATTTAAAATCAAAATCATAATATAATGAAATCGATATATTATTTTTAAATCAAAATCAAAAAATACTAAAATTGATATATTATTTTTAAATTGAAATCGAAAAAAACTAAAATCGATAAATTATTTTTAAATTTAAATCAAAAAGAACTAAAATCGATAAGCAAAATTGAAATTAAAATCGAAAAATTTTATTTCGATTTCAAGCCCTGTTTTAAAATAATATCATCTAAATGGAAACTTTACGTAGAAGTGCATGTTGTATTTTTCAAATCATTTTGACTAATATCAACGGAGTCCTAGCGAATTTAACTAGAAATTATTATAGCGTATTTTCAACATTTTATTGGATAATATTCCCCACGGCCCACATTACAATGCACTATCCGACACTACGATCGGTGGAGGGGCGGCAGAGGGGTAGACCACATACAATTTTATAGTGTTACCGATATTTCACTCACGTGATTAGTAATTATTATAAAAACATTTTACATATATTTTAATTTTAAATACTACGATTTACTCATCGTATAATGGTGTGAACAGGTTCGTGGTACACATTTATACTTAGACGCATGCGAAGACGTGCATGAAGGTTGATAATATGTATGTGTGTGCTTTATGAAGGAAAAGAAACATAATAATATATTAATAAGTGCTTGCGAGTGAAGCGAATGTTTGTTTTTTAAGTTACCCTTTTGGGCTGGTCAAAACTTTTGCCCCACTCTATTAAAAACTGAAATTATGCCACTGAGTTACACTTGACATTTCAATCATTTGTATAAGCAAACTATATGAGGAATATAATAGCATTAAATGTTCAATCTTGATATTTTTCATACGAACTCTGAGAGAATGACAATCAATAAAAAAATACTCAAAATTCAATGCTTTGTTTTTATTAAAAAACAACGTAATGCTCATGTTATAATTTTAAAAACCTCTTTCCGCTCAAAATCAACTTAAATTGTGTGAATTTAAAAAATATTAAAATATAAAATGTCACACTCGCAATATTGTTTACTTTTACGTTTTACACGCAAACTGTGTTTCTCTCATCTTGCAAGCGTTGAACTCGCAGTTGAAATGTAATAATATTTTCTACAACAAAATGTAAAACACATTTTTTTCTCTATATTATAATATGATTAACATATTATATATGTAAAGTAAATAAATGTTTGTTATTTTAAATTATTCGTCTTACTCAAGAGCATGTATATGATGGCGCTAGTATTACGGCAACTAAAGGCACAGAATGTTCAATACAGGAATCCAGGTATTAGTCTATATAATTTTATAATATAACAAATGTTATTGTTACAAAACATAAAATTGAAAAATATGAAAATTAAACATAAAAACATACTATGTGATAATGTTCCCTTTGATATGTAGGTTAGTCATATTATCTTGGTAATATTTTATATTGAGATAAACTAAATAACTTAAAAATTCTCGAATTCAATTCAATATAATTACAATTTAATTTAATATTTTAAGTTTATTATTTGTAAATAAATCCTTGATATACATGCAAATTTTTATTTATATTTGAACGTCCTCCCTTTTTAAAAGCTTCGCTAATAAAATACCACTTTATCGTGTAATAATTAACAGTCAACATTACTCTCATCACATATTATGCTAATTGTACATATTGTGTGATATAATATATTGAGTATTGTGTATTATCTATGCGTTTGAAAAATAATAATAAAAAAATAAGATAAATATGTATATATATATATAATATATAATATTTTTACACGAAGTTGTTTATTTTATTGAAACAATTCTAAAAAGTGGGTCACTGTAATGGATGGTGTTATATTTGAATTCAATGATATAATAGCATTGTATACGTAAACCGATTCTGAAGATGGTCAGTCAGCATAATTATATTATAACTATTAAATATATTTGATGATATAATTGTAACCAAAGTAATATAAATTTAACCTATTTACGTGGAACTTTGTTATATATTTTTAATCATTAGCAATACAAGTTGAACATTTAAAAAAAAATACATTTTTAATCTGATAAATTTTGTCAAAGTTCGAACTTTGAATGCTTATAAAAAAAAAAAAATGTGACAATGTTTTTTTAAAAATATTTTTCAACTGTAATTGTAACAATATATTCGGAGCCCTGTATTAAATTTTGTAAAAAAGCTTTTTGACCCAACGAATAAAATGTTATTGACATTTATAAAAAAAAAATCTAAGCAAATTGGAAACTGAAAATGTCCGTAAACCGCTCGAAACAAGTCAAAATATTTTGAAAATGTTATCGTGTATGTATAGAAAATGCTAATATAAACATTCAGTGAAAATTGCATGCATTCATATATATAAGCAGTATAACTGCTACAAACATAACAGACACACAACAAAAAATATATATATATATTTTCTCAGAATCTAAAATCAATTAAATAATTCAAGATTTATTGTTTTATGATTATTTAAGCAGACTAGGATAATTAGACACTATAGTTTGAACGTAGCCAATCTAGCTAACATTCAGACATAAAGATATTTTAGTGGCAAAAATAAAATTTGTATTTTCATAAGATCATAGTATACTTATTGCATTGGTAAGATTTTTGATTATTTCATAATTTTGACCAAGTCGGTTTCATAATATTATGACAGTCATATTTTTGCTATATATCTTAAAATATAAACGTTAATCGAGATAGCTGACAACGACACGCAAATGTGATCTTACAAATTAAACGTATACATATTGGTATACGTTGGATTTTTTCTATAATCATTTGGTAACCGAAAATAGTAAATCTAGAAAAATGTCGTTGATATAAATATATTAGAACATTTTGAAAACTGTCTAGGATTATAACCAATAATTAATATTCAAAATTTTACAAAGAGTAGCTCAAAACCTTTCAGTACCTATATCCAATCTAATTTAATTGTATTTTATAGATATATATTATTATACTAGTATTAAAAAATAATTTTATTTTGGTTCAATAAATTGTGTGTTGAAATATTTTTACGTTAATCATAAATTGATCCCTACACGACGTATTTAAATACATAATAACTATAGTTAATACCTACACATTACGTACTTAAATACGTTCGAGGCCAGCTCAGGTAGCTTCTCTGTTACCTATCTGCTTATTCGAGGAAATATTATTATACATTTCCCGAACCATTATAAAATATTTTTTTATAAACAGAATTTAAAATAGAAAAATATTAGTCATTGGAATGCAACGGTAAACAAAAAAGGTATTTAAAAATAAAATATTAGATAAAAATAAAATAAAAGAGTGTTTCAAAAGTATTTGAATACGTAATAATAAGACTTATAAATATAAAAAACATAATATATTATTATATGAAAAAAATTAAAAATATAGTTATTCAATTTTTGAAAAAGAATATTAAGCGAACAATATAAATAATAGTGAAAAAATATATTATTAGCTATAGTAGTCCTTCATTAAAAGTAAATATATATATATATACTATTCAAATTTTAAATGAAAACAAAAAAAGGTCAAATTGGCTATTCTGGGAATACATAATATTTATAGTATTATTATCAAATTCAAGGAAAACAAACGCGAAATACAATTTTTTTATAACCTAACCATTATTATACTATTTTATATAATATTACGGCTTGTACTAAAATACATAGCTAAATATACTAGCTAAATTACTAAGGTAAATGTAAATTTGAAAAAAATTTTTGTTTTTCTTATAAATGTCAATTGAAAAATTCGATTTATGTGAATTAGCAAACAAGGCGACCGCTGCTAGATTTAATATGGCGTTGTTCGTATTTATTTATTTATTTATTTATTCGTATCGGTAACGGAAGACATTCGATTTGGATATTAAAGTATTGAACAGAATTTAACATCGTTATTCCAGTGCAAAATTATATGCAGTAGATACAAATATAAAACCATTTCTTGTCATAATATATCATAATTTATTATTGTTATTAATCAAACTATAAGACTTTGTAATAATTATCGGGCGCATGCCTGCTTGTGTAAATAAACACACAAATCGTACCTATATTGGATCTATTTAGATATATTATATACGTCGTTGAAAATCAATTAAACAGATTTTATGTTAATATTGATGCATATTTGACGTGGACACATATAATCGTACGGAAACTATTCGATTATTGTTATTTACCACACACGGAAGAAATAATATGAAAAATAATATGAAAAAATAAAACACGCCAATCAAAACACGAACTTGATAATACAACGATTCATATTAGTAGGCTATACTGATAATAGCAATCCGTATATAGTTATAATATTGTCATCCATCTCAAACCACTATAATATATTACCGTGCAGATTTTATTCGAGATTTTGTCCACTAGTAACTCGTTAAGTCCGTACGGACAATAGATTTGTGCATCGGAAATATATTATAACCTGCGATGTGTAATCAACGTTGACACGAAAATCATCTGAGTAACGCTATAAATGTAGGCGATTGGATTTCATTCTTTGCAGATTGACCACAGCGCAAAACAAAAATAATTGACAATACTCGTAATCGAAAAATCAAAGCTCAACCATGGGTGCAACTAGGGTTAAAATACTGGGAGGGGGAAATAACTTATATAGGTGGCTTACATCTAAATCAATGAGGGATTTTTTTTTTTTTTGGGGGGGGGGGGGCTAAATCTTAGGGGGGCTATATAAATATAAAATCAAAAAATCATAAGGTTATTACAACAAACTGTAGAACTATACTAAAATCTAGTTTTTATTTTATAGGAATTTAAATTTGTACTATGCATTTATCAAAATTTTTATATATTTTTATTTTAAAAACCAAATTTTCAATCGCCAAATCGTGGTTTTTTAAACTCAAATAAACCGTCAAATGAGGAATTAATTAGTTCAACGATTTCAATATATATCATTACGTTTGACGGACGTAAACAAACTAAGTTTTTAAAACTTTCTTTATTACAATCGTTTTTTTGTTTTTGTTCAGTTGCAGTACACAGAATTAATTATTGCCTTATATCACTTCAAGCTACCGCTGAACATCATAAACGCTAGGAACAACAAAACGCCCTTCCTTCACAACAATAAAAACAACCACGGAAGTTGAACGGAACTTCAAACGGTGTCGATAAAACTTAATATTGACAATATAACGATATATATTTTATATTTGCGTTTGGCCCGTTAAAAATGAACAAAAACGAGTACGGTAAACGGTAAAAGTGTAAAACTGAAATATTTCCTACCTAACATAAAAAGGGTTTAAATAAAAAAAACAACCTTGGTCCACAATAATATTTTATTTTCAATCCGTTAAATTATGATTCGAAATGTTTATTGGTACTCGTGTTACGTCTAATTAGATCTTATTTCTCAATATTTAAATTATTATAGCCAGAATATGAATACTGCGACGTCCATACAGTAATATAATATTATCTAATCCTAGCTACAATATACACGAATCGGTGAAAACTAAACTATCCATCTATCTATCTATCTCTTTCTCTATGTATAATATATTATTGTGTGTGTACACCGATTAAGAATGTATAGGGAACAATATGTAGATTGTTAACAACTTTGGTGGGTTTAATAACTGATTAATATTTCGTATTTATACAATATATATCTATACTTTTCAGTGTGACATGGGTACGTGACTACATTACTCCGTGTTAATCGTCAACCGTATCATATATTATAAACTATTTACATTATTTCCGATCGGGGAGTATACTGTTTCGTACGTCGTATGAACGAATTTCGGAAAAACTATCGAGTTGTTTTGGCACTTTATCGGAGTACGGGACAATCATAACGTACGGACATCATTCATACGGAGTACAAAATAGACTACCCGAGGACGATGGTATAATTCGTTGGCACGAAAAATGACGAATGAAAATCGTTATTGGATAGTGTACAGCAACTTAATCCTAAAGCTCATCACATATAGTATAGTTGTACCAAATATTTTGTCGCACAGTGTTCTCAAAATACATCAATAATTTAGCGTCGACATTTATCATTCCGCGTCTAATGTGTTTCGTATAGAACAACAACAGTATCGATGATATTGTTGCATATTCATTTTAACGTTTTAAAAAAAAAATCAAGAACAAATATTGTGGACGGAATCGATGAATAGCAATTTGCGAATCGTTAAAACAATATTATTATAATTATTGCATTGCGTGGATTTTGTGTTGAACATTGATCACGCGTAGCTTATTAATTATAATAATTAATCTATTGTAGTAAAGTTGATCATAAATAATACCATTAATACTATTAATTAAATCCAATATATTCACTGTAGTGATCACTATAGAGTGGGATACCAAATGTATTAAAATCAAAGGCAAATATTAAAACTACATATGATAATATCATATACAATACATTTAAAACAATTACTGATGGGTAGATTATAGTTTGAAATTCAGATTGTAAAGTCAGCATTATCCTTTTTCTACACAGTTGTCGGTTCATATAGATCGAATCAATATAATACAAATATAATGAATAACCAATACAAATGTAATTCATTATTACAAATGTTTTATCATACATCAAATATATTGTATCGACATTTTATCATAATGATATCAACAAATTCATAATACTACTTGTACAATATTTAAAAAACATTTTTAAATGTTAATAGGTACAATTAAAAAAAAAAAAATAATACAATTCAAGAACGCACATTCACAACACACAATAAACCCACAACGTAATTAAAAATATTTTGTATTTGTTTGAAACTTGGTGACAGCTGCATGATTGTATACTATTTGTTGCGAATTATAGTTTTATCGAATTGTTGAGCGGTCTTATATCATTGGAGATTACTGTGAAATACTTAAAACGTCAAAAAATGAACAAACGTTATACCCACGACGTGACGTATGTTAAGTCGATTACAAAATATATAATATTATATAATATAATACGCCTAGGTAGATTAATGCATATAGACACTGTATCTATCGATGCAATTAAACTCATTAAAACTGATGAGTCTTTTTTGTTTTTTGACTTACCAGATTATACGCAACGTTGTTTACGAACATTTTCATTCTAAACAAATAACAGTAATATTTTTTACATTAGTATGGCAGTGTTAATAAAAAAATACGTAAATAGAAATCCCTATATCATAATAACCATATTTCCTGTGTCTCAACTTTGCCTATAGATTTGCATAATACAAATTAAGTATTAGCTAACTATATATGTAGGTATAAGACCATGTGCTTACACGAACGTTGTATTTAATATTATATTATTATGTCTGTCGGTAACATTATGTATACACTCGGTTTAGTGATATTAGAAAGGTCACTTATTAAACAGCAATCCTTCTTAGCGGTTGTTTGACATACATAAAAGTTTCAAACTATAGAGATCCGTGTGACGTTTTTTTTTATTAAAAATAAGTAAGATTATACTACCTACTTACTTGATGCATTGCATTTTAATACTATAACGAAAACTATATAAATAACCTTTTTTTTATTATAGCTCAAGGTATTTTGATATTTATTTTTCCGTTTAAAAATACTATAATATAAAACAATAAAAATAACTTAACAATATGTAACAAAAAATAGTTCAAAAATTGTATTTGTAAACTAATTAGATACAAAATTTAAAATATACACTTATAAATCATTACCTAAATTCTTCCATAACACAGATTGTCAATAATATTATATCTAATAAATATTATTTATTATTTATTTTGAAATAATAAAATATTTAGTATGTTTACCATCTAAATTGAAATTCAGAACTAACTATAATATTCTAGTTTGATACGTATATTGGAAGTATATTAATACAATTAATATTGGAAGTATACGTAAATTGTATAAAAACGAAGATTAAAACGAATAAAGACGTGGATACAGTTGTAAATGTATTGTAGGTAAGTAAAAACTCGCCACAGTATTCAAATTTTGATTAAATTATCAACATTTTATTATAATCCACAAAAATAATATTTATAATATTCAATTTTATTATATATACCACTGCGTACGTTCAAACAACTGTTTTTCGCCTTTTACAGCCTCTCTGAATTATAATTTTTAA
This sequence comes from Metopolophium dirhodum, assembly GCF_019925205.1. Taxonomy (NCBI): domain Eukaryota; kingdom Metazoa; phylum Arthropoda; class Insecta; order Hemiptera; family Aphididae; genus Metopolophium; species Metopolophium dirhodum. Next base: position 32,586,634 of record NC_083567.1, on the reverse strand, counting down.
GTTGTTTTTGAACAGAACGTTAGTAAATTGTTTGATGTTTTTATATACATATTATATTATATAAATATTTTCTAGTTCACAGACAGTTAAATAACACAGCACTTTACTGTCAGAAGAGAGTAGGCTCAAAGGTGTAATACGGTTACCTGGTTGACAAAATTTTTATTTGTGTAATCGTTTTAGTTTTTTGCCAACATAATTTTCAGAAAATTGCTGTTTCTTCCCCTGGTAATTATTAAAGATTCAGGTAAAAAACTTACTCGTTTATACAGACAACTAAAACTTGGTAATTATTATAACACAGCACCATGCATATAGCCGGGTTCGAACCAACAAAGGTCCGCATTGCAACGGTCACTTTAGTCCACTATAGGCCACTCCGTTCCCCACATATGACAGTTATAGACTGTATATTATGCAGTTTAAACTAACTTTGAGTAATTAAATGTCCTGTTCAAAGGCACGTCAATATGCTGAAGATATTTACCTAATTGATTTATTAATATACGTAAGTGTACTACAATATGTATGGTTGTATGGTATAAATTGGTTTGAATGCGATCGGTAGGAGTAGCGGGTTTTTTATACATATATAATTAACGAAGGTTCAGGAAAAAAAAATCTCTTGAGAACAGTTGTTATAAAATGCACGTAAACATAAATATCAATGTATTCCAATATTTGAGTATTTGAAATTTAAATTAATACAACAAAATGTCTATAAATTAAATTAGGTTTTTACAGCATTATAGTCGAAGCTATAGAGTTAAACATTTTTAATTTTTAAAATTTAATCGACAACTATAGAGTTAAAAAAAAAACGATTTTTACCGGAATTTGTTAACCTTAAAGTTTCCCATATTTTTTTAACTAATGCAATACTTAAACATAAACTGGAGATTTCCATTTGAAATTTAAAAGTTTACATAGCTTTAACAAACATATGGGGACCCCCTCATAATAACTATTATAAAACCACGTAAGCATAATATGAAACTCGAAAAACTTTCAAACAAATTAAAAAATAATATTAATTTTAATTCCGAGATTGTTCGTTAGTCATTAATGATTTAAGCAAAGAACGATTCATAAAGGAGTCTTCAGTTCGGTATTTATCTTAACACTTTGATGCCAATTATATTATTAAGCTTAAAAATTAAATTAAAATATAAAGTTAGGTGGGTATTCATTATATTGTTATGTAAGAAATTATTAAGTGCAAATTAGGTACCTTCCTATATATTTTACGGTTGCTACTATCTAATATACGCTGTCATAATTAATTTTCCACATTTTCTAGATTAGTATAGAATTTTTTTTTTTTTTGAATAGTTAATTTTAAATTGAAATATCATAGTTTATATAAAATAATAATAAAAAAAAAGTATTTCATTTTACGATAAGGTATTAGAAATCCATATTTTGGTACCTCGTGCTCCGATAAAAACTAGATAAAGATTTATATTGTTCTCGATAATATTATAATATCTTATAGGATAATTTTAATTATTTATTTATTACATAATAATATGGCATTAATACTTTTAATGTTATCAACAAAATAATATAGTTAATTTATGAATCGTGCTAGATGGCTTCAACCATATGAGTATGTGTAACTCTATAAAATTAAATATATTTACTAAGTCATTACAATCTGTTTTACTGATTGGTTTTAAAAAATTATTTAATTTAACAGTATAATATAGTACATATTATATTGTTACACATATATTGTTTAAATTCATTAAATTCAATATCTTAAACAAACGATGTTTGTATAATTTAAAGTACCTATACATAAAACTAGTTGGAAATTGAATTTTATCTTGACAAGAAATATAATCAAATTTATATACATATGTATTATTTACATATTATGCAGATGATAAACCTCCTCGAAAGCTTTGAGTTTCAATTTGTACGTGTCAGTCTACATGCTTACTGAATACTACGAATAATCGTAATACAAATATATGTCTTAAATATTTTGAAAGTAGACAATATTGAACATAGAACTATATTTTAGAGATTAATTAAAAATTAAAACATGACCACCTTGAGTGGAGAAATAAATATTTAAATCCGTTTTAAATAAGTTAGAACAAATATTAAATAATTTACATTCATAATAAATTCATACCTAGTATTATTATTCATAATCCTACCACATTAATTAGTTATTTGATTTTCTATTACAGTACTAGGTACCAACCACTTGTATTTTATCAAAATAAATAATTTGTTATCATCACTTGAGTAAATGTATTTACGAACGCTATAAGTAGCTGTTTTTAATCTTTTTAACAATAGAAAGTATACCATAAAGTTCAAAAATGTTATTGAAATACCCAAAGAATAATAAAACACACAATACAATGAACAATACTCGATGTTTTTTTTTTAATATTTTATTTGGTTTTGAGAGGATAATATTATCCACTTGTATAAAAGCGATTGGGCTTATCGTCTATTTTTAAATGAATTATTCGGTTGGTATTAATATTTTAATCAAACAATATAAAATTAATTGTGTTTGTTATTTGTGAATAAGAACCATTTACATCACGTAAAGCTCGAATTAAATCCTAATGTAACGTCAATAATCGATTGGCTGGAATTTAAAAACGCCAATCGTCCGCAAACACTAAACATAAACATTAAATATCATAATATAATATTTCAATTAAAAATTAAAAGTTCATTCTACACACCAGCTTGTGGGCGCGGATCCTGAGCAAAAATCTCGGGGGGAGGCCCAACAATTTTTTTTATTATACAAACGCAATTGTAATGTACAATTTATTCTTAATTTAAAACTTTTTCCCAATATAAGTATAACCTTAATGCGATAAATCAATTAATGATTATAATATTATATTATTATTGACAAAACCCAAACGTTTTTTCATATTGTCGCTCTTTCCAAAACGGTCAATGTGACGAACCAGAAAATATGATGTGTGCCCGACTTACGTTTAATATTTTCCAAATATCCAATACATCCAATTATCCTATATCCAAGTGGTTTTGATTAACGATGTCTTATTTAGAAAAACAAAATACATTTTCACCGATTTTTCTCGCACGGAGATGACCGGTGTGCTCGTACGATGCGAACATGAGCTGCAAACGCAAATTTGACGATCAAAATAATAATATTACCTGCAATAGTAATGACGACGATGGCGCGATAAAAGTGCGCGTGTGCGTGCTCCGACGGGTCGCCCGTTTCAGTGGTCATATTATGTCGTACTCTCCCCGAAGACATGTGCGGAGGACGATCACGTCCGGGAAGTACTCGGAAAAAAAAACCGAAAATAATAACACGTCGAAATATAGCGACCGGCGGATAAATGTCGAGACGCAACGCGGTCGCGGATATCGAATGGATCTCATCGCGTGTCAAGCTGCGAGAGGAGGAGTAGGTGTATGATAATGTGATGGGCAGATACCTATTTCAGGAACGATGTGTGTAAAAAATAATGATGAGCGGAAATAAAAATCTAGCGCCCCACCCGCGGGGTACGTGCGGCGGTGAGTGACGGCTGACGGGGTTGGGGGGGGGAGGCTGGGTGTGGTGGTAAAAAACCGTAGAAAATCGCGCGGGTGGGAGGGCGCCGGGGCCGAGTACCACGCGATACGCACCCCCCCCCCCCCTACCAAGCTTCGGCGGCACACGCGAGGGGCGGGTTCTCTCTGTGAAATTTTTAACCGCCGTAAAACGTCACGCTGATTTCCCACGAGATCTCTTATGAACCGCCGCCCTATCCCCCGGTGTGAACACGTATCGCACTCCGCCGTGGACCGCGATACCTACCCGGTTAGGCGTGCACGTATATTGTGCAAAATGCCGAGAGGTTTGACACTGCTATGGCAGACTCCCGTCGCCGTTATGCGATATGTTTATGTGCAGATATCCAGTGTGGTTTCTGGCCGCGACGGTTACGCGGTTCATCGAAATATACAACACGATACGATACAGTCTACGGACGACGGATTGGGTACGCGAACATTACGATACGATAATACGTGCAACTCGCGAAAAAGTCGTGGAAATCAGATCTTGTACTATATTATAGCTATATGGCTGACGTTATGATAAAGTATAGATATACGCGTGCGCTTAGGTGTGTGTGTGTGATCGTAGAGTCGTATGTTGTTCGACTTGTAAAAGACCGACAACTATATCGAATTCACCGCCAGAAACCGTTCTCAGTGTCGAGCATTAAAGCATTTTTTTTTTCACTTAAAAACGCAATGACAGACACAAAGAAAAATTTGTAATTGTAAAATCAATACAATCATCGCTCCGCTCAGAATCTAAAATATTCATAACAACAACTACTGTAATCATTATCAATGAACAATCGTATTTCGTATAAAATAATTTAAATATCAACAATAATTTGTCTGACAACGAAAATGTGTTTAAAATAATCTCACCGTTCATCGTGCATATACAGAACACCAAATTCTTCAAGACTCTCTAGCAACATTGTTCAACGTGCGACAATATGAAAAGTTATCCACAATAATGGTTATATTACACCATCATCGTAGACTACTTTTTGCCGCATATTTTATACGTGCCATTTTCGAGAGAGCCTGAAAAAATGAAGAAATATTGTGGGGAGTACCGAAATCTATGATTATTTAAATCTATATATTACATAAGGAAATCTTTGTTACGGTTTGGCTTCGAAACTTCTTATCCAATTGTCATGCAGTTTTTTTTTTAAATGAAAGAGGATACCACGGAGCAGGTTTTAGGCATAAATAAAGTCCGATAATGTTAGTCAATAATTAGTTATCTATACATATAAAATCCAAATACCACTGACTCACTGATCGCTGTATCTCAAAAACTACTCAACGTACGGACTTGAAATTTGGAATAGAGGTTCTTCTCATATTTTCACTGTGCAATAAGAAAGGATTTTCAAAAATGTTGCGTTTTAGTGGAGTAATTAACGATTATAATTATTCACTGCCAATACGTGAAAATCCACCTGTGTATAATATATTGGTTGCTATTGGTTAATCGGTCATATATTTTGTTGATTTGTATTATTGTCTTTTGTCAAATAAGATAAATAAGATCTAGGGTTTAGTCTGTGTATTTATATAGTTAGTTGGTAGATTAGACCTCTGGGAAGAAGATAGGTTAATATTTTTTTTTTTTTTTTCATTCATCGGATTTTTGTACGGTTAGGTTAGAATAGGATTTTGTATAAAATGATTATATTAAGTACAAACGACAAACTTGGTAAAAATTTGATACTTTCCCAGACAGCATTTTGTAATGATAATATTATAATAGTATTATAATAACGTTATAGAAAATTATATACAATTTTGTACATAATATGGACACTGTTAGTAATAGATTTAACTCTATTATTTCGCAATGAATTAACTTTAATTACATTCTAATGACAATACATTAAGTGTTAATAATAATATAATTTTACCCTTGAATTTTAAACTTGGTGACATTTATTCTCCTTAGGAGAAAACCATTAATAAGACCTGAATCGTTAATAATACTATTTTCATCCTGTACCTGTACGTACATAGCAACCGTAATAGAAAATAGATTTTTGTACACTATTTTATCTTATAAGCCACAAATAAAAACATTTTCTTTAGTGAAATATACAAAATGTGTCGACAATTCGTAATAAAATCAATAGTTTAAGCTAAAAACCATGTGTCTGTTTCTTCTTTAGTTCTAAAAAGCGAATAATAATAGCTGTACGTTTCCGCAGATGAAAATATGTAGGAAGGGACACTAACGATGGGGTTAGGAGACTAATAAAAGTTTTAAAAACTTTAATTATCATAAATCATAGTTATACTAAATTTATGGTCGTCTGGTAGGAATCTCTTGTGGATACTAAAAAGTATGAATAAGTGGTTAGGTTGAAATTTTTATCCGAATGAAAAGTTTGTAATCACTAATTGGTTCCATTCCAAAAGTTTTAATAAATTTGAATATTGCTGCAGAACAATCGGACAATATATAATTACTGATTTATTTGGTTATCCATCTGTCATTTATTTTCCAATACAAAGATGTAACTATATTATAAGCACACACACATATAATATATGTGTATGTTTTTATTTATCTCATTATTATTGAATTTCATACGAATTTGTTTGTATCCCTGCCATCTGTTGCTCTTTTGTTTCATAAAACACTATACCGTTTATATACCACTTTATTCTGTGATGTTTGTTGGTTTTATCAGCATAACTGATTGATTACATAACAATTACCAAGACTAAATTAATTATTACACTTGTATGAAATATGTTTATGAAACTTTATCAGCAAACTTCGTTGACTGTGTTCAAGCATAGTCTAAAACAGACATTCAAGTTGATATTTGATTGTACCAGACAATAAACTATAAAACGTAAATGTTCAATTAATTAATTAATACTATATAATGTAAGTACAGTATCTATCAGAAACAAAATAATGTCTTACGTGAAAAGGTAATAAACATTATAAACAATGCGTCTCTTCGGATGAAAATTTTTAGATTCCAAGCGAACGATGAATGTATTTTTATTTATTCATTTTTTTAATATTATAAATACAAGACCTCGACTGCATTGGTCATTTCCGCTATTAGTGTTACATAATAGGTTTTCAGTTCATTACTGCAGAATATAAGTTTTTTTATTTAAAAAAAACATTGAATGAAATAAGTAACTAAGTAACAATTAAAAATTAAAATTGAATCGATAATATTATGTACCTACATTTTGATATTGTTTTAATAATATGGTTTTGTATAAAATTGGTGTCTTTGATAATTTTTAGTAGGTTATAGATTTTAAACCTGTTCATTGTTGAGGCATCCGGAGAGGTTATTTGGGATGTTGTATTTTGATCATTCCCCATTATATTTACGACATTCTAGTAGCAGATTTTCTATGGAATTTTCGGAACCACAAGTAGTGCATATGATTCTAACTCAGTTTTATCCATGGGATGTTTTGTGTATGGCAGGTGTGTGTCCTGAGAAACAGAGAACAGAAATAAAGATAACGTGAAAATAAAATTAAAAAAATAGGCTAAAGGCAATAACGTATACTTACTTTGTAAAAACAAACTCTCGTTCCTCCAAAAAAAATTATATTAGTAAATTCATGAAATTCCTAACAAAATATAGCATATTATGCTACTCGATATTTTTTTTCTTCATGGAAAATTGAGGAATCATAGATATTATGTTTTGGAGTCAGTGTATAGTGCTACACTTCATCAGGACTTTAATGAGTTAATAATTATAGATTGGTTTTAATATACAAATACATTTTAAATTCTGAGGGGGGGAGATGAATGTTTTTTATTTATTTGCGTTTTTATAGTGATAAACAAACGTTACGCAAAATCAGTTAGAAAAAAAGTTATATGAAGTCCAAAATCATATCTATGTTAAAATAAAGTTTTATGAAATAATTAAATTGAAATTCTAGTCACAAAAAGTTATCGATGAAAGATAAAAAGATAGATATTTTTATAAAGATAAATTATCTTATTATAGATAATGAACAACTGCACTGCCAAACAACATTTATGATTATTACATAATGGTCCTCTAAAAAACTTTGTATGACATTAATTAATTATCTTCAATCGAAATTCGATTATTGTTATCACAAAATTCCCATGATGGTGCTTTTTGAAAAAAAAAGGAAGAAAATACGTGTATACATTGTATTATCTTATTCGAACACAATTAGCAAATTGACAACTGGTCCATTGTTGAATTTTTAAGTCTATTGGCTGGGACCTCGAGTACAATGTCATCTACTCAAAATCACCATACATGCTTACAATGACGTTTACTTTATATGAAAAGCTAAAGAATAACGGGGCTAATACAATCGTTTCATTGTAAAATTTGGTCAATGGTCATTACTCATTAGTTAATTAATCTATACAAGCTCATTCCAATCAGATGTTAGTTTCTCAATTTGAAAGTTTAAACTGGATTCAAGTTTTCATAGGTAATATTATAGATGGTGTTTATAGAATTAAATTATTAGTGCTTGAGCACCTATTATAGGTGTAACTGGTGTGTAAGGAGAATTTTATTGATTTGACTGTTAATCGTCGAGTATTGCATTTGTGTTAAGTACATAAAGATTTGTGACTGACGGTATCGTTCAAAGGCAAAAGCTTATAAAGCACTGTTCGACTTGATTTATTGTATAATCGTCACATTTCATCCTTTAAACATTATGAATGTTAAAGGTAACAATAAGTCAGTCTACTAAATGACTTTCACTGTACATATATATTGTTAATACTGTCAATATTGATTTATATTTCATCCAGAACCATAGTAATTGGTATAAAAACAATTATTATTTTTTATGAAATTGGTCGTATTCATTAATATGATTTAAAATTCAAACACGATTGTTACGCTGCGGATACAGGTACGAAATCAATTCTTTAATGTGCATGAATTGAATATATACTTATATATAACGAATAATAATTGTATTTGGTTTAATATCAGCAAGTACAAACTGCGGCATTGTATAATGATAAAATAAAAATATTGCATAAAAAAAATTATCCCCCAGCGCGTGTACAAGTGGGTGATTAAAAATTAAAATATTCATAAATATTTTAGCGTTATTGTTTATATTTTATAATTAACGATTGCACCATAATATATTTTGTTTTGTGCGTACGGCGACTTTAAAAATGTATTTTCTTTTCGACATCCGATTGCCGTCGCAATTTTATCAACAGACGTCTACAACGATGATTTCAACGTACCTATAATCCTGCAGGCTAGCAGGTTTACGTTTATTTTTATGAATCGGCTGAAAAAAACATTTTTAATGTTCATTCGATTGGTCAATCTTGAAGAGTTTATAAATATTGAACTGGTCCATTTTGAATTGCAAATATCTATTTTACATAAAATCTCATACGCTCCAATCAAAAAAAAAAACACTATAATACGAATACCGATAATATCGACGATTATAAATGACGATATTATAACTATGTATATACATATTAGTCTGTGCGGTACCTTTTTAAGCTGTATATTCTGTACACATCCGATTGCTACAATACATGCCTAACTATACAGTGTGTCCCAAAAGTCCCGTATCACCCTTAATATCTCCATGTAAAATCACTATATTTAAACGCGGTTTTTTTTACAGTACTAAGTATGAAAATCTTTTTTTCTATTAGCAATCAAGTTTAAAAATATTATCTGAATTTTAATTTTAATCTTTCCTAAAAGCTCCACTAATAATTAGATGTTTACAGATTACCATTAAAAACAGCATACCTACCTAACTATTATTACAATTTTTTATAAACATACTCTACTCAACTACCTCTATCTTTATTATAAATCGCATTAATTATAAATGTAAGATTATGTCCAATATCGTAACTTTAGGTTCACTTCATGATAATTAAAATACTTAAAAATAGGTAACCAGTTTCACCGTTCAGCAAACGATATAACACGGCTATTTTTATTTCTATTCAAATCAAAACTTTAATTAGGAATGTAAAAGTATTGTCGTGTGCTGAAATTAGATATTCATTATTGAAATGTGAAATAATAATATTTATTTTTTTACTACAATTATTCAAAAACATAACTTGCTCTAACTTGGTTAATTTTTATTTAATTTTAGTATTTTTTTTTCGAACTGTTTTAAAAAATATGCTCAACAAAATGGCTATCTTAAAGATTTTAAATTCTTAAATGCGTAAAAATTTGTTTGAAAATTTTTGAATTTAAAGAAAAAAATAAATTAATTTTATGCCATTCAATCAGAATTTTCATACTTAGTACTGTAAAAAAGACCGCGTTTAAATATAGTGATTTTACATGGAGATATTAAGGGTGATACGGGACTTTTGGGACATACTGTATATTAATATGAAAAATGATATTACACAGGTGCGATGCGTAAGTGCGATTTTCATTCGGATGTGATATTATATTATGTAATAAGTTTGCAATACGAGTCTGCGGACGACATAGGCGCGAGACGTTTTAGTGTCGGGACGGTTGAAACGGTCGCACTGTCCAAGGTCACAGGCACGCGCCGACTCGAAGGCTGCAGCGGCGGCAGCAGTACGACGAATCGCTTAAGAATATATACAACACAAACGCGGACGAGTTTATCGCGCGCCGCTTTCGTTTGTATTAACGGCTTCGTCGCAGGCGCCGATTAATTTCGGCAAAACTATAATATATATAATATACCTACCCACTGTCACACTACGCATAGCTGCTAAGTTCTGTATACATAAACTATACGGCGCCCGCGGCCTCGACAATACGGTATGTCAACAACTTTTTGGCGCGTAAACGGGTAGTACACGATTTGTATATATATATATAGAGACGTCTGAACACTATACCACGCGTGTGGTATATGACGTGTGTGTGTGTGTGTGTGTGTGTGTGTGTGTGCAATAATGTGTGCTCCGCGGTGGCGCAAAGGAGCCGGTGGCGGAGAAGCAACTGAGAAAAGTATAAATCGTCTGACCCGTGGCTGTGTGTCGCACACTTAGGAATTCCGACTACTGCTAAACGATCGTAAATTGGCGAAACTCGTTGGCGAAACAAAGTAACCGGGTGCGTGTAATAGACCGTTCGTCGCTTGTATTTCTTTCTGGTGCGCGCCGGCAGTGTAACTACGGTCTCCTAGAAAACAAAATTAATAAATTTCTACGATATCGTTATGGGGCTCGCGATCCGTTTCACACGCACGCACGCACTCACACACACACACACACACACACACGCATATATATATTATATATATTATTATTATTATCATTATTATTATTACTATTATTATTATTATATATAATATACGTTTCCGGTGGCGGTAAATTATTATCGCTCGCCGCCGGCGGGCGTGTTTGTTTTACACGCGCGCGAACTCCCGGTGGAGGACCGCCGCAATAATTCACGTCGGCCGACGCGGCACCGCACCGATCGGATTTATCGGCGGCTGCCTTGCCCGGACGTATATTATTACCGCCACAGGTAACGTATATATAACGCTATATAATAATATATATTATATACTTCTGCCGTTGACAATATAATAAAGTTATGGTCATCGTGTGCTGTTTATTCATTGGACGGAATCGCGGATTAACGTCCGACCCGGCCCCGCGGCCGATACCGAAATCGATTCGTTTTCCAGACATGTCCTTGCGTATAAATCGTGAGACGGCGTGCACACCGTCACACTGGAGTGTAATCCGATGATAACATCAGGTTTTCTTTTGTTTTTCCACGACCACATACCGATTGCTACCCAGCTGTAGGTATACTACACCTTTATGCCGCGTGTGCCGTGCACGAGACGTCTCCTCGGGCTGCCGCGTACAATATGTATAATGACGGGCACGATAGAGACATTTACACAGCAGTCGCCCCGTAAACCGATGGACGACCCACTGGCACGTTCTAAAAACCATATAGGTAATAGGACACAGTTGTGGGTAACGCCCGTGTCATCGAAACCGTACTAAATACATCTGACCGTGGACAATAGACTACCCAATAATAATCTTCTATTTATCTATGCATCTCATGATTTTTTAAGTATTGTAACCAATTCGTGTCCCGTCACTTGTGAATGCAACGAACCGCAATCGTCACTCGTCAACATAGAATTTAGCCAAGTATGATCGTATACGGCGTCATATGAGTATTAGCAATTAAGCTGATTATCGCCAACGATCTTCGACATTAAAAAGAAAGTATTTGAAAAATTAATATTATTTATAAATTATAAGTAGTTTTTTAAGTTTTACTTTTGAAATAAACTACAACATACATATTTTATTTCATATTCTTAAGTGGAATATTTGTCTGTAATACATAATATACCTAAGTATCGAATTTTTTGAACAAACGTAGTTCGTTAATAACTATAATTAGTTATACTAAATTATTTTAAATTTGGAAGTGTGCTTCGCCAAATATTGGTCTACTTTTCATTCGGAAAAAAATTTAAATGATAAAGATTGCAAGTTTTGTAGTTAATGACTTTTTTTCGAGTTAAAAAAAATAATATTTTCTTAAACGTTAATATGTTTTAATGTGAACGCAAAATTTTTTTATCAGCAGACTGATAAAACATATTTTATACTGACTCAACAACTAACGCGTGTCGTATTTTATAGAAGTTATTAATTATGATTGAAATTATTCACTTTTTATGAGATATGCACATTTATAGCACATGTAAAATTCGTTGTACAGTCGATCAATATGTATGAATGTGACATTTTCTTTTAGTTTAGAAATTGGATATTTGTCGTCTTAAATGGCGATTGTGAAGTTATAATATTCGTTCAAGACAGCGGTCATTCATAGACCAATGCACGGACTATAGATGTCATGATGGTAATAACATCTGCTCAAAAGTGACGAAAATTGAGTTACAACCTTCTTCGCTGAGGTTATCAATATCATATATTATTAACAAAACAGACCAGTATAAGACAATGGTTTGCCAGTAGAAACGGTGCGGAAGACAACGTAATAGATTCCCTTTCATGCGATTTAATAATATACGACGGGCAATATTTGTTTTTTGACACGCAATTCGTGTGATATTAACAGTTAACGCATAACATTCCTTATTGCAATTCGAATACTATGCTTGAATAGCAGTAGTTGTCGTCGACGATTTAGTTTTCTGTTCGCGAGATATGCACTTAAATCTCCTAGATTTGCGTTACCGGTTGTACATTTCGAGACGGTATTATTACCTACCTCGTGCTATACATACGCACAATGTATATTGTGTTTGTGTCCCTTTGAATGAGGAATAATTCGGTGACTTACGGTGCACGTCAAGCCTAGACGTTGTTCATTTGCAAGAATTCAACAATCCCGAATTTGATTAAACAACCGGCATTCGCGAGTATATAATAATATATATATATACACCAAACCGTTATAATGTTATGCCATTTCACCAGAATATTTAACTAACACGCATCTCAAATTTCTCTTCGAGGCCCCTTCATCAATCACATGTACAATGTTTGTTTAACACTGTAACATTATATATATATATGCATATGACTTTCGTCTTCCTTTAACCTATTTAATGAGATATATGTTATCTATACATATACACAACATTGTTGTGATCTCGACGACGTATCGTCTTATTGAAAGTTTCAGATGATATTAATACTACTATATTAACAGCACAGATCAATAGGCACATTGTACTACATACCTTCAAAATCGTTTACGATAATAATATAGCATTCGTCCGTTCACAGTAAAATATGTCTTATAGTTTTTTTTTTTTTTTATTTGGGTACTTATACTACTAATGTTTTGGTGACCTGTCAATAGTTTATTAAAATTATAACGCGATAGCTAAGACCAAGTATGGGTTTACGCTTTCGGACGCCAGGGGCAGATCTTTTGTCAAGGCCCCCAAAGTCGAGTAAAAAAAAATAAAGATGTGCACGCTTGCACACTTACACTATCTACCTAAAACGTGTTATTTCGATTTTTAAATACCGTTGTAGTTCATGTATCACAAATTTCAAAATTAATTTAAAGATAGCAATGTTGTAATTATTTTATCAAGCTTTCGTAGTTTGAAGAATAAATATAACTAAATTAATCTCACAACGTTTTATTTATCAACATTTGGAAATTAAACCTTCACATCGTTATATTAATAATAAATTATAGTAATATTATTACAGTTTAATTAAATGTAATACTTTCAAATTTGTATACACCGTAAATAGTACAATCGAAACAATGTCAAAAAAAAATCTAGTGGCCTTTAGAAGCAGAAGTACATGTCAGCTAGGCCTTATAAAACCCCGGTTTTCCCGGCACTACCACCATGCTGTTTAAAAATAAATCGTATCACCACTCGAATGTTTATAGCTGAACATATACCAAAATATTTTGTGTTCGCTGGATGCCCCAATGTCATCCTCTCATGTTTGCAGCCCAAACGATATAAATACAAATCAATATATATATTTTTGAGGTTGATATTATTTTTTCATAAATGTCCTAAACCAAGGGTCAAAATGTATTACATTTATTTTATAGTATTTCGGCATCTGGATGCCCCTCCTCCCGCCCCAAACATATGACACCCGGCGCAAGTTTCCTTAAGCCCTCCGTCGAATCCTACTCTGGCTAAGACATCAATCATATATTTATATAACTCAATTATAGACTGAACAAAAGACGACATTTTCATCAGCATTTTAGGCTAAAATTACACTTATAGGTGTACCTATTTGTTATAGATAATCATAACAAAAATATTTATTTAAGATTATAATATTATATGCCGTCGATTATTATTTATTATATTTTAACCGTGTCCAATGCAACTTATAATAAATCGATTTTCGTTTTTATTTGTCTACCTATTGATGGTTCAAAATGTAGTTTTTCAAAATTGTCAATAACGATTATTGATAATAATTATGATATATATATAGTATACAACATTTCTTATCCAAAAAAGTTTACTTTTATTTGATACGAAACGTCGTAAATAAGTGAGGAAGATACGCAGTAGAAGTTGTATAACACTGTATGCCTCCACGCCGTTTGGCTATCTGTTCAATCTGAACGTCTCAAACCATTATTTTCGAACGAAAATCTACTCAAGAATATAATACATTTATACAAACAAATTAATTATCACACTAAAATAAAAAGAAAAATATGATTTACTCACTCTTGGACCAAATTCAAATAATTTCAATTCGCAGTACGCTATCTATTACTAACTAAACGATTATCAAGCATGGTATTACAACGTACAATGTACACGTATTTAAATTATACTGGTGTATATAAATAAACCATAATATATTAGGTATGTAAGCCACAATAATAAAACCATACATAGTGTATACTACACAGTTAAAACAAACTTTCTATGCTGGCAGATAAGTACGATAATAGTATTATTGTATTAATTATAAAACACGGCACGTTGTTGAAAACCCCAGGTTGATACTATATTATCCGAGATTGGTACGGATTAAGGTAAAAGTATGTATTTTGTATAATTAATACGAGTGTGTGTGTGTGTGTGTGTTTGGGTGTTTTGGAATGAAACAAGTTGACCGGGTAAACTTCTATAAGTTCTGCCTTTTTTATTTAATATATTTTAATTTACTATTAATTATAATAACTACGCGTTGATGCAATATAATAGTTCCTTACGTAAATATTAATATTGATATATGATAATAAATGCAATGTACTTATCTACATTTTTACTATAAAAACAGTTCGTGTTCCATTCCCCACAAACATTTAACACCGCTATGTCTGGCCAACATATTATTAATACTCAATCATGGAATCGCAGTACCTGTATACAGTATAGTTCAGTAGTTGTAGTACCCATCGCATTATAATAATAAAAATATTGGGATTTCGAATATTTGCCATCATTCAAATACAAAAAAATAATTTTAACCATGCATTTATATTGAGTATGGACGTATAATTAAAATGACTTATGGACAAACTCATTTGTTTTCCGATATATTCCCAATAGTAGGTACACCTTCCTTCGGACAGTTAATGAAAACTATTTATTATTCAATTAATTATATCAAATTTTATCCAAATTCATACTCCTCCTCGGCGTACACTTAGACTCTCTTGTCACGAATATTCTTTCGTTTCAAATAATTAGTATTCTATTATAATGCGAATTACGAGACGTTGCATAATTAATATTTTATAGTTTAAAACAACGATATTATTATTTCTCTGAAGTCTTCTATTAATTATTCAAAAATAATAATAATTAATATATTACTTTTAGGAGTCAAACTTATAAATAAATACGTGTTTTGGAAAGTATATCACAGTTTGTCGTGAAGTCACGTCTACAAATTGTTACATAATTAAAATTATTAGTGTTTTTTTTTTTTTTTTTAATATTATGTTTATCTGTTGTGTGTTGATTAATAACATCTTATCGTAGCATACTAATTTAATGGCAAACGTTCGTCGCGTCACACGAGCATCTAGGTGAGAAAAATATAATATTTAATTTTAAAAACATACAAAAAAAGCTTAAAGCCATTTTGAAAATTAACTAAAGACAAAAAATGTATACAAAAACAGCTTATGTTCGAATGGATTATGGAAATACCACGGTTAGCTTCCAATATTCTTAAGTAACGCGTGTTTAGAGATAAAACTCGCGCTGAACCACTCGGATGACATGACACAGTGTTTTAAATTATTAAAAAATATGGTTTATATATATTATATATTTTTTTTTAATTTCTCAGTGTAACGTAGCATTTTTCAAAGAGATAAAATATATCAAACAAAATGTACTTTCATTATACCACCTCATCGTTGTGCGTTTCGGATAAAAACAGTGCAACACATAAATAATAATACTATAACTGCAGTAAACATGAGCATGTATAACATTATAACAAAATATATTATGGACGCTCGTTGCATAAATATCATTACTGCACGTTATAGGTTATCATTTATCATTATAATATCATACATTCGTACTGTATAGGTCTATCTTCATTTAAGTGTTGACATTAAAGTTTAAGCGTTATTATTAGAAACACAAGCTGTGATCGCTGGACTTTGTAAATCACGTTTTTCGAGTTCTTATTACAACATTGTCCATCGCCATCTATATTTTAGATTTACACGTACGCGGTGATAATTATTATTCTAACTCTCTCGGGCGCAAGACGCATAATTTTTTCATAGGTATGTGTGTAAAGAGCATAATATTATGATGTTCATAATATCAAATATTGATAACAACAATTTAAGCAATTTATTATACGTAATAATAGGTATAGGTACCCAATACTAATTAATATAAACAATATAATATTGTTCCTTCTTTAAAAAAATATACGACATATAATTTTTAATACTCACTTGTCTGTCAAAGCTCTTCAAAACGGACACTTTTTCTGTAATTTTTTTTTTATTTTTAAATATCGTTTTTATAACAATAACGTATTTTTTATTCTTTTATCTTATATGAGAAAAAGTCAACAGACAAATCCCTAAAAATTTTAGCATAAAAATATACTACGGTTGTCTTGAGCATTTTCGTATTTTTAAACTTAAAATCACAAAATATGAATTAAAAAGCCATTCACAAGTATGCGGTTTTGAATACCTAACGAACACTGGAAATCGATTTATAGTTGTGTGATCAGAAACGAGGACGTAGTGGAAAGAAACGCACGCAGCGTAAAAAATAAACTGAAAAACCGAAATGTATTGTTTTCAATATTTATTGTTTTACGGAGAAATGCGCACAATTCGAGGAGGTACCTGTGCGTGATCATTAACCACCCTCGATATATGCAATTATTATATAATGATATGATCCACTCATACGTATAGTAAGACATATTATTATACTATAACTATATGGGGCTCTGAAGTCATATTGTATTTTTCTGGCCGACGATCGCAACAACCAGCAGCACCTCTTGCGCTCTACACGAAATAATATCTTGTACGAGTGTGTCGCGTTGTATTCGCGAGTCCAGCGCCATCGATCCGCAGTCGGTGGTGGTGGCGGCGGCGGCGGCGGCGGCGGCGGCGAACCGGCAATAACCAATCAAAATGTAAAACATAAAATATAAAATCGCATTACACGCACACCGTGACACGAACTTCGCGTACCTATGTGACGGCGGCCGTTACATCGGAGCAGCCCGTTCGCCGTAAGAAAAAACAAAGTCTATTTGCGTATTATGTTTCGGCGAGCTACGGATGATATGTTTAAATGTTACGCCCGGTGTTATATTACGACTATACAGGGTGATTTATTGAGCGTAAAACACTCATTATCTCAAAAATTATTAATGTTTTTGAAAATATCTTTTTACATAGTTTCAAGTTGTTAAAAAAACAACATTTTTACTAAAAAATTATAGGTATTTTTAAATATTTTTTATTCTTATAATTTTTTGAAGTTTTTTCTTTGCTTCGATTTTCTGTGAGTCGCCGTCCCAAAAAATTCTAAAAACCCAGACGAAGACGAGATGTGCAATAATTCCACCATGTACACGCAAACTTTAAAATTCAAGACGCGGCAGATCCTTTAGTTGATTTTTATCGACCTTTTAATTTAAAAAATGTGTTTCTCATCTGCTCTATCGATGTATCGGTCCTCCTCAGCAGTATATGTCACGGCTATAACTCGACAGTTCGTACGGGATCAGTGAAGATAGTTGTAGAGGATAATATGCACCATCGTGCGATTTCGAACGTCAGCCCGATATTCACCCAACCTATATTATATTTTATCATACCGATCTAGCTTGATTGGTATGATTATCAACGTAAAATGGTTAATTAATATGGTTAACTATAATCTATAATATGATTAAATAATGCTAAATAATTATATGTATACCTGTATAGTGCTGGTATATTGTAATATGTATCGATACACAGGGCTTAAACTTGTACTGTTCAGTTAGTTTTTAGTGCTTATACAATACGATTTTAAAACTACATGTAATATTCAATATCCATTAAGTAGGTACTAACATAACAGATTGTGTTCAGTTCGATTACTCCATAAATAAAGTCATTTTTTGTTCAAGTATGCTCCCACAAGCCATTAATAATACTTCAGACGCTCATAAAACATATTTGTAGATTCATTATAAACTTTTGTTTTAGTTCCAACAATAAAAGCCAATGAAAAACCATGTATTACGTTTTCAAACTTTTAACTACGGGGAACATTTTTAACGATATTTATTGAAAAAAAAATTTAAAAATTCAATATCTGTAAATATATCAAAAACAGTCAAAATATTTCGAAAGTCTTACAATATAATTATTTAGTGTATACTTAAAGAATCTACAATTATTCGTTTTTGAATTACACCAAGAAAACAAAATTTATTTTTATTATAATAATAGTTTAAGATTTTTTATTCTTATTTTGTTTAAAAATTCCCGTTTTACCTATTTTTTTCTCGGTTATTCTGAAAAGTACTGAACATTTTTTACTTTTGACTCCCCAAAGTTAACAAAGATAACATTTTGAATTGCATTTCCCAAAAATTACTAAACTATTACCTGTCTACTGATAGTAAACATACAAACAATTTTTTGTGAGCAGTGGAACATTTTTCAAATCAATTATTATAAAAAAAAATAAGTTTTTGATGCGTTTACGGAAAAAATTAATCTGATGAAAATAATATTAAACCTCGTATACCTGTGTGAGAATAATATCATAATCTTATTGCGACAGTATAACCGCCCCTAACTAAGGCAATACTTTTGACTTTTGGTATTGTTGTGTTTATGCGAACTTTAAGGCTTATAATTGTTGTATCGGAAATTGGAATAAACTTAAATATTATTTCCATGGAAAATTCGCGATGATAAGGTATTTTTTTATATGATTTTATTGAGATTTTTTTTAAAGAACTGACAGTGCATTACACTATACTTAACTATGTACTTGATATTTAAATTATTTAAATAATATTGACTTGCCTCGTATACTGTTTATTGTATTATCAAAATCGTCTAGTTAACATTAGTGTACGAAAATATACACAAATGAAAATATGTATTTGATTAATATCCTTAATAGCTAAGCGATGCTTCAAGCATATAATAAATTAAAATTAAAAAGGACATTAGAAATTGTAAAATGGTCACAAAAAATGTCTAGAATACTCAAATAAATTAATAACGTAATATAATTACAAAAATACTAAATTGAATTGAAGAAACAAAAAAACAGTAAACTTTTAGTAATAAAATATTACCAAGGAACTAGTATAATCTCAAAACAAAAATAATCCAAGATAACATTATAATAAGATATATTTCTGATGATTTAATCATAATTTGTATGATATATTTATAAGGACACAATATTTTATTGCTCTAATAACCTAAATTTAATAATATATTAATATTAAATCATTAAAAAAGAGACCATTTATAATGTATAATACGTAAAAATATACATAAAAAAATCATAAGCTATTTACCTAAAATACATGATATTATTATTATACCTAGCATAAAATATAATTTTTAAATATTTTTTTGTGTATACAGAAAATCAATGAATTTTAATCATGATTTAATACGACACGAAGTATGTTTACTTTTTTAAGTTATTTATAGTACATATTATATAAGGTACATAATACGTAGCATTCATTTAACACTCATAGCGCTAAAAATAAAGATAAACTATCACATAATATTATATAATATTATAATATATTCATGGGTACCTATCTCCTATTAATTTTTCCTAATATTAATTTTAATAATCCCTCCATTAATTAGTTCACTGTAACAATGATAGTTTATAATATTGCTAGATAATAAAAATGTATATTTGTTTCCTTTTTTTTTATACCTAGTTCATGATTGATGTGGCGTTGTAGCTTTACCAGTCTAGAATTATACATATTTTAGTAATGTGTTCTTGTGGATCACGGTGAGCATGCACAATGGCCCTAATTATATTTTTAGAGGGATAATCAAACAATTAAAGGTAAGCTTATTGACATGTTAAATTTAAATTTCTATTATAATATATTGTGTAAAATCAAGCAGATGTGATAGTTAATATGTGAATATAAATTACCATGGTGCTATTATACTTGAGCCGCCAACCAACAATTTACCAAATCAAGTTAGTCTATAATGAATAAAAAAAATAGCCATAATATTAGTTGAACCTATAACATTTACGACTAAGGTACGTGTATTATAGATGTTGTCGAAACGAGTTATTTTTATTTATTTAATTTTTATTACTAATAAAATTTACGATGTTATTAACCACAATATCCATTGATGAAACACCAATGAGAATAGAAAAGAAAATTGTATGATTGATCTTCCATTCAAATGTATAAGGTTTTCGTCACTTCTGGACAGTATGTATCCCTCAGAATCAAAAATTAAAAAAAGCTTTTTTTGTAATCCAAAAAGTCGTTCAACACAAGAGTGAAAAAAAAAATTTAATTAACAGACAACATTGTAAGGCCAATACATTAATCGTTCCACTCAGAGTCTAAAATATTATGATAACACTGGGAATTATATATACTTGAGTAATTAAATGAATTTATTATAAGACTAATTGATTTTACTATGAATATATATAAATAATTTGTATGTGTTAAAAAAATGTGTCGTACCTCCAAAAGCCAAACCTAAACTTTAAATTACATGCAAATAATAATAATAATGTATACAGTGAATGCTCGATCTTTTTGTTTAATATCCTTTCCGTGGATTAACTTTACAGGTTAAATTATATGCCTTTGATTTAAAAATTGGGCATAAACAAATATTTGTTGGCATTATTCCATTGTCCAAAGTTTCAATATTCCTATAAAGTTATTTAATACTCATTTCTGAATTTTTGGACTAGTCCCCATTTTTACTCGTATCATATATTTAATATACTTCACACCCTCCTTTCCAATGAAAACGTGATATCTGCTTTTGAAATGAGGACCTACATTTTCAAGTACAGATTATTATGCAACTCATTTTTATGCATAATTATTAGTTTGGCACATCGCAATCCAATAAGCATTTCCAAAATCTATGGATGTTATAATTTTGTGGTAACATGAACAAAGAATTGAAATATTTTTACAAATAATTTTTTATGCATCTCCAATTTTCATTAGTTCCACGTGGGCAGTCTGATTTCGTTTTACGGCACTCCCGCTAGGTATAATATCATGTCGGTTGTATCT
The DNA here is from genome assembly GCF_019925205.1 of Metopolophium dirhodum. NCBI lineage: Eukaryota > Metazoa > Arthropoda > Insecta > Hemiptera > Aphididae > Metopolophium > Metopolophium dirhodum. Next base: position 32,564,796 of record NC_083567.1, on the reverse strand, counting down.
ATATTCCGAACCAAAACATTTTGCACTTTACATATAATATCACTTATTGTATTTTAATTATCATAAAACGAATCATGTCACATACTATTCGTACCCTTTTACACTTATAAAAGACCACAGGCACAGTCACGACTTTAAATCAGACATTTAGAATAAAGATAATAATATACTTGAGCTTTTCAAAGAAACCGTATCACCACTTACAATGGTAAATAGTGAAATTGAACTCACTTTTTTTCTTTTTAGTCCTCTTCTCCACCGCAATCACCACCGATTTCAAACACAGAAAAAAATAAATCGAATCAATTCATCACGCACAACCGGTTTGCAGCTCAAATCACAGGAGACCCTTTTATTAACGACTCACCAAAAACTCAAAATCGAGGAATAAAAATACCACCAAAAATATACGAAAAACATTTTACCTATATTTATATTGATTGAAGACGTTATTGACTACGTATGCCAACGGTAAACTTTACGCCTTAAGGATATTATTGGCCCAGGATATGATTATTTTATAAATCAACTCATCTCAAAGTCCAAATAGATACTCTTGACGATTATAGGATAACCATCCATTTTGTATAAAATCAAAGCACCATACCTACCAACTAAAATCGGATACGCCTCTGAAGTTTGTTATCAGAAACATTCATCCATCCACTCCAGAGGCTGATACCGCATCAGTAATATAAGAAATAGGTCACACTTTCACTAATGTTACCAATATCTAGCTCCAGCAAACAAAAGCCCTACTACCCTACTTATCTGTTGATGTCAATCCCAAAGGAGTGATGATAGTATTATTTCCACCACTTAGGTACCATTTGCACACGCAGAAACCTACCATCTCCGAAATATTAGCTCATTAAATGTATTATATTTTGTTTTATTTTACATTAAGTTAAGCATCGCGTGTGCTTATTGTACGAACTAAGAAGTAAATTTTAACTACATTTAACTCAATTTAATTTGTATAAACAAATAAAAGATACAGGTACTGAAAAAAATGTAATAGATTCACCGTAATTGGCTTCCTCCCGGGAACCAACTGTTACACTTGAAAATAATATGCACTAGCTATGATTCGTGACGACAAATAATATAATATTATACAAAATGTTTCTTGAATTTCAATAAAATTAACAATCATTAAAAATGTGTTTGAAAACAAATACATTTAAGTAACATAAATTATTAAAAATAATTAATAGTTTCTATGATAATATTATCAAAATACAACTCAGTTAAAGATGTTGTAGGTAGTATTTTTTTTTTATTCTAGGCGGTATGTTAAATATGAATCAATCTCTTCTTTATACCACATAGGTAGATACTTAAAAAATTATACAGTTATCATTCGTTCCGAAATTATATATATTTTTTTAAACTAATTCGATGTTGAAATAGTATTTCTAATATTAAACTCATACCGACTGAAGACCCATAAGCAGTGTTCGAATTAGATAAGTACTTTTTTTATCTAAATAAAGATAAAGATAATTCAACTCAAATGTATCTAGATAGATATAAAAGATAACTTAACTCATATTTATCTAGATAAAGATAAAGATAAATCCTATTTTTAATCTAGATAAAAAAAAGATACAATTATTTTTTAAATGGTTTTAAATGTAGGTATATTTTAGTTGGGCACTAGGGACCTAATAATAATAATAATAATATAAATAATAATAATTACAATATTTATAAACCATAAACTTTGTTTGAGAATCTGTATAAATATTTAAAAATACGTTTGTACAATTTCGAGATTTTTATAAATAAAAAATGTATCTAGATGAATTTATTTAGATTAGTAAAAAAATTATCTAAGATAAACGTTTAGATACCTTGTAACTATTCATCTAGATGAGATAAAATATGAACAAATAATTATCTAGATAAGTCCGAACACTGTCCATAAGTGGATAATTTATTAAAAATTCTGAGCATTACCACCTCATTTTAAATTTACGAATTATTCGTAATTATTCTATAGTACTTTCGAATAGTGCATTAGTCACACGTACCAACACCGGTAATTTTTACATTATTGTATCCATCGGAGCAAAACATTTTCATTATTTCCAATTCGTTTTACGCGGGTTACCATTCAAAAGTCACCTACACGTTGGTGTAGCGAAATTGCATATACACCGCGCCGGCATGGATTTAATTATTATTATTATTATCATTTAAAAATAGTATAATGAGAACTATTTCCTACATATTTATTTTATATTTTATATTTAGTCATATTCTTTATTAATTGAATACTTGACCTCGCCATTTTATAAAACTATTTATTTATTAAGTTGGATATTTTCTAAAACGCTGATTTTTTGACAGGAAATTAATTTATTACCTATTATATATGTTGTTGATACAATTAATCATTTCAATAAGAGACCCCAATCTATTTATTATTCAGTTGAAAATATATTAAAAATAATTTTTCGTTTATTTTACTGTACACAGCTATATTTATGTTTTTAATATAACATTTTTAAAAGTTGCACCACTTTTTATAATACATTAGTACAATTGTTTGATAAGTTTCAATTGCTTGTAACTGTAAAATATGTATACGTAAAAAAAAACGAATTCATTTTATACTAATAAATAATGCTTATTTTATAGCTCATAATCAATACATTTGAGTATATTCATTGAAGCTAAAATTGATATATTCTAAATTCTGAAAATACATTTTATTTCAACTGTTAGGTAACTTAAAACCAAACGGATATTTAAAACGATAAGATCATAGATAAATTAACTTCATCATAATTTAATTTGAAGTCAAATAAAAATGTCGGTATACACAGTGCACTTGTGTTATTCAATATTATATTATGGTTTAATGCTAATGAAGCTGTTAGTACGAAATTGGTAACTCGACTAAAATATGACGGTGGTCGTGTTGATTACTTTTACATAGAATTCGACGGATTCGTCAATAATACATAATACATTATAGCCTTGGAATGATGACAAAATGATAAGACTATCGTAAATTTTATTTATTTTCGTTTTTTATACTGATTAAATAAAGTCTTGAATTCAATATGGCTATCGAATTGTCGAACGATGACACTTTCGGCCTACTATAAATTTTCATCGGATCGATTATCGCAATGCTGTCCCGCGTTAATAATAAATGCTCGCTGAGGGTGAATTTCGAATAACGGTATAAGCGCGTAGGTACTGTTTCAACAAAAAAAAAAAAAAAAAAACTTTTATAATGAACAAAATAATATACGTATATTTGTGTGTATAATATGTGTGTATGTGTGTGTAAATATGTATATAAATCAAACGAGCGTTTGTTGAATTTGACTGTTCTCTTTTCGAAAAATCAACAACCGATAATATGTTCAACAAATTGAAGTGTGTTTTTTTTGTTTAATTTTTTTTTTTTAAATTAAAAGGACGTCCCGCAGCCATCTAATGCAAGTGTAACGTTGCAATACCACCGGATCGACGGATCGATGACTGATGTTGACACAAAAATAAACGAATATAACGACGTTGGTAAATTCATTCGGTCGCGTCGATGAATTAAAATTTCAAAATTACATGGATTGAGAGATCGGTATAGTCATACCGATTGTGAGCATCAGCGTTATATATATATATATTACACTACTGTAACTATTACAAGAATCGTAACGTGTAAAATACCAAAAAATGGGATGTGGCTTACATAATACGGTCATATTTATAATATGGGTACAAGACGTATACAACATCCGATGCTACGTCACCACCGCGGTACCTTCATCATCATCGCTCGTGGGAGAACTAGTAATATTATAAAATCGATCGATCGGATTTCGAACGTCCTTACTGTATCGGGGGTTCGATGATGTGTGTGTGTGTGTGTGTGTGTGTATGTGCGTGTGTGTGCGTGTGTGTGTGTGTGTGTGTGTGTGTGTGTGTGTGTGTGTGTGTGTGTGTGTGTGTGTGTGTGTGTGTGTGTGTTGATGAGATGAGAAACTAATTGAACGGCACTGGTTATTTATGTAATGGTATTAATCCTCCACCGGGGTATATACACACGGCGGCGTGGTAAATTAGCAATCGCCTATCGACTTCGGACGCTGATTGGGCCCAGTAAACCGTTTGAAAATTAACGTGAGAATAATGTAACTCGGTAACGCATCTGACGTGCAATACGTCACTCACGTCCCTCGTACCATGTGTACGATATATAGTATATAATATAATAATAATATTATGTTAATATATACGTGTTATGTATTATATCGCGAAGGCACATTGCCTATATAATATGTGTGTGTGTGTGTGTGTGTGTGTGTGTGTGTGTGTGTGTGTGTGTGTATTTTGAGTATTATTATTATTATTATTACGATAAAATATGCAAGGGCGTAATTTGCTACAGTATAATACCATTGCGTTGTGTATGTATAGTCGCCACGAAACGTAACATGAGTAAGTATGGCCAGTATGGGTCATAGATGCACGTGTATTGTTTTATTATAATGTATAGATAGTTTCCTCGTTGATGTCCGCGCACCTGCTATTATACAGTGTACTTGGTTCCGGTACACGGACAATTATACATAGGTATATACCCGAATATAGGTATATTGTTGTAGACTATATTGTAGTGCGCCGAGCTTTTGAAAAACACGCGTGACTTAAAGTGAGTGTTTGACAATATAATAATAATAATATTATATCATATAAATATAATACATGAACGCAAATTTAAAATCGTCAGCACGGCGGTTACACACGTTCTCCCAGATTGATTCGGAGTGATAATATACATAGAATGTCAAATCGTATTCTTATGTAAGTCGTATCGTCACCACCAACACCACCACCAGCAACACTACACCACCTTCACCACCGCCACCTCCACCACCCTCCCCATCAACACGTGAAACGATTTATGAAGTGGCGTGTAAAATGAAATCCCATAGTCATATTTGCACACGAGAAAATATCTGCGTCAGTTGACAAATATTCGATCTATCGTATGATTATTGTCAGACAACAATAATAGCGAAATATATACGATGCGAGCACACATACAATATGTACGGCTTGTGAAATATGATTTTCTCTCAAAATATACGTTTACATAAAAAAAATACACAAATATAATTTAGTAATCCGTCATTTTTACAAATATCAACATGCAAGTACTAAGTATACGCGTCTTATTGTCTTAGCGTCGTCACAAATAATTTCACTTTTTATTTTTGGTCCATGATTTGTCGTGCCATATTCTTTGTTTGCACACATTACAGCCAAGTTTATCAAAACGTATTGTTCAAGTACATCCAAGAGGTGTAATTCATTAACTATATAGCTTGTGGCCACTTCCGGATCAATTACTTCTTATAGTTTTTGTCACTCAAAAACAAGTTGTATCCTAGGCGTATCAAGTTTACATTGCTACTGTCCAATTTCGTAGGGTATTTGGACTTCACCTTTGGAGTTTTATCGACATTCAATAGACGCAGTCCATATCAAAAACAAAAGTCTACAATTTATTCTATATAGAAAATATTATTGTATTTTTGTAAACCGTGTTTACTATGAATATTCTTATAGGAAAACATCAACGATTGCATACTTATATTATTATTTTAATATGTTTTTCTAATTTTTTTCATATTAAAATGTCAGTAAGTTAATACAGAGTAATAAAAAAACTTCACACGAAATTAAATACTCACTAAAATGTCCTAATAACATTATAATCTTCTTTGAACATAAAACAGTACAACCCCAACCACAAAGTTAACTAAAAAGACATTAATACCGGGGCATTGTAATTTTAATCAATCCTAAGCTGACAACATTTTTTGTGATGGTCTCTCTCTACACTCGTATACACTGTTGTCGTTGTTATGTATTGTATTTATCAAATTTTTCATTTTTATAATAATATAGTTACAGGTTGTAAATATTATTTATGAAATAAAATAAAAACATTCAGTTACATTGCAATTGTGAGAGTGATACTTGAGTAAATCTATTATTTTTTCTCGTAAAATTGAATTCATAATAACTATGAAAATATTCACTAAATATAGAATAGTACATAATATATTATATACATCGAACCCGTTAATGTTATAATGTATAAAATAAAATATTTAAATAATGTTTTTTTTTTTACGAATTTCGGTAAGATTTAAAATGTATATGTAAGCATAATAATAAAATATAATAATTCACATAAAAATTAAAACACACACAAGAGCTTAAAGATTATAACGTGCCTATCAAAAGAAAAATATATATAATATATCATATAACATGCGTGTGTTTGTTTGAATCCCATTTTTATAACAACGGCACTGCTAAGCGCTCTCACGCACGATGCAAATGAATCGAATTGAAAGTATTAACATGTGTATGTATCCGCTAAATTATACAAACCGCTTTTACACAAATTAACGTCTAATAGAATTTTCTTGCATAAATTCCATTATACAGATAAATCTCCCGTAAGATCTATTCGAGCTTATGGTGTTCAATATATATATATATATATATATATATCCATATACATTTGGAACGGCGCTAAATCGCCTCAAACCCGCGCCATTCAGGCTTTCCAATTAATTTCCCTCCGCGTCCGTACTCCTGGTCCGCGATACACGCGCGTATACTACACACAGTATAATATAATTAATTTTAGAACAAACCTAAAAACGAAAACCATTAACTAATTAACAATCATCAGAATGTCAAAAAATAAGAACAAAAATACCACGGCTTTCGAAACTTGTACTTTCCGACGTCTGCAAAACAACAACTCTTATCTTACATCTGCAAGCTGTCCTCGCGCCGTTAAGACGATGACGATCGTCTCAGTCGACCTAAACACCACTATTTTTAATACCTCGATTTTAAAATATAATCCAATAAACGTGCATGCGCACCGCAAACGATTCGAATAGTGGAGCCCTTCAGCGGTGTTATAACTCATAATATCGTTGCATAATTTATATTGTTATATATATTGTCGGAAACGATTCTCGCGTTTCACTCGTCTACCGGCCGAAAGTGCGTAATGCCATCCTATTTATAATCGAACTGTTTTGAATTCGGAGACGTTTCGCGGACAAATCAATACCACACAAATTTAACACCGACATATTTTGTGTAACGTTATAGAACGGGTTGTTATGGCCCTACGACCACGGGGTTTTTTCGATAATTCGATCGTCAGCGATTATTATCGCCGTTGCCGCACGGAAAACCGAAAGGTTCGTTCGTGGCGTTAATAATCGATAACAAACACTGCAGCGAAATCAATGTAAACATACAGGGTTAGCAGAATGTCGTGGGGACTGAATAAAAACTATGTGCGATCCTATAGTAGATCGTCTAATGTAGTGTATCGGTAACCTCAAATAATACAGTCGTATGATATCGTGTTCGTGTTTAACATGTGCTATGCGTATAGATACTGTCGATAATATCATGACTATTTAACGACACATACGGGCGGATAAGTTATATGATATCAATTAGCAAATTAATGAACAATAAGTGCGTTAGTCGAATGAGAAGCAGAACGAATTGTGAAAAATAAAAATATTATTTGACGAAGCGACGGACACGTACGATTGTGTTTTAGTGAATTCAATAAAAAATCTTTCTAGCCGTAGTTAATTCTACTGATATTATAATGTGTATAAACAAATATTATATATATACATATATATAAACTGGACTTTATGATATTATGGAATAAATATAGTTCAAAATAAATTGTTGTCGTATGCCACTAACATTCATTATTTATAATTAACACCCCCCTCATATGACTATTCCCTCATCCCCTGACACTCATAAAACCTCTACAATTCTACACTCTCTTTGGACGCCTTCGCGGCGATCTATATTTAACTTCTCTTCTCTCCGATAGTTCCTCAGACGTGCTAGATTACTTTTACATGGTTTCATTCCATCCAGACTAACCCAGCTAGTGCAACTGACTTTTTAACGCCCTCGCAACCGCTCAAACGTTAATATATAATCAATTATATAACACTGCACAGAGTAACAAACCAACTACTGCAATATCCTATTAAGTAAGATAAATGCAATTAGTTAATTATACGGTCGACTTATATAACGGAAAACGGTATTGAAGCGTGTATTAATATACATAATAATATTATGATTAACTGTGTAGATTGTTTCTATAGGTTTTGAGCAAAAACTCATATTAGGCGTCTGATGAAAAATGCATTCTCCTGAGAAAGTTTCGATTTTTTGAAAACCGGTACAACTCCTTGAAATCTCACGTTCAAAAGACGCAAGATGGATTTTCGATTCCACCCACGAGATCACTCTCAACGTGTATGTACAGAACACAACAACTTGTATAATATACTTGTATATGGGTGATATTATATCCAAAACAAAAAGTCGAAAACGGATATTGCACCACCGATTAATTTTTTCGAAAATTTGTGCAAGACGTGCGGATCGGACGGTAACGCGGATTGACTACTCGAGAGAAACACAATATACAATAATGTTCTTTATAGTGGAAAACATTCATCGAATCGGCTGCGAAAACAAATAATAAGCGCACGAGGGGTGTTTAAGATCGTTATAAGCAATACGTCAACACGACGGCAAACCATGTACAGTGCAAACAAAAAGCTGCGAAAACGGAACCTATACGAATGGCATAATGTGTATGTGCGAATTTGACAAAATTAAGTAAGTACCGTGTAGTTAGTTCTATAGACATATTTTTATTATTTTATTCAAAGCTATACGTGGCATAAAGACTTTTGGCCGTAATATTTTATTATTTTTTTTTTTCAGTCTTCGTGCGGCGTTCATCGTAACAGGTAGTGTGTACACCTATCCCGCTCGCTTATCTTTACCGTCGCGCGTGTTTATAAATCAAAGTTCAGTGTATGGTGCAACATGGCAAAAACCAATACTTCCCAACATTCGGGCCACAAACGTACTAGTAGCGCGGCCCTGTCTCCGCGGCTAACCAACAAAAATAGATACACACCAATCGCAAATTATGAAGATCAAAATGTTGATAACCTCGAAGAAGAGGACATGGATCTCGAAGAGGTAAAACAAAAAATTCCTCCACTGTATATATATGAAATCGATGATTACATTAAGTTCCTTGATAAGATCACACCTATGATAGTAGACAATTTTAACATAAATAATAAAAATGTATTCTTGAAATTAAATCTAACAACTGTCGACGACTATCGTACAATCACCAAATACCTATCTGAAATTAAAATAAAATACCACACATATCAACTTCCCGAAGAACGAAATCTATCAGTTATAATCAGAAACATGCCAACTTCCATCCCTGAAGAAACAATATTCAAGGCCCTTGTTGAGCTAAAATTCAATGTCACATCGGTCACTCGTCTTCAAAACCGTCACAAATCCCCTATCCCAATCGTAGCTGTCTTACTAGACAAATCGGAAAAAAATATTTTTTCACTTGATCGCCTACTACACTGCGTTATCGCAGTTGAGAGCCGCAAAAGCGATTCGTCCATACCACAATGTAAAAACTGCCAACGCTTCCAACATACAAAAAATTTTTGTAATCTTCCCCCTAGATGCGTCAAATGCCTAGAAAACCACCATTATTCTGAATGCACCAAAGACATAAACACCCCACCTACATGCGTCAATTGCAATGAAAGTCATCCTGCTAATTATCGAGGTTGTAAAATTTATAAGCAAATTAAAATTAAAAATAGCTCCAAACGTTTCAGGAACGCTCCTAAACATATAATGAAATCGAGCAATGTAAACGATAATAATAATACCAAAACCCCAGCCTATACTGTCGATCACATAAATACCCAAAATCAAGACCCAATCCAAATAACTCAAAACTTAAGCAACACTCCAACCTACGCCGAAAAAACAAAAAATAAAACTAATCAACATCAAAAAGAAGAAATCAACAACTCAAATATCACTAACGAGCTTATAAAGTCATTAATGCCACTAATCAGCTCACTCATCTCACAGATTATTAAAAAAGTTATCGAAAATCTACCAGCTCTATTAAATAATATCAATGTCGTTTAATAATTTAAATAATATTAAGCTAGTTATCATAAATTGGAATGCCAATGGAATTAAGCAAAATCGTAACACATTTGCAGCGTTCTTATCAGCACATAATGTCGATATCGCGTGCGTAAGCGAAACACATCTAATCGCTAATGACAAAATTAAATTTAATGGGTACACCACTTATCGCAAAGATAGGCTAGCGGTACGACCATCAGGTGGTGTCGCTATAATAATTAAAACAAAAATTAAACATCAACAATCATATCTACCTACATTGAAAACTCTTGAAGCAGTAGCAATATCTATTTCAATAAATCACTCAATCACAACAATAATTAGTGCTTACCAGTCACCTAGCTTTCAAATGTACACAAATGACTTTGACAAAATATTAAATAGCTATCAAAGAATTTTGCTAGTTGGTGATCTAAACTGCAAACACACGACTTGGAACTGCAAAGTTACAAATGCAAACGGACGTAAATTATTCAATTATCTCTCAAACAGTTCCACGATAATGTGTGCTCCAGATACACCTACCTACTTCCCATATGATCAAAATAGAAATTCTGATATATTAGACGTAATTTTACAAAAATCGATTCGTTTTTCCATTCACCAAGAACCACTATATGAACTCGATTCAGACCATTTGCCTGTAAAAATTACAATAGATGCATCTCTATCATTTTCAACACCCACCCGTAAACTTATCACCGGCAAACCAGATTGGGAAAAATTCAAACAACATATCACTCAAAATCTAATTATTCCCAAAAATATTTTGAACATTCCCAACGCAGATAATGCGGTAAAACATTTACGCGAAATCATTTGCCAAGCGGCCGACACATGCACAGCAAAACAAAACACGATAACAAATTACAGTCCTAATCAACTTCCCCATACAATATTAAAATTAATTAAATCAAAACATCAAATGAGGAGACTCTGGCAAATACATAGACTACCGCAAGATCGAAAAAAATTAAATTATCTAACAAAAAAGGTTAAAAACTCACTCGAAGAACACAGAATTAACTGCTATCAAAAATATTTATCTACAATCCACCCTGCTGACTCTAATTTATGGATTGCAACCAAAAGATTAATCAAACCGAATACCAATGAAATCCCCCCCTTAAAAGCGGGAGATGCTTATCTAAATACAGAAGCTGATAAATGCGAATTGCTTGCTCATACTCTCGAAAATGCATTCACTTTAAACAGCTCACAAGATAACTCTACAAACTATCTAGTCCAACAAAAACTTAATGAGCCTGATATTCAACCACAAAATATTTTACCATACTCAAGCCCCAACGAAATCTTAAACATAATCAAAAAATTACCAAAAAGAAAATCACCCGGACACGATTTAATCACTAATACTATCCTAAAAAATATTCCCAAAAAAGCGATAACATATTTGTCCATCTTATTCAATTCCCTAATAAAAATTGGATACTTTCCTACAGAATGGAAATTGGCCACAATAATACTGTTCAAAAAACCAGGTAAAGATAATTCTAATCCCAGCAATTACAGACCTATAAGCCTACTGTCCTCAATTTCAAAAATATTTGAAAAAATTATTCACTTAAGGCTTACTAATTACTTAAATGCAATAAATGCTATCCCTCATTTCCAATTTGGATTCAAATCAAACCACTCCACTGCTCAACAACTTCTGCGACTAACGGAGCATATAAATGATGGATTTGAAAAAAAACTACATACAGGGGCAGCCTTCTTAGACATAGCCCAAGCCTTCGATCGGGTCTGGCACGACGGACTTTTATATAAATTAAAAACATTAAACACTCCAACCGCATTATATAATCTAATTAAATCCTACCTCTCCGATCGCTGCTTTAAAGTTCGAATCAACGATACTACATCGGGAACAAAACAAATTAACGCAGGAGTACCACAAGGTTCAAAAATTTCACCTTTACTTTTTAACTTATACGTCTCGGACTTCCCTACAACAAATAATACTGAAGTAGCACTATACGCTGATGACAGTGCTATATACTCAAGCGCCAAAGACACCGAAACAATAACCCAAAATATTCAAGCCCACCTGAATGAAATTCAAAAATGGGGAGATAAATGGAAAATTATGTTAAACCCTCATAAGAGCACTGCGGTACTCTTCTCCAACCGACGCCCGAAAACTCCTGGTAACTTAAATTTGTGCGGTAATAATATACCTTGGTCACCTAAAATAAAATACCTAGGTGTAGTTCTGGACAGAAAATTAACTTGGAATCCTCATATCACCTCCAAACTACAACAAGGATACCAGAGGCTAAAAATACTATACCCATTGATCAACCGACAAACTGCTTTAAGCTGGAGATGTTCTCTTTTATTATATAAACAAATACTACGACCGTTACTTCTATACGCAGTCCCTGTGTGGGGAAATTGTGCAAAAACCCACATCCACAAAATACAAGTCTTCCAATCAAAAGTTTTGAGAACCATTTCTAATGCTCCTTGGTTTGTACGAAATGATGCACTTCATAAAGATTTTCAGCTACCCACAATAACAGAGTACATAAAAAAATTAACTATCAACTTCTTCGATCACATCAATTATGCTCATAGTGCGAAATTCTATAAACTAAGTGACCCACCTTCTGTACGCCGACTCAAGCGTGGACGCCCACACGACCTATTGTTATAACTATTATTTATTAATATATTATTATTTTTGTTTTTTTTTTTTTTTTTTTTTCTCTTCCGTTTTGTAAATATTTTAAAACGTAGTCGATAGTTTCTATTTTTTACTAATAATTTTTCTAATTATTACTAATTGTTATATTTTTTCCAAATGTTAAAAAAAAAAAATGTATCTAATCACACTAAGTTAAGATGACATATGTCAGTAAAACTTTATTTTAATAAAAATAAAAAAAAAAAAAATTTTATTATTTTGATTAAATAACTGGGTAATTAAAAAGAATAATAATAATTATGAACAGTATAATATTATACACCATGTCGTATTATATTCGAATTTGTTTGATGAGGTTTGCTCTTGATATAAATTGTAAGAGCACGTTTCTTGGTTCTGGGCGTAAAGCTTCTAAAAGGTAGTTTGGAAATTCGCCATTTACGTACTTCTCCTTACGTACTTCCATTTACGTACTTATACTACGTTACCCTCCTTCTCGTACGCTGTGCATTCGGTAAAGATGTCTCCCTGTAAGGGAGATGCCAAAGCTGATACATACTATTTTCGTTACCTAGTGTTGATATTGCTTGTAAGGCGTATATTATTATATTATGTACTATCCTTAGGGGGTTAATGGAACTATCATGTTTTATTATTACGTTGTTAGGTATGGGTAAAATATAGGTGGTTTAGGCTGTTTTATTAAGGTAGGTTAAGAATTTGTGCCATTATTTTTTTCACTGGTAGTGTGTGTACATTTCAATAACCTTTTCAGTTTCCCAGTAAGAAAAAAAAATGAATAGGATTTTCAATGTGTCGATGGATGGATGGATGGATGGATGGGCTAGTTTGGCAGTCTTCTCAGCTCGTCCTTTGACATATTTATCGCAGAAGGCGTCGATCCACATGTATGCGTGATGTGTTAATAGTGAATTGTATCCTAATATGAGCGTTTATACTTTCCAAACAATTTCAGAGAAACTGTGAGTTACTGACAAATGACAATTATGACATTAATGATGTCGACCTTATATATACATTACATGTGTATAAAGTAATTGCACGTTACACTACTCAATAACTTTGAAAAATGCTAAGGCCTCATGCAGTTGATATGGAACATTAATTGTTTGATAGTTTCCATTGGATTCGTGTGTCTTCGCATTTGGTTACCCATATTATGCAACCTTCAACAATGGATGCATCGATAAATGTATGAACTTGAGGTTGAGCAACTCTAAAGGCTTACTTTAGAAGAATTCTGTAAGTCCTGGGACAAGTAGATATCTTAGAAATCTGAAGTAAATCTAAGTGGATGTTTCAAGAGATTCGGCATACTGGAGAGAGGATGGTTTCTGTGTTTATTATGTTGTCCGGACTTAGTTTATAGGTTGTTCAATATAGAACTTGGACGCGGTGAGAGTCTTTGAGGGATATTGTGTGCTTTTTCGGGTTATTTTAAATCGTTCAGTAATTATTAATTATAGAGTAATGATTCCGGAAAAAGTTTTATACATTTATTTGTTTGTTTTGATGAATTAGTTTTCTTGGAGGGATCAAAAGAACTTTTGTGAGGTTGGTTTTGATAGTTCAGATTCTGATTTTCGGAAGTATTTTATCGATCAAGTTTATTAGAGATGGGACATCTGAGTAGATATCTTTGCACAAATGATGTGGTTCATTAAGTGTTAGAAGGACGTCTTTAGCTCTCGGCTACTGTTAAGAAATGCAAATTGAAGAATATCACTTATATGTCCATGATAAGTGTTAGAATATGTTACTGGTATAAAAAAAGCAGGTGGAGAGCGCTGTATAAAGTTAATGAGAATATGTATGTATCTATAGTTTGGGTTCTTTGTACCACATTTGTATTAGGTACACTATATCAAGTGGGGGTTCCGCGTAAATTATGTCTTGACATATTAATAATACCTACATGACTAAATGCATAAGAAAAATACCTGATGGTGATTTTCTTGTTGTTGATAATAACATTTAAGTTACATAACTGTACATACGACAACCACAATCAGAATTCGCACTAATCTATTGATGAAACAGTGGTACCAGGACTTTTACGTATGTGCGTATACATATTATACATATTAGTATATTATACCGTCAATAACCCAGATATTATTAAAAGTGGCTGGTCAAATAATATATAATACCTTGGAACGTTAGTATACTAACTAATAATTAATAATTAATAATTACTCATTATCTTTTGAGAACATATAATTATAAATTTTACCTGATAAATTAAATCATATTATATTATATTGAAACATTGGCTAGGTAGTCGTTTTAATATTTATGTTTATCGTGCAGACAATTTCATCTGTTGTTAACAGTAGGTAAGTACTTACCCACAAAACGATTGTATTATAAGATTTAGGATAATGGCGAGTGTCTAATAACCTATATGAGTTTAGTACTTTACAGTCATTATTGTACTTGCATACATATGTCGTGCACATATTGTTGGACCCGTGTTTGTGTAAAATTGTTTTTGAAATAAATAAATGCAAATTAAAGAAGTCAATACAGTATAATTTACCACTCAACCGGATAATACAATTTAGTACAACATAATACATTGTTTTAAATTATAGATGACTGTTGAGTTTGTTTTACGAACAGATGAAGTGAAAAAGTCAAATGAAAACGTATAAAATAAAACGCGGATGAAAAATTTAAAACATTATTTATGGACACGTCTGTGCGAGTATGATTCTCAACAGTACATTTCACAAGTTGATATTTATAAATGTCCGTGTAAGATAAAAATATTATACGGACATTCTTAAAATATTGAAGCTCCAGTGACAACACCTATAATACTTCTAATCGTATATTATATTGCAGAGGGAGCTGGAAACGTCTACGATGGGTTAACGTCGAGCACATGCCTTAACCTCTTAGTTACGCCAATTTGTATTCGTTAATATTTTACGGCAATGGAAATGGCAAGAAAGAAAAACAATGCATTCCTTTCGTGCGGCTCGTTGGACGATAAAAATCGATATGCCGTTTAACACGAGCACGTCTCACAAGTGATGAACAACGCTCTGCGCGTCTTATTATTATACGCATGTTATTACGAGCATTTTACTTGCGGCAGAAGAGTGTATAATATATTATCATGTAATAATGCATAAGTACCCGGGAGACTCGGTGGCTTTTGAAGACGATTAACTGACGTGCACACACGTGGTGCACATCAGAATCGCAAAATATTTAATATTATATTGTACCTGCACGTCCTCGTGTATAGTGTCGGCATTATAATGCCGCGTACCCGTTCGTCGCCCGCACAATACGCGCGCGATGTACACATTTCGTACAACAATGATAATGATATTATATTATTATAACGTGGATGTACATACTATACTTACGGCGAAATCACACGATTTAAGATATTATGATATCGCTATATTCGATACGACTTGAAACGTTTCACTCGTAATTTTATTTTTATCTCTTTTTTTTTCCGCGACGAAAGAACCAACGGTTTTCAGATTAATACCGTCGAATTTATCCATCACCAATCATGACAACACCGCTTGAACACATTTACCCGGTGAGTGGTGTCCACGACGTTGAGCCGATACGATCGAGATAACCGATATGGATCTACACATGATATTGTACGGCGTTAATAGTAATACATAATATTATAATCATATCATCATATCGTATTATTGACTATTGTCGTAAAAACACAATACGCGTCAACGGATGTTTGTCCGTTTTTCTCGTCGTGGTCTGTTTTTTTGAAATAAATTATTCCAAGATAACTGTTGTATTATATGACACGCCACAACAAAACAAACATTCTGCACGCCGTACCAAGAAGTGTGTCAAAATACTCCGGAGAAGTCATTATTTGGTATCGGAAGACAAGAAATCCAGATGGCACAAAACTTTGAGCGCTGCAAAACTGATGTCCAACCAACTTTCCGGGGGTACTTAGAGAAGATAGATTATAATCATTAGAAATACTTCCAGAAATAAACTGTCTAGTTAAGTTTGGAAGTTTCGTCCAAACAGCCGTGTCCATTAGATTTAGCGAAATTTCGACCATGATGTATTTTAAAACCAAACAAATTGCTGTGTACATCAATTTAGCATAATTTAATCATATTATAACAACGGTGAAAAGTTCGGTTTCAGATGTATAGTTATTAATTAGAATAGATTATTATTATAGAACGATATAGCTTAAACGAGATATCTTAGGGTGATTTTGTCAGTCCGTTACGTATGTAAGACACGTATTTTTATATAATTTTTAATGTCGATACTAAATCCAACCGTGTACACACCGAGTGGGTCCACAATTTTATTTTCAATTTCCACATAAAGTTAACACGGGAAAAATAGAAAAAACAATATTGTTCATCGCATACAATAACACAATATCGTATTAAACAGAATAAAATGTTTTTTTTTTTTTTTTTTTTTCAAAGAAATAAAATAAAATATGTCGGTCACAGCTCGCGGTATTATAGCTGCTGACCTTGGATTTTTTTTTCTTTTTCTTTATTATCCTCCAGATCGTCGCTACCGAACTTCGGGCGAACCGGAGTCCTCGAAAACGATAATATGATATTAATTTCGCCGAACCGATCGGGTAATCTGAACCTCGGGACCTCGGGAAATACATTTTCGTTTTTTTTTTATTTTTAATCATCCCCCGCCGCTCCTCCGTGGCTCCTCGTGCGTGCTGTGTGCACGAGGTATTATATTATTATTTTGTCGATCCTCTGACTGAAGCCGCGGAATGTGTATAATATACAATGTATGTTTATGTATACACGCCTTTTCGAAACGCGATGCCCGCAGTCGTGGTGGTCACCGCAAGCCGTTGCCCTAGACAAAACGGAATTCGTAAAACAATATTCCACGTACATAATATACATATATAAACTTATACTCCATATGCGTATTATACGCCGTGTACCCGGTACGCGCATAATAATATGTTATAATATACGGTTGCAATGTGTGTGCGGGTTACGATAATAATAATAAAATACGCGTGCGAAACCTCGCACCCCCCCCCCCCCCCCCCCCCCAATAAATATGTATAATAATCCGTTTTTATTGAATCGTAAAAAATTGTATATCGATGGCCACGGGATGGCGAGGTAAACGGGCGGGACCCGGCTCGAACCCGCCCCAACCAACCGCCTGGTTTGCGTATTATATGGGATTGAATGTTTTTGACAACACGACGTTTAAGTCCCACACCTATGTGCTGTACCGGCCATCGACTAAGGGGCGCAACAGCAATCGCTGCATTGTAGTGATGATGAGTCGGCGGTGGAGGGTCGTTTTTCCTCTGTACACGTGCCGTCGTGCTATTGTTCTGTTCCTAATATAATATAATACAAATTATACATAATATATTGTATTATATAGGTAGGATGATTATATTATACAGGATGACACTGGGCGCATGCTCCTCACACCACGCGTTTTAGCTAAAAATTGATTATTTTTCAAATGGTGTAACAGAGTATAAATAAAAATTCAAACGAGTAGTTTCTTAATTATTCAACTGTATGTGTTACGGATAATAACCGATGATAATAGGTTTAATGATATTATGATGTTATACAGCTCTTTAACAATTATTGGAATAAACATATTTTTTACATTTGTAACAATGTCCTGGTTTTAATAAGTACTAACTGCCTACCACGACTAATATAACATATTGCATATTTCCATTTATTATTATAAATATTTAAATCAAAACTATTTCTAAGGATTATTATCCTTAGTACATGCAGTTTACTAACACGGAAACTATTCGCTCAAATTTTAATTTATATCGTTGGCGTTAATATTATAGTAACATATAAAAAAACAAGTACTAAAGAGTGGTGCAACAGAGTACCTACTCTTTAAACGGTAAGTATATAAGATTTAAGTTTCTAAAAATGTGGTCTTTGAGCACAATTGTCGATAAATCACCCAGTAAATAATATTGAAACTAGCGTATGAAATAAATTTTAACCACACCGAAAAATGATATTTCAAAAAAAAAAAAAAAAAATTTGATACATACATATTGCTATGGTTGGTCGGACGATTGAATTAGTTGTATAGTACGATGGTATAAACGCGGTTAATGTCAATAACAACCAAACAAATCTAATAGGTATATGCAAGTAGCACATTTCCAGTTGATTATTGCTATCAAATTATGAAAATAGGTTATTTGGGAATTTGAGTAGTATATAATATTATACACCAATACATATATACAAATACATACGTTTCACAGTCCAAATGGTTTCTCTCATGTGAGAGAATATATATATGTGTGTGTGTGTGTGTGTGTGTGTGTGCCTAAATACAATCATCGTTTGATGCCATCTGGATAATACGCGTACAAAATACGATTTACCTACAGTACATTATTACTATAATATTATAGAACTACTTCTTTAGAGTTACACGATATAAGCCGATCAGTATAGGCAATGTTGATATTATTATGATACTTATAAGCAGTTCACGTCAGTCAGACGGTCTTAGATCGTATTTTAATCACACAGCACAATATGTGCGGTAAGTGTGTATTTTTATTATTAATTATTATAGTCGCGATCGCCGTATGTTCAATAGAAGAGGAGGGGGAAATCGATAATTCGCCTTGAAAATATCAAGTGCCTATACACAATTATTGTTTATTATAAAACAACAATGTCGTCATAATGAGTCCGGGTAGCTCCATGTGAACTAATTGTGGCATTTGACACGTTACGTCTTAAATTTTAAATATTACATTTTTAGAAAAACGAAAAAAATCAAGTCAAATCAAATAAAACTGGTACCGAATTATTTTCAGATAATCATATGATGGTTTTATTTATCTATATAAGATAGAAAGATGCTGTACATCTATTTTATCTAGATAAGATAAAAAGATAAAAATCTTTATCTACATAACACTGTCGAGTAGTTAATCAGTTATAAGTTAAAATGTATATAAATAAATTGTAAATGTTATAATATCAAATATAAAAGTATTTGTAAGTATTTAAGTATTTAAAGAGTAGATGAACAGTGAGTAGTAAACTAAATTTTTTAAGGATACCTCTATGCCACGCTCCATTCCACTCGACTAAACTTGAAATACTTATAAGTTATAATTAATAAACTACAAGTCTAACATTCAATTACCATGTATCAAAATTCTCAGAAAAATATTATATTTTAGAATATAAAATTGAATGTGAAAAATCTGTATCGACAAATAAATTAAGTTACGGTTTCTTAAAACATTTCGTTCAGTACTTAGTGACTTAAATTGTGATTAAAAAAATATTTCTAAAAATGTTTACTTTTTGATAAATCTAGTGTTCAGCTTTAAAAGAATCATCTAGTATAATAATATAATATAATAGGTACCTAGTAAATACGTATATTTTACATAATGCGAAATAATGGCAACCGTTATGTAGCATTGTGCAATGTACACTAATACACAATCGCAAATTGGTATGTTATATAATAAAGCATATAATAAATAATATATTTGTTCACAGTGTCACTAGAATTTACGAAACCACAGCAGAAGAAAGCAGTAAGCGTCAAGTTTTATTTTTTATTTTTTTTGCCTTATCACTCCTACATATCGAAAGCTAAACTGTGATCAGTATGACATGTGACCCTTCACACTATAATAGTCAAAGTTGTTTCATAATATATATTATTTTTCATCAATTAATTCGTTATCACGTACTCCATCTACGTAAAAAGTCTAAAATGAAAATTATGCATATTCATCATCTTACTCATTTTTTTCATAATATAATCTTTCAAGTGTTGTTCGATTTCTTTTTACAAACCACAACGAATCGAAATAAAACTTCCCTATATGTTGGTTAGTACGAATTTTACTCTCTTTCGTCGGTTCGGTGACCCCCGCCAACCCCTCCACACAAAGATTTATTACTAAATTATAAAAATAGACATGTGTATTTAAATAATAAAAAATCACTCGGCTGCAGTACCATATGCGTGGTTCTTATACTTCTTAGAAAACACTGCGGTATACGTGACGCGTTTTGAATTCACATTTCGTAAATATAAATAATAATATATACGAAGCCGTCACTCATCGCGATTTATCGGCATCGGGGCGATTATAATATCGAAATTGGAATTATTACGGAATTGCACGGCAGGACTCCACATCGTTTGGACAAAATATGAAACCATATAAATACGAAATATACTTACGGGGCCGCCGTATAATAGTCCCACTCGAGTAATAGTACAGTCGACGTAAGCTTGAACGTTTAAAAAAAAAAAAAAAAAATAACAAAAATATATAGTGAGCCACTCCGACCACCGACATTAACCCCTCACTAACCATTTTCCAGCGGTGATGCGGTGGCGTGGTGGAGCTGCACAAGAGAAAACCTTTTTACGACGAAGGTGTGTCGTTCGATATTTATAACGTTTAAAAAAAATAATTTAACCTATATCCGTCTCTCTTTTTTTTATATATACTGTACACATAATATAATATTATATGTGTTATTTTCGTTTCGACTGTGTACACATATATGCGACCCGAACAGCGCCGGAACTCAAGTGTACCGCCAGAATGGTTTCGTTGCGTATTTTTAAATGAAATTTTAAAAGTCATCCGTGCTGAATACAATATCCAAACGTGGATACACCATACGCACCCATATTATACATAGTACAGCTGGCATAAAAGTTTTTACGACCTTTCGCGACGGTAAATTTAAATATTTACGTAATAGCGACGATTTAAATGTATACATATATAATAAGTTGGTACGATGACGCATGTTTCCCGTTATCGGTTACACGGTTGTCGGCGAAATTCCGGGTGAGACGAATAAGAGCCGTATAAAAAATATTTTTCCGATCGTATTTTTTATTTATTCTCTGTATCGTTCTATTTCATCCGTCATACACCAGCTAGTTGTGTGTGTGGAAAATAATATGAAAACATACTCAAATCGTATATTATAGCTATACACTATTAAAACCGGTAGAACGCTTTGAAATTTCTCTCCGGTTTTCGATAACATTCACGTATGACAACTGTGCGATATAACTATTTTTGGGAGTATCTAAAGAGGAGGAGCATCGGAACAGTGCTTCGAATGTGGTAGACAATATACCTCGGCTATTATCACTGTTCGTGTTCGAAATGACTGAGCACCGCACTCTCCTGCGAACATTACTATACCCAAATGAGTGACAAGGATTGTTATAATAATATGCGTCTCGAATGTCACCCGACGGAATTTGCATTTTAGAAACATATTTTAATCAAAGCGTACTTCATTTACACCTACGATATTCAAATGCGTGATCTGAAAAATAAAATATTATGACGATCTTCATAATAATTAATGTTGCAATGCGTGTGCCCCTATGCGTTTTTTTTTATATATAATAATATAATAATATAGTTAACATGAATTTTCATAAAACGATTAACGGTTATAATATGAGATCAGATAAACTGAATATTATAGAAATACTGATTAGACGTTTGTATATGGACACACACTAACTAGGCAGGTACGTAATTGTATAACTCCTGTTTCCCTGTCACGAGTACCTATATACCTAAGTATAATATTTTGTTTGTGAAATGGACATTGTCTTATTTGGTTTGCGATTTAAAATGACAAAAATCATTAACCATTTATAAAGAAAAATATTATTTTTGACAATCCGTTGTGGCATACTATATAATATTTACGATAAGTAGACCATTACAAAACATTATATATTAAGGTTCGCAGAATATTGTTTCAAACAATGTTTGGTAGTTCACATAGGACCGTTAACCTAACATTAAGTCGAACTCTATCTGACGTAATAACGTATCCAGGATATCGTGATCTTTTTATATTATATTTTTTTCAAATAAAACTATACTGCTAGGTACCTACTAAAATATATATATTTCTCGGTAGAAACTTTTATATAAAACGTATACGTATCTAAATGTACTTTAAAAGTCGAGAGGAAAAGTGTATGCAAATTAATGTTTCCTTTGTACAGAAAATAGCTGCAGAATAATAATTCTATGATTTTGCTATATCAATAATAGTTTCGTTTAAATATTTCATTTCTTATTGAAAATAATACGACGCACTAAGTCTGTTTGGCGCCTAAAAGCTTTAACTCAATTAAAGAAAATTCGAATAAGTTTATAAAGCCAAAAATACTATACGTGCAATTTTGAAGATTAAAAAAAAAGTTATGTTTTTATTTGATTTATCTATTTTATATAATTGTTCTACGAAATTAATCACTATTCTCAAGTGGTAATTTTGAACGTTATATTTATATCGTGGATCGCATAATGAATGAAAAAAAAAACAATAATCAAGAATTGACAATTGAAATGATTTGATAAGATACTGGCACACATCAAGACGTGACAATTTTTCAACATACATTTTAACGAAATTAATTTAGTTTTCTAAAACTGTTGTTGTTGTTTTCAGGGGAACAGTTGAAAATATATTATATTTTTTATAAATTATTAAGATCAAGACGTGCAAATAATGAAAAAAAAAAAACAACGACAGAACTTCCTAAGAAATACACGGTTATTTAAAATAAGTAAAATAATGAAACATACGTTTCATAATAACTCAAGTATAATACTAGAAGTAGGGTAGCATAAATATACCAATTCACAATGTAATTGATTAAATTTGGTACCAACCTACCTATACTACACTAACAAGCAATAATGTGTAAAAAAAAAACTTGAAGTCATTTAAAAATAAATTTAATATAAAAGTATTAGGTGTACAACAAATACATACGGGCACATAATATTATAATATAGGTACTATTTAAATATTTATAAATTAGAGAAGGATTCAATATTAGATGGACATCATAGTTATTTTTAGTCAACCCATTTATGACGTCTGACTGTAATTTATATTGAAACAACATTTCATTTGATAAAGAAATACCAATATAATAATTATAACTTTATATAGGTACTACTTAATATATGTAATACATTTTATGAGCTGATAAATTAATTGAATTAGCCTATATTGGCTATCCGTTACGTTTTAGAAAACATCGAACAATGTGGAAGCACAATTTATGGGAAATATAATATGTTTTTAGTCGTTATAATATTTAAATAACTGTGTAACCGTAAGGGAATACTCGATCAATATATTCAACTAGTAACTAAGTACTAAATATTAGTTATTATGTCAATAATTAACATAAATTGGCACGCCAAAAATAAAAAGCAATAAAAACGAATAATCGATGATACAAACCTGAATGGAAAAATATAGGGAGGAGGCATAGGATTTTATAGCAGCACTTAAAAACGCTCTAATGTGAGCTATAAAAATGAAAAAATATATAATATGTATTGACTGGTGAGAGAGAGTTAACTGAAGTTTGAATGTTCGCGATAATATTGACATGGATAATATCGTGAGTTAATAAAATACCGAGTATAAATACAGTTTTATTATGATTGCCTAATGATGAAAACAAACCCATAGTAATATAATATACATTAAAAAGCCAGGTAAGAAGTTAACTGAAAGTGCTCAAAAATACTTTAAAACCGATTAAAAAAAAAAATTTAATATAATGCACAGTTATTATAATAATTTATTTTATAATTAATATCAAATAACCAAATAATATTTGATATTACGTTCTATACGTACATTTATTTACAATTAATAACTATACTTCTTTGATATGACAAATACTCGAAAAGTACTTTTTATTTATATGTGTTATAAAATATAATTTAACACAATTATTCTTATTGTTTTTATACTGAAAGCAATAATATTGGTCTAGTCAAGTAAATAATAAAAAAAAAAAGTCTTACCTTCTTGGTGGTTAATGATTTTACAATGTTATATCTGCACACATACTTTTAACCATTTGTGCAGATAAATGGTTCTCTGTTAATGTTTGCAGCAATACATCCAATTATTTTATGTTTGTTATTTTATTTTATTTATTTATTTTTCACTATCAGGAAGATCGGCATCTACAAAAACCAATGTAAAAGGTGTATGTAAAACATACACAATATGAATTATCGTCTATTGATGAGCTAATGGTTTTAATTTGGGTTTGTCCATAACAATATTTCAGAGTATCAACGCCATTAAAAGCACTAACGAGTATAAAAATAAAAAGGTAAAGAACCTAATTTTCAATAAATCCCATACGCATATTATCAATGTCTTTCCACTTCATTGAAATGAACAATGAACCGTCTTCGTAATAATATTCACTATTCATTGATCCTTGTAGACGATCAAAGTTTAATTGATAAAATAAAAAAAACTCATAAAAATCTAGAGTTATTTTGTTAATATTATTAATAAAATCATAGTAAACTTAGGTACAATATGATCATACATAAATCATACGCCAAACAAATGTGATGTAATGCTAAGCCATGATTCAAGATGAGAGAGGAAATGCGCCCATTAGCGGAAATCCCGGGGAGAGAGCAGTTCCTTTTCACTTTTCAATGACTTTGGTGACTGGTCGGTCACCTTCATTTTTTTTCAAGGCGATAAATTTTTTTAAGGGAATCCGAGTGATTGCTTACCACATCATGAGCTTTTTTTTATAGCTTTATAAGTAAGAGATGCGTGTATATTTAATGTTGGAATAAAAATACGTTTACAAAGTAATCCATTAGTAATATACCTATCAGGAAGCAGATGGTTATATGGCGTATATATATTGATTTAAATTCATGTATGTTCTTAGTGTTTAAAAATCTAATGTTCATAAGAAATGTATCTGAAAAAAAGGAAAGACGAAAAAATTCAAAAAATATCCAGACTCAAACAAGTAATAATATTATTTATTATTATTTCATGTTTTTAGTATTTCCGTATTTTATTTATTTATTTATTTTATTTATTGTGTAAGTATAATACAAGACAATATATTTTTAATTATTTTTTATTGTGATGGAAAAAAATCATATAAAAATGCATTTTTGTTATTACGATATTGGTTTTCAATATCGTGATGCGTTATACGAGTAGATATAACCCTACATATATGAAACGATATTAATACTAAAAAAAATATCGTACTGAATCAATATTAATTAATATTTACTTGAATGTTATCTTTTTGTGTCTGCGTAGGTGGTTGTCATCTCTTCATTAGCATTCGTTTGGAATTTAAAAAAAACAATACAAGTTGCAAACGATTATTTTTAACATACCTAAATTAATACTTTAAATCTAACTGACTTATTTCAGAAAAAAAGTACTGTGTTTAAATGTACATTGAGAATACGATAATTTTACATGCAAAATGCATGTAATATAAATTAAAATAAAATTACTAAGCTTAATAATTTGATTTACTTCCTTTAAATAACCACCACAGTTACAAAACAAGTTTTAATTATATTATATCGTCTGTATTGTTTAAAATATTTGATTATTTGCTAAAATAAAATAAGTTTTATCACAATTTAATGACATTTTACGTGGCAAAAAAATTTTGAAAGTTTTTATCTTTACTTTTAATACTAGTATAACAAGGTAACATTTTATACTATTTATAAAGTATTTATAAAACTTAATTATATTTTTTTTTCAAATATTAATTTTTAGTTGTATTTTTCTTTTAATTATGACTTTCATTTTCAAGAACGTTTTAATTAAGTTTTGTACGCAGCATTTGACCATTGACTGTTACGAAAACTTTACTTTCATCAACAGTTGAAACATTCTTGTTTACTTACTTATTCAAAAGAAGTATTAAACAACGAATGGGGGATCACAGCCATTTTTTTTATTTTTGTACTTGAATAAAGTGGAAAAAAATACTCTCAAGAATTTGCATAGAATGGATATTAGACAATAAATAAACACTTTTTAAAAAACAATTATGGCACATATAATATTATATTTACATACTTAATTTCTAGTGGTAATACAAGTTGTTCATAAGGTTCGTAAATTGTTGATACTTGAAAAAAAATTCTTTCTTAATTTGTACAAAATACAAAATAATCGTGTAAAAACAAACAACATCAACGTTAAATATTATTATAAATTTCAACTTATATTATCATTACTTTACTTAAAACAACTCAAAAATTTAACGAAAAAACAAAACAATATTTTTCAAAGTAAGTACTGAAAAAGTTAGTAACATGTTGAATAATATTTATTTACACATTCTTGTTTCAAAACCATCTCAGTCGTCCTATAAATGTATCCATACAAACAATAAATGAAAACAATACAACAATGCAATTAAATGTTTAGATGGTACTCAAATTAATAGTAACGATGAATGATATCTTGACATTTTTAATAACGCTGAAATATAACTATATTTAATTTACTAATAGGGAGGGGATTTTTTTTGTTCATTTTATATTTTCCTTTTACACCTGTACATCAATAATGAGTTTAGATTACAAAAAAAATTAAAAATGTATATATTTTTCACAATTCAAAATGTATAGGAATAGATATACGAGAGAGAGAGAGCAAAAGAGATAGAGAGTAAGAGAAAAGAGAGAGAAATATAGAGCAAGAGAGAAAAAACAATTTCAAGTTATCGGAAAACAAATTCCTGAGTTTGAGAATTGAAAGTGTTTTTCATCTGCATCTGGGAGATGGGCTTCTGTATATATAATAAATGTACAAGGCATTTTCCGTTTAGGACTCGAACGTATTGTTTTTCATCTGGAGAATAAATACATCATTGTCACAAGCATGGTATTAAGCAAATTGGTAGGTTGTATATAGTTCCAAGCGAAAAATATTTGACATTAATGTCACAATATCTCGCAGTCACAGTATATGCAACGAGACAAACGTTATTTAAAAAAAAAAATAAAAAAAATAATGTCTTAAACGTATTGAATGATTATTGCGATTTGTCAAGCGCTAAAAATAATTTCCTTCTCTTTAAACTGTCAGGACCATAATTCAGTTAATTGACGTACTATGTCAAATTTTAAAACAAAAATAACAATTCGTTTCCCATAATAATTAGTTACGTTTGTTTTTTTATTTTTTTTTTATATCTTTGTCTTATGATTAATAAGTTTGATTATCGTCATTAGTTTAAATTAGGTATCTAAGCGTTTTTTCGATATCATTATAAAAGGAAGCAAATAAAATAATATGAATTTTAATAATCAATAATCAAACTCGATTTCATTTAAATTTACGGTAAATTAATCAAAGTAATTTACACTTACCAAAGATTATCTCCAGGGAATTTCAATAAGCAGCGCGGACAGACATGTATTTTTTCCTACGTGCCGATCACTCTACACATGTCCACTGGAGTTTCCTATAAGAAAAATAAAATAAAAAAACATTTTATTGATCAGGTGTAATACGAGTCAATGTGATAAAAAAAAAAACAAAATGTATTTATTTTTTTAAATTACTTCTTTATTGTTTTTAAAATAGTGTTAAGAGAAAAACGATTGTTTTAACGCCTAATAAAACCCATGGAGTATAAAATATACTGTCTACTACCAATAAGCAAACATTATAATATTATTTCGTGCTTTACAAAAAAATTTATATTCACGACGGATAGTGATAAACGATCGAGATACCTGATGCGACTATCCGTCTACTTTACACCCGTAAACTGCCGTCTCGTTGGAAATGTGCATTGGGTGCAAATTTTTAAATCGAAATCGAATTTCCCTCGCGTACGAATAATTCTCAACGCGGAAATCGAATTTTTCAATAACGACTGTTATGCCATCATACACTATATATTATTATTATGACATCGTATTGAACTATGCCGTCCCGGTGTAAACACAATAATAATAATATGTGACTCTAAACGTATATAGACTCGAATCGTTCGCAACACGATCGGCGCCGTACAATAACGATAAAAGCGTAACACAAACATAATATAATATAATATCGACGACTACGCGAGACGATTGGACTACAACACTCACCCTGCCACCGTTCTCGGGGTCATGCCTGTTGTTCTTGTACTTCCCGACTGTTTTCACGGCATCTGGCAACTGAAACTAAAAACGGGAAAAATCGTATTAGGTTCAAGTCGAAATCGAAACAATATATGGGCCCCGGAGAGAGCGGGCTTCCAAGATAACGCGAGTGGCACGCGCGGCCGCAGAGTTCGCGTGGAACGCGGCAGTATAGTCTTCGGCGAATTAATTGGAAAACTTGCTAAGTGGTTTTGTTGGTCCGGCGCTAATAGTTTTACACGCGTCGGATACCGGGCTAACAACAACGCGATTACTACTTACTATAATAGACCGGCGTTTGTTGATTGGGCGGGCAGATTATTGTATTTGCGCCGTTATTATAACATCGAATATTGTATTACAATATAATACTATTATCGTAATGTGCTCGTCCGCTATGTAGGTACAATATCATTATGATAATATCCATTGGCATTACCGTTAAAACGCCCGTTCAGGTATATCGCGCGAGTTTCACGCCGCTTATTGGTCGGCCGCAGAGGCTAATTTTATTTGCATGAGTCTAAGCGTGGACAAAAATGTAGAAAAAATACCCGAAAACCGTTGAAAACATCTGGGAAGTGGTATTTAGAATTTCACCGATGTAGACAACCGTGATGAGCCAATCGCTTTGTTCGCAATCAACACTCTCGATATTTTAAAATGTTAATCAATCTAAACGATTTTCAAAAAAACATCAAGCGCACGCTTGTTTCCAAACAACCTAAAAAAAGTGTTCAAAAATGCAACATGAAAAATAAAAACGTATTGGTTTTTCTTAGCTCATTCAACTCTATTTCAAATCGAATGAGATGGGGAATATGTCAGTCTCGTTAGAATTTAAATTCAACCTACTGAGTGATGATTTCCCGGCTAGGACCACGGACCGGCGTACGTACAGCGAACGGTATAAATGCAGACTGAAAGATATTTTATTATACACCGCGACAAGTAATAATTTATAATCATAGTCAGTCGTAGCAATGATAGACGGCCCGAGGATGTGAAACTTTGGCGTCAAACTCCGGCTCCACGCGTATATACTCGTTTATAATATTATTTTCATATCTCGCATAAACTTTTAAACACTGCCGAAACCGATTTCTCAGACACCGACTGAGTACACCACAACCAGTCAAACGACAACCGTAAAAAATCGTTCTCGATTAATACTCGTGAGCGACGATAATTTTTATAATTTCTCAACGGCGGTGGCATTTGCGCGCGAAAACAATATTTATTATTAACGGTTTTTCGTGGCGGGTCATATATTACTATGAACGAACACCCGACGTATACGAATCGATGTGTTGTTTTATTTTTTCCGCTTGTCAAACGCCAGAAAGAAATTGTTATAGTAAATATCTACAAAGACCGTATTATAATAATATAAACATTATAAACAAGGCGTATCAGTAAATTATTTTTATACGCACCCTGACACATAATATTTACGACCCACGACTATTTTTAAGCCTATAGGATAACAATCTAGACACGAGAATTGATATCGTATTTCAATAATATATATCAAAAGTTCTGTACGATATATAGCTTTTTACGTTTTGCTGTTAGGTCAAGTTAGAAAGAAATTAAGAGAAATAAAAATGTATTAATTTTCAACAATAACAAAACATCAAGATATTATTCTATTTAATATTATTTGTATGCGTACCTAACTTATAGAATATAAATAGCATTGGTAAAAATACGAATAGTAATACAATTTATTAGTTCTAGGTAAATATTATAATCTCTGATTTTGATCCTTTGTACAGATTTCAAAGAATAATTTTTATTTTAATATGCGTTATACGTTTCCATATAAATCAAATCTTAGTCACACTTCAAAAGTATCAGTATAATAAAAATATAGTCAAACGACCACGGTTGAATTTATTGTAAAAAAAAAAGTCCTTATTTTATTTATTAAGTAATGAAATATCAGTTTTTTTCTTAGGTCTCGATGGAATATAGTCGTATATCAACGGGAAAAAAAATTTGTCAACGAAATTGGATTTTGATCTTATATTGATGGCCGATAAGCCACAGTCTCGGTGGAGCGTGAGGGTTTTTTGCGGGCATCCATTGCTAAGCCCAAAGGGATTTATTCAGACTCCCTTACTCCTACAACTTTTTCCGTTAACAAAAAATAATTGAACACACAAGATCACTAACTGGTTATAACTCAGTAAAGCATTTCAATTATGATTAATTAAATTAAATATTACATGATTGTTTTTTTTTTTTTTTTTATCGTCATCACATCTTGAAATTCACTTAATTCAATTAAACATTTCAACAATACAATTATCTAAGTGATAAAAATAAATTCAATATAATTACCACTTAAAAAATAATATTTTAGGTTATGGGTTTAATGCATCATATATCAAATCATATATTTTTATTAATTGCATCACATACTTTATACAATATAGCGATCTCGGCTAGTAATTAATACTGTCACGCTTTTTATTTAGCAAAAAAAATAATAAAAATTCTTAGTTTTCATATATTTTGTTAGATATAAGGGAGAGTAGAAATAAAATAAAATGGTTTTAAATGCTTATTTAATATAATATATGCATAAGGTACAGTAATAAATACAATGAAGAGATTTAGTTGGTGACCAAGAAATAATACAAATGTTTTCATTCACCCCCCCCCCCTCCTTCTAAAAAAAATATTCTAAATTATACCTATGGAAACCGATTACACATAATATTATATTACATTCATTCTGTGTTCTACATCAGACCTATAATGTATACATTATTCTTTCACATAATTCAAAATTATTTCTTATAATATTTTCGTGTGATGTGTGTGGTAAAAATTTTAATCGTCATCGAAAATCAACACATAACTCAATAAATATCTATAAAATTCGATCGCAAATGAACTGACTTTCGTTTACTAGGAGTGATAATTTAACTCAACACTAAAAACTAATCCATTGTTGTCATGGTAAGTACATTTATAATAAGTTAATTGGCAATAATTATTTATTTTTTTTATCACTCTGGTAGCCTTCCGGGTTGCATAAGCAATCACTAAACATATTTTAATGAATCAATAGTGAGCTAATGGTCCCTTATACAATGATTCAGTGGCCCATCAATGGTCCATTCATTTAGTTAATTTTTTATAAAACTCAGCGGGAATAGTGGAATCCCTATCTAAAATAAAATATATTATACAAAAAAACATCGAATAGGTAAAATATATATAATAATAATATTAAATTAACTGACACGGTGGAGATTTTTAGTGACAATATAAAAAGTCTATAATATTATGTTATAGGAAATAAATTTAAAATAAAAAAATATTACAACAAAACATTCATCAAATAAGTATTTTATAAATTATTATTATTTATAACTAGGTATCTTATTTAATTAAAATATATTGTATGGCTGTGTTTTATTTATTGTAACTATATCTCAAAAATCCAATAAGTTTTACAAATAAATTCAATATAAATAATATAATTACCATTTAGTAATAATATTTTAAGTTATACTGTTATAGGTTTAAAAACTAACAAAATATGTATCATTGAACAAATAATATTTGTGAATTAATGTCTTCCCAATATCCCATACGTAATAGCTATCTGAGTTTATAAATATCTCCTGTCAATTATTGCTTTTAGATTCTGAGCGGACCAATGAATGTATTGATTTTACAATGATATGTGTTTTTTTTTTTATTTTTTTTAAATTTTTTTTTGTGTGCCTGTCATCATCTTTTAGGACAGTAAAAATGAATAGATTTTCTTCAACAGTATCTTTTCTGATAGGAAAGTGAAACTAGTTGGTATTTGGGGAGGTCAAAAGTTAAAAATTCCTTGTAACTCTAAAACAAACGAACGTATATACATGAAATTTTCACTGGCTTTTGGTTATTTATATTAGCATTTTCTATACACCATAAAATTTTTAAAATAATTTGACTCTTTTTGAGCTGTTTACGGACATTGTCAGTTTTCAATTGTTTTAGTTTTTTTCTTATAAATGTCAATAAATTTGTTTGTTGGGTAAAAAACGTGAACATTTAATGCAAGGCTTCTGATATATTTTTACATTAGCAGTTGAAAAATATTAAAAATACATAGGCACAATTTTTTTTATAAGCATTTTAAGTTCGAATTTTGACAAAATTTATCAAATTTAAAATTTAATAATTATTCTGTAGTTAAAATTTTATAAAATGTTGAACTTTTATAGCTAAGGATTGAAAATTTAAAACAAGGTTCCACATAAATAGGTTATAATATATAATTTACTTCATTCACAATAATATCATCAAATATACTTGGTAATATCATAGGCTGACTGTTTTCGATCAGAATCGTTTTTCTTATACAATGATATTTCATCATTGAATTCAAATTTAACACCATCCATTACAGTGACTCACTTGTAACCTCCTGTACAGCAGAGCGACATCCACTAACCCATTTTTTTTTATTTAATTTAAATTATATTGCAATATATGTATATATTTTAACTAAAATATATAGTTTAATTTCATATAATAATTGTTTAAAGTAATATATAGATTAAAATATTTTCTAAGGCATAAATCATAATTATGAGTATAAAAAATTTGAATTTAAAAAAAAACCTTTAATCATGGACATTTAAGAAAAATATTCTTTCAAAGGTGATAAAAAAATGACATTAGTTAATGAAGTATTATTAATTATTTAAAATAAATAAAGTGAATGTATTACTAAGAATTACAGTCTTAAACATTTTAACTCATTATAAAATTAAAAGCCAAAAAGCAGCGTAGTGGGATTTGGCTGTTCTTTAAACTTTTTTCTATTAAAGTAAGTGCAATAACCCGCAGGTGACGTTAATATATTTTTCTTTACTATAAAATAAATATCCCGCTGCTATCCATGTCACTTTGTTTGATTATAGTTGCTAAAAGGTGACGGTATGCCATTTTTTTAAATTTGTATTTTTATACTAAAAAAAAATCAAAACACATTTTTTACCTGTTCGGGTAAAATTTTTTAAGACCTTTAAAACTTATAAATATACTGTCGGAATAAAAAGTGGAATTTACTAAATATCATAATATGGCTTTTCAATTGAAATTATTCATTATATTATCATTATTTTTACTTGTATTCTTATTGTTATTTCTATTTTTAGGTATTTATTATCTTTTTTAATCACATAGGTATAAAACATATTTATAACGAAATATACAAATTAATACATTTATAATACCTTTATGGAGTAATATAATAACTACATATAAAAAATGTCTCTTTAATTAAACTTTTTATTATTTAAAACGAAGTGAAATTAGCGTATAACGAATATAAATATTAGAACCATGCTACTCATTATATGCTGTTTGTAATTTTAATGATTATAAATTAATGGGTATTATATTTTGTGCAAAAATCAATCAATGTTTAAAAATGGCGGTTGACGTACCTACATATAATTTGACATCAAACAAAGTATATTGATTAGTAATTGAAAGTTATTTAACAGTTAAGTGTATATTTAAAATGATTAATGCAACTTTTCATAAATTTAAATTGTTTTTTTAGGAACTCGTTAAAATTAAGTTGGTAGTTTCTGAAACAATGAAACGTGTATTCATAACAATGGTAATCTTATTTTTATTAATTATAATTTGTAAAAATAACTTCCATTAGTACAAATGTAGGTTCAATAAGTCATATTATACAGATGATATCGGAAGATTTGTATTATTACAAATGTACAGTGTTTATACTTATCAGTTATTAAAAATATGCATCTACTCTCTTTTTATTATTCAAGACAGTTTTAAATGTCGTGAAGAAAATAACAATTTGATGATGATGAATCCATCAAGTAATTAAAATTGTATATTTATTTTCCATAATTAAATTATTGGTTATAAAACACATGACATAAATAAACATTACCTACTACAATATATCAGTATAAAATTCGCTAAATGTTTGTATTATAATCATCGTTGTTGACATAGCTAGGTAGATACGAATTACGAATGTCATGTATAGCGCTATATTATGAAAATTAATTTTGATTTCTTAGACACCAATAGTACCTAACACATTAAGTTAAATTAATATACACGTGTTTATCATTGGGGCTATCAAAATATATTTATTGATATATATTGTGACCATCGGAACAAAATTTAGTTAACAACAACTCATTAAACTGTAGTTGATTCAATTGGAAGCATGGTTTTAGTGAGTGAAATAAACAGTACTAATAATAGCGCAAACAACAATGTTTTCTGTTCATAAGTGCAACATCTAATTTGCATATAATTAAAGTGGTTGAGGTAAGACATTTATTAAGGAAAATAATGTAAACAATTTGTTTCAAATGTCTCATATGATATTCGTCGGCATATTATTACATTGTTTGCATTAAAAGTAGGTGCAACGATACATGTATGTTGGTTAGTGCATAAATTATAACTGTCACAAAATCTTTGTTTGGAAGTAATATGTTAGTATATTATATTATTATATGATATATTACTGGAAACTTTGAATACTTTTATACTGCAACATAATATGTGATGTTGTATTAATCTACATGTACAAATAACACCAATTTTTAGGTTTGGTAATATTTCTTATGTTTCATGTTCATTTTATCTGTATTAATATGATTATAGCTAACCATTAGCACAATGTAATTTATTGATTCAAATAACAAATTTAAACTTTTAGAAGTGTTTAGTTTTTAATTTTGAAGACAATTATATTAAATCAATAATATTCTTTGTAATGTGAAATTTAATGTTCAGTGTTCAAATAATGTGGCCAGTGTAATTACAACATTTAATTTGTATAAGTACGTTTTAAAATAGCGAAATCAATATAATGATAATTATATTATTCAGTCTTTATAGTCTTTGTAGTTATTTTTAAAACTTCTATAAACATCTTATAAAACTTTAAAAGACTTACCTAGAACTATAATACTAAACATTGTAAACTTTTGGTAAATGCTCTAGGCAATACTAACCAACTATCTTTATCCTTTTGAAGTTTATATATAGTACATGCAAGTTAAAATGTATTATCGTATTACAAAATGAACATATGACAGACAGAAAATCTATTTGAAAAATATCTTATGAATAGATTTAATATTTCTAACAAAA
This sequence comes from Metopolophium dirhodum, assembly GCF_019925205.1. Classification (NCBI taxonomy): domain Eukaryota; kingdom Metazoa; phylum Arthropoda; class Insecta; order Hemiptera; family Aphididae; genus Metopolophium; species Metopolophium dirhodum. The sequence continues at coordinate 32,528,797 of NC_083567.1, read as the reverse complement.
AGTAGCTTATTTTAAAGCTATGAATTTCAAAAATATATAAAATCTAAAAATATTTTCTCTATTATTTTATTGAGAATTTATTTTTATATCAATAAATGATTAGACTAAATCGTAATAATTTAAATAAAAAAGTATACTTATTATTATGATAAATATCTAGTTATTGATAATATAAACGTTATAATTAAATTATAAAGTTTTCATTATCATATTATTAGTAGCCCAATGATATAAACCGATTAATTTCATAGTATAATATGTATATAGTGCACATTCCCTAATATAATATATTAAAATACAATTATATTATATTATTATTATATATACAATTTTTACGATATTGTATAATAATCATATCTATAAAAGACGCTATAGGTATCCAACAGTGGAATTCAACTAATAACGACAAGCCAATAAAAGGATAATTTAAAAGAAGATCTTAGTTTTTGCATGCCCTCAAAACAATATATTATTTAATGTTTATCAAAATAGATATTGGCATATTTAAATCAAACTAGTAGGTAACGTAAATGCCAATTTTAATTACCTACTTAGGTTTTTAGGTTGACATGAACAAATTAAAATAATGATTTGTAAACCATGTTTTCGCTACTATTCATTGCAACATGAATTTAACAAGATATGGTATGTAAAAATAAACAAATAATCTAAAAAACTTTCTAGTAAATTAGTATTTTACCCAAAACTATATGTATAAAATTGTAAAATGTCGATTTACAAAAAAATCAAGTTAACGTTTATTGTTATGAGCCAACGCATCGCAGTCAAATCTTGATAACTTAACTGTATTCCATTAATTTATTAAACATCCGGTTTCCCGTGAGAATTAACTGTATATGTATAATAATATTGTGTATTTCATTAATGCTGACCAATTTGGTTTTTATATAAAGTTACCTTTTAAAACAAATCATTTTATTGTAACCGGTACAATCGAAAGAATTATTGCCTACCATTAAAAATCACATTTTTATTCATGGCCATAATATTATATCTGAAAACGTCAAAAACACCCATACACCCGAAAACGATGCTTAACGTGAGCACATATTATACCATTAGAATTGGAGAGCACTCGACCTCTGATACTCGAGGCAAAATTATGCATGCATTAACAATATTATTGCATTATTTATAAAACATAACAATATATACGTGTAAAATAATATATTATAATGATCGTATTACTTTTGAGTTGGCTTGATCCGAATGCGTCCGGTAGCAGAACTGGAACAATGCCACGGCGATGGCCACGATGAGTCCCAGTACTAGTATGTAAAATATACCAGCAATGTTGTTTAACGTCAGCTCGGCATTGCGGAAAGACTCCTGCGGGAATTAAGACGTGCGGTATGTAGAACGTTGGCAATTTTTGACTTTTTTTTAATAAAATTCAGTGATATTTCGTGTTTTATGGCGCAAAACAAGGACAGAGAGAAGCGAGAAAAGTTTACCATCGCACTCCCGCACCAAGTTCAAAATAAAAAGGACATAAATTGCTGCTATAACCTATTTTTTTTCTCTTTTTTTTCGTTTGCGGGTTTGCTAGTAATGTAAAACTGCGAACAAGCAAATGGACTGAAAGTAAAGTTTTAAAAATTCAACTACCGTTTTTGTTCAAAACGGTCTTTAAGTGGCCAACCCTCGATGTATTTTTCTTTTGAAAAAATAAATGACTTTCGGATTGTTTTATTTATACATTATTTCTTTCCCCAAAAATTGAGATTTCGATCATTACATTACTAAACAAACATATATTTTCAAATCGCTGAAGTGAATTTAGCTAACATTCAGTCAACATTGCATTATATAATTTGAGTAATTTCTCAATGTACCCTATTTTTTTGCGAGTCATTTGTTAAACTTACAAATATAGGGGAAAAATAAGAGTTTAAAAATTAACAACCGATGACACTTCCCGTGTAAAGAAGTTATATATAAACAACAAACATTGTGCATAATTTTGTATATATCTGACAAAAACAATTGCATCGTTCAACGGAATTACCACATTAGCTTATTAAATAAACGGTTTTATCTTATTTTTAATCATTCTATAACTTATGAATCTCATGAAAATATTTGTTTTTAACTAATGCTAATTTTTTTAAATGTTTAATACCTAATATTGGTCACATAACATAATATAGGTACAATAATGTTAATGATCTAAATAAAAATTAATCGAAAAAATTAGTAAATTATTGAAAAGATAAATTTGAAAAAACAATTTAAAGTATCGTTCTTTATTTCTCACCTTTGCCTCGTAACCGCACTCATCAACCCACCATTTGTTTTCTAGCCTTGTAAGTTCACCGCTATCGGTCAATTGAACAATTGCAGCATTTATTCGATTCCTAAACAGTAACAATAACAAATGCACTATATTAATATATATTAGTATAATAGATTTTAAGTATATTAATACTTATTTTATAAATAATTAATATAAAAAAAAACATCCTGGCCGTCCAAGACAAAAACTCGAACAGAGTCATGGAAGTTTCGAGTATATTAAGAATGAACATCGTAGAATAGGAGGTAGCTTCTAACAGGCATATATATAAATATTTGAGGTTATGATGACAACGCGTCCGAATACCCTACTTATGTTAAGCCTAAAAAAATGAATTATAAATAGCATATTATGATGGAACAAAAATACCATTAACTATTATCGATAGTAAATATAATGTTATTAATGTATAAGAATTATAATAATAACTCTCAATTATTATAAAATAGGTACGTTAATTAATATTTATTTATTTATTAGTCTAATATTTTACTTCATAAAATAATATTTTTAATATCATTCTTTAATATAATTGATTTATCCACAGTTAATAGAAACCATTTAGACTGAATTTTCGACCTTCTACTGGTACATTTATTTGTGTATAGTTCAATAATTTTTACAAAGATATAAATTGCCCTTGGATGTACAAAATATTGGCGCAAAGCGCATAAAAGAGAAATAAGTTCAATATAGGTGTTGTGTTCGAATAGACCCAAGAGAATACCGTTTGGGCGGGGATAAAATTAACGGAAGGACAATCATATAGATCAAACTGCAAAACACCACCATTCCTCTCCACTCCCCCCCCCCCCTTTTTTTGGCTCTAGAGCATTTTTCGATGGCCCTCGGGGACCCTCTTGATACCCTTATAAATCGCTTATAGGATTCGATCGGATGGTAAAACAATGTTGAACGAGAATATTGTTTATATATAAAACCATTAAAACAAAAATACTAAGGATTTATTACTTACAAAAAATAACAAACAAACTATTTTCAAGAATAAATATAATATATTGATTTGTAAGTTTAAAAAAAGTATTTAAATTATTTAACTATCAGTCAAAAGTGATGTATCATGTACCTACGGCACGAACTTTTGAAATAATTTAACACCAATTAATGTCATACCTACCTGGTTTACTAATACAACGTATATATTGCTAGGTACATAAAAATTTCAAATTGTATTTTTACATTCTAAGAATACAAAAATTAATTAATATATTTATCATAAGTCTCAGCAATAATGAACACCAAGCTTAACCCACTAGATTTCACATCGACCTCATGTAACATTCTCACATTTGATGTCTAACCTAACATAGGTAGGTTATAGGTACCGGTGGCGTACCTAATACATATACTGTACACGTAGAGTGCAACTCGATATTAACACACATATTCATGGAAAACCTGCATTCTAGAGAAAGCTCTAAACTTCTCTATTCATTAACTGAAGAATTCATGGAAAACCTGCATGCTAGAGAAAGCTCTAAACTTTTCTATTCATTAACTGAAGAACTTTGCTAACACTCAAACTCAATCACCACCACAAGCGACTACAAACGCGCCACCAACTTGTTCGACAAAATATAAATAACCCTCAGTTCTTAATTAACAATGTTATTATTATTATTATTATTTTTATTAAAATAGTACTAAATGTATTCATAGACATCTCTCGTTATGGAAAAATGTATTATTTAATTTTAAATCTATGTATGACACGTCATCATGGTGGTTAAATTCTAGAATAACTACACAAAGTAAAAATATATAATTTTTGTATCTAGAAAGTGAAACCGCTTTTTATCCAATCCGTTTTTACAGCTTATAGAGTTCTTAAACCATGATAATGATAAAATATCATAATTTAATTTATATTATAAATATTAAATTATAGCATATAAAAGCTTAGTATATGTCATTGTGCGTCTACAATTCTTTATCATCCTATGTAGTTATTGTGTACGAGGCAGATATGTGCCATTTTTGCCTATACACTATGTCATGACAAACTTTTTTTGGAATATTTGAAATTATTGTTTAATATCTATGTATATAGATAGACTCCTAGCATTGACTTCTCTTGCAATGAACGAGATATATTGAAAACTCATAAGAAACACAAAATCCATTAAATTGTACAAATGAGTTTTTGAAAGAATTTGAGTTTAATATAATATGTTGTTATATACGCCCGCACCATTTAAATTGAAAACACATTGATAAGTATATAGCCTTTCTGAACTCGACAGTGTTCAAACATAGACTGTTTGATGTATTGTTCCTATATATAATATAAATATATGTAATGTTTATGTGCTTATATAATATACATATCACTTTGAATAATGATCGAATTTGCACATTTGGATTTATTAAACCCTTTGCGTGTGGTCCTGAAAATCCTTAGGGAGTCTAATTTGATTCCTAGGGATATAATATATACTTGGTTCGTATAAGTTGTTGTGTAAATATAAATTAATAAAATACATATAAAATTACAAAAAAAAAAAAACAAAATAGTAATTTAAAATGAGGTGGGATCAAATCCAAAAATAATAATTATTATATCGGAACAAATAATGTATAACACAAATAAACAATAATTGTTAAAAAAAAGTCAAATTTTCTTTCATAATCGTCAACTGCTTAAACAATTTATCAGATAAATAGAATATATCAAATGTATCATTAATTATTACTATCGACATTTGTCAATAAACTGTAACTATTGTATTAGGTAAGTACCACTGAATAAAAATATATTTTATACGCATACGATAGTTAAAATAAATATTAAACAATTTTTAATCATTTCGTGACTTAATTATTTTTAGTTAGGTACATTTTAAAATAAAAAAACTATATATAAAAAATTTAAAAAATCTTGTACCAACAACAATTTATCAGTTTATCGTACGCATACCTAATATAAGTACAATCTGCGACTGGATTATAAATAATTTTAATTAAATGTTTATTTCTGTCCGCTTGATTCAACTCCCGGTTTATTAAATAAACAGAAGCGATTATTATTTCACGTATATTTCAAATTGACCATTTAAATAATTAAATCACCGTTAAAATTCTTTGTTTAAATATATATATAAATTTGTTTGTACACGTCTGATCAATGAATTATGAATCCAGATATACCATTAGAATCCATTCACGATTTAATTAATTTAAAAAGTAAATAAGTACACAATAATATGTTTGAAGTACCTATCTACATAGATTTTTCGATGGGTAATATAAAAATAATATGTATAATATGATTGTAGTGAATAATTTAATATACTATCGAGTATTTCTATTATGATACTATTCTCGTGTAACAATTTATACTATGGACATGCATATTATAACACGTCTTTCCGAACATAAATCGTTTTAATAATAAGTCTTTCCATTGTTAATTTCAGTCTATTCTGCCTTAACATGTAAATGAATCTGGTTGAGCATATTACGCAAACATCCGCATTGCGTTAAATTTATCTGATATCATCAGAATAAGATTAGAGAAACTTCAGTTTTTAGCATGAATATTCTAATAAATATAGAACTAGAATATAGAAACCAACGTTTCGAGATCAGCGTCAGTTAACCAGTGGTTTTTACAAATCTCATTGAATAGATACGTGTATATATATTTAATAATACATGATATATGAGTGTGTCTCTCTATATATATATAATGTGTATGTATAATAATATGTGTATACGTCATATATATATATATTTTTCTTATGATCAAAAATGTGTCGCAGAAAATTGGGTTTTCTTTTTCTTTTTTTTTCATATCAGACTCTCGTCTTGGAAAATGTGATTTCGCGGAATGTAATCCGAGAGAGTCATTCAACCGAAAGACGCGCGTAATATTCCCACTTGCGTCCCTTTACCCGTGCCTCACATACCGTCGGTGATCTTATTTCCCAAAAGCCCCAAACGAGATTTGTCAATATTATATATAAAATATAAAAAAAAAATAGATCAGTCTCACCTTAGCGGAGACCCAAGTGGCATCGCTATACCGTAGCCCTTGACGTCTAAGTTACGTCCGACTTTCATTGTATCACAAGGTTTCCTCATGTTCACAAAGTCATTTTTGGGGGACTCGATGAGTAAAGCGAACTTGCCATTTGAGTTTCTTACTCTTTGTATGCCTTCATCGTATGTATCTACGAACACGTGTGTCCGCGAGTTCATGAACTGCCACATTTTACTGTATAACGAACTGTGCGATCTCTATATAGTAATAAGACAAATATAAGTAATACGTTTATAATAAGCTATAGTCATTACATTTTATGGTTTGTTTTAATTTTGAAATTGAGGAACTACAATTATAGAAATGTTTTAGATGAATACAGTTCATTATACGTTATAACATATTATAATTATATCAAATTGTAAATAAACTTTAGCTATAACTGTTATTACTTATTAGTTATATTTTTAGTTTATATTTCAGTTAAGTATTTGATTTACCTATACATATTTTTTAATGACATATATTATAAAATAATAATTTAGTTATGATATTAGATTAAATACAGATTATAAGTGCATTATGATTTGAATGCTAAAATCAAAAATCATATAATTATATGATTACCTATAACAATAAAAAAAAAAACAGATGTAGGTACTTTTAAATTTACTTATTGATGTATCCATTTTAGAAATTAGTTAAGTCGATTGATTGTAAGTGATTCAATAACTCTCCAGTTTTTTTTCTACTCTTCTCTGTGGGTTTTTTATGTGAAGCAAAAACATTCATAAGAAACTGCCGTGGTGAATGGCCCGAAACGAAAAGTTCTCTCCGGAGTAAAGGAGTGGCCACCACAACCCAAGATTTACAGTCGATAGAACTCAAACCCTGAACTCGTAATGAGAAAATTATATATTAGTTCAACACCTTTTACTTATGAACCTACTTATATGGATTTTATTTGTATTTCTATCATCGTTTTTCACTTATACTACAGTAAATGTATTGAAAGTTATTGAGAAAAAGTATTCAATTTTCACCCAGTAAAAAAAGCAAGTACAAAATGAATTCGGTGAATAATTTATCTCCATAGTTCTGGCGGTTTGAATTTAATGGTGTTGACGTTTGCAGACCTCGTTGGATAAACAACTTATTAAAGGAGGCAATCAAGTATTGAGAATAATTCCAAATGTCGACGACGATGACAAAGTCACTGCCAGACGTAAAGTTTTTGAATAAAAAATAATTTTTTTTTTTGAATTCTTATAGAATAATAAAAATAATAATGAAACGCACGTCACTAGCTATAGTGTGCAGAAACATAAAATAATACGTATAAACAAGTTGGCCCCAGGTTGTTTACTTCTATTATAATAGCAGTATAATTAAAAGTGTAAATTTTGTGAAAAAATATTGTTTTTAAATTATTTTAAACAATATTATTATGTACCTAGTTTAAAATGTTATACAAAAATATATATTATATATGAAAAGATGATGCAATAAAATAAAACACATATAATTTGATTTTACATGACATTTTTACATTTGATTAAGTCAATGACAATATCGTAAGGTAAAAATATACAAATTATAGTTTTTAAGTGCGATAATATATCAATTGATATTTGATTCATAGAAGAATTATTATTATGTTAGTCGTTTTTATAGTTTTATAATATCTTAGGTATTTAAAAAAAAATTGAACAATTCAAAACAGTAAATCAAGTATAGGCGCACTACTTACTTTGAAAAAATCCCACGTAGACCCATGAGAAAGAACACCATATTCAATTTCTGTTTGTGCAGCTAAATCTTCTGGTGTGCTGATTGGTGTGGACATTTTCTGCACAATCAAATACGCGGTGAAATTAGATACGTACGATGATATTAATATCACCGTGAAGAACCACCAGACTGCTCCAACAATACGTCCTGGCGTAGTCCTAAGCACATGAGTTCATGAACAATATTATTATTATGTTCCTTACATTATTATTACTTTTTTTTTTTATCTGACATTCATTTTTCAGTTGTAACATTATTATGTCATATTTGACAACAAGAGGTAAATAAGCTTAAATAAATTATAACACCCCCCACTTAAAAAATGTTATTATATTTGTGAAATACTATGAAAGTGCAATAACAATAGGTAATATATACCTATTTACAAAGTAATTTTATATTAGGTACCTACTATTTATACTTTATAATAATAATATAATATATACTATAACAAATAACCGTAGATACTTTAAATTCCCTCCAAATATTTATATTAAGATTTTCCAGACATGGTAAAATTCTTAAAATATTGGTGTTGTTTTTTGACTATTCATAGACAGTGCAATAATTTTTGCATTTATTTTTTTTTTCTGTATAATATGTTTAAAATGTTTATGCTTAGCCAAAACCTTGAAAATGTAATATATAGATCCTCAAGTTGTTCTTACAGGAAATAAAAATAAATCTAACATAAATTCACATGCATTTTTTATAAGCAATATTGAATAATTAAGTTTTAACAAAATTGGACATTCAAACGACAAACGTATGATTACGATTTATCCTATTTTTTATATTGTTATTATTTAAAAATATAAATCACTGAAACTTTAAACAATCATCTATTACTTAAGTCTTAAACCATCATTTTCTATTCTAATGGAATGTTCAAAACATTTTGATTAATTTTAAGCTATTTACACCAACAACCTATTCAAACCATCCTACGGTATGTATTATGTCGGCATTAACTTTTAAATTAATTACAGTTTGAAAATAATAATATAATATGTGCTAATATTATAGTTATAATTATTATTATATAATAGTTAATATATATGTTTATACTAATAAGTAATAACATAAAATATATTATCGGCGGACGGAGTGGTCGCAGCCGACCCGGTTCGATCTCGGTCATGGGTGGCATTTTTCTTCGGACAAGTCACGGTGTCCGGAGAACAAGTTCCGCCATCCCGGGCATGATACCTACGGGTACCCAAATCAAAAATTCTGCCAAAACTAACACACACGTGTTCCTCACCCAACCGACATAAAAACCTACAAAACAAAAATAGCTAATTGCCTTAGTTGCCGGACTCAAGATCAATTAAAAAAAAATATATATATATTATCATGTAATTATTACCTTGTATTATGTATTAATGATAAGTTTATATTTTTGAAAAAAAGATAAATAAGTGATTCTATTAAAAAGGAAAGAAATGTAATGTTTGCTTTTTAATCGATTTTAAAAATATAGTAGGTAAGCAAACTATAATATTTATTTTATATATATTATTAATTAACATTTTACAATTTGTTATAATTATCTGAATAATAATTAATAAGAACAAAAACAAACAAATATTAAATTTATATATATTTAAATCATATCCATGCTATAGTGTCATAGAGACATAGAATATTATCCTTATTCCTCAGTACATACACAATGTTTAATAACTTAAAAACTGCACGTTCAAATATTGATTTAGATACATCAACAAAAAAAAAATCGTCTGTTCAATAATTTAAATTAAAAAATGTAGTACCTACCCATGTAAAAAAAACATTTGTATCACAACAGGTGAATCGTACGACAAATCTCATGTATTCTAAAACAATTTAGTCTCGGAGTATATTTAAAATTTCCAAAAATCAGGTTTTTAGTAACTACAGTTATACAAAAAAGAGGAATATGAGTGTGGTTTGTGAATCATCGTGTATAGTAATAAAAAGTAAAAACTTGGAAATATAGGCTGACAAACCATCTCTGCTCCGAATTATTTTTCAACAAATTCAAATTGAACACAATATGTGTGACAGTATTACTAAATGATAAGGAAGACAATTATGATTGCACCGATTTTTTAACGTTTATTTATGAATATTGAATATGTCATTCAATAATTTAAAAACAAACTTTTTCAATATATATAATAATTATATCAACAATTAAAATTCAATTTTTTTTTAAATTTTAATTAACAAGTTTATATTATCGTTTAGAAAATATGTAAGTTATCAAATTGCGTGGAAAAACAAACTTTTTTAATTTGCAAGAGCTTCTGTTGTATATTTTATATTATGAATTTGGTGTATTTTTTATACAACGAGTTATGAAAGTTCTTCCTGTTAGAAGCAAACGCTTTTTATTTAATTGCAATTATATTTTAATATAAGAAAATAAATATAATTTCGACACAAATTCTGAAAAAAACATGGATACTTATAATATTTAACTATTAACTAATAACCATACAGAAATAATATACGCCAGAACTCAAAATAGTAAGTATGTCGTTTATGAAAATGTAATAAAAATATATAATTCTCGACAACAAAATAGCAATGTTAATAATATAATTTCATTAGGTACCTATATTAAATAGTTGTGTCACATATGAAAATTTAAGAATATGTATAGTGTCAGATTTTAAATGTTTTAACGAATTACATAATATGGAATGTGTAATGAAACGTTAATTATTTCAAATTTTAAGCTTTTGAATTACGTAGGTACTATGCGTATAGATACCATAGTATAGTTAATAGTAATTTAATTTTTAATTATAATGAACTAACTACCTATTGTAATCTATTTAATGTTAATTAAAAAAAACTAATTATAGATATAACTAAATTAAATACGACTAATCAATCTCATGTTTTTAATAAAATATATTTATTAGAAAGATAATGTTATGGTTTTTAATTATTTAAGTTAAGTGTTCATCACAGACTTTATCGATTCTTTCCCTAATAATTTGTTACATTAAATAAATTAAATTAAATATAATACAGTTTCTAATTTTGTAATTGTTTTTCAATTATTGTGATCACTGAAAATAAGTTTTATTATTGTGTATGACATTTTTTACGGTGTCAATTGAGAAATTCTTTTACATTATTATTGGCATTCAAAAAGTTTTAATGTTATAAAAATGTTTCATAACAAATAAATAAATTATTCAAAATTATTTGATATGCATCGAAATATAATGTAAATATTTGGATGAATTGTTTTTGTTTATTAAGTGGCCGTTATTGGTAAAGTTTAATATTTATAAAATAAAAAATAAGTAATAACATTTATAGAGTTAAAAATGATTTTTTGCATACATTGTAGATTTTTATATTAAACTGGATATTACGTTTATTTAAATTTAATAAGTTGTTATTTTTGAAATGCTCTCTTAAGACTTTTTCCCATATAAACTAATAATTATTACACATTACATAGTACTATTGACCTGGCGTAAAAATAAATATTTCAAATGTGTTGTATTGTTAAGTTATTTGGACAATTTTTATAAATATAATATGCATTTGGGTGGGAGCTAACTGGTAACAGGCAAGATACAGCAGCAGATATAGCAGCAGCAAAAACCTTTTTGCTGTTGTTCCTCAGAAAATGCCCCATAAGTGATTTTGTGTAATAGTTTAAAAATTAAATACATTTTTATAATGTTATCACGATAATATTTTAATTTAATTTTTGATATAATCAAAAATGTTATTCAAAGTTTAAAAATATTATTCCATAGATTTCGAATATTATTGTTAAACTTAATAATAATAATTACATGAGTATAGTTTCATCTTGGCAATACATTATATACATTTGGATATTCTTAGAAGTTGATAACAAATAAAATAACTTATAATTTATATCATTAATATGATAATAATGTGGTTTTTACCATGCTGCATGGATAAGACTTATGATTTGTTTTAAATATTTATATATTATTATTTGATATATTTTAGAATGGGCATTTATAATTTCTAGGGAATATTCCTATTTGATTTTGATCTTATAACTTTAATCACAATATAGAAACCATTTATTGGACGTATTGGCTACTTAAGTTGCCGTTATATGTATTTAAGATTGAACATATTTCAGAACACACAAATTAATTCCCATAGGTCCAATAATATGATAGGCTTTTTTAAAATAATTATGCCCGATGAATTTTAAGGCCATGAAAATTTTCTAATTTATCTATTATAGTCATTATAATATATAAGTATATTTTAATATTTTCCGACTTTCACTAATAATGTCATCAACAAGTAGGTTTTGTTTATCTACTGGTAATAAACTAATAGTAAAACTTTAATGATGAAACCAATTAGTTTAAACACTCATCACACAAAGTTCTCAATACCTACTATAAGTTCAAGAAACTTTAGGTTTAAGACAGTCAAATTTAATGAAGTATGAAGACTTTAATATTATAAGTTAAAACTTACTTATCACTTTTTTAATGATTAAATTAATTAAATTAAACCAGGTATGACTACATAGTTTTCTTTGATAAAATAATTAATAATAGAATCTATTACCATTTTAAAAGTAAATAATTTATATTTATTTGTTATAAATATAATTAAATATTCAATCTATGAACTAAGCACCCATCTTATGTTTTTTATCATAGTTTTCATTATAAATTATTTATTACCAACTTGCACATAAGCAATGTTACTGGATATAAGTATATAACAAATGAAAAATAATATTTATAACTTATAAGTAATAAAAGTTTTATTTTAATCATTTATGTTTATGTAAACCCCAGGAATTCGTTCCATCCTAATATATATAATCTAAACAATCTTATGAATATGATCATATCATAAAGTATTAAAATATACTAGAAATGTTTAGCTATTTATTTTTCAAGTTATAATGTCACAGTGGTGTACAACAATGCAATGATTTGCATACACTTTTCCATTTATGTAATTTGCATTTCGTTCCAATCTCGATGGTCAAGCATATAAATAAACAAGTTAACTATGTTAGCACTTGTGAATTTCAGGTAGATATAGTTTTCTTTAGCCAACCGCAAGCAGTTTTAATGAAAATTTACGTAGGTAGTAACACAACAAGGGCACACGGAGAGGTCAGCTATAATATATTATACCTATACGTGTGCCTATATATAGGTATATACCTCTATTTGTGTAGAAGAAGGAAACATTTTTATTACACTTAAATGAAGACTACAATTTGTGATAATATAATTTTAATGGTACCAGAGAACCGTCTAGATATTATTAGATACGGTTTTGTTTTACAGTGTTATACCCAAAAACATGAGAGTCAATTAGGTACATATAAAATACTTAAAACTGTTAAAATTCTATCATTGCCAAACTTTTTACTCACCTGTATGTAAGTACAGGGTCGTAAAAAAAGTTTCGGAAATAAAATAATATTGTTATGAAAATTCCAGTCGTATACAATTTAGGTATTTTTTCTGGAGAAATAAAAACAAAACTCAATTTTTTCTCATTTCATTCATTATTGAAACGAATAAAATAAAAAGTGTCATTAATATTAACTACCCTCACTATGTTCTATGTTTCAATATTAATATGATAGGCATTAACATGGTTTTATTGGGCTCATTCCGGTAGAAAAATTATTTAACACAATACCTATACCTAACTGGTACGATTAAATTTATATTAAATAATACCACAACTAAACTTAATTGGGTGATCTATTAGGAAAGACACTTATTACTAAAAAAAATATTAAAATATTTCTTTTACATAATTTTAAGTCATTAAAATACAAAATTTTTCTTAAGAAATTATATTGACTATTTTTTATCGTTTTCATATTTTAAATTTGAATGACAACATGAATTTTTAATACCTTAATCCAAAGAAAAAAAATTGGAGTACTTCGATACGTATAAATTGAATTTTGGTTTTAAAGTTTAGATAAGTGGAGTGGAATCGTCGTAGAAGGGCATTCCCCAAAATGTTGATCAACTACTCTGCTCATTAAAACTTAAAATACTTATAAAGTTAACTAATACACTACTTTTCAAAAAATTGATTTTTATAGATCGAAAACTCTGAACAATATTCTGTTTTGTCATAAACAATAAAAATTGTATGTTAAAAGAGTAAAAACTAAACATATATAACGATATAAAATTGTTAAAAAATATAATTATTTTCCAAAATTATTGTTTTGTAACTAAGAAATATTTTTAAAAACAAGTGTTTTCTGAAATAAAGATAGTGTCTTATATTTAAAGGATAATTCTGTTTTAATATATTAATTATTAATGCAAACAGATATACATGATTTTATATCAAATTTAGATGGTTTTTTTTAAATAAAATTATTTAATTTTGTATGGTACTCGATAAAGTGAAGTGTAGGATGCTTTTAATTTGTTCATTTTATTGAGTATTGTAGTAGGTAGTAAAAAAAATTATAATCTAACTATAATTTAGTATGAAGTAAATAGGTACCCACCTACAAAAGTTGAAGTTTATACAACGAAGGAATTTCTTTAAACATATTAATTTAAAGATTTAAACAAGTGAACTGTGAATAAATTTTTAAAAACATATATTTTAAAATATTTTATTAATTTTAAAGGATACTTATAAAGTTATAACGTAGACTATAATACTGTCAACTGTTAGGCTTAAAAGTTATTGTAACATATTGTTCAGTTGGGAATAATAATTTCACTCATATGCTTCACCTGCAAAACATCTTGAATACCATATGATACCATATGATAACAATTATAACATAATACATTTTATTCACTCTTATTAATAACTTCTACATTAGCAAATATTTTAAGTTGAAAATGTAAATTGTGAAAATCATTGTAACAAACTTACATAACTTAGCAATATCTGCAGAAATTCTATGCATGCATATTATACAATTTAATTTGCATTACAATTAATTGATAAATAGATTCTGCCAGTCTGTGTTATTATTTATTTTGAATTAAATTTAGAAAAATGTGTGCCTATTTTTAATATTTATACAATATAATATCAATTAATATGATTTTATATGGGGGACGGAGTGGCCGAGCGGACTAAGGCGTCGGTTGCGACGCGCACCGACGCCGGTTCAAAACCTCGGCCGCGGGTGACATTTTTCTTCGGGCAAGTCACGGTGTTTGGAGAGAAGTGCCGCCATCTCCCACCCGAGCATGGCAGATACCTACGGGCTACGGGTGCCCACTAAAAAATCTGCCAAACTAACAAACACCACGTGTTTAACCTACAGTACCCTCCCTCACAGTTAAAAACCACCCAATGGCCTAAGTTGCCATGGGTTGATTAGTTAATTGATAAAAAAAAAAAAATATGATTTTATCATAGAAAATAAATGTATAGAAAAAACTTGGACAGATACTCGACTGCATATTATATGTCAAGTGTAACTCGTTGTTGAGTAGGTCACAGTAATGGATATGTTAAATTTGAATTTAATTATGAATCATTGCGTTTCATATGGTATCCAATCATGGTGGCCCATATTTCAAAGGATATTTTATATCATATTCATTTTCGCATTACAAGTAATATACTAATAAATAATGATACGGTAGAATGAACTAATTTATTAAAAAAAAAAAAAATCGTTTTTCTTCATTTAAATATCCAGTTCCTTCAAAATTTGAACTTCAAACACTAAGAAATAAAATTGTTCCAATGCATTTTCAATATTTTTAAATTATACAAAGTACAACTTAAAAAAATTCTTTTTTTTAGAATTCCGAGTTCATACCGAGCATTACAAATTTTATCAATGTGTATGGAAAAATAAATTAAAAATTTCTAAAAATTGTTTTACTTTTTACCTCACAAAGTACTAGTTTAATTACATGTATGCTAAAATCAACCCTCAATATTAAAGATTGAATCATACGAAGTGACTTCAGACATAAAAAAAAATGTAAATAAAACACACATCATTGAAAACTAATAAGTACTTATAGCTCCGCTTAGAATCTAAAAATTATTTTCATAAGTATAAAACAAAACGACAAATATCATTTTCAATATCATTCTCCGATTAAATCAATTACGGTCCATTTAGGTATCACTGACTTAACAATTTAAATTTTGAAAAATAAATGATATTCTTGATGAAATTAAAATATATGACGAAGATATAACGATTAACGGAAACGTAATATTTAAATGAATGTGTGGCTGATTGTAGTCATAAGTCATAACTAATAAATTCTATGATCAAGAATATAATATCAAGAAATTTAATTGATAGGTACCTATTGAGAAACAAAATCAATAATTTGAATAAACTATTGAATAATAATATAATTATATTTAAAAATATAGTTATCTATTGATGATTAAAAACATTTATTGAATAATATATATTTGTATTTTATTTTTATTACAACAAGGGTTTTACCCAAATTAATAATATATTATATTATATAGATATCTACATACTCCTAATATTGTATTACGTAAAATTACGAACTACCTATACAAAATTACATTTTAAAGTTTAAACTATTATAAAACAATTTAATTATGGAATTCAGGATTTTCTCAATCATAATGAGTTTATACCATAATATAACACTATCAAACATTAAAACAAACGGGTCTGCAGCAAACTAAATCATAAAAGTGTGGAGAATATAACTTCCACCTATATAAGTTAGAAAATAGGATATGTATAATATATCATTAATCATTATAGTTAAAATTATATATTTAATTTTACATTCTTATATAAGTACAATTATTTATACTTAATAACAATGAAACTGAACGAAAAAGTTAAAGTTTAAAAATGTGTTATTCTGTCCCAAAAATTTAGAAATGTTTTAACATTTCTTTCAGCTTTTATAATATATTTTTGATGTGAAACATCTAATGCGGTGTGTGAAACCGTGTGTTGGTATAGCGACACATCGCCACGCGTGCAACGCACGCGAACTATCTAATGCGCCTTTAAAATAAAGAATAATTTTTCTTAAAAAAATCTGAATATTTTGTTTTTAATTATGCCATGTTTATTTCCTTTAATAAACCATCCTTTCAATTTTCATGCATATTTTCTATACCAAATAATTTCGATGTTTCACATCTGCTAGGCGTCCCACAACGGCACACTTCTTTTTAAATTGAATAACTAGTGTATATTTCTACTCATAATAAAAATGTTATTTTGAATTATAACAAATGAATAGGATAACAAAAATCTATTTTCAAAATTTAATGCCTAATAAATATTGTATTTTATTTTTTTGTTATTTATTTTATTTTTAGTTTTTCCCTCCGTTTAAAGAAGAAAAAGGAATATCAAATATAACCTTCCAGAAGTTTCAATTAGATAAAACTCACAACCAAAAGGAGTCACTTAAAACTTTGGGAGCACTCGCTCTATACTAGGAAAAATGATATCAGAAGAAATAAAAATTACACGACTATCCTTGTAAAATCAATACTTCCAAGCTTTTTACAGAAACTAATAAAATGAATCTAACAAATATTTAGTACAATTTTTAAATGAGCAAAAGTTCAACTATTATAATATAATATCTATAAATAGATACAAATATATCCCACCAATCATACAAATATACAATAATATTGAATATTTTAATCTGTTGATATAAATATATTATGTAATCATTAACTATCTAACATCAAACAATTGCATGAACAAAGTATTATGAATTATGATTTAATATGCACACTCAGGGTGTTACCAAGACTTTCAAGTAGTGCAACCTCACCAAAAATTTTAAGAAATCTGATTAATCTTAAAATAAATATAATAGTTTTATATTTTATTAAAATGCAATAAACCAATCGCTATGTATATTTAATTAAAATTAATTTGGATTCATTTAAAGTATAATTAATAATAATAAAAAAGGTGGGTAAGTGGATGTCGTTCTGCTGTACAGTAGGTTACAAGTGGGTCACTGTAATGGATGGTGTTAAATTTGAATTCAATGATATAATAGCATTATATAAGAAAAACGATTCTGAGCGAAAACGGTCAGTCAGCCTATGATATTACCAATTATATTTAATGATATTATTGTGAATAAAGTAATTTATATATAACCTATTTACGTGGAATCTTATTTTAAATTTTCAATCCTTAGCTATAAAAGTTGAACATTTTATAAATTTTCAACTACAAAATTATTATTAAATTTTAAATATGATAAATGTTGTCAAAATTTGAACTTTAATGCTTATAAAACAAGGAATTATACCTATGTATTTTTAATATTTTTCAACTGCTATTGTAACAATATATCAGGAGCCTTGCATTAAATTGTCATGCTTTTTACCCAACAAATAAAATTTTATTGATATTTATAGAAAAAAAACTAAAAAATGAAAACTGACCATGTCCGTAAACAGCTCAAAAAGAGTCAAATTATTTTCAAAATTGTATGGTATAATGGTGTATAGAAAATTCTTATATAAACATTCAGTTAAATTTTCAAGTATCTACAGTCGTTCGTTTTTTAATTACAATAAAATAAGATAATCGTTACATGAGAAATCAAGTGAATATCAAACGTTGTAAAAATATGAATTTCAAACACTCGTAAAAATTTAATTTGAGTTTCTTGTAGACATTTTTTTTTGATAAAAGTAGAAAAACTTATGAGAAATTGTGTATTACATTTTCATATCTTAGATTTAAAATGAAAATTTTTATCAATTTCTAACTCAAAATAATTTGCGAATTTTCGTAAATTTTACGTATTTTGTCAATATTTGAACTTTAAATACTTATAAAAAAATTGTGACTATGGATTTTTAATTTTTTTTATCTGCATTTGAAACAATATACTAGGAGCCTTCTATTAAATTTTCAAGCTTTTTTAACCAACAAATAAAATTTTATTGATATTTATGGAAAAAAAAAACCAAACAAAAATGGAAACTGAAAAGGTCCGTAAAGATCTCAAATAAGTCAAAATATTTGGAAAATGTTATGGTGTATAGAAAATGCTTATATAAACATCCAGTCAACATTTCATGTACCTACGGTCATTTGTTTAAGAGTTTCACCAAATACCAAAATCAATTTTTTCGAAGACAGATTTTGCGTACAAATATACTAACCTAACCATTTTTCCTTAATTTTTCTTTTGTTTTTCGCGGCGCTTTTAAAAACTACCGGAATATTACTTTTGAGCTCCCAAAGTACCAATTAGATTCACTTTGCTTTCAGAAAATATACTATTGAAGAAAATCTAAGCACTTTTACCGTCCTAAAAGGTAATGACAGACACAAAAAAAAAATTAAAAAAACACACATCATTGTAAAGTCAATACTTTTATCGTTCCACTCAGAATCTAAAAAATATCTGAAATTACTAACCATATATTTTAAAATCACCACATCATATTTATAACTTTCATCATATCTTACTATATCTTATTAAGAATGATACAAAAAATTATAATTGTATAGTGTACACAGAATCCTTAAGTTTTCGACTTTATATTCTTCGTTATTTTTATACTTTTATATAATTACACGTGACAATGTGAGGGTAGGGATGTATGAATCCATTCGGGGTGCCATTAATGTACACCATCATATAGTATCATATGTATGAATAATACAATATTTTTGCTATTCAGCATGCAGTCTTATAATATGACAATATTATTGATAGTTATATACTTATATATTATTATTTTACAGTGAAAGTTACCTCGGTGCGATGTCACAGGCCTGCTGGGTGATAGCCGCCACTGCAAACCACATGCTGTTGGCCAACGTGAAAGGATTGTGAACGAACATTGGGGGTGGTGGTATGGTTTGCTGTAGTTCATGCCCTAAACCTCCGCCGCCACTGCCGATGCCGATGCCGCCACCACCGCCGTAGCTATTGTGAACCGGCCTAACATGCGCCGCGGCAGTGGCGTGCGCGGAAAACCGCGACACGACGTACATGACGATCACGACGGCTACATAGGCAAACCCAACGCTGATCCACACCTCTCGTGACAGTGGCGATAAGAAACTGAAAGCGCCGGGCTTGTGTTTGGACGGTTTCTTAATCAAGATGTTGATAGCCGTTGACATGAATGGCTTACTAAATTCAACCACTTTCTCCCGTTCTGCTGTGATGGTGAGTGGTGCAATGGCCAAGTCCACTTCCTACAATATTATTAATAATAGTAAAATCAAAAGCTTAAACCAAACAAATTCTCGAAAGTTAATATTTCAAATCATAGACATCCCTGACAAACGGCTCAGGATACAGATTACAGGCATTTGTTTGTAATTTATAAGCTATTTAATAGAATTCAGAGTTTGTTATCAGTGGCCGACGCGAAAGGTCATTCGTAACCTGTCGTAAACCATAATCCGTTACTCTCTGTTCCTCTATATTACACCGTAATAATAATAATCCATATGTCTTCTAGAAAAGGGCTAGATCCTCTGGGACTCAACATTATTCTTCAAAATCTTACACTACCAAGTAATACTACACTGTCTACCCAGTACCCACACAGTGCAAATAAAACTCATAATACACCATTATCAAATTTAAACGAAAACGAAGATGATATGAGCTTAGCCACTTCAAGCGACGAAGAAGATCAACCACTAACCGAGGTTAATAAAAAAAAAATCAGATATTTAGAAAAATACATAAGATTTCGAACATTTTCATAGCTTACTATCAAAAACAATTATCAACAAATGTTCCGTTAGCAAAGCGCACTAAAATTAAACCAGTCTTCAATCGACAATTATTGATCCGTTAACAAAAGTTTTTACGATTCAAAAATGACGTTTCATACCTACCAGCTACAATATGACAATAATTATCCATTATAATTAGAACTCTTCCAGTCTCAATCTCAAAGGAGTCCATATTTAAAGCCCTAAATTATTTTGAATTCAATGTATAACCTCCGTTACACAGTTGCGAAATCGTTCTAATTGTCCTATACCTATCAACCTTGCAGTTGTACTACCTATCTAATTATCTAAATCGTCCAAATAAATATATTCATTAAGCAGATTAATACATTGAATCATTGTAAATTAACCTAGGGAGCCCATAAAAGGCATTCCTCAATATACAAAAATTTCCAACGGTATTCTTATGAAAAAAAACTTAAGCATGAAAAACCAAACCCGACAGTAACAGACTGTTCAGTCTATGAACAACTCAATCAAAATGTGTAGAAAAATTATAATCGAGCATATAAGTAACTTATTCGAATTACTTGTCACGCAGGTTTCATTTTTATTTATATATCCAAAACTTTTTAAAATGTATCAAGACTTATTGTAGAACCTTAAAATTATCAATATCTAACTACAACTACCTACCTAGTTTGATATAATAAGCTCATTTCTTACTAACAGACAATTTTCTGTTATAAATTTTATATTTTTAAACATATAACAGCTGGTGTTTCTCAAGGATCAATACTTGGTCCTACTGTATTTAATGTCTACATACTTGACGTCCCACAGGCCACCTATTTATACAGTTCATTAATTAATTGAAAATTCTGTAGCTCTAATTCGAAATATAATACAGTTTTTTTAATGTAATATATGACTATAATAGCCTCTCTTTTACCTTGGTCTAAAAATATTTTTTTCAAAAACCACTTAAAACGTTAACTAACAAAATTAACAAATCTATACTAATATAATATAAAGCTGAAGAGTTTATTTGTTGGTTTAAACGAGCTAACATTATATAAAATTTCAACCGGTAGTGAGTTCCTTATTAGTTATTACCTACCTATTGAATTATCATTAGTTATCAAAGTGTAAAAGCCATACAATTTTACAATATTATGCTGCATTAGTGAAATATAAGTTGCTTTCATTCATTCAAAATTCAACTAATTTCAAAATAGTTTTTTCTCCATATTATATGATTTAAATGACTCAACAAAATTTTAAATTTTAAATTTTTAAAAATATTTTTTTAGACAATGGTAATAAGCTATTAGTCGTATATTTCATTAAAAAAAACTGCTCTACATTATCTGCATTATATTACAAATTCAAGCTGCTAACATTCTAATTAATTATCATAATATACTGTATAATAGCCTATTTTGTTGACGATTCAATAATTTACATAGGAGCAAAAACAATAAATTTACAAAATCATATAAGTATTTTATCGACGACGTGCAATAGTTGGAAAATATCAATAAATCTCTCAAAAATTGTAATTGTTTTGTGCAGTATACGTTGTAAGCGTGCTCCTCTGTGTTCAAACTACCAATCCCTGGGAAGCTGACCGTCAAGTATCTTGGCGTAAAGTTGGATAAAAGACCTACTTGGTGGCCACACTTATCGTCTAAACTTCAATAAGGTTATCAACGCCTAGCGATACTAATAGGGTACCCTTCTCTATACTAAACAGGAAGTCTAAATTACAGAATAAAATATATTTACTACTTATTTATAAACAAGTGTTTATGTATAGTATTAATTTATAATTATATACTAATCACTCAGTCACTACTCCATTACAATCAATTAATATTGTTTATCGCTATTAGCCAAACGAAATATGTACGTATTTTTCATCCTAAGATATAAATAGTGCAATCAAAGAATGACTTATTGTATATATAATAAAATAAAATTCCGAGCTTGCTTCTGACAACCATATCCATACAAGATATTATAAGGCTTATATAATTATTTTGTTTAATTAATTTTGAATCAAACGATAATAGTAGTAAAAATTATTTAAATTTCGTTTTGTAAAAAAATTTAAAAAATATTAATTTATAATTTAATATGAAATACTGAAAAACATTTATAACTGGTATCAAAAATCCTATTATATATACATGTGAAAATATTCTAATCATATTATTTGTAGAAAAATGTGGAATCGGAAAATCATTTTTTCATTAAATTTGATTTTATATAGGTACTTTAATATCATTTGGAGGATTCCCTGCATAAAATAATCATATCTTTGAATTTATTATATTTTATTTCTAAATATTTTTTATGAAATACGAAAAACAATTTGTTTTTTTTTTATTCTGAGTCCAATAACTTTAGTCATTTGTTTAATGAAGAGGCATATACGTATCGTGTTTAATACTATAATAAATAATATGGTAAAGTATTTTAGTCAGTATGATTATTATTTTAAAAATAATATCTATATACCTACTATATAACCAATAATTATTTTGTAAAAAACGAATATTTCATTAACTTAATTTTCTATAGACCTTTAAAGTATTCTGAAAAACTGGAAAACTCCTATATTAACTTTTCAATCAAAACAAATTAGTTAAATTGTCTATATTATATTATATTTGTACTTAAAATAGGTGCCTCTTTTAATTGAAATATTGCCAACAAAATTACATAGTAAAAGGAAAAGTTTTTGCATGCAAGTATTTGGTTGGTTACCCATTGGTTGTATATTTTAAAATTTAATTAAAAAATAAAGACAAAATAAAGTATCTATTATTTTAAAACAAAAAGTAATGATATTGCCATGTGCAATTATATCCATTCTTATTAATATTTTAAAACGCAATCTAAAGTCTTCATTAGTTTTTATAAAAATTAAAACCTAAATCAAGTATAAGCTGATTCATATCGTTAGTAATAATTGGATCATAATTAATGGAGGATTACTATTATATGTATATAAAACGATGTTATTACTTACTTTCGTTTAGACCAGAAAACAAAATATAATCAAAGATCTCGCGAACAAAATCATTAGGTAATGTTTAGCGTTATTTATTCAATTAGTTTAATTCAATATATCGTATACAAATATGTAATACATTGCTGCTATAATATTACAAATAGAATAACTGAGTAACACCACAATTCTTAGGTATTACAATAGCCACAAACGTAATAAGTGGCTTATTAATTAAATAATAAAAGTTAAATGGACTTTAATAAAACTGTAGAATATTCATTGAGTGCATTGAAAAATGTTTACATCAATGATTAAAACATTTTGTGAAGGTAAATAAGAAACCGGGCTACAGATCTATATACTCTTACAATTGACGGTGAAATAAACCTTAGCAGAACCTTTGCCACACATATTGTAACCCATGTAGATGTTTTTCTTTTTTTCAGTTAGTGTAAATTGAACAATTGCAATAAATAAAAACTGATAGGATTCAAAAAATGAAATAATAGCACAATCAGAGCATGAAAAAGACAAAAATCCAGGCTATAAAATGTTATACTTTCGTTATACAGCAGTGACTTTTAATTGGCTTTTTAATAATTATAAAAAATAATTGTGATGTTTATAAAAAATAAATAATTAATTATAACAATACGTATTATTTTAGGAAAAAAACTTACAAAGACCAAAATTGATTTTATAACGTTGGCGTATTAACCATTGTGATAAAGAAAATTATATTTTAATAAAACCAACATTGATACTAGTTGAACGGTTTATTCAGTAGCATTCGTATGAGTAATAATTCAAAATGTATTTCTAGTATCATTGAATTTTGTTTAAAACAAATATAATGGATACTCTGATTTAGTTTTATGTTATATTATTATATAGTTTATTATACACATGCAAGACACATTTAAATTAAAATAGTATTAATAATAATTATAATTAGACATTTAAACAGGTCAGCTATATTAATATAGAATGATTTTACTTTATAGTTTTGTAAATTGGGAAACAGGAAGAAATTAAATATTTAAGTAATAATTTTGATAATTATAGTTATAAAACATTTAATTAGACGCTTTATTAATTCTATAGTCCATACCTTTCTGATTATTTCACCGACCATCCCGTCCCAACCACCTTTAACTTCATGATTCTCCATTCCATATTTTCGATCTTTGACAGTACGCAGCTCATCTGAAAAAATAAGTTTAGTAAAAATGCATCAATTACTATAGTTGCCACCATACTTCATAACTCTATTATGATGCTATTCACTAAATATATAATGTAGTACCTACCTCTACATATTTATACTTAAAACAAATTAAAATCATGTTAAGTGTGCAATATTGGCTAAATGGTGGTATATTTATATAGGTACTAAATATAATAATTATTAACAACCAATACGTATAAAGTTAAACAACTGGAACATAATTGAACAATTAACTTTATAAACATCGTTTGGTTTATTATTTACTTATTGAGAATTATTTTCCAACTGAATAGTTATTCATAGTAGTAATAGCAGAACTCAAAACTCAAACATAGTTTTCGATATTAATTTACCTATCGTCAATGATAATAAGTAATAACTATATAGAGCGAGTAATTGCGAGGACAAATTTTAGGCTTTTGTGACAAACTTTAAAGTCGACATGACGTGTAATAAACGACTATCGGCAACAATTTGCATACCTACTGATCACGAAGCATATTATCATCGTCTTTTGTTTCTCAAATATGTCTTGGATATGCTGTAGAAACGTACTGTACAATTATTGAAACTAAAGACTAATACCATACCAGTAAGGCTAAATTAGACTTATTTTAAATGAATGAACAAAAATGAAAATATGTGTGATAAACACGAGAGTTATAATCATAGATACTTAAAATTTTAACTAATTGTTTATAATAGCATTTTCTATATTTGATGTTACAGTTTTTTA
Source organism: Metopolophium dirhodum (assembly GCF_019925205.1). Classification (NCBI taxonomy): domain Eukaryota; kingdom Metazoa; phylum Arthropoda; class Insecta; order Hemiptera; family Aphididae; genus Metopolophium; species Metopolophium dirhodum. The sequence continues at coordinate 32,503,018 of NC_083567.1, read as the reverse complement.
AACTTTTTGAGCTATTTATAGACATTTGACATTTAAGTTTTTTTTTCTATAAATATCAATAAAAAAATGTTTGCTTGTTCAAAAACATTAAAAAAATAATACAAGGTTAGATATTATAAAAAAATGTGTAATATTATTTTGAGATTTTATAATATTAGAATTCTATAAAGTGCCCTACGTTTTTGGCTAATCTATAAAAACTTATAAAAACAATTTTATTTTCTAATAAATATATAGTATTATGCTATTTAATCTAAATTTTTTACTATGTTGGGTTTTAAAATAAAAATAAATTAAGAGCTAAACAGTTTTTTTGCATTTTAATACTGTATCCCAAATATACCACAATTAAATTTATAATCATTTATTAATATACATTTATCAATACTGTGAGAATTAATATTTTAAAAACCATGTGGTCTGATTTTATTTTTTAGCCAAAGAATATTTTATTATTTTGTTTGATATAAATTCTTAAGCAACGGAAATCTGTAAATATAGGTAACTTATAATATTTTGCAACTGTTTAATCCTAGCTAACATTGTAATATCGTCTTTATATTCGATACAATTATGTGTTTTTATATTATTTATGAAAACTCTATTAACACTTCTGATAAAAATTCCACTGACATGGGGGTTTTATAGTTTATACCTATACAGCTATACTTCATATTTACTAACAAGGAAGAAAAGGGAACTGTACGCCCATTTTGGTAAGCTCTCGTTTGTTGTTAATGGATAGCATTAGTGACGCTCGTATTCAGGTCCGGATATGGTCATGTATATAATATGTACTATATTATAGTCATATGGTCCAAAGGGTAATCATCTGTGATGACCCCGAAACTCTGGGGATTGCCTAGCCTGTCTATTGGCACACAAAACCCTTCCCACACATCTCTCTAGTCCGCGGGTTTTTAGTATTCGCATGTAGGAAATAAATATTACGATACCGTGTAAACTTCGACTTCTTTTCCTACTATCTGAAGCCGATGTCCCCACCATTTTCTCAAATTTACAATCAGCAAATATAGGATATGACATATTATGTATCTAGTAAATTAGCCAATAATTAAGTGAATCGAAGTTTAGGTGATACCTATACATTTTAAACTCTATAAGATATTAAGTTAAAGGTGTTCAGTGTTGTACTGTCATTCGCACTGAAATACAAAATCCTAATTAATTATATCAAATTGTATATCACGGATACAAGATCCATGAGGTTTCGATAAAAAAAAATGTGTACTGGACCCAGGTATTTTCATTTGTGAATTTGAAACAGAAAACATTGCTAGACTAAAAATGAGGTCAACGAAAGAACTTGTAACATTCGTTACACCCTATGTACCTATATTTTTATACATTAAGCACATACTATAGGGTTGACTAACACAAAATATACATACTTTCCGACCCGTCCAATTTATTACTTATTATTAAAATGACACATGGCAAGCAGTTCGGCAGTAATCGCTATATATTTACTTTTAAATTATCAAGCTAATGGATTTGGATATCTACATCTGGATATTGCTAGGTATATCAACCTAGGAAATTGATTATTGTATAATGATAAAGATAAATCTTTTTTAAACAACATAATATTATGATGTATAATGTATATCATTTTTAATACCCTTCCCCCCCCCCCCATTGCAAATAGCTGTGTACGTATCTAATATTGTGTTGATCACTTGCACTGAATACTGGTGATTTGAATTCAGACTATATAAATAGACTAAAAGAACTCGTGGACATTTAGATAACATAAAAGACGAATAGCCAAGTATTTTTTAAGTCTATATTCAATCTATGAAATTATTTGTGTTTAAGTTTTCAATTTTCAACTATTAACGCAGTCAAAATATGATTCTTAGAATACTATATATGGCCGCCAATGGCCATAAGTATAAATAAATATTAAATACATTTTATTTATAGCAACAACTGCACCAAATGTAATTCATTATAAGTTATAACATATTGTAGCATTTTAATGCTGTTTCTGTATCATATAAAATGTATATTAAATATTAATGCTATAATACATAATTGTACACTTAAATAAGTAAAATATGAATATTGTATATGTGAACTGCAGTGCTACATAGTACACAGCACAATAAAGTTTAGTATGAAATATAATTTTTAATATTTTTAATTTTAAATGTATAATGTATTTCACGTGAACAGCTTAAAAATCTATTTAACCAACAGAATTCCAGACATTTACAAAGAATGAGTTTTTAAATTAATGTTTAAAAGCGTCGGGAGATATGCCTAAATTATAAACGTACGGCGACTTTTAAGTTAAGTAAAATAATACCCACTTAATACATATTATATAATGTCAAAATGTCAAAATGTCAAACAAAAAACATTTTACGGTGTGTCCAAAAATGTAGCTTTATTTTGTGATATCAAATCAATATGCCAACTGTACATTTTTTCTTTTAAAAAAAAAAAATGTTTAGAAATATTATAGATTTAGTGTTCATACATTATTAAGTTTTTTTTTTTTTTTAGTTTTTCCGGCCTTTAAGATCATCCCGCAAAACAAATTTCCCTCCAATTTATTCTATTTTCTATTATACATTATTAAGTATTCGAGAATATTTAAAATTATATTTTAAAACATAAGTAGGTATAAGATGACAAAACGAAGAAATATTTTTATATGTAACTATACATTTTAAATCACATATTAATATGATATAAATAGGAATTAAAACTCATATACCTATTAAAAATGTATACTAAAATAAGTTAACTGAGTTAATTTATTTTGTTGGTACCTACACATATTTTACACAATGCTTATCAAGATCAATATAGCCTCAGAATAACCTATACCTATCAAACAACTTTCGATAGAAAAAATACTCTTAAAATACTAATATTTAATATAAAAAAAAACAACATGTTCCAATATTATTGTATGATAATGTTATGTTTCTGTACACTAATTAAATAATTTTACTTTTGATAACCATTATTGCTTAATTAATCAAGACAAACTTTAATTTATGGACATAAATAACCAGAATTCAAGTATCAAAATAATTAACACGTCGATATAAAAAATAAAAATAAGCATTTACGTTATCCATGGTTTTACAATACCAATTTATCTTTAAATTGCAGTTCATTATATAATTTTGAATTATTATTTATTTATTTATTTAGATTCTGAGCGGAGCGGTTAATGTATTTGTTTGATAATGTTGTGTGATTAAATAAAAAAAAATTCATATTTGTTGTCAGCGGGATAGAAAGTGGGATTTTGATAGAAAATTAGTTCTAGTTGGTAGATACTTTTGAGTCGTAAATATCAGAAAATTCCCAGTTTATTTTAAGATAATCGGTTAAACTAAATAAAATTAAGAAAAAATGGGAATATTTACATAAACCCAGTTATTAATAAAATTGATTTTTTTTGATAAATAAAAAAATATTTAATTGATTGTATGATAATCAAATTTACAACAAAAGGTACCTAATGTCTTTATGTTTGTAGCTTATGCCTTATAGTGTTTTTGATAAACGTTTCAGAGATTGTTCTTAAAGTTAACAGGAATGTTTAAAAAGTAGTTTGAACCACCAACCACGTTCAAAAATATACCACAGGCGGACCCATCTTGGTAAAATTAGTTCACATAGCTATAGGTACACAGATTCCAATTTCCCGTTAACTGAGGTACACTAAACCAGAGATAGGTATATCGATATAGCACCGTATTTTATGTTTGTACATTTTTCCCTGGTGAAGTCAGATTATATAGCTAGAATTTAGAAGCTTATAAAGTAATTTCAATAATATATTATAATAAGTTGTAGTAATACTAGCTGCGTAACCCAACTTTTCACAAGAAAAAATTAACAAACCTTAATTACGGCGCTATGCCTCAGTTCACGAGTAAACTGGAATCGGTGTACTTACCTCGTTTTATGAATTAATTCTGCCAAGATGGGCAATCCGCCTGTAATGTATTGGAATATATAGCTCTTGATATATTTTAAAACGTGATTCAAACTACTTTTTAAACTTTTCTGATAACTCTAAGAATAATCCCTGAAACTTTCGTCAAAATCGGTTCCGGATTTTTTGGTACATAAGCAACAGGCATAAGGACATTTCTTTTTGTTGTACATTTTAACTACAAAAAATAAATTAAATATTATTCTCATTTATTTCAAAAGAATCTTTTACGTCTCATGGTTATCGTCTCATCGGCTAGAGTCCAGTGTTTCTCAACCTTTTTACTGTGGCGACCCCCTTTTTGAATTTCAATTTTTTAGCGACTCCACTACAAATATTTTTTTTATATACTCGCATAGAATATAGATCATTATTAATAATCAATACTAAAAGTACTGTACATTGTAGACAACATAATATAATACACATAATATTATAATTATTTTTAATTAAAAAAACGTATTGAACATTAAATTTTAATTCACAAGTGACTCTAAATAATAATTTGGGTGACCCCAAGGGGGTTGGTGACCCCCAGGTCAAGAAACACTGGGCTAGACTGTACAATTTTTTTTTCTTATATCAAAAGCAACCCTATTTAGTGTATACAAACAAAAGCTTATTCGATTTTTGTGAGCCAAACTGAAACTGAATGTAAGCCACCTTATAGCAACTACCGACATATAAGTGTTAAAAAAGAAGAAGCTTAAAACACCCTCTGGGCCTCAAGAATCTATTGATACAACATTTATTAAAATCGGTGCAGTAGGTAGTTTCTAAGACTAGCTGTTACTAAAAACTCATTTTACATTTTAAAATATAGATATTTAGGATGTTTTTGTCAAAAAATAGTTCTACCTGATTGGTAAAAAAAAAAATAAATTACTAATAACAATCTAAATAAATCATAACATATGAATAGCAATAAGGCTAACACTCATTTCACCTCAGAATCGTTTACGTATGAATTGATTTGAAAATTAACACATTAATAATACAGTGACTTGTAATAATACCTACTTACCGACGATAATGAAAATCGAACATGAAATTCCTCGGTTTTTTAATAAGTATATAAAAAACGTATTCATTATTTTAAATCTGTTATTCTACTCTTCTAAATATTACGTAACGGCGATCGCACACCGTCCAATCCATCGTAAATATGTTTGATGAACCTAAATGGGTTCGTTGCGCACGGGTTTATGGTCACAGCCTAATATTTATACTGACGTGATTTGTAAGCACACCAAAGGTTCTCCAAGACTAGCATCACAGGCCACAGCACCCTGTCGATCCTCTGGAGTCTCCTCCTAACGACCGAAATGAAACACCAGTAAATTAGTTTCCTGCCATTAGTTCATCATTATCCGTTATCTTGTACATGCCTAAGATGACAACCTCAGCCGAAAATTCTATATTCTGCAGATGCGGTGCCGGGGCCGTCCATCTTATATTTTTTCGACTTGCCACTTTCGACTTCCCCGGTGGTAATAGCCGTATCTTGTACCGATCAGTCAGGTACCGGCACAGCAGCGATGACAATCACCACTATGACTATAAGGGTCCATTAAACTATTTCCAACAATGCAAATGGTTGTTCGATTTCGACGACCCCTGCCGTTACTTCGGTCAGCAGCTGTACCACAGCACGAGACGAACTGCTATCTGGTTGCTGTCTTCTATTGCGGTAACCACCAATCACCATCTCTGTATGGATCATGATAGCTGTCTTACTTATTATAGTATTGGTGTATGTGTTTGTCAATAGTTGGCGTATGAAGTATAACTGAAGGAATTCGTATTACGTCTTATACAATTTTTGATATTAAATTAAATTATCTCTGAGACAACAGGTAGGTACAACGTAACCAGCCTGGCAGTACACCGACTCAATGAATTGCAACCATTTTTTTCTTACCCATCACCATTGATGCATATATTATATTAGTTATAATGATAATTAATATCATTTTTATTTTAATACGAAAGAGTACTTGTTATATACATGTTTGTGTTGTTACATATTATTTTAAAATTAAAATAATTAAAAAATGTTTAGTAAGTACATAGTATTATTATGTTTATTGTATAATAAATAATGTAAATCATATTCGACACTATAAGAAAAAAATTCCAATTTCAAAATATTCTAAGTCATTTTAGTAAAGGCGTAAAACCTATTTTAAAATAAATAAAACGAGTAGGAACAAAACTTATGTTGAGATATAATATTTGGTTCCTTCCTAAGTTAGTACTAACGAATTAAATTTGATTAGAAAATGTTTTATTTCCAACAAAATATTATAAAAAATGTCTCTAAAACAAAAAATATATAATTTTAGATTTTAAAAATTTGCTTCCTTATATTTTGTTTTTTGAGATGTCCCAAAGGACAAATTTATCACATCAAAACTTTAAATCATTATCTACTTAACAATAAGGATAACTTTTCTTGAAATGTGTTCTACTATCTTCAAATAATAATATTATGTTTACACGGATGTATGACGAGATTCTTAAAAGTTTTTCCATTTATACGTAAGATATTATATTTAAATACAAAAATCCGAGTGAAATATGATAGTTTTATGACAGCTGTATTATATATTTTTTTAAATATTTATATTAGTCATCGCAAATTCCTTACTTTTTGCTAAAATATTCATGACCTATTTTAGTATTTTTATTATAATATTGTAGACTCCAATAGCTATAATTTTGTGTTTCATAACTATAAAATTATGAACAATGTCCAACATATCTTATAATAATTACATTTATAATTTTTAGATAAAACTTAAACTATACAATTAACTAATTAAAATATTTTATTTAAAAATAAATAATTTAAAAAAGTGTTAAAATGAGTAATGGAAAAATAAGGTTATTCATGAATTACTAATTTATTAAAATACAAAATGTTATTTTGTAGCTTGGTGAGGCATGGTCCGTACACTCAACTGCGGAAATGTTCTGAGTGTATGTATCGGCGGTGTTGCTAGCTCCCGGATGGGTGACCACCCGAGATTTTTATCTACAAATCCTTGCCACACATACAATTATACAAACGTGTTTCAACCAACCGTTCCTTCCCGCTACAAACAAAATAAACCGCTAATGATCATAGTTGCCGAACTTAAGCTCAATAAAAAAAAAAAAAATGTTATTTTTTAGTTTAAAAATGAGTTAACTTTTTTATTGTTTTATACCGGAATATATTTCAATGACATTTTGATTATAAAAAAATTATTTTTCGTAATAAAACGAAATAAAAAGTTTTGGGTGACCATGAAACTGTATAACATCTGAGTCGTGGTTTAGCGACTAAAGAACTGATGGTTTGAGAAAATCTGTAATTTTAGAAAACTATTATCAAATTATGTGGTGGATAAATTGAATACAAAGAAAACACAAAAGTGTCTGAATTATAATTAAAATAGTAAAGGTATTATAGAGTCATTTAAAAAATAGAATGAAATATTTAATTTATAATAACCGATCTAAAGCAACCGATAAAATAAAAAAGGTGTACGTATATCAACTTCATCATAAAATTATAGTTTACAATAACGCATCAAAAACTCAATAAAATACAATGTTTAGTAAACACAACATTTTTGAAATTAAGAATTAAATTCATAAAATTTGATGTAAATAAAACGGCAATAATATTATAAACTACCATACTAAAAATAAATCAAGTATTGTTGAAATAATATTATATAATATTCATAGCAACCAAATAATCGGGTATCGGTGACACGTCATTTCCCTAAAAATAAATCAATAAAAAAATTGATATAATATAAAAAACACGTTTAAAATTAAAATTATGAGAGATGCTTTTTAAATAGTTTAATACATTTTAATTTGTGTATTGGTTCATAACGTACAGTGTTCAGTCTTTTTTCAAGTCCTGTATATTATTTTTCTTTCGTGTATTATATTACCTGCTTTCTACTCATAGAGGTAACTAGGTGGAGGGCCTTGGGTAGGCGTCAGCCCCCTCAGAATTTCTTAAGCCCTTTTACATTTTATTAATAATTTACTTATCAATAAAAATGCTAGATCTGAAGCCCCCACCCCCTAACTTTAAGGTCTAGTAACGCCTATATACTTCTCAAATTTGGCATCAGCCAAACTTTATTCTAACTTATATAAGTTTACCTATACTTGTCCATATAGTTGCACAATGCCTTTACTGACAAATGATAACGAAACTCTTCTTCAAGCTAATGTAAATTATTTTGAAACACTTAGATCGGTCGTACATTTTGAAGAGATCCAATTTTTTCATTTATGCATGTGATCATGGAACTACTTCGAACTAATAACATTGAAGCTTTGTCAAATAATACACACTACATAGTACATACCATAAAACAATATCGACATTTATATACTTTTTAAAGTTAAACCAAAGTTTGACTAAAACCAACATTAATAAGTCAGATGTGGGTATCTTTTCAAAAAACAAAAAATTAAATTATCGTTAATGAGCGCGTAATAAACCAATACACAAAAGGAAACGTATTAAATCATGAGCATTTCATTTAATTTTTAAAGATTTTTATAATATTATATTAATATTTTTATCGATGGTTATTTTCGGAATTATAAATATCTCATATTATTGTATTATGAATTTTATATTTTTTTCCAGATATTTTGGCACTAGGTAGGATCAAATAACACCGGATATTATATACTGGATCAAATTACATAGAATAAGAGTATATAATATACCTATAGTCAAAAGATATATACTCAAACATTTGAAATTCAATTTATTATAAAAACGTGTGTATTATATTACTTATCAGTACTTTAATACTTAGTTGGTTAATATCAGTCTCTTGTGCCCCCCCCCTCCTAACATATTTAGGTGATTTTTACTCGTATATTACATATCGCTGTACGACGTGGTTTTGAGTTTTCAACGTACGATCGGTTGCAATAAAAACAGATTGATTTATATAACACTCGCCACGTTACGTTATGTATGTACTACACGTCAAATTCGCATTAGTGCTTGTGGTTTAGTGTTTATAGTTCTGTTTCTGGAGAAACAAACACACAGCAAAAATCACATAATGCTGACCCACTAACTTTTTGTCTACTACAGCAATTGGATAATATGTAATATTCATGTTTAAAATTATCTATATAAAAATATTATGGGGGACGGAGTGGCCGATCGGACCAAGGCGTTGGTTGCAACGCATTCCGTCGCTGATTCGAACTCGACCATGGGCGGCATTTTTCTTCGGGCAGTCACAGTGTCCCGGGCACCCGGGCATGGCAGATACCTACGAGAGCCCACTTAAAAATTGTGCCAAAAAAAAAACACGCGTGTTCAAAACGTACAGTACCCTCCCCATATTTTCACAGGCTAATGACCTCAGTTGTCGAAACCTCAACATCATAAACATCAAAAAACGCACAATAAAATTTGTTGTATTTTTTTTTAATGTTCTGTAATGAATCAATTATTAAAAATAAAATTTTGAAAATCTTTAACGCACTTCTCCTAACCAATGTGAATCTAACAAGACCCCTGACAACGAAATCCACCCTCCGGTTTCGGAGATCTATCTTACTAAATGAAAATGATTTTTTGTGGGGCTGTTCACACTGACATTTTTGTGGATTCAAATTTTTATACCGCTTGGTTGTGATATCAGTTAATAAATTTCTAAAAATTAAAAATCAAGAAAGTTTACATGCCGATCACTAACTTGGCAAGCATTTTTTTTCAGTCACCACGCCAGGCCCGCGATAAAAGCTATGCAATAGCTAAGAAATTGTAAATCATAAGGTTATTTTTTTTTAATGAATAATTGATCACACAGTAAAATATAATACATATCATGTAAGTTTTTTGTATTATATTATATTAATTAATTAATTATTTAAAAATTGTATTTTTTCGTGTTTATAATGTATTTTATTTTATGTTTAATTATTAACTTTATAAAACACCTGATAAAAGAAATCTTCAAGTTTGTAAATGTTGCTATTTAAAAATATACTAGGTACGTGATTATTAATTTTAATATTATATTTTATTCTATGTATAAATACTAATCGCATACAACATAAAACAATCTTCAGACTGAAAAATTGTTTTCAATAACATTAAATATTCGAAATGTATAACTTTGTCAACAATTAATTTTAAATCGAATTAATCTATCTGCGTATTGTACTTGAATAATTGTTTTACAAAGATAATTATGATTCAATACTTCAGTGAAAGGAAAATGAACATTTTTTTTCAAACTATGTTTAAATTTATTTATACCCTTGTTAAGATTTCTATTGAAAAACAATATTTGTGAGATACTATCTGAAATAATAAGGAAGCATTTATGATGAAGCACAATAGGCAATAACCATTTCATTATCTTAATTCCAATATTGTTATAACAGCGAGTTTCTGTTTTATTGCTTATCCAAAATCCAATCTAGATAATAGAATGTCCAGTGTGTGAATATAGTCTCAATTACTATCATAACACTTACTTATAATAAACGAAAATAATCGTGAAATATATTATTGTGAAATTAATTAAGTTTTCTTCATACACACACTTTATACACACACACACAGTGAAATATATAACCTAGAACACGAATCAAATCCTAAATGCGAAAATAGTTTAAAATTGAACATCGGAACCAAAATATTAATCAAGGTTATTCATTTAATTTTTATTAGTTAACACTGACATGATTTTCTGGAAAACTATATATAATATATATATAAGAAAGTACGAAAAAATGTTAGACCATTTATAACTCAAGAACGGCTGAGCCAATTTCAAAAATGCTTTCATCATTATAAAGGTACGTTATCTTTGAGTGGTGTATGCTTATTTAAAAAGGGGAAATTAAACCCCGTTGAGGTGTTCAAACAGAGATTTTGAAATTTTCGAAGGTTGCTATGGTTGCTTTTATAATAATTATTATTGGTAATCATTGGTTAATCGTTAATTAAATTAATATTATTATTTTATACATTTAACAATGCATAATGCATATCTCAAATGTACTCAACGGATTTTCATACATTTTTCACTAATAGATCGATCGAGCCACGGGGAAGGATTTAATGTAAAATTTGTCTTGGAAAAATTATTTGGATATCCGAAAAACAATAATAAATTAATGTTTGTCTGTATGCCCTTTATGCATTTCTAAACGATTGGACCGATTTTGATGAAATGTTTTGTGTGTGTTTGAGTGGTTACCGGGATGATTTAGATTCGCAATTGGATCCGGTAGATACAACCCCGACGACGTGCTCAAACAGGGATTTTGATATTTGCAATGGAAATTTTTGTTTATAAATGGTTGCTTTTGGTTATAAGAGAAGTAATTAATAGAAATTAGTATTTTATTTGTATATTGGTTGTCATTTGTTAATTGGGCAGATCAGGTACACGCATGCGTCAAATTTAATTTTCGCACATTACCTACCAAGGTGGCCGAGTTGCACTTACTGCAGAGTGTTACACCCGAAAGGAGTTGAACAATCACAATTTTAAGAGTTATCATTTTGTACGGGCAAGAAATTGCGTGGGATCAGCTAGTAAAAATTTAAAAATAGGCACTAACGTAACAGATAGGTACAAAATATTAGATACTCTACAACTCAAAGTTAACATTTTATTTTAATTATTTCTAATTTTAATAATTTTAATATTTTAATATATAATTAATAATCTATAATATTACTAATCAGTAAAAAAAAAATTCAAAATCTATCAATATAAATACATTATTCTTATAAGTATAACTTACATTTCACTCCAATTTTATCAGCCAATAATATAGCTAGGTCCTTGCAATATCCTTCAAATCTGTCATTTCCTGCTAACGATTCACCATACTTGGGCTTTTTAAACATAGTAAATGGTTCTTCCTGTAAAATATAAATTAAATAATAATGACAATTTAATCCATACAATAGATTTTCATAAGCAATATGTTACTTATGAAATTATTTTACATAATTTAACGTTTTTAATTATTTACAACAAAACATGAATAATGATTTTAATATTCAATGAATTATGCAATACAGTCACAAAATACTTCATTGATGAACAAAATTAAGACATACTTTACAATATTAATATATAATATTGATATTAAAATATGATTTATGGTTTCAATATAACAGGTACCTAGATAGTATAATATGTTATAAACATAATAATATGAAATCTAAAATAAAATCGTTGATAATACTAAAAATGTATTAAGTCTTTGAAACGTCACGAATTCGGTTAAGAATGTTTACCCTATACCCACCCTATGCAAAATTTTAGACTTTTTGCAATAAATATGAATCATAAGGTAAACCGTACTTAAGTACGACACAAAAAGGAAACTGTGGCATATGTATAGAATACATCAACCACTTCTGGCGGTTTGTCTAAAACCAATTTAACTCTCAACTCCTAGCTTAGCAACATCAGTCTATCTCGAACACGCACACTCTCTATACTTTACTCTCGCTCATCACTTGATGTTCATAAATTGATAATGTTCAAAGTTTTTAGTACGGTGATACTCGTATTTCATCCAAGCTTGGGGACCCTCCGGAACAATGCGCTATCTTGAAAGATTTACGACATTTTATCTTTTAAAATATCTGTATGCTCTTTCTTCACTTTTAACACTAATGTAGACTTCTTTTTCAGTTTATTTCTCATCGGATACTTTCAGTGTTTATAAATGTATTTAGATTTCTTCTGGACTTATTACAGCGCCCTATCCTCGAGATCGCTTTCAATTTCGATATTTGAGATTTGTAATCGGAATTCGGAGTACAATTAAACATGTCAGTTTCACTAATATAGTGTGTAGGTAGGTATGAGCTATTTTAAAATGCCATAATGTAAAATATTAAAATGTATTGTGTGCACTCACCATTAATGTGGCCACGATCAATGTAGCGTTGCCTTTGTGTGAATGTCCCAAGGTGTGAACCCTTTCTGGTTTGCTAACAACTGTTTTGAAACCATCTGTATCCGACCATTCTGCGATCTAGTTTTTTGATAATGCATTAAAATATAAACGTAATTTATATAGTACTATTAAGTCGATAATATATATTACAATATGTATAGATATTATTGATCCGTTATAAAAAAAATTAATAAACCTTTACCAAGTTTGACTCAATAAATGTATTATCAATATGATTACTATTAACTAAAATACCATATCTGGCAATCATGATCGTTTTTGTTATAATAAGGACCGAATAGCATTCAATTATCTATAAATATCTTTAAAAATGCTTACTTTTGTTATAGTGCTATCAATCGTCATCTGTACAACGTGCAATGTATAATTATACCGTTTTCCATCGTCATTGAACATTATATGCCCGGTCAATCCTTCCATTACAACCTAAAATTTAAAAATAATAACATATTGTTTATTCGTATAAATAGGTACAATATTTTATTTTAATAAGTGCATATGAAATGTTTGCATTGTAACATTTTTGAAAAATAATTAATAAGAAAACAAACTACTTGTAAAAAATGTTATTTTAATTTATTCAGTTGAGGATATAATGGAAAAGCGTGGCTGTTTTTTTTTCAAAATTAAATTAATAGGCTTGCAAAAACAAATACGGAGAGAAGGATCGAGGTTTTCGATTCATTTAACAAATTTGTAGTGTTGAAATAAACGTGACCGGCCTATAGGCTGAATAAATGCGCGGAAGAGAATGTTGGGAAAGGGTTTGATTTATTTAACGATTTTCCGCACGAGATTCTTGGAAATTAACAGTATCCCGTTTACTAGACTTTTATTTGCATAGTATAAATAAACGGCCTGTATCAAATTGGAAATAGTGAAGAAAAAATATAAAAAAGTCAATTTTTGAAATAACAAAAAATCATCCTAATATATTTTCTAATATCAACTGATGAGAGGAATGAATGGCGATGACTATGAATCTAAATTAAATTAGATTAACAGTCATTAATATATGGGTCTATTGTCTGATAGATTAAATTAATTTAACGACTCATTAAGCAGTTAACAAATTAGTTTATCGAGTTCGTAAATTCTGTGGCAGATAATGTAAAATATATATTATATAGGCATATATAGCTTATACACCCACAGATCCTCTTAGTATTAAGATCATTTTAAGATTTATTATAAAACGATCACCTGATTATAGCTATGATTGCAACTATGGCCATTAGCTATTGTTGGCCGTTGGGGTTATGGTTGGTGGGGTTGGAACGGTTGGTATGGTTGGTTGACAACATATGTGGCAAAGTTTTTACCACTATGGACCCGGGTCCGGGTGGTCACCCATCCGGGAACTAAAGGCAGCGTCCGAAGCTTACTCTCAATCGCGTTGCGTGATGGATTTCAGCCACTACGCCGTGCCGAGCCACACATATTTTGTTCTGATATGCATTTTGTAAAATTTAAATGAAGTCAAAATAAAAATATATAAATATGTATTTTGATTGCATTTATCTTTTGAAATTTAATCAAACATATCAAAACACATTTTAAAAATTATTATAATTTTAAAATGTTGAATAATGTAGTGATTAGTAATAACTAATAACGATACCGGTGTGTGCACATACACCGATGCTATTTTGCAGGACTGCATCCTGCGTACAGTTATAATTGTGTGAGTAACGCGTAGCGGCAGCGCGCCTGCCCGGTATACGAGCTCGCGTTATTATAATGTTGTTAATTTTATTTATATTGGAATTTATATTTTATTATTTATCCATTTTCTATGTAAATAATGACCCAGAATCAATACATAAATTTTGTTTACATTGTTTATTTTCCGAGTTAAGGCCTACTTTTCCACAATAAATATGTTATGTTTCTATATAAATGTTTAAAAAAAATACAAGGCATTGTTTTTATTTATCAATCATCAACATAATATATTATTGTTATGTTGATAACTTTTAGTATCTAACTGAAAACTAATAAACTATTTTTATTCAAATAATAATATATTCTGCGTTACACAATTTGTTTTTTACTTGCCAATAATATATGAGTATGTAACTGGGTACATAAATACATTATGTTATACTTAATCTAGTGGCGAGTTTATGAGTTTTACTTTAATTTATCAACAATTGTTTTAGATTCTGAGTGGAACGATGAATGTATTGATCTTACAATGATGTGTGTTTTTTTTAATCTTTTATATTTAAATCTATTAATCTTCTATATATATATAAATGAATGTATGTGACGTCTATCTGTGTGTCTGTCTGTGTGTACATATTACCATGGCAACCATATATAGTTTTGAACACCATTGCACCGAATATTAAACAACGCATTAAAAAAAATTTGAATCATATAGAGTTGGCATTTTTAACTAGCAACGAAGTGCACAGGGTCTGCTGGTATTATATATGTAACTAGGTAAATATAATATAAGCCAAATGTAAGTACGTTTTGTTGTTTTTGAAAAATAGCGACGAAAGAGAGATATTTCATTTTTATATAATTTTTAGATTCTGAGCGAAGCGATGAATGTATTGATTTTACAACGATGTGTGTTTTCTTTTATTTTTATTTTTTATTTTTGTGTCTGTCATCACCTTTTAGGATAGTAAAAGTGCTTGGACTTTCTTCAACAGTAACTTTTCTGATAGGAAAGTGAATCTAGTTGGTACTTTGGGAGTCAAAAGTAAAAATTTCCCAGTAGTTTTCAAAAGCGACGTGAAAAACAAAAGAAAAATTAAGGTAAAACAGGAATTTTTACGCAAAATCTGTTTTCGAGAAAATCGATTTTGGTTTTTGGTGTAACTCTAAAACAAATGACCGTAAGGACATGAAATTTTGACTAAATGTTTATAATTGCATTTCCTATACACCATAACATTTTCCAAATATTTTGACTTATTTTGAGCTGTTTACGGACATTGTCAATTTCCATTTTTTTTAGTTTTTTTTTCTATAAATATCAATGAAATTCTATCTGTTGAGTAAAAAAGTTTGAAAATTTAATAGAAGGCTCCTAGGTTATTGTTTCAAAGGCAGATGAAAAAAATTAAAAATCCTTGGTCACAGTTTTTATTTATAAGCATTTAAAGTTCAAATTTTGACAAAATACGGAAAAATCACGAAAATTAGCAAATTATTTTAAGTTGAGAATTCATAAAAATTTTTCTTTTTAAATCTAAGATTTGAAAATGTAATATAAGATTACTCATAAGTTTGTCTACCTTAATCAAAAAAAAAATGTCTAAAATAAACTTAAATTAAATTTTTATGAGCGTCTGAAATTTATATTTTTACAACATTTGATATTCACTCGATTTCTCATAAAACAATTTTCTTATTTTATTGTAATTAAAAAACAAATGACTGTAGATATTTGAAAATTTCACTGAATGTTTATATTAGCATTTTCTATACACCATAAAATTTTGAAAATATTTTGACTTTTTTTGAGCTGTTTACGGACATTGTCAGTTTTCAATTTTTTAGTTTTTTTTTCTATAAATATCAATAAAATTTTATTTGTTGGGTAAAAAAGCGTGAAAATGTAATGCAATGCTCCTGATATATTCAATATTGTTACAATAGCAGTTGAAAAATATTGAAAATACATAGGCACAATTTAAATACATATATAATATAAGATTTGGGCTAGGCCGATCATACGTTATATATCATGACCATATGGGAGGCTAAACAAGTTTGGTATATCAGGTGTATAATATACTAAATATGCATAATATTATATTATTATGATGATTCCGGGGTATACAATAGACATATACCATTTTAGACTTTTTTCAATAACCTTTAAACACATAATAATTATAATTATATCATACGTATATTCGACGTTAATTTTTATATAGACATTTAAAGACGCATATATCTTATCATTTAAACGTTAAAGTAGGTGCCTATGTTATATTTTAGACGTGAGCATCAATTATTAACATATTGACGATCACGTAGGTCGTAGGTATGCAATTCAAGTTTTAAGCTAGGAAGACTATAGGTTTTATGGAGTCATAGTATCATATTTCATATTTTAATAATGTATATAATATACAACATATAATGATAGATGTGCATTGTGCACGATACATTTAATTGTGTAGTATCATTAATAAACTATATATTAATATAAAATTACGTCACCCGATTTATTCCGACATAAATGCAATTTACATATTGTGTGTGTAAGCTACGTCATAGTGGAACATGGGACCGACTTGTAAAATAAATACTAACACTGGAGTTACTATTACATATGATTTACGTAGTGAGCTACATAGCATGCCGCGTCACTGTGAGTCCACGTGACATATCGTCCCGTCGTTTATTGCCCGTGGCGCGAACAAGTTACACAATGTCTTGTGTATATATAAGTATGTGCGTGTGTGTACGTATAATGTATATATATATACACGTTATATACATTATACACATTGCAGGGTAGTATATACTCGCGGCGTTGGCGTTTACTCTTATTAGAGGGGCGTTTGGTGCGATCTTTTTACCGTACTTGTGGCTCGGAGGTGGGTGGAGAGATAATAAAAGGTGACAGAGACGAATTCGCAGCGAGCACCAAGGTGGCGGCGGTGGTGACGTAAGACCCGACTGCTGCGACTACCACCCCTAACCGTTACCACCCTCGCATTCATCTCCCACCGTCGTCGTCGTCTGTGAGGGACGTGGATGAGGTCGCGATGAAGATTGAACGTGTGCGGCCGAGTCGTCCCGGGCGGATAGCCCTGCAATGTAGGTAGGTGAATCACGGCTGGTGCTCACTAATTTCACTTAGGCGAGTGAAATTAAAAACTGCTACCAAAAAAGAATGGCGGTGGTGGCAGTGCTCGCAGCCACCACCGAGTGCTAGGAGCTCGTACATTAAATGCGTATATATATATACAGCGAAAGACATCGTGAACCTGGGGGAGGGTGTGTGGGGGAACAGCTGAGGAGAGGGGGAAAAAGAGGGATTATGTCGCGCGGACGTTATTAACGCGACGGGACGTCCAAGCCCATTTATACCACTTTGGATAACCCCCAACCACCGTCACTGCCGTCACTACCGCCAAAACCTCTTCACACACTTACCACCCTCTCGGAACATATATATGCATGCCCCATATTATACTATATATATACATATTACACTATACATGTATATAGCATTACATATAGGGTATATACATGAAAAAGGGCAAATGGAAAGGAACGAGAAAGAACGATTTCGTAATTGAGTTTTGCCTGGACCACGGTGGCACACACTGCTGCAGATTTTGGTCCACTGAGTGTTTTTCTTGACTACGTCATGATATAACTGCGAAAAAATGTAACCATTTTCCTTCATCCCATTATTTTAAATTTTTCATTCGTAATATTTTGTTATAATTAGGTATACACGATGTATGAAAAATATACCTACTATAACGAACATTGAAAAAAAATTGTTATAAACAACAACGACTATTTAGATTGTGAAAAAAGTTAGATAAGTATTGATTTTTCATTAATGTTTTTTCATATTTTACGGACAATTTAAAGCAGAAGAAATGGTTAAAACAGAAATGATATGTTGATTATAAATTTAAAATTAAGTCTAAAAAATATTTTAATGAAACGTTATAGCAAATACTAAACTCCGTTTAGAATTGTTTTTCGGATACTATTATTTATTTTATCTTGTAAATCAACCCGTAGGTTGGTCAGAGCTCCACATCACCATTGGTTTACCACTAATTTATTAAGTTATTTATAAGAGATAACACATTTATCATTGACGTTTTCTCTGGCATAGAAGATGCGGGACCATCATATGTGTTCTCTAATGCATAGGTCCTAATATCAGTTTATAAATAACATTGATCTAGCGTTTTATACCCAGAATATAGCTCAGGTTTTATTTGTGGATCAAATGCATGACGGAACCACGCCGTTCAATTATCTTTATCCAAGCCACCAAGGTGAGTAAAATAATACGATTTTTCGGTAACAATAATACCTTTGTCTTGATTTTATATATTACTATGTATACAATTGGTGATTTCTATTCAAATAGTTAAATAAGTAATACGGTAATGTTAGCTAAATCATGTTATTCTTACAATCATTCAAAAATTCTTGAAATTAAATACTATTGTGTTAAAAGTTAAATTGCAATTGTTATTACCTTTCTCAAAAATCGTGAAATTTTTTCACCATGTTCCCATTGATTTCCCGATGTTCGACCGCTATTACAGTCCAGACCAAGGATCTGTGAAGACGAAATACCAGACATAGATGAATTGCCATTTGAAAGTGTTCTCTTGGTGTTCGCCTTAAACATATCTGGTTTTTTCCATAAAAGCTTGTTAAAGGTTTCTACGAGGACCAGAACCGCGTCATGCATTAGTGCGGCTTGTGCCTAAATATAGAAAAAAAATCAATCCATTAATATATAACATTATACCAACAAGGAAATCCAAAAAGATCCTTGGTCGAATTGTGTGTGTGTGTGTGTGTGTGTGTGTGTGTGTGTGTGTGTGTGTGTGTGTGTGTGTGTGTGTGTGTGTGTGTGTGTGTGTGTGTGTGTGTGTGTGTGTGTGTGTGTATTTGGAGGATGCTAGCAATACGTCAGCCAACGACAATCCGATGCGCGGATCATGACAAATGGGCAAAAAATTAACCCGCGAGACCTTTTCATCTATAGGTCGTCGCAAACAAAATAAACAAAAAAATTATACATATACATTTGTGTGTGTATGCAGTTATATATGAATATAAGTATTCGCGAGGTACAACCATGGGCGGAGGGTGGGATACAGTGAACATTTTTGAGTGTGATTGATTTGTTGTTGTTGTTGGGGGATGAAACGGTTGAGCGGCCATGTTTGTCAGTAGGGCTTTGGCTCATGATTGATAGTAGAACATTTTCGTGCGACGCCCGATTGAGGAGAATGGAGAGACGGTGGTACAGGCAATGGTGGCACGCACAAACGGCAGAGAAGCGAGGAGTCCTGCAGGGTACGGAAAGCTACGTTCAATAATGCAGAAGCCACAGCGCACCAAAACACAATCACACCCATGCACGGGACTAATTCATCAACCAAGGTCGGTTTGAAGAAGAAAAAAATTGGTTTAACCTGTCAACGGACGAAACCCGTCAACAAAAAAAAAATATATATATATATTAGCTGGAAGTCACTTAACAAATTATTGTTAAGTGTTTCGCAGTAAAACTGCATAATATGGTCGGTTAATAGTAGCAAGTATTATATGTCTTATAAACATTAAACGCTTAATATCATGGGCTACGGAATAATCAAAATAATTCATTTAGACTTTAGAGCAACGCAACGAGAATATCATTGTTAAATTCTTTAAAATAATTACATTTATATAGAGGAATATATAATACGTATTTTTGTTCGAAACTACTATTTATAGTTCCATTTGACACTGTACAAGAGATATAATAATGTAGGTACTAGGTAGTGAATTTAAGAAATTTGGCTAGAAACTTACCTACCAAAAGTAGGTACTTATCAATTACTTCTCAACATTTTTTAGAAATGTGTCAAGGCGTTAACCAATTAATTTTCAACTTGATCATAAACTGATATTATATTCGTTATTATATTGCCATTGTGTTGCTCTTTTATTTGTATTAACAGTGGAATACATTGTTTTAATCTATAAATCGCTATTCTTTATATATTTTATAAGTTAATGTACAATCTTTAAATATAGTAATGTTTAATTAAAATATTAAATTAATTAGAACTGGGAATTTTATTTAAATAAAAATAATAATAAATGTTAATGACTGTAAATATTAATATTTCATACAATTTGTCACTCACAGTTTTTAATATTTTACGTGTTAGTCTAATAAATAAGAATATAGTAGGTACTTCAATTAAAAGCACCAAATCACTTCTACAAATATTAAGAACACATGCAGTTTAATAATCAGTGTTTTTGTAAGTCTGTTAAACTAAAAACAAAAGTAAATATTTTAAACAAATAAGCAATGTCCAATGCTCCAGAAATCGTAAAAAGCTATAATATTATTTTAAAAACCCAAAAAAAAAGTAAGACTTACATATTTATTGAGTTTAGTATATAAATAGTTTTATAAGTATTATAGGTTACAGTAAGTCAAATTTTAAATTATAAGATATGTACGTAAATCGAAAAAGTTATTATAAACAAAAATAATCCGCTAAATAATCTAAAAAGTAAAAATACGACAGAACAGCATTAAAAAAAATTGGTTGAAAAGCAACATAAAATATCATACAGTGTGTCCCGTTTTAAATGTACCACTAAATATCTCAGCCCGATAATCTTAGATTGAAATACGGTTTGCTGCAATAGCTTAGGGGTACTGAAGTACACATTTAAGGACAAATTTCAAATTTTTAACTCTTGTAGTATGCACATGCGCAATACAAATTTTTTTTTTAAATTGCAACACCTATTTTTGTCACCGGATATGGATAGATTATTTTATTCTAAGTAATTTTCATCCATTGACCATAGTTCTAAACCAAAAATTGAATGAGTTACACCTTTTGGAAATTTTAAAATAATTAAATTTTTTCGATTTTACGAAAAAAATGTATTGTTTTAAATTTGAATTGAGTGATTTTTTCATAGATTTTAATAAAGAATGTGAAGTAGGAAATTAAATAAAAAATACTCCGTTACATTGTTTTGACTTATGTTTATTTTTTTTCGAAAAAAATCGAAAAAATTTAATTATTTTAAAATTTCCAAAAGGTGTAACTCATTCAATTTTTGGTTTAGAACTATGGTCAATGGATGAAAATTACTTAGAATAAAATAATCTATCCATATCCGGTGACAAAAATAGGTGTTGCAATTTAAAAAAAAAATTTGTATTGCGCATGTGCATACTACAAGAGTTAAAAATTTGAAATTTGTCCTTAAATGTGTACTTCAGTACCCCTAAGCTATTGCAGCAAACCGTATTTCAATCTAAGATTATCGGGCTGAGATATTTAGTGGTACATTTAAAACGGGACACACTGTATATCTTATTCTATGTTGTATGTATTCATAAATACCTACAATATCCAAGCTCTGATAATAATTGTAATAATAAACCATATTATTACCCACTTCTACATTATTGTTATGGAAAAATATTATTTTTAAATAAACGTTAACCATAAATAGAGTTATTTTGCGGAGGGTGTATTGAAAAAATATTACGCAATAGAACCATAAACAGCAGCTGTTATAAATAAAACAAAAATCATGAGGTATTTTGATCACTGAGCTGATCCAAAAGAGAAGTGTAAGTACTTTTTCGTAATAAAAATAAGTGCAAAAGCAAATACTAACTTTTCTTAAAGAGAGTATTCAACAAATATTTTAGGCTTATCCAAAATTAATTTAGCTTCTTACAAAGAATCTTTACCACATTGAAACACAATAAAATACGACACACTTGTATTGAGTTAAAACAAAAGAAAAACATTAATCACGAAGGAAAAAGGATAATACGTGGTGAAAATACAATGATACATTTTTATTTATTATGAAAATGATGGTACTAGAATTATTTTAATGTTTACATTTCAAACTTGTTTGTAAACTCTATTTAAGCTGAGCATGTTGCAATGGATTATTTTACCTATATTATTTATATACTACTAGCCTTACTGTATACATCTATGCTTATTGTTCAATTTGGGGAGGAAAACTTACAAAGATCTAACTATAAAACTCAAAGTGTGACTCGGCGCGGCGCAGTGGCTGAAATCAATCACGCGATGTGATTAAGAGTAAGCAACGGCCGCTGCCATTAGTTCTCGGATGGGTGACCATCCGGGTTCGTTGTGCGCGAAAACCTTGTCACACATACACGTATTCCTAACCGACCGTATCAACAGTCCCGACCCTACTGCACCAACCCTAACAACCTTACAGGCTAATGACCTCAGTCGTCGAAGCCTTAAAATCTAATAAATAAAAAAAAAAAACTCAAAGTCAAATGTATTGTGATAAAAACAATTTTAATTAATTTTGGCACATCTTGTATTCACGGAAATATATTTTTGCACATTGATTTAAACATTTTATTTAATTCAAGTTAAAAGTGAACCATTTTAGTTTTTTTTTTTTTTTACCATTTTAGTTAAAAATATAAATATAAATTAACAATAATGTACATTGGATTTATAAATGACATCATATTACTATAGGAATAATAGTATGACGTACTATATTGTGTAAGTAGTGAATATTAATATTTTTACCGAAATTGTGTCCTTTCCTGCTCCGGGTGAAGTGAGGGGATCCAAGTTTTTCCACTCAGATAGAAAATGCTTAACTGACCATTGATTCATATCCAATAGTCTAAATCCAGTTATATTTATAGCACCATACTCGATAACTTCTGTCTCCCAATGATCATCCATTATCTATAGAAAGGCAATAAATTATTAAATGTTATTAGCTTTAATCACAGACAACACGTCTATATATAATTCTTAATAAATTAAATAATGCTAAAAAAAATTAATAAAATTAAAATAATTAAAAATACATTATTTTTGTTTGTACCTAATACTAATTACATATAATTATATCAAGCTTTTTTTATTCAAATAATAAAAGCGTATATTTTATTTTTAAGTTAAAATTTCTTAAAATTAATTTTGCGCTGAGAAAATATCTAGGGAAATACAAAAATAAGTCGACTCGAAAAATGCATAGGCATAAGTGCATAAAATGCATAAGTGTAAAAACTAAAAATTAATTTACGAAGAATAAATTATCATTATTTTATATTTTTGAAATAAGTTAGGTACTGCAAGACAGAAACTGGAACTGAACCGAAAATAACCAGTTCTGAGACCAGAAAATGGTGCTTATATTAATATTTTATTTTGGTAATATATACCTTATTTTATGCATGTATATAAAATTGAACAAAGTATTAATGACCATTATAATATAAATGTTCTAACTAGAACACTAACCTTAAAACTTATTTTTTAACTAGAACCAAAATTTTTAATAAAATTATTATCACTAGAACAAAAATTAGAAATCAAATAAATGAATAGTGCTGCAAGTATATAACTCCACAGTGGACATATACTTAGTGAATTATATTGTAGATACATGACTTTGGTTTCATTCCGTATAGGTATTTCCCAGTAAATTTTTAGGTACACATTTTTTTTTGCATAATTTATAAACTGAGCGTTTTTAGTATATTTTCTTTATAAATTATATATTTAGGTAATGAAAAAGTACAGCTTCATTTACAATATTATATTTATACATTTATATATAATCGATTAATATTGTTTATAGCATATCCTATAATAGGTACCTAAATTATTTTCATTTATTTATAAATTATGTAAAATATTACAAATTTTAATAATAGTTTTTTCAAGTATAGAAAGGAATATAATTATTAATTAATGGATTTAAACTTCTCCTTTACACATGAATTTGTCAACGAAAATGTTTGTCTTCTGACGGAAACTTTAAAGAACACGTTCGGGTAATTAATTAATTTAACACCCCCAACCTATTTCCTTAATATGGAATCACTAACTTCACGGATACCTTGTAATTAATCAGTAGTGATTCTATGTAACAAAGATAAACTCAAGTGATAGAACACGATAGAATTTTAGGGAAACTCTAAAATTAAATTAAACTTGAATGTAATGAATTGATTGCTGCACTATAGTATACCAGAAACCTAGGGTAAGCTATTACTATTTAACTTTAGAATTGCCTACATGAATTCAAATCACAACTTTGATAAATCAATAGATATTTTTTTATATCGGCCTTGAAACATTAGCATTTAAATGTCATTCAAAGTTTAAAGTTTAAAGAACAAATTATATTATAATAAATTAAAACGTATGTGTAAACTTTACGTAGGTATATTTACAATTTATGATTATTAATTTTAATTTTTACAAATATGCATGTGATATTTCTTTTCCATTTATACATGTTTTTCCCTAAATGAGTATTCTTCAAATACATATTAATATTATGATAATAAAAAAATATAAAAATACAAACTATGTTCTTAAATGATAATTTAATTAATATTTACCAATCCACTGAGTAAATAATGATAGGTCCTCTTGCCTAATTGAATATCTTTAACATGTGATACGACAATCTGCTTAGCCATAAGTGTTGGACAGTCAAGCACAATTCTTTTACTACCCCATCTGTGAATAATAAAAAAAATATATAAACTAAAACAATGGCATGACACACTTAACATCTGACACAGTTGTTTATTATTATTAATCAAAAAGGTGATATTGTTTCCTTCTATATTTTTTACAAACACACAAAATACCACGTAAGTGGTTTGGTCTGTAGAATCAAATCGATTAAGAAAAAAAGAGGGATGATTTCTGTATATACTTTACATATTTTAAATGCAAAGCACGATACACAGTTGGCTGATGAATTGGGTCAGAGGGATGAGTCGGGATGGAAAAAATCGCTGAGAAACCAATTCAGCACACGATGTAGTGTTAAATCGACCAAATGCATACACGAAAAATTCAAGTTTTATAATAAATATAGGTATTGTACCTACGCATATGTTTTGATTTTATGTACCTACTTTCATAGTAGGTAACTTAAATGTCCTATTATTAGGACTAAGGGAATATTTTGCAACTACTGTTAATAACACTGTAACTATTTACCTAAAGCATTTTCACTAAGTGTGTCTATAAGTTATTTCTATACACCATACAATTTTTGAAATATTGCCACTCTTTTTGCGATATTTATAGGCATAAGACAATTTCGAGTTTTATTAGTTTATTATTAATTATTGTCGATAAAACATTATTTGCTTGGCCAAAAAACTTTAAACTATAATACAACATTCCTAATAAGTTTTTATTAGTGTACATTAAAAATAAAGTTGAGCGTAAATCCACAGTAATTTTTTATGATCTTCTGAAGTTAGAATTTTGACAAAATCACAAATATTGACAAACTATTTCGAGTTAGAATAATTCATAAAAGTGATTCTGTTTATATCTAAGCTTAGAAAATTGAATACAAGATGGGGTAAGTATAACTACAATAACTAAAAAAAAGTTTACCGGAAAGTCAAATTCATTTTTTACGAGCGTTTGGAGTTAGACATTAGAAATTTATCAGTAAATTACCAAATTCTCATACAACGATTTTCTTATTTTGTTATTATTCAAAAACTTATAATCATAAGTACTTGAAATTTTCAAGTGCCATGTTTATTTTATCATTTTCTATACATGATAAAGTTGTCAATGAATTTTGACTCGTTTTGAATTATTTATTGACTTCTAAAATTGGAAATTTTTTAGTTTTTTATATACAAATTTCAATAAAATGTCATTAATTGGGTCAAAAAGTTTTAAAATTGAAAAAGTACAAGGTTCTTCATAAGTAGTTATAATAGCAGTTAAGAAATATTAAAAACTCATACGCACGATTTTCTTTTATAAGTATTTAAAGTACAAATTTTACATCATTTATCAAAATCTCAATCATTTTTAAATTATATTGTATTAAAAAAATTAGAAAATGTTCAATTTGTATAGCTAAGGATTGAAAATTTAAAACAAAGATTCTCATAAATAGTACATACTGTAACCAAAAAACCTAAAAAAATATATAAAACAGTTTTTTTTATATACATTTTAAGTTCATATTTGGACTAAATTACATATTAAAACTAAGAACTATGGTTTTAGTTATTTTGTTGTAATTTAAAAATATTTTTCGTGGATGTATAAAACTTTTAGAGTATCATATTACATTTTATAAGCTCATTGGCATTCTCAAATGTAATTTTTTTGGGAAAAATGATCTCTAAAAATGTCTACAAGAAAGTCAAATTAAATTTTTATGAGCGTTTGAAATTCATATTTTTACAACATATTTTGATATTCACTCGATTTCTCATGTAACGATTTTCTTATTTTATTGTAATTAAAAAACGAATGACTGTAGATATTTGAAAATTTCATTGAATGTTTATATTAGCATTTTCTATACACCATACAATTTTGAAAATAATTTGAATCTTTTTGATATGTTTACGGACATAGTCAGTTTTCAATTTATTTAGTTTTTTTTAGTTTTTTTTTCTATAAATATCAATAAAATTTTATTTGTTATATATCGTTATTGCCGTTCTATTTATATTCAGTATTACGATTTTGGTGCGTTCTCGGTAAACAAAGTATCAATAGTATATATTATTATTTTGAACAATTAACATACAGTTCAGCATACTATATTATATTATAATAATTAAATCACTTTGGTTCATTCGAAATTTGCTGCCCCCACACTAGTGCCGCCCTAGGGGGCTGCCTATTTAGCTACCACATTGAGCCGGACCTGGTGGAGCGGCAGAAAGGTATGTTATCAAAGAGATTGTTAAAGCAATTATCATTGCATTTTTACATAAATTCTTAACTAATAAATTATGAAAGAAATTTATAATAATATAATTTATAGCAGATTATTCGTAAAAAAAACTATTTATTAATTTTACCTGTTCACTCGTTCTACTTGATGAATAAAATTTAAAGCGTCTGATACATTTTGGATACGTTTTACCATGTCCACTTTAAGACTATTTGGGCCAACGTCTAGAGCTTCATACAACTGTTGCAAACGCAGAAGTCCTGAAAAATAAAAATTACAATATTATTACATATTTTGTTTGTTTAAACTAACGAATATGTTATATGAACCAAGTTATGTAAAGTATAATTATTCGTTCTTATCCCCTTTTCATGCAAAAACTCATTAGTGTTGTCTTGGCATTCCAATTTTTAAATTATCTATTTCAGATTTCTTGCCTCGGGCTACGAACATTTTACAAACACAAAGGATTGACGCCATTGCCGAAAGAGAGAAACTACAATGATGACTAAATAGGGCAGTGGTTTTAACATACAGAGGAGACAACTCTACGAACGCATTTGTTATATGTACCTATCTAATATCTATATTTGCATTTCAAACGAATTGTATCACCCTTGAGCGCACAATATCTTCAAACATTTACTCTATTTGTTTGACGTTTGGATTCTACCTGCTCGCGAGTTCTTATATAACTATATCTTACGAGTTACGAATACTAAAATAAAATTGAGTAAAAAAATGTATCTAAAAAGCCGATATAAAATTATAAACAAAGTCCATTAAAAAAAAAAAACCATAAAAAAATTTAAATGAAATTATAAACTGTTATAAATAAAAGTTAATATTTTTAAAAGGTTTTTTAAAGGTTCAAACGTTGTATCAAAATGCACACAAATGTCACAACATTGCATTCATTGACACCATCGCGAAAAAAGTAGGAACATAAGCTTTATGTAATCTTGAAAATATATTTTATGTGCAAAGTATAAAACAGGGTACTTGTACTCTATAAAATACTCAGTGATGTTATAACTTATCACATAGGTATATAAACCGGGAGTTAAACATTATACCCAATGCAAAAATGTTTAGCTGACAACGCTAGTTCATATTATTGTTATGTCAAAAATACATAACATTACATTTTAGCTACCTAATGCTTAAAAGTAAAATACTTAGATGGTGACACATAATATTTATTCAATGGAGCCCAGAATTATCGGGAGATTAACAATATTTATTTTAAATCATATTAATGTATACTCCACATAGTTACAAAAAAAATGCTATTTGGGAAGACCAAGTATTTTTTTATCGAGTAAATAATAACTATAAATTATAATATAACGTATTATCAAAATCAATAAAATGAAAACATATCTATTAACGATCATTGTCTAATAGAAAAATATTAATTATTAAATAAATAAATATTAAGAACTTTTTTTGGACTGTATACCTATACGTATTAAATTAAATATAATATCGATAGAGTTTTCATAAAAGTTTAATCCACTTTTCTAGAATTGTAAAATTCGATTTAAAATAAAGAATAAGTGTCAGCAGCAGTTCACTTTTTAGTTTTTTATGTTAACTATTCTCGCAAAAATGTATACGAAATAAATTACACCTCTCTATATTTTTCTTGGTAAAAAAATACTAGAAGGACAATGCCAAATTTTTATTATTTTTTTACTTAGTTCTTAACAAGTGATTCCACAATAAATGGTTATTAAAAATAAAAGAACACTCTCCATTAGCGAGTATTATTTTTACTTTACACATAAAGCGTCTTTTGTTTCCTACGAATACTTCTTTGCGCATAAACTCGCTTTTGTCTTCACATTTTAATGTCATTTTTTTAATGCTTTAGTATTTAATCGATTTTTAATTTGAGACATTTCAACTAAATGATGGGGCGGCCAAAAATATTTTGTAAATTCTACGATTGGTAAAATAAAAATGACATCACTCTAATCATAAGTAGATACACTATACATACAATACCTAACATTACATATAATTTGACGCTTGAAACTAAATTTAAATAAAATGAAAAATATTAAATGTGTTTAGAAGTAACCAATTAATATTATTAGTATTTTTTTTATGGTGATTTGTACCTATGTAAATTTTAATTCTTCATGTAATAATTTAAATGTTGTTTTGAAATTGTGGATGTTTTATATATTGGTATTTTATATGATTTAAAAACAATATACCATCAAAGATAACAAAACAAAAAAAAACGTCAAATTAATAAATTAGTCATTTTTATATTATTTAAAATATTAATAATATTGTGTGAAAGAAAAGGCACTATAATACGAAAAAAAAATGTAATAAAACATTAAAACCTTTAGATAGGTACTAGAATAATATTATAATGATAAGTTGCGTTTATGTTTGACCAATATTTGCCCAGGAATTTAATATAATTGGTGATTGACACCAGGGAAGGGTACAATTCTAAAACATTTGGTTTTACTGCGCATGCATGAAAAAAAGGTTTTTATAAAACAAGTGTCATTTTAAATCCTTTATGCGGTAACAAACCTCAAATCAAATTAAAGGGCAGAAATATTTAGTGTTACCTTAAATCGTTATCACACTGAATAAGTTTTAATATATAACCATCAATACAATTTTCGAACAGTTGATGTGCTTTGTAATAATATCGGTGTATAATGGATAATGATAAAAAAAAACATTTAGATTTGAATCTAAAAGGATTGTATTCTTTACCCTTACTTTTTATTCCAACTGATTAACCACTTCAATGTTCTCTAAAACTCTTTATTCTGAAGAGTATTAATAATGCATCTGAAGAAATTTAAATGACAAAATGAATGAAACTTTTTTAAAAAAGAAATATTTAAATTAAATAGGATATGAAGGGACTTTTAAAATAAACTCGACATTTTGGTACTGTTGATTAAATGTATTTTATACTACTATAGTAGGACAAAAGATTTTATCAAGTATTTTATCTTTAAAGTTTTATTTAGAAACACTATGAAGTAAAATATTCTACATAAATACGTAATATTAAATACGCACATCTAGAAAATCTATTTATGTATGAAATAATAGTTATTGTCGAATGTGCTCTATATAGATAAAACAAGTCATCGATGAGGTTCCATATACATAGTTAAGAGGTTCGTGTGTAACTTGTAAGTAGACGTATGAGGATCGAAAAAAAAAGAATTTTAATATTTCTAAAATAAAAAACCAACTACCTAGTTTAAGAATCAGGGTAAAAAACCTTTAAACCTTTAATTATTATATATTATGACTGATGAAATATGATAAAAATATTATAAAAATTTAAATAAATAAATATTTCATTTTAAATCTAAATAAGAGCATATATAAGTAAATACTATTATAATATACCAGACAATCAAAAAAATATTCATTATTTACCATTAATTTACTATTAGTAAATTATGAAATATTGGTAGGGGGGGGGGGGGGTTTAACATCCACAACCCACCCCTGGCTACGCCACTGATTATAGTAGTGATAATAAAATATTTAAATCGTCTCAATGAGTTAATTCAAAAATGTATTAACTTATACAGTTAAATTGATTACCTAACTTAAACTAAATCTAAGTTAACATAAATTCACTTACCATCGTGTGAGTCATACATGTAAATTATATTGGTCCAGCCATAATATCGAACAGTATCCAATATAGCACGGTGGTAGTCTGGTCTAAGACTGACCGCATAATCCAACATTCCCGATGAGGGTGATAATACCTGAAATACGCATTATAATAATAATTAAGCTTGTATTATAATATAAAGAAATAATATAACTAATACATTATCCATATTATTTAAAGTACCTACGAATTTTATGCTTTATATAATTATTTCAAACATTATGGTGATTAATGATATTATAGTAATGAAGTAATGATCAATTACAGGAGGTTGGTTCTTCTCTAAACCTATGTCAAAAATACACGACACTTAAAATATATAGAATATAAGTACTATATTTTTGGTAGGTACACAACATTTTTTCATGAACATTTTAATCAAATCATGTTAGGGGTTGGTAAATTGGAAAGACTCCTCCTCCAAAGGCTGGAGTCCCACCTAGACGCTTACGGTGGAATGAGAAGGGCTCCAAATCAATACGCATTTCGTAAGGGGGTGAGCACCGAATCAGCGGTTGGAAAAGTGCTGTCAATTGCCAAGCAGGCGTTTCCGGCACTGCATAAAAGAACCTGTGCGTGCTCATCACCCTAGACGTGAAAAACGCGTTTAATTCGCTGAGGTGGCCCGTCATAGACGACGCACTCAGGTGCAAGAACACGCCAGAGTACCTCGTAGAGATGCTCCGCTCATGGTTATCAAACCGCCAACTACTTTCAGGTGACGAAATGTCCCCGAGACCCGTGACGTGCGGCGTTCCACAAGGCTCCGTCCTGGGCCCCGCACTGTGGAACGTCGCTTACGACTCGCTTCTGGGCATGGACGTTTCCCCCGGAGTACACCTGGTAGGATTCGCCGATGATCTGGTCGTAGTAAGAGTGGCCAGGACAGAAAGACAGTTGGAAGACGTTATAAATCCGGTATTGGGCGCCATAGACAACTGAATGTCCTCTAGAGGCCTAGAGCTGGCGCATCAAAAAAGCGAGGCTATCATGCTAACCAGAAGGTGGGCTTACATGCCACCGAGCCTCCACATCGGGGGACACCCAATCGACCTCAAAGACAGACTCCGGTATCTCGGAGTCTTCCTTGACAAGAGGTTAACGTTTACCGGCCACATCAAGACCGTAGCAAAAAAGGCGTCTCGCTTGGCGGCCGCTCTGGCTCGGCTAATGCTGAACGCCAGGGGCCCGTGCCAGGCCAAGAGAAGGTTGCTTGCGTCTGTCGTCGAGAGCCAACTGCTATACGCCACCCCAGTGTGGATAGATACGGTTGCAGCCGCAGCCAGTAAGATGAAGAATCTAGTGCGTCCCCAGAGGGCGATCGCATTTCGGATCCTCCGGGCTTACAGGACAGTGTCTGATGATGCATCGCTGATGTTGGCCGGTATGCCTCCGGCGAATCTCCTGGGTCAAGAGAGGTCCAGGATCAGGTCCCGGTTGAATGCCCCGGCAGATCCCCGTGTCCCTACGAACCCAAAGACTACCATAAAGCGTGAGGAAAGGTTGACGACCATCGCACTCTGGCAGGCCAAGTGGGCGTCATCTACCAAAGGGGACTGGACACGCACAGCCCTACCCGACGTCGCCAGATGGCTAGGAAGGACGGTACCCGAAAAGTACCGAAGGTACCCATGTAATACCACATGACGCAGGCACTAACGGGGCACGGATGCTTCCAAAAGTACCTGTACAAGATGGGCAGAGCCCCCAGTGCGAGATGCTATCACTGCGACTCCGATTCCCCGGTCACACACTGTTCGACTGCGAGTACTGGAGCGGACACAGGGAAGAACTGTCAACTAACCTCGGCCACCACCCAAGTCCCGGGGATCTCCAGGAAATACTCTGCGGGCTGGCCTTCGGGTCCCTCCCTGTCGACCAAGCAGAAAAGGCTTCTGTATTGTGGGAGCCGAAAAAACTTTCCGCCAGTACTACAGGATAGTAGAGAACATCTTGACCAACAAGGAACTGGAGGAAAGACTTCGGTAAGCTGTGGAGAGTAGGTGATGGACGAACGCGATATGGGCCAACCAGCCGGACCGAGAGGTCACCAGGTTTAGGTAAATGACAGTCAAGCCGCACAAACACATTCATACGTATATTTTGTTGTACTTTGTATATTATTTTTATTCATTCCTGTATATTCCTGTACTTTTTTGTTGTTATTGATTGTAAGCTCTCCGAGCTTGGAAAGTTATTGTTGTTAGTACCTACTAATAATACCTACCTATCTACCTAGCTACCTACCTACCATGCAACAATAAACGATGAGGCCGGAGGGGACGTAATGCTAACGTAGTCCCCCTTCCGGTTCTCGATACCAGGAAAAAAAAGGGGGGTTGGTAAATTGGAGAGAATTTAACTTGTTGGTAATTCCCAGGAATTCTTAGGAATCTTCCGAAATGACAAGAAATATCGAAAAATTAGTTATTATTCATTACGTAAATTAATGGCATAATTCAATTAGATATTCAAATACAATCTTACACAGGAAGTTAAGTTATATGTGAACAACTTATAAGTTAAACTATTATTTTTACTACAATTAAGTTGTTATTTCTTTTAAACGATCAAAAATTAATAATTAAAACAAAAGTTTAACAAAAAAAAAATAAGGTTATGTGCAGTCCATATTTTGTACACATAATATTACCATTTGAATATTATAAAGTAATATTATTTATGATAAAAGAACTTAATTAGTTAAATTAAGACAGAATAATCTTAAACAAACTATATTATAATGGAAGTGAAAATGTACACCCCGCACTTCTAATATAGACTCCTATTATAGTCATGTACGAGTAGCTGGTATTTAATTATTTAAAATTAAAATACCAAATTTTATTTATTTTGAAGGTAGGTATCTAATAGGTATAATACAACAGAATAAATAATAAGGCTGCATTTTTTAAATCAAAATTATTATAATAAGTAAATAGTAATAACTATACCTATAACTATAAACAAATTATAACTAGCTAGGTATTATAAAAAAAAAATAACTAATAAAAATGTACATTTTAATTTGTTGAATTCACGAAAACCCCTAAGAAATTACCCTAAGGAACGTTCCGGGAATCTCCGGAATGCCAACCCTAATTATGTGAAATTTTCTAAAAATACAAATATAAACTACACTGGCATGTTAAATTTCTATCAAATAATAAAACAAATTTTAAATTGTAGAGTTAAATAAATTATGTGCAGAGCGATGAATATATTTATATTACAATTATGTTTATTTTTATTTATGTGTGTGTGTGTGCATGCCGTTTACGTTTGGAGCAAAAAGTAAAAATTCAATAAACTTTAAAGGTAGTTTCTTGTAGATATGTTTATATATTTGGTACTTTTAGGAGGTTAAATTTGAAATTCTTTGTCCTTTTTAAATACTTATTTGAATTAACGTTCCCCTTTTTTAAAAATAGGGAAAAACACGAATTTGTACGCAACGTTTTTGACTAAATCAATTTTGTTTTTTGTAGTTATTCAAAAATAAATATTTGTTATGACTTGAGATTTTTACAAAATATTAATTTAAAAAAATATTTTGTCTCTTTCTGTGCTATATCTACTTATTTTAAATATTTGATTTTGTTTAGTTTTTACGATGTATGTGTGATAATAAAAAAATATGCAGTTGTTTGGTTACTTCTAATTATTATTTATAAGAGTTACAAATGTATATGGTTGATTTTCTAAATTCTAAACAGAGTAGAGGAAGTAAAGTATTGGTAGCTCAATGATTGAACAAGGGTAGTATATAGATTTAGGTACAATGATATATCTACATTTTATATCTACATTTTACCAATGTGTTTGACAATTTTACAAGATCCCTCATAAGTTTTTCTTAGAGTACCATAAAAAGAATTAAAACCTAACTTCATATATACATAATTTTATTATAGACATTTGAAGTTTAAATCGTGACAAAATCAGATAGGTATTTAAGCAAAAAATATTTTTTTTAACAATTGGTAATTTTGTTGTTATTCAAAAAATATTTACTGTGGGAACTTTGAACTTTTTGCCATTACGTACCTATATTAAAGTTTTCTATACACAATGACATTTTTCAAAATACTTAAGCTAATGTTAAGCTATTTATACCATTATATTGTACGTCGGTAGGTATATTCATAAATTGATAAAAATAATGTGTAATATACATAATATTATAATATATTATAATAATTATTAGGTAGTTATACTCACTTATACTACATAAGCTATGATTTTGGAAAACCTACAATGGCTTCAATTACTAAGATTAATATAAATTAAGAATTATAAAATATCCTTAGAAGTATGACTATAGTAGATTCCTATAATAGAGCCATCTAGTAGTCAGTTAATGACTTATTCAATGATGAGGTACACTCAGAATCGTCTATCTAGCACAGTTACTTCCCCGCTTTTTTAAAATACTAAGAAGATATAAAATAAATTCAAAATATTGTGCAAGACATATCAGTACAGTTTTTTATAAACACTTAGGAGTTTTTAAAAAAAGTGAAAAATTACAAATTTTGGTAATGAAATTTAGTTTATTAATAATATATAACTTTAATAATAACTTATATATTTGATAATTTTATTGTTTAGCATTCCGAACACTAATCAGAGGTATTTTTGAATGTATTCCATTTTATTTTAGATATTTATAATGCATCTCTCTCGGTATTTTAATTTATAGATAATAACGCAACTTCAGCATCGATATTTTTATTTTTAAAACGCAAAACTCTATCAAACTAGTATATTGTGTGGCAAGGGCGGGAAGTGAGCTATTTCAGTTGCGGGCGACGTGTGCGGCATGAGCCGTAGGCAAGGGCCGCATTTCGCCCAAGACTGAAATTGTCTTTTCGCACGAGCTACACATACTATTTTTTGTCACGCATCTGCATTCATCGACCACTGTAAAAGTAGTGCAGGGATCTATGCAACAACTAGACTATAATTGAACGACAACAATATTTCATGAAAGAAACGATTTGAAGGGTACAGGGCAAAAACGGTAGTAGTCCATTTCTATAAATTCTTCAGGAGAGCAAAAACAAAGTTTACAGACTTCTACCTATCTAATTATTAAACAAAAAATATGCCTTATGAACTTATATTTTATTAAAATGTATAAACTTCGAAAAGTTATTGAAATAAATTTAAAATTGTAATGATAATTATTAAAAAAAAAATATATCAAAATAAAAAGCATGGACTTCAATCTTTTTTCACAGGTTAATCTGGTGTTAATCCGGTTAATCCAGTTAATAAATTATTTTGATTTTGTAAAATTGTTCAGCTTTTTTTAAATGTATATTTTTTTCCAAATTTTTTTTATTTAACTCTTTTTCAATTTCACTATATGCAATTTGTGCTGACGAAGGGGTTGCATTTTTTAGTTTTTCCGTAAGATTGGCCACTTCTGCCTTTTGAGAATCACACACACTGCATGTATCCTTACGAGGATAACTGAAACTAATATTTATTTATTTTAAGCGTCACGCATGGAGGTTATAATATGATTATAAGATGAAAAAAAAGTTTATGTTTTGTAAGGACCGACGACCGTGGTATAGATTTTAGTCTGTTTGTGCAGGGTATACGTGCGTGAAATGTGCGCGCAACACTTTTGGGGATTTCCACTTTACCACCCGACATTTTTGGGGATTTCCACTTTACCACCCGGCACTTTTTGGGATTTCCACTTTACCGCCCGGCACTATTAAAGATTCTCACTTTACCACCCGCTGGACGGAAAAAGGATGCTTTCCGACGCTTCAACCGTTACCGAAAACCAAACTTTAGGTGCAGGCGTGACCAAAACTATATTTGCATTCATGGTAAGCATATATCTTTTTTTAAGCGTATTTTTAATGATTTTTAAATTACAACAATAGTACAATACATGATTATAACTCTATAATAAAATTATAATACATATTGACAATAGACATGTAAGTAACAAATAGGAGAAAAAATGTATTGTGTATTTCCTTACTTGCTCAGGAAACCATGGCGTCACGAATGGCATCTGGAATGTATTGCTATAGGAATGTAACGTATCAAATGAATCTGGGCTGACACTTCCCAACATGGAATAAACACCTCTCGAAAATTGGATACAAACTGAAAAAAATAACAAAACAATAAATAAATAAAACAACAGGACAAAGGCAAGTGGAGAAAAGCTTAATAGGTCGTTTTTGTCAAGCTTATCCGCATCGCATGACAATGAGATGAATTTCGTTAGGAGTTTGGTCAACCATCTACAGTTGTTACCTATTTATCAGCTAGGTAATACTAGCTAGCTGTTACATTTTAGTTAGTTGGCGTAAACGCGTAGTATTAGACATTTTTCTTTATCAAAACCTATATATATTATAACATGATTATATTTTATTATATTTTTTTTTAATTTGAATTTTTTCGCTGTATTATTAGCAAAAAATCAAATCATTTTTACTGAATATTAAATACATTGCTCGTATTTCGCGCAAATCAGTTCTGTCACACAAAAACACCACGCATGCAACTTTGCACTGTCAGGACTCAGGAGAACACGCTCGTAATTCTACCTAAAAACGATTTTTGCGCGTAATTTGGAAACACTTTATTATTTATATATTACCTTTAAGCTTTAATATTAAATAGACCATAATGAGATAGCTCATACCACAACCACAAGACACAAACATAAATTATTAGCGATTTGAATTTATGAATGTAGAAATCAGAACTTTGATAAGGTAGGTACTCAATTGTTAGCTATAGATTTTTGTAATTTTTTTTCGTTTTAGATTCTGAGTGGAACGATGAATGTATTGAATTTACAATAATGTGTGTTTTTTGCGACGCAATCGACCCGAGTTCGATTCCTAGGCCATGGGCTGCATTTTTCTTCGGACAAGTCACGGTGTCGTCGTCCCCCCCCCCCCCCCCCCCCGGGCATAGCGGATACCTACGGGTGCCCAATCAAAAATTCTGCCAAACTAAACACATACGTGTTCCTCCCCCTACCGACTTAATAACATACAGTAAAAACTAAAAATAGCTAATGGCCTCAGCTGCCGGGCTCAAGATCAATAAAAAAAAAAAAAATAATAATAGCATCAAATATATTTGGTAAGATCATAGGCTGACAGACCGTTTTCGCTCAGAATCGTTTTTTTTATACAATGATATTATATCATTGAATTTAAATTTAACACCATCCATTACAGTGACCCACTTGTAATATACTGTACAGCAGAGCGACATCCACTTACCCTGCACCTTTTTTTTGTATAATTTTACTAAACTATATTTATATAGTTATATCAAAGCCCTTAAAAACGTGACAGCATTTTTATGATTTCCATCAGTTAACATTTTGTGTTGTAACTATTATACTACACGGTACACAGGCTGTATACTCTTATCTATCTGTATTTTTTGTAAGCAGCTCTATTTACTACCAAAATAAATTAAAATGTCTTTTTTTTGTTAACTGAATATCGAATATATTATGTACATACAAAATATAGATATCTTGCATTAATTAGACTTGACAAGTATCTTAGGATTGTGTATATTATTTAGGTATAGCAGTATAATACTAATAATATACTATATAGATAAGTTATATTTAAAATTAAATATGTTCAGAAAAGACTTTTAAAAAAAAATTAAGTAGAAACTATTGAGAATTGAAACTAAAGATAGAAGAATATCGCAGTGTATTCAAAATAACCAATATTTAATAATATTATTATAATCTATAATATCATAAAATATTTCAAATATATATTTTGTAAAAACATAATATTTCCTAAGCAAGTAAACAAAATTCAGATCAATGCATTTGACTCACGTACCAATACCATATTTAAATGCCTACCTACATTGTTATTATTCAAAACAGCTACGAAAACCGAACGGCAACTACAATGCAACATACATATTTTGAACTGAATTCTCGTTCATGATCATTGTTATGTTTATAATAGAGAAGCAATAAACAAAATAACTGTAAATATTTAGGTATTTTAATAAAATAATTATGATACAATTATATGCATACTTTTTTATCATGTTACATTTAGATTTAAGTAAACTAAAATCGATATTAGCCATTAAATATAGGTAATTATAATTAAACACAGTATATTATATGACATTGTATACAGAAATTCATCTATTTTAGTGGTATATTTTAGTGAAGTTTATGAACCTCTAATAAAATATATGTATGGAAGGCAAAGCAACTAATGTGAACATTTTTGGGAGTCAACTCGTATTTATTTATATAATTATGAAAGGGCGCTCGGAAATGTTAACAATTTTTACTAACATTTTACATTTATATCAGGTAGAACCCGGTGATTGGGTCAATATTTTAACCAATTTTTTATTATTGAACCCGGTAATCAGAAGAACTTCAAGCAGTCGTAGACGATTACATTAAAATTAGAAGCGTAGAAGAATATTAAAGGCCAGGAAACGAACTTAAATTCGAAAGAATTATATTCTTAATGAAATAAAAAATTAATAAGAGAAAAAAACCAGATTTGAATTTGTGAAATCTGTATTGCATTATTTGAAAAAATAATTGTATTTTTAAGTAATTGAAAAAAAAAATCTAAAATTATGCTGCAGGTGTAATAAATTAGATACTATAATAAATTGTAATTTGTATTACACATTTGTCGCCCAATACCCGGGTACCTTCATACCTTTAAAAATATATATTTCATTTGTAGCCCAATACCCGAGTAATAAAATATAAACAAACATTGTATAGGTAAAATGTGGCACAATTACCAACCACCAATTTTGAGGACAAGTTAATCCTACTAATTTCTAGGTAACAATTAGGTACTTAAAAACAAGTTAGGTGCTTCAAAACTGAAAAAAGAAGGTATTAAGTACTTATGCATCGATACATGATAATAAAATGTAGATAGATAGGTACTGGGTAGGTATAGCCGGTTAGGTTAGGTATTTGGCCCATTGGCCATTTGTTGTGAGTTGGTAACAATATTAATAATAGTTTCCCCAGTGACGCCGATCCTAACCTAACCGATCCGGTTCACCAGCTTTGATAAATGCCATAAGTATAACTTAAGGAGTGGGTTAGTTGTTGTCAGGTTAAGTTAGATAATTTTGTGATAAAATTAACCTTTGATGGGTTGGGGTGAGTGGTAGGTATACTATATTATATAGAAATTTGTCAATTTGTCAATTAGGTGTTTGAGTAATTCAGATGACAATATGACATCGGCGCCACTGATTTTACCATAGATAAATGCGACGGATGCATCAACATTCATAATTCATAATTTGTAATCATTGTTTAATATATTATCTATAACACGGATAATGGGTAGTTAGAAGTTGTTATTAAACTAAAAGGTACAACATTATTTTTTTATTCCAAAATTCAATATTTTACTATACAAAACATACCTGTTCGTCTCTTAAACGGCGCCACTGGTGCATATACTTATATTTCAAAATTAACTGTATGTAACTTGTGTAATACTTTGCACGTTTATCGCGGATAAAATTTTACGTAAAATTGGTTTTGCTCACTCCAAAAAATATCAAGTAGTTACCTATTAGGTTTACAGATCACGGATGCTTATATTAATAGAATTATTTATAGTCGTAGGTATAGAACGGTAACGGTTTGTCAACTTAGATTTTTGGTACCTACGTAAACTCGAAAAATTAAAAATACTCATTACATTCATTACAATTCTGGTTATAATTATTATTATTATTATTATCTTAGCCTTATGAGCTCACATATTCACTGGATTTATTAAATCCGTTTATTGAAAACTGAAATAATTTGTTGTTAATCCTAAAATCAAATCATACCTATTATACATACCTATAATGCGGTGTAATGTATAAAACGAATTTCCCTAATCGGTTAATATAATCAGAACGAGCAGCGCTAAAATGGCAAAAGGTAATCACATAAATTTAACTAACTGTTACAATGTAAAATGTAAAATTTAAATTATAAATATCAAAGACTATTATAGTATTATAATTATTATTAATAATATTATTTATGATATTATGTCCAGAGCGGGCGCCAAAACCTGCATCATCAGTAATTATTATTTTTAGTGTGTCACGTGACACAATATTATAATCGTATCCGCTGTGCGCTTTTCGGAGAGTAGTGGTCACACTGTTCAAAAGTTGGTTAGTATTTTCGCATTTTCTGTTTTTATGTCTTTTTAATAATAATTATTTTTGTTTTACATTGTTCTTCTTTGCCCAATCCAACGTCCTGTCGCCCTGTTCTGACTGAGGCACGATTGCCCGCTGTCCGCGCGAGCCTAGAACTCTACTACGCAGCACAAGGTGTTGCGACAGACCAATTTGTGCGATAATATTCTCGAGTATACTAACTTTTGGAGTTTTTGGAGGTCCGTTAAATTGCGTGTCGACCAACAGCGTTTGCTTTCACTCGTTCTATCGCAGGCTGTTGCACGTTTTTGATTTTTCATAATATCGAGGTAAGTGAGAATATATTTAATGACAGTTATAATGTTATATTATGGCGGCTGTACGCGTGTTCGTGTAATAATATTGTCTTGTAGATGCATGCACATTATTAATATAATATTGTTAAATCCGTATGTAAATAGGTACTCGTACTGACGCCCGAAATTTTCTAAAAATTAAAGTCGTTGGTCGACGACATTTCACGAGGAGCGGACTGATAATTTTATTACGACCTGTTCTGTTAGTATGGAGTGGAGGACCTTTTCATAATGTGTCGTCGTTAGTCGTTATTATTATTTTAATTTTTGATCATTAATTCGCTGTGGAGTTGGATTTTTATTGAAAATATTGTTATGGATTTTAAGCTACTGAGAATGTAGAAATGAGCATCTGATATTATAGTCATGAACATTTTTTTTAAACCGAATTGGTGCTTATAAAGTTGTTACCTACACACTCAACTTACATTATTTTCTAGTACCTACCTACCTACTTTGAAAGTACATTAGGTATTAGGTATACAA
Organism: Metopolophium dirhodum; assembly: GCF_019925205.1. Classification (NCBI taxonomy): domain Eukaryota; kingdom Metazoa; phylum Arthropoda; class Insecta; order Hemiptera; family Aphididae; genus Metopolophium; species Metopolophium dirhodum. The sequence continues at coordinate 32,460,840 of NC_083567.1, read as the reverse complement.
TATAAATATATATTTAAATGTGTTAGTATACCGGTCATTTTAATTGGTTTCTTATCAATATTATGATGACCAGATCTTTATTTTGTAGGTAGCTATTAGAAAATAATAAAATATTATTTTTTGAAACTAATAGTTACTCTAAGGCAAATAAAATAATACATAACATTATATTTATTGTTAAATTAAATATTATAGGTACCTACCTACCTATTAATTAGTTAAGTACCTAAATGAGAAACCAAAATAGTATTAAACCTTGAATATTAGGTATATACAGATCCAGATAGGCAATGTTTCAACCTAGGTACTGAGTTTTTGGATTTTAACCAGCCCTAAAAAATTAAGAGCCCAATTTTCAATAAGACATAATATTTATTATTTACTATCGTTCATATTTCATTGTACAGAGTTCAAGGTATTCAAATATTTCGGGCTATGTATTACTAAGCTGTGCCAAATTTTACGTAGCCCACAGAGTTCAACTCGGTAACTTGCCGGGTCTATTCGAGCCTACCTGTATAATGAAATATTTATAGGTACCTAAGTAATAAAACCTAACCTAGGTAATAAAATAAATGTTTTAAGCTATAGAAAATAATATAAATTCTAATTCCATAAACAAGATAGGAAAATTCAGTGCCGCAACTATTAACTCTTAGGCCTGTGTGCAAGGATTTATTTTGAGGCCCTAAATTGAAATTATTATTATTTTGAAAATGTAATAAGGGAGTTAAACTTACTTTATTAGTTATTACTTTTCATTAACCATCCCAAAAATTAACAAATCAATATCAATGTTACCTACTTTATAAATTTAAAATTAAAATGATTGAAATTATAGGTCATACGCCTTTTTTTTAGCACAATTGGTAGTTATACCGTGTTATTGCTATTAAAGTAACTCATTTTAATATTAGTATTACAGAGGGTCGGTTTAATTTTTGCCTAAAACATTACATTTAATATGTTATTAATTAATATTTAATTTTTATAATAGTCTACTATTCCCACATCTGACTCAGTTAGATATCTTGGACTTAACTTGGATAAGCGCCTCACTTGGAATAGCCATATCCGTATAAAAAGACTTGCCTTAAACGCTCGTCTTCGCAAACTACGAACGCTACTTACAAATAACAAACACTCCAGTTTAAAAATTAAAGTTCTTATGTATAAAACATTACTCAAACCTCTATGGACCTATATGGTCTCCAACTATGGGGTACAGCAAAAGCGTCCAATACAAACAAAATTCAGCGTTTTCAGAATATTGCTCTTCGAAAAATTACTAATGCTCCACCCTTTGTTTCGAATTACACTATACATAATGACCTGTCAATAAAAACTGTGACAGAAGAAGCTATACGCTTCTACAAAATCTTTCATGCCCGGCTGCAAACACACCAAAACCCACTCATTAAAAACCTATCCATCCAAACATTACCTGGCAACCCCAGGCGTCGCTTAAAAAGGAGCTGGTGCTGTGACTTGCTAGGGAACTAATATCGAAAAAAAAAAAATCAGTATATATAAATATAGCTAGTTTAACTCCCAGTCAAGTGCCATTAGTGGGTGGCTTCTTACTCATGTACTCATGTATTATTGTAACCCTTATCAAATATGCTAATTGTGCATAATTGTACAGATTGTATATATTATTGTGTAAAATAAAAAAAAATAAAATAATAGTCTATATTTCTATCATTCTATATTATTGTTATTTGTTAATAATTTTTATGTCCCCTTCCATAGAACAGTGAATAGGTTCATGGTACAAATAAGTCATTGCTTAAAATTTAAAATTACCTAATCTAAATATTTTAAAAATGTCATTGCATAATATAGCAACATTTATAATTTTATAAGCCCCCATGAATAATGTTTTTGAATTACAACGAAATAACACTAACATTATTATATTTTTCATTTAACTTTGAACTTAAATGTCTATAATAAAAACTATGTTAGTATATTTTTTACAGTTTTTAGTTACAATATTAAATATTTAGTTAAAAAAAAATTGTGCATTTTATATATTTTTAACTACAAAATAATTTGAAAATATTTTTGATTTAGATAAACTTTTATCAAAATTAAACTTTAAACGTTACCTAATAAAAAATCATGCTTGTGTAGGAATACAGGTATACTTAATGTTTTTAAACTACTATTAAAATAACTTATAATGAACCTTTTATTACATTTTTTATTGATATTCTAATAAATAGCTCAATAATAATAAAAAAAAAATGTTTATATCATACCATTAATGTATAGAAAAAACTAGTATAATTAGTATATTTTTTGGTGAAAATTTCAAGTATCTACTTCAATTATTGTAATTTGTTTTTGAACCTACAGCTAAATAAGAAAATCATTCCATGAAAATTAATTAGTTTATGGGTAAATATCTAATGTTCAAAAAATCAAAAAAAAAATTAATTTGACTTAGGTAGATATACTTTTTATTTTAAGGAAAAATGTATGTGGAATCTTGAAATACATTTTTAAACCTTAGATATAAAAACAAAATGCGCTTAATACAATACGTTATTACCAATAACTAATTATTAATAACTATAATTGCTTATTTAAGATCGGTATATTTTAGGACCAGATATCTCGAGAGGGTCAGATTACTTCGTGTACATGAGTATGTGTCCCTCTAAATTTTATTCTTACTCTATTTTTCTTTTTTTATATTCAAATGCATAATTTTAAATTCTATGTATTTAAATTTTTTAAATCAGAATTTGATTCTACCCACAAAATGTTGTTTTTCTTTTAAATAATAAAATACCCGAAAACTAACTATTCTACAGAATAGCCCTTCAGTAAGACATATTTTTTATTAGAAACCCCCCGGTTCTGATGCCCTTAAGGATATAAATTATGAATTGTTATAAAAGATTCAAGCATAGTATTACATACAAGTAATTGCATTTAATAAATTGTTAGTTGAACTTTATTTAAAAAAAATTTAAGAGAATACATAACATGGATAAGCAAATCTAGACATTTGAAATATTTAAGGGGGATAGAGTCACACTAAAATGTTGATACTGATTTATGGACTGTTTTGTTTGTGGTCTCTAACATTATAATATAAACAAAAAGGTTAGATAAATAAATAGTTATAAAATTAAAAATATATTGTGTGGGGAGGATAAAACATATGATCAGCTCCCAACCAACATAGTTACGCCTATGACGTAGGCATAAAGATGTGGCCTGGGTAATACATTTTCCCACCCAGAATTTTTCTCCCAAGCCGTCCCTGCAAACAACAGAATGGGTAAGTACAGATATTTTGAGACACTTGCTAACCCTAGGTTTAAGTACCCTACTTATATCAATGGTTTTTTTTACATTTGGTAGAAAACAATTTTAATATTAAAATATTTGTTAACAATATTTTGACAAAGTTCTTAATAATGTTTATCAAAAGTCTTTTTTTTCATTCTTTAATTACTTATCTAAATTTCAAATGAGTTAGCATTGCAATCTACAGGTTTTATGTCAGTTATTGTATTTTATTATATAGTTTGGTTTTTTCTTTATTACATTTTCTTTTACCTAGTTCATTTCATATTTTTATTAGTAAGTATTAAAATGATGATAAAATACAATATCTTAACATACGGTTAAAAATATTCATACAAATTATGTATGTATATTTTTTAAAATTCACCATTTGTTTGTTATTATACAGTATTAATTCAGTTATATTAATCAATATACATCAAAGGTTTACTTATCAAAATCAGTAACTAGGTAGGTTATAAATGCATTATGTTATATTTAAATCAAAAAAAAAATGTAGGTAATATTATTAAAAAGTAAATTGTATTTTCATTACATTATTATTTAATGTCATTTTTGTTTGTAAAATATTTGTTTTTGATAGCCATATGATTTGACACTGGTTGCTTAATAGTATGCCCTATTTGATACAATGATACCTATAATGTTATCATCATAAACCTTCAATTATATGGCCCATATATTGTTCTATAATATGTGGTCATTATAAATAAACAATTTATCTAAATTCAAAAAAAAAAAAATGAGCATATTTGCATATCTATACCTATGTACTTTGAGTTTAGCCAAGATCTTTAATTTTAATTTTCTAACACTGCACCCAGTGTCATTATACATTTTTTCTACTGTATATTATAATAAATAAATAATATTTATAACTATTCATAGTTATTGAATTTTATGAAGGTTTTATATAATAATTATTAATTGATATAAATGTATAGCATTTTAAATATAGGTACCTAATTATTAAGTTTGTTTTTTGTTTTCAGATGTCAAGTTTTGATAAAAGCGAAAGGCGGATGAAAAACAGTGACAATAATATTAGTATAAATATTAAGGAACATATTAAAAACGGTCATCATAGGGCAAAGTACACATTTACTAATGATCCAGTAAGTCTAAAACTACAATAAATTTTGGGTTCCCAAAAATTGTAATAAAATAAAATATTTGTTGTTTTATAAATAATTAATTTTATGCATGTGTAAAATCTACAAATGTGTTAAACTAGATAAGTTGTTTATTAAAAATTGGTAAATAGGATACAAATTCTAAAATTCTAGTTTTATAAATTCAACTTAGTATACCTAGTACAAATATTTGCTTTTATAAACAATTCAAACGTTGACATAATATTTTAATAATAATTTTACTTCTAATATTTTTGCAGGTCTTAAAATCAGTAAGTAAAAATTCATGAATAATAGTACCTGATAGTAACTATATATATATAGCTTAATTGTGAGGTATAACAATGTAGAATAAATTCATAAGGGTTAATTACCGTTCATTAATAATTGGTACAGTTTGAAAAACCATCTGTCTACAATGGCAATGGGAATTACTACAGCAAAATAATTATACTAACTTATTTTTTTATACATAATATAATACCTAATTTAAATAAAAATGTTCATTTAAAATTATATAAAATGTAATAGTTATATCTATGTAATTTATGTACTACCGGGTGATTTTATCATTGAATATTCATAATTTTAAAAAGTATAAATGTTTTTGAAAAAATACATTTTAGATGCCTAATTGTTAAAATACCTATATATATTTTTATCCTGAAAATTGTTTAAGTTATTTACTTAATTGAATGACAACATACCGTTTTAATTTTGTAATCCAAGGCAGAATATTTTGATAAGTATTTAGATACATAAAAATTGAATTTAGAACAAGTAGTTTATGAATTATAACTTTTAATACTTATAACACATAAACTACTCGTCCTAAATTCAATTTTTATGTATCGAAAAACTTGCCAAAATATTCTGCTTTGGAATATGAGGTTAAATATATATGTTGTCATTCCTTAAAAAATGTTGAGGATAAAAAATATATATATATTTTTTTAAATGTTTTTTAATGACAAAAAAAGAAAAAATTATATTATAATTAGGTTTATTATAATTGGCAACCAACAATAAACTAACAGTTTTTAAATTCTTGAAAAAAAATTTAATTTTACTTTCAGACTGATATAATTGATCTTAATGTCGAAAAATATAATGGTATTGATCATATAAAAGCTCTACATGCATATTTGGAAGAAATGAATTTAGGGAAAGTTGAATTTACCGTTTTTAAGTGTAAATCAAAATCAAATATACCTGCTCATTATGCCAATATCAAGGTAATTTAGTGTAGTTTTCTATTAATATACTTTTGTGTAAAAATATAAATTAATTATTATATATTATACATATATATATTAATTATTATATTTATATTATATAATACAATATTGTTAAAACACTTTGTTTTTGTAGTTAACATGTTTGTTTTGTGTTTTATGTAAAATAGTTCAATATAATTCATTAGTACTTCAATATTTCAATCAGTTGTAATACTTCCTCGACAACTGTTGTTTTCATTGTTTTTAGATTTTTGTGTACAATTCCAACATTTACCTATTTTAAGAGGTTTTTGTTTAACATAATACACAAAATTATCCCACACAGTTTTTTCACCATCTCTTTTAGTTCTTATTAATGCCATTACAATAGACACAGTAACAAACAGTTATACGTGCCTGGCACAATATCGCAAACTATAAAGCAGTACCAACAATAGTTAAGATAATTTCATTATTATCAATCTCCCTCTTAAATTGGATAAAAACATACATAGAACATAACGTGAATGATAGTAGCCAATAGGTGCCTGTCATATACTTTGGGTAAAACCAAAGTTCCTATTTACCAACCCATAATTATATACACATACCCTAGTCCCTAATAAAAAAAAATGTATATGTTGGTTCATGGGCAGAGGAGATGTCCATATACCATATAAATATACAATTGTTTGTGTTATACGTTGTACTTGTCCTGGTTTAAAATTACTATGGCAGGTACTTACATTAAAATACTATGACATATCTTTTGTTAATATTTTGTATGCATAAATCATTTGGTACTTAATAAAGGTAATAACATATCTTAAACCATAGAACTTATTTAATTATTTTAAATTATTAAATTCACTTTTAAAAATGGTGAAATATTGAACTATTTATTTTCTTATCTTGTAATTTTTTTACTGCATGTTTTGACCTGAGGCAGACCTAAACTGAAAGCGTGGTTTGGTCATCTGTTAGGCAGAATTTTTGTTTAGGAACTAGTCCTGCCTTGCTTAAAAATATATTAATTATATGTACACATAAAAATATTAAATTTAATTATTCAAATGGTATATTACTTGCATTATGTTTTAAAAGTAAACAATAATTTCTGGATTTTAGCTCGGCAATGTTTCTCTTGCTAGTTCATTCCCGGAAAAATATTCCCTACCTGAAGTGGCTGAACAGGTAGCTGCACGTAATGCATTGGTTATACTGAAGAAGACTCATAGTCATAAAAATATTCCCTTCACTAATGATATTTCTATTGTTGCCGAAAGATTGGAAAAGGTCTGATTTTGAATTTGTAATATTAATTTTTTAATTTGTTTTAATTGTGGTTATTTACAGGAGTTAAAAAAAAATTATGCTGGTCTTTTTTGTGATAAAGTGGAAAATATTTATAAAGAAGTATATAGTGAGCAATTACCTTCAAATTGGTTAGTTCTACTAGGTCAGTTAACAACAAATATTGTAATTGAAAATCTACCTAATCAGAACAAATCCATTTTATACTATGATGCTTCTCCTGTATGTATACTAATCAAAATATCAAAATGTAATTTAAAATTCTTAATTGTATACAATATTTATTGACTGTTTTGTTTAAAGGCTGATAAAAAAAAACATACAGATCTTTTGGATACTTCTGTGACTGAATCTTATGAGAACTTACCTATTATGAATTTTGTTGATAAAACTGAAAGGAGTGTAACTGTGTCTAGTGTAGACAGTAATAACACATTTTGGGTTCTTTTTGTCCATGACAGTATTAATGTAATTATAAGTTATTTCATTTTTTAACATAGTATTCTGGTTTAATAGACATAATTTTTATAGGACGATTATGACACTTTATTTAAAATGATGAATCTGCCAAGTGAATCAAAACATTTTATTCAAATGTATAAAATTGATATTTCTGATGTGTATGCAGTTCAAATACAAGATGAATGGTATAGGTTTCAAGTCATGAAAATTGAAGATGATAGCGTTACTGGCATTTTTATTGATTTGGGCATGGAGTGGAGTCTTACTAAAAGTAATGTTATGTTTTTGCCTCAAAAGTTTCTAAAAGTATCTTCGCAAGTGAGTTCACAAAATAATATTGTTAGTAACCAATTATTCCAAACTAATATTGTATTTATATGTTCCCAGGCTATAAAATGTGCTTTAACATCTCTGTCTTTTGCACCTTATTTTGAAGTTGCTAATACGCTGTTTCATAAAATGTTATTTGGAAAAGAATTTACATTAGTACCAGATAATATTGAATGTGATATTCCATTGGTTACATTATATGATGGAAAGTGTAATGTGAATGATGTAATTAGAAAAGCCATTATAGAAAAAACCAATTTTGATAAAGTATTACCACGTTTTACCTTATATAATTTAAATTAATTGTCTAGAACTGATTAATATGAATTTAAAATAATCATATAAAAAAGGGTTTTTAGTGACTGCCGACTGGTAATAAGACATGTATAAACTAGGTGTAACATAAATATATAAATTTTGAATTAAAACTCTAATGATACTTACCACATGTTAAAGTCATAAAAAAACATGTTTTCAATATTTAGAAGGAAAATCATGTTGGGTTCTAATATTTTTGTAGTAGTATTTAAATAGTCAATATTTTCAAATATTGTATGTATACTGATATAAAATAACTACTTTATGTTATCATGTTATAGAAATTATAATTCATAGAATTTGTCATGTTCTGTGTGCTTTGTGGAGTACTGTAATATGATTTAATTGGGAAGTTTGTTACTTTTTTTATTTTAAAACTGATTTAATTATTAAATTTAAATCTTTAATGGCATTTGTATGTTGTACAGTAAATACCACAACAACAACAAAAAAAAAAATAGTCATAAACCTATGTTTTACAAAAGACAAAATATTTTAATTATTCACAAATATTATACATTTTATCAATACCATCATTAAGTAATATAAAAAAATATCTTTAGATATAAGTTAACTAATTTACTACTATGACTGTAAATATGACATTTGTTGGATTTTTTTTAAAAAATTTAGTATGATACTTATTATATTATGACTTTTATTTTGTTTTTAATTTTGTTTTTATTGTTATTATTATTATCAAAAACATATTTTATATTACAATCTTTTGTAGGGTGTTATCTTTCACTCAGTTATTAGGAGAATGTGTTAATTTCATATTTGAACATAATATTATATTAAAGTATATTATATAATATCCATAGAATGATTTATTAAAATGATATACATTATTATTTAAAAGACTATAAGTAAGATATTAGTAGATATATAATATTTTTTTAACATAATATGTATGTACTATGACTTCGTAATACTTTTATGAGTGCACTATATTGAATCATTTGACTAAAAATCATTATTTAAGGAAAGAGAAGATGTTTTGTTATTTTCATTACATTATTATTACATTTTATGGAGTTTAAAAATGTTAATCAGATTTATACAAATATTATTAATTTCTTTTTTGTAAACAATTTCTACTAGATTCATGAAAAATGTGAAAGAGCTAGCCTGACTTATGTTGCTGATGGTTATGTATATTTACATCCACCAAATGAGACATTGACAATAATGGAATCTATATTGGATTCTATTTCCGCGAATCAGCCTCTTGACAAACTGTATTCCAAAAACAGCATTTCGCCGCATAAGTTATATCTTGTTAAATGCCCAGATCTTAATTTGTGGAGCAGAGCAATAATCCACGATTTTATATTTACTGACCAAAAGGTAAGTTATTTTTATACACAGTCACATTGATATGTATTTTTATATTTATATTTATATTTGTCTGTGTTTATAGTTCAAAGTATACTTTATTGACTATGGTAACTATGGTTATATTGATCAAGATAAATTTATCGATTTGCAGTCATTTGATTTATTTTTGTCTTCAATCGGCCCTCAGGTAATAACTTGCCTGATTTAATGTTTCAATAAATTTATATTATTTTATCGCATACCCTCTGTTCAAAAAATATTTTTGAGTATATCTTATCATTTATTTTATGAAGTTGGATATTTTTACAACAATAGTATTTTGTACTTAAAGTTGAATTTATTTTTTAAACATCAAGTATCTTTATGATTTTATAGGCTTTAAAAGTGTCGTTTCATTTATTCCCACCGGAGAATCTGATAGATCAATCTCGGTCCAGAGCATTGTATGAAATGATCACTGAAAAATCTTTGGATGTATTTGTTGTTTCCACTAATAGTGATGGTATTCAAGTAGTTGAAATATTTGATGCTGATGATAAAAATCCTAATCGATTGTCGTTTAATACCCAATTATATCAAAGGTAAATTGAGTACATGATGTATCATTATGATAAAAAAAAAACTAGTTCTTGATGACACTATTATTGTTTTTAATATTTTACAACATATTATACTAACATACTAACACTTATAATGTATGCTAATTATAACAGTTAATCTTTGGCCATACAATTCCATAATTATTATTTTGAAAAAAATTTTTTATGTACATATCTAATTTATATATTTTGCATGACATAATTATTATTCTTAGAAATTCAAAATAATAATTAGCTCTAACTTGGGCAATTTTCATTAGATTTTAATTTTCTTTTTTTTTTGAACTGTTAAAAAATACGATCCACAAAATGGCTATCTTGGAAATTTTAAAAACTTATTTGCCTAAAAAGATTTTTTAATAATTTTTGAATTTTTGAAAAAAAAAATTGAATATTATGCTATTCAATCAGAATTTCCATATTTATTACTGTAAAAAAAACTGCATTTAAATATATTAATTTTCCATGGAGATACCTTAGGATGATACGAGACTTATGGGACATACTGTATAGATCAAAACTATTATATTTTTCTATATTGAATAAAAATATTATTTACCTACTTTTGTAATGACCTACAGTTGTGCAATGGTTCTTAAATCTTGCATTCATTACTGTAATGTCGACATTGCTAGAATTTATTTGGATCCCAAGTACAGCAGAATTAAAAGTTGTCAGAAAACGTCAATTGACATTTTTTCAATTGAAATATGAAAGTACTATTGTTTAATTCATTTTTTTTTTCAGTGTTTAGTTATGAACTGTTAAAGAAACATTTTTACAGAATTTATATTTAAGACTCATAAATCATAAGTGAAGTATTTATTAATTTGTCAAATAAATATTTTGATATTTAAAAAAGTTGTCCTGGTTATTTTTATATTAATATGCAATAGTTTTTTTTTCGATTTTATATAAATATTTTTAAAAATTGTTAAAGTCAATAAAGAAACCAAATTTATGCAGAACAATTGGTTGTATATATTTTTTAATATGCTTTATCATTAAAGATATATTGTTTTTTTACTAATTTAACCTAATGCAGTAACTCATTGCCTCGAGCGTAAAATTTTAGGGACGAGGAAAATGAAATGTCTACTTAAATTGATTAAAAAAATTAATTCAGTGTAGGTATGAAGAAACCATGACACAGTTATCGATTACTCAAAACAGAAATCTAATATTTTCTCTTGTCAGTGATAAATATAATGAATAAAGATTGTAAACGGTCATAATATAATATGGGTCATTCATTATTGGCTATTGCGGCAACTCCCGTGTTATCCTTATCACTTATCAGAAAACACAACCTACAAACAACATTTAAAAGAGATGGAAAAGTAGTATCTAACTGCTCTGCTATTTTTTTTTTAATATGTATGTTTTCATGCTTAATATTATGGTACTTTAAAAACAATACGGCCCTGGCTATACTGTAGGCGTTACAGTAATTTTTTTTAGATTCTGAGCGGAGCGATGTATTCATTTTAAAATAATATGTGTTTTTATTGTATACGAGTATACAATAAATAGAAAAAAGACTTCGATCTTTGAGGGTGATTTATGGAAGCAAATTGGATCTAGTTGGTTCTTTTGAGAAGTCAAAATAAAAGTTCTTAATATTTATAATACATAAACTGGGCATTTTAAGGAAAAAACAGTTGTTAATCAAATCCATTTTGTATTTTATTTATAGTTCTACAAACTGTAACTACCTAATTTATAGTTATATTTAATTTTCCACTTAGTATTTACATGTGTGCGCACACGCGATTGTTGCAGCCGGTGGAGTTGCTCGACGCGTTATATCAGCGATTTTCAGAAACACAATTTTTTTTTAATATTAATTTATTACTCAGTATTCAACTTAGACATAGTCCAAATGTACATGTCATATGAATTACCTAAATATTACTGTTTAATAAATGTTACCCCTTAACTAGAAAACAAATAACTATAGGTACTAGGTACATTTTTTACAAAATGTTTATATTATCATTTTCTATACCTATTTGATAAATTTTCAAAATATTTGATTGTTATTGCGCTATTTATAGGCGTTCATTTTTTTTTTTTTTGCAATAACTAAAATACTATTCAACAATCTTGAATATTACTAATGGCGATGTATAAATATAATATTATGGCTGGCTAAAATAATAAAATATGCTTAGTAATATTGGCTGACGAGTATCTCCGCTCAGAATCGTTTTTCGTATACAAAATATAAAACATATCCATTACAGTGATCCACTGACACAATGTAAAGCAGAGCAGTACCCACGTCCCACTTGTCCACCTTTTTTCTAAGGGTAGGCTGAACTTTTGAATTCATTTTTGTCAAAATCTCGCTTATATTATGTAACTATGCTATACCTAATTATTTGTACCGTCTCCAGTCCCCTTAACTTAAAACTTATAAGTCAATTCTGACGTGCATATCTACTGTAGAATGGTGCAAATATAGGTTCGTGCTTATAAGTAGCTTATTTTGAAACTTTCATTGTGCATAGAATATAATGATAAACCTGTACCTAATGACAAAAAGTTTCGTCCGATTAATATTTTTGGAATCACAATAACTAAAATAACTACCTATAATAAAGTTTGTTAATTTTCGTTTGAGTACCTATCCAATTTTACTTTAAAAAAAATATATAAAATAAAATGATGCCCATTTATTTTTGGTATTTTTAAATTGCTGCAAGAACAGCAATCAACCTCGTATTTTACTTTTTATAAAACGTGTTTTCAATAGTTTAGTTTAAATATTAGAATTGTGTATTAGATATTTTAAATTATTTCCTTTTACAAAATATATTAAATATACATGATCAGTAAATCATTAGATTAAAGATGAAAGTCTAATACTGATATATTGTGGGAGGGGGGATAAATTAATTCTAGAATTTGCTTCTTGGTGCATAACGGCCATAACGATTAAATGTGTCACTGAATTATATAAATGTAGAGTGTAGATGTGTGCGTTGTGTATTTAGTTGTAAAAATATAGTGTTGTACCTGTATGTTTACGTCTATGCGACGACAAAAGGTCGGACCGGAAAAAAAATTTAACCACCTCCTGCAAGTAGGAGAAATGACTGATCTTAAAAGAAACGGTCATACGTATTGTGAGGACTGAGGAGGGTAGAGTAAGTGTATATAGGTACCCGCTGTAATAGAAAAGCGCCTTACAAGGGGTTTGGATTAGGTGTGGTAACGAAGCCTCGGGACTAACGGAATCGGTGTGTGGGGGGGGGGCTATAGAAACTGGAGAGAGTATTGAAAAAAACCAAGCGCAAAGGTTTTTGGTTTAAATCTACTAGCTAATCCTTCGTTCCAGGGCCTAAAATTAAAATATTTTGCTACTACACAGTGCACACCTAATTCCACACAAAAATATTTTAAAATAATGAACATAGACCTAGTAGTGCACATGCCACATATAACTTCATTGCACAATTATTGTTTTTGCTATTTATTAATAATTAGGTAGCTATAATAAATACAATCTAAGACAATCTTCTATAAAAGTCCTTGATTACTATATGGCTATTATATCATATAATATGACTAAACATTTTTAGTTAAAAACGAAATAGCTTGGGTTAATATACTTATTATATAATAAGCCACCCAGAATATAGTGTAGTCGGTATTATTTTTAGTGTTAAGGGCTTTAAACGAATACAATATGCTAATTAGTAATTTTCAATAATTTAATTGAATATTAATCAAATAAAAATGTATATAAGCCGAAAATAAGTACTGCGCATTTAATATTAGCTACTGCACACAATTTTAGGCCCTGCTTCGTTCTGTTGCAGGCTGCGCTACTGATCAGCCCACGTGGATAGGGCAGGATTTACCCTACTCATTTAAAGGCTAATATCTCGTTGTTAATTGAATTCACCACTGGCCATAACTACTGGTGTCCCACCACACTATCAGTATTTAATTAAACGTGCAGTATTTATGTATACACGCGTATGTATATATATTATATAAACGTATATTCACTATTATGTATTTATATATGTAGCATAAAATGTGCTATCAGCCCATCTCGGGGACGCTGCGGGTTGAGTTTTTATTACGCGGGAAAAAGAAAAGGAAATCCTTCACATAAATGTAGATTAGTTGAAAACAACGGCTGCTGCGTTATCGCCACTAATCTTCGTGTGCAGGCTTGGTCGTCGGTCGCAATTATTTTCCTTCTTCACTTCCACCACATCTATCTCCTATTCTATCTGTGTGTGTGTTGCAGTGAACAGTACTGCAACACGAAGGAAGGGAGTGTACGATTTGATAGCGGCCGTGCAAAAACTAATTTTAGATGAAGTGAATTAAAATATTAGCAACTATTATGAAATGTGAAAACAACATACCTATTTTATTTTAAGTATCTTTTATTATTATATAAAGTAATTTTCAATTAAAATATAGCTGAACTGCTGAATCGTTAGTAAAAATATTGGCACAACTAAAAAAAAAATCAAAGGTTAATAAAAACTAAAACTCATTTATCTATCTTTCTTATCTCTTTAAAGTAATAGCTTACAAATGCTAATAATATATCAGTATATCACGCATAGGTACCTACATAATACATACAACATACCTATACCTATAGTCGTATGATATAGGATGTCTAAAATAAAATATCACACTTAGGTTTTTCATTGTAGTAAGATGATTTTTGCCAACGCAGAAACTTCATTTATATGCAATAAAGTATTTTTAAATATCAGCCCCCTCCCCCTAAAATTATGACAAATTTTCGCTATGGATGAGCCTACATTACAATAAAATGAATGAAAACCGATCAAAATAAAAACCAAAATCTATATATTATATATAAGCCAAATACCACTCACTTATTCATCGTTAGGTAGATATCAAAAACTACAAAACGTACGAACTTGCAATTTGGAATAGTGTTTCCTCTAATGATGTAGATGTGTAATAACAAAGGGTTTTTCCGATATTCGCATTGTAAAGAGGTGGTGATATAGAATTCTTGAGATTCACGGTGGAAATTGAAATTTTTTTTGTTTATAAATGGTTGCCATTTGTTGCATATTATAATATTAATTATTAATAGTAGAAATTGGTATTATTTTTTTTTGATAGATATAAATTGTTGCCATTGGTTACTCGGGTAGATCAAGTACAATAGCGCATGCATCAAATTGACACGCTTATGGCCTCGAATAAAGAAACTAGGTAGGTACCTATATCTTAAAACCAAATGTATGTGTGTATAAGTGTGTAGTTCATAATATACTCAAAAACTACTCAATTGAATTTGATTAAAATCTTAGAAATCTTGTTATTTAGAGATACCAGAACATTTCAGAGAGTAAGAAGTTTAACGTTTAAACCACGTAAAAACATACCTAGTACTAAATCCAATCCGCGATTTTCGGTTGTCCATCTGGATCGAATTATTTCACAAAGCTAGGTAGGTATACGACGCAGATTTGTCTATGAACTGAGGTACACTACAACTAAGATACCTACTCTCAAACCGAAATACACGACACGCCTATATAGTGTATAATGTATAATGTATATACTATAATATACTATATAGGATTTATAAAAAAAAAAACTACATGAGCGAAGCCGAGATATTCAGCTACCTAGTTACTTATGCTGTCATACTGATTTATTGTAGGTAAGTACTAAGTAGTAAGTACCTAAGTTTTGTTAAGATCCGTTGAATTAATATGAACATGAGTAGGTACATACTTGACTTTCGATATTTCGATGTTATTTAAATTTGAAATATATAAAAAAAAAACGAACGCTTGCATATTTTTCTCATTATCACATCACGTCAACCAATCGAGACTTTAACCTGTAATATTAATATTATGATTTATAGATACATGTTATATATAGGCATAGGCGTGCGCACAGGGGTTGCCTGGGCACCCCCGGACCCTTCACCAAAAACGACAAGGGCCCTAATTATTAATTAACTGTAAATTAAACTAATGAAATTACTGACAAATTCAAAAATATTCCTTTTAAACGTCGATTATTATTATAAGATCGTATATCTATATATTGTTATGCAATATTTATTAGAGTGAATAATAAAACAAAATAAATATTTTTAGTGCATTTGATATCTTTAAAACATTTGTCTGTATCAATAATTGTTTTCAAAATTATTGTGGGGCCTAATTTTTAGTGTGCATCCCCGGAACCACAAGTCTGCGCACGCCTATGTATATGGGTTATATTATTGTACGTGTGGACGTGTTTATCGCTGATCGTAGTGTTCAATTTCCAATCGGCAATCTATATAAAAAGCAAGCGGTCCACAAACTTTTGTAGCACCTTGTGGTTGTAAAGGTACAACTTTCACTAGTGTAATCTGAACGAGTGTCGAGTAGGGTAGGTACGTGTTACCTGTTACAAACAAAAAACTCTTCTCAAGCTTTTAAGCGTGTGCACCCGTGCATGCGCATCCTCATTCCTCCTACACTTGCGCCCCAGGGGTGGCTCCAGAGACATGGTTAGGGGGGGCCCAAGTCAAAATTTTCCGACAATTTTGATGATTTTTTTTTCGTAATTTTGTTTTTAACAGTATAAAATTGTTTTAAAATACAGCTTGGGGGAGCGGCCACTGCCGCCACTCTTGCACCCGTGAAATTATAATTTTATATATTATTGTATTAAGTAAAACCAGTACAAGTCGCACAATATCGCAATACATAATAGTACAATCAATTAATAATAAATGCACAACGGGCGGGTACCTATACACACGCCACGCAGCCCAATATAATATGTGGAGACATGAGTGTGGGAGCTCCGAGCGTATATTATTATCATTATTATTTTAACGACTGCCGCGCGCGCTGCAGTTCCCGACGTGTATTTTTGGCTTAAGTCAATTCTCCGTATAGATACGCATTGCGTGTATGTATGCAAATGATTTGGATTAAAATTCAAACCTCGATTCCCCGAGTCATTTAAGTTTGGGCCCGGGAGCTCGCCCCGTCCCCCGCCTCGCGGTTGGTTCGTCGCCGGATTCGGAACCGACTCGAAAACGAAAGATTCACAGCCTCGGAGTCATTATTACGCGGTAAAGTCGCAGCGATATTTGCGGTGGAGGGTGGATGGGTGGCGCATGGACAGGGATGACGCATGGGATGGGTGGTGAACCTGGGTGAGACTCGGCGGTATTAAACCGAAGTGTCGCGTGCTATAGCTAGGGTGGATTGGGGTAGTGGGGGTAGGGGTTAGGGCACCGTTTAAAACCGTCGCGTGTATTGTCGTACCCACCTATATATAATATTATTATGTACATATACGTATATATTTATTATTATATAGCTGCCGTGCCGTGTCCTCGTCCTCGCCGGTTCGTCGGGTTTTGCCGCTGCCGCCGCCGCTGATATTCGCTCGATGAATATTAATTTCGCGGTGTTAATTCGCCTCACCGTTTATATGGCTTTGTTTGCCACGGCGGAGAGAATCGTATATATACATAATGTTATTATTATATACCTATTGCGGCCGCGGTCGCGTTAAAAACGTGATCGCTTTTAAGGCGGCGGCGAGGGTTTTTCGCATTTGAATAAAACGATTGCCTCTCGCACGACTTGTATAATATTATTATTATTATTATTATTATACGCGTTTGTGTCCGTGTCTTCTGTCCTCGCTACCGCCCCCCGCCCCCCCCACCCCCGTCGTCGTCGTTCGTCATTATTATTCCTGACGACGACGGCGGCGGTGGTTTTTTTTCGGCACAATATAAATAACGTCCGCCCGACAGAATATGCCGCGCGTAGGTAATCGTAGTGAAAGACCGCCGTCGTTTCGAAACCACTGACATTTTACTGTATGATATTGTGTAAACGTTACGTCGTTACTCACGTGATATAATTAGATAAATTAATTTTTTACCTTTTTTCGGCTAGCGAAAATTTGTCAAATTCGTCTCACGCTACGTCATAATTAATATATAGGTATAATAGTACTATGGTACTATGGTTCTACGGTATAATGGTATTATTGAACTATTAATAATAATAATAATAATTTCAACTTTTATGTATCTATGTCTGGGACATTTGTGTATACCTACCAATAATTATAAACGGACCTCATTCTAAATATAGACAGTAGGAAATACAAAACTGTAACAAGTAACAACGAGCAGTCGTTATTCCTTAGTACAATCATTGATTATGGAATAGAAATTATTTCATAAAATGATTAAAAAAAAGTGGTTATAAGTAGATAGTGCAAAATATTATATTTTTTTAAAAGTACTTTATTTAAAATACACATTTATGTTAACTACATAGTTATAGTAATTATTTATAAATCTAAAAATTATATAAATAATAGGGACGGACTGGATAGTTTTTGTGTTAAATTAACTGACATGTTTAGGCGGTTGCGATTGTATAATTCGTAACACACACACACGCGCGCACACAGAGTTAAATAGGTTATAAATTGTTGCAATACGAAACGCGCTGTGGTAATAAATACTTATATTATTGTAATAATATGGTACTGTCGTATTGATATAAATCGTCGAATCGACTGCAGATGACTATACGCAATTGCGCAATGTATTATTAGTCATTAGGTATAATAAATGCGAATATTTTTAAAATTAAAAAATGTAAACAAAACTCTGAAGTGTTCTGGTGTCGATCACTATCAGGTTAGAAACGAGTGTACCAGAATAATATATCTATACTGACGAAACATCTAATATAGAATTTAAGGTCAACATTATTTTGAAAGATTATGACGTTTTAATTACTTTGCTTGATAAATTTAAGAAAAAAATGTAATATTGAAAACCTAACATTTATAGATTGTACGTTCTATTTTTTAATCTTTATATCGATGTATTTTATAATATTAGTGTATTTATAGCGTCGGGCCAAACGATTGTGCAGTGGTGTGCATTTTGTCGACTCCGTCCACCGTGAGGCGATAGATACTATACAAGAGAGCAATTATAATTTATAACTGTTGGCGCCTTGGCGGGATATTCGAAAACAAAGTAACCAGTCGGTGTTTAACCGAGTATTGTCTTATTACAAAAATACCAAATCCGTAGATATATACAGAGTTGTATGAAAACAAGTTGTGCCTGAGAAGACCAGCTATTAATGGGCATCGACTGGAGGCAGATTCCACGGCTATAGTTAATATCTACATTAGATATTAGATATTATCTATAGCCGCGGCAGAGTCACAAACCACAAGTTACAACTCTAATATGGAATCGGTCTTAATAGGAGCTTAATAAATAGATTACATAACGCTATTCAATATCAATTCGCTTGTGTTAATCGTAGATTATATTTGGTATTGATATGCCATGTAGGCATAACCTATAATATGTATTAGTTGATAATAATATTAAGTTGAGATATACGTTTTACAAAAGTGTTGTGTGCATCGATAAAACGGGGGTGTGCATGATCGGGCGGATCGCCCTGTATAATATAATAATTACTATCAAATATCATATTATTTGGGAGACATTTATAATCGTAATACGTCTACGACGAGAAACCGATCGAATCTGCAAAATTATTGTCGTCCACAGCCACTTCCACTCCGCGCCTTTTCCACCGTCCCCGTACAGATATAAACGCGAATGCCATTCGCTCTATATAATATTTATTTTCACTCAGACACGAGACACTATATTTTGCGATGACATCGTCGCCGCCGCTGCTACCGGACTTTATCGTTGCGTGTGTATAGAATATTATGATTTATCGGCTCCTTTTGCCACGGCCCTTCGCCCCATTAATCATTCCATTTTCGTATAGTCCCCGTGTAATATAATATAATTATGTAGGTCTACACACCATACAAAACCTGATATGACGTATTAATATATTTTTATTGGGAACCTCGGTAATCGTCGACATTGTGTGTACTGAAACAATGACGTTTAATGTTGTGTTTTAAAGCGCAAAAAAAAAATACCGTCAGAGTTTGTGTGTATATATTTAAGAAAAAAACTAGCCGTTACGGCGGATTACTTCGGTTTGTCATTTTAAGGGATTTAAAAGTTACAACATGCGCGTCTTACGTAAGTATATATGGTAAACGCAGTCCGCAAGTCGAACCGGCAAAAGTGTCTGTTTATGAATCGTTAATATTTGAGCAATAATTATTTAAAATCGACCGCAACAGCGAGATACACCATTCGGATTTTTGGAGTTCTTGAGTTTATTTGTAGTTTAATATTTAGATTTTTCATGACAAATAATAACATCTGTGTAATGTCTAATAAATGTTAAAAGTTGATATGAAATGTTTATGAAACATAATATAGCACAGTGGGATAATGTGTCAACATAACATTATATGTATATGTGATTTTTGATGTTACATACGCATTACTTGAACACATTAGATTTAAAATGTTACCAGGATATTTCTATCTAACGAATAAGCAATATTTTCTGAATGACATCAGTTATAAGCATTAACAATCGCATAGGTTTCCGTGAAACATCGCTTGACTATCTATGAAATATGACTTTGCACACTGGGAAGTGTCCTATGGCAAAAAAAAAATGCTGAGAACCATCCTTTTTATATACTGTAAAGTGTAAATTGTTAAGTAGATGATCTGTATATACGAATTATGGTTAGTTTAAATCAAAATTCTACCGAGTGATAAAATCGTATGACTAAAGATATTAGTGTTCACCATAGTAGGCTTAAAAGGAATAGGCGACCAAACGAGCTTCGAGTTATGATTATGATTAGGATTGGACAAAATTAAAGTACCTTCCTAATTAATATAAACATTTGTGATAACTGACTGATTATATTATTTATTAATATAACTAATAAGTACAAGAATAAATAATATTATTATATATTTTTATACCTACTTAAAGTAAAGCTATTATTAAGGACTATAGTTATAAGTAATTTAATACTATTCGTTCATAGTTTGATTTAGATTCATCAACATTTTCAAAAGAAAAAAATCCGCTATCTTGTATGCTTTCTACCGCTGATTGCGATCTACCAGCGATTATGGGACGCTTGTCGTATGCGATCTACAATGTAATTTCAACGATGGTGTTTAATACATATTATACTCAAAGCATAGAAAGTTTATGGAGGACTCTGAGGCCAGAAATCGTAATAAAATATGTGTGGTAATGCGGTACAACTCTTGATATGCTTCCAAGGTATAATATTATATAGTTTTATATATTTACAAATACAGTTAACTATTATAAGTATCATATTGAAACGTGGTGAAGAGGAACCAATAAAAGAGACACATTTAACGACTGTTTAAGGGACATGGCATTAATATTTCAGCATTTTTCTTTTCTAATTATTAATTATATTTTAAAAGAATACAATTTAAAAACGTAGAACGACGTTAAATAACGAGACCACGGCGTAAGCGCTGTTGATAATTTAATAATGTCTTACCTACTTATATTTTATAATCACCTACTTCGAGTGTTATTTATTTTGTCATTAAAACCACTTTCACATCATCCACTTCTAACGACAATATAATATTGTTTAGAATGTTTGGATATTACTGTAGTGGCAAAAACGGTAGCATGCATAGTGCAGTCACAATATTGCCAGAAGAGCGTACGCGACAAGATGTGCAAAAAAAAATCATAATATATGCAACATGCCTGTAACAATTTACAGGAAAAAATAACGGTATTCACTATTGGAAAGTTGCAGGAAAGAACGCAGTATACGTATCGCCAGAAGACGGAATGAAAAATGTACGTATAGTTGAAAATACGATCTTTGAGTAAGTTTGAAAAATCCGAACTCAGAATTTGGATAAGTGCATTACCTGTTTTGTTTTTTCAGAGTAAAAGGTTAGTGAGCGAGGTTGGTGAATCACCCTGTATAAATCAGACCCAGATATGGAATAAAAACCCGAGTGAGGTAGCGAGATGGAGCGGGTGGCCTGGGGACGTTGAGCTAACCGTGTACGAACAATTTTATCCGTTTAACCGGACGCGAATGTCATAAAAATGCGACCCTCGTATTACGCCGTAAGAGCTGCAGGCTGCAGCGGACCCGACGGCCGGCCGTACTTATACTATTTGATGTAAATAACACGAGAGCCGTTTTCTTCCGATATCCATAATAGCGAGTAAAATGTGCCTGTGGTATAACAGTATTATACGTTCATTCTCCACACCACCCAACAGCTAGGTCCCGCCAGTTGTAAGTCCGCCAGTTGCAGCCGCTTACCGCCGTGCACGGTACCTACCCGATGACGGGTGTGTACACGTAGTTGCCTATACAGAACGCCGTGCGATTTGTGTCTGCTGAATATCTTTATAGTTTGTAAAATTTGGGTTATAATATTACGTATCTATAATTCTCTAGAGTTTATTTATGGATTTCAATAAAAATATGAAACAGCACATTCGTCGGGTTTGTCAATAGCTAAATGAGCCATTCCCCTCTCTATTTCATTCAAAAGTATATATTAAATAAATTACAGTTATGACTTATTGTTGTGGAGCTATCATGACTACGTAACGTGCGATCGTAATGACTTTATATTTAAATATGATTATGACTTATATTGAAATTGAATGAGAAAAAAAAAATAGTAAATATCTTGAAATGTGCCTATGTATATTTTATAACAATATTATACTGTGCTATTTTCCAATAGGTAATACCGCCTAGCAATAACGTTCTTCGTCGACTACCGTCAATAATTTATTGTTGCGCAAACGTCAAACTATAATAATATTATAATCTAATAATAATGGTTGTACCATTTTTTTGGTGGCTTTTTAAAACGATCTGTGTTGTCGTGAGGGGGTGGTGAACGGGCGCTGTTTTAAGCAAAATGAAAAACATATATTATACGAAGTTAAATTAATGTATTTTCGACTCGAGAGATGGGGCAACTATACTAATATAGTGTATGATAATTATTATCACAGCTCGTCCAACACCCCGCCGACTCGATTTGTTATTAATATCGTATCGTATCACGCTCGAAATCATTATACGATGTCGTTATTATCGCTTCCGCCTTAATGCCTTACTCGTCCCGCGCTCGGAGATCGCGTGCTTGTAACTCGTTATCGTCGCCGACGCCGTTTGTTGGTTTCCAGAGCACGCCGTTATTGTAAACGCAATTTTAACAATATTATTATTATTAAACCGTCGACGGTGTTCACCGCTGTGCCTTGGGGGGGGGGGGGGGGAGGAAGGGGTGCAGACGCACCACACAGGTATATAAAACACTAATTTGCGGTTTCCGGTTGAATAAAGTATATACGACCCTCCCCACGAGTGTCGCTCTGGGGCCAAAACAGTAAATGTTCGTTTGTGATTTATCATTCGATAACGCACATAATATGGCCCCCGTCGTCTGAAACTCTACCCCCCCCCCCTCCCCCCCGGGCATACTCACAACACCACTTATATGTGTATGTGTGTGTTTGAGCACCAGTGCGCATGCGTTACATAAAATAATATATATTTTCTTTGTATTCATATCATATGATATTGTTTTAACCAAACCGTATTTTTCTGTTTTTCCTCTTCGTTTACCATGTTTTAATATTATTTGCAGTAATTAACGTGTGTCTGCCCGACATTTCCTCTGGCCGTTCACCGACCTAAATACATGACATGCGTGTTATGTATAATAATTCTCATAGAATGTGTAAAATGTGCCTACACGGGATCCGCGCCATATGCATTCCGATTTGATTTTTAACATTAATTATATTAATATGATGATGATAACGATTTTCACGGATAACATAACATTAATTCATCGTGTTTTCCCATGACTCAGACTCTCAAAGTAATAAAACTCGGAATGCATATTATCAGTGTTGAGTTTATCTAGATAAATATACTTTTACCTTTTATCTTATCTAGATAAATTGAAAATATTAATTTACACAGTTATCTAAGATAAAAATTACCGTTATCTAGATGAATTTATCCAGATAATTTAATTTATTTAACGGATTTTGTTTGTTATAATTTATAGGTAGACAATTAAGTAATTTATTAAGTAGGTAGTATTTACTATAATAATTATCGACATTTTCGATAACATATACTATAAAGGTATTCTATATTGCTACGAACTTACGGAGAGTGCCATAATCCAATATAAAAAAAATTATCCAGATAAAAAAAAAAATTTTCCTAGATAAATAAATAATTCAGTTATTTTTATCTTTATCTATATAACATTACTATAATTTATCTTTATCTTTATCTAGATAAAATTATATTTATCTCGGCTCAACACTGCACATTATGGTGAATAATTGGCGACTTTCTATCAGGATCATGTTTTGATTGATACACGCATTCAGATGTCGGGTGAAAAATCAAACTTTTTTTAAATTACTAATTACTGCGGCGTATGGATTTTTACCACTTCCACTCAATCGGCTTAAGAAGTTTTACTCGATAAACGCAATAACATAAATGTCATTACTCCTCCCCTTCCGGCACATAAGCCTCGTAGAATGAGTTCCCCGTAATAATAATTATAACATTTATGTCAGTATAGTGTTGAAAACTAAAAATGTTCTTGGAAAATTCGTATGGTGACATATTTAATTACCAGTGATACCAGTGGATTCCAGTGTAACATAATATAATAATGTAATTATTGGAGTAATTGTCGATAATAATTTATCGATAGGTATACCCAATTGCGGTAACAATTAAAGAATACACTGGGTTGCTCCCCTTCCCCCCTGATGAAATTTCTAGCTACGCCCTTAAATACTATTATTTTAATAATACCTAGGTATTTATATAATCAATGATCATACTGTTAATCACTCTGAAAATGTTTTCGACCCTACACTGAAGATCAAACTAAAACCATTGAACATTTATGCAGTCATGTGAAAATTCAGTTGACGGAATAAAATCGAGTGGAGCTTCAAACCAAACATTTCGGAAAGGCATACGGCAATTAAAAGAATAATAGCGGCGCTATTAAATAAAATACATTTTAAGCTCTTTTACGTGACGTTACAATTTTTTACTACTGCGAACATATTGACAAACTGACAAAGGATGTATTTTTCCTGAGTACTATTCAGTGTTGTATTTAGATATTTTGTGCCATTTTGCAAAAAAAAAACCTCCACTTATAAAATAATAACAACTTGGTTTTTACAAGTTAAAAGATTTTTGAACACTTCACATTTGAATTTCCATGGAAGTAGCATTACAGTGATTACACCAGCTTTTTTGAACTTGAAAACCCAGTTGGAAAAAACTAAATACATCATACAATAGTCGACATGGATCACAAATAAGGACTTAAGTGATTTTAGAGTATAAAAGATAATCTCTATCCATTTTTTTTTCAGTAAAAGTTAACTTGATTTACAATACAGAAAATAATCCTGAAATTTTCGTCTGATAATGCCTTTATGACTTTGAAAAGTTGAGCTCAGAACTGTTCTATCTTTCATATAACACCATTATGTTCGCTTCAGTTATAGCTATAACCTAGCCATCACTAATTTAACATAACCGTTTAGAAATCCGATAATAAATAATACTAAAAAATATAATAATATTATATAAATATAAAAATTGTGTGTGTATAGTAAAGATGATAGGTAGAATGTATAAATTTGGAAATACACTCCCCACCCCCCCCCCCCCCCCCCACCGTTACACAGGTACACAACCGACTGAACATGGCAACGGTACTAAAATTATTCGTAACATAATAATTTAATGTGAGGTAGGTATCATAATATTAGACCGAGTGTATTTTAGTTTAGGTATACTTGGTGTAAACCGCACGTTCGTATAATATTACAATACACATTGTCGCGTAAGTATCATATTAGTCATTTATACCCACAATATTTAGTGGGTATCAAGTGCAGCATGATATCATAATGTAAATGTTTTCCTATTCGCAGATTTAGGGCATAATATATTATATTGTGGAAGTTCTTATATTCTGGGGTTTCTGGGGCTTCGACGGCCGCAAGCGCTAACGATAGTAGACTAGGCATAATCATTTTCGTCCGTTCGCCCGCGCGCAGTCGATTATAAAATAGAATATTTCTATCATTGTTATTATAGGTACCTCTCTACCTATACACGAACAATAGCTGCTCTGGTTAGTGGTTTTGTAGGAACAAACGGATGACGCTGTGCCCGACGTAATATAATCTTATAAAACCGTATCGTAAATCGTACGATATACCAGCGCACACAACATAATAATGATACCTACATATTATTATTATTATTATTATTCTTGTCTTGTGTTTTAACGATGCACTGCCGATCGGGGGAAGCGGTTTTCACAATAATTTCCCATTGTTTTGTACGGGACTACCATCTACCCGAAACAGTATAATATATATTTTATTTAATACGGCGACAACGCTGTTCGACGGAAATCCACTTAATATTTATAATGCATTTTCAACGGTTTACTTTAATGTGATGAAATATTTACACGAAGATTTTTTTAAAAAAAAAATAGTATTTGAAAAACGATTTTTTCTGTTAGCCGTATTAGTGCGTGTATCGCCGTCGCGGTGTACAGACGGGGGCGAAATAAATCGTTTGTCAACCGAAAAGAAAATTATTGTAAAAATTATTTATTTTTAAATTCACTGAAACTACTTGTTATATTATATAATATTTATACGAAGCACCTCCGCAGCCGCAACGCCGCACGTGCAGTGTTATATCGTACGTGCAGCGGTATTAGACGTGCCTTGTGTAGTATACAAAAAAATATAATAACAACATGGCGCTGTGTCGGATGAATGAAAAGTGGTATAAATAATACCCATATTATTCGACGCAAACATAACAATCTGTTTTAATAAACAAGACAAATCCTCGGCGCCGCACCTCCGCCGTGCGCATATACGATATATATACCTAACATTAAAAAAAAAAAACATTATATCGCCCGATCGAGGGATAAAAAAAAACGATACGGTTACAAGTTTTTTGCATATTATGGTATATTATTATATACCGCGATGTACTATAATATATTGTGCACTGCCGTATAATATTCGAATCGGCTTTTTGTTTATATTTCGGAATTTCGCAGAGTCGTAATATTATAATATAATATTATAATACGGAGAGATACCTCTGATATTATTCGTATACACAAACATAATAATAATAATAATAATAATAATAATATTATTATATACACTCGCCGGGACGGGTGTTGAGTTTTCTCGTCGCTGCAGCGCCAACGCGACCATATACCTATACTTTATGAACGCTCATACATAACTGCAACTATGCGTCGTATTATTATTATTATTATTATTATTATTATCATATACCATATTATATACGAGCCGAGGGAAACAATAAATATTATAATATTCTTTTTTTCGACGAGCCGCGGTATTTTATCGTCGTTATTGTCGTCGCACGTTTCTTCGGTATATTTTATTCGGTCGGTCTTGTTTTTTCACGTGATATAAACGGCGTACATTCATTGTTTTAAAATCACTGACCCGTGTGACAACGGTGGCGTCAGTGGTCTTGTAGGTACGTATATAATATATTATGTGGGTAAACTGGTCGTGTCTATATTATTATATAGTCTCAATTATACGATGTTATATCAGTGAGGCAGCGAGTACTGCTCCAGCGTACATAGCGTAAGGTTTTTAGCTCTTCTATCGGACACGTGCCGCGGATTTTCAATTCCGCGGACGTCTGCGTCCGCCTTTATATATTTTGACTACTATGCCCATGTTCGTCGACGAAATATTATGTACCGATTACAATTATTATATTACAATATGCCACGAGTACCTATATGTGCGTAGTTATTTTATAAAACATAATATTTATCCGGAGTACACAATATTATAGTTTCACAGATATTGCGCGAAAATTTCATTGTATAACATGCCGTGAACAGGGGCGTCATTTCAACTTTTTTTTTGTTGGTGCGCAGGCCATTTAAATAATTACCAGGCCACATAGAAAACTTTCTTTTTTTTTTTTTTTTGGGGGGGGGGGGTCAATCTGTGAAAAAAACTGTAGAATATTTGTATAATTTATTTTATATGTCACTTATATTTTTATGAAAATATCACAATATTGTTACTATTTTTGACGAACTATGTGTAGGTACTTTTGACGTATTTATTTTATATTGTGGATACCAGTGTACAGTGGTATTTACACTTGGTAAATAAATGTATGGGTATAAACCACCTTTATAATAAAATACCTAACTGAACATAACCTACACATTTTTTCTCCTTGCATACTTAAAATATATAATAATATTATTGCTAGCTTAATAAAACCAGACATTTATTTTATGGGTACCCTTCTTCACAATGTTTGTGTTATAATTTTATTAATTGGGACAACAAAACCACATTAAAAATTATTGGAAATTAAACATTAGTACCATACATTTTTTTTTTTTTAATACTGACAAAATATAAAACATATATAATATAAAACACTTAGGTATATCGGAGCTATTATATTTATTGTTGGCAGGCCAAACAAGGCGTTTGAAAAAAAAAATCGGTGCAAATGTACACCCTGCACCCCCCCCCCCCCCAAATGACAGCCGTGAACTCTGAACAGGTGTTAATGAGATGACTTCTTAGGAAGTACCTGCTGGTAATCGAAATTAACTTGTTTCGTTGGCTGCGTATTAAAAAATATCGTACGTCCAAAAATATCGATCACTTTTAGTCACTTGTACCTTCCAGGGGCCAGCAATCTTTTTGATGTCAACAGACAAAAACTAGATAATATACATTTTCAGGTGCCACAAATCACGAATTTTGTCATTGCGTATATACACTTTCATCATTTATTAATGGTAAAATAATAATATAATAGATAGGTATGTATACATATATATACAGCAGCTGCAGTTCGTACGCGAGCGAGTGTTATTTAACAACGCCGCGCCGTGATGCCCATATATAGTGGTGATATAAAAACACGCGACTCTCCGCGGTGGGGGGGGGGATGTTAAGGGGGAGGGCCGCGTACCCCATTTAATTACGTCGTTTTCCTGCGCCCGGGTTTCCGGGAAATGATCAACAACATTTTAACCATCGGTATAACGGGTTTCCGGCGACCGGGGAGGAATGTAAGTATGCTATAAATCAACGGGTCGCGAAGAGGGTTGCCGCCAGCGTCCCAGGGTGGGATTTCGCGCGCGCGTTTATATAATATTATATACAATAATACACACACCGTTCCCAATACACACACACAGCGTATAGTTCACGAGTATAATATATATGTGTGTGTGTGTGTTTGAGTACACTGTACAGCACTTACGGGCGGTGCGATGCTGTGCTTTACCGAGAGTAAATTATTTTTGTTTTATCACGACCCTCAAAATCTCTCTTTTCCTGCACTGTCTATCTCCCTCTCGTCCCGGCGCCCCGCCGCATCAGCCGCCGCCGCTGCCAATGCAGTCGGCCCCTCGACACCTATACCGTGAAGGGCTTTTCATAATTCTGGCCATAAGGGCCAAATTGATATAATACACTAGGTATATTATATTAATATATTATATAAGATTATTATGTACACCGCCGTCGCGCGTCAGTGCTGCATGGTATGGGAGGTTCGAGGAAAACCGATCATCAGGTGGCCGCGTGGGACCGGGTGTGTGTCACCTGCGGTGTATCTCGTAGTATACAATATCGTGTTTATACTATATATATATATATTATAACCGCAGCGTTGGCCCTTTCTCCCCTGCAGTCTATACATAAGACCTCTCTTTCTCCTCCCTCGCCACAATTTCGTCATACTCTCAAGTTGTCCGCCATTATAATACGAATTATTATTATTAAAATCCCTAGCATGGCTGCAGGTAGATGGGTGATATTGATAGTCGTAATATTGTGTATAAATTATAAACTATCACGCGTAAATATCATAATGGCTCGCGCATGTACACGATAAGTAAATTTCGCACTAGGGAACGATTTTAAAAATATATATAAAAGTGCCATTTTCAACATTTAGACATTATTATAATAACGCGTTGCACCCACTCTGCTGCCATCCGATATCATTTCAAACCTTCTCTTCGTCGTCGTCGTCAGACGAGGTAGTTATATTTTTATTATAATAATACGCGTGCTCTTTTATGATTATTATTTTAGCGTCTCCTCGTCTGCGTTGTACATATTATATTATATAAGAGCGGCGGACATGCATGTTATATTATTACAAAATATTACCACGCATCGTGAAACGAGCAGCAGTGCGTGCCTGCAGCATAATAATATTATATATATTATTATAATATATTATACATGTACACGGTGCACGACTCTGAAAAACGATGCTGCGAAATGAACATTTTTCATCAATCCGTTTCGGCGAGACGATTACGACAGCGGCGGCGGCTGAAAAACCATACACCACCACCGACGCGACGTCGCGCTGCGGTGTGTATAGTTTTTTACCCGCAAAAATTCTAAAAATGGTATAAATTATCATAATTTTCCGACTGTATATACATACACGCGCGTACACACACACACAAAAAAAAATAATAAATAAATAATCCATACGTCCGTCCCTGGCTCTGCGCGTATATATTATACGGAGAGAGGTTTGTATACACAATCGCTGTGGCACTTCATTATTCCGCACTAATAGAAAATGTCATTTCATCGTGAATCCTTTTAATATGTAAATCGCTGTTATTTATTTTTAACTAAAAATTATTATTATCTTTTTGCGCTGCTAAAAGTTGTAATTATTATTCGGCGTTTTACTCAACTCTACGTTTATTATAAATAATGCAGCATGTCTACTGGATAAAGGGCCACCTCCGCACACGCACACGCACACACAAACACACACACACACACACACACACACACACACACACACACACACACACACACACACACACACACAGATATATACACACATAAATACATTATATTATTGTACAGTGTATTATATATAACAATGAAGTGAATTAATGACTAATTTTGAGAACGATATACATCGATGTGCTCAGTAGCGAGACACAAAACAAAACAGTTACCTTACCCGTCTATTTGATTATATTATTATATACTATAAATATATTATTTAAATCGTAACTTGTGATGATGACATTTAAAACGGGTGCACGCTGTGCATGTACATTTTATTGAAGATGATGTTCGTCTCGAGTGGAACGGAAACCGTTTGTTGAGCATTTACTGCGTTTTTGAATAATTAAGGAAGAAGATACGCATGGACGCTATGGCTGCAATGAGCCGGAATTTTAAAATCTAAAACTTTTCTATTTTCGAGTACGGAGATAATTGATGACAAACAGCAGTCTTTAGAATAACAAAAGGCCGACTTATATAAATGACAACTCACGGCAATAATAAATATATACGTATGATTTGGAACCAATTGCTATATTTAAAATTATAAAAAAAATAAAGGTAAATATTCAATAAAAGTATGTGAATTAACATCGTATAAAATGTTTTGGTAGTATATTATGATCACTACTACGACCTACACAATATATAGACCTATCTGGACCCAAAATAAAAAAGATAGAAGTATTTGAAAAATGTATTAATTATTTGCACCTACTGCTTATCAAATACCAATAGAAACGTCGCACATCAACCAGTTGTTCAATATTGATCGGTTTACAAGTTCATTTTTAAAAAAAAAAAACTCAAAACTAAGATAATAATATCATAGTGCATTCTATATTTGTGTACCCGTAAAAATCTGTTTTATAACACAACTATAATAGTTATTTTAAGACTTTGAACAGACGAGTCTTTAGTCATTTCGAATCTGAGAATTAGAGTAGTTATATATACCATCATGGTATCCATTACAGCTACAATTTGTGGATTTCGTTATCGTGGTATCCATGGTTCATGTTAATATTGTTTGGACTGACCGCAGTCTAAAACAACTATAGATAGGCTCATTCGACTTGTAAGATATTCTGCATATTTTTGTATCCGGAGAATATTTGTACGCGGAAGGCGTGAGGTGGTTTAATATAATTTGAAGCACACCGTGTACATGTGTATTATATCGGAGTATCGGACAACCGCAGACTCGAATAACAAATAATATTTTTATTTAGATTTCTCATCGCAGCTTTGTTAGTACGATGGACCAACGATATGACGTATAATATTATAATATGTTAAAAATAAACGGTCGGCGTCGAATTTTGTATGTATCGCAGTTCACAAAATACAAAGTGTTGAACATTATATCATAATATATTTTAATCGTGTTGTACTTTAATTACCGTTGCAAAAATATAGTCTTTCGGCCTTGAAGCTCACAATTGTTATCTCATATTATAGTGCGCCCGTAGCAACGCTTCCACTGATGGAACATAAATTATCCACGCACACGACACGATTCAAATCCAAGTCACCTCTTTTCTCGTTGAAACATAATATTATATTATGTAGATCCAAGTTATACCTCTTATATGATTTAATGACAAATATGTATATTATGTAATATTATAGTTACATGAATTATTTAAAAATTTTAACAAAGCTACGAGTACGTAAAAAATACATGTATTTTATTAAAACAACGCCCCCCCCCCTCCCCCCACATTTGTATTGGGTGCGTGCCTTACACCGAAATGCGTGTAATATGAAAAATCACAAAACATACAGGCCGACAAAGGCGGCACGGCGAGAACCGAAGTCGAACCGTCACGGAAGGGTTTAGTGCACGCACGACCGTCGATTAATTAATCACGTCGTAAACCCCGAGAAAACCATAAATCAAGGCGAGCGGTTTGACATTCGATACCAATTATAACCTAACACTGCGACTGTGTGCACTTTGTACGCACACGTCTATACATGCGGAGTCCTCGACGCGGATACGGAAACTGGTGCGGAGGCGTCCATAGATATAGGTATTTAGGTTACACCGGGTGTATGGAAGGGGTGTGTTTTCGCGATCGCGTCGAACATATTATATTATATAAATTGCGGGAGTATAACATATATAATGGAAAATCCTATTTGCAGCAGAGCTAAAATGTCCTTCTCGAATATCACGCCCAGACAACGGATATCACCGAGCTATATTATATATATATATATATATATATATATATATTTATGCGTATATGTGTGTGTGTGTGTGTGTGTTTGTGTGTGATACGCTCGGTAGCGTTTACTGTGTATAATATATATATATATTATGTATATACAAGACGCGCGCGTTATAAATGAACACTACCGTGCAGGCTGCCGGGTTTCCGGTGGAAGTTTGGACACCTCTGTACTTCCTCTGCCCTCGTCGAGCATCCACTCCCGAGAGACTATTTCGTTACGCCAACTTTGGACATCAATAATATATATATACATACGTAGAAGAGGGAGATATTATATATATATATATGTGTGTGTATAGTTGCCTCGCCACTACCACCACCACCGCACCGACCGACCGACCGACCAATAGTTTTACCCTCGTTGTCGTCTCCTTATCGTATTATCATCATCATCATCATCATCATTATCATTATCATCATCATCGCCGCTATTAGTACATGGGTGTATAATAATAATAATAATAATAATAATAATAATAGCCCCAAATGTACACGACAGAATATATAAGAGCTATAAGACATAGAGAGACCGTCAACTCTCTCGCTCTCTCTCTCTCTCTCTCTCACTCTCTTTCTAATAATGCGTCCGATACCGCGCGTGTTCTTCAAGACTCTGAACTTTTCTAATCTGTTTTTAATGACATTTCAAAGGCCAGACTTCATCCCGTCCGCTTCTGCTGTCAGATGGTATAACAACAGTCAACAATTGAAGGTCTGCGTTATGGCCTTATGGGGAATAAAATATCAAACACACACACACACGCACACCGACTGCCAACATATACGAGTACGCGATATGACACTGTAATATACGATATATACGATACGCGTATCTCGTAAGTGGTTTTCATTTGTTCGAAAATCCGCATAAATTTAATATCAGTTCGTGTGTGCATGTGTGTTTTTATTGTTGTGTCACGTCCTTTAGCGTATAAAATGATTTTCTAAAAATAAGGAGAAGAAGAAAACGTTCGTTTAAACCAATAACAAAGTCGAATACAATATTTGTCAGCAAAAAAATAAATAATATTATACAAAAAATATGATATACGTTTCATTCAGAGTTAACTTTTTATAATAATAATAATATAATAAAACTACCCTCCGGATGATATCATCTTTCAAAGAAGTCTGACATTTTTTGAACGCATCATTCTCATTTCGTACATATATTCGCACTAATAAATGTATTGTACATAGAAACGTGTATTTCCATACAAACAAACTTGTATAATATAATATACGACGTCAGCCAGTGCAGTACGACCACGATGGGACGCGTTTAATCGGATCGTAAAATGTGCCGGAGTAATGTCCTTTCTGCGGATATTATATTTTACATAATATTATCATACACGTAAAACAACGCGATGTTTATTAATTTGTTCCGGTCGGCAAACTTTGAATTCACCCGCGAACACGAGGTCGAATTCAGTCGTTTGGTTGTAGGTACCTAACTTTAGTTTGGTTGTATAAAAAAAAAAAAATGAAGGGTTTATTCCAGAGGACAATCCAGAGGTCGATGTCCTCCTCGCACCCAGTAAGCTATTCGCTTGCAAAATATATCGTGATGATCATTTTGAATATTTTAATCTCATGTATTGACGGTAAATAATCTATAATTATGCGTACACCTATTCATGGCCGACACTAATTATCTGTGTCCCAAACAGTGTATCACGTGCGAGTATTAATACAGAGTGCCAAACCTTGGAAGGGCCCAGCGATCCAGAGCCTCAAATTTTTTTTCAAGTAGAAAATGTTTAACAGCGACGATTAAGAAGTTATGCGGTTGTAGTGTGACATTTAAAATAAATTTGGACCCCCTCCCGCCCCCACCCCCCTTGAACGTTGTATTCAGTTACAACATTGGTTGTGAATTGTTGTTGCCAATCGCCGGTGAATTTTAATCGCTTCAATAATTATTATTGTCAACTAAATCATACGTAGTGGTATTACCATGAGCGTGTGTGTTTGATCATTTTACCGGTTGACCTGAATTTCACGGTAAATTGAATTTTTTAAGTAAACCGCTCGCCGTTAACACTATGAAAAATGTGTAAAGTTTAGACTTTACGTAATCCTATATGATTGCTTTACGTATATTTATATATAATAATATATACGTGCCATGTGTTTAAAAATAATCTCATCGCGTGCGTGTTAAATAATTGCCCATCGATTATCATAACGGGTCGAGCCCGACCGTCCAGACGATATTTTATTATGTTGTACCAACTACCTACACCTTTTTTATTGTTATTAAAATCCCTTGAATTATTTATCGGCGAAAAAATAAAATAAAATCGCTACCTATGTGTTTAAGTGTGTCCAGTTTTTTCCAGACAAATGGTTTTGAAAGTCGATCATTCGTACATTTTCCACGCCATTGCAATATACGGACAATATAATCATTTATAAATGCATTATACACATTTAGAGTGACGTGGGTGATAGTCATGCTTTGGATGAATAGAATAGAATATTTATTTTTCCTTTTATTGATGCGCACGTATCATTTTATTATGGTCTGGGTGCCAGGGATATCGACGTGTGTAACGGGCAATGGGGTCGATTAATTTTGATAAAAATCAGTCATCGTTCTTATACTTACCTAATATAATATACTAAGATTCAAATAATATGCACCTTGGTGAGAGGCCGTGGTTATCAATACTCATAAGCGCAAAACGTCTATAACATTTAAGACAGAATATTAAGAAGAGTAATATTTAAAGTGCATCGAGATCAAATTACTGCGCAAATTGCTCAATGAAACTTTAAACTCTTACTGATAAAATAGTAAAAACACTATTAGTTCAATATTATCAACTTAACAACAACCTTAGAAAATTATTCTGCTTAAACTGTGATATTAAAAATATATCAAGGTTGCGATTTCAAGAACAAGAATTAGTTAGAAATTGATTTAAGTTTTTCCTTTCATAGCTCACATTAGACATTTTTATAGAAGACACATTATTTTATGGGGAACACATTTTCCTACCTTAAGCAAAAAATAGTTTACTGGAAAGTAACATTAATTTTTTATGAGCATTTGAATTTAAAATTTTTACGATATTTGATTTTCATCCGTTATATAACGAATTTTCATCCATCAATATTCGATATTGAAATGACCATTTTCCATACCTACATGTCTTGTTTATTTTTGAGCTATATTTTATGACCGTGATAATTTTTTCAATTTTTTCAAATTTTTTTAAATTTTGTAAACTATTTTTCTGTTAGAAATTTATAAAAGTTTTCCTTTTTCATAGCTAACATGAAATTGAAAACGGTGTAAGCATTATATTTCACGAAGGCATACTACTTCATGTTAAAGTCTTTGAACCATTCAATTATATGACATCGACATGTATATATTATGATATACTTTTAAGGAGAACAATGTTCGATATAGCAGTTGGATCTCGTTAGGAGCAATAGCTCGACCGAAGAACAGTAAGACGAGAAAAAAGAAATGTTTTATGAGGAACTGGAGGAAGTCAATGGTTGACCCTAACCTACCTAGACACAGTATACATAATTATAAGAGATTTCAACACCGAAATTAG
Organism: Metopolophium dirhodum; assembly: GCF_019925205.1. Classification (NCBI taxonomy): domain Eukaryota; kingdom Metazoa; phylum Arthropoda; class Insecta; order Hemiptera; family Aphididae; genus Metopolophium; species Metopolophium dirhodum. The sequence goes on along the minus strand of NC_083567.1, from coordinate 32,424,060 downwards.
TCAGAAGACTATGAATAGACCAACAATAGGCAAAGACAGTCTTCATGATATAAGTGACGATGACTATGGATATGACTAATTGACATGACAGTATAAAAAGATTTGGTGCACAGAAGTACTCATTTCCCTGTACAGATATATACAAATACACACAGGTGTCTTTAAAGTTCAAATGGAATAACCAAGAACCACCGAATAGACTACGGAAATGATCAGTAGAAAAGAAACGAGTTGTATGAGTAAAGTGAGTAGTTACAGAGGTGCAGACGCGGATACCGATCATTATTTATTTCGATAATAGGTCGGTTCTGGAAAAGATTATCATAAAAATGGAAACGAACATCAAACAATATATCAACTCCAAATCCAATTCTACACGATTAGGAGACCAAGAGATATTAAAAATAGTGTCATAATTGAGTGAGTAAATTAAAATCAGATTTTGACATAGGATATGAGACATCGTTGGGATTCTAATAAAACAAACCATAACGGAATTCGCCATAGAGCCCATTCAACGTGCACCGAAGCGCCAAGGAAAACGGTGGTTCAATGATAATTGCCGAGAAGCGTAAAGTGAAAACGAAATTAACTAAAAAAAAAAGACGTTACAAAATTAATCGGAAAAAATTAAATTTGAATTCGAAGACTAGCAGAGAAACTCGCAAAATATTTAGATAAGAAAAAAAGAATTGATTAGACCATAATACATATTATTATTATTATTTTAAGCGTGAATTGATAATATTATTATAATTATAATATTATGACGTGCTCGGCGCGAGGTAAATTATGGAACTGTTTTTTTTTTTTTTTTTTATTATTGTTTAACCAAACATGTATTGTTATTTTTTTTATTTTTTTTTTTTACTCGGTTGCTGGTTGGCTGCAGAAGACGCGAGGAAAGAGTGGGTAGGTCTTAAACGCGTCCATGGCACCAAAATGTTTTACACCCTCTCGCGCTCGTTCCATTTAGACGATAATACCCGTGATAAACGAAACTGTCTTATATATATATATATATTTATATACACACATATTATTATAGTCCGTATTGCGACTTAATGGTTTTTGTTTTAACGATCTCCGAGCGGAGGTGATGTTTTAATCGCCGGTTAGCGGGGAAACTTTCAAAGTGTTAAAATTAATACGCGCGGGGGGATAAACGGAGAACCGCGGCGGCGGGCTTTTTATATTATATTATTATATAATCTCCCGGAGAACGACTGTGCGCGCGGGGGAAGAAAATATATAATATTTTCGAGAAAAAACGCCAAGCCTCCCGCGCCGCAGATAGTACACGGTCACGCGTATAACAACACGTGATAGTGTATATCATAGTTTATTTCATTTTACCGTTTAGAGTGTGCCGGCGACACGCCTTTTCACCGCGTGTTTTACTTTCGGTCGTATAACAATACGCTATATATTTTATTTAAGCGCGTGCCGCAGATGCACCGCACAATAATAATAATAATAATAATAATAATAATAATATTATAGTCGTATTTTATCGTTTCGGCCGCGACGGTCGCGTGCAGCATTTATATATTTATTATATATTTAGACGTATAATACACTTGTAATAAAGTCGTATAGCCGTGTGCCGTGTACCCACCCGGTCGGTCACTCCCGCGCATACATCGGGGTTAGTACGAACGTGGCTTTTTTTTTATCGTTTTTTTTTTTTTTTTTTTCGATATCGATTTCGCGGGGTACGGTTGACGGTTTTTTTATTTATATTTTGCAATTTTTTTTTTTTTTTGCCCGGCTGCAGTCGCCGAGAACTATATACACAATGACGTGTATGTATAATTCGACGCGTATATAACTATATAAGCTGCACGCGGTGGGACGTGGCGGCGATACACGCGCCGAATAGACTTTTTGCGTATAGGAGGCACGCACCGTGCGCATGCTCACGTACCATAATATGCGTACGTACTATAAGGGCACATAAAACAGAAAAAAACTCTCCGAAACGGGGGTATTTTTTTCCCCTCCCCGCGGTAGGTATCGTGCGAATGAAAAACGCCGTTGCGCACTTTCACTATAATAGGTACCTGCGTACAATACACGAGCGCCGGGAAGACGTGTAAATCAGTCGGGGGCGAAAGACACACACGGACGACAGGCGGAATGGCTTCGTCCGCGTCCCTATATATTAATTTGGGTGCGGCGCGAAGAATGGATATGGCAGCAGACGAAGGGGCGGGGAGGGGGGGGCTAGGGGTCCAACTGCGAAGGGATGGAAAAAAGCGATTTCCCCCCTCCCCCCTCTAATTGCGGGGAGGCCGGGCTTTCACGACCAATTTACTAAGGCGTCTCCCGGTCCGAGGGAGGTAAAAACCGCGCGTGTATATATATATATATGTATATGCGCACATGGACATATTGTATATCGTATAATGTGTATATATATACACGCGAGCGGCTTTCGGCCGGTCGTCGGATTGATTTACAGTGACATTGTGTCCGCTAATGGGAACTTATCGCCCGAAAATCCCCCATATACGGTCTTATATATTATATCGGTGCGTCCAATATATGCAGCTGGTGCTGCAGCAGTCCTTTGTCCGACATAATTACATTATTATATAATAATATACTACTGCGGCGAACGACACGGCGGTACGAACTCGATTCGACGGATCTGGCATTCTGGCCGTGGAAAATCACGTTTGGCCCGAAACTGCGTAAATCGAACAAATTCGTTTAATATTTTTTTTTTTTTTCCGAGCGAACCGATTCGATAACTACTACATAATATATAATATGCGGGCCATTTTATATATAATACGGGTTCATCAGTTTTCCCCGGTCTACCGAAGATTTAATGATTTAGTATAGGTACGCACAGTTGTGTACACTTCAGCATTTTTTTTTTTCTTACTCCAGTTACGTCGACGCATAATATTATAATGAAAAATAAAAATATAGTACTCCAGGTATGCACGAAATCGGCGAACATGTGAAATCATTAAAGATCAAGAATGATGTCACAGGCAACGCGGTCTGTGTCTATCACGCGCGAAATATAGGGCTTTAGAAATGTTATATTTCCAACATACAGATCAATAGAACGATGTAATAATAGGTTTCCAAAAAGAGATTTGAATTGGTAATATTCGCGTTCAATTGATTCAGGGTCTACATTTTCGACAAACAATTATGAATTATTAATACGATACATATTTATTTAAAAAAATAACCTTTAAATAAAAGTATCGTCAAAATACACAGAACAACCACGAATCCCTTTGTAAATAGTTCGCAAACACACATTTCAGGACATTAATATGCACAGTAAAATATTATTCACAAATTTTAAATTCATTCTTCTGTTTAACATGCATTTTGCAAATAAAATAAAATGTTCACCTGATGAATGCTATTAACTGTGATTATGCCAGACAGAATTCACTTCAAACTCGGCATAAATAACTTTCCGTCGCTGTGCTTAAACCGTAGTAAAAATTTAAATAATATTACATTTTGAGACAGGTGGTAAGTACACATTATTAGTGTCTACCAGTGGTGTATTTAGGATTTTTTTTAAGCTTTGGAAATGAGATGTTGAGAATGAAAAACAATATTAACCAAGTAAAATAGTGAGTACTTATGTAACAAAATGTAATTTAATGTTTTTAATTTTAAACAGGTGCTATAAATAACAGAATTTTGTAGGACATTATTATATATCTTTACCTATATCGGGTGAGATACGCGTAGGTACGTGATATTTTTTAGTTTCCATATGACCATCTTAGTGTCGCATAATATAGAATAAAATATGTAAGAAAAATAATATGATTTTTTTTATGGTCAGATCGATGTTTTCTAAACGCGACCGTAATACACACCGTTTGCTATACACATTTTTTTTAACATTTATTGGATTATATACAATGTTTAATGGTATTCGCAATAAACATAATATGTGTGAAAAAAAATATATATTATATTATATACAAGACGTGGAGACGTGATGAGAGAATTTACCCTCAGTAACGCTCAGATGTATACATATGAATCGTAACGACGATAACGATCTGTGCGTCGGGAAAATTATTTATTTTCACCAATATATTTCACGAACCGCATCATGCTATAAATTATTGAATAAGTTGTTTTCATATGAATTCCTGTACATCATATATTGGCACACATATATAATAAACCTGCAGGTATACAATGACCTTAGTGCAAATACATTTTTTAACGTTTGTTTTTTCATTCTAAATAATAAGAATCAGATATTTTTTGTTGTTTAATTAACTTGTTTTTAATTTTATACTTAGAATTTTTTTTTCGTCATAATGTTTTTGCTATATTATTATAACTTACTATGTGAATAATATGGAATGAAATAGTTACCGCTCCGTGTCATCATTAAGTTTTGAACTATAATGCATTTTGATTGGTGTGACCTTCTATCGAACTTAAAACAGCAAGGAAGATATCTGTTTTTAAGACAATTAAAAAATGTGAGCGTGTTACGAGTATTTTCTAACAGTTGTAACGTTGCATCGTTGTTCGGCCACTACTTTGGTGCGCTGTTAAAATGCCCGAAAAGACAGCTTACAAAGTACCTGCCGATGGTTAAGACACCAGAAACAAGAATTATCAATATAGTAATGTAACTATATCATGACAGTATTATTATCCAGGGTACTGCGTACTTCGATGAACCCGTTACAAGGTTACACTGTGTGTCTGTGTGGTATACCATCGCCCATCGGGTGTCCCGACGTGGTTCAAGACTGAGGTGCACCAGAATAAATACTGCGCATGGTGGAATGGTGTGTCATACATTTATACCGGGGTAGCGTTATTGTATTGCATTACTCTTCCGGTATAGAAATTTGTTACCGCCGTTACAGGGGAGCTTCGTTGATATCAGTCCGTCAGACACGTAGTCGTCTTGTGAGTCAAGACCATTCATTGTACGTGTTTATACTCAGAAGTTGGAGTTGCGGTTTCCACGACAATAGTCAGAGTCGTAGGCCCCGTGGCGGCGAGTAATTATATTTCGCCTCGTCTCATGGTCGCCTGCCGTGGATAAATAAAACTTTAATTTCCGTCGAATGACTGGACTACGTACTTACTTGTCGAAATTACAAATGAAACCGCCCAAGTGTAAACTGGGGAGAATACTACCTGGAACGGGAATTGTTTTGTATATTATGTGTTTATAAGTTGCACGCGAGAAGTCTGTCGGTGCAGTATGTCTAGTTCTTTTGATAATGTGAAATTTTAATATTTTTACACTTTCCACACGTTGTATAGGTGCAATAATTATAATAAAATACGAATTTGTTTAGGCGATTAAAAAATAAATAAAATATTTTATTCGAACGCTTTCGAGATATTATATAAAAATTAATTGTTAACCCACTATATTGGTAGCTACGACATTGCCTATCCATATCGCCGTGTTATCGTATCAATGATATCTTAATATTGAAATGCATAAAAATGTTACATAATTACATGATGTACAAATTATACTTGTTATAATACAAAGCTAGACGAATGTTATTCATCTGGCATGTAATCATGATGTTGGATCAAATGTAAATTATAGTAATGAAGCAACTAAATATCGAAAAATATTACAACATGATATTGTCGTGTTCACACTATTACAGTACTCCCAATATTATAATATTATGCAACACGTATTATTTATGTAATTTTACTTTTTTTCTCATGTAATTATCAATATTATTAAACAACATATTTATTTATTGGACCTTTTAACTTGTAATTTCTTTTAAAATACACTACTATTACATATTTAGTTAGTAGTTTTAAAATAATTAAAGTAGTGTAACCACTATGCGTTTTTGACACATGCGTCAAATTTTAATATTTTACACATAACATTCATAATATTATATTGGTATTTTTAGATATTCTGTGAAAAATATAATATACAATATTATATTATAATATTCGTTCTACGACGGTATTATTTTTTTTTTCGGTATATACTTTCAACTTAACGCCTTGGTTTCGACGATAATATTCCGCGATTACGTGTTTTACTGATAAATTTCCATTAGGAAATCTAACGGTTTGAATGTTATTGACATATTCTCATAACAGAATTATACCGTTCGATTATTGGGTTTTGGGCTGAAAGTGCACCTGTCGTTTTTGCAAGTCGACCGTTCAGTTTCGGAGGGCACAGGGTTCGAAATATTGTGAATTTACGGTGTTTCGGAGGCGGAAGAGCATTTCTTTAGTGTAGTTTTGTTTTGTTTCGGTTTTTTTATTTTTTATTTTCTTAATAAATAAGCCAACCATGCAATGTAATCGGAGAGGCGAAGTTTAATTTGAAAGTTGTAAAAACCGTTTGCAAAAGGTGTGCAGTCGTAGCAGCTATAGTTTGGGTATAATCGCGTCTTTTATTGCTCTTTCCCTCACCCGTTTTGTTCGAGTCTTAATATTTACGGGCTCAGACAAATTTGTAATTAGGTAGTATATACTATATATATATATATATATATGTTATATATTATATATAAATTTATATATATATATGTATTGCGACGAATCGGCTAGTCCGTTTTATCCACTCCGAATTGATGCAGTGTGTGGGTGTGTGTGTGTGTATGTGTATGCGTATGGTGTGTGGGTGGGTGGGTGTCGTTGTAGTAAGTCTAGATTTCTACAATATATATATATGTACAAGTTCGCGTAATGTTATTCGACGACCCTTTTATTGTTTTCGTGAACTTATGTACCTGCTATACCCGGCCGTGTTTTACTTACTGTCGTCACTATGGCGACCGTGAGGCTATATTATATGCAAACTTTTTAACACAGTTTTCAGCGCTCCGGTTAACTGCCGCCATTCTCTCCCTCGGGGTAGAAGTAAGAGATTTATTTATTTTTTCACTTTTCGAAAATAAGTTAGGGTATATCGATGTGACACTTTAAAATAGACTTCAACGTCGCACGTGTGCTCAATGCTCGCTTTACTAATGATTTACCCCTCTCCACTGCCGTAACATAGTGAAAATAGGCTGCAATAGACGAGTATAGGACGCAAATCAACCACGGCCGTCATCCCGCAATTTATGACAATGAAAAACAACTAACAATAATAACATACCTATATAGGGAAGACATGCGCGATTCTTAATCTTCCAACTAATAGGCAACTCTCAATCAGAAGCCGCGTGAGTGTTAGATGACAGATATTTATAGAGGTAGGATTTGGGGTTAACACTCATTGCAATACCAATGCTCACCAAACTCGAACCATTAAAACCCTCCATATATATACACTTGAAGATTTCGAGAAAGTTGTAAACCCGGATTCCGCCAGCAACAAAGACCATCCAAAATCAAGACCTGTCAACCTACTTATTGCTTAGTAACTTATCTACCGAATTACCGAGTATATGACAAAACCTCTATAACGGCCATATTCGTGGCCAAAAGCTTTCATCTTTGGTTCCACGGAAATGTCGATATCCTAAGGGGCTCCTGGAATTGAAGACGTACACAACTTTTAAAAAAATACATTTTTCTAATGCCCGTATATATATTATAGTATTATTGTAAAGTAACACGAGTACACGAGTAAACGACATTGGCACTAGCTGTTTCATATACCTGATAAACGATACGCTACGATGATATTGAAGCTTCCAATTTATTTGAAAGTAAATTTAATTTGTTTTTAAACCGGTATAAATTTTAAAATGGGCCGCCTGCAAAATGGCTGCGGACCAATTTCGAGATTTATTTTTAGTAATGTCTAGCTATAGAGTGGTGTTTTGTGAAAAGGTCTTTAAGCCTCTTAAAACACCGCAAAAGGATATAACCCGTTTCAACACCACAGGAATCCCAGAGGGATTTTGTAATTTTCAAATACTGTGATTTATCTCTGTTCAAAAATATGTTTTAAAACACTTATTTTTAACAAATTAAATTTGTTGTACTCAGACACGCGCATGTGTTATGTCACCTTCGGGTAATACATGTTTTTATTATAGGACACAGAGGCGCTCACACAAAACTTTTTTGTATTAATGATAAGGAAATCCCAAATATGTAAAACAGCAAAAACCCATGTACGAAGAAAATGTAAATTGTAGGATGTTATAGTTTTGAATAATTCTTTGTAACGATTTGAAATTGCCAATTTCGAATTAAAAAAAAATATAATATAATACAATACGCAAATAATAGTAAGTCTTCAGATCGATTCACTCATAATATAGATACCTGATATATATATATATAATTGGTTATTTTATCAATAATGTTTGATATATTATAAAAATAATCTATTGAATCAAAGTCTTATTACCGATAAAAAAAAAAAACAATAATAATAACATCACTTATTTGTATTCTTATGATTACATGGTAAAATTGCGGTGATTGAATTTATATACACATATATTTTTGTGCACAAAAATATGTAATTCGATTTCAAAAATAACAATAATAAAAATATATCGCTGGAATGAAAATACATGCGCACCTATATTGTTTGCTTAGTATTATTTTAGTAAATAAAAGGAATATTTTTCTTTATGCGAAAAAAAAATACATTGCGGCCCAACAGAATTTAAAAAACAGCGATTTAAAATCAAATTATTTCATTCGCTTGCCTGTATTCTTATGAATATTGATGTTCAAAAATAAAGAAATGTATTACAGCGTTCACCATAACTATTGCATTTCTGTTAATATGTTATTATGTTTAGTCTTCCACTGAATGTTTTCTATAAATATTTTCATATAACGTATGTACTATGCATAATAATTTGAATTGATATTTTCTATACAAGAAACCAATAAAACTATTGTCCCGAAAATTGGAGAAGTTCAGGAAGACCATAATATTATGCATATTTTTTTAAATCTCAATTACCGACGACTGCTATTACTCCTTCGTAAGAGACCATAATACCTATATTATTATTTGGGTAGGTATAATCATGGATTGTTGCGATTCTCCTTCAATATTAATTGTCTTGTTGACATAAACAGCGTATTGTACATTTTTAAACTAAGTACCTAACAAATTTTTGGACACTTGCATAATTTTAGTTTTTAAAAACTGTTTTATAAGCGCGTGTGTGAAAAAAAAAATGTTTAATGAAACTTGGCCTTCATCTACGTCTTGAAGTCCTATTACTGAATAATTTCTTCAATAAAGTCAATCAAGTCACTCCTTCATCCCTCCATCTATTGTGCATATTGTAAAAATATTTTAAACAGATTGTACAAATTAAAAATCAATATACAAAAAAAAAAAATTGGAACTCGGACGATGAAAAATAATTTGCGTATTTCCGCTTGATTATTCATAACCAAACAACGTGCAAGCAAATTGATATCCTCTTTACACGTAGTTTTTTTATGGAAATTTTTTTTCATATACTTAAATTTTCATTAACCTACCCCTCCTCCACAGTTGTAATTCCATAAAAAATACATTAAATTAGAAAAACATTAAAGCGAACGAACAGTTGCTTATATGTTTAAAAATTAATCGCAGAATGCTCGGGAAAAATGCAATTTAATTACATCGGCATTTCATAGAAGACTGGTCTCAAACCGTTTTATTTTGCGCAAATGCCCTTATTAATTTTAAATGGATAAAAACAAAATCATATAATATGCAGGATTCGGATTTAGGATCTGAGGCCACTCGTTTCGCTTCGTTCATCTTGTCATGATGACCTACGCACTATATTGTATTGTTTTTAAACTTACACCAATGAAATAATTGTGGTATGCATTGTATACGAAAAACGGTCTTGCAATTATGTTAAATTGGGATGGCTTGTTTAGGTTTCTCCGCCGTCATAATATTTCTGCTATTTTTTTCAATTACATTTATTTTACTTTTTTATATTAGTTGATAATTTAAAAACAAAAACTAAAATGACTTTTTAAATTACATACAATACAATAGTTGTATTCAGGAGATATATCCTAGAACATTATACGTACATTCAAATGATTTTTTTTAATAACGAAATTGTTATTTATTAGAAAATTATATCTCAGTTTACACCTTTTGAAATTAATTACAATTTTGTATTACAGTTTGTTTGATAGATTTAAAAAGCGTAACAAATGTATTTATAGTTTTAAATCGTTTCCCTTTGCAATAGCTACTTAATAATTACCCGATCGCGATTCTTCAAAATCGGAGTTTGTACGTCTTAGGCATATATTTTTAAATTATTATAACCTCCGTCGGTTTCTTATTGATTTTAATTGTTCACCGTGAGTACGTGGGATATTATTCGTTCGATCATTTAGCCGTTTTGCAATGTTGAAAATTACGAATTTAATTATCACACAAAATATTATGATTTTGAACTACGCTATGTACAATAATTGTAGAAATTGCCACAATGCCGGTCTCCGTGAGTAATACCGACGCGTAAGGTCTATAATATTATTATTGTTATCGTGAACTCTGAACCACGTCAAATACAGTCGTCTTCGTCGTACCGGTGACTGCACTAAAACGTCAGACATTCCAGCCAATCGCGTTCTTTGTTCGGGGGGATCGGCTGGCTTACGACCCTATATAGACTTTTCGATCGAAAAACGACTCCAAAGTACGGCCAAGCTGCAGAAGAAATCAAACAATATATATATATAGCAATGAATATCGACATTTGATGGTTGAAACTCTTCAAAGGTCTATAATACTTCTTCGCGACAACCACCATGGATACCGCAACTAGGGCGGTCGGTAATGGGGCCACATTTTATCTACCTGCTTTGTATAAAATATTTATTTACATTTTACTAACCGGAGATTGGGCCACAAATGAAATGTATATTTTTAAAGTGTACCCCAGAGATTGGGCCATAGATTTGTATAGCATAAAAATATACGAATATATAACGTTTATCAACTAATTATTATTATTTTTTCCAACACATCATATTACGCGTTGGATGGAGGGGGGGGAAATAGCATCGTCACACGTATAAGTGTCAAAAATAAAATTGGAAAATGTTGTTAATTTATTGTTCTGTATGGCATCCATCACTTACAAAGTCCTTTACAACGCAGTTACCTACTTTTTCTAGATTTCAAAATGGAATTCCAAATATATTTCCTAGCCATTTACCTATTTCAAAAGTATTATCTTTATATTCTTTACTTAAGCCTACGGCCCGAATTTTTTGCCACCATGATTGAGCAACGTAAAATCTACATCCTATGCTTCATTCCTTCTTGCGAAGTCCTTAAATCGACAGTAACTTTTGTTGGCTTGAATTGTAAACCATGATCAGATCAATAAAGGATAATTTGATTTTAATGTTTTTACATAAGTATAGGTATCTTTTTGCTTGTCTTGAAGCAGACAAAATACCAAAGGAACATAATATGAATTATCTTTATAATCATAAATAGAAAATAAATGATAAAAATGCTTTGTCCAGTATTTGAAAGTGCCGTCAACATAAATAGATTATTTTAACAAACATAGGAAATTCAAATTTATAATAAGCAATTTATATATGACATATTAATTTAGTGGCCTAATTACCGGATACAATAATACAAATCGTTGAAAATAGTGGCCCAATCACCGGGTCTACCTGTTATAAGTGTAAAACTGTAGTGGCCCTATTACCGTATACCTTTTTGAAAAAAGGTTAACTGTGGCCCAATTCCCGGGCGCCCCACAACTACACTGCACTATAAAATAGTACTACGAAGGTATGAGATCTTTCTATAATATACTCTACTCTTTTTTCAATAGTACATACCTTCTTATTACCTCGATAATCGGAATTATAACTATTATTAATACTACTTATTTACAAATAAATATAAATATAGGTTTGCATTAGATTATTTACATTGAACATGTATGTAAGTATTAAAACGTTTTTAATTATTATTAGTTATTAATATATTAAAATGTAAAAATAATGGATGATATATGCAATATGGTTAAATGACGAAACTTAAAAATAATTTTAAAAAATTGTATATTATAGCGATTATCATATTATAGAATTAATATTTAAAACTTAAAAAAGTTAATATACATTTTTACTATATTGATTACCTATTAACTCTATTAACTATGAATTAATAGAGGTAGATATAAAAACTATTAAAATATAAACATGTAGGTACCTAAGCAATGTTTTCGCTTAGTGCAGGAATAGTTTTATGTAAAAATTCGACCAATTAGTTTGATTTTCACACGCAATTAAACGAACAATTTTGTTCACCTAATTTATTTATGTGCACTCGTAATTATTATGCACAAAGACCTTTTTGGTATATAGCTGGTAGTGTGTATTAATTATTACATAATCCGAACGCGAAGTGTGTGTATAATTGGTGGATAAGACAAAAAACAATATATTAGACGATGACTTTTTTTTTTATTCCCGGAGAAGGTGAACGGGTTTTGAATATTTGCTTTTCGTAATTTTTTTTCATCGTAATATATTTTTCTGTGTACCTGTACATGGTTACGCGTAGAAAAATAGAATAAGTGTGCTCGAGAAGTTTCATACAACACAGTTGAACGTCGGAAATCGAGTCTGGATGGTACTTTTTAAGGGAGACAATTTTTTGGTATTCTCAATAGTGCCTCTAACCGTCGAACAACTATAGTGTTAAGGATATATTTTCAGCAATCGTGATTTCAAATTTAACATCAGCTGCAGTACACACGATCGTCGCGATCCGAAATATTCTAGTTTTCAGTTTTCACTATTTTTTTACTTATGAATTAAGCCGTTTCATCATACGCATTAATTGTTTTTAAAGTATCATTTAAATTGATTTCAATTTCGCATTACGTACATACGACATTTCGAATGTCAGGGTGTGCGTATACTATTATTAGTTATTTCAAACGAAACCGATAAACAATGTTATATTCCCTGTTTGGTTTACAATAAGTGATAACTATTTTATTACCTATAGTCGTATTGTATACGGTTGACATACATTTAAATCGAGTATTTAATTTTTTTATAAATGTTATTTCGGTAAAAATGACCACCGGCCTTTGCTTTTGTGAATATCACAGAGCAGGTTTTGATAGTGAGACATCGGGACAACAAAGATATTCTGCATACTGTCATTATTCAAGCGAGGTAGTCACATAATATTATTATTATTATTATTATTATTAAACTTCGGTTTAAAGTTGAATTATTTTCATTTTGAATTTGTTCTTGGTACTCAGCTAAAGGTATTGCACGTGGAATGTTTAAGAATTTCTGTCTTGCCTGGCATCTCAGAAATCCTAATAGAATTTACGAGCTATAGAGGCACACTTTCACGATCCCGAATGAAACGCAGAATGTTGACGTTTATACTCAGAGAAAACAGTATCGAGTATGTGAACAGTATAATATTATTATTATACCGAACGGTCAGTCAAAATTGTTTCGAACCTTTTGGTTTTTCCCTAGACCAATAAAACTTTTTTATTTATGTGAACTCTTGATTGAAACGATTTTTGAATTTTCGTATTTTCTATTTTTTTGTATATCGAATAAATGAGCGTACGTTTATCCGGCAACGGAATATCCTCAAGGATTTTAATTGAAATTCAAATTGATTTGTTCGATTTATATCTGCGCATAGGTCCTATGATTTTAACCCATATTATAGTGTTATAAAACTATGCAGACATGCTATATTGTGATGTCAACATAAAATTATTTTTAGTGTTAGTACAAGTATCATAATGTTATAATGCGTGCCATAACTATTACCGACGAGTATAATAAATTGTCGAAGTCGAAAAATTGACTGTCGACAACCAATATTTAACGGCTGCAGGTAAATATGACGCACGGTAATAAAATATATCCATTCGTTTGTCGTTGAACAATAATATTTTATACCGAAAGACATTTCGAACCGGTAATGATTGTTTTCAAAATAATTACAACCTAGGTTCGTTTTATATATGTGTGTATAATGCATGTGTAGTCGTCGCTGTTGGCGTTCGATAACGACCACAACACACTCGGCACATCATAATTAACGGTAAAATATGTACGTGTCGATAATAATGATAATAATAATAAAATAATACAACGTATTATCCTACCGGACCGCAGCTGATAATAAAAATCTAAAATATTATGTTTGTTAGACGAAACTGTGCGGCAGTATAAGCACATCCCTTTTTGGTCTTTATGTATATTCAGTTAATCCATCCGATTGGTATTATATTTGATTATAGGCTATACATTGTATTGTAAAATAATTATGCGCATAGAATTAAATTATTATTCTTAGCCCTCGAAACGCGTTTGTTCGTTGAGATTATTTTATAAAACCGTTTTTATATTTAAATTCTTTCTTAATTACACAATATCATATAGATAGAGGGTACCTATTGCCCGATGACGTACAATGTCGATCCAGATACGTTAAGTCGTTAATTTTCTTTACGATATAATTATTATATCTACCAATTTACATTTTAATGTGAGCAATTATAATTTAAATGCGTTTAATTTATTTTAACTATCTAAATATTATCTAAGTCATATTATTATAGAGTTCGCATGCCATTTTTTTTTATTCTATTATAAATGTATTATAAATAGGAAAACTTTTTTGGATTTTACTGTTAAAACTTTTTTGATGGTTTTTATATTATATTGAGTTACCTATTAATTGTTATTCATTTATTCTAAGCCGAGGAATGAAATGAAAATTTTCGAAAAATTAAAACAGTGAAATGTGAATGTTAAGTGGTTATTCGTTCCTGAAATAAATTTAAAATAATCATGGACACTTTTGTGAACTCGGACTATCTGAAATTGTATCCTTTTAATTTTGAATAACATCGGTTTCAAAAATAACATATACACACGTCGAAGAAAGCCATAAAAATTATGTCGCTTGCCATATTTTATATAAAATGTACATTTCTTGTATATTGTACGATATTTTATAATATAATTGGTACTGTAATATATTTCAGAAATACTTAGCTCGCATGAACTTTCGTTTTGTGATGTGATGCTTTTAAAATGAGACTATATAAAATCATTTAGAAATAAAATATAACGTTTGTGAACAGAAATACATTTTTTTGCGTATAGGCTGAAAAGTTTTTTTTATGGAAAAACTTGTGCTGGAGTTTTGAAACAAAAAAAAAAAATATTAAAACGTCTGAATACAGGTACTATAATATATTATTAGATGTTATATATTATTATGTAAGTAAATATATATTTGTATTCATCGGAGTATTCATAGTTTAAGCACATCTAATTGTTTTTGCTTTCATTGAATTATAACACATGTTCTAGGTTTACACCGATTATTCAAGTCAATCTTACTAGCTACTTCTCAAATTTTTTAATGAAAATGTGTGTTTTTTTAATATAAAAATGGTATTGCATAACATTTTTTTTTTTACTTTTGTTATTTTTTTATCAAAATGGGTTTTTAAGGTTTCACGTTTTTTTTTCATGACCAACGGTTGAACAAATACATTTTAATTAATATAAACATTCAACGTATAAAAAAGTTTTGAGGAAAATCTAATTTGTACTATTTTTAATCAAGTGGCACTTTAGTTTTTAAAGTTTTTTTGATGACTTTCATTTAATGTTTAACAAATACATTTTAATTAGTATAAACACAATGGTTAAATGAGCAGAGTAATGGCAACTAGATCAGAATTTTGCTGGGATAGCCATGCCATTTAATGCCGTTTATCTAAACTTTAAATAATTAATGATTCACTATTTTTAATATTTGATATTTATAAATTTTTTTATTTATTAAAATATTCTGATTCCAATAATGCAATTAAACATATACATTTTCATTAAAAAATAACGTTAGATATTAAAGCACTACGATGAAAATAGTAAACATTTAGAACTTTTATCTTATAAATACTTCAAAGTTTACACGCAGGTATCTACCCAGGTAAGTATTTTATTTTTCTGAAATACAAAAATTTAATTTGAAAAATTCGTGAAGAGTACCTATATAAAATGGATCATAGACTATTGGATACCACATTACATCATATGGTTATAATAAAATAGGTGTTTATATCTTAACAATTAATCAATAGTAATAAATGAATGATTCTAATATCCTACTCGTGCTGTTACCGTTCGAAAACAGTAGTTATACAATGCATAATATGTAATACTATAATATATTTATAAAGAATATAAACACAGAGAACACGGTTTTTTTTTTTTTTTTTTACTTATGTGTATAGATTTTACGTGGATGTCTACGTACAACGTTATTTCAGGTTTATCGAGTATTTCAATCGGATGACATATTATCTTAAAAGTAGGTTTCGTTCCGTTTAAATTATTATATCATACCCAACAGCTTATATTATGGCACACATATTATATTTTATGATATTATAATATTAAGTACGACAAAATATTATTTTCCAGAGAGTCATTTTGTTTTCTGATCCGTGCAGCGTAATGTATTAAATGTATATAATAATATGAAGGCGATAGTCTTACGCGAATAGTTGGGAATTATTTTAGAGTGGCGTGCTCTGTGTATCACAGTGTATTATGTATATATTGCGTGTACGGTGTACAGTGTAAAGTAAAACCATGCGATCTCTTCTACGCATAATATATATATATATTACATTTATTTCATATAAAGTCGGAGCAGATTAATCTGGTTATGATAGGTCGACAGTGCCCCGTTCGTGCCTTTTCCAGCCGCTTATCAAAAGTAGGTATTTAAGCAATAATCGAGTTCAACAGAAACTGAAGCGTCTGTACACTGAATTGTGTACTTAAGAGAAACCGTGTTTATACAAAATTGAACTTTTGTAGTTTTGTATGATTAAATTCCACTTCCGCCATCACGTCTTCCCCCCCGTCACCCATCATCCGTCTAATAACGAGTCAGTCACTACTGCTTAAGATGTGTATATATTATAACATAACACGAGTATATAATATACAAACAGCTTAAGTAGTAACTTATATTGTATACGTTTTCGTTGCAACGTAAGTTCTTATTTCGCATTGTAGCAAACCATATGGTATATACATATAAAATACAGCTGGTATCAAAATATCTGGTACCTAAATATCATACCAGATTAGCGGGTCAATTACGTGTATTTATTTTACTGCAAACTCTCCGGAGAAAATATAGGCATAACAATAAAAACTGACTACCTTCTCATTATTTTTGTTCCATCGCAGTAAAGAGGCGTTTTAAGCCCCCATTTTATAGCCACTTAGATTCATAAAAAATAATAATACTAAAAACGATAGGCAATAATATTTTATTTTTATCAGGAATATAATAACCTGAGGTATTCATTCGTTATCGAGTTCGGATGGAATTAGAATATTTGTTTTAATAAATTAACACAAATAACTTAAGACAACTAGCACATAACATAACTTATTAATGTATCAATATAAATTATAATGTATAGGAGGTATTCACTTTTCTGAGCACTTAATTATACTTCCCAAAAAGTTATGCTATTATATTACAATATAACATTATTGTTCCTTACCAGAAACTAAACTCATTAATCATATTTTGTAGGCTAAACAATAAAAAGTTTCTATAATTATGTTTTGTATCGAGTAAATATAATATCAAAGTATTAACACACACAGGTGTACAGTATATTTTATTAAAAGTAGGAATAGGTACTCTTTTTCTCAATTAATTTGTGTTTCATTTGCTTAAATAATATTCTGATAACAATTATACTCGAAATTCTATAAAATATTAATAATTTTTTAGAACACAAAATCCAATTGACTAAATTGGTGTCTTAGAAAGACGTTATCAAAATAAATCACCTTTCACGCGTTTATTATGATAGAAAAATGTATTTAATTCATTATTTTGTATGTTTATTGTATTTTAATATTGTGTAAATACAATTATTGGCATGTCTATGGTTGTGCGATTAGAAATTCACATTAGGTACATCATTTAAAAGTGAAAAAAATGTGTTCTTTCGTTCAGTGGCATAACAGGTAGGTATATAATGTGAAAGAATAGTTATATAAAATATGCGTTTGGTTTATTGCCTGTAACTTTTACATTATGACAATGCAATTATCACAACAGCCGGGTGGCAGTATAATAAATAGTTATTATTATACATCATCGCTTGGCATGTATTTATACGTATTAAAAACTATAGAGACGATTCCGGCTTTCTGGTGTCTTGGATGGGTAGTAAAAAAAAAAATTGCGACTCACCTGACCCCACGGATATCTGTGCCTGACCCTTACACTTATACACCTAAAATATTTATCCAATTCAACACCTCAGAAACACCATAGGATTATTCTATTTTTTTAAAACTGACTTTTTCACATAACTTCAAACGTATGATCAGTTTTATGATCACGCACGATTTTTTTTATTTAGTATGTTTTATGTGTATAACAAATATGGGTCATGGTGCGGCATGGTGGCTGGTCACCATCACTAATGTGTGCTGTAGTCAAGCATCGTCCGGCGTCGTTGGCCCCGGATGGGTGACCACCCGGGTTCATGGCGCGAATCCTCGTCCACACAAGACACGTGTTCCAACCATACCGACCGTGGTAACCCCCTCACTCAACCAATGTCCCATGTTGCCGAGGGTCACAAGAAATAAATATATATATTAGTTTAATTTATCATCGAAACATTCATTTCTGTAGTCTTAATAATTTGAGAGCCACCAAAATGTCGTGAAGAGACGAAGAGCCGTTGGCCGAAAAAGTTGGAATACATACCTCTGTTACATACAGTCAACACTTTTATTCCGTGTAATAAAACTGCCCAAGATGACTTTCGCCATAACCCAATATATTATATCGTACATTGAACATGGCTGAGCTTCAATTTTAGCTAGGTAATGCTTTAGAGATGTAATTTTTAAAAGCCATCGTTGTTTTCGAGTAAGCAGACAGGACTAATAAAAATATATGTGAGCAGCCGTGGTTTTCACTAAATGCTGATCAGTTTTGGATAAACCAAGCTTGGCTTGGACTTTTTTTTAATGTATCCATTTATTGTGATTTATGAGTTTCAAAATAATAAATAATATGTAAATTATTAAACTCCCAGAAAAATGTATAGGGAAAATGTCGTATACAATTGCGTGGAAAAGAAACAATAATAATTCATACTATATTTACATAGAAAACTGATTAAAAATAGAGTTTTTATTCGTTAAATAAACATTCTGAAAATTAATAAAAACAGTAATATTAGTGGTGCAAGAATTATGCGAATAAAAATCGTCGTTTATTTTAAATTCTTAAAGCATAAGACACTGTCTGTGTTTATCTATTTTAACGTCGACTCCGTGAATATCAAATGAAACCAGATTAAAAACAAATTTCATCAAATTTCTAGTGCGCGTGTTGTTAAAAACAAAATAAAATGTTCAATTATTATTCAATTGTATGGGAATAATATTATTTACCATAACATCTGCACTTATCGATTTGAATGTCGAATAAACGAGACGCAATAGAACAATAAAATGTTATCGTACAGACTATGACGACCTACGTAACAAATAATTTTGATTTTTTTTTAATTATACACACACGATCCCGGGCGTATATGCAGAATATGATAATAATAATAATAAAAAAAAAAAAAAATGGTTGCCCGGATTGTGTAGAGGTCGGGGTGGAAGCGTACACGCTCGGTTTGAACGGTTGCAGGGATTGACCGAGTGGCGAGAAGGGGGTTGGTTCCGAGTGCTGTAATCTCGCTGTTAGGCTGTTTATAACTTACTGGAAGCACAGATGCAGTGGTGGTGACGTTTAACACGTTGTCCCCTGCTCCGGGAGGCACTGCGAATAATTTAACGGCTCCCGCTCACAGATTAAAATATTATTATTATTATTATTATTATTATTGTGACAATCCAGTTCGTCGCGAAGGCAACGACCGACGTCTTCCGCTCCGGTCGGGCCGGGGTTGCCGTAGTCGTACTATACCGTAGTAGTATAAATGTTTAGTGAAGAGGTAAATATATTATTATAAAATGTCTGCTCGTGGACGGAAAAAAAAATAAATATTATTTCCCTAGCTTTTTGGCAGGGCGAGGGGTGCTTCAACGATCCACAACTTTCCGTTGAGGCGCACTTGCAGCATAATATAATGGTATGCATGGCTATGATGACAGTGTACGTCATAAAAAAAATAATTTGCTACCCCCGGGAAATTCCCACGACGTTTCTATAATATTATGCTATATTATTATTTTGTCCACCATCGTCTTGGGAACGCCAAACGGCCGCGTTCTACCACCACCGTTAGATGACACGCGCAGGTATAAAATATTTATATTACACACCAGTCTATGTGTATATGTATAGCATTTGTGAAAAGAAACCCTGTCAAAGGCCGATCAAATCACTAGAAAATGTTCCTACTAAAAATGAATAATGATCCAAATCCGTATTCCGATCGATGTCATACAATGGCGGCACTCGTTTGTTATTATAATTATTGTCCAATACAGTTGAATTATTTTAGACAACGACCCGTGGACCGCGGTCATATAATAATTTCATATTTTTATTATTAGTTGTTGACGCCCGATGAATAATATAAAATTTATATCATAAATGTATCTAGAATCTATAGACGCGCAAGTGGTTTGATTTTTTAATTCTGTTTCAATGACAACCAAATAAGACTTCCTCTAAAAACATCAATGTAACTGTGTGAAATTACTATTATATTGTTATTATTATTCATTTGGTTATCAATTAAATATTTGATTTCTTTTACCTCTTACGTATCCACGTTTATCACAAGGGAAATTTACCAATGTGTGTATAAATCGTTATGAGCAATTTTTACATTGCTACATTTTATTTTAATTGGAATTTCCAGTATTGTATCGCATAAATAATATACTATTGGCTATTCAGTTTCGTTAATGATAAAATCTCGAAAAACAACGATTATATTTATAACTTTTCCTAGTTTTTACACAATTAAAAACAAATAAATAGGTGCAATGCCATTGCATATTTACACGTATAGAACTCGAATCAAATAATAATAACGGTCATCAAAAAATGTATTGACCAATATTATCATTATAGTTTCGTTCTCCAAGGTTTACATTTTTCGAATAGAAATAATGACGTCAACGCAATTTACCCACGTTAATTTTAATCACGGTAATATTTTCCTTAATATATTCCTATAATCCCATACGTTAAACGATACCAAACTCATAATAAACTAATATCCTTTGATGCACGAACCTGGTATTTTTATGTATAACGATATATAAATATTTGTTTATAATGTTGTACACACAACGGTTTAATTAGGGTTATAAACTTATAACTTATTATTCGTAAATATTTAAACTCAAAACAATTACCTATATGTATTATGATAGGTACTCATTGGAATTTATTGAATATGTGTGTTCCAAAACATAATACGAAATCTTTTCAAGTATACTTTTGGAAATATTTGTTTTGTAATAAAATACTTAAAAAAAAAAGAGATTCTAGCTTGGTTGCCCAAAACGGTTCGAGGTTATGTTAAAAACGGGTGCTTGCTTTCATTTATTCACCTTTTGTTTGCCAGTTTTCACAAAAACTACTCGGATTTTCGTGAACAACTACCTCTTTACAACTGCAATCTGTGTTCACCACTTCACCTGTATGTCCAATCTATATAGAAGCACTGAATGAAACTTTTAGAATCTTTTTATGTACTGAAAAATGTAATCCGTTGGAAAAAAAAACACATAATTGTAAAACCGATATAGTTCTCTTTAGAGTTATCTAGCGCCGCTCAAATATAAAAGTATGGACCACATAAAAATCACAACACATCTTTAGGACTTATAAATATGCATATAATGATATTATATCATAATATTATTTTGAATTTATAAACAACAATATCTGATAATTTTAATCTGATATAACTCATAAAATAAATTATAAGATCACAACCTAAGCTTTTAACGTTAATAGTAAAAAAAAAAAACAAAAACGATTTTAATTTATTGGAACAAAAAATGAATTTTTTATGTAAAATAATATAAAACAACATTGTGTTAAAATGTCAAGTCTTCCAAATAACTACAAGATGTAAGTATTAAAACAATCTAAAAATATTAAAGTCGCAAAACCAATTACTTTCATTATAATTAAAATGTTAAGCTTTTTTTATAAAGAAAAAAAAAGGTCGATCAAGATTTTTGAGATAATAGTTTTTAGATATAAATATATAATAAGATTACAGTTCGATTTATTTTGCGAATTGTGACACTGAGTACTAACTGATGATCATTACTCGAAACAACATTGAATAAAAGAGCACAGGTAAAAAATATATATTAAGTGAATATCTAAGTATAGCTTTATTTAAATGTGTTTTATACACAATTTTGTTTCTTAAAAAAATGTCTAAATCTCAAAGTAGTAAGTATTTTTAATATAATGTTAATTGGTGTAATAGGATAAATATCCCAGTTTTATTTCATTATTATTTAGATTATTTATTTCAGATTAAGAGAATACACTCTGTGTTTTGATATCTACCAACCGTCAATTAAACAGGTACGTACAATTATTACGTTGTTTAATTGTAGAATCGAACTGTGTTATGAAGGCGTATATTTTATAAAATATTATATAATATATATGTGTATAAAATGGAAAATACTTTTTCACGTTGTCATATTTTATACTCTCTCAAATAGAAGAGGATTGGCCTCAAATAGACGACAGGAGATTACGCTACTCCGCTTCTTCTTAAGGTGGTTGCAAAAAGTGCCGAAAAAAACTATTTATATATATATACTAGGAAAAGTTTGAATGTATGTGGATTTGTCATTCTGCCATACGTTCAGATGAACAATTGCAACGTGGAAAAATCTGTTGTAATTTTTTATCAAGTTTTTTCTTTCACCGCTATTTTCATGCCATTGAAATTCTAATTTTTATACGGTCACGTGGTATCCTGTATTATTTTTTGTTGCCAGCATAATTCAAAACTTTTCTTTTATATAAAGTGGAAATTTGAGTTCATAAGTCACACAACTTAAAGATGACCCCCGCCGAGTGTCAGTTGAATGTACTAAACGTATTCACAGCTAAAGTTTTCATCGAGTTTGTGAATTTAAATATATCCGGTCGTCTTTAAAACACTGTAAGTTACGACCACGATATCCCTGTGTACGTTCTATAAACTTAATATTAGTATGCAAATGACAATACCTATGTAATGACACTATGCCTCGTATATATTTTATGTATTGTTGTGGTACAATAATATTGCATTCTATGTTAACAATGGATAAATACATTTGATGAACAATCAGTAAGTAATAATAAAGTAGTAATATGTAATAAATGCACTCTAAAATGTTGCGTCACGCTTGGAACCCAATAATATTACATCGTCGACTATAATAATATAATATACTAACTATACAAGGTATGCAATGTAAAAAAGAAAAAAAACCTTAAAGGTGAGATTTTAATTTTGCAATTTGTAATTATATATACGACACGAATAATATTATTTAGTGTTGTGCAGTTAAAGATTGTTGAGACATTTCGAGCACTAAATACACGTATACATATAACAATAGTTTTAAATATTTAATTTTTTTCCGAGAATCAAAATCAAAAACGTGTACACGAAGTTATAACAGAGAACACATCGGAGTTTTATTTCGACGGGTGCAGACTATTTAAACAAAACTAATCACGGTGGTCAATATTATACATGATGCATACCTAATTAGCGATTAATAAAATTTGCTAATAGGCACTTGCAAAATTTTTTTCTTTTATTTTATCGAGCTTGAGCCCGGCATCTAAGACCATTAGCTATTTTTGTTTTGTTTGTAGGTTTTTTTGTTGGTAGGGGGAGTACCACGTGTGTGTTTGTTTTGACAGAATTTTTGATTTGGGCACCCATAGGTATCTGCCATGCCCGGGTGGGGGATGGCGGCACTTGTTCTCCGGACACCGTGACTTGCCCGAAGAAAGATGGCGCCCATGGCCGAGGTATCGAACCGGCATCAGTGTGCGTCGCAACCGACGCCTTTGTCCGCTCGGCCACTCCGTCCCCCAAAACTTGCAAAATTATACTTCGATTTAATCAGAGAATGTATAATGCACAACACCACTTTTATTAGAATTATTTAATAAACAATCAGTAAGTAGGTAATAATAAAGTAGCAATAATATGTCATAAAATATGCACTCTAAAATGATGCGTCTCACGGAGCTCAATAATATTATATGGTCGAAGATATTATATACTAACTATACAAGGTATGTGCAATGTAAAAAGAAAAAAAACCTTAAAGATGAGATTTTAATTTTGCAATTCGTTATCATGTACGACACGAATAATTATTTATTGTTGTTGTTTAAGATTTTTTTGAGACATTTCGTGCACTAAACACGACGATAGTTTAAAATATTAAAATTGTTTTCTGAAAACGGAAAACATGTTGTAGGTAAGTACACAAAGTTAATATAGAACACGTCATAAACACACGGAGCTTTATTTCGACGGTCGCCGACTATTTAAACAAAACTAATAACGGTGGTCTATATGCATACCTAATTAGTGATTAATATTAATATAATTTGTTAATAGGCACGTGCAATATTACGCTACGATTTAATCAGAGAGTTTATAATGCACAACGCCACTTTTGGTTGTGTGTAAACATTACATAATAACGTTCGCGTGTATTTATCGTCTAATTATGTTCTTTTAATTACATATCGTGACCGCGTGTAGGCGTGTTTGTACAGACGCAGACCAAACATCGCAAAATATAACCTAAACACACGAGATAAAAATGTTGTTATTAATGCGGTGCAGTGTGAATATTATAATATGATATTATTATGACGTACCGTGTTTACAAGCGAGGAACAGCCTTGTCGGGGTATGAGAAAGGATAACGATCCGATCGAACGATATTCGGTCGTGTGCAACACACCGTAATATTTTCATTATAAGAAACGAGGCCGAATAAAAATGTCGTCTTAAAAATGGATACCTATTCACAATGTACGCGTTCTGAAACGCATCGCCCCGCATATTTTGTTCGGTGCGTACTCAAAGGTCGTGCGATTATTTTGTCCCGCGCGAATCCCAACAGAATTAATATTTTGTCGTCGCCGTGACCAGGGCCCGTAATAACGAAAATAAGACCGAGTTAAGTTATCACTGCAAAGGCGGTAGCCCCTTGGGGTATTTCCAACTGGGGCTCCGGTTTCAAAGCCAACAAAACCGCATTAGTCTTGTCTTTTGGACAAACAACAACCGTTTCCAGTTACCAAACGGATCAGCGTCATTCAATCGTCCCCTTCTGCTGGAAGTGTGTATCCGTGTAAAATATCAAAGGTCTCGTGTTCTTCGTCTGGCGCTTGTATAACGATCTACCCCCACCCCCCCATACCACTCTCCGAGCTAACCAAACCAAATATATTATTATTATTAATTGGACCAAGTACCCGTTTAACGAGCCATGATGGGACGGGACGTTAACGCCTCTAGCAGCTCAGTCCTTCATTAACGTCCGTCGCAAAAATATGAATCATTAATATGCGCTGCGAAACACCTTCTATTTATTAAAATTAAAATAAAGCGACTACGGTGGCAGTCATTACGATTCATTTTTCTTCTGAGCTTTTCTTTTGAGTTTTGGTTTTTTTTTCCCCCTTTTACCCACTTGAATCGTTTACTGTTTCAGTAAGCGATTCAAAAAGCGTCGTGAAACGAAATCCTTCGCGTACAGTTCCACAGTAATGATGAGTGTTGTAATAATATCATCTTTGTTGTCACGTGATATATGTATACGCATCGCCGTCTATCGAAAATGTTTTATTTTATTTA
Source organism: Metopolophium dirhodum (assembly GCF_019925205.1). NCBI lineage: Eukaryota > Metazoa > Arthropoda > Insecta > Hemiptera > Aphididae > Metopolophium > Metopolophium dirhodum. The sequence goes on along the minus strand of NC_083567.1, from coordinate 32,398,162 downwards.
CAACCCTTAAATTTACTGCGGTCTAGAAACGGTGTTTTTTTTATGGACGTTTTGAAAACGTTTTTTATTTTTAAACATAATTTTAATTCACACATATAGGTACTAGAATAAAATATACAAATAACTCCGAACAATATATAACTTATCCGATTCGCGGATGCGAGCGTGCAATCGATTGTAGGAAATAATATCCGTAATACTTTTCTTTTTTTTATAGCGCCTACCTACCTACAACGTGATGACGTGAATTTGCGGCAAACGAACACTCACCACATGTCACCTATATAATATAGTTTCTCATCGATCGTCGCAATCCGGGCGGGTCGTTATATCGTTTCCGACGATTTGCAGGCGTTTACATTATAATATTTTAATTCACGTACTTAGGCACACACGTCATCCCTTACCGTTTTAATTGAACCGAAACGCAATGGGGAAACGAGACGTGTGCGGAAATAAAGTTGAAAACCGCGTTATACAGCGTTGTTGCTCGGTTTGGAGTGTAGAAAAAACAGCGTCTGCCGGCGTGTGATGAGAAACCGTAATTTTGTTTGCGCGTATAGCAGAACTTCGCCGTACGGCAGTGGTGGATGGTCTCAGACCGCGGAAAACTTAATTCGGTTTAATTCACAAACGGCAATCTACTTAGATTACAATCTCTCTCGATTACTTGTCAACAGCTGCTGGCCCGCGAACACTCTCTAAGAGCAACGTCGGCTGCTAAGGCGTGTACATATTGTGTGCAGTCGTAAGTTAAGAATGTTGTGCTACCGACTCGAAATAAACTATACTATATTGTTTCTCATATTATAAATGGTTCTGCTTTTGTAATAATAATAATAAACTATATGAACACGCGATCTCGTATGTGCATTTTTATTCGAACATAACGTCAACAAAAATTGTATGAATTGTCCATGTGTGATGTGATCGAACTTTCGTTTGTAAAATTGTAGAATAAAAACTGTAAGGCGTAATAATGAGTTAGTAAAATAAAAATATTTTTATTGATATTACAATATATTATTTCAAATAATTTATTTTTATTTTTGTTGTAATTTTAAAGTATTTGAGTACTTCTAAAAAGTAATAGAATATTATTTAAAAACATTGGACAAAATAGTATTAGATAATTGCCATATGTATAGTCAATTTATGTAACACATAAAAAATATTTACTATGGATACGGACATAAGAATTTAAAAACATTTTAAAAGTTTTTTGACACCACATACTATTTTGGTTGTGTATTTAAAAAAAACACCAAGACGTTCAAAAAGTTGTATTATATATTTTGTCTTATTAAATATATATGATTACTTAAAAAAAATTAAAACATTAAAATATGGGCATCCTTAAGACTAAGAAAATAAAAACCACTACGTTATAAGCTGTATAATAATTTTATAATATTGTCGTGCTTATTTTTATTCGTTTTATTATTATTATCATTTCATGACTGAGGAGCTGAGGGAGAAAAATATCTTAATTTGCATTTTCATTACGAGGTTGGTAAGTCGGTGACCTCATTTCAACATTTATCCCATCAACATTACAATTTCATATAATTTTTAAACAGGTGACATGGAAAATACATTATTGTGAATTTTTTTCGAAAATAAATACATTAAAACTGTTCCGATTTGGAATATTATTCACCGTCTTTTTGATATTACATTAATATTATATAATTAACCACATCATTTTTGCAACGTGCCCTATTTGGGGTTAATGCCTTGATTGTTTTTTTTTCTGGCACGTACCCATGCATTATCACATAATCATAAATCATACCACACCCAAATCACGACAAACGTAAAATTGCGATATTACAACATTGTTTTACCAGAGGTATTCGCGTACTTAAATGAATTGTATTCATGCGATGATAACTGTGACGATGACCGATATAATATTTTATTATTACAGTGGCTGTATATGATATAATATCATGTTAAATATAAACATATTATTATGTAAACGAGTGAGGGTATAAACATGTGTTTGTGTATGCCATTGGAAACAGTGGACGATTCCTCGGCGAGGGTGATGAGCCATATAATATCCGCCCGGTGCTTACTAGTTTCCACCCAAAATATACAGATCGCCTCACATCCTTGTTGTAAATAAAAAGGTCAACATAATATACTAGTTGCCTCACATATAGAATTAAGTAATGGTTCATAAACTTCGTTAAAAAATACCACGTAAATAGATGAATATTTATGCATATAGGTACATAATATTATATTGTGTTGAAATTATAAAAATTAAGTTTACAGTAATGTACCTATAATTAATATAGGTAATATATCATAATAATGATAAAATATATTAGCCTTATAGCTATAATAAACACCTGTGGTTTTATCGTAAGTCTAAGATGAACTTCATACGTAAATTATTGATAACAGTTAAACGATTATTTTTAGATATTTGGAATTATGTAGTACTTACAATTAAAACATATCATACTTAGGTATATAATACTATGTACATTTATACGAATTTACAACTATTAAAAATAAATAGTATAATTTATTAGTCAATAAAAAAACATTTATAGCAACATAAACAAAATTATAAATATCACAGCATAATTATTATTGTATTTATTTTATGTTTATTTATATAAAATGTTTGATTCACTTAGGAACCACTTAAATATTTATTATCTTGCTTTAAGAGGAAACTAGTACCTAACTAGATACTTTTCATTTACGATAACATTTAGGGTACATCGAGAAGCAATTCGTATATAGTCGGGATTCGTATACAATTGATCAACCTTTTTGTCTTTGGGAGGAAACTATAGTACCTATGCTCCCTATCTTCGACAATCTTCGTACGGAACAGCGGTTGATACCACTACTCTGGTAGTTGGCACCACCGGTAGGATGACGAGCCATTACATATTATGCCTGCAGTAGCTCACCCTGGCACTATTCGGAATCCAATCCACCGTCGTGTACCTATTTAATTCGATCCCAGTGACTGTGGTTAATGTTATAATATAGGTAAGTTCCTTACTTATTCATCTCGGTGTTGCATCCAAGGTCTGAAAATTATTGTGATACTAACAATGGCATCGTATCATGGTTACACCATGTTATTTAATGAAAATGGGAACGGTAAGATAACATAGGCATCGATTATAATACAGAAAGAAATATGATATAATGATAATATACTATATAATATACCTATTGTTATATTTCAGATCTGATGACAGAATATGTAATATCATTCATCTTAATTTACGGACAAATTATATCAAATTTATAAAAGTAGATGGTTCTATAATATTATAATTTATAACCGTGGTTTGTAGATTGATCGAATATTTCCTATATACGCGGAAATGTTCCAGTGAAAGTGTCTGTATATTTAATTTATAAGACATTATATCAAGACGTGTACTTCACTCAACACTCCGACGTGAATTAAAAACCGATTAAAATGACTCTGTTAATCGAAAACACACGTAGCGTAAACTGTAGATGTTCGTTTACTCGAAACTAAATTGATATAATAATTAACGATCCGTTAATTCCCGAAATGAAAAACATTAATTTTTACTTAGTACGTTCGGCGAGATCTATAACTTCGTGTATTATAAAATCATGTGCGATTATGACGTGTCCGTACCTAACAGTGATAACACCACCTGTTTTCGTGATTAGGTATCTATAAGGTCGCGACGATCGTGACGATGTAAAATGGTAAACCGTCTCTCGAGTTTGAATATTTATTGTATTTATAAATATACTTAATAGGAATAAATTATGCGTAACCGTCATGCACGTACTGATCAAACTGAATCAGATCGGAGAAACAATCAATTTATATTTTTTTTTACTTTAAGTGTGTTTATTTTAGTGTTTACGGTTCACGGGTAAATCGGCATAAGGAAATAATATTGAAGTGATACGCATTAATGGAATGGTTTTGCGAATAAGTGATAAAAATTACAACTACGAAAGAGCCGTTTTTATTGACGTCTTATTTTGACGTCAGTTTACACGGCGATGATATCCTTTCCTGTCGCACCTTTTCTATAATATAGACATATAATCATGTCTCTCTATGTACCCACCCATAACGATTAATATCGCCGTATTATATACTCGCACCAATTATTATAATGCGTTCCCATATAGGGTGATCGGCTTCGATACCCATTACCGTTAGCGTATACCATTACTAAGGTTACCGGAATAACATGCCGACACGATTTAATACGTTCTGAGCAGTTGGAGGTAGTAATAGCCCAGTCGAAAATAATCCGAACATCGGAACCACAGAAATGCACACGTTTTGTAACGAATGTTTGACAACTCCGCAAAAAGTTATATCAAACTGTCAATGCACGAATTTCAACTACACAAGTTCAGTCATTATTGACGGACAAACAAAAAAGTAAAAACGTTGGTCGTCGTGTTATTTATAATATTATATTTTATATTCGCGGTTATATCGAATAAGCCACAAATGTCAATTATATTATTTGTTGACATAATATTTTATCCGTCGTTAGAACGCTCCGTATTGATTTAGTGTCAATTTGACTTCCTAGTCTGTCGTTTAATAATTTGCGACGGTCCTTTTTTAAATAATACTTAAAATATTTAGACCGATATACTAAAAGACAACCGATAAAATATATAATAATATAGAACATAAAAAAAAATTATAAAAATACTATCGTTTTATCAAATCCAATATTATAACGACAAGAGTTTAAATAAAATAATATTTTGGTCGTATCGATTATCAACCGTCTCGCTCGTGTATAATATTAAGTCAAACTGTGTACGAAAATATTATATTATAAAAAATAACATTACACCGCAGTGGCGCCTACTAAATTCTATGCGTTGTTGGAATAAGACGTATAATACGACATGCTCAATAATATTATTGTTATGGGCACGACGTTACAGCTAATGAATATTGTAAACTGAAATCCCTACCAATATGTTTTTCCGTTAGCCGGGCACTGCTATCAATAATGATGATGATAATAATAACGAAATTAGTAATGACTATGACGAGAAAACGTCACTGACGGTACGAAAACCGACTGGGCTGAACTCGAATTGGGTCGGTTTCAAACAGTTTCGATAGAGTTAGATATTGAGAATAGGATGTTTACATGTTATATACATATATACGCATTGCATATTATATTATATAGTTATAGTATGATAATAATATACTTTATTTTACGTGACGTCGTCGCCGAAGAAACCGCGGCGACCACGCCTAAAGCCGAGGTTTGATTTATATCTTTGGCATATATTATCGTGCCAACTTACACAACTATTTGCGGGTTAAACACAATCCGAAAATGTATCATTTTTCATGGCATACTCGGTAGAGGAGATTTCCTGTTGGTGGTCACTCTCTTACGACAACCGTAGCTGAACCGTCTGTTTTCAACGTGTCTGTCCCGACACGGTCAGCTGGTTCACAACGATGTTTAATCAAACTGTTTCCACTTCATTGCCCACGAATGTGCAGTATGCGGCGGTACAGGTGTAAATAATACTGTACATTATGTTCAGAATTTTATAGTATTATAAAGCGCCACAAAATGTCGGTGAAACGAATTGTTCTGACAAGTGTCCGTATCGCCTCCGGTTCACACGCTACCCGTTTTCGGAGATTTATGCACCACGTGGATCTCAAAGATAGAATGTACATCAGTCACCTATATTATTCACGGGTTCCTCGCAGTTAATGCTACCATTTCATACACGTCTAACGACAAGGTATAGTTTGTTATATTCAGGTAATGAATGTGTAAGGTATAGGTCTAGGTCTAAAATAAATCCAAAAACATATATCGGTACAAAAAAAATATTCGTGATCAAAGTATTATCGTGCATTATAATTATTGCTTCACGTTATTCAAATATAGGGTAATACATGATATATAGAGCGTGGATTTATATGCACTAAAAACCAATCAAATATGCGCTAAAAAATATTAAATATGGATAAACATATGTACTAAAATATTAAAAGATGCATGAAAAATAAAAAATATGGATAAAAAAATGTGATTATTGAACATTTAATTAAAACAATATATATTTAAAAACTATTGAACCCTACTATAAATGTTTTTCTTAATTTTTTCTTTACTTTCATCATTTTGTAGGTATTTTTAGTTTATAAGAAAATAATAAATCAATTAATATAAAAAATATTTGGGAAAACCATTTATACCTACAAGTATACCTATTTATTTATTTTGGTATTAATCGAAACTATACAAATATCATATTATTTTCTTATACTAGAATAATACATATTTCAAAAATGTCCAAAAAAAACATAATAAAGTATCGAAATATGCACTTAAAGATGATATTATATTAAGCAATTAAAATTATAAAATAAGCCCTTAAAGTAGATAATTGTCGAAGTATTCAAAAATATGCACTAGAAAAGATTCATTTTTTAAATTGTTATGTCATGAAACAAATTTGTTGCTCACTTAGTATATCATACGATCAACCAGAATAAATAATATGCAAATGCATACAGATCCGCGCTCTAATAATATAATATATGGACTATAGATCATGTAAAGTATATTTGCAGTGTAATTATTACTTTTGGTCGACAACCATGGTATTATAGTAGAATAGTCCAGTCAGTGGAGTGATACTGTAAAAGATGTTTTTGTTTAACTGTACTTAAATTCCTACTTAATCATGGCCTATAATAAAACAACTTACAAATAATTAAATATGGTAAACTAATAATTTCGTAAAAACCATAATTATCCTGCATAAATTATTGGTTTGTTGACATTTTTCAATATAGTTTTTACAAACTGGTTCCCATCGTTAGTATTATTTCTGTATTCAATCAATGTTAAAAAAAAACTACGATCATATTTTATTATTTGTACGAGCAACATAAAAATATTTAAAATGTCCTATTATTATACAATATAAGTACTTACTACTAAACCATTACCTCCATTTCGAATCCAATGATTTATTATTGCTTTCAATTTCAAATATCTTTTAATACACGATAACACACTACTTTAATGTGCTGAGATAAGTGAAGCGAAACGAGTGCCAAAAACTCGGTCACTGTACCTTGTCCAAATTTTTTTTTAAATAATATGATGTGTAGCAGGGCGTATCGAATAGGCAATATAGCTACATTAATGTGTTGAAGAACAAAGATAATAATATTATGCTCAGTGCATTTTGTTTTTATTCTATTATTATTATGACTGCTGCGTCTGTCAGTGGTCCACCCAAGACAAATGGGAACGATAATTACGCTTCATTTAGGCACTGAAGCTCAATATTCTTATGACAAAATATAAATTACAAAAAATATATATAATATATATGTATTATATATATATATTATATTATAAACATTCCACAGGTATTCGTTTCAGTTTAAGTGAACCAAATAATTAATTAGTTTAAATAAATGTTAAGGTTATATACATTTTTATTGATTTAATTGGCATATCATCATATTTATTTAAAGTGCATAGTACTTGCACATAATATAATTTTTATATCACTTGTAATATAATTCGATGTAAAGGGTTTTTTTTCCAATCGGTAACAGTCGCATACTTTATGAAAATGTAATGATTTGTTTTCCAACAACTATTGGTTATAATGTAATATTATTTCTTTGACATAAATTCAACGTTAATTATGATAATAAAACGAACGGGGATATAATATCACTTGTCAGTCAGTGTGTATTGATTTTACGAGAATGCTCCACTGAAGTTGTTTTATTAATGCATTACTGTTTAATATAATTTATTATTAGTGTAATTTAATATTAAATTTAATATTATTTGTTAGTTACCTATCAAAATAAACGTATTTATTTGCATTATATACCCACTTAAACAATGATATATTTAAAATCAATTGTATTTATACTTTATCTATAATGTCTATATAAAATAGTAATATTCAACAATCTAGATTCTAGGTACTTACGCGTTGTTTTTATTTATTATTTGATAGATAGACAGTATATACATTAAATAGTTATAGGACTGCGCAATAATATATTATATAAATTATAGACAATAATATTCGGTGGAATACTATTTAGTCAAATTGAACAATTGGTTTATGATAAACTTCGAAAACAAGTTTATTGCTCAAATTGTTTTTAAATTGAGTAAACAAAATGGTACGTGCCATTACCATGTTTATACTGCTTATAGTGTCACATCGAGTTCCCAGTTATCACAAAACATTAAGATGATCGTCAAATTGTATAGGTACCATTTTAACCTTGTTTAACCTTGTTTAATCTTATAAATCGTCTGAGTGAATAAGATATTTACAGGAAACCGATATTCGTAAGTAACTCAAAATCTAATGGACTGCGAAAACATGTGTGAAAATGTAAAAACAAATAGCGTTTTTAGTTTAATGATAAATAAATTTATCTTACGGTGTTTTGATCTGATATAACCTGGACGTTTGTTAGTGGCTATATATAAAACTACGACTGGAAAATTCCAAAAATGTCATTGTTTGATCAGACGGAAATTCATATCAAAAATTTGAGAGCATAGAAAATAAACAAAATTTTAAACTCAAATTGTTCTGTTTAGCTACCTATTAGGATATAAAATAATCAACGGTAAAGTATCAACAAATAAATAAAATAATACATTTAGACTTTTTATTTATGTTCTACAAATAGTAGATCAATGTAAATTGTTGTTATATGTATCAGATAATTTAAAGATATACAAATACAATTGTACTGCAAAGCAATATAAATTATAAACTATATTATTATTATATAGTATTAAATATGTACGATACGATACTTGAAGAGGAATATTATTTTTTTATGTAACAGTTTTTAACATTTTTATGAGCAACGCTAAATTTGTCAAATTAAAAAATGTGGAACATCAATTGATGACATTTGTTGACAATGTACTGAAATCTTTTTAAATTAAAAACCAAAATGTTTTCCAAATGGTGAAATTTAAAATGGTGATTGATAAATATATAACAGTAACACAAGAAGGAAATTAACTTAATATAATTACAAGAAAGGTACCGCTCGAATACTGTATAATAGAAGAATTGTTGGAATAAGCAGCACCCTATCGGTAGGTAACACACAATACGAGTACAAATTCATAATGGCTTCTTAAGAAATGCATCCAAATGGAAATTAATATATTAAAATCATCGGACTTATAACAATTAAGCTTAAGAGGAAACAGTGTATACTTCACTTCCGTCGACGATTAATTTTAATTTAATTTCAATTAATTGAAATTTCAATTACAATTATTCACGCCAAGATAGTTAACTTTTATAAATGTATGTATAATATAATTCCAGTAAATATTTATAATGAACGGGGAGGGAATCAATCAAAAGATTATTTAAATTTTTTATTTTCAATTAATATTATAAGAGTAAATTATTATTAGGAAAATATATTTTTAATACTCCATCGACTCGGATTATTTAAGCGAGAGACATAATTTCGTCTTTATAGTGTCACTCGTATGTTATATTTCTCGAGTTTACGCTGTTTCTAATAGTAAACATGTTTCAGGGAACGCGTATATCTAAACATTAAAATTGAACACAGATAGCAGTGACAGCATTTTAATATAAACTGTGAATACAAATATACAATAAATAAATTGTGTGAGCGAATTCCGTTTCAATGTTTTAATTCGATCTTGGTTATAAATTACATAATATTATACGGGTACGTTTTTTAATTGTATTTATTATGAATTGATTTATTACTGTTTTTTAGAATAAATATATCATTCTTGTAACTCATCTAACTTATCTATAACTCTTGATCACTATAAGAACAATATTTAATTTGATGACAAACATTCTCAGACATTGTACAGCCTAAACTCTAAAGTAATAGATAAACGAATTAATATTCACTAATCAAATATACGTTAAAGAAATAATGGAATATTAATGGGCAGTGAAATACAGTTATCAATTTATACATATTTTAATGCACACAAATACGAATATAACGATATTGTTTGTTAGTCTTCTGTTAAAGTTATAGATTATTTATAGATGTACATTAATTGGAAACTTTTTTGTGATTAAAACGATGTAATTAAATAATAAAAAACTCACTTAGTTTGGATAATTTGAAAGCGTCTGCTGTTTTAATGACGTCCACATATGCTTGTAGTTCAAATCGTCTTTCAGTATTATTTTGGTTATGCTTAAACACGGCTAATTTGAATGCGGTTTGCACTTCATCAGATCCTTGTTCAAAAATCGCTCCTGTAAAAAAAAAAAACAACAACGACAATAATTATATATTATTTAAATTCTTTATTAATTGAGCTACAGAAAATGTGTTTGCAACGCGCTACAACGGTCATCAGACGTATCTTGCAATAAGATTTATTCACGACTTCGCCATGTAAAGAAAAGGTTGTCCCTTTATCAACCGACCCGATTCCGTATGTCCTTTGGGTCACTGGAAATGTGTCCTTAGTTTTGCACTCCGAATAACTATCTCTTTCTTTCTAATAGAAAATCCTATTCTCTTTTAGTCCAGTGCACATTTTGTTCAGCTGATCCCACTAAGGCCCTTCCCCTTCCCACTTGCCATCACAGTGGAACTTCGTCCGAGGAACAGATTCACATTAAATCGTCTAGAAAAGTATTATTAGAATGGTCGTAAGTTTTTATTTTACCCACCGACCACCACCCGCGTCAACCGTGTATTGTGTACTAGACAAATATTTGAGCCATTCAGTTTGGGTCACTTCATTGGTTACTGTTCTTGTACATTTATATTACCGTGGTATATTGACCAATCATTATGTATCATGAAATGGACCCCGGAAAAATATGATAAGTCTTTTGTGTTTCGAACGAAAACCAATCATCATATTTAACCGACCGTTGTTGCCAAGCGGCTTAGTTTTTCAAGAACATTAAATCCGATGATAATAATATTATATTGAAGAAATTGTTGTGTTTTTATAAAACCGTCCTGAAAACTTATATTTCCACTCCGATAATTCAAATTGAATGAAAATCTCTTCAATTTTCGTTTCTACAATAGTTTTAAAATTAAATATAAACAATTATATTACTCGATGATAATATGATATCAGTTAGGTAACGAACCGTTTAAATAATCTAAATAATTTACATTTACAAAAAAATAATAGCGGCGGGTACCTCTGTAGAATAATATGTACTTTTATTCTTATGGCATTCCCGGTTACGATTATGCATTTTCTATTAAATCCTAAGAGAATAAAATATCTGAAAAATAAAATATTTATTGTTTGAATGATTATGTTGGTTTGTAAATTTCTTCTTTGCATTATTTTTTTAAGCCATTAAAAATGTCATAAATATTTCAATAAAAAACATTATTATTTTTTTTTTTTACAAATACATTTGTTACAATACCCTGCAATATCGTATTCCTCATGAAATATAAATGTGTGTTGTACAGACTATTATATGTATTGTTAAATGCTAAGTAATAGCCATATGGATAATGCATTAGCTGTTATATACCTAAGATTCTACTTGCTATTCGGTGCCGCAATAATCGGGTTTATCTCGGAAACAACTATGATATATAAATTTTTTTAAATGTATTCTAAAAAACCATTTAAATTATAAACAGTATATTATAGACAATATAAACAATTAAAATAACTCGTATGGTACGGTTATACTCGTAGGAAATAGATTTAATGAGTAAATTTAATATTGGGTTTTTTGTTACCTATAATTGTTAGATAATTTAAAAACCGTCGAGCACGGATGTATATTGTTGTGATTAAACAAATTAACACGTCTTACAAATCCATTGCGATCGCTACGCGTCTAATTAAATAGAAAGCGCCATTGTTTCAATTTAAAAGAGAAGCCCAACTAATTAAAATACATTGTGCTACACCTTTAGTAATTTTGTACATTTTCTGATTTCGTTACACAACGTTTATTCGTTTATCCTTTAAACCCAAGGAGGAGAACAACTATCGATCATTATTATATAATTATATATGTATAGTAAACCGATAACAATTGAAGTGCTCAAAATACGAAAATAGCTTTTGTTCTGTTTTGATAATTTTACCCCAAAATCCAATGGCAGTTTTTGTTTTGGAACAATCGAAGTGGAATTTGACTAGGGGCAAACAATATTGAATTATTTTTATTTTATAATGTACTAAAGGGCTATGCCCCCTGCTATTTTCACTTAATACCCACCCCCCCCCCCCCCTCGGCCCGAACCGACCCCGATGGGGATCTGCTTTCGTATCCCTTTGCATATTGGAACTTGATATCTGTAATTTAAAATATTTAAAAATATGATGTAAATGATGTAAAATAATATGTTCTTTTTATGGGTAGTAATTTGTTTTTCATCGAACATAAAATCTTCAGCCATCATACTCTTCGATATTCAAGCTTTTTAATGTTATTCGTGTGGGTTATTCATTCAATCGGTTTAATAAATGCTGCATAAACCTCACACAATTTAGTACAAAAAGTGCCCAAATCAACGTGAATGGTAAATTAAGATCGCAGATAAATATCACAATACTATACAATATCGTAGCACGAACCTGTGCTATTTATTATTTACATTTTATCAATTTATTAATAATAACACAATAGGTAATTAAAATACACAAGACGACGTGTCTCGCGCCTAAATGTATTATGAAATACACATGGATGTTGTACGCTTTAAAACTTCAATCCGTAGCATATTTGCTTGCATGGTATGCGTTTCAAATACGTTTTAAACAACTGACGTAATGGCGTGTACAGTGTATACTCGTGCATTCCAAAGGAGATTTTACTGTCGTGCGAAAAATCGAAATATTCACGATAAAAAAGCCCCATCTTTACGGTGCGTTAAACGTAATGTAAATCGTATTCAACATAAGACTCTGTTTGTTTAATAGCACAATGCTCAACTTGTTCTGAAATGTGTAGGCACGTTATTTGTTGTGCGCAAAAAAACCACCTCCGTCGATCGCTCGACATATCCGTGTCGGTGTACTTTCGTCTTAATCCCAAATTCATTTTCCGATTACGACTTTATTTGTAGACTATTCCATACAGTCGTGGTTTGAGAAATAAATGTAATAAATATAAATTAAAGCTTAGATTTAAAAATCAGTACACATTAGAACAATATTTATGAACAGTGGCAAAAATGATCAAAAATAATAAATAATCCTTGAGGATTTTTCGTATTGCGATTTCATTGTATTTTATACACGATGGCCGTTAGGCACTCAAGTTTTTAAAAGTTATACTATTTGTGGCTATATTTTATGTCAGCGAAAATAAATTGGTATTGTAAAAGTTGAAAATCTTGAAAATTATATAATATTGTTCCAACTAAATATAAAACTTAGTTAAAATTAAGTCAAGCTTGGTCAAATTCAACAACAATTTTTCGTCAGAAAGTGATTGTTCGCGAGTGTTTGTTTACAATGCACGTACAGACCTCAGACTGCATAAACTTAAAGATTTTATATTATAATTATATTTTATAATACTTTATTATTTTATGATTTCATTAAAATGTTGACAATAGTACAATATTGTTTACTATAATATTCTTATTATCATAACGTTTTTCTTAGTGAAACATTCTAAAATTAGTTTACTCTTTGGCCATCCTACTCGTAAACTTGTTTTGTACAGATAAAAGCACCCAAAGCATTACGGCTGTACAAATATTTAGTGTTGATTTTAAATGTTTAAAAATATTATTATCATTATTTTAACATTTATTTTTTCTCAGCACACTTTAACGAAAAACTAAAAACGAAAGAAAAATGAGTTAAAGAATCTCGACTGCGCGATCTTACTTAAATGCCGTTCATATTTCTAACGTGTTATTATGCACTTGTTTCAGGTTTTGATTCATATTTCCTCGTGGGACATACTGTTGTTGTACAAAGCCTGTAGAAAGTCAAATTGTCTGGCCATGTAAGATACCGTATTTTGATATATGTGTATTATGTTCGGTCATCTATCATTATGTTATGTAAAACAAATAGCACCGGATAAAATCATCTCCCTCTGCTATCGTTCCGACCTATTCTCATACGCCCTTTATATGGACTTTTTTTTCAACCAGAAAAAAAAATAAAACATATAATATCTATATAAATAACTATTACGAGTTACCGTTCCGGCGATAAACAAAAAGGCATTTGTCAGTACAAAATAAAAGGCAGCCCTGATAAATTGTTGTCGGGCCGCCACCGAGAGATTGGCTTTCGGTCGGGTGGTGAGGGAATGATGGGCTGGGGTAGGGGTTAAGACGTGTAATGTATATATAGTTAGAGAGAGAGAGAGAGACAGACAGAGTATGAGAGGTAGGAGGAGGAGGAGAAATAGGGATGGTGGTAGTGTGTATCGAACTCTGTATAGTCGTCCGTCGCCAGGAAAAAGGAACGCTAAATTTGTTGCCAAAGACCGTGTCCGGTGATCGGGTTCGTGCCTAACGGAAAGGGCCGGACGCAACGGGTGGCAAGCGGAGGTGAACGTTCACGTGCAGAGAGTGACGTAGTCGCATATAGTAGGTATAAGTATAGTGATAGCGTACACACACACACACACACACACTATTTTCTGTGTATTCGTAATAATAGTAGTAATAGTAATAGTAGTCGTGTTATATAAACTGTATTGCAGAGGAGTGTATATAAACTGCCGGCACAAAAGCTCCGAGTCCCTATCATCTATCTAACGTGTTTGGTACGCGTCCAAACCACGCCCACCGTCTGTGCCTCACCCTCTGCTCACTCGGTCTATCTGTCTCTCTTTCTTCCACTATTGCACTGCCCCCTCCACTTAATCTCACGTTCTTTTTCCACTCTACTACTATCGTGTGTTATCCCTAACCCTTACACGCACAACCCTTCCCGTCCCGTCGGCGAGTTTTTGTTTTCCGATCGGCCAGGTTTTCTGATGTAAAACAAATTGATTGCCCCGGATTTTAGCCCGTTTCTTCTCCACCCCTTGCCGATCCCATCACATTTGTGTGTGTGTGTGTGTGTGTGTGTGTGTCTTTCTCTTTATCAATCCTCCGCGACCCCTCTCCTACGCTTCTTCGTCTATCCATATCTATCCATCTATCCCACATCAGTGGCCCGGATTGACTTGACGGTTCGTTTTTATCTCTAAATGCCCTAGCCCATCAGCCGGGTCACACAACAGTATACATTGGCCGACGAACATATTATAATGGTAAGTAGCTATAGTTTATTATATACGACCAGCTCCCGCATGCCTCGATATTCTTTGATCGACGTGGATTAAGCTTCAATTTTGTGTTTGGTATTTGAGATTCCAGAAAAAAATAATTCAATAAATTTAATGTGTGGGAGATGAGAAGGACAGGTTTAACGCCAGCTGTTAAATATGTTACTAATCATTTGTCAGTAATCCAATAGTCGAGTTAAATTTGTTTGTTTTGTTGAAAATATGATAAAAATATAGCATAAAAGTTTGCATTTGATCCAAATTGATTATTAATATTATTATAGCATATATTGTGCTGGTGCCAACTTGATGGACATTTGTGGTTTATTGTTAAGCTGTTATTACCTACTCTTAATATATAATTTCAGTTAGTATTGTTATGCAATAATAGTTTTCATTGTCAATTATTTATGATTGAATATCAAAATGTACATTTTTTTTTTCATTCAAAGTAAATATTTTACAATTATTTCATAATTTTTTGTGACATAATAACATGGAATTATTACATATGACAAAATATGAGAAATAATGGAAACGACATTACAGTGTTAAGAATTTTACTAAAATAATTCAATTGTAATTAAATAGATAGTTGTTTGTCTGTAAAATAAACGTTTTGTAGGAATTGAAACAAATATTTTAAACGATGAACATAACTTTTAATTAAATTAAAAACATTACAATTTTAGATATATTACTATCTCAGCTATACTACAAAGCTATAATTTCTTATATTCAATGTTCAACGACAAAACTTTATACAGTATTTGGAGAACTATATTTATATAAACCATTAAATGTAATGATTGAATTATATATTGTATAAAATATTTTTATTTATACAAATTAAATCGTTAAATCAATTTATAAAAATATATATAAGTGCTGATTTATCTTTCATACAGGCATGATTGTAATTCATATTTATTCTAGATATTATTATTTTCACATTTATGATATACTTTATTTCTTTTTTATGGCTACCTCCCATGTGTAATAATATAAACATAAAATCCATTACAAATTTAAAATTATTACTTAAACGTAGTTTTTGAAAGCATTCTCTATAATATGTAGTAGGTATAATACTTATTTTTTTCTATAAAAATACATATCTATATTTTAGATTCTGAGCGAAGCGATGAATGTATTTGTTTTACAATGATGTGTGTTTTTATTATTATATTTTTTTTGTATCCACACCACCGTTTGGGGCAGTAAAACTTCTTCGATTTTCTTCAAAAATATCTTGTTTGATGGGAAAATGAATCTAGTTGGTGCATTCGGGAGGTCAAAATTAAAAATTCCCAATAGTTTTCAAAAGCGCCGAAAAAAACAACATACGAATTAAGGAGTAATTCAAGAAGTAAAAAGTTATTTTCATCACTATCAAAACATTATAAATATACTGGTACTTTGAGTTTGTAGAAATGAAAATTTTAAAAGGACTTATTATACTACTATTTATTATATGTTTTCAAAAGGGTGTTTATAAAATTAAAATTGTTAAAATGGCGTACACCATATACATTTTTTTAAAACTAATATATCATTAAATATAAATTTAATTAAAGCAATATAATAAACAACTTTAGTTCCAGGGTGTCTCGTGTTTAATATTTCATATAAGTGAATGTTTTATCTTTAAAATTGAATATTTAATCAATTATTTTTGTTTCCCGAAAAAAGTGAAATTTGGTATACGTCCTTTCAACAAAATACTGCATTCTAACTTATAAGATTCCTTGGCGATAAATCATTATTAGTATTTCTTTCTAACGTGTGAATAATATTAAGCCAACTATTATACAAGTTATATTCAATATTGTAACTCAAGAGTCCAAGAGTCTTGCTTACTCAAATGTATCAAAAGTTGAGAGGTAAAAGTTATTCAACTACCTTATTGTAAGCCGTAACCATTATTTGACTTTTTTTATGTTTGTTTTTATAATACAACGTATAAACTGTAAAGTATTTATAATAATTGTCCTACCATAAGTTATAACATGAGATTTTTAGAATGCAATCATATTTTATAAACTATACTAACTTTCTTCACATATAGTTGATTAATGATTAATAAATTAATGATTATATAACAAGTAAAACTATATAATGCTAACTATAAAAATATTGGTAAAAGTATACCAATATTTATGAATAAAAAAATTAGAATAATATAAATTTTATATAGATATACGTGGATACGTAAATATTCAAATGAAATAATTATTTTGGAACAATAAGCAATTGCTTGTTAAATACTAATATTTAACACAACCCCTTCATAAATAGAAATAGTTACGAATTTTCATTTATTTTAATGAATTTTTCAATAGTAAAAATTAGCAATTAACCATTAAGGGTTCGTTTATTGATTTCAAACAAAATAGGTGACAATATGTATTTAATAATAAAAAGGTGGGAAAGTGGGTGTCGTTCTGCTGTACAGTAGGCTACAAGTGGGTCACTGTAATGGATGGCGTTAAATTTTAATTCGATGATATAATATCATTGTATAAAAAAAACTATTCTGAGCGAATACGGTCAGTCAGCCAATGATATAACTAATTATTTTTGATGATATATATATATATATTATTGTAAACAAAATAATCTAAATACAATCTATTTATGTGGAACCTTGTTTAAAATTTTCAATCCTTAGCTATAAAAATTGAACATTTTATAAATTTTTAACTACAAAATAGTTATTACATTTTAAATTTGATAAATGTTGTCAAAATTCAAACTTTAAATGCTTATAAAAAAAATTGTGCCTTTATATTTTAATACTTTTTAACTGATATTGAAACACTATATCAGAAGCCTTTGCATTACATTTTCACGCTTTTTTACCCAACAAATAAAATTGTATTGATATTTATAGAAAAAAAAATAAAAAAATTGAAAACTGACAATGTCCGTAAACAGCTCAAAAAGAGTCAAATTATTTTCAAAACTGTATGGTGTATTGAAAATGCTAATATAAACATTCAGTGAAATTTGCAAGTATCTACAGTCATTCGTTTTTTAATTACAATAAAATAAGAAAAACGTTACATGAGAAATCGAGTGAATATCAAATGTTGTAAAAATATGAATTTCAAACGCTTATAAAAATTTAATTTGATTTGCTTGTAGAAATTTTTTTTTTGGTAAAGATAGACAAACTTATAGATAATCTTGTATAACATTTTCAAATCTTAGATTTAAAAAGAAAAATTTTTATGAATTGTCAACTTAAAATAATTTCCTAATTTTCGTGGTTTTTCGTATTTTGTCAAGATTTGAACTTTAAATGCTTATAAAAAAAATTGTGACCATAGATTTTTAATTTTTTTTATCTACCTTTGAAACAATATACTAGGAGCCTTCTATAAAATGTTCAATCATTTTTAACCATCAAATAAAATGTTGTTGATATTTATAGAAAAAAAACTAAAAAAATTGGAAACTGAAAATGTTCGTAAACAGCTCAAAAAAAATAAAAATATTTGGAAAATGTTATGGTGTATAGAAAATGCTAATGTCATTTTTTTAGTGTTGCACTAAAAATCAAAATCGATTATCTCGAAACAGATTTTGCGTAAAAATTCCCGTTTTTCCTTAATTTTACTTTTGTTTTTCACAGCGCTTTTGAAAACTACTGGGAAATTTTTACTTTTGACTCCCTAAAATACCAACTAGATTCACTTTCCTATCAGAAAAGTTACTGTTGAAAAAATTCTAAGCATTTTTAATGTCCTAAAAGTCGATGACAGACATAATAATAAAAAAATTTAAAATTTAAAATTAAATAAAATAAAAAACACAATTCATTGTAAAAACAATACATTCATCGCCCCACTCAGAATCTAAAATATAATACAAAATATCAATATACAAATTATAAATACATAATATTTTAAACTATTCTTTATAATTACATTTTACATTCCGTAAAACGGTTTAAACTTGATGAGTATTTGGATTTAAAGTTTTCAATTTCAACCTACTTAATTTGTTGTACCATACTAGCTATATCTATAATTAAAAGATTACAATTTTTGAAGGTTTAGATCAAGTTGAATAATTTTAAAAAACGAAAAAATGTTGGTTAAAGTAAATTTTAGTGGGGTGGGCGGATAAGAGTATGAGGCCAAGCCTTTTTTTAGACTTAATAAAAAACACTTAACTTATGAAATAGTACCTTAATTAAAATGTTTAGGTAAGCAAAAACAAATTAATACAAAAGTAAATTATAATAATATACTCAAAGCCTCATAATCACATGGTATTAATACATTTTAGTTTGCGTCGTACTTTTATAGGCATTAAATAATTTCTCGAAAAGTAATGCATCATTTAAATAGAGGCGAAAATAAGTTGCTTTTTCCTTAAAATTACTGTATAATAATATTGATATTATTATTAGGTAGGTAGGTCCTTTCTATTTTACTGTTATCGTATTTATCAGGCGAATAAAGATCGCCGGTGCAGGCGACCCCGTTTCTTTTATCTTATTATAAAAACTTGCACAGGACCGAAACATCTATTTTTACTGACGGGATTTTCCATAGCTCCTAGGAGGGTGTTACGAAAAAATAGGTAGGTACACTAACACCGTGGATTACTATAAAGGAATCGTTGCTGTGGCGGCCATGGGACATCTATAAAATATTTTCCAGGGTACAACGTACAAAGTTCTTTATATTATACAATCCGAGAGTAATATTTTTTTATTGATTTTCGTTTACACACAAAACCACATAACGGAAAATAATGAATTCATGTAAATTATACTGAACATTTCTTCACCCTCATTTTTATAAATTAATGGAAATGCCGTCAACGTGACATTAGGTCTTACACGACTCACTACGATAACGTGGAACTTATTTCATTCTGTTTACTCATGTTTTCAAATTAATTAATAACAACGTATATTTACGTATTTTTACTTTTATCGTGAAACACTGTATATTATATTATATTATTACTATTTGTTGAACTGATGTGTTAAAATTAAAAATAAATAATAATAATAATAATTATTATATCATTATATTGCGATAATCATGAGAAAAACGAACCATAAAACTAATACTATTAATATTTTATATCACATATTTCTCACATTCTGGTGGAAAAAAATGAAACAAAATAATATCATATGGTATTATTCAAAGTCGAGGTATATCTGTTCGCGTGATACTCTAAATTCTAGAATCTATATGATGTAAACCACAGGCGATAATATTATTTATACAATACAAAGTACACACAATGCACATACGTATTGTCTAAGCGTTATAAATCTATTTTTACCTATTTGATGAACAGTTCCATTGAGCTTTGACAATATAACATATTATAAGTAATCTTAGATTTAATGTTTAGCAGTGTATCGACACCGTATCGTGGAATACAATGGAATTAATTAGTACATTTAATTATAATTATATTATGATAAAATAAGATGTCTGAGGACATCTGAAACTGAGGAAGGTACTGGGTTTGAGAAGTTTCACGAGTCTAATAATTAGAGAATCATTCATCGGGATATTAGTATTGCTGGTATAGGTAAATATAAAAAAAGGTTTTGTGTGTATAAATGTATATGATATATCTATTATATAGATGTCGTAGGCGGGAGAACCGAGACTATTTTGTCTCTTTTGTCATCCACACCCGGGTGAGACTTGTCGGAGGACTCGTTCAAGAACCGTATTGCCGAGCTTTCAGTGCAATGTATATAATATAAGTATATATATAGGTATTCATCTCAAATGGCAGGTATACTATTATAATGTGAAATGCACTGCGCCGTGTCGTCGTCATACACAATAATAATAATAATGATTACAATAATGAAAATAATAATAATAATAATGATGATGATAATAAGACTATTGTTGTCGGTTTCTATTGAAACTATAGAAATAGGGAAAGCAAAACACGCGCGCGCGCGCGCGTCAGACAAGCTACCAAAGGGGGGAGGGGGATGAACAGAAATATCCGCCTGGGTCTGGTGGCAGGCGTCACGGGCGGCGAACCCTGCCCCGATCCTGCAGTCAGTCGGTATTCAGGGTTTTCGAATCGTCTCCGTACTTACGCGTTCATATGTGTAGGCGCATATAATATTATGCAAGCGTACACCTTGTACGCAAATCATAGTAATATATAATATTCACGTATGTGATTATTGTTATTGTATACGTGTAATGTCGGAGTCGGGGGTTGAATTGACGGTCCAAAGGATTGTGCAGTCGGTGGGCGGTGACGAACATCGTCGCAACGACTCGCTTGTTAATTAAACACGCTCCGTCGGTGACGGCGTCTGTTTCCCCCGCGTCGTATACGTTTAAATATTATAATAACGTGCAGAAGTCTGTGCACACCTACGACGGCGAGTTTCGCAGACTTATATATATATATATATATATATACAATATTATCGACTGTTTATTTTGTCTTCGAGCTTCATTAGTGTACGGTGTATGCCATTAGAACAAGACACAAAGAGCGGTGCACCGGCGCCTGTCGGTGAACATTTTCAGAGGAGGGTGCAAAATAGGTGGTTGGTTTCGTATTAGTCCTAACCACGAATTTCCATACTAGAGTTGATGGCTTGGGGACGAGTGCGAGACCACATAATATGTAATGACAGTCTTCTTCTTCGACGAATAGTAGTCATAAAGTATCAACAGTGTACAGAACAATTATTAATACAAAGGTGAGCGACAGACAAAACCGTAAAAATGCAAAAAAAAAAAAAAAAACAGTGTGTGTGCCGGTACTAGGCCTAGTCTCGTGAACATGTAGGCACACGACTATGCTAGCTTAAGAGTAGCGTTTCGGCATAGTCTAATATATTATATTTGTGGTGTATGTTTAATGCGTCAGACCCATCTGATGATATAATATTATTATTTGAATACAATAAACGATGGAGCTACCGTGGGAAATCATCAATGTTGTCCTCCCTTGGATGGCGATCGAAGAAAAAATTTAGTTGGTAGTGGTTTGTGAGTATAGTTGGCCTCCACTTGTGACTAGGTATTTGGTTTTTGTGTTTTCTGCGTGTGCGTCAACAACCATTATACAGAACATCAGAATCGAAAATTGAAAATCTTACAAACAAATAAACTATAACAGGATAATATTATTATAGTGGTTTGATTGGTCGCGGCACTGGGCAAGGGGGAGGGGGGGATATAACGACGCTCTCCAAATTTTAAGACAATTTTTAATTTATTCCTGATATCGAATACAATAGTATACTTTCGTTGACATTAATATTACACTCAATCAATAATTAATAATAGTAACTATAATCGTTATTCTACATAATTATGTATGTAAGACATACGAAATTCGTTATTAGACCGCCAACCCAAAGACGGCGATGACTTATCTGGGAAACTCTAACTGTACTGTCGGCATTCGGAACAATATTATTATTATACTAATATAGTAGTCATGTCGAATTTACGGGAATTTCTGCAGTCGATGAGCGACAATGTTTGTAACACGTATGTCCCTTTACCCTTCGCATTACCAAACACTAGCATTTGGTCATTCTCACGTACGTGCGACACACTACTGCGCACTAACGGCTGGTTTATTTGTGTGACGATTTTCACCGATCGCCACACTCGGTTTGTGCGTTTTTGTCATAAGACTATAATGGATAATATTTGGATTCGTGCTATGTCATTACAGCAGCAGGTATATATACTGACCACGGTTTTTATTAATATTGTAACTACCTACCTGCCTGCCTGCCTGCCTGGGAAAAAATCGATCCTACGTTTTTCGTAAATTTCAACTAAAAACTCGACAAAAATAATCAGGCGATGGGTAGGTACAGTCAGAATATGTAGTTTCGTGGCAGGAATATTAATATTATCACGAAGATATATCACATTTTTCAAGGAAGTGTGAACCCGCACGGACGAACTGCCGTCTGCCACTGACAGTTATATAACTGCAGCAGTGTGACTACGAAACGTTAGGTTAGGTATATACGTATACCTATCGTATACCTATATACGAGCAGGTATGTAAGTATATGATATATATATATAGATATATGTTATATAATAATATAATATAGTGGTAGTACACTGGTGCGTATAAGTAATGACGAGGCTGTGTAGTACCACGCCATAACATGTGGTGGGGTCAGCGATTTTCAGGGAGGGGCGGTAATGGAGGGATGGTCGGAATCACCGGATTTTAATTAAATCTGGTCGGACGGTCGGTCATGCAAGCGTCCGGTGTTGTCATAATCACGTGCCGGGCCGTGCCGAATGCGCACGCGCACGTTATCGTCATTGTTCCGACCGATTGAACGTCGCCGTCGCCGTCGTCGTCGTCGTCGTCAGCGGCGGCGGCCCAACGCTATTCCGACGCAGTGTCTACACGGCGACGGTAAAACGGCCGTGACTGCGATAGGGACCATGATATATATCATTGTTATAACAACAATATATTATTATGTCCATGTGGAAACGACGCCGATAATATTGTGATGACCATAACCACACCGGTCGGGTGTGGAAAATTCGTCGAATATCGACCGCATTTGTTTTACCGTGCAATGCATATAATATCATATAATATTATAATGTGTTAACGAATGCGTATCTTCGTGTGGTTACAATAATCGGTCCGTGACAACAATATTAACACGAAATCAGTGTGCGCTGTCCAAAATGTTTTATTACAAAATCGAATGGATCATTATGGATAGTAATATGGAAATACAGAAATGTCTCCGTCTCCCCGACCAATATATCGAACGAGCCTTTTCAAAGTTTAAAATCCATAAACCAAAGATGTTAACCGAAACACCATTATGGTACCAACGTTCTTCCGTTTCTTTTATTTTAAGGCAATCATAGGTACCTACATAAAGTCATATAATATTGTATGTTTTTTATTTGTTCAATGTTTTTTTTTATCTTATATACCTACCTACCCGCAAAAATAGAAAATCAATGTAAAAAATTAATCATAATAATTAGCATTAATTCTTAATATTAAATTATGAAAACACATTTAAAATTTATAATAAAATAATATATATTCGAAACCGAGGATAATATTACGAACTGGATAGTTAATGAAAAAAACAACGTTAGTTACTTTAATAACCAATTTTTTTTAAGGTCCACATAATTTTATACAAATATCAGAACTACGTTTTATTAATATATTTTATTATATTTATTTTGACTTTGTTGAATAAATAGATAAATATTATAATAAATAATCTGTACCCAATGGGATGATGGGCAATAAGTATATTATGATGCACCTACACTTATTATTGTTTAAGCGACTTTGGTTATACGCTTGTAAATTTATTTATAAAATATTGATGATATTATATTTTAGGAACCTATTAGAATTAAAAAACTACTATACCTAAAATCAATACGTCAATGTAGTGATATTGCATACCCAGAGCGCCGTCTAGATAATAATATTGTTCCCATGAAATGGCTAATAAATAATAATAATACATTATTAATTAGCGACAAAATTGCTAATTAAATTAACGTGTTGTGCATGAAATCGATGTATGTTAATTGCTAATATGATTACTATTATCTGGTTAACTTTGTAAACATTATGATAAGGTATAGTGAGAATAACGTTGTTATTTTACCAAAATGAGTTACCTGAATAGGATAAGATAATTAAGAGCGCAAAATATTGCGAGTTCGAAAAATAACTAATACATCTTGATAACATTTTAGGATTGAATAGACCTATTTATTTTAGTTGTTATATAATATAGTTGAAATTACTAGTTAGTGTAAGTTGAGTAGCTTACGAGGATTATAATAATTGTCTATTATTTTAAAAATAATTCAACACCTATTTTACTTTTGAACAAATACATTTATTATTGCTTAAATTTATATAAGCCGTGTCTGTTTCATGTTTACAAAATATTTTTATTTATTTATAAAAGCGTGGTATTTTATAAGTTATTAAAATGTTTAAAAGAATTTCTTGCGTTTGGAAAAAAACTTTTTTTTTAAATTTCAATATTAAAATACCCAAATCAGTGTTTTAGGGTTTATAAGAAGAATCACTTAAAAATACAAAATGAAAGTTTGACAACAATCGATAGTTTAATATTTTAAAACTAAAAATATTAATGTTAAGTATTTGCTTATTTCACAATTTGTTTTGGTTATTTTTTAATTAATAATTAAAGAATTTACTCTCATAAATGTAATTTTTTTAATAATCAACTATGCAATAACAAATAAATTAGTAGATAAATAGTTTAAATTATAAATAACGAGAAGTTCTATATTTAGTTCTACTAAAATTATTTTTAAAACCAACTCAAAAGAATAATTTATCATCATAATAGAATATTAATGTTGGCTGGATATATTTATTTCGTGCTGATTCATCTAAGTGTCCATTCAGTAGGGTTAGGAGATTTGTAATCGGTCGGAAACTAAAAACACGGTTTTACTACCGTTCTCGGAAGTATTTCCGGTCTTTACAGAAGGTTCTAGCTGTATAGTGTATTTCTCTCCTTTCCATTTCACTCTCTTTTTATATGACTTTTTTTTTGCACCCTTGTGATTTTTATTTCGAATTATATGACCGGAAAACAAGGCTTTTGGATTGTGTCCAACACCTCCAGACAAGACCTTTGAACCGGTCTTCGAAAACGGAAATGCTCTTATCCCTAACACAGCGGTCGCTCGACCAGTGCCAGCAACGACCAACCGTTCCGGTACACGGGCACGTTAAAACTACGGGAAAAAAATGCAACGTAATCTCTCGAATATTAACATAGCCACGGCCGTGTGTGTGTGGGCACTGGGCACTTATCGGACCTGGAGATCTACAAAAAGGATTACCTATGGCAACGGGTGAAACGTTTTTTTAAAAAAAAATCCTCAGGCTACCCGTAAATAATACGACGTGTATGTAGGTACCTAAAGTTTCTACTAGGACACCCGCAGATAAGAGAATAACTGCAGGGGTGATAACGGTTAAGTAACCGCTGTGCGTGGAAAATAAATAAATTATCTCGGAACGGAAAGGCGTGTAATAAGCAGAAAATGTATAGTGGCCGAATTCCACGAGAAAAATTCTCCCGTAAACATATTTAGTGAAACAACTACCTACTACGGTTTATTTTTGGAAAAAAAAAACATAATTAGTTATATTTAATTTTACTTGGGTGTATGACATTTTACACGATTTAAATTTTTAAATAATGATACATTGACTTTAAGTATAGGAGAAACGTATGGGGGCAATAATGCCAGATAAAAAAATTCTTATTTGTTATCATAAAATGAAAACGCGAGCTTTTCACTTGAACAAATAATCGCCAATAAATTATTTGCTTGAATATTTAAAATAATTATTCTGCAAAACGAATTTGACTAAAACATTAAAAATATAATTATTTAATTAACTTTAATAGATTTGTTGGGTTAAGGACTCGACTATACTCGAGGATGGGACCACAAAGCATCCGTTTAACAACCGATGTTATTGTAAGTACCATTATAAAGCACGCAGGCGTAATACGATATCTTATAAATTTATAACATTATAAATGATGTCTATATCACAATGTAGAATATTAATTTTTGATTTTTGTTGTACATTTGAAACAATTTAAATTTTTTTATTCTCAATCTGTGTTACGTTTTTACTATATATAAACATAAACCTAAATTAACTTTTTCAACCTCTTATAATGCTTTAAAATCAGGCTGGTTTGAATTCCACATTAGATGGTTTCGTAAACATGCCTTAAGGGTCATGCACGCCTGATTTAATCTATTCACTTTTTATAAATTAATGATTCTCGTGTTTTAACATAATTTGAGGAGGAAAAAATGAAAATAGTGAACGGGTCATTAGTCTTTCATGATTGAACAATTATTAAAAAAATATTAATTACTCATAAAATGATTAGATTTTTTTTTTAAAACTAATCATAGAAATTAGTATAGTAGATGGCTTCTTTTTTTCACTTTCACTGACTTTTCACGAGATTTTGGCCTTTTTACGAGCAATTAATTAGTTATTTTTTTATTTGCTCTTATAATCTGTATGTAACAATTTTGATATTAAAATTAAATTAAAAAATAGAATTGTCATGAACTGTTTTTGAATGGAGGGTTTTTTTTTTAAATAATAAATCTCTGTTTGATCCATCCATGCGATTATTGCCAATACTTTATTTATTATTTTTATCGAGTTTCAACAATATAATATATTACATAAATATTACAATGAATGAATTGCCTGAAATTTTGAAATTCAATAACACACAACTTCGGGATATTCGTGGAATACGGCTTAGGGCCATCACATAGGGTAGGGAACGAAAAAACAAAAATAAATAAATAAATATAAAAAAATAACAATAAGACTATACCATCGCCGTCGAACACAGTTTAAAACGAGAATCTCTACAACAGCAGAGAGTAGACCCCTATCCGAACACACGGTTGAGCGAATTTAAAGGGTCTGCAGGGTTATATGATTCTTCTTTTTATTTATTTTTTAGGTTATATCCCTGTTTTTACTTTTTACCCCCGTTCGTTCCCGACTACCAGAACCAGTGTAATTCTTCAGCCACCGTATTTTTTTTTTTTTTTTAACGTCATAATGGCCGGAGTTCAAGTCCAGAGATTTCGGCCATGAAATATCGCCGTCCAGCCAATTTATTGTCCCCTCTCCCTCCTCTGGTCTCGGCTCAAATAATCATCCACGGCGGTCCACCATCGGTAGGTATACCTATACACACATGCATGCATACATACATACATACATACATACATACATACATACATACATACATACATGCATACATGCATTCATACATACTTCATTCATATGTATTATACATATATATTGCACACTCCATAACTGTACAGATTATTCGGGTTCGCCTACCTACGCATTCTGTTGCAGGTCTGGTTAAGCACACGTGCGATAGGTATACTGCGGTGAGTTTTTCGTCACCCGATTTTTTTTTTTTTTTTTTTTTCATATAAAAAAAAATCATCGTTATGCCCTTTTCCGGCGATTCCTATATATAACAGGTCGTCCGGTCGGCGAAAGAGCACGCATCAAAGACGGCGAACGCGACGGTCGGAAGAAACAAAAACACACGAGATTGGCGGCGGATACGCCCAAAGTTCAATAAAAGTCACATGCTCTGACCATAAACATTCCAACGATATCTCGCCTCTGACCCCCTTTTCCTCTCGGCGTCTATTCATCCCCCGACACAACCACCCACCGGGCGAAATGACCGTCGCCGCCTTCGCGCCGATCAATGATTCCCGTTCATAATAATATTATCGTAGATGCCATCTTTTAACGCTTTACCCTCCAAAATTGATTTCACACACCACCGAGTTAAACAGTTTAACTGTGATATAGTCGTAGGGGACTACAATGGTAATAAAAAAAAAAAAAAATAGATGCACATCTTTATAATATAGACGGGGGCGTTTGTGAAATGTGTGACGCGAATAACACCGACGTACCTACACGCGTACGTTTACTTGACGTTTATAATCGGCAAATATTGTGTACATGTAATAGACTTACCCGACGACACGTTAATATTAGGTAGATACAAACATAAGTGACGTATACCGTTGAATATTTAATAATTGAGGTTATAATAAAATATGTTTGATTGCTTCGTAATTAGATAAACTATACCTAGTGTTATGTTATTGTCTTATTGAATGGTTTAGAAATATTTTAATGGCATAACAAAAGTAACCTCAATTTCGTTAGTATTTTGAATAAGACGTATGGTGTAAAAATATTTTAATAGTAATATTAAATATAAATTTTCAATTTCTCGACATTTTAATTTATATAATATATACCTACAAAATACTTCACAAGTTTCAGCATAATGTTTAGTAAAATCATGCAAGCAATTAAAAATGGGTAATTATATAGCGTGTTTTACGTTTAATTATAATAAAACGTCTAAATATTTATAGTTTGTATATTTGTTATACACATCAGAACATTTTAAACAAACGGCATTTGAACACATGATTTTCAAACACAAAACAAATGCTAATTTAAAATAATGCAATTATGTTAATATAATAATTAAAGTATTTCGTGACATGTATAAAAAAGTATTATACAATAAGATTAACTAGATTTGGACCGTTTGTTTGTTTTGGATACGTATACAAAACAACAGTGTTTCCGTAAGTTTTTAGATGTGTAAGCTTGGCGATGAAGTTTCACTGTTATAATACATATGAATTTATAAATTACTCTGCTCGGTAAATTTAAAATTATTCTAGTCATTTATTTCGGGGTTTTGCCAAAAAGTAAAAGCGTCCCGTAAACAATATATAAATCGCCAGTGTTTGGCACAAATTCACAAAGTTTGGCCAAACATATAACATATATATACTTATGATATTATAACTTACTTTAAATTGTTAAAAAAAAAAGTTAATTTAAACTGTGCATTTAATGTATTATACAAGCTCTAATGAATTATTCTAATTTAATTTATATATGTTATCTACATCGTGTTAGATAAAAAAAACACACATTATTTTATATTTTAACTAATTTAATTTTGAATACAAACAAATACTGCGGGAATAGTGAAAAAATCAAATATTCGACAGATTTGAAAATATTATATTACTTAGAAGAAAATAATTCTTAACACCTAATATATTAAATTATTGAAATGTTTGTATACATTAAAATATCGAAATGTATTTGATTGCTAAAACTCTTAATATTTAATAACGAGAAAAAGAAATTTTAAATATCGTTTTCTTATTGATATTACTGATCAATATTTACTTGATCAATACTGCCACGCTAGGTATATATTATTATAGAAAATAGGATACCATGATTCGATGGACAGACAGACGCCATTCAAATGTTTTTATGCATTTGAAGTTTGGACGCTAAACAACTTCACTAAAAGACTTATGTATTGAAATATATAATACAAGTAGACTTTATACAGCATAACATTCAGACGACATTTTAATATGAGGCCCATAGACACCAATAAACGGGTTACTTGCTTTTACGGTTTTCCAATTTTTTTTTCATAATTTAAAACGAATGATAACACTAAACATAGTACGCGTCAATACATTCTCATAATGTAGGTAACATCCGAGACAATAAATCGGATGTTGTTGTACTATATATGGTTCAACACATAATCACTCGACCAATATCAGTGTGATCAAAATAAATACGTTTTTCATTTTATTAGTAATATAATTTTTACTTGGCAATCATTGAATTTGGGAGCAGTATAATGTTTCAATCTTCTATAGGTATGGATACAGTAATATTACTAATTATAGTATTATTATATAAATAGGTAACTGTAATAACAGTTATTGTCTTATGCAGGAAATGTTGGTCAAATTTACTCTAAGATAATATTTATGGACAGATATTTACGGATTGTAGCTGTTATAATGTTAAAATATCCATTCTCATTCCATCTATTTCATGTTTTAGACGTATGTCTATTGGAATGATTATATTCGTCTAATTCCTAAGATGATAATAATATTATTATTATATTTCTGAATAAAAACGATGAATATTTTTTAAATATTTTAAAGAAATAACAGCTTAATAATATCCATACCTTGGTAATTACAAACATTTTATAATTACTTTTGAGCAGACTTAACGCTTCCTAATTTAAAATATCTTTTTATCCTACTTAAATCATCTTGAACCTATACACATCAATGGTAATTTCAATGTCATGCAACAATTTTGGGAACTTAAGATCCAAATGGTTTTTCGTTATTAATTAATTTATACCTAATTTAATAAAGCAAACTCTTGATATTATATAATATATTATATACATTGGATAATTATTAAATATTTTTTTTTTATGAATTTAAGTCAATTATTACTAAATTACCAGGTACCTAATGAGTAATAACACAATCGGCCTTGAATTAAACATTTTTCTTAGAACGTAGCACATATAATTTTATAATATATGAGTGGATCACTCCCTTTTATGAAAATAGGTTCAACTGTTTACAACCAACTGACCCAGAGTAAATTTATGTGACCAATGTATGTAACGATAAAACCAAATTAGAAGCCCATAAAATTATATCCAATATTTAAATTACCGATTTATTGCTCGTCCTCTTATTTATCGTGTGTTTATATAATTATTTTCCCGTTAGTATTTCAGAATATTGTTCTAACAATTGTAACATATGTACCTACAATAAATACCTTTTTTTGATATATTAAAATTTTAAAATGTAAAATTGGTTAGTTTCCTCGCAAAAAATGTATGAAACTGTTTTTAAATATATATATATATATATATTATAAGAATATAAAACATGAGTTATGCTCTACTTGACTATTTATTTTTAATTAACTCTATGCATGATGTTCAAATGCTCAAAAAACCCTACTCATAGTTAAACTTAAATGTGTAATGAAAAAACGTTTATTTTTAATTGCCAGTCAATCAATTGCAACTTTTTGAAAAATGTTTATACATTTTTGGTACCTAATTTAATTCTTATGTCTTATATTTAAATTTAATTGAATGTTTATCATACAAAAAATGTTAGAAACATTATATTCTGTTTAAAACATATTTAGTTTAATTATCATATATTTTAATATATTGTAATTTATTCGTATCACAATTATTTTCAAATTAATTGATTCTTATGACTTTTTTCTAAGACCGTTATGTCACCCAAATATAAAAAAAAACTTTTAATTTATAATTTATAAGCCTTTTACAAAACTTTTAGGAACTCTATAAGAACTTCAACAAAAGCAGTCAATGCTCTTATCAAATAAATAAATTAAACTGATATCCACCAACTAATTTAATATGATCGTAAATTCGTGAATAATGTAAATAATGTAATTATATTGGTACCTATCTGAAGCCTAACGATATTTCTTTTTAATAATAAAAATATAATTTTCATAAAACTCACGAATTGAACAGTAAAATTGACAACTTATAGCAAAGTCGTCTGCATATCGAAATATAATAAAAGAACCATCCCTATGTACCTATATAAAAATAAACTTACAAAACGTGGGATTAAAAAAATAAACGATGGAAATTCGATTCTCGCATAATTTATCAAACCATCGTGGGTTACGTCTATTTGTTATACTTCATTGGCCACGAAATTCACTCAATCGTTTTTATAATATATAATATTATATGTTTTAAATTGCATACCGAAATGTTTTTAATAAGGAATTTGTACTAGTTATGATAAATTTTAAAATTAATATATTTTAATATGCATTGTCACAAATACGTATGACATATTCAAAATTGAATAATTGAGCATTTATAATTATAATTATTATTATTATTATTGCCACGTATAAAGGTAGACAATTATTTCTCTCGCTATCTAAGTATAAATTATACATTGCGGATAAGGACAATCGATAGTCAATTAAAATGTCCTTTAATGCATAGTTATGTTTACCTAACCTAACCTATACACATATACAATAGGCAGGAGTAATTAAAATAATGCCGAAGAGAGAAAAAAATTAAAAATATCATCACACCTTAACATATCGAAGGTTATTACTCAATATCGGACATCTTTGTTAATTATACCACTAGATACATGTGCATATTAAACCTTTTGGTGCACGTCCGGGCTTAGATATCCGAACATTTCGCGCCAGACAAAAATATATTTCCTGTATTTCAGAGGGATAATGCGGAAGAGGTTGATATGTCCTCGGTTCATTTAACTGCTTAAAAACTCCATGGAATTTAGATTGTATAAAACGATGTTTTACATTCACACGATAATGGTTTTTCTTTTTCTACTGTTATTTTGTAATTATTTATTTATTTTTTTTTTATGGTAAATTTATCCTCATAAAACTGTCTCGTACATTGGAGAATTAATAAGTTTTTTTAGACTAGTTAAATACTATTTAATTGAAAAAAGTGATGCCTACTCAATGAATTAGTGTGTTTTTACAAATGAAAATAATTATAAATTATCTAAACAAGTGGAAGAAGACAAGTTAAACACACACGCATATAAAGTACAGAAAATCGATGTACATACTATATAGGTACAACTACTATGTGAGATATTAAAAAATCCATTTTCATAAACTCTCTATATCAGATGAACTGTACCATCGTCATCACTTTACCTTTGTCGTTTTAAATTTTATTGAAAACTATACTCGATAATACCACTGGTATTATAATTTTTTTGTGGTACCATAATTATGACATTTGAAGTTTTTAACATAATATGTAAGTATCTGTATAAACACACCTAACACATGGATCTCAGTATACTCGAGGTTCATATATTATAGGAATGATCATATGTTCAAGGGCAATATTATAATAATTATACATTTAAACCATTAATCCTTCACCTACGTTTATAGTACATACGTTACGTAATCGTTAGTGAGCATGGCGATGATTACTCGAAAATGGTACAAATATTATGAATAATTTTAAAACGTGCGTATAATTAGATTTATATTTCTAGATTTTCTAAAATAACGACAGTTACCTACAGCCAAAAAATGTACTACCTGCCGTATGGATATTTTAATTAGTAGTGCAAACAACTATCCATGAGTCAATTTTCCGTTGTAAATAAACATAATATAATTATCGTTTCTATTTATTTAACAAATTGTGTTTTTTAAAAACCCTTTTGTAATCCTCGAGGTAGCTGAAAAAATTAAAGACAAATACTGATCGGAGTTATCGGGTTAAAGTGCTGCTGCTTGTTGAAGACCAAACGAGTTCTGGTTGATTAAAAATTTTAGTGTAGATGTTTGTCAGGAAATGTTTTAGTATTTTTATATGCATACAAGTATAACACTTTCATTGTCACAAGTATTTAAGTGATAAATAATAAATATCGCTAAGAGTTACTTAAAATTATAAAATTCATATAGTAATTATTTGTCACATTTAACTTAAATTAAAAGTAATATCAATTTATGTTTTCTTTTTAAAGAATAATAAAAAAATTATTTTGAAAAACGATACACCTGCAGTCTGGTGTTTAGAACTCACTTTACTGATTTTTATGCGCGGAATACTGTGTATTTTAAAAATCATTATTATGTTTACTTGAATGTAACCAGATTGGTATCTAAGAATTTTTGAATTTACCACAAATATTAATCAAAGTAAATATTTTTTATTGAAGATAGAATAACACTTGATGAACAATGAACATGTAATATGATTTCAAGAATTATTGAAATAAATAATACAAGTTATGTGATAAAAAAACCTTAGAATTGTCAAAAAATAAATAAATGATGTTTCACAAAAAATATCATTGATACGCGAACCAAATTGAATCAACTTTACTTTAATTGCATGTTATGTGCAATGGAAATAGTTTATCAATTTTCCGTTGTAAAACACCTCTAGATCTATCAAATCATGCTAGTGGTTTGTATAGTAAAATTACGTAAATTTTTTTTTCGTTATTTATGGTTATTTATTTAATATTTTCTTTAGAAAATACTATTACAATTCAATATTTCAATCATACATTTAAATCGCTGTATGTTAATCGATGTAATATTATGTAAATATGTATATTGTATATATTTACAACTTGTCTTCAAAAATATACTTTATTTTTATCTTATATTGAAGGATTTAACTATAAATATTATCTTCCCAATTATTTTATATATTTTACAACGAACACTGGGATATCTACGTGGTTACATAGTATTATGACTTTATGTTATGAATGTTGTAGGTTAGGTTAATATCGTTTATATTGATATACTACCAAGTCGAAAAGCAGAAGATTATTAAATTATATAGATCTAGAATATGAATCCAACCAAGGTCTTTTCAATTAGCATAAATTATTTTTTAAAGTAAAAACTGTTCCCTTTTGTGTATTTCTATCTTTTGAACTTGAGCTGATTTCTTAATTAAGTTTATGTTGCAATTATTATTTTTTGTTGTTTAGTCGAAATGTATTCAAAGTTCTTCAGTATTATGTTAACAGTTTGTTTTTGGTTAAAAAAAACTAAACCACAAACAGTGATAAAACTAAACATGAAAAACCGTAATTGTTGAAATTCAGGATAAAATAATTTATAATTTGAAAGATTATAAAATTTTACTTGAATTAAAAAATATGTAAAAATTTAATAAAATAAATAATGCATTTTAAAATAATATCAATAATTTAATTATACTCGATACATTTTTTTTTATTTTTTATGTATTTTTGTTATATACTTTAATCATAAATAAACATTGAAAATGCAAACGTTTTCATAAAATCCACTTCAGTTTAATTCATAAACGTTTTTTTTTTACCATCCAAGGTTCTCTGAATTTCTACATTAATTATTCTAACGTAAAATGATTACAAGTCTTTGATAGTGTTAATACATTTAAAAACTGTATACTATAATTATAAGCCTATAAATATATTGTTCAATATACTATTATTTAATAAAAAAATATTCAATTTTCATAGTGGCTTTTAAGTATAGTTAAAGATTGGACACAAATCGCATACAACTTGTTCTTTTTTTGTTTCTAAGCTCCCTATTATGATATTTTTTTATATATATATATATATATATATATATATATATATATATATATGTATCTACTTAAGATACCTTTTAACACTATCACGCATATCATATTTTAAAAAGTACGTTTTAGAGGGGAGGCCCTCATATTTCTCAACCAAAAAAATCCAATCTAATTGAGAATACCAAAAATATTATAAAAAGTAGTGATTCTCCGGAGAAATACTTTTGATTTTTTTTTGCAGAACAACATGAAAGTCTAAAGTACGTTATATTTAGGTTCCGTTATACCGGTCGCTTGGGGACTATAAGTGGTTGGTTTCAGTTAGTAAGACCGTGAAATATGTATACAAACGTGTGCGTGTGAGAGTATGTAATGCTCGAGTCTGTGGTGTAATCGATGTAGGGTATCCCGTTTTGAAGTCTACAGGACCCTTGTGTGCATAGAAGTTTGGGAACGAAAAGGATGATGGCTGTTAGGGGAAGTGGGCAGGGAAAAGTCGAGTTTGACGCGATAAATAACGAGAAAATAACGCTATTCTTCGCGCGGCCCGGGCTGTGTCAACCCCTACTGCGCTTTTGTACGCTTTCGGCTTTTTCAACCCTCATTTCTGATTGCTGCCTCCACCGCAATGTGATAAATAGGATTAGGGTGGATACTTTTTTCCTCTTCTCCACGCCATATACATTATACAATTTATATTGGACTAAGGGTTGTTTTCGTTTTCCGTGTCTTAGATACCTTGGGATATTTTAATTATATAACTATTAGAAAACAAGACAGTGCCAGATACTACCTAATCAAATAACGATAGTCATTGTGGATGAATTATGACCAATATGCTATTGACGAAATATGTTATTGATCGTGTCAGTAAAATTAGCGATTAATATACTATGATTAGATGTTTAAACCACTTTTAGAAATATAAAAACTATAAGGTGCACTTTATTTAAGTAAGTATTTAATAATTTATAAGCAAAACTTGTAACATTTTAGTGAATTTAAATTAAAACGCAGTGGTTAATTAATGTAATATATAATAATCATACGGAATATACGTATAGTTATAATAATTATAGAAACAGTGCGTAGATGTATAATTAATGCTGACGAGTTATAGTTAAATTCGGAAGTTGCGGAAGTTGTATTGCGGTTGATTAAAATTAAATTAAAATCGGTTTTTTGAAAATGTGTAAATTTTAAATATTTCATACATTTTTAACTACTTATCAAAATATAATATACTAACGTTAAATGTTTTTTGATATTTAATCAAATTATATCATATAGTTCGCTTTGACCATATAACAATATTATTACAATTAAATTCAAATTAATTAAACATTTAATAGGGAAAATCCATAGGTACCTAACTAAGGTAGTTTAAGGTCTACCGGTAAATCACACTACACCAGTACTAAATACTAATATACGGAGACAACTGATTACCGTACGAAATGTACGAATTAAAATAAAAAAAAACATTAAAACGAACGATATTTATGTTAAACGTATTGCCGAATGAAATGAAATAAATTATTTTAAATTGATTCAACCAAAACTGTTTTTTTTGTTACGTTATCTACTGATTATTTTATATTTACTATGAGAATACGGGCGTAGACTAACGAAATAATTGTATCAGTTTTATTTTGTTCCGTTGGTAGTTCAATTTAACAACTGGAACGATTATTAACAATATGAATCTCTGATACTTCTTTGAGATAAGTCAAAAATATTATATCTAAAACTTCAAAGCTCCTACAAGTAATACTTATAGTACTACAGCTACCTCATATTATTTTTATTACTCAGCCATTCGCCACAGACTTGTACTGTCACGTGACACGTGCGCTATTGTTGATTTCGTTACAATATTTAGAGTTGATATTTTTGGCAGCCTCTTATAGCCAGGTATCGTTGTATTTATGATTTATTGTTGTTTTTTTTTTACATTAATTCGGCTTCTAATATAATGTTTTCTTTCATATTTAATATACGGCTAGTATTTGGAGTGACTTGTCGAGATGAATTTGTTTATTTCGTAATGTTCATTTGTCAAGTAATTTAATAACAATTAATGGTTATGTTTTATAAATTGCGTATATCATAGACATTT
Source organism: Metopolophium dirhodum (assembly GCF_019925205.1). Lineage (NCBI taxonomy): Eukaryota > Metazoa > Arthropoda > Insecta > Hemiptera > Aphididae > Metopolophium > Metopolophium dirhodum. Next base: position 32,360,108 of record NC_083567.1, on the reverse strand, counting down.
GGAGTATACTATTCGGTTTGTGTGTCTAATAATTTATCATTGGAATCAACAACAATATTGTAAGTAACAACCAGTCAATAATAGACCTATAATGAACATCATGTAATTTATTGAAAAAAATAAAAACAAAAAGATAATGCGGGTAAGGAAATAATTCACACCGGATACCAATTTTTTATTTATCGTGTTAAATTGACGGAATGCACGATCCTACAAATTCTGGAACATGGCAATTGCCGGTTGTAAACAACGATACGCTTGCTTGTAAATATTCACAAAACCATTTGGATTTTAGCCAAATTTAGGCGGACGCGTGCGTAACTTTTGTGGAGCTTATTACAATCAAATGTTTACATGACCTTTACTGTGTAAGCTTAAATTGGACGTATTTAATTTTGATTTTTTTTTTTTTTAAATCCATAATAATACCTATAGGTACCTAATAGTAAGTGGTCATCACGTGCATCACGAATAGGAATTTGAAGTACCTCAGTTTTATAATAATACTTCTCATTGAATATTATTCTGTAGTTCTGTACCATAAATTCAACATAAAACGTTCATTTAACAATCAAAAATATGCAAAGTATTGAGTGAACAATTGTTATTTTTTTATCTGCGTAGGTACCGTTTGTAACGATAAATTTATTCGATCGTCAACTATACGGCCTTTCTGGATTAATTATTTTCGCTTTTGTGTCCGGGTGTCATAATGACGACCAATAAAAATGCAGCACGCCCAATGTGTCGGGGATAGGTAACAAAATGGGTACAGTTTTTTTTTTGATTTTATTACTTGACTGGTGAATTTATGTAGCGATCCGTTGCTTGTATAAATCACCTAATAACGAGCAGCTGGCTCATTTCGTTTTTGTTTCGTTTTCCCGATGATAAATCCGAATTTAAAACGCCCTCGCCGAGAGAGTATTATGAACGCTAGTCAATATTTCACTAGCTCGTGCAATTATGTAGAAATTTTGTTTGATTTTTATTGTAGGTACATATTTTGATTTTGACGTGCTCAGCTTTACTTATCGATCAATCAAATTATTATTAAAAACTCATTGTATTTTTGTTACCAGTGATATTGCTTGCTGTATAATATTAAATATGTATTTAATATTTATACATTGACAATTTTATACATGCAATTGTAACATTATTCGCCCGAATTTAGATACTGCCGTTTCAAATTATCTCCGTTCTATTTAGTTGAATGCAAAATATTATATAATATACTGTACTGCAGTTACTGTACTACAGTCGAATTATTATAATGCATTTTAAAAGTGTTCGCATTTCTACGAAATCAGAAATATTTGTATACATTTTAACTGAAACTGTAATACCTAAACGTCGAGGTTAATAAATAATGATATCGTACATTTTACATGCATAAGAAAATGTTTGTAAAAAATACAGAACCCTGACCACAACCCTACATAGATGTTAGTTTTTATCTGAATTCAGATTGGATTTCGGAATTTCAAACGTGGATTAGGGCAAAGTTAGGATGCACAAAACCCAATTATGCATGGAAATTAATCAGGATTTACAGAGAACACCTAAATGAAAGGCCAAAATTATTGTGTACATTATTTTCACTTATATTATTTGATTAAATTAACCACAGTCTAGTAAATCGTGTTGAATGACCATTGTATTATAATATGAATACATCTACTTGGAACTTGACTTTTGTTCAATCGAATACTTTTTTTCAAGAAAAAAAATAATTTTGAACAAAATATATTAAAATATGACAGATTTATTATATTTATATTTTAATTTTTAATGAACATTATCGAATAAAATTATAAACTGTTTGTATATAGTTATGCTTTATAATACATTTTTAGAAAAATGTCTAATTGACTAGGTAGTAGGTACTAGAAATTAATAATGTTTAATATTGTCATTATATCTAAGGAATATTTGAAAAACTTTAATTTTCATTTCATTGTTTGATGTGTGCTTGAAAAAAAAAAATAAGGATTCATATAGGTTGAATATGACGGTTGTTGTAATATTTGTACTTTAAACACAGGATGCACAGAAAAATGAAAAAAAAAATCATCCCATACATGTTCAACAAGGGACTACTAATCATTAAAAAATAACGTCAAATTGGTTTTATTGAAATCATTTGCGTTTCAACAAACGAACTAAGAATATAGGTAATATTGTTTTAAAATACTAAATCAAAATATACCACAAAATGAGGTAACGCCGATCTTACATGGTATACATTCAGACAAAACAGTTTTTTATTTATATTGGATCCGTCTGATAAGGGAATTGATAAATTGTTAACATTGTTACAAAATATTATCGGTCAGACATGAAAGGTAGTCCGGGTCTAAACACTAAAATGATAATATCGTTTCTGAATCAATATATATGGGTATTCGGAGTTACCCCATTTTAAGTTGTTGATAGAACAGATTTCTTTCGATTTACCTTCATAATTTTTAAGCATATATTTTAATAATTTATTTTCATAAGAATTAACGCACAACCAATCTAAAATCTCAATAAATGTATTTTTTTATTATCATGTAATCGATGATTTTAAATGTCCCTAAATAATATATAAGATAAACCACTTTGTACATCTAAAAATATTTAAATAAAGGTAATATTTTGAATCTAAAAAAAACATTAAGAAATCATTTCAGATCGGCATAGTTAAAATTATTTTGGTCAATTTTTGGAACTATAGAAGATAGTGAACGAAAAAATGTATTATTTAAATCGGCTGTAATACTGCTTGATGCTGAATGATCGTTGTATTTACATCGTTTACACAGTACCTATATATTATATTTATATTTTAGAGTGTGTATAATAAACTTATGTGACCGAGTGAAGAGATTTAAAGGGTTGGGACGAGAAGCACTCACGCAGTGCACAATATATATACTACAGAACACCTATAATAGTTAAGTATAATTTCATACCTACATGGAGTAATTATTTTGAAATATTTTATCATTTACATAAACATAATGCAGATTGTAGGAGGTGCAATATACCATATTAACAAACATACTATGGCGTATGCCAATCATTGATAAATATATTATTATGTCTAGTACATAAATATAATATAATAATAAATTAAATCTAATGCAGAAATTATTATTATTGTTCTGTATTTGTAGTTTAAACTTAATTTTAACTTTAATAAAAATTCTAACAATCGTCACTTAAGACTTTGAAAACCAGTTAATTTTTTCAATATACCTACCTACCTATATTTTATTTTTGCAAAACATTATGTAGGTATAAAATATACAAATGCTTTTCGATGAAATAAAAGCTATTATTGTACGATTATATTATTACGACAAGCTACAGTGAATTATTATGACTTTCTGATAATTACGTAAATACTAAATACACAGTGAGATTATTATATTTACTCCATGTGACCATGGTGATGGGTTAAACTTTTGCGTTGTCGATTGTACGAAAATCCACTACCAATATTAAACCACTCAACTCTCACACGAGTCATCAGTTACAATATTATTTCTAGTATTTTTTTTTTTTTTTTGTTTATCTTGTTCTCTTTTCTTTTAACTTTTATTATTGACACATTTTTATATTGAAAATTATATCGAGAACTTTATAGCGTGAAATGTAGTTTGACCATGTTAGAACACATAAGCTTATTCATAACTAGACACGTTTAATGTATTTTTAGAAGAAACAAAAACAATTATTGAATATAATATTTAAATTATTAAAACCTATACCTAACATAATTGATTAAGAAAATGTAAACACTTAAATAAAAATATATAATGCCTTACAATGCTTTTCTTTCATATTTGAAAATAAAATAAACTTAATATATAGGTATATTAGGTAAGTAGGTAATTAACTTTTTTTGTATATTAAAAATTGCATTTTATAATTGATATTTAAACTGTTGTCTGGCAGTCATTATAGTCCTATTATGTGTGTATTAACTTATTATTACATTGGAACATATTATCATTATAATTATTATAGCATATAGTAACACACATATAGTATAAAAAATTGTTTATTTCAATAATCAATAATATGATAGTTTACACTTCACTACATTGAATTTGTACAGTAGGTACGGTAGCTAATATCTGGGCGCAAACTCGTTTTATTTATTTATTTATTATTTTCCTTTTGGTTCTGGAATGTGTCCAATACCCTCGTATCCAACTATTAAATAAAGAGTACATAAGGAAGAGTATCAAATAAATCACATTTTAAACACAAACAAAATATGTTGTTTTCCTGCTCGATTAATATTTTTTTGTTCGAAATGAATCTAATTAATCGCCCTCAATTATTGCCTTTTGATTCATTATTACGCATAATTTCATTGTTATTCGTGTCCAATTTGAACAACAATTAGGGATGCAAAAGTTAATGAAATAGAATCGAGGTCAATTGCTTTATAATTATTATTTTATGTAAATTAACGGCTGGTAATATATTTTATTGTATGCGTGTATAATATATGTGTGAATCGCTGCAGTATGCCCAAATATAAATTAAAAACAATAAGGGATGCCTAAAACAGACGAAAGCCGCTTTCGAATATGTTATTAAATATTATACTATATTTTTTGATGAAATCTATGATATAACCTATTGAATTTAAATTTTTTGCATTATTTATAAATATGGGTCATGAAAATGTTGAAAATAATTATTATACATAAAAAAAAAAAAAAATGCTGACTATTGAAATTGTGAAGTCTTATAAAATCATGCATGATTTATAAAATGTAAGTGAATAAAATACGTTCATATGACGTTGGGTAGGCAACATTTTTATTTCAGAACACAAAACATACAGTTTGACATTTTAATTTAAAAAATATCTAAATCCAAAATAATAAAACACAATTATAGTAAACGAGTATTAGTCATTTTATTATAGACATTCGTTAGTTAAAATACTGTTGTCATTACTCGTTTGTTAACTATATAATACTATAATAAATATTGCATGCCTGTAATCCAGTATTTAGTATTTATAATTGTTTGGAATAACTTCATTGCACGAGATGTCAGAAATAAAAATCGATTCGTGTTTTTATCTTATCTACAAGGTAGAAGACGTGTTATTAGATTTTTTTGTTTTGCTTATATGTATATTATAAAGTTTACCATAGATATAAATCGTGTAAATGAATTGGAATTTAAAATAACAAGTTGAAATGTATAATATAGGTGGCCCTGAGGGGGGGGGGGGGGCACGACCATTAGCATGTCGCCTGACTCGATCAGTCGTGTATCGCATACGCAGGTCTAATTGTTGGCAATCACTACGCGCGAAATTATGTGAAAATGCGCCAAAATCGGTGGTGGTGTCAGACCGTCGAAGCGAAATCGCATCAGCAGACGAATGTTTTTTTTTCTTTCCCCAAAAGTATAATATCGGCACAATATTATAATATAATATAATATATGGGGTGGGTATAGTATAATATATTATTATCGTGTCGTTGGGTTTAATAATAATACGGTCACGAATCGAAAACGTGCGGTGCACCTCGTACGTGTGGGAGAAGAGTCTGGGGGGGGGGGGGGGGGGGGGGTTAAAAATTGTCGTTCAGCCCGAGTACACCGGCTACTCACCGAGGGGTATTTTCTCGTACACGATGCCGTCGGCGCGTGATGCGGTGGCGACTGCGGCGAACGCGACACAGTACAGGACGAAGCACCGCGTAATTCGTGGCCCGGCCATTTTGCCGGTTCGGACGACACGCACCAACTGGAGAGACGTCGTCGGCGGGCCGCGCGAGTGATACGGTACGGTCGCCGCCGCCGCCGCCGCCGGAGAAAAAGAGACCTTTGCGCGCAACTCGCCCGGCGCCCGCCACATGTCGGCCGACTATCCGCGGTGGTGGTGGCGGGGGGGGGGGGGGGGGGGCGATGCTGTGCGCAGCAGCTACAACACCGCTCCGTCCCGCCGGCGTATAAAACGAGGACGGGTCGTCGCCGGCGTACATACGACTATACGAGTTTAACACGTCGAGGTAATTATAATTATTATTCCATCGCTAGACAGTCGTTTTCGACTTTTTTTTGGAATTGTAAGTCATTGTATTATTATTATTGTTATGTTATACGCGTTTGATAATAATAATATATTATGTGGATACACGGCGTAAAAAAAAAAAATATATATTTTAATAAGATCTACTGGTCTTGTACAATATCATTATCGGCCACTATATATAAATATATAATTGGTCTCAACGATTGATTAAAAAAACGAAATCAGTGATCTATAAGATAAATAATCTATAAGCTACTTATTTGTCGATACTTACGTTTAAAAAAAAATATAAATAAAATGTTTTATTCACAAACAAAGTATCCGATAGACATAAAGTACGAGTTTTTTTTAAATAGATAGGTATTTTGTGTCACCAAACATTTAATAATTTTCAGACAAATTATTAATGGTTATTATTTATTTTATTTTAAGTACTTTTCATGGCGGCATAACTGAGGTTTTTATTTCATATATTATATATAGATACCAAAACATAATATTGTTTTCTGAATATTTTGACGTAGGTACCTATAAAAATCTAGTATTAAACAATATTGTGGTTATAAGAATTTAAATATTAGGTAAGTGGAGTAATGTTGGTTCATTCCAGAATATGAGATTAAAATTGTAGATATTATGTTATCAGTCGAAAAAGTAAAATAAATAAAAACAATTTGACGAAAAGTGGCTGTTTACCGATTAAAGAATAATCCTGTATTATATTCATTCTGGCTGTATATGATGATGTGTGGGGTGGTTTATTTTTTGCGATTTGTATGGTCTGAGCGGCGTTACAATGGATAAATCAACCCAGGGTGGAATTCGTTCATCACAAAATGGTATCAACAAAACCATGGGAAAATAGCAGTAACAGTAATTTTAATCTATGACCGAAATACCAAAAAATACTAATTCTACATTTTTCTAAAAAAATAAAAAATAGTCTTCTTTTAACGCAACATATTATGCATTATAGCTACCGGATATTGAATATCGGGTATGATTTGCATACTGATTTCTTATACTTGGTACTATTAACAATCAAGGGGGTATGACTGGTATGAGTAGAATATGTTTATCGCGTGTCTGTATTTTATAATATAATATATATTATATATTTTATATAATATAACGTACATAATATAATATGTGTACGAAGGGTTTATTTCGATCCTTTTGAAATCGAGTCGGTGGTTCAACAAGTCGATTTGTCTGCAATAACGCGCAGGGCTGACGACGTGAACTGCAATCGTGTGCGAGCACGGCACTTATATACAGTGTGCTCGTGTGAAAATGTATTTTAACGAACGATCTGAAATCGAAAATATTCACGAGCTCCCTGAATTTTCAACCACATACACTAACTTGTAGACGGAGATAACAATAATATTAATAGTAATATATGGTTAGTGGTTACACGCACATATATAATAATATTATGCTAATATCGACTTCTTGTTATCAGTGATAGGTACATAATAATATGACCACGAAAAGAGGAAAGTTCTGTAAACAAACGTTATCAAACAAGCACAATCATGTATCAACATATTATATCAAAATATACGTCAGGGATGGGTAACTGGCGGCCCGCGTACCATTTTTAACTGGCCCGAGCTACATTTCAAATTACTTTATAAAAATATAAAATGTTAGTATATTCCTCTATTTTATTTTTTATATTTAGAAAATTATTAAAATCGATATAATAAAATTATGAAAATAGATATAATGGTTATCGTAAAACGAAGATATGAATTCTTATCTAATATTGAACTATTAAATGTCTTAATATTATATTATTTATAGGGGCATATTTAACGTGGCTTCTTTTTTTTTTGCTTTCGATGTTCTCTGGCCCACTAGATTTTTTAACCCCAAAAATTGGCCCCCCTAGTAATTTTGAGTTGCCCATCCCTGATATACGTTAGAATAAACGCCAGCAATACTTCCGCTTTTTTTGCATTTTTCGCACTTTTTAATTATTAAATTATTATTATTATTGTTATATTATTTTATTTTTGTTATTATTTGCATTCATAGTTTAGAGAAAAGACAATTTTCTTCGTTATACATGTGTTATTTGAGTATCCTTATTTACGTTGAAATGACTAAATTATTTGTCAAAATATTTTAGTATAATATCAAAATAAAGAGTTTGTATTTTCAAAATAAACGTATTATATTATAGCTTGGTGTTTTAAAAACTTATTTACCATTTTTATTAAATAACATAATTTAGGACTTAAAAATTAACATGTTATGCATATGTACACATTATATTATGCAATAATGTACAGTATACATAATATAGGTGGTACCAAAGATGAAGTGTCAGGGAAGGTGGGAAGGCGTATCGAATATTAAATTTTGCCAATAATTATTTTATTGCACAAACAGTAAACACATATTAATTAATTATTTTATTACGTACAATGACCATTCATAAGTCACAGTACAGTGATTTTAATAAATAGACGAATAGTGTTGATTGAAAATGTAGTACTATTAAATTAATAAGTAATACTTATTAAGTATCAAAACTTATTATTAGGTGGGCACTTATGTAATTTTTTTTTTAAATTGTATTAAACAATAATTGCTTATAATAATTATTACTATCGAGTATCGATAATAATATAATGTATAATGGATGTATTGTATTTATAACACAATATAATATAACGTTCAATATAACAGACATTTTATTTAAATTTCAATAATATTTTATAGAAATTACGTATGTAGACGATTCCTTTGAGCCTTTGAACATTATAGGTTTTTTAGTTTTTCAAACGGTATTATTATTTGTTGTGGGACGGCGAAATTCAATTACACAGAAAAAAAAATTACCCTTTGTCTGTGATAAATAATAATACCAACCAAACATCTAAGCTTACAATACATTTTGTATTCTGTATTGACAAAAGGTACATTTCTTTACATATTTATAACACTACTATTCTTTATAACTATACACGCCTACTTTGTATTTATTTTCATACTAATGATTATTATATGAAAGGTATAAATAATATTTTAACAATATATTTCTACACTTGTAAACAATTTCTGAAACTGTTGGATATTGTTCATTAATATCTTTGCTAATAGGTAGGTATCTACGTATAATTTAATAGAACTTTGTACCATATAGTTAGTACAATATTGTACAGATGGTTCATATGATAGTGCACTTCATGGTTACTAATTACTGGTAAATTATTTAAAATAAACTGTACACTGTGTATACTGCAGTGTTCACGTTGTAAAACTACTATAGAGAAGCAACAACTAAAACTACAACTACGAGTATATTGAACACAGAATTTACACTTTTTTTTTATTTTATATTATGTGGGTGCTTACATCGAAATCTAAACAATTTTTTTATGTGGATAAATTGGCCATCTGCTTCACTAACAAAAATAATTTTAAAACAAATTTAAATACAATGCAATATGTCATTAGTTTGTTTCATCGGGAAATTTTAGATATAAAATGTAAGACAATTTATTCACTTAGGTACTTATAGAGTTCCTTGAGTAGTTCCTACAATTAGGTACATACATTTTCATATTTATTTTAGTTATTTATGAGTTGGCAGTTTTGTACAGAAAGACATAAATGATAAAAACAGTAGATGACAAGAGTGGCATTTTCAATATTATATTTCATATTTATTATTAAATGTATTAAAATGTAAAACTTCTTATAAATTAGAGTCAAAAAATCAACCTGTTATTTGGTTTTTCAATTCATTAAGACAATGGAATTTTCATGTATGAGTTCTAAAAAATTTACAATTTTATAATTATTGCATTTTTTATGTTTTTTTTTAAAAAAAAATTACCTACGAGTTTTTAGTATAAAAATGAAAATCCCAACGCAAATTATAATTTTCATCAAGTATACTAATTACAATATGTTTATCATTAGTCATTATATTGCAGAAACTAGGTAGTAGGTGCCTATGTAAAATTATAAGAAACACTGAAGGTTCACTCTGATGTGAGTGAAACGAAACTAATGCTGTAAACACTGGAGTCCCTGTGCCCTGCCCATATTTTAAAAAAAAATTAGCTTACGTGGTTGCAACAAAAAATATTTTGTAATTATTTATTGTCATTACAAATAAGACTTGGCATCTTGACCATTGACTGATCATTTTTTTTTCTATTAATAATTATGATATTGTTAAGGTTTTATTTTCATTTAATATATATTGTTTCAATAATTAATAGTCTATATAGACATTGATTACTTCTATGAATTTAGGTACTTGTTGTTTAGCTGTCTCGTTTAATCCTTGGGATTGGTGGAGAAATACGACAATATTAAGTTTGACTCTATTTTGCAATTTAGTTGTCGTAGTTAATATGATATAAATGTATTACACACCATTCAGTTTTTTTAAACTGAACAATAATAATTTAAACATAATTATGATTGCTTCTTTCTAAGTGAGTCATTATTTTATTTACGAATTTTTTTCGTGTACTTTAGTATTCTTTAATGTGAAACGATGTGATGTTTTATTCAATGAATCACCAAGCCTATAGAATAACTGTTCAATCAACCAATTCTAAAATAAATATCAGATGGTAAATATGTTTTATTTTATAAAAAAAAATTATTTCAGTTAGTATTAACTTATTATTTTTATTATATACTTTTTATAGGTTTTTAATTACAATTAAATAATATTATAAACTTAAAACGTATTTGTAAGCTTATGAAACAATGAAAAATTCGTGCATTGTCTTACTATGAATTTTAATTACAATTATATGATATAAGGTTCATTAAATACTGAAACTTTGAGTTAATAAAAATGATTATTCTGTATAATGAATATTTTAAATTATAATGATGAGACAACTTTAAAGGAAATTAAGTTTTCTGAAGAGATTAATTATGGCACATATAAAGAACACAATTTATGGTACCTACCTACAATTTATGTTGTACTTATTATTCATCTGTGAGTTATTACAGTTTTGATCAATGGTCTAAAATATCAAATTACAAAAAACCGTAGGTAAGACATCGGATACAATAAGAGGAACGTGCATCAAAAATAAATTAAAAAATATGGACTGGATGATCGCCACTTGTCACCGTTCACTCGCTTTGCACAGGATAATGATGTAGGTGTATGATATTACGTTTGAATGGAACAATAATATAAATCAATACATTTTAAAGTCAAATCTTAACGGGGCTCCGATAAAATCGGATTTTATGCAGACCAGGGCTTGAAATCGATTTCAAAATCGATTTTAAATATCGATAAAAATCGTTAAAAATTTTTTAAAAAATCAAAAGTAATATCGAAATCATTAATGCTGGTTAATGATTTCCAAAATTTATATTAAAATTGAAAAAAGTTGAAATCGATAATTTATATCAATATCGAAATCATATCATAATAATATCGATTTTAAAGAAATTACAAAAAACATTTAATTTAAAATTAAAAAGTATACAGGCATACAGCCATCAGGTCTATTTATATTTTATATTGTTAATAGGCACACGCATTGATATATTGGGTTATAAGTTATAGCATTGACTATTATATACTTACATAATGACCATATTGCGTATTATGCACAATAGTAATAACTAATTACTAGTAATAATTAATAACTTGTGTCTAATATTTTGTTTTCTTGAAAGTTAAAATAGAATCTTTACAATATAGTGTACCTACATATTATAGGATAAAAGGAATCAGCGTTCGACAGGCGATAGTTGTTGCTATTGCAAGTTTTATTTCCATACACACATTTAACTTATTATTAAGTAAAATGCTTGGAAAAATAATTTTTCCATTATCGTACATTATTAAATTTATTCCGTATATAGATATTTTGTATTATGGAGGTAAGATAATAATATCTTAGTGCGTGGCGCGTATGTTGTTAAGTTTAAACCAATAACCTAAAATACTAAAATAGTTTTAATAATTTAATTTGCTACGCGTCGTCAATCTCAATCATTACATTTTGTCGATTTGACTGTTCAGTTTGCTGAAGCTTGCCGTGTATGCCGCTCATGCCCGGTTATTAGTTATCACGTTATAAAATCTTTAAAAAATTGAAAAAGCATAACAATCTATTGGGTAATATCTTTAATTTTGGTGGCTCTTAAGTGTTTTGTTATTAAAAAAGTCTAAACACTAGGTAAACGTTAGATCTTGGGCATTATTATTTAAATTTTAAATGGTTGCGACCAGGCCCGTATTAACAAATATTGCCGCCAGGGGCTAACCTTCATTTTACATTTTTGACCATTTCAATATTTTGCCGCCCCTAAACCTAATTTTTATACTGCCGCCAGGGGCAATTGCTCCTCCGAGCCCTCCCTTAAATACGGGCCTGGTTGCGACAGAAATTTAATTGATAAAGTTAATCAATATCAGAATCTAAAATCTAATCTAAATTTCACATTGATTGAAATGTAAAAGTAATAAAGAATAATCAAAAATGTATAGTTAAAGTTCATAAATTGAAAATATTTCAGTGACATTGAAATAATAATAGTATAAATTTGATATTTAAATTTTAAAATGTAATCTAAAATTGAAAAAAAGAAAATTATATTTAAAATCAAAATCATAATATAATGAAATCGATATATTATTTTTAAATCAAAATCAAAAAATACTAAAATTGATATATTATTTTTAAATTGAAATCGAAAAAAACTAAAATCGATAAATTATTTTTAAATTTAAATCAAAAAGAACTAAAATCGATAAGCAAAATTGAAATTAAAATCGAAAAATTTTATTTCGATTTCAAGCCTTGATGCAGACATTTTTTTTCAAAAACTATTAATAGTTTTTACATAACAATGATTTTTTTTATACGATTGGAAAGATCACTGAGATAATCAATAAAATACAATTTCCCGACACTTACAACCATCGAATTGCAATCTAAGAAAAATAAATGTCTGCGTTAAACATTTTTACTAAATAGGTATCTACTAATTTATTCATCAGGAAATATTCAATTTGTATAGAAAAAAAAACATCAAACCAATATAACCAACAAGATTATTATACATACAGCCATTCCTCGTACCAATTTAAATTTTGAATATTACTAGAAAATAAAATAATAATTATTAAACTAAACTATGTATTTGGAACAGGAATTTAATTAAATATAATATTATGATGTTAAGTAGGATCGCGTTATGCATATGCAATTAACCTGCACGAACGTCATTGCCAATAAGTAATTTTAATCATAAAACAAAGTATAGAAATGATTCAGAGACTGATGACTGGATACACAATTTGCCTCGTTCGTCTTGCTCATATCTTGTTGCATCTATTATTACCTACTATATGACGTTTTAATGCAATAATGAAAATGAATCATTGTATTTGAAAAAAAACTACTGAAAAGTTAGCTAGGTTTACTTTCATGTTCATTGGGTGTATTTAACTCAATTAAAATATGTATCTACATTTCAAAACTTAAACCTGCACACACAATCCTCAGACAAGTCAAGTTGTATGTGCAGTTATGATGTGGTTATTTTGATTATTTTTATATAGGCGATAGTAGGAAAATATTATACCCTTTTAATGTAAAACAGGAGAATTATAACCGTATGAATTTATTATTTAACAAGTTTGGGTTGTATTTTTATTTACCGATAATAGTGATAAAAATATATGTCTATATAAAATAATTTGAGAAATGTTATCGTTATGCGTTGAATATGAAAAAGCTTGTTGTATTGCAATATTATAAAATCAAAAATAGTATAAATAGCTAACCTTCAAGTTCTAAGAAAACAAGCCAATTTTTCTCAAAACTATTTAGATATTTTATGTAAAAATGAAATAAAAAATTAATTTAATGTCAATTTGAGTATGATTATTTTATAATGTATTTTATTTTCAAAAAATACGTATATGTTACACTTGTAAGCTTAATATACATTTATAATAATGTTTAATTTGTAAATAAATTTTTGTTTTTAACTATTTTTGGTTAACATAAAAAGATAATTAATTATTAAACATTCATTTTTTATATAATAATTATTATTTCGATAGTTTTGATGTTCAAGAACAATATTTTATAACAATGGCATTAAACTGTATTATAATATATGAAAAAAATATTTTTACAGTCGTATATTTTTAATCCACAGATAATATTTTTATTTGTTTCAGTGATCACTTAGATTTGATAATTTTATGAGTTTGGTCAAGCCAGAAATTCAACTAGTATTGATTAAATTTTTACTTTTCGTGTAGGTACACGTTATAGATATGTTGACATGGGATAAAAATACCTTTTATTTTTCATTAAGTCGTCATCGTGTGCAAACAGTCATAAAAGATGTAAATAAAAAAAAGCTATAAATTGTATTAAAAAAAAAACTGGCCAAAGATAAATATAAAAACTTTACTGATCCAGGTATGTGTTATTTACAAAAGAGATGCATATAAAATACTGCGTTTACGTTGTGCAGAACATGACATAAGCAGAAATCTTCTCGTATTATTTAATATAATTTTATAATACTTTATCAAATTTGTCTTCTCAGAGAAGCTTTTCCCACCACCCTCACAGACGTTTCGTAAACCTTTTGAAATGTCAGAGAAACGGTTTTTAATACTGTTCCAGCTTTTCTTCCTACCTCTATCATTCCAGCGCAATGCCGTTGTAAATAATCCGTAATGTCATATAATATAATAATGGTTTTAGTTAAAGTTTTATTTTATAATAAAGAAAGTATTAATTTGGACTCACAGACATTAATGGTGGTTAACTGATAATAGAGAAGTATACAATTTTTAATTAAACTCCAATAAATATATTATACCTATTACCTAAGTAGTATGAAAAACACTACAAAATCTTTATAGTTTAATATAAATAATACATAAAATAAAAACGATCGACAAAAAAATAAATAAAATTATTAAACCAACGAATAAAAGGTTCTTTTTACGTCACCAAAATTCGTTGAAAGTAATATTTTAATGATTTTAAAATATAACTATATAAACATAATATCATGCTGTTTGTAGAAAACGATGCACCTCCAAAAGAAAATAAATCACTTCATACACAAAAAAAAATAAACATGCTTCAGCTCATACCGATTGACATGCATTCCAATGATAATTTTTCGAATACCTAACATATAACAATATTGATTAAAAACAGTATGGCTGATAATGAATTAGACATTGGTGCATTTATTAAATCAAAAACTAAGAGATTTAAATCATATTAGCAAAATATCAAACTTAACCTCAAATCAGCAAAGACTATCATTTTACATTTTAAATCATTTTACAGTTATATTTTTAAAGAACATTTGAACGATTTCATATTATTATTATTATAATACATAAAAATGGTTAGAAAAAAGTTTAAAATTTGTATCTCCAACAATAATTAGACATTTTAGACGTAAAAAAACTTCTTGCTCGCGCAAAACTGATGTAATTCAAGCCAGTAATCCTAGTAGTACGTAAGTATACCTAATAAATTAATACATAGTATAATAAATACACTCGGAATCCAAAATTCCAAAACACTCGATTGAAATAAATAAAACGTTTTTTTTTTTCATCTGATGCAAAAATTTGGTTTGTCACAGTAATGGATAGGCACGTCCTTTCGCATTTTTTTTAGTAAGACTGATAAATTAATAGTAAATGAAAATCCACTAGACACTATACTATATATCATATAGTATTATAATACGGTTTATTAATGCAAAATAAGACTAACACCATAACACACAGAAACCAACAACACTTGAAAAACTCAGGGGTTGTATAATACTTGTATCACGGTCGTGATCAATAAAATTAACGCCTGATAAACACTCGATGAGCTTACACTATACCTATCTAATGCGCCTACAATGATTTATAATATATGCGCGTGAAGTACACACGTAATATCGAGAGCGGGGACACGAAATAAATTCGGTGGTAGCTATAATAATATATCAAACGCAACACGTTTCTCGTGAAAACTATGTGTATTTACGTCGTAATAATTACAACAGACGTGTTTGAAACCGTATACCTAACATAGTATACATATAATAGGTATAAAATAATGTTAATAAATAATGTTGTATTATAATATACCACGCACCACACGCATACAATGAAATATTATTGAATCGCGCAGGCGAATAGCAAAATCAAAATGAATTACAAGTATTATACAACCCCTGAGTTTTTCAAGTGTTGTTGGTTTCTGTGTGTTATGGTGTTAGTCTTATCTCTTTAACCTTACATTTGTCAGTTGATTTCATAAAAATGACCACAATTTATTTAAAATACCACCTTCTTGATATTATAATTCGGCATAACTAGTGATGGTCGCATCACAACAGTGTGCGATAAGTAGGTGACCGACGAATGGAACACGTAATATTGTCATTGTATACGACGTATGACTTATATATGATATGGTAACTATAAAAGACATTTACCCAAGTCTGATTATTGTGTTGGTTAAGCTTACCTTATCTTACAACTTAACGTATTAAAAGTCCCCTGAATAGTAAATTGTTATTTCCAATAGTCAAAAAATAAATAGTACCTATATAATAATGTATAGACTAATATTCGGCGTGAATATCAAACTGATTATATATAATAATAATATTATTATTATTATTATTATTATTGAAGTAAAGGTTTTAATTCCTAGCACGTAGAATAGAAGTATTAGCCTACATTTACCATACAATTAATATCTAATTTTAATTTAATTCTACTTATTTGGGTTTGTGATTACAATATATTGGATATTACCATGTGTATATATTTTACCGTAATAATATTATATTTTGGTATTGATATCAATGATTTTTAAAAAAGTCACGAATGAGGAGTGTTTTGTTCCCCAAATCCATCGTGGGATGTGACCGGTGGTGGACTGCAGACCCTGCGAGGTGCGTACGTAATTATACGAATGTTGTATTAACATACGTTGTTTTTATGATGTGCATATTGTGTAGGTTCCCGGGACAAGAGTCGAAAAATTAGCCCTGGGAATGTAATTTTTACCAAGTTATATAGTTTGAAACAAATATAATATGGGTACAGGTCTAAAATTATATTGAATCATAACCAATAGCAACCTTACAATAAACAAAAATATATATTTTTTTCTGGACAGATGGCGCAACTGTTGTATTTTTTCCATCCAGATATCCTACTTTTCCGGTGGATTTTCATAAAATGTCATTGCATACAAACCTCTCCTTGACAATTACGGACGGAACAAAAAAAAAATTATTCGAATCGGTCGAGCCGTTTTTGTGTTTTAGCTAGACTAACTGACAGCTATTAATTTTTATAAATATAGAAGATTAATGCGAGGAAGCGCACCCCTAGTATAAAATAGCCGGTTCTTTAAAAAAAAAAATTGACCCACACCCACGACTAAGTTCATGATTCTTCATTAGATCTTGTGGCAGTGCTTATCAGGTGGTTGGGATTGCCGCATCAAAGGGCTATATGACATAAGCGCCAAAGGTGAAAAAATGACTTATAATTTGCGCCAAAATTAATATTTTATGTAACAATGTAATAAATTGTTAAAACATTATATACATACAAATAAATATAATTCGAATAAATCGGTTGATTTTTTGGATCTTATAAAAAATTATCAATAATACAAATTGTTAAAACATAATGTATAGTTCTAAATTTAATATCTATATTAACCGTGGCACACAGGTATCTAGGATTTTGGCGCTTTTGTACGATACGATTTTGGCGCATTCGTACGATACAACTTTTTTTTTCTTATCTCATTTTGGCGCTTATTGTGTCTTCCACTGCATCAAAGATTGGCTGACTTTGTTACGTTTTTGCATAAAATCCTGTAGCCGCCGTCATAATGCATCGTTGATGACATCATTATCACACTATGATGAGCAGCTGTGGTTAGTGCCGGCGCTAGGGGAGGACAAATGGGACATATGTCCAGGGCCCCGCGATTTTTAATTATCATCTTAATACCGCGAAACACATTTATATTTTATATTAACAAATTATAAATCTATACATTTATTGACTTATTGTTATATACTAATACTACACATGTATAATATTAATATTATTTCTATCATTAGTTATTTGGAAAATTATATCTTAATTTAGCCATAGTACAAAGTAAATCGTTATCGATACGACGAAGGAGTAATATTTTGAGGATACTCGAGTATTGTAGGAGTATACTATAATTAATAATATAAATATTTATTATCTCTAGAGTTACTGTTTTTTCTGTTCTTTGTTTGGAAAAGCTCTCCGAAAACTCTAAATTAAGTTTTTATTTAAGAAATTATTATTACAATTTAGTTTAGGTATAGTAAGTATAGCTGTATTAAATAAAATGTACCTACTGCGTGCGTATCTAGTGTATCAGGATTAGTTTTAATGTAGTTTATTGTCTACCGCCGCCGCGTACTTAGATATTAAACAATTTTTTATATCATTCAAACATTTTGATGATTTTATTTATTTTTTATTGATGTTTATATAAGTTGTAATTATTAAAATAAATATAAATGAATAAAATAATAGGCCCCCCACAAATTTATTAACTTATAATTTTCAACACATGCATATTATTTTATTATTTGTAAACAATTTTTTGTTAACATATTATAATTAAAAAAAGAATAACTTGATATTATTATTTTTAATGTTTGAAATTCAAATAAAAACCGCATTAATTTAAAAAAATCCTGATTTAAAAAAAGCTAGAATTTTGCCTTCCTCTGGGTACCTATTACCTATGTCCAGGGCCCCGCAATACCTAGTGCCGGCACTGCAGTGTGGTGGTCGTGGTGAGCCGGGTATGCAAACTGCAGTAGCTATGGATGCAAAATCAGCTGGGTATTTACAATAATGAACAAAACCTCCTTATAACGGAATCGCTCGATACCAACATTGATCTCACGCGGTTATTAAGGAGTTTCCATTACACGGGGAGACTAAAATTTACGGGTTATGTAGGTTATACGGGACTGTTGTTCTTTCCCATTATACGAGGTGATTTCCGTCTAATATAGGGGTCCGTTATAAGGAGGTTTTACTGTAATATTTTTGAAGTAGGATTATTATAATATTTTGTGTAAAACGATTTAAAATATTGTTCAACGCGTCATGACGGATACTACGAACAAAATTTGCTCGCAAACCTGGGAGCTGATACGGTAAACGCGTCACGCGGCCAACCATGACGTGGAGGCATAATATAGTGTGCTAGTCGATTATGGTGGCGTATTTTCAAAGAGTATATTATTATTATTATTATTATTATTATTATTATTATCAAACGCGCACACCAGTTTTTTCATTGGCCCGTGTGTGATGTGCTCGCTGTCGTCGGATACATAATATTATATTATACGAGCTTGGCAATCGTGTCACGCGTGCCGGAAACTACCACGCAAACATTTCTACTGAATTACCCCGAGGATCGTTCAAAAGCGTATAATAATAATAACATAAAATATAGGTACTACTATTTTAATATTATTTATTGTCTATGTTTTATAAATAAAAAAAAAATAATAACAATATAATATAAATGTATGTGTGTACGCGTGGGTGGTAACTAAGGTAACTATGGTAGGTGCAGTAGGATGATATTATATTATAGGGTCTAGACGCCCGGAGCAGATCTGCGTCTTTTACCGCAAAAAAGTAAGTTTTTAAATTTTTTTTTTCAGACATTTAAGTTATTTGTTATTTATTAATATTTATTTTCATCGAAAAACCTTTAAAATACAAAAGTAATTTAAAAGCATTTAATTTTCACTATTTGATATTAAAAATAAAATTAATAATTGCGACCTTATTATAATACTTTTAAAACTCATTTGCAGTAAAATCGTTTATTATATTTCTATAATTGATTTGTCGTGTAATTTTATGCTCCAATACTGTAGTGTGTTGGTGATCATACTTCCAACTACAAAAGATGTCCAACGTACAAATCTCCCCTCAAGCGACGTAAAATCAATGATTCAAACCATCTCATATATAAAAAAAAAAGACACACAACTCTCAGGTTAGGTCTTTCTCAACTATCCCACTCACCAGAATAAACCATCTTATGCCTCCGTTGCCGACTCCAGTAATACCATATATTACCATTGAATGATATTGCCTAATTCCACTAACGATTTATTGCTATCTAAATCCTTCTCACACCTTACTGAATTCAT
This sequence comes from Metopolophium dirhodum, assembly GCF_019925205.1. Lineage (NCBI taxonomy): Eukaryota > Metazoa > Arthropoda > Insecta > Hemiptera > Aphididae > Metopolophium > Metopolophium dirhodum. The sequence continues at coordinate 32,339,788 of NC_083567.1, read as the reverse complement.
TAACCCACTCCTCTTTCTCCTTACCGAGGTACTTCAAAAACAATAAATCTCATTGTTATTTCTATTCCTTTCACATTTACTTTAATTGTTATTTTAACGCCATATACGTTATTAGAAAACGCATTTAATTGTTTCCCATTTTAACCGGAATAACTCGGTACCTAACCTAACCTAACCTACGAGTATAGATTATTTTATAACTATCACATTATTATGATTACCTATGCATATTCTATTATCAATCTATGAATGTGTTAAATGTTGATATATAATAACTATTTGTCAACCGCTAAACGATAGAAAAAAATATTATGTATTATACACATAATTTGTTATTTTATTTTATATTTAATTTTATCATAATAATAGATAATATAATTACTGTATAATATGTTATTACTATATGAGATTTAATTATTGCATGCATACAACAACAACTTTTTAAAAATTAGCTTATTCAGAGTTTAAAGATTTATAAAATAATAATTTAAATTAATGACGAGATGAACGTTTTTATAAAAAAAAACCGTGAATGTGAAATTGAATGACTTCGTTCATAGAGCAATTAATACAGTAACAGTTATAGTTAATACTCAACAGTAAGTACAAGTGTACAACACAATATTATATTCTAAACTTTAATTAAATGTGTGTGTCTAAGACGTTATTTAACAGAGATCCCGATGTTTGATGACAACAACGCTAACTCTTTTTTCTACATAGGCGTCTCGTTATCTCGACAATAATTACAATGCTTTTTTTTCCTTGTTACAAATACCCTATAATTAAAAAAAAAAAAACCATGGACTGAAAGAATTTTCAAATTAGTCAGCACAAAAGTCAAAAAATATTAACCGTCAAAAATATGTAGAATATTGTAGTCTAAGATTTTGTATTAGTGAACTGTTGCAGAGAGGTATACAATATAATATTATGATCAAAGGAAATCAAATTAAAAATTAAACGCGTAACCGTATAATTCCACTTTTATTTTTTGTGTGACTTTATTTTACTTAACATTTACAACTAATTTAATTTCCAAAAGTCTAGAATAAAGCGTACTCATAAAATACGTATCATAAAATTGAAAATTGAGTTTCCATCAAGACGTCATTAAATTAAGATATCCAGAGAAATGAGTCGAGATTAACGGTGCGGAATGATTGTGTGATGTGTAGGGGTACGGATAAAAAATCGTTTTAGTGAAACAATATTTTTTTATACATATTTAAAATATGGTGACTCAGGTAGACTGGTAAGTCTAGTGTAAGAGACTGTGTCACAATTGGCGGTGGTAACTTCTCTAGCCACGTGTGTACACAAACAAAACGCAGTGTTTAGGTTAATGGAATGCAAACAGTGTAAACCAAGATGCCACGGAGATTTGTTTAAGGTCCTCTGGTCCTCACTCCGGCAGCCCTCACCCTCGACCCCACCCCCTCGCAGCGTTTATCCCACCACCGCCACCGCCACCGCCACCGTCGTCGTTATTCCCGTATTCGTGCGCTTGTAAACTCACTCATTTTCGAGTAAACTTTTTACGCTCGCCCTCTGTCCGTCCACCCTATCAACCTCCCTCTACCAGACCATAAGCCCACCCCTAAACCCACTCCCGAGTGATAGCGGCCACCATATATATATATTATATGTACTTGATCTCTGCAGCCACCGACACGAAAACATTTCCCAGGCAGCTTATTAGCGCGCGTTACAGCAACAAACGTTGTCTTTGTCACCACGTCAACGCGCGGCCAACTCCTATGTACACACCTGCAAACACTCAACTCCTCCACCACGTCATCCGCGACTGCCAATGTTTTCCGCGGATGGGTTGTTATTAAACATTTCGGGTTTCACGCGCGCTTCCTAAGCCATGCTTCGCCGAGGCGGAATTTTCTTATTCCGTCGACGCAAATGATTATTATTATTATTATTATTATTATTATTATTATTATTATTATTTTTATTATTATAACTATTATTATTATTATTATTATTATTTTTATTATTATTACTATTATTATTATTATTATTATTATTATTATTATTATTTTTATTATTATTGCTATTATATTATGCGTACGTGGAAAGTGGATAGACAGACGACGGGTAACGCGATTACCGCATACGATAATGTCATGGGTATGTAAAAAACACGATTAAGACCCATTTTACCGGAATATAAAAGCACTTCTCCTGCCAGAGAATATATGCAAATATTTATTTTTTTTATCGTCTAGCGAAAAGAATATCTGCAGTCTATCATACACCTATAGAGATTGTTATTAAATGTTTTTTTTTAAAACCATTTTACTGATAAAAAATATTCATAAAAAAAAAAACAAATTATTATCAGAACATTAATAACACCGAATAATAATATTATGTTTGTATATTTACGTATAGACGTCCTTTATGAAACGTTCAATAAAGTTCTTACCATCAGCTGAATTATATAATATCTGTTCAGGTTGTGGTTGGCTTATGACTACAACAGAAATTTACCAAAATACGTAGCTAGACCGGCACATAGAGTACCTGTGTTATATATTTTTTTTTAATGCCCTAAGGCATCCTTATTTAAACGACCAGAGGCCTTTATAAATACTTTACATAATGAGTGTATATTATAATAATATGATAATTAATAAATAATGTATACTATAATAGTTATACAATCGAGTTGCGATAACTCAAAGTGGAAGGGGGATAAAAATTCACTTTAACTAATTTATAGGGGAACAATTTTCTAGGGGAATAAAACACAATTCGAGTTGTTAAGTTTTTCGAGTTTACAGACTCAACTGTATATACAAATATATAACATATAATATGTATAGCGTATACATCATAAACATGTCTGTGGTTATACCTTCAATGAGGTAGCAGTTTCCTTAGCCTATGTCACTTACACTCGTACGGCTTCAAGCATTTGTGGTACCCAATGCCTAATGAGTTGTGAAGAATGGATGGACGATAATATATTCAAATATCGATGATCGATGGATGACTTCATTCTAGTTGAATCTGTATGCTGCGAAAATGGTACGAAGGGCAATATGTTGACAACGTTTAATGACTTCGATGTTTCATTTGCTGGCACTTAGCCACAATAGTATGCCATAAGTCCGAATCGATTTGATTATAATAGTTACCTACATAAAAAAAACGTTTGTTTGCTAGATCTAGAGTGGACCCGAGCCTAACTCCCTGGCAGACACATACATATACTAGTGTGCACGCTAGTATTTATTAATATTATAAGAATGAAATTATTGTTTATACGCCATTCATAGAGGCCATTGAAATGGATTTAAAGTAGGTAAGTCAGCTTCGACTTGATTGTCAACTGTCCTATGTACAATAATGTACATGTATATGGTGAGAAAGTCGACCTGGTCGCGGAGTTTGCGTCCAGTAGTGGTGCTTGCAGACGACGTAGACATATACGTACATACATTTGTATGTTTATTCGAGAAAATGTAATTTGTTTGCTCCTATTACTTGGTTCGTAATTCATTATTCCTAACGATTAAGTTTATATGTTTTTATTATTTCAATGATTAACTATTATTGCGTATTATTTATCTCGCCGTGTTCACTAATAAATTTTTAAATATATTAAAATGTAATTTATTATTATTTGATTTATAACTTTAAGAAAACTAAAATATTTTCTTTCTTTAATTATCGTCTGCAATTTTGGGTACAAAGGGTTTCTTCTGTATGCGTAAAATATGGAAAGATTATTGTCTAAAATTACTTTCTGACTTTGCCCACCATAATTTTTGATCGCATAAACTCACTTCTGACAAAGATAACTAGATTCCAAATTCTAGTAAATGAAGTATCCTACATAATATGTGTTTAGTATTCAAAATTACTAATGAGGTATTATAGAACAATGTGGAAAACTCGGTTAACGATTTATCTTTTGACGTTGGACATGACACAATGTACACAAATATAATACCATTTATTTTTGTTTATAATTGTCAAAGTTTGCTGAATCTAAAAAGGAACAAGTCGTAAAAATCATCTGAGTCATTACTTCTCTGTAAAAATATTTAATCAAAGCGATCCAGCAATATACCAAATTCATTACACATTCTACACATAATATTATAATATGTGCCTCCAACATGCACAAGCACACAAGTTTACACACGCTATAACACGACTGTAAAATAACTGTTTAAATTTAGTTAATTGGTACCTAGTATGAAATAGATTTGAAATATTGTAAGTAGGTACCAAAAGCCACAAAACTTCTCATATTTAATGAAAAATAACAGAGGTTGCGAATATTATTTTCTTGTTTATTATTATTACTAGCGTATATGGTGCTCCTCGGTAAAAGTGAAGCTCACTGCGTCAGGAGTACCCTTAATGGGGATTATACAAAAACACCTAGGTACCTAATTGAATATTCTAGTTATAGGTAAGTCTCCCGACGAGCAATTCGATTTTGTAATATTGTTCCCAATAACTATTCGGTGCTCTAATGCATGTCATTTTTTTTTTTACTGTAGAAAAGTTGTTGAAAGCCAAGTTTAAATAGATGCATAAAATATAATATATGTATTAACTTGTAACAAGATACACAGTGGCCAGTAGTACTAGGAGATCGAAGTTCATAGAGTATAAACTATAGACTATATTCATTATTATATTAAAATATACAGGCTCATAATGTACCGAGGCACTTATAAGGTTAGGTCAATATTATTATTAGTAAACACCAATGCATGTTATGTAGGTACCTATTAATTAATTTAGTTTATGATCAAATATGTTTTTGTTACTTTTAACATATAATTTTGGATACTTTAAAATAAGTAAAGAAAGATACTTTTTAATATATATATATATATATGTGTTTAATTGATCTTCAAGCCCAGAAACTATGGTCATTAGCTGTTTGTAGGGGAGACTGATTGTATTGGAACATGCATGGCAAGGATTTGTCACTAAAACCCGGGTGGTCACCCATCCAGGAACTAGTGACACCGGCCCGTTGCTTGCACTCAGAACATGTTTCGTGACTGAATGCAACCGCCAAGCCACTTGTTTTCATATTTTTAAATAATAATTTATTAAATATATGTTGTATTATACTATTATGTGTATATTATGTAATATGTAATCATAATTTTATCGTGTGAAATGTATAGTCACAGAATAGATAAATATAGTATAGTGTAGGTATGATCAAGGATACTTGTTTGCTGTGGATCATGATCATCGATCATAATATTAAACACTAGATTTAGTAATATTCCGGCATAAATTTTATATTTTTATGATTACATGATATAATACGACAGTTGGATTATTGATAAAGATCAATTGAAAAAATTATAGTAAATACACAAACAAATTAATACCTATAGAACAAAATGAAACAATTATAATTAGTAATAACTAATAATATAATAAACTCGTTTCTAACATACCAATATAAGTTATAACAATACACAAGGCTTAACTATACAAAAAAAAACACTAATATAATATTTTGTGTTATTACATGTGGAAAAAAATTATAATATTAACTAGAAAACTTAAAAGGACGCCCAAATATGTTGTCTCCATTTTACAAAAATTAAAAATGTTAATTCAACAGAACCAATGTTGTGATGTTACGTCTTCCTAACTTTAATATTAGAGTGAATATAACTATATTATCAAACATTATGGGTGTTTGTATGTTAGTATTTTACGATATTTAAATTTTTTAAGCTAATTGTGACTAGTGAGTATGTCGAATATTAAAAAGGTGGGTAAGTGGATGTCGCTCTGCTGTACAGTAGGTTACAAGTGGGTCACTGTAATGGATGGTGTTAAATTTGAATTCAATGATATAATATCATTGTATAAGAAAAACGATTCTGAGCGAAAACGGAAAATTTGCTATTTTAAGATGTGACCATAATATCTAGGGCTGGTACATTTTCATCCAAAAATGAGATACCAAAATTATCTTTAAGTTATAAGAAAATTTTCCATTTTTCTCCAAAATAAAAAAGATTAGATTCTATTATTCTTCAAATGTTTTTTTTTGACAAAAATTATGCCCATTTTCCTTCAAAAATTAAAGTATTTAGATGATATTTTTATAAAGAAAAACCAAATAGATTTATGTGGCTCAATATTGTGAAACAAGTTCAAATATATATGTATGGTAAAATAAAAAGAATTCATATTTCAAAAAATCCAAGACTACCGAGCAAACAGCCGGAGTGAAGCAATCGCCAATGCAATTATTAAATTTCAAATCGAAGAAGTGTCTAGGTAATACAAAAAATAAAACAATTATTCATCCATTTTTTTTCTTTAAACAGATATTAATTTATCGCTGAAATTTCATAAAATTATAAAAAAAAATATAAGTAATTGTTAATAAGTAAAAATATATTTTTTTTAATGTTTATTTGTTGTATATATTGTATTTGTGTTAAACAAAATATTATTTTTATTCTTAATTTCTCATTGGGGGAAAATATAATATAATATTGTCACTTAAAAATATATTTTTGCTATTTATTTTATTTGTATTAAACGTAAACATTATTTGTATCCTCAATTCTTTATTATATGGAAATGGGTTGTGGAAGATAACGGTATTTCGTTTTTGGAAGGATAAGACCTATAATATTACCATCGTTATCCGTTGAAAATAACAACTACTATCTGAACTACTAAAAGCCGTAAGGCTTTTCATTCAAAGTTCAACGGCATTTTCACAGTGCTCGTCCAAAAAATTGTATGTTTATCGGTGTGTTTAAAAAAATACAATACCAATTTAAAACTAAGAAGGTACTCACTTAAATAATCACAAAACTAATACAATATTCAAAGAAATATGCATTAGAAATACTATGCCAACATTTTAAGAAAATTAAATTTACAAATTTGAATTTATAAAAAATATTTCAAATAAGTTTTTCATCTATTTCATTATATTATGTCGTAAATCATGATTGACATAATTAAAAAAAATGTAGCCAAAAAACATTTGAAAAAAAATTTAAATAAAAATATAACAACATTTTCAACCTAATTGTAGTAATGATACTATCTACAGATACTCCTAAGTCCGTGTACAAATTGGGAAGGATAATGAAGTTAGAACAATATGAAATTATTTATTCCAAAATAAATAATATTTAATTTTATAATTTTTACCACGGGCCACAAGCAGTAGCCACACTGGCTCATATATAATATATATATAGGTTATACTGAATGTTGTAGTCTTGCTTCTTCATATGATAAACTGTTTGTGAAGATGTGTTTCAGTGTTATTGTCACTCTACATGAGCTAAGTTTTATTTGTTAATATACACATTACAATAATCGAAGAATATATTCCTATAAAAACAATTTTATGCGAGTAATAAAATAATTTTATTTGCTTATTGTTACAAAACAAAAAAAAAAAAAACAATAAAAATGTTTAGTATTATTGTTTGTTAAAAGGGAAATGTCACTTATTGAATGGGAAACATAATGGTGTCTTGATATATATAGTTTATTATACAATTTAATTTGGATAAAATGTTGTCAAGGGAACTGTCTTTTTTTCATAAACTCTAAATGGTCCGAAAATCGGTTTATTAAATAAATTTGATATGGTACCTGCGACAAGTCACTAACGAAGACAGGGTGTCATGCGGAATAAAATTATTGTCATACGGAGCTCCACTAAGCATTCGAACAATAAAACTAATCAATCGGCCTCCATCCACCTCATCACCAAAGATCCGTGGCTTGTTTCCAATGACGAATACTTCATTCAAACTTCCTGCACACGAAAACAGTTAATGAAACTGTCCCGCGACATTCTGCAAATGGTTCCATTCAAAACTCAACACTCACTCAAACAAACTCACCGCAAGACCTGTGTTATACTTATCGACCTTATCACGGACCAGTAAAAAATGCCTGAAAAATCACAAATGACCTAGTTACCTAGTATGCCGGTAAGAATTATTATACCACGTTTCAAATAAAGGCGACTGTAGAGTTCCACCGCAGGTTTTTTCTGACTTATTTTTCTCTTAAACTGTATTGTTTGTTTTCGTAATCTGATTTTCCCATAGTTGTGTACACATATCGTGCAGCTAAACAAAGCTATAATATTTTCGTTAAAAAAAAAAACACGCGTAATACTATATTATAATAGCACGTTTATTGGCGCATCTCGTGATTAACTTTGACTTCTGATCAACGTATAAATCTATTATAATAATAGTCAACAAAACACGGTAAATTGTTTAAATACCTACATAATTAATAAATTATAAACTGTACGTAACGATAAAAAAAATAGTTGAATTCAAATATGTGCATATAAAATACGAACATTATATTGCCTTACCATCAAGTATATGCTATACATAATACGTTTTGATCGGAAAGCTTTGCCGTTTCTAAGGATTTATCGCAAGTATATTTTTTCATAGTTATTTATAGTATAACACGATTACGATACCATTTATCGCGTAAAATTAGTATAATATTATATAACATGACGTTTATTGGTAATTAAATAGAAACACAACTGAGAAAACAGTACAATTATTTCAAGGAATTTCCATGTAAAAATGTAATGATAAAAGTCTGTAGGTAGGTATAGTGTAGGTACCTAGGTATAGTGTATTACACCGTATATAATCCTACACGCCACAAAATATGTTGTGAGTTACTTCGGTTTCATCACAGGTTTAACATTCGTGTTACACGATAACGTGTATACATAAACTAAAACCTATACGTTTTGAAACTATTGTTATAGAATTATAGATTTTCAAGCCAAATTGAAACAATAGTGGAATAAAAAATACATAAAAATTATATTTTCTATTTATAATTTTAAAAATAAACCTCATAAGACGGCGTATGCATTACAATACTGAATCACAATTATTTTTTTTTCTGTTTGTTAACTGATTGGAAAATTTAAGCTACCAAAGACTATTCTTGCGTCTACATTTTTTAACTTCCATTTGATAATGGGTAAGTAAAATGTTAATAATATTTATTAAATATTTATTTTTGGTTAGATTATAATTTATAATACTATATGATAATATCTAAATAATACTATCGGTATTTTATTTTATTCATTGATTATTATTGATCGGTATTTAAAGACGATTTTTAACAAAAATTTACTTAATTTATCAATTTTATTTTATACTAACACAATATGCGTGACTTAATAATTACTGTGGACGGTTCGTGGTACTAGGAATTGTTTTGAAAAAATTATATAACGCAATCGTTGGCCGATGGTAAATTTTCATAATTAGACGAAGTAGAGGTGCATCAAATTGTTGACATATATTTTCTTGTATTCCTAAATCGGAAAAAATTAATTTTCGTATGTGTATTATTTTTGTTGACAGAAGTGAATGCAAAAGTTTTATTTACATTTCTATTGGGCGTCTCTACGTTGGCGTCTGGATTCGTTATTCGACCATATGAAAACATTGATTATGAGGTACCGGATTATATCCCTGGAGGTGATAAAGAGTTAGATCTCGAAGAATTGGAACCTGATACTATCGACCAAGACCTGCCCGAGAAGACGTCGACGACCGCCACGAAAGTCACAACTATTTCACACACTACCACCCCTACCACCCCTACAACCCCTACCGCACCTGCCATCCCTACCGTCGTCTATGATCCGGATGATAGCTATGATGATGATTGTGATTGTCCACCTCAATTTCTAATCTATATTTACGATCGCATTAGCAAATAATAATAGTAAATACCTACTGTTGATGTTATACCATTATAGGCGCGTCTATATCAAAAACAAAAAAAAACGTGTATTATTGGCACTCATTTTATAATAAAAAATTATCGGAATAACGAGTTCCAGTAAGTTAACAATAAAAACATTGTGATATTAAAGAACCTTTAATTATATATTCATGATCAGTATAACTCTTTCCTAGGCTTCTCCTCCAAATTGTGTATAGGCACATAGATTTGCATAATGTAAATAATGGGCTTTAAATAGAAAATGAATACCTATATAATATTATTTAATAATAATTTTCAATATTGAACTAACTAGATTATAATGAATTGTGGTGGTAAAAAAATATATCAATAACAATTCAACTTTCATAATTTATTATACCGTGTAAGCTATAAGTACAATAATTTTGATTATTCAGTATTAACTACGAAGAAGTCGAATTAAATATTTACAAATTGAAACGAATAAACACATAAGTATGTTTAATAATTATTCAATAATATTTTTTTTATGTTGATGTGATAAGGTCGTAAGGATAACTATACACTGTACAGTCATAATATGAAGTATATATTAATGAAGCTTTCATAAATAATAATATTGTAACCAAGTGCAAATGAATATGTCATTCTAACGGGTCTAAGATTTAGGCATACCTACCCGATACATGCATGGCTACCTTATGTGCAAAGAAGACCCAAAAGACCCAACTTAAAGCGCAACCTCTAAACTTAGAGCACAATAAAATTATTTACCGTTAATGTAGTTAAATTGTTGAATGCCGACAAACTGTCAGAAATCAAAACAATATCCCCGAGTTGCTCCATTAATCACTATAGTGAATCACTAGAACAAATAGAGACAACCGACAAGCGAATACTAAAACTCGTTAAATAAATTAGTAAAGATAATTTATTGTAACAACATCAATCAGGTATGTCAAATTATATAAGTAAACAATTATCAGCCCATGGCTCGGATAACCAGATGCCGGACTAATCTTAATATTAACAAAAAAAAATAATTTATAAATCTTAAAGAAAAAAAACAAAATGGTTTATAGCATACCCACTAACTCGAGTACGTACCTACACACTTGTGTGAGTATTTAAAACGTGGATTTCACAAAACGATTAAACGTTGAAAGAGAAGTTATAATTATAATAATATAACCGAGCCCATCAAAAGGGTGTTTTTTACCGGTACCTACCTGTCTATACTCGGTATAACTCACTCGGGAGGTATAATATTACAAATTATAATAATATTATATTTTCAGAATTTTAAAAGCATACTTAAATAGTATTATTGTATAATATACGGTCAAATATACCTTCGACTGTTGCAAATTATTATTCAGAGGTGTTACCAATGTGGCAATGTGTGATTTCCTCGTCAAACTGATGATGCCATATTAAATAGTATATATTAATTTAACAAATTTACTTTATATAAAATTATTATATAATAAATTATAAATTACTAGACATATTATAAATTGTCTTGTTTAAATAATAATAAAAAAATAAATAAATAATTAAGTTAAACAAAGTAGCAGTTTTTGGAGTTGAGAGTTCCTCAATGTCTACGTCATGCTGCCTTATAATTTCTAATTTGTAGTATTATGCTATCTAATATATAGGCTTATAAAACATATAGAGAGTAAAACGTATTATTCCTGCAGATTGAGGTATATCGGTAAAAAAAATAGAGAACAATATCGCAAACAGTTTATCTTTTCTTTTTTCTTCGCGGGTTTTCCTCCAATGTCACCGTGATATGCGTCCTCGACGTTCATTTTTCATTTTTCTCTGATCGGCGAGAGACACGGCGCATCGCTCCACTCCGTTTCAGTATAGTCGTTACCAGAAAACGATATTATTTTAATTAATTTCAAGTCGTAATTTTATATTTTTTGTATTACACTCCATGAGTACACTTTTGAAAGTAATAAATAATGTTGCGTTAGTACTTTTAGTCTTTGGCAAATTCAGAAAAGTGACTACTAAACATTAAGTTTTTTATATCATTATTATTACTATGAGTATCATTATTATTATTATTATTGGGAATATAATACTACATGCACAAAGAGAGCGCAATACATAAGTAACCTTTTTATAATTATGTGAATGTAATTACATAAAATATACAAGAAAACGAATTGATGAAAAAAAAATTTTGTTATACCCTATTATACTAGTAAAGCAAGTGTAGATTTTAAAAAATGGACAATGTTTCTTTTTTTTTTTTTGTTAATTAATTATTATATATTATAGTATTATACATTGTATAGTTTTATGCTGATCGATGGATATTAACGTGCCTACTCAACATTTATTGCTTAATCTCATCGTCATAAGTACTTAATAAAAATGTATTATCGTAGAACGTCCTTCTGTTTTATTCGATATTGGTTTGTGCGCCTGTGCACTGTTGGATGACAAGCGACCTTTAGCTTTCAAGCAACAATACGTTTATGTATATATCGCGCCTCTTAACTTTTAGCGCATTACAATGATGCCATACAATTGTATTTCGTCATTTCTAAACTCTTGGATAACAACAGTTTTTTTTTAATTGTTTTTTGTTGTTTTGATTATTAATAACGTATTATCAGTACAATGTAGAACTCTGCATAACATAATGTTCATTAATATTACATTAAATATATTTTCAAAATATAATATTTAAATTAATTACCTATTTAATATTTGTATTGATAATTTAAAATAACGATGAAAAGTCTTTTTATGAATATTAAAATAAAGTAATCATAATCCCAGTTCAGAATCGTATTTTTTAAGAATTGATTTATTGCACTACTGATTAATGATAGTATAGGACCATAGCCACATAGGTACGTACATTTTTACTATTTGAAAATATAGAATAGTCTATCGTTTGCTTAATTTTTCTAAAAAATTTCAATACACCGTGGAAATTTGCAAAATTATTTTTTATGTTAGTAGAAAATAACAATTATATTGATAAGAAAAAAGAAATCAAATAGAAAATGATTGTAGTATCTATTATAAAACTATTTATTTAACTGTTTTTAAATTAACAACACAATATTTATATTGAATTAATTCTATTTAGCTGGCTATAATAATCAAAAAAATAATTAATTGAAAGTATTTTTTAAAACCTTTAAGCTGTTAAAATAAAAATGTATGGAACTGGAATAGGTACTAGCTTTGATATAATAGCTGTCATTGTTTTTTTTTTTTTTAATAAATTATAAGTACCTATTAATATATTATTATGCTTGAATGGAAAATACTTTTTTTCTAACGTCTTAATTTCATAACTAGATCACATTATAATCCTATTTTCTTTGATACGTTTCATTTTAAATTACATATATATATAGAAACATAAAATCTCTGTATAGGTAACCGTTTAATGTTTTCATTTAAATATTAATTAATATAATACAATTTATAATACACGATACACGAATAGACGATACATATAGCAATCACATAGATTATAGAAATATTTTTATTAAGAAATGTTTAATAAATTATGACGTTGTACTTAGTCGGTTTTTTTTATAAATATACGATTTAGATATTTGTTTTCAAAATAATATAATCATATTATTATGGTACTCCAATTAGATTGCGAATAATAAGGTTTATTGATTGTAACACTTTTCTCTTGGTTGAATAAATCAAAACCTACGGCTAAACTCTAAACAGTACCTATTTTATAACTAAACAATTTTTATAATTTATACTCTTAGTTAATGTTTAGTCATAATAAGAATATAAACGCTGTACAGTTTTAATACTAAATTCATAGTATAATATTATATTTATATTATTTATAAAATAATATTTTATAATATTATGAATCAGATTCCTTTTTTTTTAAATATTTTTACGTTTGTTGGCCCAGCAGATTATTGGTATACACAGATTATTATCTAGTTGTGGCTTTTAATTGAATTAAACATATATTATATTTACAACTGCCAATTTTACAATGATATATTATAATTATTGTATATATTGTTTTATACCAAAGTTTTTTGAGACAGAAAAAGTGTATTTCGATCAAAAATTAAAAAACGGTAGTACTTTAAACTCCAGACATGTGAACACCAGAGTAAAATATAAAAATGTATTTATTTTTTGATCCGTTGATATTTTATATTTCAGATGTATAAAAACTGAAATTTTCTCATGGATTTAAATATTTATTGACGTATTAGTAGTCATATATTTTTAAGATAGGTACTTAAGATTATAGTTTTTGTGATTCATCTAATTTTACACTACGGGTTAAGATAAGCTGAAAAAATATTATGAATTAATAAAAATGATTCTTGGTTTTAACTTATTTTATGTATAAACTGTGTGAGGAGTAAATTTTGACTAGTCTTTGGAAAAAGGATAATGGAAAATACGAAGAATAAGAAACACGTCTTATTGAAAAACTTTTCACCAACTTGAAATTTCCAACTGAGTCGGAGGTTTAAATTGTTATTAAAATGGCGTCGGCAATCAGACGCTTATGAAACTCCAGCATCGGTTCTAATAGTTTGTATACTTTTGTTAGGTAACTAAACTTTTATAAGTTTTTGAATATATTTATAAAGGTCAATTTATTTACTGACACTTTATTGGCATTTTCTACATCATAAGACATAATATGTTAAATGTTATTTATCAGGCGATATTTAAAATAGTTTTTTTTTATTTAATATGTAACTCTTAGAGTTTATTTTCAGATTTAACATAATTAAAACTTTAAAGGTTGATTTAATTTTTAATAATGTGTAAGTAACATATTATAGTTAGCCAGAAAATCTCGTTCAGAAACTGTACGTTTTAGATTTATTCTTTTACGGACTAAACCAATTTCTAATAACTTATATACTTACATAAGTATTTTATTAAATTCTGAATATTATCCTGTGTTTATTTTTATAATATTATGCAATTTTATATAGCATAAATTTAATATTATTTCTCTCTGATGAAATAATTACCTAAAAATATTTTCGTCATTATGAACTATATTTAATAATATCGGGTTCGTGCAATCTTTTGTTTAGTCTTTGTAATATTCGGAGAATGTAAAATAGTTTAAAACAAAGTTTTAAATGCTTTTGTATTTTGTCTTGTGAAGCCTAGCCACCTTATGTATTACTTAGTTAATTTATAATTGGATGGTGATATACAAGTACCTACTTACCTAACACAACATCAACAAAGTTGTCAGTGTTCTTTATTTATAATTTTAAATAACTATAATTTAAACTATTCATTACCTCTACTCCTTTAATTTGCTTTTAAACTGTTTATTAAAAATAACTCTATAAACATAAATAAATTACAAGATGTTAGCAAATCTAGCCAACCATAGACAAAAACACAAACACAGCTTATTTAATATGGTCAATATAAAATATCAGGGTCATCATTTTTATGAAAGGTAATTTATATGACTGCAATTATATTTGAATGATCCAAGAATATGTCAGCAGTGAAAAAAATGTTCACTCACTAACAAGGGTAACCACTCTTTTGGGTAATTCTTTATATTTATTATATTTTAATCTTGTTCTTCTTAGGTGAAAAACTGCTTCTAAACGGCTTTCATATATGTACCTCAGTTATGAATTATCAATGATTACTTTAATTAGACATGCCGACATCTCATGTACATTCGGTTTTGTAAATGTCTTTATTATTTTAAAAACGTTTCGATAAACTGCGAAAACCCATATATAGGCCTATAGCGAATATGTACCTACCTATGGTAATAAAACCTATGTTTCTTTATTGGTGCATGCAAAAAATCCCATGAAAGTTTCATTAAAACTACGTACTTTGATTTTTAAACAACATAAATATTGACATTTATATTTTTCAAAACAGCCATTAGCTTGAGATTTCTTAGTAAATCGTATCATAATAATACGCATACTTATAGTTTCATTCAACTAAAATATCATATAGTAATTTATCGGTTTTGTCCTCTACACTAATGGTGTCCGATTGAAAGGTCAACGTTGGATGGATGGCGATAAACAAAATACTATAACAGTGAGATGTTGGTGTTTTGACGGTTTTGTCCGCGTAATGGGCAGCATTAATGTTATGTACCTACCTCTCGCCCGCTTTTATTGTTTAAGGGTGGAGCATCTAGATGGCTGTTTATATATGAAGTGAACCCATTTAAGAGGATAACGAAGAGAGGTGGCGTTGCTTTTGTGATTGAAAGTCCCCCGGTGTGAACAATATAGAAACGCAATAATTTGGCAGTTTTACTTTCTCCTAGCCAAAGCTATCGGGTGTTACGACCCAATAAAGAGGAAATGAAAACAACGAACCAAATAACGGATTTTTTCAACCTTCCATTTCTTTACCCTCCCATATAGCTTCCAAATCTTTTGTCCCTAGTTGCGTTGATTCAATAATAAACGTAACAAGACAAAATCGAAATACGTGAGCAAAGTTTGATTATTAACGTTATATACAAAAAGTTGATTGGAAAGTTCATATTTTCACTTCTTCTCCTTATGTACATGATATTCGATTACACCTTGGGTTATGATTTCAAGTTAAATTAACTCCACGAGATGTATTAGTTTTGTGCACCTCGTTTCGATTTCACGGTAATTCTATTAAATAATGTTATAATATTATAATATTTTCATTTATTTTCCCTAGTTACTGTGTAATATCAAGGCGGGTATGAATAGTATTGAAAAATTCTATGAAAATGTACTTTTGTATTTCCAATAATATGGTTTATTGAGCGGTTTGAGAGTAAACACACGTCCTATTATCAATATTGTAGAAGAGAAGATAATTTATGTCTGTATAAAAGCCAATTTTAAATATTTTAATTACTAAGCTCAATGATTCAAATTGAAAAATTAAAATATCACAGAGTTGAATTAATATTGGACTATGAAAATAAAATATCGAAAATCGACTCGTATACAAACCTAGATAAACGTCTTCTCTTCAATTTGTATAATACAGGTGTTCATACTATAATGTCACTCAGTGAGCTATATTATTGGAAATACGAAACTAGGTTTCAGTGTTTCACTAAAATTCACATATTTTGTAATATAGCGTGTAAAATGCTGTGTTACTGACATGTGCGGGTGCGCTTCGCTATTTACTTACACACAGTCACTCACACTAATGATCACTTACTACGCACACATTTACACGACCCGCGTGCACACAAATAGAAAATTGCCTATATTGAACTCCTTAGAAACGGTCAGTATGCATACCCCTTAACATAGTTTCGTTTAAATACAATCATTACAACAATAATATACATAGAACAATAGAAATTGTTGAGTTAAAATGTACAAAATAATATTATATTATAATTGTACGAGCAGTACTTGATATTTAAACTTTGAACCCTGGTATCTATGTATAATATAATACGTATCAAACATATACTTTTAACCCGTCAGTGGTCGCGATGTGAGCGCAGCGCTCACCTCGTTATTATTTTGAGAGCCACTTATTTATTTATTACTTGATTCATCTGATATTATTTATACCTTCAATCGAAACATGTTTAAATATACTTTTGCATGGATAATTCTCGATTAGATATCGACATGCAATGTTGTTAATATCCATAAATTGAGCATTGCACTCACTCAATAGATCGACCTAATACTATTTCGTAAACTCGAAACGTTAGACCTATTTTTAAGGAGCACACAATATTCATATGCGTATACTGTATAATAATCAGCAAAATATTCCAGACAACTAGGGCCAAGTTGAATGATAATGATTATATTATGTATAAACAATTATAAATTAATTTTTAGTGGTGAACAATTTATAATTGAGAAAAATTGTAAGAAAATTTTTTGTAAAAGATTAAAATTTAAATAATTGGTTGTTGGTTTCAATATTTTATGTTCATTGTATAATAAATAATGATGAAAAAACAACGAGGTGACTCACTCAATAACAATGGCGGGACTCTGCATAGCGATACCAACGACGGGTTAAACTATACACTATAGTTTAATATTCCTTTAAAAAAATCTCATCATTTTAAGTACATTTTTAAGAGGAAAATACACCGAAATATATCCCATTTCCTAAGTTTACCTACTTATGTCTTATATACTTTTTACAAGAAAAAAATCTTGCTCTGTAGTTCATTAGTGCGAATTTCAAATACAAATTATAATTTAGTCACGTAATATCATACAATTGTATAATACAAACTTCATCTATTATTGTAGGTATACGTAATTATGTTTAAAGGGAATTAATATGCAATAAAAAAAAAAAATAATAGAAATCATTAATTTATTATATCGCACCTTGCTTAAAAATTAAATAGGTTTTTAAACTTTTTATCGTCTCTCAATAATTTCATACCAAGCGATTTACACAAATGTCAGCCCAGAAACATAGTGTGATATAAATACGCTAAGTTTATTTCTTTAGAATCTATTAGATAATACTTTTTTTTTGATAAACCCGACAAATGTATTATAGTTTCAACATATTTTTGTAATATTTTTTTTTATAATATGCAAAATAAATACGAAATAATCTATAATAGATAGATATTATTGTGTCATGGATTTTGATTTTGATTCACAATTAATGTAAATAATTAAATTAAATTATTCTGCGTCGCGAATAAAAGCTTTTTGTAAATAGGTACCGCTCGAAACATAAATTAATAATAGAGAAACCGAGAGAGGAATAAAAAACAAAAAAAATGTCCAAGAGTTTGTACGCTAAGGGAAATTAATTTAATAAAATACATTGAACGACAATTTATACTACCAGATATCTGTATTTTCTAGTGGCAGAGAAGTCTGGCAGCTGACGTTGGTAGCATGTCTACAGTAATTACGTTAATAATCAAAACTGTGACACAGAACTTAAGACTAAATACTATCGAAAGGCAAGTTATCGTAAAAGCATTCGTTTTTATAGTCGTAATGTAATTTCACAGTCCGGGACGTGTAATTTTTCCCTTTTCGTCCCTTAAGATTATTCCACTCTAATAGATAATATATTACTTTCCAATCAGATAAAATTGTTTGTGTTTTTTTTTTTTTTTGCTAATAAGTCCATTCGTTGAACGAGTAAGGAAATGACTGCGAATATGCCAAAATGTTGAAATTACTCATTTTCCACTTAAAAATTCTGTACACGGTTATATGCCCATATGGGGATGAATACTAAGTTAAGGAGTGGCACAATTATGCGCTTTCCGTAAATTGCTGAATAATAATATTTTGACGTCATGAGTAAAAGGTGAAAACCTACCTCCTCTATATCAATAGTGCTATCCGTAGTATCTTATTCACAAAAATAATTAGTATTCACCAAGGAATAATACAATTAAAAATATTAAACCTAAGTATATAATAGGCAGTTTAAGGAATTTAATTTATTCTTATTCATAATTGATAGCATAAAATTATACTTGTTAATTGTTATTATATAATAAAGGTTCCTATATATAATTGTATACCTACTTAATGTATCTAATTAACTAATAGTATATACAAGGAAAAAAAATTACTTTAATATTATAGTTAAACAAATTATAGTAAATATAACTATTTAATAGGTAAAATAATTAAAATGATTTACTTATTATTACTATATAAATATAGTTATTAGTTATGGTTAGGTTTACTATATTTTATAGTTAATGCAGTTTTTAATGTTTGAATTGACTAAAAAATATAGTTAAAATATCATATTTCAGTTCGAATAACTATAATAACTTGACTATAATATTTTAGTAAATCCGATTAGTCTTATAGCTATCCCTATAGTAATTATAATGTACAGTCAATTCTAATATTTTTATAGTACAAATAACTGTTTTGTTTTTTCCGTATACTTAGTATACTTATTCATAAGTCACGACAAATAAAATTTAATTAACACACAACTGCAACCTATTTACACATGTTTTATGTATAAGTTATAACTTATAACTTATAAATCATATAATATGCATGAATATAGATGTATATTCAATGGACTAATTCAGATTTTTTAAAGATATCATTAATTATTATAATTGTATTAAATTTCTTTTTCATAATAAAATATTTAAATACGAGTGTATTATATACATTACTAAGAAGAGTCTCATCGTATCTGTATTTGTACACATAATATTTATATAATTAACATTTATTCTAAAAAATCATAATAGTTATTACTGAATAGGATTTCAGATTTTGTTAGGTTTTTGATTATTTTTATAAGAAACTAGATGATCCCGTGCTCTTTGTCACCCGTAAAAAATTACAATTCTTAAAAAAAAATAGCACCTCCCCAGGTTAAACTTACAGGGTCTAATTTTGAATCTAAATCATCTAGGGAACCACTCAAACACACACAAAAAATTTCATCAAATTCGGTCCAGCTGTTTAGGAATGCATAAAGGAAATACAGACAAACATTCATTTTTATATATTTAAAATTTAATATTTTTATATTCATTTGTATAGGTAGATAAAATAACATCAACGTTTGAACTGTAGTTGATGGTTTATATATTATATACATAATGCCTACGAACTATGAATATCAATCATTGAGCACTTCAACTAATATTATGTTAGGTACCTACATATTATTATATTCGGTCCTTAATTATAATTACTTAATACTCAATTCATCAAATAAATTAATGAAATAAAACCATTGTGTAATACTGTACAATTTTGGATGAGCTAGAGAGGAGGGGGCTCGGGAGCTAATTCATCTAAAATATAAACAAGTCTCATACAAAATAGGTACCTCCTACCTGTTTTCCTACATAAAACATTCATACAAATAAAAGGAGAAGCGGTACAAATGCCTATAGCGTGTGTGCGATAAGAAATTAAATACTTTAGAGTGTGCTGATTTTACAATTAAAACGGTTTTAATGGTCAAATATCAACCAATGGACAATACTAGCATTAATTAATAATCAAATCTAACCTATAAAATATGTGCGGAAATATATTCAAAGCAGTTAATTCAATTTTTTTTTAGTAAAAGGTATATTTTACCGTTGTAACAGGTAGTAATAATAATAATGATAACGCTTATGAAAAAAAAGGGCCGGAGCTGCAGCCTCTCCTATTCAGCGTATCAAACTTTGCTTAGCTGTACAACCACATATCAAAGTAGAAATAATAATTATTATTTTTAAAATACAAACTTTACATGTTCCCCTTCAATGTACAAAAATAATTGCTACTATAGAACGTACAATTAGTAAGTATGTAATACAAATTCTCAACGTCAAGGCACATCTGAAACAACCCATTCATAATCGAAGGCACAGAGGCACTTGGGGTACAAATCAACCTAACCTAAACTCTTAATACATTACATTTTTAAACCCATCATTGGTATCGATGCCAAAGTATTATAATGTTATGATAATAGAATTTTAAAATATACATATAATATAATCAGATCTTAATGAGATAAGTTAAATTAAGTTACAACAAGATATTTGTATTGTAAATTTGAGCTAACGACCTAGCACTTAGCAGTTAAAGGATTCAACCATAAAATTTAAATAATATTATTATATGCCTTTTACCCCAACAGGTATACCCAGGGCCGGTGTGAGAGTAAGGTGACTCAGGCGGTCGCCCAGGGCGCAATTTTCAGGGGGGCGCCGAAATTGCTTTTCACAATTTTGCACATTTTTGCCAGCAATATTATTTTTTTTTAAATATAAAATACCTATAACTTTAAAATGAATTATTAATAATTATTATAATTATTTTACCTAGCCTAAAATTTTAGACGGTTTGTTATCAGTAACTTTAATTTTATCTAAGAATAATCTAGCATTTCGAGGAAGTTCAGATAAATTTTATACGCGAAGTAATGGGAATGTTTTAAGTTTAGTTAAGCTTTTGGGTAAATATAACGACGTAACTAAAGAATTATTACTTAAAACACTTTCTCGTGAATTTTTTGTACGATTTCAAAAATGCACCTGAAAATGAAAACGAATTATCGAAACGTTGTATGGATCTACACAATCACCTTAAAGATGGATCCGACTCTGATATTGATGGTGTCGTATATTATATGCACAGCAGAGATTCTGAACATTAAGCAATAATTGCAGCAACAATTATTGTTAATTTCTTGTTTGGACATAAGTTCACTTCTTAATATTTTTCACCAGCGGGGTTTCTCCAAATTAAGACTCATAAAAACATACTTGCGATATACTATGGCTAACGAACGTTTGGTCTCATTATCGATTTTATCTATAGAAAACGAGATTGGTTTTTCTACAGTTATACAGAGTTTAGTCGAGAGAAAATTGAGAAAATTGTTGATTTACAACCATTTCTCTATTATTTATTTTTATTATTAGTATATAGGTACTTTGTATTCATATGTGACTATTATATACCTATTACATTATATATTTTCCTCACAATATGTTGTTTTTTTTTTAAATTTGACGATATAACGAATTATTTACAAGTCAAGCATAATATATAATTTTTCCGTATTTCTGTCCATGAACAACATTTTTTCTGAGTATTATGATACTATGAGTTGTGGTATGAAAAAGGCGCCAGTTGGCATTTTGGCCTAGGGCGTCATTTAGCCTCGCGCCGGCCCTGGGTACACCTACTATATTTCTCGTATGAGTTATACCTAGGTACTCATCTTATAAATGAGTTAGTTTATATGGAAGATGCTGTAAGTAGATTCGGTAAATCATTTCTAGTAGTTAAATAAAACAATCAGTCAAAAGTTTTTAAAACTATTTAAAAACCAAAGCATTTAATAATAAATAAATTATTTATGACATACCTATTATATACAACTATTTAGATATAATCAAATAGTTATAGGAAATTAATAATTATCATGGCATCTATCATAATTGTTCATCTATCTAAACACGAATAGAAATATGATCCAATATTTATGAGAACATCATTATAGCTTAAATTTTTAAATTCTAAATTAATAATCCACTTGCTTTTGTTCTACTCAAAAACATACAAAATTACGACTTTAGTAGACACTGAAATGTAATATGTGTAGGTAAGTATTTTTCATTTTCATAACGAATTGGTGTAATATTAATTTTTCGGGTTCAGATTCGGTGTACAAATAATATTAGTTCTATTAAATGCATGATATTATGTTTTTCAATCTTTTAAAACAAATTTATCATAAAACTAGTTTCTTTTAGTAAAATTTATTTTTTCTTAAACAGGAAATTTTGTCACAAGATTACACAATATACAAAATAAACAAATACCTATTTATACAAACTATATAATATTCAAATTAAGTATTCACTTTCCTAAATTTTAACCAAACGCTTTCAGGTATATTCACAAAACTTCCGATAACATATTTTATGGGAATTTGGGTTTTATCACATGCCATCACTTCGTAGTTGGTTAACACTTCGGACAAGGCCATTTTCATTTCAAATTCAGCAAATCGTTTGCCTGAAATTCATAAGTTCATTTTAAAAACATTGAATGAATACAATTTGAACGAATTTGTGTGGATTAGAAACATATTAATTATGAAATGTATGAAGCCATTGATTAATACGCACCAATACAAAATCTAGGACCGTCTCCGAAAGGCATGTATGTGTTAGGTTGTATATTATGTATGTTTTCGTCTGAAAAACGATCTGGTTCAAAAGCCTCTGGATCAGAGTAATATTTTGGATCGTAGTGAATGGCATGTACTGGAACGACAATTTTAGTGCCTATTTTTAACTTGATTTGTGTTCCTGGTATTACATACGGCTTAGTCACAACTCGATTTAATGTCACTAATGGAGGATATTTTCTCAATGTTTCTGAAAATGAAAACGAAACGGTTAAAACAAAATATAAGTTAACATGCCTTTGACCTGTCATATAGTCCCGTCAAAACAAATTTGAAAGATGTATTGACAAGGGATCTAATAATTATCAACCTTAAATTATTGGTGACCGTGTTATACCTTTATTATTTATTTATATTTATACATTTTTTTTTTAATGAATATTGTTTTGTTATACATGTTTTTTTACCATGCATCCATAAACAAATATAATTAACGAGTCAGTAGTTTTATTTTCTAAATTAATCCAAATTAAATGAAAATTTCGAATTATGATTAGGTCGCATTCATCCAGAATAGTATGATCTGATTGAACACAGCAACAAATTATATTTTACCAGTTTACTAAGTACTATGGAATATATGGTGCGCTCTATCACTGCAAACTTGAAAAATATTATCTCAGTACGAAGAAACATATTATTATTACCTATTTCATTTGCGAAGATTAAACTAATTTAAAGCATATTATTCAAAATATTTAAATTTGAATCAATCAATTAATAATAATTAATAACTTTTTTTTAACATTTCACACCGTATTCATCTATCGTTGCAGTAGTAGATAACATTACATTTAATCGTGAAATACCTAGTTACAATAAATTATTTTTATTCTTAACTGTCCTCAACAGATCACTTTTTCAATACATAAACTCTAATACTTTTCTTTTGGCTTATTTTGGGACTTTGAAAATGTTATAACATATATTCAGGTATTCTCGATGTCAATTTTTTTTGAGACGCCTATAGTCAGTGTTTGGCAAAATAAATCACTAATATTAATTATTGTAAATGAAAATTAAATATTATTTAACTTTATAAACATTATAACTATTTATAATTTAAAATTCACACATTCCAATAAATATTATGGTAATTTAAAATATATTTTTTAATTTATAAAAATTAATACAAACAAAATTAATAAAGACAATGATTATATTTTTAATCATTATCAATGGTTATAGTAATATGCCACTAGAAATATTACTCAAAGAACTTTCTCATGAAAAAGAATATTTCGGAAATATTCCCATACCCCTTAGGAATATTTCATAATATAAAAAGTTAATTTATACAAATATGACAGTTTCTGTATTCAGGAATCTGTATTTTGTTTCACATAAATTTAAAATCTAATTCTTACACTGACGACTGACATTAATTAAGTGTACATAAAACTTAAATTAAACTTTCATAATATATTTTTTGAATCACAAAAAACTCTTCCCAATCTTATATAATTATTTTTTTCACATATAGTACTCGAATAGTTAATAGCTAATAAGTAAGATCAAATATTGAAAAATATATTATAAACAATTTGTAAAGATATTTTTTATATGAATAATATGGATAAATTCCTAGTATTGGGAATATTCCATGGAATTTCTCAACATTTAATTTCCTTTTCACATTTCATAAACTTGTTTATTTTATTATATTTTAACATCAATAAATGATTATACGTAATCTTGTATTTTAAATGAAAAATAATTTAAATTTACTGAAATTATCAGTATTAAACTATGATCAATATCAGTTTTAATCATCGGTTAATATGAAAATTTACCAACACTATCTGCACTTTATATATTATGTGATTTACTGTGAGATTATAACGTTGTCGCCTAGCGTTTTCGTATATTTTCTCTAATTTTTCTACAATCGTGAGTCATCCACGAATATCAAGTTCTGAAATGGATCTTATATTTTCTTTTCATTTTAGAAAGTGTTGGGTAGTAACGTAACGCAAATTACAAATTACTGTAACGCAACTACTTTTTAAGTAACCAGCAGTAATTTCATTACATTTTACTCAAAGTAACGCAATTGTAACAGAATTACTTTTAAAAAGTAATTTCTATGAAGTAATTCACTATAACGCGTTATTTTCCACGTTATTAAAATAATAATTTTGAATGTACTTATTACAAAAACAAGCAGATAGGATATCCCAAAAGAATTAAAAATCAATTATATTTATTTTTGATTCCGATAATACTTAAAAATATTACAGGAATAAATGTTATCAATTTATTAGCAGAAAGAAAAGAGTTCGGTTTAAAAATAAAATTAATTGTTATTTATGACTTATGACTAAATAACCATAATATAGGTGAGATGATTGTACATTTGCACATAATATGATAATCCATTAATACTATAATCGGTCTAGCGATAATAGATCACTAGGTCTATGGTTGTAAAATATATACATAATAATTGAATCATTTGAATTGAATATTATGGTTAAAAAAAAAATTATGAAAATAGTAACGTGATTTGTAACGCACTACTTTATTAATGAAAAAGTAATGTAACGTGATAAAATTAATTTCAAGTAACGCAAATGTAATTTGAATAAAAAATATTTGAAGTAACGAGTAACTTAATTTCATTACCATTAGTAATTTACCCTACACTGATTTTGGATGACTACGACCAGAGTAATTATTTCATATTTTCAACAGGTAATTTCCATCCATCCATGTTAGTCTCTACTGTTGTGCCATCTGTTTGAATTATTCGTATGCTTAAGTCAAAATACATCTGACAGTCTCTTCCGGTGTGGCTACGTGTATAAGCCACGTGCTCATACTCTGTCCATCTAATCTCGGATATTTTATTATATATTTTACTATACTTATTACTTATAGTTTCCAGGTTACCACCGCCACAATGTTCAGATACAGAAAACTCATATTATTCGATATTGTCGGGAAAATGGTTTTTCAATTACGTTAGTTTGGTTTTAGAATTTCTTGTTAGTATTTTTTTTTAATTTTTTTTTTTTATATCTATAACGACAGCCTAATACAATTTCAAATTAAACAAATCTGGTGAAATTTTACATAATATACAGTGTACACCATGTACGCTCACCCCCATTTCACATTTAATAATGAATTTATTCAAATTATTATTTTTAGAATTTTTAAATATACTTAAATTAGTACACAGGTTAAATTACTCAAAAACTATTCGTTCAAATATTAATTTTAATACAAAATGTTCAGAAAAATTATCTGCTACATTTTATACAGTAACAAGGGGGAGAGTGGGGGTTGTGATTGGAAAAATTGAAATTTTTATATCCACGTCTAAGTAGTATAAAAATCTCAATTTGAAAATATGCCCTTTTGAGGTCATTAAGAATATTTGAAAATTCCGAAAAAGGAATGAGCATGCTTGGTGAGTCACCGTGTGTATTAAATTACCTAAGTCTAGTAATAGACCGTATTTATCATCTGCCATATACATTCAGTCATTTTAAATGTCAACAACAATTTCGATTAAAACAAGTTATCGATTTGCAATTTATTATTATACGTATATACCTACTTGAGTTCATCTAAAATGCATAATTATACTATATTACATATTCATTATTCATAAGTACCTAATATTAATCTTTCAATGTACTTATAAAATACAAATTAAAATAACAATTTATTTTCTCAAAACCTCATCGATACTTCATTAATAATTAATTTCATTCTGATCAAATTGATTACGTGAAAAATAGTTATAATTATAATTAAATAATTATAACTATATTACCAATACATATTATACCATGAAGGTCAAAATTGTCAAGCTATATAATATGAACCTAAGTCTTTGTCTAAAATGTTGACAGATAATCATAATCATAAATATCTTCTCAATATTTTTAAATTGTAAACTACTCGTGTGAAAAATTATATTTAAAAAAAATTTAATTTTTTATGGACAGATAAAACCAAATATTTTAATTGATATGACACTATTTCTGTATTGCGAAATTCATGAAATTATTTTTTGCTGTCTTTATAATAGATCTAATTAATTACCGTATTTTTAGCATATATACACATTGGTAATGCAGTAAGATGTATAATACCTACACTTATTATAAAATAGTATGTACCATTGTTTTTGACTATAGATATTTAACGCATTAGATCATTACATTTTCATAAATTATAAAAATTATGAAAATAAAATACATCATCCCATGACCATATAAATCAATAAAAAAATTATTTAAAAAGACAATAAATGTAAAAAGATTTATAATCAATTACACCTTCCTACATTAATATAAAATTTAAATTCAATATTATACTTGTATGAATAATCTTTTCGATTCAAAAAATAAACTTGAAAATTACTGGTTTATCTTACCTTTAATAACCATGCCCATATAATGAAGTTCGTTAAGACATTCACTATTCATTTGTCCATTGTACTTAGATTTAACTTCCAATATTTCTTTTCGAACTTTATCTTGGACATCTTTTCTTAATGCTAATTCATACATACAAAAGCTCATTGATGTAGATACTGTTTCGAAACCGGCGATGAAGAGAATATATGCGTTTGCTACAATATCCATTTCAGTGAATTTTTCTACAAAAAAAAAGATATCAATAATATATTACAAAATTTGCTGAGCAACATTGTTAAATCTGTTTTACAAATTAATTTTAAAAATATGAGTTTAAATCCGCTCATTTCACTTCCATACTTAGACCTAAGAACTGCCTTACCATAACCCTCAATAACCAACCCATCCTGGCCACACAAAATATTCACTACCTAGGTCTCCGTCAACTGATCTGGACTCCCAACATCCATACCAAGTGAATTTCTTCTGAACAATCGATCTCATCAGCAACGACCACTCCAAACCTCTAAACACATCAATCTAAACAACAAAATTATCCTATATATAACTCTTATTAAAACCAATATGGTCATATGATATACAACTTTGGGGTGTGGCCAAACCATCGAATAAAAATAAAATCCAAGCATTCCAAAATAAATTCCTTCAACAAATAACCAAAGCTCCCTTCTATGTCTCAAACAATACACTCCATAATGACCTCTTCATCCCAACAGTACAACACGTAGCCAAAACTATCTACAAATGCTTCCACTCAGATCTATTCAACCACCGTAATCCTCTAATATCCAAAAAATATCTACTCGAAACATCCTAGGTGTCAGTAGGTGACCCCAGAAGGCGACTGAAACAAAATTGGTGTCGAGACCTCTTAAATAATTAGGGATTATTCTCCACCACCGTGAAATTCCATCAATGGATAGATTTTTTCCTCAAAAAGTCAAAACCACAAACCATTCAATACTGACATCACGTCTTATACTTATTTTAATGATTTTACATTATTTAATACATTAAAATCCATTACGTTATTATGCTATTCATATTTACTGTATCACAGCTATTGTATTTTAAAATAATATTTTCATACACTGTAATTGTACATTAAATTGCAAGTTTTTAATAAAACATCCCATTTTATACCCATTAATAAGTAGGTACCTAATCAAATCATTCAAAGTAAGGGTGTAAAAAATATACCAATTACGAGTGTAATATTAATACTTTTTTTTAAGAATTCTATGTAATAATTCTTATGCAAAATTATCATTTTTCACTTATCTTTCATCGAACGAGTAAAGGCAGTTATGGTTTTTGATGTTTCCGATATACTTTCGTTCATCTGCCGACCTCTAGGCATATAATATCTTTACGACGTGGGTATATTTTGTCTGATAACTTTCTTATTATTTGTCGTCAAGACGATCAGACCCACAGCAGATCGGTTGGACAAGACCGATGGGTATAATAGTATGACGGTAAGAAAAAACAACCACGTGTGATTTTCTCATCGATTACCTTCGGGTTTTAGATTCGGGTTCAACACCAGATCTTCTCTGGCCTTCATCAGATGTTGCACAAAGTCTTTGCGGTCTTCGTTGTGCTTCTCCCGGTACTCGATCGTCTGCTGAAACGCGTCGTGGAAGAATCGGATGGTGCGGTGCGAGTAGTGATGCACGCGGAAAATGCTCAGCAGGGACGGCTGCATGAATATGACCGCCACTCGGAGCTTGGACCTCAGCGACGGCTGAAAAACGGTTTTCCCGTGCTTCCGGAACTCCGAGTCCGGATCATTGATGGCGTCCAGCTTCAGGCCAAACGCGCAGCTGCCGATCACGTCGGTCGAGTATTTGGCCATCATCTCGCGGATTTCGATCCGACCGGCGTCGTCGTCCAGGTTCTTGCCGATGGTCGACAGCAGACCGTCGCTGCACTCCTTCACCTGTTCGTTCATGTATTTCAGTTTGTTGGCCGTGAACGTGGGACTGAGCTTTTGCCGCATCGTTTTCCACCGTTCGCCTCGTGTGAAGAATATATTATTGTTGAGCGGGTTTGTGTGCGTGCCAGCGTATAATCCGCGGTCCGTGAAATTGTTGAAGTCTTTGATCAGTATGTGTCCTGATGGTTTAAACAATAAAACAAAACAGAAGTTTAAATCAATTTCAGTAGAATAAAAAAAAGTGACACGCGATTAGTGTGCCTTGCAGTGGGCTGAAGGAGTGTTAGACTTCATGATGAATACCTAAGCATGTGGGTAGTGAAGATTTTACTTAAATGCATTTCATCGCCGCTATATTTTTGCTGAATGGTGGACATCCCCCCCCCCTCCGCACAGTTTTTTTGTTTTTTTGATTTTTAATTAATCTTCGAATATAAAATTATTTTGTTTAACACATATTTCTTAGCTTTTGTTCATATTTATTATTTTTATTTTTGTAAAAACTGTACGTTAACTAAAAAATTTTTAATCTTAATTTCAATAAAAAAATAATAAATAATATTTAAAACAAATTAAGTAAAAATATAGTTTTAAATAAAAGTAAAATAGTAGTATACTAATATTGAATTAGATGGATAACATTAAAATCTAAAATTGTGTCCAAAACACAGTCAATTACTAAGACTATGAAGATAACATTCTTATACAATCTTACATCGTCGTGATCATTGAGTCAATATTTTATATCAAAACTGTTCAAGGTAGTTTAGTATAGTATTTTTAGCCAATTGTATTAGTTATTCATTATATTTTGTTTATACAATTTTTTTTATTTTTATGTCGGGA
Organism: Metopolophium dirhodum; assembly: GCF_019925205.1. Taxonomy (NCBI): domain Eukaryota; kingdom Metazoa; phylum Arthropoda; class Insecta; order Hemiptera; family Aphididae; genus Metopolophium; species Metopolophium dirhodum. The sequence goes on along the minus strand of NC_083567.1, from coordinate 32,309,158 downwards.
TTTTTTGCCAATTGTTTTAGACAATCTTTTATTTAAAATCATATTTTTACTTAACTTGTTTTAAATATTATTTATTATTTTTTTATTGAAATTAAAATTAAAGATTTTTTAGTTAACGTACAGTTTTTACAAAAATAAAAATAATAAATATGAACCAAAGCTAAAAAATATGTGTTAAAAATAATAATTTTATATTCGAAGGTAAATAATTAAAAATAAAAAAAAAACGAAAAAAAAGGTGGGAAAATGTCCGCATACGAAAATTTATTGGGGGGAAATGTCGTACTACGCCGAAAACAGCCGGGGGGAAATGTCCGGATACCATTTTTGCTATTTTTGTGAATATTTATAAAAACAGAGTTTATTTCGACGTTTCTCTAAAGCACTTCCAGTCTCATCATATCCAACCGTTTTTTATTACAGGAGCGGAATAACAACTTATAATATCGATTACAAAAAAAAAAAATGATTATATTTAATTATGTTTACAGGATAGAAATGGTTCTACAAATAGTCATCGTGACTGACCATTACGATATAAGTAATGATGAGTATTTAGTGAATGCATATGAATCTAATAAAAACTGATAAGACAGTGCAAAAAAAACAATATAATCATAATTATTTATTGTTGTTCCTACATTTACTAGGAATCTAAAACATATGAATCACATTAATGAGATTACATTTAAGTTAAAATTGATTATTCTGATATGCTTGCAGTTAATCATAATTATAATATGTTAACTTCCTACAACTTCCATTTTAAATGATAATTTAATGTGTACACTAATGAGATTATTAAAATATTACATAATTAATAGTCCTACCAACGGTGATAATCTCCGAAAAAAAGTTCTTACATTACGTTCCAACGTCATTATACTTAAGGTCCATTAAAATTCAAAACCGTGTGTAAAAATAAAAGGACGAAATTTTGATAGGATACAAAGTCCAGGCTTTGTGCACCCGCCTCGCCTAACTCACCTCAGCTGTATTATAATGTTTATAGGATTTTTTTTTTTTTTAATATCATTAAAAGTAAAGAATTAGTTGTTCGTGAAACTGTGACAATATCTAAAGGACGGGGATTTCATTAGTATGCATTAACAAATCAAAAATCCATACACCTTCTGAAAAAGCGCACGCGTGTTTATGTGTGTATGTTTGTGTGCGCAAGCGTGTGAGTAAAAATATTTAGAAACAAACTTTCGTGTTGATTACAGTCTTTTATCTGATATGGATGTTATGACGCATATTTAAGTAAATTTTCACACCTATGATTTAACGACGACATTATAATTTTGTTTTGTCTCAACAAAATGTAGTTTATACTTTATTATAATATTGAGAACCAGAGACGTCAAAGTTATATTATTTATTTCGATCAACACAAAACGCATTGCATACAATGTTCAGCGAAAAAAAAAACACAACGATTACAGGTTGTTTATTTTAATAATATTTTACGATTAGTAAAAAGTAATGCTAAACAAAAGATATAATAGCGACTAGTTGATTTTTTTTAATCGCGGAGTAATAAAAATCTCACTAACTTTTATCAAACCTACTCAACAACATGGCAATTATTTCAATACCAAAAACAATAGAATATTATATATTAATAATATCGAGTATTGAAAAATCCAATACATTTATGTTGAAATCACGCGTCAAATTTAAATTAATATATTGTAATTATCGTTCGGTTATAATAATTTCACTTGTTACACATACCTATTAGTTCTGGGTCTTTGACGAGGAGCTGTGGTGTTCGCATCGTATAAATGCCACCAAACCTCTGGTCGCCCAGCTCCTTGTAAAGGTTGTGCAGCACATCCATGAAGTGCATCCGTCCCAACATGGAGGGCATCGCGTGCCCGAACAACGGCACCGGCGCCGACGGACTGGATATGCCCAGTTTGGACCAATGGCTGTGGGTCCATGTGGAGTACACGTATATGGCACCCAGAAAAGCGGTGACCAAGAGCATTTTCAGATCGAACAGTTCGTAGACGAATTCAAACATTGTCGCTTTGGGCGAAATTAATTTTGCTATTCGAACGAACGTCTGCCGGACGACTGTCGACCGTTCTGTTTATTTCTATTAAATTGGGTACACGTGTAATCGTACACCAACGATTAGTAACGCGTTGAAGGTAGCGCCACTAATCTCCAATTAAATTTTTATAGGTACTCATCGTATTTATACAAATGTGTATTTCAAACGGTACCTATGCCTGTGCATTTTTTTTCAGTTACCTATTTTATTATTAAATGTCCTTCAAGTACGAACATAATAATATTATAATTATTTTTGTGCAATAAATATCACATTATGATTATTATATAAACACACCAAATGTCTTCACATGACTTCAAGGACGCGTCCCACTGCAGTGCAATTAATGTATGAATATATATCTATAATTCACATATGCACTTTGTTTCTCTTCCGTGAGTTTTATTTCTATTAATAAGTTCTAATAACCGTGCAATATTAAAAAATCATACATAATAAAAGCACATGCCTAGTAATAATAATCGTAATTTCGCAGTTTATTATCATTCATACATGAGTCTTTTGCTTTTTCAATTTAATAATATTTGAACCAGACAACTACTATAATATTACTCTCCTAAGCTATATACTCAAATAAATGTATGTATATCTACCATTTACGACGTTCTGATTGAAGTAACAATAATATCTATAGATTTTTGAATATATTCCGAGTGAAATAAGATTTACAATGATAATTTTTATTTAGAGTGAAGACTTTTGAAAGCAGTAGAAATGTTCCTGAAATTTCAAGTTTTAATTTTTTAATAATATCTCTAAACGTAAGGAAAATAAAATTACCCAAAACGATCGAAAATGTTTAATAAGTATCAGCAAGTTCATATTTAACCTGCAAGTTCTAATCAATTTTTAATTTGATGATACCCCATTGAAACATTATTACATTATCATATTATAATTTTTCAAATATTTTATTATGGATTGTGACACATCACTACCTTTGACGACTCACGTGTTTCGAGTGATATAAATAGCCAACATGAGGTCTCTGTAGCCATTACGGCAATACCATTTTGTATGTATTAGTTTAATAACCAATATCCAAAAAAGAAAAAAGCAAAGTATAAAAGTATACAATAGTATATATATTTTTTTTTAATTGATCTTGAGCCCGGCAACTAAGGCCATTAGCTATTTTTGTTTTGTAGGTTTTTAAGTCGGTTGGGGGAGGAACACGTGTGTGTTAGTTTTGGCAGAATTTTTAATTTGGGCACCGGTAGGTATCTGCAATGCCCGGGTTGGGGATGGCGGCACTTTCTCCGGACACCATGACTTGTCCGAAAAAAATGCCGTCCATGACCGAGGATCGAACCCGGATCGGCTGCGTCGCATAAAATAGTATACTTTCACTCAAAATAACCTAAAAATAAAATCTTAATTACAAAATTGATAAATTCCATGTTTGTTTCGTTTAGATTCTAAAGCGTATAATAATTATAACATACACAATATATCTTTCAACATTCGCTATTTACTTAAAAAAATTAAGGGCTGAAATAAATAAACTTTATTTGATCATCGGGTTTTAAGGATAGTTATTAATACGTGTTCAAAATATTTTTATAGTTAAGATGATGTGCGGCCAAGCAGATAGAACCACTTCAGATCGACAAACGGAATGAAATTTTAAAATGATACAACAAAAAGTTTAATGTAAAAGTTCTTGAGCCTCATAAATCACAGTTAATTGCATTTAACGTGGTTACATTTTTGGTTCATACGACCCATTTAAGGGGTAAACGATAAAATCAATAAACAATTAAATTAGACAAGCGAGCACTTTGTACGACTTTAAATAATGATTATAAATCGAGTATATCCAAACAATGTAAAAAAAATACCAAATAAAACACGATGAATATCTGAATCAAAAAAGTTAAAATTAATAATCTATTTACATTGAGAGGAAAGTATAATTGTATACTATAACGATTTGTTTTTGTTAGGATTTATTCATAAATCGGTGAAATCAAATGCCATTTTTCCAATGGCATACTTTCCGTACACTTTACATTTATCTTTTTGAACAACGAAATTACCTAGAATTTGCTATGACATACAATGTTGTACTACAACGTGAAGTGTTTTGCTTCCATCACTGCAATTATATACAAGAGATATTTGTACGATTAATGAAATCACACGAATTTAAGATGATTATGCTTAGACGTGAAAAAATAAATGTAATCTTAACAAAAATAGTGTATTATTTATTTATTGTTAAAAGCATAACATCTCAGGCACTTGGTTTAAAATATATTATATAAGTTAATAATAAAAAGTAATATTATTTATAACTGCGAGATAATCTCTAGGTATGTTACTAAAATGTACAATTGCAGATATTATTTTATTGATTCAATAAATTCATAAGAATTGAATATTATTGGTTTAGAATGCATTTTTGATAAGTAAGTGAATAAGTAATGAAATTAATTTGTACATAATATAACAAATATAGACTATTTATTTAAAATAATAATATTGAATATTATATATTTATACTTCATTGCGTGACTACCATTGAATCAATTAATTTTCCTGCTTAAACATTTCAGTATTATTAAATATTTAAATCTTTACAATATATAAGTTATATAACTAGTACATATTATCAATGACCAATGAACATAAATTGTTCATAACTAAATGTTGCATAAAAATATGAAGTTTCAAGCGTAATTTTAGTTTAAAACAATGATGATAATGATGATGATATTGTTAATCATAAATGTATTATGTTATAGCGCTGAATATAATTCTTTATATTTTAGTTTGAACCATATAAATTACAATTTTAAAAACTGGGTGAGCCACTCTGCTATATTAATAGGCATCGAGAGTACCTTGTCATTTAATAGGTAGGTCTCTATAACGGAAGTGTTAAATTTGAATTCAGTGATAAATAATACGATACGATGAAAAACGATGAAAAATTATTTTGAGCGGGGACGGTAGTCTGTCCACCTATATTTTAATTATTTATTTATTAATATTTGACGGGCTGAGCTCTTTAAACGATATTGCATAACACATTAAAATATACAATAACTAGAACAAATACTTGTTTTACAATATACCAAGATTTATAAAATGACACCTGTTTGACAATTATTTAATAATTTAAAAAAATGAAGGAGAGGTCCATATTAGCAAGGGACATTATACGAAAAATAGGTTAATTTAACATACATATAGTTTGTGGAAGATAGTGTAATGGGAAAGGGGACAGAATGTCAGAAGGATCGTCGAGGGTCTTTAGAACTAATCAAGAATACAAGGGTAAGTGAGACTATTTTTCCAGATAAGATATTTTTAAAAAACTGGAAATTTAGCGAACGTCTGCGATTTTATTATATACTTATTTTTCTATCTAATGTATTTATCTATTATAGTTACGCGGTAGGTTGAAGTCTAGGGTTCGAATCCGATTACCGAATTTCAGTAAAAACCGATAATTTCCGGAATTTTGAGAACCTAAAATCGCTTAGGGCGCTATTACACGGTCTCCATTTTCCAGGTGAACCGTGTGGTTAACCCGTTACTACAATGTACCAAATAGTTCAAAAAATTCCACCGTGGGTAGGTGATCGATTATTAATGACTAGTGAAATCGTTATACCTAAACAAAATCATTTATTTTTATGAATAACAAGATAATTCTGAATACAGACCACACGGTTTAAACGGGGACGGAAACAGTGTTCATATCATTAGGTATATAGTCATCGTCTCACCGATCGTAACTTGCATTAAGAAATCAGCAATTTGACAATCTAAAATTAGCTGGACTCCTATAGGATAAAAATACATGAATATTGTCATAGTTATAAAGATAATAATTGTATTAGAATAATGAATACAATTTATAAACATGAAAACAATCGTCACATAGTTACACGATGAGAATAACATTTTATATTTTGTTTTCGTTATTACCTCGACTCCGTGTGTTCGTTAAGATTGTATTCATATACATTTGTCAAAATTGTTTTATTTATTATGGTCAGATCGTGTTGTTGTGAATAGTCATTGATTTGAACTATTTTTACCCCATATACGACTACCCTTAAGGTTGAAATTTTAAGCATTTTTTCTTCTCTAAACCATGATGACAGACGAAAAAACATACCGCGCGTTATAACTAATATCGTTTCACTCAGAATTTAAATGAATTATAATATTTTACCTATAAATTTTACCAAATATGTGTATACTTAAATCCCAACTCAAATAATATTTATTATTATGTTCAGATTCATTAAAATGTATGATACTAGTGAAATATTTTCCATCTTGAGTTATACAATATTCATAAGCTAAGCAAACTGACTTGAAAACAACACGCCTATTGAATGCCATGTTTGTCGATTATGGTTTGGTAATTTAAACTCAGTAGTTTATTAATAATTTTTATACTCAAAGCCAAAAATATTATAGTTTAAGAAGAATTTAAAAAAAATTTTAAATTTCACTTTATATGTGCTTATATTGCCTATACGCTACGCCGCGCCGTTCAACGCACATTATAGAAAACAATATTCGGATAAGCTAAGCTTAATTATATAGCTTATAATTTTAATAATTAACGATTATTCAAATATAATAATTTAATCACTTTAAAAATAAATGTAAAATATTTGTAGTACATCACACTTTTTAAATAAAAAAATTACATTTTAAAATTAGATCGGACTTTTTTTCAAAAATAAAAATGCGATTTCATATGATTTTTTTTTAATATTTGAAAACAATATTATTCGATACATATTTTTGGCATCAATTACGACATTATTAGCCAATACGATTATAATATATTATTTACATTTATTTTTGAATAAATATGATTTGCTTATGAAGTTTAATTTCATTTATACATATTACGTTCAGCGTATATTGCCGTTTGTACCAGTGCGAGGATTTCTTGTTGAGTTTCTAGTAGTTAGTGTTTGTGTCTTAATAATTCGGTAAATTGTCAGAATTCGAGAAGATAAGTATGTGTTTGATTGTGACGAGAGTTTATTAAATGAGCATATAAATTATAAGTGGATCTTGATATTACGCATCATTATAGAAATCAATATGATAATAATAAATATGGTTTATCCTACATTTTAGCCATATAAAAAAACCAAAACTTTAAAACCAAAATGAAGCTATTATATTGTTCAATAATTATCTACCTCGTACAAATAAAATATTCATGTAAATTGGTTTTGTATAGTTACGTTCTGTCACTCGGTTTGATCGATTGAAATGCGACGAAATTGATACCCAAATAATTGCAATACATAATATTATGTATTCGGTGCACGTCTTGTCTATATTATTATTATTATCGTCACGAATCACGCGATATCCGTCGACGATTATTGGCCGGTCCACGTCGTTCCGTTTCAGGACATTGTGTTGTTGTCGTCGTCACCAGTTTTTCCCCATCCTGCAGTATAGGTAGAGCTATTCCGATCGTTTGAACTAAAATATTATTATTATTGTGATGGCGTTACGTGACGTTTACGGCATCCTCTTAAGTTTCAGGTGTGCGAGAACCGCTGGCTGGATCGAAACGTCTGCAGCCGATTTCCTGTGGACGAATAATGCTTCTGGCTTGGGCGCCGATGGACCTTCAACGCCAGAACCTGCAGGGTCCGGAACTCGCCGGACGCGGAAGTGCAGCAGCAACAGGCCTCGGTGCATCTCGCGCTGCAATCGTCGTCGAGTTTAGACTGGTACACGAATTTCGTGAATTTTCGTCACACTCGGTGATGCGTCGACGACTTTCGATCGAACGATATCAAAATTTCAAAAATTTTAATTTTATTATGTTTCGTATGACGATCGACGATGTCCCGGTAAGGCATGCGATCGCGCGGTATGGTCATTTACGTATCGATGCGTTATTAATAGTATTCTATTCGACGCCACAGAGCCTATTATAGACTCTCAGTACAATATGTATACAAAATATATCGAACACACAAAATATATGTGACTTGGTATTTGAAAAAGGTTGGCCTGCCCTTTAACAAACTACAGAGAGCTACCTCGTGATCATCGAACAAGTCGACCGTGATCCATGAAACGCGTAACTCTTACTGCAATTATGATAATATGATGAATATAATACTGTTTTGATGTGCTCTTATTGTTTATCTGAATCTCACGCCTGTTTGTTTTATGCGGGTCGCGATGGATGGGGCGGGCCGGGTGAGAGATTAGTCTTATCTCGAGGCGTGACCGACGCGCCCTATAGCCTATGTATTCAAACAAAAAGCGCGATTGCTGCCAAGACATTTGTGTTCATATCTGTGTATTTTATGAGCGTCTAAGGTCGAATGCTCATCTGCGCCACATCGCTAAGCCACGGTAATCCGCTCGGACCGAAATAATAGTTCTGCGGTTCGAAACGCACCTAATCGAAAACAAGAGATCTTGTGAATTTGACGCATTTCCGCAAGACTTCTAGCGTGACCAGGACTGAGAAGTTACCCAGGGGTCCTAGCGAAATCTAAGGGGTATTTTCCTTCGCTCAACAATCCCCACTACCCATAAATAGTAATTTCAAATTGTTGTCTCAAATAATCATAAAAGTCGTTTAAAATTAAATAACTAGGTACGTATAAGTTTTTAAAAAGCAGATTTTTATTAAATACTAGAAGACTTTGCCTCTAGTCGCTTTGCTCACCGACCACCTGAAGGTTCAAGACCCCCCCCCCCCCCCGTCGGACCTCACCTACCACCCCTTAATGCACGTACCTGCGGCCCAAGGGTAGTGCACATTTGCATTTTGAAATTAAATGTCTGTAATTTAAAAAATGTTTAAAATTTATTATACTTGAGGAATATAAAATAAACAAAACTTGTTTATTTTATAATAGAGAGATTAGATATAACAATATATTATAAACGAATGCACCAAAACATTATTAAAAATTCATTTTTTATCACTATTTATTTAATACATTTTCTTTAATATGATATTATGGTAGATTTCTAAATCTATTTTGTATTTTCTGGACCTTATATTATATCATACACATAAGTTTTTATCTTTCTTATCTTATCCCCTTATGTAGAGTATCACAGTAAAGCAATATAACATATGTAATGTACCTACTCATTATATAATTATTTATGATATAGGTATAATAAATTAATCATGACGGGTCGTATCATAGACGATTTACAGCCAATTCACTATATTAACACAAGCCTGGGCATAAACGAGTTAAAAAATTAAAGCTAAGTTAAGTTGATTTTAACTTTTAAACTTAACTTTTTAAAATTTAATTTTCAATTAACTTAATTTTTAACTTAACTTATTTTAATTGATATAAACTTTATAAAGAACGAGTTACTTTTAATCAAATTCGAGTTAAGTCAATTTATAAATAATTAAATAATAAATATAATAAAAATAAAAATAATTATTGATGTTACATATTACATAACCAATACTAGAATAGGAAATTAAAAATATAGTTAAATTAATTTATTGTTCCATCAACCAGAACTCTTCGAGAAAAATAACATAATTAAATAGTAAATACATATTATTATATCAATAGCCATTTAGGTATATATTATATTATAATATATGGGTGTAACGTACAGATAAAGATTACAGATATACCATACCATACTCTGCGGCATACGGGCATATTGTAATAATAATATTTATTAAATACTAATAGCTAATAAGTAATATGATAATATTATCTTATTACATTGATAAAGATACAAATCACAAATGTACAATTCTCAAGAACATATTATAAAATATTTTCGCCATAAATAAGTTATTTATTTAGGAATTTTCAATTTCGTATGCTTTTGGTACCTACTACATAATTTTATTAATTCAGTATACCTAATAATTTAATTCTATGTATGGAAATTAGAAAAGCTATTGGCTATTTCCTGTTATCAATAATAGTTATGGTTTTTATTATTTTGAACCATATTAATTTACATAGATATTAAAAAAAAAAAATTAATAATAACTTAACTGAGTTGAAAAAAAATTGGTTTAACTGTTAACTTTAAGCTTTTTAAAATGTTTTCCATCAACTTAACTTAACTCAGTTAAAAATTATCATTAACTTGCCCAGGCTTGTATTAACATAATGTCTATTATATTATATTCATGATATTATATTATCTAGAAATATTTTTATAAGCATCTATTTTAAAAAAATATATCTACCCACGCTAGGTTTCTTTATTATACATAGCTTTTTAACCAAAATGCATTCCCAAGAAATGTTATTCCATTCTGAATATTCTTTTAAACGAATGTAAAAACAGACCTCTTCATAAAACCCTCAGATTCAATATTCATAAGATATCGTGTTGTGTTATGGTTGTGCTTCGACTGTTGTAGGTATTTCAGAATATTATAGACACACCGAGTACGACTTACATAAACTGTGTACCACCACAACACTATATTACTCATGAAAAAAACGAACGCATAAATAAAATGTTATTTAATATGAATTCTGTATTCACTAGAACCTATATAACATAATATGGTTCGCTTTATATAATATCGCAAATGTCACTGCAATACCTATCAGTTACCACGCGTAGTATCGCGTTGCTAATCAAAATATTATAATATGAACTAATAAAATATGTAAATATAATAATGTATTGAGAATAATGATTGTATTGTTATTATAGCCTGTGACTCGGGCACCGATGCTTATTCTATAATAGCACACAATAAAACAGTACTGCAGTAAGCAATTTAATTTATCTAGAGTTATATTCAATATTTTTTTTATTTTTTTTTACGAATTCGGAATGCATATAAATATAATTTTGCATTTAAACGAATAAAACGACCTTAGGACGACCGCTTATTCGAGAGTTTAAAAATATAATAAAGTGCGTACAGTTCTTAGTTTTCTCTCGTCGATTGTACATCGAAAACGGTGTACACGATTTATTTTCGATTTATTTTCGACCGATGGGTTTTGTATAAAAAATTAATGACTTTCCAATGCTCTTAAATGGAAAACCTACTGAGGATTAATGTTTTTCGTTTTTCAGAGAAGACACTCATATATATATATATATATATGTACATCTACACATGTGCAATACATATATATATTTATAAGTATATAACAGTGCTAGATTTATTTTTAAGTCTCGTGTAGCCCCATATACACCTACAACAGCGAGCGGTTGAGTATGTAGCTTAAGTAAACAACGTCAATGCACGGAGCGTTAATAATGGTTGCATCCGTGGTCGGTCGGATTGCGTTATCTTTAATGAATATGTAGTTTTTCTATTAAGTCTTATTTTTAATCCTAGTTTTTAATCCCTACCGCCTTCCACGCGCGAAATGTTCATACTTCAGACAAAAAACGGCGTCAATATTAAAACTCACATATTATGTATACGAAATGTATGATATTATTATATACATATACAATGTGATTCTATTATCTTGAACCGGTCAATATCTTAGTAAATAATATATGACATTTTAAAGTTATTTATTTTTAAGGTTCACTGTATTTGGTCTCAAAAATTAAAAAAAAAAAATTAAATTCTTAATCCTTATAGAATATAATATTGCCCAGTTAACTATCAAAAGAAAATTAGTTAGTTTGACGTGTTGTTGTCCAATGAGAATTTATTAAATCCAATAATTGCTCCTATTTATTTATAAGTTATATAACAGTCTTCAAAATGACGTTAGGTAATGCATATATTCAAGATCGTTGCAGCGTTTCGTAATAACGCCTAAAGTATTCCCATTTATTATGTAAAATGTGATAAAAAAATTCAATAAGAATACGTAACTTTTAGTTGTTAAATAGTAATTTATAATAGTTTTTTTTATACACATAATCACAATTTACTATTTTAAAATAGAAAAAATAAGAGTGCTTCAAATGATTCGATTGTTGTTATGATTTCAAACTTACAAAAAAATATTGAATTCATATATCACTAGAAAATTAAATTATCAAGGGAACAAATTTACAACTTATTTTAAAACTATTAAATATATCATAAAGTGAAGTTAAAACTACGAATATATAATAATATTTTGACAAATATTCTTAAATATTATTAATAAGTAAAATTAACAAATTAAATAACAAATACTTTTGACAAAATCACTCACTTATCTACTATCATTGGTTAGTAATTTTTTTAAATGTTAACCATATACCGTTTTCTGGCATTGTAATTATAGCCTTTTTGCTAAATCGTATAGGAACTTCAGTCCTATCACATGGTTCTGTTTCAAATTTAGTTAAAATCTCAACCAAAGCCAATTTCATTTCGAGCTCAGCAAAACGTTTTCCTATTGAAATAAATATACATTTTTTATATCCAAAATAGTATAGGTATTCTACATGGTTATTTTAATAATATACCTATACAAATTCGAGGTCCATCGCCAAATGGAAGATAAGTACCACTTATACGTTTACTTTTTTCTTCGGGTGAAAATCTTTCTGGATCAAATACTTCAGGATCCGTAAAATACTTTGGATCGTAATGCAGTGAATAAATAGGAATTATTACTTTTTGGTCCTTTTCAATAGTTAATGAATCGTTTGGTACGTGATATGTTTGTGATGCTTTTCTGAATAAAGCAAAGGTCGGCGGATACTTACGGAGTGTTTCTAAAAGTAATAATATTTTTATATTTACTCATTTTCATCAACATTTTTATAATAAGAAAAAAACAATAATTAGGTAAAAATTATCAAAATAGTTTTAATAATGACTATAATATGCAATTCAAAATTACGAAGATGATACAGTAACACATTTTGAGTATCTCTTTGAAATTGTGAACTTTGCTTGTCTCACAATGTGTGTTATCGCATTAACGCATATAGATAAATTAATTTAATTATAAAATTAAAATAATATGACAATTGTAGGTATTGATAAAATCTCAGTAACTTAAAATAATAAAATCTGTGTTACTTAAAATACTAAACCTCCCTTAAAAAAAAAAAAGTAAAATTATTTAATATTAATTTAATATTTAAGAAGCAATCTCACAGTATAATTTGTTGGAATAATGATAACCAAAACTACAAATTCTGATAAAAGTATAAAACAAATCTAAAAATATTCGAACAATTAAAAATTTAAATCCATGTAACACATTTAAAATAAAACATTTTAATTATAATTAAAATTTGAATAACGTAACATAATTTATTATTATTTATCTCTCATCCTCTTAAGTAAATAACGTGCTGTTTCCTATTTTTCTATAAGTTGATAGGGACCATGAAAAACTTCCTTAACTCTCCATTACCAGTCTACCACAAAATGGTAGTACGAGAATTACATTATTGTAATACCAATATATTATTTCTCGATTCACTCAGGTAAATAATAAAAAATTATGGATTATTAGTTGTATAGTTACCTGCTAAAACCATATCTAAGTAGTTTAGGTCTATCAACAAATCGTTATTAATCAGTCCGTTGTTTTTCGATAATTTCCAATTAATTTCTTCGCGTACTTTGTCTTGGATATGCTTCTTTAACGATAGCTCGTATAAACAAAAACTAATAGCAGTGGATACGGTTTCAAATCCAGCAGCAAACATAACAAATGCATTGGCGACAATTTGTGATTCTAAAAATCTTTCTAATAACAAATAAAATAAAATCCATGTACTTATTTAAATCCAATTATTTTTAAGTTTTTGAGAAAATAAACTTTTACCTCTTTGGGGTATGTTTTTGTTCAAAACCAAATCGTTTCTTGCTTGTATCAAGGTTTGAACAAAATCATTTCTGACTATGTTGTTTTTTTCTCTATATGTTATCGTCTCGTGAAATGCTGAATGGAAAAACTCAGTTGCATCCGCTGGGAAATCCTTAAACCTTAGGATATTCAAAAGAGCAGGAGTAATCATCAAACTCAATTCCCTTAAATGTGTTCTTAGTGACGGCAAGAACAAAGACTTCCCATACTTCCGAAATGTAGAATTATCATCACTCACGGCATTTAATTTGAGACCAAAAATGCAAGTGCCGATGACGTCAGTTGAATATTTTCCCAAAATGTCTCTCACTTCCATTTTATTGTCGGTTTTCGTTAAGTTCTTATGAATATTTTTCATTAGCTCATCACCGCACTCTTTGATTTGATCGTACATTAGCTTAAGTTTGCCTGAAGTAAACGCTGGGCTCAATATTTTCCTGATTATTTTCCATTTGGGATTTTCCATGAAAAATAATTGGTTCGACAAGGGATTTGCTGAGAAATCTGAGTAAATACCACGATTGGGGAAATTTGAGAAGTCTTTGATAAGCACATTGTTTATTATTTCCGGATCACGGATCATCAAATACGGAGTTCTCATCTGAAATAAACCGCCGTATTTGTAATCAGCCAGCTCATAGTAAATTTTCCTGTAAAAATCTATGGGATGTTGTATTCCGAAAGCTACATCAAGGAAATTCCCAAACAATGGAATTGGCTGAATGTAAGGCACGTTGATTTTTTCCCATTTACTAAAAGTTGAAGTACAAAAATAATAAGTAATCGTAAAAATGAGTAGACATGGAGTTATTATATTTATCCACCAAATGGAGATGAATGGAAACATATTATACGAAAAACACAAAATACAACTAACTCAATACACACGAGAGTTAAAACTGTATTGACTTAAGCTATTTTCATTAGATATAAAGTAAATATATCATTAGTTATCCTTGAATAATTACATAATTCAATGCCATTTTTGGTTGAGTTTTTCAAATCACGAACAATACAAAAATATAGTATAGCGTGTTATAGATCACATGTGAAAAATTGGTAAATAACTACAATTAATAATTATGTTGCCTTAAAATAATTAATTTAATGAATACGTTCTATAAAATTACTAGGTAAATGGTAATTATAAGTTAAGTATTGAAGTCAATCCATAGTTTTTAATATAAAAATTCAGGGTTAACATAAATATTATAAAAGTATATAAAAAATTTAGATTATACTCATGAGGTAATACAATTATACCTATACATTATAATTATACATTAATTGTTTTTGTATAATCTTAATTTTTATGATTACTTCTTTTTTTTTTCAAACACTTTTCAACAATTAATATTCTTTATAAGATATTTTACTTAGGTATATAATTTATTAAACTATTGGACATTAATACAAACAACTATGACGTACAATGTACATACTATATTGCATGTGAATGTAGAACAATTAATATCATACTGTTGATAATATATTTGAAAATGTTTATGTAGGTAATCATACTAATACCTATAGTACCTATACAATAATATATAATATTGGGGGTATAATAACGAAAAAATGAATAAACTGTTCTACAGTATTTATGTTTTAAATATTGTAAACAAGTTCGCGTGACTGTTATTAGTCAATTACGTTGATCAGTCGAATGTAAAGAAAAATTGCATTATTGTATAGCAAAATTATTACATTATTAGATATATATTTCGAATAACATGTAATTTATTTATAATTTTACGTCCAATCACCGGTGGTTATTAATAAAACAACATAATATATTATACTCACATAAAAATAGATAGTATCAATTACGTTTTTGTATTTGTTAGTCTTAGTTGTTAGTTGTTACACACACATAATATATAAATGCAGAGTATTGAACAGTAAGAAAAATATTTCGTATGGGTATCGATAATTTTACAGCTACCACTGAGTTTCAGCTGAGTTTGAAAAAAAAAACCAAGATCACATTGGCTCAAGTATTACTTATTAAATGTATTACCGAACTTTATATTAGGTAACTTATAAACGGACGCAATGGCCAATATAGTTTCTAACTAGATGGTAGATGTACACAATGTTTCACCTAACTAGCTGCACTTCTTTTGTAAGTCAATATGTTTGTAGATAAAAGTAACACGCCAATTTTATAAAAAAATCACAAGATTATTTTCACGTGGCTTGATTTCACTTATAACATACCTGCAGTAGCGGATCCTGCCGGGGTTGTTTAAAGCGGGTGGGGGGAGATGATTTTTAAGAAATATTTGTATGATAATATTTTATTGATATGTAGGTATTGAATTATTTGAATTTATGACGGATTTGTATTATGTGAAATTGTAATTCCGGAAACCTTATCCAGCTTATAAATAACATTGCAACCATATAAACAACCATAGAATATTAGAATAACATAGAAAAAAAACACGTCTAATCGACCCCCTCCCCGTATCCGGCACTGCGGTATAACCTATTTTACCGACTATTACGTCGTATTTCCAATGTCTTTAAACTTCTTACAATACTATTAAAATAGTAACATGAACGAAAAATAAATAATATTGTATATACATTAGGTGGAAACATACGATGGTTTTATTTTTAGACGCTCTGTATAAGTTTAGTCCAATTTCACGTTACATAGGTAGGTACAATAAAAATATACATCATCTATTCAGTGAAATAAAGTAGCGTATTACCTACATGATAATATGTGTTATATCGTTTTCTTATATATTTACTGTTTCTATATTTACTCTCAAATGTAAATACCAAAAATATCAGTAAACAGACGTAGAAAATTGTTTGAGTTAATACACATGAATCGCATAATAATTTCATATCGTGTCAAATACATATTATTGTTGGCACTTTTAAACATTTTGTCGTATATTACCTTTGAATTGAGAGTACAATTATTTTTATAATAAATAAACTATTTAACCATTCATACACGAAGTTCCATTTTTATATTAAGTACTTAAGTAAATAAATTGTTGTAACACTTATAATTACTTATAATTATAATTTATCTTTATTTTGGCGTGTATTCCATGTTAAGGTCCCCAAATATTAATTACCGGGTTGAACATTAAGTAGGCGTATAACCACTTAAAATATTACGTACACATGAAATCTGTAGAATTTAAGTTTTAACATAGTTACAGAGGGTTATACTATTTTATCTGTACTTACTATATAATATTATATGCAGTTACATGAAAATAATATCAAAATTAAATCAAAAAATTAAATCAAATTCAATAAATATATGTAAAAATCAAATGAGTTTCAAATTTAAGAAATTAAGTTTTTCATATTTTATGGTAAAACTGTAAAGTTGTGTTAAATGGTTGTTAATCACAATATTATGGATGTGCAATGTGCTATATTCGGTGGTACGGTCTTATCAACTCCTTTTCGTGTTATCATCTCTGTCTAAATACTGTAGTTATAGTTTTTTTTTTCTGATTATAGATACCTATGTTCTATTAATATAAACTTTACACCCTTCATTATTGGCGGCAGTGACGTGGTGACCGTCGGAGAGGTGGTTGCCAGATTTACCTCTTATATAGGGCCGAATAAAGCTGAAGGTACTTATAGGTATAAGGTAAGTTATAAGTTATAACTATATGTTGTACTTATAAAATATTTAAATGTATACGTATAATTATGATTGGCTATATGCCTATAATGTGTGCTTCAATTGATAAAATAATTAATATTGTTAAAAATTATCAAGCAAAATGTTATAAAATGGTAACACAAATAAATTTATTAGAAATTAAAATGTATAATGTGTTTATTTAATAACTTAATCAATGGATATCGCTGTGATTAGAATAGAATAAGCTTAGCCGCTTAAAAACTCCTGAAGTATTCCCCCCCCCCCCCCAAGTATTTCATAACTTGACCTAGTACGTATAATAAACTATGTTAATACGTGTTGAGGCGCCGGTTCCAATGTAATTTTGTCCACGAAAATACACTCTACGGAAATAATAATCCTGATCTGTAGAATCAACCAAATTTTATATATTGTTTTTTTAACTAGTAGAGGGTAATATTTTACAGGCCGCATTGAACTCTGTTTTTCAATATTTTAATCTCAACATTTATAATATGTCTTAAAAATAATACAATTTTAAGCTTTTTTTACAGATTATATTATACCATTATTTGAAATAAAACAAAAAATCAGAGTTCAATGCATCCTGTAGGAAGTTTCCTTCTTTCAGAAAAAAAATAGTTATTAAAATCCTATAATTCTAGTAGGCCCGAGAATTATTCCTGCTGTAATTTTTTCGATATGATACACTGTATCAACTCTCCCCCTCCTAAAAAGTCGTAAAAAAAATGTCGTTAGCCGACGATATAATATTATAATAGTACATTGGCGATCCCAGAATTTTTGTTAAGTACCCAACTTGTCAAGTTGTTACACGATTAAGTAAATAGTAATAATTTTAAACGATGAATAAAATAAATGTATACATTATACAGCCACCGCGCGTTTTACTGCAACTTTATTTAACATTTACACTAGCGTTTATAATTTGATTTCAACCATTAGATAGCCATGACGTGTGCAAGCAAAATAATTAACCTTGACCAGGTTTTTAACAATAATTTTCTATAAATTGCAATTAACAATTATTTGTTCTGTGATGTCTAATATACCCAAGATTTGTTACTTGTCTTGTTATATACCTAGGTACTGTGTATAGGTAGTGTGTATAGGTATTGTTTTTTAAAAAAAATTCCATTACTAATACGAACGCATAATAATATGATAGGTATTTCTTAAATTAATTGATTTTTTTTCATACTGATAAAATAACTATATTTTTATTGATGTAATATTGTATTCCAAAACATTTGTAATACATAGTTCCGTACGTTAAACAGCTATAGTCTATATTATGTGGGCCGTATTCAGGAATATATCTTAATTTATCATTTCAATACGATTATTATTGTATTTTAATACTATTAAAATACTAAACAAATCAAAAACGTACTTACATACATTTCAAGTTGGGGCGCCATTGGGGGGGGGGGGCAGAGTGTGCACTCGCACACCCTGTAATTTTGCTGTCCACAATTGGCCTAGGCATCATTAATACTATGGCCTTTAGTTTGCCAATCTTTAGTTGTGCATGCATCGCAGCTATTCGCTGATAATCATAAATAATATTATAATGTTGTGTTCACGGACTAAGATATAATGGACTGGAAACGAGCAGCTTATCACGGCCACGAATGTATGTACAAGAGGCAAAGTGCGGGGGGTCGCCTGTGTTCCTGGAGTTCACAGCGCCCTCTGCATTTAACACGGACTAAGATACAAATTGTGTAGTCAAATAAAACCACCGGTAGCGCTGAAAACTTCAAGAACAGTATTCCTATCAGCTAAGTGACACCTTTTCGTGGCAGTCCCGCGATCCCCGCAGACCGTGTCGTGTTTCCAGTCCATTATATTTTAGTCCGTGATTGTGTTCTTTAATATTTGATAATTGATAAATTGATATCGGTATCACTTTATCCAATAACACACACAAATATTATGTGTAAATGGTAAATGGTTACTGATTGACAAAAGACATAATAATATGCATCTATTCTGGCAGTGGCTATTGCTTATTTTCTAACTTTTTGTAGTACACTTAAATTACGTCTTGTATTAGTGT
The DNA here is from genome assembly GCF_019925205.1 of Metopolophium dirhodum. Lineage (NCBI taxonomy): Eukaryota > Metazoa > Arthropoda > Insecta > Hemiptera > Aphididae > Metopolophium > Metopolophium dirhodum. The sequence continues at coordinate 32,289,596 of NC_083567.1, read as the reverse complement.
ATTATACATGTGAGTTGGTAAACGTCAAACGGTTTTATTACACTCAGGAGTTTTACCTATGCAATCTATTTTTATTATGTGTATAGTTGTTAGTATTTTTATAACTATCTATGTAACGATTTGAGTTGTTTGTATCGCGTTGAGGTTTGATTTTTTTATGAAGCCCTAAATTTGGACGCCGTACATAAAAATTGGTCTTAGAGGAGTTTTGTATCGACTTAGTTTAGTGTGGAATGAAAGTTTTGATTTTGTGTAAAGGAAATATTTAAGGATACAAAGTCACGAAGGCAAGAATTTAGCTGATAAAGCTAAATATGGCTAGATAAAGCTTTAATATGCTGTGCTCCAGGTCAATTTGTTGTCAAAATGGATATATAAATGGATGTATAAACCGAGGTTATCATCATTATAATATTTTCGTTAAAGTATGATTTAATATTTTAATGTGAGAAATTATGTATTTTACTTGGAAAAATCTATTTAATATTTGGAGTATAGTAATTAGTTACTTAGAATAGTAGAATTGTAAGTGAAACTGATTTTCACCATTTAAGTCATTAAAATAATCATCTGTAATAATCGAAATCTGAAATAACTTTTTATGAAATTCGTCTTCAACTTACTGGGCTTGTAACGCCCCACAATATATACCTAAACTACAAATTTTTACTGGATTTTCAAACTTGTTATAAAAACGAAAAACAAATACTAAATAACTTCCTCTGCTGTATATAGTTTTAAATGTACCTCATTGTGTACGAAAAACAGCTCTGTCCGGAGACTGCCTGTATATTTCCTAAGGATACCTATTTTACAATTTATTTATAATAAAAAATTTATTTATTTTTATACATCAATACGGGACAAACCCAAAGTAAAAAATAGTGTAATAGTGAAACAGTTTAATTAATACAAATGGGGTAAATAAATAATATTAACTATTAGTAATAGCCTATAGGTACTCGCGGCCACTTAGGAGTTAGGTCAAACTAATTTTTGCCGTAAACATCGCGTTTTTAACTAAATATAATAATATGTGAAATGGAAATCTCTCTACAGGCTAATCTCTGGAACTACTTATCAGATCTTCTTGATTTTTTTTTTTTTGAAACGAATAAAGAGTATTTCACGGAGAAGGTTTATGTGAAAGACAACTTTAGGAATATTCACCGGAAAAGTAGGAAATCTGGATGTCAAACATACAACAGTAGCGCCATCTGTCCAGAAAAAAAACTAAATAATAAAATAAAAATTTAGTGCAGAATTGTTGCAGATTAAAATAATAATAGTGTATAATATATTGGTTGCTATTGATTAATCAGGCATGTTTATTGATTTGTGTTAAATTTGGTTTTTTTATTCATCGGATTTCAGTACGGTTAGGTTAGGATAGGATTTTGTATTAATTGATTATATTAATCCACCGTAGGTGGAATTTAGTAAAAACGACAAACTTGGTATACCAGGTATAACTTTGATACTTTAGAGTTAAATCATACACTTACGTGCAAATTGCGCGGGGTCCGCAATCTACCGCAAGATTGCCTACCCGATAATGTACTGCTGCGAATCAGAATTTTTATTCCGGGCAACAGAAAAGTTAAGATAAATTTTGAACACCATACACCGAATATTAAATAACCAACCGAACAAAGTTTGAGTCATATAGAGTTGGTACATTTAACGGGCAACGAAGTGCACGGGATCAGCTTGTATTATATAATTATTATTATAATATTGTTATATCATAGATCATATTATATTTGTCATTAACTTATAATTCAAATGTCAATAGGTATTAGGTACTGCCGAATCGGTATCGTACAGGCAGCTACATGCCTAATAGTAAAAAACTTATAATAAGAGTCTAAATATTAAAACTTTAAGATCGTTTCAAAGTTTTATGAAAAGATATATTTCACAATAAAATGTAATGCTGTTGACGTCTGTAGGTACATTTATTTATTTTCTCAAATGTATGGTCAAAACCCAAAATTAAATAAATCACGTGGTTGTGTAAACATTTTCAAAACAGAAATTATAATTTAAAAGGTATTCCGTTGTGATATTGTGAACACAAATTACTAACACCACGACAATGAAAAACGAATAGTCCTTGCCCCTTGGGTGGAAATGAAAAAATCGTTGTCTTATGTTTAATTAGGAACAAAAAGGGTGACAAAATCATGTAAAGTTTTCGAAACAAAAATTAGAATTTTAAAGATACTTGGAGTAATGGGGAGAAGTTATTATCATACCGAGAAGGTTCTAGACATTTGAAAAAGTAGTAAGTATACCTACTTAATTTCTAGTCGACATTTTTAATTCGGGTTGCTGGTCTTTTGGAGCTTTATCGTATTTCGATGTAGGTAGTCTTTTAAGTTTTTTCTATGTCTAAAAAGCAATATTAATTTCATATCCGGGACAACGTTTAAATATATTAGTATAGATTCTAATACATTTTTAATATACCTGCATATTTATAATAATAAAATTGTACATATGATTAAACTATACAAATTATAAGACATTTTAACCACAGAAACAATAATATTATTATTTGTTAGTAAATTAGTCTGAACGAAATGTGGTAAGGAATTTTTTCCTATAATTAGTAATTTTGTGTATAATATGAACTAACGTCTTCAATGTGTGTCGCCTATATTACTATATATATTATTTATGACACATTGATACTGGAATGTCGTTTGAAAAAAAATCGATTTAAAACTACTTAGAGCATTAATTACGAGCGTTAACACGATACTCGGTGTGAAAATTGGCTACGCAAATCTTGTTATATCCAAACGTTACAGTATTACACCATTGCGCATGAACAATCAGCCAAGACTAATCAGTGTCGTTCTCGATGCGTTTTATTTAAGTTTCCGCGACGGCATCGGACTCTTGATAGATATTTAGAGACATACTATGCCATTATATTATTACGCCATGAGCACCGTTCGGTGTGTACCTATCGGTGTTTTCTACCAAGCCAAGACGATAATAATAATATTGGACAGGCAATAATAGCGGCGGAGTAGCGGACCCGGTGTCGCCAAAACCTGTGTTAGGGCCAACTTATAGTTATATGAAAGACACCACTGCACCGCCACCATGTTATAGATCGACGGATGTTTCGTGCAGTCTCTAGAGGGCCTATGGTTTTAAAAATACATTCTCAATCAATGCCAAATAAATACTTATAAATCGTAGCGACGACGACGACTGTAAATCGTGTAAAACCATTTGAAACGCGTTGAGTGTATAATGTACGACGTACCTGTATATCATCTTGTTTATAAAAATATTCCAGAGATGACATTTTTTTAAAATAATTGAATAACATCTGGAGTTTAAACAAATAATTACTACAAAATAGATATAATATATTGTGACTTGAGGGTAAACAATAATCTTATGTTTTCGGGGAAACTTATAGCCTTCTGTTGTAAGCTTTTTTCAGTGGTGAGGGGGGGGGGGGGGTTGATAAACTTTAAAATAATAATATACCTATACCTATTGCGTAAACACTACCGTTAGATTATCGATCATTATTTGTCGTTGCCATTGCATAATATATAGGTACCTACGAGTTATGCGACCGTTATAAGAAACTACCTGTTATATGTCAACTAACGTGAGGCTGTATAATTTGTAACATTAAAGATTAATTTTTTTTTTATCAAAATTGCACGTAGTACGGCTTTCATTACATTTAATGCTCCTACCTAGTTGAAATTCAGTTGAATCAATTTTGTCTCATCACTAATTTTATTTGTTATCCATAAAATAACTTTAGAATATTATAGATTTTTCAAATTGAATCTCGAATATTACGACGTGCATATAAACATGATCATACAAGCCGTTAATTTTTCACATGCATTATCATGTGCTTGAATCACGTCGGCAGACTAATTTTTTAACAACACTGAAAATATTTTCCGAGGATAACTGATGCAGAAATTACTCGATTACGTAGTCGCGTGTAAATATTATTGCGCTGTGCACACAATTTGTTTTGTTTGTCGTAATAATGGATTAATATTTACGTAAACTATAATTATCTTTAACTTTATAACCGTTAACAGTTTTTACAACTTAATCTTTTGTAAAGTTAATGAAAATCGTTACGCAGGTACATTAGTGGAAAACTGTATAAACGAATTTTGCGTTTTACCAACATCAGAAACAGTTTCTAACCAACACTGTTATTTTTTTTATAGCGTTATAGTACGTTCAAGTGAAGTAAATTAACAACAGACAAAAATTCGAAATCGCGTTTATTTTATGATTCGTTATTTTTTTCCGCAGACGAAATTGTCGCGGCTGAACTTTCCCTCGCCTAAATAATGTATAAAAAAAATCCAAAACTATTTTTACCGTACGAAAAGAAAAACATGTACAGATCGTATAGGCACTATGATAAAATAAAAAGTAAATATTTTTTGTAATTTTCAAAATTGTTAACAAAAGATTTTAATGTTGCTCGTGTTAAAGTGCAAGTATTAACTAACACAAGTATCTAACCGTACCTAATTTTGATTGTATCTACATAATTTGCAACGATTACCTTTATTAAACGCATCGAGTATTGATATAAATAATAATTAAATGTAATTAACATAATATTATTGTACGGTATTGCTTCCCGCGATATTACAATGATGTTGTTTTTGTGTTTTGTGTCTACTAACCACTTCCACTACAAGACGTATCCGTGTACAAAATGCCTACCTACTTTGTTCTAGGTACATAAATCATAATTCGTGATTCATTATTTTTCTATTCGTTTTGACTGTCGTCTGTCACTGTCTGACTATATAGGCGCACAAAAACATTACGGATACATAGTTTTGTAAAAAAAAAAAAATAATAAACTGTCGACACCGTTCGTTATTACAGTGTGCCATATCTACCCAAAGATTCCTGTATAATATGCAAATGTATTATTTTGTTTTTATCTATCTGTCATTTTTTTTTTTTTTTCTGTAAGAAATGTTATGATCGAAGGTCGTAAACCAAATTGTTTAGCAATGATTCTACTGAAAAACACAACACATTTTTCTCCATAAAACTAAAAAGTTGATTACCCACTAAAAATAAATGGCGTACATAATAATGCAGAAAAATGTTAACGCGAGTAAAATACAAAACGTAGGTATATACATAAGTATATTCAGGTATAATCGTATTACTATGGAGTTGAGTAGTTTAATATAATAAATGTACAACTGTGTTATAACTCAATTACGCACATTACAAAACTGAAATTATTATTATAAATATGCCTATTTACCCATATTACATATTTATATTATTATATAGTTTATTACATTTTACTGTTCAATATAATATTGTCTCTCGGCGACTTCCTTATAGGTTGTTAATTATTGTTATTAATATTTTGAAATGAAAACCCGGGTGTATTATTAATACATAACATTATCAAGGGGTCGTCGTTAGTTTGAAAACTTGATTGAAAATAAAACTCCAGGTATAGTCAACATCACCGGGAGCGCTGCATGTCTTATGGAGGCCGATTAATGCGTAATAATTTGCGTACTGAATATAGTAAATATTATAATATGAATATATTATGTTATTTCAAAATTTTATTCAGGATCAGTGTTTAGTAGACATATTTAATTTTAATACACGTTTTTAAATTTTAAATACTTTTTCTGTGTTAATAATATTTCAAACAGGTAGGTACTACGGTTTTTAAATAATGAATAAGTACTATTTTATTTTTAACCCTTTAGATTACCTACATTTAATATATTTTGCCATACTTATATTAAAACTTAGGCCCGTTTCACATGGACGCGTATCAATACCGTTGTAGTAGCGCACAGGCCCGGATTAAGACATTTCGAGGCCTAGGGGCCAAAGTTTTAAATGAGGTCCCTGTAAGAAAAAAAAAATAATAATAATGTATATATTATTTAAAAGGACACCACACCCGCATATGTTGTCTCCGTCTTACAAACGCGTAACATACCAAATTCACGCTCAGAAATTCAAGTTTTATGCCGTTAGCTTAAAAATTAGAGTCAATCGACTTATCGTGAACCACGATGGTAAGAACATTATCTGTGTTTTGTTAGAAGTTCTTTTACGATAATTCAGTTTTTAAGTGAGTTATCAGCATTTTTAATTTACATTTATACGCGCTATAACTTACTTAAAAACTGAATCATCGTAAAAAAACTTCCAACAACACACAGATAATATTCTTAGCATCATATTATGAAAATAATAGGTCGATTCACTCTAATTTTTGAACTAACGGCATAAAACTAGAATATATGAGCGTAGATTTGGTATGTTATGCCTTACGCGTTTGTAAGACGGAGACAACACATGCGGGTGTGGCGTCCTCTTAATATTAGGTACCAAAGTACCGGTTATAATAGATATAATACATAGATATTATAAGTACATAGCAATAAATAAGGAATAATTTATCACTTTATTCATAAATTAGGTATAATTTACAAGCTTTTTTCCTCGCTAAATAATCATCTTTTTTTTTTTTAGGTGATTTATTTAGTGTTATATTATAATATAGCCTGTAACGAAAAAAGTAATGAACAAATCTGAGGCCCCTAAATAAATTCTAACTATCGAGGCCCAGGGGCCATGCCCCCCCCTGGACCCTCCCCTCCCATAATCCGGATTCCGGGCTTGGTAGCGCATAATATGAACTTGACCGGTGTAAACTAAAACTTGCGTTTACGTAACACGTCCATGTGAAACGAGCCTCATGATTGAAATGATTGAATACCCTTAAACATCATGCATAATAATTTTAGTGTATACAAATAATTATTTACTTATTTAATAAAATATTATATCAATTTATGCGTTGATGTTTTATTTATTATTAGTTTATACAGCTGAATAAATCATTTCGGGCAATAAGAAAATAATATTTTGCATAGTATACGTAGGTACTAGGTATATAGTAGGTACCTATATTGTTGCATAAACATTAGTTGATTCTCTGATATTTCGTCCGCAAGCGAGTTCCAGATTTATAATGAGAAATTTTAAAATGTACTCAAACTGGTTGTAGCTTGTAGCCAAACAAATGGTCATTAACTATGGTATAGGTAACTTATAATATTAATATATTATTAAATTCTACCTGAATTCTTAATTAAATGGCTTTAATAAAAATCGTCTACTAAGTTATGCAATTTGTAGTTATGAACATAGAGCAAAAAACATACCTATAATTATTGGTCTTACAACTATGACGTATGTTTACACAATTTTAAGTTAAAATCCCTCCTCTTTCCCCCGACCAAAATAATAGTAGGTACCCGATACCCGGCCATGACGCCGTTAAGCTGGTTATACGATCAGAAAAACATTCCAGTTAAAATAACGAACAATTTTCAGGTATATTTACGTACATTACACTGGCCACCCTCATCGACCTTTATTAAATATCTTTTTATAAATATCTCGTAAAAAAAGGTCGCGTAAATTCAAAAAATAGTCGTGCATATTCATTCTAATAACATGCTAATCAGTGACCCACTATTTTTAATAAAGCTCAATGAGGGGGCCAGTGTAATGTACGTGGTATATTTGCTATCTATTAATTATATATCAGGACTCAGGAGGCATCGGGTTTTTCAGTCTTGGATCCACGAGTCTGCGGGAAAAACAAGTGCTTTCCTGGCTTATGTCGGAATCTAAAAGAAAAATACTTTATCTTTTGCCATTTCCTGTGTATGTAATCATGACGAGATTTTCCATCGTAAAATGTGCATAAAATTACATTTAACGTATAATTAAATTATAATCAATTTATCAAAACATATTTATAAAAATAGTATATACATTAAATTAATTTTAAAACTATTATTATTTGTGTAACAGTATAGACGTAATAACAAGAAAAAAATAAAATAATAAAATCTAATACCAATGACCATTAGGTACACCGGGCTAAACCTGAAAGTGTATGGCTAAAAGTTAATACTAATTATATAGGTAGGTACTTACCTAAAATACTATATCGAGAAATAGATAAAAAAAAATGATTGCGTAAACACTTTAATCAATTTAAAAAAATTGTATTAAACTATTAACTACTTCAAAATAATAAATATATCCGTATATATATGATATTATTGCATGACGTTACAGGTACATTAAAACCAGGACCAGTGGCGCAAATAGGAAAAAGTTCAAGGGGCCCAAGCCCCAAGAAATTTTTTTTAAAATTATAATATAAATTAAGTATATTATTATTTTTAAGGGGACTTGGTTGATTAGGAGGACTAATCCCCCACCCTATTTGCGTCACCGACCAGAACCAGATAATTAGAAATTGTATATTCGTAAATTACAATTTATAACTTATAGGTTATATAATAATGTTCACGTGCGTATAGGTAACACATTTTAACCATACCAGAACATTAAGGAGAAAAAATTAACAATTATATGTAACAATATATTAAATAAAGGCAGATCCTAAAAAAATTTCAGATGTTCCTATTGCTTGCACGCACGCACGCACGCCTGTGATGGACTTTAACCGGCATCATCACTGTAAACATTATCATTTATCAATTATTTTAAAATTTGATTTCAAACTAAAGGTAATATAGTGACGTCATTTCTCATCGGACACTGTAATCCCTTAGATAGTGGCGTTGTAACACGTGTGATCATGCACAAACGCACCTTGTTCAGATATTTGCTCAAAATTGGTTACATTTGAAAATACGATCAAAGGAAATGTTTCGCAATACACGTATACATACGCAACAAGATAGTAATTATTCAATACCAACCTATTAATTAGTTTATTTAACATGCATAATATACACAGCAAATTATTCACTAGGTAGGTATACTAATTAGTAATTATTAATTAATAAACAAAAAACAATACTTATGAGTTATAAATACATTTTTATTGATAAAAAAAATACATTAAAAACACACCAAACAGCTGATTAAAATAATAATAATAATATTATTATTTATGAATTCGACCTGGGAGGTAGCTATATTATTATAATGTTTAATATTTTATTAATAAATAGATTCCAAAATATTAATATTATGAATTCTGTCTATTCTTTATATACCCTAGGGCCTAGGTAATAGTCTAATAGGTATAATATATGTGTCAACTAGGGGGGGGGGGGGTACAAAAATAACGCAGGAGAATAATATGCACAACATTAAAAAATATGCAAGAATTTACATAAATAAATGTGTAATATAAATAGATGGCATTATAATATCTGTACAGTGTACATACAATTATATAAAAATTGATGTGTCATTGTTTATTGGTCCTCTATATACTCAAAAACTAATGGACAACTTTCAATCAAAATTATCTCAATAGATTTCTAGAGTCTCGGAAGAGGTTTATAGCTTATTTTTGTAACCCCTATGAGTCGCTGTAGAGTGGCTAACATATGAATTTAGTTGCGGCTCATGAAAATCGACAATTGTTTGTTTATTTAAATGTCTGACGTTGATTACAGATTATATTATTATTACTAAATATATGGCATATAAAAATGTTTACAAATAATAAATATATTAAAAAAAAAATAAATTTTAAATTCAAATAGGTACTAATAAACAAAATTATTACAATGATTACTTTTATGATTTGCTTTCTTAATTCTATACATATTTTTATTGTAAACAATAAACACATTAAAACGAATACCAATCTTAACGATATTGGATTTACATCGACTTTTGTTGAATCTGTCTCCAGTTGTTTGTGTTTACATAAAAAATAAGTCCAGAATTAAGAAGTGGAAAAATCATAGGATTAATGTTTATTGTGTTTGTATTATTTATTTCGACTGAAGAAAAACGAAAAAGATAGACTAATTTTAATCCAGTCAAAGTTGGGTAATAAAAATAGTAATATTATAATAATAAAACATAAATGTAGGTACCTAGGTATATATGTTTATGGATAATTATAATCCGAAAATTGTATAAAGTTTTTGAACATGTACACATTTTAAGGTATTGTTAACTATTTTCACCAATTTATTACGAAACAATTTAAATGGCAAAATATACAAAAAATTATAAATTTTACAGTCCGATCGTTTTATTATCTTAATTTGAAATAACTTAATAGCCACTAGCCAGTAACATAAAAAATGTAATCAAACTTTGAGCGAAATTTAAATTATTTTATTTAATATTTTAATATGTATAAAATATGCGACTTTCATGCAAAATTATCTTGAACTTTGTAACTTATATTAATTTTTACTCAAATATGCAAAATATGGCAAAAAAGAGGGAGTACCAATTACGAAACGTCGACATAATAACAGAAATATTCCAATCAAGTGTAGGAAAATATGGATTTGAAAAAAATCTGCTAGTCGCCCCGTGGCCAATGTCATAATTTCACATTCAAACATCGATATCGTTGGAATTTTCCCGAAATCGTAAATGACACAGATAATCACTATATTATATTCCGTCAGTAGTTAACTACCTAACCTATCGTCGTTTTTGAACCCCGTAGGGTTCTCTGGATTCATTGGTCGAATTAAATTATTTTCCAAATCGAAGTTTTGCGTTTATCGGACAAAAATGTCAAACCACAAAACCTATTACATCCAATGGCAATCCTAGCCACCGCTTCAATAAGCTCGGACTTGATAGGTAAATTGAAAAATTCTAAAATGTTATCGATATGTATCGAATATTTACCAGGATATCGATATCATACCCATTTAACAATATCATTTGCTACTATAATATTTATAGAACCTATTCTTTGTTTATGTATTTAAAGTTATATTATGTGCCTATCTATAATGTGTGCAGAGTGCGTATAATAATTATTATTGCTTTACTTGGTTACCGAGTTAAAGTATAGTTAAACTGATACTATTAGGTTATAGGCTAACTTAATAGTTCAGACTACAATAATAATCATGATAAATTTGTTTCTATGGCGATTAGAGGTACCTACTAACGTTTATTACGAAATACCCACTAACAATTAATTTCTCTCATAATAATTAGTATAGTCGTGTCAATATCGATGTATAGTGTTCCAATGTTTGTACGTCCAGTCTTGTATAGGTACATAATACCATATCATGTTCAGCAGGGCGTGAACTTAACTTGATGCACAATAGCTTGTTAAATATCATTAGTATAGCATCAAAAGTCCATTCGTAATACCTGCGTATTACAAAAATATTTCATTTCAAGTTGTAAGTACCTACATAATAGAATAATACGCATATACAATATCCATAGCTGATTACAAACATTTGTAAATAAACGTCGAAACTTGCTTACAAATTGTAATTTATATATACAGCCGACGGTAAAATAACTAAAAAGTATTGATTCAATTGCGAGAGTCAACATTTTCACTAGTTCTATAGATTTATTACGCTAAGATTATTATCTAAGGCATCTCGTGGGCTTTAGTTATATTTTAGTTTTAAAGCGAGTTATGATGAGTATTTTAAGATGTACAAATAATTTACAATTTTAAAGTACCTACTCATAACTCGCTTTAAAGTTAAAATATAATAAAAAGCCTACGAGATGCCCTAGATAATAATCTTATCTTTACATTTTATAAGAGGTCATTACGCTGTAATTTTTAAACTAACGGAGCTAAACGTGATCTGCTGAGAGTAAAATCATCTGCAGTGTTACTCACTTGTAAGACGGACAACAATTATTCATGTCCGTGCGTAGCTTCCTCTCAACATTTTAACGTAGGTACTCACCAATGATTTAATAGTCAACACCAATGTTTATAAGAAGAAATAATTATGCTTTCAATTTTTCAATAAGGACACGTTTAATTCCGGTTATGTAATTGTATGCATTTTATTTTATGTAATTATGTCGGTCGATAACAAATTATAAACCCAATCAAAATATACTTAGACAATTATTTTGTCAAATTTTGGCAGGTATATATATTAAATACATTAAAGTTTCGAAAGGTGAAACCACCACCATAATAATATACGTATAATATGCCCTTTATGACCGAAAACTGTTTTATTAGTTTATTACTTGATTTGCATTTTACATCAATGCAATTTAATATAACATATGAACCTACTTTGATTATAATTCCCTGCAGTGGCGCCCAAGATATATTTTTCAGGTGTAGCAAGAAATAATTTTACCCACCCACCCCCTTACAAACTCAAAATTTTATTATTTTTATATATTATCATATTTTAATTGACAATATTAGTAAATATTAAGGTATCAACCAATGTAATCTGTGATTAATAATGAACATATTTCAAGTTAATTATTTTATGTTATTATACCTACCCACCCCTTATGTTCAATGTGTAGCGACCGCTACACCTAGTAATAGGGTTGGGCGCCACTAATTCCCTGCAGCAGCCAAGAACTATTGGAGATCAAACAATAACGTTAGAACAACAAATCCATATTTAAATAAATATTTAAAAATATACCTACGCATCGAGCTATATTATATTATATACAAAAACAATCCATTCTCTACCGCGGGGAACAGAACACAGTTACACGCGATTTAATGAATTAAAAAACAGTCTCGTCTAATTGTGAATTACGACCAGTTCGGTAAAATAATAATAATTGTTTCCGTCCATTCGACAAAACGTGTGCAGTTACCCACACATACATGGGCACCCCCGCACAATACGATACATTACGATCATTTGCACGATGGATAAAATGTCGAAAAATTGTAATTTTATGGCGCAAGTAGTACTAGTGCACTGCGCTTTAGTGTCATGCTGTGAAATAGTATTTATGAATTCATAATAATACTTGTGGATTTTATAATGTTTTGTATTTTATTCGGGAGTTACGCGCTTGGTTCTTGTGCACGCAGTTGGGCCGTATAAATTAATAGTTTTTCACGGTTTTTCACCATTATTGTTGCACACGCGTCTCCGAAGAATATCTTACCAAGGTGTCTACTAGAATAATAAACGAAGCAAGTTGTAGGGTATACCCCAAAACGGTATTGATTTAAAAATCTATAAATTCGTCTTCATTTAGCATTAATTGAACTTAATAAAGTGCAATACGTATTAATGAAAAATAATCGTTAATCATGTTTTCAAGTAACTATATTGATGTCTTCAAAATAAAGTTCGTGACCTATAAATCTATATATGTAATGTTTATCGACGACATTAATTAATACTTTAGTCGGTGCAGTTGTAATTATTTCATTTAGATTTTAGTATATTTTAATTTATATTGCAATTAATTAATTCATAATCTTCCATAGTTCAATTTTCCCAAGAACTACAGAATAAGTTTATCTTTAGGTTATTTATTTTTGATTAATGTAAGACTATATTTTATTGAAAGTCACTTTAAATTTTTATAAATAGGTAGATATTGACCTTTTTATTTTTAAACATAATATTTCATTGGTCGTGGTTTCAATCTTTCTTGTAACAAAAAAAAAAAAAAAACTGAAATTACAATCGAAGATCATGTACTTCGATAACTTTGTCTTTGTAAGGTCGCTTTATATTTTATACGTACCTACCTACATTGACAAATACTTTTGTTCGATCGCAAAGTACGATATGCATTGTCTATTTCAAAGGCATTGTACGGCCTCTGTATGTAAGTAGTAACTAATAACTATGCACATGGTCAATATACAAGGTTCCCGATGAAGGCACGATTTATTTTTTTACTTCAATTAATTATAATATTGTATTATAAATATCAATAAATAAGCCATATCAGTTGTCGAGACTAATTTACACACTAGTCATAACTATTGAGTAGATGATTATATTATTATTATCGTGGTAAATGCCGAGATGGTTAATAATAAGTCACAAAGTAATATTGTTACATTTTAATCTAGGTCAATAAACTTAGTTTGTTGGTTTAGACGAAACAATGTATACACAATTAATTGTACTACATCAGTTTTCAATTATCTAGTTTGTATGATCATGCTCAATTTTAAAACAAAGAAGTCTTTGAATACGCTCTTCTTTCTTTCTTTTTTACAACGAAGTCAAGTCAACATCAGTGTGTAAAACATAAATAATAACTATACTATAACTAATATATAGTTTGTTATTATTATTATTTACAAAATCATTATTCATTGTGTTTGAAAAATGTTAAGTTGAAACTTTTGAATGGCTGAGTTAACTATAATGTGTTTCATTGTTTGCCTAGTTGAATTTTTTTTTTTAGGATAAAAAAATTCCAAAGATATTAATACAAAAAAAATAATCAGTAAATCACGTGAAATAAATAAATCAAAACTCTGTATATTTGTGTTTAAAAAACTATTTAGTAATTTCATTCAAAATATACATACTGTGTATTACACAATCTTATTAGAATAATAAAATATTATAATATAGATAAATCGTATAATAAATCGTATTATAGAATGATAGAAAAAAATTAATATAATTTAAAAAAAAACAACACTCTCAATAACGTTATATTACGATTACGAAAAATAAAATGTTAAGGTGGACCCACTTGTTAGTTATATAATGCGTATAATATCATATAGGTACCTACCTATATAATATATTTAATTAAAAATATATCAATTATAATAAATTGATGATTAAAATAGAAAAAAAATTATAAAATCGCGTTGCGAAGTATCAACATAATAATAATAATAAAAATAATGATGATGACGTTCGTCGATTGTGCATATTATTATATTATATTTTAAAACGCGTAAAAAAAAAAAAGGAAATTGTTTAAAATAAATCGTTCCGTATACATTAGCTTCCGGTGGTGCTGGTGGTGGCGGTGGTTTGTTGCTGAGGCCGTCGGTCGGGCTTGTGTATCGCGATGGCGGCCAGTAATATAATTAAACAATAAATACAAAATATAATAATATGCTTGTCCGGCATGGTCGTCTCACATGGCACCGCACTCTCTGAGCACTCTGTTGCCAAGTGGCAGTGGCGGCCTGTAATTGTTGACCAGCTGGGGTCCTCCGTGCGCTTCAGAGCAACATTCTTCGGGCGTCCATGTCCTCATGCTTCGGAACGCGTTCAGCTGCGAACGGAAACGTAAGTGTTTAGAAACAGGGAAAAACTTGTGTACAAGTTCGAGAGAATAGGAAAAAGTGTGCAGACTGTCGAAATTGAGATGTCTTTTGAGAGATAGGATTTTCGACTTGCGCAATAACCGGGAATATCACCCACCCCCGCCCGCGAGTACCGATTAAATGTTTTCAACTACTATTATTGAAAATGTGTAAAAACAAATTTAAGTTCACCGAAATTGTTTTTAAAAATATTTTTAGGCATCAACACTCAACAGAGATGTTATTAGCCGATACAAATATAATATTTTCATTATTTTAAACTATATTAAACTATAGTTGGCGGAGATCAGCATTTAAAAATTTAACAAGTGTGTTGAATGATTATGTAGAAGGTTCAAGGATTTAGTGTAGTCTCTGGATGTTGTTGTTTGTATGTTAATTATATATATTGTAAGTATTCGAAAAATATGTATTTAACTGTGACAAGTGTAACTTAAACTGGGCGTAGCATATAGAAGTGGAAATCTTCCTTGGCCAATTGGTCCAACGATATTATTTCACAATAAATTAACGACAATTACGCATATTATTAGTATATTAAGTTCATTAGCAGTCAAATTCTGTAATAGTAGCAATTTAATTTTGTCCCTCAAATGAAAAAAAAAAATGCGTGTTAATTATAGGAAAATTTAGTTTGAATTATAATTGCACTTATTGTTTTTATAAATGTATCGTTTTTTACAAACCAAGTGACTAAGCGATTTGCCTAGATGACTAACTTAACTAATATCTAATTAATTAATACATATCAATGGTTTTAAAAATTCCATCACGATTACGAACAATAAGTTGTATCCGCCCAAAAATCATAGATCAGCCTATGTTAAAATATTAATTGGGAATAAAAAAGGTTATTGGTAAAACCAAACAAGGTGAAGTTCTTCAAGTATCATAATAAGCTACGCATCCTCGTCGTAGCTATATATCCGTAAATTGGGGCAAGGGGAGCTCGGTAGGGATAAGCTGATCCCTTAACCGTCTCAAGCCCTACAAGATATTTGCATACTTCATATTGTTTAGGACATAAAGATATATACTCATCGTATTTATAAGTTACGTAACCCTCGGTCAATTTTTTTTTAACAATAGAGAACCTGTTTGGTTGTTGGGAACTTGGGACTCCATTCTCGTATATACAATACTGCTGACACAAACAGTAACATAACTCACAAAATGAAAAAAAAAGTTCACATCGGTCTCTATTATTATTATTATTATTATTACAAAGATATAGTTTATAGATTTTTTTTAATTTGTATTCGCTACTAGCCGAGTAAATATTGGAATATGTGGTAACAGTGGTTAAATATTAAACATGTTATTTTATCTTTAGTTTGGGAGATCATAAAAAATATCATTTTTAAGTATGGCCCTATCTTTCTTAAATAGTAATTGTCACCACTATTATCTCTTTATAATGTTCATTCGTGTTTTTAAATGTTAAATTACACACTGTTGTCACTGCACATTTTTATAACGCAACAATAACTAAAAGCTAATTTTATAATATTTTTTAATTGCATAATTTATGTGGTTGTCAACCATAAAATACTTTGAAAAAAGACTATGCCTAAGATAGTTATATTTTATTTGTATTGAGAAGTATACTACTTCTTCATTTTAAACATGTACCTAGTAAATATAGGTTTTTATCAGCAGTGGTACGTAATTTATTTTCTGTCTACCATGACGCTAATAACTTTATCGAAGCGATTGAACCTTTTAATCCTTTGTAAATAAATGGATCTCCGTTATAGATGCACACGCTAATTTGTAATAAATTGCATAATTGCATTTTATATACCGATTCCGCCAGCCGTTACTGTTTAAATAAAATCTGTAGGAGTATTTTTTTATCGTACATTAGTCATAATTTGAAAACTAGTATGGGTTATAATGGATACGAAGAGTTTTTATGAGGGATACAAGACAAACTATATAATATATTGTGTGTATACAATATATAGGTACTATATACATACTATCAATTCACAATTGATATTATTTCAAATTAATTTGTACGTCTTCTTGTTACACAGATTACACTACAGCATTGTCAATTGAGTTCAGTTTTGATCGATTATCTATTGTACGCGCGTTTCGCAATTAGCTAATGTATTAACAATGTGTAATTTCTAACGTTATTGACCTTGTTCGGTTGATAAATATGAAATGGTTATACGTGTAAAAAAATTATAAGTAGATGATAGGTATACATGACATAAAAGCAATAAGATTATAATATAAGGTATCCGATATCAGTAGTTAGCAGTACTTAATGTCTTAATGACACGACCTACACACACACACACGCACACTAGTACACTACATAGAACCTGCTTGAAAGTTGAACTCGAACATGAATTCATTTTTAATAAAACCTTTTTTTAAGTAGTAAATAGTATGAAAACAAAGATTAAAAATAATATACTGTACGAGTGGTATTATTATGTTTACCTATATTATGCATTTTTCGAATATAATTTATCACATGACACTGCAATGAGCAAAGTATTATTGACCTTACTCGGCACAGCAGTGTTGATATTGACAACCAGTACCTAGCACACATAACTTGACCTTTTAATCACAAACTACATTTAATAAGAAGGCGTAAGAAATTAGGCGATCGAAACGCAATGATTAAAGTATAGAAGAAATTGAATTAAAATTATAGGAGCAACTATTACAGCACATAATTAACACATAATACGTTTTAGTTTGTATTTAAATTGCGATAAGTTACAAATAAACGTTTATTATTTATTTCTCAATTTCTAAAACATAACTCGTCATCAACAGTATATTTTATTTAAATAGCTGAGGATATCATTTATCTGTTGGGACACACAAGCACGTCGACAATTCGTGATGAATTGATGGCTGATTATATATTTGGACATGAATGAACACGTTTACATTTTAAACGCCTTAAACCTAGAGTCCTATAAACTGTAATTACGATTTAGATAAATGATAAATTGGTTCATTTGTTTGGCAAATTCATTTCAGTCTCATTTCACGCATTAAAATATTAATTTAAATAACAACAAATAAAAACTAATTAAAGCAAAAATTCAAAGTATTTCTTAATAACTTACTAATGTCTAATCAACGAATATTTAATATTATAAAATATAATGCATGTTGAAGTGGTTTTAATTAATGTTTATTTTTCGTACATATACGCATAGCCAATTAATTTCCTGTGACATTGGCTCAATTTCGATGACTAAAAACATAGCAACATTTTAAATAATGTGCTGACATAAAACACATTATACTTATCAAAATTCAGAAGTTTAAATGGCTGGTTTATTACGATATGGTATGTTATTTCAATATTTAAAATGGATTAGGGCATGACGCTATGTAATAAAATATATGTTTAATGTTATCTTTACAGGAGGTATTTATCAGAATTTTATTATTATAAGGATGTTTAAATAATAACCGATATTCATTATATAATTTTAAAGATAAATTATGATTAAAACCAAATTTAGATAAAGTAAGAAACAACAGAAAAAAATTGACATTATTAACTCTAATAACTATGTTTTAAAAATACATACCTAATAATAATTTCACGTGGATGTAATTAAAATTATTTTAAAAACAGGCAAATATTAAAAAACTTTAACAAAAAAAAAATATATGTAAATACCTACTAAATATTTATGTTTAAATTTAAAATGTTTACATGCATGTAAGTTTATTTATTAATTTAAGAAAAATGTATATATATGATATATATGTTTTAAAATCAATAGGTATTGCTTGTGTAATATTTTTCAGCCTTACTCATTATCCAATCTAATTTATAAACTAAAAAAATTATTATAACCTGTTTTAATAGTATACCAATAACTAATAATTTTGTTATAAAAATATCAATTTTAGGATAAGGTATTTTAAAAATTAAGATAATTTTGGCATTATTATTCTTGTCTTCATATTATTTATTCATACATTCTTAATAATCATAATTCATAAAACTCAATACACCCTTTTATATAATATATGTCATTTCTTTTTTTACAATAATAATAATTAATATTTTAGGAATCGATTTGCATATTAAATTATAATAAGTCTACAAATAGCAGCTCCACTCGGAATAATTTTTAGAAAGGTGAATGATCGTTTTAAATTTTAATATGTGAGTGATTTACCTTGTATATAAATTAATTTACAGGAAATTAAAATTAATTAAAAAAAAATTATAATGTTTAATACAAATATTTTAAATAGATTAACAATATTATTAGGACATAACCCTAATCATATTAAGAAAAGCCAAATTTTAATTTTAAATATATTTTTCTAGATTACAGTATATACCTTCAGCAAAATTAAAAGTTTTAAGGGATGTTCAAGATAATTATTACTGAGATAAACTCCAACTATAAAACAAATAATAATATAAATAATATATCGTTAGACCAACAAATATTAAACTAACCTTATTTAAGACGCAAGATAAAATATAATAGTAAATAAAAAATAAATAATTACTATACCTAAATTGTAACCATAATAAAAGCTTAATACATCATGATAAACTCCTCATGACGCGTCCATTCCACTTGAAAAGCAAGCTAATATATTATTATTTTAATCTAGTCTACGTTGTTTACTTATCATCGCACATAAAGGAGCATACAATCATAATTAATACATTAAAAAATATTATGACTATTGCTATCAATACTATTATCGAACATTGATAATTCATTCAACATACCATCAATATTGATGTTGGTTATTAAAACGCGCTTAATAATTGGTTAATTGTTTAATGTTTAGATGTAAATATGTTATATAGGTATAGACTATAGGAGAGAAGAAAATTAAATGACACTAACGGTGGTGGCTACAACTTTTACAGAGTTATGAGGTCTATATGATTCTGATGATGATGTATAGCTTTTATAAATCGACTGTATATTGTTTATTACCAAGCTATAATAAAATGTATATAATATTTAATGTAATTACTTGTTTTTCGGAGACTTCTAAGGGGCTCTTGAACATGATCCATGTGACGCATTCTGAACATGGTGGAGTTGTCAGTGAACCATGATATGTCCAGTAAGTTACGTCCTCTGAAAGTGAAGTACGCAAACAATATTATGCAAAAGCATATTTGGCATAGTGTTCATGTGTATGTGTGGGTACCTGGGTGAATACTGTTCGTGAGTATATGGTTTTATTTTTCAAACAATAATTACCATGATCATCAAAATGTGTATTATATATTTATGTGTTTTATTGATAGTTAAGAGTTATTGATAGTAGTTAAGGGAAAATCATTAATTACCAGGCAACAAATTTGTTGGATCAATGGAATTGGTTATTTCAGCAGTTTGATTCCGTAAGGCAACCTGTGGAATCAATGAAACAATTTTTTCCAATTCGTCGTGAGTTTCGGTTCCAGCCTAAAAAAATTCAATACAACCACAGACAAACACGATTATTAATACTGTATACAAGTATATTATTTTAATATGGCACATCATTAAAATATTATAAATGATAATAATTTAACAATAATAATCCAAAACTATATAAGAAGGGATTTACGTCCCAAATTCGATAACACTCAATGTATCTGTCTTCTATGACAGACAAGATATACTGTGAGGTACTCACGCGGAGTCATAAACAGACCCAATCATCAGGAGTTTGCACGGTATTCTATTTGGAGGACCCGTTAAAAATTTCTAATTTCCCCGACTTGGACCGATCTATAACTAGACAGGTACAAGTGTTTTAAAGACCAATCAACAGATTAATCCTATACATTGGTGGCTGAAGTTGATCCGTTTCAATGTATCTAATCAATGCTAGTAAAAATTAAAAAAAAAAATAAACAATAACAAGTATCTAAATACTACCATGTCATGTATTTACAAATATGTTAGATCAGCCCCAGACTCGGCACCATAACTATAAATTGGCATAAACAACAAAGTACAGAAACCAACAGAAAACGTAAGACACATTATGTTTTTATAATAGAGCCGAGAGTGGACTAGTCCTACATAATATATTTGACCAGTTTCGCCTTTAAACCATGCATAACCTTTGAGGAAATTCTCAATTGTGTACCTAGATAGCACATCGTGTGGATTATTTTAAATACCTGTAAGAACACTCCAAGTACTGCCAAACCATCTGGATGTGCAATGGCTTCGGCGAACGAATTGTACTTATCACAATTCCAGTGGACCAAGTGTAACTGAAATATTAAAAATTCATAAATTAATAGGTACGTTCAACTGACAATATCTGATCAAATTAGGTTTTAAGTAAAAGTGTTGAGTTATATAACGAAATGTTATCTACCGCAACGATTGAATTTGATCTCATGTCGCGAAATTATTGCAGTACCAATATGTAAACGACTACGCGCCATGGAATATTATCAATAGAAAAAATATCAAATATCATAAAACATCAATAGAGAAATAGACAATAATATAGCAAATGACTAATGAAAATAAACACGCGTATAAAAACAATGGTTTCACCATAACAAGTGAATATAACAATAAAACTCGAAAGGGAAACACGCAGAGGCCCATAACGGGGAATCTATTGAGTAGGTAAGGAAAATAAATCGCTCATCATCATTCATCAACGGTGTACAGGGTCGTTTGAGCACAAGAATAGGACTGGCACATTATTATTGGGTTCGTAAAATATCATATCATGTATTCAAGAGTTATGATAATACTATTGTCTTTAGTGCAATATGGATTAAGATGTAAAAATAAAATTTTTAAAATCTTGAAATACACTTACCTCGCCCGCATAAGGAATTCCATCAACAGTGTGTTCCGATCCTTTGGCGCTGCTACATCCCCAGTGGCAATGAAACTGTTCCAATTTGTATTTATGTCCCAGTGGACCACCAGAGAGTTCTAAAAAGAGTTAAACATTTTCGTGAGAAAACTCAATCTCAAGAATATTTCATCCTAAATACAAAGTAAAACTGTTACATTTCATACTAAAACATTTCGATCTCAATTCTCAACTAACTAACTTGACGTTTACGGAACAAATTTAATTAGTAATTGGTTCTTTCAATGTTTGATAATCTGCCGTAACATACAATTTACCTAACGATGCACGTCTTTAAATTATATTCAATTTCTCATATGTAAGTTGGACGATCATGAATATTGTTTATCAATAAAGGCGGTATTGTAATATTAGTTAACTAATATATTATTGTTATGGCAAAAAAAAAAAAAAAACTTTACAGTTATTGTTGAAACGTGAATTGCTAATAATTTTAGTACAAGCATTACACAGCGAAATGTAGATAGGTATGTACAAAACAATATTTTCAATGCGGTAAAAATATATGACTATTGAAAAATACCTGATCCTTCACCACCGGTAGCATCCACTTTCCAACCATATCCGGTATTGATAATTTTTGTGCACATTTCAGGGCAGTAGTTCCAGTACAACGGTTTACAGTTTAGGGTCATGTCGTTGGTAGATTTCGAAGTTTCGATGTTAACTGGTGATTGTAACAAACCGCCGGCTTGTGGAAAGAATTTTGGCCAGACCGATGGTCCTAGAACAAGAAAATTAATTTTTAACAATTAACAAACGAATAACGACATTTTTTTTATGAAATTATATGCCTATTACTGGTTCTCAAAAAATACAAAATATGATATTATACATAACACAATGTCACAATCAAAGATAATTTATTCTATGCAATGTAGAGAACAAATTTTGTAACTTAAATTCTGAGTATTATTACTAAACGTTAGTACACAAAACGTAATCATTTGTTTTTCATTACCTACTATTAATTTTCATGTTGCTAGTTGCTAGAATAATGACCTGTGGGCGCATTTAAAATAATATGTTAAACTCGTTTCCTCCTTAATAATTTTTTTAATTATCTTACAGACGTATTATTTATGTAGGTATTGCATCAAAATAAAAACAAAATGTTTGATGTTATGATATCGATAAAACCGGTAAGTACACTTCACACTGTGAAGTGTACTTAAGTTCACATTGGTTTTAACTCGGAGCGGGAAGCGAAAGGGCTATTTATTTTTCACTATTAGATACTTATAATTGCATTCTTTAAGAATTAACAATTTTAACCACATCAAATTGTACGTACCTTACTTATCTCACAGATTTAAGATAAATAGTTAGTTGGACGGATAGTACTTCAACACGGTGTCAAATTATAAATTATAAACGATTAAAATTATTTTTTTTCCACAATCCATAGTTAAGTAATTTACAGACAAATAGGCAGACGAATCAAAGAAAAAAAAATCATTCTGAAATTAATAATACGGTACCATCGCGGTCGACGGTCGTATCAATCTCACATGTACCTATTTTATTTTACGATGAATATTTGAAAGCAATAATATTCACTTTTGTTACCCAACCGTGAAAGTTATTATAGTTATTTTAACAAAATTATCTTGCTTTCCATTTAAATCCTTTGTAATATAATATGTTAAATATTTCTCCAAACCAGACGGTTTACACTTAAAGTAATGCAAATAACAAATTACAATAAATACCTAAGTTATACTAATATCAATCTACATAAAAATACATATTATAGTAAGCAAAAGGTTTCATCAATATTACTCCGTAGTTCATTATGAGATAAAAAAATGAATAATAAATTTCACCAAATCCATAAACAATAAACATAATATAATATTTACACAGTCCACAACTACTGCAAAATAAACATTTTTCGAAGTCTACACATTTTTTTTTTCTTTCTATAATATATACATGTATATGAAATGCGGATTTAAAAACAATTTAACGGATGACTGAAATAACGAGCGACGTTATTACAAGTAATTTAGAGTACACAAAATCGATCAATATTCAATTCTAAAACCCAAGAAAGTAAAAATAGAAAAATTAATTATGTTTGTAATTTGAATACCCAATGTTCAAAATTATCCATTATTGTATATTTAACTCGCAGTCGCATTGTAGCATTATTTAAACATCTTTACCATAATATGACCATGCAGCATTTGCGATAATTTAAACTCAATTTAACTCAAAACAACCGATTTGGAACAAAGAATCGTAACACAGCAACAGTTTACAGAAACATAATGAGAACAACAACGTATGCGACAGACTTAAGATAGGTAATTTAATGCTTAATTTCTCGCTTCCTCAATTAATATACTTTTTGAAAATGACGTTTACCAATGATACTAATTAATATACGACGTGCGACGTCAGCCTTGACATTTTGTCAGATGGACATTTAATTTAAAAATAGTTAAAAGTCATAACTAATATCAATATAACTAAAAGTTAATTGCAAGACGTCAAGAAAATATTGTACTTGTTTCTTCACATTTCGCCCATTTTCCTATGAATATCGAATTGCATAACACATACTAAAAACTATTAAAATTTATTGATTTGACTAATTGGTTTTGATACAGTTTAACGAAATATTGTTTACACTTTTTACGAATACCACGGAACAACTATAATTTGCAACTTATTTTCTAGTGAGATTATAACAATTTGTTTTTTTTTTTTTTTTTAATTCGTAGAATAAAAAACATCCCATCATGATTAATATCGTATTTTGACGTACGATTATAATAACCGGTTACCGGAGACAGGTGGAGCGATGCAAACTGCGAAGCATAATAATATATGGGTACACTGTACTGCCTGTGGCCTCGCAAATTGTTTGGCTTTCACGCCGACTCATTGAGCCCGCGGTATTCAAATTGCAATCCAAAAAACATTGAGCCAACCACAGTGCAACGTACAATAATTCAAGACGTAAAAGAAGAATTATGTATGCGGTGAGCATGCGTGGGCATGACGTATGAACGTAGGTAACTATAGATAATACGGTATGATCTACAGCTATATAATTAAGGGAACGCGAAAAAAAATTTCCCTCGTCAACGTTGTGTGTGGTGTGTGTACGATGGAAATTTGTTTTTCGCTAGTATAACGACAATTTAATGATACACGTTAATACATTATAATAATACCACCTATATCGAAACTTTTTTTTTTTTTTTTGGCCGCAATTAAAACTAAATAACTAAACCGTTTCAAAAAAAAAAAACCCCACCGCGTCGATCGTCTTTTAAGATCTATCGAACACTGCACAGTTCGCCAGGATTGAAACTACGGGATGTGATTCGTGCGTCAAAACAGTACAAGTGGTCACATGATGGGTGTAACTCGGGTGCAAAAGTTGCGGCGATTATATGATTATTAATTATTATGTCGATGGATAGAGATGGCCGACAGCGATTCTGATCACGATCTGAACACGTGGGATGCACCAATATAGAACTGCGGCCGAGTAAAACGCGTCTGAGAAATTCCGCGAAATGTGGGCAATTATCGGAAGCACCCGAGTGCGATGGTCAGTGTTATGAATTATAATTATATACCTATCACGGATGGTTACGATTTAAACGATATGCCAAATCGGCTCCATAAAACGCCGCCAAGGTTTTATTGTTTCGTGCACACGAGGAGGTGTTAAAAACGCTATAATCGCCATAATATCGATAGATGTGTGATGTTAGGCAGGTAATATTTTACTGAAAAGTGAAAATCGCGTACTCTGTATTGTATTGTAGTTGTTAATGACTGGATTGACTTGTACGATTAATGAAAGAAATTAAACGTAGTCTGTTAATGATTTATTATGCCCGTTTTAGATTGGAAACAATCGTCACCCCTTATAACTACACCCCACGACGTGTACCTTTATATTTTCATTGACCTCTAATGTATATAACTAATTGTCCTTACTCAGAGGAGTAACTTAGGACCAACATTATTCGAAGTCCTATACTGCGATCTATATACCTCATATCCATCTTAGCCACCCACAAATAATCCAGTTGTCTGACATCTCCTTGATTAAATCTACGGTTGTGTTTTTTTCTTTCTGAAGAATTTTCTATACAATATAATGTTTAACATGTTTTCTTTTCAATTCTTCATTTACATAGCTATTGTTTACTTGAAAAGTATCAGTTACTTTTAAGTAGGTATTCATTGTCGTTTGAGGTCTTATGTTATTTAAGAAATAATTATTAAAATACATTTACAGAAATTAGAAAGTAATGTTGTACAATGTACATATTATTTAAACAAGTACATACTATTATAATTTATAAGCTATATAGATGCAGTACTAGAACTAAGGCCCATGCTGTACATAAACCATGTCATGTGACATATATATATCTTACAATGTACCTAAACCTCTATATTATTTATAACATCTCAATCAACTGACCTTTATGAAATAAATATTATTTTGCTTAACAGTTTTTTTTTAAATGCTAAAAATGTATTTTGGAATACAGCCAATCTATTTAAACAGATAAATAAATAAATATTATTTTTAATTTTTAAAATTTAACTTTCAGCGATTTGGCTATATTATGCTCTATTTATAGCATTATATGATATATTATGATATATATCATAATAATATTATATTTGAGCGAAATTCAAAAACAATATAATATATTTCAAATTTCTCAGTTTCAGGAAATCGCCTTAATAAATTATAATAATATTTACTAAAAAGTTTCGAATAGATTTGAAACACGATGAGAGTATGAGATTATTATAATATACATTATTGACATTACTAACCTAATATAAACGACACAATTAGATAAACGTGGCTAATGGTTATAACTTATAATATATGGGGTTAAAAGTTAATTAAAAATGATAAACTCATTACTTAACTATAATACGTTCATAACGTGTTATTTAGTTAATTATTTTTTACGCATTAAATTCATGTCCATCATTATTACATTAGCATTATTCTAAAAGCAATTTCCGTCGATTTTTTAAAATGTCATCTATAAAATACGAAATAAAACAAATAATATTACTAACGGAAAAAACATTATTCGCATTATATACGTTTAATAGAATTTAACAAAAATTAGCTAGGTATGTTGATATTATTTATTATTGTTCTATTTGCACATATGCACTTCGTTAACTGCTGTCTGTTTCTAAAATGTGTAATGAAGTACTGAAGGAATATTTTGGGAATATTATATAAAGATAAACTCGTGATATAAAATAATAGGAACCTCTTTTTGAATAAATAAAAATTATTTTACGTTTATAATTTTAAATAATTATGCACTAATCGATTCTATTTAGATAAACAAAAAATTAAGCAAGTTTAAACAATCAAAAAAAGTTGGGCAGTGGATACCGCTCCGCTGTACAGTAACTGTGTCGAGTATGCCAGTGTAACGGATGTTGAATTCGGATTCAATGATATATCATTGTATACAAAAAACGATTATAAGATAGTCTGTCAGCCTATGTCAAATACTCAAATATATTTCATAACATTATGTATTTGATGTTTCTATTAAATAGTAACTTATTTTACTATTAGTATTACTAAGGTTAATTTAATTTTTGTAAATAAATGTTGTCAACATTTTTACTTTTAACGCAATAAAATTAAATATGTATTTTCTTATCACAAAATGATTTTAAAATGTATATGTATAAGGTATATTAATGAAGTCTATGAAAAATATTAATTTAGGTACAAAATAATACAGCGATAATTATTTTTCAATGTAATTAATAATTATTGCTTTTTAATTAGTTGAAAAATAAAGTGTTTAAGTAAAACGATTGTGATTGTTAATGATATTTTAAATAAAAATGAATATAAATACACCTTCATTACAATATTGACGAAAAGTTTGATGTAAATACTTTATTTAAAGTAGGTAAAGAAAAACAATGAACAACTTCTCCCTTAGCACAAAACGTACTTATTATGAACTGAAGAAAAATACTAAAACAAAGTTTATAAAGCCACCTCAAGTCATTAAACACGAACTTTTAAAAGTTAATACAAGTATACATTTTATCTTTCTAAATTACATAACTACGTTTAGAGTTTATAAAGACATCAATCAAACAGATCTAAATTTAACATAATATTATAAATTATAATTTTCATAGTTGCAAAATGTAATTAAAAAAAAGTTAATATCAATATTGTAATTAATAAATTTATAATGAATTTAATTTATCATATAACAGTTGATATAGTCAAAATCCTCCCAAGGAATCCAATAATATAACTACACGATCAACTTATCCGCAAATCTAATTCGTGGGCAAATTATAATTATAAACACAAATAATTGTGCAATATTCATTCATAATTTCTAAGTAATTTATGTTTATTCCACTGCAAATAAAAAAGAGTTAATCTTACAAACGATCTCTACAACATAGAAAATATATTATAGTCTCAATAAAATAGATAGAAATCATAAATGAATAAACATCGAATGGTAAATTTGATGATGATGATAATTTGGGTTTATACTATTATTATTATTTCGTATAGCAACAACTATTATCACAATTAATAGACTTGAAAACTTTTTTTCTTCCATTATATAATAATACATTGATGTTTATTATGCTACATTTTTTTTTATTATTAAATGTTCTCCCGTTCCGGGCTATCGGGCAGTCAAGGACAATTCAAAGTTATTATGAATGTTGTTATATATATTTTTTTTATTTTTTATTTTATTTATTTTCACGCAGGTATTGGTACATTATACTATCAAACAGTATTAGCTCCTATATATTATGTTACCTATTCTTATTATTCTTATTATTAAGTTTCCTATTATCTGCACAAGAATACGTCACATTATTTTATTATAGTCATACCAGTCATAATTAAAATCGTATATTACGTATAATAGTTTGATAATTTAAATTATTGTTAGCTCAAGGGCAGTCAGTACACAGGATTAAGCTCATGTCTAGTATGTGTTAATTAAAAATTAGGCAAATAAAAATATAATAACAAAGCCTCAAAAATTAATAAAACAATTTTTACTCATATACTTAATATATTTTTGCTCAAAGTTTAAGTTATTAGTAGTTGGCTTACTGAATGTTTTTAACATTTCGAATATTGTGTAGGTAGGTGCACACGGTATAACTACATAATCTAATATGGATTTTATCACGCCGTGTCATGCCATATGCACGTCATTCAAATAAACGTGTGTAGCGATGATGTTGTGTCTTGTTTGATTGATTTACATTTTGATAACATTATCCTGGCAAGTAACACAACTTTAAACAGTTATCGAACGAGTTTAATTTTTCAATTATTATTATTATTGCAACCTGTAGGAACTAAAAACTTCTGACGAGATTAGTATTTTTATTCATAAGCGAATACGCAATATTTAGAGAATCAGAATAAAAATATCGTCAAAATCATGTACCTAGATATTTCGTTTTCATTATATTATAACTGGAAAACTATAAAAGAACGAATATTATTTCCTAGGAAACGAAATATTAATCTTACCTACGATATTTTTAAAAGTGTTCGAGCTGAGTCTTCTTTGTATGGCATTGTTTAAGTCAAGTATTTGCAATAATTATTAAACTAGTCACGTTTAAACACACCTTTATTATTTTTAGTATATTTCTGATAATTTATTTAATTTTATATAGTTATAAATTACAATAATCATTTATATTTGAATTTAGATTTCAAAACATTTATTACAATCGTCGTTGTTTATTATTTAATTTGTTCTCACATCTCTTAGATGTTATGTGTCTAAAACTATTTTAACTCATGAGAGATAGCAATATTAACTCGAGAGCATTGGCAATCCCACACGAACTATTCAATAATAAAATATCATCTCTACAACTACGAATTTATTTTTCAATAAAATTATGTAGGTGCCAAATTCAGCCCACATAGGTACTTGCTAATTTTGTATGTTAATGATAATGAATTACAGCTTTCTACACCACCCATATTCTGAAAATCATGCTGTTGTACTTATAAGAAAAATAAAACAATTATGTATCCATTTTTCATATTATATCATCCTAATATTTACAAAAAATAATATATAGAAACTTAAGTTTGCAAAATTAGAGGAATTTTGCAAAAACAATACTAACACATAACTGTTATCTCGTTTAGTCACTATTATGTCAATAAAAAAAAAAATGCAAATTGAAACCTTATTTGTCAGTACGATCGAATTTCAATAGTCAATACTCATAATCAATTCAATTCCCAGAGAAATTAATTTTGCACCTAATGTGTACAGGGTTATAATTTACTTGAATAATAAACAATATTTTTTTTATTACTTTATTTATCTTCCATGGAATTTTCAATAGTCACAAGTCTATACTACCTACCTACATTTGTAAAAAATAATAATAACTCTTTTAATCCTCTACTCCAGTTAGTTTACGCTTATATTTTTTTTTAATAACTTTTAGACTAAATTTAATTCGATAGCATGTGCTCAATTTAAATGACATATATAGATACTCATCAATGAAAGCATACGAATATATCATGCATAATATAAACGACTATATTGAAACTAGGTAAAACACTACTATGTCTCAGTTTTATAACTTGAATTATCTTTTCTTATTTGTTATGAGGACTTGACATGACCCGAATGAATCTATTTGCAATTGAAGTAGGTCAGTTACTCTAATGGTTTTTTTCCCGTGTACTCGATGAGAAGGATTAGTTTTATTTTTAAATTCCTTTGCACGACAGTAAACAATACACGTATTTATTGGTATTATACAATTAAAAAATAATACTTATTACTAAGTTGTAACAATACCATAACAATAGAGATAGACGTATTTGATAACAAATAAATTGCATAACATATAAGAAAAAAAATTTAACTTTAAATGTAAAATAATGAGTAGGTATTTGATAAATAAATAGGTATATATTTCGTTGTGTCACAATGACATTACTGTTTAAAATTCAGAGATGCAAACATTTATTCAAACAGAATAATTTAATGGCGTTTTGAATTATAAATGATGAATCATAATTTTGACTTGTGAACAGTTAACAAAATATTATGGTTTGCTTAATGCTTATTTGTAGAAAGTAACATTATTTGAACGAATACCAACAACAACTCCACGTAGATGATTGATCAAAGGTTCATTTTACGGCAGCGGTATTATAAATGCTGCTGGTCGACTGAAAACCAAACATTCGATACTGCAATCTATAAATGTACAGCCAGATGTACAACTTATTAAAAACGTGAAACTCGCAACCAATCGATTTTATGTGTGGATATAATTTATAAAATATATTTTATTTTTTTGAAATCTTGCACCTCCCCACAAATAGTTATAATGTATTGAAACGGAAAATTTGGTACAATGTTCAACTCTGAGGGGGGTTCTGGTTAATAACTTGGTCAAGGCATCTAGTTATTTTTTGGGAGTAGAAGTTTCCAGGTGCTTAACTTGATCATTGGATATGTGAGGAAAAACTAAAATAAAACAGAGGGATAACAGTAATATACTAATATTATGTAAGAAACGCCAGTTTTAGAGAAAATCGCTTTTGTTTAGTTCGTTTTATTGTATTTCAGAAAGAAATAACCGTAAAGCATAGACCTATAAACTAATGGACAGAGCTTCCCACACAGCCCTGTACTTGGTTAATCCAGACAAGATAACTGAGAGAGAAAACACAACATAATATGAGCATATAAGAGAGAAAAAACATGTTTTGGGCTATATGTTTTAGCATACTGTAACGGCCCAAAACGTCTCTTCTCTCAACAATCCCTTCTGGTGATTTCTTTTTCTATGCGCTGTCCATTAGCTTAAAGCTATATGCCGTAAAGACAATTTTGACCAGATATTTATATTACCGTTTTCTAGAAAGGTCAGCACTTCCAAGATAATTTTCAAAATATTTCGGCTCTTTTTGAGTTATTTTTCAATATTTCAATTAATGTTCTACTTTAAAAAAAAAAAATGTTTTGTTGATGTATGTTTGTCAAAAAGCATAACAATTTAAGTCAAGATACCTTAATAATTTTACTTAAAGTAGTTAAATGTTTCGTAATGTAACAATAAACATGACAATTTTTTTTACAAACATTTGAAATTCAAACTGACAAAATGGGATATTAAACAAAAAATAACGATTTTTCTTGAGTTAATTTTAGTTATTTTGTTGCAATTCAAAAAATTAATCATTAAGACTTGATACATTTCACATTCACGCGTATATAATTATTTTCTACATACTACAATTTGCAAAATAATTAACTGATTAAAACCTATCTATACCACGAACTTATTTTCTCGCCATTCTGCAGTATGTCAGGCGTCATTATTGACTTATAAATGATATTATGCAATATTTTTATCAAAAATGAATTAGCCTGATTAAAAAAACACTAAGATTATTATAAAATAAAATACCTATCCTTAGAAATTGTATTCAGATATTTTGCACTTGGCTCCAGTGTTTGCGTAAATTCAATGATTTGTCATTGAATTCCAATTAACACATGAATTACAGACTACTGTGGCCTGGAATCGATTGAATATATTTAAATAAATTTGCTACAAATGAAACCTACTATACAGCAGATCGAGTTACAACAGAAGCGAGTTACCCAGTTTTTTTTTTAATTAACCATAGTATATGATTATTTTTTTTAAAATAAGTATCAATAATATTTATACCTATAATATAATATATTATATACGTATATATGATTTATTTCACCAAAACAAGTGTGGTGAATTTAATATATTTGTTTTGAGCTACCTATTCTTATTATATTATTATTATATAACACTGACCTTGTTCTATCAACAATAAAGAAGATTTTATTTAGAGTAAAAAAAAATTATATAGCATTATGGATTATAGTTTTATTGGTCGATTGGGTTTTAAGTCCTTGAGTACACTTTACCTACTATTTTTTATTTGAAATTGAAAATAAAATATATCTCGTATGGCGAACACAATAAAAGACAATATTTGTATGCATTATTGCTCGCTACTATTTAAAACCTAACTTTGTTTGGTTATGGTATTGATTTTGTATTCAGCGACAGACATTCAAATACTCCTCATTAATTTGCTAACAAATATTTAAAATATATTTTATTTTTATATTTTCTACCAACAAAAACAGTGCACATATAAGCGCACAAATGAGCCCTATCTATCACATGCATAATAATTAGTAAAACTTACATTTAAAAAAACATTTTTATAGTAATATAAAAAAAATCATATCAAATCGGTATATTGAAAATACATTCAACCAATTAACCGGAAATTGTACTCGTTAATTTAAAACTAAAATTCATATAAATGTTAGCGTTAAACATATGCAAATACAATTAAGATCAAAAGAATTTGTTACTTAAATTTGTAGGTCGTCTAAAATATGCATAATATAAAATTAAAATAAACTGCCTTGTTCAACATTTATGGTTCTAGGCATTTGACAGATATTATGCATTTTACCTGTTTATAAAAAGGGTCCATATTGATGAAAAAAAATCGGATACCTACAATAATTATTGTAACTTGTATTGTTTGAATCAAACTACTTATAAGCAAGCAAAATGTACACGGTTTGTAAAAAAATAAATTAAGTCCTTTGACTTGAGATTAAAGGTCTTGCGAGAATTTATATTTTTAATTAAAACTCATTAACATACAATAATGCATTTAAATTAAAATGTATGCTATGCTATGTTTAGTGCCCAGTGTCCGAGTATGTTGAAACTTCTAAGTCTTAACTGCCGATGCATTTTATGTACGTATGCCCGGTATGGTACCTAATATTATGCTTTTGTAAATAAATGATACTATTTGGATTCATTATGTAATCTGTTAATCGATATGCATCCAAGTAACTTGTTATTTGCACTATTAAAAAAATGGAATTTAATTACAAAACCTAAAAATAACAACATTCTACAGATAAAATATATAGTTATGCCTATATTATCCGAGGATAGAAACAATGTAATTTTGCAAGTCACAACAGTTCTGAAAAACAATATAATTACTACGCAATATTTTTATTTTTTTCGTTTACTATTATTTATCAGTTTATCGGCTAAAATATTACACGTGTTTTTAGAAAAAATATATTTTGGGCTATTATACAATATATTGGACTTGCGTAGAAAAATGTTACAACACCTAAACTAAATAAAAAATAATATAAAACGTTGTTGGTACAATGGTACTATAGCTATTTAAAAATTAAATAACGTCTGTCTACCATGTCAATTTAACTGTTAATTTAAAATACTACACATACAGTTTTTCTTAGGTGTATCATTATTTCTACAGTAAATCTACAAATTAAATAATTTGATTTTTTCAATAACATAGAAATTTCTCTTTTGGTAATAGTAATAATACTGCGTTTCGAAGGTTAGGTATAAGTCGAACCTACGTAAAATTATAGAATATGAATATACCGATTGCTAAATAAATATTATTGAAATCAAAAATAGTATGTTTGATATATCGCTCATATAAAACTGTCATACAATAAACACGTCACAATTTTCCTGTAAACGCTGTAAATTTTCCAACGATAACGCCAAGGTCTATATTATAGATAATTCGCTAAATAAATGTAAAAAATATGATATATTGCATTAAGTGTTCAAAATTAACATTAGAGCTAAAGTGACTTTCCAGCTATCCCATATCATGATTAAATATGCAATAAATACACAGGGTTTATGTATAATCCACTGATGAAAAAAAATATTAATACAATTTAAAACTATACGATAAAATATCTTTGTACTTGACGTGGATCAAATATTTATAACACAAAATGTAGGTATATAATTATTATGTATTTTTTTTTTAGAAATTGCACTAGACCATTTCAATAAAATTTAATTTATCTATAAAATGTATAAATCTTGATGTACAATAATATAAAAAAATAGAATTTAAATATAAGAAGATATTAAATTTCACTCGCAACTCACAAGTTAAAAACACTGAACTTGTTTTACACATTCAAATAGAACGTGCTTATAGATAGATAGGTATCAAATACAAACCACTGCACGTGTCGACCATAACCTACCTGTTGTAAACATAATATTATCGTTTTAGCGGTCTGTTTACCGCGACCTCGGGTGTAACGGACTCGGATAAAACAGTGTGAAGATAAAAACCAAAAATAATCATTGAACTAATCACATTATTATTTAATAGTATTCCTTACATCAAGTTAACTGTTCGCAAACAACGTTGTCTTTCGAGGATAATATATTTAATGCCACCGCGCCACGTGAAGGCGTCCAAAATTCACCAAGTTTTAGAACAAAACGTGTTAACTCGACGAAATTTATAGAAGGAATTCAAGAAGTTTGTTTTGTTTGTGTTTACTAACAACACTCATTTGACGTATGCAACTCACAAGTCACAAACCACAAATATAAGTGTTGTGGAATGTAAAATATATGTTTTTAATAGTCACGGAATTTAATTTTATATAAATGACAAATTCATTTTTTTGTAGGAGTAAAATAATAAGTCAATTGTATACAATATATTCTACTCATACATGCAGCGGAGAGTTCATAAAAAAAGTGTTGGTATACTTTTCGCTAGAACTATGACATCTATTCCGACCTATGCGGTGCAGTTTTTGGTCAAACATTTAATATGTATCACAATTATTATTGACAGCCTACATATATAGTAGGTACTAGTGTCTAGTGGCACTACATTCAATACACGTTTATAAGAGAATAAAAATATATTTAATTTGTTATTATCGAGCGACGTTTTGCGAAACCCACTTCTCGTATTCTCATGACTGTGACGTGATGACGCAGTGGTGCATCACAATTTTTTAAATAAATGTTTATCAATTTCGAACACAAGAGCGCACGTTGCCGCCGTAATACATTTTACCTAATTCGTTTAATTAAACTATATCCCGTTTGTTTGGCAGTACTTTACCACCAAGGCTATATTTGTTACGGGTTTATGGTTACTCAATCGGCTACAACGCAAATTAATTATGGTACAATATTAGATTCCTATTTAACGCTGCCTCGCCTATTATAGTGCTTACTATATTATTATTATTATAAAATATAAGCAATTAACAGATATCGTAATTCGTTATTATTCTGCGACACTGTTTAATATCCAACAAGTTTGGATATTACACAGTATAATTTGTTCTATTGGTTTCGTTATAGCTTCGCCTTCGCAATAGCAAATTCGGACGGAAACGATACGCCGTGGATTAAAGTCAACGATTGACATAAAACGCCACCACCAAACTTATTTTTAATAGTGCTAATAGACACTGGACACGCTAAAGTCTGAGAAAATATACAATTTCAAGTTTAAATTTAATGAAAATAAAAATGGACTATTCAAAAAACCATGAAGTAAAGAATTAATGGGTATTTAAAAATGTATGAAAATAGAATAATTATAAGTGAAGAAAAATAAACTGTTTATGTGTATTATGTAACAAAACTAATTAATAACGTTAATGAGAATTCGGAATGCCAATTCAAATAGAAAAACACTTAATTTTAAAACTGAAACCAATTTGTATTTATTTCCCTACATTTAGATTTTGTTCCCTTTCTTTTGAGAAACATTGGGACATAATATCATGTTATAGACTATGGAGTGTTAAGTTTAGGTAGTATTCATGAATCAATTAGTAACGAGTAACAAACTAACAACCAAATGCATTTAACTGCCTATGACAGTTACCGCTTCTACACAATTAAATAGGTAATTTTATTCGTCACTTTTTAAAAATTCAGAGTTAGAAACGGAATGTATATTCGTTTTAAAATGTTGTCTAATTAAACAAATGATGGCATGCAAATTATAATCTACAGCCGATCAGACTTAAAATAATTATAATATACACTTACACATCGTTAAAATAATAACGGATGATAATAATAAATTAAAAAGTAATAACGGTCAAGAACAATATATTTTATTTAGTCGGGCGCTCCAACACAGTCTATAAATCGAATTAAGGATATGACGCCATGTTAAAAAAAAATATTATGAGTAATATCTAGCAATTCAATTTTAAATATTAGAGTTAATAACAGCATAATACTATACTAATAATATCCTATACTTTTTGGGCGTTACACTAATTTGTAAATTATTTTTCACCGGCATGTAGTTTTAAAGTATCATAGTTAATTAACTTAATGTTAATCATCAGAAACACGTACATTTTAAAAGATAAATAAGAACTATTTAGTCATCGAAAAATAACTTCTATAATAATATAATATACAATATAGGTACGCCTGACACAAGTGAAAGGATTATTATAGGTGCATATTTACGTATTGACAATACCTATCTCAACAGAATTTGCTAAAGTAATTTTACCCAAAACGCTATTGCTTGTGTGTAGAGCAAAACTCTACAATAGTCTATCCAACATAATACACAACAATTAATAACATTCATACTATAGCTAATTATAGTACTTATTTCTAAACAGTAAACTTGTATGTATACATTACATAATATGTGTGTGAATTTATATTTATAATCTAATTTCGTTTAGTTTAACTATATACAGTGATAATGTGTTATTATTTAAATATGTTATTATATTTATCAAAGAATCAAATTATCCGACTACACACAATGTTATGCACATTTATATAATTAAGAGTGTTAGGGTTGTTAAACATCATGAAACTATCATGCAAAAATATTATTCTTTTTCAAAATAAATTACAAAATGTGCGATATTATAGAAAAATAATTGAACATTAAATGAATACAAATTGTTATTAATTTAGTAGATAATAGTATTTTAAGTATACATTTGGTCTACATTAGCTTAAAATATATCTTAATGCATATAATATGATGTACATTATGTTTTTCATATATTTGTATTGTGTTTATACCATAGCAGTATTTATGGTCTCTTATGTTTAGAATTATTAAATCCCTAGGTACTACTTGGTAATTGCCAACAATAATAATAATTGAGAATTCCGAAATTCCATATTGAGGTTCCTACAAATAATTAAATTTATTACAAAAACACACTCATTCTTCAAACTTGTAATAAAAACAGGTTAAATTCATTACTAATAAATATTGTAGTAGGTAATACATGTAATTCAGGAAAAAAATTTTTTAAAAACTTGACTGTGTCATTAAAATGTCATCATTAATAATATTTCCTGAAATTACTACTTCCACAAAGCCATATACACATATTATGTATTTTTTTTTATGTTAAAAATGTCAAATTAAAAATAATAGTGAGAATTGTGAGATACAGGAAGTTAAGCTATAGTGGCAAATGACAGTAAAATTTAAATTTTCAATGTAAATGCTATTAATATTGCACTTAAAATTGAAAGGTAGGTACTAGTTTTAACTGTTCGCGTTTTTTTCTTCAAAAATCAACCACAC
Source organism: Metopolophium dirhodum (assembly GCF_019925205.1). Taxonomy (NCBI): domain Eukaryota; kingdom Metazoa; phylum Arthropoda; class Insecta; order Hemiptera; family Aphididae; genus Metopolophium; species Metopolophium dirhodum. The sequence continues at coordinate 32,251,083 of NC_083567.1, read as the reverse complement.
AGGAAAATTGAAAATATATTTCTTAAAAATAATAACACTATAGAATATAGATATAAATACATGCGTTGTAATGAGACAATTGAGACGGGTGCATTAAATCTAATATTCATGTATTTTAGATAGCTGTTGTATTCCTATCATATAATCAGCACACTTCCCGAATTTTTCCATCAGGTTTTTAATATTTACTCGATACAAATCGTTCAAACACAGCCGGACAGTGCTTCAAATAATAAAAAGAAATCAAAGTAGGCCTTTCTTAATTTCGTAAAAATAGTTTTAATATACCAATGTTATAAAAATAAAGTGGTTTACCCCTTGTGTCTTTTACATCGGTCACCATGAACATATACATTTAATAAAGATCGATTTATAAATAAAACAAACGATGTTCACAATAATTTGTAGGTGGTATTATTTCATATTATATTATTATGGCGTGCATAATATTATGTAGGATGACGTGTGTAGGTATAGATACTTGGAATGGGCGAAATATTTATACCAAATACCCTTCAATTAAAATACCTTTATTTATACGTTTAAAATAATACCTTTATTACCTATTACCTAATTAATAACTGAATAATAATATATTGTTTTTTTACAAGACACGTCGTAATGATCTTATATAATAAAGATACTACCAGAGTACCAGATAGTAAAATTCAGAGAATTCTGCTGTATGGTGAATGGTAGCTGAAGGTGTCAAGTGTACTTGTCATTGAATAGGCAACGTAAATGGAAGTTTTAAATTTAAATTCAATGGTAAATCAATGCATACCAAAAATAATACTTAGTGGAGACGGTTCATCCACCTTATTACTATTAAACTAAAAAGTATAATTTATTTTATGTTTATATTATTATATAATAATTTATTTTAAATGCATCTAATGTAAATAATGTAATAGATTGAACTAATTTTTGACAAAAAAACCACATCATTTATTATAAGTAATTGGTCCACCGACGTACCATAGAACGGTGAGAATAGATTCATGGGATAAATAGATTAAAATAAGTCGAAATGTTTTGAAAATTGAATTTTGTATGGTAAATAACTGTAATATACGAAGTTGCAAAAAGTTTAAAATGTCGAACTAAAATATATTTTTTAAGAAGAACAGCTTATGAGGAATCTTGTGGCTTGTAATGAAATGGCAAGCTGTTCTACTTATAAACAAAAAAGCTATTATACACAAGTAGAAAAAGTTGAAGAATATGAATGTCAATTAATAGCATAAAAATATCCAAAATACCTACTATGAAAATTAAATGATGCAAGTATAGAAAATATTTTTATGAAAACTTCCTTAAGTCCGTACAGTTTTTCATTTTCATTTAATTTTTGGACTAGGTACAACAAAAATCAAAATATATATTGTCTTAATCTTTTTCGTGTTTCCAGATTTTTTTGAAAATTACAGCTCCAATTCGCTACCAGAAAACAACCCGGAAGTTTAAATTCGAAGCACTTTTTCAACTATAATAGTGTCTTCGGAGTTAAAAATAAAAACACCCATTTTTGAAAAATTAATGCATTTATCGCTCCTTTCAGAATCTAAAATCCACGGGCAATGTTAAACTTAATCTTTATACCTACCTCTCTGTAACCTACTACTATTACATAATAAATAATAATATAATGTAGGTAATTGTAAAAAATATTTTAATAATAGGTAGGTATAATGTATTTGTTCAAAATGTATAATAAAAGAATTATACTTACAACTATGTAGTAAACGTAGGGTATAAACGTAAAAGTAGCCGCAATACAAAAATAATAATAATATATTATTATATCATCGACATTTGTATAGCTTTCACTTCTCTTTGGAAAGGATAATTAATTAGTTAACGACCTTTAATTAAATACGTATAGTAATTATAACCGTTCATTTCAATATATTATAATAACTCGAGAAATATCTAGAATATTACGTTGGGAAAAAATCGAGTAAATCGAGTAAATATATGGGGATTAGGTATATACGTCATTTTCTAAATATATTTTAAGTTAAATTAGAATGATGGGCTTAAAATGTATTTACCGATATCATGAATTTCAACAGAAAATAATTTTAGTAAATTGTAGGTGCCTACCGTGCGTTAAGTTGTTATTAACTTATGGGACTGATTGTATAATAGTTTAGTTAGGTGTACTTATATTTACCAAAATTATTTATACATACCTACAGTTACTACAGAACACATCCTTAATAAATAATAATTATAAAGAAATTATTCTTATTATTCCTTGAAAAATTATACACGGAAACTGAGTGCGGTGCGTACAAAGATATTTTTCGTTTCTTTCGTTTGCATTAAGCATTTATCACCCATGTGTAATGGTTATGTACCTATATTTATCAACTATTAAAGAAGCAACAATTTGAATTATTATACTACTATATATTAGGTATTGAAATTGTGTACCTACTTATTTGTAGTAGGTAAGGTATATTTAACACATAATCAATTAATTACCTCAATACGATTTTGAAATTTTTTGAGTTCGTTTTTCATTAATCGGGTGTCTATAAGTTATGTGCCTTTATTATAAAATAGCACGCTTATGTCGGGTTACACAAAAAATTTAATGAGTCAATAGTGAGAAATGGTCTCTTAAGCAAAATTAAGTGACCCACGATCGGTCCATTAAATTTTTAGTGTATCATTAAATGTAATAAATTGTTTATGCAACCAAGCAATATAATATTATTAACCGTCAAGTTTAGACATCGGATGACATAAAGAAACAATCGGACCAAAATAGATAATAGGTACAATAAATATTCCACCATTTCCATTAATACTGCCCAATACCGCGATCCGGCCAAAAACTGGTTTTAACCGAACGGGTGGTAAACAGCAACCGACAGGAACGAAACCAAATATATTAAGTAAGACGTAATAGAATAATAATACAACAATAATAATAATAATAATAATAACAGGTGCCGTCAACACATTAGTCTGTAAATAAATTGTAAAATTAGTTTATTGTGCATAATAATATAATATTATCAAACACATACCCACCGTGGGAGTCCGTACTCCACAGTGGGAGGTTAATTAACAAAATTAACAAAAAAAAAAAAATAAAAATAAAAAAAAAAGGCGCAAGTATCTATAGGTACGAGCCGAGCACCTACCGTTAAACTCTTCGTATCCCCATTCGTCTGTCGTCATGATGTGTCCTGGTGGGGTGGTGTGACGCCGTGGACGAAAAGCTCCGCGACCTGAGAAATCGGTGCGCGGAAAGACTTGGAAAACCGTATGAAAACGATTTCCGGTATATTGTGGCAATTGTAGGTGTTACAACAGTAACCAAACTGTGTGCGTGTTCGTATCGAGGAGATCGGTACGGTCCTGCGCAAACGAACGAAAACTGCCGGTCGCGGTCGCGGTCGCTGTGCGAATGCGATTGACGCCGCCGGTCGTGGTCGCTTGTGCGTACGGAAAACTAGTTGGCGGCGATGTGCAGCTCAGTCGTCGGCAGTCGCATTACAGCGGTCGGTAATAGGTACTATAATATTATAGTCCATAGTACAAGTGTGCTCTTGCTGCAGCGACGAAATGCGTTTCGGACGGCCGGTGGGGGAAATCGCGGCACTCGCGTGAAGTGCGTAGTGACGCGGGAGTGCGCGTGCGCGCGAATACGGGTAGGTCCGGTGCGCGCGTGTGTGCGTATTGTACGAGCCGGTTGCCAGTGCACACGGTTTTTTCTATACGATTTCACTCCTATTATATTCTACATATAAGTATTATACACTATTGTACGTGTACAATGCAATATTGTTTATGTATTATATTGTTGTTGTTGTATACGACAGTACGTTATCATTTTACTATTTCATTGCCGTCGTCGTCGTCGTCGTGTCGTGTCTGTGCAGTGTGCACTCGCGTCTCTCCGGAGTGGGGGCGAAAACGCACGTGCTCCCCGGCCCCCGCGGCCCGCCCCCCACGGCGACGCATCGCTCGCCGGCCGGCCGGCGCATGCGTCCGACGGCGCCGTTCGAAGGGTGAAAGCTTTTTCGTCGCTCGCCGAGGGATCGAAGAATTCGGGACCGCAGACGAAACGCTTGCAAACACTCCGTTTGGTATTCGGCGGTGTGTGCGTGTGTGTGTGTGTGTGTGTGTGTGTGTGTGTGTGTGTGTTGTTCGCCGCTACAACAGTATGTTCTGATGTCCATAATAACGATGTTTGTCTATAACGTAATACGCTTATAAATATACGCGTAACAATACGCTGATGTAGCCTGTAAGGGGACAGCTGCGAAATAATCGTCGTAACTTGTACACTGTATCTGTATATAGTGTAAGGTTTTAGAAGGTTTATGATATGACCAAGGCTTGGGTAATAGGATTTACTGCAGCGCCGCGCCGTTTAAATCGTACCGTAGTATCGTATTCTCCGAAAACGCGTCGTTGACCTACGAACGCTTGATTTATACCCCACAGACTGCTGTCGTCCGCAATTACAAGTACAACTATAGGTTTAACACTTATGCCTAAATGGCTAAACGTACGTAGTATGACGACCGATCGAACATCGCTATTCAATGGTATATAAATTGACCTAGATAGTGACGCGTCGTCTCGTCTTACATATTATTATTATTACAATTTCAACAATGAATGAAATCTATGTAAATAAAAATCTATAAAAATTAGATTAGGTTAATAGTATTAACTTATTGAAATTGGCAGATATTTAGTAATATGGTTGCCAAAATTAACCAAAAAAACGGTAAAAGTTTTACAAAGTCTTGATTTTGATATATAATTTGAACACAATAATGAAAATTAATTATGTTAGTTATAATATTTAACCTACGTTAAATTTTGATTACTATAAAATTAGCGTTAAGCTTTAGACTTTAGGTACGTCTGCAGTCTTAGGAAATAATATATTTTATATCAGTGTAATGAACTTCAACTCCGAGTCTCAAAAACAAATAGTAATAACCACATTTCTAAGCAAATTATATTAAATGCAACCCGATGCAATTATAGTGAGGTATTTATTTACATAATATATAAAATGATCTTAACATAAGCACTGCCGGATAACCCACTAATGGTCCATATGCTTACATGGCTACATCCATAATACTTCTTATCTGAAAACAAAATCAATATATTTTCATAAATATAGCCGTAAGCGGTGAGCCTTATTCTATTCTGTGGTGTAGGTGACTTTAGCAATGATATTTTACATTTGAAATATACTGTACAGTGTATAATTTGTATATTTGTATATTATCACTTGAAGTGAACGTCTAACGTTGACTGTCGAGTTATATTTGTGTATCAAATCATCTAATTTCTAAATTTTTGCATTTTAGATTACCTATGTTAAAAATGACTTTTTTAGTGTATTACGTGCAGTCTTTAGTTTTTATAATAATGGTAAACTATTTTTACTTTTGATAATAATTGAAAATTTAAAACATTTTTCGTGACCTACAATACTTTTTTGGCTTTGTAATAATATAATGTTATAATAATTATTAAGATATATATTATTTGAAAATGATTTGATTGCGACATAATATATCACTTACCAAAAACTTATAATATTATAATTAGTAATGTGTATTTTTTTTGTATATTTTGTATATTTTATTATTGTTGAAACTATAACAAGTTGTATGTTTTTATTCGCGATAAATAGTATAAGTATAATATAGCCATATAAGCCATATGCTAGGGCTGGTGGTATTTTCGGTATAACATGAATCGGTAATTACCGTTGTTACCGAAAATACCGCATACCTACATTTATTATTTATTATTTTTATATAATTGTAATGAAATAATATAATAGCCATATTCTAGGTTGGAAACTTGGAAACACTAATATATTTTCCGAGGTTATAGTATTTTTATTTTACCGAGGTACGGTATTTTCTATAATTCCCGAAAAAACCGTAGATACCGGTAGTAAACAAATACCGGATACCGGTAACAAAAATTGAAATGCCACCAGCCCTACCATATGGACATAATGTTATAGGAGTATAGCCAGTATATGGGGGTATACTAATAGTCAATAGATATACATAATTAAATAAATATAAATATTATTTATACTTACTCAAGTGCAAGGGCGAACCAAGTATTTCGATGGGGGGAGGGGGAAATATAATAAAATATTCGACAAGTGAAAAAATAAAATACACATTTATAATTATCATAAAAACAGTTAATATGTGTTATTAATATAATAGTAAGCCCCTGGAAAATGTGGGTGGCGTACTAAAACCAACGTTACCTAATGTTATGACAGCGTCATTGATCGTGTATCATGTTTATTCGTATCCTCTCGTAATATCATTTTTATTTTATTGCTCAATAATTTTTTCCATCTGTTGAAAAGATGAATTCAAATTGACTTAGATACTAAGGGCGGACTTTACTATACCTACCAATTTTAGAAATCAAAAAATGTCGGGCCCAATTTACTATACTATTTTTACTTTTTAATACCTGTTCGCTGTGTGTGCAAAATGTACGATCGCCTGAAAATATTAAGATATTTTAACGATTTTATTATATTTGTTAATTCTGATTTTTATAAAACAATTGATTTTTGTATAGATACATTAGACAATACGAAAAAAAGACATATATTTTTTTTTTGTGTACACAAATTGTATGATTTTATTTTTGTAACCAAAATAACGTGGCTCAAAGTAACCGAACATATGTAACGAAAACCAAACTTGGCTCAACTCTACTTGTCATAGCGGCGTCGTCGACCACGTCGCCGCCGGAAGGCGGAACTGCTAGCCGCCGTCCGTTGAGCAGAGGTTGGCCTGGAGAACAGCAGTGCGCGGGTCACTCGTTGCCGTGAGACCGTCCGTACTCCTTCTCCGGTCCCTGCGTTGTCAGCCGACTTCGGAACAGAGCCAAAGTTAACGTCCCTGAAAACCTTGCCCTTGCCTCGGAGGCGGCGGAAAACCTGGATCGGCAGCGCGGCTCCTTGAGGCTTGTTGGCACAGGGACGGGGTCCAGCTAACCATCAACCGTCAAGAGGGTTGACCGAAACTGTTTCTGACTTCACGGCCGTTGGCCGGAACTGCCTTCGCGTCCATCACAAGCGTCGAGCAACGCCGTCCTTGACGACCGGTAGTGCAATAATCGATGCAATCGTGCTGCAGTTCTCGTCGCCAACGGACGTCGGTTAGTCGGTTCCCGGCCATCGCCGTCATCGGCCGAGTATGATGCCCAAGCTCGGATTAAGGAGGGGGAGAGGGCCCACGTACGTAAATGGCCCATAATCTTCTCTGCTTAAGTGGTAATTTGCACTTTTTACAGTGCCTACAAGAATATTTTTATTTTATTTTTTGAACGAACCGGCGTTGGGACCCGCCTACCGTGTTTACCACCACGGGCATGGTAAGTGGGAGCACATAATGGCCAGGTTTCTGTGTGTAGGGATATATTTTGTTATCGCCGTATTTAAAAATAGAATTATTGAGACAATATATTATACATTTTTATTATTTTAAAGAGTTGTTTTTATTAGTGGGGGCCCCACAACCATGTATCGGCCCCTTGGCCCCCAAAGGTCTTAATCCGGACTTGATGATGTCCTCCATGACTTTGTGTATTGCAGTGAACTCGATCTCATCGAAGTTGGCCGATTCGTAAGGCCTGTAAGGGTCCAAATTGTCGTACTAGAGCGTTTAAGTCTGTACCTACTCAGAATGGCAAATTACGTAAGATTGTATTTCATCCAATCTGTTCAAAAATCTCCCTGACGACAGGAACAACATCGTATGTTACTAGCCAACGAGTGTTTATTTACCTGCATTCATCATTCTAATCGGCCAACGAGTGTAATGTGTATGTAAACAAAATTAAAATTGAAATTGTAATAATATAACTTTTTATATTATTATAAAAGCCTTTTCAAAATAATTTATGCTTAGCCACTTACGCACGTATTGTGTTTAAGTTTAATCATTAAACACAAAAATAAAACAAGCCAAACAAAACAAGCCAAACAAAACAAGTAGATTTCAGAAATAAATAATAATAATAGACAACAGCCTGCAGAAATTAATCAGACAACAATTTAATATAAGTACCTACTTTATTTATACTTTAGTTCAAATATTGATAAAAAAAATACTCACTATACCTACCTATAGATAAATAAAAATATGTACATAAGTTACAACAACCCAGACAGCAATTTTTTGTTTAATAATAGTATTATAACATTATAATAAAGAATAATATTAGTATAACGTTATTATAATACTATTATAATATTATCATTACAAAATGCTGTCTGGGAAGTGATGCAGATTTTAAATTAATCCCTTAAATCAAAAATTAAAAGTAATCAAGAACCTTCAACTTTCAAGGCTTAATACATTTATACTGTAATTATATAGTTATATAATATATAATATATAATATAGTCATATATAGGCTACAATTAATACTTCAGATCGAAGCATGCAGTACATAAGGTATGGTTATTGGTTATAGCATCGTGAGCTATGGATAATCGTGGTTAGCCTTAGCATATATTATAGGTACCACCTTATGATAACTTACGGCTAAGAATTTAAATAGGTGGGCAAGTAGGTACCACTCTGCTGTACAGTAGGTGTCGAAATGATCACTGTAATGTATCTGTTACATTTTAATTCAATGGTATAAAATCATTGTACAGTGGAACCTCGATTATCCGGGGTAATGATGGGGAGGGGGTCACACGGATAAATGAAAATCACGGTTAATCGAGACTTTTTATAATAATGAAATTTTTATTTAATTTTAATTAGAAATACATAGGTACAATTTTATAATAATGAAATTTTAAAAATTTGATTCAATTATAATTAGAAATATGTATACATACATAATATACATACAATAATTTTCTACAACAAGTTATTAGGGCTTAAAATATGAAGTTATCAGTCTTTGTTTTTTTTGGTTTGAAATAATTTTCCTTACTTCTCTTCTTATTTTTCTTAAGCCAATAATGTCATGGAAGTCAAAATCGATGTACAATATTGCTTATCTTCATATTATTATCGTCAAAAATGTCATTAATATAATTGTCGATATCGTGTATTATGTAATATAAAATGTTCGATTATAACTACATATATATCTACAGTCCATACTTATTTTTAAATTTTTGGAAGAGTGAGCACGGTTAATCGCAAACACGGATAATCGAGGTTCTACTGTATATACGAAAAACGATTCTGAGCGAAGACGGTCGTCAGCCAATATTAATAAGTATTACTTAATGATATAATTATATTGTTATCAGAGTAATTTATTTTACTACTAATGATACAGTAGGTTGAATTAGTTTTTGCCAGAAACATTGCATTTTAAAATTTCATTGTGCGTATAAAACATAATAATATAGGTACCTCTTAAAAAGTTTCGAGTTCTCGCGAATAATATTTTTTAATTAGGTACAACAAAATAACTAAAATTGTTAGTCTAGGTTTAAATATCTAATTTTGTCAAATTTTAACTTAAAATATCTATAAATAAAACGGTGTTTATATATTTTAAAATTTTTTTGGTAACAGTATGAACTACTTATGAGAAATATTGTTTTAAATTTTCAATTATTATTAGCTATAAAAATGTTGTAATAATTCAAATATTAAATGGTTGATCCAGTGAAAATATTTTCATCGATATTTATAGGAAAAAAATATTTTAGACGTACACTGATAAGTGGTAACGCGTTAAAATATTGTTGAAAAATAAAGAAATAGCATAGAGGCATACGAAAGGAGAAAGTTATAAAAACATAGACATCGTTAAAATATATACCTATCTAATATATAGTAATATCTATATATAATAAATGCAAACATGCAGTATAACTCGTCGGTATCGACGAAGTTCGTATATTCTAAGGAACATCTTTATTTCATCGGCATACTTATGCTAATGTAATAGAACTATTTATAGAAGTCTTAACTTCATGATGAGTAAACTAGATATTTCGAAAATAGAAACCAATCAAGTGATCAGGTATAGTGATCAACGTTGATCCTGATCCATTGAACTTTTATAATATGCTGTAAATCAACAAAAAAAAGGTGGATAAGTGGATGTCGCTCTGCTATACAGTAGGTTACAAGTGGGTCACTGTAATGGATGGTGTTAAATTTGAATTCAATGATATAATATCATTGTATAAGAAAAACGATTCTGAGCGAAAACGGTCAGTCAGCCTATGATATTACCAAGTATATTTGATGATATTATTGTGAATAAAGTAATTTATATATAACCTATTTACGTGGAGCCTTGTTTTAAATTGTCAATCCTTAGCCATAAAAGTTAAACATTTAATACATTTTTAACTACAAAATAATTAATAAATTATAAATTTGATAAATGTATTGTCAACATTTGAACTTTAAATGCTAATAAAAAAAATTGTGCCTATGTATTTTTAATATTTTTCAACTGCTATTAAAACGATATATCAGGAGCCTTGTATTAAATTTTCACGCTTTTTTACCCAACAGATAAAATTTTATTGATATTTATAGGAAAAAAAACTAAAAAAATTGAATAAACAGCTCAAAAAGAGTCAAAATATTTTCAAAATTTTATGGTGTATAGAAAATGCTAATATAAACATTCAGTCAAAATTTCATGTCCCTACGGTCATTTGTTTTAGAGTTGAAAAAATGTATGCAGTACGAATTAAAAAAAAAAATTGGGGCTGGTATATAATCAATATACCTAACCTATATACAGGCTTGAAAAATAAACTGTTTTGTATGGACATTTACGTATGCTATTTAAACACTTTATTATTAAGTATAATACTTAAGTACATGGCATACACCCTAATATCCTATATATACTTTAGATTAGGGGTCGGCAAAGTAATTTGAAATTGTTATTGTAGTCAGGAAGATTAAAATAATAAATAGCTCTAGAGAAAAAAAATCTTTGATAAATCTTTATATTTTCATAATACCAATACGCACGAAGACAAACAATTGTAAGACATTTTGACGGTGCAGTTTTCTGCAGCTGCCACGGTACGCCCGCAGTTATCTATTATTTGCATAGAATCGATGGAGGTCTGTTACGTAGTACAATGTTACAGGCCTTAATCTGAATTTGATTTCAAGTAATAATATTTTATAATAAATTGCTTATTTTATATAGTTTTGCATTATATATCAAGGCATCAAGCTAAACATCATCGTGTTCTGATGTCTTGAAAATAAACATCATTCTAGTTTCATATTTTGTTTTGTTATTGCTACCAATATTCAACATTCATAATATAATATACTATATACACCATATTATATAGTTCCTAGTTACTACCAAATAATATATAAGGGATCCATACATCTCGTATTTGAATCAAGCATCACGGTGTCCCAAGTCCTGACATAATATTCTTTTTGTCAACAACAGTTTTGTGCCGTATTTAGAACCATCCATCCCGTATGTACCTTATTCCATACATTTTAAAATTTTAGTTTTTTTTTATCAATTTTAAATCGGATTATCGGAATATTTAAGTCAAATAATTTTATCCACAAAATATACTATAGGAAGTTAAAAATTTGATTTCGATTGAGTGTTGAAAAAACCATCTTATCATCTTATATATTTTCATTATTTTGTTTAAAAATAGCGTTATAGGTATACTCGTATTTCAAATTATCAGTATTTATATTATAATTATTTCATTATTAATTAACATAAGGAAAGTTACCTAATGGTTAGTAATTTATTTTCATTGGATTAATTACAAGTATTAAACATATTTTTTAATTTGTTTAAGTAGTTATCCTTTATAAGTCCGAGGAATTAATGAATGTTACCTCGAGGTTAAAAATGAATATTTAACTAAGAACTTGCAGCATAAGAAATTGTACTTTATATTTTAATTTTTTTTATTATGTTAACATACCTATATGTCCATTTTGTTTCAAAATATTTTTAGGTAAAAAAAACTATATCCTATAACCTATAACCTATACTGAAAAAGTAAAATAAATTGTTCAATATGATTGGATAATAACTTTTTAGTTAAGAACTAGTTTTGAGGGACTATGTCCTTATCCCCTCACCCATTGTTACAGGTTGTTCAAATTATAAGTATTATTTTAAATGTCCTATATTCAAAATATATATATATGTACATGTGATATCTAAGTTAAAAGCCTAAAGGTAATAGGCTACCTAAACGTTATAGCATATAATATTACAAAACATAATATACCTAGGTATAATATTATCATAAAGCAAACCTGGAAAATATTTTTACTAATATAATTGATAGTAAATTACTCATGTTAAAATAATTTGATAAATTAGAAATTCTAAAAATTTAATAGGACATTATACAATATCCATAATTTATCCATCAAACAAATAAATATTTTAAAAAGATAGCCAGATATTAATTTAGACGGTGCCTATAAGGATAAGAATACAAATGTTAAAATAATCTGCTAAGTGTATTAAATATAAATAATATGAAAAAAGACGATAGTAAAATTGTTTTAATATCCTTGGAGTCAATCAATCACCTGGAGTAGGTAGGTATAATCTTTACGGTATAGATATATCAAGTGTTGTGGAATTTAATTATTAGTTTTTATTTTTACCTCGGACAAGTAGAATTTCAATAGTAAGTATATGATTATATTATTTTCATTTTGATGGATATCATTATACAATATTTCATACCAGACGTTAGTTTAGTTTTGGTGTACCGTATAATTAAAAAAAATTATTCATACACTTCATACGACATATTAAAACATTTTTTGACAAGACAAAAGTATAAGACCTGGACTACTTTCATTACATTTTCTTATATTTCATTTCATGAACATAATATTCATAATAATATATATTTTGTTCGTTATTGGTAGGTACCATTTAAGTTTTAATAACTCTGCAATATATACGTTTCATATAGTGATCTAATTCTTTATCCAGTTATTCTTTAACGTGATCTTATCAAATTTCAGATTTTATTTTCATCTTGTGATTTCTTGACGGACAGCCAAACGGATAGCCCCTCCTCTTTCGTTGGTATATTCCAGATTCCTTACTGGAGTAATTTATTGGATGCGGTCCCAACTTTATACTTAGTATATTATGTTTTAACTTTTAAGACATATTTCACGTGTATAAATATGAAACAGAGATACCAATCTTTTTCATAATAATCGTCATCTAGGAACTGGACAATGTAATTTTTGTTAATTTAATAATAAGCAATTGCAACTCTTAGCAAGGAACCATGTAAATTGTTATGAGTTTATACTTTATGTGCTACGAGTTACTAATATTTTTTTTTAAATATATTATTATATAAGTACCCAATACCTGATCAAAACCAATTTTATTTTAACACTTTTTCTACCTTATGCATTTATTACCTTTCTCAAGATTAGGAATGGTAATATGGTATAACATATAGAGAGAGTTATATTAAAAAACCAAGACTTTGATGTCCATGCTTCTGATCAGCTATTACGAAGAATTTTCTACCTTAAACGTTATACAAAACTGATTTTACCTACTGTTTGACCTCTAAAAACCAATATATATAATGAACTAAACTAAAATAAATTACAAAAAAACAATGATCCATTTAATGTTTGATTATTATTTTTTGAAGTTTAAAACTTAATGACAAATCATTAAAATATGAATATTTAATTTACATGATATATATACTTCATATATTTAATATAATATGTATATATTAAATATTAAAATAGTTTTGAACGGCATAGTAAAAAGTTTTGTTCAGTTTTGTTTTGTTAAATCCTATTCATTCGTATATCTATATAAGCTTGTTGTAAATGAGTGTGACAGTGTACATTTTTGTTCAGTAGTGAATCAATTAACCTTAGCCTAATCGAGATATGCTCTCAGTTACATGTATAATGAATAAATAAATAGCTTGGGCCACTAAATACTTATATCAGCTATTATTGCTTGTTGCCGCGTAGGTTCATGTTGGTTCATGTACCTATACTTAAGTACCTAGGTATAATCACTGATTTTCATCGAGACCTTGTCAGGAGTAATGTCTTAGTCTCTGGTGTTATTGTCTTACCTCTTGGTCATTCTGGATAGACTATAGACAAAGACATTATCACATCACTTTTATACTTTGGAAATGCTTATGATTAGGGTTAGGAACTTAAAACTTTTAGTATTTGTATGTATTTTTTCCGGACAGCTCAATAAATAGGTCAAATTAATCTCCTACGCCTGTTTAAGATATTATAAGGAATAAAATTCCCAAATGTTTGCATACCTATTAGGTTTTTTGTTTATTAGAACATATTTACGCATTATCTAGCTTTTTTAGTGGTTTTTCTTTAACTAGATATTCTTAAAACAAAATGTATATAATTTTAAATTTTAAATTACTATGTTTTACCAACACTTTATAAATGTTGTGTGTTTTCTGCATGATAGGCTTTGTAGCCTTTGTACTACTGGCAATGGATGACAACCTTAAGGTATCAAAAATTAACTCACTTACGATTTTGTTTTATGAAAGGATCGACGTTTATTGATATGAAAACAATAAAATTATATAAAAGAGAAAAAGTAATACAAATAAATACAAAATAAAAATGTTAATTATTCGTTTTAGTGCATATTTAAACATTTTTGATAATTATCTGCATGCATATTTTTTGTGTTTTTAAATCTATAAGTATGTAATAAGTCCCTATATATAATACACCTATTATTAAACCAACTATTTCGATTCAAAATTAATCATAAAGTGTATTACGTATTAGTGCATTATCTATGAACAATACATTGTGTTTTTGAATCGTAATAAATATTAATCATAACCATACGTGTATTATGTACACTGTACAGACCATCGTATCACCAACGTGTGACGTGTCTTCATTTCACCACACGATACCATTAGAGAAGATTCAATAACAATACCCTATAAATTGTATTCAAGTGAAAGTGTTATTATTGTTTATTTAACATAATAATGTTATTTAATATTGATTAACGTTGTTCAGTGAATTTATTAATCAATTATTGATTAATTTATGTACACAGCCTTTTGAACAATGGGAAATATTGTTCAAATTATAATTATAAAACGCTTATACAAAAATATTGTGACTATGTGTTTTGGATATTTTTTAACTGGTATATGAACAAATTATGAGTAACTGTGTACTTATTACATTTTCAAAGTTGGACTACGGTTCGTGTACTCACTACACAGACACAAAAAAAATATCATTGTAAAATCAATACATTCATCGCTTTGCTCAGAATCTAAAAATAGTTATTAGACAAAAAAACCTTTACACAAAATTATTGTATGCGTTTATATGAAATATCAGTACATATATGCTTGACCAGATACCTTTGTTCTAAGGGAAACCAATTAAAATTGTTTCTCTTTCACCTGTCACGAAACACGAGTAGTTACCTACACTTGGTGACTGATGGATTTGTGGCCCCAAAATTAATCTTTTTTCTAATTTTGTATTACCAATTTTGTTATATAATATATATATTATATTATATCATCGAATATAATAAATAGTCAATAGATGATGTATAGATTACCGGGTGTCATACAGTTGTATAAAAATGTGTAGTCAATTTAGTCAACACTCAACACCTAAGATTTATCAAATTTATGAGCAAGTATATGAGTATATGACCAACTTGAACCACAGAATAATAAAAATGAAACGTTTTATAATCACAAAAAATTCACTATACAACAACAAACTATGATAGAAAAATACTGGCGCAATGGCAATGGTCAAACAACTTATTTACTGAATCATATACACAACGATTAAATCACATTAGCCATTGGGCTTAGCTATAGAACTTTTTTAATTTAGGTATTCACGGAATCGATTGGTCGGCTTGAGCGATGGTAAATCACTGGTTGACCAGACGGTCTGTGTTCTTTGGTTATCGGCTTGCGGTAGGTCGTGTGGATCATATATCACGTGTGTCTGCGTCATATATTATACAGATAATAGAAGATTATTCTTCTATTATCTATGGTCATATACTTACATGCGGCTACATATCATTTTTGAATAATGAAACTCTCCTCAATGAAATGGTGACATTTTTCCATATTATAATATTATTAAACACTTTCAATGGGTTAGTGTGTACAAACAAATTTGCTCATAAAATTATGCGTTAAAATAATATTGTTCGTTTGTTGTAGGTCCTTAATAACTACACGCACTTGTATATTAGTTTACGTCTTCTATTCAAAGAATATTTACTTTGACAATGACTGCCATATCGAGTTGAAACAAATAATTTCAATAAAGCACACTAAAAAAAAATTGTTCTTACTTTTCAGTAATATGACAAAAATTTATGTATTTTAAGTTTATATAATAATGGTTTAATTAATATTGGGTATAAGGTGTAGCAAAAATATTATCTAATATTTTAAATCCTCTAGTGTTTACACTTTATAGTGGGATGCGTTTCATTTTGACTCCAGATGTTCGCACAACCCCAAACAATTATAGCTAGTTACGTAGTACAGCTGTACCTTATTCATAATAATATTATGTAGAACTTATGATAATATATGCTGGGTGACAGTATACGAGGTTTCGTGCATGCATATATTAAAGATTATATCAAATGTGGATCATTTATCAACGATCTTAAATTATTCGTAATTTAATAATGTCCCTATTTCATTATTTCCTGCAGGTTAGTTGTAGTATTGTTGTTCACTTGTAACACAATATTGAATATACTGCCGGACCGCAGGACGTTATGGAAATAGGTGCACGGTATAAATAGGTAGTAATCAGTCTAATAATTAAAATAAAAAGGTGTGTACCTATATTGGTAACTAATAATATAGCAAAAAATAGCAAAAAGTGCCAAATCCATTTTTTGAATTACAATAAAATAATTTAAATTGTTATTTTTTGTTTGAATATAACATTTCATAAAAAAATTTTACTTGAAATGTTTATAAAAAACAATTGTATACACTGCCACATTGTAAGAACTATTGACGAACTTAAAAATACAAAATATCCGGCCTTCGTTTTTAAAATGAAAATATTATACATTTTTACCACGAAATGATTCCCAAATGTCTGTGATTTTAAGAAATATTATCAAAATAAAAACTTTAAACGCTTATAAAAAAAAAAAAATGCACTTAGATTAAAGATGTTTTTAAATTTCTGTAAGAAAAATCACTAAAATGTAATAGGGATGTTGTATTAAGTTTTCAAGCTCTTTAACTCCGCATGAAAAATTTATTAATAAGTAGGTACACTTAATAAAACAATTCCCAAATTTAAATGCTTATTAATAATTTAAAATATTAATATAGCCTTAATACTTTTAAAATTTAATTGTGTATAATTATTTATTTAATTGTTTCAAGTTTCTACAGAATTTGTTTTTTAAATTACCTACAATAATAAATAACAAACATTATTTAATAAGAAAATCGCTATTTTACGTGTGAATATCCAATTTTGTCATTATTTAAACTTCAAAGTTCAAATTCTCATAAAAATGAATGTAGATTGACGCTCAGTTTTGTTTTTAAATTCCACTAAGATCAAATGCACAGATTTTTGACATGATTTATATAAAAATGTGTATTAACATTTATAGAAAAAAACCTAAAAAAAGTAGAAAATGCCAATTGTTAATGAAAATAGAGCCAAATTATTTTGAAAATTATACTAAGTTTAGAGAATTCTAAAATAAATATTTGTTGAAACTTTCAAGTATGTATCTAATCGGTTCGGTTAAGCACGTATACTATTATTCGTTTTTGAGTTACAACAAAATTTGATTTTGTCAAAAATTTCTGATTATTAACGATATTTCCCCCCCCTCAAAAAAAAAATGTCTAAACTAGATCCAATTTACTACAATTCAATAGAGAACACCCTCGAGGCAGGGGCGGCTCCAGGGACATAGTTAGGGGGGGCAACCAGGCCAAATCATAATTTTGAATTTTCAGACAATTTCGATGATTTTTTTTGTAATTTTGTTTGTAACAGTATACAATTTATTAGTAATACAGCTTGGGGAGGGGCTAGACCCCCCTGGAGCCGCCACTGCCTCGAGGATGAAGATCAAAGTACTATAAATGTGAAGAAAAAAAAGTAAATACACACACATCATTGTAAAACGAATACACAGTCCTATACCCTAGCTAATAGCTATAGAGCCAACATCTAAAAGCCTTTAATTAGTTAAAAACTTCTGTAATTACGTATATAATGTATATTAAATGATTAATAATAATATATATGGCTAGACATTAGCTACCTATAACCAGCTATTAATTATTATACATCTTACCTATAATAGGTATGATACATAGGAAATTGAGTAGGTATGGTCTTTGCAACGTTTCGACCTGCGTATAAGGAATTTTGATAAGATTTACGATACATTCGAGTGCCTACTCGTCTATGGTAATCTAGGTACCTACCTAGCTTAATATATATTATATATTACTGCTAATTATAACGAATAATATTATATCAATTATACACATCGGTACCTACTTATATTAACTCGTCAACTCGATAATCTGGGATCTTCTATATGATATTAAATTGTTTGCATTTCGCCATTTCAGAATGGGTTAGTACATCACGTGCGTGTCGCCCTACATAGGTACCTGTAATGTATTATACCTATATAATTGATTTCTGATAATATTATTGTTTTCCGGGAACTGACGTAGGTAGCCAAAACAATGACGTAGAATATAGATACTCGTTGTGAAAACTATATACCAACAAAATAGTTAGTAAAGTGTCAGGCTTCAGCACTACATATTATTTTGTTGTCTCTATATTTATCAGTCCCGAGTTGAATCACCCACGCTAGTCTTTCCACAGTCAGGACTCAGGATAGTAATACGACATTACTTTAAAGTGTTAAGAATTTTGATGTAAGATTTTTTTGAAATAAGGCATTATAGGTTGGTAGTTAAATAAATATATGATACGGTGGTATTCATTAAATATATGTACAATGTAATATGTGTATAATGTAATATAGGTGTGAATAATAAAGTACAAAATAATTAAATTTACAAGCAGATATAAAATAAAAGTAAAATATCAAGGTTTAACAGTTAATATTTTAGATTCTGAGTGAAACGATGAATGTATTGATTTTACAATGATATGAGTTTTTATTTTTTTTTGTATCTGCAGATATCACGGTTTGGGGCAGTAAAACAGCTATGATTTTCTTCAAAAGTATCTTGTTCGATGGGAAAGTGAATCTAGTTGGTGCATTCGGAAGATCAAAATTTAAAATTCCCAACAATTTTCAAAAGCGCCGGGAAAAACAACATAAAAATTAAGAAAAAACAGGAATTTGTACGCAAAAACGGTTTTCGACAAAATCAATATTGGTATTTGGACTCTAAAACAAACGAACATACGTATATACATGAAATTTTCACTGGTTGTTTACATTCGCATTTTCTATACACAAATTTTGTTTTGAACTGTTTAGGGACATTTTTAGTTTTCAATTTTATTAGTTTATTTTTTTATGATTTTCAATAAAACTTTATTTGTTGGGTAAAAAAGCTTGAAAATGTAATAGAAGATTCCTAGTTTATTGTTTCAAAATCAGATGAAAAAAATTAATAATCCTTTCACGATTTTTTTTTTATAAGCATTTAAAGTTCAAATATTGACAAAATACGTAAAAATGACGAACATTTGCAAATTATTTTGAGTTAGAAATTCATAAAAAATTTTCTTTTTAAATCTAAGATTTGAAATTGTAATACAAGATTTCTCATAAGTTTGCCTACCTTTATCAAAAAAAAATTGTCTTCAAGAAAAACAAATTAAATTTTTATGAGCGTTTGAAATTCATATTTTTACAACATTTGATATTCACTTGATTTCTCATGTAACGATTTTCTTATTTTATTGTAATTAAAAAACAAATGACATTAGATACTTGAAAATTTCACTGAATGTTTATATAAGCAATTTTTATACACCATAAAATTTTGAAAATATTTTGACTTTTTTTGAGCTGTTTACGGAAATTGTCAGTTTTTAAATTTTTTTAGTTTTTTTTTCTTTAAATATCAATAAAATTGTATTTATTGGGTAAAAAAGAGTGAATGCAGTTAATGCAAGGATCTTGATATATTGTTACAATGGCAGTTGAAAATATTAAAAATCCATATGCAAAATTTTTTTCATAAGCATTTAAAGTTTAAAATTTAACAACATTTATCACATTTAAAATGTAATAATTATTTTGTAGTTAAAAATGTATAAAATGTTCTACGTTTATAGCTAAGGATTGAAAATTTAAAACAAGATTCCACATAAATAGGTTATATATAAATTACTTTATTCACCTTGATATCATCAAATATACTTAGTAATATCATAGACTGCTTGACCGTTTTCGCTAAGAATCGTTTTTCTTATACAATGATATGATATAATTGAATTCAAATTTAACACCATCCATTACAATGACCCACTTGTAACCTATTGTACAGCAGAGCGACATCCACTTTTTATTCTTGATTTTTGTGAAACAACGAATTCAATCACATAAAATTAATCTTAATTTTTTCAGTATCTAATCTCAATGTTGATCGATAACGATCACAAGTTCTAATAAGTTGTGCCTTTGGATTTTGTTCTTCCCCTATGCAAAATTGAAAATTTTACTTTACGTTGTGCTTATGAACTATAATATATATAATACATATCTTATATATAAAAATCCCGTGTCACAATGTTTGTCCGGGATTAACTCCGAAACTACTGGACCGATCTTGATGAAGTTTTTTACACTGGGTGTAATTTGGTCCAACTTAAGAGATAGGATAGTTTTTATCTCGATTAAGGCCCTCAATATTTTTACACTGAATATTAAATAATCGAATTGAACAAAGTTTGAATCATATAGGGTTGGTACATATTTTAACGAGGAACTAAGTGAACGGGATCAGCTATAACATATATATATATATATATCATTTATGCGTTTTTGAGTCCTTGAACTTATACTTATAAGTTAAAATTGATTTCACCTGAGGTAACTTTTGCCCGAGCATCGCCGGGTGGGAAAGCTAGTATACATAAATATTATAATATGTCGTGTGTCCACGAAAATAGGGTACACTCTATAGTTAAATTACCCATATTACTCAGTACTCTACTAATACATGTTTCTAAATTCTGTTTGCGGGACATGAAACCAGACTATTGGGTCATCAATCTCGGTGTTTCCGAATCAATCTCCCGCAGACAAAATTCTAAAATGTGTATAGGGTACTGAGTTATAGGGTTTACCCAGTTTTCTTGGACACACTGTATATATAATATAATATACCTATAATATTCATTATGTACGGTTGTTGTGTTTATAGGATTTCTTAAAACAAAATAAAAATAATAAAATATTTTCTTCCAATAAAAAATGTGTGTGAAGTAATTTTTTTAACGTGACCGTAAATATTATTCGTGTACTTAAATTTACATATTTGTATTATAGGTACATATTATTATTTACATGTAACTATATATATATTTATTTACTAAGGTGGGGATACCTAGTAACATAATACCCATCTCTCTTATAATAACCTATATCCATACTAAATTCTTATCACATTATTTTTTACTTATTTTTCTAATAGAAGACTATTTATAGGTAGGTACTTATCTGTGCTGATTTCATATTCTCAGCAAGAATATTTTTTATTGAAAATTAAGATGCTGTAGGATCCTATTATCGTACAGAAGATTAGAAAAGTATTAATAAATATGGGCTATGGAGTATTGGAGTATTGAGTGTAACAGCTTATTATTCACAATATTAAATACCTACTTTTAGTTTTGATAATCGAAATTGTAGCGTAACGCCAACATAATACTATAAAGGCAATACACTATAAAGGTACCCACTGTACTATATTATACACTGTGACCTGTTACTCGCTGTAGTTCACATTTTCACTATAATATTATCTATCTATTTAAATAGGTACTTATAAATAATTATTTGTTGGTTCAAATGTTCAATATTCGACATATGAATCAACCATTTTCAGAATAAGAAATTAAATACATAATAATATTATGTATAGGTTCAAGGTTATTACTTAAAAGAAATAATATATAATCCAGCTGATTCGCAAAAAAAAAAGAACTTTCCTGTGTGATAGAATTTTATATTATCGAATTGTGTGTAATTTGAAACTGGTGCTATTATTTTGTAAATAATAATTTATCATATTTTCCATATAATATACTAATCCACTCATAATTATTATCATAAGATTATAATATCTGTATTCTGTGGACTGATAATCTGATGTATCACAATATTTTTCTTTTGGGCGTTGTTCGAAATTGAGCTTTGCGTGTGTTATAATATAAAGTTTTGATTATATCATATTATCCTACACTCGAAATGACTAACGACTGTTACGTTTTGACATTCACGTAATAGCTTATTGCTTGTATTAGGTACTGTTGACCTGTACGTTTCATATACAAGGCTCCTTATAAATTGTTTAAATAGCAGTTTAAAAATATTAAAAATACATACCTAGGCACAATTTTTTTTATAAGCATTTTAAGTTCGATTTTTGACAACATTTATTGATTTATCAAATTTAAAAATGATTTTGTAGTTAAAAGTGTATAAGTGATTTTAGTTATTTTGATGTAATTTTATAATATTAATTAAACTTACAGGCTACCTTATAAATAATAAGTAATAACAATTATAGGTATACATATTATATAAAAATATATCCACACTGACAAATCGTCTCCGCTAAGAATCGTTTTTCGTATACAATGATATTATATCAGTGAATTCAAATTGAACACCATCCATTATACAGTGACCCACTTGTAACCTACTGTACAGCAGACCGACATCCACTCGCCCACCTTTGTTTTTATCACTTTTGACCCACCGAAGTCCAAAGTACCAATTTCCTTCTAGAAGTCGCTCTCAATGTTGAAGTTCAAAGCATTTTTACTACTTTTAAAGGCAATGTCAGACGCACACACATACGTGCACAAACGTCAAAAACATATACATCATTGTAAAACCAATACATTCATCGCTCCGCTCAAAACCTAAGGTCCTAAGCCCCGGTCTTGAAGAGCTCACATAGATAAAGAAGTACGTTTTTTTTTTTTTTTTTCATTCAAGTACTTCTATATTTTGTTATAAATGTCAAAGATATTTTTCAAAAGATGTATGCTCATCCATTGCCTATACATACGCGTGAATGCGTGAATAATGGTTGTAATGACGGATGAATAAAAATTTCTTACTACATACCGTGATGCGATAGAGAGGGTGAAAAAACGATTGGAGAGGAGTGCAGTGTGAATGATTGTAAAAAAAGTATCGTTTTGTGTTTATTTACCTGGCTATCTAATTTCCCGTTATATATTATACTTACTATGTTTATGTAGCATGTACGAAAACCTGACTAACCTACTTATGATTTTTTTTATTACGTCGTGGCGGTGTCATCGTTATTATATGCGACTGGAAGTCTCACAGCTTGATAACTATAGTACCTATCCAGTGTAGTGAAATACAATATATTAATAGGTATTACTGTATTAGCCATTAGGTACTACAAGGCCGTATGAGCCCCCCCCCCTCCCCCCGAAATATTTTATAGTTAATAAATGTAATTTATGTAACTTAATTATAATAATTCACCATGTGGGGGTACCTAATAATATGATAACTATATTATGTTTGATTATTGATTATATTGTTAAACATTTTATTATAATCGAGCTAATACAAATTCTGATGGTGTTTTCTATAATATAATATAACATTATTATATATATTATTATTAATTATAATATTATTATATTATACATAGATAAGTCACACACGGCTATATTCAATACGTTTTGTTGACAGCCGCGAACCGTCTATAAGGTACTTAATATATTATCGAACAAAAAATGATCGCCCGTATTGCCATTTAATTTAAAAAAAAACTTCATGGTATTGTCTGTAAACAGAAATAGCATTAATAATAATTTTATCGTACACATTAAATAAGTACACCAGTACAAATATTGTTAATATATAACTAACATTTACAATGTCGGTTTTTTTTGTTGTTTTAAAGAAGTGTTAGTTGTTTTTTTTATTACCTACAATGAAAATATTATTTGATTTGAACCCCCCCTCCACAAAAAAAAAAAAGTTGTTCCAACTACGGCCTTGCGTAGGCACTACCAGAGTAACGGACTATAATTTATAATTAATTAATATTTTATAATAAAAAACTACTTACTAGAACAGTGGGACGGTACCTAATGTAGGCTTACAATACAATATTACAATGTGTTCATAAATTATGATAAGACGGGCAGCAAAAAAATAAAATATCAATATTAATTATTTTTAATGAATCACGGACATTTCCTCCCCGCCCCCCGACTATTTTCGGTGTAGTAAAATATTTCCCCCAATATATTTTTGATGAGGACATTTCCCCCCCCCCATTTTTTTTAAAAGTGTATTATATTATTATTTAATATGAAATTATTTTTTTGCCTATTATTGTCTAATATTTTTAAATATTTTCATAAATAGAAAAAAATTATAAATGTACACTTTTGAGCAACTGAACTACTTAAATCAAATTTACAAGTAATTATTAAATTAAAAATTGTTAAATATCCAAAATGGTAGTTTTAACAAAAAAATATATGAATAAAGGCTAAAAACTATGTGTTTAAAAATAACAAAATAATCAGAAATCAAATGTTTTTTACAAAATATATCATTTTCGTCTCGGAATTTTTAGCCATTTTATTAATTATTAAATATTTTAATTTTTTTTTTAATTTTATTGTTTCAAACGGTAGTTCAGTTGATCAAACATATACATTTATTATTATAATCTATTATATTTATGAAAATAATAAAATATATTTTATATTTTGTTTTAAAAAAATAATTTTATATTAAATAATAAATAATACAATTTTATTAAATTCAATATAACTAGTCAGTAATAAACTTTATAAAAAAAATGGGGAAAATGTCCACATTAAAAATATATCGGGGGGGGGGATGTCCTATTATAGACCGAAAACAATCAGGGGGAAAATGTCCATTTGCCATTTTGAATTTGTATACCTAATAATTTACTATACGTATATCTATTGTTGTAGGCATCTATCTAATCATATCTTTTGTGCTTACATTATTTAGAAAACTTAAACAGGTAGCTTTTTGGTAGGATCGATTTTTCTAAAGCAAATAGGTATAATAGTAAAAAAAATTACTCAATATAGTTGCTAAAATAAACTTTGGAATTTTTGAAATTTAAATGAATTACATAATACATCTTTAAAGAAGATAATAACAATAACAATAACAATTATTAATAGTCATACAATATGTTGGGTTCCACGACAAAATATCCCGGTCAAAATATCCCCGCAAAAATATATTCCATGACAAAATATCCCGCGTAAAAATATCCCCGACAAAATATAATATAATAGCTGTTGCGATTAGAAGTAATAATCGCACTTTATCTAATCTAGTAATATTCGTTATTTTGATAATGGTATTATAGTGTGTCATTTTATATCATTGCCTACAGTGCGTGTCGTGAGCATTTAACAGTCTTAAATCAAATTTTGTTACTAACACTTTTTATTTAATTAAAAAATGCTAGAATTTATTAAAAGCCAAAAAGGCAATAATTTACTAATATTTGAAGGATATTATTTTATTCAGTATACACCGAAAGTCTGAAGAAAAAATAATTTGGCGTTGCACTGAGTATATAAAAGAAAAAAATGTTTGACAAGATGTTACACAACCACAGACGACGAATCAGGTTTGTTAATTTATGATTAAACTTTAGGACGTGGATATAATAATATATATTATAATAAATATATAATAATAAAATATAAGAACTGTCGATACCATTGATCTTATAATATTATATCGTTATATGTGTAATCAACAAAAACCCTTCTTAAACTACGTGTAAAAATATGTTACGGTTTTATCAGATTTTTAAGTTATATACAATTGATGACAATTGTAAAACGAATACTGCTCGTACGATTATTCTCAATAGGCCTAGATATAATAATATTATATTGTCATATATTGTCACGATTTTTTCGTAGGGGAATTTCTTGGTAAGAGAGGAGATCATGAACACGCTCCAGATGCAGCCGGATTAGAATCAAAGAAGGTAATAGAACGAATAAAAAAAGCTAGTGATTCTAATCAGATAACAAGAAATATTATAAGCTAGGCATTTTCTCGGTCATCTATGCCAATTGCAGCTAGGTTACCTTCAACTGTTGCGCTTAGTCGAACAATTCAACGTTCTCGAAATCGAAATAATGTACCTCCACCCAACCCTGTGACTGTTGATTCTTTAGTAATACCTAGCGAATATACATTAACCTTAAGTAATTTACCTTTTTTGCTATATGACAGTAAAAATAATGAAAATTGGGATATTAATAACAGAACATTGATATTCACAACAAATGAAAATTTAAATATACTGAATGACTCCGAAATATGGTTCGCAGATGGAACGTTTAAATCTGTACCCAATATATTTAATCAACTGTATACTATTCACGGTAATATTGACTGCACTGTATATCCACTTATATATATATTAATGTGTAATAAAAACAAAAATAGTTATTCAAACCAAATTTACAACCAAAGGCTATTGTGACAGATTTCGAACAAGCATTTATAAAATCATTTAAAGAATTATACACTGGTGTTAAAATACATGGATGTTTTTTTCATTTTACCCAGTGCTTATGGCGAAAATTGCAATCGTGTGGATTAAAGAATGAGTATTCCACAGACGCAATATTTTCCCACGAAATAAAAAAATTATCGGCTCTTGCTTTTGTACCCGTTGATAATGTTAATTCATGCATTTGAAGAACTAATTAACTCCAACTACTACGTAGATAATGAAGAAGAATTACGAACAGTTGTTGATTATTTTGAGGACACGTGGATTGGGAGATCAACACGTGGTGGTAGGCGAAGAGCGCCTACTTTTCCAATTAAAATATGGAATATGTTTGATGCTGTAATGGAAGGCTATTCCAGGACAAACAATTCAGTAGAAGGATGGCACAGAGCGATTAATTCTGCACTGGCAGCTAACCATGTAACAGTGTGGAAGTTCATAAATATGTTAAAGCGAGAACAAGGTCTGCAGGAGGCCAAAATGGAGCAGAAGACAGCTGGTGCACCTCAACAAAAAAAAAAGGCGAAAGTATAAAAATTTGGACGAGCGGTTAATTTTATTGCTGTTGTAAAAGGATATGAAGAAACTAATAACAATAAATATTTAAAATCAATAGCACATAACTTAGTATTATAATAAGTAATAAGTATAATCATTTTTGATCATTTTATCACAGTGTAATCATTTTTTGTATTCAGTAAATGTTAATTTAAATAAATAATTTATAATTACGCGGGATATTTTGTGGGGGATATTTTTACGCGGGTTATTTTGTCATGGAATATTTTGTCGGGGATATTTTTACCGGGATATTTTGACGTGTCACCAATATGTTGTACAGCTAATTTTAAAAATATTTGATATTCGCTAAGACATGACAATTATTATACTCCTAAAATGTAGTCGAGATATGCAACAAATACACATAAACTAGTGTTGCAGGTCAGTCGGAACACTCGGAACACCGTGGCAAAATACGTGGTGGAGGTCAATAAATAAAAGGGACCTCGGTGTGCAGATCTGTGTTCAAGTACACACTGCACACCTAGTTGCTTATCTGTATTCTGTAGCGATATTGGCATTATTTTCTCAACTCCATACCTACCTACGTATTTTCAATTTTTATTTTTTTTCATTCAAAAATGTTGAATTTGGAGTTTAATAATATCTTTTTTTTAAAGAACTTTTGTAATAATTGCATACCATCTACTTTAAACATCATGACTCACCACTGTGTGCACCACCAAACATTTTACCCACGAGCCGCCACTGCGTTGCTATATAAAAATAAATTAAAACATAATCCAAATACTTTTCAACATTTTGAAATTCAAAAAAAAATTAAGTGCCTATTATTCTATATAAGAACCAAATAAATATTAATTACAATTTTGCTGCGAATAAAAAATGTGCCACCCTTTGCATGTAGACGCATAATTCACAGCGCCTATTTTAATTATGTACTATGTAGCCATGTAGGTACCAGTTACAAAACTATGTAAAGGCTACCGAGAGAAGAACATTGCTAATATTTGATATTAAAACGGCCACAAGTATTGTGCCCGATCTTGAAAGATTTCGAGAAAAAAATACGCACGATTAAGTTGTGTACGATTGAGGAGAGAACGCAGGCGCTAGGGCCGTTTAAAATAACCGATTAATATCATCTAAATTAACTTCAACCAGTTAGGAAATAAAATGATAATCTAAGCGAGGTATAACACGATAGATATTTTGTAATATACTAAAAAATAAAATTTAAAAATATTTATAATATTAATAGTCAAAATTATAATAATTAACAGTTCGAACAATATTGTTGTACACCATACAATTATATTATGGCTACCTATTATGTATCAATTTATTAAGTATATAATAAGAAATAATGTATAAAAGGAAAATTAAGAAAAATAAAGCAGATTTTTAAATGTTCAATTTAATTTACAAGTTAATAACAATACATTGTATCTTGAAAAACTTGTCCTATATTTTAGACAAAAATATTTGTATATAATATGATTGATTATAAATACTAGTATTTATAATCAATGATAATATTTTAAAAAAGAGTCTAATTTAATTTAATATCTGTAATTCCATATTTGAAAATTATCTTGTTGATTGTTTTCTTTTTTTACATGGGTTTTAGTACCTGTTTAATTACATGCTTATTGTTAGGTATTGTGTTATTTAGTTACATGTAAAATAAACGTGGTAACTGTAAACAAAAATCATATTTTTGTACACCTATTTTACAATTACATACTTAAAATGTAAACATTCAAAATTTTACATGAAACCATTTTATACTATATTATACTATTTACATACTTGTAAAATATAGAAAATTAAACAATAATTAATGAAAAACATAATGTATACCTTACAAAAAGTTTTCTAATTGAATTGGTAACTAAAATAATACAAGCACAAGTGTACTAAGTCATACACTTTAAAGTCCAGATTTGAACAGAAAAATTTGTTTTATGTTATTTACAATTAAAAAGTTACACAATTTTTGCACATTTCAGGTTCATAAATTAAAGATACAGAAATTGGATAGGACTGAGACATACCAAAATGCTATCCTATAAAGTTGCTCGGTGTCAGAGGGTAAAACCGTGTTAGATGTGGGAGCAGGCATCGGAATACTGTCCATATTCCGTGCACAGGCTGAAACTACAACAGTTGACAAAATCACAGCACAACTATATATAACCATTGTTGAGAAGAGTGAAATTTGTCAAGGAGTTTGTTTTTGGTTTGATGTACAGTTCCCAACTATTGATACCACTCTGAACACTTCACCTTCATGGCCAATAACACATTGGAAACAAACCATCATAGTAGGTACTGCCTATACACAACTAGAAGTAGAAGAAGGTAACGCTGTAATGTTCAATGTAAAACTCCAACGCAACAGTCCGAATTTCAGACATTGCAGTATTAATCTGGATTCTGGACTCTCAACATAAGACACATCCATGAGATTGCAATCAAACAAAATGCAAAAGTATTACAGATGATGAAGATCAAATGACTAAAATGAGAACAGATCATAAATTATAGTATTTAATATATATGATTGTTTAATTATATATTATGTAAATTATATGCGTATAATACGCATTAACTACTAAATTACAAAATTACAACACTTCTAAATACGCATTACTAACTTGCATTAATATGCACTTTAAAAATTATTAATTTATAATATAATAAATATTTTATTATTTTAGTACAATGAACCTATTTTGATTATCAAATAATATATCAATAACGTTCTCATTACTGATATTGATATATTTTTCAATGTATAATATTGACAGTGGTGTATTGGTAAATATATTTATACGCACTGATAAAATATGTATGTAGGTAATCTAAGAAATGTTTTCTCGCTCCGCTCCAAAAACATTCATTAATCCTTAATACGTTTAGTAATTAATATTACGTTCAAATTATAGTATCGTAAATGACGTTATTGCAATTCAATTAGTAGGTACTAATAGGTATTTTAACATTATTTTATTAATTTTCATAAGCCACCGAGCAGTAACTCCATTTTTGTCGAAATCAGGTTTTCGGTGTCTATCCGCTATAAAAATAAGGTAATAAATTGATAAGCAAATAAGATAAGAAGCAAATTAGCATGATGTCCAAATACTGTTTTATTGTTTGCTGAAAACACGATTTTGGAGTTACTGCTTAGTGCCTTATGACGGCAATTATAGAAAATAAAACAAAATCAACTTGAATGTCAAAAAAATAAAGTAACAATAAAAACTAAAAAGAAATAAAAGAATATTATGTTAATAATATTAACATTATATAATCTATTATAGAATTTTCCACAAAGATGTTTTGTATTCAATTTAGGGTTCATCGGTGTTCAATATCTTTCTTGTATCATCAGAAGCTCTATGTTGGCTATTTAGCCATGACTTAATATATACTTCTGGGTACCATTAATTCAGAGGTGGACCGTTTATATTTAAAAACTAATAAGTCAAATTCTTTGAATTTAAAAATTAAAATGGAACCAGTGGTCTATACACCTTACACATTATACATTTTACACACTTGTAGTTTCTTGAAAGTTTAAATTGTTTAATACTAACCTAACCTTACATTTTAGGGAAAATACCCATTATTGCAGTAACAATAATTTATAAATAAATATATAAATAGTAAATAAACCAAAAATAATAAGTCATTCAATTGGCCCATGATAAACACTTAATAGCGTCAGTGGTTACCACTTACCAACATACAACACCGCAAGAAACACGTTTGCCGCATTTACTAAATTGAACTTAAAATACAACGCCTATTGTTATATTCAATAGTTCAATACTTCAATAGATAAATAATTCATTTAAACATCATAAAAATGTTTTCCTATTAACTAATATTCAATAAATAAGTTTTAACTTTTATTTGGTTTTCGGGTTATTTTAGGAGCGTATACCCGTAAAATGAAATTTAAAATTTTACATTGGGTATACGCCGAAAATCGAAAATTTGCTGACGGGTATACGGAGTATCCGTACCCGTACCCGCGTATCCGTACCAATACACCGCTGAATATTGAAGAGTTATTGAATTTTTTTTTTGCAGCATACTCGTACAGGCACTGTCTTAACTTTGCGCATTGCAGAAAAGCTTCGTTAACATGTAGCCAAACTGGTTGGTATTGTTATGGCTACTTGTAGTAGTTTGTATAGGTTAAGAAACACACTTTTAGAAATATTTTGTTAACTTTTAAGTCCCCAAGATTTTGTCAATCGTTGTAAAATAAGTATTAAGTACCTATTTTAACATTTTATACTTTGAAAAATGTTTAATAACTTTGGGAGGGCATCTGTTAGGGGAGAAAGCTCTTAAAGCACCCCCCAATCGCTGTCTATGAAAGTACGCTGCTGCAAGGTACGTCTTGTCAGTATTATAATATGCGTGTAAACGTAAAATCGAAAACTTTGGAAGGATGTAACTTTCAAAATAATGATTCTCGTTCCTAACTTGTAAAAATACGTGTTTCAAAAAAAAAAAAAAATTAATAAAAATGCTGGGTATAGCTAATGTGAATTTATGCCAAATATATTATGATATAAAATTTATGGGTATACTAAATAGTAAATTGTACGGAATTTTAAAGCAAAATTTAATATTTTTATGTACCTATAAATTACTTTTGAGATTATTGATAAAATAGTACGTCTATTCCCATTTCCCAGCTACCATTCACCACTGTACTTGAAAATTTAGTATTTATTATATTTGTTTAGTATATTGTGTGTAAAATAATGTCTACCACCCTCCCAAAAAAAAAAGACAAAGTCCTAATTACGCCACTGTAAGATATATTTGTATTTTATATCCATAGACTTAAAGAAATAGACGGAATTAATTACCCAGAGGACTGGGAGACGCGGTGGTGCCAGACGGATTAAGATAGATAGCCTGAGTTTTATCATAAGAGTGAGAGAAATATTGTACTGTTCAGAGGACTGCCCTTACAGGAGGATAGCTTTTACAGCGACCGATCCTCGTGACAAGCTCCACCCACTTGCACGCGTTATCCTACCTAATGTTCCGTCTATTTCTATAAGTCTAGCTTATATCTTATATATCCTATAGTCCGTGGCGACGACGAGACTCAACCGATGATGACCGGATTATTTTATATATATCTTAGGTACGCACGGTTATCAACAACACGAAGTTATCTTACGTTATTGACTTTAATAAACCCTCTATAAAGTATACTTTCCCTTCTCGCAGACCCTATAAATAAACTCACAATGAATTCCCCAAAATGATTAACAAAACCAATTTATCAATATCCAATATATTATGTAACTCGTTAGTCGCTACAATTAAATAATATAAAAATAACTACGAAAATAACTACAAAAATAACATTATCTGTATACACTATTATAACTACGGATTTAGGAAAAAAAATTCCATTACTGTTGGATACAGCTGTTAAAAATAATAATTAATAAAAATAAAATTATATAAAATTTGATTGATATTATATTATAATATTATCTTGGTCAGATAATTTGCTGAACGGGTATGGGTATTAGCCTTTAGTAAAAATAGTACAGTCAATGGCGTCCCAAAGTAGCCCCCCTAGGCTTTTTCTGGGTCAATTATCATAATCGCTACTGACGATTTATATATTTATATATATATTATATTTATATATTTATTATAAAAATCATGTAAAAGCATGCAAGTACAAATTTTAAAATAAAATTTCAATTTGAAATTTTAAAAACTTCAAAATGGTTCAAACGTTTTAAAATGCAAAAAATTACCTTAAAATTTAAAATTGTTAAAAAATGTGTGTATGTTATAAAACGAGTATCGCGTAGCTATATTCGGAAAACAATGCAAAGTGCATCTAAATCACAACCTCGATCATTACCTATTTACCTATGTAATATAAATATCGCAAAATACTTAAACATTTTTTAAATTAAAAATAAAAACTTTTTTTTCCGAGCGATTTTTATTATATACTCGAAAATGAAAATCAGAACTAAGAATATTGATTTCATATATAGATTTATGATATGTAGTGGATGGGGGCCAAGTGTAGTATTGCAATGTCAACCAAGTTTTTACCTTTTGGATAAAAAAAATTAAATGTCTATAGACGGCATATAAAGTTTTAACTTTTCTAGTTTGTGGTATCAATGACTGAATATGCTGGAAACATTTAATTTTATAAAATACCTAAAATTATCAAATCAATGGTAAAACTTTATTTATTAAAAAAAATGCATTTGCTAATTTAAAATTAATGCTGTAAGATTAAGTTCTAACTATCTATGTATAATTCATAAATCAATTTTACATTCTCTACATTTCTCTATAAAAGAAAACATGTCACTAATAATACTTTATCACTAATAGGAATTTAGAAAAGCGAAACAAAAAATTAAAAATAATAATTTTGCACTTCCCTTGACACATTCCTGCGGACGCGGCCCTTGAGTACAGTAAGTAGAATCTCAATTTGACAAATATAACAGTGAAATTAAATAATAAATAATGTTTAAAATGAAATGATATTTTTAAAATTAAGTATTAATAAGTAATATACTACAAATATCAATTTTATAATAATATAGTAATAATATTATCTATAATAGACGAGCAAAAGTAATAACACTACATTCATTTATATTTAGTGAGAGGTAATTTTGATGACTCAAATTAACAAATGTCTAGATTTTACTGTAAAATAGACGTAGTAGTTGGGTACTTTTAATAGTCCAACATATTTAATATTTATTAATTCTAATATAATTTTGATCGGGAAAGCGGTGTACCTATAACTACTCGTATATACGAAATCGATCTATTTTCATGAAAAGTTGTCCATTGACCATTTTATGAAGTGGAAACGGTAAATAAATATAGGTACTGCGTGTCCACCAAATATACAATATTTGCTTTGGGGATTTTTTTTTCCAATTACCATACTTACGGCCTAATGCATATATTATATTATATGTTATTTCCAATAATTATAATTTAATAATTATTAGACTATAATCTATTTTAAATGTTGAGCCGTAATAGTTTTAAACTTGAAGCTATATAATAAAAAAATAAAAAAATCTTACTTAATGGTGGCAACGAGGGCGAAATCGCACGATATAATAATATTATGTGAACGCATAATAATGGCACACTTACGACCGAATGTCGCGAAATACTTATTCGTACGAACGTACACTGCGGTAAAACGATAAGGCCACTGACGTCGTCGAGAAAACGCACGAGTCTCGACTGTGGACGGACGCGTAGAACGGTCGACGGCAAAGGCCAAGTAAGAACGGCATTCGTTACTAACGATAAAAGAGCGCGTAAAGGCACAACATGAAACCGGGTAGCGGACAACGGCCACGCGGTATCAAAAAATTCAAAAACGCGACGCTGGTGCCGGACCCGAAACGACGCATGGTGCTCTCGCCTCGAGTAGCCGAGAAACACAAAACCGTGACAAAACATTGAGGTATGTCTTTCATTCAGACAATTTTCTGCGAAAATATGGCGTATGGTACACTCCTTATTGGTCGACAACCGATCACATGACTTATCAAATAAGCAGGGGCGGATAAGCCAATCGGGAAATTGGGAATCTTGTGTGGGTCCCATTATAATAATTATACGATATTAAAAAAAAGTAATTTTTTTATAAAATTAACATAGAAATATTGTTTCAATATTTTGAGATCAAAAGTGAATACATGCAAATTAGTAAATATTAATGGAATAATGGACATTAAAAATGTGTTAGTCCAGAAAAAAAAATCATATTAAAATGATAATATAAAATCATAGCCTATATACTATATTATTATTATAGCCAATAGATAATTAATGATTGTGATTTGTGGATAAAATTGTGTTATTATACAGTAAAGACAATATATTAAGACAAGAAATATAATAAAATGTTTTTCCATAAAAGGTTAAGGGCCGTATTCATAGTTTATGCTTATAAGAATACGCCATTCAAGCTTAACATTTAAGCTATACTTATGACTCAAATGAGATTCATAAACGTGACTTTGGTTTAAGAAAAGAAAAAGTATTACTTAAATTAAGGTTGGTCGAGACCTACTTTAAGTATTGCTTGTAGTGATTACCACAAATTTTTACTTTTGAAATTATCAAAATTAGCTTAAGGGGGGGATTCGATACCGTGATTTTCTAACACACGTTCGACTACATAGGATTTTACACGGGTTCTTTGCCAAACATACCAATTGATCTAATGAAGCGATAAGAATTCTAAAAACAGATTTGAATTTGTAGTCAAATCTACTTGAAATCGAGTTACCCACATTTTTGATATTTTTTTTCCTAATTTCTAAAAATGCCATATTAAAAAAAAGTGTTTATAAATTGTTGTATTTCAATTTTTGGAGAAGTTAAAATCAAAAAATCAAAAATGCGGAAAAGTCGATTTCAAGTAGACTTGACGAAAAATTTAAATCAGTTTTTAGAATTCTTATCTCTTCATTAGATCAATTGGTATGTTTGGCAAAGAACCCATCTAATATCTTATGTCGAGCGTGCGTTAGACAAAAACAGAAAATCACGTTATCAAATTCCCTTAATCAATAATTTTTAGTTATTCTTAAGCATCGACTGTGAATACGGTACTTAGAAGTTAGAAAATGTAATCAACTTTTAACTACTACCTACACAAAATTTTAATATTTATATTTATATTATGGTTACAAAATATTTAAGGATATTTTCTGTAAATATTAAAAAATGTATTATGTTCAAACTTCAAGTTCAAGTTCGAAACAGCTTAACCCTATCTGACTAGCCCGAGACCATTATAGTTATTAAATATTTTACTATTTAGGAGGAAAGACCAAGCAAATTTAAAAATTATAATGTATGTGTTATGTACCTCATAATGTATGTGTTAAAAAGCAAAAAAAAGCCGTTTTGGGGAGTAAAAAAAGTAATATTAGCGGTAGACAAATTTATTATAGGTATAGTAGACAAATTTGAAATTATTAACGGCGACTGATTCGATTTATTGAAATTAAATGTGCGCTCTTTTTTGTCATTTTTCTCAGTCGTGGCATAGTTTACATAGCCCCAGCCGCGCCGTGGAAATTAATATTGTTGGTTTTGACTTTTGAAGAATCCCCTAATATGTGATTTTTGCAAATAACCCTATTGCTGTATTCCGCATAAGAAAATAAAATAACGAACCAGATGTTTCGTCGAAAAATCACTGTTACTATAGACAGGTATAGTCAAAATTAATATGTGTAGCCGTTTAGCCCGTGTAGGTATATTTTATTATATTATTTATTCTTAGTCATAACTGTGTATATAGTAAACAATTAGTAGTAGGTATTGTTAAATAATAAAAAAAATGTATTAAATTACCTACCTATGTAGTTGTTATTTTTTCAGCGTTAAAAAACTCATTATATCGATAACACCGAGTACAAGGTACGCTTGCATTATCATTTATCAAAGACATGTAAAGAATAAAGTCAAGGTTTTAAAAATAAAATGTATATTTCTCATTGGCATGACGTCCTTCCTTCTCGCGCTTGTGCTTCAGTGGCCAATCTTCTCGTGACAACGCGAACAACACTGTGTCTGTGTGATCACTGGTCGTGTACCTGCTCGTCCATTTCGAGTTCACTTTTACACCCCTGTAAAATGTATCATAAATAAATGTACATATAGAGTGGCCCGTGAGGATTTACCCATTGAGATATCTCCTGAAATAATGGGTATATCATAATTCTGGTTTTATTATGATTTGCTAATTTGACAATAGTTTCATAATAGGACGATTAATCCTAATTTTTAAACTAACGATGCTAAATGTGATCCGCTGGTCGTAAATTTGCTATACAAGACGAAGACAATAAAATGTTACGTTCCACGTCCTCTTAAATCGTGGTCATGGCGTTCCCGATCTTTTGGAATTCGGTAAAATTTAAATGCCCGCCACATCTTCCAGAAGTGTCACCCATAGACCTATTAACTATAAAAACAATTAATAGTTAATAGGTCTATGGACCTATGGTGTCACCACAGAATATATGAAATATTTCATATATAATAATAATTTCATATATTCTGTGGTGTCACCAATAGATAACCGTTCTGACTTATCACTAAGATAGTAATAATTGTTATCAAATAAATAACAACATAATAATATTATTTTATTGATCGCCGGCTTTTGAATCATTCGATTATTTGAAATTTGAACAGAAATACTTACATTCGTACAGAGTTCTTTTCATACATTTTAGTTAAAAATTACAGCGTCGCGGAAGTAATGCGAAAGCTGTCCCCGCGACGCCGTCGGTGCAAACAGAAAAAAAAAAAAAAAAAAAAGTTAAAAATTACAATGCATAAGTGTATTCTTTTAAGTAAAACATCCAAAGTATCGTCTCACCACATTACTTTAATTTTCATCTGTAAGTATTATTTTCTAGTTGTACTGATTATATTTTCTTAATAATATGGGGTCTGTCTAATTTGCTAATTTGTTCACAAATATAGATTTCAAAAAAATGAAAATTGAAGGAAATAATGGCTAAAAATCTTCAAATTAAATGATTACCCAATTTCTATATTCTGTCATAGAATCTGCGGTAATCATTTCACAATCAGTGATTATAAACAATAGGCTCAGTAAATTAGTAGATATCATGGAAAGAGACTGTCTCAAAACATAATCCATGTATGGGATAGAAAAGTAAAATAAACATTATAAAATAAATTTCAATAATTTACAACAACACTGGTACTACTCTGAGCAAAACTAGTAAATCATCTAAGAGGTAAAATCATTTAATATAATTCATGAATTAGGTATTTAGATATTTTTTATAACTTGACATTTTCAGAAAATTATATTTCTCCAACGATGAGTTAGAAGAAAATGAATAGACAAACAAAGGATTTGGAGACGTTACAGTTGATGATTTTAATTCACCCAGAAAAGCCGTTGAAACTTAATAATGTCTAATTCACACACACACTTATGTAAGTATATTACTCAAGTCTCAGATTTTAAATGTTTGCCAAAACCAAAAGTTACTTAGTGGTTTATCGTTTTTAGTTCTTACAATGAATTATACTTATGGTTTTCAAACTTATAATGTACCATATACAAGGAACTAGGAAGTCGAGCCAATGTATTGACAATTTTTCAAACGTTGACTTTCTCAACGATCATTCCGCCGGCTTAGATCAACTCATACAATATTATATGAAAATATAATACAGAGCTTAGCCTGTTTAGTCAGCATAAATTAATAAATAAATATTTATATGTTACATTCTTAAAATATCCTTAGCTTGCTTTAAAAGTAAAATACAAATAAATGCTTAGTGCTTCTCTATAAGGTTCCTTAAAAAATATTTTTGACAAAATTTGATTTTGTTTTCTTGGTGTGACTAAAAAATAAACTATGGATACATGATTTTTTCACTGAATGTTCCGATCAACATTTTCTATACACCATACAATTTCTAAAACAATTTTACTCTTTGAGCAAATTATAGGGATAAGAAATTTTTATTAGTTATGTTATTACAATTAGTGTCAAAAAAAGTTCATTACTATGTCAAAGAGTTTGAAAATGTAACGCAAGGATCCTTATAGTTTCTATAATATCTGTTCAAAAATATTAAAGATAAATAGCCACTATTTTTCATAAGCATTTAAAGTTCAAATTTTGACAAAATTCATCAACAATATGCAAATTATTTTTTAGTTAAAAATATATAAATTGTTCAATAGTCAAGGGTTTACATTTTTTTAGATTTTTCATAAGTACTGTTCATACTGTACCTACTTGAATCTTATAAAGTATACAAAATGAAATGTTTTTGGTAAAAATTAATTCAATTTACTGTTTTACTAAAAGTAGAATAAATTACTTTAAACAGCATTACTATAAAATATAGGTACTTATATTGTAATGTAGGCTGACAGTCTTTGGCTCTTCGCTCAGTATTGTTTTTTCGTATAAAATGGTATTATATCATTAAATTTAATTTAACACATCCATAATACTGACCCACCAGCCACCACCCACACGACACATAATGTACAGCAAAGCGTAACCCATCTTTTTATCATTATTTTAATTTATAAAATACAAAAACATTGCGAGTAAGTGGCAACTTGATACAAAATAAAGTTCCATTGAAGTGTGTGAACATTGTGAACATCTAAAATTTCATATAGGTATAAACTAATAAGTTGTACACCTTAATTATTGGCATAGGTTAATAATATGAATTGTTTATTTTATATATAGTATTACATTTATTTATTACTCTTTATCTTTCAGGTCCACATGTTGTTGTTTAGTAGATGTGACATACACTTACCAGAATATATCCATCTTTAAAAAGATACCTAAATTGTAGTATTATAAGTTCAAACCAATACAATTTCAAATTGATGAAGTTTTGCTAAAGTGGTAAAAAATGTTTTAAAATCTCAATTCTCATGACTGGTAGTAGTTTTCAAAATTAATTTTGTTTTTAAATAAAT
The DNA here is from genome assembly GCF_019925205.1 of Metopolophium dirhodum. Taxonomy (NCBI): domain Eukaryota; kingdom Metazoa; phylum Arthropoda; class Insecta; order Hemiptera; family Aphididae; genus Metopolophium; species Metopolophium dirhodum. Next base: position 32,211,127 of record NC_083567.1, on the reverse strand, counting down.
TTTAAAAAAAGTTTTAAACAATTATTGTTTTCTTTGGTTCTTAAGAGTATGTCAGCGCACTATTTGTTTTCTCTCTCTGGCCTACGCGCAACATAGACAAAACGCATTTTCGCATAATCGTTTTTTCTATGTTTTTAAGTAATTTTAGAGTAAAATCACCTATTACAAAAAAGATAGAGAACAATATTTTAGAGGGAATGACATATCGGTTTTATATTTTATTGTTATTTGACTTTGTATTCGACTTTAAAAATAAACAAAAAAATGTTGTAAATTTAAATTATGTTTAAATCGTTTTGAAACAATATTTTGAGAAATCGATATGTCATTCCCTCAAAAATATTATTCTCTATCTTTTTTGTAATGAGTGATTTTACTCTCAAATTACTTAAAAACATAGAAAAAACGATTCTGCACAAATGCATTTTGTCTATGTTGCGCGTGGGCTAGAGAGAGAAAACAAATAGTGCGCTGACATCTTCTTAAATAATCATTTTAAATTAATTTCATTTTTTTGATTATCATTACTTAATTCTTAGTGAATACCAAATAATTATAACTTAAGGGGTTTTCTGAGCAACACTTGGACCTTATGTTACATGCCACTGCCTAGAGTACACTAGAAAATAATTATTAAAATTCACAAACGCTGTAACCCATAAGTCTTATAAATTAAATCAAACTTTTAGTTTCGGTATTTGGTATAGTTAGTTGGGTACTAGCCACAAATAATAATAATATTGTTATTATTATAATATCATTGCTGCGCTCAGAATTTAAAATAATATTTATTCAATTAATTTTGTATTCTAATTATTTATTTTGTTTTCAGTTGACAAAAATACTTTTTTTGGAATCTGTGAATGTCTATATAGCAAATTTTGATGCGACAATGGAACCTTTATTGAAAGATAATCCAAGAAATTAGTCATATTTCCTATTTTATATGACGATATTTGTGCCATGTACAAAAAAAAGAAGCTTCTTTTTGAAATGTACATGAAGTCAATTTGCAAGCTGTAAACTCTAGTTCATCAAAGTGACTAAAAGTAATTTTCTAATTAATGTGAACTTTTGTTTTTAGGATCTTGAAGATTGGATGAGATTGACTGATCCTACGTATTAGCATTTTTTACTGCTTCAAATGGCATAGTCAATGAAATCTTGTCAAACGATTTTCTCAAAAGTTCAAGTATCTGAGGCTAGATGTTTTTATGGGTTCCAAATAATGATTGAGAATATACATTCAGAAATGTATAGCTTATTGATACATATATTCAAAACCCGAAAGAAAAGTACATTCATATATTTTTTGGTTATTTTTATTATTCTAATATATGACTAATTTCTCTTATTTTTTTTTATATATAGAGACTTCAATTAATGCTTCTGAAACCAAGCCATGTGTAAAAAAATGGCAGATTGGGCTTTTAAATGGATTATTGGTAGTAAAGCAACTTTGGGCGAAAGGTTAGTGGCATTTGCTGTCGTTAAAGGTATATTTTTATCTGGAAATTTTCCTTCAATAATATGGTTGAGGAAAATAGGATTAATGCCAGGTTTAACTTTTATCCATGACCTGATTTCTAGAGATGAAGTATGTTAACGTTTTCAAGAATAATATTATAATGCATATATTATATTTTATTATTTTAATGTTTATTTAGGGTTTATACACCGATTTTGGCTGTCTCTTATTTAAACATTTAGATCAAAAGTCTCCTCAAGCTGTTATCACACAGATCATTTGTGAAGCCGTGACTATTGAACAAGATTTTTTGACAAATGCTTTACCAGTTAGGTCAATTGGCATGAACTGTGAAAAGATGGCCATATTTATTGAATTTGTTGCTGAAAGACTGTTAATAGAATTGGGATGTCGTATAGTACGTACATTTACTGATCATAGTAAGATAAATTTTAATATTTAATTAAATATGTAAATTATAGGTTTACAGATCGTCAAATCCGTTCCCATTCATCAAACTTACTTCTCAACAAGGAAAGACAAACTTCTTTGAAAGAAGACTAAGCGAACACCAATTACCTTCAGTGGCACTCTGAATCATGTTTGGGAATAAAATTATTTGTCAATGACTTATTTATCATTTTAAGAAAACTTTATTTTTTAATTTTATAGTAAAAAAGTAATGTATTTAAAATCTAAATTAATTATAGCATCATACTTTTCATATTTGTCGTATTTATAGTTTAATTGTAATGTACAATTTAGAAACATATGACTAATGTGTTGTAATTTATTGTTATACTTGCAGCAGTTATTTGTTCATACTAAATAAGAAATTCTAATTAAGTAAGAAGAAATTAATTATAATATAATATAAGATATAACCTTAGGCATATAAAATAATAAAAACATTTTGTTTTTTATGTCTATGGATATAACAGAACTTTAAACTAAATCATGATAAATATATTGATTTCAACTTTTGAACTTCAGTTTTACCGTTTTTTATTTACATTTTATTATGATTAGAGCGCAGATTTGTACGCGTTTGCATATTTATTTTGGTTTATGGTATGATATTCTAAGTGAGCATAGAATTTGTTTCATGACCATAACAATTTAAACTATGAAACTTTTGGGCTGCATATTTTGACAATTAACTCATTGTTTTTCATTTTAATGACTTAGTTTATGGTTTTAATTGCATAATTCTGTTTTTTTTTTTATATTTTTAGACATTTTTGAATTAGTTACTATAGCGATATTGACAAAAGAAACATACTTGGGAACACGCATTGTTTTCTTATAATATATTAGTATATTACTATATATGAGATACAGAAATCTAATTTTTATACATACATTAATTGTTTCATGTCATTCTGATTCTAAATAAATCAATTTTTTATTGCTTTCTTGCAATCATTTCAGTTGTGGCTTTTTAATTTTGAATATGTTTATTGTGAAATAATGATTAAAAAAAAGGTGGGTAAGTGTATGTCGCTCTGCTGTACAGTAGGTTACAAGTGTGTCACTGCAATGGATGGTGTTAAATTTGAATTCAATGATATAATATCATTGTATAAGAAAAACGATTCTAAGGCAATGTCTTTATAAGTATAGGAAGGTAGACCTACCTAATAAAATAATAAAATACATAATGATTAATGTTGTTTAATATGATTTGTAAGTACATAGCTGCAGATTATACCTACCACTCGGTAGTCGGTGACGATTATTTTTGTCTTATACGCGTTCATCGTAATTCCGTTCCGTCACGATAGTTTTAGTTTTCGTTAAACGGATCCACCAAACATTTGGGTTTTAAGAGAACACCGCAAACGTACGTTTTATTTTGGTTGTTTTACCTATACACCTATAGGAAATTGTCTTCAAATTTTCACATTTCACTATTTGATATTGTGATATTATTGGTAGGTACCTAGGTTAAGTTTCCGTTTTAAAATAGATCGATAGGTTACCTAGGTATGTATCACATTCTTTAAATTCCGGTAGTCGAGTATTGGACAAGTACCTAGGTAACTTATAATTCGTATCGTCATTTAACTACTAAAGAATTATAATTTCCCCAACAGTGTCTAGGGCCACCGGCAGGAGAATGCATTATAGAATGTCTATAAACTTGTGGTCTAGTATATGGTTTTAAATTGGCATGTGACCAACAACTGGGGGCTTGTTCTGGAAAATTTAAATCATCTAATAAGATTTATCTCATTATTTGAATAAAATACATTTTTAAGCGATTGTTGTGAAAATCAATTTTTTAATTGATTTTCGTAAGTTTTTGTAAGTTTGTTTTCATATTATTTTGGGGCTTAAGTTTACTTTTTAGATTTGAATTAAATATTTATTGTCACGGAAAATCTGTTAACTCGGTAACGTAGAAGCGTATACGTTTACTACCTACCAAAGGTGCAATGTATAATAATAATAAATTATACGCCAGTCCGAGCAATCCAAACGATGACTTCGTTTCACCACGACCTAATACGTACCTCATTTGCCTATACTATTCGCCGGGTAACACCTTAGGTTTGCGCGAAGTATTTAAAACAATATAATGTTATTAATCTTTATATTTTATAAACATTATACACCCAACTTATTAATAATTACAGCCAATTTTAGGCTTTGGTGTAGTTTATACCCTAGATAAAGGTATTCAATATTTTAGTATTTTACTATAGTTATTATTTTAGATTATAATATCATATAATAGTAAAGGTATGCTTAAATATTTAATGCCATAACCATTCATTACTGGTAAAATTTTTTCCCAGACCTGACGTTTAATTGAAGCATTGAGGGTATGTCACTTAACATACGTAACTTTTATTTTTCCATCTGATATCTATACCATTGGCACCTACGTATACTGTTGCACACCTAAAATACAAAAGTTTTCAAGGAGTTCCTAGTCAACAGTCCATCCTGACCACCCATATGTACGATTATGAATAATATATACTCATATACTCGTGTAACTATTTTAATAGTGTAAAACATGAACATGGGTGTTCTTATGTCACTTAAAACACAACGATTATTATTATTTTTGTTTATTTTTTACATAAAGGTACATATTACATAATTGTAATGCATTGTAATCCATAGTTTGCTAATTTTCGTGATTTTTCTGTATTTTGTCAAAATTTGAACTTTAAATGCTTATAAATAAAAACTGTGACTAAGGATTTTTAATTTTTTTCATCTGCCTTAGAAACAATAACCTAGGAGCCTTCTATTAAATTTTCAAGCTTTTTTACTCAACAGATAAAATTTTATTGATATTTATAGAAAAAAAAAAAACTAAAAAAAATGGAAATTGACAATGTCCGTAAACAGCTCAAAATAAGTCAAAATATTTGGAAAATGTTATGGTGTATAGGAAATGCAATTATAAACATTCAGTCAAAATTTCATGTCCCTACGGTAATTTGTTTTAGAGTTACACCAAAAACCAAAATCGATTTTCTCGAAATCAGATTTTGCGTAAAAATTCCCGTTTTCCCTTAATTTTTCTTTTGTTTTTCACGTCGCGTTTGAAAACTAATGAGAAATTTTTACTTTTGACCAACTGGGAATAATATATCATAAATTCATAAGCAGACAGAAATGTGTGAACGTTGTCGAAGTGTTTTGAAGACTAAGTTTCGTAGCAGATTTTGATTCCGTCACGGGGTACTTATGTATTTTCTTATTTTTCAGTAGGTTTCTTTTTATTTTTGTTAATTGATCAGGGGATATATTGCCCGAAACTTTTCAATTATTTGTATTGTAACTATACTGGTTACTGGTATAACACCATTTCTGCATCTATTAATAGTCTTGAACACGGTCACACTACGGATTAATATATTAATCCGTGGTCCTGAAGGTTTGATTGATGCGTGATGTGTCTCTCCATGTGTAATCTTAAATGCCTATTTTTTTTTGTTATAATTAAATTGTATTTTTTACTCAATTGCCGATTAGTGATGACAAGGCACGCACTCGAGCATATTTGAATGAATTAAATGTCACAAAAATAGAAAATATACAATTATTGTCAATTATATAAAATTTCAAAAAACGAATATGTTATGATAATTGATAAGATATGCGATATGACAATTGATAAGATATATTTTGCTCTTGTTAATCGTTGTTTTTGAAATTTTAAATAATTTTAAATAATTGTATATTATTTTACTATGCTTAAACCCATATCCGTACAGCCATATTATTATATTAATGAATGATAGTACTAAATATACGGTTAGGTGCCTTAGGTCTATTAAATATTGTGACTATTGTGAATATTGTCTAATACTACCTAGTTACTATACCAGTATCGAACAATACAGTTGCTGTAGACGCTAGTGTCAAACGTCGAATCCACTGTTGGAGACTTCAAGTATGTATTTCAAATTGTCATGGCGGTTATCTCAATTCTATTTTATTATTTCATTTTTTACGACTTGTTGCTTAAAAAAACCATCCTCGTTATAGGTGCAGTGTTTATATTCGTTGAGCAATTATGGATGTTTCTAGAGGATGCAGTTGCAGTTGCTGTGACAAATGTATGCAACACCCGACATTCCATACAATCCAGAAATTATGCAACATCAATGCATGTTTAGATTGTTTAACCACACTAGATATAAGTTCTAGTAATATCTGTGAAGCACCTGAATTTATCGGGTATCTTGTAAATTTAGTCAAACTAGATTTATCATTAAATGAGTTGGAAACGCTGCCATTGTCATTTATCAAGTGTCAAAATTTAACAGATCTCATCTTGTCGCATAACAAATTTTCACAAGTTCCCCAATGTTTAATTGATGGAATGCACTCCTTAAAAACACTTGATTTATCTCACAACCAGCTCTCAGATATCAGCAAAAAACCATTTTGTATTCAACAGTTACTAACTTTAAATATCAGTTATAATTTAAAACTAAATAGCCTTCCACAATGGTTATGGTCAGTTGAATGCAATTCATTAGAAACATTGGATTTATCATTTACAAATTGTCTGGACAATATTGCAGTTGATCCTTATCTGAACATGTATGGTATAAGTAATCATCTGAAGTATTTGGATTTATCTAATACAAATTCTGATGTTCGAAAATTAGATTTTATCAAACATTTAAAAAATCTAAGAAATTTGGTTTTGGATAACAAATTTACGATACACAAATGTCAAAATTATTACAGTGATGTACCACTAGTGTTTAATTATCGATTTAAATGTATTGATTCTTTAAGTATGATTAATGTTAATCTCTCAAGCATTGGAAAACTTGTTTATTTCAGTTTACCTAGCATACGTTTTTTGAATTTGTCCAATAATTCTATTGTGTTATTGCCAGATTCCTTAAGTGAATTGACAAACTTAGAAGTCTGTGATTTTTCAAACAATAACATTTTAACGATTCCTGAAAGTTTTAAAAGCTTAAAGAATTTGAAAAGTTTAATATTAAATAATAATTGGGTAGGTATATTTAAAAAGCTGTAAATAAAAATGTTATTTATATTAATTTAATATTTATATTAGTTATCAACATTTCCAAAAATTATTGAAGATCTAATAAACCTGGAGATTTTGGATTTATATGCTAATAAATTAAATATATGTCCATCATGGAACATAAATTCCAATATAAAATTACTTGATCTAGAACAAAATGTATTTTCTACTGAAGATAACATTGATATAAACATTAAAGTAAGTATTACTATGATAGATCAATCTTTTATCTTGTAAATATTCTGCATAACAAGTAGATATAGTAAATATAAGTCGAATATTGGATCTATAAAACAAACAACTTAAAACCAATATTTTGACATGTGCTTTTAAAGTTCACTTGTTCGAATTGAATGAAAAATATTTAAGTACCTAATTTATGTTGTGTGTTTTTTTTTATGATTCGTATATCATTGTATTTATTTTTAATAAGCTAATGAACAAACACATTGGTAAAGTTGCAAGTTTATAGATATTGGTTTAAAAAGTTTTTAAATAAAATGAAAATGAGACAATAATTACTTATAAATACACAACTCAAGTAAATTCTTGGATAAGGGTTGATCTACATTAAATATAACATTTATTAAACAATTATAATTATTTATCGAGAATGGCACTTAATAATATCAGCACTTATATTTACAAAAAAAGTTAATTTCGCGATTTCTGCATTATTTTTTATACTATTCTTGAAACAATTAACTACGTATATTTTTAGATTGAGCCTTTTTTATTATATCGTTAAAAAATAGTATGTTACTTTTGAATATTTTGTATTATTTTATTCTAATTTCTTAATAGGCCAATTATTCAGAGTTTTTAAACAATCTGCGTTCATCAATTACTGAAAGCCGTGTTATAGGACCGTTATGTGTTGAAGAACTCAATGATGTAGAATCTGAAATAGATGGATCAAGTAAGCATATTTAACTAATATTGAAATTTTTAGTTAAACTATTGTTTTATTTAATGTTAATTGCATAAAAAATTGTTATTTAGGTAGTCATTGGTCATCATTATCAAATAACTCTTCAGAACACTGTATTCATGGGTTAGTAAATATAAAGTATTTAATACAGTGATTTTGTTGATATAAATAGTTAGGTTAATTAATAAATTATTTACTTAAGATACATTTTTTTTATAAAACACTTGATAAAATCATGAATTATTAGTAGACAGTAGTTATAACTCAATAAGTAGGTAATATCTTAAACTAATATTGTTATAAAATATCAAGGATTTTAATAATTATAAGTACTTATAATTGATATGTATGAGTCTATTGCAAATTCTATAAAAAAAAATAGTAAGATGTACTCATCTTGTATGTACTGTTATTATTTTTATACAATTATAATGAATAATGATGCAATTGCTTCCTTCGTGTATTTAAATTGTACCTATATCCTGAAATATCACTGAATTTCCTAGCATCCAATATTCAACTCAATCAATACTTTATTAGATTACTTAAAAGTGTGATTGAGCTCTATAGTTTTTAATAGATTCCCAAAATTTAAATCTGCACATGTATAGCTTCAATAGATTTCAAGATAATTAAAAAATATATATATACTGCCTTACCAATAAATATGCAAATCTTGGGAAAATTTTAACTCTAAAACAAACAAAAAAAAATTTTTTTAATTTTTCTAAACTTATAAGTCATAATAATTTGTTACACAGTGTACTCTCAGTAACTCGAAGTACACGGAGAAAAGAAATTTGACTTACCAAAAATGTTGAGTTATTAAAATCTTAATGTGTTATTGTTATTTCAAGGGGAATTTTATTTGTTTGAGATGTCGAGAATTTTGAGTTGTGAGAGTCCACTGTATATATTATACATAAAACGCAATTAATAAATATCATCCGTTTTATTAAAAGCTAATAATTATTCAATTTGTCCGCCATACTTTTGTAACGTTATCATTATATTTATACATAACTTTTAAAATATTTTCAGAGAAGATCAAGATGATACCAGAAATCTAGATTTTACACCAGAAGAATTTTGGGACTGTGGTTCCTATGTATTTACAACTGATGTATTCGATCCTAAAAGTTATTGCTTTTATTTATTAGTATTTAAATTTTACATTAAAATATTTGTTTGTATATTAAAAATATTTTACTTTATTTATATGAATTACAGGTTTTGAAATTAGTTTAATGAATGAATTAAAAACATTAGAAGAACCATTAACTTTTGATGGAAAAAAAAATGTCCGAAGAGTGCGTTTAGCTAATGAACATTATTTTTGTCCTGGTGATGAACTTCCTAAGACATTGTCAATAACAAAATAATCGTTTATTAAAATTGAAATTTGTAAGTGTTTTTTTTTCCATTTCAATTTACAATCAATTAATAAAATGGTTTTAAAGTTTTGTTAAAACTAATAATAACATATTTGTTGGTAGTACACTGTTTAGGTTAAATATTTTAATTAAATTAGTTTACTACATCTATAGAAAATCAAACCTTTAATAAGACTACAATTTTGAATGACATTTATTTTTTGTAAATCCAATTATAGAAACTTCTTAATCAAGTATATCCATTATTTTAATCTTTATTTTTACTAATCTCAAAACTCTTCATCCCTATGTTGTCACTAATTGACAATTCACAAAGCATTAAATATTTTGAAACTCTTGCTCCTTTGGAAGCCTCTTATTAATTAATTAAATATAAATTATTGTACATTTTATCACTATCTTAATGATCCTATTTAAATTATTAATGATTATCATTTTATTTTAATTTTTAGGGTTAAATCTATCAAAAATATCAAAGACATCATTATAAAAGTGTGTACCAAAAGTAAATTTGAAATTTGAAGACTTACGACTGCAATAATTCTTTTGTAATAAAATATATTTCATATTTTTTTTAGTCCTAATCTATTAGGTATTAACAGATACAATTTAATATTTAACAAAATAATAATTTATATATTATTTTATTTAACAATAAATTATTGACCAAGTTGATTTTAATTTAGTTATATTATATGCCTATTACCTTGTATGGATTATATAGTTTAATAGGCGTGATAAATTATCTATGTAGAATTATATTACTTTTCTTTTAACTGTTATGCATTTGAAGTGTATCGTCTACATGTATTTTTGTGAGTTGTCATATTATGTTGTATAAAAAGTAGTAAACTTATATTAACAATATAATATTGAGCATTAGGTTTATTTTAATAAATAATGTATTACAAAAACTTAAAAGAGTTTCACATCAAGGTAAAGAAAAATCATATGATTAATCCAATAAATTAAGTACCCCTTCAATTATTTCATATTGACGTTAAGCCTGTTCAAAAATTAAGTAAAGATAAACTTAAGTATTTAATAATTGTGTACATTTTAAACTTGACATACTACTTACGTCAAATGAAAATAAAATAGGTAGGTGAATTATAAGGTTCACTTAATTATGTGTTAATTTATTACGATTTACGATTGGGTTTCGGGAAGGTTAATAATAAAAAAAGGTGGATAAGTGGATGTCGCTCTGCTGAACAGTAGGTTACAAGTGGGTCACTGTAATGGATGGTATTAAATTTGAATTCAATGATATAATATCATTGTATAAGAAAAACGATTCTGAGCGAAAACGGTCAGTCAGCCTATGATATTACCAAGTATATTTGATGATATTATTGTGAATAAAGTAGTTTATATATAACCTATTTACGTGGAGCCTTGTTTTAAATTTTCAACCCTTAGCCATAAAAGTTAAACATTTTATACATTTTTAACTACAAAATAATTAATAAATTATAAATTTGATAAATGTTGTCAAAATTTGAACTTTAAATGCTTATAAAAAAAAATTGTGCCTATGTATTTTTAATATTTTTCAACTGCTATTAGAACGATATATCAGATATATATATATATAGCCTTATATTAAATTTTCATGCTTTTTTACCCAACAAATAACATTTTATTGATATTTATAGAAAAAAAAACTAAAAAAATTGAAAACTGACAATGTCCGTAAGCAGCTCAAAAAGAGTCAAAATATTTTCAACATTTTATGGTGTATAGAAAATCCTAATATAAACATTCAGTCAAAATTTATTGTCCCTACGGTCATTTGTTGAGAAATCGAGTGAATATCAAATGTTGTAAAAATATAAATTTCAGACACTTATAAAAATTTAATTTAAGTTTCTTGTAGACATTTTTTTTTTTTATAAAGGTAGACAAACTTATGAGTAATCTTATCTTACATTTTCAAATCTTAGATTTAAAAAGAAAAATTTTTATGAATTCTCAACTCAAAATAATTTGCTAATTTTCGTGATTTTTCCGTATTTTGTCAGAATTTGAACTTTAAATGCTTATAAATAAAAACTGTGACTAAGGATTTTTAATTTTTTTCATCTGCCTTTGAAACAATAACCTAGGAGCCTTCTATTAAATTTTCAAGCTTTTTTACTCAACAGATAAAATTTTATTGATATTTATAGAAAAAAAAACTAAAACAATTGAAAACTGACAATGTCCGTAAGCAGCTTAAAAAGAGTCAAAATATTTTGTAAATTTTATGGTGTATAGAAAATCCCAATATAAACATTCAGTCAAAATTTCATGTCCCTACGGTCATTTGTTTTAGAGTTACACCAAAAACCAAAATCGATTTTCTCGAAAACAGATTTTTCGTAAAAATTCCTGTTTTTCCTTAATTTTTCTTTTGTTTTTCACGTCACTTTTGAAAACTACTGGGAAATTTGTTGAAGAAAATCCAAGCACTTTTACTGTCCTAAAAGGTGATGACAGACACAAAAATAAAAAAAAAAAATAAAAAAAAAAACACACATCATTGTAAAATCAATACATTCATCGCTTCGCTCAGAATCTAAAATCACATGTGATAATAATAAAATATATCATATATTCTAACTGAAGATAAGATTCAAATATTATTATTTATTTTACAACTATAATAATAGTACTATACAACATACAAATGGTTTATACATGTTATAAAGTGGTAAAAAATGTTCAACAATCAAAGCTATTACTTGTTTAAAACTACTTCGACAACATCTTATAAAATAATTATTAATTGATTCTCTACACATAGTTTAAGTCATAACACATTACACCTTTATTTTCGGGCCAGGCGTCGTCTCAAAAGGAAATGGTGCCATGACTTGTTAGGAAACTAAGGAGTGGGGATGGGGAATAAAAAATGGTGGGCAAGTGGGTGTCGCTCTGCTGTTCAGTAGGTTACAAGTGACCCACTTGTATTTGAATTCAATGATATAACATCATTGTACACAAAGAACTTAAAACTTATGAGGAAACTTTTATTAAAATTTCAAATATTAGATTTAAAAAGATAAATTTTTATGAATTTCTTACTCAAAATAATTTGCACATTTTCGTGATTTTTGTAGGTATATTACTAGGTAATTATAATTACCTACATTATTTTTTTTTATGAGTGTTTGCCCTTGGTAAAAATTACTGAAATTTCACCAATAGTCATTTCGGACAAATTATTAGAAATAATTTAAATAGCTTTACTACTACAATAACATTTAATAGATATAGGTACTACATTGAGTTTAATCGTTTTACTATGTAAATTTGAATAGTTTTACTACTATAGATTTAAATAGTTTTACTATTGGTATACCAACGAATATACTTTAGATTTAAAAAGTCTTACAACTAGACATATCTAATAGTTTTACTTGCAATGACGATTGTCTACCAGGTACCGGCCAGACGCTTATATAGTGGCCATCATGACATGCCATAAACTACCCATAAATATAAAATAATAATTTATTGTTTGTCTTTTAAGTAGAATTTTTGTACTAAAAGGATATCCCCCCCCCCCCATCCCTAAATACGAATCAAATCTGCTACTGGTGCTGGCTACTTTAGTACTGTGTATAATATATATTATATAATATTATAATATAATATAAAATTATTATATTCTAGTATTATATTTTACTATAGTCATTTGTCACCACTGACTATTGAGTGGCGAACCCAGGATTTTAGTTGGTACCTATATCTACCTACTATGGGTCAGAACTACCGATTTCAGAGTAGCCGGTATATGTACCTAAAGGCCTACCAGATCATGAGAGGCAACTCGGAATGCAAGGCATTAAATCGCTTAGGAACAGAAATTGAAGACAATCAAAACCACACTCAAGAAATAGAACATAGGTATTAGGAGAAAGTTGACAACGATTTGTTATCTGATATTTATTGGCTGGAGAAATTAAATCACAGGAGAAAGGTTTGTGAGGGAGCCCCAAGATTTCGATTGCATCTACCCGTGCCTTCCTCCATGGACCCAAATCAAGCGGATGACACTGAACTACTAAAAACTACATGAACAATAAACACAACCGAATTTAAACCGATATTGTTGGGCGGCCGGATATAATATATTATTCTTATATTACTCATTTATTTTTCACGCGCTTGGCACTTTTTGTATGACGTGTTTCTTGTATATATAGTCCTATAACCTAATATGTACAATCTATAATATTACCAACACTTTGCAACTTTGTTTAAGTAGGTACGAACATGTTTAATATAATACGTAGTTAAGTTAACAATGGTAAATTAAAGTGACTTAAACGATTATTATCATAACTAAAATAAAAATAATAAATACAAATTGAGGTATAAAAATCGTCTACATACAGGTAAATGGACATTTCCCCCCTCCCCCGGACTGTTTTCAGTCTAGTAGGACATTCCCCCCCCCTGATATATTTTTGGTGCGGACATTTTTTAGATTCTGAACGAAGCGATGAATGTATTGATTTTACAATGATGTGTGTTTTTTTTTTTATTTTTGTGTCTGTCATCACCTTTTAGGACAGTAAAAGTGCTTGGATTTTCTTCAATAGTAACTTTTATGATAGGAAAGTGAATCTAGTTGGTACTTTGGGGGCTCAAAAGAAAAAAATTTCTCAGTAGTTTTCACAAGCGACGTGAAAAACAAAAGAAAAATTAAGGAAAAACAGGAATTTTTACGCAAAATCTGTTTTTGAGAAAATCGATTTTGGTTTTTGGTGTAACTCTGAAACAAATGACCGTAGGGACATGACATTTTGACTGAATGTTTATATTAGCATTTTCTATACACCATAAAATTTACAAAATATTTTGACTCTTTTTGAGCTGCTTACGGACATTGTCAGTTTTCAATTTTTTTAGTTTTTTTTCTATAAATATCAATACAATTTTATCTGTTGAGTAAAAAAGCTTGAAAATTTAATAGAAGGCTCCTAGGTTATTGTTTCAAAGGCAGATGAAAAAAATTAAAAATCCTTAGTCACAGTTTTTAATTATAAGCATTTAAAGTTCAAATTTTGACAAAATACGGAAAAATCACGAAAAATAGCAAATTATTTTGATGAGAATTCATAAAAATTTTTCTTTTTAAATCTAAGATTTGAAAATGTAATATAAGATTACTCATAAGTTTGTCTACCTTTATCAAAAAAAAAATGTCTAGAAGAAACTTAAATTAAATTTTTATGAGCGTCTGAAATTTATATTTTTACAACATTTGATATTTACTCGATTTCTCATGTAACAATTTTCTTATTTTATTGTAATTAAAAAACGAATGACTGTAGATACTTGAAAATTTCACTGAATGTTTATATAAGCATTTTCTATACAACATAAAATGTAGAAAATATTTTGACTCTTTTTGAGCTGCTTACGGACATTGTCAGTTTTCAATTTTTTTAGTTTTTTTTTCTATAAATATCAATAAATTTTTATTTGTTGTGTAAAAAAGCGTGAAAATTTAATATAAGGCTCCTGATATATCGTTCTAATAGCAGTTGAAAAATATTAAAAATACATAGGCACAATTTTTTTTTATAAGCATTTAAAGTTCAAATTTTGACAACATTTTTAGATTCTGAGCGAAGCGATGAATGTATCAAATTTATAATTTATTAATTATTTTGTAGTTAAAAATTTATAAAATGTTTAACTTTTATGGCTAAGGATTGACAATTTCAAACAAGGCTCCACGTAAATAGGTTATATATAAATTACTTTATTCACAATAATATCATCAAATATACTTGGTAAAATCATAGGCTGACTGACCGTTTTCGCTCAGAATCGTTTTTCTTATACAATGATATTATATCATTGAATTCAAATTTAACACCATCCATTACAGTGACCCACTTGTAACCTACTGTACAGCAGAGCGACATCCACTTATCCACCTTTTTTTATAAAGTTAATTATTGACTAATAATATTGAATTTAATAATATAATATTATTTATTATTTAATATGAATTTTTTTTTTTAAATAAAATATAAAACAGTTTTTATTTTCAGAAATATAGTAGATTATAAATGTATATGTTTGATCAACTGAATTACTTACTTGAAACATTAAAAAAAATAAAAAAATAAGTAGGTATAAAGTAAAATATAATAATAATTAATAAAAATGATTAAAAATTCCGACATAAAAATTATACATTTTGTAAAAAGCATTTGAATTCTGATTTCTGATTCTTTTGTTATTTCTTAACTTATATTTTTTCATATTTATTTTATTTATTTTTTGTTAAAACTACCAGTTAGAATATTTAAAAATTTAATAATTGCAATTATGCTTGTGAATTTGATTCAAGTAGTTCAGTTGATCAAAAATATACATCTAAAATTCTTTGAAATCTTTGAAAATATTCGACAATAGGCATAGGTAAATATTATATTCATATTAAATAATTATCAAAAATATATCGGGGGGGGGGGGGGGGGGGGAATGGTCGCCAATTCCCACAATATTACAGACGCTTGTCTTATTAGTGGCTCGTTGGCTGAATGATTGGTGCCTGGAGGTGGCACGAGGGACGTCGAAATGAGTAGTGGTTCGAATTGAACGTTGACAGGCACCTTAAAGTAGAGTGCCTAGTGATATACTTGTATTAAATATAGGTATATTATATTATACGTCATTATTATTATTATTGTTATTCGTGTGTGTGAGGACAACGACACGGTTCACGACGTTCGGCGTCTTCAACTAGACGAGCTGGCGATGATGTCCTCGAGCGGAAGACGTACGACCATAAATAATTTCAAGGTCGATTTTTATATTACATTACAATACTATTGTAGTAAATGGCAGCGGCTCTCCGCGCGTTGGCCGACTGGCCATGGATGGCTGGCCGTGTGGCCGTGTGAGCCTGCGCCCGTCGGCTGCGGCCTGCGAGCCCGGTGAGGCGGCTGGGGGATACCGCGGCTTGCCGATCGTACATGGCGAGTGGTGATGATGTGCAGGGGGAGGGGGCTATGCGCATTGACGCCGCCGCTGAACACCCGTCTGCCCAAAGCGGCGCTGCCTATGTTTAGCGTACCATACTATTCGGCTACTGCAGCTGACTGGCGGTGTACTTCCCCACACTTCCACGGCGGTACAGCAGTACAGGCCCCACAGGCGTCACCGCGTCAGTCGAGTCACTGACCACTCTCCTCTCAGTCGTCGTGTTTCGCTGTCGTTCGTTGTCGATCCACATCGCTTATCCGCCTTCGTGTCTCCGTCAGCGAAAATTATAAAGAAAATAGCGCAACGTCCGGCACGATATAATGGCCACCGGTAAGCGACACGTCATGCTATTAAAAATAACAATTTACAGCATATTTTATTTTGTCACTGTACCCGTTCGGGCCATTCATCGTTGCTAATACAACACAGCAATGACATATGGTCGCGTAATATATTTTAGTTAAGACTTCTGACTTGAGATGATATTATGGCAAAAAATATAAAAAAAATATAAAAAATTATGTTTAGGCTCGTAGTACGAGGATTCCTTAATATTAACAATAGTAATAAATAATAATAGGTAGGTAATATTATTATATACATTAGACTTGTCGGCGATTTATACGTACGAGTGCGACCGGTCTATTTTTGTTTCACCGGCGTACTTAAATAGTTATAACTTATAAATCATAATATATATTATACAGTTTTAGAACCGCTCGAGACTGCTGAACTCAACAAACATATTATAATTATTTAATCTCAATGTATTTCTTGGTTTCTTACGTTTATTTATGTCCGTGAGGAACTAAGACAATTTAGTTCAATTTATCTTTTTTTTTTATCGCTCGTGGGTTGTTCTTGTTTAAACCTATGTATATATTTAAATATTATATATTATATTGTAGTAATTAGTTATTATCGCGACGGTCGACGTGCACAATAGTTATACATAAATAAAATATAGGTGTACCTACTACCTACCTGTTATTAGTATTGGGTATAACGTAATTAAACGAAAAATTTATAGGTAAACAATAATAATAATAGACAAAATAAATTATTGTTTCCGTTTTCCACAGGTATTATTGATTACCTACTCGAACAATGGCTCATTTTCCTTATAAGTTATAACTATAAAACTTCCCATTAAATATAATATTTTATTTTACATTTTTACGTAATATAGTTGTGATTATGTTGAGTTTCAGAAAATGTTGCTAGCTTGAATAGGCTCAATATACGAATGATCAATGAACATCTAAATTCTTAAATAGATACTCTGCTTATGTCAAATATGTAACTATAAAATGTTTGAATGTTTCATTTTGATTTCATAGTTGTATACTGCTTTTAATGATACTTACCCCATGAGACATGGCCATATTGCTACTTATACCTATAAGTAGGGCTAGGAACTTGGTTTGCATGTATCTAATATTTATTCAAAAGTCAAAATGTGTAAAGGTCAAATAGATGGGGAGGGTGAGAGAGATAGATCATAGATTCCCCCTATGATCCACCGATGGCCTTTTTTTCAATGTTTAAAAGCTGATAACCATAAATTGTATTTTTAATAATAAAATAATTGTGCATCTTAAAATATCAGCCATATGCTCAAGGTAATATATGGTAATAATTAGTATTTAATAAGTTAATTATAGAAATATAAATGGAATTTTCTTTTTTTTTTCAGACAAGCTTAAAAAAACCTGAAGTCTGAATAATATTTAAACATAGATATACATAGATTTAAAACATTTGTAGAAATGTATACTTTTTACAACATAAATTAATAGTATTACCTACCAAAAAAAATTTTTTTTTTGATAAACAGTGTAGTTAAAATGTTTCGCATTTTAGGCATATTTTAAAAACGTATATTAAGGGAATGATTGCATGAAGTCTCTGACCCTTCGTCTAAGTAAGAAAACAGTGAAACACTACCATCCGTTTAGTACCTAAACATGATTATTACTTATTACTGAGGAACCTAAAACAATACCTTATCTTTCATTTTATATGTGGGTAGTTATATTTTAAAAAATTTTTTTAAGTAGGTGATGGATCCCTAGTCTACTATACTTGTATATTACCTACTATTGGCTATTTTCATAATAGGTGTATTATTAACAATTTTTTTCTACATGGTCTTTTTAGTATTCATAGGCGGTCGTGTATAAACATAATAATATATACCTACCTAATAAGTTTTGTTTTTTTTTCACACAAAAGTATACAAATTTAAGTAGAGATATTGCTCATTTTAATTTCAATAATATTTAATGAATATAGATCATTAATAATTCAAGGTTATCAAGCCTAAGTGATTAGCACAGATTTGAAATTTGTGAAGTTATGTTTTCAACCTAGTAAACAAAAGTATTAAATTATTAATAGTTAAAAACTTAGTAAGTGATAAATTTCTTTAAAAAAAAGATATGAAAATATAAAATATACCTACTGGTCCTATTATTTTTAAAACTTTATTCAATATGCCATTGATAGATTTTCAACAATAATTTACCAAGTAAGCTTAGAAAAAGGTTACTTGTTAGTTACGTGTAGTTATGGGATATTAATTAAATTATGAACTATGCTACTATTCATTTTCAAGAATTTATCATTATTTACTGCTATAAAATATATTATATTTTAATATTTATATAGTATTTTTAATGTCAATATTAATGTATATGTTATCTACATAATGTCAAAATATAATAATTAAAAACTGTGGATAAGTAAGAAATTATTTGTAAATATTATGTATTAATAGTATACTAGCAGCATAAGGCCGTTATGGATTATATAAATATTATTAGATAAACCATAAGTAAGATAAAAAATACAGTAATGTAGACAGGTTTGGATGTAATGCAAATGTACAATGGTAATATTAGTATAAAATATAATTTTGTTCATAAAAACTAATATGATTTATACAATAATAATTATACAAAAAAAAAAAAACAGTTTTAGTATAAAATAGGTAATTATGTAAAAATATATAAAACAAATGTACCAATATTTTACTTTCTTTTTTCTAACAAACAGCGTAGACATATTTTTGTCTAGTTTCTGCAGTATCAAAAGTAGACCTTAGTGGCTTAGTTTAAATCTAAAATATATCTATATTACATAATAAATAATATAAATTACCTACTGTAATAAACTTTTCACAATGATACAATTTATTTATTTATTTTTTGTTTTATGTTATAGAAATAACAACCGCTGATAGCCAAGATTATAAATTCAATCCCTTGAATTTTGGCTCCTTACATTTCACCGTCAAAGCGTCAAACGATGCTCATATTGCATTAACTGCTACTGCAGATAACAAGCCGCCCAAATATGAGGTATCTATATATATATTATATATTATTCATACAATTTTACTTTTAATCAGTTAATTTGTCTTATTATTTTCAATTTACTCTTTAAAAAAATACTATGTTTAAAACTATATAAATATTAAATACATATTATTAATTATTATTGTTATAATAAACTGTTAAATTTGTTTGTATTTTAATCAGATATTCATTGGTGGTTGGGGAAATACAAAATCTTCTATACGCAAAAATAATGAAGAGCCAGACAAGGTTATTGTTGATACTCCAAAAATATTGAATGATGGCGAAGCTAGAGGATTTTGGATCAAATGGGGAGGTGGTTTTATTGGTGTAGGAAAACAAGGAGAAGAAAAACCATTTATGTCATGGCAAGATGAAGAATCTTTAAATGTGTTGTTCTATGGTGTGCGTAGTGGATGGGGATCTACAGGTGTATGGACTATTGAAGGTTTGTTCACATATCATCAAATACATTTAATCAATAAGATATTTGTAATTTTACAAATAATAATTAAATCAATAACATATTAAGATTATATATTATTATATATTATATATATAATAATAATATAAATGGACACATGATATGGTATTACCTAGAAAAAATATATTGAAATTGTATTGTACAACATAAATGTTTTAAGAATAATAATAAGATTTAAAAAATATTATAAATTTAAGTATATAATTATTTATAGCTATATATATTATAACTATTTAGGAGTACTCTGATAGTTATAATATTATATTTTGATTATATTTAAGTGTTCAACTTCACATATTTAGTTTTAAATTTTATTTTTGAAATTAAATTCATATAGATAATATTTACATAAATACTGAAGATTCTAAGGAGTTCATATTTAGAACTATACTTCATGGATCAATAAGTTTTTCGGTAGATAGTGCCAATGATGCACATATTGTTTTGGCAACTAAAAATAAAGAATCTGAACCTATGGTAGAGGTACTACTTGGTGGCTGGAAGAATACAGCATCTGCCATTCGTTACAACAAGCAAACACCAGATAAGGTTTAAAATTATATTATACTGTGCTTTTCACTTAACACTCAATGCTCTTACTTAATTTAATGTTTTTTTCTTGAACGGTACGGTACAAAAACTAAATTAATTTTACTTTCTGTTTTAATAATAATAAGTTTAACACATCTTCAAATTTTGATTCTGATTAACTCTTATTAACTTATTGTGACAATCGTGATTCATATATGATTTTGATTATAGAAGAAATGTAATAAATGTAATAAATGTATAAAATGATTGATGTGTTTAAAGGTGCACGTTGACACTCCTCAGCTTCTGTGTAAAGACACTCCAAAGAAATTTGTCATTTTTTGGAGAGACGGTGTTATTGAAGTGTTTAGTGAAAAAACTAAATTATTTGAATGGAAAGATTCAAGTCCGTTTATCATTTCTCATTATGGAGTTCGTACTTGTTGGGGGGCTGTTGGCAATTGGCACATTCATGGTGCAGCAGATGATCAATTTAAAAGCAAAATAGTTGCTACCCCAAAACCAAAACCTTTAAAAGGAAAAGGTTAGGAATGCCCCTGTGTATATTTTTATTGTGATTTGTGATTAGTAAATTTTTAATTATATTTGTAATATAATTCCATGTTCATGTGTAATGTGTATGATATGTTTTTAGACATTGGTTTCATTCAATTTAATTTTAAACATTAAACTTAATTTTTTCTAGCTCCACCTGCAGCTTCACCTGGTTGGAACCTTGATGGACCATCCTCTGGTCCAGTTCATTGGGTTCATTCTAGTAACGGGCAAATACCACCAAATGCTTTACCTGGTGGTTTTGATGCTACCAACGAACAGCTATATGTAGCCAGAGCAGAACATAATGGTGCTCTGATTCCTGGTAAACTTGTTCCTTCGCATGGTGTTGTCTATATACCTTGGGGTGGTATTGAGAATCCCAAAGAAAACTATGAAGTTAGAAGACATTATTTGTTTTTAATCAACATGTTTTTTAGACATTTTCTAACATTTTATTTGATTTAGGTACTTTGCAACTGTAATGGTACTTGGGTAAAAGCCAACAATGGAGAAATCCCAGTAGGCGCATTATCTTCAGGTCACACAGAAGATGGTGAACCATTGTTTGTTGGACGTGGTGAACATAATGGTTCTTTGACTGTTGGAAAGGTAAATACTACATATTAAGGTCTTAAATCACATTTAGTTGATTCATTCATATCTATGAGAGACTGTTTGTATATACAAAGTTTGGATGTTATTGCAGCTTAAAATATTTTTAACTGATTGTACTGTTTACAGTATTACACTAAATATACCAAAACTGTACTGTTAAATTTTATGCAATATTTTAAATTTACTTTAACTTAACAAAAAAAAAAAAATCAATTGATGAATAATCAATTATTTTTTTTTATCTGATGCAATACATTTTGACCTATTTTATCATTGTTAATCGTTATTATCAAAGATAATTGTATTTATATTTGTACTGTTCTTAAGACAAGTCCTATGGTAGTTATTTACTGTACTTTAAAAGCATTTATAAGAATTATTATTGAAATGCTATGGAAAAAGTTTTCAGTAAACATTTTCACATTAATGTTAATTACATTAAATCTTGTGAATTTTATCAATTAAATCGCATTGTAAATGTGCAAAATTGAAATAATATTTTAATCATTTCACTACATTCTTATATTTAACTAGAAAATTACACAAAAAATTTAAAGAATATACCTAATTAGCAAATGAATATTAACAGCAAAAAAATGCAACAATATCCGTTTGTATTTCATTGATATAAAAAGTATATTTTCATCTTCTTAGTGATTATGTTTGTATACACTTTTTCATAATATATAATATTATATTATAATGGTTATTCAAAAATAAAATTAACAAAATAGGTAAGTTAAATATTATATTATTTTTTCATATCTGTGAACTAAACTCTTAAGTGTTAGTGTGTTTCATAATTAGTGATACATACTATATATCAAAACATGGCACAGTAGGTATAATGTATAATATTGATACTCATTTATCATTTAAATAAGTATAATAATTTATGTAATATTTAATACAATAGATTGTCAATGATCTGGATCAATTGTGTGTATAACTTTTAAATTGTAATCAAATTAAATATTTATATAACACATTCAATGTTTATATAATAAATGGAGAATTTTAAGTCAAATTAATAATATTAATGTCTCAGCTCAGACTAGATAATTGACATTTTACTGTAGTAATGTTATTTCTTAATAATACCATTGATTAAAAGTAATATCTATGATAATACCTAACAGTCATTCTAACAAAGTACATATTTTATTATTAGTAATAATATGAAAGATAATATTAATAATATCATATAAACATATGGATGGAAAATGTATTTAAAATTACTTATTTTTACATATAAAAAAAAATTCGTTCTTAACAATCCAATTTAATATGTTAAGGAACATACTAAGAATACCTATTATTCTTTTAAGAAAATCTCAATTTAATAATATATGTAGGAAACAGATTTCGAATTAATAAAAATGTTTAAATTTATAACTATATGTATAAAATTGTTTAAAAATGAAAAATACATATTGTTATGTATTTTTCTATGCAAAATTCTCTTAGAAATATCATAGGGGCTTAAAATATAAAAAGTTTTTAGTTTTTAAATTAAATAATACCAAAGGATTAAAACTTATTTTGTTATAGCTGGATAATACTGAAGGAATGCTTCATACTTAAATTAAAATGTCTAACCACTTATTATGTTTTTATATATCTTATATATCTATAGTGTGGTATTAAATCTTATATTTTTATTAGATCAAATGTTTCTTAAATGTGACCAAGTGTGAATTTATCCATCAATTATCACATATTCGTACAGTATTATATGTATATTATTTAATATATTGATCAATTTATATTTATCAATAAATTCTATTGGTTTGTTCAGGAAGTAATTAAACTAATCCTCAATCGTAGACTTTCCACTTATCACTTATGAAGACTCGATATCTCAATTATATGATTAAAAATCTGTTTCCTATATTAATATGTAGACTTTGTCAGTCCCATAATTTGATACATATTTTTAATTATTTAATAGTTAAGTATTTAACATATAATAAATTCTAAATTATTTTAGTATATTTTCCACTATATGTACAGGGTGTAACAGATAAAACTGACTTTTGTTCTAATCAAAATTAAAATTTTTTTTATAATTTATAGTCACTTGCACTACATTAAAATTATACAAATTTTTTTTTATTTTTTAACATTAAAAATTAAAAATTTGATTTAAATTTTTTTGGATATTTTCAAGATAGCCAATTTGTGAATCTGATTATAAGAACAATTTTAAAAGTAAAAACATTTATCTAAGTTCAGTGATTTATTTTTTAGAATTTTTTAAAATATCAATATTTTTTTGATTAATTTAATTTTTAACGTAATAACTTTTTTGGGAATTTGTTGACATGAGTATATTTCTTAATTTATTTACTAATCACATAATTTTAACAATTTTTGTCATACGTTTAAATAGCATCATTTTTTTTTCGTCTGGTCTTTCTGTTAC
The DNA here is from genome assembly GCF_019925205.1 of Metopolophium dirhodum. Lineage (NCBI taxonomy): Eukaryota > Metazoa > Arthropoda > Insecta > Hemiptera > Aphididae > Metopolophium > Metopolophium dirhodum. Next base: position 32,186,830 of record NC_083567.1, on the reverse strand, counting down.
ACTTTGTATATAAGCTTTATTAATCATCCATTAACTATAAAATATTGTGTATCTGTAATAAAATTGTGTAAAATATTTTTAGGAGAATCAGAATAATATAAAATCGCAGAAAACAAATAAAATAATGGCTCAGAATTCCTTATATTTTCGCTCTGAGGAAAGTTCTTACATAGATACATTGATAATGAAATTATTGAAGAGTTCGATGGAGAAAGAAAATGATGACCATGATGTTTTTGGTGCTTATGTTGCTATGGAAATGAGAAACTTGAAAACGGTTGATGCACAGAAAAAATTAAGAGGAGAAATACGAGATTCTATATCTCGAGTTATCCGTGAAGAATCTATAACCACAATCGACAAAAAAAATCCTAATTTAGAAATTAAGAAAATAGATAATGATTTAAAAATACAAGATAACCTTTTAAAAACCAATCTCAGCTCTTCTTCAGAAAACCATCTTGATGGGGTCCCTATTTCTCCAGAAAAAAGAACGAACAGTTGGGAACTTCTTAATTAATTATTGGTTCTTGTTTAATATTACATACACATTAGCTTCATATATTTTTTTTTGAGAACACATACGTTATTAATACAAAATGTATTTCTTTTAATCTAAAGGATCATCTTTTTTCATCACATATTTTCTTTGAATTATATCTATATTTATTAGAATTATTGTTTAAGAGAACATTACAGAGATATTTGTTATCTCTGTCTTACATAACAAATAGTAAATGTATTATGTAACGCATTTGTAAGATGGAGATAGATAACAAATGGCTGTATGTTTAAGGCTATTCCAGCAGATATAAAATAATGTATACATCTTAATAGCAAGAAATAGCCAAAAGTATACATAAAAAAGGAAAGAACTGTATTCATATTTTAGTTACATTTATAGATAAATTTAATTATATAAATAAGTAATAAAGATTTATTATATTGTAGATGTTAAGCTACAACAAAATATATACATTTATTGGGAGACAAATATTATTATTAACTTATTAGTTTGTAGTTTATATTTGTGTTGTTAAATTTAGAATATACTTTTGTAATATCGTTTTGAATAAATATATTTAATATAGCTTAAACTGTGTTTGGAAAAATGACCCAATTTGTTGCTAAATTAACATGGTTGATAATCCTATGCATAACCAATGTTGAATGCAATTTCCATGGTAATATACAATACATCAGTTTCTATGATATCCACTCTTATTACTATTTTAAATAGGATAAAAATAATGTTGAATGTTTTAAATAAAATATTGTGTGTTTGAATTTTATGATAAGACATCTTCACCATAAATAAACATACAATTGTACATATTAAATAGATGCATACAAACAAATTTTAACATCAACCATTACAAGCGTCAACAAACATAAATTAGTATATTTTAAAAAAAAAACATAAGTCACTAAAATTAATTTCTAAATTGTAAATTTTTTTCTTTGGTCATTGTTATTCCATTCTGTATAAACTTTTATATGAATTATAATTTTTTTTAAATATTTATATTGGCACCTACTTTTTTTTGGTATTTTCCGTTAAATTTAAATAGATTTTTATCCAAATAATTAATATAACTAGTTACTGCTATCACAGGTACTTATTATACTATTAATATTCCGATATAATAACATGATGTTAAACTCTAAATAGTATTTTTTTAAATACCTACATAGTTTTAAATACAATTCATAGTATTTAAAACTTTTCATAAATGTAATTTTATTTGTATTTGAAATATTTCTCTCAGTCTAAAGTATATATTAAAACTAATTTTTATAACACTAATGATTTATGTTGATACCTGTTTGTACATTTTTAAATTTGTAAGTTATTTTGATACATAGGTCATTCAAACATTTAATATGATTTGGTTATTGTTACAGGTTCAACCTAGTCACAGTGTTTGTTATGTACCGTATGGCGGTGAGGAAGTACCTCTGAATGATTACGAAGTATTGGTAGTAGTATAAAGCTATCAAAATTAACCAAAGATGAAAGAAGTATTAAACAATTTAAAAATGGCATGTTGAATTTATTGGAACTTATAAGAATTTTTTTAACGCTTTATTTATACTTACATTATTTATAATTTTTCGAGAACATTAAATCTATCACGGCATTAATATTATGTCTTAATTATTTATATTCTATAAAATCGTTGAATAGAATATAGGATATACATATCATATATATTATTTTAACAGCAAACCAGTGATACAACCAAGATAAACCACAAAATAGATTGCATTTAATCCTAATCTGGATCTGGACGTCCCTCCACTCTTGGATCGTATACAAAAATTCAAGTTTTATGACTTAATTTTAAAACCACTAGCAAAATAATGGTACCAATATCTATTTCAATATAATTCTGATATTTAAAATACTTATTTATTAAAATGACTACAATTATATTCATAGTATATTAGCATGTCAAGTTGTTTGTTTAAACACTTTAAACAGGTACCTAATAGGAATGAGTTATATTATATGTTTCGAACATGGGTGTATTTTTATTATAATCTGTTTCAATAGAAACATTGATATTTTGGTTAAGTGTTGCTGTGCAAAAATATTATAATAAATGATAACCAAACAAATATAATAAAAGTTTGGCAAGTGGGTATCGCCAGTGACGTATTTAGGGGGGCCAGATGGGGCTTGGGCCCCAGGCGGTCAAATCTTTGGGGCGGCAAATTTTGGAAAGCATTTTGATATAATACAGTAGGTTATTTTTGGTGATAAAAAAAGTAATTATACTAATAAAATTATTATGATTTTTTGTTTTCATTTGTCACGAAACATGCATTGATAATACCATAAATTAAGATCGTGGGACGAGGTGGCCGAGCGGTCTAACGCGACGGATTCGGCACAGCTGGTCCGAGTTCGATTCTCGACCACCGAGCGGCATTTTTCTCCGTGCAAGTCACGGTGTCCGGAGAACAAGTGCCGCCATCCCCCGCCCGGGCATGGCAGATACCTACGGGTGCCCAATCAAAAATTCTGCCAAACCCAACACACACGTGTTCCTCCCCCTACCGACTTAATAACCTACAGTAAAACTAAAAATAGCTAATGGCCTCAGCTGCCGGGCTCAAGATCAATTGAAAAAATTAAGACCTTCTTAGTTCATGAAAATACCTACTAGGACATAGAAAAATATAATATTATAGTTTGAGAATGGAGTGACACAGAATAGATGAAAGCAAAATGAAAATTGGTAAGATATTACATGGGCTCTTATGGCCGTCGACATGTATACAAACCACAGTCTTAGATACGAACGGTTGTGCCCAGTGATCACACACTTGACTTAAACAAACTGCAGAGGACAGTCCTATGATAATGCGGCAAATATGGCGGGTGCTTATTCTAGACTTCAGGCACGTGTTAAAAATAAGTGTCATTAGCTCATTTTATACCTTGTTATGCGCATTCTCTAAATTTAATTGGAGAATGTGCTCTTGACTCTCGTAAAGATGCTATTGTTTTTTTTAGTCTACTTCATAATCTTTACAATTTTTTTAGTATATTTACCCAACTACAAAATCTAAAAATGTATCATTGAAAAAACTCTCTGACACAAGATGGTCACAGCCAGACATGAAGCATGTGTGACTGTATGAGTCTCAACAAAGATTGGAATGAAATTATTTTAACTCCAACATCATATTAGTGAAGACTGCAATAAAAAAACCTAGTACAAGGTGTGAAGCTAAAGGATTACTTTTAAAATTAAATAGCTTAGAAACAGCCTTTATGGCTACTTTATGGGGTGATATTATGGAAAGGTTCCATTTGACTAGTAAACAATTACAATCAGTAGATATTGATTTGGGAACTGTTGTTTCTTTGTACAAATCACTCATACTATATGTGTCTAGTATGAGGGATATGCATGACGTATATGAAAAAAAAGCAAGACTCAAATCAATAAACAAAAAATATCAAGATAAAATTCAGCGGAAGTAAAAACGGAAATTAATGAATGATGAAATAAGTTGAAGTGACACTGAACTTGATGGTCATAAAACTTTTAAAATAAAATCATTTTTGGTAATTATAGATAGACTCAATGGAGAACTGAGAAAACGAATAACTGCTTATGAACAGGTATGTGAAAATTTTGATTTTTTTTTTAATATTAATATTTTTTAATTTACTCTTCAAATGATTTACCTACTCAGTAGATACTAGATAGTATAGATATTACTTGAATGATTTTAAGCTCAATTCAAAAATGCTATGGTGGTTCCAGTCGGTTGTAAAAAAAAAATCGTTTTTAGACCTTCCGCTGTGAGACTTCAGAGGGTTCGATTTTAATGTTGTAAAAATAATAAGATTTCTTAACATATCTAGAGAACGGTCGGAGCTTTTTTTTAAAGTTTCTACTTTTGTCAATATTATTATATTGTACAATATTTCGGTTTTTACAACATTTTTGTTCAACCATAGAAGTATTGAAGAAATTAATATTTCTAAAAAATTATTCAACCGTTCTTTAGTGGACGTGTTAATAATTGTTAAGATTGTTACAGAATCAAAATCGCACCAACCCAAGTCTCACGGCCGACGAGTGTTTTTACTCGAAAAGTGACATTTTTCCTAATTTTAATAAACTGACATGTGCCTGCGAGTGCGAGAACGCCGGTTCTTAGGATGTGATTACGGTTCGCGACGCGTTGACATCACTGAACTAAATTTACTGAACTATAGCATTTAGTTCAGTGATTGACATATACTGCGCACACACACTAATGTTCATTTACACTAGCACACATTGACATGGCCCGGTTGTACTTACGGTTGTACGCCTAATTCTTATTCCTTAGAAAATGACCGACTGGAACCCCCTTAAATATTTGGGTTTTAACTCGACTTTTAAGAGAACACCACAAACGCATGCATTTTTTTTTGTGTGGTTTTATATAGGTAAATTAATGAATTTTTGGTGATTTATCCGTATGGATAGATATTAGGTATGTCATTGATTTCAAATTTAATACTATCCATTATACGGTGACCCGCTTGTAACCTGCCGAACAGCAGGGTGACATCCACTTACCCACCTTTTTAATACGCGTTGATTTACCTTAGTTTAAAAAAAAAAAATAATAATTCGTTTTAAGCGCGGTAAACGTGTTTTGCGCATTGAGTAAGACACCGAAAATCGTGAACTTCGCGTAGATGTATCTTAAAAACTAATGATTATTCTGCCAATTAATTTTTGCACCATCGTTCTTAATAGGTTTCCAGAGAAAAAAAATCGAAAAATTCGAGTGGGTGCTAAACTAGATTTGTTTAAAAATATAAATTAAATGTTCATACAATGAAATTTGAATGTTCGGATGTCTGATGTTCCGTAATTCCGTATTGTTGTTATCGGTTGTTGCGATATTGTTGGGTGCACCCAAAAAGTTTCATTACTTTATGGGCACACCGTATTGGGAAGACTGGGAACGTTGTCGACGACTATCGTACTTATGGTTAAGCGGGTTCCCCCCTACGTGGAGTCGGGAGTTTGTATGTATTTTCCCGACATTTCGCATATATTTACCTTTAAGTGAATTGTATTTGTATGTATTTGATAATATTAGTAGACAATTTACTTACCAACGGATAAAGTTAGTTACAAAAGCATATGAAGTTTCGATACCAAAATAAACTTATTATAAAAAGTAAAATAACTTATATAAAACTATATATTATTCTATAATACATGCCGAATCGGATGGTACAAATTGGTTCCAACAGAGCGCGTTTTGTTAATCTGTTTCCCCAATATGTGCCGCTCATAGCGGAATTTCTCTGTTATGGCGACGATAACCGAATCACAGAAAAATTCCATATTCCGTGACCGAAATCATAGACATATTATAATTTATTTTAAATTATTATTTATTTTTTATTATTATTTATTTATAGGTTATCTATTATAATGTCTATGACCGAAATACCGAATCACAATTTGTATCATGATATAGTTTACGGACGGGATAGCAGAGAGCAGCACCGTCGTCTGGTCACCTCAGCTAAAATCGCGATCCGAAATATTGTCACGGTAAACATTGTAGTGGCGGAAACTATACGATTGGAGCGCTATAATAAGTAATCACAGTGTGATACTCAACTACTGTACCACAGAATAACTATTCTGAACAATATTGTTATTTATTCTGTGACTGTACCGTCTTTAAAGCTTAATCATTCTACAATCAATCGTACTACCGAACGAAGTCATCGGTCCGTAATTGTACGACTTATTTTTATCGTTTTCTCTAAGACATGACGACTGCTGCCCGACCGACGTTTGAACCAGCCCGTGGTGGCCAAGGCCGTGGAGAAAATGATCTCAGTGCCTTGTCTGTGCAGTATTCCAGCAGGGACTTACCGTCGCACACAAAATTAAAATACAGGTATTTTACGTTCACCGTTGTAATAACGGAGCAACCACCTAATCCATGTTGTCATTGTTTTGTCTAGGGAACCTGGACAGGGCACAACTGAAGAGCTTCAGAAGCAAGATTTTGCCAAAGTACTCGAAGAAAAAGAAAAAACTGTTGTGACCAAAGCAATAGGAGGTGAACCTCCACTGTAAGTGCAACAATATAAGAAATATTTAAACTTTTATTATAAAAACTATTGTTATCTAGGAAAAAAATACGTCCCGAACATGTTCCAATTGCAACATTGGATGTTGACGATCCACTAGATTTAGATGCATCGGATGATGACGATAGTGAAGATGACGCTGAAGAATTAATGTTAGAATTACAAAAAATTAAAAAAGAAAGAATGGCTGAAGAAGCTCGTATGGTAATATATCTCAGTATATTATTATTTATTATCCATTTTTAAAGCGTTTGAATAGTAAAATCAATTTGAATAACAACTCTTTGTATCAACTGCATTTATTTTAAAGAAAATATTCTTTATTTATAAGGGACAAATGCACATTTTCAAAATAGTAGTGTAATGTATTGCTTAAGTATTGCTTGTACTTATATTATATTATAGATTTTTTTTACATTTTGGAAATGGATTGCAGATTACAAAAAGTTTTACATTGATGCTTAAAAGATAAATCTAATTCCTAATTATAATATAAAAAAAAAACAACATTATAATATACAACCCATGACTTATATAACCTATGAGAATATTACTATAGTTAACTATAATGATGACTATAGGTACTCTTGAGTTTAAAAAAGAATAATCAGTCAACCGACCAATTTTCATCAGTGTTTGAGTTTTTGAAAATTCTAAAATGCTTATAATAAATAAAATTAAAATTAATATTTTACTTTAATATACAATTGTATTACCCTTTTTTTGGTAAACTTGTAAATTATATACCTATATCAAAGTACAAAAAAAAAGATAATGTGAATAATCTTACCAACTAATGCATTGAATAACAGTACTTAAGTAATGATAAATGGGCCTTTGAAGAATCATTGTTAAGAATTACATAAATACTTTCCAAGAGTCATAACTCCAAAATTTCTTCATGGCTTATATTTTATTAACATAAGCTTTTTTTTTTAACTATGATTAGTATATTTTACTATTACCTTTTTGGTTATATCTAAAGGTTAGGTAAATATCCCAATATCTTTAAACTTGGATGTTTATATTTTAAAATATAATATTTATTAGTTACATAAACAATATAGCTTAGTTATAAATTAGGGGCTACTAATGCATTTATATAAATATCGTAATTTATTATATTTAATAGCTAATATAATTTATAAATAATGAAGGTATCATACAAAAATAATATTCTTGTGACATCAACCAGTTCCATAATCCATGATTTTAAAGTTTAAAATTACCCATTCTTAAATAATAATATCCATATAGTATATGCACATTTCATTAAAATTTTATTATAAATGTGTAAATAATTAAATTTTACTGTGTTATTACAGCAAATAGACTACATATATTGCATAATATTAATATGTCATATTGTCATATGGAGTAACGGATTGTTAAATTTAATTATTTACACATAAATAATACAATTTAGAATAAGTATATATAAACATCATCATAATATTATGTATATGCATATGTATGAATGAAAAATTGTACAAGTAATGAAATATTTAATAGGTTCTAGTTTAAAATATTGCATAAAACAAGGTGATTTTTTACGCAAACCATTTATTTTTTCATAAATTATTAAAGTTTAAAAAAAACAAAATTATATTATTTTAAGTAGTAAATTTTTTGCCCAATAACTTACATTATAATTTCATAATCCAAAGCAGAATATTATTCGGAGTATTTTAAAATTAAAATTGTTGATGAGTAGTTTATAATTAGTTACACCGGTCCCTGCAAAATGTTGGTCCACTACTCTGCTCATCTAAACTTTAAATACGTAAACTTCATATACTTTTTGTTTGAAATTTAATATTCTAATTCGGAATATGAAATTAAAAATATGTGTGTTTATTGCATAAAAAAGTAAAAATGTACAACATTAAAATAAGACAAATACTAAAAATTTTAGAACATTTTGTTTTATTATTATTTACAATTATCTGAAAGAAATATTTTTAAAAACGATAAAAGTTTTTCTAAAAAACTCCCTTGAATTTCCTATGATTAAATTATTGTTAAGAGCCATATCAATTTGGTAAATATAATAGTAATAAACATTTTAATTTATAAATGGGCTTAAACAAGATAATGTGGATATAAACAATAATATTTTGTTATTTTATCATTTATTTAATAGGAAGCAGACAAACGTGAAGCTGAGGAACAAATCAGAATCCAGAATATTCTTCAAGGAAATCCGTTATTAAGCTATGGTGGTGGATCAGCAGTACCCAAAGTTAACCAAAAAGTCAAGAGACGTTGGAATGATGATGTGGTATTTAAAAATTGTGCTCGCACAGAACCAGAAAAGAACACAACATTTATAAATGATTGTATACGTTCAGATTTTCATAGAAAATTTATGGATAAATATATTAAATAATTTTTTTTTTAAATTGGTATAAAAAAAAAATTAGGTTACTTCTTATAATATACAAATACATTTTTTGTTAAACTAAAATTATAATGTGTGTAATTAATTGTATACTTTAAGCCATTTTATTTCAATTATACTTTTATATACACTTTTTTAAGGGAAAGTTTAATTATTTATTTGGGGTTGTTGTTAAATGTTTTTATTCAAGCAGTTTATATACCCAATAAAAATTTACTCCATATTCACCAAACATAATTTAACTATTTTATTTTATTTTAGCACATTTTATTTTTCTTATGAATTGTACTACAATCAGTATAATTAATAAGACACCACGTCTGCATGTGTCGTCTCTGTCTTGCAAACGTACAATATATCTAATTTGTGTAAAACCTTTAAAAATAGAGAGAATTGACCTATCAAACTTAATGGAAAAACCATTAACAATGCTTTTTTGTGTGTTTTTATTGTATTTAATTTGTTAAACGAATTGTAATATTTTTATACTTATAACTGATTAACAATTAAAATATTTAAAAAAAAAACACTTATGAGAAAGCACAGATAATGTATTTAACTTTAAGTTTGATAATAGATCAATTCATTCTTATTATTAAAGCTTACTACTTAAAATTGGAACTGCTGAACATAAATTTGCCATGTTGTATGTTCGTAAAATGGAGACAACACTTGTGGGTGTGGTGTCCTTTTAAGTATTCATTTTTATTTATTCATAATTTTTAAGCTGTGCTTTATAAATACGAACAATGGTTGATATAAATTAGATTAAAATAACAATAGTAATGTCAAACGAAAGAAGAGTAGACAGTAGTCTTGCCGAAATCCATCTCTTCGAATCATAATAAAATAGAATTTTTTCCAAATTGCTTGACCAAAGTGTAATAAAAATCTTTTTATAGATGTTTCATAGCCAAAAGTCTCTCTAACTGAAACAATCATACCATTTCAAAGTCAATTTGAAATGTATTTGGGCTAAATACTTAACCATTTCTTAGAGCAGCTTCTTTTATTACTTTAAACATTCTTGAATAATTTTCTGTACTTTTGTTCGGTAGCAATGCTTAATATTTAAAAGTAATTTAATATAATTTATAATTATGTACTAAAAAATCATATTAATTTACTTTTATAATTATAATTAGTAATTACCAATAGTATCATTATTTTTACGACATAGCTGTGCAATGTATAAATTACATGCAATGTGTAAATAGATATTATGTTTTAGAAGATAAGATAGACATAATATTATATAACCTCAAATTTCTATAATAGCAATGCTATTTTAAATTAAATAAAAGGTGGCCAAGTGTGTGTCGCTCTGCTGTAGGTTACAAGTAGGTCTCTGACTAGTTGTAATGGATGGTGTTAAATTTTAATTCAATGATATAATATCAATGTATCATTGTATAAGAAAAACGATTCTGAGCGAAGAAGATTAGTCAGCCTATAATATTATTAAGTATATTAATTGATAATATTTTTGTGATTAACGTAGAATTTATAACAGCTCAAAACGAGTCAAAATGTATGGTGAATATAAAATGAAAATATAAACATTCAGTAAAATTTGCATGTACAGTTATTCGTTTTTAAATAACAATAAAATAACAAAACTGCTACATGAGAAATTAGGTGAATATCCAATATTGTAAAAATATGAATTTCAAACGCTCATAAAAATTTAATTTGATTTACTTATAGAATTTTAGATTCTGAGCGAAGCGATGAATGTATTGATTTTACAATGATGTGTGTTTTATTTTTTTTTTTTTTTTGTGTTTGTCATCATCTTTTAGGACAGTAAAAGTACTTGGATTTTCTTCAACAGTAACTTTTCTGATAGGAAAGTGAATCTAGTTGGTACTTTGGGGGGTCAAAAGTAAAAACTTCCCAATAGTTTTCAAAAGCGACGTGAAAAACAAAAGAAAAATTAAGGAAAAACGGGAATGTGTACGCAAAATCTGTTTTCGAGAAAATCGATTTTAGTTTTTGGTGTAACTCTAAAACAAATGACCGTAGCAGTTGAAAAATATAAAAAATACATAGGCACAATTTTTTTTTATAAGCATTTAAAATTCAAATTTTGACAAAATTTATCAAATTTATAATTTATTAATTATTTTGTAGTTAAAAATGTATAAAATGTTTAACTTTTATGGCTAAGGATTGAAAATTTAAAACAAGGCTCCACGTAAATAGGTTATATATAAATTACTTTATTCACAATAATATCATCAAATATACTTATTTCATAGGCTGACTGACCGTTTTCGCTCAGAATCGTTTTTCTTATACAATGATATTATATCATTGAATTAAAATTTAACACCATCCATTACAGTGACCCACTTGTAACCTACTGTACAGCAGAGCGACATCCACTTATCCACCTTTTTTTGTTGTTGATAAAGGTAGACAATTTTATGAGGAATCTTGTATTACATTTAAAATCTTAGATTTAAAAAGAAAAATTTTTATGAATTCTCAACTCAAAATAATTTAATTTGCTAATTTTTGTGATTTTTCTGTATTTTGTCAAGATTTGAACTTTAAATGCCTATAAATAAAAACTGTGACTAAGGATTTTTAATATTTTTCAAATATAATTGTAACAATATAATAGGAGCCTTGTATTAAAATTTTAAGCTTTTTTACCTTACAAATAAAGTTTTATTGACATTCATAGAAAAAACTAAAAAAGACCAATAAAATTGGAAACAGGAAATGTTCCTAAACAGTTCAAAACAAATCAAAATATTTTGAAAATTTTATCGTGTATAGAAAATGTAAATATTAACGACTAGTGAAAATACGTAGAGTAAGTGACATACGTTCATTTGTTTTAGAGTTACACCAAAAACCAAAATCGATTTTGTAGAAAACGAATTTTGCGTAAAAATTCCCGTTTTTCCTTAATTTTTATGTTGTTTTTCTCGGCGCTTTTGAAAACTATTGGGAATATTAAATTTTGACCTCCCATTACACCAACAATAATCACTTTCCCATCAAACAAGATACTGAAGTTGAAAATCAAAACATTATTTCGACTACTTATCGACACAAAAATAAAAATAAAAAAAACACACATCATTGTAAAATCAATACATTCATCCATCGTTCCACTCAGAATCTTAAATACTTATAAAATTGAAAACTGAAAATGTCTTTAAACAGTTCCAAACAAATCGAAATATTTTGAAAATGTTATCATGTATGCGAATACAAACAACCAGTGAAAATGTAATGTATATATGTTACGGGCAAAGTAGGAAATCCGGCCATGTCCGGGCACTGTGCACAATGCCCGAATATTTTGGGCAATGTAAGAATGATCATTTTAATACTCAAATTGTTTATACATTGACCGGGCATTGTACTAGATTGCCCGGACAAAGTGTACCCTGCCCAGATTCAAGTGGGCAAAGTGAATTAAATACAGCGCGGTACACACAATTACATGGCTGGGCATTAACGAGTTAAAAAGTTAAAGTTAAGTTAAAAAGTTAATTTTATTTTAACTTTTTAACTTAACTAGTTACATTGGCTTTTCATTAACTTAACTGTTAACTTACTAAATTTATTTTTTAATTAACGTGAAATTAACGAGTTAATTTTTTTTATTTTAAGAAGTAAGTTAAGTTAATTTATTTTGTTTTTAATTTAATTATATTTCACTATTTCAGTATATTTCTTTATCATGTCAAAAAGTATGTATCGTATTCGTACATTGTTAAAAATCATTAACTTGCCTGCCCAGCCTTGCACATTTATATGCATTTATACGTAACAATATCACTACAAAGCTATACTTTAATATTTTATTTTAGCGATAAAGTTATCACATAGTATATTACACGAACATTATGGCTATCTAGATAATATTATATTTTCGTCATCGAACCACCCGGGCTCCGCGAGGGTGTATTGTAAATATATTTGAGGGATTGAAAAATTAGTAGTTTCAGTATCCGAAGGTAATTTAATTAAGTATTATGTTTACAACGAACAATTATTTCAACTTCTTAATGGAACGCATGTATCTGTGGGACATGGAGGTAGAAACCGTATGAGGTATGAATTCAACTTGAAATATAATAAAAATATAACGAGGGAGACTACCTATAATGACATTGCAAAACAACTTTTTCCGATGAAGATGAAAACGATTAAATAAAATTGAGGATAGAATCAATTTCTTCAAATAGATCAAATGTCAAAATCTTAAAGTACAAGCTAAGAATATGAAGAATTTGTCTGAATAACGTTCTTTCCCAGGAAAAGAAGGAGAATATGTAAAAATTAAAATACCTGATGTGGTTCGAGCAAGATGTGATCTTCGGTATATTCTGTTAGTTATACTTTCTGGTAATTAATCTTAAAATTATAAAATAACTTTTATATTAATATTTTTTTTTCAGTAAAAGATAATTTATATGAAATTGGAACAAAAGAGGGCTAGACTACATCAACTCTACAGTCGGAACCAATTTACAATATGCAAAGAGGTGTTTATCCAGGCTAATGAGGTACCACCAGTACAAATTTTAAAAGTTAAATTGACTCAACTTTAACTTTTTAACGAGTTATTGCCCAGCTTTAAATATTAATTATTCAGTAGTAGGTACCTAACTGGATAATAGTCTATTTCAAGTTTTTTTTATGTTTATTTAAATACCCTTTTAGATGATTTATTAAATTTGTATTATATTTAATCTTCAGTGCCCAAATATAATTGGGCACTGTGCACAATGCCCGACTTCCTACTTTGCCCCGTAACATATTATTATGTACGTTCATTTGTTTTAGAGTTGCACCAAAAACATACAATATACATACAATATGAAACATACTTAATCAGCTTTATGGTTTGCGGTTTTTAATGTAAGACTTAGTATATTGAGATTTTAGAGAATATTACATAATATTATTTAGGTAACGAGAGTTATCTAACTTACTTAGGGGTTTATATTGTGAACATATGGAAGACAATAATTGTAAATAATCAATGCTAGAGTATTGACATTTTGAAGATGGTTAGTATACAAACGTATTTGGCCAAGTGTATCTACGATATTATTTAAAATAATATATCATTTCCAAATTCGTAGGTATTCACGTGAAAAAAATCAGATTAAAATATTTATTTTAATCGTTGGATACAATAATATTGTATATCGTATATCTGAGTATATGTTAAAGTCCGGTGCATGTCCACTCGTCCCAAGGGACGATCTACAGAAACTTAGAGATACCGGAGTTTGAGATACCAAGGTTCCACTGTATTTTGCTTCTAAAGGGGGTGGCAGCTTAAAAAGGTTGAGAATCACTGCAGGTCTATATTATTAGAGAGCAGATCTCTTCAAAATATCATACCTAATGGGCAATGGCTAATATCTGTATATGGTAAGTTAAAGATAGACTCTATAGATCTATAGATAAAGATAATTTAAGAGTTGTGACAGGAGGGTAATTATTAGAATGAAATGGGAATGTGGGATATCCTGATATCTACAATAAAATTAGGTAACGTCAAACATCTACATTGGTGCGACTAAGGACCAATGATTGGTCTCTCAAATTGAAGAATACTCCTAAATTGGTTAAACAATGCACAAAACAATGTTTAACTTAGTTTTTAAATGCTAAATTTTTCAGTTATTCATATAACAAACCCAAGAATTTTTAAGTTTTAAATCTTTACAGCATGCTACATTGCTACACCAATATGAGGTTTGATTTTCAAATAATTGCTAATCATAAAACCATAATGTATTACAATAATCGTCCGCACAAAAGTTTAGTACCAAAAAAAAAAACAAAGTTTGAATTATTTAGGAACCATACACACACATTTTTGGTATTTTTACCTTTCTTTGTTTTAAATTTTTTTTTTTATAAACATATTAAAATCTAAGGATTTCTTACATCACTTTGAAAGTTTGAACTTCTAATACCGTATTTTGTTTTACTTTTATTTAGTTGTATATTATTGCATAGCACACAAAGACGTATAATTGCTATTCCGCTGTTATTCCTTTATCAAGATAGTACGTATTTTCGTATCATAACGCGTGAGTTTGAACAATTGTTTACATTAGGTGTTCAAGATTTTATATAGATTTCAGTTCGGCTGATAGTTCAACCCCCTCAGCATCAATGTATGATACGTTATGTATCACCAGAAATGTATTATTATTTATAATTAAGACACGGATTTAAATACAAATTGCATTTTTTTGAAGTTTCTAAAACTCTTTTCAAGCAAAAAAATCGTTTCATACATCAACGAATTGAAAAATGAAATTTTTATTAAACTTTTCTTATTTTTAGTCTTTAGAACATTATGATTTGAAGATATTTTTAGTATAATTAATAACATTCAATAAAACTAGCTTAAATCCTTTCAAAAACAAAATTAAATATAATTTTTTTTACTAATATTTCTATTTTTATTACGTATTATGTTCGCTCCTACTTAAGTCCTATGTCCTTCAGTTATACAAAACAACACATGTCAATAACTGTTGAAGTTTTTATTTGAAAATAATTATAATAGCATCTGCAGGATCTGATTGTCCATTGCCAAAATAATGAAACACAAAATATAACGTTTAGGTACCTATCTAGATTTTATTTTATATGCATTTAAATTGGCTTTTAATTTTTCAGAATATTTTATTAAGCTTTGTAATATTAGTGCAGTACCTACATCGTATTTTTTTAGACATTTTCTTTGTTTTTTTAGCGCATTTGAACCCACGCCATATTTATAACTTAATCTGATGTTTATTATACATTTATACGTTATACCAATCGATTAATATATATCCACGTCTAGTTCGCGGGTATTTATTTAATATTAATATACTGTAGTCACTACTCAGTATTAAAATATATTTTTTTTTCTTTTTTTTTTATAAATACTCCTCAACTTATTGGAGTTTCTAAAATACATAACATTTTATAATTTATATAAAAAAAAAAATTAGGTATTGATACATGAAAGACATTTATGTTAATTTAAATTATAATGTGTTGTGCCTATATGTGTCATATGTCATATTTTCTAGATCAGGGCCGTCTCTTTGAGGAGTTTAAGAAGAATATTGATGTCGTCGCTGTGTAGGGTGCTAGTATTTCGCATAGATTGTAGGGGATCATCAGTCTATCTCTGGAGTCTTTTGTCATAAGGCATTCGGTTAACAAATATTTAACTGTAGTTGTATTGTGTTGAAAGAGGTATATTTTCGTTGTTTCTTTATGTTCATTAGATGTTTGTGACTCATGAGTGTATAAGGTGTGACCAATTCTTAATCTGTTGATTATAGTTTGGTGACTGCACGGGGCTGATATGTCGGGTGGTTGATTTTATTTCTCTCAGTTTGTTGTTTTTTACTAGTCTCCATTCTTGTTGACCTCTTTGGTTTAGGTAATTAGGTTTATATTTATTAGGAGTTTTGTGTCAAATAATATTCTTTATTGATGGGTAAACTAAATTATATGGCTGATATCAGCCATACAGACGTACAGTTTGGTTCTTAATTCATTAAAAGTGAATTTTTTTAATTGTTTTTTTTATTTTATTGTTATGTGTTGTTTGGTGATTTTGTAATATTTACTCGCTATTGGTTGTCTCAAATAGAAACTAAGAAAAAAGGTGGTGTCGAGAAAATCAGAGAGAGAAAAAAGAAACTCTTAGAAAAATCAAGTTGGAGCAGTTTAAAGATCGACCCATGGTTTTCATCCATTGTGACTCAGTTATAGAGTAATAGAAAATAAGTAAAAGGTACCTAGATTATACCCTCTACTTAAGATAAATTACTAAACACATTGTTTTTTGAAAAAAATTTAAGATTAGTAGAGGATGCTAGTAGGTACACTCGTTTATTAAAAATTAAAACTTTTGTATATTTAAGTTTTTACATTTTGTGATGACGAAATAGCAAGGCCCGGTCAAAGTATAGATTTCTGGGGTCGAACAGTTGTCCCAATCCGCACCCTTTACATAAGACATCACATGCGGGTGCCACATCGTCTTAAGAGGGTGCTACACCCGCATACAATTATCTGTCTTACAAACGCACTATATAGCAAATTGTACGCTCGGCAGATCACGTTTAGCACCGTTAGTTTAAAAATTAAAGTGAATTGACCTCTTATAAAATTTAAAAGTAAGATTATTATCTAATAAACCTCAAAGGTTTTTTTTTAATTTTAAAGCAAGTTATGAGTATTTTGCACAAAATTCACAAACAATTTATAATTTTAAAATACTCATAATTTGTTTAAAAATAAAATTTTAAAAAAAACCCAATAAAGTTAACTAGATAATAATCTTACCTTTAAATTTTATGAGAGGTCTAATTCACTCTAATTTTTAAACTAAAAGAGCTAAACGTGATTTGCCGAGATTACAATGTATGGGTTTGTAAGACAGAGAGAACGAAGCGGGTGTAGCGCCTATTTATGAGGACGTGACACCCGCATGTCTTGTCTCCGACTTATGTACAGTTGGCAACTATTTGGCAAGGGAAATCTTTATTTTGACCAGCCCTTCCCTTGGCTTTTTTATATTTTAATTTTAAAGCAAATTATGAGTATTTTAAAATTATAAATTGCTTTTTTTCCTTTTTTATTGGTCTTGAAATTATTCATTTCTGCTTCGACAACTATAAGGCCAGCATCACATTTATGGTAAATATAATAAAATAAAATAAATAGTTAGTTAATTAAATACAATATATAGTTTTAAAAACAATTTGGTGTATTATTATTGGTGTTGCCTTATAATAGGTTAAATATTTGAGTTGTTTTGAAAAATGCTATAGTGTTTATTTTGCTGTCTGGTTTTGGACCTAGACTTGTTCCGAGTATAAATTGTTTGTGAATTTTAAAATACCCATAACTTGATTTAAAATGTAAATCTAAAAAAAAATAACCTGTGAGGTTCAAACTTCAATAGATAATAATCTTACCCTTCAATTTTATAAGAGATATTTTACAGTTCACTCTAATTTTTAAACTAACAGAGCTAAACGTGATCTATCGAGCGTAATTTAAAATTAAAATTTGCTATGTTATGCATTTGTAAGATAGAGGGAACGCATACGGGTGTAGCTCCCTCTTAAGAGTACGTAGATAACTTTTATCTTTCTGTGTTTGTAGTAGTGGCTCCAAAATTTCTGAACATATAGGGTATAAAATTATCTATGCAACAGCGTGCCTATATTTTAGATAACATAAATACAATAAAAGTTATTTGCTTCTAAACATTTCGTTTTTAGATTCTGAGTGAAACGATGAATGTATTGATTTTACAATGATGTGTGTTTTTTTTTTTATTTTTTTTTTTATTTTTTTTTTATTTTTTTTTTTATTTTTTTTTTATTTTTTTTTATTTTTGTGTCTGTGTACACGATAAGTAGTCGAAATAATGCTTCGATTTTCGACTTCAGTATCTTGTTCGATGGGAAAGTGAATATCGTTGGTGCATTGGGGAGGTCAAAATTTTAATTTCCCAGTAGTTTTCAAAAGCGATGTGAAAAACAAAAGAAAAATTAAGGAAAAACGGGAATTTTTACGCAAAATCGATTTTTAACAAAATCGATTTTGGTTATTGGTGTAACTCTAAAACAAATGACCGTAGATGCATGAAATTTTCACTGGTTGTTTATATTTGCATTTTCTATACACAATACAATTTTGAAAATAATTTGACTTTTTTTGAACTGTTTACGGACATTGTCAGTTTTCAGTTTTTTTAAATTTTTTTTCTATAAATATCAATAAAATTTTATTTGTTGGGTAAAAAAGCTTGAAAATTTAATAGAAGGCTCCTAGGTTATTGTTTCAAAGGCAGATGAAAAAAATTAAAAATCCTTAGTCACAGTTTTTTTTTATACACGTTTAAAGTTCAAATCTTGAAAAAATACGGAAAAATCACGAAAATTTGCAAATTATTTTGAGTTAGAAATTCATAAAAAATTTTCTTTTTAAATCTAAGATTTTAAAATGTAATATAAGATTACTCATAAGTTTGTCTACCTTTATCAAAAAAAAAATGTCTAGAAGAAACTTAAATTAAATTTTTATGAGCGTCTGAAATTTATATTTATACAACATTTGATATTTACTCGATTTCTCATGTAACAATTTTCTTATTTTATTGTAATTAAAAAACGAATGACTGTAGATATTTGAAAATTTCACTGAATGTTTATATTAGCATTTTCTATACACCATAAAATGTTGAAAATATTTTGACTCTTTTTGAGCTGTTTACGGACATTGTCAGTTTTCAATTTTTTTAGTTTTTTTTTCTATAAATATCAATAAATTTTTATTTGTTGGGTAAAAAAGCGTGAAAATTTGATATAAGGCTCCTGATATATCGTTCTAATAGCAGTTGAAAAATATTAAAAATACATAGGCACAATTTTTTTTTATAAGCATTTAAAGTTCAAATTTTGACAACATTTATCAAATTTATAATTTATTAATTATTTTGTGGTTAAAAATTTATAAAATGTTTAACTTTTATGGCTAAAGATTGAAAATTTAAAACAAGGCTCCGAGTAAATAGGTTATATATAAATTACTTTATTCACAATAATATCATCAAATATACTTGGTAAAATCATAGGCTGACTGACCGTTTTCGCTCAGAATCGTTTTTCTTATACAATGATATTATATCATTGAATTCAAATTTAACACCATCCATTACAGTGACCCACTTGTAACCTACTGTACAGCAGAGCGACATCCACTTATCCACCTTTTTTTTATTTTTTTCATTTGCTTATAAAAAATGATTGGATAGTGCTATTTAAAAAAAAGCACTCTGTTGCACAGATAAAGTTTTTCTTTACGTGTTGTGAAAATTTGGGAGTTCTACAGCAAATATGGTGCGAGAAAAGCTGTCCCGCGAAAAACAGTTTTTGCTATGTTGTACATTTGTGAGACGGTTAGGTTAGGCCTTTTAAGAGGACGTGGCACCCGCATATGTTGTCTCCGTCTTTACTTGGAGCGGACTGGGGCAACTATTTGGCTAGAGAGAACGCATGAGGTGTTATTTGTCCCTCTTAACCATTACAATTCACAAATATAATGATCGCTAACATTGAATAATAATAATAATAATAATAATAATAGACCAATAGACCCTAGACTAAGGTTGTCAGATTTTGAAATTACCAAACCGGGACATCATAATATTATTGAATAACCTTTTTGATTTTTTTGCTTATATCATATAAGTTATGTGGAAATAAGTATATCATTTTTTAAATTTAAATATTTATTAGTGTAACGATTGTTAAAATGGGTAGAAAAATAAGTACCTAATTTAAAATGTAGGTACTATAATATAATATGAACTAATTGTTGATGTCAAACAAAAATTATTTTACGATTTGAATTGTCTTTTAAAAATATAATGTACCTATTCAATTATTATTATACCACATTGTATTTTATATATTATATATAAAAAAAAAAAATGTCTCAATCCTTAAATATTATGTATATTATATAATTTATAACCAACTCGAGGAAACTGAAAGGGGTAAATTAAGACAGCCGTGGGTGTCGGCGGTATTCAAGGACGGAAGAGTCAACGACAATCCACACCACTAACCAGAAGTTTTGATGCTATAATATTATGCAATAGACATGTATATTATTAATATTATTATATACGCATGACCATTGCCTTGGTGTTTGTATACCTACAAAATTCATGTTTTGCAGTCCAGCAAGAAAATACAGTCGGAGGCGGTTGGAGCACCGTTATTCTTTGCTACTGGATGAACAATGAACATATTGTATTAGAAAATAAAACACTACCACTAACATAGCTTCCGTTGTTCGACTTTCCAAATCTGGGGTCCAGATTTAAATGGACAAGGGGTACATATATGTAACGATTGTCGTCATCGACATCGTACAATACTCCATACGTTGACCATGGCCATATGCTGAGTGTTAGTAATGGCAAATGTGTATTATATGTATATGCAATATATATTATGCTGACGCGATGTTAAGCACGCGTCGTGTTAATAACCGAACTGGACTCTAATGGCAGTCTACAGTTTTGGTAGTCGATGGAGGCAGTCTTTCGGTGGCGGCTATCCTATATACCTCAAGTGTATCGACGGATACACATGATTTTGAGGTGGGTGGGTAGTTGGGCGACTGCTTGACATATTATAGGTATTATATTATAATATAGC
The DNA here is from genome assembly GCF_019925205.1 of Metopolophium dirhodum. Classification (NCBI taxonomy): domain Eukaryota; kingdom Metazoa; phylum Arthropoda; class Insecta; order Hemiptera; family Aphididae; genus Metopolophium; species Metopolophium dirhodum. The sequence goes on along the minus strand of NC_083567.1, from coordinate 32,165,550 downwards.
GCAAATAGCAAATAGCATACATAATTACAGACATTCAGTTGACAAATCCTCTACACGCTGCACGGTGGTCTGAAACCCATTTTTACCTCACCAAAAGTAATATTTCTAAAAAATAAAAAATGTTACATTTTAGTGTTTATTTATTTTTGTTATAGTATTTTGATAGTAATTTAAAAAAAGGAAGTGATTCATTTGATTTATGAATGTTAGAGAACTGTTTGATTAGATATATATATATTTTTATCGATTATTTCCAACTTTTACGCTATAAATATTGATTAATTTTTTTTACTCTAAATAATTTATTTAAAGTCTATATTTCATTATTTTGATCTTAATATAGTACCGTCAGAAAAAAAAATATTTTTTTATCAATCAAGAGTAATACGAAATTTAACACGAAAAACACAAGGTTTCCATTGGTTTTTTGGTTATTAAAGAACATAACTAAAAATTACGCAGTTTTACGTAATATTAAATGCACACATGTTATAGTACAAGTTGTCAACAACAAATTAAAGAAGAGTGAAAAAAATAAATTAATATTTATAGCGTAAAAGTTGGAAATAATCGATAAAAATATATATATATATATCTAATCAAACAGTTGTATAACGTTCAATAATCAAATAAATCACTTCATTTTTTTTAAATTACCATCAAAATACTATAACGAAATTAAATAAACACTAAAATGTGGTATTTTTTAGTTTTTTGAAATAGTACTTTTGGCCAGCTAAAAATGGGATTCAGACCACTGTGCGTTGGTTGCAGTAGCAGTAATAGGAGACATGCAGCATGCACTGACGCTGGGGGAATAGTCTATACTTTCATTTTTATTAAGTGTGTCTATAAATATTAAATACCATTATAATTTTAAGTTTTTAAATAGATAAGTATAAATTGTTTAAGTGTCTAATCATATTTTTTATTTTTTGTTAACATTAAACTTGAATGATCTGAAATACCTAGGTACTTTAACATTCATATATAAAACATTTTAGCTAAACAAATATAGTTGTATAACAATACATTTATATGTACAATATGTGTGTAAGGAAATGTTGGTGGGTGGGTGTCCACAGATTTAAGTAATTTGGATACACATGGTAAATTTACTGTAGCCGCCACTGCAGTCTATATTCGGCAGTCGATAGTTTGATGGTCGATAATGAAGAGTCCTAGAGGATGGTCGATAGTGGAAGTCGATGGGTGACTACGACCTGAAGAGGGCCCGAGGACGACCAGCTCAACCCACATTGGATATCGGCACCCACGACATACCATGGCCCGATCGGTAACCCTCAGTTATAATTTATAAGTATATACCTAATACATATTATTTAATGTTCGATATATTATAAGATTCGATGTTGTAGTAATAATAATACATTAATATTTAATAACAGATACATATATATATATACACGTTGAGTACTTTGCTTCACATAAGGTAACCATGATTCCTAGTAATAATATCACACACCGAGGTCGAGTCTCCGAGACCTCGTTAATATAAACAGAACGACACCTAAAGAGTGGTGCGAGCGATAGGTGAAGAGGAGACGTTACATTAGCCAATACAATTTTTTTATATTAACTTACTACTAATGTTACTACTTTTTTTACTAAGTACTTATTACTTATATTGATGATTTTTGTTCGAATGAATTTTGAAAAAAAGCGGATAAAAACAATAGTATATAATATGTAATATGAATAATCATTTTTAACTTTTTAACTTTTTGACTAAGTATACAAATATTTTATTTCTTTTCCTGTATAGATTATTGTAGAACCAATATTTTGGTTTATATTTGAAATAAGAACAACCAGCTAACGGTTAAGTCTTAACCGGGACTTTTGGAGGGTCTAACGGGACCGAAGTCATAAACTGGTGACATGTCCCGCATGCCATAGACCCGCAGGTTGGTTGTTCGACCGCGCGTCACTCGCAAACACATCGTATATAAATATAATATTATTATGCGGGATGTGGTCGGTTGGATTGATTAGAACGGCCGTCATAATTGTACCACTACAAAATAATATAAAAAAAATCATACACATATTATGTACTATCAAAACTAATATTAAAATGTAAACATAAATAAGGATGGATAAATTATGAAAGGAATCATATCAGTAAATCATCAGGTATGAACACTCCAGAGCGCTTAAAAAGGGATTACTGAGTGCAGACACCTGCAGCGCGCGTGAATGTGCGCGACCTGTTACTATTGTCAGGACTCATGTCTCATGTCATAATCCAGTGGTGTATTGGTAAATATATTTATAGGTATACGCACTAATAAAATATGTGTGTAACCTAAAAAGTTTTTTCTCGCTCAGCTCCAAAAACATTCATTAATCCTTAATACGTTTAGAACTTCTATAATTAATATTACGTTCAAATTATACCATCGTGAATAACGTTATTGCAATTCAATTAGTAGGTACATAGTTTTTAAAATTATTTTATTAATTTTCATAAGCCACCGAACAGTAACTCCATTTTTGTCGAAATCGGGTTTTTGGTGTCTATTGATAGATATTTTAATTCTCTATCGATTCCCGTAATAAAAATTAAGGTAATAAATTCATAAGAAAATAAGATAAGAAGCAAATTAGCATTATGTCCAAATACTGTTTTATTGTTTCCTGAAAACCGCGATTTTGGAGTTACTGCTTAGTGCCTTATGACGGCAATTATAGAAAATAAAACAAAATCAACTTGAATGTCAAAAAAATAAAATAACAATAAATAACTAAAAAGAAATAAAAGAATATTATGTTGATAATATTAATATTATATAATCTATTATAGAATTTTCCACAAAGATGTTTTGTATTCAATATAGAGTTCATCGGTGTTAAATATCTTCGATGCCACGGAAAAAAAAGGTCATTATTTAAAACAACGTAATATAAATTGAACTTATTACTATTATTGTAGTATACCTACCTAATCGATGTTTGTACCAATTGACTATTTAGTATTTCTTAAGAAATGTGCATAATGTTTGTAAAAGCCAAAATGTTTAAATTTTTTCTTATATATTTTTGAACTTGATTGAAAATCTGACCATTTTTTTTTACGTTTTTTTAATACCTATTTGTAAAAGCCAAAATGTTTAAATTTCTTCTTATATATTTTTGAACCTACTTTTATATAATATATATACCATTATTTTTAAATTTGTTTATGGTACCATAGTATTTTTAAACTGTATAGGTAAATATAAGGGATAGTAATCAAATACAATATATACCGTGTGTCCCAAAAAACAGGGGCCACTTTACCACTCATTACCATGTAAATACTTTTCAATTCTGTTTGCGGGACATTAAACTAGACTAATGGATCGTAAATTTCTATGACTTACAATGTTTCTAACTCGTGTATCTAGCGCATGCGCAATAAAACTTACATTTTTTTAAATGGCAACCTGTAATTTAAATACCATATTCGGGTTCACCGATTTTTTTCAAGCCATTTTGATGTATCAACTTGTGTCCTAAACCCAAAATTGACTAAACTAGAGCTAAGTAGAATTAAAAAAATTTAAAAATTTAATTTAATTAATTTTTTTTTCTAACTGTATGTACTTATTTTTTTATTCTAAACAACATGAAACAAACAATCAAAATTATTATTATTAAACTAATTAACTATTTACTCTAATATAAAAATAGCTAATGACATTTTAATAGTTATAGGTAGATTACAAAACTAGAAACATCAATGCTCATTATTATTTTAATAGATGGGTACTTAATTATAATTCTGATGGAAACAAAAATACACTTCTCCTCTTTTGGTTTCAGCCAATTAAGACCATATGCATTTTCATAATGTGTAATAATAAAATAAGATAAATAGTAAATAGTTCATTAGTTTAATAATAATAATTTTGATTGTTTGTTTCATGGTGTTTAGAATAAAAAAATAAGTACATACAGTTAGAAAAAAAAATTAATTTAATTTAATTTTTAATTTTTTTTAATTCTACTTAGCTCTAGTTAAGTCAATTTTGGGTTTAAGACACAAGCTGATACATCAAAATGGCTTGAAAAAAATCGATGAACCCAAATATGGTATTTAAATTACAGGTTGCCATTTAAAAAAATGTAAGTTTTATTGCGCTTGCACAAGATACACGAGTTAAAAACATTGTAAGTCATAGAAATTTACGATCCATTAGTCTAGTTTAATGTCCCGCAAACAGAATTGAAAAATTTTTACATGGTAATGAGTGGTAAAGTAGCCCCTGTTTTTTGGGACACACGGTATAGGTACTAATATTGTATAAGAAAATTATTTACATTTATTAATTTAATATCTATAATTATCTTGAAAAGACCTATACGGATTCTAATACGGTTTTCACTAATAGATTGGCTGAGGGCCGATTTCACCAACACAGTTAATCACGGTTAAAGTTAACCGGAGTTTTAATCGGCCGAATTTGGCTGGTTAAATATCTGTTATCAGCCGATTAAGCGTTAACCGTGATTAACTGTGTTGGTGAAATCGGGCCTGAGTCACGGAGAAGGTTTTAATGTAAATAATTTTTCTTTGATAAATGAATTGGGTGGCCGAAAATAAAAATAATGTATATCTATACAGTATACTCGTATATACTACAGCGAGCGTATAACAGGAAGACTGACAGATGAAATAACTTTTGTTCTAATCAATATTAAAATATTTTTTTTTGTTTTTAACTTATTGTCACTTTCGATACACGTAGAATACAAAAAAATTATTTTTATTTTTTAATACTGTAAATAAAAAATTTAAAATTTGATTAAATGTTTTTTGGATAAATTCAAAATAGCCAATTTGTGAATCTGATTTTAAGTACAATTTTGATGGTAAAAACATTTATCTAAGTCAAGTAGTTTGTTTTTTTTAGAATTTTTTTAAATATCAATATTTTTTTGATTAAATTAATACATTTGGAACGTAATAACTTTTTTCAAAATATTATTTTTGGGAATTTGCTGACATGAGTATTTCTTAAATTATTTACTAATGATATAATTTTAACAATTTTTGTCATACGTTTAAGTAGTATAATTTTTTTTTTGTCAGGTCCTTCCTGTTAAACTCTATAAAATTGAATGTTTGTCTGTGTGTCACTGAACTTCTCCTAAACAGCTGGACCAATTTTGATGACATTTATTGTATGTGTTTGAGTGGTTCCCTGGATGGTTTAGATTCAAAGTTCGACCCGGCAGTTCCAACCCGGAGAATTTCTCAAACAATGATTTTGAGGTTTACGATGGACATTTTTGTTTATAAATGGTTGCTATTGGTGATAGGGAAAATAATTAGTAGAAATTAGTATTTTTTTTTTTTGTATATTGGTTGCCATCGGTTAATTGAGCAGATCAGGTACAATCATGCATCAAATCGAATTTTTGCACATTGCCTACCAATTAAGATGGCTGTTACACTTACTGCAGCGAGTTACACCGAAAAGGAGTTGAACAATCACAATTTTTTTAAGAGTTGTCATTTTTTACGGGCAATAACGAAGTGCGCGGGATCAGCTAGTTAATTATATATAACTAGTTGTCACACCCGGAGTTGCCAGGCAAAGTCACCTCAGGTGAAACTGAGATTTTTACATTGACAATATTTTAAGTATAATATAAATATAAGTTCAAGGACTCAAAAACTCATTAATTTTATACATATTATATATTATTATGTATTTACACGATTTTATTTTGAATATATCCCGGCATCGCCCGTGTGCAGTTTTTTGTGGCAAATACCGTATGTTATATTCATTATATAGGTATATCTCAATTTTAGGGTCCTTTGGTTCACGGGCAAATTGGCGTCAGTATACTTAGCTATATGTATAATAATTCGACCTAGATGAGCAACCACAAGTCGCGGATTTTATTTAGCACTTGGTATATTTTTTAATATGATTTAAACTACTTACTCTCTAAACTTTTCTGAAATCTCTAAAAACAATCCTTGAGATTTTCATAAAATTCAATCGAGTCAAAGTAGGCGCCTATATAAGCTATATACATACATTTGATTTTAAGATACCTATATAGTGTCTTTATTTGAGGTTATAAGCTCGACAATTTGATGCATGCTTTAATCTGATGTCCTGATCTGTCCGACATAATCCGAGTAACCAATGGCATATAAACAAAAAAAAAATGTTTCAATTTCCACCGTGAATCTCAAGATCCCTGTTTGACCACCTCTTTAAAATGCGAATATAGGAAAATCCTTTCTTAACGCACATCTAAAATATATAGAAACCATAATTTAAAATGTCAAGTTTGTACGTTTTGTATTTTGGCGCCAATGTTTAATGTTGTAAATTTAAATTTGATTTTACCGGATAGATGGCCTATTGTTGTATTCTTACAACCCCTTATTTTCCACATTAGTGGTTAGATTTCCAAAAATTATTTCTTTCAAAATAGCTATTATTATATACATATATGGTATAATATACGGCAAACGGACTTTTTGTCCCCGGATTTTTCGTCCGGGATTCGATTCATTAGGCCTGTATTTTAGGGGTTATTTTAGCGTTATTATTGACTAAAAGAATACATTACGTAAAAATTAATTTTTCCTGAAAATTTCGGAGTAGGGGTGATAATCATCCACTCATCGTTAGTACACCATCATTAACATAGTAATTAAATATTTTATAATACAACTATTGTGTGTTTAGTTATTTGATTACGGCATTGAGAATACTTTTCAAATGTATTCAGAATCCGTATTTAAATATCTCGTGTCATTTATAATTGAATACAAATACAAATACTTTTAAAGTTTTTTTCATTTAGTTCTATAAATTTGTTCACAAATTGATGTTATTTTAAGGTGGATGCAGTCAGTTGTGTATTAATTAAATTAATATAGGCAATTCAACACGATGAGTGTGTACAAATAGTAAACCCACAAGACGTGTGCGTGAGTCTATCTGTAGTTTTCGGTCAATAATTCCTAGAAATATTCTGAGTTATAACAGTAGGCCCGCATTATACCGCTCGACAGATCGGTCGTTATTGATAGGGATCAAAACTTCCGGAAAAAATGGTTTTTTTTTTCTAAAGAACTGAAAAAGTAATGTGTAGTGAAAAAAATCTAATAAATAATGATAGTTATTATAATCATATAACACAAGGCTGAGCATTAACGAGTTAAAAAGTTAAAGCTAACTTAAAAAGTTAATTTAATTTTAACTTTTTAACTTAACTGTTAACTTACAAATTCCTTTTTTAATTAACGTGAAATTAACGAATTACTTTTTCATTCTAAAAATTAGTCAAGTTAATTTATTTTGTTTTTAATTTAATTATATTTCACTATTTCAGTGTATTTCGTTTTCATGTCAACCATGAATTGTTTAAAGTAAAAAAATTATATCATTCGAATCTAACCTAATGACAATACTGTACTAAGTATAAATACTATAGTATTAAAAAAATTGGGTTTTGGTTGGTATTTGGTTTTAAAAAAAAATTAAGTACGCTAGCGTTGTATAAACAAAATAATTTTTTTTTAACTTAATAAAAAGTTAACAAGAAGTGTGTATTAACTTTTAACTTTTAACTTTTTGTTATTGGTCCATATTAACTTTACTTAACTGAGCTAAAAAAAAATCATTAACTTGGCCAGCCTTGAATTATAACATACATATTATATATACCAGGGATGGGCAACTGAAGACGACCAATTTTGAATGTGCGAAAATCTAGCGGGCCAGAGAACATAGAAAGCAAAAAAACAAAAACCTAATGTTAACACTATACCCCTATAAATAATATTATATTATTTACACTTAATAGTTCAATACTAGATAAGAATTTATACCTACGTTTTACGATGGACATTTTATCGATTTTAATAATTTTATAAATATAATAAAATAAAATACAGAAAAATCTTAACATTTTATATTTTTATAAGCTAAATTAAATATAGCACTTGCCAGTGAAAAAAGGTACGCGGCCAGTTGCCCATCCCTGATATATACCATACCGTAAGAGCGGGATACTTTACTCCAAGGGGTTAAACATTGCTCCAAAAAACTATTTATTGATATCAATCGTCGTAGCACATTACGATTTTGAGATAAGAGATTGTAGTTTTTTTTTATATTGTTCTTATTAACATTACAAATTATGTTTGGAGTAAAGTATCACGCTCTTACGGTACCTAACTTAAAGTCTGTAGTGCTTAGTCGATAGTTAGATAGTTAGATACTATCGATAATTAACAGTTTAATTTTAAATTTTAATACAATAATATATTGATAACCGTATTGGAAAATGTGAAATGACAATGACAGGTTTCCTTATGTATTTTTTTAAATGGTTTTTTTTTACATAGATTATTTTAATTTTCAAGCGTAAATACAATTTTTAATTTTCCGAAAACTTCGGGTTTTTTTTCGGAAATGTATTATTTTAATATTCTCCAATTTTTCCACGTTTTCCGGGGCTCTTCCGGCATTTTGATCCCTAGTTATTTATATTCGACGTAAATTATGTACAGGCATTGACAATGGATTTAAATTTGATAAATTTTATTGTTTTCGATTTGAAAAAGTGGATGTCTAGTCAGGGTCTATTGGTCTATTATTATTATTATTATTATTATTATTATTCAATGTTAGCGATCATTATATTTGTAATTTGTAATGGTTAAGAGGGTGTTACACCCGCATGCGTTCTCTCTAGCCGAATAGTTGCCCCAGTCCGCCCCATGTAAAGACGGAGACAACATATGCGGGTGCCACGTCCTCTTAACCAAAAAGCCAGACAAAATAAAAGGAATTAGGTTTGACCGATTTAAATTCTAGATTCTGAGTGGAGCGAGAAAGCTAATGGTTTTGCAATGGTATTTATTTTTTAAATTTTTATTTTTTTTATCTTGTATACACAATGTCCACCGGGAGGAGTGCTTCGATTTCAACATATAGTATCTTTTAGCAAATTGGATCAATATGGTACTTTAGAGAGGGGGTTTTTTGATTTTCTCATAATAATTATTTAATGCCACGGGAAAAACCACTGACAAATTACGAAAAACCGCTTAAAATGGGATTTTAATTTCTAATGCTTTGTTCATAGCCGTAGCAACGAATAAAAAATTATAATATTATAATATTAATTTAACTTAGAAGCTATAATAAATAATAAAAATTTAAAAAATCCAGACTGATAAACCGTCTCCGCTCAGAATCGTTTTTCTTATACAATGATATTATATCATTGAATTCAAGTTTAATACAATCCATTATACATTGACTCACTTGTAACCTACTGTACAGCAGAGCGACATCCACTTACCCGCTTTTTATAACTGATTAGAACCAAGTAAACTTGTTAACCAATCATAATCCGTTTTCAAAATTAAAATCCATCAAACCAAATTCCTTCAGTTTTGTCTAGCTTTTTCGTCTAAAAGCCAAATTTTTTTAATCAACTACAGTCCCATAACTTGTTTATAAAAATATTATATATATTAATTAAATAGTTAATATATAACTACGTCTTATTTTAACATGTTCAATAATTGCAAATTTACAACTAGATTCCTATAAATTTCATGCTGTGACGTTATTAGGAAAAAAAGTCCCGAAATAATAATTCGGTAAAACATGCCCCGTCTATAGGAAAATCTTTATTGCTCCGGAAAAAATTACCTTTTATTTATTTATTATTCATTATTAGTTATTTTTTAAGGGCGCTCTAGTGGGTCGTATTGTAATGAAATTAATATAAGATATTTAACATGATGACATTAAAATTACTTGTAATTGTATGCAAAGTTAACAAACATTAGTTGTGTGAGTTTAATCTGTAATCGTTTTCGGTCAATATTTCCAAGAAATGTCCCGAATTATAACAGTACACCCGCATACTACTGCGCGGCAGGTCAGTAGTTATTTATATTTGCCGTCAATATTAACTTACGTACCTACGTGCAGGCATTCACAAATATATTAAATTAAATTAAATAAACTTTTTTCAATTTAAAAAAAGTGGTTTTTAGACCAAAAAGCCAGACAAAACTGAGGGAATTTGGTTTGACGGATTTCAATTTTTTAAACTGATTTTCATTGATCACCAAGTTTACCATAAGGTTTCGGTCGAGGCGATTTTTAATATATATTTTTTCCAGCTATGATATCCATGAATAAAAATATGATATTTTTGTATTCATTATGACACTAACAATAACTGGAATATTAAAAATTGCCTCAAGTCAAACCAATTAAACTTGTTAGTCAATTATAATCCGTTTTCAAAATTAAAATCCGTCAAACCAAATTCCTCTAGATTTGTCTGGTTTTTTGGTCTAAAAATCAATTTTTTTTCATCGACTGGAGCCTCTTTATGTCATATTAAATTAGATGTTTTTTTTTCTTTATAATTAATTATTTAAATACCTAAATTTAGTAAGTAATAATATAAATTAGGCGCAAATTTTCAATTACCTATACCAACCAACCGAACTTAGGTAGGCACTATATATTTAATATAATATTATGGTCTATTCTCCTATTTCACATTTTCATTTCTATTTCATATGATGGTTTAAAAATGTTTTATTAATATTATATACAATTATTGTCGACAGCATAAATATTTTATATAATTAATGAAAAACTATGTTCTATATATACTTACCTACCAAATGTTTTTTAAATAATATTAACGATAATTCTTATAGAACAATTGGAAACTTGGAATATTTAAAGTATAATCATTGAATGTTTATGTTTTTAGGTAAGGCGCTTTTTTTCTTATTGCTAAGGCTATTTTACCATATTTTTATTTCGTTGCTTTTTCCCCCGGGATTTTTGTTTCTTGATTCAGATATCACATAATATACCTAATACATAATATAATATATAGTTATTACTTCATCATGCCAAGTTAAACTTCAGATAGGCAGATAGGTAGATAATCATTTTAGAAATTCTAATTATTTGATAAACCCATATTAATTACCTATTCTAAAATATTTTTTTAGAAATAAAGTTTAAAATACCTAGTAAAATACAAAAAAAATTCGTCATTGAAAATATATCGGAGCTCTGGTACCTAAGTTTAATAACTTTTTAAGTACCTATACACTATCCCAACTCCAATTTAAGTCATTACAAACAACAAACTAGTAAAAGGCTCAAGGAATTAGGAAACCCTGTGCTTGAAGGATCATGCACCGCAAATACGTAAATCAGGACCTGCGTAAGCCAGTGCTATTTTTGTGCACTACAAAATCTCAAAAGCGCACTACGAAAAATAAAAATGTGCATCTGTCCCCTAAGATTTTATAATATAGATCAGGCAAGGTTCCATCCCAATCCCGTGTTCAACCGTACTGTATAGATGTAATAAGATATTGTTATAAAAACTTAGCTATAAAAACGGAACATTTTACAAATTTATAACAAAAAAATAATTTGCAAATTTTTGAAATATTGTAGAATTTTGTCAAATTTATAAACTTTAAATGCTTATAAAATATAATTGTTTTAATGTATATTTAATATTTTTCAACTGTTATTATAAGAACTTTTGAGGTACCTTGTATTAAATTTTTAAGCTTTTTGACGCAAGTAAAAAAAATTTATTGACATTAATAAAAAAAAAAAAAAAAAAATGGGTAATTAGATGTCTTTCTGCTGTACAATTGGTAACAAGTGAGTCACTGTATAATAGACTGTATTAAATTTGACAATTAAATAGACGGTTTGTCAGTCTGGATATTTGTCACCATTTTTTATTCGTTTCTATTGTGATATACAAAGCGTTATAAATTAAAATCCCGTTTTTATAGCGGTTTTTCGTAATTTGTCAGTGGTTTTTCCCGTGTCATTAAATAACTATGGAGAAAATAGAAAAATGACCTCTCTAAATAGTTAAAATATTTTGAAAATTCAATAGTGTATAAAAAAGGATAAAATAAACATATGTCGAAAATGTCAAGTATCTATGATTATTCGTTTTTTAATTACCCACAGCAAAATAAGAAAATCATTCGATGAAAATTCGTTAATATAAGGCTGAAAATCCAATATTGAAAAAAATTACTTCAAACACCCATAAATAATTAGTTTGACTTTTCGGTGACCTTTTATTAATTATTTTATTAAAGGTAGGAAAATTAATGAAGAATTAATTTGTATTAAATTTACAATTCTTAAATTTAAAATATAGAATATGTTTTGTGAATTTTTAACTAAAAATAATTTGCACATTTTCGTGATTTTATTCTAACTATGACTCTCATAAAAATTTGATGTGGATTTGAGCTTAATTTTTTTTTGAATTTCTATTAACAACAACTTATGAGAAACCTTGTATTAAAATGTTATTTGACCGACCGAGCAAAAAATTGTTTATCGACAATTATTTAAAAACAGTTAATAACAATTGTAATTTTCTTATTCCTATAAATAGTTCAAGTAGAGTCAATATCATTTGAAAATGTAATGGTGTATACTGTATAGAAAATCGTAATATAAACATCCCGTGAAAATTTCAAATATTTAGTTACAACAAAAAAACTAAATCGATTTCGTCAAAAACTTGTTTTGCATAAAAATCACCGTGCTTCCTTAATTGTTTATTGTTTTTCCATGTGCTTATAAAAACCACTGTGAGTTTTTGTATTTGACCTCTCAAAAGTACCAACTAGACTCTTTTTTCCACCAGAAAAGATTCTGAAGTTGAATATCGTTCGGCATTGTTTCTACTAGAAAAAATGTTTACAGACAGAAAAAAAAACACACACACCATTGTATAATATGATCAATATAATACATCGCTCCCCTTAGATATAAATGAAAATTTTAAAGCGTTTTTCATGCAATAAAGTATAAACCTAATGTAACTTGTAAAAATGCATAAGATATTGTATACATAATGCACTTCACCCCTAACTTCAGAATCATATGTAATGATATTCAAATAGAAGTGTACATTCCGGAAAATCAGAAAAATAGCCAATATACTACTCGCGGCATCTATAAATTTTTATAATAATAATAATAATAATAATATAATAGTTAATTACACGCTATCGTGCACTGTCGTGTGTGTAAACATCGCTCAAACACTTTTGTTAGTACGGTCGGCGGTCGGTAAACATCGCAAATACGACGCAGTATAAATCGGCAAAATCGCAGGTGATATCCATACGATTCCTACCTTTGTTGTTGACAAACTACTATGATGACGACGATATAAGACTACCTAGAAACCGTCGTGTCTACCCACCTATTCAATTTTCACCATTATATCTGTATTATAACAGTGAGCACTCGCCGGACCGTGAATGAGACACGACCCTGCCCCCGACGACCCTCTTTGGCCCTTTTCATAGTCTCGGCGAACTCGGCGGCGGGCGGATTCGCCTGCAACCCCTCACCCCCCTGCCACAATCTTTTACCAATTACCTGTACACCGCCGAGTACAGGGAAATGATCCCCACCACGACCCCTCAAGCACAACAGCCCTTATTCGATTATTCTTGTTCGAAGATCCGTGCAGAGTGCTTCATATCGCATGAGCACAAAATAGTGAATAGGTAGCGATTGCCAGCGCAGCTGTCAGTTGCGGACTTGCAGTACGGCGGTGGTGTTCGGCAGTGCTGGCCGACGTTCGTCGCCCCGAGATGTAGGCATGTCGAAGTCGCTGTCAAGTAAATTGCAATAAATCATCATCTTATTAGCCGCTATTTTCAATTATCTTCTTTTGGACTTCCGTTTACGAATCTGTTGATCTGGGCAATATTACAGGTATGATACTTTTGGTAACCGACGAGATTCTTCGCCCCCATTTAATCGCTGGCGTCCGTGGCCATTTTAATTGTTTTATGGAGATCGTTTAAGAGTGTGAATTAGTCTATTAGTAATTACTGCTAACCTTTTGTCGTCATCAGGTTCTACATAGACTGGGTCCTGGCAACTGAATAAGAATCCGACACAAAAAAAAAACCCTAAAAAAAACAATACAAATAATAATAATAATAACAATTTAAAAATTATTAAACAATAGTTAGTGAGTATAGATTAATGAGTACCTATTATTTTAAAACAACCATTAACATAATATTATGTTGTTTCAAATAGGTAGCGATAAAAAACAAAACATTGTTGTTAAAGTTTGAAAATTATTTATTGTATTTATATTAATTTTTTCAATGATAAGTATCCGATTATATTGTATATAATATTCTTGTAATTAAGTATTAATAATGTGGACGTGTGGTAATTACACTAATTAGCCTTTAAACAATATTAATTGTTTGATCATTTTTTTCCCGGGGATTTTTATCCCGCAATTCGGTCCATGCATCGGACGGGAGGATCTACAGTCAAGTCTCAAGACTCACATCAGGCTATGATTTAAAACTTATAAAACGTATTTAAAGAACTTATATATTGACTAAGCCAGTAGCTCTCAACGTGGGCGATATCGCCCCCCCTTCACCGGTGGGCTCACAACTTGTTTTAGGTGGTTAGGGAGGGCGATGAGCAGTTTTGAGCGGTAGAGTGATGCTTAACAGAAATATAGATATTATGCTGGGCGTCGCGCCATGACTTATCTGTGATTATTTTCGAATATAATATCCGTTTATGATTCATCAATAAAATAAACGCGATATAATAAAATATAAGTGGCTTGGGTGGCATTGTGACACGGTGATGGCAATCAATACACATTACAGTATTATATAATTTACACATACCACAAACGTCTCCAAAAACCAACCATGCCCTCCAAGTTTCTTATGTTAAAAATGTAAAATAATATGTTCAAAAGCTCATAAAAAATAATGTTCTGTTTCAGTAAACTTTTAGATCTTATTTACCTACAACGATGTGTGTTTTTTTCCGTTCTTCAATTTTGTAAATTTTTCTTAATTTATTCATAATAATAACTTTTTCACTTTTTAATAATGCTTGAACATTTAATGAAAGGTTCTTTATTAGTTAAATAAATTGAATTTCAAAAATATTAAAGATACATAGGCACGATTAACTTCTATATAAAGTTCACTTTTTGACTATAAACTATTTTTCAGTTGGAAATTCATAAAAGTTTTAGATGTATGAATGTATTGATTTTACAATGATGTGTGTGTTTTTTTTTTTTTTTTTGTGTGTCACCACCTTTTAGGACAGTAAAAGTGCTTGGATTTTCTTCAACAGTAACTTTTCTGATAGGAAAGTGAATCTAGTTGGTACTTCGGGGGGGTCAAAAGTAAAAATTTCCCAGTGGTTGAAAAACAAAAGAAAAACTAAGGAAAAATCTGTTTTCAAGAAAATCGATTTTAGTTTTTGGTGTAACTCTAAAACAAATGACCGTAGGGACATGAAATTTTGACTGAATGTTTATAACTGCATTTCCTATACACCATAACATTTTCCAAATATTTTGACTTATTTTGAGCTGTTTACGGACATTGTCAATTTCCATTTTTTTTAGTTTTTTTTTCTATAAATATCAATAAAATTTTATCTGTTAAGGCTTGAAAATTTAATAGAAGTCTTCTAGGTTATTGTTTCAAAGGCAGATGAAAAAAATCAAAAATCCTTAGTCACAGTTTTTATTTATAAGCATTTATAAGTAAATTTATAAGTTCAAATATTGACAAAATACGGAAAAATCACGAAAATTAGCAATATATTTTGAGTTGAGAATTCATAAAAATTTTTCTTTTTAAATCTAAGATTTGAAAATGTAATATAAGATTACTCATAAGTTTGTCTACCTTTATCAAAAAAAAAATGTCTACAAGAAACTTAAATTAAATTTTTATGAGCGTCTGAAATTTATATTTTTACAACATTTGATATTCACTCGATTTCTCATGTAACAATTTTCTTATTTTATTGTAATTAAACAACGAAAGACTGTAGATACTTGAAAATTTCACTGAATGTTTATATTAACATTTTCTATACACCATACAATTTTGAAAATATTTTGACTCTTTTTGAGCTGTTTACGGACATTGTCAGTTTTCAATTTTTTTAGTTTTTTTTTCTATAAATATCAATAAAATTTTATTTGTTGGGTAAAAAAGCGTGAAAATTTAATATAAAGCTCCTGATATATCGTTCTAATAGCAGTTGAAAAATATTAAAAATACATAGGCACAATTTTTTTTTATAAGCATTTAAAGTTCAAATTTTGGCAACATTTATCAAATTTATAATTTATTAATTATTATGTAGTTAAAAATGTATAAAATGTTTAACTTTTATGGCTAAGGATTAAAAATTTAAGACAAGGCTCCGCGTAAATAGGTTATATATAAATTACTTTATTCACAATAATATCATCAAATATACTTATTTCATAGGCTGACTGACCGCTTTCGCTCAGAATCGTTTTTCTTATACAATGATATTATATCATTGAATTCAAATTTAACACCATCCATTACAGTGACCCACTTGTAACCTACTGTACAGCAGAGCGAAATCCACATATCCACCTTTTTCTTTTTATAGCTCACATTATAAATTTATTATTGAAGATTTCCCACAAATTGTGCTACCTTAAGCAAAAAAAAAAGTAATTACCGGAAAGTAGGCAACATTCATTTTTATGAGCGTTTGATTTTACAATTTTTACGGTATTGGATTTTCGACGGTAAATTAACTAATTTTCCTCTATCGGTTTTTAATATTTTGTTGAAATTCAAAAACCAATGATCGCGGACAATTGAAAGGGATCGCTGCGTTTGCGGAACGAATTTTTCGGCCGTGTCGGTCACCTACTTTATATATTATGTTACCTATCTAAGCTTCTGAATTACACTATACATATTATAACTATATTTTTCTTTATCCCTACTTTTTTTTTCATCCCGTGGTGTTTGAACAACTAACGCTGCCGGAGACCGACTTCCTTACTAATATTGATCGGAACCAATTTTTTGTACAGTGTCCGGCGTCGAGAGGCTCCGGTAGAATTATAGTCTAGTCATTGCATAGATTCCTGCATTACCTTTACCGTGAATCGTGATCGATGAATGCAGAGGCGAGACAAAAAATAGTATGTGTGGCTCGTGCGGGAAGGAAATTTCAGTCTTGAAATAGCTCATGCCTCACTTCCCGCCCTTGCCACACAATATACTATTTCAGTTAGAAATTCTTAAAAGTTTTTCTTTTCAAATCTAACATAATAAGGAATTTTGATAGAAGACTCCCCAAAAATGTTTCTACTTTAAAGAAAAAGAAAAAAGTTTACCTACCGGAAAGTAACATTCATTTTTTATGAGCGTATGAAATTAAAACTTTTACGATATTGGATTTTCATTGGTAAATTAACGAATTTTTATCAATCAATTTTCGATATTTTTTTGTAATTAAAAAACGAATAATACTTGACATTTTCACCAAATGTTAAAATTACTATTTCTATAAATGGTAATATTTTCAAACAATGTTGACTCTTTCTGAACTATTTATAGCCATAAGACATTATATAAATTGTATATAATATTATTTTTCAGTTAGAAATGTATGAAAGTTTATCTTTTCATAGGTACCTAAGAAATTTTAACGGAAGACTTCACATACACTTTTCTAGTTTTCTACATATAACAAAAAAAAAAGTACTTAATGAAATATTAAATTTTCATGAGCTCTTGAACTTATAATTTAATTACAATATTTGATATTAGGCGGTAAATTATTGTTTGATTTTTGATATTTTGTTGTATGTCCAAAACGAATACGGAATAACCGACAACCGTATAGACTCATGAAATGTTCACCGAATATTTATATTTGCATTTTCTATACGTGGCAACATTTTCAAACTATTTTGAATCTTTTTGAGATATTTATAGACATGATAATTTTTTCAAATTTTGTAAACTTTTTTTCAGTTAGAAATTTTTTATTAACTATTATATTTGATTATTTTTACAAGTATGATGCAACTTTTCCTCTCAGAATCACTGAACTCAAATATAACACATCCATTGCAACGACATTTTCTATACAAATACGTACAGTTTATGGCGGTACCCAATCGTCGACCTTTATTTTTTGGTAGTCCCATCTCTTCAACTTTTAACTCTTACCTAAGATATTTTCCTCAGCGGCCCGTCATGACTTGAACGGCCGAGTTTTACTCGGTAACTTGCCAGACCAAACCAGCCCTGAGCAGAGCCTTACTCTTTCGTCCGCCTTTTGTTTGTTTGTTAAAGTCAGAAAAACTTGTGTAGAATCTTCTGCTAACATTTTTAATTTCTAAAACTACTTGGAATTTTCGATTTTGACCTCTCAAAAGTGCCAATTATGAACTAGATTCGATTTTCTATCAGAAAAGACCAATGAGGCTCGCGTCAAGGTGGATTGATATAATATATTATCAACCCATGTTGGCAAGTGTATTATTTCCTATCATTATTCTGATAATGCTTTCGTTTACAGGTGGTTTGCGGCAAAGTGGAGGACGTCACGCTGCCCTGTAATGTGAATATTATTGTTTCTGATTGGATGGGGTTCTATATGTTACATGAGAGCATGTTGGACAGCGTTATCATAGCGCGTGACAAGTTTTTAAAACCAGACGGCCTGATGTTTCCGTCTCATTGTACGCTCTATGCATCTCCATGTGTATTACCAGATCTCTATTCGGAGTGGGACAATGTTTGTGGTGTGAAAATGCGGTCATTCGCACAAGCATTGCGTAGCTTGTACTTGAATAGACCAAAAATCACGAGCATTGAAGTTGAGAATGTGCTTTCTCGTAATGTCAGTCCCATTGCAGAATTTAATCTTAAGAATTGTCAACCACAACAGCTTGATAAAATCACGGCACAACGATACATTACCATTGTTGAGAAGAGCGGAATTTATCAAGGAGTATGTTTTTGGTTTGATGTACAGTTTCCAACAACTGATACCACCCACTCTTAGTGCTTCCTCTACACCGTCAATACCACATTGGAAACAAACAACACATAACATACCTAACCATTTTCTATCAGAAAAGATGCTGATCTCGAAAACTGGAGCATCTTTACTACTCTAACCGTGTGTACCAAAAAACAGGGGCCACTTTACCACTCATTACCATGTAAATATTTTTCAATTTTGTTTGCGGGACATTAAACTAGACTAATGGATCGTAAATTTCTATGACTTACAATGTTTCTAACTCGTGTATCTTGCGCATGCGCAATAAAACTTACATTTTTTTAAATGGCAACCTGTAATTTAAATACCATATTCGGGTTCACCGATTTTTTTCAAGCCATTTTGATGTATCAACTTGTGTCCTAAACCCAAAATTGACTAAACTAGCTAAGTAGAATTTAAAAAATGTAATTTAATTAATTTTTTTTTCTAACTGTATGTACTTATTTTTTTATTCTAAACACCATGAAACAAACAATCAAAATTATTATTAGTAAACTAATCAACTATTTACTATTGACACATGACTCTGATAATGAGTTCCATAATACCTAATATAAAAATAGCTAATGACATTTTAATAGTTATAGGTAGATTACAAAACTAGAAACATCAATGCTCATTATTCTTTTAATAGATGGGTAGGTACTTAATTATAATTCTGATGGAAACAAAAATACACTTCTTCTTTTTTGGTTTCAGCCAATTAAGACCATATGCATTTTCATAATGTGTAATAATAAAATAAGATAAATAGTAAATAGGTAGTTAATTAGTTTAATAATAATAATTTTGATTGTTTGTTTCATGGTGTTTAGAATAAAAAAATAAGTACATACAGTTAGAAAAAAAAATTAATTAAATTACATTTTTAATTATTTTAAATTCTACTTAGCTCTTGTTTAGTCAATTTTGGGTTTAAAACACAAGTTGATACATCAAAATGGCTTGAAAAAAATCGACGAACCCGAATATGGTATTTAAATTACAGGTTGCCATTTAAAAAAATGTAAGTTTTATTGCGCATGCGCAAGATACACGAGTTAAAAACATTGTAAGTCATAGAAATTTACGATCCATTAGTTTAGTTTAATGTCCCGCAAACAGAATTGAAAAATGTTTACATGGTAATGAGTGGTAAAGTGGCCCCTGTTTTTTGGGACACACGGTATATTATGTCGATGACAGACAGAAAAAAAACACACATCATTGTAAATACAATACTTTCTTTCGCTCCTCTCAGAAACTATTATTGGTTGTACAATTGTATTTTAATTATAAATATCAAAAAGGTTAATAACCACCTATATTACAAAATATAATAAAATTCACGGTATCTTGTGAAAATCAATACTTCATTTGTTAAAATTTAACTTGCCCGCATAATATAACTAACATCATATTATGTCATATTCTCAGCTAGTCATCATATAATTCATACTGTGATAAAAGTTTGGTTTTTTTGGGTGATTATAAAGTTCCTATAAACCATTTATAGATACATATTTAGAATCAAAATTAAGAAAAAATTTAATACAAAATGCATATAAATAATATGTCTTTTTACACAAAATGTCAACATAATATGAATTAGGAATACTACACTTTTACAGTACATAGGTAACATAAATTGAAGTAATAAATATGAATATTAAATAATTATTAATTCATGTCAATGTATATTTTATTATATCAATGAAAATATTAACAGGTTAGCATATCTGATTTAACCCTCGATTTATTTTTGTTTCAAAAAAATAGTATATCTGAATTGGCCCAATTTGTCTGATTCATTTTTTCAAGACCTACAGTTAACAGTTGCGATTTATTCTTGATTGTAACTTGTAAGACATTTTAAATTCATTAAAATAATTAAAAATTAAGAGTTTATTAATTGCATATTATGCAATGCACATATTAAATATAAATAACTTATTTTTTAATGATATAAAGGTTATAATTGGTTTAAAATAATAAGGCTTTGTTATTCATATATACCCCTCATTATCGTAGTTCATATACTTATAGTTAAAATACTATTGTTCATCAAATAGATTTTTTTTTTATCATTTTGTATAAAGTATTAATACATATTTTAAAGAATACAAATTTATACTATTTGATTAATTGTTATTATTGTTGCTAACTAATTTATTTGTTTTTTAGGAAGATTTTAAATTGGAATATGAAGAATAAATCAGCAAAAGAAACATACATTATGGATCAGCATTCAGCAGCACCCAACATTACCAAAAAAATATTTATCTATGGAACAAATTACATGGTATTTAAAAACAGAAAAAAAATATTTTTATTCATTAAAATTGTAGTAGGCAGTATTTGGACAAAAATATTAAAAACTGTCTATATCCATTATTTTTTTTTATAAAAGTTTAGGTTAAAATTAGTATATTTATTACGTACTAAACATAATTTATCTTAAATTAACAGTCAATCGTAATTTACATATTGTCAGTATATATATAATTAAACAATCATATCATATTTATGATATTCCCTCATTTTGGTCATCAATATTTGAATCCTCATCGTCTGAAATATTTTTTGTAACGGATAAAAATGTCTTAATAATTTTACATTTTGTTTGATTGCAATCGCATGGATTTGGATGTGGCTCATGTTGAGAGTCCAGCATTTCCAGATTAATACTATAATGTCTTGAATTCGGACTGTTGCGTTGAAATTGTACGTTGAACATTACAGCATCTCCTTCTTCTACTTCTATTTGTGTTGGCAGTACTATGATGGTTTGTTTCCAATGTGTTTTTGGCGATGAAGGCGAAGTGCTAAGAGTGGTATCAGTTGTTGGAAACTGTACATCAAACCAAAAACATACTCCTTGATAAATTCCACTCTTCTCAACAATGGTAATGTATCGTTGTGCCGTGATTTTATCAAGCTGTTGTGGTTGACAATTCTTAAGATTAAATTCTGCAATGGGACTGACATTATGAGAAAGCATATTCTCAACTTCAATGCTCATGATTTTTGGTCTATTCAAGTACAAGCTACGCAATGCTTGTGCGAATGACCGCATTTTCACACCACAAACATTGTCCCACTCCGAATAGAGATCTGGTAATGCACATGGAGATGCATAGAGCGTACAATGAGACGGAAACATCAGGCCGTCTGGTTTTAAAAACTTGTCACGCGCTATGATAACGCTGTCCAACATGCTCTCATGTAACATATAGAACCCCATCCATTCAGAAACAATAATGTCCACCTTACAAGGCAGCGTGACGTCCTCCATTTTGCCGTAAACCACCTGTAAACGAAAGCATTATTAGAATAATGATAGGAAATAATACACTTGCCAACATGGGTTGATAATATATTATATCAATCCACCTTGACGCGAGCCTCTTTATTTAGTCATTATTAGGGCAGAAGACTTGTAGCATTTGCATATTTGTTTTGCACAATCACAAAAATAGCAGGGTAAGAAAACAAATACGTTTTATGCTAAGACAAAGCTAGTTTTGTAATTTTTTTCTGCATTTAAATGCATATTTTAAGGTTTTTTTTGTTTTTAAGACATATTCCTTTCATTTTATACTTTTTGATACATATTTTATTTAGTAAGGTAATAGTACAACAAAATTATAGAAAAATATTTCTAAATACTAATAATTACAATCAATATTTTCATATTATTTATGTTTCGAGCTAAATTTATTTTTCATTATTATCATAAAGCTTGAGGATGACCTATTAGATTCATACTCCATTTATTAATTTTATTTAGATGGATAATTTTCACGGCACAAAATAAACCTATACTCATGTGGCCATACAGGTACCCAATGTATTCACATTTATCATTTGGATTGTTTTTAAACGGTCGACTACGCATTCTGTCTGCGATTTATTTTTTTTTGTAGTTATTCAATAAGTAAAGTAAGTTACCCTCTCTCTCATGTACTATATTTAAAGTTGTATTAATATAAGTTATTATATTGTATTTTAATTGTATAAACATTTTAAATGTTCACTGTTAATTTAGTAAAATTATAACTATATTTAATATTTTGTAAACTCTTCTTGTACTTCATCCATGTTATAAATAATAATATGTAATCACTAAATTAATGTTCAGTATATTATGTTTGTTATACTGCAACGCTACTGCAATATTACTATTGTATTTGGATTTATTCCGTAAATAAATAAATAAATAAATAAAAGTTTCATTTTTTAAATTAATCGCTAGAAATCATTTTCTAGTGCATATTATAGGGTTTTTTAAGTGCAAAAGTGGTTACATAATTAGTACTTTTTAGAGCTACAAGTCCTTTGCCCTAGTCATTATTATTAATTATCATTATTTAATGTATGTAGTAAGTACACACTTCGATAGTTTCTGAAAAATGATTCTCGGCGACTAGCTGTCGGGCCATCTCAGACGTCTTGCTGGCTTCGACAGCAAAGACTTTAGTAGCTCCAGCCTGCGCGCAGAATATGGACAGAATTCCGGTGCCTGCTCCCACATCCAACACGGTTTTACCCTCGAACACCGAG
This sequence comes from Metopolophium dirhodum, assembly GCF_019925205.1. Classification (NCBI taxonomy): domain Eukaryota; kingdom Metazoa; phylum Arthropoda; class Insecta; order Hemiptera; family Aphididae; genus Metopolophium; species Metopolophium dirhodum. The sequence goes on along the minus strand of NC_083567.1, from coordinate 32,142,043 downwards.
CGACTGGATAGGATAGCATTTTTGTACGCCTCTGTTCTAGCCGTGTCCTGTATCATTAATTTGTGAACCTGAAATGTGAACAATATTCATTGAGAAAGTGAGAACACTCTTTCTGCAAGGGCCGAGGGTCGTTAGTAGAGATTAGAATTTACCTCCAGATCACCATAGCTGGAAAAGTAGTTGTCCGCGTCCATATCAGTCAATTCAGTCATTATGGAATATCGTTGTTTGAACTTTGAAAATCTGCGCGCGTGATATTAATATTTATAACCTGTAAAATTTGGTAAGAAGGTTAAGGTAAATAAGGTAATCTTATCTCTGCAGGCTGTGTGGTAGCCATAGATAATAGAAATATTCTTCTGTTATCTATGGTGGTAGCAGTGTAGCGACAACTACCACGGAATAGATGAAATAGATGCAACTACTACAGCACAGCCAGCAGCTGCAGATAGCACTATCTATGGAATCCATAGACATAAATCTATCGAATTTCTTTTTTATATAGTCCGCGGTAGTGTAAAACTGTATCTCTGAAATCAGTATTTAACAGCTGCTGGTTAACATTCGGTTGACACTTTTTCAAGATTCGTTGTATCTTTATCGTGGTAGACTGTGGTAGCGGCGCTATCAGCAACCACACTATATAATCACTAAATGGCAAATGCTATCAGATCCAGATGTGCGACGGAGTATCACGGACCTTCTGACCTTATACCGAGTCTATGCGGAGTATGATCATTGATCTTCGACAGTAAGTTCGACTGCCAGAATTTCAGTATCGAGAATTTAATTTTATTCATTTTTCGCAACCCGTTTGTGTCAGACATAAAAAAATAAAAAGTCGACCAATAATATGGCTTTTAATTTACTGAAGCAATCCGCAAATACAGTGATCAGAAATGCGGTTGTGCCGTCGTCAACGTCGTAAGTAGTACCCATCTCCCGATTTAAATAAATATTTGAGTATTTGACATTTTGTGCTACCTAGTGCCAATCGAATTTTACATGAAATCATGAACATTTTACAGTGTTTCAAGAGGACTGTTCACTGGTGCTGTCCAATTAGCTAAAGAAGACAAAGGATTAGAACAAGTTTACACCAAAAAAGAGTCACTCTTGTTGGACACTAATAATGTCATTGGAAAGACGTCCAACACGAGTGTTCAGAACTATATTGAAGTCGATAACAAAGTATGTAACTCAAAGTTATACGAAAACTGGTAGAATTTAAAATAAAATGTGTATAGGTATTTTATTATCGAAGTTGGTGTCATCTAGCGATTGACATAATAATTGAGTTTCTGTATTAGATCTCAACAAAAATATTATCTTAAGCTGGTATTACACTGGTTTGTCATCGATCAATTGACAAAAAATTTCCTTTGATGTAAATCGACATTTTGTGGATCTAAAAAAACCAGTGTAATAGTGGTTATAGAAACTAAATGTAGAGCCCCTCCAAGCCAAAAACTGAAATTGCACCGATAATGATGAGTTTGATAATGAGTTAGACTAACCGATACTAAATATTACTATATAATACCTATTTATTACTTACCTAACCATTATAAACTTTTGTTGAGTTAATATTTTTTTTATGAATATTCACTTAATACGTTTAATTTCAAAGTCAAAATACTGGTTATTAGATTACATTGTTGGTTAAAATATAATATATCAGTGAATATTCCATAATATGATTAGGATAAAATATATATACAATATACATAATATATATTATATTATAATATAATATAATATAAATAGTTTAAATGTTGGTAGCATATAAACGAAATAATAAATATTGGTACTTTCCTGTTATACTTGACTACCTTGTTAAGTATTCTATTCTAAAATGTAAAATTATCAACTCCTAAATATATATATATATGAAAAAAGAATTGAGAAAGATAATTTTTATCTAATGTTTGTTGAATAATTAGAAACCAATATTTTTTTGTATAATAGATAATTTATGTATATGTATAATTTAAGTTTAATGTTAACTTTATAAATTATAAAATTATTTAATTGCAATGTTAAAAACTATAGTATAAAAAAATTATATAATTTAAAGTTGTAGGTATATTAATGATGTACTTACTCAGGAAATCTGTACTGCTTTACCTTCTACTAAGTACTAACTACTAAGTTGACAATACTATGTAATAATAATGACTAGAGCATAATCATTTTTGGAAAGACCAGGAACTGGCCTGCTAATCTTTATTATCTTAATAAGATTTTTTCCAGACAACAAACCACATACATATAACCTAAATCATAGGGGCGATCAGTCTTGTGTTAGTGTATGATCCTTTTAAATTAATTTATATAATAATAAATTATACTATAACCATACTTTTATGCATTTCTCTTATGTAATAGAATATACTGTGATAAAGATTACATTTACAATTTGCCAGTTAAATCAGAAAGATATCTGACATGCAATATCAATAATTTAAAAATAACAGGTTTTTTGGGAATTCAATATATTTTTGTTTATTATCACATGAATTAAAATGCACACGTCTATATTAATAATTATTGTAATTTTTTTATATTTAATTATATTGTTTAAAATTATTACCTATTAGTTTTGGCACACGCAACACATGACAAGTTTTTATAAAATGTACATTTATCTATAAAGTCTATAATATTTAATATAATATCTGTAAACTAATTAATTCAACTATCAATCAAATCTTTTTAAACAGAGTATGACTATAATATGAGTCATAATATATTGTGTTTTTTATTACTATAGTCCCATAAAAAAATCATAATAAATAATTTGTTTGGAAAATTTTACATTATGTCAATTCTTAGTACATATGTATTTCATTATTTCATAACTTATACAGGTTAATATTTAAAAAAAAGTTTTAAATGTAGGTACTTATCAACTATCATCAACTAAAATAAAATAATAATTTCAATAAATAATCATAATTAATTTTTATAAAAAATGTAAATGTAAATATTATAATCATGTACATATTATAATAATTTCAGCATATAATAATCATAGTAATTTTAATAAAGTTGTCATAAAAATATGTTATACTACAAATTAAAATTAATATGAAATAATTACATCCATAACATATGATATTTATACATACATTTATACATCTATTTAATACATAATAGATGTTGATCATTTTTATTTTTATGCTATATCCAACTTGCAAGTTGGGTAGGTATTGCATTTACTTATGGCCTAATTTTATTTTCTTTGGGACGCAAGTTGTATACATCCATTAAAAATTTTTATCTGTGATATAATATTTGTTCATATTCTAATTATGTTTAATAATTCAAAAATACAGATATTTACCAAATCCTTTCACTGCGCCAGACGTACTTTTACGTCACTGTATTTTATAATATTCTCATTTGCCTGTAACCGTTCAAGTTTAGAGATCCTTGGCTCGCATTATTTTCTACATAAATAACTAGATCATATAGATCTCAACATTAAAAATATATATATATACAGGGTGAATTATTAAGCGTAAAACACTCATTATCTCAAAAAGTATTAATGTTTTTGAAAATGCTTATACCTCATAGACTACTCGCCCTAAATTAGATTTTTATGAATCAAAATACTTAGAAAAATATTCTGCTTTGGAATATGAATTTAAAACTCTATGCTGTCATTCAAAAAAGTAAAAAACTTAAAAAATTATATAGATAAAAAATATAATTTTTTAATAAAAACAGTTTTTCCAACAACTTGAAACTATGAAAAAAAAATATTTTCAAAAACATTAATACTTTTTGAGATAATGAGAGTTTTACGCTGTATGAATCACCCTGTATATATATTATATTTTACGTAGCATACGCAAGTAGCAGTGGGTAAATAGTGAAGCACTGAAAGTGTTAATATTTATTTTTATACTACATCAGTTTTGTAGTAAAGTATAATTTTTATTTCAAATGAGGTAATAGTCTCATTTAGTGACAAATTAACCTAACTGATAATAGTCTGTACCTAACCTATTTGCAAAATATAACAAATTTTAGATTCTAAACAAAATATTGAACAACATGCACTGTGTCACATACTCACGTTTGTAATTTTCTAATTATTCAGGTAGATTTGAGTTCTGTTACCGGTGTTCCTGAAGAACATGTTAAGACTCGTTTGGTGAAAATCAGTAAAGCTACCAAAAATGTTATGCAATCTGGTACTGACAACACTCACAATTGGGTGATGGAATTTGACAATAGAGAGCGCTGGGAAAATCCATTAATGGGTTGGACATCATCGTACGTACATATTTTTTGTTATAATATTTTAAGTACACAGACATAATAGGTACAATAATTACTATTTTTAGTGGTGATCCGTTGTCAAACATGAAAATCGAGTTTGTTGAACGAACCGATGCCATCAATTTTTGTGAGAAAAATGGTTGGAAATGGTATTTAGAAGCAGAGAACAATGCCAGACCCATAAGATCAAAGTCTTATGCAAATAATTTCTCATGGAACAAACGTACAAGAACTTCTACCAAGTAAACATACACAATACTTGTGAAATAATAGTTAAAGCAATGTCTGTAAAAAAAATATAATTAATTATCAATGTAAAACTATAACAATAGTGTAAATTAGACACCGTTTTTTATAGGGTAATAAAATATAATACTCATTTGTTGAAATTTGTGTCAATTTTTTTTTTATTTTAACAAAAAAATCAATATTATACAAAATGTCAAAACGTAATATATCAAACTTAACTGTCTAACAGTTGTAAATATTGAAAATACAAGAACAAATATATGACAAAAGGATGTTTATAATAATAATAATAATAACCATATTAATAGTTGTTTGATTGAAAAAGTCATTCCAAAAGTACAACGTCAAAGATCTTGATAGTACTATTATCGTAAAACACGTGAACATAATATTATTTTATAATATGTATTAATTAGTAATTGTATTTGTACATACGTTAAACTAAATGAATATAATATTATCTTGAACGACTACCTCAGACCATAAGCTAGAGTGCAGTTATAATAAGTTTGTAAATGTAAAAACTAAACTAGGAATAAAAAAAAGGTTTCTTAAAAAAAACCTACTTAGGTATTTAATAATATTGCTATTGATACTTTGGTACCCACAATAGAGATGAGACAACATTTTTGTCAAAAGTTAGGTAATATATTATGTACTTACACCGTTTCTACAATTACAATTTGTGTGTATAGTAACATCAATAAAATTAATTCATACTTGTTATGTATTTAAATACATTTTTTGTATTTAATTTCAACTACTTTTAGAATAAAATAATTTAGATCCATATTTTTATATTTTGTATTTGTTTTATTAATATTAAACACAAACAAATAACATGTAAAATATTAAGCCCACAAAGTTTTAATACATTTCACGTTAAGCAATCCTGTGTTTAGGTAGGTACCCACAAAACCTACAAAGAGAATGACGCTAATGATAATTTTATAATTCAAGTATTTGAAATAATTTTAACAGGTATGTTATATTTATTGTTATTATTATTATCATGACAGTAAAAGTATCACGTCGAAATGATTGAAAAAATAGAACCTATGTAACTAGAATCGAGGCACAGTGGTAAGGTCTAGGCACTATGTCTGTAAACGTGTAATATTATGTACAATATTTAGGTAGTTTATAATATTAGTAACAGTATATTATTATATTATTATCATTATACAATATTAATAATGTATAATATTATGGTTAGGTCATTAATAATAATATTCTAACGAGTTACACGCTATGAAGCTCTTCTATTTAGTCGAAAGCAGGACCGACAAAATAAATACATTAATATCATAATATTGTTGGCCGACCGTTTTTGAAAAAAAAAATTCATACAATTCATAAACAGTAATAATGGTAATAGTAATAATAATAATAATAACAACAATAATAACAACGCGTAGGTACGATTGTACGGACTTTCGTTGCGTTGTGGCGTGCGGGTGACGAGGGGTGGGGGGGTTATGTGGGTATGGCGATATTATTATTACATTTATTTCACGCAATAATAATAATATATTGTAAGACGTTGACATCTACAAAAACGATAAATCTGTTGGTGGGCGAGGGTACTTACTACGTGTACGTTTATTATTATTATTTTTGTTTTACTATCATTGCCATAACATTATTATGCCGATTGTGTGTGTGTGTGCTATAAACACTACCGTGTACCCACATTGTCGGTTGGATATCTCAAGTCGAGTTGCGTACTTACTTACATCCTCTGCACATGGTCCGCACGATGACGTTTTGTTGGCATTGTATGGTATTTGGGCACTGCGATGTTAAGAAATCGATAAAATAACAATGTACAGCGTGCAGTGGCGGCTCGAAGGAGGTACCTACACATTTGAATCGTGTGATTCATAGAAATATTAATGGGTGGGTGGGTGGGTGGGTGTCCTGCGGTCGGGAAAGTTGGTTTGAAGACGTTTTAAAAGTTGGCAATTCAATTAGAAATATAATGTTCAGCTCTATATGGACTACATATTGTGTATCAGCGTAAGTCGTACAGTAACAGCCGACATTAGGTCAAGCGGTTAATCCCGGTACCCGCGCGTGTGAAGAACGGAATATAAATATATTGATATGTAATATAAGTACAATTATTATCATATGGTTCGGGGGTGATACAGGGTCATATAATATTTACTGTGCATACCAATTAAACACCTATAACTGGCATAACTTATCCGCTGAAAAACTATGAATTCACCTCATGGAGAGCAGTGGACAATTTTTTTAGGGTGGTTGGTGTAAAAATATTAAATGTGATTCAAGAAAAAAAAAGTTCAAGCCGCCACTGACAACGTGTGACGAAATCAAATAGGCGTGCACTATAATATAATATGCATTGTGCGACTGATTTCCAAACGGCCGTTATGATGGACTCGACAGAAAACCACTTGACCGCCAACGGTGGTGTATTGGTTGGTAAATATATTTATGGGTTAGTATACGCACCGATGAAATATGTATGTAACCCATGCGATCAAATTATAATATCTTCGTATTACATAACGTCGTTGCAGTTCAATCGGTACACAGTTTTTAACATTATTTTGTTAGTTTTTGTACAACGCAACAATAGGAAATGAAACAAAATCAACTCGAACGTCAAAAAAATTAAAATAATAATAACGTTATTATTATATAGGTACAATCTGTAGAATTTTCCACAAAGGTTTTTTTGGTATTCAACATCGGGTTTACTAAATCGAACTTAAAATACATTAAACGCAACGCATATTGTTATAAAACCTATAATCAACACACACTTCAATCGACGAATAATTCATTAACACGCGAATTCATTAATACGAATAACGTTTTTTTCCCTATACCAACTATTAAATACATTTCAAAATGTCATTTGGTTTTCCGGTCATTTCGGAAGCGTATACCCGTAAAATACGATTTCACATTGGGTAGGAAAATCGAAAATCTTCTGACGGGGGCAGACGGCGTATACCCGCGTACCAATACACCACCGAGTCCGACAACAGTACGTTTTCACGGCGGCATTGCACAATCGATGAAATTGGTATGTAAAAAACACGTACGATATGATTATAATTATTGTTATTGCAATGTGTTATTGCAATATATTATTACAATTAATGACGACGACGGGTTACGATATCAAAATATCATGTGCCGTGTTACCGCCGGTTCTGTGTCGTGCATCGAAATTTTTTCCGGATTAATGTTTACGCAAAAAAAAATTCCGCGATATTCTACAATGATATTATTATCGCGATTGCGCCTATACACTGTCTACCATAGGCGTGCGCACGGGTACGGCCTGTAATAATTCCTTAAATCTCAGTTTTCTAACTTTCCCCGAAAAAATTATGTTTTTTTAATAAGAAATTTATTGTTTTGAAAATAATAAAAATAAGACGGACAACAATACATTTGATATTGATATCGACGGTTTAAAAAGTGAAATCAAACTACTGGAACGTGTTTCAAACACAGAAATGCCTAAAGGTACATCGACAGTGACTATAGCACAGTGGCTCCAACGGCTAAATCATTCTGACGGAGCAGATATTTTTATTAACTTCAATAAAGCATTGCAATTATTTACTATACAATCCCTGTCACGAGTTGTTCGTGCGAGAGAGCTTTTTCCAAGCTTGACATTGTAAAGTCAAAAACTTCGGGCTATCGAGAGCGTCTTGACAGCTCACTTTTTATGAGTATTGGACGAGGAGTATGCGCGGAAATTGATTATGGGGAAACGATCGAAGAATTCGAGACATTAGTTCCAGGGAATCGACGATTGGTCTCATGACTGTGTGTTTGGCGGTTTAGTGTTGGTACCTATTTACATATTGTAGAGTAATGTGTAATTGTGTATAAATATGGTCTTTTTTTTATTTCAACCGCAATACTGCCATAAAACCGTCATAACATAAACCGAGTACCCGCCCACAAGAAAAAATTGTGCCGCACCAATACAAAATCTCTGCGCACGCCTATTGTACGCTACACTGTACGGCCGGTGCATAAGGGGCGCAGAGCATAATTATTGTCGCGCGTTGTATTTGTGTACGTGCTAACCTAAATATTATGTCAGTTTGGAATATCTTAACTGCGGCAGATCAAAAAATAGCTCACGCGAAATGGAATACAAAAATAAAGAGCTGACGTCGAGTCGACCGGACTTTCGGCCGACTCTCCGAACGAAATTCCCCCGTCCACCGTCGAGTGGAGCGCGCACACATTACAACAGCCAATTATTAATCATCGTGGGCATTGCGATATCATCATCATCCTCGTGCTATGTATGTGCCATATCTGGTCACATCCGTGGGGGGGGGGGGGCTCAACGTTTTTGTCTTATCCAATAGCGGTAACATACATTTTTAAACGCTTCGACCTACTGACTAGTGGCCACTCAGTACTCCTACTTTATTCTAGCAGAGGCGCCAAGTATATATAGGTATATTAAAATACACGATTTATTTTGACATCTCGTGTAGTTTGTTACATTCAGGGGGGGGGGGGCTTAAGCCCCCCAAGTCCCCCCCCCAATATCCGCCTATGTATATGTCTACGTTTTCGTTGCACGAATCGCATTGCGAATATTGTTGCGATCGGTACTAATATTATATTATAATACGACAACCATAATATGGATTACGCGCCGTGTTCGTTGTTCTATCGACGCATCGCATTCGCCTATTGCCGATTTTCGATTCAATTCGTACGCGGATCATTCGATAACATTGCTATCGTTAAGTATTCCAATTGTTTTTGTTTTTATTTTTTTTTTCAATTTTTTTTCGGGTTTTTCGGATTTTATTATTTTTTTTTCTCGACGCGTTCGTCGAATATTCTTATTCTATAAATCATCATTATTACCGTAGGTCATTATTAAAAATTATAAAAAAAAAAAAACCAAAAACCTTAAAATTACAACGCAGGCAAGAGGTCTTCAACAATATTATAATACGATTAGATATTATATCACGTTATTGACGACGGCAATAATAAATCGTATGCGTTTCAATAATAACGTAACATCATATTATTATTATTATTATGAATAGGTTACTCCCATGCTCGGCTAATTTACCTACTATTTACACACATGAAATGCGCTAAGTTATTGTCTGTTCGTAAAACATCGGTAAAGACTCGAGTCGAAACTGCTGTGCACCGACACGGCCACCCCCGCCACCACCTGCACCGCACCAGTCGTAAGATATGCGCTCGACGGGAATTTTTTCGCACGATTATTTAATTTTGACCTACTTTTGGGGAAGAACACGTTCGACATCCGGAACGTCCGGATGTCGTCGCCACCGATTGTAATACAATAATCGAGATAATGTAGATCGATCGTAACATTATTAATCTCGTTAAATCGCCAAACCCTCATCGTGCAGGTACCTTACAATAATGATTACAACGACAATTTATCGTATTTCAACAAATTAACAGCCAATTAATGTCGGCCACCTGCGATAAAAGCAAAGGTAACCGCAAACACGGGTATTTTAATAGATTATACGCATACGTAGCATAGACCTTAGTAATATGGCGTAGCCGGGGTATCCTCCACGCGCGATTAACATCATACAAACGATTACGAAAATAAATAATGGGAACTCGTTGGAGGCTCGTTGATTAATCTTATGCAACACGTGTCATAATAATTGCCCGCAACATCGTTCAATACTTTATCCGAACGCCTCGATAATCGTACACACGTTTCCGTTGTATCGTGCTTAAAGATATACCCCCACCTGTACGATTTAAATTATTTTATCGGGAGGGTAAGTAATATCATAATATTGTGATCTTATCAAGCCGTCACGAACACGCAAACTCACACGCAGCCGTCCCAAGCCTCGTTGGCGTAATCGAGTCAATAAGGCATATCGTGAAGGTTCGCAAGCGTCCATATCCACCCCGTCCAAATGGGTGTGTGGGTGAGCCCCCGAATCACATAGAGTTGCTCTACGGAAAATCCGCATTTTCTATATCATGGTGCACAATATAACAGCGAAAATAATAAACGCCATTATTGCAAATAAAATTAATAGGTAGGATATAGGTAGTAGTAGGCATATATAGCACCTATCTCGACTATAGGTGTCCGACGATAATAGTTATCGGACGGCGCGAGGGTGAAGTAAAAATATATTGACTGCTTTCGGTAAACGGCCATTCGTTTCTGTATTGGCTGTAATTGATTTTTCATTCATCACTCGCTAGTTTGAAGGTAATAACTAATGACGGATACGATAGTTACAACGGTCGTCAGATTCTATCTGTATTATGTTATTACTATATTTTGGAAATACAAACTACTTTGGTGTACAACAATTTACGTCAAGATAGCTCGGTAAGTGGACAGAGTGGAAAATGGCCAAGACACGCGTAATATCCCTTTTTACCGGCGCAACGTCCAATATTAATGAACAACGTTGAACCTTCGAACCGTTGAAATCGAATACGTTCCCATTTCGTTATAATTATAATGTGTCTGAGATGTCAATAATATGTTATGGGTGCGAGTGATTGACGCGGGTTAGTGGTTACCTATAAAATATGGCTATTTACACGTAGGGTACGCACCCACCTAATTTCAATTATATTCAACACGATATGCGCAGGTTGTATACAACAATACCTAATCGAAATAAACGTTTTTTTTTTTTTAAAAATAACCTTCGAAAAATTTGCGCGATGCCGTACAAAATAAGCGTTTCTAATTTTCTAAAATTTTTCAGTATAGTCAGTCTGTAGTTTTTCGTCAAATTATTATTATTGCGTATCATACTACACCGAATATTAAACAGGAATATGCATGCATGACTCATTTGACACGAATCAGTCAACATCCCTAAACATTTATAATAGTATAATATTTAATTTTTTTTTTTTTTTTAAATAATTTTTTAGTATTTATTCGTATAAAAATGTATACAAGAACGTCCCTAAACTGTTGGAAATACTTTTTCGCGGGCATAAGACCTACAGTGTATACCTCCTAGCCTCTGGCTTATGATATTAAAATGGTAACACTAGTAATATTATTATATAGTTTATATCTACGATTTAATTTTTAATTTCCATGTTAATATAAAAAAAAAAAAAAAAAACAGTAATAATTGCATTCCTATATTAAACACGTATAAAAAAATTTAGAATATATTAATGAGTTTCGTTGGTACAATAATCAACTGTGTAAGTAGACTTGCATGATGGTTTGTTTTGAACAACTTATTTAATGTCTCGCAAGTTATGCACCCAATATAATAATATTTTATTAGTAGAATTCAATCAATACAATCAAAAATTCAAAACCTAGTGTATTTTCAACGGGCCCCTAAATAGGTTCCGTTATATTAAAGTTGCTAGACATATGTACATATACTATTATTGTAATAATATAAAATATATTATGCATAATCTATGCAATATGACTACTTTAAAAATCTATAAAAATATCATGAACACGAATCTATCTGGAATTTAGTTTAATATAGCGTATAGCACCTAGTGAGAGTATGAAGACGTAAAATGTTGAGCTTTTCACTAAAAGTAAGATAATTATAAATGTCATTACACAAGAGTGTTCAAAAGTCTAAGTCTCTTGGATTGTTATTACTATTATATATTACGTTACAAGTCATAATAGTCATCAGTTTATAAGTTTATAACTACTTGTGTGTTAATCCGTACTATAATGGCGAAACGACAAAAATAAAAAACGAATAACTGGTTGCAGGCGGTCGAATGTCCAAATTATTACAAAATATTTTCATCGGAACGACGACTAGTGCACGGTGGCAATGGCCAATAGGAGCGATACCTAAAACGTATAGATCCTTGCGAAAAACGACGAGTTAGAACCGGGAACATTGTGTACTGGAAATCTAATATACAATATAATATCATTCCCATCAGTTGTCGCCACTATTTTGTGTTATTTGAGTAGAGTATACCTGTGGGTCTAATAGTGTGTACATTATAATGTACTTACACGTGGAGTTAAGTGCCTACAATGACGAGAAACGGTCGATGTAGGTATTGCGAAATACAATATTGATAACTTGGTATAAATCCTAAACCACGTTATTGTCAAATAAATCATTTTTTTCCTTAAAATAACAAATCATTTGATAAATAAATATAGTTGTATTTATTTGTATTATATATTTCCGTTTCAGACAGACTATCGCAACAAATAAGTAGAATACTAGAATGTCTAGAATCCTATACGATATTTAATATTTTCTAATAGCTAATGTTATTATTATAAAGTTTCTGAAATAATTGACACATGAACCTATGTATAGGTACTTATATGTATAATAATATGGTATATAGTATGGAAATTGACTTAACCGTGGCGTTTGTTAATATAATAATCGTAAACGCGTAAAAAGAACTATGTTTAAATTATCTAGCCTATATTATTATTTAAAAAAAAAAAAATCACTTTTAATAAATATCTAATACGTTGTAAAAATAGACAGCCAAGCCCAAGGCAACGAGTGTGTATAATTACGCGATCGTGGTAAGCGATAAATTTAAAACGTCTCCTCCAAATGTTCACATTTTTTTTTTTTTTTTTTTTTTTTTATTTAAAAGCCGCGTGGTGAATTTTTATTTATTTTTTCTATAGACATTAAGCGTAAGAACAGAGCGTACACGTCGTATATTATTATTATTGTCTATACCGAACAATGCGGTTTAGTCGAGTGCATGTAATAGTAATTATTGCAGAGTTGTTTTGCGGACGAGCGTCGTGAATATCCGAAAGTCATAATGGAAAACCGCTGCAGGAGGCGTGAGTCGAGGAGGTATATATAGGGAGGAATTTAAAGTTTTCGCGAACCACATTGTTACGAGTTCTGCAGTTGCTGCGCAACATAATATATATATATATGTATATTAAGTAATATGTATACATTATAAAGTATACGCACAACCGTTTATAATTGACTGTCGAGGTCTGATCCACTTTATATATATATATATATATATATATATATAATGATAATAATAATACAGCTACAAATTAGTAAAAAACTGAAAACAAAAACAAAATACGACGGACAATGCGACTAATTCGCGTCGAAATTATCGCGCTCGCGGTTTGTCCGATGTCCGCTCACCCTCGACTATCATCCCTTCTACTGGCGGTGAAAAGTAGTGGGTAGGGGGGCGGTGGGGCCGCCTTCCTCTCCACCCCGTTTGTATATAATATTATAATAGTATAAGCGAAAGGGGACGTAAAAATTCCCAAAACGGCGTGTACGCACGACGACGGGATTTATCGACCGGAAAACGAGAAAACCGCGACGACGAATATTACTCACGACGTGCCACGTGTAGCATAATGCATTACGTATTACACGCAATGCTATAATAATATATTATTATTATTATTATACTATCGTAATGTATGTTTTTTAGTTGTGCGTAATTCGGTCGCCGGCGAGACGAATGATCTCGTTCTGCTTTTGGTCGCGATTTTGTGAAATCTCCAACTTAAAACGACGACGTATAATTATACAGCGCACCAAGTCGCGCGCACCTCTACCTGCATTACTGCAAGAAGCAACGGAATTCAACACAATTTGGTCACATTGCAACTCATCCGAGACACACTATCAACTATAGTAACAACTGCACACATAAATCATAGATCACGTTCGAAGTTGCGAGAACTGTGCCTCAAGTGACGATATTGTTCCGGTCGAATCATCGATGTGGGTGGTTTTAAAAATCGGTTACAGCCTACCTATTTTATGCGATGACGACTGCTTGGTTATACTGTAATACGGTCGTCGGTCTGTGTCGTGTTCCGCGTCTATACTACATGGGCGATGTCGGCGGTGGCGGAGTAGCGACGGGCGGGTTGGTGGGTGGGTGAGATGGGGTGGACTGTACACCGCTTATACATAAAATAAAAACCGTACCCGCCGTGTACGGACGAAGACGACGACGACGACGATGATAATAATAGTAATAATAATAATGATTATAAATAATAATAGTAAAAAATAACAATAACAACAAAAACAACAACAACAAACAAACAACAACAAACAACAACAACAACAACGACAACGAGATAACGACGGCTCCGGCGGTATAGCATATTATAATAATTATTATCGTGTATGGTGTATAATATATATATAGGTTAGGCGTATAAATGATATTATAATATTATTATACGTGTCATTATAATTCCCATCAGCTGTGCGGCCCTTCGGATGTCCGGTGAACCAGCGCCTTGTGCTGCACGATTTTCGCTTCGCTCGCCCGCCGGAACGCCAACCGTTTGTTGTGCGCCGTTGGGCCGCCGGCCTGCTGTTGCACATTCGCTGCCGCCGGCAACGGTCTCGCGCCGCACGCGCTTTCCGGCGACGCGTCCGTTATGGTGATGCTCACGTTGGCCGCCGCCTGTTGCTGCTGCTGCTGCTGAAGTAGTTGCTGTTGCTGTTGCTTCCGGTCCGCGCTTCCGGCCGCAACGTCGCCGCCCTCGTCCAGCGACAGCGGCAGCACCGCGTTCGGTTTGGCCTCGGGCGACGGTTCGCTGATCGTGATGTGCACCGGGCCGCCACCTCCTTCCACGCTGTAAGGGTAAAAACACCAATAGGTTCGTCAGTGATAAGTCCACGACGACGACAGACAGTGCGACCTAACCGGCGGCGGACTTGGGGGGGGGGGGGTCGACCGCGCATTATCCATCCCTCCCGCAATATACCTGGATTTCGGTCCAACAATATGGTTAATGTTATCATACTAAACTATGTGTATCGCTGGTAAAACAGTAGCGGGGCGCGGCGAATCGTAGAATGGAATTTTCTAGGTCAAGTTAAACCGAGGCCCGCCCCCCACCCCCTGAGCGCGAGATCACCCACACTGTCAACGCCTTGTGCCGCCACTACCTTAACATTGTGTGTGATTTCTGTTCCTCTAAAAATCTATTATATCATTTTAATGAGTACCGCAAATTGTTGGTAATATTTTTATGTTCAAAAACAGTATAATATAATATGGGTAACTCGCGAGCTCCTACAAAAATTTAATCCCAAGTCTGCCTTTTCGCGTCGAATTTGAGTGTTTGAGAAATTTGAGGAGAGGTTGAGCATAGAACGTCTAGTAGTCCGTCGTTTGAATTGTACATCATCCACGGGGAAACATGTCACATACGATAAATCAAGGAACCCATTGGTATAATAGGCAATAATATAATGAAATACCTACCTACAGGGGAAATGAAACCGCAACAACGGTGTAGCTAAATCACCTATCCGAAACGCCGTGTGATAATAATTTTATTATTGAAATATTAGGCTACCTACTTAATTTCCATTCGATAATAATTTATTATACTATATAGTATTATATATTTATATTGTTTGTGGAATTGTGTGAATAAAAAAAAAACTATCTAAATACGTTTCAAAATATCATAATAATATGTCTTCTGAGATACCAGGAAAAATGACCCAATGGTTATAAGTGTTATAAGTACCGACTACCAAGACGTATATAAACGTAAAAGTTGCATCAAAAGAGCGTGCCACCTATGTTAGTTCATATGGCGGTACTAAAAAAAATCTCTTAAAAATTGACAAACCATGGTTATAATGGAATTGGTATGATGGTATTATACACGACAACTTTGGATGTTGTGTATTTGAACTTTGAATAAAACCCAAAATTATATTCTAATCATGCTTTGATTTGTAAAATTATTTTAATATTTCATTAGTAAAAATAAATAGTTAGGTATTAAAAATATTGAATTATTTTCACATTGTACAATTTTAATCAAAAATAAAAATTACCCTTTAGTCACTTTCAATTTGACATAGTCAATATGGACTAAATTAAATAACACATTCATTTTAATTAAATTAACACTGCTTATTATAAACAGTTAAACAATTCAGTTACTTTTAGTTTTGTTTAGTATGCTTAGTAATTTATACATTTACCTACTTATTTTCTAAATTGTTAACTTCAGAACTTGCATCACAAGAGATTTAAACAATTTTTAGTACAATATTTTTTCTTGGCATCAAGTGCCGGGCGGGGGCTCCATAATATTATTCACCCGGAAACGGTTACACCCTTATTCCTTAATTCATGTTTATTGTTTAATGAGGGTTGCGAAAAAATACAAACAAAGAGTAGTAAACAGATCTTACTACTAATAATAATGAACTATCGTATCCTCGTCGTCCACTTGCATAATAAAATGTATAAGATGTATAAAATATAAATTATTTAAGTTTAAACCCCTAAAGCTTAGGTAAAAAATTATGTTTAATTAATAAGACTTGCGTTGATATAATCCTGGTTTGACCACGTCAATGTCATACTTTAATTTAATTTCGTTTATTTGCCAAGTGTCAAGCTATTATTAAAGACGCCTACGACTGAACGTAATGGATTGCTAATAATATGAATTATATATTTATTATTTAATAATGTTACTATTTATAAACCTCGCGGGTTTCTACTTTCTGTCGATTAAATATGCTGACTAAATAATATGTCTCAATAAATTATTATTATCGATGTGTATCAAGGAATAATATGACATATGGGCCTGTCAATTGTAAAAACGCTGAAATGGCTGAAATGTTAAAAATATTTCTATTCATTTAAATATCTGGAGACTGCTACCTAGTTTAATCGATGAACAAATTTTTTTTTTGATTGCGGTGCATATTTTTTGCTATAGAAGTTATAAACATTATGTTTAATTAAAGCTTATACGTTTTTATAAGATGCATACGTACAATTATTATATCTACAAGCTACTTATCGCAACGTGTTCAAGTGATTTTCATATTAATTAAAATGTATTCGTAGCACTTTGTAAAGCAGATATAAAAAAACTTCTAAACGCGTATCTGTCTAATGAAATGTATTCAATCGCGTATGCTTGACATTTTAATCAGGATATCTGTTAATTTATTTTATTTTAAAGTGAAAAAGATTATTTTTCTTTTAATTCTTACGCATAAGATAAACATAATAATTAATAAATTTATCTTATTAGCCCTCATTTATGAACTTTGCCGTTTAATGTACAATTAAGTTAATACCTATATTTCAAAATCTCTATTGCATTGTGATAATAATTAACATTTAAAGTTTTGG
The DNA here is from genome assembly GCF_019925205.1 of Metopolophium dirhodum. Lineage (NCBI taxonomy): Eukaryota > Metazoa > Arthropoda > Insecta > Hemiptera > Aphididae > Metopolophium > Metopolophium dirhodum. The sequence goes on along the minus strand of NC_083567.1, from coordinate 32,124,325 downwards.
TATAGTTTAACTCATAAGTTGTGTAATCCTTCACAACTTGTATTTATATACCTCTTTCATTAATTAATACTTATTAAAGCCCAATTCAAATATGGTTAACTTATAGGTACAAATGTATAATAATAAGTAACAACAAATTATGTCTATTAAGTGTTATGATATGCATGATATGCATAACTATAATAACGTTACGAAGTTTAAAATGAAATGTCAATTGACAATTATTGTAATCAGTTGGGTATATGTATACATTTGAATTTTAAATATTTCTTTTTCTTTTGCATACAAGCGAGCAGTTATATTATGCATTAATAAAATAAATACACTTTGTAGTTTTAAGTCGATTGAAAATAATAAGTTGGAAAACGAATCTGGAATTAATGTAATTGAAATTTGAATCCATAAAATACGAAATTTGCTATTAGGGAAATACCCTTTGGATTATTTACTGTTTATAAAATTATACTACTTCCATTGAAAGTGTCTTCATGAAAAATGTATGTTTTGATCACTGTAAATCAACAATACAATACATTCTAAGGAAAAACGGTGTCAAGAATACAGTTTACTATCTGAAAACCAAAAGTCAATACTACAAATGTTTATATAAGAAAATAAATAATAATTTGAAGATATGCATGTTAGTAATAAGTTCTATATCAAACATGTGTTATTTGAAAGTAATTTTAAATTAATTAATTTGACAAATAATTATTGTTAAAATGTTACCTATAATAATTTTATCGACTATTAATCAAAAACATTTTTTTTTTATAGGGATAAAAGTATAACAACTTTAGTTGCTTCTATATTTTATGGCTGTTGAATAATTGTTTATGTAGCGATATGGACTAGTACAGTAGTACCTACTAAGCTGTAATGACTTACTGTGATTTTTTCTTGGGTGACTGTTCTTCGTTTTTACTCGTCGTATCTAACTGAGCGTTAGATAATAAAAACAATGGTAGGTTAAGCCAGAGCGACGCTCCTAGTTCAGATATGTCAGATGTGTCGGAGGCTCTTGAAGATTTTCTGGACGAAGCTCTTGAACTACTACCGATACCTCCTCCAATACCACTGATTGACATGCCTTTAACATGTAGGAACGACGAAAGACGTGACTGCCAACCTCCGGGGCTTGAAGACTGCGTATCCGAACATAAATCCGTTATGTCTTTTTTCCGTCTAAACAATTTTTGTTTTGATGCAGGTTATATATGATGCTTAAAAAATTGGGTGGTTTAATATTGAAACAATTCCAAATACTTCGAGGAAATGAATTTGGAACTTAATAAAAATATGGTACATAAGTTTAAAAAGTAAGGACAAATATAATATTAGAATACATATTGTTAATGATAATAAATTATACCCAGATTATAACGTGTAGTAATGAAGATTATGAGTGGACTACGAGTGTTGATTGGTGTTTTAAAGTTGTGTCATAGAAAAAGGATAAGAAATTTGTACATTGAAAAATTAAGTTATACCTGCATAATAGAATTGTAAAAAATGTAGTATAATGATGGACGGGATGCAGATATAAAAGGCAAATAAAGACAAGAAAAGGTATAAATTGGGTTAATATTAAAACTACGATTTGGAAAAGTGTTCAAAGTAGATAACGTTGATGGATTGTTATTTATCCAAGTTACGCGAAACAAATACAATACCTTCGGAAGTTTCGGTAACTTCTTTGTATTAGTCTCGCGGCTTTATCTTGACGTTTCCACAGACGCGTAGATGACACGATTTCCAGTTCCTTACGTGTTGGGAATTGTTTTTTAAACTTCACATCCATTTGATCTCGTAGCTGAATACAAATATTAAAATTTAAAATCATCATTAAATGTTGCATTTCATTTTTTGTATAATATAATAAAAATGTAAATGATTATCGGTTACTTTTTTGAATTCGTCTGTTTCGTCGACATGGCCAAGCACGTGTTTGACGAGTGCATGGAGTATATCCAAGCAATGTATCTTGTTGCCTCTCGCAATTGGTAAATTGAAGCTGACTAAAGCCACGATATTTGGTTTAGGTATGCCTAATGGTGGGTCTAAGCTTGCAATGAAATCTGATATTTGATTGAATGCTATGAACTGCGTTGCATGTGGATCGTATCTGAAATAGAAAAAGGAGGTTTAAAATTATGTTTGAAAAATCCGATGAGATTTTCCAGTTACTTAGACCATCGGATGTAAAACATTTCGAGATCATCTTCTACAATGCCGATTTCTTCTTCCTGATGAGCTTGGTTAAAGTTTTCTAATATAATAGCTATGTACATGTTTATTACGATCATGTAGCTTATTATGATGAAACTCGTAAAGTACGTAATCGCAAGAATAGGATGTCCGCAATTACCGTTCGGAAGTCCTGGAGATTCAAGTTCACAATCCGGTGGTTGCACCATAAGTGATTCAAGTACGTCATTCCACCCGGCTGATGTCATTAGCCTATATAATAAACAAATATGGTTCGAAATAATATTTTGGAATTTCAAGTAAATATATACAATTTATGTACTAACCGGAACAGCAGTTGCATGCTCCTACCAAAAGTCTCAAAGTTTACCATGTCATTAATGGCTTTTTGTTTTTTGACATGCCCGAAAACAGACATACCGATTATGGCGTATATAAAAGTAATCAGACCGAGTAGTGCGCCAATATTGAAAAGTGCTGGTAAAGACACTATTAAGGCAAATAACAGTTTCCGTATACCTTTGGCGGCCTAAAACCCAAATAGTTAATTGAAGTAACACCAATTACACAATTACAGAGATTGTCTAAAATGTAATTTGATTAGTAATTATGTTTAGTAGTAACTAGGAATTTATTATTATCTCACCTTGATCAATCGTAATATTCTACCAATCCTGAACACGCGAACTACTCTCAAAAGTGTCGGTGATACTGGAAAATCGATCATGATATCTTCCATAAGTATACCAAGAACGGATGCTAAGACAAGCAAAAAATCAAAAACATTCCAAGGAACAGTAAAATAATGAAATCGAAGACCAATAATTTTCACTAAAGCCTCTGTAAAAAAATATTATGTATATTGTAATAAACACTTCATTAATAATTTGTATAGTATTTTTGTAAAAAGAAAATTACCTAATCCAAAAACAGTGGTAAAAAATGCGTTACAGACTTCTAATATGAAAAACACCGGATCAGGCTGATTGTAATGTTCAATACCCATTGTCAGCATGTTTAAAAAAATCAATACGAAAATTGCAATCTCAAACCTACGAAATAATGTTCACGTTTTAATCATTGGACATTTTTAAGTACAAATTATAAGTAAATATAAGACCTTCGGGAATTCGATAAGTCGTAAAATATTGCCATAAATTGATTGACTGGGCGCTTAATTACTTTTTGTGGCTTTTTCCGGCCTAGTTTTTTCATGGCCGTGTAATAATGCTTTTGACTTTCAGTCAAGAACATTTCTAATACTCCGCCTTCGTACTGCAACAGATAGTTCATTAACATATAAATGATGTAACCTCATTAAAAATAATGGTATACCTTTTTTTTAAGCATGTTAAAGTTATCAATTATAACACCGATGAAAAGGTTTAGAGTGAAAAATGCTCCACATACAATAAATATGACAAAATATATGTAAGCATACAAGTTTGCCTCATATTCAGGTTGTAAGTCTACACCACGAGCGTCTACAGCATCTGCCATTACTTCCATCCAACCTTCGAATGTGGCCTGAAAATGTAATGTTCAAAAATATAGTATAGTACCTATTAAAAATATAGTTATATTTTAATGAAAATATATATATCATTAATTCGATAACAGTGTAGCACGAGTACATTTTTTTCAAAAATAATAATAAATACCACGAATAAACTTACAACTTGAAATAAAGCCAAATAAGCTATGCCCACGTTATCAAATGATATTTTTGAGTTTAACCAAGTATAGTTATGGAGCATGCAGTCACTGCGGTTATTGACAATCTACAAAAATTATTATATAGTTTTTATTTAACACCAATAAAAAAAAACAACATAAAAACATATCAAGTACATACGTTTACGGATAAACGGTCTCCGTTGTCGTCAACACACTTAAAAAATTTTCCACCAAAAAACTGCACACCCATGATTGAAAATATCAACCAAAACACAAGACAAACCAGCAGAACGTTAAAAATTGATGGAATTGCATACATCAGAGCATTCACAACTATCTAGTAATGTATAAAATAAGCGCATATTATATTACATTCAACGTAAAAGTATTTTTAGACTTCGCAGTACTTACTCGCATCCCTTGCCATCTTGATATGGCCCTGAGTGGTCGCAAAGCTCGGAGAGTTCTTAACGACCGTAGAACTTTTAAATTCTCATTTTCATCAATTAGTAAACTAAAAATTGACATCTGTTTCGAAAAAAATAACCAAAACAATTTTAATCTGTTATAATATCAAAAATGTATTTATATTACCATTGCAATAATGAAGTCTAAAGCTGTCCAAAAACTTTTAAAGTATTTATAAACCCCTAATGCTATCCATTTTAGCATAAGTTCAATAGTGAAAATAACGCAAAACGTAAAATTAGTCCAATATAATGCAGTTTTGAGCGTTTTGTTATCGTCTAGGTAAATATCTTCGAAGCATAAAGTTACACTCGACGCAAAAATCAACACTAGTATAAACCATTCAAATATTGGAGTATCGACTACCACGAGAGTTCTCTGTCGGAAAGTCATCCATCGGTCGCCGAAACAAGTATCAACCCATTCTTTTTTTATTCCAATCCTACAAATTATAGATATTTCATAATTAAAATAATATTCCAACAGTTAAATTCAAATCCATTTTATTATTTAAATTATGCATAATATTAATGTGTCTTTAAGTATATAAAACAAATAATGCAATTATTAAAATTGTATGTATTTACTCTTTAGTACAAAAAATATAATATAATGACTACAATGATTTGTATTATTCGTTTCAAGAGTAATATAATATGATCAAACAAATAATTTAAATAATGTACTAATATTAGAATAATAAAAAATAAATAAATCAAACATAATGTTTTATACGAATACAATTAAGTATATTGAAATTATTTTAATACAAAATACATGCGTTATTTACCTTTGATAGCAATTAAAAGGAAAACATTCTAGTGGTGCCTTTGATTGTTTATTTCTGCCAAACCCTGGAAAACTGGGAGCGGCATCAACGAAATTTCCTTGGGAGTCCCTTCTTCCACCGACGGTTAAGTCGTCCACATAAGATACAAGTGTTATCCAAGGTTTCTTTTTGGACTTTTCATCAATTATTATATCCTTATTTTTTTGTTTCAGGAAACACGTTTCATCTTGATCGTCAATTTCATCTGAATAGTCATAATCAAAATAAAATACACAGCTTAATATTTAAAACAATGCATCTATAGAAGAAAATAGAATTGATTTTCCTAACTTCAATAATTTAATTTGATTATTATAACCAAAATATATTCTTTAAACTTCTTGTGAAAATATTATAGAATTTTATATGTTAAGTATTTATTACTTTATGAAGTTATTTAATTTAAATTTAAGTGATTTCTTTTTTTGTAAACCTTATGAACCTATACTCCAAGTTTAACACTCAAACTTTAGTACAAGTTATTAACTTCTTGATTGAAATGTATAAATAAGAACCATCAACCAATAATAAAATATAATAATGATTAATGATAAGTATATGAATATCATGTATTCATATTATTTAGTCCTTGTTTCACAGTTTAAATTTTCAAGAAATATTTTTATTTTAAATGTTTCAAGATTAAACTATAATGACTATAATTAATAATTATGATTATAATTTTATGTCTTGATATTTACTGACCGTGTTAAATAAATATTTTTTGATTTATAAAAAACAACCATTTTATACGCTTTTAATATGGATGTAGGGTGTATGTTAAATTTATTTTGATGTAAATACATTAAAATATTTTCCACAAAAATGCTGTTCATATCAGTAACAATATAAAGTATAAACAAAACGAAATTTCATCGTTATTAAAAAAACATAAATTGTACCTTTACTGCTGTCTTGCCTGGTGGCCAATATGTATGATCTTCGATGTATACCTGCTGGTGGTGGACTAGTGCGGTAATGTTCGGATAACTCAAATGTTTCATCTAGCATTGGTAAGTCTAAGTCTCTTGTTAATGTAGGTGCATAACACATGGCGTCTTGCATGATTTGATGGTATAATAAATCATCAGATGTTGATTCCTGGCAACTAAATACTGACGTCTGTTGAGTTGTGAGTGGTCCTTGGTTATATCCTGTAAACAAAACTATGTTAAATTAATTATAGTTTGTTTTTTATTTTTACATAATATAATAATATTATGTATAGTGTGTCCATATATATTGAAAATTTTTACTATATTTTTCAGACAACTGAGCGTGAGAAATCAAAATTTAAAGTTAAGAAAATGGCGGAGGGAAGTGTATAGACAAATTCATACAAATATGGTTATGCAGATTACCATATTTTTACCACTTTAAATATTAGTAGAACACCCTATACCTGTTGTAGTACGTTTAATGAATTTTAAAGTTATTGTGACATTAAGTGCACCCAACCTGTATACAATGTAATTAATAATTCATTAGTAATTTCTAAAACATAACGAGCATGCTAAGAAAATTACTTTGTTTGTCTGGATAAAATTGTAATATAGTATACTATAAACTTATAATTATTATTGAAATGTTATGTATAAAAATATCGGTGTTGCGTAGGTAATTTATTCAATGAATTTTAAGAAGGTAAATATATTACATATATTATTTATGTATTTGAGAATATAAATTAAGTAATAATAAGAATATTATCTCAGTGATGTTTAAAATAAATTAAAATACTCATAAATGGAAAAGTGCAGGTTTAGGATCTCAAGACCAGCGTGTTCAGTAGCTATAATAATATGTAGGGTGGTCTATAAATCCAATATTATAATTTATACAGACTAGTCAATTCTATATTGGACGGAACAAAAACTGACAGGTGAATTGCTGATTTATATAGTTTAGAAAAAATGGTTACGAAGCGACGACCTGATAACTGTCGAACCAATACGCGGATCTTCTGACATAATTAAAGCGAAATTTAATGTCTGGAGGGATGAATACATGATGAGCTGTGTTTGAGCGGGAGTTTTGATGAAACTAGAAGTGACTTCGAAATGACAAACATTAATCCATAGTCACCCTGAAGAAGACGCCTGGAATTGTAAATGATCAAATACGAGCGGCGTTTCCGCAAACTTTGTGTCTTTGTAAATAGCTTTTAGTGTATTATTATTATAATATGTACATATCAAATTATTGAAAGTTAGGTACCTATATAACGCCCATAGGCGCAATTCAGTATTTCTTTGTGGTGCAGGGCTCAACGAATTTATGCCAAATATACCCATGTGGGACGAAGCCCTCCCCGTACTTCCCTTTTGCTTACCTTTAATGCCTTCAACAATTTTTATATCCTACAAGATTTTTACGCCACATTTTATTGATACATTCTTATTATTACTAAGGCCTGTCCCGAGAGGTGTTGTAGGGGATATCACGCCCTAGGTCCCTACACAACCATCTACAGCAAAATAAATTACAATACATACCAAGTATGAAACGACAAGGAAATAAAAATCAAAATGAAAATAATCGCTAATGGATTATACAACAAATTAATATAGTAATATTATATCAATGTTCAGAACATTATCTGTTATAAAAAAAAAAATAATAACATTATAATATTATCATGTTGGTTTTTTTACAATATTTCAATATTCTGTGATAAAATTAGTTTTTTAAAACTGTAATATTTAAATACTCACAGCCCATAAAAATTGAAGTATTGTAAAATAATCTACGTAAAATCACAGATAATATTCCCAAATTTAGTTTAGTAATAGGTCAATCCACTTTAATGTTAAAGCTAACAACACTGCAAGATTAGTTGTGTTGAACGACGCTGTGTTGTGTGAGAGAGAAAAAAAATAGGGCACCTGACATCGTCTACATGAATCTCAAAGATACAATTTCAATGATAAATAATATTATTATCATTAGTTAATAGATAACCACAATATTATTATGTTTAATTTATAGCGGCTGTGGTAAGGTCGCGGACCGTAGGAGTTGGTTTTTAGTGATAAAACTTACAAGACTGAAATTATAAGTTTTAGGTTTTAAAAACTATTATGAAGTAAAATCTATTTATTTTAATCTCGGACTCTTGCGCTTACGATAATGCCGAATAAACGTTCAAAATTCGATAAACAAAAATAAGTTAGTCATCGACGCTGCCCGTCATATTTTAAACGAACCTCGAATTATAAACACTAATTTTATTGATTTAAGTAGTTTTAAATAAATTTAAATATTCGTATACATAAAATATTTAAATTACACATTTTATAACCGTCAAGAATAAGTAGTTTCAAAGTAAATTAGGATCAAACATGCACATTACCCGCACATTAATGTCTACCGCTAACACAATCTCAGTTATACTACCTACTATAGAATAACAATATTTAATTACTGATATTAAATCACACTTTACCTTGAAATAGTAAAAAAATATTAATTCGTATACCTGGGTACATAAATAAAAATGCACAAAACTTTTTATTTTTTTTTTGTTTTAAGTAGTTTGTTCATAAAACGCCAACAACACATTACTGGTTTTTAAACATAAATAACTGTTATAATACAATAAATTAAGTCTGTATAATTAAGTACCTGATTAAGATTTTGTCAGCAAATAGAATACATTAGAAGTTAAATCTATCATCTATATAATATTGATATTTAATTTTGGTTCTTATTTCCTCCATTTTATAGAAAAAAAAAATAGCACTTATACTTAAGTGGCCATCAAGCCGAGACGCCGTGTGCTAGTCCAATGTAGTAACAATATTATCTAACACCTGTGTACCCATTTTGACATATTGCTTGTCATAATATGTTTTTACATACTCTTTTAAAGTAAGAATAAGGTTTTTTTTAATTTAAAAAAAGACAATTTTTCTTTTAGAACATTGAAGCTCAAAGATTCGCACACTTTAATGTTTTATTATTTTTGTCACAATGTGTAATTTACTAATATGTTTTGTGACTATGTTAGTGTATATTTTATAACATAAAAATTAATGGCAATTCAACGAAAATAAACCCGAAAAAACCAACTACACCAGACTGAATAATTGTTATAAGCTTGTAATTATATATCATTTTTCCGTATCGTAGTACGAGGTTTATATTTTAACAAGACGTAACGACGTATTAATAAAAGTTGTAGAAACGTAACAATTCAATTGATTTAAAGAGTGGTTGGTAAATGCACGCTGTAGCGTGTCGGAAAAAAGATATTGTATTATGAAATATTTATTCACATTGTAATTTTAGATAAAAATATATTTTAAACATTGTATAAATAGAACGTGAAAAAAATACATAATTTCAGTTATAAATTCTGAAAAATCAATAAAACCAAAGGTCACAACAAACACTAAGTCTACGGCAACGTCATTGCGTCGAGTGAAATACAATTGGCGTTTGAAATACTTAAGCCTAAAAAAAACACGTATGCTGATTTTATATAGACGCAAACACATTTATGGCCGTCTCTCCTCCTATCACTCACCGACGAAAATCCCGTAAGACATAACACGACACTCCGTATAACAGCCAATAATAGTTAGAGTAGGTAGACATCGGTGACGAGTATTTTTTTCGTAGTGTTATTGACGTTCTATTAGTTTTTAAAAATCCAATTTATCCGCTAAGCATAGGGACGAAAATAAAATACGTTCCAGTGGATGAAAACAAAACGAAAAAAGAAACATAATTGAATTTTCATCTTACACTGCACGGTCGACGACTGTAATATCATATTATTATGATGCCGAAAACTATGATTGTCGAACGGAACCGGATTTTATTATTGTTTCAACAGTAGGTATCGCGTGTTAAGATGTCCGCGGACTGATAAAAAGTAATAATAATAAAAAAAAAAACACCCGTGGAACGATTTCAATTTAACACATTGGGTCATACACTCAAACACCTGTATAAAATCTATGTCTTGAACTCGAGCCGACGATGCTTTAAAACGACACACGGTCGGATACACTGGCTTATCTAAATTTCACGTTATTAAAACGACGGGGGGGTCGTATACTGCAGTTTTAATGCAAACCCTATGAGCTTTGCTACGTACAATACGAATGGACGGCTCTGCACAATGAATGCACACTGCAGTTGCCTAAAGTTTTTGCAGTCCTCGAGTGAGTATAATAAAATATCGACATACCGAATAATCGAAGGCGATTGATGCGACAGTGCGTCGTAATAAAACATTATTATAGGGTCGACATATAAGGGTATACCACAGACTATAGAGTATAGACGGTCGCCACAATCGTACCTCATCTTTTGCAAGTATTAAAGTTGTTTGTACATTCCAAGGGTTTTGATTTTTACAATTTAGGAGATTCCCCGGGCTTTCTCAATGTCTATTTTTTTTTTATTGAATCCGGCGTGGTACAGCGAATCGTGTTGTTTGAATTTCCTCGCCCGTAGACCGCATTGGCCGAGTTATTAGATATTCATGAAATTAGAAATTGGCCAACAAAACAGAACGCAAAAATATAGTACTGAAATCAACAGTCAACAATACTAAAAAAAAACCGGGTAATGAGATCCACTGTATGTATTGTGTGCCGATTCTCGTAATTTTGAGTAAATGTGTTGAGTTCGAATTAAATGACAAATCATCGGATACCTACGAAAAACGATATTGTGCGGAGACGGTTTGTTATAGCCTATATTATATATATATATATATGAACATTTTATTATGCATTTATATTGTTGTAAGTAATTTATTACTAGGCAGGTACGCGGTACGCTGAACTGAGTTGCATCGAAACAGATTGCATGTATTATATAATAATGGTCTGTTTTATTTAAAGTTACAATACTATAACAATATTGTAACCAGTTAGGCACGTTTTAAAGTTGCTTGTAAATTACGTGGCCGATTACGAATTACAAGTGCGAAATTGGCCACGCGACTTTGATACGTGTAACTGATTACTGTTGAACCCGGGTCGTACGCAGGAGATACCAAACATCCGAACACCCGACCAATATAATAATTGGTGTGCGCGCCTGTGTTCCCTCCACGCGCGTATTTTATTAGTCCACCGCCGCGGCGGCGTAATGTACGTTTCGCCCTCATCCCAAAGCCTTTTGGTCTGGCCTAGACGGCATATCGTATGTTGCACACCTATATATATATACACACATACTACGGCGCACTCAAAAGGGGTCGTGTAAAGGTGTGTATAATAATAATTAATAACGAATGGCCCCGCACCGATGTGCACTTTAATACGCGACCGTCGCCGTTTCGGCCCGACAATTCGGCCGCCGTTTAATGTGCGTGTATAATATATATATATATGTGTTTATACGACCGCAATAACTGTTATGCCCTCCCCCCCCCACACACACACATACAAACACTCGAGTGTACGAGCAAATGTGTATAAACGCAGTCGTTTCGTGCGCGCGCAAACGTTATACTGTCTTATTCTGCGGTCATAATATTATGAAGCCGCTCAATTGTAAAGCGATATGTACTTACACAAATTCACGCTGACCGCTGTGCAATGGATGGATAAGGCGTTTGGTTGTGCGCGCGTGTGTGATGTTTTTTACACGGACTTTACCGTTTTTACCGTTTGATTTTAAACATGATATCATTACGGACACGGATTACGGATATCCTGTCTTCGCTAAACACAATATAGGCACTTGTGTAGGCCGGCATAACGACGGAGAGAGAAACGGCGGTCCCCATACTCGCACGAAAGTTTCTAGCGATAAAGAAACTAACGTTCAAGGCGTTCAAGCAAGAGAGCAGAGATATGTAACGGTGTTGTGTTTATCAATGGCATCAATATTGTGTTGGATTACAGATTTATGTATACAATGTCGCATCCATAAGCTTAATATTATCAATGGTTTAAAAAAAAAATCGCGGTTACTTAAATTATTTTTGTTTGTTATCGTGGTGGGTGGGGTTGATAAGGGTTTTAAATTGATTTTTAATGACAACCATTTGATTTTGATTTCATAATCAGAAGCAGCATGCTTTTGTAATCAATTTTATGTATACATTTTGAACATGTATACATTTTACGATATTATTTACGATGATCGGAGTGTAATTTTAGGGTAATCGGCAAAAGTTTTGGTCTGTTACTGGGTACTCCATATCCAATCTACCTAGAGGTAACCTACTCTGTTGATCTAAACCATAAATGCTTATTAATTGAAAACAATTTACTCAATTTCCCTAACATATAAACTATTAAATAGGTAATATTGAGTTTTGACTATGGAATTTAAAATAGTTTGTAAATTTTCGATACACATTATATGAAAACGGGGAAAAAATTACTTCTCCGACACAATATACGACCTATGTTCAAATAAATACTGCTAGCACGTCAGCGAATCATTCCTAGGTCGTTCTACCTGATTCCGCCCGAAACAAAACGATTGCAGACATATGAAAAAAAAAAAACACTCCTTTGTAAAACTATTACGTACGCTCGGAATATAAAACGTATACGATGTATAGAGTACAATAGTACATGCCACATATTGGGGCGATACACGATTCCACACAATTTACCTTTTTACTAAAGGTTACTAACAATTTTCGTCAAACAATAGTATTTTTTCTACTACTCGAAAGTAACGCGATCCCAAACAACCAACGATGTGTCGCCATAATATTATGTATAAAACCACTATAACTTAAAACTATTTAATTAGATAAAACAAATTACTAGTTATCAATTATACATAAAAACGGTCATTGTAGTCAATTATTTGATGAATGTTAAATTACAAAACAATAATTGTAAAAATCGTAGACATACAATATAAATATATATAGATTATATAATTTTATAGATCAATATAAATACTTTATTAGAAAACTAAATGATAAAATATAGACATGTAAAAATACCTATGATTATTGATATAACTTTTTTCCTTGGTATCCAGGACAAACCTTACGACAAGAAGTCAATTAATTAATGTACTTAGATTTAATTTATATTGTATATAGTAGAAACCGTTTATAATGATTAATGACATTGAAGGCACTAGTCAAATTAATCTAAATAACCGATGGCATTATATGCAAAATGATAAAATTAAATTTAAAAACTTGATTGTATAGGTATTTACATGAACATTTATTAATATTGTGTTACAATCGAGTGTCATAATGTATAAAAAAAATCTATAATCTTAGTTTGTATTTTGTTTGTATACAAATCACGCAGTATGTTTTTTTTCAATTTCTTTAAAATTAGTTTTTAGTGTAAAGTATTATTGGTTGTTATATTGCCTTCGATAAAATTTTAATACCGTTATTATAGATAACAGATTATTTCAATTTAATCAAAAATAACCGTCATAACATCCGTATAGTCATTACACAAACCACAGACGTCATAATAATCATTAGTACATATACGATATAGTAGTTTTGTCGGGACCTACAATCCAAGGTCATTAAACACCTGATATGTCCCTACAACCGGTACCGTTACAAACGGTTTCCACTGTATTCATCTCGTGTTATACAATTATTATTTTATTTTTATTTTTTTTATGGTTGTTACGAACTAAATATCGATGTTACGATCCGAAATCATTGAGCGGCCCGTCCTGTGTAGAGTATACGTCATAATACATATGATATTATGACTTCCGTCGTAGTTAGGTGTTACATATAATTGTCTGCTACCGTGGTCGCACGCGCACGACACGATGACCGAAAACGTAACCGACTGGAATTCTTTTAAGCATCACATACGGCACGCAATCGGTACAGACCAATCTGATCGCAAAACAATGTCGACCGGAATCGCGAACCGCTGGCATACTATTTCAATATAATAGTACCTCTACGATGCATTCTATATTATAATATATCATATCAACCGCATACGACCCACAAGACAAATGGCGGGGACGGGAACCAACACCGCGGCCGTGATGGGCTCGGGGGACAGCGAATGGTGCGAAATCTCTCGGCGGCCGCTGCGCGTGTGACACCGACCCGACGCGGAGCACCATAATAATATAATATTTTGCACGTACGCGACCGGGCGAATCGTCGCCGTCGCGCCGGGACACGGACGAACGATATCGCTTTTCCTCTCGTTGGGGACCCGACGCACGAACGGACACGTGTCGCGTGACATCTCACGTAACCGGTGTAGCAGGAGGTATAGGACACGTCATACATAAGAGCAAGTGGTATATGCATGTACAGGGCGTATCTCGTGTCGATGCTAAGTATATAGGTATACTATCTATACAATACGCGTGGTCTATGTGGTGGTTTATTCGATGGCCGGTGGCGTACTGCAAATGTCCATGTGATTGGGATTTGGATTGGGGAAGGGGGGTGTTTTCAAGGGAGGACTTTGCCCACTATATACGGTTAGTATCGTCATAGACCTATAAACTACACTGATGGACAGCGCTCAGAGAGAGAAACCAGTGGATGAGGTCCGAGAGAGAATAAGAACTTTGTTTTGGGTTTGGGAATACCGCGGAGGACCATTAACATTAAGTTTTTTCATTCATACGTATTTTCAATATTATAGCCACGATGAAGATAATATATTATCTATACGTCGTGATTATAGACTACATGTAACACGTGGCTGAAAAACCAAAATTGAATGGTTTTCTATGATATTTCCAAACACATAGTTCTTCTAACTCTATCTCGTCCCATTGAACTATATGCACGGCGGTGTGGTAGGCGCTGTCCATTAGTTTACCTTTACTTTACCCATACCTAACAGTATATACCTTTAAACACTCATATTCTTTTAGTTTTACGTATACAATATATTAAAAAAAACTAAGTTTACATGCATGAAAAAAATAAATGAATTGGATATTTAAAATTTAACGAATTTTACTACAACGGAAATTTCAAAGAATATTTTATTAATTCATACCTATCTCATATCGAATCGAATTCAGTATACACATGAACATATTATTATGATATTAATATATTATGACATAATAATAATATGTACATTGTACCTATTTCTTAATAAAATATTTAAAATATAATTTGTATACATTTATTAAGGGAGACATGTGCCATGTACTCATCTATTATCAACTCTTATTAGTTTTTATATTATATCTATAAAAAATCAATGATATAAAATAACACATTTAAATACATTTTAAGTCTGATAGTGTGGTGTATTCACGTTGAAAGAAACGAAGATGAGTGAAGTCCAACTGTAAACGAATACAATATTTCCCATTTTGACGTTCCCGTTCTTCAATATAGACACACGCACACACACTCACAATCACTGTAAAAAAATTGACTAATACTTTGACGATACCAATATTTTCATGAAAACTGATTTTATTTCAATAAATTTAATTTCTTCAGAAGAAAACCTGTTTTTTTAGTAATTTCATAATAGATTAAATAATAAATTTTATCACATGCTCTAATTTTAACTGTTTATTTACACTTCATTTTGCCCACTTTAACTTTAAAAAAGGATTTTTTTTAATCCTTTAGGGACTTATGGCGAAACACTCCTCTCCACAACATACATATATATGCTCAATTGGTGACGGGAAATGCATATGTCGGTGGCATGACGAAGACGTATTACGTACGCAGTGTCCAAAGTCTTACGAATCGTTATATAGTGTTAATTTTTTTTTTCAAAACATTCGTTAGTCGAATTGTAGATGTCGGTTCATTATAATTAACTGTCCACGACCGGCACGACCGCGACCGTTCAGTTAAAATGGTTATTAATGGTTTTCATCAAAATAACTGGACTAGGCGTTCAGTTAAAGTGCGACGATTTATCGTTGGTTTCAAATTTAATGATAATAGGTACACCACCATCCAGCAAAAAAAGACGGTACCCAGACAGTAATTTTTATCATAATAATATGTTGGACGGCGCATTGTATAGGCAAAAGAGGTACATTCATTATTATTACTGTATTGTCGTATTGAAGAATAAAATCTTAAAACGTACGTTTAAACTATTATGCAATGTTGTATTGTTATATAGAATTATTTGAAAACGTATTTTATTAAGGTCCACTCAAATGCATTTTTAAAAGCATTTAAAATGTTCTTATCATATAGGTACTGATTCGGTCAGTGTATTTAAGTAATACTTTTTATACGTATTTAAAATACTTTTAAAATATTATGTATAAATAAAAACTACACATTTTGAATTATATAATATTTTTATTTTATTTTTAAATTTGTCACTGTCACACTTCACTAACATTACGTTGTCATGTTTGCAATATAAAAAAAGTATTAAGATAAATGCACGATCATTTTATGTTCAACTAAAATACAATTTATGTGTACTTATAATTTAAGCATTAAAAAATATATTTGATATCAATAAAAGTTTTAAAACATTATTACTGAAATATTTACAACACTGGTATAACATTGCAATTTTGTTTTTCAGTTGAAGTGTTTTTCTTTTGTACTATTTTTATGTCATGGTTTAGAATTTTATTAATCTCTGATTTTAAATAACCTCAAGAGAATAGCTGAGGGATGTCAGTTATTGTCTAAAAATGCACGATCCAAGTAATAACTGACTGATGGCTAGCTGGCTGAATTTTCAAAATGTATTGGATCACCATCTCGTTGGAATATTTTACTTTTTCATTGCTTAATAGTGTGTGATTTTCAGTGTTTAGTATGTCCAAAACCACAGTGAATGCCGAATGGTGAATTTTTCGGGAAATCCAAAGTAAAATTACTATTCACTAACTATGGATTATTTTTAAAAATATTGGCCAAAGCACCTGATATTCATCATTTTATAGACACACGGAGTAAAATTGTTATGTGAAAATATTGAACACTGTAGATTAAGTCCAGTAATTGAAATAATTCGTAATAGCAGTCGTATACATAGTCGTTAACTGATGAAATAAAATCTACCATTCAACTGCCTAGAGTTCTAGAGAAATTAACTGCACTTTCTATTTTTAAGAACCATGGTTTTTATATTTTATAACGATTCATTTGCATGTACGCAAACTAGAGCATTGTAAATATTTACATAAAATAAAATAAATTTCAAAATTAATAGAGACATTGTATGGATTTCAACTCTATCAAAATATTCGTTCCACGACAATTAAACATGAAAAAACGCCACCGAAGATATATCATGTATGTAAAGAAACACTCAATTCTCCGTGTGGGTGTAAACCACTCAAAGAGTTTGTTGAAACATCATCGTGCGTCGGACTCATCACCATGCACACACGACGATATAATAATAATGTGGTCGTCCTTCCATTTCATGTATAACATTATGTGAAATAAGACTGCGGACGACGGAAGAGGAGCAAGTGACGAGGTAGAGAGAGAAATTGAGAGAGATAGAGTGAGCGCTAGAGAGGTGTATTATAGGGAGACGAACACTTTCAGTTTGCCATTACACACCAAAAGAGCGCCAACGACCCATTCGGAGCGGCAGTTTTTTTACACCCTTCTTTTACTCCTTCATTTTCGCGTTATCGACTCTTGTCGTGCGATTCCATCGCGAATGGAATTCGTTCTGATTTATGATGTCAAAAAACGCGTTGCACACACACACTGAACACCACCGCCGCCACCGCACACTGTAGATTAACCTACATTCGATAAATGTTTAACCACGACTACGTTTCGAGAATCAAGAGTATAAAATATATTATGCATATATTATATAGGTACATTGTATAATAATATGTACAATATACATTTGCCAGTGGCGTGTTTAAGAGGAGGGCAATCGCCTCCACCCATCGACCGACGACCGTGTTAAAACTTAATATATAATATATAAATATTTATATTACAACAAATCACGAGGTTTTGAAACTGATGGATTTAATATCACCTATTATGTTAAATTGATGGCATGATGCTCGATTTCTAAACCTCGATAAATCAATGCTCGATAAAAAAAAATAAATATGAAATATTATGGCCGTAACGATAATGACTATACTGAACTAGTATTAAAACGTGCGATGGCTGGTAGCAAACAATATTGGGTGTTGGAGACAGCCCCCCGAATTGTGATGGTTGTGGGCCAAATTGTGGGCCACTATACTAAATGTTTTTGTGGGTCCTATACACGACGTCCAATAAAACAAAGCCAGTAAAAGCGATACGGGTGTCCCACATACGATTTCTAGGTAATCAATGGTTAACCCCCAGATTAAAATAACAAAATTACTTAATATATTATATTAATATACATTTATATCATAAAATAGTATTTAATATAAAATAATTATTCCTATCAAAATTTTAAAAATTACAAATTGATTTCAATGGGTTTCTAAAATAGCTTGGCCCCTTTACTCCAGGTCCTTAGTGGGGGCCCTGGTTGGAGACTCATGCCGAATCGCTTGACTACGCGTATCGCGTAAGATTGTGTTGTTTTATTATTTTAGTTTTGGAAAAAATGATGGATCCAAGATCATGATACGGATTTGGTGTTATATTTTTGTGAAACAATCATTATATTTCATTATATTTTGCATAATCCATTTTTTTTTTAATAATATGCCAAGGGTGTTATAATGAAAGGGCAAGCTGTATAACTGTATACGAATTAATTATGTTTGTATTATAAATATAAATTAAAAATGTTGTTATTTACTTTTTTTGCGTTGTGAGTTTATCGAAAGGGCATTGTTTAACGAAATATTACACTACGACATTAAATCTTTATTTATTCGCTTGCTAGTGTTTGTTTTAGTTTAACTGTTGGTTTATATTGTATATATTATTACTATAATTACTAATGTTCGTTGAGTATTTATAGTTATATATATACAAACAAATACAATTTCTATCCCTTCACATTCTGAGGCTGTTGGGCCGCAGAAATACTATACGCAGCGACACAGCATCGTACAAACTACAATGTGTGTACAGCGCTGCGTGCATGCACATCGTATCTACAAATATCAGTAACTTTAACGATTTAATATTATATTATGTCACAATTTTGTTCAAAAAATAAAGAAACATTGGTATTGAACTGCGTCTGCTGTCTAGTAAAATGTCACACGCGTACCTACATAAATCCTAGTTTATACCGATATGTATTTATTTACTTTTCATTATTGCGAAGTGATATTATCATATACGTGGGGGACGGGCGGTATTTTTCTTCGGGCAGTGGTGTCCGGAGAGAAAGGCCGCCATCCCTCGCCCGGGCATGGTAGATACTTACAGGTGCCCACTTAAAAATTCTGCCAAACACAAACACTCACGTGTAAAAACTCACCGTTCCAAACCCTACCACCACCACAATACAACCCTACAAACAGCTAATGGCTTAAGGATCAATAGAAAAAAAAAAAATAAAAAAATATCATATACGCATTGTCTGTGTCGGTTCAGTCGGTTTAAATTATCCCTAATCTAAACCATAGCTCTGGTCTGCTAAACTTAACCGGACATTATTTCTAATATCTATGCGTGAATCCCTTGTTATAAATGAGTTTCCACACTACAAACGGGTTTTTCCCCGGTCCTTTTCGTTCACGTGACTCTCCTTTCTTTACCCTTTCGGATTCGTGTCCTACATCCAACATCACCACACAACCACATAAGTTTTGCTCGCCATTATAAGTGTCTTGTTTAAATGCAAATACGTTTGCGACCCGTCCAAAATATCCAATTGTTGTGTGCGCTCCGTCACGCTCACACACACACACATCACACACACACACACACACACAAGAAAGTCATTTCTGTGTCATTTGCCATCTTCGAGGACGTGATCTTTGCCCTTTTCAATTCTTATACTATGCCACTATCAGAAAATACCATGTGAATTGGTTCCTTTTTATTTTTTGTACCGACCTCGCAACGCTGTTCGTAACATTTATATCTACATCGTGCTTTCCATTCTTCGCGTGTACTTTTTAATATTGCATATCCAACAATTCACTGTGTAGGAAGTAAAATGTACCTATAGTCTATACCTATATATTTGATAAAAAAAAACAAAACAACTTTATTGGAAATTAAATTATTTAACGCGCTTGTATTATCGTGTTTTTATGCTACCTTTTGGGTTTAATCATATACAAGTTTCGACTAAAAACATTTTTATTGTGTATTTGTGCCTGTTAACATTTAAATTGGAAACCGTTTGTTTGAAGGAATGAAAATCGTATTGTTTTTAAATTTCAAATGAAATCATATATCGTGGTATTATCATCGAAAAATAATAAGGTAGATTAAGTAATTAATTGCATAAATTATATATTTAAATTTTCTAAAACACGCATACGATTATTTTAAAATACCTCGATAATACGCATTATTATAATATTATAGAGGCGTATGCAAATCTGATTTTTTTATTTTGATTTATTTCTACAAATTTAAAAATACTTCAAATATCACGCAATTTAAAAAAAAAATACAATTTTTTTAACAAAATCGTTACGTGTAAAACAAACGATTATTAACTACTGATATTTTATGGATACAAAATTTCCAAAATGTATTTTTAGTCATTCATATTCTTTAAATATGATTGAATTGCATTCGGTCAATTTATATATTCTGATTTCTAATAATGCTACATGTGAAATAGCAAATATTGACCGAACACACAGCTATTACAGTAGGTAGCAAATCCCTTAGGAACCAAAAACCAGAATTGATATAAAAGTTTTGAATTTGAGGAATAATATATTCAATATGTACTATAATAACAACCTTAACTATACCTATACGATCATAAAATTACATTTTTTATTTAATATTTTGGATTAATTTTGTACCCAATACTTATTTTTACTTAATATATATAAATGATATTTTTTTATTTAAAATTAGTTTATTGGTTTGATATTTAAAATATCACCAAAGGTTTAATTAAATACATTTTTCATAATTTATTATGATTATTATTATGATGATAAATTGATTTGGAAACGGTTGAGATTGTAAAATGAAATTTGTATATATATATTATTAAAAACATGAAATGAGACTATGTGAAATAGCAATTAAATTACTTAAGGTAAAATAAAATATGATATTATAAAATTAAACAAAAGGCGTTGAAGGGGTTTTGTAAAAAAAAATGACTAATGATCTTTAAAAAGTTGCTTACACCGTATACTGCTCCGTATCCTATAAACAATTGCTGTTGTTGATTAATTGTTAGCAGAACGTTGTATTCTATATACATTAACCTCTACAAAATTATAAAGAATTCAGGTAAAGAAATATTTAAATTATAAAATCAACAAAAACAAATATCGTTAAAAGCTTTTCAAGATTATCATACTTTTATTAAAATAATTGATAACTAATGCCTTCATTAATAAAAATACATGGTTTTGTTTAGTTGATAGTTTTAATACATTACATAGTTATTTGTATTTCAAATTTTAAATAGCATTATGTTTAAATTATAAATTACAAATGTATTGTATTTTATAAAGGCTCAATAATTTGGTTATTTATTCAGCAAATTCGTCAAATGTTTCTATAAAAAGTAAAAATATCTATTGAATATATCATAATACATATTTTATTGAAGTAGGTACAAGTGTCATATTACTAAAAATACAAAGGTTAATATAGTTAACTTTTATATTTCTGCTTACATAGATAATTTACTTGTTTATAAAATAGTAAACATGAAAAGATATACTATAAGAATGATGTGGATAATATTAGAATCATAAATAATATTTTTTCATTTACTTTTTTTAATATACGATTTAGATGATGGGATGTAATATTTATATGGTTTAAAGTTATAAAAGTACACATGAAGTGACATTATAAGTATATGGACATATTATTATTTAGTTATTTGGTTGTTTATTTTGTAAAAATAATAACGAACTTGAGAAATTTAAATTAACATTTAAATAAATAAATTAACGTTATCAAATAACGATAAAATGTATTAATCAATTCAAAAACAAATACATTTTGTAATTATTATCATTTATACGTACGACGTACCTATTGAAAGTCAAGAGTAGATACGGTGTACACTGTACAGTATACTATACATTCTATAAAGTTAATGTTACACTTAAAATAATAATGCATTAAAGTTTTTCAATTTAGATAGGTACGTCTTATGTATACGTGTATATACGATTGGATCCGACGTCTCATTAAAATTTAATGGATATTTTTAGCTACCATTTAATTTATAAATAATTAAAAAAGAGAATATAATTGCAGTTTATCATTGTATATTTAAAAGAAAAAATTAAAACCAATTACTTTTCTTCGTTGTATTCGTTGAATAATATGTTACAGAAAAGCTTAAAAAAAATAAATTTAATGTAAATATTATTTGAGTTAAAGTTATATATACAGTTATTTTTAAAATAATTCAAACAAATAGTATAGGTATTAATAATATTTCCAGAATATCGATTTATTCATTTTAACAGAAACCTGCATATGGTGTTTTTTAAACAATTACAATTCGCTCAGTGACTCAATGTCAATAAATCCGTTGTATTGTATTGAAAACGATACGAAATCAAAAAAAACGAATTTAAACGTTGACATGACGTTTCAGATGCAACAACAAACATGAACTATGCCATGTACACATTTAAGTTTGCATTTGATACCTAACTGATAGCATAGTAGGTACGATAAAATCGTAGTTACCTGGCTACTATTGTTACAGTAAAGAGTCATGTTTTGAGCAACATGTAAAATTGTCATATTTGTTGAATTATTAGACAGAATTATATAGGTTATTGATACGCGTTATATTATACTACGTAGTCAATAAAACTTGTTATTATTATTATTTTTCATCAAGAAGTCATGCAATAAAGCCAAACTACGTTTACGTTTATATTATATGCCAATATATTGTATTGAACCACATATTTTTGCATACAATCATATTATGACTAAAATTACGCAAATAAAATACATATAGTCCACTGACAATAAGTGTACAGTTACAATTTTTCAGCGTATTCTGTAATCGAAATGGGTACCAACATGTTTTTTTCACATAAAAAAAATTTAATCAAAGTTCTGGAACTTTAAAATACTTGAAACTATTTTATACTATATTATATTAATAATAGAACAACCGTGCTGGTTTCTATCAATCTGTTACAACGAATTTATTTTTTAGATATTCTGAGCTACAGAATCTTTCTGCTAGCATACGTTATATTCCATCTGTATGCACTGGATACTCTAAATTGGACACAGCCCACATAATCCCCGAGGAGTAATTGATCTTCGGGCTCATTTCACCATTTTACCTTCTGTTGTGTTATGAATTTATTCATTTTTTTTTTTCATAACATTTTGAATTATATGAACTTGGATAGAGTCGTAAACGGCCACGAAACTCAATTTACATAATGTCGTCTTTCTTTTTGTAAAGTATACTACGTCACGACAAGATTTTGTATAAAACTACATTTTTGAATATATTTATCTATATACTCTAGAATATACGGAATGGTACGGTTTGTTTTTTTATTCGATTTTAACAAAACGTAATAATAAAATAATTTCATATTTTAGTGGAATAAGGCGGAGATCAGATTTCAAATTTATATTGATTAATTTGTGCATACATCAATAATTTTAAAATATTTAATAAAGAATAGGTACAATTAAATGACATGTTTTATTATTCAAGTTGTCTACATAATTCAATAATTGTTGTTATTTTTTTGCGAGTGTATCATTTATTCATATCATCAGAATATCAGATGAAGAATAATATCGTGAGTCTTTTTTTTTTTATTTTTAGTGTTAATAAAATGGATATTATTTATATAATTATATTTATACCGTAGGCATAGTAATAACATTTACCGTAATCCCAAAGGATATTAAAATCCTTTTTTTACAATGCAAACAATCGCATCTGATCATATTATTTTGAAATGGGTTTTCTCACTTTAGGTTTTAGTTTTCTTTTAGGCATGATTAATATTCAGAAAAGCATGTGATAAATTTAACATTGCGTTTATTTATACTAACTACAAACATGTTGGTGAGAGTGTGTAACTTATTTGATTGAATAGTTTTGATTATGTTGGTTTTTTAGATTAAAAATGTCGAGAACTTTCAAAATTTTGTTTTAATTTAGAAAACATGTTTCGGCTTGTAGAAATGTTCTGAAAGTTTCAATAGTGTATACCTACTTTGGATTACAAATTAGACGTAGATTGTACTTTAAATTTCAACATTGCAATATTTTGGCATAAAAAAATAAATCGCAAAAGACATCAAATAAATTGCACAACTGCAATTAGTTTGTTATCAAATCGTAATGATTTATGCGATACGAATATATTAACACTGAAGGCCTACATCGGTATTAAAATATTAAAAATAACTGACCTGTATCAGTAGAATCTTCGGTAATAGCTCTCTGAATTCGGCGATCAGTCTTTTCTTGTTGATCTAAGTATCCAGCATTTAGTACTAATGACGTCCCATCGTTCTGATCAGATTCTATACGATTGTTGGTAATTTCTATGTCATATTCACTAGAAATTATACTTATTTATAACACAGTAGTTACGAACACTGCAATGTAATTTTTTTTTATTATTGCGTCTACCTAATATATATTCAAAACTAATAAAATTAACGATGTAAGTTATATATTTAAATGTTATCGAATTTTGAGTATTTTTTTTTGGTAGGTATAAAGATAATTATGATGGATTGTCGAGAATATCTTTGATTACAATTTTCAAATACCTATTTTCTAAATAAAAATAGATATGAAGTATCGTGATGGTTAGTACATTAACATTTTTAATGGTTGTGAGTAGCTATAATATTTTTCATAAAAACAATAAACCTATACATTTTGATATGCATATCTAAAAATCATAATCATAATATTATGTATAATTTGATGGTCAAATCAGTCTTATTTCTAAAACAATTTCGTATGGAAATCTTACCAGTTCTGCTGTTTCTCGCATATTTCATCATCCGATATATTAATCATTTCTGTTTTCAATTTATTTTTTTCATTTTTGATTCGCATTAGCTGCTTGACTGTATTTTCCAGTTTAAAATTTACAGAAGTATCACAACTAGTTGTCTCAGTTCGTGATTGTCGACGCTTACGTTTCCTGATAATTGAACGGATTCGTTGAAAACTTCTTTCCAGTTTAGAGCCATCCCCGACTTCCTGTAAGATATATAAATGTTACATTAATGTCCTGTATTACAAAACAATGACAATAATTCAGACATTTTGTAATAATTTAAAATGTATTATTTGTTCCAGCTTGTCCGACGTCCATAATAAAACATTATCAACATACATTTCAAATAAAATAAATTATTGTGAATGTCTTTTTGTATTATTATATTATATTTATTAACAATTTCACGCATCGTTTTTTTAATATTAATATTATATTATATTTATAAATAAATTACATTATATTATAAAGCTGAGTAGGTAGTAACATTACAACTTGATTTGTATATTACCTATGTAAGTTTATTATTTATTATTTAAATATTTTTCTTTTCTACATAGGTATTATTATACTAATTCGGATAACTTTATTTATAAGTATTGTTGTTATAAATTATAATATGAATATTGTATTGTGTACATTATAAACTTTAAATGTATACTGTATATAACTTTATTGCGTACAGTTAAAAAACCACGAAAATTGTTAGTCGATATATTATTTTACAAGTCCTTAAAGTTTAAATTACATTAAAACTAATTTTTTTTTTAAAAACCTACATAGTTTAATAAAATTGATAATTTTTTTTATCAAAGGTTTGGACATTATATTTTAAAGTTACTTTTATCATATTTATTGCTATGTCTAACTAATGATGAAAATATTTAATCATAAGTGCTACGAGTAATTTTATACGTTAATAAACCGTCGAAGTTACTCACCGCATAGCAGGTTTCGAGTTTACCTTGTAATTTTAGATCACTGTAATGGATGCGTTAAATTTAAATTCAATGATGAATAACTACATAGGGAAAACGATTCTGAACGGAGATAGTGTATCAGCCTCTATTTAAAAAGATACTTTTATGATTTACTTAGAATATTATTAGTAATTTATTTTCCTAATTGTAATACAGTAGGTTGGAGTCGAACCGTTATTTGATTAAAATATTGCATATATTATATATTATATATAAGCATTATTATAATATAATATTGTACAGGTGATCCATTTGAAGGAAAGACATATTTTGTTGTTTCAAAAAGTATTATCGGTCTTGAACATTTTTTTTGCATGGATTTTAATCGTTATAAAACAAATTTTAAAACAATTTGTATTTTTTATCCTTCTAAATTTTTTAAGTTTTTGTAAGTATAATTTTTTGAATGACAATAGTTTTAATTTCTTAGTATTTCACTACATAAAAATTGAATTTAGGACGAGTAATTTATGAGTTTTTAAATTAGGGTACTAATTTTTTGCTAGGTACTTACTCCGATTATCTACTTTAAATACTCATAACTCATAAGCTACTCGTCCAAAATTAAATTTGTATGTATCGAAATACTTGGAAAAATATTTTGCTTTGGAATATGGAATTAAAATTATGTTTTCATTTAAAAGTAATAAAATTAAAAAAATTATAAGGATAAAAAATATAATGTTTTTCTTAATGTTGTATTGAATTGACTTGAAACCATGCGATAAAAATATTTTCAAAACCATTATACTTTTTGAAATAATCAGTGTCTTACGTTAAGTAAATTACTAGGTATATCATTAGTATGCATTTTTAATTCAATTCCGACTTATTGTAAAATATCATGAACAGTTCATGGTAAAATAACTTAAAATTAGTTTTAAATATTTTGAAAATTTCACTGCGTATAGAAATGTATTGGTACATAATTTATCCAAGTTACTACAAATAATATTTCTTGAATTTCAACTTAATAACTAAAATCATTATTTTTCGTTTAAATGCCAAATTTCATCAAAATTTAAACTTTAAATTTCTAAAAAAAATGTGGTAATACATTTTTGATATTTTTAAATTTTTGTAAGAAATACCTTGATTGAATTAAAACATTTTTTGACTAAAATGTTATACCTAAAAATAAATTGAAAAAAGTTGAAATTTTCAAATGTTTGAAATTAATTAATAAAAATGTTATAGGTAGGTTTACCGTTTTATTTTATTTATGTAGTTATATACCTGTACTATAACATGAAGTTTTATCTGAAATACCAACTTTTAATGTTTCTGGCTGCTGGGTAGTATAAAGTAAAGGACAATTTGTAGGCTGACTAACATTTGTTCTAAACTAATCTTCTAACTTTTTTTTTGTTTTTCCTGATTATTTTGAAAAGTACTGGGAAAAAAACATTCTCATACAATCCCAATTCCCAATACATTCATCGGTGTGCTCAGAATCTAAAATGTGCTATAACACTTTGTAATAAACCTGTGAACTTCACTTAGAATTGTTTTTCGAGTGCGATGATTTATCATTGCTTTCAAATTTATAGTAACAATATAAACCGATTCTGCGCTAAGTTAAACCAAGCACTGACATTTATAAAAAAAAATATAAAAAACACAATGAAAATATGGATTTTGTAGTTTTTCTTAAAATCCTAGGTTAATTCCATTTTTTTAACAGCAGTGAAAAATATTCGGATCGGATGAATTGGTTTAGAAAGCAATGTGTAAATGAAAGGAATTGTAAGTAAACTAAACCCAGAATAATATGGATTTTACAAATAAACTACACCTGTAGAATGTTTTTAACAATTTTCAATAATTGATCCAAGTTATTTTTTAAATATCCATTTATAATATAGTCCGTATATAATATGTTTTAGATGGTGCGAATTTCCGTTAAAAATTTCAATATTTTTACAGAATTAAAAAAGTTCTGAACCTTAATAATTTACCACGATTGTTGGATAACCAACTTTCTGTAAGAAGTTATTCTTTTAATACTTAAAACGCGAGCTTATATGAAACAAAAAATATTAAACATAAATTTCGGTCTAAGGGTTTATAGAATACAGTTAAACGGGGCTATCATTCGTTAAGTAATTTTTTTCAGTTGAAATAAATGTGGTACACCTTAAAAAACAGATGAGATACGAGCATTTAAAAGAGCACTGAAGTGTGCCATGCAAATTCATTCTTGGTTTTATAGAATTAAATTATTGTGATTTTTAAAATCTTTTATTTATACATTTTAACATTATTGAAATATTAAATAAAAAAAGATTCTCGTATAAAAAAAATACACTTAAAAGATTTTAAAATTATTTACTAACAACATTATGTGTCCATTGCAATACAATGTGGTTGTAATCATTACGCAAATGCTCTATTTTGTTACCAACAAATATTTAACCCAATTGAAACTTTTTTTTTAGTTCAGATATTTTTCCGCAGTATTAAATTACCTTTATTATTTATTTAAATAATTTTAAAATAAAAAACATTCCGACCACACCTTAGAATAAAAGTATAAAATATTATTTTATATTAAAAAGTTTTTTAGTTAATAATATTATTTTATAGATACAGTATTTTTCTCTAAAACATAAATATATACGCAAAGCTAAATTTAATCGTTGTAAATAATTTTTACAATGTTGTTCGTCAAAAATTTGTTTTAGATGTTTTACATTGTAGGTATAACCTAATGTACTATACTACAATGTATTCACATTTTAACGAATAACGATATATATTATATATAAATCAATTAATATTTATATTAATATAATATATATGTCGAATTATCAGTTAGTTGTTAAATATATTGATTCTAAAAGTTATACATGTTGAATATTAATCAAATACATAATTTGAAATTATTCAGTATGCATTTACATATGTACCATTCAAACCTTCGAGATATACATTTTTCAACTGTTGTATTTATTATTTGAATTTTATGGTTTTCAAACTTAATACATATTGTATTCTTCTCCTGATTTTGTAGTCGGTGAATATACCGACGTTTATATTATTCTTAATTATTTTGGTGCAATAAACGCTTATGTTATATTTATGTATATATAAGTGTACTTTGACATGCATGATTTAATTAAAGAAGTCACTAAGTAGCAACACTTTTAGTTTGATCCTAATTTAAATAATCAAATTATCAAAATAATTATAATAATTATACCTTTATATTAATTTTTTTGCTATTTTACATGTTATTATGTTATAAAAAGTATATACTAATATATCCAAGCTGTTTTTATATATTCCTGCGGTTGAGTATATACCTAGTTTTTTCATTTAACGATTTAGTGACATGTTTATTTATGTAAGCAAATATTTTAAGGGTTAAGACGGGTTGTTTTTTTTTTATAATGGTTAGTCATGCACAACGGATTTCCATTAAATGCTACTCATCAGGGACATGATAGAAAGTAGAAACAATGATTTTCAGAAGGGATGAACTTAAATATTCCGTGTTATATATTTGAGCCCGATGTAGCATAATTATTTTTATCCAAACAAACAAATCTAATAAAAAAATATGTTTTATGAAATTAAAAACGTTGTTTGGTTAAAATATTGTTTGTTATTAAAAATTAATTAAAGTATTTTATTAAAAAGCCAGGAGGCTTTTCCCCTGTTCTCTTTGCTCACTAACCCCCTGGGTTGTCAAGAGCCCCAGTAGGCCTATGCTGACCCCTTCCCCTCTGGGGGTCTTAATTTCCATGACCCAAGGGTCGCCCCATAGAATCTTAAAATTTAATATCTGCAATTATAATTATTTAAAAATAAAATGTGTGAAAGATAGAATATACAAAACTTTTTTAAATAATAGAGAGCATTATGATTAAGTAGGAACCTATTTAATTAATAATAATTATTATTTATTAATTTGTTGGTTGCTAAAGCAATATTATTATCTAGAAGATGTACACAAAACTTTGTTTTATGTAGTAAACAATAACTATGTTTTTATTGTTTAAAAGTTTACGTATGGATTTTTTTTAAATTGTAATTAAAAATATATGTTGTAAGTGCGCATTATTAAAAAAAAAAAAAAGATTAAAATATTTAAAGTACAATACAATTATTATTAATAATTAATTAGTTAGTTTAAACTTAATTATTGAATTTTTATAAAGTATAAGCTGATGTTTAATTATATTTAAAAGCTGTGAATTATGTAGTACATGTTTGAAGATTATATGAGAGCATCACAAAATAACATTAAGAATATTAAAATAATTTGTATAGACATTTTTTGTGTTCAACTTTTTGATTAGGTATATTATGATACACCTAAAACAAAGTGCAAAGTATCTTATTATTTTAAATTTGTGTAATACGTGCGCGCTGAAAAATAATTCATACGTCAATCATTATTCAGTAAATGAAATTGTGTGCGAATAAAATAAAGATATTGTAAAACCGTACCCCATATATTAGGTGTGCTCGAGTGTCAAAGCGTGTGTCAAGTTTTAAAAACAAACGTGACGTTAACATTTCTTTTTATTCTCAAAATTAAAATAGTTTTTTATTATTTTCATTTTATCTTGATGTTTTCATTGCTAGAACGCTTAGTTCATTTTTGGTGTAAGTTAAAAGGCGATTGTGTACCTACACAGCAAAACGTGTAGAAAAGCCAAAGAATAACATGTATATTGTTTGTCTATATACCTCATAATCTAAGAGAGATACAATTGTATCTTTTGGGATATTCGACAAAGAAATTGAGGACCTCCTTGACGAATTTTGAGCTCTACACTTTTGGCAAACGTTACTGATTACTCTAACATGATGGGCCCATCTTTCTCTGTAATGAGCCATTTCTTCGTCTACTTCTTGTTGACCTTGCTAAATTATATGCAACGACATAGGTTGTTTTATTGTTTTACGTATATAATTCGATATCTTACCTCTTTTTTTGATTTTAACTCTTCAGAATTGAAACTGTTGAGTAACAACGCCAAAAACAAGTTAAGAACCATGAAGTTACCCATCACCAGTGCGGGCAAAAATATTGCGAAGCATATACCGAAACCCTAAGGAAAGTCATTAAAAGTAATTTTAGCCTTATATATTTTTTATATTATATCTTTAAGTAAATAATCCACAGAGAAGCTCAAGTATAATACTTTATAACTAAAAAACTGCCTTGATGGCTGTCTTAGATTATTCTATATGTTCAAATTATTATAAATAAAAAAATATCAACTTAAAAATAATATTAAACTGTAGTAAATAGTGAAATTATTTCTCTAGGGAATTTTAATCAAGACTAATAACATACCTCTTTCTCTTCAGCTTTCATACAATCCCACAATGGTTCAATCCATTCACCACAAAGAATTCGAAAAATCATCATGAACGAGTGAAAAAAATCTGAAAAATTCCATCTACAAAAGCCACCAAATAAAGCGATTTATTAATGATCGTTTTAATATGAAATTTTTAATTATGAAATATAATACATTAGCAGTAATACTTAAAAGCATAATCTTATCTCAAGTAATTCAGCCCTTTTACAATATATTTTAAGACATAATTTGCTTTCTTAATTAGCTTAATACTAAAATATTTATTTTAATGCTTTATCATTTATGATAGTAATATTAATAATGAATAGGAAATCAATAGAATATTCTCAAATATTTATCATGTTATAGAACACGCTGTTTGACAAAGGATTCCTTTATAATAAGTAGATAGTTAATTAATAAGACAAATATCTTATTCTTGATGATTTGTAAGATATCACTGATAACATTGACAAGGTACATAAACACTTTAGCTTTACAATTTCGTATAATATTCTAACAACATATTTTAATCTCGTCGAATTGTAATAAGAAACCACTTAAAATATCATGGTTATCACGATAATTCAAAATATTCAGCAGTTAATAAGTTTTGAAATTTAATTTTGCCATTTTAATAATCAGTAATTAGTTTTATAATTGTAAATTGCAATTGTTTTATAGAACATGATTTGTTAATACATAATACCACAATGTAAAAATTTAATTTGGAAACACATGGTATTAAATTATTATTTATATATTTTGTTTTAGAAGTATATAAATATATAATATATATTATGTATAAGTAAATTACCAACATAATTCATAAAATAAAATAATATAAAATGATAGTTCGTTTTTGCCGACTGTGCACCTAATACAGTAACATTTACTTAGATAAAAGTATAAAACAAATTAAGTATTTATTTATTACCTTGGTACAGGATCTGGATCAAATTTTTCTGGCATATATTCTTTTGAGAATAGTTGCATGCCGATGACAGCAAAAATGTATATAATGATGATTAGGACAAATGTAAGGTTGCCGAGAGCTCCGATGGTCGATATTATGATGCTCAATAATACTTTCATAGTAGTCCAAGATTGAGCCAATTTTAAAACTCGAAGCTAATTGAAAAAAAAAAGAATAACGGTTGTGTAATTAATCAAAACGCACTGCAATAATGTGTGTAAAGCGGTAAATCAGTCAAGTCACCAACGTTCTAGCGGCCGTGCTTCATTTCACCCAATTACGATAAAAGTTAATGTCCCATACCGTTGGAAATTTCTCTAACGGATAACAATATAACTTCCCGCTGGTCTCAGTGTCCGAATTTATAAAAACTGTATTGTATGGTACTGTATTGTATTATATTATTATTGCGTTGCGCAGGGGAGGGCACTCGTGGGTAACGTGCAGACCTACTGGAAATCTTATTTTCTCGAGAACGAGTACACACGCTGTACATTTGTTCATATAATATAAATGTTATTTTTAAAATTTGATTTACAATCATATGTTATGTTAATACAATTCAAGTAAGTACAGTGAGATTCGTTTTTAGGCATGCCGTTCTCGACTAGACACGTGCCAGACACAAATCGTATGCAGTTGAATAAATTAAATAGCACTACAGTGACAAAACAGCGAACGTCCTAAACGGCCACAGCGGTATTTTTGGTTACCTACATAATATAAGTTATAACTACCAACTGCAGTTTTGGTGAACACGAAACGATACCATAAGCGGAAAATGTTTAATGGTTTTTAACCTGCCGGTTTTCGTTTTAGGTCTGACATATTTTAACCCGGCACTTTGCATAATATAACGGTAGGTGGCTTATGTCTTATATAGCTATTCGGAAAACATGGATGCAGTTTATTACACCCTTACCTCGTTCCCATCGCCGCAATTCGTTTCTCCTAAAAACCCAAACAGTACTCCGGACGCAATTTACAGTCTGCCAGGCGCATTCTCGAAACATAACTCATAAGATCATCACTTATAAGGAATACCACGGTTGAATGATATGTACGAGACGGCCAGTCAATTACCATTTTCAATAGACAAAAGGCCGAGAATAATATATTGTAATGTCTCATTTTATATTATATTATATATTGTTTTGGAAATGTTGTACGATTCGAGTATTGAGCTATTATTTTTCTCAATATGAGACTTTGTAATTTGTAAGTTATAATACTCCACGGGTAGGAATTTG
This sequence comes from Metopolophium dirhodum, assembly GCF_019925205.1. Classification (NCBI taxonomy): domain Eukaryota; kingdom Metazoa; phylum Arthropoda; class Insecta; order Hemiptera; family Aphididae; genus Metopolophium; species Metopolophium dirhodum. The sequence goes on along the minus strand of NC_083567.1, from coordinate 32,090,603 downwards.
TGCGATGTTTTTTTATGCAATTACGTTTAATTTTCTATTATTCTTATAATTATTATCATAATTAAATCAAAATAAATCATGAGCAAAAACTTTTTCTCTATACTTTATGTAGATGATCAATATTTTATTTTAATTATAATTTTAGTTAATAGCAATACCACGTTACTACAAAATAAACATAATTACAGATTGTTCACAAGAGACACAAAACTAATTAATTTGATTCTGAAAAATAATTGTGCAATTTTCTTTCCTTAGATTAATAAAAAGAAGCTTAATGTAGTTTGAAAATTCTGTAATTTATATTCATTATATTATTCGATTTATTTTATAGTACTTACGGGGTATTACAAAAACATTATGATGATACGAAGTAATATTAGATTGAGATACGGTTTGTTCAAATACAAGTAATTTTCATTTAATATTTATTTAATATTAATAAATTATATTGCACTATAAGTACCTAGTAGTTTTTATTAAAATAAAACAATATATTTCATACTAAACATAATATAATACATATTTTTACTCTTTTCCAACTGTCAAGTTAAACTATCATTGATAATAATTTCTTAAGATCTTCAATTAAGACTAAATACAACATAATGTTATGCTATATATTATTATTATTATTATATAAAGTATGATAATATAGTTCAAAAATAATTTTTTATTTAATTAATTATTAACATTATTTACAATATTGAAGGAAATTTAAAATTTTATTTTATTTTAGTGTTTATATTTTATTATTTTGGTATAAACTATAACATAGTAAAATATTGTTCACGTATAAAATAAAATAAATATAAATTACATATCATATTATATTCAATATTTATATTTGAAAAAAACGTATCATGTATCTCAATCTCACAATGCTTCGTCATTATTTTTTGTAAGTGCTATTAAATGAATCAAATTATATTTTTATAAGACAACAATATTTATTATCTTTTTATTAATCTGGAGAAATTAAAATCGAATAATTTATTTCTTGGAATCAAATTAATAAGTTTTTTGCCTCTCCTGGAAAATCTCTGATTGTGTAGTTGGGTATGGTATTGCAGCCACAATCCAGCGACCGTCATGATATATTATACTAGTAAGTTTTAACAACAACTAAAATCAAGAGGTTGAAATGTTATTGATATATAAATATATTAATCCATTCATCTAATTTATTTTTAAAAAGACAATGGAGTATTCTTTGTTAAAAACGTTTGTACGTATTTAAAAAAATTAAAAACAAACGGTTAAGCTACTCTGACATATTTATAACGGTATTGTTATGATATGTACGAGTGTTTGTGAAACCACTCTGTGTTTCTACGGATTTACGAGTCTGTAGATTAATAAAAAAAAAACAAATAATAATCCCATAGCAAATATAAGCGAAACTTTTTTCATCGTTTGTGATACAAGACACTTCTGTTGAACTTTCATTTAACGTCAGTTTGAAAAAATTCTACTCTAAAATTAAATATTTAAAAAATGATAAAATAAGCTTTATGAATATAATAATAATAGCTATTTATATTTATTGCAATGATTTAACAATTATTTAATTATAAGTAAAACATAACCATCAAGTACTTTGCAGTTATAATAAATTAATTATTATAATGAAGTACAGTATATTATTATCTTATTGATTTGAATAAAAATGTTCTTACCAGTCTCAAACAGCGAAGAACTGATAAGCCATCGATCATTTCAAATGATAAATCTAATAAGCTAGCAGTCACAATGATCATGTCGAATATATTCCAACCACAATTGAAGAATTCATTACTCAGAGCAATCAACTTGAATAGACATTCCACAGTAAAAATAGTAGTGAAAACCTGAAAAGATTAAATTGGTTACCTTTAGGATTAACAGGATAAAAGATAATAAGAAATCGACTACTGAAACTATTGTTTTCCTTCAATTTCCCCCCTAATTCTACTAAGCTAAATCTGGATTTTATGTTTGTTGAATAAATCTATCAAACATATGGGAAGGGGGATTTATAATTTTAAAATAAAATATAATATAATATAGAGAAATTTGAGAAACTTGGAAGACACTAAACTTAGCAACTAAAACTCTTACAGAGTTATTGATGATGTGATGATAAAATAAAATAATAGTATCTTTTAACAAATATTATTATTATAATGTTACTGTTTTTTTAATATTATTTTAATTACTGATTTTTATTAAATGATATCATTTATACAATTATACCGTTATTATTTTTTATATGCTAATCAAATAAAAATTATATTAAAATCAAATGATTTGGAAATGATTATGGTAACCTACTGATCTGCTGTTGGTATGGATTTAAAAAAATAGTAACTGTCTTTAAAAATAGGATATATAAAAATAACTGATACCCCGCTAACCTTTTTATGTATAAATATAAAACTAATATTAAACTGTTCAATTCACAAATATTATTGATTTGACTATACCCACAAATCGCCAAATGTGCACACATTAGGTGCTTTTAAGTTTAACTACTAGGTATTAAAATATTTTATTGACCAATCAAAATTAAATTTCACAGTAGTATGTTATATTATAGCTATTAGTTTTTATTTTTATTAATATGATCACGAAAAACATGCTTTTTAAGTAAAATATAAATGAATTACCTTGTTTCCAACGTCCAAAATGTTACGTACATTTTGTGACATCCCGTGATGTTCAATAGCTAACACTATTGTATTGCATATAATACATGCCATAATAAACAACTCAAATAATGGATCTCTGACCACTTTATGCAGGCAGTTTTGGACCCTCAACCATGTCTGGTAATCAATGCAATTTCTGTTGCAATTCGAACAATTTCGATCAACTAAATCATCTAATAATAAAAATGATACATTAATAAATTATCACTGTGATTAGACAACAGAGTTACAAATATTTAAATATGTATATATGCATTACAACATTTCGTTACATATAACGAAATTTATGTAAATTTGGAACCACTGCGCTATTGCAAATAAATTGTATTCAACGAACACATAATATAGCTAGTTGGGTTGTATATTATAATGAAATGTGATTATTGTTTGGAACACACATCTTAAAATGAAAACAAAATCGTCAAAGAAAGTTTTATTTAGATTATAAAACTAAAAGTATTGGTTGCTGTAAGAAATATAAATTTGATGGTTAATTCACCAACCAACAGTAAAAAAAAGAGATATAAAATGTAAGAATTCCTTGTACCTTTAACTTTTCAAAATAATTATAGTGTTCAATGTTAATCTAATTATTATGTGTATTATGTTACATGTTACCTTGTTTTTGCTTAAATGAATTAGGTACATTTAAATTTTAGATTCAATTTAAAACATATGCATAAAAATAGAAAAATAATAATATTATCAGTACATTAATTGATATTTAAATAGGTGCACAATATCAAACGAGAACATGAGTTTATTAAAAATGATTAAAAATGAAGTCACAGTGAGATAAAATTACCGATATGATGGAGTAAAACTTATTTGTATATATTTTAACGATTTAGTAAATATATAATGTAAATACTATACAATTTATTTTTTATTTATAATATTATATGTAGATGATTTACACATCATGAAACAGTGAATTATTTTAGATTAAAATACAAAAAAAAACATAATATTTCAATTTCAATTTACTTTGTCTAGAAAATCTTACTTTTTGAGCTAATAACTAAAGTCGACTTAACAAACCCATTCTATTAATGACATTTTTAAAAGTAATAGAAATTTTTTTCAGTTTATAAGATTAAGGTACCTATATTATATAAATAAGTCTTCATTTTTTTCTGATAAGCACCAAGAAACTGACTTTCTAAATTTGATATTCTGTTTTGTTGAAGCTATACTTTATACTTAAGCTTTAAAGTTTAAATTAAGCTATTGAAATTAAATATATATAACTTTATGTCAATACAATTACTACAAGTTAAAAGTTCCTCAATGTATTACAAAGTGCAATCATAAGGAATAAAAATATTTTTATCAAATGATGACAAAGGACGTAAATATAACTCTTTATATATTACACTATTCATAATGTTCAAATATTATATTAATTTATTGATGAAAAATAAAAATATTTAAATTATTAATTATTATTCTATTCATAAAATCTAAATATTTGAAAAAGATATCTATGATAATAAAAATTTAATGAAGTAAGAAATTTTAAAATATTGAAAGTATTAGGTAGCTGAAAGATATTATTTTATTTATTCAAATTAAATTCAACAATTATACTCTAGTAAACGGAACTAGTGAAAATTGCAAGTTAAATAATAATTTATATTAAATGACACGGAGATACAAGTCGATGATAGTAGATAATAGTTAATAGTCATGGTTATTTATACCAAACCTTTACAAAATACTAGGTCACGTTTAACCAATTATAATAATTATATTTTAGAAGACACGTCTTTAAAAACCATCAGAGATCATAAAATAGTGTTATTTATATATTTGTCTGATGTAAATACGTACCTATGTTGTTATTAATTTTTATTTGTAATAATTGTTGCGAAAAAAAGATCGTCCACGTAACTTGGAATTATTATTTATGGGAAATTTATAATAAACGGTCAAGTAATACAATTATTATCGTGAGTGTAACGTTGATAGTTCAGCAAACAGATCTTACACAGACTATTATTTTCCAAGCTATTACAGTTTTAGAGGCGGCGCAGGGAGTTAATACTGTTATTAATGTACACATACCAATAACCACCACCTGAGACACGTACTCGGCCTCGCCGTTGCGGCCAAATGGTTTTGTTTTCAGCCCATTGCATTTGATCACTTTAATGCTTTTTGATACAGCTAAACTATTATCGTTGGCGGAATTCTGAAAAGAATATTTTACATTCTGATATAAACGTACAGAACACGCAAAGTTTATAATTTAGAGTAAATCAATTGAAATACACAAGATCAATGTAAGACACAAAATATACTTCATTTCAAAATTTACAAATACCATAATATTATACATTTTTAAAAAGCGTGTATACGTTGTCAAATTGAAAAATATTTTTTTTAAATTTGATTTTTATTATGAAAATTGTATCATAATATAATATTTTACTTTGTCGATAGAAGTTTAAAAGTACATAGTAATCAAAAATGTGTTATATTATAATATTAATAAGGAGACACTATTAATGTATTGGATAAACTAAAATGTTGCAATAATAAAATTACATTAAATTTACATTAAATTCAAAAAACGATATTTATGTAGATATCCTTAAAAATTATACTGAGTGGAGGGAGTTATTTTTATGAAATCACTTTTAATTTTCTTTGATATCGATTTACACAGTTATTAACATCAGGAGTTTGGAAGTATTTTTTTAATTACTGCCTATAGAGGTTACCTGAGGTAATTGATGGTATCCGCATTGCTGTGGTTGTGGTGAAGTGTGATGGGATTGTGATTGCGACGTCGCTTCCCCATCATCATGATCATCTACTACACCTGAGTCATCCAGTGATGAATCCCTATTGTTTCCTTCACTGGTGTTTGCACTGCCCTGTCTACTACCCAATAACCATCGTTCTCGTCCTGATTTATAATAATATCAACAGTTTCAAGAATCAATAAGATGAACATTTTCTATGTCCAAAATATAAATATGAAATATATATAATATGCATTACTGGTCCTTGTAATAACAAAAGAAAATAATATACACATTTATGAATGAAATAATTTAAAGCACATTTCAAAAAATTTCAAAATAAAATAAAAATTTGCACTTTTAAAAAATATTATTGAACATTTATCAATACATTGATGACTTGATAAAATAATTACTAATTGGATATAAAATTCTGTCTTTTATGAAAATAGTTGTAGTTTTTATTTATCCATATAAAATATAATATATTCATGCATACTTATTAGCATAATATTATGCTTTATATTAAACTCAAATAATCATTTGTTCAACTGTCACCATAATATATTATATTCAAGTACTCTTACTTTTTTTTTATCTCAAAGGTAAATTAAATTAAACTTTATATCAGTGAGTTATATGAAAAGTATTCCCTTTGATAGTGGTATATGAAGTGTTCAACAACGTTTAATTTTCGTTATCTCTAAGTTTAATGGGAAGAAAGAAAATATAATTCAGAATTTTATTTTTAATTTATTTATCTAAAATAGCTTTCACGAGTCCAAAGTTTAAATTAAAACAGAAAACTAAATTTTTTCCTATTAAAATGTAAAAGCAGTATTTTAACATTTATTTGAAACTTAAGGACGACAATAATATTAATATTATTAGATTCACAACATTTTTCCATTAGAATATGTATATTTTAGTGATTTAAAAATGTTTCTAATACGGTAATTATTTTTCATTATATAATATCTATAATCATATTGTTAAAATAATTATGGATATTAAATCGTAAATTTTTATCATTTTTTATTCTAACTTAACACGGTCTACCAAAATTAAAAAGGAAATTTACGTTTTATTAAGCTTAAAAATTGAAGTAAAAATTACGGACTTGATAGAGTGATCAGTTCTTTAGAATTCATCTCATTTCACTCATTTCGATGAAAAATTGTGTGAATAGTATGATTTCAAATTATAAGTGATTGTTAAAAAAAATATAATCGAGATTTTTGAGAAATTTTAAAAATAGTGTGAATACGGTAATGTACATTTTGAAATCTTAAAAACAGGTAGCTACTATTTTTACAATGATGTAGTAGTATATTAAAAAGTTTCAAGTTATGAACTAGAAATTGAACACAGATTTAAAGGGGTCATTATTCTCGGTAGTTTTTGAGAAAAAAGGTGAAGAAATATAACTGCCAAGCGTCAGATTTTAACATCAGTCTTGACCATTTTTAGGTGAACCGATTTTTGCTCGGAAAAGTGTTTCAATTCCAATGATTTATTATTGCTTTCAAATATAATGACCCAAGTATCCCACTCCAATGTCCTAACCAACTCCGGAATCAGCACTTTTTTTTTCATTTGTATCATTCAAAGTATAAAGCGAATTACAATAGGTATAAGTGTGTATAATACAAGTTATAAAAATATGAATTGAAACTACATGAAAGATGATTTGATTTTACGTAAATAAAATAATTCAATTACTCAATGAAATATTACAATTTATAATTATGTGCAAAGCTTTTTAAAGACTATGCGTTTGATCTTATTCCTTGTTAAAATTGAATTTGTTAGCATTCTATTAATTATGATTTATGATAAACAAACTTACTAATTATGTATATATTAATTTAAATGAACAATAGAAATATTTTTTTAAATACTCATGCAATCATTTTCTTTCCATATAGATAAATAAAAAATTATAATATTAGAGTCAGAATTTTACTAAATAAAAAAAATAATTTAAATATTCTATTATAAAATAATTTAATTTGTCAGTATAAACAAAAGGATCTTTACATAATATTGTTCTATTTAATATTGCCTCAGAAATCTGAATTACATTTTAATGGTATTTTTTTGTGAATATTTAGGTTTGTATCATCTAATAGATTCAAATTAGTTGATATATGATATGATTTTATCCCCCAGATCTAAACGATGATAATTGTACGTTCGATTTATATTGTTCAAGTATACAATTTGTATCACTTGATTAATCTTAACCGTATCAATAAAATGGTAATATAGGTATTTAGATTTGTAAAATTATATTCTAGTTTTAGTTTATAAGAAACGATATAATTTAAATTAAAATCCTACCTTCGTTTTTATATTTATATAATATTTAATAGAATGTCTAGTCTTACAACAGTCTTTTAAGAAACATAATGAATTACTATTATATTATGAGTGTTTTTACCGATTAGCATTTCATTCTAAAATCAAATCACATTTATTATTTATCAAAAAACATCGATAGATAGATAACCATTTCAGACCTTAATTTTGATTCTCAAAATTCTTTATTGATAATATTATCGAATTTCCATTGGTCTAGATTCTATACTAATAACTTATAAAACACTATTTTGTAAATTCTAAAATTGTAAAAGTTACTAAGAATAATTTAATATTATATTATAATTTTTAACGATGTATAAATCAGATATACATATTGTTTTTATATTATATATGAGTAAATCAAAATTATGAATCTTTAAATCTAGGTGAAAATTCTTAAGTTGTTATATACCTAATTAAAGGTATGAAATTTAATTTATAGTCAATTAATAGATACCAGTACTAACGTTTTGTTAAATGTTTTAGAAAATAAAATATTCTCAAAGATTCAAATTGAATATTAAAAATATTTCAAAATTATTTATATTTTTAAGAAATTTTTATTATAGTAATAATTAATGAATTAGTTCGTGTTCAAATTGAGTTTTATTAATAACGACATATACTTCATGAAACAGTTTATATATATGTATTTATATATTTTAACATTAATGTATTATCAATGTAAAATTAAAAAAATAGAAAGAATATTTTACTGTTACAAACGATGAATAAAAAACACTTAAGTTATTTGATGTATAAAAAAACCAGGAAACTCGCACAGTTGTATAGTAGATTTCTAGTGTACTTCGTCGTATAATTATGCCTAGGTTTTTGTGTTGAATTTAAACCCAGTGATAAATTATTATTTACAGAAGTCAGGAATGGACTTTGAACAGATACGATGTGTCAGCTTTTACTTCTAATGATGTTTAATAATATTCCTACATACTATTAATGATACAATAGGATTAAAGTTGGTCATTTTACTTATTCTGTATTAACACCGACATTCCATGGAATGGTGGATAGGTTCGTTGATAAATAGCTTAAAATTAGTCTAAATATTTTAAACATTTCATTGTTTATAGAAAATAACAATATGCAGCAAAGACAAAAAGTTCCAAGTTTCTATGATTAATATTCGTTATACCTATTACAGAAATTATTTTTGGTTAATCTAATGCCATAAGAATGCCTATACAAAAATGCGTATTGATATTTCTGAACTGTTATAATGCGGTAAATATAATATTATAACTTTATATTAAATGTTCAGACTTTTTTACACACAAACATTTTTACTTTTGACACGTCTTGAGATAGCCTTCCAAAAATGTTGATGAAGTTTGGAATACATGACCCTAATTATGGAGGATATAAGTACAGAAATAACTCAAGTTTTAAACGAGCTAATTAATTACGGATGGGGTTTATGCGCCACGTAGGGCTACAGAAAACCAACGATAGAAATCAAAATAGAAAAACAAGTACATACCTATATTAAAAATAATATTTTGCAGTTCATGTGTCACTTACCTTGCGGAGCTACCAGGGCGCACGGCCGCAGACTGTCGGCAGCCACATTGGGTTTGGCTACCGCTGAAGTGACAGGCGGTGGCTCCGGTTGTGGTGGCGGGGTGACCGGTTGTGCTGGAGGGTCGGGTGACCTCAACCGTTTTCGGCGGGGCGTCGACGAACGGCTACCCGAGTCGTCACCGTCATCACCATCGTCACCATCGTCACAATCTTCACCGTCATCCATGGCCACTGCCACCGCCGACGGGTCAGCTTCCGACGCCAACACCGCCGCTGACGCCGCCACTATTTCCACATCCGGTTCCACGTACATCCCTCCGTCCATGTTGTCTCGGTCGTCCGTGGCGTTCTGCTGTTGCTGCAGTTCCGGTTGCTGTTCCGATTGTGACCGTTGCTGAGACGGCGTCCGACGTCTTCGCGACTTTTTCCGCTTGCGCGTCACCGAAGAGAGTAGCACGCCTTTTCGGCCGTCTACTTTCTTTTTGTCCCGGTTCTGTCGGTCCTGCAGCTGCTTGACTGGGATGCGGCTTGGGTCGAAACTGAACGTCGATTCGTCCCGGTAGTCCGTCAAGTCTTTTCGCCTCTCCTGTGACACATCGAAATCGTACATGTTAATATATTGTTTTTTTTTTCTAGACCAGGAATCTCGAGCTCGTCGATGTGTTAAGAAAACAAAAATCGCGGTTGATGTTCTTAAAATTCACAATTTACTGTGTAACAGTTAAATGATTTAATCATCGTAAAGCAGAAAACCAGCAGCAAACAAAAATCTCACTAACCCTCTTCGTTGAAGATATCGATCCCAATGGCGGTGATAATGATATTGTTAATCACCTCTCTTCTATCAAACTAAAATAGCACTATAAAAGTGGACAATTATCAAAGTGTTAAAATTGCCAATCATGGAAAAAATCACACATCTAACCCCCGCACAATCTATACGGATCTCCCAGAAAAATGCACTTTATGCAAAGGAGCACTTCCTGCCAACTGACAATTATGTACAGTATACAAAAAATGGATCCATAAATACAAGAACATCTAAAAACATAAACGACAACAACCACCACCATCCAACTCCACCACCAATTCTGAACAATCAGCCACTAAAAACCCGACAAATCCATGTTCGTATGCAAATGTAACTGCAAACTAAATTCTATTTCTATAATCAACTATAATCAACAATGAAATCTCACTTCTTTAATTCTTCGATGAATTTTAAATCCTATATGTCCCTCCTCACTACTGTTCTCAAGTCTCATTAAATCCCAAAAATGTCATACTTTTCATATATCTTTTATAGGCACATGCTCTAGAGTAAATCGAAACGCAGTAATTTTAAAAACAAGAACCTCTTAGAAAATTGTTTGTACTAGGAACAATAATAACAACAATAATCGGTATAAAGCAATCTTAAATAGAATGACATCCATTTTGCCCATTTTGCATATGAAATCGTGTCATGATTTCTGCAACTATGGACTATCTACATATAGTTATAAACTATAGCGAAATACAGACATGTGAGTGCACTTAAAATGTATAACATTACACAAATAACCACTTCACGGTTACTATTGTACGATAAATTCCTAATGGATTGTATTGAGTTAATTTATAAGATAATATTGTTATATAATTATTGCAGTTTACATTTGCATCAAATAAAATAATATTATTTTATACCCTCAACAGGGTAGAGCTGGTATATGATTTATTCTGTAATTACAATATATTTGGTATTTTACAAACTTAAAACTAGTAAAATAGGTGTTTTTATATACAAAGGTCTATATTTTATAACGATTGGTACATTATTCTAACGAGAATTCCACAAATAACATATTTTACGATTTTTTTTATTCTTTTTTTACTATAGTGTACTCAAGATATTTATAAAAGAACTAAGACACATTTACTTAAGTTTCAGCACTAACTGTACATTTTTTTACCGCTATGTAGGATAGCAGTTTTCTACTTAAGATTTTATACTCAATAAAATTAATTATTCATCGTGGTCACAATTCCTGTGTGTGTATATATTTTATGCTTTACATCAAGTTTATACAAGAGTGATTAATGTACAGACTAAACTCTGTAACTTGACAGGTTGGCACCACCGACGTTAACATAGTTTAACTGGACACAATAATATGTTGAACAAGTGTTTGCTGAAAACTAATTTGGAATGACATAGTTTATAACAATACAGCCACTGAACTGAACTCATAACTGCAAAAGATTTGTAGAAAATTATTTAAGTTACTCAATTTTCTGCATTATAATAACATTTTTCTTAAGAATTTAGAATTACCAATGTCTGCATTAGATAGTATACACAACTTTATAATTAAATAAAAAAAGGTGGGCAAGTGGATGTCGCTCTGCTGTACTGTAGGTTACAAGTGGGTCACTGTATAATGTATGGTATTAAATTTGAATTCAATGATATATCATTGTATAAGAAAAACGATTCTGAGTGGAGACGATATGTCAGTCTAGGTATAAGACATATTATACACTATTATCTATGGTATTAAAAAAAAAATTGACCTATAATAAATTCCAAATTAATCATATCACAATATCCATTAGGTACATATAACGCGTTATACATCAACAACAAACCGTGATACTATCATCATAATATATCGATGAAAATATTACAAATTAGAAGTTTCAAGTGCCCACGAATAATATTATACAATCACAACAAAATAACTAAAATAGTTATTCTAGGTTTTTATGTAATTTCGTCCAAATTTGAACTTAAAATGACTATACAAATAAACTGTGCTTGTGTATTTTTTAGATTTTTTGGTAACCGAATTATCTATTTACATGGAATCTTGTTTTAAATTTTCAATCCTTAGCTATAAAAACTGAACATTTTATAATTTATTAATTACAATGGTTGATAATTTTCGAGATTTTGATAAATTCTGTCCAAATTTGATCTTTAAATGCTTATAAAAAAAAACTGTGCCTATGTATTTTCAATATTTTTCAACTGCTATTGTAAAAATATATCAGGAGTCTTGTATTAAATTTTTACACTTTTTGGCCCAACAGATAAAACTTTATTGATATTTATAGAAAAAAAAACTAAAAAAATTGAAAACTGAAAATGCCCGTAAACAGCTCAAAAAGTGTCAAAATATTTTCAAAATTGTATGGTGTATAGGAAATGCTAATATAAACATTCAGTGAAATTTTCATGTATCAACAGTTATTCGTTTTTGAATTACAAGAAAATAAGGAAATCGGTACATGAGAAATCGAGTGAATATCTAATGTTGTAAAAATATGAATTTAAAACGCTCATAAAAATTTAATTTGACTTTCTTGTAGAAATTTTTTTTTTGATAAAGTTAGACAAACTTATGAGGAATCTTGTATTAGATTTTAAAATCTTAGATTTAAAAAGAAAATTTTTTATGAATTTCTAACTCAAAATAATTTGCAAATTTTCGTGATTTTTCCGTATTTTTTCAAGATTTGAACTTTAAACGTGTATAAAAAAAAACTGTGACTAAGGATTTTTAATTTTTTTCATCTGCCTTTGAAACAATAACCTAGGAGCCTTCTATTAAATTTTCAAGCTTTTTTACCCAACAAATAAAATTTTATTGATATTTATAGAAAAAAAATTTAAAAAAACTGAAAACTGACAATGTCCGTAAACAGTTCAAAAAAAGTCAAATTATTTTCAAAATTGTATTGTGTATAGAAAATGCAAATATAAACAACCAGTGAAAATTTCATGCATCTACGGTCATTTGTTTTAGAGTTACACCAATAACCAAAATCGATTTTGTTAAAAATCGATTTTGCGTAAAAATTCCCGTTTTTCCTTAATTTTTCTTTTGTTTTTCACATCGCTTTTGAAAACTACTGGGAAATTAAAATTTTGACCTCCCCAATGCACCAACGATATTCACTTTCCCATCGAACAAGATACTGAAGTCGAAAATCGAAGCATTATTTCGACTACTTATCGTGTACACAGACACAAAAATAAAAAAATAAAAAAAAAAATAAAAAAAAAATAAAAAAAAAAAAAATAAAAAAAAAACACACATCATTGTAAAATCAATACATTCATCGTTTCACTGAGAATCTAAAAAATTATAAATTTAATAACCATTGACTAAATCTAAGAACAATATGACATGGTTACAAATTATCATTTAATGCTTTAATAAAAAGTTGTGATTCAAAATGTAAAAATGTTTAATTATTAAAATATAAATTAACTATAATGGGCATACTGTATTTAAATGGATGTCAACTTAAATAACAAGCATTAAAAAAATGAGTATATAGGTACTTACATAAAAAAATTTTAATGACTTAAAAATTAAAATATAATATTATGTTAGTATAAAACGTACACTATAAACCGATTTTAATTTAATTGGTGAAATTTGGGAAATTAGTGCACACGAATTGTCTCCTAAATATAGGTAGGTGGCAAACTTTTACTCGAATTTGAGGGTACTATATTTGGGGGTATTCCAATTTCCTCCCATATCATACTAATATTAAAAATCAATAAACCGGTATACTATTTGATCGTACTATGTCTTATACTAATAATTATATTATATTGATTTTCATACTAATTAGAAACATTAGAAAAATATAATATTGATTTTCGTAGATCATCGATCACTGATTATTGTAACAATAATAAAATAATAATAGTAATAATCAGTTACATCTGTGCACTCGATAAGTTTTTTATTCGTTTTTTATCGTTAAAACAAAACAAAATTAATTTGGTACGGATTTATGTTAGGTTTTAAAAATAATCTAGCAAATTATATAAAATGACAGGCGTTTACGAAAAGAATTCGTTCAACTTAATTTTTTCCAGTTTAAAAATGTAAAACTAATTCATAAAATTTGTACGAATTATTCAGATCAAAATATCAACAGACAGATACTCAGCAACAATCTTAAGCTAAAGCTTTAGAACAGCTTCCTGAACGACCAGTATCATTATTTCACAGCAACATGAAACATTTTTTCAGATGTAATTTTTACTAAAAATAATATTCGCCACGCAATTGGAATTCAACATAATATCTAAAATTGTTAAAAAAAAGTGAATAAAGTATATACTGTTTCAACCAATATTGAGGTACAAATATTTTTAAATGAGAAATGTTTCACAGTAAATTACCCATTAAATGGTTTGGTGATGTTTTCTTGTGACGACAATATCAAGTTTCATAATACGTAAATTTCCAATAATAATTTAGGAAATGAAATATTTAACTACTGCATTCAATATTTAAATCATTTCATTACAATGTATGATCTGCATAACAATTATCATATAGTCACCCTACGAATTTTTTTCTGATAAAAGTCAAGCATCATATTTATAAACGGCCTTTCAGGGAACCAGTGTCGGAAGTTCACAAAAATATTTTTACCTAAATGTTGTTTTATTGATTATAAAAAGTTAATACATATATAGTACGTAAAGTTTGGCTACAAATTAAAATGTTAGTGTTGTAAGTCAAAACATATCGGATTAGCTATCAATCGTTAAAAAAACAACGAAATAAGAAACTATAATATTTTTAACCCACCATTTATGCATCCAGAACAAGTAATAATTTAATCAAATATATTTATATCATTTATATATTTATAATTAAATAATAATTTGTTTTTAGGTAGGTTGTAGGTGAAATTTCTGGTGTAGACCTTGAAGAACTATAATACCAAATGATAAAAAAAAAAATAACATTTTCTGATTATTTGATTTTAAATAACGTCGATGACGAATGACAGTTCATCTTTTCCACCACAAGTGTAGTTTGCAATGACACCCAGTACACATAGACCCACTAAGGCTTGCGAATTATTCCATTGAAAATTCAGTTTTAATTTTTCATTAACTCGCATTTATGCATTTTTAAATGCATTAAAATCAATGCAGACGGATACAAACGTACGATAATGTTAATTCAATTTGACCTGTTAAAACAGAAATTAAAAAAGGATATCTCCAAGAAAATGTATGAATTGTCTTAGTATTATGATCATAGAAAAATTAAACACTAACGAAATATCAGCAAATAAATTTAAACCAATGAAAAATTAGGATTCAATTTTACAGTAATAATAACATTTATTATATTTTTTACAACTTATTAATTTTCTTTTCTTACAATTACGTTTTAAAATTGCATCTATAGTATTGACTGATTTTTATAATTCTTGTATAATTTATTAACTATTAAATAATATTATGTGTATTATACTGATAACTATTTAAATTTGAAAAAGAATTGTTTGATTTAAATTTTAATTAATCTATTATCAAAATAACCATTTCTTTGTAAGCCCGAGCAGACATGTGTACATTAAGTGTTATTATGTACAATCGCAATCACCTAGATTTTACTTGAATTAAAGTATAATAGAATATTTATTATAACCTTAGTTTCAACTTACAATTCATAATGATTCGTTAAGCTAAATGTAGGTAACAAGTTTTCCTCGGCCACGAAATCAATATTTAAACTTTAAAGTGAATAAATATTCAAATTATCGATTCAATATGATTATTAGACACAATTTGAATACTAAATGGTCAACTAGATGCTTAATGTAGGAGGGAATTATGTAAAAAAAAGTAATGACTGTTTGTATAGGTTGTATAATGTTGAGTATTAAACACTGATTAGCATTAAAAATTTCTTGCACCATATTCCATAGTTGTTTTGTGTGTAATAACTCAATGTTTTCAACGAGTTTAATGCATAAAATTGTATTGGAAATCAATTTCCAATTCTTATAAAACTGAAGTTTAGTTGAGTTCCGATGTGTGTCAGCAGTATAATACGTAATAAAAACTTGTGATTTTTCATACTGTTATATGCAATAGTTATGTAAGTAATAACTCAAAGTTAAATAGAAACTTAAACCACTAAAAAAGTTCAGATATAGTTTCAAAGATGTATCTCCGTTGTGGATTTAAAAAGCAAAAGCCACAGCGGGCACGTCGAGTTTTTAAGGAGATATTTTTTGTCAGTTTGTATATATTTCATGCCACGGCGCTCCGTGTAGGCATTTCTGCTACACCAAGGCTTAGGTTTGTATACGTTTTGCCTATACACTGCTTGACAACGAGGATTAAAAACGGTAGTGCGGCGCGAGCGAAAAAAAGAAGAAGAAAATAAGAATAGGAAAACGTGTGCATTTTTTATACGACGTCGTATTTCTATTTTCCTCAGGCATTGCCTGAAGCTGTAGCAGTGTGTTTATTTTTGATATACATATTTCAAACTCGTACACTGTTCGTAAAATCACAACCATGATGTACAACACTACTACTCGGAATACCATCGGCGGCGGAATAGTTTACATTTTATTTTTATAATATTTTTTATTTCAATAAAGATTTATGCATATTATATATATATAAAAAAAAATAATGATAAAAATTCCATCGTACCTCTTGCGTTATTTCCGCTTCTTCTTCGTAGCTAAGGGCGACGACGGCCAACATCAGATTGATCAAGTAGAACGAACCGAAGAACACCACCACTGTGAAAAATATGACGCTCATCGGGCCACACGTCGCCAAAACCTGAAACAACCGGTATACGCATACTTGAATCGATGGAGTGTCGATGCGATGGTAAAACAAATCCCTTTTCAGAAAAGTTTTTATGGACGCGGTACTATTATGTATAAAATCATCGCGTGACCTAAATAATGCGTAACGGAAGTCGGTACAGTGTTGTGCGTTAGCCTCGGGAAACGCAAACGACTTCACTACTGCTCGTATTTTGATGTATTAAAAACAGTCGGTAATATTAATATTCCTGTTTAAATACATTTTAAATGCATGGTTGTTTATAACTTTTGACTTTATTTGTACGCGTTACCGATAATCAGCATTATTTTTGTGTTGATTATTGTTTTTCGTATTGTGGGGAATGATCGGGAATAATTTTCAGTAAATGAAGTTTGATTTTAACACGTATTATTATATCATATTCTTGTTTATATTTAAAAATATTGATGCATTTTACAACATTTCACTAATTATTTATAACAAAAGGGCCGACATAATTAAATGGTGATCATCAGAATTAATGTATAATTTAATAATTTACCATATGCGATCTGATAATGTAAATATTAAATGTGTTGGTTTTAAAATAATTCAGGAAGCGTATTTTTTAAATTCAAAAATTCATAATTTAGTACTTTTTATTTGATTTATTGTATAATTAGGTAACTTATTGATTAATTTTAAAAACTAAATACATAGTACCTAACCAATAAATAAACAATAAACTAAATTTTTATTAAATTCATAAGTAAATCAATAATACTATTTACAAAGAACAGACTATTTAACAAATATTCAATTTGATTTTAAAAGGGTCTTCAAATAAAATAATTTTAAAGTGAATAATATGATTTAGAACCTTTTAAGGTGAACGAATTATTGTTTTAGTACAATTATTTTTTCAATATTATATCCATCAACAATATTTACACAGATATTTAGAAAATGATAAATATTTTTTATCAGTATACAACATATCATATTACCGTACAAACATCTTAATTTATTTACCAATTCAAAAATCGTTTTTAATAAAGAACTTTTTTATTCTATAAGAATAATAAATTCACTAGTTAAAACTTTTTATCATTCAATATATTTTCACACATAACAAGTTCTATATAGTGAGATGAAAGTAAATTATTTTTATATATGAGCTGCATCGTGAACCTTTACATTCTGCGTATCTCTAAGAATAATGGGATTAGTAAATTTAATATGATCTATAGGTTTCAAAAATCCGAAAAAATTAGCTGTACTTAGCTAAAAAAGGATTTTATGAAAATCACTAATTCATTATTACTTTTCATCCTCAGATCGAGTAATATATAACTAACCTTCTATAAATAAGTACTAAATTATAGATTTAATTTATTCTGATTTGAGTACTTGGAAGAATATTATATTTGTTGAGTTCTTTGTTTTATAATAAAATTGCAAAGGTGTATTTATAAAGTTCATATAAATTAAATTTAAAATCTAAGAAGTAAGAAACTACCTTTATAAAACTAATTAAATAGTCTAAACACTTTCATAGGAATATACATAAATAATGTATATAGTAATAAGGTTAGTATTTATTTTTATTTAATTATCTATCAATCAGGTACCTATGTAAAATTGAGATTACTCTAAGATAATTTAATGACAGCAAATTGAATTGTTTGGATAGTTTCTATAAAAGCATGCCTTGAATTTAATTACAAAATATGATTTTATCCTTTTCATTATCATATTTTATAACAATAAAGCATATTTTAATTAGTACAATTTTAAATAAAATTATTCGTTTCAATGATCAAAATTTAAAAATGTAAGTAGCTTTTAAAACTACTATAAAATTCAATATTTATTTCTCATATTAAAGTTGAAAACATCAACTTGTTGAAATCATCGGTGTTAATGTACGTAAAATGTATCTCGACAGACTTTATTGCGTAATAAACCATATAATTCGTCTAGCCGAATCATTATATAGCTTGTATTCGCCAAGACCTTTTTGATATGATTCCAGCTTTTACATTGCATTGTATTATATAAGACATGCATAATATATGTAGTCCCCTATGAAAATCCCATTGCGAATCGCTGACTGTACATAAATTATGTGAGCATGTCAATATTTATTATATTTTATTCTTTATATTATTATAATATTTATCTAGTCTTAAAATAAGGATTGAAGCTGTTTTCAAACACATTTTACTGCAGAGGCGTACTGAGGGGTGTTCGGCCCAGTGGGAAATCACGGTCACCGGCCCAAATAGAGGTGGCCTGAAGGGTGATTAGCCCCCCAAAAAATAAACACCCCCCACCCCCCCCCCCCAAAAAAAAATCTTAAATAAATATAATTAATTGTTATAAGGTACCTATAAATAGCATGTACAATTTAATTTAATTAGGTCAAATACGTACTCTGGTGTGTGTTATGTTACATACTGATACTATGGGTCTAGTTTCAACATTAAAAAACATGATAATCAACAATTAGACTCAAAAGAATTTTTTTCATATAATATAATTCATAGATAGAGATAGGTGGCAAAGTTTAGTAATGTCAGCAAAATCTCTTAGAGAGTAGTCATGCCAGAGAATGAAGAAGAAGAATCATAATCCATACAAATTAATGCATTATTATTTATTATAGTTAAGAAAATACTTAAATTATATAAAACAAAACTGAAATGACAATTTTATATTGAAAACATTTTAGTCATTACTGTAAAACTAGCTTTTAAATATTCAATGATATTTGAAATTTCAATTTCATTGAGTAATTGTTTTTCAACACTCATAATTAAGAGTGCTTCTAAATTATCTTGACTTATATTGGCTCTGAGTCTTGTTTTAACAAGCTTAAGTTTGCTGAATGTCCTTTCGCAGTTGACTTCGGTGACTGACAAAGTAAGAAAAAACTCATATGAAGCACATAGTTGAGTATAAGCCAAGACATGCATGTTTAAATTGTATACAAGTTTGTATACACATTGTAAACAATTGTTACATATAAATGTCATGTCATAATAAGTTATGACATGATTGGGCAGCAATTTGTAATTTGATTTTTTTTTTCACGTTCTTTGGCAGCTCCTCCTTTTTGTTTTTTAGAATTCATATTTATAAATTAAAATGCACAGTATCAATATGACAATATGTAATAAAACATTAATAAACGACAAACTGAACGGGTGCACTGTACTAAAAATGATGCTCTTATGGCTAAATTATTAGTTTGAATATGGGCAATATGTGCTTATAGTTAGAATTGTTTACAGATTAGCAGTCGGCAATTGCGCACGTTCGTAAAAACAATATTGTTATTTTTGGATCAAATAACTCACTCACATTAATATGAATTTACATAGCTACATAGTCGACCACCACCCAGCCTATGTATTTCAATGAAAATACGAAATTATCCTTATTATTTATTAAAAGCTATAAATAGCAATTCCGGGCTGAATTAAATTTATATTGCTTATATTTATATTATTGTTTATTTGTGTCTAGTGACATTGATTTTATAATATACTAATAATATAGTATATTATAAAACCAATGCTAGTGATAACCACATTTATAAAGATTTTAATATCATTATAATTTATTGTATAAGATATGCCTAAATAGATTTATTTTGATAATTATTATTATATTTTGTTTTGTTTTAGTATAAAGTATATAAATTTATACATGATTCAGGCCGGCGGCCTTAGAAAGCCTGCGGCCCAGTAGGACTATTCCCACTGTCCCACCTGGCCAGTCCGCCTCTGCATTTTAGTATACCTACATAGTAATATACTGGATTTGTAAAGTTCACCATCAGATACGTTTATACATTATTTAATCATCTTTAGAAGACGACTAATTAATCTAAACTTTATGTTCTTTTTCATTGTCTAATACTAATACTCCTATCCTAACGTGACAGAGTTTTGTTTTTGTGCAAATAAATTTATTTTTTTATAATAAGACTACTAAGCAAGCCTAATTGAAATACCGACAACGTAATATTCGAGACTATCAATTACAAAACTACTCGAGTCATAGTTATTATATTAGTATAACACTATAACTTACACGATTCGTCATGGCGGTCGTGGAGGGAGACTTCTTTTAATTTAAAGGTAAAAATAACTGTTATAGATTTAATATTATTATGGATTCAAATTAGGAATACAGTAATAGGTATGATTTTTTTATAAGACACCTACTACAGGTAAACGGCGAACGGTATGACGATGTACACGCAGGATGTATATATGTATATATATAATTTTAGGTTGAAAAATGAACAACTTTCATGTTGTTTTTATTTCAGCTGAAAGTAGTAAGAGATATATTTTATAAAAGTACTTACAATGTTGTAGACGTTTTCCCAATAGTCCAGTGTAATTAGCTGGAACGTAGTCAACATAGACCACAGGAAATTGTCGAAATTCGTGTAGCCGTGATTGGGGTTAGGGCCAACACCAAGGCACACGTAACCAACTGGGCAATGTCTGAAAACCACGGTAAAAAGGATTTGCCAATAAACTTTACAATAAACTAACTCTGTAATATAATTCTACTAAAACACGCTATCCATTAAAATAAGTTTTACATTAATAAAGGTTTATCTAAATAAATAATTATATTTTATTATCATTAGACATTATAAGGTACCAATAGATACATAATATTACAATTATACGAATTCCTGTCCATCAATTTTTGTAAGTAATGCATTTAGATAAATTTACTATTAGAAAAACAATATAAACCGTTTTGTAGCACATAATATTTATTTCGTACAATAATATTTGCACATAATAAATCTATTTTATTTATGCGTTAACGAGTAAGTGGTGGATACTGCGTGAACCGTGATATTCGAGTTGAATACAATATTTGTACAGCAATTGCCAATTTGACTGAATATGCAATTATATAATCGTAATTAAAACATCAATAAACCCATGTGTATGGCTTGATTGTTGTTAAAATTGTTTTTATATTTTAGATTCTGAGCGGAGCTATAAATGTATTGGTTTTACAATGATGTGCGTTTTTATTTTTTATTTTTATTTGTGTTTGTCATCACCTTTTAGGACATTAAAAATGCTTAGATTTTGTTCAACAGCATCTTATTTGATAGAAAAGAGAATTTGGTTGGTACTTTGGGGGTCAAAAGTAAAATATTTACAGAAGTTTTCAAAAGCAAATAAATAAAAAAAATTAAGAAAAAACGGGAATTTGTACACAAAATTGGTTTTCAACAAAATTGATTTTGGTTTTTGATATACCTCTCTAACAAACGGCCGTAGATACATGAAATTTTCACTGGTTGCTTATATTAGCATCTTCTATACACGATAAAATCTACACAAGATGCCTATCGATTTTCTCTATATTTATCAAAAAATACCTAACCTAACCGGAAAGTCAAATTAATTTTTTATGAGCGTTCAAAGTTAACATTTTTCCAACTTTGGATATTCACTTCATTTCTAAAATGTTTAACATTTATAGCTAAGGATTGAACATTTAAAATGAGGTTGCACATAAGTAATTAAATCTATAACTAAAAAATCTAAAAAATATACATAAACACAGTTTTTTTTTTATAGTTATTTTAAGTTTGAATTTGGACGAAATTACATGGTTTCATTAAATAGTCAATATAATAACGATTTTATTTATTTTTTGTAATTTTATTATATTAATTCAACTTACCGGCTACCGTATTAATAATAATAGTAATAACAATATAAATATAATATATAATATCCTAGATAAAATACCGTCTCCGCTCAGAATCGTTTTTCACATACAATGATATTATATCATTGAATTCAAATTTAATACCATCCATTACAGTGACCCACTTGTAACCTACTGTACAGCAATTTGACATCCATTTACCCGCTTTTCCCATATGATTTTTTATATTTGTTATTTTGAGATTTTTGCTTTAACTCTAATTATTCTTTCTAATATATGTGCATTATTCATAGTGGGAATTTATGTTACTTAGAAAACAGAATTGGGCCCGGTGCGCGTAAAAAAATCATGCACCAAAAAAACCTACCTCCACCCTCTAACCATTCGACTTGAACGATTAGTTTTATAATGGCACATTAAAAACCCCTGAAGTGAAATTGCGTGTACGAATCTTTGAAATATTTAATTTGCTTTTCTCACCTCGCCCCAGTCACGTTGCCGCATAGCATTGGGTTGCCTTCGTTGTCCGACAGCCAGTTTTGCTCTTTATTTATCCATCTGAAATACAAACAGTGTAAAGAAAGGGAAGATAAAAAAATATGCACGGGAAACACAGAAAATTGAAACCCCAGAGATTAAAAACCATAAATCGACAAAGGTACATTTCGCAGCTTCTTGGTAGGCGAATGCGGCGTGCGGTGTATGTACAGTAGGTTCACGAAAACGATACGCAAACAAACGAACCGAGTTTATTAAACGGGTTAACCTGAAGTGAAAATAATGTGTAAATAATAATAGAACAAATAAGGGCATTGTTGGGTTGGTATTATCTACAGACGTATTAGCTTACTTAAGAATACTAAAGTCTCAAATAACACATATAATGTGATGTATGATAAGACTAATGCACATTTTACATTTAAACTTAACGAGAAATAAGGTAGGTAACAATTTAGTGTCTTAATGAGATTTTATTTCTAATTGAAAATACTAATTCAGAATAAAATCGACTACTTTTGCAGGTACCGATATAAATTAATTAAATACAAATAAAAGTAGATAGGTACAATGTACATAAATATTGCATAGATCTGAAATATTATATTATTTTTGTTTTTCGTCTTACATTATAGTTATGTAAAAAACCATTATAATGTTAACAGAATTATTGCTAATAAATAATAATATTATAATCTTGTGAATAAAAAAAAAAAACAGCCAACAACAAAATAATACAATAAGGTAATATATATATTATCTATTTCTACGTTCTACGCCGTTTTTCCAAGCATTTTATAAAACACGTGTTGAACTGTAGAATAAATGTGAAAATGGGCTTATAGACCCAAATGCCGATTTTCAACCTCTGTTAGTTACGTAGAGCACAACAGTGTTATAGTGGTTTTCTTTTTATCCTATGGTTTCAAATTTATTTTGGGAACCTTTTGTGTAACGCAACATCTGGGTGCAACTTATCTTCTACGGTTGTATTGTTTTTTATTCAATGTACTTATAAGGGTTTACAAGTATATAAAGCTAATAGACGTGGTGGTTCATTAAGTATGCTGGAGTTTAGTGGTGAAAATATGTAGGTTGCGCTATTACACTGATGCCGATATCAATTTAACATATTTAATAAAGCACTATCACGTAAGACTCTGATATTAAAGATAAGGCACGCATTTGCACGATGATTCTATATTTATAATAGCGAAATAAACAAATATGTATAATGTTTATAATTTATTAGCCTTAAAACGAATTCATATTTCAATACATTGTAATATGATTGAATTTTCAATTGTAAACTGGGGAGATCTGCAAATAAACAATTATATTTAGGTACCTGAAAAAAGTTCTTTTCAATATTATCGTGTAAACTTATTGGTTAATCTTAAAAAAATAATACAAAAAAAATAAAACGATCACTTTTTTATAACTTAAAATCAATGGAGTAAAAAATTAATTAATTAATTATTATATATATTTTTTTTATGTAACGAAAATGGCTTGACTGAAATCAAAAAGTTATAATATCGAAACCACTTTTCAGTTTCTAGTTTATACAAAATATCATGGACACAGCAAAAACATTTTTATGAATTTTTCCATATTATACAATTATAAACATAAAATGGCCTAGTACTTTTATTTTGTTTTATGTGGTGCAAAGGACTGTGATGACGACGCGAAATTAAAGAACAAAAAAAAAAAATAAAACGAGCAAAAAAAAAAATGTAATGGACACCCAGAGAAAAAAATCACTATTGTCTGTTTTCTTAGTATTATGCCTTTTACTCATTCGGATGTTATTTATTTTCATTCTATTGTTGTGGACATATTTACAAAAACACTATATTTCACTGAATCTTATTTCTTTGAAATGTTCAATTGCACTGGATTTATGGCCTCTTGGCAAGTACTATCCCTTAACCGTGATATTCACTTTTTTGATTCAAGAGTAACAACCGTAAACATATCGCATCAAAACATAAATGTAATAGAAATATAAAATATTCAATTCTATTAAATTCTATTTTACATAATATCATATATTGTGTAAATGGCATATACGTATTATATGGTTAAAATAATAAGAATAAATGGTTGATTTCATATATATATACTTGAAACTTTTTAAATTTCGTAATATTATTATCTTGTTATAACTTTGCGTAGTGTTATTTAGGCATTCCATATATTTTTATGTTAAGTTTAAAAACATTTAATAATAATATAAAAGTTGCTAATATTTATGGCAATTTAAAATTTCAATTACTTACCATAACATGATATAGATTACCTACCAACATTATTTAAAGGTTATTAATATTGAGCATTTTGGTAAGCATTGATTATTGAACTATAATAATTAATTATTTTTAAGCAATAAGCATTTTATTCTTAAAAGGAACATGGTTTATATCAAACGATACATCACTCTTTGTCTCTTTATTATTATACATTTTATAGTTATATAAATTATAATGAAGTAACGGTTCAGTCAATATATTTTGTACATTGACATTTTCGAAATGTATTTATTGCTTAGAATATTAAGTAGGCATCAAACAAAAATATTTTGTTTGAAGAAATATAAATAAATAATTAATTTTAGATTTCTAACACGAATAGAGTTTTATAAATCCTTCTGCTAGAAGTTTTTTGAAAACATTTGTCTTAGAAAATTAGTAGATATTGTATGTTTAAAACAATTAACTAATTTAATAAAAATAATATTTGGCAATTTTATAGTAAGATAAGTTTTATTTTTATAAGGAAAAATTAAAACAGAACTGCGTTTCCATAGCCAGGATTAAAATAAAATCTATTAGATATTTCAAATTTAATTTTTAGTTTACTTAAAAAATTATAATGCCATCAATCATATTTTGTAAGTAATAAATAACGATGTATACGTAGATTAACGTTCTAAAATCACAAAGAAAGCCAATTAAACAAAATATGTTAACAAATATAAAATAGTTAAAATTATTTTAGTCTATAAATTGATTGATCTTACTTCAGCCAATTCACGTTGTCTTCGTTAATCATGACGCATTTATTCCGCAATTCACCCATGTACACTTGAAGCGCAAATAGAGCAAATACCATTAGACAAAATATGGTCAGTGTCATGACTTCAGCTAATTGACGAAAGGAGTGCAACAGAGCGTTGATGATCGTCTTGAGACCTGTATAATAATATATAAAACGTCATAAATGATAAATTGGTAATTTATGGAATAATAATTTAGTTGTGAGCATTGGTTTATTTACCAAAAAACCTGTATATTGTAGTGTACGCGTAATAAATTTGAAATTAATAACCAACCAACGGTATTAATTATTTCGTATACAAACAATTTTTATGTGTTTTATTATTATTAAAATTGTCTTAACTCACGTACAATATTTGTTCAAATGTTCAAGAATGAGTATAACATAAATTTATTAACAAAATATTAATATACAGCGGTTTTTAAACCGTAATTCGTATTTTTATTCAAAATTAATTGTTCACCGTATAAATTTAGTAATTATAATCATAAATAATTATACTAGATGGTTAGAAATACAATTTTTCTCGCTGTGCTGGTTACAAACTTACAAAGTTAATGTTTGCATAGTATATAATGTTTAGTTTTTTTTTAAATTTATTATAGGAAAACGAGTTTTGATAGGGTTGTGGTAACATTAATAAATTGTTTTCCCAACCATTTAATTGTATCTGAAATTTAGGGATATTTTTTTAATTTTCGATGGTTGCATATTTTACATTATTAGCTTGACTATTAATTAGAAACAATTTCATACTGGATTTACTTCTCTAATTATATCTCAATAATATTTATGATTCAACAAAAAAATCAATGTTTTTTTTCTGTCTGCCGGATTTAGTATTATATACATGATATATATATACATAACATATACGTTTGTTTAAAAAAAACATTACATTTTAAAGTAATAATTCTGATATGAAATTTTTTTTCATTAGAAGTCTTTTTTTAATAAATCTTATTTATTTTGGTAATCTAGTGAGTGTCTTTATGTCAG
This sequence comes from Metopolophium dirhodum, assembly GCF_019925205.1. NCBI lineage: Eukaryota > Metazoa > Arthropoda > Insecta > Hemiptera > Aphididae > Metopolophium > Metopolophium dirhodum. The sequence continues at coordinate 32,063,391 of NC_083567.1, read as the reverse complement.
AAATAATAATAAATCGTCAAAGTTATGAAATTACGAAGTAACCATCGGGTAACAGACCAACTTATATGCGTTAAAGAACGTTAGAGACGTTTAAAACAAAAGACATTTATGTCTATAGATAAAACCACAATTGTTCATAGAACATCACGCAAATATTTTTTCATTAGAGGCAAAAACAAGATAATTTCCAAGGTACCTATCTAAATGAACTTTATAATAATATAATATACAATACTATATACTAATGATACCTATCATTGACAAGAAATTCAACAGTCACGATATTGTTAACGAAAAGTATCTGTGAATATTATGTTTGAAATCTTGATAGTAAAGTTTCATAAATATAATCAATAAAAAATAATTTTTTAGGTGTGCTTGCCGATTTCACATAAAACAACTTAATCCACTTTACATTTATTGACTTCATAAAACAACAATATCTGTTCTAATTTTTGTTATAAAAAGGTTTTAATATTAATAATATAAAATAATATTTTATATTATAATATATTAACTTTTGGAATGTCCCTGTTTTTAATTTGCACACCTAGAAGTAGACTTAAGCTAAATTTGTGTGCGAAAATAGATAGATATTGTTGTACGATGGTGATAGAGATTGTTGAATCTAAAAAAGGTAAACTAATATTGTCTTTAATAAAATGGTTTCGTACAGTTAAGAGTTTAAATAAAAATAAATTATTTCAAAACTATAAACATAGGTTTAAAAGATTTAGAACATAGAGATTTGTGCAACTAAGTACATGAAAATTATTTAAAAAGTATTTAAACAATAAATTGAAATCCTGCTTTATTTAAAAACTTGAAAAATAAACCAAATTCATAGGTACACATATTTCATATTGTTTTCTTGTAAAGGATATTGTATAAAAATGTTGACTACACAGTGATTCCAGAACGATATAGTATCGACACTCTGACTAATGTGACGTCCTATTACCATCATCTTCTTATTATTTTTCATAAAGAATACAACCATTTTTATAATATTTTGTTCCTGTAAATAGTGATACAAAAATAATATTTTTTATTTATTTTGCACGTACAAGAAAGGTTTTCAGCACCACGACGGCATTGTATAATATACTTATTTACTAGCTATACAATAATACTACGGTTATTTTTTCGTGGACTATACTCGACTATCCCTCATCAATTACTTCGGACATCTCCGAGAACAGTACGCTAATACGTTGCAAATGCGTATACATTAAGACGGCGATCAGTCGTAATAAACGGTATAACCAATCGGACAAGTCGCATCAAGTGCGTTATCGGTCCGTCCGATACATATGTAACAGATTGATCACCGTCGAGTATGTATCGTATTGTGTCGTATCGTGTCTGTCGTATGTCTGTTGTATCACAAGTCCGTTAAATTCTGTGCCGAGATTGTATACCGTGTTATTACCGTGTACATCTAAACATCTAATATAGAGATAGGGTTGGACAGTTTAACGTCGACTCATTATATACAAAAAACTGCATATATTGTGTGATAATTATATTTTTTTAGTCAAAAGATACAAGATGCGTTTTAAATTCAAAAACACGCGTAATACTTATATTTTCACTCTGTGACCTGCGAGTAAAAATGACCGAACAATTATTTGTTTTTTTCTTTAGTTTAATCAAGATTGTATTGGTATAAATAATATACAAGACAAAGTCTTAAAAAATATATAAATAATAAATACCTATTTGGGTGTTGGATTTTTGATAAATGACCAAAAATAAAATAAAATATACTTAGTAATAATCTATAGAAATTAAAGGTACCTCCTATCTGTAATATTTTAGAGACATAATTTAGAGTACCTTGATAGTTAATGTTTCATCTGGTATCTATAGATACCTAAAATAAAAATATCTTATATCGTGTATCTAGACACTTTTTTCCGTTATCTTGCAGCTCAACCATGAATAATGAATATAGTGCGTATAGGCATCGAGCCACCTACTCCCCTCGTCAAAGTAGTATAATATACAGTATATCATGCTATAGTTTTTGGTCGGTGGAAAATAAAACAGCTTTACCGCTGCGAGTACGACTGACATGACTTAGACGCCCCCATGGCTGTCGTATATTATATGCAGCAGCTAGAGTGATCCTTTTATCTCGCACAACTCTCGATATTCTTAACCTGACCCGACCCTGACCTATTATAGTAGTTATATAGTAGTAGTTCGGTCGAACTTTTAAGTTTGGTTAGTTTAACAATGCCGAGTGTTCTGCGATAGAAGAATCAATACGTTTGTACATAATATTATGTATATGTTACTGCAGCGAATTTCCACATTTGGCGAGTGCTGACAATCACCTAGTGAATGTCGACATACACCTACTAAATTGGTGAATGTTGAAAAATTAAAATAGTATTGACATGTACTAGTGGATGTTGACATTTACATTAGGATTTTGGTCAATATGTTGACATACACAATACGGTTTTTGTTAATGTTGACTTAGGTTACGCGTTCGCACATAATATTATAGTATAGTACTATAGTCTATACTCAGCAAGACTGGGCATTAATGAGATAAAAAGTAAATTTAATTTTAACTTTTTAACTTAACTAGTTACTATTGGTTTTTCATTAACTTAACTGCTAACTTACTAAATGTCTTTTTTAATTAACGAATTAATTTTTCATTTTAAGAGGCAAGTTAAGTTAATTTATTTTGTTTTTGATTTTATTAAATTTCACTATTTCAGTCTAATTCGTTTTCATGTCAAAAAATAATTTACCGTCGTTTAAAGTTAAAAATGTATATCATTCGAATCTAACTTATATGGAAATTCTGTATAAAGTAAAAACACTAGTCTATAATTTAGTTTTGGGTTGGAAAAAATTTAAGTACGCTAGCGTTGTATAAACAAATTAACTTTTTTCAACTTAATAAAAAGTTAACAAAAAGTGTGTATTAACTTTTAACTTAACCGAGTTAACCTATAGTTAAATTAACTTTTAGGTTTTTGTTATTGGTGCATATTAACTTAACTTAACTGAGTTAAAAAAAAAATCATTAACTTGTCCAGCCTTGATTTTAGTACTAGAATATTAGATACCTAGGTAGTCAGGTATCAGATTAAATAATATCGGAATTACCAACATTCACTAGTAATAGCGTTTACAAACTGTACAAATTTAATCAATATGCCAACCAATGGTTTTGGTGTATGACGACATTAACCGGTGACTGTCAGCACTCGCCAATTGCCAATTTCAGACATTCGCAGTAATATACCAGATACCTACTACGTATATATAATATATGCGTACGTCACCGTCGGCGGGCAATGTGGCTAACCACACGTTAAGGAATGCATATTGGTTTACCGCATGCGGACGGAAATATATTCTATATCTACCGGAACGCGTTTCAGCGTTTATTTATTCGTCAAAAGTTTCGCGAGTGCGTGCAACGATGTTCCCGAATTTTTTTGATATTAATTTTTGCACAAACGAACAGGTGCTTAGCTGCAATCTTACGTCGTTCACACAAATCATTTTAAAACAGAAAGTATTAAACTAAATGTTTATCGTCTCACTATTTTCTCTGTAGAATATAATCTATCCTATACTATAGATATACAATAAATAGGTAATAATTATAGATCATGCTTAATACGGTATTAAACACGCCATCGTAGTAGCAAATTAGCTTAAAAAACAATAATACTATTATAGGTAGGTATATTTAAAGTTTCAAAACAATTTTCTCAAATGCGATAATAATACAATATATTGGATTGAAAAAATAATAAAATGAAGTCGCAAGAAGATCATATTCAAATTTTAATACTATAAAGATAAAATATATGGCTATACGAGTACATAATAAAATGGTATATTATCGGTAGCTCAGTAGCTGCTATTGGTAACAAAAGGCATAGCTGGTGTTAAAATATTTCCTATGGTTATTTATATGACTTTTACTACCGCAGTTTTATTGACGTACGTTACACTGCCCATTGAAGGTTTTAAAGGTTTACCTCAAGCAAAGAATTAATGAAAAAAAATTGTTGCAAACCCTATTGTTTTTTGTAACTAGGTGTACTCAGAATCTAAAACAGGAGAAGCCACAATAACGGTATAATAAATTACTAATTTAAAAATTGTTCACTGTTAATATGCACGGTATCCATAGTTACGTGATGTACTCACACGCAAATGTACAATCTTTACCAAAATTAATTATACTTTATTTAAACCTAGGTTATTTCAGCTATTAAAAAAAATATGTATAGGTATAATACATTACATGTATACCTACATGATATTGTGTAAATAATACATACGTGAATTGTTAAGTCTGTGAATAAAACAATTGTTTTTTCCATGGAATATCTGAATATTAAGTCAAATTACAAACATATTGAGTAGGTAATATTGTAGTTTTTTTTATTTTTACAATGTTGTTTAAGTAAAATTATATACAGTCAACAATATAAACAGCGTTAAGTTAAAATAATAATATTAAAAAAATCTGGCAAGTATAAATCAGGTAACCACTATGTTTTACTGCAGGAGCCAGAATGTATCGAGTATACCTCACATTGAATACACGTCACTGTAATGGATGTGTTAAATATGAATTTAATGAGTTATCACTGCTTATGAATTGTAAAACTATTTCGAGTGAAAACGTTCTGACAACCTAAATTACTAAGCTAGGTATTTCAGTAATTAATTTTACTGTTAGTAATACGGTAGTCGTTTTATGGTATAAATGTAGGCATATGAAATACCTACCTAAATATTCTAACGTGACTAAAATAATGTCATGTTGTTAATAATAAAATAAATACAATGTTTTCTGGAAAAATTAATTTAACCTACCATGGTTTTACTAATATAGTAAAATAATTTACTGCAGTAGCAACATAAATATATCATAAAATATATACTTAGTATACAGGGGCTACCAGATCGTCTTCGCTGTTTTTTCTAACTGCCAGAATTCATTTTTAAACTACCAACGGCAACGATCTTCTATCAAAACAATTAAAAAATATTGATAAATAAATGACAATGAATGAAATCTAACGCACATACATCTTCAGAAATATTGCTCCTTAAAAATATCTTATTATAACCGCAAGTTTAATATTATGACGGTTAAAAAAAATATTACCAATTTCCACTTTGTTTCAACTAAAAAAAGTTACAGAGCTCAAATTGTATTTGAATAAAGTCGCTAACCAAAAAAAAAAAAAGATAAATAAAACAGAAGTGCAAAAATGTTTGTGCTTTTAATCAAATGAAGACAATCTATTGTTACATAAATTTATTCTAAATTATGTTGATTTAAAGTCAATATATGTCTATAGTTTCATTTGGATCAATATTCGAAAAATAATTATAAAATATATATTACGGGGTGCCACCATTGGACTTCCCCCTCCCGCCAATCAACCCACATCCCATTTACTTATTGTACTACTTGTAAATACAGATTGAAAATAACATTTTTGTTCAATAAAAAAAATATATATATATTATATATATTATGTTTAGCCTATAGACATACATTTTAAGACTAAACAATATTTTTCTACTGAAATTAATAATAATATGTTTTTACAATTTTGTGATTGCCTTATGTTCATATAGATTAATTTTTTAATGCTCATCAAACATTGTATAGGTATTACAATCGTTTTTCTTATCTTTATCTTATATAACGGTTTAAATCGTCTCTGGATATAACTGTCCCTGTGGGTATAAGTATCTCATTTCCTCTATACACATTTCAATAACTTCCTTTCTACATTTCCTATACATATGTATAGATGGAATTTTCCTTCCGACCATTTGCCTGTGATAGCAACATTATCAACATTTCCATCCAAATCCTATGAACATTCAATATATTTACCATTACAAAATTCAGTAATTCCAGATTTTATGAAAAATTTTAAAACTTTTACTAAAAACTATAATTACTTAAACTAATTATGAATAATAGTGTTTAAGTCAACATACAAATTATAATATATTAAATTATATAAAGTCGACCGAAAGATATTCTTTGTAGATTACCTACCATTCTACCAATTTAAAGATGTAAGTTTATGATTAACAAATACAAAACAAATGTGATTTACTAGTTATAATGAAATTAAAATATTTAATGCGTAGGATTTTTTAATATACCTACGTACCTACTTAAAATCTAATATTAATTAAATTTAAAAAGTATTCATCAATAAAAATAATTGAGAAGGTACAGTAAACATACTATAATAAATATTTCAAAGTAACTTAATACGAATATAAATAAATCAAATTTATGGATCCTATATGAGGATAGTATAGATAGCGTTGGATACATCTTTTTCATTTTCATTATTACCTACGTATGAATTATTTTGTACCACTTTATACACAGAGATATACTCTTAGAAACCCTATACCTATAGAATTTTTATTTCTGTACTCGATCTTTTTAAGGGACTTTAATTTATTTCACTAAATGTTTAATTTACCACAAAACAGAATTTACCAAAAGATTTTCAAACTCATAAACTGTTATTTTAATAAGCAACAAGTTATTTTTTTTAAATGTCTAATGTTTGACAAAGATACCGAAGTTAAAAGGGTAAAAAGTGTAACCAAACATGATTTCAACAGAGCGCCACTAAAAGTTACTCTTAAATTTCTTTGACTTCTTTGAAATTGAAAATAATGTAAAACATCACTACCCGGTACTAAGGTGAGCGAAGCGAGACGAGTGCCCAACACCCAATCTCTTTATCCTGTCCAGAATTTTAAACACGAACTTCTACTTTTAATATAAAATTCTGTAGGTAACGGAATATTTTCCTAAACATTTGAATGCATGAATATTAAATATTTAACAAATAGTTTATTATTTATAAGCATTTAAGTTTAATGACGCAGAGTAGTGCATTAAAAATACGTGGGATATAAAATAATTTCCCTACCACCCTACTCTTGTTTAAATTTAAAATATTTATATATTACGAGTACGATAATTGTATAAAGTTTAACGTTTTAAAGTCAACGTTTTTAGAAAACAATTTTACCGTTTTACATGGGAATTTGAAAAAATAATAATAATGTTCACCGTTTAAAGCAATTTCAACTCTCGAAAGATTAGTAAATAATTGTTTTCCTTATCAAATTAAATAAATATAATAATCCAGTACAACAAAAAACATTATACTTTTTTCATACAGAGTTAATGATGTATATTGTATCATAATAACGATTACGTCGTATAAAAATTGTTTAGGTGGTATACTAAATTTCGATTAACAAGATAATATACCTACTTATTTAGGTATTTTTTGTTGTTGTTTGCTTAATTTTTAGTTCACTATTTAAGAAAAGGTGTATAATTGTCATTGTTCTTTTACTTGTTCATACAATGTTTGACTATAATAATATGTGTACAGGAAAACGAACTACGCCATGTTTACGGAGATAACAGACATTTGAAAAACGAGGATGTTCTGTATACGATTGTGTTCCACCACACGAAAGTTTTCACTCTATAAAGTTATACCGGTAATGATAATGTCTGAAAGTTTTTAAGCGATGGGGACGGTCAGCGGAAACTATAATAGCTATTGTCCGTAATAACCAGCGTTTGGGTAAATTCAGCATTTTTTCAAAAATTTATTTGCTTTCATTGTTAAAGTATTTTAATGGAAGACCAAAATGATGGTTAGGTTAATATAAAAGAGCGAATAAATCAATATAAATGTATTTTGGTTTCTAGTTACATACTTTCATAACTTACAAACATTGCCACTAAGTATTTATAAAATAATAAACGAAACAAAGATTGTCTATAGGATTTTCCACATAACACTTGATAGAATTGTTTAAAAATTAATATTAATTTTCAAGGAATAAAACCAATAAAAATAAAAGTGTGTGTGTTACGTGTACGTACGAGATAAGCAAAACTTCTTACGCAGTTGTATCAACAAAAAAAAATATTGAGAAAAACATAATATTATTAATATGCATATTTTTTTTATCAATTTTAATTTGATTTGTTAGAATAAGTGATTATCGTATATTTAGAGTATGAATAAATTCAATTAAAAAAAAATATGGACTATAGTGGGTATTGCTCGGCTGCACGGTAGGTGTCGATTTGGTTGTTGTTATGAATGTGTTGATTTTAAATTCAACGATAAATCATTGTATACAATATACAAAAAACGATTCTGACAGGAGACAGTGTGACAGCTTAGGATATTTATGTTATATTAATATTGCTATTAGTTATAATAGATTGTATTCAATTTTGAAAAAACATTGAATTCTTGCATACCTACTATCCTAAAATGAAAAGTAATTTGTTAGTTACTTACAGTTGTATGACTGCTTATGTATTCAACTTTCAAGCCATAGTTGAAAATGTTATACATTTTTAATTACAAAATATTTGCAAATTTTCTTGATTTTGATGAACATTGTCAACAATTTGCACTTAAAGGCTTATAAAAAAATCATACCTATATATGTATATTTAATATTTTTAAATAGCTATATTAACAACTTATGAAAACCATTGTATTCAATTGTTAAACTTTTTGACATACCGAAAGATTTTTATCTACATTAATAGTAACGGTTGTATTGATAACCAATGTTACTGAACAACTATTGGGTTTTTTTTCATCAAAATTAACAAAATGTTTTTTAAATAAAAGTAAACACTGGCTTGATTGACTATATTATGTCATCAAAAAATTTTATTTTTACTTATTATTTTATTAGAATTCGATAAATCGATTTGTTTTGCATCATTGTTCCTTAAAAATATTTTTAAGTTTATAAACGTTTTTTTTTAGAAACTAATACAGACAAATTATCTAATATAAAACTCAGATTACCACAGCTTACTTCATGATGTAAAAATAATGTGCTTTTAACTGTGTGACATGTTCTTATTCATCATTTTTATTTTTTGTCTTAGTAGTTATAGTTTTATTGTCGATCTATTACGAGAGTGTCAATATGATAGGTTGAGAAATACTCATTTTTAATATCGGTTGAGCTTAAAAAAAATTAAAGAATTTGGTAGCGTTCAAATAATGTTATCATATCCTCAATGAGATAAACCCATATTTTCATCACTGTGTTAGACTGAACTTTATATTGAATCTCTTACCTATTTACCTCACACGCAAAAACATATTATAATAAACATTTAATTTAAAATATGAGGATAACATTTTGAACTTTTTGGAGACTTTAGTTTAATTTAATTTAATTACATATTATAATAATTATAATCTTTAATTATTATACATTCTAGACTCACAACACATAACCAAAAATACACAAAAAACATTAATTAAAATACTAAGCTTAGTAATTTATTATCTATTAAACATTCTAGAATGCGTAGGTACGTGTTACATCTTATTTGGAGTAGATTTAAAAATTAAACTTGTTTAATAATTTCTAATATGAATTGTATTTACGTACCAACTAGTATATACCAGCCATATATATCCCTGTTTTAAATTAATTATTTAATAAATTATATAATAAATTATTTTTAACTACAAAACTTTAGTTTTTAACTTATTTATTCGCAAACATATTGGGTTATTATGTTTAAAATTTTTTATGCCAAATATGTTACTAAAATAAATTGAATGTAAATAAGATTTGATACCATTTTTTACTCAAAACCTTGAAACACCAATAAGAAACCAAATAAAAAGTCTTTAATAGATTTGTAAAGCATTTCGTAGTTTAAATAAAGCAATAATAAATTTATTTTTTGCAGGCTAAAATACGAATATAAGTTACGTTTAAATTGCTTTGATATTAATAAAAAGGCATCTAAAAAGTTTAAACAGTTTTAAACAAATATTTATAAATAATGCTTATCGAGGTACCAAAACTATAACTGAAAACATTTAAAATTAGTTACTTTTTATTATAATACAGTTGTAAGTTATGAAATTTACAGTTATTATAATATTATACTATAAGTTATTAACTAATAATGTAATCTTTTTTTTTTTAATTTAAACAAAATGCGATAACTACATACATATATGTGTTAGTATTTAAAGATAAATGTAATATACTATGTAATCGTTCATCGAATTAATAAAGTAAATTAATATGAAATATATTTCAATCCACTACAAACTCTACAGAAATCGCTTTCCACTAAAAAATTAATTTAGATAATTAAATCGTATTTGTTGATTTATTGTAAAAAAAAAAATAATAATAATAAATAAACTTTACGAAAAGTAAGCACTTACCAAATTTGAAAGTTTTATAAAATATAATAAATTTAAAAAATATAGAGGTTAGTTAAATTGTTTTTACAAGAAATATATTGAATTTGAAATTTGAAAGTTTTAGAATAAAAATTAAACGCAGTAAAGTTAATTGTGTATTGCGTGTTTGTATAGTGATTAAATTAAACAAATTATCGTAAATACATACTTTGACCGAATTTTTCACAAATATTCATGGTAAGATTAGGGTGTAGAACAAGTACCTAACAATTTATTATTTTATGTGCATAGACTTTAAATAATTTGATTTAAAATTAAGGGAAATTGATAATAGTACAAAAACATAGGTATTAGTAATCAATTTAAAGGGATTCGATACCGTGATTTTCTGTTTTTGTCTAACACACGCGTGACATAGTATTTTAGACGTGTTTTTTTGCCAAACATTCCAATTGATCTATTGAAGCGATAAGAATTCTGAAAACAAATTTGAATTAGTCGTCAAGTCTACTTGAAATCGAATTTCCCACATTTTTGATATTATCCCTCAAATTCCAGAAAACGTCATATTAAAAAAAAGTATTTAAACATTTTTGTATTTCAATTTTTGGAGAAGCTAAAATCAATAAATACAAATTGTGGGAAAGTCGATTTCAAGTAGACTTGACGACAAATTCAAATCTGTTTTCAGAATTTTCATCACTTCATTAGATCAATTGATATGTTTGGCAAAGAATCCGTCTAAAATCCTATGTCACGCGTGTGTTAGACAAAAACAGAAAATCACGGTGTGCAGGAATCGTCTTAAGGGGTTGAATCATTCTTAATATAACTGATCCAACTGATTATCCATTAACTGTATACTAAGTTTTTATAAGCATACAATTTACATTATACTATACTCTAATTCCAAGTGTAGGTAATAATTACTAAGAAAATATCATTACGCATATTGGCAATATCCCTATATTTAATTAAACATAACCTTAGAACTAACCAATTTATTTTAAGTACAAAATTGAAAATACGGTGACGTACGCAAAAAATGAAACTGTAATTAATTTTAAAATGTAAAAATACATTTGTTAATCATCATATAATTCTTACCACATATTTTGTGATAAACATCAAAATGTGTATTTTAACTCTTAAATAAATAATATATCACGATATATGTCAATAAGACGGTTTAATTGAACGGAAAACATGTGTATACCTATTACCTATATTTATATAGTGTTACAGTGGTCTTGTGATAGATAATAATATGCGGTTACCTAGTAATTACCATCTTGTTTATTTAATTTGAGAGGATCTAGGGGTTAAGTGTATAATTTTTATGTTTTTGTTGTCTGGGAACATGTATGTGTATTTTTAAATTACATGTATTAAACGGGTTGTCAACAAATAATTTGATGACAAAGCGATAAACATTGTTATAATATTTCAGCATGTTTTGTGTGTATTGTGTACCTATATTCAAATAAAGTCATTGTAGACAATTTAAATAGCGATAAAATGTATTTTATTATTATTATTAAAGCATTTTATTAGTTTTTAAAACTGTTTAAATTCCAAGCTAATATATTTCTAAATACTATTTTTGTCAACTATCATTGAACACATTCCTATCTTTACTAACGATTATGTCTGTGAAATTTCAACTAAATTTATTTTTATTATTCTTGAGTCACAATTGTCTGTTAGTATTTTTAATGTTTTGTAATTTACAATGCAGTGTACATTAATAATTTAAGTCTTAGCATGTATTATTGTGTTAAAACAATACATATTTTACAATGTTCTAAATTAAATCAAATACTGGTGAGCCTTTTTTAAAAAAAAATAGACCTGTAACCTATTTTTCCAAATAAATTACAAAAATCTAAATAGATTCCACTTAAATTTTTTTAGATTTTTATGGTAATGTTTCGATGGTATGACCCACATGGCCACATAACAAAATATGTAATATATTCATTAAATATTTCAAAATATATTCAAAGTTGAAATTTTATTATAAGCATTTTATTGCTTATAGTGTACTGATTATTTCTCTATATTCTCGAAAAAAAATTGATTTTTTTAAAATAACATGTCTATAATTTATAGTAACACGAGTGTTCAATGATCAATCTATAAGTATAATGTACCAATACTTTGAAGTATTTTTTAAGGATACAATAATCACATCACAGTGAAGACACAAAACTTTTAATTTTCACTTGGATACTAAAATTAGTTATGATAGTGTTTTTTATAAAAGCAGAAAACTAATTTAGTATGTAAACAAAATAAATTAGTTCATCAGTGGGAGCATATAACATCAAACAGTATTTTAGATTTCATTAATTTAGATGTTTTCAACATATTATCGAAAACAAATAGGTATCATAATATTATATAGTTACGCATTCAAGCATAATACTAGTTTTAGTATTTTAGAGCATAAATATAATATACTGTAACATATGTAAATTATAATCTAAATTAAATTAATTTAAGACTTATCTATGATCCAACAAAAAATCGTTACCCGATGGAATATAAGAATATATTATATCCAAGAAAAATACAACCTAAAATGGTCGTATACTTGTGTATATAGTAGGTATACACACAACAAGGTTACACGAAACTATCAAATATCAAACATCGCATTTCATATATAAACAAAAAATATTACCTGGCATTATAGATACGGTTTTCAGAGCTCTGAGTACGCGAAACGTACGAAGCCCGGCTAGATTTCCGACGTCCATGCCGATGGTTGCATAACCCGACGTGATGACGATGAAATCCAGCCAGTTCCAGGGATTTCGTAAGTATGTATACTTATTTAGTATAAATCCCTTCGATATGGTTTTGATAACCATTTCGGCTGTATAGATGGCCAAGAAAATGTATCTGTAAAATAAATAAATAAAAATAAAGAATTATACAACTCCGATAAATCACGTTCATTTTAATGGCCTCGAGCGATAGTGACCCGATAAAAAATATTTGAGATTGCATTTCACACAAATAAAATAGTAAAAATATAAATGTCGAATATTTCCATAAACATTCGTTTTAAATGCGGTTTGCATTCCGAGTTTTGTTTTATGGGTAATCGGTGTATTTTTTTATTTATGAAAAATCCAGACGTAATTTCTTGTCAGAAACTCGACGTTATTCTTGCCCTTTACTTTTACCTAAATATAAAACAACTTCGCACTGTTGTACATAACTTCAAGTATATGTATACATTTTCCGCATCCCTTAACTCTCAGCTTAAATACAAACTGTGATGCGAAGGGGAAAATTCTCTACTGTTTAGTTGTTTCGCAGATATTTTTAAAGGTGGTTGAAATACTTTTTAACCTCTTTATTTAACTTTAAATATTACGATTTATTATAACCTTAATTATTATTATGAAACATAGTTTATTTTAAACTTATTTTTTGATTAATTGTTTTAAAATGAAAAACCAAAATATTAAATGCCTATACTTAAACAGGAACATTTTTAAAACTAATCTATGTATAAGCTACATCAACATAAACATTTTTTATAATACCTAATTGATTCAGTCGTTTTCTGTCAGAAAATATATAATGTAACTTTTTTGATTAAACAAAACAATAATTTTCGAAAATGATTTGTTACTTTGTATGTTAATCAACTACATGAGCTCAACATTTGTTTACGAATTGTACTCATTTAAATTTGAAAATGACGATTAACTCATCAATTTTGAGAAAATTATTATCAGTGACACAGTGTATAGCTTAGTTACAATATTGCACTTTCTTTCTATTGCTATCAACACTTTTCTGTAAGTAATTCTTTCTAACGCTTAAGGAAACTATATTGAGAAAATCGAAGAATGACCTCTTCAAAGTACCAACTAGATTCGATTTTCTATCGATATATATAGTCACTTGAAACTTTTGCTGAACTTCTTCTGACCGACTAAGTGTTAACAGAGATATATATAAAAAATAAAATCTTTGAAAACCAATACATTTCTCATTTCACTAAAAAATGGAAAAATAATTAAATTGTTTGTGATTTACTTATCAACAAATGATGATGTGTGGAAAAAATGTACAATTATCGCGCAAAATGAATACGTATTAAAATTGGTGTAATTGTAAGCTACAAATTAAATTCAATGATTCCATGATTCCATATTTGTTCACATTTTCCACATGAGATTTTTATACCACTACTTATATTGCGTGCTTAGAATATTATATCATAGTTTTGCCTGTCATTGCCATTTGCCAGGTTTCACAATAGTTGATACATTTAATTTTTGGCATTATTGTTTGAACGGTAGGTTTAGAGGTGGAGATTGTCTTAAATACGTCGGTTTAATGACATTAAACTAATTAGATATTCTATTACCTACATTGATTAACAACTAGTATGTATTATATGCGTACATTAAATGGGTTTGCCGTCATTGTGACATATTGCATTTAATTGGAGGCAATGTAACATTAATTATTATTGGTTCCATTTGATTTGAGACTTGTGAGTTACGATTAGAAACTAGCGACATTGTATGAACTATATGAGGCATAGAGTGTATGTTAACTAGATTTTAAATCAAATTGTCTACCTATATTATTATTTTTAATATGAAATTTGTATATACTGTTACAATTAAAATTTATACTTATTTCTTAAGATTTTCACAATCAGATACCACAACGACTAAATTAATTCAGCACATCTACCAATGTTTTCAATTCATGTTGAATGTTTAGTAGGTAAATATATCTCACAATAAATTTTATCTAGTATATATTTAACTCAAGTACCTATATTTAAATATTGTATACCTACTTAGTTTTTGAGTTATTTAATAAAATAATTAATATTATATTAACTATGTAAGTATACAAGATTTGGTAACCAGACATCTACTCTGTCAATAATCTATATTTTTTTCATAAGATTGTAATATCATTCTGTGTTAACTTACCGAGTGTTTTATAATATATTTGTAATGCATTATGCAATTAGTTAAAGTGTATTAGGTATTATACGTTAATATAATATTTAAATAATACAATTAATATGATGGTGTGAAATTTAAGTACACCTCTGTAGTGTGCTCCGATTACTCTATATTGTGTATGTTTCAATAATAATAATATTATAATAATGATCACGCGGCGCATTGTATAGGCATTTCAAGTACTCTAAGATCGTGTAGTTCCGTTTCCGGTATATTAAGAATAGGTTAAATATTATGGTTCATTAAAAATTAAAATAATCTAAAATACTAATTATAAAATGTCATAAAAAGGTTAATGATTAAGATATACAACTTTAAATAACTGATAATGAAATTAGAAACAATAGTATCGTACTAGTATTGTATCTATTTTGAATAGCAAAATTCAAGTTTAAATTAAAATGTTTACCGTATCTAAATATTTACTGTACCTACCTAATTTAAGCTTCAAATTGTGTGTACAATAGTAACTATTCTAACTTCGCACATTTTTTTAACACACTTTTAATTTATAAAATACTTATAATATACCATATCGCCACAATCATCTATGGACATTTTAAATAATAATTAGTACCATTTTTATAATAAATATATTATAGTCTAATAAATATTAAGCGATTTATTTATATTACTATATATTTTGTACTATTTTTTGTAGTAAATAAGTAAGCAATACATAAAACATACGTCTATACTCATTTTTTATTCACATATACAGCGTATGCATAATTCTATATTGTTCACAATATATTTATACCACAACTATGAATAATAAACATTAATATACTAATGCCGTTATTGTTAGTTGTGGTTACTTGACTTGTTATATACATGGTGATTATTTGAACACAAACATAAGTTATAAACAATCATATTACTCCTATGTATTTTATTGTATTGATGATCGGTCTCATCACAAAAACTCTAAAACACTTATAAAGTATATTTATTTTTTTAATATTAGCTTAATGTTTGATTATATCAAAAATATCATTTATAGTATAAAACATATCACATATAGAGCATGCACAGAGGCGCTACTTATCGTCTGCCGCCAATATTTAAAAAATAGAGCATACTAAGCATGATGACCTTCCTGTTTCTAATAAGCTTGGATTGATTTCCTTGGTAGATAGACGTATGACAGTCAGTCTAGTATTTTTGAGTAAGTTAATTAATGGCCATATTGATGCTCCTTCTTTAATCTCCCAAGTTAACTTTAGAGTTCCTCCTCGTTTTTCTAGATCACGTTATCCTTTTGTAATTCCTTTCCATCATACTAACTATGGTAAGAATAACCCAATTGATCGAATGATGCGTTTGGCCAATGAGCACCCTACCTTAGTCTATAATTATATTATATTTGATAAGTTTTTGTAAATTATTAAATTTATTTTGAATTATTAGTATATTTAACTTTGTAAAACTGCCCTAACGGGCGTTAATAAATAATAAATAAAACCATTACAGTAATTTTTTATATAAATTAGTTATATTTTCAAAAAAATCAGTATTAATAATAGTAATTTATATATTATTTAAAAACTAAAAAGTGTTATGGTACAAAAGAAATCACCCTGTATAGTTTTATCTGTATTACTGTGTTATCTGTATTTAGGTAAAAGTTAATAAGGTTAAATACAGCCATTATTTTTTATTTTTCTGATTGGAGTCGTAAAAACTTCCCTGTGTAGAATCTTGAACAGAACTCGCTTGCTTTTAAAATGTTAAAGTAAAAATTAAATGTAAGAAGATCTTTTGAAATTACAAAATAATTTGTTTTATAGTTTTTGGTTCTTATATTACACATGGTACTCTTGTTGCCATGGGTACCAATCGCATTGATGATTATATAAAAATATTATTTTACGATATTTGTTGTCTTAGACTCCAACAGGTATTATATTGTTTTCAATATTTAATAGTTAATATACGGTTCTATTGACATTAAATTGATTAAATCGTTTGCTATTGTATTGTGCATCAACTGTATTTCATATTACAGTATCCAGTATTTATCACATACTGTTTAGATATGTTTACTGTTTGATAAAATGTCAATTTGAACATAATATTAAATTAATAGTCACGAATCAAGATAACATTAATTATAGCTTATGGGTTATATTTCATTTTACACTAGTGAAATACGCGTATAGAGGTACTAGGGAAATATACATTATAGGTAGCATTGTACGAAAATTATTTTATTTTTTGTAATTAGAATACTACATGCTATAATTTTCTATTTTTAAGTAACAGAATTTTAAATAGGATTTAACTTTTATAATTTACATAGAATATGTTCATAAATAATATATTAATCTAATGATAGTTCACAATAGCTTCATAAAAAAAAGTTAACACAACATTCTCCACCGTATAGTAAAGTAATTGAATTTATTTCAAAACGATCCATAACGGCAACACAATAGTATATTTGAATCAGCTATAATAATATTATAAGAAACAATACGGATACAATCTTAACCTTCCGGCGTTTAAGAAAAAAATATCTTTCGACAACTTTTAATATAGGACACACATCATACCCACACACAGGCAAAATGAATACATGTGTATATACTATATATATATATATTAGAACGACTATAATCAGTTTCCCGTCGGCATGAAAGGGTATATTCGAGCAGCGTCAAATGTATGTCTGGGTTGCCGTTTATAATGCTTTCTTTTGTGTTCCACGCAGTTCTTTGGTGGAAAATTCCCTCTTAAGCGAACAACGTTGCATGAAAGTGAGAGAAAAAAGAAGGAAGCATTTCTCTATTATTGTTCAATGAATGTTCAAAAGCCCTCAAAGATAATTATCTCTCTTGCAGGTCGTATTATGGCGTTTACTAGTGGAACTGGTAAATGGTAAATTATATTTTATGTTATATATAATAGGTATACATGTCGCATGACATTTAGCTAATCTTGAACAACCTCTGCAGTTGTCCCCCATACTGTACAGTGTACTATTTACCGATAAGTCATTCAAAAGTATGGCTGAAAGTTTATGATTATGGTAATAACTAATAAATAAAACTAATAAGAAATAGCAGAAAACATTTTTTTATCGTTAAAATCTTAGGAAATAATACAATAGTATCAAAAAATAGTAATTTAGTTCAAGGTAAAATATTGTTCAAAAGTTGTACACACGTTTTATCAAAATGAAAGCTCAACTAACAAAGCTCTATTCAAAAACGATTGTACTACCTACATATTATAATGATTTAAAATATTGAACGAACTATATACTTTCCCAATGTGAGTAAAGCGATATTAATGCCCAACCCTGGCTCTGTATCCGGTTTAAAATTATTTTTATTTTTTTGATTACTAGTTATTTTAATTACTGTCTACTGACTATAAAAACGTCACAATTATAGGTTTTCCTCTAGTTAAAAGATGATTACAAACCATTTCTTCATTAGAATTCTGAACTAACAGCTGTCAAACTTATGTTAAAATAATTAAATTTATAAATATAATAGTAATAAGTAATAACAACTAATTTTATCTTACTCTTCTATTAATTTTAAGTGAATTACTACTTATATTTACTATCTTTTAATTCGGAAAATATTTTATATTACTCAGAATTTGAATAAACTAATAATATCTTTCTAAATAATAACAAAAAGTGCGTTTGTTATGTGTCTATGATGGTTTAATAGTTGCCACAGTCATGTGTCTAATTTTTTTTTTTTTGAAGTATGACGTAATAATCTGTCAAAGTATAAATAAATACTTCCAGAATGTACTATATCACTTATCAGTATATATTTGCTTGCTAAATAATAATAATGCATGCATTATACTCGACTGCACAGCGTATCTGACTATTCCAGTGCCTTTATTTATTTCTTCATTGTTATTTATTAACAATAATTGTATAAAATATATACATACAATAATTACACATATTCAATTCTTGAGAAATAAATAGCAGAATATAAATAAGAGACAATACAAGCCGTTAGGAGGTTTTAGTGAGAGTTTAATCAACATGAATCCACCGAATTTAAATGTAATTGTTATTCAAAAATCTTATCTACACTAGTACATTACACTACACAATTCAATAATTTTTTTTTTTTTTTTTTAAATGCTGACTCTTGCGATTGTCATAGACGTTTTAGTTTAAATTTAAGATATCAAATATAAATGTATTCATATGATGCAACACAACGGTTAAAAGTTTAAAGATAATAAAAGTATGTCTAAAAGTTCTGAAACTGTAAATAAATGTCATTATTATATTATTATATTTTAGTTAAAAATTTTAATGAGTTATATACTTATATATTATAAATATTACTTTTATTGGTTATTCATTTTATTATGTTGTGAAGCTCAGATTATTTTCAAAGTGAATTGAATTGTTAAATGATTTCTAAATTAGTTTTGATACTATTTGAAATATGCGATGCTCCTGCTATGTGACATTTACCGAGTTAATGCTTCTCGATATCACATGTTTTTAAGTTCTAAAAAAAGTTTAAAGAAAAGTTTATCGAAATTTTCAATTCACAAAGAAGAATCATCCATATTTCTTGTATAAGTAGTTTTCTGATATAGAATTTATACATTTTATTTAAGTGTTCAAAATATATTTCAAATTAAAACTTTTATTTCGTAGTTTAGCGTAACAGCATTAAGTATTATGCTGCAAATAGGCATATGATTTATAAGCTATAAACCATTTAAAATAGAAAAATAATTTTAAAATGATTATTAAATGCTTTAAGAATAAGTTTATTAGCTGTTAATTTATTATCTGTTAGTTACTTTATTATGATTTATTGCTCAGAAATTGTTATAATAAAATTTTAGTTTTGCAAAATATCAGTTATAATTAATTCTTTTTTTTTATTACAATTTTATGGTGCTGAAGAAAAAATATATAGGTAAGAAATAATTTCATAATATCAATTATACAGTTTTTTAATATTTACATATGGAAGCATGATTGGAAATTGTATGGACACTTTATCCGTTGTCATTAGGTCCTATAACAGATTCATGCTTTAAGAAAAATGTTATTAACTTTTAATGAGCTATATATTTAATAGGAATAGCATGCTGCAAGCTTAAAACTGTTTTAAAACTAAGTGCTAGTAATTGTATAAAAATCGTATGTTTTCACGTCCTTAAAAATAAATTAAATAACAGTATGGAATATGAAGATCAATATTCATCAAATAGATACAATTTTTGTTTTCCTATTGTTGTATCACTCGCATTCCACAGAAAGAACAAATACACGATTGATACTCGAATATATAATATGTTTTGCAAATATATGATTACAATAATATGCAAACTATATTCAAAGATATTCTATACGACTATACCCTAAAACGATACGCCACATAACATTATTTTGTAGGTATATGCCAACTTTTTTTATACCAGAATTTCCATTAAACAACGATATAAAGTTTCAAATATTATGTAAACAACAGTGTTGAATATTTCATGATTTAAAATACATTATTATTTTTTAATTAGTTTCATTAAATGAAATGTTAAAAAAAAAAATATGGAATTTTTCTAAAAAACCTCGGGGGTTCTAAATATTATATTATTTATGATATTTTTTAAGTTATAGCACTAAACGTTCTAAGTATTTAAAAATATTATACGAATACATTTTTATTTCAAATCAAATATAGACATCAAAAATTGAATAATTTCATAGATTTTATCAACTTCGTCAGTGTAAATACTTAAAAAAACAAAAAAAGGACTTCAAGCAGCAAACTTTTATAATTTCAATTTAGTAATATATTACAAAATTTATCAAATTATTTTAATTATTTACCTATTTTTATAATAAATCTCAATTTTACCAATTAAGTTGTATATCCAATAGAGTTAATATTATTAAAATTAAAAAGCAATTATATTTTAAATAGAAGGGTTAAAAGCATTATTGATTAATTTATTTACTTCTGTCCAAAAATAGTCATTCCCACAGGAATAGTGAGGAAATTCTGGTGAACTGCACTGATTTATTTTACACTCTCTTTCTTATACTTTATTATTTTCTTTGTAAGGCAGTGTAAATATATAGAATTTCGAAAATTGATATTTTTAAAACCCTTTTATCGGATTTATCAATTTCATTTGTGATGTATATATTTTTCATAGGCTATTTCATTCAGTTACGTTGTTATTAGAAACCTGAAACTTGGTACATTTACTTATCATCGATGACAATATACAATCTTTTAAAATCTTCACTCCTTTAGCTGGGTGCAACCTATTAAAAAATTTACTTCTCCGTGAGAATTTAAAATTGAAGCACTAGCTCATATGTGGTAATAATAAAATACAATAGTAAAATCCACTATTACTAGGACTACGTAATAAATCAGCATTTTAAATTTGAATACTGACTAAATATTGGTCATAATTATTTATCTGTCAAGTCGTAATCATAAATTTTTCATTATTTTATGATATTTTATATTATACAACAACTAAACTGACGTTATTGATTATAATAAACCTATATATATATATTATATACATTATACCGTATAGGTAATGAATGTATGAATTTTTTTTTCGTAAAAATTAAGCATTAATTGATAATAATTATTGGTTATTGAAATATTGAAAAATATTTACTTAACGAATATTGATATAAAATGTATAGTTCCAATTACTATTTATTTTCTAAAAATAACATTGCTCATTGTTATTTTTATTTACCAATAATAATATTTTATATGGTATAAGTAAATCCATTCAAATAACTCTGTGTTAATTAATTACTCACTTTTTATTTTTAAATTATTGGAAAATAATTTTTAATTAACTAGGTACATGCATATTAAAGATTCTTTTATTTTAAATTACTAATTTATCGACAACAATAATTTAAATTTCACATATTATGTCTACTTTACTCCATTTTAATACTTTAATTTTGGAGTCATTATACATGGAATGTAGTCAAAACCTAGTAATTTAATTAATTAGGTTTTCTTTATTATTATTTTAATAGGTTTTTTTTTTTAAATGTAATATACTCGGGTTTCAGTTAGCAAATCGTTGGGGTACATTTTAAAAGATTCGTATTTTTCATATATTTGAAATAATTTTAGTAACTAAAAAATATTTATATTAGGTATATAAATATTATGCCTGTTAAATGACTGGGCAATTTAATTTTCAGTATTATATGTAATTAAGATATTGAGTTATTTGTAACTTTGTAAGGTAGCTTATAATTACTTTCGTATACTTTACAAATTGAATAATGCTTATGACTATACGCTAATAATGTATTTGTATAAGTTGAATTTTTTTAAGTATACATTCATGTGTAAGTCTATATAGGAATACATTTTAAGTGTGAACTGTGAACTAATAAATAATTTTAAAAGTCACTTCATTATGAAGCATATATTATTCAAAGGACCTAGGATCAATATAGGTACCTATATATATATATATTGTATTATAGATGAAGTATTAACACTAAACAATGTTATATTTTATACGGATCAATATTAACTTATCCTACATTTTTTTAACATTGCTACTCAGGATAAATTAACTTTTTTTGTGTTATCTGTGTGATTGAAACAATAAGCAATCAAAAATACTTATCATACGAAACCATGTTTGAGTTAAAGTAATAAAAAAAATTCAAATGATAAACTAAAATGATATAATAGCTAGTACGTGTGTTAAGTAAACTTCTTATAATTTTGATCGTCAGAAATCAGTACAGTTATAACCTTTTTTGCATTTACATATCAGTAATTTTACGTGTTTGGCACTTGCTCGATGCCGTCACACGTCGCTAAATCGAAAATATCACCCAATTTGCAGTAAAACGTCACGCGTTATGTAGGTCACAAGGTAAACAAGCATTTGTATTCTCTATCCATACTTAACGTAGCAAGAACATAAGGTAACATTATATTACTGCAATAGCATTTTTTTGTGTAAAAACTTAAGGATACGAATTATAGAAAACATTTTGTTTAAAAAATTAATTTTCAAGAAAATAAATCAACTTCGATACATTTTCAATTATTGTAACTATAAAATGTAATGTGACCAGAAAAATCGGACCACCTACAACGGGCTATATAGAAAATACTGAATACTTTAAACGTAAACTAAACGTAATTGTTATTGTACTATATGTTGCACTGTATATTGTTGTTATTTGGAAATAAATACTATTATTATAAACAAAACCAGGGAAGTCACTCTGCTGTGTTATAGTAGGTTACTTTTTCATCGCCACTGAG
This sequence comes from Metopolophium dirhodum, assembly GCF_019925205.1. NCBI lineage: Eukaryota > Metazoa > Arthropoda > Insecta > Hemiptera > Aphididae > Metopolophium > Metopolophium dirhodum. The sequence continues at coordinate 32,039,814 of NC_083567.1, read as the reverse complement.
TAGATTACTGTAATATGTAGTGTTTATAAATTTGAATTCCATGACATTATATAATTGAGTACAAAAAACCATTCTGGGTCTCCATTGTACCTACTAAATTCTTTATTTTAAGAACATTTTATAATTTATAGGTAGGTATTATTAGTAATTTAATTTTCTATTATTAATACGGCATTTTGAATTATTATTTTCTAAAAACATCTTATAGATCTTAATGTTACAACAATTAAATTGATGTTCATTTTGTACGAATACGGTTTTTGTTTTACCGTTATATATTAAAAAAAATGGATAGTTCATAAAACTCTAATTCCACCGATGTTTTAAGAGTCAAAATATGCTAAAGGTATGTATATTTAAGAATGTATAAAACTATAAACATATCGATGTAAATTATGATGTTGTATAACAACTTGGCTATTGGAAAAGTGCAATCTGAGAACGTTTAATTATACCTTCACAATATACTGAATTGTTATTTAAATTAAAATTAAAAAATTGCCCCAGATGTACCTATATCTATAGATATAATATAAGTTTACCACGTTACTCGAGTATAAAAACTTTAAATTAAAATTCATAGATAAAAATAATTGGAGATAGTAAAAAAATATAATACTTACTCAGCTTCTTCAACTGAATCTGTTTTGGCTAGGAAGACACAATTGAGCAATATAGTGGTCATTACCACATAGTCGAATATTTGATTAGTAGAAATGTATATGCACAGCTGCCGAAACGAGTTCCAAGGTGAAAACATAAAGAAAGACTGGGTGGCTGTGAAACGGTGTATATAATTCTTCCGAAATCTTTTGGATACCACGCAAAACGTCTAGAAAAATAAAATATAATAATGAAACAATAATTTATACACAATACACATACAATTATTACTTCAGGAACAACATAAAATTTATATTTTATATTGGTATTATTGTATTTATTACGGTAGATAACTTCGCTCAACGGTGGGGAACTTTCCGTGTGCATATTATGAGGGGAGATTTAATGTTTATACCAAAAAACACCCTAACCAAATAATAAATAATACAAAATAATAAATGGAGACTTACTCATTTGTTATTGTTACCAAATACCAAACATTACATTGGTACAAACTGAATATTAATCATATCATATGTTATCAAACAATGAACATTATATTTTGTACATTGTTACGCCACTATTTTAAATTCCACGTTCAAAATAATTATCACACTGATTATATCGTAATAATTAATGTATTTCAGCTGCATAAATTAAACTTGGAATCATAATAGGCTCGTTGAAATGCTCATAATATAGTTTTATCTTATGTTAACTGTAGTCGTGACTTGTGATTCAAATATTAAAATTATAATTTATAATTTTATATTTTATACTAAAATAATGAAATGTAAAACGATCTGTTAGCATTTATTCAATTGTTAAACTGTAACCCCGGAAGCTGTTCAATATTCTTCTCAGGCAGTATTTAGAAATGATAAAGCTCCGGGAATATTTTGGAAATATTTTAAGAATATTATCGTTAATACAACATTCTTATACACTTTCTATAACATTCTGAATTCTAAATACTGTCAGTCTTAGGAGTAAGGTCTAACAAGACTTAGGATAGGCACTCGTATACCCTTAAATGATATCGAATGATTTGAAAGTACATATAGTATAATGTATATAATATGTAACAGCTGAAATCCAGACCAATGGAAAAATCTGTATTCTGAGAGTTTTTGGTCGGTATCTTTATTATGGGTATATTATGTTACATGATCGAAGAGGGATTTCAGATGAATTTGGTTGAGGCGGTCAAATAAGCGATCGGTTGAGTAGAACTGAGGTGATTTAGTTATCTCAAACAGTCATTTATCGTATATGTAATACAACGAGGAGTGGCTTACACAATAAATACCACCTGGTATCAAACTACCAATGTATATACTAAAGATGCATACGAGTTTACTCAAGTATTAGGTTTATGGCTCTGGTCCAGTCTGGTGTAATACGGGTTTCCCGGTTGATTTGTTGTATTTGATTACAGATTATTTTTATGAGCCTGCATCAAGGTAGAAATTATAAATTGAACAAAATAAACATGACATAAAGTTAAAATAAATCTAAATAAATAAAAATTATTATTTTATTTGAATAATAAAAAAGGCTGTACACCACAGGGCCATGAATTTCTTAAATTTGAGTGAGACCTGTGTAAATATGGCTCTCCAAATATTTATGTCATCCTCAGACCATTTGTTGTCACTATAATTAGTTATCCAAGTGGCAAGTACCACGAGTACAAGGGGGTCGGTGTTAAAGAAACGTTCTTTAATTCCTGTTTAACCCTAATTTGTCCTAATTCGTCATACGCGCTAGTTGAGTTTACGATTATACCGTGACATTTCATCATTATTTATCATATACAGCAGTGACATTATATACCTATAGGCTATAGGTACATATCAAAAATACATTAATGGGATTAGAAAAATAATTTATATTAGCCTTGTATATTATATTCACCTAACTAACTAAAACTTTTTACAAGAATTCAAAAATTAACAACGTTTTTCAATACTATAATTTATTAATATTTTGGTATTAAATAAACCATCTACTTCAACATATTACTACAATACTACCTTTATTAGTTTATAATATTGTACACCAGAACCAAATACACACTTATATTAAATGTATATGAGTACCTACTTGACAAATTTAAAGTCAATAAAGACAATTCAATGTAATGGTTTTATTTTATTTTAATAGAGAAAATGATCAAAATTGATTAATTTACAAACTATAAATCGTCATAAATTACGGTAAAATTTAGTGGGTACCTACCATAAGCGTCTTAAATACTTTACCGCCTGTGGGTATAATATAATTTACGTTCTCCTAACTTTTAATGTAGCCCACCCGATGTTTTAATATACATTATGTATTACGTTAGTATTAAATGTTCAAACTTTAATACAACTAATTAAGAATATAAAATATATAAATGAGAACCATGAGTATGTAATAGGTCACTGTGGCAGTTGTCATTGAATTTTAAAATGATGATAAATTATAACAAATAAAAATTGGTTATGAACATAACTAATATCATTTTCAAAATTGATAAACATTTTGTTAAAACCAGGTGCTTGAAAAAAATTATTCTTTGATCTTCACGATAATTTCTAAAACTAATAACAAATTATTAAATTATCAACGATCTAAGTACCTACAGGAATTTTTTGAATAACAGATAATACTATTTTAGACATGCCAAAACTGTCTTCTTTAGTTCTTTCCAATCAGAATCTAGGATAAATAAAATGTAAAAAAGTAATTGCACTTATGGAGGAGACCGTTCCGAATCAATAAATAAAAAGAATACAAAAATATATTAGTTCAGCATTTACTTTACTTTAATCGACCATCGATGAATGCACGGACGACTAAAGCATCGGTGGTCGGCCGATTGTTATTATTTTGTTCTAAGTCCAAACTATAAAAATAAATAACTATAATAATAATAACATAATAATACACCACCAGAACATGTGCACTCTCGTGAATAAAAGAATACGATTTTAATAGTTTATATATCACTAAATTATAGAAAATACACGTTTAATTATCTTCTGGGAGACAATTGTGTATTTGTATATTATACCATGGGAATAATATCAACGTTATTACTTCTGTATAAGTAATCCTGTTCCTGGGATTAATTATAAAAATACTTTTGTTGGTACATTTTGTTTTATTGTCACCCAATCAGGTCTTATTGTTATACCCGAATTGTTTCCGAGGACTTTTTTTCTATGAGTACATTAATTAACCTAAAATAATTTTATACATTTTAAAATTGTTTGGATACTACCCACCTAAAATGTATTATACTAAACATTTTTTAATGTAAAAATATTGATTATTAAATATTGGTGATCTATTATTATTATTATTATTATTATTGTATGGTTGATAAACTGAAAACTTCCAAACAAAACTTGGAATTTATGGTAGGTCAAGATAATATTTAAAACTTCAATCATTTTTAGACGCGTATAATCTTCAAATTAAGTTATCTTATATGATCAACTATTTGCTGACGATATTAATTAACGTTTTTGATAACATTCAAAGAATTAGGTACTGAAGTGTAACAGTGAATAGTGAAACAAATAATGTTACAACCTTAGATCATATACTAGTACCTATATAGGTTATAAGGTTACAAAAAACACAAAACTATATAATAATATTTATTTATTTTTTGTTATTTACTTGTTATCCACCTATACATAATTATCATCCCAGGACCCAGATACAATTACTTTAATATGTATTAGTGAACAAATTATTATTTTTAATTATTTTAATATTTCATTTCAAACTGACAAGGTATAATAAATTACACATTGAAAAATAATTTAATTTAATTAGTAAACAAATTGGACAGTTTGCTAAAGTTGTGTTTTCGTTTTCAATTCGAACCATTGTAATTTAAAAACTATTCCAAGTAGTGTTCATTTTTTAGATGAATAAATTTAATTTTTTTAAATGCTTCAAAAGCATAAAAAACACTAAATTAAATTATGATTTTCAAATATTTTTAAAGACATATTATAAAATATAAGTATAGATATTATAAACAATAAAAATGTAATGTCACGAATACATCTTAATGCATCACTAACGTTTTATTATTTTTAGTTGATGGATAATTAAAAGTAAGTCACGTAATAATTCATGTTTTTCACCGACATTTTGAAAACTAATCTTCAAAATGTCCATTATGTATTACGAAGATCTTAGTATATGCATATAGGTATTATATAATAATAAACAAGCACGACTTTCGAATCCTTAAAACCACAACTTTATTAAAAATAATATATTAAAATATACGTAACTATTGTAAATTATCATTTTATCAGTTTTGATTGTTCTTATAAATTGATAAAAAAAAAAAAGAAAACAACTATTGCGGAAATCGTAGTAAATTGAAAAACCCATAGATACTTGAAAAACAAAATAGCTTTCATTAAAATAATTAAATAATGATATACATTGCAATCAATCTATATTAGTTATATATTTTAAGTGCCTTGTTTTGTCGAGTACTAAAAATAATAATATTAGAAAAATGAAACATTGTATTAAACAATAACAACATTCCTGTTGTATGTCATACTCACACAGAACCTATATGATGGTTATCAACTGTTAAAAAAATAAATATAAATATTTTAAATATAAATATTACAACACCATGGAAAAAAAACAATTACTTTCTCGTTTAGCTTAGAATCTAAACAATAGTAAATATAATTATTACCTAATGATCCATGGAAGAAGATGACCCTTATAAGTCGAGTTAGTATTGTTATTAATATTTCATTGAAATCATTTCAAAAGGGAGGTTTTGAATGTTAATTGCCAAAACTTTTGACCTACCCCCTCGAATCGTAAATTCTACAAACAACTTTGCCGGTGCACTGTTCTATTGTGCTACCGCTGGACTCTAGACGGCCGTGTCATGCACAAGTACAATAGCCAAATAATATTCTGCACCTTTGGGTTAACGACTTGTGAAATTCCACAAATCATAAGCCGTTCTCAATTGGATGGATAGATAAATAGAATTCCGTCCTAGATGCCAATGTGGTTAGCTAGTTAGGCAATTTTAATGAGACCACTGATATAATTCCAATAATACTATCTAAACTCTAGTTACTGTAATTTAAATTATATTTCACACAACAAAGAAGAAAAATATATGGTGATAAAATCGTTAAAATATGCTGAATACATATTTCATTATTAACATACGTTTGTATATTCAAATTCTTAGCTCGTAAAAATAATATTTTATTCTTAATTAATTACCCTATACGTATACCTAATATAACAATTATTTACCTATCAAATGTTAGTAAAACTATAAATTTATAAATGTTTCAATTTATATAAAAATTAAGGTTTTTATGTTTTGCAAAAAAAGTATTTGATTGAATAAAAATGAACATTTCTTATAAAATGCATTAACTTCCTGCAAGTACGTAAACCTTAATAAGACAAGTCATTTATTGAATAGTGTCATCGGTTTATAAGTGTGATAAAGTGATTATACCTTACTTTGTTCCACTAATGGGGAAGTATTAGTTTTCAAGAGACAGCGATGGATAAGAAATCATCCCCGAGGATTTATCAAATAAGGTGCAATATTTCATTGTTCGTCATGACTCATGAGTAAATTTCGGTTCAAGAACAAAGATAAATATAAGAAACTTAATATTAACTAGATAAGTAAATTACCTATGACTGAAATAAAAATACTCACAAGGGTAAATACTATAGATACTATAAATTTTCAATAAATTACATAATAATACTAACAAGATAAAATTATTTTAAACGTAAAATTATTTAAAACGAATTCCTAGTCGTATATTTCTAAATATACCCCTCTTTTCCATCTCACAAACCTAATCAAGTATTTATGTATCAATTTTCACTGTTATATCCCACTATTGTAATTAGTTGTATTAATATTAAATGTAAATAGGGCTCACACCCGTATTGTATGATAAGAATAACAATAAAATAAAATAAAAAAGTCTCAGTATAAAACTATAAATATAATATACAAGATAAACAATAATAATTAACTATTAACACACATTTAGTATCAAAAGCAATACTCAAAATACAATCAATGTATTGCGCTGAATATTATGTGTCTGATATAGGTAAACCATATAGCTTGAACAAAAATGCATTGAATAAAATATAATTTATAAAATATAATGATGATCAAATTAATAGTAAGGTAAAATTTATACTCCCAAGTTGTACACACATATTGTACAATATGTATCTGAACCAGAAAGCAACAGTCTTCCGAATATGAATATATTTTATGTACAACTCTAAGAACCCAAAAAGCATTAACATGCGATTATTCATTATGTTAATAAACGAAACAGTGGTGGGAAAATGTTGTGTGTAGTTGACCTACCTACACACAAAAAAATAAAATAAGTTTTCCTTCGTCCCCTTAATGGCGGCACATTTTCGTGTTCAGTTATCACGAATGATATCTGAAACGACACGGGGTTGACTTTTTTCACCTCGAATATTATATACTATAAACATTAGTATAAAATTAAAAACAAAATGCTAAAACTAACCCCAGGCGCGTTTTATAGACTTATAGTTAAACCACTAGTTGTTGTTGGATTACTTCAGTATGATTAAAATTAGAAATAAAAACTATCCAAGTTTTTTCTATGATTAATAAATAATGAAAAGTCCGACGTGAGAATAAGATGTATAGGACTTTGAAATCACTCAATTAACTTCGCTCTCAATGGCGTAAAATAGTGCTGTTATGTTTCTTTTTTATATTGATTTTATGTTCTGCATTAAATATTCGGAACACAAGAGGAAACAAAATAAAACAAAAAAATACAAACGAATATAGGTACATTGAAATGTATACAGTAAAAAACCGATGGTAAAAGAACTGCAAAATATACAATTTAAATAAACCAAATTCCCAAAACATCCTATTGTGATTATTTATTAATAATTTATGTACCTAACACAACTGTTGGGTACAACATTTTTTCAATTTAATGACAGGTATTGTTTTAATCTGACACATAACTGCAATCTGAGAAATTCTATATAGGAGTTTTATAGAAAATAAATAAATTAACAGGGATAAAGTAAAAAACGTCGTTTATGAACGGATAGAAATAAAAATTAAAAGCAGTAATGACCATTGATTAGCGGATTAGCCAGTAAAAATGTTGCTATGTCTACATAATTAACTCGGGTATTCTAACATTGTTTATGAGTTAAATTACATTTTATCATGATTATTTTTAAAAAATAATTTAAATAGTTACGAAGTAAAATACCTATTGATGCTTATAGAATATTATATTATTATGGCTAAATTCATACATATAAAATACAAGAAGTGCAATTATTTATTGAAACAGTTTTAATAATACATAAAATAATCGAATAAACTTTAATGGTTTTTGTTAATAAGTCACTTATTTTCTATTTACAAAGATGAATTCATCATTAAATGAATTGTTGAATGAAATATAACAATGGAATAAGCAGAAATTGAATATCTACTAAAGACTATTATAAATTGATAACTATAAATTTCTACTCTAATGAAAAATTAAATCCATTATATTTTTCCCTTTTATATTCAAAGAAATATAAAACTACTGTACGATTATAAATACTACTAAAACAAATCGAGCCCTCTTCCAGGCATTTTTTACACAAATCTAACTTTAAAATCACAGTGAAAGTATTTAAAAATACGCCCAAACCATTTAGTATTTACTTATTTAGTTAAAAATTGATTTCATACATAAAATATAACTCTGAAATAATAAAAGAACTTAAAATTGAATTTATCTTATTACTATTTTTGAATCATCTGTATATTTAACCCAAACAAAAAGGTGGATAAGTGGATGTCGCTCTGCTGGTTACATGTGGGTCACTGTAATGGATGATGTTAAATTTGAATTCAATGATATAATATCATTGTATAAGAAAAACGATTCTGAGCGAAAACGGTCAGTCAGTCTATGATTTTACCAAGTATATTTGATGATATTGTGAATAAAGTAATTTATATATAACCTATTTACTATGCCTTGTTTTAAATTTTCAATCCTTAGCCATAAAAGTTAAACATTTTATACATTTTTAACCACAAAATAATTAATAAATTATAAACTTGATAAATGTTGTCAAAATTTGAACTTTAAATGCTTATAAAAAAAAATTGAGCCTATGTATTTTTAATATTTTTCAACTGCTATTAGAACGATATATCAGGAGCCTTATATTAAATTTTCACGCTTTTTTACCCAACAAATAAAAATTTATTGATATTTATAGAAAAAAAAAAACTAAAAAAATTGAAAACTGACAATGTCCGTAAACAGCTCAAAAAGAGTCAAAATATTTTCAACATTTTATGGTGTATAGAAAATGCTAATATGAACATTCAGTGAAATTTTCAAGTATCTACAGTCATTCGTTTTTTAATTACAATAAAATAAGAAAATTGTTACATGAGAAATCGAGTAAATATCAAATGTTGTAAAAATATAAATTTCAGACGCTCATAAAAATTTAATTTAAGTTTCTTCTAGACATTTTTTTTTTGGTAAAGGTAGACAAACTTATGAGTAATCTTATATTACATTTTCAAATCTAAGATTTAAAAAGAAAAATTTTTATGAATTCTCAACTCAAAATAATTTGCTATTTTTCGTGATTTTTCCGTATTTTGTCAAAATTTGAACTTTAAATGCTTATAATTAAAAACTGTGAATAAGGATTTTTAATTTTTTTCATCTGCCTTTGAAACAATAACCTAGGAGCCTTCTATTAAATGTTCAAGCTTTTTTAACCAACAGATAAAATTTTATTGATATTTATAGAAAAAAAAACTAAAAAAATTGAAAACTGACAATGGCCGTAAACAGCTCAAAAAGAGTCAAAATATTTTGTAAAATTTATGGTGTATAGAAAATGCTAATATAAACATTCAATCAAAATTTCATGTCCCCTCCGGTCATTTGTTTTAGAGTTACACCAAAAACCAAAATCGATTTTCTCGAAAACAGATTTTGCGTAAAAATTCCCGTTTTTCCTTAATTTTTCTTTTGTTTTTCACGTCGCTTGTGAAAACTACTGGGAAATTTTTACTTTTGACCCCCCCAAAGTACCAACTAGATTCACTTTCCTATCAGAAAAGTTACTATTGAAGAAAATCCAAGCACTTTTACTGTCCTAAAAGGTGATGACAGACACAAAAATAAAAAAAAAATAAAAAAATAAGAAAAAAATAAGAAAAAAAATAAAAAAAATAAAAAAAAAAACACACATCATTGTAGAATCAATACATTCATCGCTTCGCTCAGAATCTAAAATATATAACTCTATTATATATATAATGCATACAAAATGTTTCTATGTACCTATAGTCCAATATTTTTTAGATTCTGTGCGGAGCGATGAATGTATTGATTTTACAATGATGTGTGTTTTTTTATTTTTGTGTCTGTGTACACGATTAGTAGTCGAACTAATGCTTCGATTTTCAACTTCAGTATCTTGTTCGATGGGAAAGTGAATCTAGTTGGTACTTTTGGGAGGTAATAATTTAAAATTACCAATTATTTGCAAAAGCACCCGGAAGAACAAAATAAACTTCAACATATTTAATATGTGACTACTTAATATGTGGGTACGTAACAAAATTAAGGAAAAACAGAATTTTAGTTTCATTTTTCACTGGTTGTTTATATTTGCATTTTCTATACACGATAAAATTTTCAAAATATTTTTATTTGTTTTGAACTGTTTAGAAACATTTTCTGGTTTCCAATTTTATTAGTCTTTTTAAATATTAAAAATCCTTAGTCACAGTTTTTATTTATAATCATTTAAAGTTCAAATCTTGACAAAATACGGAAAAATCACGAAAAATAGCAAATTATTTTGAGTTGAGAATTCATAAAAATTTTTCTTTTTAAATCTAAGATTTGAAAATGTAATACAAGATTATCCATAAGCTTATCTACCTTTATCAATAAAAAAATGTCTACAAGAAAGTCAAATTACATTTTTGTGAGCGTTTGAAATTCATATTTTTACAACATTTCATATTCACTCGATTTCTCGTGTAACGATTTTCTTATTTTGTTGTAATTAAAAAACGTATGACTGTAGATACTTGAAAATTTCACTGAATGTTTGTATTAGCATTTTCTATACACGATAAAATTGAAAATATTTAAACTCTTTTTGGGCTGTTTACGGACATTGTCAGTTTTCAATTTTTTTAGTTTTTTTTTCTATAAATATCAATAAAATTTTATTTGTTGGGTAGAAAAGCGTGACAATTTTATGCAAGGCTCATGGTATATTATTATAAGCATTTAAAGTTCAAATGTTGATAAAATTTAATAATTATGTTGTAGTTAATAATATATAAAATGTTCCACTTTTATAGCTAAGGATTTAAAATTGAAAACAAGCTTCCACGTAAATAGGTTATGTATAAATTACTTTATTCACAATAATATCATCAAATATACTTGGTAATATCATAGGCTGATTATAATAATTTGATGATTTGATTATAAATTTACGTTTTCGCTCAGAATCGTTTTTCTTATATAATGATATTATATCATTGAATTCAAATTTAACACCATCCATTACAGTGACCCACTTGTAACCTACTGTACAGCAGAGCGACATCTACTTACCCACCTTTTTAAGATTGTTATTAAATCTTTATTTTACTCATATTCATATTAATTTATTTGGTACAAATTTACTCAAGGTCAAAAATAATTAACATTCTCAATAAATTGTTATTTGTCGGTCATAAAACAAAAATATGTACCTATTGGTACCATACTTACCTTGGTGATATAAAAAACAATAAATAAAACTATAAATGAAACTGTAATACATTATAACATTAAATCAGTTATAAGAAGTGGGCATAGTAACTTAATCGTAGGTATTGAATTTTCAAGACTAATTTAAAATTTAAAATTATTGTGTTTCGCTGAAATACCGATTTTGTCAAAATTTGAACTCAAACATGTCTAAAAAGAAAAAAGTTTAAATTAATTTTCGATATATTTAAATTTTGTAAGAAAAACTTTGTATTAAATTTAAAACTTTTGACTTAGAAAAAAATCAACAAAAGTTGTCAAGTAGGTACCGCTTTGCGGTACATTAGAAGTGCTCCGTGTCATTGAGTAGATTACTGTAATGGAAGTGTAAAATTTGAATTCAATCGTAAATCATTATTGGCTTTGAAAACTATTCTGAACAGAGATGGTCTATCAGACTATATTATTAAGTACCTATATATATTACCATATATTTAAAACTCCTATTTCTATTCTAGTAAATTTCAAGTGTCAAAAAAAAGCACAAAAAGGGTTAAAATATTTTTAAAATTATACCAAGTATAGAAAATACTAATATGTACGTTTGATGAAATTATAGTATCTTCGGACGAAATTCACCCCCCCCCCCCCCAAATACAAACTAGATTAATTTTCTTACCAGAAAATATATTAAAGTTAAAGATTGAAGCATTTATACTACTCCAAAAGTTGGTGACAGACACAAATATAAAATCCACTCACGTACTGTAAAATCAATACATTCATCGCTTCGCTCTGAATCTAAAAATTCACATGTTATGTTCAATGTTGCTATAATTTAGTAAAAAATTGAATTAATGATGTTTTCTACTTAAAGTTGAAATAATTAGTTTATTATAATCATTGTTAGGCAAAATAACTAGGATTTTTGAAGTTTTAATCTCTTATTAAAGTTTATAAAGTTTAATTACATAAAGTGTAAAATTGATTAATTTATAATATACTTTAACTATTTGACTTACTACTTACTACTTTACTTACAAAAATGGTAGAATATACTTCAATTGAATAATGAATTCATCAAAAGGTGTCAATTAAGATCATGTTATTATTATTGATATTAAAATAATTAACATTTGACTTAGAAATAAACTAGTAACTGAAACTAATCAACGTATCAACATATTATGAAAACAAATGAAAACAAATGAAAACTCAATCATTGTTCATGATTAATTATATTTAATTTTGTTTAATTATTATGAAATGTTTATATATGGACTAGACCAATTTATTCGTATTACGGATAAACTTTTGTTTATTGTAAATGGTAAAGTAATTGAATATAAAAATTACTCTAGATGGATTTTGTGTTAAGAAATTAAGAAAAGCATAAATTGTAAACCTAACAATTTGGTTTACATAAAAATTATAAAACTTTGGACCAATAATCTATAGACATTACATACAACTCAATAAAAACAATTGATTTAAGTTCTAGGGAAAAAGTATGTTTAATCAAAGTTTCAAGTTTATGTGTTCAGTATTAATTGTTAAATGATAAATACACCATAAAAAAATTATAAATAATTTAATTTATATTGCTAATTATTATTTATTGTGTTACAAAATAAATTGTACTCGAAAACAATGGTATAAAGTATGTATTTAAGTATCTATGATCAATTTAAAAATTTTAAAAATTGTTTTTTATTTTGATTATTTTACATCAGGAAACACTGAAATACGGTGTGAAAAACGTTTTCAATAATGACACATAAGCCGAAAATTTTTTATGAATTAGAATCCTGAAAATAGCCGACAGCCAGTGAACATATATCAAGATTAAGTGAAATTCAAAGGAGCGTAACATTTCTTAAACACCATAACGTGACATTTTATACGTTTAATGTAAAACTAAGTGATTCTGCCTACATGACCTAAATTTCGAAGACACTTTTGTGTGTGAAAAAAAGTCGTTCACCAAGTCTACATCGAGATAAAATTCCATTCAATCTGTTAATTGGATATAAATGTGATAGTCAAAGATGTGATGTAAAATTCTAACACTAAGAGTATGAAAAATAAAAATTGATCATATTCGAGAAACAATAGCCATTACGTACGATCTCTGCAGGGGCGACGAAATTGCCAAGAATACAATTGAAATCAAGTTATACCATTCATTTAATTTTAAAAAAAAATGGCAGAGGGAAAAAATTTTTATTTAAATTCTATTACTTGGATAGTACTAGTAGAGACACTCGACGATTACTGACGTGGTCATTCTCATGATAAGTCAGTATAGATACGCGTCATATTCTATGGATAAATTACATTTAAAGTTTGCAGTATTCACTAAAATACTAAATACCAAATTACACACGGAGAGTAACAAAACTAATAAATATTAATTTTGAGATAAATATAATATATATAGGTAACCCAGAGATAGTTTTATACTTTTATATTACTCAACAGACTGACAACAGTCTACAGTCTACACAATCAATTTCATTTAATGCATTATTCGAAATATTACACTGCGTCACGGGTTAAATATAAATAGAAATGATAACAATTATTTTCTATAAGCTGGAGGTCTTGTATACTTTTGTAGGTAATCTTCTGTCAAACCATAGTGAGAAATAGAAAAATATTCTAAAATAACATAGCAATGACCAAACCATAAGTGACTAAATCGTATAAACCTAATGTATGCGGCAAAATATAGTCCCTTAAAGATAAAAAAACATACTAACAAAAGTAACAACTATTATATTTAAAATGGTCAAAGATTCAGGATTTGTTCTTTATATCAAGTGTACTTATCTCAAGGAAAATAGAACATAATACAGAAAAATATTTAAAGGGGCGAAAATCCGAGTAGTACTATTGTGAGATGGTAACACTTTTTATAAGATCATAATAATTGCTGTTATAATTTATATTAAAACTAGCTGATCCTCGTGCACTTCGTTGCCCGTAAAAAATCCAACTATTAAATGTTTCAAACTTTGTTCAATTTGTTATTTAATATTCAATGTAATAGGGTTTAAAATTCAAAAAAAGCGGAGACGGTGTGTCAGTCTGGATTTTTTATATTGTTATTATTAATTATTATAGCCTGTTAGTTGAATTAATATTATGATATTATTATTAATTTTTATTCGTTGCTCTGGCGATAAACAAAGCGTTAGAAATTAAAATCCTAATTTTAGCAAGTTTTCGTAATTTGTCGGCAGTTTGTCCTGTTAAATAACTATTGAGAAAATCGAAAAATGACTTCTCTAAACTACCATCTTGAAACAATTTGCTAAAAGATAAGGTACTATGTTGAAATCGAAGCACTCCTTCTGGTAGAAATTTTGTACACAGGATATAAAAAAAAAATTAAAAATTAAAAATAAACCCCATTGTAAAATCACTAGCTTCCTCGCTCCGCTCAGAATCTAAAAATTTTTAACAATTAATATTATAATAATATTGTAGTCTGTAACCAATAGCAGTTAGTTATAGATTATTATAATAATGTAAGTTGTGACAAGAATGGCAATCGTAAATCTCAATATCCTTTCTTAAATGTTAAATGAAAAAAAAATTAAGGGCAATTTATCGAGATAGCAACTATCCTATATTTTAAGTTGCACTAAATCGCACACATTGAGCATAATCTTATCGAAATCGGTCGAGTAGTATTGGAGTGCATTGTACGCGAACCCGTTGTACGCTTAATTTTTGTATGTATAAGATAAAATATTGTTATTATTTAACCCTTATTGTGATCCTAGATTATTTTATACTGCAGTCATTATTCATCATTCGTTTTAGAAGCTCGTATGAATAACAATCTATCTATTCTTGCAAGAAACGTGTGAATATTATAGGTGACACGATATATTCTATATCAACTAACCTTGACGCACCGCCCTCAGCTCGTAATCCTCGGGAAACAGGTGACGTGTTCCGTCGGACTGGAAGTGATGAGCTTCACAAACATACATATAATATGCGTACACGTATGGACCACAATATTGATATGAATTCACGGACTAAGACCCGAAAACAGATTGATCGAGAATCGAACGGACTAGAGAACGACAGACAAATAAATTTCTTCTTACCTACTTACCAACTCAGGAATGCTGGGTAATTCATTCAGCGTAAAACACTCATTATTTCAAAAACTATTAACGCTTATGAAAATATTTTTTTACATAGTTTTAAGCGTTTAAAAACAAAATTTTTCTAAAACAATTGTAGTAAGAAATCGAATTTAAGACGAGTAGGTAGTTTATGGTTTATAAAATATATGTACCTATTTAAAATTTACCTGGATGATTGTAGTGACTAGTGGAGTAGTAATTAAAGGGGTACTTTACAAAATGTTGGTCCACTGACCACTACTCTGCTCATCTAAACTTGAAATACTTATAAATTATAACTTCACCAAAATTTGATTTTTACAGATCGAAATACACTGAATAATATTATTCTAAAGTATATGAAATTAAAAATGTATATTATTGTCACCCAAAAGTATAAAATGTAAAAACATTATAACGATAAAAAATAGTAAAGACTATTGCTTTGTAACGACTTAAAATTATGTAAAATAAGTTGTTAGTGTTTTCTGAAACAATGAGCGTCTTACGTTAAATGGAGCACCCCGTATGCCGTAACAAATATGGATCATGGTTGCCGAATTTACACCACGGTAGAAGTGACGGGTTTTATACCACAGTCGTGGTGACCGGCGACCGCCATTGATAATATTATATGGTTAATGATATTCATCAATTCAGTCTCGACTTTTGATCATAGATAATAAAACAAGGAGTAGGCCATTATTTTCGTTTGAAGCAGTATAATTGTGGTCCCTAACTAATATAAAATGTAAATTATTGATCAAACATAATGTGGTGTGTAAATACTAAATAGATTTATAAAACCCAAATGAAACCCTCATAAAATAGTTGCATTAGTTAAATAATGGTTTCTATCCTTTAAGTTAGCCTTAAGCTCAACAACTTCAAAAATCTGAATTTAAGTGAATGCATAATTTATTATTAAAGTGAATAAGCACCTGCACATGCAAAATCTGAACTCGTATCTGATAAAGTATCTCATATAACCTAAAACAATTGACATATTCTTGTTTGTCAAAGAGACGACATTTAGAAAAATGTCAAAATATAGTCTGATTTTGACACTATCAAAACTATATTTTCACTCATAATACCTTGAACGCAATTATTATACCTTTTAATTCAACAGAATTCTATTTCCAACTGTTGTGTAAACATTAAGCCTGTATACCTACTTTACGGAATAATATTACCCATTAAATCACTTCTTGGCTCAAAGAAACATAATAATAATTACTTATTCGTTAAATTTAAAATATATTTTCAATTAATCATCAATAATGAAAATATAGCAACAACAAAACAAAACAACAATAGATTTTCATATAGGTTGACATTTTTAGTGTATATAATAGATACCTATATGTATTTTAAAAAACAAAAGGCGATAATTTTAATAAACGTCGTCGTTCTTGCAAAAATGAATGATAGTATTGCGTTTGTCATATTAATATTAAGCTAAATGGCTATTTTTTATGGGGTAAAGGGGTATGTAATTTCTGGGTCGTTTAGCGGTAGTAATAGTGGATTCGCTCAAAGAACTCCCAGCCGGCATTTTTTATAAAATAATTGCACAAAAAATTGTTATGTAAATTGTTTTAAACATACGTTATCCTTTTTATGGTAAAGTATATTATTTTTCAAACATAAAAGGGCAGTTTCGTTATGAATAATGGCAAAAATGAAATTGTACAATCAAATAAACCGAGAAACAATAACATATTATTATACACAAATATCGTGTGATTTATATTCATTAAACATCCTTAAATTATTAACTCACATTTCCTATATGTTTTTATTTATAAAATTATATTAATTTAAAACAAACATTTTGGAAATGTTTTCATAAATTTAGGTAGCCCTAGGTGAAAGAAGATAAACATGGTATATTAATAGGTATTTAATTATGTATCTTAACGTTAATAATGAATATCTGAATTGCTTGCAGATTAACTTGAAAATTTATATTTTATCAATTACATGGATGGTACTATTCTGTAAGGTACCTTAATAATAAAATAAATACATTTTGCTCACAAATTCTTTGAAATCATATTATTCTAGTTGTGCTAAATATTATTATAACAATAAATAACTATCAAGAAAAAATGCAAAAGTTTTAAATGCAACACTAATGTTCTGGTTAGATAATTGACACAATAAAAAGTTGTTTTATCAATCAATCGATAAATACCTATACTAGTGAAAATTAAAAACTAAATAAAATAATATATATAGGTAGGTATTAGATAGATACTATTATATATTAAAATATTACTACTATTATATTATTTGAATGTTAATTATAAACAAACACCGATTTTTAATAAGTTAATGGTACAAGGTGTATTTGGAATGAAATCAAATGGAAATTAAATTAATACAATTAAAATTATTCTCATAAATCCAAATTAGAAAATTATTAATAATTATACGTATGTATATTGTAAAAATGAACGGACGTACATTTTTTTTTGTATTTTGATCATCATAGCATCTCATTCAATTATAAACAGTAGGTAACTCAGTAACTCAATTATAAAGATTACGAGAACGACATTTATTTTATATCTGAATGAAACACTTTATTATTAATCATGTCATTTTTACTGATGGATATGATTGAAATGTATATATAATATTGTAAATAACTATACTTTTATTTTGATATATTTCAAATTTAAACATAACGCTATTTTACTATATATTATTATTAGAAAATATTATATTATAACATTATAAATTCTATAGTTACCCATATTTAACATGACGTTATAGTATATATTTTACCTGACATTACCTATACTTAAAATTAAACATTATACATTATACATTATATTTTGATTTAAATTATTTCATCCCTATTATTATCACCTAACGAAAATGCGCGATGAATCAATTTCAAATAGGTATGTATTTGTTAAAACTATTTGTCTCGTTTTTTAATTAAATCTACATAGTGTTTTATGAAATACCAAGGAAACACGGTAAAATAAATATAAATAAAAAACAAAATAATAATAATTCTGGAAAAACGATTGTATTTAGCAGATAGAAATGAAAAGCAAAAGGCAGGAAGTCGGGTGCCCGGGTAATTCACGGCAGCAACCCGGAGGATAATTCATCATATAAAACCCGGCGGGCCTAGGCGAGCCATGCTGCCTGAACAAAACTTGTACGCGACGTCATCAGAGAGACATCAATCACCAAAAAACCTTTTGCCAAAAGCACTGTATTCACACGCAACACGGGCAATGATCTATCATCAGCTTTATGGCGGTTTTCCCGTGAATACGTTAATAACGCCTCACCCCCGACCAAAACATGCTATATAGTGACAATTCTTGTACTAAGCATAGAATGTTTGGAAAGTCTTAAATAAGTACCTGGATATCCGAAATTTCGATACATTATTTTAATTTGAAACAATACATATTAATAATAATTAATACACCTATAAAAAAAAAAAAACAATAGTCTTTAGTAATATTGATATTTTATTGTTATATTTTAAACGAATAGAAATACGATTACCTTGCCAAAAGACAGTTTTCATATTTAACCACTTCATACATAAAGGTATCATACAATACCACAAAGTATTATGTTACCTTATTAAATTTTAGGATTTACGAAACATTATTTTTCAGATAAATTGTGAATTGAAGTCTTAGTATACTATATACTGTCTAGTGTCAATACTGTATAGGTAGTAGGTACTTATATCGTATACATGATCTTGTATATTGTTTAATGCTTATAACAATATAGAGATCTGGGAGACGGAGTGGCCGAGCGGATTAAGGCGTCGGTTGCGACGCGCACCGACGCCGGTTCAAAACCTCGGCTGTGGACAGCATTTTTCTTCGGGCAAGTCACCGGTGTCCGGAGAGAAGTGCCGCCATCCCCCACCAGGGCATGGCTGTCAGCAGATACCTACAGGTGCCCACTAAAAAATCTGCCAAACTAACAAACACACGTGTTTAAATCTACAGTACCCCCCCCCCCACAGTTAAAAAACCATCCAATGACCTAAGTTGCCGCGGGTTAATTAATAAAAAAAAAAAAATATATAGATCCGAGATATGGGAACCTAATCAGTGTGACTACAATAATTATCAATATTTTTAATGAATATCAAGTGAGCATTAATACTACGGAATAAATACTACAGCATTTAAACAATATACGCTATACATATATAAATTACATAAATACATCATCATAATAGTACTATACTAAGGTATTTACATATAGCAAATATAGATTTATTAGGAAATTAGAAAATTATTATTCAGTAAAAATATTAAAAATCGAGAGTTTATGAATACATCATTTTTTAATATTATAAACTTATAAAGTTATAAATAATAATTGTTACAATAACAACAAAGTAGCTTAGGTATATAACATTCAAATTATAAAATGATTTTAAATAATATAATATTTAATCAAGAGCTGATTAGTGTGGGACTTATGAATCAACTACATAATATACATATAAATAATGACATAGTGAAATAATCAAATAATCTAATATTAATTTTATTATTTAACTATGTAATAAGTTTATATTTTTTTTAGAATAACAAAAACAAAATATAAGTATGTGATAGAAAATTAACTGCATACATATAGATAGCAGCCAATAGGTAAAACATTTAACTAACGAAAATAGTGTGGACGTTAATACTGTTTAAAATTAAAATAATGATTACATGTCTGTACAAATTACTGCCCTTTGAAAAGGATCATTTTGTTATACCAATATCCTAAAGATTAATTAATAGGTACGTAAATATGTACTCATTCGTTATTAACTTTTATTTATAAATTACAAAATTACCAAGAAGACTATAAATGACTATAGTTACCATGGCAATAATAAAATATAATTACTAGCAACGTAACGCTTAACTTAATTTCATCTTTGCAAAAATGTTTTTAATTATTTAATTTATAGATTTATAACGATAAACGGGGTTACCTGTTACGTAATTGTTTGTATAGAATGAATATAGATACTATGTTTAAAACAAGTTTGATTCTAACAATAGTTCTGAAGATTCAACAGTGTCATTAAATATGTATAAACAAGCAAAGAGTATTTCGTTATTTTATCACCATAATAAATTGCCCTTAATAAAGCCTTTCTTAGAACTTTTGCACAGGTGGTTTCTATATGACTTTAAATCACAAATCCAATTTTAATGACCTTAATTGCACCAATCCTTCTCTATTTTCAAGCCACCACGATTTCGAAGTAATTTATCTTATATTGAAAATTATTGTGCTTATGGTGGAGATAAATGTGCATAAGAGTACATTATTTAAAATACAGCATTTATAAACAAATAACAATTTATAAATATAAATACAAATTACCAGAGGTATATTTACAACACTCGAAATAACATATTGGAGCCTGGGACCTACACAACTAATAAAACACAATTTAGAAAAATAAGAACATCAATGAAGCATAATATGAAATGATAGAACGACACTTTTTGAGTATTAAAATAACTTTTAATGAATCTTTCCAAACCTATAATAACAAAAATGAATTAAAAATAACTCATTGTTGTTTTAAACCAAAAGATATAAATTCATACTCATGAATTTATAACGGATTATCTATATGTGTATCCATTTTATTATGGTATCCAGGTCTAATTAAAATAGAGCCGGGTCAGGATGAGGCCAGGTGTGGTAAAACCGAGGGCCATACTATAAATCGCGACGGCAGTCCCCCACAACCTCTACACTTTCTATTCCACTCGTATATATTTGTTTGGCAATATTTTAAATCCCTTGACAATTACCCATACCAGCCCTGTTGCTAATTCGGCTTTTACATGTTCAAATAATATCGACTATACAACAATCGAATACGAATAATAAGTAATAACCAATTGTTATTTTAATTAAAAAAAAAAATCACAATATTTCTAAATTGAAAATAAATATGGTTTAGAATTTATGAGAATTTATGAGGATTTTCGATTGGACTTTTAAAAATAATTTAAATTACCACTTCCAATATTTAACACTGAATCAGTATTAGACCAAATATTCAATGACTTTTTATAAAAATTAAAAGTATAAAGTTAGATAAATATAATGTACAATGTGATTTTACATTACCACACCCTTGTTATCGTATCGAAGCTTTAAATAAATATAATTTACAATCTTGTAAAACTGTGTGTATAAAATATATTTGTATTTTAATAGTTTATATTATAACATTAATCGTTTTGTTTAAATTCTCTTTTTTTATGGTTAACGTAATAAATATAAGATGCGCGGTGCACCATTACACACCAACACCATCTACCACAGATATTGTCTAATACAATTCAAAAGAATTTCAACTATTCAGTTATAAATGAATACCTATATAGTATGACTATATTATAAGTAAATAGTAATTATTGTTAGCTAAAATATGTATCTTATATAGTAGATAATATGAGTACCATATATTGTGCGATACACAATATTGAATATACTGATATGTAGTCTACTCTTACACGATGAGTATACCTACCACGATGGTCAAAAGAAAAGTATATGGGTGTTTGGTGATATGGGTCACTGTATGGTTGATTCACTGATTCATAATCGATATTGTTCAATATTATGTGACATTGTTCATTTTTTTTTTTTTATGGTTCATTGGCAAGGTACGAGTTGTACATGTGTTTAGGAAACAAATTATTTTTTTATAATGCAGAACAAAAATATTTTAATAATTGTATTGTTGACATCTGATTATATATTTTGTAATAATACATATATTTAAATGATTGTTATATTTAATGTTAATAAAGTTATGCCATATATAATTCTCCAACAGCGTTTTAATGTGATAATAAATTTTATATGACAATTTTCATGCTTCCATTCATCTCTTCACACAAATTGACACATAGATACGTGTCCGCGTCTTTTTTTATGCATATTCCGTTATTTTTTTCAGAAAAAACCTTCCACATGGTCAATTCATGGGGTCATAAATTGTTCAACTGCCACTCCTCCGCTCTTGTATAAATGGGTTCCCCTATAACAAAACTGACCTTTTACGAACCACCTCTTCCAGTGTTTTTTTTTTTTTAATACTTTTTTATGCGTAAAAACTTCCACTTGTGAACAAAAACAACATTTATTATAATTTTTAACGTGTACACTTTTTAGAAATTGAAAAAGTTTCAATAAACACTATTGGTACCAGCAGGCGGTGTTTACGGGGACATCATAAAGTAATCCTATATGTAGCCGAATCTGTTATGTGATAAAATATAATTATATCAAAATACGCTATTTATACTATACGTATACATTTTTTTTACAAGACTTACGGGAACTATTATATTTTGGCACATATATCACATGCAAATAGTGACCTACATATCGAACGAGAGGCGTGTATTCAAATAACTTAATGTGTATGCGCCATGTCGCTTGTACTGAGTTCATAAAGCATACAATGGTTCTGGGGGAGGTACCTATATATGGTGACCACGTGCACCCTTCAACAAGTAGGCATATAGTTACAAAAAGAGGGGGTATTGATTTTGTCAATACGCCGTGACCCCTTCGTACTTTAATGCACTATTACCAAATACTTTGCTCCATATATAGATATACATGACACAACTTCGACATTTTCAAGGACCAAACAAGTGGTTATATTTTTTTTTTAAAAAACTTAAAAAAAAAACCTCACTAGTAAACTTAAATGTAATTAATTATATAGAATAATTATTAATTATTATTATTATTAAACATGTATTCAAAGGATGGAAGCACACTTATCAATACGAATACAGTAATACATCGTGTCCCAATATCACATTTTTAAAAGTATCCAGCTTTACTTATTTAAATTTAAATATCAATCGATATATTATAAGTATAAAATAAATCATTTGTTTAAGTCCACATACAATTCAAATACGTTTTTTTTTGCTGTAAATTCCATCTTTATAATTATTCAATTTTTACTTATTATAATTTATCAGTTTGTATCACAAAACCTTAAACACCCACTTCACCCACTTATATTTTAAAATGAATCATTTTAATAACGCTTGAGTTCTATTTATATAAAAATAACTATGAAACATTTTAATGAATTATAAATAACAAATATAGCTAAAAGAATTGTACATATTTTATATAATTTCATATTAACTTACAAAAGAAAATCGTACATAAAAAGATAAAATAATATTACCTACTAACGATAATATTTTTAAGTGGATATTACAAACTAATTCTTAAATAGTGGGAAAGCTAAGAATATATTATATAACTAAATACATTATTTGTGTTTACGATAATGATAGTTAAAATTGAGATACTTAGAATTGGTGTGCAATGAGATAGCCGATAGGTAAGAGTCTTTATACTTAATATATGTATGTTTAATACAATCCATTTCATTTTAAAGATGATTCTAACATGGTTTAACCAATACTAGCGTGATTGATTTATAACTACACGCATAATTTCATGATAAATTCAAATATTTATTTCTATACCACAATCTTTATTTGTATGTAATTTTATTATCAATGAAATAATTAATCAATAAGAAAAATAAGCACATAGTTGTACAACTAACAATGAACTCTAATTAAAATTATAGAGTGAGAAAATATTCTACTAACCACCCAAGCTGCTAAATAAAAAATAATATACTATAGGGATCTCCCATATTGAACGACGCAGGATATGAGGTCATCTGGTTATGAAGTATGAACTGTTGAAGGAAAATTTACAAATATTCAAATCTTAAATATTATAGTAAAATACGAATAAGTTGTTACCTACCATAAACTTTTTAAAACTTTAGAATTTTACTGTTTTAAAAGTTTTAGTATAGTTTTACAATAGTTCTATAAAAGAGAAAAATTCGAGTTCTTTATATTATTTTTGTATAGTATGTAACTTCCTTTTTTTTTTTTACCTCCCTGTATTTCCAGTATTCTTTAAAGCATCTTAAATAATGTGATTCGTATTTCACCATAGTAATTTACGGTAGAAAACATTTGACCAGAATTTTGGAAACATGAAATTATACTGGCGTAATTACCAGCTGTCACCAACAATTACCTATACGAGACGTGACTAGCTTACAAACGGATCTTTTTCCTCATGACAGACAACTAAGCGAGGCAAGAAGAAATCTTTTTTTAAGTGACATGAACATATTATCATAAAATTTTAACTAGCATCATTTTCCATTTCATAATTTAATTTTATACCTAGTTGTAAAAAACAGAGAAAAAATACAAATTTTAGTTTAAATAATTATAATATATATATATATAATTTGTTGGTTTAATGCTTAAACAAATTATACAAAATATGTTTGGATCACTAAAATGTCTACCTAGTTCCAATATTAAACAGCCAGCAGATTCCATCGTTTAAGGTATCGAGTTTCATGTTCAGGCATAAAGGTCTGTTTAAAATAAATAAATAATTTAAACTATAGTCAATCATTGGACTTTTTACAAGCACGCGATTGCAGTATGCAAAAAAACATTTCCAATACTTCCTACATTGATATACCTAGTCAATAATGGTTTAAATATTTATGTACCTATATAAATGCAATCATTTTCTTGAAGAGAAACAAAATATAGGCTCTAATCAATTTATAATACTGTGAAATATTTAAGAAATTTTATTCTTGTTTAGAATTGTAAAAACGTAAATATATGTATTTATATTGACTGTTATTACTATAATGAAACAAAAAAAGAAATGTTATTGTTCTAAATTATACTAAAAGCATGAATTGCGACAGGGGGTGTTTTATTTTATGATTGTTATTTTACCACTGCCATTTTCATCTTTAAATAAACGAAATTCTGGCTGAGGAAGTTCAGTCCCCCGTATATTATTATATATTCATGAAAATAAAGCGTTATGAACACTCGCCCGCTGAGCCCTATACAGGCACCGGTCGGTAGATTTTGTTAGCACACGTCAGGTGCACGAGAGTACCTACTCGTATATATATTATTTTATATTATTACTTATTATTTATTAATACTAGTTATTGAAAAACACGAAATTTTCGTAAAATAATTTGGTTTCTTTTATTTTAAACAATCAAATGTATTTTTCCGGGAGATTCGGAAATATATAATATCATTTCTATTATACCTAAGTGAACGTAAATATCGATTTTTATTTTCTGATACTCTCAAAAAGAAATACATTTTAAACATGATGTTTAAATGAAAATTTAAATAAATACTTTAATAACTCTCGTGACTGATATATGATATGACAAAAGTTTATTCGTACTATTTTTTAGATTTTATAAAATAAATTATTATATTTAAATGGTTTGAAATAATTTACCTAAAAATATTGTTTTATTTGTACATGAATCAAATAGAAAAATAACTAATTTTTAATCGTAATTGTTTTGTCATTTAGAAAAAATAAAGAGAAAAGTGTAAGAATGTCTATCTAATTTTATATTTTAGTAATTTACAGTATTAATCACGTAAGTCCTTAACATTATTTAAAGATCACATTAAAAAAAAAAATTCTTCACATACTAGGTTGGTTACTATTTTAGGCAAGGGTTATAAAACAAAAACGAAAATTGATTACTACCAATCACATTCTAAACATTTTTGGCAAGGTTTCAAGCATTTTTTGTGTGAAGCAATAGGTACGTGTTCTTATGATGTTTTTATTATTTCAATTAACTCTTTTTGGGGAATAGAAAAGGTACTCAAAAAGTTTCGAATAACATTTTTAAAGACCAAAAACTAAAAACGAATAAATCAAAAGGCGAATTGCAAAATTAAATTGTTATAAATTTAGTAAATTTGACAATTATTTTGAGATTTCAGTCAAATGAAAGTTTTGTATTATTAACTCGCAAAGTCTATAAAACATTTTGAAATATTAGAAGGTATACCAACAAGCGACCACTATTACTCTTATTTCTTAACATTTATCATGATATTATTTTACAACAGGTACTCAATGTCTGGCTGCTAATTTAATATTTGTCTGTGTAAACTGTATACTATTATTGCAACTATATAGCACATATTATTATATAAGTTGATAACAATTTAGAAAAACTAGGAAAGAATATCATCACACTGGTAAAATGCTCTCCAACCACAATTGAAGATGTTTATTTATAAATGATAAGTATGACTTTTTCATTCCATCTACAAAATATCAAAGTCAAATGAAACATCTAAACGGGAATACCTAATAAAAATAAGATTCCGACATTCAAGATATCCACTCAGAAATATTATACTTGATAGTATTAATAATTTATTGAAAATGTAAATGATAATACTATGTTTTATTTGCACATATATTTTATTTTAAATACAAGAGTAAAATCGTCTAATTTGTTACTTATTTATTTTTAATAGTTTCTATAATAATGTTTATTATGTTATAGCCTATATTATCAGATTATATAAAAATCAAGTAAATTATAAATTTAATATTTTGTGATTATACTATGTTGTTTTATTAAATAAATGAATCCAGAGAAATTAAAAATTGTAATTTTGTAAACAGATATTAGAAGTCAAAGAGTAATAATGAGTCATTAAAATTAATTATTAAATGTTAACGGCTTGTCGCTTGTGAGTGGATTTTTGTAATATAAAATTAATAAATATCTTTTTTTAGTGTAGGTACCTAATATTAATTTATTTTAAGGGCATTTAATTTTATTAAAATATATTATTTTATTAGAAAGTCATAACTCTTAATATATTATATACAGTATATACAATATACATATCTATAAATTTATAAAATGTTTTAAATGTTTAATTTTAATCATGTCAATTTTTTTCTTCTATAGTTCTATCGTATTTTATTTTTTATTTTAAATTGCTGTTGTTATGTTTTATTATACGCAAGCCTATACATTTCATTAATTATTTTTAAAATGACATAAGGTATAATTTTTTATTTAACGTCGATAAAGGTATGAAAAGGGTGGATTGGATATAAAGATCTAGGCTGGGTGTTCGTCTCGCCACGGTGCAGGACGCATGAGGTATGGTGATTAAGCTAAATATTTTAATTATTAAAAATATGATATATCATGGCGTTCGAAAGACGATTCTTCAAGTGAGCCTCGGATTGGTGTGATGTTTGTATAGGGCGCTTTAAAACTTTTAAATGCTTATAAAAAAACCATTAGCCTGCATTTTACGATATTTTGGACAATACATAAGTTTTTAAGAAAATTAGTTAAAATTATGACAACAAAGTATATAAAACTAAAGTGCTACCCCAGAATGTAAGCAAATAAGACTATGTCACCAGGGTGAATGCATTACTTTAAAAAGTTGAAGTCCCTATTAACAAATAACTACATTCCGAATGGAATACACAATCATTTAGGACAAAACAATAAATTATTTATAACGTTACAAGATATAAGTAACACAAAATATTATAGTCACCTAAAAACTGTAATGTTGTATTTCTATCGTATTATATCGTATCACTAACCAATAACAATTATTACAATTATTGTTTTTACAAAAAAATAAATGAAAATCACTATATAGAAAATAAAATAAAATATGATTAAATTTCACTTACCTCATCAAATATAAAATTGTCAATTTCTTCAAGTGGCATGCCATACAACTCACTAGGAAACGGCTCAAATTTGCTGGGTAACACAGATCCATCTAACACGCTCACTTTATTTCGAGTTTGGTAACCATACCCGACAGACGTTGAAACGTGTTGTCTGGTCTCCAGCGAATCTTTCGTTAATGGCCGAACTTGTACTTTAGGTTCTGTTGGGCTAGGTGTAGGTGGTTGCTGGCGACGACTTGCCAATATTGTATTAGGTAAACGGATTGGTAACATGATCGGAAGATTATATTTCACAGGTTCGCGTTCGTACAGTTTATTTCCTAAAATAAATAATAAACTATAAATAATATTATTCTTCAACTAAATTAATTTGATTAATAATAAAATGTTCTTATCCAACTACATGTTGGTATGAACATATTTTAAAATGAAAATTATAGATGATTCCTAGTAGGTACATATTCATACTTTAGTATAAAAATTGGTTCTAGATTGGACCAATTATTATATACTATAATATTGTAGGTACTGTATACTCATAAAAATTCAAAACCACTTAATCGCCATTACTTTGCAATTTATTCATGAAAAAATAACATAGTAGAAATTATGAAACGATATACTAAATTTCCAGAGATATAATTTTCAGATTATTTTTAAGACATGTGTAATATTTTAGGTTCATAGAGTAAAAATGTCATGTACCTATCAGTATCATATTTGGTTTTTTTAAAATTTTTTTCATGCAAACGTCCCATTATAACGATTGTAAAGCATTAATATTGTTGCATGATAGTACATATTATATTTGTATGATGTTTATGATATATTATATGTTCAACGTAAGTTTTGTCCATAAGATGATTTTCTGGAAAAAAGAAGAAGATAAATTAGCTCCGAGATAAGATTTATATCAATACGTATAGCGAGATATCCGGCTGAGAAACGTATCCCGAAAAAAGTCAATAGTATACTGTACACTGTAATGTGGCGTAAGGACATAAGATAGTACCTACCTATATAATGAGAGGAGGCAAGGACGGGGCAGATACCTACACACACGCCATGTTGGAAAGAAACGCGCCACACCGATGGACACGATAGGCGACGCGGTTGCTAAACGGTCGGTCACGCACTTCGCACCTACGGGATTACGCCACGGCGGGAGTGTGTAGCGGGCCAGAGGGTGAAACAATGGTACCGAACTCGTACATTAGACAGCTTAAGAAAGATATACTGACGCGTTGCTGCCTAGCTATACCTGCCATGATGCACTCAAGAGATTACCAGACGACCGAATACTCACTACGACGCCGCGCCAAGTCTTGCTATAACAACAGGTCTGCCCGGTGGATTGCGCTGTGGAGTGATGAGATTATATAATATAATATTTCGTGCGTTCATTTCGCGGGTTTTCGCTCG
Organism: Metopolophium dirhodum; assembly: GCF_019925205.1. Lineage (NCBI taxonomy): Eukaryota > Metazoa > Arthropoda > Insecta > Hemiptera > Aphididae > Metopolophium > Metopolophium dirhodum. The sequence continues at coordinate 32,010,149 of NC_083567.1, read as the reverse complement.
ATCGCGCATGTTTTTTTTTTTTTTTTTCTTATATTTAGCAACATTTATACAATTATTGCTTCAGTCTATTATAGGTATATACAAAACAATAATAATAATAATAATAATAACGGTAATTTTTAAAATCAAAACCATAGTACATTATACATTTACGTTTTAAACATGTGGAAAAAAGGGGATAGCAGGTTACCATTCTGCCGTACGCAGGTGTCGAGTTTATCTCGTCATCGTACAAGTCACTGTAAAGTATGTGTTAATTTCGAAGTCAACAATAAATTATTGTATACGATTATACGAAAAACGCTTCTGAGCGAAGACAGACCGTCAGCCTATATTACTAAGTTTACTTTATGATAACGTTATATTACTATTAAACTATTGAAGTAATTCATTTTACTATTAGGTAAGTAGAAATGATTTTTGCCGAAAAAATTCAATTTTAAAATGTCATTGTATGTATAAATAATAATAATATACCTAGGTAGGTACGTTTAAAGTTTCAAATAGGTCAATTATTGTTATTTTTCATTTAAATATCTAATATGATCGAAATTCGACTTTAAAATGTCTATAAATAAACTGTAAATACTTATATATTTTTAAGATTTTTTGATTTCAAGATAAACTACTTATGAGAAAACTTATATTACGTTTTCATTCCCTAGCTATAACATTTAAAAATTACAAAATGTAAATTATTTAAAGTTACAAAAGCCTACAAAAAAAAACTTGTCTATGTATCTTTAATATTTTAAAAAGCTATAATAACAACTTATGAGGAACTTGGTATTACATTTTCAAGCTTTCTGACTAAAACCAAAAATATTAATAGACATTTATATAAAAAATAAAAATAAAGAAAGGTAGGAAAGTGGGTGCCGCTTTGCTGTACAGTAGGTATCGAGTGGGTCACTGTAATGGATGTGTTATTAAATTTGAGTTCAACAATATAAAATAATTGTATACGAAAGACGATTCTGATAGAAAAATGAAAATAATCTGTCAGCCTATATTACTAAATATATTTTACGATATTATTGCTGTTAAATTCACTTATTTCACTATTATTAATTCAGTATTTTAAATTAACTGTTTCCGAAAACATTGTATTTAAAAATGTCATTGTGTGTATAAAACATAATAATACACCTTAAGTGTTTCAAGTACTCTCGAATGATATTTTTAAATTACATCAAAATAACTAAAAATTATTATTTTTCGTTTAAATTTCTAATTTCTACCAAATTTGAACTAAAAATATCTATAAAAAAAAAACTGTGTTTATATAATTTTTAGATTTTTTGATTATATTATAAGTTACAGTTACCTATGAGTTATGAAAAACGTTGTAATACATTTTCATTCTCTATTTATAAAAATTAAATATTAAATCATTTTACTAATTTTACTAATTTAACCACAAAATAGTTTACAAATAAATGTGATTTTGACGAATTCGTTCAAAATTCTAACTTTAAAAAATATCGTGACCATGTATTTTCAAGTTCTTTTAATTAGTATATAAACAAGTTATAAGATACATTGAATTCGATTTTCAAACTTTTATACCAAATAAAAAAATTTATACTTTTATTTCTAATTTGTAGGAAAAAAACCAAACAATTTTCAAATTTCTAATTTCAAATGTCTATAAATAGCTCAGAGTTATATAATTATAATAAACTGTATCGTGTACAGAAAATGATAATATAAATGTTGGATGATAATAGTTTTCATGCATCTATGGTTATTCATTTTTGAGTTTTACTAAAAAGCAAAATCAATTTCTTCGAAGTTCCTGATATAAATTTACGTTTTTCCTTAATTGTTTAGATTCTGAGTGGAGCGATGAATGTATTGGTTTTACAATGATGTGTGTTTCTTATTTTTTTTTATTTTTGTGTCTGTGTACACGTTTAGTAGTCAAAATAATGCTTTGATTTTCAACTTCAGTATCTTGTTCGATGGGAAAGTGCATCTAGTTAGTACTTTTCGGAGGTCAAAATTTAAAATTCCTAATAGTTTTTAAAAGCGCCCGGAAAAACAAAATAAAAATTAAAGAAAAACAGGAATCACTAAAATTTGACAAAATCGATTTTAGCTATTAGTGTAACTCTAAAACAAATGTTCGTAAATACATGCAATTTTCACTAAATGTTTATATTAGCATTTTCAAAATATTTTGACTTGTTTAAAACTGTTTATGGACATACTCAGTTTCCAACTTTTTTAGGTTTTTTTTCTAAGAATGTCAATAAAACTTTATTTTTTGGGTAAAAAAGCTTGAAAATTTAATACAAAGCACCTACTATATTTTTACAATGACAAATATTAAAAATCTTTAGTCACAGTTTTTTTTACAAGCATTTAAAGTTAGACAAGTTTTGACAAAATACGGGAAAAACACGAAATTTAGTAAATTATTTTGAGTTAGAAATTCATAAAAAATTTTCTTTTTAAATCTAAGATTTTAAAATGTAATACAAGATTTTTCATAAGTATGTCTACCTTTATCAAAAAAAAAATGCCAACAAGAAAGTCAAATTAAATTTTTATGAGCGTTTGAAATTCATATTTTTACAACATTTGATATTCACTCGATTTCTTATGTAACGATTTCCTTATTTTGTTGTTATTCAAAAACGAATAACTGTAGATACCTACATGAAAATTTTACTTAATGTTTATATTTTTATTTTCTATAATTCTATACACCATAAAATGTTGAAAATATTTTGACTCTTTTTAAGCTGTTTAACGGACCTTGTCAGTTTTAAATTTTTTTTTTTTCTATAAATATCAATAAAATTTTATTTTTGGATAAAAAAGCATGAACATTTAATGTAAGGCTCCTGATATATTGTTATAATAGCACTTAAAAAATATTATAAATACATATTTTTACAATTTTTTTATGAGCATTTAAAGTTTAAATTTCGACAAAATTTATCAATATTCAAATTTAATAATTATTTTGTAGTTGAAAATTTATAAAATGTTCAACTTTTGTAGCTAAGGATTGAAAATTTGAAACAGGGTTCCACGTAAATAGGTTATGTATAAATTACTTTATTCACAATAATATCATCAAATATACTTAGCAATATCATAGGCTGACTGACTGTTTTCGCTCAGAATCGTTTTTCTTATACAATGATATTATATCATTGAATTCAAATTTAACACCATCCATTACAGTGACCCACTTGTAACCTATTGTATAGCAGAGCAACATCCACTTACCCACTTTTTTTTGTTTTGTTTTGGAGAGTAATGTGAATTTAAAATGTTGATCTCTAGTACCAACTAGGTCCAATTTTTAAACAGAAAATATCCCTAAAGTTAAAAATGTATGCATTCTTTCTAAATGTATACAAACACAATTAAAAAAAACACACTCATCTTTTGAAAATCAAAATAAGAACCTAAAATTGGAAAATATCAAATGTCTCAAAATAGTTCAAAAAGATTCAAACTATTCTACCATATGTAAGAAATGATCATAAAAACATTTAGTGAATATTTCAAATATCTAAGGTTATTTGTTTTCGAGTAAACTCCAAAAAAACAAAATCTTTTCATAAAAACGGCCGTTAATTTTTTTTTTTGTGCTGATTATTTTGGAGAGTAATGTAAATTTTTATTTTTAAACCCCCCTTCCCTCCCCAGCCTCCAATACTCTACCTGAAACCACCACCAATGTTGGTATAATGATTTTAGTTGAGATAAATTTCCGTATAATTGTTGGTTTGGATATAAAGAATAAAAGTTTGAAAATGTACCTAATCAAACTTAAGTAGGAATATTTTTAGATCCTTCATGAGATGGGATCCAATAGTAGATGACACCTATATAGTAATATTGATCCTGGATAGAAATCTTTATAATAAGCATATAAGATATATTTTAAGCAAATACATAATGTACTTTTTCATTAAAAAATATTAATCATTGTATTAAAAAAATCCTTATTTCGTATTTCATATGGTTTGTTTCACATTTTTCCTTTTATTGTTACTTTCTATACAAAATAATGAGAATTCTTTTATTTTAATTCTGAAAGTGCATCTTGCTCACCGTTTTCCTAAATGCAAACACATAAATGATAATAGTTTAGCTTTTGATAAATTCTAATCAAATACCGAAAACCATTAGCTAACATTTCAATTTAATAATAACTTATCTGCTACATGATTAAACTTATATTTATATTTTATATCTTCGCTAAATATCTAAACAAATTACAGAAGAGTAATGACATATTTAAAAATTAACTTCAAATATTAAATTTACTAAATTCTAATAAAACCCATAGTACAATTTAATATGAAAGTATAATCATGTCTTTAATACTTATCAAAAGTAGTTAAATACGGTAATATTTAAATAAAAACAATTACCTAGGTAGGTATATTAATTTTTTATAGAAATTCGTTTTTTTATTCTTATGACCTCAAAAACGTATTAAGTTATTTTAATATTCAATATAAATATACGTTATTTATATTTATAATAAGTTAAATAGTAAATAATGCATACAAATAGGCATATTTAACTAAAATTAACTAAACAAGATCCATTGTAATTACTAATTACTATTACATATTTCTTAATAAAATTATAATGATCATCTGAGTATCATCACTCAAATCAAGATTTTAATCATAAAACTAAATAAAATATAATTATATAAACAATACATTTTAGAATTATAAACATGAAAACGAAAAATTAATTAATGAAATTTGTTGTTGTTAACATAATAACTAATAAATTAATGACGTTGTTTATATACCTATATTATTAAATATAATTTTTTTATTTTACAATGAAAATACACCTATAATTCGTATAACGACTAACGAGTAAATAATGTCATATATTAAAATATTATCCAAACCTTTATATCAAAAATAATAATAATTGGAATGCAATATGGATAGGTCAAACAAAAATATTCAACAGTATTAAAAAGTAAACTGATCATCAGAATATAAGATCATGTGTTTAGAAAATTGTTTATTTCATTAGTTATTATCTTATTGATGTAAGAAAATATTGAAGAAACGTGCTAAGAATACATTTTACTTATATTGTATATTGTGTTAAACTTATCGTAAACATAAAAAAGCCAAACAGGAAACAGATACGGGTAGATGAACTAACTTGTTTTTGAATATTGCAATACAAAATAAATAAAACCGTTTGCAATAAACACGGTTGTGTTGTAAATTCCATCGTGGTTTCAAAGAAATCGTATAATTTAATAAATTACGCTTTGGTAAACTGGCCGATAATTTTCTGATTTATTAAAGTAGAAATATACCTACTGTCAGTAATACTCAGTATTAAATTTCTGATTTAAAAAGTTACTGCACGAATGCACGATATACTTCGGCGTACTTATTCTATGCTTAATAGCGGTCACTGCTTATTATTTACATGACAAAATAAATCATAACTCTAAATGAAATTTGCAAAATTCCCCTCGATCATTATTCCACTTAAATTGATATATTATTATAGTTCAGTATTAAATATTTGAATATAGTATAACTCATTACGACATAATTAGGTATATAAGGACGGTTATATAACTATATAAGTACTTTGTAAAATAATATAGTGAACTAAGTTATAAATTATTTATTTTAATATTCTTTGATATATTAATAAATTAATTTTTTTAAGTTTTGGACCACTAAAATCTATGCTTTTTGAATGGTTCTTATTAGCGTTAATTGTGACAGTAATAAATTATAATCAAATTCAATGCTACCCTTGGTATTAAAATAGTTTGTAAGACCCTACGTATTTAAAAAGTATATTATGATGCACTAAATTATTTAATCATGTACGCATATGAAATAATAATAAAAGTTAAAAACTAATAAAAAGGTATACTACTAATATTAGGCATTTCACTATTATACACATCACTATCTTGCGCCAAGATGAGCGAAGCAAGACAAGTGTTTTGCGTCCAGTCGTAAATAGAGACCGATACGACCAGGCTTTATGTACCTATCCATTTAATTTGTAAATAATACTAATACCATTACGGTATTTTAATACTTCCGTAATTCAAACTTGTTTTTCCCGGATATTTAAAAAAATAATAACTAATTATATAATGTTTAAAAAATATTTATGTAATTTTCTATGGATTTTTTTTAATTATCCATATTCCTTATATTTATGGATATTAATTTGAAATGGAATCTCTCTCTTTTTTAAATAGCAGCATCTGCAACTAACTTAAGTCTTGTCGAACTTTAAAACTTTTAAAACATTTTACTGTTTTAAAATGTTTTCAGGTACGTACTTAATATTTTTTCTTAAAATATTTACATCGAAGAACATAGACGTTATATAAAAGCTAGTAACTATATAGCTTTCTCAGAATTTAAAATTATTTTTAATTTATATTTATACCACCTAGTAGATGTTTAATATGACAAAATACGGTGGGTGGGTGTTGTATCCAGTCTCGCATCACTTACATTGTCACAAGACAGTATAGTTTTCGTCATAAATTCAAATAAGGAATGATAAATGATATTGTATTCGGAAAATAATTTTGAAAGAAGTTCGGTTCACTTGTGTGAATACTGTGTTTTTATTTGATATTTTACAGACTTCAAATGCTTGTAAATTATTTTAAGTAACAACTTTTAGCAATTGTTTCATATATAAAAAAAGAATTATTATCTATTGGATTAAAGTTCAATTTTATGAAACAAAGAGCGAACATAATATAAAAACGTACGTTGGGATAGGTAGTTATTATAAATTAAACGACGATAAGACAAAAGATTTATATCAATAATGACCCGGCTCAATAACTACACGCGGAATTCACATATATATTTTCAAAAGAGGGGCTTACAAAATAAAAAGCATATACCAAGACAGTAACTTGCCTAACAGCTCACAACTAACTTTCGACACTCAATGGTAATAACCAGTAATTTATAATTGATACAAAACAGACAAAAAATCAATCACGTCAAAAAAATAGAAGAAAAAGAACCTTTAGTCCATTGATGGCTGAACGCTATTCTCCCGTCATCGCCGTTGTCGTCGTCGTCAACGATGACCAATAAAGTCCCCTAAACAATACCGGAAGATTTCCGGTAAAATCGTGGCATTGTATCGGAAACGGTGACACGAAACCGCGAGGATAAACGAACAGCGGACGACGGTCGAGATATAACATATTATTATTATTATTATTATCGTTGATATCGCCGGCGGCAACAAGGAGAGGAAACGAGCGGAAAACCCGCGGCGGTGGTGACTTCGACGGTCATCAACAAGTTGCGGGCGACGGACGAGGCGGGGAAGCGGACCGTCTGCGGACGACGGGACGAACGCGAGTCGACGAACGCAGAGCGTACGCGTACGGCCACCGCACCATGACGACTACTACTACTACTACTACTACGCTGTACTACGGCGGCACTAGTATTTTATCTGACCGGCCCGCTGCCACCGCTACCACCCTCCCAACCCCAGAAGGGAGGTTCAGTGAAAGAGGAAAAAAATTTTTAGCGCCGCCAGACGGCGCGCACAAACCCTCCCCGACAGCATATACCCCCGGTCCTAACCACCCCTCATCTCTCGAAGCTCGAGCACATATATTATTATGTATGGGAAAGCAGGTGGGTGGGTGGGAAGGCAGGTAGGCAGGTATATATGCGTATAATACGAACGCGTTATATGAATATTGCATGGGCCTCGCGCGCGTCGTACTTAGGTTCCACGACGACGGCGTATCTAAACCTTGCCTCGGTGCAGATCGCTATTTCCCCCCCTCAGAACTAGTATATTATAATATACTATATAGGCTAGTCAACTGCAGTCACCACTCACCACCCGCACCACCACCACACTGCACCGTCACGGCGTTAATCATTTACACTTGAAACTTTACATTACACACACACACCGGGGTTCGAGGTTTTCTTAACACTTTTTTCATAATAGTATCATTCACGCTATTTGTTCATTTGTATTATACCTCTCCGGCCATTATTGATATTATAATATTTTCCCACTACTGAATACTTTAGAAGTTCGTGTACACACCTACAGTGGCGTAATTTTGGTTCAGTTAGGGTTAAAAAAAGGATATCAGAAAAAAAAAATCAAATCATACGTACATAAATCAAACAATTTATGTTTTGCTTCACTCGTATTATTGGATAACTAACTTGGAACTATGCCCCCCCCCCCCCTAATATGGGTATCTCACACTTATTTTAAATCTCACAACACACAAAATAACTACACACACCCACATCACCACTCTTAAATTACTCCACTGATACATTCACGTCATACTCACATAGTCACACTGAATATATATTATATTATATAGTAATCGTTTGTTAATTATATGAAATCTAAAATACTTAATTTAATTTTATGGACATAATTTTAAAATATTTCCATTATACATACATTACCAATATGTATGTGTATCATGCTGTGTGTCTAAACTGAATATAATTGAAATATACATAAACCAATGAATTATGACAGTTGATATTATTCCAATAAAATTGCTTTGAAAGCTTAAAATGTATAAAATTAATTGCTAGTATATTTTTGGATCTCGACCATGTGGTACTTATTGTTGTTTTTTTTTTGCTGTTTAGTTACAGAATGGTTGCCAACTTTATATTTAGTGAGGGTTGATGAAAAATACTGAAAGTTTTAGGTTCTAACTGATCATTTTTTGGCTTTGTGGTATAATCGACGTGCTAATTATTTTGTTTTCAAAGTTCCATGAGTATAGGTAGTAGGTACATACAATATACAGATATGATGTAAAAATGTATTATTTAAATGATTACATAAAAGGAATAATCAGATTTTAATATGAAAGAATTTCTTTTGTTACCTTCGATTTGCATTGTAAATTAGTATAGATAGGTAATATCTTTACAATATTAAATGTTTGGATTATATATAATTTAAAAAAAAACTTTAATGAACAACACTTGCCACAGTCATCTTTTTCTTTGTTTTTACTTGTATTTTCCTTGTTTATAGGTAAAACAGTATTATTCTTAATACTTAGCCATAAATCGTAATTGGTATCTATGTGATAAGTTGCATAGTAAATTTACGTTCAACATAATCGATTTCAGTTATGTTATTATTAATATTTTAGTAAACTTATCTGTTACCTATCAAATTAAATTATTGTAATAACGCAAAAATACGATTAATATAAAAACGACTCCTGTCGATAGTTATATTAAAATCAAATGTTAAAATAGTAAAATTACGCTATTACTTTCCTCCAGGTGTTCGGAGGACTCTCGAGATTGTGTATTCGAGAATTTGACCAAACGGTGTGTACAATACAATTGTATGCAAAATACACATATGATGTAACATCCACAATCAATATAAAGTGTTATATTAAATGCCTTACCTGATTCACAGTTGTCTGTGGGTTATGTTGTAGGAGTTTTAGGTGACACAAAGTAGTACTTCAAAATACACATATCGAAATAATGAACGCACTTATTATTACTCACACAAGGAGTCCAGTTGTCGCACGTAGAATTCGGTTTTGAGAGGATGTTACTCCGTCGGTTGGTGCTCTCATGCACTGGTTAAAGGAACGACACGAATATGCCGACCAGAGAGTGGTAGGCTGTTTTATCAAATGTTTTTGTACTTCCTCGAACTATATTTCTCTTCGGCGGTATAGACCATTTTTTACCATTCCTTTTCTCTGGTGGCATATAACAAATCCACACGCCCTGCGCTCCACGGGGAGTAAGTATGGGCCGATTTCTTAATTCGTGATCACATGATAGAGATCGTTCCTTTTTGTCGGTGACAACGGTATTATTGGAGATGGCCGTGGGCGTAGTATGATATAATTATCTATGCGGGGGCTATATAGGACTAGAAAATTATAAAGACATTTAAAACTATAATTTCGGATAAAATGTAAAAAATTTAAGTTAACACTATTACGGGACTACAAAATTGTCTTTAGGGGCTATCGCCCCCATAGCCCCCATGCATACCTACGCCCATGGAGATGACCGATTTTTACGAACGACAGCCTGGCCGTTATTTATTATTCTGTAAGATTTTAGTTTATTTATTGTAATAGTGTGTGAGCATGTAACTACATTATAAAACACATTTTTTCGTTTTGTTAAAGAGATCAGATTGTTACCTGAAACCACCCTACCAGAGTTAAAAACCAAACAATATTTTCTTATCCAAGCGCAATTACAGACAGAAAAAAAATACATATCATTGAAAAAAATACATCATCGCTCTGCTTACAATCTAAAATTGTGAATTTTCTTAGTTTCTTAGTTACTATATAAGGTCAACTATAAGGAACTATAGTATTAAAGTTTCGAGCATTAACTATGAATATTTTTCATTTTTACTATATGCATATTTTTGTGATTTTCGCGAATATTGTAAAATTTGAACTTATAAGTTATATAAAAATCCATGATTATATTTTAAATTATAATAGATTTTACGTGGGATATAGTGTTGAATTTTCAAGCATTTATATCTCTATTTATAGCACAAACAGAGCAGAATATTGTCTATAAAATGATAATATTTTTAACAAAAATCATAATTGATTTTGTCAAAATCTGTTAAAATTGTTTTTTGTTTATTTTAGTTATTTTGAAAAGTAGTAGGAATATTTCATTTTCCATTTTTCTCCCAAAAACCACCTCCAAAGTTGAAAATCAAAGCATTTTTACTGATTAAAAAAGCTATGAATGTGAATAAATTACTGTTTTTCCAGATTCTTTATTAATATGTTTGGAATTTTTACCAACTGGTTACAAATGCTACTAGGAACCACTCCCAAAGTTGAGGATTAAAGCATTTTCGAACATCCAATAATAAAAACACACACGTCATATAGATTTTATAAACATTATACATTCATCTTTTACCACAAAATCTAAAATTTGTTTCATCTTAAGACTTAAATAGTTTGATTAAATTTTACAAGACAATTTACATAAAAAAATTAAAAATAATAAACATTGCATTGATTATACTGATCTTAAAATCAACCCATGTGTTATACATATTATATATTATGGATATAATAAATATGTCGGGAATGGGTTCACGTTTTTTTCAGAATGGATGTGCAACATCTATTATCACTATGCAAATACATACACAATATAAGCGAAACAACACTCATTGAATTTCTTGCTGTGTAGCCAAATTATTAAATGTGTATCAATCAAACCTAATACTTCAATATTTACTGAGGAGGTATTATTTTTAAAATTTGTATTATACATTTACAAAGTTATATCTATAGGCAGTCTTGTTAAGAATACTTTTCAAATGTATTCAGAATACTTGGTGTACTTTGTATTCAAATACTTTCTTTGAAAAGTATTTAAATATAAATACAAATACCTTTTAAAAGTATTCAATATACTTTATTTTTAAATCAATAAATGAATAATTAATAATCAATAATTCAATCAGTTCAATGACTAGTCGACTAAAACCACTACTACCCACGCCATGAAGTACTATTATTGAATAGTTTCTTTAATCAACCAAACCAAGCCTCTCATGTATCCCTCCATCTATTTTGATTATTGTAAAAAAAATTAATACAGATTGTAAAAATTAAAATAAATATGAAAAAAAAAGTTCAATAACATTAATACCAATATCTTATATACAAAATATTAGCTACTACCACAGTACCACCCATTAAATAAGAAGAAAGACTATTTAAAGATTCAAGATAAATGCCAATCCAACCAGTGGTGGTCAGTGTCTTGTATGCCATGGTATAATATGGGAGTGAGGAGCCAACAGGGGTTTCAGTGTTCAGTCATTATGTTATCTGCTTGTATTTTTGCGAAACCTTATTTATAAATGATCAAAGATTAGAACCGATTTAAAATAATATTTTAGAATCAACATTTAAAATAGTACATTCCGAGTTATCAGTAATTTGAATTTGGAGTAGACCACGAGTATGAAAAAAAGTATTTAGTATTCTAGAATAAAAATACAAATAAAAAGTATTTTTTAAGTGTTTAAAATACATTGGTCAAAAAGTATTTGAAAAGTATTTGAAATACAAAAAAAGGAATTTAAATATAAGTATTCGAATACTTAACAAGACTGTCTATAGGTCATAATTCATAATTGATAGCTAAAAGTACTTGTATAGATGTACAATTATTGTACAAATTACAAAGTATAAAAAGTATATATATTATTAATACTTTAATGGGTAAATTATAAAATTACTAATTAACCATGTTCTAACCTTATTCAATTATAACTAAAATGATTATTATTTATTTAGTGTTTATTCTGTTTGATAGTTATGTTCTAGTTGTGATTTGTGTTATAGGTACACTTGTAAATAATTATCGATGACACCTAGGTAATTTTAATTTATACTGATAAACATTTATAATTTACTAATTCATACTATACATTTTATCAAATTTTAAATTTTGACCTCTTGAGTGCACCAACTAGATTAACTTTCCTATCAAACAAGATACTGTTGAAGAAAATCGAAGCAGTTTTACTGCCCCAAACCTTGATGACAGACACAAAAAATAAATAAATAAATAAATAAAAAAAAAACACATCATTGTAAAATCAATACATTTATCGTTCCACTCAGATTCTAAAATTAAGTTCATAAATGCATAATATGGATTGTGATGGATGGCAAAAGGATTTTTTTTTAAAACTGAAACATTTTTATATTTTGTAATTGGTAAAATTTTCAAACTAATTTTAACAGTTACAATAAAAAATTAAAAACGTCAAGAACAGTTTAAGTTTTTCTATTATGATATCAAATGTTCTTATGTTAGTAATTCCGACTATTTAATGTTAGACAAAACGTCTAAAATTAGTTGAATATCAGTTAAAATAATATTTTTTTTAAATAAATACCTAAAAATAAATATTTATATTGATAACTTATACAGTATAATATAATATATATTATAATATTAGGTACCTATACATTATTTTATGAGCGTATAATTTTTGTTATTCAAGGGAAACTAGCAAAAGGTATACATCTCGACAATTATTACATTAAAAGTAATATATTACAAACTTAATTAATGGTATAAATAAAATAATTTATTATGATGTATATAATATATTTAGCTATCTAAATTTAATTAATAATTTCATGGTTGTTTTATATTTTGAAATATTCGTTCATATTTTTTTCCGTGCAACATTTGTTTTTTCTTTGGATACTAACAAGTTTATCAGTAGAAGGGTAAATAATTCAAGTTGCGTGTTTAAATTGCATGAGTGCAGCCTGTTAGAATATAACTTAACACGCACGTATTAAAAAAATACATGGTAACAAACCCGCCAAAATGTATTTTGATTAACAATCACCCAAAATTTCCAAAAATATACACTATATTTATCTACTTCATTTATTTGATAACACTGAACGATGATAATTTATAAAGTGATATCATACATACCAACTCAATGATTTATACAATCCCAACAAATATTATCGTAGGATAACAAATATCCAAAACACTAAACAATGTATTATTTTTAACATTTGCCACTTAACTACATGGTCACATTGAACAGTTAAATAGCCAAAACATTATTATTTGTTTTTTCATCCTGCATGTGAGACAGCAATACAGCGTGACTTAGAAAAAAAAACTGCAATCTCAGTTTTAGTTAATAGACATTTAACATTTGTGCTTTTTTCGGAGGTGGGATATTTTAAATTAACATTAAATCTTCATTAATTGTTATTCAAATATAAATACCTACTTGATATTATTTAAAACTCTTTTAATCAACCTTATTTTAAAATTAAATTAAATTATTTAGAAATCATCCGATTTCACGATATGTTGTATCCATCTTATACAAATGTACAAGTGTACAACATACCACATTTGTGTTCAGCAGTTCCAATTTTGTGTAGTTACCTTTAAAAATAGAGTGAATTGGCCTATTATCAAACTTAGACGTAAGAATATTATCTGTTTTCGCATAGGTTTTCCGATATTTTAATTTTTAATCAAGTTATGAGTACCTAGATATGTAAAATAAAAAAGGTGGGTAAGTGGATGTCACACTGCTGTACAGTAGGTTACAAGTGGGTCACTGTAATGGATGGTGTTAAATTTGAATTCAATGATATAGTATCATTGTATAAGAAAAACAATTCTGAGCGAAAACGGTCAGTCAGCCTATGATATTACCAAGTATATTTGATGATATTATTGTGAATAAAGTAATTTATATATTTACTTATTTACGTGGAACCTTGTTTTAAATTTTCAATCCTTAGCTACAAAAGTTGAACATTTTATAAATTGTCTACTACAAAATAATTATTAAATTTGAAATTTGATAAATTTTGTCGAAATTTAAACTTTAAATGCTCATAAAAAAAAATTGTGCCTATATATTTTCAATATTTTTCAACTGCTATTGTAATAATATATCATAGCCTTGCATAAAAGTTTCACGATTTTCTACCAAACAAATAAAATTTTATTGATATTTATAGAAAAAAAACTAAAAAAATTGAGAACCGACAATGTCCGTAAACCGCTCAAAAAGAGTCAAATTATTTTCAAAATTTTATCGTGTATAGAAAATGCTAATATAAACATTCAGTGAAATTTTCAAGTATTTACAGTCATACGTTTTTTAATTACAACAAAATAAGAAAATCGTTACACGAAAATCAAATGAATATAAATGTTGTAAAAATATGAATTTTAAACGCTCACAAAAATTTAATTTGACTCTCTTGTAGACATATTTTTTTTGATAAAGGTAGATAAACTTATGGATAATCTTGTATTACATTTTCAAATCTTAGATTGACAAAGAAAAATTTATATGAATTCTCAACAAAAATAATTTGCTAATTTTCGTGATTTTTTCGTATTTTGTCAATATTTGAACTTTAAATGCTTATAAATAAAAACTGTGACTAAGGATTTTTAATATTTTTCAAATGTCATTGTAACAATAGAGTAGGAGCCTTGTATTAAATTCTCAAGCTTTTTTACCCAACAAATAGAAAAAAAAACTAAAAAAAATGGAAACTGAAAATGTCCGTAAATAGCTCAAAATAAATCAAAATATTTGGAAAATATTATGGTGTATAGAAAATGCTAATATAAACATTCAGTCAAAATTTCATGTACCTACGGTCATTTGTTACAGCAAAAACCAAAATCGATTTTCTCGAAAGATTTTGCGTAAAAATTCCCGTTTTTCCTTAATTTTTCTTTTGTTTTTCATGTCGCTTTTGAAAACGTCTGGGAAATTTATACTTTTGACCCCCAAAGTACCAACTAGATTCACTTTCCTATAAGAAAAGTTACTGTTGAAGAAAATCCAAGCACTTTTACTGTCCTAAAAGGTGATGACAGTCACAAAAAAAAATTTAAAAAAATAAAAAAAAAACACACATCATTGTAAAATCAATACATATCGCTTCGCTCAGAATCTAATATATATAAAAATTCTCAAAACTTACTTAAAAATAGTAGAAACCTGAGAACAAATCTGGAACACAGATAATATTTTCCTTTTTAAGTTTAATAATTATGACAGTTCACTGAATTATTAAAGGTTACTACAACTATACACAATATTGGAACAACTGAAAACAAATGTGCCCTGTTATATGTTTGTAATACGAAGATAACATATTATGCGGGTGTGGGCTTGTGGCATAACAGTAATAAATGTAGTAAAAAAAAATTTGAAAAAGCAAACCATGCTTTAAAAGAAAAAAACATTTACACACATTTTGGCATATCATTAAATATTAATTTAAATTCAATTTTGATTGGAAAATAACAGAATAATACATGAATATTTTCTTATTATAAAATTAACTATTAATTCGATATATCATCTAAATCACATTAACGATATTTTTTCGGTATTGTTTTTTTTTTTATTTTAATAATAATTATTAATTACGAATACAACTTGAATTTATAAAAAAAAGTAATTGATAACTAAAATCTGAGCTAGAAGAGTAATTTGTATTTTATATGTAATAGTCACAATATTACATATTTATATCATCAACTGGATGTATCGGAACCTTGCACAGTTGCACTAATGCACTTAGGAGCATACTGTATACTTATATCAAAACCTATTTCATATTTATAGATATTATTTTGTAAGTCATTTCAAACATGCTAAACAAAATATAACTATGACGGATAATTGACTTAATATTTATAGTTTAAATAAATTGTAATAAATATAGTTTTATACATTTGTTTGCTCTATTATTGTTTTCTGATATACATACACACATACATACGTCATACATACATACATACATACATACATACATAGTCGTTGCATACAAACATAGTACATACATACAAATAGACATATTTCATTTGAATTTTTTACAGATACATAAAAATGTTCACTGCCAAGTTCCAGTATTTTTGCACTCGATAAGTTATAAGTACATATAACTTATAAGACTTATTAAAAAAATACATAAAATTATTTGTCTGTCTTTACAAATGGTTATTGGTTTTGGCAACTATAAGCTAACCATTTTACTAGTAGATATGTTTTCCAATTTTATTTCCTATACGAATGAGTGATTTATAGGTTTACAAAACTTGTTTAATTTATATTCTTTTTTTACAAAGTAAATTAAAAATACTTGTATGAATATGTTTAAGATAAACATCAAAAAGAAGAAAACTATAGGTATAATCACTGTGCTGTATTAGGAGTCGAGTGTACCTCGACATTCAGTAAGTACTAAGTCACTGTTACGACTTACGGATATATTAAAATTTAATTGAATGATAAATTATTGTATATTTGTATACGAAAAACGATTCTGAGAGGAAACGGTCAACCTATTATCATATAATGATAAGAATACAATAATACATATTGTCCAGTGCTATTAATAATAAAAGTAATTTATTTTACTATTTATAGTAATATGGTGTGCCGTGCAGTAGCGTATCTAGGATTTTTTAAGGGTGGGGGGGGGATATAACATTTTTAATAGACATTCAGTATACACATATTATATTCATATTATTATAAACATGTTATATTGTATATAAAATTTGGTTTTCGGGGAGGGGGAGGGGGCAATAAAGAAATCCTGAAGTTTAGCCTATTTAAAAATTATTTTAATTTCTTTTTTTATTACTCATATTTTACAATCAGTGGTGCAATTATCGGGAGTGTTGGGCGTGAAATTCACAGGGGCCCCCGGTTTTTGGGGGCCCCGAGATCTCATATCTGATATTACTACTATAATATGTAATATACAAAATAATATAATAATAATTAAATATTTCTACAATTAATATAATATAATTTATATATATATATTATAAAATAGAAGCCCGTTTTTTGTATGTACGAGCATATCTCGAAAAGAACTCTGCAACTCTGCAACTCAACTTTGAGTGAGTCCCTGAATGGTTTAGATTCACAATTAGACCCAGTTGCTTCAACCCGGAGAGGTGCTCAAACAGGTATTTTGAGATTTACGATAGAAATTGTTGTTTATATAAATGGTTGCTATTGGTTATAGGAGAAATAATAAGTAAAAATTAGTACCTATTTTAAATGTTTGCCATTAGTTACCCTGGCAGACGAGGTAAAAGTAAAATAAATTGTCCATCTTGGTCGATTTAGTTCGCAAAGCTACCCAAATTTATCTGTGAATACCTAGGTAGGTACACCAAAACCAAGATACACTTATATAATCTAAATTTTGTATTTTTTCATTTTTTTGGCGGGCGAAACCGGGTTATAGGTACAACTAAAATTAGATGTTGGTTTATCCGAAGTTAATAGCCTCAAAAAATGACCGTGTTCAATAAAAATTATTTCAATAGATTATAACTTGAAACTTGGAAGGTGTGCATAGCTTGATTTTTCAACTCATATAGGCTGCTAGATAGGTTAGGTTAGGTTAAGTTAGGTTAGGTAAAAGGTAGCTCACACATTATTTTTTTTATTATACGAAAAAAGAAATTTTTTTGTCAATCTAAATGGTTGCAATTCGTTACATATTATATTAATATTATAATTAGATGAAATATGGTATATACATTTTGTTCAAATATATTTATTAAAAACTAGCTGATCCCGCTGGCACTTCGTTGCCCGTTAAATGTACCAATTCTATATGACTCAAACTTGGTTCAATTCGTTATTTAATATTCGGTGTATGGTGTATATGTCTAATCTACACACAAACATTCATTTTTATCTATACTAATAATATATAAAATGATAGCGTTTGTTTGTATGTTCAGGATAAACTCTGAAACTACTGAACCGATTTCGAAAATTATTTCACCAATACAAAGCCACATTCTTTGTGAGTGACGAGTGTCATAGGCTAATTTAAAAAGGGAAGTGATCACCACCGGTAGGTGCTCAAACAGGAATTTTGAGATTTACGTTAGAAATTTTTGTTTTTTAATGGTTGCTATGGGTTATATATTATATAGATAAAAATAATTGTATAGACCTTGTTGTTGTTTTTGGCCATGTCACCAGATGTGCACTTCTAAGACCATAACTCCGGAACCACTTATCTCACAGCGTACAAACTTCACAGAAACCATCTAAATATCAATCTTAATATGTCCTGAAATTTTTATCGAAATCGGTTAGGTGGATCTTGAGTTATAAAATTTATTCAAAATGTACACTTATTTTTATATATATAGATACAAATCTTTGGCCTGAACAACGTCGGGCAGGACAGCTACTATAATATAATACAAATAATATAATATTGACATATTATATTATTTGTTTGAATATAATAACACTAAATAATAATGTCTTTACTCTTTTAAGTTTGGAGAATTCGAATTACGAGTACCCATGCGAGACACCTGTGTAAAATTAGGTATATTATATTATAACTAATAATTATTAACTATTACATGTGAGAAAACAATATATTTTAGAGTTACAATAAGGTATGACTAAATTTCATTCTTGCTAGCAAGTAAGGGCCCCGGTCTAGAAATTTTCACATGGGCCCCTTATTATTGAGTTGCGCCACCGCATCGCTCGCTCAGAACCTAAAATTAAAAACCTCTAAAATAGCCACTTGAAAATTATACAATATAATATGGAAGATGCTCATAAAAAGATTTTCCCTCATTTTTTGTCGTTTTCCCTAATATTATTAAGAAAAGAACTTTTAATTTTCTGCAATTTCACATTTATGAGGTACCACATTAATATAGTATTAAAAATAGTACCAACTAGATCCAACTCGATCAGAAATCATCCCCACTGTTGAAGATCAAAGCATTTTTTCTACTATAAAACGCAATATATACCACAACACATACACAAAAAACAATAATTGTAAAATCGCAGTACACATTGGTCGCGTTCCGTTCAGAGTCTAAAAACCTTACCTATAAAGTATAAAACGAGTATATACGACAGTATAATACATATAATGCAGATCGATATATAAATCCTCGTTAAAATATTATAATACAATTAAAGTAACCTCTGCGTAAGTATAAAAGCTCAAATATACTACTACCTACTGACCCAAGTAGGTACACCCAAATACCCAAATAAAAAATCATAATTATATGTTTATAGGTACCCATATAAATATAATATATAACAACAAAAAAAATTAATAAAAATATATTATAACACTTTATTTACAATCAAGAATGTATTTTGTATGTGATGCAGAGAACGTCACTCAAGAAAAAAATAAAAGATAAAAAAAATCTAGTTAAGGGTCCCGGTGCCAGGTTTTCAAATTTTCAACAATTCTATAAAGTTTGAAAATTAAATTTTATATTTTATTTGCCACCTCAATTATAAGACTTTTCCACTAATCTACTACCCGATACCTATTTAGGAGGGATTGATAGGGGGTATTGAAAAAAATTACAAATCGAAAAAAATGACATTACCGGAATAACTCTCAAGTTTTGTAGAATTGTCGGATTTTGATTACTATTTTTCCATCTGAAAGAAGAAGATTTCCTACAGCCCGTATCGATCTCTGATTTTGTATTTTATTTCAAATAATTGTATTAAAAATTTGTAAAAAAATGCTTTTTATCTTGTATTTTTTTAGACATATTATAAAGTTTGAGAATAAAATATTGAAAAACAGAGATTGACGCGGGCCGTAGAATATTTCCCTCTAGCAATTAAAAAAAAAATTATGAAATTTGGTTGATTCTATAAGGCGGTATCGTTATTCCCACAGAATGTATTTTTGAGGACAAAATTGCATCGGCACCGGGCGCCTAAAGCCTTAAGCAGTCTAAACTGATATACCTAACCGTGTAACATAAGTTGTTAAGATATAATACTTATACAATAAAAATTCCTTAATTGAAACTATTTTAAATTGTACCTAATTGAATAGAATAATTGCTTAAAAATAATTCTTACTTGGTTAATATTTTTAGTTTTGAAGTAATAGTAACAAAAATGACAACAAAATGTAATGTATACCAAGGTACAATTTTTAATATTTTAACCAATGTATTTACAATATAAAAACAGGACTTCGGGCGAACGGTGGCGCTACCTGTCCTGCACGAGACATTTGTACTGCCAAACTGCCGAGACAATTTGCGACCGTTACCACATCTTCTTTACATCCGTGGGTGCATCAGTAACCATCGATAAGTGTATGGTAACAGTGGTAGCCCCTAATCATTGATAAATGCTATCACGGAATGTCGACTTGTAAATAATAATAATCTAAGACCGTGTTGTAAACACTTGTAAACATCAGCTGATTTCGGACATTTTGTGACGTCAGTCGTGTGTTGTATGTTGATTTTCGTTTTCTGACGACGTCAATGCCTTATCGAACACCGAAAACCGAATTAATAATAAATTACATTTTTGTTTAATTCTGTACATTTTTAAACGTCGTACTTACTACTTCTGACGACTAACGATACAATAATCATAACTTATGTTCGATTACCAATATTATTATATTTTAATTTAAATTACACCGAGTCCACAAAATCGCATCGACAGACTTCCCTCGGTCGACTACCGTTTCCGTTTGGGTGAAATCACTACCGCCGTTGATTCGAACGCCATACTTCGTCGGTGGTAAGTTCGTATCGTCTAGATTGAACAGATTCACGCACAATTGTAATAAATGCGCCCGTTGTTATCTAGGTTCCCGTTCTTCAGTGTTATTGGCCACGGTTTTCGTATTTCGTGTATCGCCGATATATCACGTGCCGTAGATATAGGTAAATATAATAAAGTTAGTATAATATTAAATAACGACATCGTTGAATCGTATACCTATCGGCTATCATATTATCATAATAATAATATTATAAAGTCCACTACTATAGCCACTAGGTATACTATATAGACATTAGACATTTTGTAGAAAGTAGAATAGTAACAAAAATGCCGTTGCAGTGCTATTCTATTGCCTATTAACAGTTGTAAATTACAATTCGGAGCATAATCGATTTAAAAATTAGCTTAATTTTAACTTTTTATATGTATGTATAATGTATGTAAACATTTAACTTTATTTATTTTATTTTGATATAAAGTTACTTGCAATTAAATTTATAATTAATCTTGTGTATCTAATATAATTTTAATGCATAAAAGGAAATTAAAATTGTATTTCTTATTGACAGGGCTCGTAAGTTCATGCCCTAAAAAATACCTAAATAAGCATGGATTTATGCACTTAAAAATGCTTACTTAAAAAATCATAAACAATTTTTGAAATAACATGAATGTATAATGTTATATAATTTTATATATATAAACATACATGAAATTTTTTTATAGTTATATTTTATTTTTTTATGTCACAATTAAAAAAAATAGATAATAAACAATCGCATTTTTTTTTTGTCAAATGTTGATTCTTTATTTCTTTCATAGTATTTCCATAAAAAATGCATATTGATATAATAATATGAATAGGAATACCAAAATCATGTAGGTATAATATGTCCGATAAAATAGAAATATGCGTAAATATGTCAATTAGGCAAAAACATGCAAAATAAGACTTCACATATTTAACCGGGGTACCTTGAAATGGATTTCTATGTCTTCTTTGATTTCTAACATCTAGCATTAACTATAATTTAGCATGATTTATATGCAAATGTATGAACTTACGGGCCCTGCTTATTGCCATTGTGATTTTTTAATAAAAATTTTTGATACTTTGTGGACATTTAAGAATTGTAATATGCATACTATAAAAATAAATAGACACCATTCCCAGAAGAGCAAAATATGTTCAAATATTTTTGTCATATTGATATAAAATGACAGTGTTTAATATTTACCATTAAATATTTCACCTTTTGGGTTAATATAGTCATATTATTTAGGGTGGCTACTAGTTGCGTCCCGCAGTAAAAATTTCTTCCGAATTGCGGCCAGAGTTTTTTTGGAGTGCATACAAATTGCGGCCAGAGTTTTTTTAGGTTACATACGAATTGTGGACCGAAATTTAAAA
Source organism: Metopolophium dirhodum (assembly GCF_019925205.1). NCBI lineage: Eukaryota > Metazoa > Arthropoda > Insecta > Hemiptera > Aphididae > Metopolophium > Metopolophium dirhodum. Next base: position 31,987,570 of record NC_083567.1, on the reverse strand, counting down.
TTAAATTGATTGAAATATGTAAATTTGAATTTAAAAAACTTCATTTTCCTTTACAGACTATTAGGACTGTCTGTAGCATTAGTAGATACTGCAAGAAGGTTAAAAATGATGTTTTGTTTTTATTTAAAAATTTTGGCACTGGTAAAAACGTATATGATATTTTTGAAGTTGAAAATGTTAGTATAATTTAATACAATTCATAGGTATTATGGCACTGGTAAAAACCTGTATGATAGTATTTTTATAAATTCAAGTTTGTCAATTTGGTTTTCTTCTAACCGTTTTATAGCATTTCTAATAAATGTTTCTTTTTCAATTATATTTGTTCTGCGAGTATTTAAGTAGTGAGTGCTTCTTAATTTTACATAGGTATGTTTTTGTATATTTTTCAGAACATCGATGAATACAAAAATATTAGGATGAGAACTGTAGCACAAAGTGTTGAATTTTGAATGAAGAGCTTCACTCTTAACTATTAGTAGTGCGCATTGTAAACGCTCAGTATTCTGCCCACAAAAAAAGGAGGAAATTAGACCCTTTGAAATGTATGTTTCTAATATATAATCTACAAATATTTCTACTGTTTCAATTCTTAGTTGAATACCCATTAAGTAATCTGTAAAACAGTCACTCACATCGTACGAATTCAAAAACAGTAAGCCAAAATCCACAGGTAACTTTGGCATAATAGATGATCGAGCATGGTGAATATTTTTTCTTATTAATATTAAATCATATGTTGTCAAAGTGTCTACGTCTTGTGTAAGGTGGCTATGAATAATTTTACTTGGCTTCTCATTAATATTATCAACAGCTTTACGTTTCACTTGATTACTTACAGTCTGCCTGTTTAATATTTCATCACTATCTTTTCACGGTTTTCATGATTTAAAACTTTTTAAATAATTACGTTATTATTTAAATGAATATATGCTGTATAAATCTTTTTAGTACAGTAATATCGATCAACATTATTTTTAAATTTTTATGGAAACAAAATTTATAATCTACATCATACCGTGATTATATTTTATCAGTCAAGATTAAATTATCTTGAATTAAAAAACCCGGGCCGCAACTCGTCTTTACCCAAAATTAACTCTGGCCGCAATTCGGATTAGACCTTTTTTCGTAGATATCTTTGGAACGCAACTAGTATGCAGCCATTATTTATTTTAATTTCTCAAAATGTGTAGCCACTTTTTAATAATCCTTGCTAAACTCATATATTGTTATATTATTAAAATATTTTACAATCTATACACTGTCAAACCTTCTTATAAGACGGAAATCTCCCTACAACAGAAAATAACAACAGTTCCGTATAACCTATATATACCATATATTTCAATATCCCTATAACAGAAAAATCAGTTGATACCGAGTGATTAAGTTATAAGGAGGTTTTACTGTATATAAAAGAAATTAACTAACTTACCTATCTTTTAAACTTGTTAATTCTTAACTTTGTTGTTATTTAGATAATAAGTTTTTTTTTTTTATTGATCCTCAAGCCCGGCATTTCTAGCCATTAGCTGTTTGTAGGGTTATATGGTGGTGGCGGGGTTTGGACCGGTGAGTTTTTACCCTTGAGTGTTTGAAAAAATTTTTAAGTGGGCACCCGTAGGTATCTGCCATGCAAGGGTGGGGGATGGCGACCTTTCTCTTCGTACACCGTGACTGCCCGAAGAAAAATGCCGTCCATAGCCAGGATCAAACCGGCGTCGGTGCGCGTCGCAACCGACGTCTTAGTCTGCTCGGCCACTCCATACTCCAATAATGAGTTTATATCCACGTTAATTCAGCTTTTAAAAAATGTAATACCTACTTAGAATGTTCACTCAGTCAATTTGGAATATACATAATTATATAGTTTAAGATATTCTATTTTAATTTATAATGAGTATTAACAAATAAAATATAAATATTAGTTCTCATGTTAATTTTTTGTTTCAGATAATTTTATGTCGCATATGAATCATTATGCCTTGGTGTGTTATAATTGGCTGTAGTAACAATTTAAAATCTACGAAACAACATGAAAAAGATGTGTCCTATCATACTTTTCCAAAAAATCCGCAACGACGTAATGCTTGGATTAAAAGTATTAAACTACCATTTAAATTTAATGCAGATACATCATATGTCTGTTCTAAACATTTTGTTTCTGATGACTTTGAATGTAACAATTTAAAAGAACAATTACTTAACATTAAAGTAAAGAAACAACTTAAAAGAACTGGTGAATATGAATATTTATACATATATATATATTGATTATGTAAAATACTACAAAGTCAATAACCTATTTCTTTAATATCTAAAATGCTAAAATGGATTCAAATATGCAAAATTATTTCAGCTATTCCATCTATTAATGTGTCTAATACTTCGGAAGAAGAAAGATTCACAAATGGAGCCAATAAACCAGATACAAGTGTAAGTTTAGTAGAATATCAAATTATACTATAATATTAGTTATTAGTTTATTATAATGCATTCAATAAGAAAACATAACCCGGCCGCTACCAAAAATTTTCAACTTTTGGCATTCACTTCAGAAAACGAGAACAAATGCCTTTCTTTGAAACACATCGGAGAACTTAGATTCACCCAGAGGACAAAGCATAAGCATGGTGGAGAGAATTTGGTCTCAAGACGGCTAAGCTCTGTGATTTATATGTACTGGAGAGTTATGTTCATTATAGACTATACCTATCTTCTCATAGTTAATCTTTTAACTTATTATAGTTATTTTTAAAACTTTTAAAATATAAAACATCTAATATTTTGTTAGTTATTCTCCCCAAATTTTTAAAATGCAATTGTTTAATACTTTTTATTTGATTGTATTTTCTTTTTTACAGTTGAATTGTATTAATCGATCAGATGAGCAAAAATGTTGTGCTGTTCCCATTTGTAACAACAGCATTGTGTATTGTGGATCAGATAAGTCAAATAGGAACGGTAAAATTGTGTTCCACAAATTTCCAAGTGATCCTGTAATGTTAGAGAAATGGTTGAATTTCTGTAGTATTTATAAATCAATTTCACATGAATATAAAAATGCTCAAATATGTTCAGAACATTTCAACAAAGACAATTATGAAAACAAATATACTGATGAGGTAAAATGTAAATTTTATGTTATCTAAAATGTAACCTCTTAATTAATATCATTATTAAAATAATGTTTTTTTGAAGTCATTGCATCCAATAAAAGTATTGAAAAAAGATGCAGTACCAACATTAAACGGTGGAATTAAAATTACAGACGCTAAAAGTATTGAAGACGAGTTATCAAAGAGAGAGCGTAAAAAACTTGTGGATAAATTGTTAGCAGATTATGAGGAGCAACAAAAAAATGAAAAGAGTCATCTGAATGGCATGGTAACCAAGTACCCAGGTTTTTTTTCTCCCAAAATTAATCCAAATGCTAAACTTGGTGATAAATTGAAATTATTAAAGTCAATAGATAATCCAATAACCTATCCTCCTACTAAAAAAAGGAAAATATCTACAACACCAAAGTTAAATGCAGAACATTTAGAATCACCATTTATTAACAATTTAACGCAAAAAATTAATGAAATGATTCAAGTAACAGCTGTTAAAGGCGGACTTATGTTACATGCACTACCGCAAATCGCTAATAATGTGCTGAGTCATACTTTGGAAAAAACTGTTCAAGATGATGAAGAAGAAATCATCATTGTAACAGAAGATGAAGCTAGCCTTATAGATCTGAATTCATATGAAGAAAAAGATAAAGGAAATGACACCGAAGTGATTATAGTCACAGACTCGAAAGAAACTGAAGACACCCTTAAGCATGTAAAAAAAGTACCCAAGAAGTGTTCAACTAATAACATTTATGATAGTAAAAATAAGTGTCATGTACAGAAATTATTGAAAAACAATGAAAGTATAAGTACACCTGTAGATACAGCTAAAGTTCCATTAAGTGTAGATAAGGGATGCCAAGTAATAATCCCATGCGGTGGTTGTGAAAATAGAAGTCTTAAGATCAATAAACTTTTAAGAGAGAGAACGAGATTATTGAAAGATCTTAATCAAAATGGTGCATGGAAGGATCCAGATGAAATAAATAACTTGAAGAGGATGAATGGTGTATTGTCCTTATTATTATTGCAGTGTGTTGGCGATAAAAATGGTAAAAAATCTCCGTCTATACGAGTGGATTTAGTGCAAGATTCTATTGAGAGAATTAATCGTGGGTGGTCTATGCAAGATACATCAGAAACATTAAGTCAAGCCTTGAGTATTAATGCTTATGACGAATTTGCAAGAACGTTTGAAGTGATTAATGAAATATAATGCAAAATGTATCTTATGATAGATTGGGTCTTTAACTTTCATTTAATTTATGTTTAGTGTTGACTAGACAAGTTAATTAGTTGATTAGTTTGCATGACAAAACTATAAGACAAAATTATATTTGATTGCAGGGTAATAACATTGTTAATGTTAACTTATACAATTAATTTCCTATTAAATGGGCTATTTTACATTATTAAACTATGCAGACTAAAGTGAAAAAAGTATTTAATAATTTTTGTATTTTTCATAAAAATATGTTTTATTATTTATAAATTATAAGTGTTAGTTATTGTATTGAATTTGTATGGAATTGTGTTTTATCTAATGACATACATGTTCTTTGCTATTAAGAATTAACTATTATATGAATAAAAGCTGTTAATTCACTCTGTTTTTATTTTAGAGTTTAAAATGTACAAGGCATAATAGAAAGAATTGATAAATATGTAATTATCTAATATTTTGTGCAGTAGTACTAATTTTGTTCTAATCACTGTCATTAATTCACTATACCTAAATAAAAGAAAAATTTGAATACTGATTAGAAGACATTTATTACATTGTCTGTATAATATCTCTGTAATTATCATTTTAAAATGAAAAGAACAATTTAGCACGTATTTTTTATGTATGGCGAATAATACATACTAAGAGGACGTCAGCGCACTATTTGTTTTCTCTCTCTGGCCCATGCACACACAACATAGACAAAACGCATTTACGCAGAATCATTTTTTCTATGTTTTTAGGTAATCTTGGAGTAAAATCGCCAATTACAAAAAAGATAGAGTATAATATTTTTGAGGGAATGACATATTGATTTTATATTTTATTGTTATTTGACTTAGTATTCAAATTTCAAAATAAACAAAAAAATGTAAATTTAATTGACATTTAAATTGTTATGAAACAATATTTAGACATCTTGATACGTCATTTCCTCAAAAATATTATTCTCAATCTTTTTTGTAATGGGTGATTTTACTCTAAGATTGTCTATGTTGCATAATACCCATATTATGGGTCAGCGAGAGAAAACAAATGGTGCGACGACATCCTCTTAATATGATATTCAGTATTTACAGTACCCATTTGATTAACATACATTGATAATTTGTTTTATTTAATTATATTTACTATATTTATGAAGAAATCTAGCCTTTAACCAAAATCAAAAAAAATATGTGAGTAGGGTAGTATAATTAGTAATATTTCAATTGCTCAATTTTAAAAAATATTAAGTATTACTATTTTAATAAATCCTCATAAAAATAAAACAGTGGCTTGGCGTGGCGCGTTGGCTGCTACCAGTCGCGGAATGCAACTGGGAGTAACAGCCACAGCTACTAGCTCCCGGATGGGTGACCACCCGGGTTCATAGTAGTTAAAAACCTTGCCACACATACACGTGTTTGCTACCTACCGTAACAACCGTTAAAAAAATCGTAAAATCAACCTACCATACCAACCTTACCCCTACAACAGCTAATGGCCATAGTTGCCGGGCTTAAGTTCAATAAAAAAAAAACAATATAAAGCCGTGTATTATGTATTATTTAATTATAAATATTCTGTTTAAACAATTATTCATTTTATTTATTTTAAATAAATGTAATTCAAATAGTCTTGAAAAAAAATATACATTTTGCTTGAAAGTCCGTATAGAGTAAGTTATATTATTTAAAGATAATAATAATAATATAGTATTGTAAAATGTAATTATGACTTTAACACAACGTCTAAGTGTTGTTTAACATACACCAAGGCATTTTTCAATATGTCCAATTCCAGTTGTATCTGAGTATGGGCCAGCTGTTGAAATGTTGACAGATTGTCCTAAAAATAAAATTTTTCATAATTAGTTAAAAATATTTACCATCAAATTCGCAAAGGTGGACATTAACTTGTTAAAAAGTTAATTTTTTTTAACTTTTTAACTTAACTAGTTTATTATTTTTGTTTTTAACTTATTAACTTATGCAGTTAAAATTTGTATTGTTGTAACTAACTTTTTATAGTTAATTATCATTGTCGTGCAGTTAAGTTAATTTTCTTTTTGAGTCATGCGTAATAAACTAGACAATGCTGATTCGTAGACTCTTTTTCGATTTTAGTCATTTATTTTCGAATTATATATTATAATAATCAAATTGTTTACAGTGTTAAACGTCTTGGTAAATGTTTGTGTATAACAAAATACTATGGCAGTTTATGAATTAAAAACGTTGTACCTTGAAAAAAATTAAGTTTTTTTAGTTGAGATAAGTTAATTTTATTTTCTATCTTAACTTTAAATTTTTTTTTTTGGTAACTTTTAACTCAACTTGCCACAGTTAATAGTTTTTATTATAAATAAATTAAACGTTTATTATAATACGCTATAGTAGTTACATTAGAACCCATCTTTAAAAATGAAATTGTTTGAAATTTGTAATTGGTAATTACGATTTATGACTTTGAATTCAAAAAACGCCATAAAACCTATCGCCAACGTAAACGGACCCTGAGAATCGAGCAGCCTATGATCGGTACGCCATTCGGTTTTTAGACGACTTACATTATGAATAAGAAAAGTATACGATATTAAATAATCAATGTATCGTCGCATGCACTACAAGAACCTGTAAAAACGACATCTAAGATTAATTATTGTATGTCCATGTCCGTCGAGTTTTATTTTCTATAGATGTTTATACTCTGTCAATTAGTTAGAAAACGTAATAAACAATTCCTTATATGAGTTGCGTCCTTACCGAGAATTCAAAAGACAAGTTGAGCGAAGTCAAATACATTTTTTATGAGAGTTTTGAGTTCAAATTTTTACGATTATAGAAATTCTAACGTGTAATAATGAATTAGGCAGTCGTAAACAATCTTCGATTTGTTGTTATTTAAAAAAAAAAAATGAAAAATAATAACCCTAGAAAAATGAAACACACTATATGTTAAAATATATAGTTTTGAAGTTTTCCATACAACGCACGATAAAAAAAAAATGTTCAAAATATAAAGACTAATTGTAAGCAGCTATTCATATAGACATTTGACATTATCGAATGACAGTTTTTACTTCACGGTTTTTAAACGTTGATTTTGACTTTTGGATAAAAAATAAATAACGATTTCGAAACCGTTTTACGGCCAGCTATTGAGCTGTCGACCTACCCTTGGACGCGATCAACAACACGCCACTGACAGCGTTAGATCGCAAACCTTATGAAATAAAAAAAAAAAATGATCGAGTATCTTTACTTGAAAAACACATTAGGTACCTATACATAATATTTTGACGAATCAGAGCCATGTCGCGTTCGAAATCACTTAACGTATGCCATTATACACTGTGACTGTGTACGGTATACAAACTACGAACACGCCAAATTCAGTGCCCGTATTATGTGACCCGCCTACATCCACTCGGCTACCTAACGCACAATTGCAACAGTTATGATGGATAATGCATTTTTTTATTTCTCTAAAATTTCGATTTGATCAGACGCAGACTATAACAGTTCTCAGTCATACAGGTATAGGTTATGAACCAACAGTGGCGGATCTAGAATTTTTTTATGCTGGGAAATATGTGCGTTGTCAATGAAGCTCCTTAGTAGCGGTGCCTACTCATCGTAAACAATTTCAGGGTAAAAACAAATTTACCCAACCCACATTTTGATGGTATATAGTCTACAATTAATACGTTTAGTTTTACCGTTTCTAGTGCCGGGCTAACTTTCATTGGCGCCCCAGGGCAAGAATATTTGGCACCCTAAAATACACATTTAAACATTTACCGCCCTAAAAAACGTTACAACTTTTGCTAACCTAGGGCACTCGGCACGGCTCTGCGAACTTATGCGTGATACCTGATATCTAAGTAACTTATAACAACGAAAAAGAGTTTAATGTGCGGAACGGTGGGGACTTCAGCTCCCAAGCACCTCCCCCCCCTAAATCCACCAAAGCGTACCTATACAGTGCTTGGAAAGAATGCGTTCCAATTATTTTGTTCAATTTTCAGGAACTTAACGGGAACATTTTTTAGAGGTACATGAACGACGATTTTATTTGTTACTTTTTTCGTTTATTTAATCTTAAGAGGGCGTGATACCCTCATGTGTTATCTTCGTCTTCCAAGTGCTTAACATAGCACATCTTACGCTCAGCAGAACACCTGTAGCTCCGTTAGTTTAAAAACTAGAGTGAATCGACTTCTTATAAAATCTAATAGTATGATTATTATCTAGGCAACCTCCTGGGCTTTTTATTATATTTTAATTTTAAAGCGAGTTATGAGTATTTTAAAATTGTAAATTGTTTGTACATCTTAAATACTCATAACTCGCTTTAAAGTCAAAATATAAATAAAAAGTCCATGAGGTCGCCTGGATAATAATCCTACTACGAGATTTTTTAAGATGTCAATTCACTCTAATTCTTTAACTAACGGAGCTATACGCGTGTTCTGCTGAGCGTAAAATTTGTTATGATACGCACTTGTAAGACGGAGACAACACAAGCGGGTATATATCACGTCCTTTTAAGGGGGTCTAAGCACAAATATTTTGCATACGTTTTATACCAATAAGCTGTGGCAAATAAGTAAATTACACATACTGACATACTTGATACTTCGGAACTAGTAAGTACTCTGCGGAGTGTATATTACCATTGGCGCAAATAGAGGGGGGCTTGGGGGGACTTAGTCCCCCCAAATGTCGGTCAAGTCCCCCCAGTTCAAAATCTAGTAATTACGACTAATTTTTATATTCTGTGGTACTAAACAATATGGCCTATGGGGAGGGGGGCTTGAGCCCCCCCAAAAAATTTAGTCAATTTGCGCCTATGGCGTATTACGTAGATATCGCTCGCTGACGTATAGGTAACTGCAGGTATACAACTTTTAGCAATATTGTATATTATACAAGGTGTATAATAGAACTACAGGGAATTTTCAATTTTTATCTCTTGAATGCACCAACTATGTTCACTTATCGCTTCGCTCAGAATCTAAAAATATTATATATCACTAAAAATTATATAAAAAAATTCGTCTTTATCTAGGAACGAGGAAAGAAATACTAGGGTGTTCGTTTCTTTAAGCCTGCGGGGACGAGAAACGATTTAGTTCAGTGCTTCTTAACCTTTTGTAGATCACGGACCCCTGATGAAAGATTCCTAGAAATCGCGGACCCCCTTAACAATTTTTTTTCGAATACCTTTTTTTTTTACAAAACATCTCATGTTATCATAACCAAAATTATAATAATTATTTTATATAACAAATTACACAAGTAGACATAACAAAACATACACATTTATAATTATTTTATTACGATCAATTTTTTTTACAAAAATGGGTAATATAAAACCATGATTGAGTACGATCGATCAACTGCACTTAGTGGCAGTAAATATAAAACTGCAGCCGGGACTACAGTGATGTACGCGTGTAAACTTCGTATGAACAAGAAAAACTGATTATACTTAATAAATATTAATAATACAATTATTTGGTGTAGAATGTACCTACATGTTATTATATATGAAAAAAAAAATAATAACAATCCGCAACAATATTGTAATAATGCATTCATGTCACTTATTGACGTATGTTATGTGTTAAGGCTGCCGCGGACCCCCGACATGAGTATCGGCGGACCCCCGGGGGGCCGCGGACCACAGGTTAAGAATCGCTGATTTAGTTGCTTTTTAATATAAGATGAACTAATTGCTTTTCCGCATTTATAGGAACCTTCCAAGCACCGATTACATATATATATTAAAATGATTAAATGTTAAATATATTTTCAGCGCAGACGCGCGATTGTCGATATTCGATAGGTACCCACTTATACTCGGAGGTGTAGCCCACCGGTATACTTACCGCGGTCCATATTACTAAGTCGATTATACCGGCAATGTATACCATTCACATCCCACAGTCACTTCAATATTATTACCGACGCAATACCGGCCTATACGTCTCGTAATGATTTTTATCGATTGTATTGGTGGGTTGCCCAAGCCTATTAAAATTGGGTATATACCTGTGCGGTGGTATAGCAATAATTGCAGGTTCCAAAACCGCACGGGCTATCAACATTTTAGCTATGGTTTTCGTCAAAAGTACATTCGCGCGGTATACTATATATATACGCCCCATTAACACGTAACACTATCAGTATAGTATATATAGACGGTAGGTGTATACCTATACATAATTATTACTCGGGCTAGCGAACTTGTTGAGCGTTTAAAATTAAATACAGCGGCGGTTTTTGAACAATTAAACCGTCGGTGGCGTTTTCCATAGGTATATAACTGCGCGCATACCTATATTTATCATAATTCATATATTTAGCGTACGTAATAGATTTGAACGGTGCGCACGATTGCGCAATACGACCTTTTTTGCACCTGAAAAACACGACACGATTGCGTACTAATTGAAAAAAAAAAATGTAAATTCGTAATTTTTCTTTCAGACAATTTATAGGTATATTAAAAAAAAAACTTTAAACGCTATGGAATATACTATCAATTATAGAAGCGTGTTACTATTATTACTTATCATTAGCTATTTAATATTATAGGTGTAAAAATGTATTATATAAAACTAATACCTATACGTACGAGGCGTGAGAATAAAAAAAAAGGTTATTTAAGAGAGAAAAAATTGAAAAATTATATAATTACTTTATGTCCTAGTGTAAATGTACCTATATGGTCATATAATTATCATTAAGAAACAATTATTCATCGACTGTAATGGTAATAGGTACATGCCGCGATACCACACGTTTTGCACTTATTGTATATAGGCAGTGGCGGCACTAGATTTTTTTGTCTGAGTGGGCCAAGCTGGGGCCACTGATTTAAAGAGAGGGCCAGTGGAGTAACAAAATTCGCCTTACCTACCGGGTGGTAACAACTTACAATTATACAGGTTAATAAAAAATAAAGGTCACTATCGAGTGTAATACCAGCTAATTTTTAAAACTTCAATAACCCTCTTCCTCTTCGGTATATTACTGAGTAAAGCCATAATATTATATCCACCAATTTGCAACACTTTCTGAGAAAAATATAACAAACATTTTTAAAATTACAATATTACAATGCCTTATAAATATGGGCCGGTCGGAATTATATTCTTTTAAAATAGCCATAATAAGATGCTAATATTATCTTAAAAAGTTGAAAATTATTCTTCCAATATTCTTTAAAAATCATAATAAGATATGCAAAAAATATGTTTTTTTATTAAAATATTCTCTTGAACAAAAAATATGCATTTATATGCAAAATAATTAAGCAAATAATACGAACTGATATAAATAAATACATAATATGCAAAACAATACGAAAACCCTGATATAAATAGGTACTAACATTTTTATCATAACCTACATAATGAAAAATACTACATGTTAAGAAAAGTTTGATTAAATTATTAATAATAATATTTAATATTCAATTATTTTAAATTTTTAACTAAGAAAAGTTTAGAAAACAGTTGACAACTATATTTTGTTCCATGTGCTCTGGTGTCATATTTGTATGACGGTCGGTTAAAATGTTTTTATATGTGCTAATTTATATTATTTACGCCACTGCAACAAAAAATATCGAACATCTACAAAAACTAATCGACATATTCTGGAATATTCTTTATTATACGAAATATTCTTTTATCTTGAAATATTCCTAAATATGCAAAAAAAACTTTTGCCATTAACTCGCCTGTTTCATGATTTGTAAAGATTTCGAACCCCCGTCTGACTGCATAGACTCGAAAAAAATATGCAAAAGAATATAATTTCAGCCCCTACTTATAACATTTAATATAGAAAATGAAAGAAATAAAAAAATAATTGTGTCAAAACCCGGTTTACAGACACGTCGCACACAAAAAACTAAATTTTATAAATTTTAAAATATTATGATGTAATTATAAATAAAAATGCTTTGAAATCATACAGGGTGGGCTAGCCGGGGGCTGAGAATATCTATTAGGGTGGGCCCACCACTGGCGCCGCTACTGTACATAGGTATGGAAAAAATTAATTATATTATGATTTAACAACTATACATATATATTTACTGTCTATACTTATACACCTATATACTGCTTGGTTACTACTATTTATATCATGACGTAGTATTACGAGAATAATACGAATTTTCGATAAAATTATCCTGTATATCCGAAGCACTATGCGCGCGACCGATTTTTTTCAGTAAAAAGGTAAAATTGCGTAACATTGTTAAACTCGGATTGAATTTTGAAGAATTATAATTTTTAAAAATATTATATAGTAGCTCAACGTAGAGGCTAATTATGAGTATTTTTCTTATATTGCCCCGTAAAATCTATTTAACTGAAAATAATAATTGTTTAACTGAAAGCTGATCGAGATCGCGTGCTGGGGATGCTATATCTGGCTATACCCACCCCAAAGTGGCTAAATTCATCTATGTACCTAAACATATAATACATGAAAATACGTATATTGAAATACGATTTTCGTACCGTTTAAACACTGAACATTATATGTTATTGCTATTAATTAAAATTAATAAGACTAACCGCTTTTTCCGATGGTGCTGGATACTGCTTAATCAACAAATTTATCCTGACTTGCAGAAATTCCCAGCATTTGGTCTCGAGGGCAGGATCGAGAGTACCGTCTAGTAGTGTTAAGTTCAGGCAATGTTTCTCTTCCATTTGTATCCAATCGTCCAAGGTTTCTGGTGAACAAGAAATTATAGACACGTCGTTATTATATCGGAACACATGGCGTCATGGCTAAAGTCAGAGTGTTACAAACGGGGTGCACGCATAAATAGTGCACACAAATACGTCTCTTTTCACCTGAACTATCTCCATGGAAAATCGTTAGATTAAAATCCAGTGGCGTAATTTGGTTTACATGTTTGGGATTGCGAACTTTGTTTGGATTATATGGTGGATATTCAATCCCCTAATTATGTTCATTAATGGCCTCAAATTGCAATCCTCACTGATACGAGATGTGTGTAAAGGGGTAATTTTTTTTAAAAAAAAATTGTCAATAAAATATTGTTGAATTTAAAAAATACTTTTGCAACACCATGATGCACCACTGTTTAAATCACATTTTCAATATTAATCTATAAGAGAATTCAAATTTAATGGGCAAAAATATTGTTTTACAATTCAATTTTAAAACAATTTTCATGATAGAAATTTCATGCCATATTTATTGAAACATTTAAAAAAAATATATTAAAATCAAGTAGGATTTTTTTATTGATAATCCGTAAAAATAATATATTTACTGCATATTATATTTGTCGAGATTTCGTTAAATTCGTCCGCTGAAGTTAAGCGCCGCGATGTCCACCTCAATGATACAAAATATGCACACATATAATACCTCTACTTATACAATATAGTTTTACGAATATAAAATATTGTTAAAAAAAATACACATCGCAATCTTCCGTTTCGCTCAGCGGAATCGAAAACTATATTAGATTATTATATATTCAATAATTATACCGAAAATATCTCAGCCCCAGTGCCGCCGAACACGGGTACCACAACTGGGGAAAAATGCCCAGAACCACATCTGTGGTTGGGTCAGGTGGGCGGGGGTGACGTCGAGCGATCTGCAGTCACTAGCGGTATTTAATACTCAAACATCATCGTCAAAATTCAACATTAACGGCAAGTGTAAATAACGGGCAATAATACTGGCACGAGTACGGCACAGGTCACCACCACCACCAGGCAGTATTATACCACGATCGTGATGCACCATTCGGGCGGGGTAGCTAAAATTTTTTATCCCCCCCCCCCCCCACCACATGAAATATATAGATCGGCGCCGCTGGGCCCGGCCCTGTGCATAAGCCGGCGCAGCGTACGCACATTGGTATACGTACTCTGGTCCATGTTGAAGATGCGGACGAACGCAAGGAGCTTCCCGTCGACGGGAAACGGTCCGGGCGTGAGGTAGAACTCGGCGAGGGCGGGCAGCGAGAGCGTCTGGAGCAGGCGGTACCGGAGCGCGTAGAGCGGGTCGGACCGGGAGACGCCCAGCCGTATCTTGACGGCGTCGTGTTCGTTGTCCGGGTACACGAACCCGTTGTGCACCAAGAAGTCGGCGTTGGTCCGCACCCCGTAGAATATGTACACTTGTTCGTCGGCCGCGTAGTCGCCGTCCGCGTAGCACACGCACACGTTGCTCGACTTGACGAAATCGGTCGACAGCTGTGCCCCGGGGGGGTAAACGCCACATGCGGGAAAACCATACGATTATACCTACTACATTACCACCGTGTGCATCGCCGCCGAGAGGGATTCACGATTTTTACTAGCGCCCTCCCGCGGTTCATATATACTGCAGGTGATTTCGTTCCGACACACTGATTTTTAGAATTTTCGACTTTATAATATTATGACGTATACCTACTGTTATACTGTGTACTGTACCTATACAGACGGTGCGCGTTATCACGCCTGTATAAAGACCATAATTTCGAATTCGGCACTCATACGCGTGAATTAATAGACTGTATATTATAGTGGCGACACAAATTTTTTGTTTTCTTCGAATGAGTATAGGCACTCGCCAGTTACTATATACATACCTACGTCACTTTTTTTTTTAAAAAAACTTATTGAAATCAACATTTGAAATAGTATAGGTAGTTTTTTGTATACTCATTCTACTTCGTGGAGATAGGTTATACCTACTAAGAATAAACTTGTTTGTGACTAGTGGACGATTAGTGATAAACTGATAACTGACTAGTGGTGTCTGTTAACAATTTGAATTTAATATTATACTTAAATTTATATATTATTTTACCGAAAAAAATGAACTTGATTAGGTAATATTACACATAATAAGTATTATTATTTCACCGATTTACATCGATCTCATTTATTTGAAAGTTTATATTAAATTCTTTATTGTCGTTAGTACTTACATCAAGTAGAATAACTCAATACCAGGACACATAAACATTCAAAAAACAATTTGTATCACCATTTAACAGTCTTTGAACGCCGTAAAACTGTATACATATTTGAAAATATGGTTTTTAAGGAACCTTCTTAAAAATTCTGAAAATCAAAAGTTAATTAAATGACGGGATTATCGCATGCTTACAAAATAAGCAATCACCCTGTATTTATGTATTACGTGTAGGTACCACGTACGAGATAAATTGTACAACCGATCGATACGGGTAAATGCGAAAAAAAATGTAGTCCCACCGCAATAGGTATGCATGTGTTATAAACTTATAAAATAGTAAATAGTAAACACTAATAATTATGACGGGCCGGAAGAGTTGTTATATTGTTGCACTAAAAAATAACCTCAACTACATCTACATGTGGTTACGGCTATTGCACCACACGCCACCACTGCGTAAAATACATGAAATTGTACCGAGAAATCTCAAAATGTACCTACAATAATTTCAAACCATGTACCTATTTAAAGTCGGGTACTCCATCCTATGTCTCATAATAATAAATATACCGAATACGTACGCATACACATACTAAAATATGTAGTATGTTATACTATACGAGATAAATGCTATTATAACAATTTTCAGACTTTGTCCAATTTTTTTAAAGACGCGGGTACGTTAATTCTTCGTGCTTCTGTCCCCCGTTTTTGGCTTCCGAATTCCCACCGAAAATAGCAGCCAAGACTTAAACTCAATGATCAAGTTACGTCTATAACGAGTTCAAAATGGCTTAATCTATAATGATGATTGTAAGTAAATTGACCTCGTCGCGGTTATGATACCCTGCAAGAGTAAATCCGTAACGTATACACGACTGCTTGCTCGCCGTGAGATAACCATATACCACGTCGCAGAAAAAATAAATTGCTTCACAATAACATAATTTGTATGCGTATAATATATACGAACAAAAAAATAAAAATCAGTTCGACTTCGAATTGAAGTTTGCGGTTCGAAAAAAAAACCATTATTGTCTTAAACTTATCATTATAGATCATTCACCCGTATTTATATTATATTATAAATAAGAATAAGCAGCGTTGTAATACAACATATATTATTAATATAAGACATTAGTACAAAAACAAACACACGTCCTCAGTCAAATTCAAAATTTAAAAAACATGATGTGTTTGGATGCAATTCCATATTTAAAAATAATTTTGGAGGCTAACCCCAAATCAAAAAGTTTTGTATTTTTGGCCCCGAAGTAGTAAAGTTAATTAAAGGTGGTTTAATCTTTAATAACATTTTATTTTAACCGAATCTTTTACACGCCTACAGCCTACCTGTATTAATTTAATGAATATAAGTACTCGTATTTATATAATATTACTACCTGCCCCGCCCGACGTTGTCCAGGCCAAAGATTTGTATTTTTAATAAATATATTTGTACAAAATGTATATACCATATATTTTCTTCTAATTATAATATTAATATAATATGTAACGAATGCAACCATTTAGATTGACTAAAAATTTTATTTTTGCTAAAAAAAAATTATGTATGGGCTACCCTTTACCTACAGCCTATATGAGTTGAAAAGTCAAGCTGTATACACCTTCCAATTTTTAAGTAATAATCTATTGAAATAACTTTTAATTTTTATTGAAAACGGTTCAGTCATTTTTTGAGGCTATTAATATCGGATAAGCTAACATCCAATATAAGTTGTACCTATAACCCGATTTAAAATTTAAAACCTTATTAAAATAAGTAGAGTTCTTTTGGAGATATGCTCGAACATACAAAAAAGGGGCAATGTTTCTCTACTATATTATGCATGTTTTATACATATAAACCTTCCTCTTGAATCACTCTATCTGCAATTAAAAAACAGCATCAAAATCCTTTGCGTAGTTTTAAAGATCTAAGCATACAGATAGACAGCAGGATTTTGTTAAGAATAAGATTTATTTTTTTTTAATTTGAATATTTTCTATTTGTTTGTGTCCATAGCAATCATTAATAAACGAAAATTTATATCGTAAATCTCAAAATTCGTGTTCGAGCACCTCCCGGGCGTGTTTCTCTTCTATATTGTGCATGTTATATATAGATATAAACCTTCCTCTTGAATCACTCTATCAATTAAAAATAACCGCATCAAAATCCGTTGCGTAGTTTTATGTTTTTAAGCATACAGACAGAAAAAGGGACTTTGTTTTATAATTTTATTATAATAATATGTTAAGATAATCAACTATCAGCAGATCTATACCCAAACATAACTATAGTTGTATTTTTTTTTATACGAATAAATAAATTCTAATAATATACTTACTCTTCCGCTGCGGTGATTGAACATATCCCAAAGTGGTATGAGTGCACTGACATTTTCGGACGGGTTATCTGAGCTGGGAACTGTATTTTGACGTGACATTAACGTTGATACTGCCCACCTAGAACAATATATGCATGAAATACAATTACAGACTACTAATTTTTAATCCTTATACTGTCAAAATAAAAAAAATTAACTGTAAAACGATATAATATATTCGAGTATACACACACTGACGTTTATTTATACATGTGAGACGTGTACTATTTCAATTTAAATTGACATATTTTCTTCTGAAAGAGTCGTTATAAAAAGAAAACAATTTATTCAACAAGTAAGTGACGGTTATCACGATTATGGTGGCTTGTCTGACGTAACATGTATAAATAAAATCGTTCAATCGACAATCACAATACAAATCTTATGATCGGTGGGTATTTTTCGTTATCTGCCACCCAATTTTCCGTAGCCCTGCAAGTCCCGCGAAGGTTTTTTTGAAAATGTTAATGCATTTAAATCGAAATTCGAACTTAATGTACTAAGGATAACATTATGGTGGTTTTACACATAAGGTATATAAATTATAAAACATAATATTATTCTGATGTATAGTTTAGTCTAGCACTTATTATACTCGAACAATGTTTACAAATGATAAAATGTTGGTTAATTAATATTAATTACTACACGTAGTTTTCATTTTTCAAATCATCATAGCCCCCAAATTATTATCTACTACAATGTAAATCTATTATCACGGGCTACTAATACATTATCCTTAGTACCTATTTATTTTTATTTGAAGACTAGTGACTAGTGTCCTCTAAAATAATATAATTTTATATACAAAAAAAGAGAATACCTAACTAAATGAGCTAATATTACGAACAACTTGAGAGGGAAGATACCACACCACCTTGCTTGATTCATATTACACATAATACATAAAACATTTAAAACCATAATGCCATAAGTGTTAGGTCAAATGATAAACGTTGTATACTTGTACGACAAAGCAAAATTTTTATTTACGATGAACAATTTAATTAAAACGCTCTTTGTTCGAGCAATAAGACATGCGCGTTAACAATGAACCCATATACAGTTGGTAAGTAGATTGAATCTACTCCAAAATAACCATCTACGTCTTTTGTGTAATATCTACTGGCTACCGTATATTATAATACCTTAGGAGTTAGGCATAACTGTAAATTCGCCTAAATAATTTAAATTAAAATATTTCAAAGATTCATTATCAGATGTATACAGCATTATATGTATACATACCTATTGTTCTAAGTAATATAAATATTATACACTGGATGATTATTTTAACAGTAAACGATCATTATATCGAGAAGTACTTAAGTTTTGAAAATGTTTGTAATTTGTATATAAAAATCAAATTTTAAACGACTAGGTAGTTAATTTGGTGTAATAATTTAAACTGTTTTCCAACATTTTTCTGTGGTACATCTATATGCCACATTAATCCACTCAACCTAAACTTTAAAAATATGTAAGTACTTAATATAATAAATTAACTAATCGTTAGAAATTCTATTTTCATACAATGTTTAGAAAAATATTCTGCTTTGGAATACAAAGTTAAAAATGTGTCCTTTGATTTAAAAAAATTAACTTAAAAGATGATAAATATAAAAATAAAACTTTTTCTCAATATTGTTTTGTAATGATTTCAAATTATGTTAAATAAATATTTTAAAATACTTAAACAAATTTCGAGATAATGAGTTATGTTGACTGTCTCAGACTGGCAATAGAAGGTAATAAAAATGTGCATTATTATAGGAAATATCGTATAGTAAACACTAACCAATTAACCTGGTACCAATACATTTAAAAAATACAAAAATGTCGTGCTATAAATTATTGAACACCTTTGTAGAATAAACATGGTTCACTATTAAAAAATAAATAATTGTACCTATTACCTATATATGTATATATAATTGTATAACTAATATTTTGATGTAAAAATATATTGTACATACTACATACCTTAGTTACCCATTACCCTAGTTACTTTATCCTTATGTATTGTATCTATCTATCTGTGAATACTCATAAATTATTTAATGAAATGAAAAAACCAGACATTTTATAATGGTAATTAGAATTGCCCCCTCATTGTGAATATGGTTTAACGATCCGCAAAAATTAAAACGATTATTGCTCGTTTTACAGATTTTAAAATTTTACATCTATATGCACACCAATAATTTAAAAACCTAGGTATTAATAAAAAAAAAACTGCTCTCCAATAATACCGTCACATTATTAGTTACACATTATATTTTAACCCTAGTTGCACCATTCGACTGTTTATACAAATTCAGTTGATGAATTCAAATATAATACATACAAACTTCAATGCAGACGATATATTATAATATATAACATCAAAAGTGTGTCTCGCGTCAATTAATTGACGATAAATGGCTCAAAGGGTCGAAACGTCCGTACAAGTATAGAGACGTAGAGTGGTCATAACTATAATAATAAATAACGGCGTTCGGTGGCACGCGATCGAATATAAATATTGTTGTAGTCGGAAGGAGAGTGTGAGGTGGACTGGAAGTGGTATGGACGTTTATATATACATCCTGTCATAGAAATACAGAAATACAATTCTCCAGTGAAAGGTTATTTACTCGTGTCTCGTGTTCGGTGTTTGTTCGCGCCGGAAACTATCGCGGGCATGTGCCAGTGCGCGTTTTTCGTTTAATGGTTCACGGTGTTAGTAGCACTATTGCTACCTGCGATCACGACACAGCATAGGTGTGATAATTTTGTAATTAACGGACAATTTATTATTGCCGTAAACGCCGGCATAATAATATTAAATTTAGGTGTGTACACGAACACCACCGCAGTGGACGACACCATCGTTATGGATACACAGCCGAGACGCTTGTCGGGAAATTACTGATGAAAGAAAAACTGCGGGTGCAATAATTGCAGGTTCGTCGACTAAAACGTTATAATTCGCAAATATATTATATATATTATATTATATTTTATCTACCTATGGACTTTGGTTGTCTCATGCCGGCTCTTGTCATATTATATAGCTCGTGTGCTATTAATTATTGTTGTAGGTAAGCGTTTAATAACGGTTGGTTTAATTTTTTTTCAAACGAAATAATACAACAATACGTGGGTAATAAATTAGCTGCAGTACCTTATAAATAAAAAGCAGACATTAAAAATGTGAATAGTTTTTTTTTTATGAAATAAATGCATTTAAAATATTTATACTCGCATAAAATGTATATTAAATTACGAGTACCTAAACGCACATATAAAATATGTACACAATCTAAAATGTAGTCGAATCTCAAAAAAAGGATTGAATAAATAGGCATAAAATATAATTTATTTGTTTTAATTATAAAAAAAAATATATCTATACCTGTACCTATTTTTAAATAAATTATTAAAATGCCCTATTACATATTACTTGTTTACCCTATAAATGACGTGGTGAAAAAAAAATGAAGTAAATAAGTCCTTTGATAAACATCTTATTCGTATCATTAAAACTACAAATTTCTTACCTAGGTAACAGATATAATATACATGCATTATTATATTATCTAACAGAAAAAGAAAAAAATTCTAATAGCTATAGTTGAGCGTTAAGAAAATAATGCAAGACTGTTTAAGTTAAACTAGAGTAATATTGTTCTCTTATTATTATCTCACAGTTTGATGAGTTAAAAGTTATCATTATACATTTATGCATCGATATTATATTATATATTTTTTTGCATTATCACTTATGTTTACTTTAAAGCATTTTTAAAAGAAAATATTTCAAAATACAAAATAATAATTAGTCGTTATCCAATATTATCATTTATCGTTTAAATGGATTTATTTTAAATTGCATAATTTTCAAACAAAATATTATTGTTATATTTTTGTTTTGTGGTTGTATTTTTGTTTGTAACATAATTTTTAAAATAAAATATATAAACGAATTTAAGCAATAACCAAAAAAAAAAAAAAACGAAAAGATAGTTTTTTTTTAATTGAATGAAATTGTTCATCTTTAAACTTGATTCTGGAACGAATAGTCGAAAAATGAGGAAGTATGTATTTTACGACGGACGCGGTTGGCGGAACAAACTATTAACAGCGCTAAGAGAGTTCCGCGTTATGTGATTAATCAAAACATAATGAACGAACACCTTATTTTATAGACGATTTTGTTAGAATTCAAATGTTATTAACCAATTTAATGTATTTTAAGTGCGAAATGATGAACGATTAACTTTCTAAGAATTTAATAAAATGTCATCGCATGGATTCGAATAAATATTGCGTTTTTACTACCAATTAAATAGCAAAATACTATAAAGTAATATAATATGGATACTGTACATTATGTTATACTTAATATATACCAAGGTATTACATTTTGAACTATTATGTTTATGATGCGATATTTTTCAAATTTTACTTAATATTATGTCATATTTTAACTGATTTTGTAAAGTTGAAATATTATACCTATAAGTAACTAGCTAACCTAACCAGACTTTGTCCGGATTAAAAGTAATCTATCTTCCTCTCGTTTTTCGTTGTGCTTCAGTTGAAATATATAATACAAACACAATAACAATGATTAATTTTATGATTTTCCACTTCTTAATCAAGGAAATATTTTTGATGTAAACAGAAAAAACTGGAGACAGATTCAACTACTAGGTACTTAAAAACCAACTCGTAAATTCCATATCGTTTAATGATTGTTAAATATTCATCCTTATAAGTTTACATAAAAAATATGTCCAGAATTAAGAAAGCAAATCATAAAAGTAATCATTGTAATATTGTGTTCAAATTATTTGATATTAAGATAAGTTTTTTTTATATATATTTGTGAACATTTTTATATGACATACTTCTATCTATTAATAATTATAATAATAATAATAGAACCTGTAACCATTGTTAACCATTTAAATATACAAAAAAAAACCATCAGATATTCGTGACCCCACCCTATACTCTATACTCTATAGGTACTCTAAAGCTATAGCAATAGTGGTTGTAAAAATAATCTATAAACATTCTCCTAGTCTGAAGGAATCTATTGATATATCGATATACCTTATATATATATATATCTTTATTGAAAATTGTCCATTAGTTTTTGATTACCTATATGGTATATATATACATAGGACAAAGAAATATTCATTTTGATATCATATTCAAAAGATAGTTATATAGTTTATATGAGTGACTTAAAATGCATAAAAATGTCTTGTTATCCCATAATATACATCATAAACAAGTTCCACTCAAAATTGTTTAAAAATTGAAAAGAGATAATATATTTTTATACAAATGTATTTAAATTGTTTTATTTTTGACTGGTTTATAATTTGATTATTAGACACAATCATTTTCAATTAGAACGCAGTCAAACACATTTCAAATCATCATTATATTAATTTGTACTTAAATACTTAAATTACAACCCAAATCATTTTAATGAGTATATTTCTCACAAATATACTGGTCCCTGGATAAAAATTATGTTAAAAAGAAAAATCAAAATTACTTATGAATTGGAGATACATTGTGTTGTACACGATTGCTTTCTAACTCAACTCTAGCACCTTTAGACATATAAATAAAATAATACTATCATTTCGAATACTTGCGCGTCAGTAGAGCATATAATAGTACTTATTCTTAGTGGATGTAAATCGAAGTGTAAAAACAGTATGCAATTATATTTATTATACTTATAGTATACATTCAAAATTCTTTCAAATAATACTTTGAAAACACATAAAAATTGGTAATATTTTCTATCAAAATTAATCATTAAAAATTATAGAATTTGTCATGCTTATTAAGTAGCCGTCAATATGATAAAGTTACAGATACATCAGCATAAGGAAATACTAGTTAAAATACAAAATTTAAATTTCTTATTTCGACGCATTATATATTTATATGATAATATATGGGTACACATATTAATTAATGTACACTTATAATTGTACCTAACGCGTGCATAGATTCCAGGTCATATACTTTTTTCCTCTACAAAATAAATGTGTATAAAATTATAAACAATATAAACGTATATTTTTGTTTAATATACTATTATTATGTTATTTCTCTTTTAAATCCGGTTTAGTATTGATGTTAAATGCCTCACATAAAAATGTATCCTACATAAAAATACTGACAACTATAATATAACTACTTTCATATGTATATACGTACTATATATACATCAAACATAAAACAATTAACTACCTATATATCATATATGTGACAATTAATAGTATACCTAACTAGTATTTCTCTTCATAACACACAAACAGATAAATATTTTCTCTAATTGAGTTACCTAGTTCAAGATTTGTGCGAAGAAAAAATATATATACTCACAAATATAATTGTAAGTAAGGATATTAAACCAAAAGAAACTTTTCTATGATTGGTCATTAATTATTATTAGTTATGATATTTATATTAATATAGTGTAACAATAATAAAATTGTAATCGATTTTGTTTACGTAATGTATTGTAATTGAAAAAACACAATTTTAGAATATAAAATAGTCCGTAGGTATAAAAATATATAAAATATTTACGGTATCAAATATATACCTATTTCGTGAAGACAAAAATAACTTAAAAGTGTACTAAAATCTCCTATATTTTTAAAACGATATGTTTTTTAAAGTTCAAAATCACGCAGACAGTTTTCTAATCAAACCACATTTTGTTCAATTTTACACAAACAATTGAAGTTGCATAATTAAAGATACAACTTTCTTGATTATTAATTAGTATGAAAGTAAAAATGTTAAAACTATCATTAACTTTATAATGAGACCCAATTAAAATTGTATACAAAACATTTTCTGGTGTTGAGCACAAGACGGATAAGTAAACCCACTTTCTATAAGTTAAAACAATAATAATATGTAACTATTTGCGAACAGTTCCAGTTAATTTCTTATTTATAGTTAAAACTGGATACAGAATTAAATCTAATATGTATTGCTAATAAATAAATACAGCACGAAGTGTCTCATATCACCATAAAATATATAAGTCATAACTTCATCAACAAAAATAATTTATTGAATGAATTTTTTTTAAGTTATCCTCGAAATTAGTGGCTATGAGAGTAATTTACAGATATTATTTATTTCTATACCATTCAGATTCAAAAAAGGGAATTTATAATTTGTTATAATTCGTTATTATTGTAAAATCATCGACATTTTAGAAAAAAAAATATCTAAATTTACAATCATAATATTAACAACTAACAAACATTCATCATATCAATTAATTGCACTGAGTACGTGGGAGGGACAAGACATGTATATACAATCTGAAAGCGAGTACTCTTTGAATGAAAACCATGCAGTGTTTCTTTATAATTGTATAATATAACAGTCCTATTAATAGTGTTATATCATAATGGTCGTGTATAGACTTGAAGACTCGTGGTGTTCGAATAAAATTGTGACGAGTTTTCGAAACGCCCATTCGCGTTAATCCGTCCGGCTGGATGATATACCTAGTCTTCTATACAACATTACAACAACAGGTTGTAATGACACTGTGGTGTTAAGTATTTTTCTTTTCGAATTCCGCGAACATTTTCCCACGTGGAACAAATGCGCATAACCACGACGCGGCGTCTCATCCGTTTGTTCATGGTATTTGAATCCGTGCTAAATGCGGATTTCCGATTTTAGCACCGCGCTTATTCTCCAAAGACGCCTCTTATAATAATTGATGATGGATGTTTGGTTTTGACGGGATTCGGAAATTGAATTAAAATGTAAGAAAAACGAGTGTTTTGCTTCCGATCGGGGCCAGTTTCTCGAGGAAACCTGCGGGAGAAAGCGCTGCGAGGTACCTTTAGGTACAATATAATAATAATACGTATAATACACTATAAAGTTTCAAAAAGAAAAACAAATGGGTACCCACAATATACCTATACACGAACGCACTATTACACGTATTAAATCTTTTCACATACGAGACGGAGGATTTAAATTTTAATTTACTATACACGCCACCTAAGTAAACGCCTAACCATATTATTATCATGTTTATCACATCGTTTGTTAAGCAATACCTATCCATGATAGTGCATAGCGGAAAATATTTATACATACTAGCACACTGAAATTACTTATTTGTTATGAATTCGCATGGCTTTGAGAAAAAAATATAAATATATACATAAACACATATTATATGCATAACAGTGTGTATATTCTCTCATGCCCACATGTGTACATTTTTTAACAATGTCATGAAAGTAATTAGATATACGTCTTATACACGCATATTTATACTGTCGAGAGAATTGCATAAATTACCACACACATATAAACGGTTGTTGTCTCGCTATTATCGAAAAAAAATGGGCTGCGTGGTCATCGTTTCACTTATTATAATATCTACAAAAACGGAATCTAGCAACGTGAACATAATAGGTACACACGTGGTACATACGTATATAAAGATAATAACATATATAGGTACCTACGAATAGGTATAGTATATTATAGTAAGTAACTAAATAAATCCGTGCGATAACTTGAATTTTTCTTATTTATGTTTACCACTTTTAATACTGTCCTTTACAATAAATTCGTTATAAAGTATAGAACTCATAGAATACATAGGTATGAATTATTATGAATACATTGCTAAAGTACGTATTGAAAAACAGAATATATTAAGTACCTATCAACTATACGTGAAAATGTAAAACACAATATACCTGCAAACACAAATAATTAACTTTACGGACCCGATATGCGATAATTATATACGGTTATATTATATAGATATTATATCGTAGCTATAGGTACCAGAAAAATATATAAGGTATCTACATTATTTTAGATATTATCTTTGTACTACATAACTTAGGTAATATTTGCAATATGAAACTTTATAATTATTATACATTCTATCGATAGGCAACTGTAGTGCGTAAACAACAAAGAAATCAAAAACGAATTCAACAATCCCATATTAATTATGTATGAGAAAACAATTTAAAAACAAATAACGAATTGAAATAGAAAGAAACGATGATATCCATATATATATCCTGTAATTGAACCACGCTCGGTATGCTTTATATAAGCACCAGATATCATTAAATACAGAAGTGGTGAAGATATCGGAATAATTAGATTTCCAAAAAAAAATTATTTTAACAAAACTGTATTTATTAGGATGAGCTGTATGAATATTATAATTATTCTAACTTAAAATCGTGTTATAGTTTTGTAATTCTATATTGAAACTTGATGGAATTTATTATCTCCTTCAGATTTTAATAATTATAATGTTCAAGTTTCATATTATATTTCTTAGAAAAATTTCCCAAGTTAAATAACTATAAACATAACGTGCCATTAAATAATAAAATAATATAAAACAATAACAATTGTTATAACAATTCTGTTTTTACTTTTGTAAAATAAAAAAACAACTTCAGGGTTTTGAATGTTAATAAACAAACGTATTTTTAAATTTAATATAAACGCGAATGATAAATATAAAACTATTAAATTACAACCGTGTTAATAAAAAAACACCTAATTATAAAACAAATAAAATTCTCAAACACTCAATCTAAATTATTCAAAAATAAAATAATTTCTATTTATTATGGCCAGTCAAATTAACTACAGATGAAAATGTAAAAAATATGATACGATATGAATTTCAACGTAAGGACAATTCTAA
This sequence comes from Metopolophium dirhodum, assembly GCF_019925205.1. Taxonomy (NCBI): domain Eukaryota; kingdom Metazoa; phylum Arthropoda; class Insecta; order Hemiptera; family Aphididae; genus Metopolophium; species Metopolophium dirhodum. The sequence goes on along the minus strand of NC_083567.1, from coordinate 31,960,112 downwards.
AATTATTAATTATAACTGTTTAAAAAAAATTTAATATTTCAGTCACAAAATGTATTTCGTGTGGCTCGGCAAAAGATGCATTTGAAGAACGACTCATAAATAAGGTTTTTTTTAAGAAGATGGTTGTGTATTTTTTATGTAAGCTGTGATGTGTATATTTTTTTAAGCACATTAATGAGATTACCTTGGAGGACTCATGGTATAGTTGTACATGTAGTAGTTTCAGAATAAATGAATCGCTAACTGCAGAAAGGGAATAGGTCGATTTTTTTATAACTTTTCAGGATAGACAAAAAAACGAAATCATAATATGTCCCTTTTCTGTAGTAAACTGAAATTTCCAAACACTATATTTAGCGTTTGGATAGTCGGATTTGACTCCTTCCTGTAGTAAACGATGTATTTACACGTGCTTAATAAAAAATGATAACAAAATCGAAATTGATAAAAATGGACTTGTCCCCTTTCTGCAGTTAGCGATTCATTTATTCCGAAACTACTACAGTGGCTTTTCAATACGGGACTGTCAATATAATATGTTCAAATTATTTTATAATCTAGGTACCTATATATACAATTATAGTTATGAAACTTTTAACTTTACTGTATTGATAAAATGTGTATGGATAATATAATAAAAATAATAAGCTTAAACAAATTTAAATTAAAATTAAAAAAATAAATCTTTAGTTCTAACATGAACATTTCAATTTGGAACAATAAAATCAAGGTATAAGCTTAAATAGACAATAGAAATATTACAACATGAGAATATCTTCAAATGTTACGTGGCTCCAATTACATATTATGTAGTAAGACATTCATTTTCACTAAAAAAGTATGAAACTATAATAAAACGGGAATAATAATTGTACTCGAAATTACTAGGCTTGAATAAAGTCATACAGGCTAGGCCCTAAATATCAATAATACCCTAGCCACTAGGGTATTATTGATATTTTAAGTTATTGGTAGTAATTGGTGATAATATATGATAGGAATTTATTGGAAAATGTCAAACATAGATTTTATAAAATGACATTTGTCTGAAACCAATAAATATCTAATAAATAATGAGTACTTAATATACCTATCTGTTTTACAAAAATAAAGACAGTTTTATGATTTTGTACCCGATCTGTAAAATTAACCATCCAACCTAACTTAACTAATTCATTTAGCGATATACAGCTTGTATTAATTAATACGTAAAGTAACGGTATGTAATTATATACACATAAAACAATTACGATCAATAGTACTATACCAAAGGTTAACTTAAATTGTTAAAACTATTTTAAATATAGGTACATTTTAAGACACAATTCTCCAATTTATATGTAAATACAAAATATTTAAAAGTAGTTTACGAGAAAAAAATCTGATCACTCGATGCGTATAATTTATAAATTGTATTGTTAATATTGCGGTTAATTTTGCTTGTATATTATAGGTACATTCAAGTACCTATTCAACTACTATAATATAGGTACAAGTTGAAAATTATAAGTTATTATTATTATTATTATTATTATTTACCTTGAGGCGTTTTAAATAATCATTTATTTGTTTGAAACTATTATATTATGTTATATGTATTACGTTTTGTTACATTTTTGATAACAATCGACTTTACATCTAATCACACAACACTATGTATTTGAAAGCAAATGCATTTACGTTATAATACTATATGCTAAGGACAATAATTCCGGTTTCACCGCTTCAAAAATAAATAGATACCTAAATAAATAAAATATAAGTAAAAAAAGAGAGCGAGGTCCGACACGCCGTGAAGTCCGTTGCACGACCTATGCCCTGTTATTTTCTGGTCTAAAACAGACTTCTTGGTTTCTCAATACGAAAAACCTTCTAGATTTCAATTTCAATTTGATCACTATATATTATATATACTATGCATTATATAGAATCCAACTAGGCGGAATTTAGAAAGGTGCTAATTTTATATTATTAAGGGGGTTCATTATTTTCGTACTAATTAGCTTATTCGTTCGATCACGCTTCGTTTGAGAAAAATACGATTGCGCAATTATTATCAAGTTCACGTATCTAATAAATCACCCGGGCTCGCTTCCGAGTTCTGAATATCGTAATCGTTAGAGTATAAGAGTGTAAAATTGACATTTTCGAGATGCCATTATTTGGCTTTCTCTCAAATACTAGTTTTATATCGATATAAAGTTAATAATTCAGTCATATTAGTAAACAACGTATATACAAAAAATGAAATAAAAATTATGCGTTATATTATAATACTATTCACCATTCTTATTCGTCACGTTATATCATGATTTGAATATATTTTCTATGTTGATTGTTGGCAATGAGTGGATTTCGTATAATCAAAATATATAATACCGAGACTTTCTATGGGTATGCATTAAAATTAAATATGTGTACTATTATAAACAATGTTACTGGAAAGCTAATTCGTTCTCACGAAAAACTGTTATTCAATTTAAATTAATATATTCCAAACAAACATCGTAGGTACACTATAATATTGAAGGTTGATTTAATAAAACTAGGTTTTCGGTAATTTATTCATATAAGTACGTTATTTTATTTATGAATGTATATTATCGTCTGTGTAAGTAAAAAAGAAACGGAAAAGTCACTCAGTTTAGCAGTCTGGTGTATATTAGGTGCCGTGTGTTTTCCGAGCGGGGACGGTCAGCCAATAATAAATGTTAACAAAATAATTCACAATCTTGACAATTTTGACGAATTTCGTCAAAATTCAATCGTCGATAAAACAATTTGGCCTCAATCTATACACTTTTTATCTTGTAATGAACTTTTAAGAGAAACCTTGTATTACATTTTCAAACAAAGGACATGTACAAATTTAAAAAATAATGCACTTTTAAGTACAAAATAGTATATATAATATTTCATTCATTCATTCAACAAAAAAAAAATTGTTCAACTATAAAAAGTTCAGATACAATTTTTTTTTAAATACATATTATATTATCTAATAAAAAATATACATTATTGTAAGCCCAATACATTCATCGCTCCGCTCAAAATCTAAAACATTAATTTTAAATCCAAAAATTCGAAGATTATAATAGTATAATGAATATGTAATAATATTTTTTTCATTATAGTAATTTATACACGTATACATCGCATTAGAATATTATTAAAATAATAATTTAAGCGAAGAAGTTCAAAATTAAATTGGAAATAGTAACAATTAGTAATAATAGTTCAAAATCTTAGTAATGTCCTAGAAAAATGCAATCACATTAAATAGTATATTACGTTGGCTTAGAATCGATTAGATTAAATCACTAATGTTATTCGAAATCTTGACTATATAACTAATATATAAGTAATCTTCAAGCATCTTGCATAATTTTTTTTTAACTGCATTAATACATTTGATTATTTATTTAATTGGCCAGTAGTATTGTATACATAGTACATGAGTAATATCGATAGACAGGGTGATTCACCCAGCTTGCTCATCCTCGATTTTTAATTTAATTTAAATTAAATCTATCGAAATTCTGATTTTTTATATTACTTAAGGAATGTCCTGTGGCGATACTAACTTCTGTTTTTCAAATGAAAACTCCCCTTTTTTACTGAAAATTATTTAGTAGATCATTTTTGTTTAAAAATATTAATGTACGTAATTCACAATTTGAACACGCAGTTAGTTTCTGTTATTTAAATGTTTATACTAAGAATAAAAGTCCTTAAAAATGGTTTTACAAAAACAAAAATTATATGTACTCAATATTGGATCTAGCGTGTTTATTATACTTCGATTATTTATACAAATTATAAAATATGTTGATGAATAAATATTAATTATTACAATTTTCAAGTCACCTGCACCATAGCCCTCATATCTCTCAAACCCATTATCGTGGACCTATTATCACACAAAGTCAACTAAAAAATAACCAGTTCAAATTTTGATTTTGATATGTCAACATTTTCAAAAAAGTTGTCCGCTAAATAATTTACAGTTAAAAAGTTGGGTCCTCCTTTGAAAAATATAAGTTTTGTGTCTCTACAGGACACTCCATAAGTAGTAGGAGGTACCTACCTACGAAAAATCTCAAGAATTAAAAAACATAGTTTTAGTTATATTTGAAAATTCCAAAAATAGATTTTGAATAACTGCATTATTGAGGGGGTAAATGAGTTGAGCATGCTTGATAAATCAATCTGTATATATTTGAACGATGAACATGTTGATTTGTAATTACTAATAAGTCTATACCCTGGATTATATGATTTTACAATTTTCATTTTGCATGCTTGTTTATACTGTAATGTATACACTATACAGTATAATAAATTGTGGTTCAAAATATCAATAATTCATATTGCATCGAATCCAAGTACCAAATTGTATTTTGCATATTTAAAGGATCATAAGTTAGTTCATAATAGTTAAAAGCTAGTTAAAAGTTATTTTGCGTAAAATAAATTATCATATTCAATTTAAAATAAAAACAAATAGATGACATTATTTTTTGTTGTTAATATAATGTTATTATTACCATTAAAAGAAAATTGCATTTTAATATTTGAATCTATTAAAAGTTAATTTTGATTTTGATAATTTTAGTGTTTCTTATTATTACTGATAATAAGTTTAGTACCTATAATTATAATGTAATGTTTTATTTTAAACCATTTTTTATCGAGCATATTATGTTTAAAATTTTAAATATAATGCATACAACTCCATATTTATTCAATTATTCTTCGAACATTTCCATCATATTTGACATTCATAAGATATATGCCTATAATTCCGGGCTCTAAACTAATTACTTTCAAATTTTAAAACACCTTCCTATTTACGGTAGCTCTGCGAATAACTTCAGTTTCTTACTTTTTGTAAAACAAAAACAAAACTAATTCATATCTAGTTATAAAAATAATAATTCTAGAAAAACCTCAATAGGTTAGTACTTAGTAGCAGCAATTTATTAAATGGGTTATGCATTTCGAAGAAGATGTTTAAACGATGAGGAAAGTAGTTTTAAGTGCAGCGATTAATCCTAATCCAGTTAGGATCCGGTTCTTTAGCTCTTGTTTTATCATCATGACTCTGATGTTGTATTTAGTTTAATGAAATGAATGATACTCTTGCTTTCTCTAAAGTGTACTAGTGTACAGTGTACACGAAATATTACGATTAAATAGACGTTGTTGATAAAAATGATAGAAATAATTTCGTAGCACAAGAAGACAACTCATTTAAACATTATACTAATTATTACGTATTATAATTACTAATATTGTTTACATAGTTCAGAAGCCATATTATATTATGTAAAATATTCTCTAAATTATTATATACGCATTTTTTGTTTCAACCTCAAAAGATATAGGCATAACAACAGTTCAAAAAGTACCTAGATTCTATATAGGTGAAAATTATACATTTTACATAAATAAGTTAGTCTGTAGGGGGAATGAAATTTTTATTGTAAACGTTGATTTCTAGTAGGCAATTTTACTTCCGGAGACAGTTTACTTTTAGTTTTTAGACTATTATGGACAATTATAGGTACCACTTGTCTGTGAGTACCAGTAAAAATATTCGGTGGGTACAGATTTTTATTGGTGCCTTTAATATTTAGAACAAAAAATACTAATTGTACTAAAAACAATACAATTAAATAAAAATAATCATGGTAAAATATTAAAATAAATTCGTATAATTATTGTAATTCGATTTGTAATCTTAATAAAGATTTATTTTAAATATTTTTAAATTGTATTAAAAAAAAAATATTTAGCATATTATTAAACTTTTATAATTTTAAAATTCATATTTTTCGATAATTTTCTTATTTTTAATGTTTAAATACATGTATTTTTAATAACTATTTAATGCATGTAATTCACGAAATTGTTGTACAATAAATTAATCGTAACTTGTATTCTAAAACTATCTGAAATAAATTAAAAAATCTAATAAAATACACACGTTGTTAAATTTAAAATAAAAATACTAGTACAACATAAAAGATTATACACGTATCACGGTTTAAAAGTGCAATTTGTATTGTTAAATTTAACTTATTAAAGATCTCACGCTAATTCTTGCATTAATTGAACAGAGAAAAAAAAATGACAGGTAACAATAAGTATTTAAAAATAAATTATGGTGGATAAAAAATCTTTTTTTTCTTTGTGATATCGCCACATATGTGGGGGGGGGGGGGTGAACCGTTTGCACAATACTTGCCCCATGTGACATCGTGTGACATCACATTCGACAAAAAGATAATATCTAGGAATATTATGTCATTATGTAATATATTATATTATAGTTGATTTTTCCATCATAATATCATCCTGTTATTTCAATTTTACAGATTGTACCTACATTTTCTTATTTATTTAGTTTGGTATTTTAATAATAATAAAAAAGTACCTAATACCTATTGAAATAAATAAACAACAGCAGCTATTTTACGTTTATATCTTATGATAAAAATAAAGATATTAAAAAATTAAGATGGTACTATATTATATTTATTATTTGCGTTAGACTCTACATATCAATCGTTGTATTCATCATATTATTTTTATTTTCGTACTAAGGTCGGGTAAATAAATATTGATCAATGTAATGATGATATAGTAATCAATAATCATATTATTTTACATCCAATAATCAAGGCCGTAACTGAAAACAAATTTCGGGGGTACAATATCTTTTTAAGATAGATACTGGACACTTATAATTTTTATGTTCAACATATAAGAACTATTTATTCTCGTTATTTCTGCTTTAACGAAAATATTGGTTATGTATTAAATGTAATAAGTAACTTATACGTATTTTATTTTTTACCATACAAATTATTTTAGTCTCCACGTCATTTATGAGTGTGATAAAATAGGTGTATTGTATTATAATATTATATACATTACATATGCATGCGGCAAATGCATAATAATTGAGTCTGCCAAATTTTAACGTGTTAAAGAAATGACACACAATAACTGAGATTTTAATTTAAAAACGAAAAACTTTCTACAGGATGTTTTGTTTGGCATATTATTGATACGCGTTTATAGTGCCAATAGTTCGTTTTATTTTAACATATTATTTTACCCTTTCGCCAAAAAATTCGGTGTCAACCGTCAAAATCAAAACGCATAGTAACATATATAGGTTATATAGGTGTAAAACCTGCTACACATTATGTTATACGTATCTATCTACGTAAGTACATATGCAATATGTATAGCATGGACATTATTACTTAATAACCTATAATTTATTAATTCATTCGTAATAATATATAAAAGGTGTGTTTTGTTATCAATGACAAAAAAAAATAATACAAAATACAAAACAATAGCTCCGTTTAATCACAATTATACGAATTGGACCATTTCCTGGTGCGAATGTTGTATTCATTTTTGTATCTGCTTCTAAATACCAACTCACAATTACTTTCTCTTTCTGCACTGTTTTTACTATCCATTGTATTTTAATTTTTTAACTGGATTATCTCCCTATCACGTGTGATCTAGAGTTTTTTCATTCTTAAATTGTTTTATTTTATTTCGACCGTAACATTCATGAGTTAAGTATTCATTATGTAACAAATTGCATGTGTACACGCTTCAATAGTGAAAATTATTATCTTCGCGAAGTGTTTAATCTATCATTATAACAATAGTAGAAAAAACGTACAAAATCAAAATATTTAGATTATTTTAACCAAAAAAAATTATAAGTAGGTACCTATGTAAACCATAAAAATTACATATAATATAAAGAATGTTTTTATGCATAAACTATTTTCAAAGGAGGATAGTAAATGGAGGTACATATTTAAAATTCTTACTCCTACACTTTTATGTAAATCATATCGCGATCTCGTGGTTTACAGTTTACACGCTTCTAGATAACTTAAAAAAAAATTTGTACAGTTTCAGGGTCTATAAATTGATTTAATTTAGAGTTTAATAATAATTGTCGATTAAAGCTAATAGTAGTAGGTTGTATCCGGATAGGCTATTTGCACGTGTTTAATTTTATTTATTTATCACTATTCCTATTATTAAGTATAATTATTTAAATTAACTTATTGAGTGTTCTACCCACAGATATATATAATAACTAGATACCAGACTTCTTCTTATCAATGACGCTGGCAGCCATTTGCAACTTTGGCAATGTTTACTAAGCGTTAGAAAGGTAATTTGATAATAAACAACAACATTTCATATCAAACAAGCCCGTTTCCAATCAAAACGATTAGAATTTTTGTAAACATTGCCAAAGGGACAAATGGCGTTGGGCATCATAATTCAATAATTTTGTTGTATATGGAGTCGGGTATCTAGTTATTATATATATCTGTGGTTCTACCAAACACTGGTTGTAAATATTCAATAAAAAATATACATAGCATCGGATAACAGTAATTATTAAAATCTGTGGTATCATTGGTATCTATATCATACTATGAACCTTATTTTCCTAGTGTTCAAAATGTATAAGACTATTATGTCGATTATAATCAGATATTCCCAGGCTCCATGCAAGTAAATATTAAATATTATTTTAATCCCTAATTCACTCGCCATTAAGTACTAATAATTATAATGGGGTGCGTTATATATTATATATGCATAACTTTCAGGGATTTTTGTTTAATACGATACATATGTAGGTACTTAATTTTACACACTTCATAGCGTTTAACATTACTACTTAGGTAGTTATAGTTTATAGATTAGAATAATAAATACTATGAATGAGAAGTGTTACAACACCTATAACACCCACTAACAACGAACTCGATATGTATGTACTGCAAATCATTTAGAAAAATTACTGTATAATCATCCATAATTTTACGTAAAAATGAATTGTAAATACACAGATACATAGGTATTAGGTATTTATACATAATATGTTATATAATGTACAAGCAGTATAACAGTAAATACATGTACCTGTTTTAAACGATTGCGATAAAAAAAAAAAGACAAAAGTTCAAAAAGGAATTATAACCATTATTGTTTAGAATGTCGAGTGAAATTATAAATCGTTCAAATTTTCTACTGACAAATGAAAATAAGAAAAACACACAATGATCGGGATAACATTATAGTGTTTAAGGATAATAGACGTTTTTCAGTTTTCAATCCGATTCTAATCCACCGTGAAAACTACAAACACGACAAATATACTATATATAAACTGTAAATACTTTAAAACTACTTTGATAGATGTTATAGAGATGGTCATATAGATATTAGTTTCACTTCTTAATATCATAGGTATTCATGAAGACTAATTACGGAAAACTAGAAATACATTTAACAAAATTAGTGGTGTATGATTTTTGCGAGATTGACATTAATATCCAACACCTAGTGATTACAGAAAAACCGCATAAACTTATTTTTTTAACAATTTATTTTTCGTAATATTTTTATTATTATAAATATTATTTTGATACGATAAAATCCAGTGTACCATGAACCTTAAACATGTCTCGCGTGGTAAACACACGATGACAATGAACTAACATTGAGTAGCTAGATGAGTTTCATTTTATTTGATTTTCGAATGCACACGATTTAGACAGAGAAAGTATTCTTTCAAGTTCGCAATTATTATTCAACTGACCATCAATCATTTTTGTAAGTTATTTGACGTATAGTTACTAGAGCGTACTGAAATTTAATTTAAAAGTCGTTAAATCATTGAAACGATATTATAGTGGCTGTTGGTCAATTGATATTATTTATTCTTATTTATTACACTCAAAATAACTGCAGTTTGAATAACAATAAAATATTACTTAAAATGAACTCATTTTTTTCGGTTTATCGCAATTAATAGTTAATATCTAAATAATTCATTACGAATACATGTATTCGCTAAACGGAATGTATTAAACTGATTAAAACCAGACTTGTATTTTTATAATGCCTAATATACGTATTATATATTTTTTTTCCAGAAAAATGAAGAATGTTATTTGGATTTTTTTGATCTATACTTTCGCATTCAATCTAATCACGAAAACTTATTGTATTAAAAATAAAGAAGAATTAAATGTTGACCTGAAATTATCAATCTCTTCTACAAACGGAAAGTCTGATGTAAGTACTCCTTCCATTATAAATTAAAATACGTAACACAGTTTATTTTGAAGTTATTTTATACTTGTATTTTAGAACCAAACTCTTGATGTTGATCAAACAAATAGCGAAATCGATGATTTCGAACTTGAAGACAATATTGACGAAGCTTCATCTGAAATAGTTGAAAGTCAAGTGCCATTTCCAACAGACAATCCATCTGAAATTGAATCAGAAGTCCTAGTAAGAAAGCCTCGACGCAAACGACGTCGTCGACGTAAACGTCCAAGGACATCGACGCACACGTACGAGGAAAATATAAATCATCCTGTAGTATGGAATCAAGAACCACTGGAATCAGATTATGCAGAAGGATATGTTCGACGACGACCAATAAAGAGACGAAGGCGACCATTACAAAGGAGGCCATTAATTGAGGGAGGTGGCACCGCAGAAGAAGAAAATATTTTACCGCGAAGAAAACTTATTCGCAGGCCAGCTGATTTTAGTAATAAAACAAGCAGTGAAGATGTGAAGCGATGGGAACCAATGACCTCAACCGAGGAAGGAAAATGGAAAATAGTTAAAACAACAACAGAAACCACAAATACTGTTTCGTCAACAACGTCTAAATCTACTACGATTGCAACTACAACAGCCACCACGCCAAAAACTACTACGATTTCACCAACATCTTCAACATATCAATTTACTGACGATCATAGCAAAATTAACCATAGAGATGGTGGGTCATTGAAAAAATCAAATTCATCACGTGCGGACATAATAGTATTACATAAAAGGCCGATAAATAGTAACTTACCGCCAACGTCAGCAGTGATACGACGTCGTTTTAAACCACAAAATACTACTTTGGAAGCAATAACAACAATCAAACCGAAAATTACAGTAATAAAAGAAGAACTGCCTTTATCATTACTTCCCCCAGACTTCAAAATGACAGAATACGCACCACCTAAAGAATCTAAAAATAGCACTGACGATTATCAAATTAATGACGAAGCACTTACAAAAATGATGAAAGAGCAACCAAGTAATAAAAATGACGAATTCAAATTCAAATCTGATAGCATACCAAAGGTCAAAGACGAGATATTAAGTTTATTAAAAACTAAAACTGGATCATCGTTATTATTAAATGTATTGAATCTTAGAAACATGTCTTTAGAAGAACTTTTACAACACAGAGAACGGGGATCAAGTCAGCGGCATCAAGAATTAATAGACACAAAAGAAGAATCAATAGACTTAAGTGCCGATGAACCAATAATAACAGAAAATACTAAAAATTTCACTAACTATTTAATTGAAACAAAACGTTTAGCACAAGAGAACAAAGTTACGTTACAAACTGAAGAATTAAATAACTTGAAACATTTTAAAGATAACAACAACGATGATACAACCCAAACACCAATGAAATCTACAAATCCAGATGAAGAAAATCATGACAATCAATATAAAAATACGACTAATGAACAAATATCAAAGTTCACACAAGGGATACAAGTTGATGATATTAAATCAACAATTCACGTCTCTAAGGAAAAAACACATGATCACGAAATCAAAAACTTTTCTAAACCACCAATAAGCAATGAGCATTTAAATATTTTAAAAGTAGAAAAATTTGAACAAGAAGCAGAAATAGGTAAAATTAAATTAGATACGATTTTTGAAGAGAAAAAAGTATTTAGTTTTCCGACAACAACTACCTATACAACAGCAGTTAATAACTACCAAGAAAATGAAGCAACTTCATTTGTTTCAAAAACCCCAAAAACTCGAATCGTTATAGAAACCTCTGAAAGAGAACCACGTCTTTTTGATAGCATGCCAGATTTCTCTATAAAAACTACCCAAAGACCAATTATAACACCAACTATTCCTTCACAGGTATTATTCATTCAAGATACAAATCATTTAGACAAATATCAGAGTTATTCGGAGAAAAATAAAGACATAGACGAGGAAAATAATTTGGAATACCGTCGTTTTGAAATGAGGAAATTGCCAGTAGCCGTTAAATCGGCCATCATAGCTAGTGCTGCAATATTGGCAATTGCAGTACTGGGCTTTTTTGTTTTACTCGTATCATGTAGGATGAGGCAAAAAAAACGGGTTTTAAGAAAAAGGTCTGTGCTTTGCCAACATAATATACACCATGACCCAGACCTTCGGTCTAGCGCTCGTAGTACAAGTCCTGTTATGGATAAACATTGCCAGGATCAATACTATGATGGATATGGTGGACGTATCGATCCTCACACAACAGCTAATCGTCAATATTACCTGTGGAGAACACTAAGGAAAACATTCCGTTATGACTGATCAGTGTTACAGTTGTTCAATAATCATATTTTGGACAAAATTTAAATTATTTTTTATATTGTTAAATTTATACTGCTAAAACGAATGTGAAATTTAAAATAAATGGTACATTATTTTATTTTTAATCAATAAAAATAATCTTATTATTTATTGTAAGATAATATAATTTGTTCCTGTATTACTTTCAGTGGCGCCGAACCTATAACCTAAGAGGGGCGAACGCCCCCCTTATTTTCGGTGGGTAGAGTCGTGGGGGTCCGTGGGTACCCCAACAAACTAATTATGAATTATGTTCCTAACTCCTAAGCTATTAATGTATACATATGCAGCAACATTTTGTAAACTGGGGTGTTGGTCCGTATAACTTTTTACTTGCCCCCCCCTTTTTAAAATATAGTTTGGTGCCACTGATTACTTTATCACATTCATTTTATTCTACACATGTATTATAAACTGAAACTATACATATTATCCAGTATTCTTATCAGTTAGCTTCACAGGTACTGAATAAGTAGTGTTATAATAATAATAGTATGATACATGATAATATGTATCATCTATTAATTCAATTAGCATATTAAAATTATAAATGTATTAAACAAGAATAATAATTATAATACATCAATAAAAGTTATATTATAAAATTGACAACTTATTAAATATAGAGATCATACATTTTGACTCAGACTTTTAGGTATATATATTATATATTAATTAAAAATAATGAAATTTATACAATTTTACATCACAGGATAATGAAAATTATTAAGTGATATAAGTAACTAATTCTACTAATACCAAATTAATCTACTTCTAAAGTTCCACTGTTCTACTTCTAGTTTCTACACATATTATCATTAATATACACTATACAGTGATATTTTTTAATGTAAGGTATTAAAAACTACTAACTAGTACCCAGGAAATTTGTAATTTAGGAAAAAATCACTATGATAATGGTGGTGATAAATTAATGAGTAGTTAAAAATAAGCATTAAAATAACTAAAATACTTAAAATAATACAAAACATATTTTGATAAAAACAAAAATAAACAAATAATTAGTGTCTTGTTTTTTATATATTACTGTATAGCCTAAGTGCCTAACTAAGTTTTATATTTCAATATCAAATTAGTAACAAAACAATAAGATTCAAGTATTATTAAAAAATATATTAAAACCAAACTATAATTATAAATTATAATAGTATCCATAATATTTTTCTTATTTGATTTTTAAAATTTGATTTAAACTTAACATTAAGTGTAAAAAATTTTTTTTACAACAAATATTCAAATTCAAATTTGAGATTGTGTAACAATACTTAGTACAATTTAACTAGGATACAAAGCTAATACATAATAATGGAAGCCTATCAACAAGAGACAAGAGTAAATTTTTATTCAGAGCTGTTAGCAATTATACTTTACTTCATTATTAGATTTTAGAACTCACACTCACAAATAAATCAATAGCTAAAAATATATTCAACTTACCTATAATACTCATAAGTAAACGTATCTTTTAATATTACACTAGCTGGATCATTGGACAGCTGAAAATAAAAATATACATTTATTATTAATCCAAAATAGCAGATATTCATATTCTATTATTATTTCCTTAATTTCTCACACAAACAATTAATACCACAAATAAAATAGTGCACAAAGAAAACAAGCAAATCGCTTCTTTTGCATAAAAATGTTATTAATTTTATAGATTTGGATTTGTATGAATATAATATTCTAAATGTACAATTCTATTTGAAATGCAAATACCTACTTTAAAATATTAACAATTGACTGACGGAACAGAATAAAGACATGACTCAATTTTTACAACCTTCAGGAGCCAAAAAACAATTAGACAAAAAACAGGGTACTTATTAAAATTTTTTATGTACCAACTTATTCTTAAACAAATTTGAAATTTTAATTATCTAACAAATAGAGGAATACATTATTTACTTACAAACAATTTTGAAAAAGTTAAGGATGCAATTTGATAATAACTTTTTATTTAAAATTAATTAAATTATAACTTTATTTGACAAAAATGAAATGTTATAACTCTTTAAGTAAAGTTAATATTTTTTGTAGGGCACCACTTTTTAGTTACTCAACTCAAGTCATAGGCGTAATCTGCCCACCTTAAAATATTTAATGTGGCAATGGTCCCCTTATATATTTGTAAATTAATTTGAAAAATATTATCAAAAAGGCATTTTAGATTTGTAAGAATTATTTTTTCAAGAAAACTGAAAGGTGTAATATTTTAAAAAGATTAATCATAGAAAAAAAATTAATTGATTAATCAAAATGTATTTATCCATTGCCATTTTCCATATGCGATATACCATCGCAATACATCATGATAACAAAATTTAATCTATTATCATAATTATCGAGTAAAAACAAAACCAAACAGTTAACTGCAGCTGTGTTCCGTAAAAATTAATTTCACCACCCATAATTCCAAGATTAAGACCTTCAAGATTAGGTGGTGGTGAAAGTTTAATTTCAAGAAACATTGCATCGTACTTCAAAATTAATGTTTATTTTCCTGTGTTAGATATAACTATAATATGTTTATATTTATACTAATATATAAAGCTGTAGAGTTTGTTTGTTTGTTTGAACGCGCTAATCTCAGGAACTACAGGTTCAAATTGAAAAATTATTTTTTGTTAGATAGTCCATTCATCGAGGAAGGCTATAGGCTATATAACACCACGCTAAGACAAATTAATAGAAGCCTGGGGAAGTGCTCAAACAGGTATTTTGAGATTTATGGTAGAAATGTTTGTTTATATAAATGGCCGTTATTGGTAATAGAAGAAATAATTAATAGATAAAGTATTTATTTATTATTGGTTGCCATTGGTTAATCGGACAGATCAGGTACAAGCATGCATCAAATCAAATTTTCGCACATTGTCTACCAGGGTGGCCGATATGCACTTACTGCAATGAGTTACACCAAAAAGGAGTTGAACAATCACAATTTTTTAAAGAGTTGTCATTTTTTACGGGCCATGAAGTGCACAGGAGCAGCTAGTCTTTTACAAATCGGGGTTTTGAAATGGGTTAAAAATATGAATTTTTAGAGAAGGGGTTAATCTTTTTAAGCAGGGTAATTTTTTTCAAAAGGGTTAAAAATGTTTTGATACTTTTTGAAGGGTTATTTTTAAAGGATTAAAAAAAAAATTTTTTATCAAAGTTATACCAAGTAAAAACGACAAACTTTGTATAACTTTGATACTTTAGAGTTAATTCATACACTTATGTACAAACAGCATGGGGTCCGCGATCTATCGCAGGTAGATTGCTTACCTGATAATAAACTGCTATGAATCAGAATTTTTATTCCAGGCAACAAAAAAGTTAAGATAAATCTAGACATCATACACCGAATATTAAATAACAAATTGAACAAAGTTTGAGTCATTTAAAAGTTTGTACATTTAACGGGTAACGAAGTGCACGGGATCAGTTAGTATAATACAAAAACAAAATTTTCAGAAAACAATTTAAAATACTTAACGCTCATTAAAATTGTCTTACTAGAAACAACAGGGATTTAAATATTTTAGAAGTTTTTAACACCTATAATATTGACTTCAATGACTTAAGACTTAAAACTATTTGGGAAAATGTGTTCATTAACTAATATTGTTGAACATTTTGAAGCCTATTTAACTTTGTATTTCAAAAAAGACTTAATTGGCTCATTTGAGAATATTTACTATATTTTTTAATTTTTCTTTCTATTCCAATGAGTTATGCTTCGAGTGAACGTTTGTTTTCATCTCTTTGTGCCTCAAAACATTTACAAAAAAAACTTAGCAACATTAAAATTAATGTTGATACGATTATTGATCAGTTTGATGCAGATTCAACAGAAAGACTTCAATTGTTATAGCCATATTGCAAGGTTATATCAGGTTTAACTTTTAATAATGTTATTATTAATATAATCATTACCTAATCATAATTAATTGTTTAGTATTACATTTATTATGATAAATATAAAATAACTATAAATTATAACATTAGGTATATTATATATTATAATATTATATTTATAATGTTATGACTTATGGACTTCGGAAATAAATTCCATTTTATGTAAAAATAAAGTAATATGCAAGTAGAATATAGAAATGCAGAATGTTCTTTAAGAGGACGTTATACCCGCATGTGTTGTCTCTATCTTACAAGTGCGTAACATAACAAATTGTACGCTAAGCAAAACACGTGTAGTTCCGTTAGTTTAAAAATTAGAGTGAATTGACCTCTTATAAAATCTAAAGGTAAGATTATTATCTAGGCAACCTTATGGGCTTTATAGTATATTTTAATTTTAAAGCGAGTTATGAGTATTTTAAGATGTATAAAAAATTTACAATTTTAAAATACTCATCACTCGCGTTAAAATTAAAATATAATAAAAAGCCCATGAGGTTGCCTAGATAATATACTTACCTTTCGATTTTATAAGAGGTCAATTCGCTCTATTTTTTATATTAATGGAGCTACAAGTGTTCTGCTGAGCGTAAAATTTGGTATGTTACGCACTTGTAAGACGGAGACAACATATGCGGGTATAACGTCCTCTTAATAAACTAACCATCATCTTATCAAGCTTTATCGATCATGTACTTTAATTTTACATACTAAAATAAATATTTAGCTTAGATAATATTATTAGGGTATGCTAAATATCTTCAAGTATACGGTATATTGACATAAAATAAAGTTGGCCCCCCCATAAAAATTGCCCAAGTTACGCCCATGACTCAAGTTACAATATTATTTTTAGTACTATTGATATCAGGTTTATTATAGTTTTTAAATTCTCTATACTTTTAAACTGATTTTCAATAATATTATTTCATCAGAGACAAAGAAAAGTAAGAAATATATGTTTTTGTTATAAACTTGTCATAAACTAAAAAATTTCTGATGACCAGGTGAACATAATTGTAATAGGATTTTGTGTCTTGAGTAAACGGAGAGTAAAATTAATGTTTTAAATCTCCTAAAACTTATTTCAGTATTACACATTGAAGCTAAAATACGACAACAATTAGAAGAAAAAAATGTCCATACACCATACACAATAATAGTTTTAAAATAATAATAACTAGCCATAATTACCTGAAACAGTTTTTTGAAGTATGCATATTGTCGAGCTATATTTCTATTAAGTTTCAGTGCTGCTTCTACATTCATAAAAATATGTAAATAACTAAGTGCTAATCGAAAAACATGTTGGGTAAAATGTAATCTGCCAATATACAAATATACAGATCTGGAGCAATATGATAAATTACTGAAACTTTATTATGATAAAAATAAATATTAAATTTACTAAGATAAATAGAAATATTCTTAAGGGGTATGAATTGCATTGAAAAATTCTATGAAAATAGACTTTAGTATTTCCAATAATATGGTTTATTGGGCAGTTTGAGAGCAAATACACCCTATTATCAATATTGTAGAAGAGAAGTTAATCTATGTCTGTATAAAAGTGTATTTTCAATATTTTAATTACAAAACTCAATAATTCAAATTCAAAAAGTAAAATATTACAAGTTTTAGAGTTAAATATTGAACATTGAAAATAAAATATCGAAAATCGACTCCATTGCAAACCTAGATAAACTTCTGATCTTCAATTTATATAATAGGTGTTCATACTGTAATGTCACTCAGTTAGCTATATTATTAGAAATACAAAACTAATATTCAGTGTTTCACTAAAATTCACATTTGTGATTAGTGTGTAAAATGCTGCATTACTGAAATGTGTGTGCAGATGCAGGTGCTACATGCAGGTACACAGTCACTTACACTAATGATCACTAACTACGCACACATTTACACAACCCGCATGCACACAAATAGAAAATTGCTTATATTAGAAACGGTCGGTATGCATACCCCTTAAGAAAATTGAATCTTTTTAAGTTATTTGTATTTATGTGTTAAAAACATCATAATATACTAAAGATTTTGTACTATATGTATTTGAGCAATCTAAAATTCATTAAAACTGCATATAATACCAAATGCAGGTGATCCTTTCAAAGCTTCTAGATCAGCTACATCAAAATATACTGGTGTTGAGTATGTCACTGGCAAGGTGGTTAAATATGAATGCCAAAAACTTTTCTTATCTTTTCGCAAAGATTCAACCAAAATGAATATTGCCAGAGCCACGTTTGGCATATTACGCAGCATCATGTCTTGCGAGTGTAATTTCCCTAAAGGTATAAATATAGAAAATTATGTGATCAAATACAATCCCTATAGAATTTAACACTTACATAGTGGAGATGATGGTATATTTTCTTCAGTCATCATCAATGCTCTAGGTACAGTTACAAGCTTATCACCAACAGCGATATTTTTATTAGCTTTCATACCGTATGCATAATTTTCAAATTGATGTATTTCTACTCCATTAAGAATAGCACCATTTTTAGTGGCCCATTTAGTCAACTTTTCAATGGATTGATCATTTCTCTGAGACAAGGGCTTCAATTCAAACTCTGCTTCGAACTGATTAATTTTAGATAATAGGTTGACAATCACCAAATGTATGGACCATTGTTCTTTGATTGATGGGGAATTGGACATCATACTTGTTGCTAACGAACAAAATATAAATTTTATACCACATAAGCTATTGAAGCGTACCTAACAAATAAATCATTTTTTTAACCATCGAGTAATTCGTCCACCAGCTTTAATATAACTGCTTTGCAATCGTTTAACTTCATGGTTTGCATTTTGGCAAGATTCTTCTTTTGAGTGTTTTGACTAGTGTTCTTGCCTTTCTTTTCCATATCTAAATGCACGACTATTCAACTTAAATAATTAATAAGCTGATAATACAATTTTTAGATTTACAATAGAATTCTCGAATTGTATTTATCAGGTTGGAGTATATTAGTCCGTATAAATATAAAATAAATACTACAAAGTAAACAAAACAATAGAAAGAGGGAAAGTAATAATAAGTAATAGTAAATATAACAAAAGCTTATAATACAACTGCAGACTATAATATAAGCATATTAAATAAGTCAACCACTAAGCATCGTAACAAGACTTAAGTAAGGAGTCCATTACGGTATTCAATATTGAGTATTGACTGAAATCATAATATTATCAGTTATCCTGTGATATTATCACGGACCAAGATATAATGGACTGGAAACGAGCGGCTCATCACGGCCACGAATGGTATGTACAAGGGGCAAAGTGCGGGGGGTCGCCGGTGTTCCTGGAGTTCACAGCGCTCTCTGCATTTAACACGGGCTAAGATACAAATTGTGTAGCCAAATAAAACCACCGGTAGCGCTGAAAACTTCAAGAACAGTGTTGTTATCAGCCAAGTGACGCCTTTTCGTGGCCGTCCCTCGACCCCCGCCGACCGTGTCGTTGCCAGTCCATTATATCTTAGTCCGTGGATATTATTATGAACCTGATCGTCATGAACGAGATATGGCCTATGATAACAAGACATCCAATTGAATGTCTGTACACTAGAGCGCCAAGCGAATAAAATGTACACTATTACACTAGGCGAATGCATAGAGCACAGTGTTATTTTAGGTCATAGGATCCTATTATTATGTCTATGAGTGAATCATAGAAAAAAGATTAGACACCGGTCGGGCTACAGAAATACAGAATTCGTGAAATCTATTTAAATCTAACTTCGCCGCCACCGCTGCCATATAGCGGATTAGGACGCGTTTATATGGATTTCCCCTATGGTATTAGATTTCATATAATTTTTGGCTTTTTGCCACTGTCTGGCCCGAATACCGCTATTCAGTACCTATTCACGATAAAATGTAAAAATCTCAATTTCCGTAGAAATAATTGTCAAGATTTATAAAGGCTAAGGACAGACCATAAAAATACTAAATACAAAATAAAAACTCTTAGGTACCTACCATAATAAATACATTTTTTTTAATATTCGAACAAGGTTTGTGTTTTTGTAATAGATAATTTATCAAAAATGTCTATAATATTGTATTCAAGTGTTAAACTGAAATCCTAAAACTTTTGGTACACTTGGTACAACACTTGTGATTATTAACACAACTAGGGACCACTGGGAGACTCCGACCACCAGGTCTGGACTGTTAGCCTTTTATGGATTACTTCATACTTGTACAACTGGACAACTGTCAGCCATAACACATATTTATTTCTATAAAATATTCAGTATTCATTAAGGACATTTTAACTTTCATTGTATTAAGTTTGTAGCTTTTAAGTCACTTAAATATTTTAATAGGCCCAACTAAAGTCAAATGTTGAGTTTTAAATCTTCTGCAGCAATTAATTTCTGTTATAAAATGTTTGAAAAGCTTTGTTTCTTAGCACACTTGCCTCTCCCAAATAGTATAAATGTTAACTTGAAGAAATTCAAAAAATGAGACCTGGACAAACAAAATTTTTTCTCAGGTCACTCCAAAAAGAATATTATGATACATCAGCCATAGTTTGATGATAAAAAGTACAGTTAAATACTTAAGAATTTGCTTCTATAATTATTGTAGTTTGTGTAATCTTGGCATCTGGAAACTAGATTGAAATAATTAATAGTTATTTTTTTTTTTTAACACACTAAATTAATAGTTTATTGCATAGTTAAAATCTTTAGATATTATATTATATTATACAAGTAGAAATAGAAAAATTAAAAATATATTATTACTTCATATTGTTAATACATAAATAATTAAATTTAAACATAGATAATAAAAACAATATAAATCTAATTTTTTTTTATAACATTTTTAATTTCTCAAAACATAATATTAATTACTTTATATAATAAAAAAATTAGTCTTACAAAAAATACTATTTTTATGTTAATTTTGTTAATTTGGTAGATGGATTAAATTATTAATAATTATAAGTATTTTTTTTAAATATTTAGTGAGACCTAATATTAAAATTTAACATAAACAATCATGAAAAATGTCCTTTTATGACCTCTGGTAGAAAAAATCTATAATTTTAAATGGATCTTTACAATTGAAATAATATTATATTCTAGAAATTTGCTAAACTAACCGATTTAAAATAATCCCACATCATCCCGCACCGGAATAATGAACCATGTAAATGTGATATGGTCCAAACATCTGGTGCATTATTTTTCACACCGGTTTAGCCTAGCGAATTTCTAGATTGTACAGAGACTTTATTTTTATACTTTTATACTTTTATGTATAGAATAAAATTGTATTTGTTTAGTTGTTTTAATATTTAACAAAAGGAATGTATTAATTTCAGTAATTACATTATGTTACAAGTAAATTAATTAATTGTTTTTAAGATAACATTGAACAAATTGTTATACTATGCTAATAACTATCAATGCTTCTATTTTTTGCTTGTCTTATAACCACTAATCTTTTTCTTGCTTCTTCTAACTCTCTTTCAATTCTTAACACATCAGATCTAGCATCTATTTCTTGGGCCATACCACCAACCATTCTTTCATTTAATATAAGATTCTTGATTTCATCTGTTTTCATGGCTTGGCGAGCTGCACGAACTACATTTTCAGTTGCACGTTTCACAACATTACCTAAAAACAAAGTTTATTAAAAATTTGTGTTAAAAACAATTAATTTAAAACTATCACCAGAAGCTAGTAGACGCTTTGTAGCATCACTGTTTGGATCTGCTTTGACTTTGCATGCAACCAAAAGTTGTGTTGTGCAAGAAGCCACTTGATTAGCAGCAGATATAAGTTTGTCTTCGCTTGATAAACCTTCAATGATTTCACGAGCACATTCTACTAAACTATGAGTTGCTGTGGCAACCATTCTAGCTGCATACACTAATCCATCTACCCCTTCATCAACTCCGATTTCGTGTTGTGCAAGTGAAGCTGTTTTAACTAATGCACAGGTAGCAGCTGCAATTGATTTTACCGCTTCTAAAATTACTTCATCAGATTTCCAACAGGTTTCATCAACTTTGAATTCGTAAGGCCGAGGTTGAATCGTGTCGAGTTTTTTTACTGCTGTATCAATTGAAGTCGCTGAATCCAATAAATGATATTCTATAGTTTCAATGTGTTCCACAATCGTAATTAAATAATGTACCTTTGAAGACAGGCGCTGTGATACTTCTTCTAAAGCCCGTTTTGTAGTAGTACTAGGCCTTTTTGAATTTTCTAAAATTGTAGTCAAAAAAGTTTTAAATTCTTCGGCAACTTGACGTCCAGCATCCAAGACTTTTTCATTTAAATTCTTTCCTTGACAAGCGGTTAATAACTCTCTAACTGATTTATGACTTTCTTGTACAGCATTTCTGACATCGTTTGGTTTTCCTCTATAGACAATATCCAACATATTTTTAGTGGTTTCATCAATACATTTTGCAGACTGAATAAGTGATTCTGTTGTTGTTTCATAATTTGATATAATTTGATTCCTTTGCAAATCTTTTTCAATCAATTCAACTGTAGATTCCATAACATTAGAATTTTTTGTACGTTCATCATCCACTGATTTCACGGTTTTCAATAAAGAAGTAACATTAGTTACCAACACTTTTGCTTTATCTTTTAGTTCGTCCATAGATGGAGTTTCAAAACATCCCTTTATTAGTTCCCCGAGCGAACTAGCAACATCTTTTACAGCTGTTATCAATTGAATTTGAACTTCACGGTCATCTAATGAAGCTGCACCAGACTTCACAAGTTCTACAAGTTTCAATACCGTCGACACTGCGTTTTTAGAAGAATCATCCAATTGTTCTTTGGACACTCCAACACCTGCTACTAATGATTTGGTATTTTCCACCAATGTTTTGGAAGTTTTTAAGATATTTTCCCTATAGTCAGAAAATTTCTGTTCATTAATTTCCAGTTCCAAATTATTACTTTCAGACATAGTAGTATCAAGATCTTCTAAGACACCCGATATGGCTTCAGTGCAAGTGATTTCAATTGAAGTATATTGTTCCTCTGAAATGTACCCAGTTGTATAAGATGTAGCCTCTTGTGGAACTCTAAGAATTGCAGGTTTAGCAACAGATTCAGTATTTACTTTTTGACCATTACTTTCTATCACAATTGCTTTTAACGGACTTACTGTATCTTCCATCACTGTAGAATGTTCATTTGCATCAATTCCAAAATGATCCTTAGCTTCTTTTTTCTTCAAAATTATATCAATATAACCTGATATTAACTGTAGTATTTGCTCAGCCTCGGTGGTTTGAACAGAATAATAACGATCAGAGTAATCGCCAAAATCTAATGTAAATGTATGAGGAGAAGCTCCCCAGCGGCGAACACTAGTTAAAGGCCAATTTTGTAATATTTCTTTACTTCGTTCATCCAAACGCAACACAGACTCTTTAGTTACTCCAAGAATTCTAGGTACAAGTTTATTTTTACCTTTCATTTCCTCTTTAACTAAGAAAAATGTAACACCATATGTTGGAAGAGCTCGAACTGTTTTAGTGTATAAAACTTTAGCTTCAAGCTCAGGTAAATCAATATATTTCTTGTGTTCATTAAGTATTTTTTTTTCAATACCTTTATTTTTTATATAAGATTGTGGCAGGAATTCTTTTAAATCCACTAACGGAGGTTTGTGTTTAGTTTCATCATGATTACCAAATTGAATATGTGTTTGTAAGCCGGCTAACTGAATGGCAAGATTTTCAGTAACAGGATGAGTGCCTTTTAAAATGGCATCCCTTGTTTCAACGTATAATAAATTTAATTGAATTGGATCATGCGAATCTATGTTACCGTCTGAAAAGAAAAACTTGCGTTTTAATAAAACCCCTTCCTTCTCATCAATGCCCTGTTCTCGTAAACTTGCTCCTGGATTAATCCAATTAGTTTCTTCGTCTGTTTTTAACTTTTTGCGCAAATGTTCCATCTTATAATCGCGTTTAATTGAATTTCCTGCATTGGCATTATTTTCATCGCCTTCAGGAAATTCACGTACCAGACTGTACTCGTCATGGTTAGTTATGCCCAGCTTAGCACAAACTACAGCCATAAGGTTGGCAACGGGCTGAGTATCATCTATCATTAATGTTTTTAATGTCCCGTCAAGTGTGCTAACCTTCAATGGACGCACTTTCTTGCGATATTCAAGTAAGTCTCCATTTCGCAGTATATAATACTCGAAATTACGTGCAGGTTCAAGATATATGCCCTTTTTGGAATCTTCGTCGGCCAAGAACAATGTGTATTCTGACAGATGGTCAGATGATACTTTTCCGCTGATCTGGCAGCAAGCTTCATACACAGATATAGACGGATCGAATTGTCTCGTCTTTGTCAC
This sequence comes from Metopolophium dirhodum, assembly GCF_019925205.1. Lineage (NCBI taxonomy): Eukaryota > Metazoa > Arthropoda > Insecta > Hemiptera > Aphididae > Metopolophium > Metopolophium dirhodum. Next base: position 31,935,276 of record NC_083567.1, on the reverse strand, counting down.
CCCGTCGTCCACAAACCGAATACGTAAAGAAAGCATAGCCATTGTCGTCGACGGTTACGACTAAATCACTGCTAAACATTCAACAAAAACGAACTTTCGTACCGTGGGTTTCAAACATAATGAAACAAGTAACAACAGGTGAACATTGCCTTTTATGGGCATTGCTAGGTGTGCACCTACTTTTCGTTTTGTAAATGCGATAATTAAATATGAATATTTTCCTAAGGTCAATAAATCGCGACGAGTAATTAAAAAATCTGTGTTTTTGTAAAGATGCATGTTGAATTATATTTAATAACAATAATAAATAATAATTTTAATTCGATTTGTATTCGTATTTTGTTGGCAAAATTACTGAACACATCAAATATCATAATTATGTTGTATTATCATAATATCATAGAAGTGTACTCGACTTGTTGTCCGACTTGTCCGTGCCCCGTGGTTACTCTCGTTATCTCGTATTTGTATTATGATATCTATTATCTATGAAAATAACCAAGGTAGATTGATCAAACTGCCTTTTATTCTTGAAATTTTTTTATTATCTATATTGTTCTGTGATATTAGCTTATCATTTATCATTATTAATTGAGATCGTGTTTAGATTCTAACTTGATCCGTGGTTTAGAAATTACTTCAAATTAGAACTTAAAGGTTGCATAATGAACTGATGAAGCATCATGACAAATTATATAGGTATGTCAGCAATTTACCAGTTTTGAAACAAATCCACCAACCTTATTCTGTGACGTAAGCATTTCTCCGCTTCTCATTGGTCACCGCCGTCTCTTCCGCAATAGCAACCGCCTCCGAAGACAGAAGACTCCACCGCAGTGGCGCACTCAAGGGGGGGGGGGCTTTGGGGCTTAAGCCCCCCCAAAATTAAATTATACATTATTATAGCAAATATAATTTATTTATTCCATGGGTCGATTCATTTCTTAATAGTCTTTCTGATCGATTTTTGAAACATAAAAATCTCCTTACAAGTTTTAAATGTCTTTTACCAACCGGACAAAATCTAACAGATAAACAAATTTCAAGTTTTAAATATCTTTTTGACTTTTATGAAAAATATATGCAACAAATTAGTTTTTCTGTCGCAAGGCCGAATTCGAATTGTGGTATGAAAAATTCAAAAACTGTGGCAATACTTTACAGCTAAACGCAACTGATGGCCTAAATTTATGTGATGTTAAAATATTTGAATCAGTATTTATACTTTTGAAAATATTTGCAACGTTACCAGTAAGTACAAGTACGGCCGAGAGATCGTTTTCCACACTACGGCGAATTAAAACCTATCTCCGAAACACAATGGGACAGTCACGTTTAAATGGTCTGGCAAATCTTCACATACATCGAGAAATACAAATTAAAGAATCCGAAATATTAAAAGTTTTTTCTGAAAAGGGACCCAGGAAACTTAAATTTTAAATTGATTTAGTTATAAATATAATTATAAATATTAAATACATAATAATATAACATTATATGGTGATAATTATTAAGTGATTATTTAAAAATTAATTTAAATTGTTTACTTGTGTGTAATTATTAAGCCCCCCCCCCCAAACAAAAATTCTGGGTGCGCGCCTGCTCCACCGCTCAAAATGTTGGAGAAATGCTACGTCACACACATGCGTATCACGAGTTGCTGACAAACCTATAAAATTTGTCTTGAGGTCATGAGCAAAATTTAAAAATATTCAATTCAAAGTATTTTTAAAAATTCGCTTTTTTGAAAAAAATGTAGTTTTTTAAGTTTTTAATCAATAACTTCAAAATGAACTTTGTCTGGGCTTTTTTTTTACATTCTTATAAAGCACCCTAAAATACACATTTTGAAAAAAAAATTTTAGTTATGGTTGGTTTACATTTAACATGAAAATAATGTTTGACTGAGTAAAATTATCGTGAGTTCTGTCCAGGTTTAAAAAAAATATTAGTTAAAGTTTGATTTGATGTCAAAAATCAGGATTTGATCCATCATTACTCGTATTGTGAGTCACCAAGAAAATAAAAAATGAATATGCTTTTATAAGCTATAATTTTAATCATTATAAGTTATATTATATTGAGAACTTTAACAACCTAACTCTACAAATAAATAATGATTTAAAAAATATAAAAACACATGTATGAAATAATTAAAGTATAAACCATAAACAATTATCATAATAATTATTTAATAATATTATGTAACGAAAACGATTAAATATTGAAGTTATACAGTAGTTCTCAGAAATAAATTATCGTATATTTGTATGAATGTTTTAGTCAGTTTCATTTTCTTTTGTTCTGATATATTTATTATTTAAATTTTAAATTATAGGGGTAGTGATATTATACAATTTAATTAATTGCAATCTGAATTATTAACAATTATTTTCATAGCTGTACTTATTGAAAAAATTATATTACATTTCTTTACTAAAGACGTACAGTTATAGATAAGTTATGTAAAAATGTAGTGAATACATTACTCAACATTAAACAGATTTATAATTGATCATTTTTTGTTAAACATCAATAATTATAATAATTTTATACAGTAATTATTTTAATTCTTCTAATTGATAAATTATTGACATTTGATAAGGAAAAGTGAAATAAAAATAACATTACTTAATATTTATGGACAAATGCCCAATTTGATACTACCTAATTGTAGAATAGACAAGTAATAGACTAAATAAAATCTTCATAGATAGATCTGAATAGATTAAAAAATAAGTGAAGCTACAATATTTTGGAAACTTGTTCAACTTAGTAGATATGATCAAAAGGGGCTTGTTAAATATTGATCATTCGATTCACGGGTTGATTTTACAGAAATTAAATGATTAACTGTTATTTTTTTTCAAATTGAATGTGGATTTATGTTATTATAGTGAAATCAAATTTTTTTAGTAAAATACTAAAGGAATAATAAAAAACACTTATCACTACACTATTTTACTCATATGTTTTCAATGGTCATCAACTTGTTGTAATTACATGAATTACGCTCTAAGTATTGTAAAAAATATATAACTGTATTCTAATAATTCAAATAACAGTATTGTTTAGTATATAATTTCTCAATCATGAGATTTTAAAAAAAGAATTAAATATGGTCAAATCACCATTATATAAATTTAACAACTTTAGTATGATTAAGTCATGGGACTATTTTTTCTTTTTAACTATCTCTATATATAGATTTTTGCAAAATTTGTTAGTTAAAATATTAAAATATTGAATTATAAACTTAAAGAGAAATAATTGAAGTACCGATTTAAAAAGTGACACGAGATAATACTTTAATGCAATATGAAAATATATAATAGGGTGAAGTCCAAGACAAACGCACTCTCAAATTAATGTAATTTTAAAATAGTAGTTTAGAGCACCAATATCCAATTTGTGAAATTAATTAAACATTGATTTCATAATTTAATATAATATATGCAGTGTTCGGAACATTTACTAAAAAATGAACTCGTTCATTTAATTTTTTTTTTTTATGAATCGTTAGCCTGCAGTCATTATAAAAATTAAAAACCCATAAACATATACCACTCAACCAAAAAATAAAAATACAATTTAGACTTTAGAGCATATACAATTTATAAAGTATCTGAATTAATTTTTAATAACTGACACGTTATTTGAGTTACATTTTGATAAGGATTTCCTAGTGATACGATTAAGCGAATACTGGGGTACTTATTATAATAAACTGATTAGGTTTATAACAAATTCGCGGGAATCATAATATTATTGTTGTTGTATGTCTAGCCGGGGACACTGGAATTTCACGTATTTAATTTATATATTTTGCAATCAAACAAATATTATAGGAATTATAATGGGAAAAATGAAAATAATATTATTATAATATAATTAATTTATATATTTTTTACATATAATATTTGTTAAATGGTAAATAAATTAAACGTTTTAAAAATCGATCAAATTTGTTAAAAATATAAACGTTGTTCATGTTCTATTTGCAAAAAACGAGTGACGTTCACTATATATGAACGTGCATTCATGAGCGACTTTCTTTCCAAACACTGAATAAATGTTGCTAAATTACTGACCAATCATGTATTCTAACATATAAAACTTGTCAAATGCTTACAACAACAATGATCACAACAATGAAACATCATCACAATATTATACACGTGTATAAATATATTTGATTGAAAACAAATAATAAAATACATTATTGCATAGACTATTTCATATTATAACAACCTCTTGAGGCCCTAACAACAACAACAAAAAATAGTTATAAATTTCTAAAATATTACTTTATAAAAATTAAGAGCACGGATACATTGATCAAATTATGTACTAGATTTTATTGCAGTCATACTGACAGTACAGATGATAATATAAACAAAGATCCCTTGTGCGAGTAAATAACGAGTGGCCAGGCAGTAGGAAGGAGAAAATTTTACTTTGGAATAAGATACACCAATCGAACAGTGTTCTTCTTAGTTTAGAAACTTTCTTCATAACCCATAGTCATTGTCCACAATAGCGGAGAACTGTTGGTGATTGTAACAATTGGTTCTCCATTAAATGTATTACTACTACTGGTAAGTCCTCCCATTTCCATCAGGGTTCCACCTAAAATAAATAATAAAACTTAGTCTTTTTTGAAAAAAAAAATTGTATAGCAAACATAATTCGTTCACAGTCGGTACAATTAAAAATAAGTCATATGGGCCTTGAAGCATTTTAAAATAAAAGCAACCAATGTTGTTCATACTTAGCCCTTAATAAATCATAATTAGACTTATCACAAAACAATCATTAAAAAAAGCTTTCAATATAAAATATTTAAAATAAACCCCTTTTTTCTTATTCATAAGAAACAATAGTAATTTGTAATCTAACAACACTTACTACTTATAGTTTTATTACTTATTACTTTTTTGTCACAAATAAAAAGCTATACGGAGATTATTGTTATCAGGCCCAGATTAAGGCATAAGCAGGGTAGGCTAAAAACTATGATTGACAGATGATTAAAGGGCTCCATCCACCAGAATTTATTCAATACAAAATACAAATTATCTTTTTTTATTAAAGTACAAGAATTTATAATTAATTTAATTTAACTGATAGATTAGACTGTATCAATACCTAAAATCATATAGTTGTTGTTATTTAATTTAATTTAAATATTTTATTAGTCATACCATAGAATAGCAGTATTTTAAATGTGTTATATTTATATAGATATTTAAAATAAAATAAACCAATTTAGTTTTATTTAATTTTTATTCATATCTGTCCATTAAGTAAAAACTATTATTTTATTACTTGCTCAAGTTGCATAATGGTAGAATATTGTTTATTAAATGAAAAATGTAAAAAGTAGGCTAGTAAAATAAGGGCACCAAAATTTACTCAGCTAATGGGCACTTAAGTAGGTCTTAATCAGAGTCTGATTGTTATAAAAAAATCTAGTTTATTAGATATAAGAAATTATAATTCTTGAATCCGTGTATTTTATACTTAACAGTGTAGCTATAGCAAGAAATATAAGGACTGTATTAGGTCTGCCAAAGGAATAATAATAAAAATTATGAATTTAAGTCGCTCTCTAAGTTTAAAGTTTTAATTTTTAAACAGTCAAAATTGATTTTGAAGCACGGTTTTAGAATAGGTTAGGTTAAGCTACAAAATTATACATTGTTTCACGAAGTATTATTAAATCAATTAATGTACTAAATACTAATTACTTTTATATAGTGAAGACAACTGCCCTTTTTCCTGAAAATGTTTTCGAATAGTTCAAGTTAGTGAATTATTAGCAAAAATTGTAAAGAAAAATAATTATTAAAAATCTTATAAAATTGAAAAAAAAATTGTTCCATTGTGAATAGTGTTATATAACTTTTATTTACATATTATAAAATATATTTAGTGACTACACTCAAAAGTTGTTTATCATTTGATAACCCATCTAAGTATTTTAATATTTTTAATTGTATACTTACATTGGAAAAATTATGATTTTTTTTAAAATATTTAAAATTAATACCTTAAGTTTTTTTTTTACTAAAAATTGTGTGGTTTTATATAAGTAATATAAAATTATACTATTATATAATCAATTACACCACATACTGAAATATTTCTCAAAAATTATTGATATTTCAAGAAGCATACATTTTTAGTGGGACAAGATTAGTTATTTATAAGTTAGTTTTACCAAATTTAGACTGTGGACAATTCCCCCCAATATGACATCCTCATTATAGAACATACAAAATGCTACAGAAAGAATACAGGTTTAAAAAATAAAATACGTGAAGGTTTCAATAATAAATAAAAAAATTTGAGAACTCAGCATCTAATTTTTTTTAAAGCAATCGGTGTTTAAATTTATTAACTATTATTGAATTGATAAATATCCAAATAGGTTTGATTTGAAAAAATACTTAGTAATAATAAAAGAATCAGAAATCATAGTTTTTACTAAATATAGAATTTTTGTGACGGAATATTTAGCAATTTTTTTATAATCCAAATCATTTAATTATTACAAGATACTTTAATACGCTAAACCATAATCCTATGACATATAGGTCATAGGCGCAATTTGGGTTAAATTTATGGGGGTACTAGATTTATGTCGAGTTAAGTGGTCAGTAGGAGGCCCCCGATACCCCCTCCTTCTCACAACTTATTTTTTACATCTTCCCAATAATCTTAATATAAACAATTACTAATAACATAATACACTTTTATCTATATTATTATTCTGATAGGTACCTATGCATAGGTAATACATCTATTATTATTATTATTATTATGAAAATGATAAGGTCTTAGAAATAAATGTTTCCAAATACATATGGCATAATATCAGTTAGTAAAGATTCGATGATGCTATCAAAAATTTGGGGGTACTAAGCACCTCCAAATTGTGCCTACGATATAGGTATAATTGTAGATCAACCTAAACTATTCTACAACAAATATTGATGCGACATTCCTTCCACATTATATAATTATAATGTATAGAATCTCAGAGCCCATAGAAATTTTTTTAAAGTCATATTTATAGTTTATCTAATCTAAACATTACTTATTATTTTTATAAATATTTTAGTTAAAAGTAAAAACTAAATTTTATTTTATCTATTAGTATATTTACAATATGATGGAATTAAAACAGTTTTAGATGTATGTTTGCTAGTAAATAAAAAAACAACTCAAACTATTAATAAGAAAGTGAGAAACCGTGAATTTGAAATTGTCTCAACACCACCATATAAACATAATAAATGAGATGATCAATCAACAACAAAAAATATATACATTTAGGAACTAAAATATTTGGAAATTTAATTTCCTACTCTAGCTCAAAACTTATGTTAAATAACATATTTAATCAATGTCAGAAGTAAAAACAGGAATGATAGCAACCTACCAATCCATTTAACACATTTTAAATAAACAAATTTTACATTATATAATATGAAAATTGAATCCAATACAGTATACTGACTATTCTACTAACATTAATTTTATTGGCGAAATATAGCGCATGATAATAGCTAAATAGAAGGTAAATCAACTGTTAAACTATCCAAAATACCTACACATTAACAATAAATTCTTTTATTCAGCTGACAAACCAAACTATTGATCTCAAATAAGACAAATATACCAATAGTTTAGTAATAGCAATTGAAAATAATTAAACTATGGCAAAAAGAAGGTAACACGACTTACTTAAATTCCATTTGAGTCCCGTCGTTGTACATTCGTTGCATGCAGAACCCATTGGAAAAAAGCCTACATAATTGTTCTCTGGATGCAACCTGAGGGACTGAGGAACATGAATACGATGTGTACCGGCCTGAAGCAACCAGGTCAATGAATTTCTTCCCAGCAGATATATGTCTTCGTTGAAGTAAAGGTCTTTGGTCTTTGACTTGTACAAAGTGTTTAAATTTGACAAGAAATGATCGACTCTATGACACATGTTTACCATGACAATAATAGAATCTATTGATTTACAATTCTCTAAAAAAAAACAACTTTGAGCATGATAGTATTACAAGTGGCTCACAAGAGTATATATAATTACTTGCTGAGTATTTTTTAACCTCTTTAAGAGCTTTGGTGAAGTCGGTCTCATCCTGGCTGGGCGTAGGAATGATTTTTGAACCCATCGACACAAACTGCTCGACGACAGCAGGGTTGGCCGAATCCAGATCACCGGTAATGAGGTCAGGGAATTTCAAGTCATCAAATGAGTTCTGTTTGACAAAACTGTGCCATTTGTTGGTGCCACCGTCGACAGTCACTCGGAGCCAGGCTGGAAACAAAGTAAAAACAAAAACCTAATTATGATGATAGGTGGTCGTGGATGCTCACATGCTAATACCGTGACAGAAACACTCACAGTTGTTCCACAGATGCCGCACCAGCTTTGGCGGATTTTCAATGCTGGTGTTCAGGACGACCACGGCCGTGTCCTTCAGTCGCAAATCCTCCAGGGCCGGCCACCAATCTCTTGTCTTAGGGGGATCGGAGATCATAGCCAACGGACCTGCAAAATATGCCGTCCACCGACGCGTAGTAAGACCTCTTCAGTAGGTAGTAGGTTTCTACTAAAACAAGCACTTATCACCGTCACTACGTCGGAATGATTATGCGACGCATGCAATTGTGAACTATCTACCGACTACGCACAGACTACGCGAACACTAACCTCGTAAATTACAAATTTTCGTTAGCCAAATGCCAATGGCACGCGGCGTTTTCATACGACTTACGAACGAGTAAATAGAACGATATACGAATGGCGATGGCGGGCGACTGTTTCGTTTAAATGTGTAACACGCACTACGCATAACCGGTCGCACGCCGCAGACGGCCACCGCCACTTCTGACGACCATTAGCGTCATATAAACTCTTTTTAATTTACTAATGGATTTCCAAATCGGAGCAATTATTGTAATTTAATATTTATATTATTATTTATTTGTAATAATAAAATAACTGATAAGCAGACGGTGTACAATCATAGATAAAGTCATAAGTGAATATATTATTATATGTACAGTGTAGCAGTGTACACTTCACTGACTATTGACCATAGTCACTGATGACTGTTGTTGTATTTCGAAATAAGAATACACCTTTCACTGAAAACATGTGCCGTTCGATCACCGTGACGTCGATACAGAAAGATTAAATTCGTGGTTGTTCGTCAGTGACGTCACCCATCCAAGATCAAACTTTATCAGACTTTACTAGGAACGTTATCGGTGTGACAACATTCGGTTCAAACCTTAATTATGGTTAATTCTGCTACTATTACCGCCGTTATCCAGTTATCAAACCCGCCAAATTTATAATCCTACATTCCAACTCCATGGACTAAGATATATTATCTTGTCTGTGTCCTAACTTTGTCTGTTGTACTTTTTCTGTGTCCTTACTCCCACAGTCCTACCCTTACGGTACGATAACAAAGATCATGAACGTATAGAATCCGAATATTATTATTCTTTTAAGCATTACAATATTGGCCCGGACAGCTGATGGGCCTATGCACTATGCAGACGAAGGGATTTCCCTATCCACCCAAACTGGTGATCGTTAGAATTTGGGGACATTTTTTATCGTTCCAATTGCAGCCTGCAAGCCGAACTTCAGACCCCTTCTCAATGATCTAACCACCTTATTATATTTAACCACCTTGACCGTATAATATACTATATAGCTATATAGACAGAACTTAATACGAATAGTATACGGAATGATTCTTTTAAAGTTTAAATTTTAGATAATTACAATAATTATCGAGATTATTATATTATAGATAAGTGATAACACTATAACAGATTTAGATAGATCATTCATTAGTACTTAGTGCAAATAGTCAAATCTTATTCTCGTGACAGACGACAGTAGTTTTAGTTAAAGTTATAGTTTAATTTTTAGGTATAGGATTATGATGGTGCCGATCATATTATATACAATAATGAAAATATTTTTGAAATAATAAAAGTTAATGTTGGTCAAGGTATAGGCACCTAAAAAAATGAATCGTAATAAATACAATATCAGCGATTACACTGAAATTAGATGTTATGTTGCCATGTTGATACATTCATGTTATTAAAAAGTGAAAATACATATTAAATATGGACTATCTAACTAGGCAGCTATTCAATGCGTATTTTAAGACTAAGAATTGGCCATACAAATTACAAAGTTAATTGCACGTCATGATTACTTGATGCGGAATATTGGAATGCAAAATCCAGAAAGTAAGCCACCTACTTAATGTGACATGTTTAACACTAACCCAGTTGTTTCAAACTGATATGCCGCGAGACGCAAATAACCTTGTGGTGTGCCGCGAGCGTTGAAACTAATTTTTTTTTTATTCTGGAGGTGACCGAAAACGTAAAATCATGTGTGTTTAACTTTGAAAGAGTAGTTAGGTAGGTATCATAGCGTGTCGTGATTCCAAGAAAACTTTCATGAGATAATAACAAGATTGTACATTTGTGCAATTGGATCGACTATTCACTATTGAATATTCTATTTATAGTTGTATACGATGTATACGTTTTTATTTTGTACTGTGTTGTGTGTAGTATTTAGGTACTTTATTTTTTTTATAGCTTATCGGCAGACGGTGACAAATTATTAAGATTAAGTTTATTGGTCGTTAGTTGCACACATCTGCAGATGTCCACGCTCTGTACTTAGGTACTTGTTGTATCGTGAAAGGCCCATAGATACAGAAATGCATCGTGCCTTACAATATGTACGGCCGTACGGGCGTACGGTTCGAGGGTATCTGAAGGAAAAATCAAAAGTCGAATCGACCCAAAATGTGGTCTGTTTGGGTGAATTGTGAATACTTGTACCAAATACCAATACCGTTTGGTCGAATGTTTTTTCCCGCAAAATACCGTTTGAGCAAATAAGAACAGTGGTGGCGATCCTTGATACTTCGGCAACAAGTGTAACATAATTAAAAACAAAACAATACTAAATACAAATTTTGAAGTAAATCATTTTTAGAAAAAAACGTAGTATTTACCTACCTATAATGTTATTTATATTAACTATCCAACTATATAATAAATTATAATCAAAATAATACCAACAGTATGTGTTGACTTAGATTATTGCTATTTTAGATTTGGAGCAAAGCAATACCAATTTTTGAGAAATTAGATTTTATATTTTTGGTGTAACTTGACCGTCGATCCTTTAAAATTCCCCCAGATTATTTATTTATTTAATTTAATATCAAAATAGATTACTAGTCCTCACTGAGTTTAAACTCGTGTGGAGGCCTAGAACTTAGAAGTTATCTTATTATTATTATTCTACATTATTATACATTTAACATTATATATATGTAATACATTATACATTTTTAAAGGAATATGTTTTTCTTCTTCTTATCATTAACTAAAACACACAATAAACAATCATGATAAAAATTCAAATTATAAAATAAAACCGAAAAAAACACAAACAAATTGGGTGATGTATTTTTTGAATATTGGAAGGGTCATAGTAGCAGTTATAATTATTATTATTTAAAATAAGATCTACACTCATACACAATAATTTCTCTATATTTTAAAACAAACTAATATAACTCACGGATATTAATGTAAACTGTAAAGTGCCCAAAATATCACAATTTCCCGACTTCTCGAGTACCGACTACATACACTCTTTGTGCAGAGGCTCACGCAATATCCTAAAAAAAATTTCAGTATGCAAAAAGCTCGCCACGACATTCGAAAAACAAAAAACCTGTAAGACGTATCTCCTCTTCCATTCCTAGACCATCAGTTAACTTCGTGGAATCTTCCAAATGAGGGACTCTCGCCCTGCAGTTCCACACTTCCACTAGTAAACGAACATACGTCTAAATGTATAATATTATGCTGATATTGCAGCCGACCAACTTACGAACTACCAGCCGTATTATCAGATAACATCTATATATTTATTTATCAACGAGTATAAATTCATCATTAATCCATTGGTTAAATTATTATAAACGTCTGTTTTAAATAAATGTTTACATTCAATCATATCGATCTCCTAATATTATTATAATATAACTATTAACTTAGTATTAATAGTATTATACCTTTATATATATTATATAATAATATAGATAAGTACTATATGTCTATATAGCGTTATTTAATCTATAACAATTTTCTTGTTTAACCAATGGCCAGAGCTGCCGCGGTCTTTATGTTTAAAAAAAAAATTTCTTGTTTTATCATAGTATCTTTAAATTATGTTTCATTGTTATTATAATAACTAGGTACCTATACTATACATGTTTTTATCTCGATCTATTCTAAAATCTGTATTATTAATTATTATATTGATATTTTATTATTAATTTCTTGCTAGGCTGTAATAACTTTTCATTTATATACAATATATATTATTGGTAAGGTATCATAGTCCATTAACTACTCAAGAAAAAATCCTTACTATAATATGTATTTGCATAGTGACGTAGTATAAGTGTATAACAGAATGTGTTACGATCACCGGACTTGGTGTGCCATGATCATTTTTTGAAAGATAAAATGTACAGATTTTCCAAAAAGATTAAAATCCTCTACCTACTCTAACCTACGGAACAAACCAGCCAACGGTGAAACACAAATACACAATTTAACCGAGTATTATCTACCTATAACCTTTATTTTTGTCTCATGTCGTCAATATAAGAAACAAGGAACAGAGAGTAATAATGTAGGTACTTAGGTATATCGTATATACGTACTTTAAGATGATGTCATCGCAATATTTGTTTTCTCTCTCAGACAGTCAGACACTCAGACCCACTCGCGACATGGATAAAACACTTTTACCTAAAATCGTTATTTATGATTTTTAAGTAATCTCAGAGTAAAATTATCTATTACAAAAATTATAGAAGATAACATCTTTGAAGGTTTGTCATACAGGTTTTATATTTTATTATTATTTGACTTTGAATTCGACTTTCAAAATAAAAAAATAAAATTTGTAAATTTAAATGATGTTTAAATTGTTTGGGACAATATTTAAGCAAGTCGATAATGACATACCCTCAAAAATATTATTATCTATATTCTATCATTTTTGCAATGGGTAATTTTACTCTAATTCTACTCAAAAATACAATAAAAATTATTCTGCGTTAATATGTTTTGTCTATGTTGAATGGGCCAAATATTTCTAATAATACGCTGACATCCTCTTTACAACAGCACAAAGCCTGGGACTTCATAAATATTAAGAAATTATTTATTACTCATTACATTTAAATTACATTTAAAAAAAAAACAATCTGTATAAATCAATTTAGAATTTAAAAAAAAAAAGGTGGATAAGTGGATGTCGCTCTGCTGTACAGTAGGTTACAAGTGAGTCACTGTAATGGATGGTGTTAAATTTGAATTCAATGATATAATATCATTGTATAAGAAAAACGATTCTGAGCGAAAACGGTCAGTCAGCCTATGATATTACCAAGTATATTTGATGATATTATTGTGAATAAAGTAATTTATATATAACCTATTTACGTGGAGCCTTGTCTTAAATTTTCAATCCTTAGCCATAAAAGTTAAACATTTTATAAATTTTTAACTACAAAGTAATTAATAAATTATAAATTTGATAAATGTTGTCAAAATTTGAACTTTAAATGCTTATAAAAAAAAATTGTGCCTATGTATTTTTAATATTTTTCAACTGCTATTAGAACGATAAATTAGGAGCCTTATATTCAATTTTCACGCTTTTTTACCCAACAAAAAAATTTTTATTGATATTTATAGAAAAAAAAACTAAAAAAATTGAAAACTCACAATGTCCGTAAACCGCTCAAAAAGAGTCAAAATATTTTCAAAATTTTATGGTGTATAGAAAATGCTAATATAAACATTCAATGAAATTTTCAAGTATCTACAGTCATTCGTTTTTTAATTACAATAAAATAAGAAAATTGTTACATGAGAAATCGGAGTGAATATCAAATGTTGTAAAAATATAAATTTCAGACGCTCATAAAAATTTAATTTAAGTTTATTGTAGACATTTTTTTTTTGATAAAGGTAGACAAACTTATGAGTAATCTTATATTACATTTTAAAATTTTAGATTTAAAAAGAAAAATGTTTATGAATTCTCAACTCAAAATAATTTGCTAATTTTCGTGATTTTTCCGTATTTTGTCAAAATTTGAACTTTAAATGCTTATAAATAAAAACTGTGACTAAGGATTTTTAATTTTTTTCATCTGCCTTTGAAACAATAACTTAGGAGCCTTTTATTAAATTTTCAAGCTTTTTTACTCAACAGATAAAATTTTATTGATATTTATAAAAAAAAAAACTAAAAAAATTGAAAACTGACAATGTCCGTAAACAGCTCAAAAAGAGTCAAAATATTTTCAAAATTTTATGGTGTATAGAAAATGCTAATATAAACATTCACTCAAAATTTCATGTCCCTACGGTAATTTTCTCAAAAACAGATTTTGCGTAAAAATTCCCGTTTTTCCTTAATTTTTCTTTTGTTTTTCACGTCGCTTTTGAAAACTATTGGGAAATTTTTACTTTTCACCCCCCAAAGTACCAACTAGATTCACTTTCCTATCAGAAAAGTTAAAGAAAATCCAAGCACTTTTACTGTCCTAAAAGGTGATGACAGACACAAAAATAAAAAAATAAAAAAAAATAAAAAAAATAAAAAAAAAACACACATTATTGTAAAATCAATACATTCATCGCTTCGCTCAGAATCTAAAATGTAAATAGAAATTATAGTTAATAATCACGGTTGTTAAGTTAACCCTTTGAGTGCTGAATTAAATAATCCTATGGCATATGATGTGTATTGTGTATCAAATGAAAAACAAACATTTTTTTTATATTGAAATAGTGAAATTTTTATGGGAGTTTACGAATGTAATATAATAATTAATAAAACATTAAACATAAAGAAAAAATTTTAATAGTCGCGTTGTTACGATTTTGTAAATAATGAAATACCTATTACCTATACACACCTTCCTATACGGCTATACTTAAAACACACATTCACATTGCCATCAAATTCAAGGCCATTTCAATTTAATCATATGTACTCTTGTTGGTAAATAATTACTTGGGTAGATACTTTAAATAGGTAAGTATTATTGTTAAAAGTATAGGAATAACTACACGTTATTATTTAGGTAATATATTAATAAAATAATATCTGTAATATAGATACGGTATTAATGATTTATATTCTAAAAACGATATAGTTTAATAAATAGAAAGGGTATGATGAATGTACTTTTTAAAATCAGCGGAATCATTATATATTAATATATAGTTATTACTTATTACCTACTTACACAATAATTGCTAAATCAAATTACCAAAACAATTTGGCACGATTCCTATTGTTACATATGTGAACAAGGAAGTAAGTAAAATTTTAAAATTAGGTCACTATAATTGAAGTAACATGACTAAAATTAAAACAAAAAGAAAATAGACATGAACAATGTAAATCGGTTAGGTACATACATAATATATTTTAAGACCAAAACATTGTCAATTGTTTATAAAAATATATCTCGTTTAAATTTTTAAAATTAAATAATTCGCAGACCTACATTAAACACGTCCTAAAAACAATCAAGTAATTATAAATAACATTATAGGATTATATTATAATGGTTAAAATTATACACAGTTTTTGGTATACATCTCAAATAAAAGTGAGTATTAATAAATAATAATACATAGGTAAACGGAATCGTGGAGTGGCATTCTTTAATACTATGAATAAACTGTAGGTATAGTCACTACCTATGATCCATTAATAAAAATATACTTGACCTAAATATGAGTTCCCGGGCATAATCAGAAGTCTTCAAATGTTTATTGTTTTATAAGGATTTTTTACTTCAAACATTTAGGTGTACAATGTTAACTTCTCGTATCAATTGAAAATTGTAAGTACTGGACTATCATAATATCATAGCTTGTAAATAATAGCATGTATTAATGTATTATCATTTATTTATGTACCTGGCCATTGTTTAGTAAATTTATACTGCGTGTCCACTGCCTCCTCAGTCCTCCCTTAAAAATAGTAGAAAATCAAAGTTCCCCAACAACCCGCCCAGCTTTATCCAGATACCCCACTTTTAACAATGAGACCATTTCATATTTAAAATAATCGAAGGTAAAATTAATTTGAACTCTGCAGTTTACCACTAATCTTTGTTTAGAAAAATCTATAGGTACATAAATAATTCGTTATCTAACATACCAATTCCATGATAATTGAAATTAATTGAACACAAAAACTAAAACCAGAGATACTTACTCTGCTGTAGTGCTGTATATTATTTTTGGAATGTACCTCGTTGAGTAGGCCACTAATCACTATAAGAAATGTGTTAAATTTGAACTCAAAGATGAATTATTGTATACGAAAAACGGTTCTGAGAGAAGGCTGCGTGTGGTATGTCAGACTCTATTTCTAAGGGTATTTTACAATAGTTATGTTATTAATTAAACTATACTTAAAGTAATTTATTTTTAGTAATACGGTCAGTGGCGTGCCCTGCGGAGGTAATGGGTTATATCCGCTTATTGTCCCATAAATGCCCTTATGTGTGTCTTTGATACTACCACCATAATTCACTTTAATGTATTATTATTTATTACTTATAACCCCCCCCCCCCCCACCAGCCTTTAAAAATCCCTGTGCACACCACTGAATACTTGAAGTTTGAACTAACTAACAATATCATCGTGTAGGTATATTTTGTATAATTAATTAATATTATATTATAATATCATACAATATATTTTTTAAGTTTTAGCTTAAATAACTTAATAGTTAGTCAATATTAACGTACCGTAGAATGGTGTAATACGTAAATAGTTTCATAGTACCTATAAAGCTTACAATAAAATAAGTCTGAACTAGGTACATCAAGTAACGTAATCAATTTTGTCAAAAACTTATTGCATGATGAATTTTTGTCACGCCTGCGCCGAAAGTTTGGTTTTCGATAGCGGTCGAAGCGTTGGAAAGAGTCCATTTTCCGTCCAGCGGACGGTAAAGTGGGAATCCCTATTAGTGCCGGGCGGTAAAGTGGAAATCCCCAAAAGTGCTACGCGCACATTTCACGCGCGACGTGCGTATACCCTGCACAAACAGTCACTGAAATCTATACCACGGTCATCGGTTCCTTAAAAATTATAAACTTTTGGTTACATCTCGTCATCATGTTATATATAACCTCCATGCGTGACGCTTAAAATAAATAAAACCAAATCGTTTCTTTCATGAAATATATTGTTGTCGTATAATTATGAGTTGTTGCATAGATCCCTGCATTACCTTTGCCGTTATCGGTGGGGTTATCGATGAATGCAGAGGCGTGACAAAAAATTGTATGTGTGGCTCGTGCGGGAAGGCAATTTCAGTCTTGGGCGAAATGCGGCACACGTCGCCCGCGACTGAAATAGCTCACTTCCCGCCCTTGCCACACAATATACTATTTCATTAGATCCAATTTGCTAAGCAATTCCCAAAAACAGCGGTAGCCTGAAAAATTCTCAATCGATACAGGTATAACTGGTGTTACATTCAATACAGTACTAAGTAGCCAGAAAGCCAGAAGGCACAATTTATTATTATTTTGTTTCAATTATAATATTAATACATGGGGGACGGAGTGGCCGAGCGGATTAAGGCGTCGGTTGCGACGCACACCGGCACCGGTTCGATGCCGGCTGCGGGTGGCATTTTTCTTCAGGCAATTCACGGTGTCCGCGGAGAGAAGTGCCGCCATCCCCCACCCGGGCATGGTAGATACCTGCGGTTGCCCACTAAAAAATCTGCCAAACCAAAACACACGTGTTTAAACTAACAGTACCCTCCCCCGCAGTAAAAAAAACCACCTATTGGCCTAAGTCGCCGCAGGTTAATTAATAAAAATAAAAAATAAAAAAATATTAATACATTAAACTATTTACCTCTCTTGTTCTGCAGGTATATTCGAAGACTATTTTGTTCAACAATAAAAAAATAACTATGAAAGTGCAATTCCGCGTTATTCTATTATACGAATCTACGCTCGTTACCGTGCAATATAGCATATAATAATTAATAAGCAATAGGTAATATATGACACGAATAATAATTATGAGTTGATCCAAGAAGAATTGACGTTTTGACAAAATGATTGACCTGACACTTGTGTGAGTTCCACCGACAACTAACCGTTGACGATTGTTTGTTTGACAATTAATGTACCTAGTGTGTATATAATATATAGTATTTATTTAATACATCGCACTTTGAACCGGATTAAATAAAATATTTCCAAAACCCTGTGTTATAGAATAAATATAAACCTTGAACTATTTATCATTGGACATTGAACAATCTAAATAATGATATTTTATAATATGAATATTAGATTCTGAGCGGAGCGAAATAATGTATTGGTTTTACAATGATGTGTGTTTTTTTTTCTGCCAGCATTATTTTGGATAGTACCTAAGCATGCTTCAATTTTTGAGATCAGCATCTTTTCTGATAGAAAAGTGAACCTAGTTGGTACTTTTAGGAGGTCAAAATTGAAAATTCCTAGTATTTTTAGAAAGCATCGAGAAAAACAAAACAAAAGTAAAAGAAAAATTATAAATTATAAACTCAAATTAATAACCGCGGACCATTGAAATTTTCACCAAATATTTATATTATTTTTAGCATTTCACATAAATAGTAACATTTTCATAATATAACCTTGAAGAATTTTTAGAAATTTGTAATTTTTTTAAACTATTCTCGATAAAACTTTTTCAAAAAGCTTGAAAATGTATTACAAGATTCCTTAGTTTCGTAAATGTGAGTTTAAAAAAAAACAGAAATATATGGGTATGATTTTTTTTATATGCAATTGAAGTAAAAATTTTGACAAAATTCAACAAAATATCGAATATTTTTCAGTTATAAATTCATAAATGGTTTAATTTTCAAAGCTCAGATTATAAATGTTGAAAGAAGACTCCTCCCAAGGTACCTAGCTTAATAAAAAAAAAAGTTTACCGAAAAGCAACATTAATTTTTTATGAGTGTTTGAATTTAAATTTTTACGATATTGGATTTTCATAGGTAAATTAGAGAATTTTCCTCAATCAATTTTTGATAATTTGTTGTAACTTAAAAACGAATGAACCTAGATATTTGGAATTTTTACTAAATGTTAAAACAACCATTATCCATATATGGTAATATTTACAAACAATTTTGAAATTAATAGCCATGAGAAATTTTTTAAATGTTGTAAATTATTATTTTATTAGAAATTCATAAAAGTTTTTCTTTTCATACCTAAGGTTAAAAATTTTAATAAAATATTTTGCATCCTTTGCAGTGTGTGGGGACCGTTAATTGTGTCTACATAATGATGAAGATACATTTATTTTGAATGCATTGAATAAGGAAAAAGTGAATGGTATACATAAATACATAATGATATAATGTGTATATTGTTTACACATATTTAACGTTTAAATATTATAATGCTGGTAGGAATTTAACTTTTACTTTTAAAAACCAGTAAACTACGATACACTCTATAGTCTATATATTACCCACTAAACCCACCTAAAATTTACATTGTATTATGTTGGCTGTAGTAAATAAACATTAGTGGAATACCGTGCTGGCTAAAAAGTAAAAAGGAGAATATATATTGTTTTGTATACACTATGTAAATATTTAATCGAATAGAATTAATTTGTTTATTTATATCGTAATATTACGCCAGTGAATTAATTTAAATGTATAATATCCAATAAGTTTTGATTGTTTTTATTATTTTTTAATTTTAGATTTAATATTAAGTGTTTAAACTTAAAAGTAAAGTTATAAATTAGTTTAATTGTTTTCCTCGATTTAAAATAATCAACACTGCAGGTCGTATAAGTAAGTCCCACGCTGCACTCTCCCATCAGTCCCATCTCACTGGTTATGAGTAGAAAATGCATGAGTGAGAACATTTTTATTTTTAACGCATTATTAGTAGTTCTCAATGAGAATGAAATTAATAATAATGCATTAATGATTTAAAAATATTTTATTATAATATATTATATAAATGAAAATAGTTAGTGACGAGGATAGTGTTTTAAGTGCAAATGAAGTGTAAATTTAATTTCTTTAAAATTGCTTGAATATGTTATTTATTGCCACTATTCTAAGGTTAGTTTATTGTTACTGTTACATTTTCATCAATATCCATGTAAGTATTAAAAAAAGTGAAGTTCCCAATAATGAACCCGTGTAACTTATAACTTTATGAGTGTTGGCAGAAAAAATTAACAGTACCTATTAAAATAAATTGTTTTGAATAAAAATTCACCAGTGCGTCCATTTGATAATTTAAATAATTAAAGTCTTATAATATTTCCTATTGATTTAAATTGAAATCCACAAATTCGCCATATAAAAAAAAACTCAAATTGCAATCATTGAATCCGATCATGGACAGACTTTTGCAAATTTTACCATCATTACATTATTATTTTTCTAATTATTGTCAACTGTGACAGTCCTCCGTCAAACACATACCTATTAAACAAATCTTATATACCTAGGTACATTAAAAACCAAAACCTATCCACCATTAATCATTAACAATAACTTTGTGGTGAAAGTGTGGATTAGGCCTTAACGGGGATACCACAGTAAAAAAAACGCGCCATGTGTAATACCTCATGCATTTAAAAGGACTTCAATATTCCAATGTTGTCGTTTCTGTGCAAGGTGGTGTGGTAATTTGCTCACAACTTCCTATTTAATAAATAAATTACGATGTATATTGTTATACGTATGTTAATACGTTTACCTAAAGGTCTTGTCTACGGAGCACTAAGATATAATTTTTTTATAAATAATTTTGGAACTTACCGTGTCACGCTTGAATGCTAGTTAAGCATTTATTAAAATTCTGCAGGTTTTTGGAATTTCTAAGTATACAAGGTATGTAGTCAAAGATTATAGTTATTATAATAAGATTATATTATTACTATGTATTTTCAACAACGTGTACCTATTTTACTATATTTAAAAACTGTATTGAGCATTGGCTCGACTAGGATTTTAGAGTTTGGGAGGGGGCAAGGATCAATAAATATTTTAGTATTAAAATTTTCTTTTGAAATACTTAATGCATCAAAAGTTAAAATGTATTAAAATATATTATATTATTATAATAAATAGCCTAAATGTATTCTTCAATTATAAGAAGCAAACTTCTCCGTCTGCAGTTCATATAAACTTATAATATTAAGTATTTGTTTTTCCGGGAGCTCCGTAGCGGCTGCGCACGAATTTCCGCCATTTTATAAAATAGCGCTGTAAGTCCGAAACACAAATTTTTTTTGGAACCGTAACTTCACATATGCACAATACATTTTTTTTCGATACAGTAACTCCGCAAAAGATATTTTTAAAATGATATGTCATATAATACGCATATATCGAATACGCATAGATATTTTAATATTATAAAGATTTAAAAGATGATATGACGATTGAAAAAAAATTGAAAAAATATATATATTTTTTCATTGCATTCATAGCAGCTTGATAAAATAGTTTTTCATACAAACGTTTCAAATACTTTTAGCTCTTACATTCCAACTAAGAACCCCAGATTATCAAAGTCCGTGCTTTATTTATCTATGATTATAATATATTATTATTATCTACAAATGTAGATATTTTATCATACACCATAGATAATATTTAGCAGAAACTACACTATAGGTAGACTTATGTACCTAGGTAGACTCTCCGCGGAAGTACAAATATAATATATTATTTTATTATGATGCCATGGTGAGGTAGGCATTTTCACCCCTATTTTTCCCTTAATAATGCATTTATTCAAATTCTAATTTTTGAAATTTCAAGTAGGTACCTACATTTAAAGTCCATAATATTTATAAATACCTTAATTTACTGATGTTGAAGGATGACAGAAAACATCTCGTTTACCCATACAAATAATTGTTTGTGGGTTTCAATTTATTTAAATATTAATAAATTAATAGATAGGTACGTAAAATAAATAGTTATATTAAATTAATTATGATTGCTAGTAAATATTGATATTAGATAGATTGACATGGATGCGTGAACAAACAAAACCAGGGGTTCTTCGTATTTAGATGCTATTTTACACTATTCCGGCGTAATTGAGTAAATATCAATATAATATGTCTTAAACGTTGTATATAAAATACAGCTATTAAAAGTATGCATCCGTTTTCCGGATGGATGGCCGTGGTCTTTTATTTTTATTTTTTATACGTTTACAATAAATAACCAGGCACGATGCTGCGGCCAAACCATACGCATCGTGATTAGTTTGGGCTACACTTAAGTATACATTAGTACATTAGTCATTACTAAATATGCTGCAACACTGAACTATCTGAAACCGACTGAAGTATACTGAACAATACTATTTAAATAATACATATATTCTTTGACCGTTTCCGGTTTCCCTATTACATAACAAAATTAACTAATTTATAAATAATATTTTTGAGAGTAAATTATTTGTATTATTTGTATTATAATGTTTAATTTTTTTTATTAAGTATTTTTAGTACCTAGTGTGATTCGTACGTTTTTAATGTTTGTTTTTATCGATTCAATACTTCTACTACAATACAGATAATACATATAATATTAATATATTTTAATGACGTCACAAACTCAAGGAATGTTCTGTTTCTGTCAAATTGTGATGATCAATATAAAATAGATAACTTTTCGCCAATAAGTTGTAGTCAAAACCCAGAGGCTTAACACCCAATTAATTCAAAAATAATTAAGTTTATTTGAAATATTAGGTTTGTCTAATAAAACAAAACACACTTACATACCTACTTATTCGTTAATGCGTTGTTTACCAAAAACATAATTAATTCGTAAATATTAAATTGCATAATATATAGTGTAAAAATATGTACGCAGTATTTGTGTGTGGATCATTATCAATAATGTATTACTTATTAGGCCTTAGGAGGATACAACAATAAAATAACTCGTCACCTATAATAATTCATTAATAACCTCATGATTTTTAAACAACAATGAAATTAATTAATAGTCACTTAAAAAGCTATATGATGGTGGTGAGGAAACTTTCATATAGGTAGTAGAAATAATGTACCATATTATAGGTAGGTACTATAACACATTTAAAATAAAATAATGGTATTTATCTGTTGACTAATGACTATTATAATCATTAAAATATTAAATACCTATAACCATAATATTACTAAGTACCTATCTGTTTTATTTTATTTTGTTTCTAGTTATAATAATTTGTACGTGAATTCACCTAAATTTATTACCTAACTTATAAAATGAAAGCATCTAATCGAAATTAAAATAGGTTAGGTATGGTATAAGGATGAGCATTGAGCCGTATAAAAATTATGTTTTGTAGGTTCTGTAAATTTTGAAAATATTTGTTATTATTGAATATTAACGCCGTGTCCTACGTGAATCCGACAAATGCTACAAAAAAGAAAACAGTTTTATTTCGTATAGCTTCGTATTGCGACGGAACATGCTGTTTAGAATAGAAATCGAACTCGCCGGATTTACGTAGGACATGGCGTAATGAAGAAAACAATTGCAAATAAAACATTTTAATTTGTTCAGGGTTTTATTCGTATTTCTGACTTTTGTTATTAATTGATATTTGTCCAAAAAATATTCCAGTATAAAATTATTGTTGCAAATAAATAACTACTTATGCACGAAATAACAGTTTATTTATTTATTACACTGAAAGTTAAAACAAAATTCGCTTAAAAGTAAAATAAACAAAAATATACAAAAATTTAAATTAAAACAAATTTTTACGCTAAAAATAGTTTTAGAACTATTTAGTATATTAAGGATAGGATAATAAACAAATTCAAACTTTTTTATATTCTAGAATAATGGTCTTGGACTAAAGGTATATTATGATACAATAAAATAAAATAAAAACGAAAAATATGAACATTTTCTGTAGATAAATTTCATGTATTAAAAAAAAAAACATAGTTTATTGTAATAAATAATAAACACAAACACACCATATTATTATGGTTTACGGATTAAACGATATACGGAATATTCAATATTGAACTCCAATCGCGACAACCGCGTATATCTTTATAGCATCAATACGACTATATAGGTATAAGTGTATAATCATAAAAACATAATAAGTAACAAAGACACTGCGTTAAGTCATGAAGATATTTTTCAAGTTATAAGTTAATTACCGAGTTAATTTATACGTATTATAAAATATTAATGAGTATAGCCATAAGAACCACAATTAAACCGGTGAGTTTGGACGAGGGTGGATGATTAACACTATATTTTATTCTAAATAGAAGAAATTGCACGGATATTAGACAAAACGTTATTCCGGAAAAACTATAATATTAAGTGTTATAATTTCGAAAGGATAACGTGCGTATAGCGAAAAGGAAACGTGTTTCGTAACCATCATATCTACCATTGACATCGTCGTAGGACGCGGTGACGGTCATGGCTCAAAGTACGTTTTTGAATCAACTAATAATAATATGTTGTATATAGGTACTATAGAACTCGGGCGTCGTGGCTTCCGTCCATCCAATTTGGTGCCGCCGCGGGTCGGGGTAAACTTCCATCCGTAAGATACCTGTAGAGACGAGCTTCTGAACGTATCGATTATTCTACAAAAGCCCGGATCTACAGGGTAGATCACGGATGCGTTACATTGCTGACGTGACCGTTGACGTGCGGATGGACCACGGCGGGCGGCGGCGAGTGAGAGCTGTAAAACGAAAATAATAATAATAATAATAGTAACAGCAATAATCCGTGCCTGTATAAGCAGTAAACGAGTGTAATGGTCGGCAAGAAAACAATAATGTCGTATTCGTACGTAAGACTGATTGTATAAAATGTATGTTGTATTGCGACAAGTCTGCGATCGTTCGGTCGCCCACCGGAAACGAATCGGCGCGCTGGTGGCGTCCGGACGCGACGAGGGATGTAAAGCGTACGCACCTCTGACCTTGGCCGAAGGGCGGCCTCTCGATTAGGGGGAGCTAGCGGGTGGTGGCGGCTGCGAATCTCGGTGCGGCGGCCAACGTGTATTGATCATGCTGATGCTGCTGCTGAGCCCGGGGCGTGGGCAAAGGGCGAGAGCTGTGGAGAGGGCGCGTCGCCGGAGGGGGACGAGACCGGAACTCGGCGGCGGCGGCGGCGGCGGCTACTTTGTAAATATACGATGCGAAAATTAAAAACAAAATATGTACAAATGTGTATAAGAACACGTATCGCGAAAAAAACTGGCGAACATATATTATTGGTCTCCACAAACGAAAAACGGAACGCGACTGAAAAGTAGAGCTGGTGTTACCTTTAATATAGGTACGCTGTAATGCTTGAATCGGGAAGAGATAAACATGTTTTTATAGCAATAAGGAGCCAATGCAAATATGTACTTGAAATTCGTCTTAAACACGTCTTCGTACATTTACAAAAATCGGAAGAGTGTAAACACTGAACGCGCGATGTAGTGCTCACGGACAAGGCATAGACAACGTAAATATAAGCGCACAACGACAAAGTCGAAAAACATATATTATATTTAATAATAATACATGCATAATATTAGCGTCCGTAATGAGATTACTGCAGCGCGCAATATCGCTGATCAAAATACAATTAAAATAGGTACACAGATATGCATAATATGTAGAATAATAATTTAGAAATAATAGTTGCATTATAATATATAATACATAATATTATACATATGAACTCGGGAGTTCCAAAAAAAAAGATTTCTAGTAATTATAATATTATAGACTTTGATGTTGTATTGACATAATATTATACTTACTAGCGCAGCAGACGAGCGGATATGATGCGTACAGCGGATGCAGCGGTCCACAGCCGACGTGAGGGTCCTCCGAGAGACGTGGTCCTTCTGCCGGGCCTCCGATGCTGTGCGCACCGCCGCGAAGGGCTGCTGCTGCGGCAGCTAATAATGTGCGGGAAGGGGCGCGACGCCACCCTCGGCCACGCGCACGCACACACGCCGCAGTCGGTTTAATCTATAAAATGCAAAAGTCCCGACGCGGGGAAACGCCGTCGTCGCGGTGGACTCGTCTCCTCACTTTATAATATGTATGCGTATGTGTGTGTGTTCGGGTCGGAGTAGCGAGAACTTTAGCTGTTAAAAATCAAAAACATTTACATGTTATATCCGTATACGCGTTTTAAAAAAAAAGCCACATCAAAAATATAATATGTACTGAAGAAAAACGTTAAAAATTAATAATTATAGGTGTCACAAAAAGAAAATAATAACTATTACATTTTTGCAGAGCTGCTTATTGTTTTCGTTAAGTAGGTATATAAAATATTTGCTCGAGTATCGACGGCCTGCAGCAGTCCAATATATTCTAATATAATTGTATACACTATATAGTATATATAAATAATTAATTCGGTTAACGACGTAGATATCTGCAGAACTACGAGTATTATACACTGTCTATAAAATCCAAAAATATATATACATCTTAAATTGGCATCATAGGTACTATATGAAGTATATTAACTCCTCGTAAAATCCACGAGTATTAAAGAATTTAGTAATAGTAGAGCATTTTTTCTAAAATACGAAAACTCATCCAATATCATAGTTATATTATATATAAATATAATATAATATATAGTACGCAACAGCAGCTGTAATACGAAAGTAATCTGTTACAAGAGACAGAGGGAGGGAGAAAAATAACCAACGGCGCGCGGCGTTATTGTTGATTTAATTTTTTATGACGAAAAATCATATCGATTTTTGTTGGCGCTTTCATTTGTGGAATACTATGTATGTCCGCGTACCTAGTACCTACCTATACCTATATAATGTATGGAAAATTAAATATGCCGCATTATAAATATACAATGCGCGTATTGTACATGATGGCGTGCGAGGGAGAGACGCGCGCGTAATCGTTTATATAATAATAATAATACGGTATTATAAAAGCACTCACGAAGACCTGTGTAGAAAAAAATATCGTAAAAGGGGTTGTTGGCATTGTACACTAAATATTACACTATACCCTATACATAATGTAAGCGAGACCGTTAGAAAAACGCGTGCACGACTGTTGTCATCGTACGCGGAGGGTTAGACCGTTCGCGGTCCGGTCGGCTACCGGTTTAAATTTTTTCTTGTTTTTTATTTCGCGGTCAACGTACGCGTGTACGATTCTAAAATAGTAATAGGTACTTTGCTGGTACGGTGTAATTGTGATAATGGCTATCGCAAATTAGAAAATTATACTGCTACAGGACGAGAAAGTTCAGTAAAACTATAACACAGCAGCTCGTATTGGGTCGGGTCGGGTCGTCGCTAGCAACCCACACAGTCTTGTGTGAGGCATACCTAAAAAGTATCTCCAGTCTCCAATGTACCGTTAATCGAGCCAACGATGAGTCCCTACGTCAAAAATGTGTTGTCTACGATGAGTATACGATTAAATCAATTTTCAAATGAATCCGGAAACCGTTTCCGTACATATATCAATTCTTTTGCGATAAAACTCTATACATACGGACCTGGTCGTAATACAACCTGGTCGTAATTGTATAACACTACAAGGGCCGTAAATTTTCGGCCCGGCCCGGTCCAAAAAATATTGTGAAAAAAAGCCCTGGCCCGGTCCGAAAATAATGCTAAGCTCGTAAAAAGCCCGGTCCAGTCCATACATTTTATCCTCGAGCCCGGTCCGGCCCGATCCAAAAAATATAATATTATTATGGTATATAAATAGCTTTATTATAACCACCAATCAATATATTATTAAATTCATTGTGATTGTATCTACTATCTAGTATCTATCCATAGAGTATACTCTATATGTATCTACCTGTACCAACGTCGGTTTTATCATTATTATTTATTATTTTCAATTGGGATTATTTACTGTCGAAGAAAAATCCTTAAAAATCCCGGCCCAACCCTTGATTTATTATTCGAAGTCCAGCCCGGCCCGAAAAATTGTACAAAAAAAAGCCCAGGCCCGGTCCGGCCCTTGCAGGTCTTTAGTATATAGGCAAAAACCTGACGCAATGTTCCTCCGACTGAATAATAATAACACAATACATATAGTACCTACCTACACAATCTATATTCTATAATATCGTATTATATGTTGACATTAGTATTTGTTAAGTACAAAAGATGCGTCATTTTATTGATAAACGACTATTATAAGCCTATAGATAGGTATTATATAGATTATAGATAGATGTTTATACAAACCGGATTCAGAAGGATTAATAAGAAAGAGAATTTTGGAAAACAAAATATAAAATACCAATGCCCGTATTTGTCACATTTTAAATTTTATTCTAGTATTCTACTTTACATTTACATATTATTACTATAGGCGTGTGCAATCGATAACCACGGTCACATAACAATATAATATGCTCAATTATATAACTATATAAGACATCAAATATAATTTAACTACACATCATAATTATTTTAAGAACAAAGTATAGTTACTCACGGTCTTATTAAAAAAATATAATTATCTATTACATAATATAGTGTCAAATTAAATACAAATTGAATAGTATTTTTCAAAGTAAGAAATCAAAATACTATATTTGGAATATATTACTAATAGTAATATATTATGTAGTATAGTACCTACAATTTGTTTTAGATTATGAGCGAAAGACTATGAATGTATTGAATTTACAATGATGATGTATGTGTTTTTTTGTTACGACAGTCATCGTCTATGGAGCAGTAAAACATTCTTCCATTTTTAACTTTGAGGGTGGTTTTTGGTACCAAATTGTATGTAGTTTGTACTTTTTTTGGCGGGCCGTGAGGGAGTCAAAGAAAAAATTCCAACTTCCCAGTATTTTTTCAATAATCTGTTAAAAAAAAATCAAATTTGAGGAAAAACGGAAATTTTTACACCAAAACAGTTTTTGACAAAATATTGTTTATATATTATATTATTTATTTGGTGATTTAATTCAAAAAAGAATAACTGTAAATACGTGAAATTTTCACCAAATATTTCTGGGGCTTGGGTCAAAAAGGGCCAGTCTCACTTTTGATCACTTTGTAGTAATCAAGAATAAAACCTCTTTTAGATTCTGAGTGGAACAACATTGATTTTATACAATGATGTGTGTTCTTTTATTTTTATTTTTGTGTTTGTGTACACGATTAGTAGTCGAAATAATGCTTCGATTTTCAACTCCAGTATCTTGTTCGATGGGAAAGTGAATATAGTTGATACTTTTGGGAGGTCAACATTTAAAATTCCCAATGGTTTTCAAAACCACCCGATAAAACAAAATAAAAATTAAGGAAAAACGGGAATTTTTACGCAAAATCGGTTTTCGACCAAACCGATTGTGGTTTCTGGTGTAACTCTGAAACAAATGAACGTATATATATGAAATTTTCACTGGTTGTTTATATTTGCATTTTCTATACACGATAACATTTTAAAAATATTTTTATTTGTTTTGAACTGTTTAGGAACATTTTCAGTTTCCAATTTTATTAGTATTTTTGTCTATAAAACTTTATTTGTTGGGTAAAAAAACTTGAACATTTAATACAAAGCTCCTACTGTATTGTTAAAATGATATTTGAAAAATATTAAAAATCCTTAGTCACAGTTTTTATTTATAAGCATTTAAAGTTCAAATCTTGACAAAATACGGAAAAATCACGAAAATTAGCAATTTATTTTGAGTTGAGAATTCATAAAAATTTTTCTTTTTAAATCTAAGATTTGAAAATGTAATATAAGATTACTCATAAGTTTGTCTACCTTTATCAAAAAAAAAAATGTCAACAAGAAAGTCAAATTAAATTTTTATGAGCGTTTGAAATTCATATTTTTACAACATTTGATATTCACTCGATTTCTTAAGTAACGATTTTCTTATTTTGTTGTAATTAAAAAACGTATGACTGTAGATACTTGAAAATTTCACTGAATGTTTGTATTAGCATTTTCTATACACGATAAAATTGAAAATATTTAAACTCTTTTTGGGCTGTTTACGGACATTGTCAGTTTTCAATTTTTTTAGTTTTTTTTTCTATAATTATCAATACAATTTTTTTTTATAAGCATTTAAAGTTCAAATTTTGACAAAATTTATCAAATTTAAAATTTAATAATTATTTTGTTGTGAAAAATGTATGAAATGTTCAACTTTTATAGCTTAGGATTTAAAATTTAAAACAAGGGTCCACGTAAATTGATAAATATATAAATTACTTTATTCACAATAATATCATCAAATATACTTGGTAATATCATAGGCTGACTGACCGTTTTCGCTCAGAATCGTTTTTCTTATACAATGATATTATATCATTGAATTCAAATTGAACACCATCCATTACAGTGACCTACTTGTAACCTACTGTACAGCAGAGCGACATCCACTTACTCACCTTTTTTTTTGTTGAAAATTCATAGCAATTTTTCTTTTGTTTTTCATATTTTTGTTTTTATGTAAATATAGTTTACCCTACATTTTAGAATATAGTGTGAATTTTTTAGTGAAATATTGAAGGTTTTCTATTTACATTGGCCCTATAAAATCATAATTAAAAAAAAAAAATTATGACTTGGGCCCTTATAGTGAAATTATAAGGGACAAAGTCATAATTTTATTCAAACTGTAAAAGGGCCAATGTTCACATATGCCCCATAGATTTTGTAATTTTCATGACATTGGTCTTCTCATATCTCGCACTAATGATTATTGAGACACGCTCTTTTACCACTAGAAAAAGCGTATAAAGTTTTATAAGATTGGCCATATAACTCATTTTCGCCAAAAAGTGAGATTGGCCCTTTTTGACCCAAGCCCCAGATTTATATTAGCATTTTCAGTAAATGATTTTCATAATAATTTGATTTTTTGAAACTATATTAATAGACATAACAATTTTGTTTGGTCAAAAAGTTTTAAAAGTGATTACAATAAGGTCCCTCATAAGTTATATTGTTGCCATTTAAAAATATTAAAGACACATACCTAAGCACTATTTTTTTATATTTCGACAAAATATGTCGTCAAAATTACAAAAATGTTTAGATAATTTTGTAGTTAAAAATGTATAGAATGTTCCATTTGTGTAGCTAAGGTTTGAAAGTTGAAAACAAGGTTTTGGAGTAGTTCATACTATAACTAAAAAATCTAAAACTATATAAACACGGGTTTCTTTTTAGAGACATTTTAAGTAGAAATTTGAAGGAAATTAAATATTTAAATAAATCATAACAATTCTATATTTATTTTGTTGTAAATTAAAAACATTATTCGGGGAAACTTGAAACTTTTAAAGTACCTATATTATAATAAGATGTTATACACACAATGACCATTTCAATGTTTTTGGAAAAAATTAATTTAACCCACTGTATTACTAAAAGTAAAATAAGATACTTTAATAGTGATAATATGATATTATAAAATATACTTAGTAATATAGGCTGACGGATCGACAGACCGTCTTCGTTTAAAATCGTTTTTCGTATTCTTTGAAAATTAATCAAAGTTAACACACATGTACATTACAGTGACTTACTCCTTAAATGACGAGGTACCTACACGGCTACACTCGATACCAACTGTACAGAAGAGCGGTTACCTACTTTTTAAAATAAAATTGTATTTAAAACGATTTTTCATTATGCCTATATTTTACCGCGCAATGAGGTAAAGACACGTTTTAAAATTATTATGTAAGGATATTCAGGTCAAACATCAGTAGTTATTGCCAAAATAGAATTTAATTATATCGATTTAATAATATAGGTACACTGTACACAATATAATAATATGGTAGTCCTACAACGCCCAAAAAACTAAAAACCAAAAAGCTTATAGGTATTTTAAAGTTTAGATAGATCCAGGTAAAATAAATGTAGTTTAGTGTTTGGTGGCTCTGCAAAGTGTCGGGGACTTAATTGATAGTACGAGTAAAATAAAAATAATTAATAATTAATGACCAATAAAATAATACGTTTGAAAGTTAAAACTGTGCGCGCGCCCGTCGCTACACCACAAAATAATATTATTATCGCGAATATCGATCGAGTCCGCGTTCAATGTCAATAACTCGATAATATATGTAACATTCTGTTTTTATATTAATTAACCAGCTGGCAGGTTGGGTACATACTTAATATTATTTATTACTAATATTACTTCCGCCGAACCTATGATGTGTATAAATCCAAACACCGATCAGAGTGTAAACCATAAACGTATTTTGTTTGAAAATCAAAATGTTTGCGAAACATGATACACTGTAAAAGCACCGGCCGCGACGTTGTGGTTTGAAATGTTGAGTTAGGAACGATGAATAAATTGTATGCATTTAAATGCGTAATGATAAAGATATAATGATAGGTAGTTGTTGCATAATATTAGGTATAATTTACAACAGACAACTTCAGTAGTTGCGCAATAAATCTCCGCCGAAAAAAAAAAATATAAATGTAATTTATTTTTCGATAACAACAGTGTCTCAAATGTCCACTACGCAAAGTTGAAGGGCAAAAAAAAAAAGGTGAAGAGCATAAATAATTAAATAATAATATTATGATGTCACGGCGGATGAAACGTATGATTGAACAGAACGAAACTCGCGGCGCCATCTATACGTCAAACGATGAAATCGATTTCATCTAGTAATATTATTCTCATGAGTACATAATAATATTGCTGCCGAGTAGATAGGTAGTTATTACTTAGGTATTATTAGTTGTTAGTTATAATACTAATTACCACAATATATTATTATCTACTTTTGTCTGTTACTCTATTAATTGTATTGCTATAAAAAAAAAGAAATATTACTTTTCCTATTTTAATCATTGATAATAATAATGTATAATAATATCGTACAACAGCGATAAATGGTTACCTATACTATTTATAGAGTACAATTAATATTATAGGTACAGAGTCCTTACTTCTTCCTACCACAAGGTAGACGTGGTGCGACGGTGCGTGTGAATTAACTGTACTCGTGACTTTTAGACTTATGTTTGTTAAATAAATAAAATTAAACTTCGTCTGTTATTAATTACAACGTTATCGTAACATTTTCAACGTAAATAAACACAATCTAAATTATTAAATATAACCTTTTATATTATTATTCTGTATACAAACACAGTAAATATGATAACATTTTAACTACACGCGACAACGTAAGTGTACCTATAGAGGTCATCCGTCATTCATTGACACTAAGTGGGTACTTCCAATAATTATGAACTCATTATGAATTCCACAGGACGATTAAGATCGAGTGGAGGATATTACTTGGTCTATTTACTATTGTTAGATAGTATAAGTTTTTCTATGTGAGCAGACATGTCTGTATAGTTACTAGTTAGTATGGAGATCAAAAGATTAATTTATTATTGCTTGGAAATTTAAAAAAAAATAACTTCACGTTTTAAATCGAATACAACCCTATTTAGACCTACATGCTCCAATTTCGGGATAATGGCAAAAAATTTAATTCAAATTTTTCAGTATATACGTAACAAAATAAGGATTTCTAATTAATCGACCAATGATACTACCCATTCTCATGTTAAACTTAAATATAAATACATACAATACAATTAATATAAAATATTGTACTCGTTATACGGTGTTTTTATTTTACTATAGATTTCCGTAAGGCGTAAATATGATTTTAAGGAGTCTAGGATCTAGATTATAGAAGTGTACGCTGGACCCTCAAGTCATGTGTCCGTTTTACTATCCTAAACCGTCTTCTTTCTACTCCCCCTCCTCTAACACCGGCCATGATCACCATTCATGGTTACGAGTAGGTAAAATTATTCAATATTTCAGTCAATACAATAAATTCATAAAATTTATTGTAATTTTCTGTTATGTTAAATAAAATAAAACAATTAAATTAAGCGAATTCCAGTTTAAGCAGTGACTTAAAAGATGTTGACCAATTGACACGTTTTACACAGCTAGTGACTAGTGTTTAATGTTCTATATAAAAAATGTTAATTGTAAATTAGAATTTCGTACAGTGTATTTATAATACTTACATTAATAGTTCGTGAATGTATAGTGTACGAGTGATACGACAATGGATGCACGAGGCTTGTAATATTTTATTGTGATTGCTATAGAAATAACAAATGAGTACGACGGATGAAACAGAATGATATGATCGACGTGTATACAATACTAGTTGACACGGCAATGCATTACTATTGCTAGGTTTTTGTGATTATGTGAGCAGTATATTATCAGGAAGGCAATTTATCTGCGGTAGATCGCGGACCCCGCGTGATGCGTACGTAAGTGTATAATCTCTTATATTATATTTAACTATAAAGCATCAAATCCAAACCTAACCTAACCGTAGGCACTGAAATCCTATTAATAAAATTAAAACCAAACATCCACATGTATAGATAAAAAATAAAAAAAAATGCAATTAATAGTAATAATTAATATTTTAAAACCAATGGCAACCATCTATAAACAAAAATTACCAAGAAAACAATGTAAAATCAATGCGAAAAATTTTCCACCGAAACCGTGGTTCGAACTCGAAACCCCTGTTTGAAAACCTCTCCTGGTTTGCCTCTTAACTACCTTTATTCGCGATAAAATCTAGCCTATCTTCTTCCCCTAAAGTCTAATCTATCCCTGTACAAATCTCCATCGCAATCGGATGAACGTTTAGGAATATACGCTTTAAGGACACAGGTACAACTCGTCTTTTAAGTCGTTATTACCTTAAGGAATATTAATAAAATAACATATTGTACAATCTCGTCCAATGTAGCGATTATATACAATATTCTAATCAATATGATATTTCTTTAAGAGATTCGTTCGTATATGAGCCCGACCCGAAGGTCAGGCATTTTAAAAAATTACATTCTAGACTCCTTTGAGTGCTCCCCTCCACGGAAATCTTTAGTAAAAGGCGAAAGATTTTTTCGATTTGAAAGGGAACCGGAGTTGTCTAATGGTCGGTGATCGGGGTCCTATATACGATTGGGCCGGTCACGATGCCATGTAGTAGGCTGGTGCTGACACCTCGACATTTCCCCTGTTTCGGACGCGAGTGGGTCGGGACCGTGGGCGTCTGGACCACGACCAGTGCAAGCTTTTGAAGTCTTCGCGTCAGCAAACTTCAAAAACCGCTCGTCACGGTGCACCCGATACGCCTGGCGATCGTGTGAAAACGGTGTCGGAAAACGACTTTGCCCGCAAACGCCATCTATTGGTTGTTTCTAGGAGCACCAGAGTGCCGTGGACGACGACGACGCCCGCCGTTGTATAGTCTGGCGGCGAACGAACGAAATATTAGCATCCGATAGGAAAACTCGTTTCACTAACGAATTTCGGATTTCCTGCATCGCTGGTTTTCCGATGGATTGTTAGTGAGGATAACGAATCAATGACATTGCACGGCGGGAAAAGCTAATGTGCGTAGTCATCTTAGATAGGTCTACGGGAGTAAGTATGTATAGGTTACTATCACAGAATAATTATTTTAAATCTTAGTTCGTGGTTAGTTATATTATTATAGTAATTATTATATTATTATAATAGGAATTATACTATTCTTTCAATAGAATATTATAATATTTAAAACATAATATTATAGTGATTTGAATGATTTGATAACAAATTATCAGGGCTTGAAACCGTTTTCAAAACCGATTCCAGAAACCGCTATAAACCATTTTAATACCGCAACCGAAATCGTGATCAAAACCGAAATTACTTCAATCGGTTTTGAAGCCCTGCAAATTATCTGTGAATAAATATGTGAAAAGTTGCGTCGTGCATGCGTATATCGAACACCCGGTGGGTGGTGACTCGTCGCTGATATCGGCAACATGTTTAGTATTGATTTAATACGCCGTGGCTCCATCCATAGTATATGATCTAAGGTTAATATGTCTACTTGAGATCGATCTAGCCTCTTTTTTTAAATTTTGTCCCTAAGCACCTATACATTTTGTTTGAATATTAAAAAATGTACGAAATTTTAAATGTTGATTACCTATTTGAAAATTAAATTAAATATCTTAAAATGTGACCGGATCGATCTCAAGAAAACATATTAACGAATTCAAATCAGATTTCAGAAATCTTATCGCGTTATATCAGGTCCATCGGTAGGATTGGCAAAAAATACCTACATACAAATTAGCATAAATTGTTTACCGTTCACGCGGCAGGCGGTGACTTGTATGTGTTCATGCGGGAGCGCCAAGTTATTTTATTTACACACAATCACTTCCTACCTCGGTTTAAGAGAGATAGATTCTATCTTAAACCGTGCTTACATACTACGGTACTGCCACGGTTATCTACACCGTGATAGATAACCGTGGGCACTACGCACAAAATATTTACGAGACCCGCATGCATACAATTCGGTAACATTGCTTATTTTGAACTCCTTAAAAACTTTCCGTTTGCAATCCCACATGCACCAAGCCAACAAGTTGCAGATCGAAAAATACCAAAGCAAAATAGGACTTAAATCAATACTAATTTTTAGTTGTTGCCGTAGTGTGATAAGGAAATAATAAAAAATTCAATGTTAAATAAAAATAACGTAACACAGTGACATTATTACGATACGATATTTTATGGCGGTGACTCTTTTTATGTTATTATTTATCAATAAAAAAATGAATTGTAAATTGTGGTTTTATACGTAATTTAGTTATTACTTAATTACTATTATGCAGCTCAACAACTGTAAAAACCTATAATTTAAAATATATAAACGCTCTCGAATCCCACGTGCAATGCGCCAATGCGGATAATAAACGTAAAGTGTAAGTAATAAGTAGGAAATAACTAATAATTAATTACACAATGTAAGATAATGAAATTATTGAGTAAGACACGTAGAAGCCCGTTACTATAAATGAGTATAATAATTATTATAATTATATATTTATGTATGAATAGTATAATTATATAACCTATTTACCTATTGATAAAATATAGAAAGAAATAAGAACAATGCTACTCTACTATATAACTACACTCTCTACTAATTTATATGAATTAGTCATCTTAATTGTTTTTTTTTTATTATTATTATTATAATTATTACTTATTGGTTATTACTTATTAGTACTGTTACTGAGTAAATTATAAGACATGTGACATACATAGAATAATCAATAAACAACTAATCCCGAGACCGTGATGCGTTTGACTTAATTTCTTTTCACACTCATAAAAATTGCAATATGTTTATTCAAGCTGATGTAGAATACTAATATGTGTTTTAAGAGATTATACTATATAGGTTTCACCGACTTCATTGCAAAGGATTTGAGAGATCTCCTCAATTTAAAGTGATACCTACAGTACGTGTTACTTATGACAATAGCCAAGCCCGGATTAAGGGGGTGGGGCAAGGGGGGCACGGTCCCGGGGCCCATATTTATCCCCAAAATATATTTTTTTAACCCGTCCAATACAGTTACAAATTATGTAAATAGGTAGGTTATATATATTATAGTTAGGTAGGTAAATTATTACTAATAATTATAAGATAAAATTGTTCTCAATTTTATATCACGAAAAATTACTGTAAATAATGAACTATGTTTGCCAACAATTTTGTCTGTTTGTTTATTTTTTGAGCATTTTAGATTACCGGTTTAATTGTTTAAGTATATAAAAAGGTAGTTATAAGAAAATAATATTTTGCTCTTGTAATTTAGGTATTTCAGTTAAAAGTATTAATGCGCATTATACTAAACTTTAGAGGACCATATAGTTAATAATCTATTGTGACCCAAAATTGATCATTTTACTGTCAAAATGTTCAGAAAAAAAGTTTTACTAGAATCCATAAAAAAATATAGTGGTTACCATTTAAAAAAATAAAGTCGAGTTTATTATTGGTACAACTACGTGTTTAAAAATTTTGAAAATGTTATAAAAAAATGGCCTGTTAAAAATAGAGAAACACGTCTTTTTTTTGTTTTCATGAAATTCCATATCATCGATCCATAATTGTTAAAAAAAATAAAGCCACGTACAATGACATAGGATATATTCTGTATATTTTTTGTATAGTGAAAAATTATACAATAATATAAAGTCGTTAATATGTAGTGATACAACTATTTTGAAGTTAAAGTTGATAGGGGGCCCAAAGTGTATGGTGTGCCGTAAGGTCTTTTATAGGTCTATGGCCGGGACCAATTGATCCTTAATCCGGGCTTGACAATATCTCCATAAGATATGACATGAATGTATAAAAAAAATATCTTAAGATCTACGGAATTTACTTAAATTTAATTATTATAATATTTTATAAAGGAAAAGTAAAATTCGCATTTTTTAAAAAATTTGACGTAGGTACTGATATAATATAATATATAGTAATATATTAGTATATTATACTAATGTATAATTTTTTTAATACATTAATATACTTGCACAGTTGTATTATTATGGTGTGGGGAACTACGCGATTATTTGTTATGCGAACCTAGTGGTCTATTGCTCGTGAGTCAATTAGTAATATTATTAGTTATTACAATAATTTAAGCACTAACGTTATTATTATTTATAAATAAAACACATTATATTTTTAAATCTTAGATTTAAAAAGAAAAAAAATTATGAATTCTCAACTCAAATTAATTTCCTAATTTTCGTGATTTTTCCGTGTTTTGTCAATATTTGAACTTTAAATGCTTATAAATAAAAACTGTGACTAGGGATTTTTAATATTATTCAAATATCATTATAACAATATAGTAGGAGCCTTGTATTCAATTTCCAAGCTTTTTTACCCAACAAATAAAGTTTTATAGACAAAAAATACTAATAAAATTGGAAACTGAAAATGTTCCTAAACAGTTCAAAACAAATACAAATATTTTTAAAATGTTATCGTGTATAGAAAATGCAAATATAAACAACCAGTGAAAATTTCATGTATATACGTTCATTTGTTTTAGAGGTACACCAAAAACCAAAATCGATTTTCTCAAAAACAGATTTTGCGTAAAAATTCCCGTTTTCCCTTAATTTGTCTATTGTTTTTCACGGCGCTTTTGAAAACTACTGGGAAATTTTTACTTTTGACCCCCCAAAGTACCAACTAGATTCACTTTCCTATCAGAAAAGATTGTGTTGAAGAAAATCTAAGCATTTTTACTGTCATAAAAGGTGATGACAGACACAAAAAAAAAAAATAAAAAAACACACATCATTGTAAATTCAATATATTCATCATTCCACTTAGAATCTAAAATCTGTAAATAATTATAAACAAAGGTATACCAAAGCATAATATTACTGTTAAGTAATTTATAATTTATAATTTTGTTTTTAAAATAAATAGAGTAAAAATTCAATATCCAATGTTTTATTTAATCAATTGAGGCATATTAGTAAAATAAAATGTATAATATTCTTAATTCTTAACTTTAGTTCCATTATGATTATTCTGTTTCCATTGCAACTGCTGGTACAGAATCGCTAGGAGGGGCACCACCAGGTCCGTCTTGTGGTGGCTGAGATCCACCACCTGATGAATCGGTTGTTGGAACAGGGGCTCTTCTTTCCTCACCTTCAATTAATGAAAATTTTGATTGAGTTGTTTCCTCATCATAAATCTCAAATAGCTGATTTTTGCCCACAACAGCAATTGAAACATTCTATAAAATAAATTTACAAATTAATAATAGTTCTGTTAACTTTAAATAAAAGTAATTACCTTTGAAGTTAAATTGACATCATTGGGTTAGGTTAGGTTAGACACTCTCTCTCAAAGCTCTCATACCATATTTCAATAATTCCTCCAAACTTGCCTCCTTAAATGCTTCTAAATTTCTTTCTAGGTATGTACGAGCACTTTGTGATGGTGAGCCAATAGCCATAGCTTTACAATTTGTGTAGTTTGCAGAAAGACATGTTTGGTAAATATGAGGACCATTATCTTATTACAACATACATCAATTAATAAACTTTTAACTTTGTGGTTCGCAAAGTGGCTTGGAGAAAGAACAGGCCATTGTTATTACACAATTTTAACCACTTTATACAACTTTATATGCACTGGCAATTTGGATTTTAGTTCACCAAGACTAATATTATAGTAAGAAATATTAAAGCTTTAAATTTAGCGCCTAATAGGTAATAATAAAAGTTGGTATTGATCATTCTTATACTAAGTCACAAAACTAAATTTGATGTATAATATTTATGAAGTAAATACTCACATCATAACCAGCTACAAGTAGACAAACCCCATAAGGGCGTTTATCATACCGCTATGTGCACAATTGCATTCTGTTACAATAACTAACTTTGGTTATCAATCTATTAACTGGAAGATCATCTCCATGGGCAAACTTATGTGAAGAACATTCCGATCGCATAAACTTGCTACAAACAAATAAATATAATTATTTATTTATTAAATTTTAGGAGTTACTACAATAAAGCTACAAAATAATTTTGGAAAACATAAATATTACTATAATTTTACCAAAGGATGCGAGCATCAGCCAATAAATCAGAGAATGAAAATCCAAGATGATCATCTACAAGTATAATTTTTTTTCTTTACACTAATTCTTCGTTTATTATAGAGTTCAGAAAAGAAATAATAATAATACCTAATAATAACAATAATGAATTATTGAACTTACCATAATGTTTGGATTAGTTTCTTTTTATATACTTTGCTATACAGGCAGAATTAACTAAGTTAATAGATAGAAATCAAAAACTCAAACAAGTCGAACAATGATTAGCGAATACTGTAATCTGTATCTGTCGGAGATAATTATATTACTTATTATTTTTTAGTGACTTGTTATTTTTTTGCTCGAACTGAAATCAAATATGAACCAGGACAACTGTTTGAGGCAAGGTGTATTGATAAGGTGTCGTCACTCTGGACCCCCTATACATATACACTCTTGATTGAAAATATTACCACAGTTCTATAGTCATCAGAGCGCACTTCCTGTCCTATGAAGGCCTGTGTATTCATACTGTTAAATGCAAAATGTCTTAAAACTTAAGAATTAAAATGCTATTTTTTTTTTAAATTGAAGTTAGTATTTACAAAGACATTGATTCATAATAAGTTTTTTTTAATTGAGTTGGCTTAGTAAATTGGAACCTAATTATACATTACATTTGCATTTAAATCATTTGCAATATTTTTTATCGAGTAGACATCAATTATAAAATTTGATGTATAATTTAGTTACTTATTCTTTGGATATTTGCATCCTTCTTAAAATATTTAAATTAAATTAAAACTATTATGATTCTGCTCCTCATTTTAATAGTAGTCTGGTA
The DNA here is from genome assembly GCF_019925205.1 of Metopolophium dirhodum. Lineage (NCBI taxonomy): Eukaryota > Metazoa > Arthropoda > Insecta > Hemiptera > Aphididae > Metopolophium > Metopolophium dirhodum. Next base: position 31,893,697 of record NC_083567.1, on the reverse strand, counting down.
GAGTGGAATATTATTTTCTAGTGCTCATAAAAAACTCTAAAATCATGTTTAAAATATTTTGCATATTTTATTATATTATTAGGTATATTATTTATATTATAATATTATTCAATAATAGTTATCTTATAAACTTCAAACAAACTTTGAAAATTTGTTTAGTTTTTTTTGGTGTTTTCTTGTTTTTAGCAACTTGCTAATTTTTTTATTTTGCAAGTGAATCTCATTCTTGTTTTAACATAATGACATATAATGATATATTTGATTAAATATTTGACTGTGTATTGAGCAACCAACCTTTGTCAAAAATGTTGTTTATATATTTCTTCAATAACTACAAATTATGTTAGAAAAATAAACAGTGAAAAATGTATATGAAGTTTTTAAATTGAAATGCAACATTACAAACATGATATTTTACCGATACAGCTAGTTATATATATATAGATACTTAACAGTATAATCTAGTACAGTGCTTCCCAAATTTTTTTGTCACGAGGCTCCCCCTAAATTAATGTAAAACTGTCAAGACCCTCTTAATCAAAGTTATTAATTGTTTTTTCTAAATTAGGTATGTACTAAAATTACATGTATTATTTCACACAGATAAATTATTAAAATGTACAGTGAATTAATGTTTTAATATACTTTTGAAAAATATTAATAATAGTATTAAAATTTTAAGTATTTAAACTTTTTCCTTAAGCGCTTCAAGTCTTAAGAAAATAAGCATTGATCTAGGATGACCATATAAATCTATCAACCATTTAGCATAATATAGATATGTTTCTATGCCCAGGATATCTGTTAATATTTTAATAATATATGATAATATATAGGTAATATTATTGATTTTATAATATACTATAAATATTATGAATATATTATAAAATCAATGGTGATAGGTACAACCGATTAATAAATGCTTATAAAAAGGTATTCAAAATATATGCATTTTGGTAATACATAGGTCATATGAATACTAGTATTATGAATTGTACTTAGAATCAATATAATAATTGGTAATTAATAATTATTATTTGTTAATTGTAATACTTTGAAAGTATTATGTATGATAATTTAGTGAATTAACTCTCACATTTTTCATATATTTTTTTTGTAATAGGAAATTTAAAAATGACAATATTTAATAATATTAATAATATTGTATTTGATAAAAAGAAAGTATTTAAATACATGCATACAAATAATTTAGAACATTTAAGTCCTTATGCAATGAACAATTTTGAATTTTATTCCTTAAATCACAATATATTTTCAATTTTCTATGGCTTTGGTGTACAAAAGTGATCGTTTATCGGCCTCTTTAGGACATACAGCGCTTCCGGTGGTGACGGTTATCTAGTATCTTTCGTAGTAAAATTTTCGATCAAGTTTTCAAACGAGTGACGACACCTTATCATTTTATACACCTTGGTTTGAGGTTAACACGATACAGTGGTGACAACCTGAGCACTCCGCACAGAAACACCGATGTCCGACAAAACACTTGATAATCACTAAAAAAATACACTTTAGTAAAGCTTGTAATTTGTATTTTTATATTATTGTTATGTCTGTTATAGTTGTTACCATTGAACTATATGATAAGTTATTATTTAGTTCAATGGTTGTTAGTTGTTACTCGTTACTATGTTTTACCGTGTACTGTGTACATAGCTTGTAATATTATCTAAATTTATTTTTTTTTACGCTAGGTACATCATTATTACCACAGATCATAATAATATAATCTGTGTTATTACTTACTAGTTACTATTATTATTAATATTATTTACTATACAACTGCTTCCATAATTCATAAATCACAATATTGACGAAATATTCTTTAATCTTTACTCTATTGAAATATCACAATAACGACATTGTTATATTAAATTATCTGATAACTATTAATCGGTAGTTCTGGTAGCCAGAATTTGACGCTTTCGGTCTAGTAATATTTCGTAAATATAATGACAATGGAAAACACAGAAAAGTATATTCCGGTGTGTGAATGCGAAGGCGAAGATTTTATGGAGATACCGTTGGAGAGCGATGGTACTCTTTCAACAGCTACACTGAGCGCATACTTTCCCGGAGTCACAGGTCTCAAGTTCCGTCTCGATTCATATTCACCGTATAGAGCACTTAGACTGTACGACGGTAAATTCCACGCTCCCGAAGGCAGTTGGGCTGGTCACAAGTTCTACTGTGTCCATCCTAAGGGTGTGTAACTATTAGCTACTTAATAATAACATTATGGTCCAAATTGAGTTGGCCTGTACCTTGGAGATGGGGTTTTCATGTTTTATTACAATTATTTTTCCTTAAAAGGCGATAAGAGGAAACTCGAAGAGACTGACTGCAAACCTTCTAAGGGTTACCACAGTATGAATTGTACGGATCTGATTGTTTTGGGTTTACCTTATCAACTGTCAGAAACTCAAATGCGAGAATATTTTGTACAATTCGGAAAACTAGTCATGGTTCAGGTATTAAACATTGTTTGCATTAATTGAAAGTATATGACGACTTTTTTCAATTTATGTTCAGATAAAGCGAGATGCGTCTGGAAATTCTAAAGGATTTGGTTTTATTCGATATGAAGATTATAGTTCTCAGGCAAAAGCCCTCGGGCAGCGGCATTATGTTAATAATCGATGGGTTGAAGTCAAAATACCTGCCTCAAAAGTAATATTTTTTAGTATAGTTATTACCTTGAATACTTGAACAACTGTTGTGTATACGCTTACTATACCCATATGCACCCCCAGTTTGTTTAGATCCCATATTTTATTTTGATTTTCAAGTATATAGGTTAAAGTTTAGTGTTTAAAGGCTACTAGGCTAAAAATAAAAAAAATTTAGATTAGAATATTGTATTTAATATAATATTGTATATAATCTTCTAAAAAGAAATTTCAGGTTACATACAAAGATTTGAAAACAGAATTTTTATTGTTATATTTTATTAGGAAGGATATTATTCTAAAGTACCGCACAAGATATTTGTTGGCCGCCTTACTGAAGATATTAGTGAACCTGATTTAAGTAAATATTTCTCTCAGTATGGCGAGATCACTGATGTATTCATACCAAAACCATTTAGAGCTTTTGGTTTTGTTACCTTTAACGATGCCTCTGTAGCACAAAGCCTCTGTGATGAAGACCATATTGTGAAAGGAGTATCTCTTCATATATCTGAAGCAAATCCTAAGTCTGACCAAAACAGGGTAAGTTGAATAACTGTTTTCATCTTTTTCAATTTTTATATACTGGTGCTGACATTGTATAGGATAAACAAGTTAGTAACCAACAACAATATATGAGCAGTGTTCTAACAAATGGAATGCTTGCTGCAGCACTTAACCAAGTTGCATATCAAACACAACCAATTCCTTACCAAACCCATCGTACGTATGGAAAAGTACAAGACTGGAAACGCCGGGGTAATTAATGTAATCTGCTATTTTTAGACTAAATTAATGTGAATTGTGATGGTTAATAATTGACCAAAGGTGTTTTTTCATCTTCCCTTCCTTTTATTTATCCTAGTCATATTAATTAACTAGTTCTCATATTTCAAACCAATTAAATAAAAAATACTTTTCAACTATTTAATTACTTAATCACATTGCAATTCATTTATAGTATTATGTGTTAAAAACAAATAAATTGTAATTTATGACTGTTATATTTTGTGAGTGTTATTATAAATATTGTGTGTTTTGGTTTTTTTTTTCATCTTTCCATTGAGTGTTATAATTTATAATATAAATAATTGCATTAGTAATAGTTTTCTACAAAATATTCGATACTACTTTGATGTAATGTGAGCATTTTCTAGCAGTTTACGACATGTGAGCGAGAGCGTGTGGTATTAATATGAATGATGGATGTATCAGCCTAGTCATCAGTATTAAAGGTGAGAATTCCATGGTCCTTTTAAATGTTTTCCTTACATCCAAATAATGTTTAACGTATTACCTATTTAAAATAAAATGGGTAATTATTTATATCATTATTGTCTTTATATAAATATTTAAAATAGAGCGGATGTTAGTGAATTAATTTTAAAATAAGTTTTAATACATTTTTATACAAAAAATTAGAACAGATTAATTAGTTAAATTGAATTTTGTTGATTTTATTACATTGAAGTTTTTTTTAAATTTATTGAACAAACAATACTTTAATAAAAAACACAAAAATAAATGATATAAAAATTTAATATTTTAAGATAAAATTGGGTCTTTAAACGTAACAACCTCGTGGGCTTCTTATTGTATTTTAATTTTAAAGCGAGCTATGAGTATTTTAAAATTGTAAATTGTTTGTACATCTTAAAGTACTCATAACTCGTTTAAAAATTAAAATATAATAAAAAGCCCTTGAGGTTGTCTAGATAATACTCTTACCTTTAGATTTGATAAGAGGTAATTTTACTCTAATTTTTAAATGAACGGAGCTACAATATTTTGCTGAGCGTAAATTTTGCTATATTATACATCTGTAAGACAGAGACAACACACGCGGGTATCACGTCCTCTTAAATCTGGACTTGCTTCTGTCTACTGATATTCATTTAACAATTAGTCATTGTAAAGAATAATTATAAATATAATTTAACACTATATTATGTATATAGTAGTTGGTGAAAATATAAAATGTAATGTCTGCTTTTTTTAAGTTATAGATACGTCTTATACTTTACATATAATAGGTACTTTGAAAATCATTTTTAATTTTTTGTTAATTCAAATTTTCATTATTTATAGTGCAACCAAGTTATGAACATTATCGATTAACAATCTAAAACCACTTTTGCCCCATGTTAATTGGTGATCTTCTTGACTTGGTCGCACTAAATTGTACTTAATAAAATTTTTAATACTTATTCTATTTTGTTTTACAGATCATACGAATTCTGAAACTTCGAATGCAATTTCTCTATTTATTTAGGTTACATTAGTTACTAAAAAAAAAATATCCTATTTTATAAAATCAAAATAAATATTATATTGATTATACAGCTGTTGTACCTTTGCATTTTCTATATTCTATAATTTTATGTTGACATTTAATAAATACATAAATCTGACATAATTGTTTTAAAGAATAAGTGTTAACTTAAAAAATTATATTTTTATCTTATTAAATTGAAGATATTTTTTTTAATGTTTTATTTTTAAAAATTCTTGTAAGAAGAATTCAAATTTCAAATTATTGAAGTTTTTTTAAACATGAAATAAATTAAATGAAAATTTACTTTTTATTATACATTTAAGTACTTTATTTGTTATATTTATTAAATTTTTAAAAAAACCTAAATATTACATTGTCCTTTAACTTCAAAATGTATTTGAATATTATTGATATTATATGATCTATTTGATCAATTTTAAACATTGAATTCATTAAACAGATAAAAGTATAATAAAACTACACCTTAAGTAGTATAATAAGTCAATTAATTCTAATACATAAAAATTAATAAAAAAGTATTGATTGTGCTGAATGTAAATTTACCATGTAATGTATATTTAAGACAAAACAAATAAATATGACATCATAATTTCTTAAAAATAGAACTTAAAGGCATAAAAAAAAATTTATTCATTGATTTATTTTTCAAATCCCCAAGGATCTAATTGTTGATCATGTGATTCCATTATGCAGACCGATGATTCAGCAATTTTCGCTAATAGCTTCTTTAGATCAGCTTGAGAGAATAACTGAAAATAATGATCATGTATAATGTTAAGTTATTTATATTTTTAAATTCTTTCTTATTGCAATTACTTGGTAGAACTTATTGGTCTTGTCTGTTATGTAACCAGCTAACTTGATACATTCAGTATATCTTTCAGCACAATGCAATATAGTATGTAACAGCATAAAAATCTAAAATAAAAATGTGTTATACTTAATATATTTACACAAGTTGGTTGAAAATAATTTAAAACTACTAAGCTTGTAAAAAAATGATGTAGTATTTACCACTATAAATACTCACTTTTGGGATACATATAGTTCGCAGAAGTTCAAAGTGTTCATGACGATTTTTGTCCTCATTTTCGTGGTCAACAAGCCAGCCATTGGGAAAGAAAAGCAGATTAAAGAGTTGTTCAACAACAATCTGAAAATTTAAATTAATATTTTACCATCATTTTAAATATGACAAAATAACTACACTTACTTGTGATGAACTGGATACATTCTTTTTCCAATTGCCTAATGCTATTTCATACTGTTCCATGTTGTGATCGTAGATCAATTTTTTAGCATAATCTACATTTCCATGTAGTTTGATAGGTTCAATTGGTTTTGTTTGATGATATTCATGGAACCATTCAGAAAATCCTTCTTCCGCGTCCTAAATTTAAAATGCATGAATAATCTTATTTGAAGATTAACATTTGATATTCAAAATTATAGAAAATTACTTACCAAATAACATTTATAAGCTAAATATTCCAAGATGAGTGATTGTATTTTTCCAGAAACTGATACCATATCCAGCTCCAAAAGTTTTTCAATATCAATATCAGCATTATTCAATAATCTATTGATTGAATCCTTCTGAACCTAAAGTTTTAGTTAATGGTATAATATTTTTATTTGACCGGAATAAAGTAAAATACCTTATTAAATGCTAAGCGGGCTGCTTGGATTTTTCCTTGAGCAACAAAATTACGTACAACCGCATTAATTTGCATAAATGCCTCTTCTACTTGGTGAGGATAATAAATTATCCAATCTAATGCAGAAATTAGTTCATAGTCATCATTGGTAATTTCCGAAAATAGGTCTTGGCCATTTGTCATATTGGTGAATCGGTTTCTATAATTTTTTTGATTATTACATATTTTATTATTTTACATTGCATAAATATAGTTAATTATGATATAACATACAAATTATATCAATTTATTGATTATTGACAATTACAAAATATGAAAATATAATTTTTGATCTCATTAATAAAAAAAAATATAATAAGTACCTGTACGTCTCAACAATACGTTTAGTTATCTCTTCGACTGGAAGTGAAAACTTTTCAGCAGCCATCAGTCCACTAGTTCGTTGTTCTGACAAAACCATTTTTTCCAGGAACTTGGAATATATAATAACTTGACTAGTTTGTTCCAATTGAGATGTATAATAAGCTACTAACATTGGATCATTCATGGGAATTAAAACCTAGCAAAAATTATAATTTTATTAAATTAGCAGAATAATGAATAGTTATATTATTATGAGTAACTGTTCGTGTTTTTAAATTCAAACATACCTCAATATATTTCTGTATTATTAAATTGGCAGCAAGCTCATCATGTTCAATTCCAGCCCAACGAATGACCAAGACTAAATGTGCAAGAAAACGCAAAAATTGAGCATCTGATTCCAAGCTGTTTTCAGCCCAATCTGCCATGATATTCACTAATTCGCGAAACTGATTAGTCATAAAATACTGTTGAATTTGGCGTTTGGGTTTATGTGCTTCCTGACGTACTGCCAATTTAGGGTTGGATTTCAATTCGGACACAATATCATCCAATGACATTCTATAAAATAAAAGGATGAAAATTAAGTTTACATTTCCAGAAAAAATAATTGTAAACAAAAAAAAAATTCCCATTACTTATACTCCCAATATTTCTCTGGTAAACTTATAAAGTTGTTTGACTTGTGGGTTTGTATGTGGCTTTCAACAGCTACGTTTACTATGGTATGAAGATGTGCCCATAAAATATCTTCCCATCGGCTACAGACAGGCAATACGGCATCAATATTTCCACATAATATTCCAATTGTAGCTCTCCAATAAGGTGAAGTTTTATTATTTGATGATATTTTCCAAGCGCAGACCTTCCAAACATCTCTATAATGCATGATGATATATTATTATAGTATGTGTGAAAAAACTGTTTTGTAATATAGATAAAATAAAAAAAACTAAATACCTATTTGGATTCCCGAGTACTTCGTCTGAAGGCTTTTGTTCTTCTTTAGGTTTATAAAACGGATCATGATACAGCCGCCATCCTTCCAATATTGCTGACCTCCAAAATTGACCATACTGACAACACAACAATTCAGCTTTTTCTAATCGACCACAACGAATCTCAGTAAACACTTGGGTTAGAAGTCTATCATCGTCAACCTATTTAATTATATAATATATTAGAAACTATTATCTAAGATATATTAGGTAGTTTTAAAATCAATTTTTAAATGATGACATTTTATTAAGGACTATACTCTATACTCTAAATGTAAATAAAACTATCAATTATAAACCAGAAGCTTGCACCCGAATTAACCCAAACCCCTAAAACCCACAACACCCCCAAGCACCCTTAAAAAATCAAACACCTAAAACCCATATAACCTGAATGATTCTGTTTTCAAAACACCCGTCTTAATCAAAACAATCATTTAGGTTAACCCGAATAATTTTGTTTTTTACAAACTCTTCATGTGATATATTATTTTGTATGTATTTCTTGTGGTGAGTTAGATTCTGTAGTTAGCTGCTTAATAATAATAATAAACTAACAGGAACAATCTTACAATCAATGATCAATCATAGGTAAATTCAATAATCATTTACTTGAAAATAAAATCCAATAAAATCTTATTATACCTAATAGGCAGTAATAGGTATGATATAATATTAATTACTTTATTAGTATATAAAATAAATCCAAATATAGCCAATAGCAATATAAAATATAGAGATGGTTTCAACAAAACTGAATAACGTATTGACAGTCGTGGCCAGAATACCAAATACTAATAACTAATAATACCTAGTATTATTTGCCACTAATTTCCCAAGCGGTATTATTATACCTAAATTAGTAACGAATATTGTAATTCGCGGCTATATTTACCAGTTTTCCGGAAAATCGTAATTTATATTTTATTTAATTTCTCTACGGCTCAACGCCCCTATATCCTACCTATTTTAAACATTTTATTATATCAGTCAACTTTGAAAGTGGTAAATTGTATATTTGCAATTTGCAAGGCTGGGCATTAACGAGTTAAAAAGTTAATTTAATTTTAACTTTTTAACTTAACTAGTTACTTTTGGCTTTTCATTAACTTAACTGTTAACTTTCTAAATTTCTTTATAATTAACGAATTAATTTTTCATTTTAAGAAGTAAGTTAAGTTAATTTATTAATTTAATATTTAATTTTTATTAATATTAATTTTATTATATTTCACTATATCAGTCAATTTCGTTTTCATGTCAAAAAATATTTACCGTCTCCCCAAATGTCAGTCAAGTCCTACCAGTTCAAAATCTAATATTCTGTGGTACTAAGCAATATGGTCTATGGGGAGGGGGTCCCCAAAAAATTTAGTCAATTTGCGCCTATGATAATAACCATCAGTAAAATATAAAAGGTCAGACACTCGATTGCTCAGTTACATTTAAAAATCTTTGTGGTAACATCACTGATGTTAAATATGATAAAAGATAATTAGTCAAGACGAGTAATTTTACATTTAATATATCATATATTTTTTAACAATAATAAGTAAGCACATACTTGGTCTAGATCATGAATAGATCTCGTTTGCCTGGTAGGTGCATCTGGATCTAATTGAGTGACCATAGACCCGGAACTTTGATATATTAATTCTTTTTTCTAAAATCATATAAAACATAACTATGTAGGTAAATCTTAAAAATGTTAGGTGTTCTATCCATATTGCTAAAAAAGAATATATTATATTGTACCAGGTGATACTTTTATCATTGAACACTTATTATTTCAAAAAGAATAAATGTTTTTGAAAAAAAAAATTATATAGGTTTCTAGTTGTTAAAAAACAAATTAAAAAAAAATACATATTTTACAAAAAACAGAAAAAAAAATTTAAGGGTAAAAATATAATTTTACAATAAAAACCTTGTTTTATAATGACTTGAAACCATATAAAATAAATATTTTCAAAACCTTTGAATAATGAGTGTCCTGCGGTAAATGAATCACCCGGTACTAAGATATATACCAATAGTTGACCCAAAGTATTTGGCCAGGCAACTTCTTCATCAGAAAAATGTTTTGCATCTTTCATGAATTCATTTTCCATACTCTCAGCAGCACAATGTTCTAACCAATCAACAATTCTTTGTATCTGAATATAAATATCAATTTTAAACATTGGTAATAGAACAAACAATTTATATATATTTTTTCATTATCTAAAAAACAAATAATTAAAATTACCCCTTTTAATTTCTGATCTTCTTTGAACAATGCATCTGCTAAATCTCGTTCGCTAACTATATTTTCAACTTTTTCAGGTTCTAAATGTTGTACTTGAAATAATGTTAGCAGTAAACGCCATGTATTTAATTCTTGTTCTAACCAATCTACATTCTACAAGCATACAAAGTAACATAGTACATTAAAATAATGTTACTGAATCAAATGATGTCATTTTTTTACTTGATTTTGATCTTTTAAAATGGATATGGTGTCTATACAGTTGTCAATAAAGTATTGAAGAATTTCCAAAAGTTGTAGAGGTGAACTAATGCGAAACGCTTGAAGAACATCTAGAAACTGATTGAACAATCCATTTTCACCTAATGAAACGAATATTATAATACATATTAATAATTATTATTTTTTACATTATTTTCCAGAGAAAATAATAACCATTTTAAATCTTACAATTTAACCTTGGTTGAGCTACAGTTGTATCAAATATAGCACTAAGTTCCCCGGGTGTCAATGAAACAGACAAATTGAACTGAGATTTTCTAAATTTTGATTTAGACAAATCATCAGTGAAATCTAATTGAGATTCATTCTGGCCTGTAAACAATACACATATTATGGAGGCGATGATGAAAGGTTCTACCAAAAATAATAAACATTTGAATGTATCATAATATAAATGTATCTACTTGTGTCCAAATCAGCAAATATTGCAGCTCTCCTAGAATCGTCCATAATTTTGTTTAGATGATTAAGCAAACGACATTTAACTATTTTCTGTGACCTACGTGTGCTGAATTTAAGTTTAAAGTAGATGTCTGATCAATAGAATCTTAAACTTCATCAAAAATGAAAATTGAAAACGCTAACAGTTAAACAATTTTGACGTTTTAACAGAATAGATAACTCACTCGTCCAAAAACCGGGGATCTGGATAAAGGAAATACGGTTATCTGATTGGTCATGATCAAATCAGTGTAGCTACATGCATTAATTGTACAGATATGGTACAATATTATTGTATGTAATTTTCGTGGTTCTAACATTTCATCTATTCTGTGGTTCTAAAGCATGGTTTAAGATAGTCACTTGATTGAAAATTTTACTGCAAATAGTCGTCACCACCGGGAACGCTGTATGTCCTAAAGAGGCCGATGAACGAACACTTTAGTACACCAAAGCCATGGAAAATTAAAAATATAATATGATTAAAGGAATAAAATTCAAAATTGTTCATTGCATAATGACTTTTATGTTCTAAATTATTTGTATGCATGTAATACTTTCTTTTTATCAAATACAATTATTAATATTATTAAATATTGTCATTTTTAAATTTCCTATTACAAAAAAAATATATGAAAAATGTGAGAGTTAATTCACTAAATTGTCATACATAATACTTTCAAAGTATTACAATTAACAAATAATAATTATTAATTACCAATTATTATATTGATTTTAAATACAATTCATAATACTAGTATTCATATGACCTATGTGTTACCAAAATGCATACATTTTGAATACCTTTTTATAAGCATTTATTACTCAGTTGTACCTATCACCATTGATTTTATAATATATTCACAATATTTATAGTATATTATAAAATCAATGATATTACCTATATATTATTATATATTATTAACAGATATCCTGGGCATAGAAACTTATCTATATTATGCTAAATGGTTGATAGATTTATATGATCAGTGCTTATTTTCTTTAGACTAAGCGTTTATGGAAAAAGTTTAAATACTTAAATTTTAATATTATTATTAATATTTTTCAAAAGTATATTAAAACATTAATTTACTATGTACATTTTAATAATATTTATCTGTGTGAAATAGTACATGTAATTTTAATATATATACCTAATTTAGAAAAAACAATTAATAATTTTGATTAAGATCTTTGATTTTTGATCAGTTTTACATTAATTTAGAGAGCCTCATGACAAAAAAATTCGAGAAGTACTGTACTAGATTATACTGTAAAGTATCTAAATATATATAACTAGCTGTCCCGGTAAAATATCATGTTTGTAATGTTGCATTTCAATTTTCAATTTAAAAACTTCATATACATTTTTCACTGTTTATTTTTCTTACATAATTTGTAGTTATTGATGAAATATATAAACAACATTTTTGACAAAGGTTGGTTGCTCAATACACAGTCAAATATTTAACCAAACATAACATAACCAAAACCTCATTAGGTATATTTAAATTAATTTAAAAACAGTCAACTTTAATATGTACCTACCGCGAGTAGTACTTCGATAAGATATAATGCTTGAAATCAAAATGAAAATGTTCTATTTTAATCTTGATTTCACTTATCGATATGCGTTTTTCCAATTTAAATTTAAAATATAGTAGGAATTTGATTTAATAATTTTTATGATTTTCATATCATTCATGTCTTTTTTACATTTTAGATTCTGAGCGAAGCGATGAATGTATTGATTCTACAATGATGTGTGTTTTTTTTTTTTATTTATTTTTTTATTTTTGTGTCTGTCATCACCTTTTAGGACAGTAAAAGTGCTTGGATTTTTACAAAATTTTTTGACTCTTTTTGAGCTGTTTACGGCCATTGTCAGTTTTCAATTTTTTTAGTTTTTTTTTCTATAAATATCAATAAAATTTTATCTGTTGAGTAAAAAAGCTTGAAAATTTAATAGAAGGCTCCCAGGTTATTGTTTCAAAGGCAGATGAAAAAAATTAAAAATCCTTCACTGTACCCACTTGTAACCTACCGTACAGCAGAGCGACATCCACTTATCCACCTTTTTATGGTTATAATTTTGATTTCTCAACTAGGAACGAGAAACCTGTCGTCGTTTGCAAATTCCATATTCGTTATTCCGCATGGCTATGAAATGGGCCTAATAAAACGAAATACCTATTAGTTATTACTTATGATTAGCTAAAGATGACAAATATTACGGACCTATCAGATATAATTTAATTTTAATTTTTTCGATTTCAACATAAAAAATACATCATTAAGAAAAATGTCGATTTTTATATTACTTTTAATTTCTTAGATGCTTTTAAACGATTTTTATCGATATTTAAAATCGATTTTGAAACCTATGTCAAACCCTGAATTCATTATCAATACAATGTAATTAAAATTTCTTATTTATTTGGATAGGTGCTAGATTTAAACAAAAATTTTCCATTCACTGATATTTGATGATATTTTAATTTTTAGAATACACATGGGTATTGTTTTATAAAAAAAAAGTTTATTTTGAAATTGTGTTTCCTCGTTGAAAATGAAAAACTTTACGGTCAACCGAGTAATATTGATGTAATAATATTATGATGACTTAATATTATAATATACTGCGTGGACACTTTTAAAAAGGTGGACGCACTCATTTTTTCGAAAAGTTTTCACGTATTTGATGTAGGTGTCTCACACTAACTTTAGTAAGATCCACTATGGATACAATTGTGTTTCATGTTATACACATCTGTAGTGGAAATTTAATGTGGAATATTTTTGCACATTTACCCACATAGCAAATATACGATATTAATATTCGGTTGATATCTAGATTATGTAGATTCTGAGATATTCGATTTTGTATATCCTTTAATTGTTAATGTGATAAATGACAATTGATGTTCAATATTATATATTTTTTTAATATTCCTGATATATATAACTTCAAATATTTCAAAAATTGTTTCAATAGAATAGTCCTAAGATATTTTTTAAATTATATCAATTATACATTTATTAATACCTACGTCCTACATATTATACTAATATAGTAATATCTAAATATGTATATCTAAATGTATACATAGGCTTAATATCTATGGAATATCAAAGTTTAAATATTGAAATACTTATTCATTATTATATTATATGTTATAATATATGATACAGAAAACCAATTTTATTTGGCTATTGATTGAACATGTGGTTATTTCTTCAGGTATTAAGTGAAAAATTAATTTTCAAAAGACTTGTTATTCGCAAGTTACATTTAGACTTTGAGATAAGCGCTCATGAACCATTTAGAGACGTATTACCAAATATGGAAATTCAAGCATGTCGATTTCATTTAGGGCAGCGTTGGTGGCGAAAAGTATTATATTATAAATATACACATACTTAATACAATTTTAATATTAAACGTATTCAATTTATAGATACATTCTGAGCAGCAACTCCGAACAGCATATTATACAAACGACGACGCGTTAGAAAAATAGTTAAACCAACTAAACTAATTAAACAAATTTATTTCACAACTATTGTTAATTGTATGGTCGCATACTTAATTTTAAATCGTAGTTGATTTTTACATGTTGTGTGCTTTTTTTTCTGTATTACCGTATTAATGTGGAAATGCAAGCATGTCGATTTCATTTAGGGCAGTGTTGGTGGCGAAAAGTAATTATGCTTAAAATATATTATAAATATGCACATACCTAATAAAATTATAATATTAAACGTATTAAATTTACAGATAAATTCTTAGCAGCAACTCCGAACAGCATATACAAACGACGAGTTAGGAAAATGGTTATAACTATTTTTCGGGTTGTCATTCGTACCACCACATGACATCGAAAATGCATTCGTTGAACTTGTATCTATGTGTCCTATAGATATAGGATGCTTATGTTCTTAATACCTATGTATTGCATTATTTGCATTCTTACGTAGAAGATGATTGTTTATTTCCACCAACAATTTGGGCTCAAGAGCCGTCAGAAAATCCTCGGTAATACTATAATAACTATGTACAGGGTGTAATAGAATAAATATTTTAAAACTATCAGTATAATAACTATAACCTTTTGTTTTTTTATATTTTTTTTATTGGTGTTAGTACAACAAATGGATTGGGAGTTTCCATAGAAGTTTCCATAGAAGTTTCCTGGAAGTGGGAATGACAATAGCCCCTAAAATGCTATTACATCTCAACCTTAATAAAAACAAGGAATAATTAAAAAAATGCAAGGGAATTGGCCTACAAATCTGAATATGTGTTCATGAACAAATAACATCTCAACGTAATATGACCGATCCAATAATAACATTCCGTACATCACCACGATGTGCGACGGCTGCTCACAACCGTATCGACATCCATCAAATATAACTTCGGTAAGTTTGCAAACTGTACCGTTTATTCTTGCGGAATGCTAAAGAAAATTAATTTATTAGATAATTATTATACTATAACAATTTTTAAATATAGACGTTTTCAACTTACAGTTATGCACATGGATTTCGATCAGATTGGGAGCGACGTCTTTTACGGCATTGTTCTAATGAATCCAAACATAAATGATATACATTATTATAATATTGTTATGTATAGGTACGGGTTAGGTATATTAAATTAATTTAGTAGGTAGGTACTATAGTTTATTAATTATTTTTTTACTATGCTTTTATTGTATTAAATACACAATGACTTATAACTTACATTATTGGATCGAGTTGAGATACCTGTCGATAAACGCAGTTTCTATAGCATAATAAAACATCATCATTGCCAGCATTTACGTGAGTTTTATTGTATTTGTGGGTGTGTATTATTATCGTATAACTTGTCTACACTAACTCGTCATTGAGACAACGTTCGGCGGTGCTCTTCAATCGTCCGAGATCGGGATTGGTGCTAGCATTCACTGCGTAAGACCGCCAGCATCCGCCGTGGTGTATGAGAGGCCGCCAAGGTCTTCGTGTCCCTCTGCCGTCGTTTGTCATTTGTTGAAGTTATCATCCACATAATTCATCATCATCGTAAATCTAAGTATAGGCTTTAAGTATTCGTCCGATTTGTGTGAGCTCGGTGGTCATTGCACCAAACCGATTCCGACCACCGAGACATCCCCCACTTATAACTAAACTCATCTTCCATGTTCCCGTGTATGAATTCAACTTCCTTGGTCCCGTAATTTTAAGTCTATTTTGAACGGCCTCCCGTCGTCGTCGTATCTTGTGTTGCCTACCCCGTCAGTTTTTAAGGCAGTGTACATTAGGTTGCTTATGTCAATCACATCGGGCGTCTTAGTTTTATTGTCACAAGTCCCAAGTGGCAACCAAAATTATCAGGCTATAATATTATCATCATCGTAACAAGCCCATGTGGCAACACATACTAATATACTATAGTCTAGGTACACTGCACTATTATACTGCTGTAAATACCTACATTATAATATATATCTAGCTGTCCCGTCCGACGTTGTCCAGGCCAAAGATTTGTATTTTAGATTCAGAGTGGAGCGATGAATGTATTGATTTTACAATAATGTGTTTTTTTTAAATTTTTAAATTTTATTTTTTATTTTTGTATCTGTGTACACGATAAGTTGTCGAAATAATGTTTCGATTTCCAACTTCAGTATCTTGTTCGATGGGAAAGTGAATATTGTTGGTGCATTGGGAGGTCAAAATTTAAAATTCCCAGTAATTTTCAAAAGCGACGTGAAAAACAAAAGAAAAATTCATGAAAAAAAGGGGAATTTTTACGCAAAATCTGTTTTCGAGAAAATCGATTTTGGTTTTTGGTGCAACTCTAAAACAAATGACCGTTATAGGTACGTGAAATTTTGACTGAATGTTTATATTAGCATTTTCTATACACCATAAAATTTTGAAAATATTTTGACTCTTTTTTAGCTGTTTACGGACATTTTCAGTTTTAAATTTTTTTAGTTTTTTTTTTTCTATAAATATCAATAAAATCTTATTTGTTGGGTAAAAAAGCGTGAAAATTTAATATAAGGCTCCTATCGTTCTAATAGCAGTTGAAAAATATTAAAAATACATAGGCACAATTTTTTTTTATAAGTATTTAAAGTTCAAATTTTGACAACATTTATCAAATTTATAATTTATTAATTATTTTGTAGTTAAAAATGTATAAAATGTTTAACTTTTATGGCTAAGGATTGAAAATTTAAAACAAGGCTCCACGTAAATAGGTTATATATAAATTACTTTATTCACAATAATATCATCAAACAAAAAAATAAAAAAAAATAAAAAATAAATAAAAAATAAAAAAAAAACACACATCATTGTAAAATCAATACATTCATCGCTTCGCTCAGAAACTAAAAAATGAAACGTTCTGAGAGGTTTCAAGAGTTTAAGACGTAAAAATATATTGAACTAGTAGAAATTTTTTTACCAATCGTTTTAATGTGCTTAAAAATATATGCTATTTTTATACACGCTCGTACATTTTACAAGCACTTCACGAGTACAACATATTATATTATTTCGATCGAATTCAGTATTTTTTATGTCGTAACTATATTTATTACCATAGGTTATGATAAAAAAAAAATTCAAGTAAATTAAATTTTTTATTTATTAATTTTTCTTTAATAATACCATGTGAGTTCAGAGATTAATTAATTTAGGAGGGAAGGAGGCTACGCGTAACTTTTGAAAGTGCCTGGCCACTCCACCATTCCAGCCTCCTTAGTTGAGCTTATGTCCATAATCTATATCCGTTGTTCATTCTCATATTAATTCTAAAACGTATAACTTATTATGTAGGTATACCTAGGTATACATAGTTACACAACTATAATATAATAGGCATCTGGCTATTATTGAATAAACAACTTTACCGTTTTAAATGCTAAAAACGAAATAATATATTAAATATAATGCCATAATGTAATAAATAATATCTTAGTCCATAGTAACGAGATTTGCTTATTTAAATTTAAGTTTTTAGAATTAATTATGGACACGACCACAGGCGTCCGATCAAACCCATACCGGACGACGAACTTAGAGAGAAACGCTGGTTGAGTTAGATAGAATCATCGGGGTCCAGGAACTGCAGTGGGTCCAGACTGGAATGGCGCCTATACAATAATGAGACATACTGCACAGAGGACAAAGAGAGGACTAGCGGCGGGCAGACGGACCTGGACGCCACGAGGCCGATCCCGAGTGAACGCGGTCGGCCTCCTCTGCAGCGGTGACCGGGCCACGTTCTCGTTGGGCAGCGACGACGGCTTAGGATTGGTGTACTACAACGTAATATGCGGCCGAACGGCCGGCGGAGGAGGAGGAGGATGCGAGCTCGACGGTGGAGATGGATAAAAAAAACTATGGCGTGCAGCGGCACTTGTAGCAGCTGAAGAAGAGGATCGGGATCGGCGAGGACGAGTTTGGAGATCAGCCGCCGCTGGAGGACCACCGAAGGCATAATGTCATGGAAATGCTGCCCGCGTCCGGGAAACCGGCCCGCCGGCGAGCGAGGACGGTGTTCGTTCTGCTGTGGTCGGGGCGGGCAAGCAGCCGGGCGAACGGGACTAGAAAGCCTGCTGCAGATGTCGAGGTGTGCGTGCCAGAGTTGCAGGTGTCGGGACCGGGAGATGGTGACAACAGAGTCGAAGTTGAGGAGGAACAAACGGAGTGACGGTGAAACTGAACGGGTTAAGAAGAGACGTAGCAGTTCCGAGAGAAAAGGACTACATAACATTTATACATAACAGCAAAAGCCGGCACTTATAGATCAGCCAAACCCATGTCCAAAATCCAAATCAAATATTACCTATACTACCAATTACCAAACAGACAACATGACAACACATTATACATTATAACGTAAGTTATAAGCACACATTTATGAACTAAAAGTGTAACGACCTATTATATAATAATATAATATACTATATCATAACAATGTGTCGAAAAATCGTCAAAATTGTTAATAATTATTCTCAAAATTACAATTTCAGCATACCTACGATTGACCGGCGAGCTTCCAAATGAAATGTTCGCCGGAATTCTTAAAGCCATATCGCACTGCTCGGAACTGCCATCGTCTTCAAACCATCTTACCCTTTTATCAGTTTCACCGTCATCTCCGAAAGTTCCTCATCCTCCTCTAGTCACCATCTCCGGTTCCGGCACGCACGGGCTGCACTTCGATCTGCAGCAGAAGCTTTCTAGTCCAAACCGCCCGGCCGACCGCCTGCCGGACCCCAGAACGAACACTCGGGCCGGTTTCACGAACGCGGGCAGCATTTCCGTTGTGGTGGTCCTCCGGCAAAGGCTGATTTCCAGACTTGTCCTCTGCTTGGTCCCGTGCAGGCTACTGCCGCCGCTGCATGCCATAGAAATCGCCGTCGAGCACCAGAGCGTTCTCCTCTCCAGAAAACTGCCGGCTTGGTTCGGCCGCTTGTTGTAGTGCACCTCGCGCCGTCGTCGCGGCCTGACGAGAACCCCCCGCGGGGGTGGCTCGGTGGCCGCCAGCCGTCCTGGTCCGACAACGCGCCGAAAAATGTCCTCTCGTCGTCCTCAGTGCAGTATGTCCATAAGCCGGACATTCCCCGATATCAAAAACCAGCGTTTCTACTCGGCGGTAATCGACCGGTTGAACAATAACAATAGGAATTGGCGAAATACTTTCAAAATTTGTCTTAAAATACAAAATACATTTGATTTTAATGAGTTATTATTTTCAAATACAGAAGACTATATTATATAGATACACTTGAAGAAAAAAACCTACATATCTAATTAAATAAAATAAATTGTAAATTATTTAAGAATAAATTGATGGTTGTTTTACAAAAGCCTAATTGTTTTGATTTTTTCCGAATACGTTTACTCAGCCTGAGTTATAAATCATATGTTTCATAAAACATTTATTCAACTAGTCCTAAGTCCTTATATTGAAACGAATTAAATGTGTCTTAAACAGTGGTAAGTAATAGGTTGAGTGCAAAAAATGAAAATACTTTTATTTAGTATTAACTTAGATTATTAAAAAAAAAAGTGGGTAAGTGGATGTCGCTCTGCTGTACAGTAGGTTATAAGTGGGTCACTGTAATGGATGGTGTTAAATTTGAATTCAATGATATAATATCATTGTATAAGAAAAACGATTCTGAGCGAAAACGGTCAGTCAGCCTATGATATTACCAAGTATATTTGATGATATTATTGTGAATAAAGTAATTTATATAATATCACTTATTTACGTGGAGCCTTGTTTTAAATTTTCAATCCTTAGCTATAAAAGTTGAACATTTTATAAATTTTTAACTACAAAATAATTATTAGAATCAAAATTTTTTGGTGTATAGAAAATGCTAATATAAACATTCAGTGAAATTTTCAAGTATCTACAGTCATTCGTTTTTTAATTACAATAAAATAAGAAAATTGTTACATGAGAAATCGAAAAATTTTCAGTTTCCAATTTTATTAGTATTTATTTCTATGGATGTCAATAAAACTTTATTTGTTGGGTAAAAAAGCTTGAAACTTTAATACAAGGCTCCTACTATATTGTTACAACGATATTTGAAAAATATTAAAAATCCTTAGACACAGTTTTTATTTATAAGCATTTAAAGTTCAAATCTTGACAAAATACGGAATAATCACGAAAATTAGCAATTTATTTTGAGTTGAGAATTCATAAACATTTTTCTTTTTAAATCTAAGATTTAAACAAGCAAATCAAATTTAATTTTTATGAGCGTTTGAAATTCATATTTTTACAACATTTGATATTCACTCGATTTCTCATGTATCGATTTTGCTATTTTGTTGTTATTCAAAAACGAATAACTGTAGATACATGACAATTTTTTTGAATGTTTATATTTTAATTATCTCTACATCATACAATTTTGAAAATATTTTGACTCTTTTTTGAGCTGTTTACGGACATTGTCAGTTTTCAATTCTTTTAATTTTTTTTTCTATATATATATATCAATAAAAATTTATTTGTTGGGTAAAAAAGCAAGGCTCCTGATATATTGTTACAATAGCAGTTGAAAAATATTAAAAATACATAGTCACAATTTTTTTTTATAATCATTTAAAGTTCAAATTTTGACAAAATTTATCAAATTTAAAATTTAATAATTATTTTGTAGTCAAAAATTTATAAAATGTTCAACTTTTATAGGTAAGGATTGACAATTTAAAACAAGGCTCCACGTAAATAGGTTATATATAAATTACTTTATTCACAATAATATCATCAAATATACTTAGTAATATCATAGGCTGACTGACCGTTTTCGCTCAGAATCGTTTTTCTTATACAATGATATTATATGATTGAATTCAAATTTAACACCATCCATTACAGTGACCCACTTACCCACCTTTTTAATAAATATATTTGTACAAAATGTTTATACCATATTTCTTCTAATTATAATATAAACTAGCTGATCCCGTGCACTTCGTTGCCCGTCAAATGTACCAATTCTCTATGACTCAAACTTTGTCCAATTCGTTGTTTAATATTCGGTGTATGGTGTTCAAAATTTATCCTAACTTTTCCGTTGCCTGGAATAAAAATTCTGATTCGCAGCAGTATATTATCAGGTAGGCAATCTACCTGTGGTAGATCGCGGACCCCGCGCTGTTTATATACGTATTATGATTTAACTCTTTAGTATCAAAGTTACACCAATTTTGTCGTATTCCACCTATGGTGAATTAATATAATCAATTAATACAAAATCCTAACCTAACCTAACCCTACTAATATTAGATGAATAAAAAAAACCTAATTTAACCATTTTCAAATTAGTTTGTCTTCTTCACAGATGTCTAATCTACACACAAAAACATTCACTTTTCCGGTGGATTTTTTAAAATTTTATTTCCTTCTCCTGTAATTTACGAACATCTTAAAAAAATTTTGAGCCAAATCGGACCAGCCGTTCTCGATTGATAAGGTAACGTACATTTTTCACGCTCCATTTTTATATATATAGATATAATATGTAACGAATTACAACCATTTAGATTGACAAAAAAAAATTTTTATGTATGCTAAAAAAAATCATGTGTGACCCACTCTTTGCCTATCTACAGCCCATATGAGTTGAAAAATCAAGCTGTATACACCCTCCAATTTTCAATTTCCTATATTTCTCCTGTAATCAATAGCAACCATTTATAAACAAAAATGTCTATCGTAAATCTCAAAATACCCGTTTGAGCACCTTTCCGGGATGAACCAACTGGGTCTAATTGTGAATCTAAACCATTCAGAAAAATTATTATACATTAAAACATTCCCCGTGACTCGACCGATTTATCAGTGAAAACAATATCTAAATAAGTAGAGATCTTTTCGAGATATGCTCGTACATACAAAAAAGGAGCAGTGTTTCTCTGCTATATTATGCATGCTATATACATATAAACATTCCTCTTGAATCACTCTATCAATTAAAAAAACCATATCAAAATCCGTTGCGTAGTTGCTATAAAGATTTGAGCATACAGAGAGAAAAAGGGACTTTGTTTTATAATATGTTAAGATGAGACATAATATATTATATACATGGGCATAAATAGTTTATGCGCTTAGATTTTATTTCGGGTACCTACGGTTATTTTTGATTTATTGACGCGGTAAAATCCAATAGTTCGTGCGGTTTTTAAATAAAAATTAAAACGAGGAACCCGAATTTGCCGTATAAGTGCAGTGGGTGGTTTTGGTGGCGGAAGGTTGTAAAATTGACGCAACCCCGCTATACATTATATATAGTTATAAAAATAATCTACTCTGCGCTTCGTCTGTCCATCTGCACGGATAAACTATATATGCAACACTCCTATATGCTACAGATCTCGCGGTTAATCTCCTATATACATCAGACTATACAGTCCTACACATTTATTATATAATCTGTGTATCTATACTTAACAAATTGTACACAGAACAGTGCCACACGTATTAAAATATATATATATACATGTAATATAGTAATTACACAGAGTTACCCTCCACGCGCACCGCACTCGTCATTATATATAATATCGTACATTAGATATAGAGATTTAGGATAGAGTTTTGGCGGAGAGGTGTCATATTATATACACACAGAGACCGCACATGTGTGTGTGTGTGTGTGTGTGTGTGTGTGTGTGTGTGGTTAGAGAGGGAAAATGTTTTTTTCTCCCGATAAGATATACCACAACGTCCACAACATTGACAGTTCGGTTGTCAGAGGGTTCCAGTTCAATTACTGGGCCCGTCAATATATATATACACGCGGTGTAGTTATATAGCTCGTATAGTTGCTCGTAGTGTGTACACGCACCTACCCCGGGGGTATACGGCGTGGATTCGGTGCGAAGTTTCGACATTTTTCCCCACCGTCGTAAATACATAATATACAATAATAAATAATATTATCACGGGCTTCGCGGACGGCGTGCAGCGATCGACTGCCATCACACGAAACGAAACGGAAAAAATTTTAATGGAATATAATAACGTGCAAAAAAAAAAAAAAATGTAGTAATTCTCGTGTTGAACAAAAAAAAAAAAACAATTTCGAAAAAATCTAATTTGAAACGATAACAACGTTTAAATCGACTTCAAAAAACGTTTTAAAATTGAGTTAATTCGTAAGACATTGTGACGGTGAAATATCATATTGTAAAATTGAATTGTCTATTAGTTTATGTCACGTTAATACTATTATGTAAGACGTATAGAAATAAATAAAACATAAAAATAATATTAGATTTAAATCATTAATACTACTGGACCGCCGCGCCGCCCTGAATACATTATTATATTGTATAGATCATTGATAAAAACAAAATATGTCAACACAATATCATTATGCTATTAAAATATTAACCGGTTTTGAGACTTAGGGTAGGCATTGGAAAAAAAAACAAGAAAATATTAACATAAATCTGTTAAAAAAAAAAACAAGTTTTTTATAAGGTTGTAGGTTGCAATAATAGAAATCAAATGAGAAATAAAGAAAGATACTAAAAAATATCAATGAAACCATTTTAAAAATATAAAATAGATATTGAGTATAGGTGCTTACAGAAAATTATGATGCGTTTATTTAAGTGCAGTGTTGTAGTCTGTAGATATAAATGTATTGTGCGTAACGTATACACTTTAGTACTTTACAAATCTTTTATGTCAAATGTATATGTTTGAGAATGGAGTTTTCACCTTATGTGAATTTCGTCAAATTTATACTTAGTCATAAAGTATAGAGAAATAAAAATGATTTAATGATATGTAAATATTTGATAAATAATAGTTGCCATCAATTGTAAATTGGAATTTGTTTAGAATTTAAAAATCAAATGTATGAAAATGTCTATGCTAATACAGAAACGATTGTGTAACTATTGTGAATAGGTATATAATAATTGTAAAGCTATAATATGTATCTAGTACTGTCTACCATCTACATAGATTTTTGTACCTTGCATATCTTCATCTGAGATATTTAGATAGTTAGATACAAATAATAAGCAGTTTGAAAAAAATAAACAGAATACATGCAAGTGCATTTCAAGAATATGTCAGTTGTATAAATTAAAAATGTACATTTTCCAAGCACATCAAATGACGTTACACTATATAACGACTGTCGCTTTAACAGTTGTATCGATATCTAAATCTATAGCATAGGTGCAATTTGTGGGGTGCTTAGCTCTCCCCCACTGGCATTAAGGTAATAGATTCAGTAAAAAAGTCTGTTTTGAAAAATGTACACCTACATGAAGATTGAAGATACTTATATTGTTATATATTATATTCTGCCATGGCCGTAACTACCTAACCGCCTAATCGGCCTCACGATGTATGTATGGGTTTTACCATTACCTACCATGCATAATATTATAAAACAATTGTAAAATCAAATGTAAGAATTCAATCATTTTGAATTTTGTATTTTCGTGTATATAAATAATATTAAGTATACATAATATATAGGTCCAAAATTCATTGGCTCAAAAAAAAAAAATAAAAACGGGAATTTTTACGCTAAATCGATTTTGGTTTTTGGTGTAACTCTAAAAAAAATTACCGTAGATACATGCAATTTTTACTGAATGAGTATATTATCATTTTCTATACACTGTGACATTTTCAAAATATTTTGACTCTTTTTGAGCTGTTTACGGACATTGTCAGTTTTAAATTTTTTTAGTTTTGTTTTCTATAATTGTCAATACAATTTTATTTGTTTGGCAAAAATGCGTGAAAATGTAATACAAAGCAGTACATATTCCGTATCGAGATACTTCTAACTTATTTAAACTTCAAAGTATTTAATTACGACACTGAAATATTGTATAAAAGTTTTATTAAAATTCATTGTCATGACATATATTTAATCTTGATGAAAATAATCGTTGCTTTGTGGCGCGGCGTTCTTCGTTCGTGTTTCGCGCATATTTAATTATAGTATGATTATATTATGGGTATATGAGTTATAATTAATAATTTAACAGGCACGACGAGGTCAGTAAGTTATACTAATAATTTGGTGGTAATGACGGCAGTGTGGTACAGCCCGCGAAGTCGACCATCCTATACGTTGCCCTCCGGAATTCATATTTGGTGATTATTTAGTAAGTCATTCGTAAGTATTTGTAAGCTGCCCGAAATCAGAATTTTTAAGTACACTCCACTCTGACAATCCACTAAACATTAAACCCAGGCCAACTTCTCTTTCTCTATCTGTCTTGTCGGCAGAATCCTATAATTTGTATGGCGGCGGAATGACCGCGGGAGCGATCAATCGTACAAGTGCGAAGTCTATATACGTATTTTACTATTCGGAACTTATTATTATTATATAATGTATTATGTGGACGGTGGAAATACTCGACGATAAAAATCGTATCTGAACGATAAAAACACAACTCATCTGTAAGCTGTAATACATGCATATAATAATATATATATAGGTAGGTACATCCACAAAGGACGCATTTCCAACGGCAACTGAGCTTTAACTAAACACCGTATTATACAGAACACGTGACTAACGGCGGCGTTTGTTTGAAGTATAAGTAAATGCGTGTACATACATATATAATACATGTATTTACATATATATATATATATATATATATATAAGAGTACTATAAGACATAGTATATAAAGTGAGTGTTCTATATACATTATATAGACATTTACTCACATATATATATATATATGTGGATAATGGATGCCTTTGAACCGAAGTAGATTCGTCTCGATATAGATATTATACACTATATATATAGGTATTATATGTGCGATGTAAATACAAATCGACCTTCGCGTGGCGTGTGCCGATTTCGAGTGGCGGTGGCGACCTCGCGACATAAAACGGTGTCTCGTTCGCCACGCCGCCGACGATTTGCCAAACACAACATTTTCATCATATTATATTATAATACATCGAGCGCGTGCGCCGTGCCAATATATTAACACGTCATGCAGAAACGACCGATAAGATCTATATAATAATAATAATGATAATAATAATAATAGTAATAATGATAATAATAATAATGTACAGCGGCTCACCCACCCCGTCCGACCCACTCCTCACCCCTTTTATTATTGCGTCCAGGGGTCCGACGGTTCTGCAGCTATATATATTATTGCTGCATCGGTTTAGAAGACACGGACGACACG
Organism: Metopolophium dirhodum; assembly: GCF_019925205.1. Taxonomy (NCBI): domain Eukaryota; kingdom Metazoa; phylum Arthropoda; class Insecta; order Hemiptera; family Aphididae; genus Metopolophium; species Metopolophium dirhodum. The sequence goes on along the minus strand of NC_083567.1, from coordinate 31,866,982 downwards.
TGACCACCGCGTACTTAAATGTATATAAATAGCACGCTAGTGTGTGTCCAATACTCGTACATAGTTGTTTTTTAACCCTCGCCGCCGTTATAATATCGTCTTTTTTTTTGTTGGTTCCCGTCATCACGATTTCACGGATACGATACTATTATTATTAAAAAAAAAAAAAATGCACATCATCGCGAGAAACTGTTGATCGCAGAGGGCGCGTGCTCGAAGCGATTCCACGACGAGGACCGCGAATAATATAATATTATACAATATGAGTATGTTATACGTCTGCAGTCGTCATCGTATTGTTATTGTATACAACATAATAACGTCGCATAATATTCTTATCCGCACGAGGATCGAAAACTCAAAGTTAAAACGTATTATTGCTGCTCGTTCGCTTGTATACGCCGTGTATAGGTGCAACCCCGCAGGTACTGCAGTACGTCAAGACACGAGTTCTATGATATAATATAATATGTATATATTATACAAAATACGCATATAATATGTAGGTACCTATATTACACGCGTGTTTGCAGATATCGTCGTTATTCGTTTTTACATCATATTATAATAATATATAATAGGTACCGTCATTCCGCATTCGTCACCCTCCGACCCTCGTACGGACTCACCCCCGCGTCTACTATAATATTATAATATAATTATGTGTTAAACGACGTATGTTGCTCCTGCTGCTGAAGGAGTTATCGTAATATTATATATTATTATATTATATCATACAATTATTATATATACAGTAACTTTTTGCAGTATAACAGACAACGGAGCATAATATAATAGGTATGCACTATATGCACTATGCAGGTGTACCTTTGTGTTTTGTCCACTACACATAATTCTTTTAATGCTTTTTCACCTAACCTCCAGCACAAATCGCATCCTGCAAGTTTTAAATACAACTACTGCATGTATAGGTACATATTATCAAGGCTGGGCATTAACGAGTTAAAAAGTTAAAGTCAAGTTAAAAAGTTAATTTTATTTTGACTTTTTAACTTAACTAGTTACTTTTGGCTTTTCATTAACTTAACTGTTAACTTATTAAATTTCTTTCTTAATTAACGTGAAATTAACGAGTTAATTTTTCATTTTAAGAAGTAAGTTAAGTTAATTTATTTTGTTTTTTAATTTTATAATATTTCACTATTTCAATCTATTTCGTTTTCATGTCAAAAAATATGTATTGTAAATTGTTTAAAGTTAAAAATTTAAATCATTTGAATCTTACTTATATGGAAATCTGTATGAAGTATTAACACTATATCCTATAATTTAGTTTTGGGTTGGAAAAAAATTAAGTACGTTAGCGTTGTGTAAACAAATTAACTTTTTTTTAACTTAATAAAAAGTTAACAAAAAGTGTGTATTAACTTTTAACTTAACTGAGTTAACCCATAGTTAAATTAACTCTTAACTTTAAACTTTTTGTTATTGATGCATATTAACTTAACTTAACTGAGTTAAAAAAAATCATTAACTTGCCCAGCCTTGCATATTATGTTATGTAATATGTATATATGTATAGTGTTATACGCTTATAATATTTTTTTTTATCGTCATTCACTCGTAGGTATACTACTCACTATAATATACGTGACAATAAAACGGCTTTGCAGTTCTCTTTTAAATCTCTCTCTCTCTAAATATATATAATACAAGTATTATATCATAGATAAAAGATAATGTGTATTATATGCGATGTACAGATAGTTAAGGTAGGTGCAGTGGACAGAGGTCGACTATGGAGAATTGGAAACTGCTTGCTGCACTGCTATGCGTATAGTTCGATACGTCCGGAGGTGGTACACAATATTCTATTGTACGCAGTATTTTCTTCTCTTTGATTTTGCATTATTTTTTCGTCAAACGTAGTAAAACACTTGACTGAAAACACACAATATAATATTATTATAGAGGGATGTTGAATTTAAAATAAAATCGGAGAATCCCAATTTTTAAATTATACATTGTAATGTTTTCACAGCGTTAAAAAGTATATGAACAGAGAAAAGTATTTTTTGGAAAATCTTCGACGATTATTTATTTTATTTTTTTTCGTCGCTTCCGAACAAAAAACCGACCGGAAGACGGGGAACGAAAAATAAAATTGTATTTGCACGATTGTTCGGCCCTTTCTTTGCTGATAATAATAATAATAATACGATAAAAAAAAAAATTCAGAGCTAATACGAAATTATAAAGTCCCCCTTTCGCGCGCCGCCCGCGACGTGTGTGCTCACTGGACCATTATTTCCGTGTGTAATCCGCCGTGAAAACAGACACGGCGCTTTCCTTCCTGCTGCCACCTACCACCCCCATACACCCTTTACCACTTGTCCGTCCGCCCTCCGTCGTTCGGCCATACGAAATATTATAATACACACACATAATGTTATATTATATTATTATATCCTCTAAGGTGCCTATATGTATAATAATATTCCTCGTCGGTGTACCTACACTGCGTGTTCGGTAAGGATGCCGGGTGTGGTGGTGGTGGTGGTGGGGGGGGGGGCAGTCGCATGTATATCATTATTATATATTATATATAGATGTATAATTCTGCAGCGCGAGATGAACATAAGGGGAAGTAAAAAGAAAAAAAAAAGAAACAAGAAAAGAAAAGTAAAAAAAGGTCTGTTTACCGGTTCCGGCGCGGCGCGCTATGAGGTACAAATGAAATCTGTTTCGGCATTAAAATATAATATTATTCATTGTGCCGTAGACTCTAACGAACGGTAAATATCGCAGCCAAATCAAATTAGGCTGTACACGCGGTGACGGGGCGAGGGAACGGAAATATACATCGTATATGGAAATCATATTTGTATTTTACAGCGGCTCGTGTATATATATACATAATATCATATACTAACCACCTATGTACATGCATACATATATATATATGTATTTACTCACCGCAACCGCGTCGATAACACCTGCTCACAAATCACACCGAGTAGTCATCCGAAAAACATCGCTTGTACCTACCTACTGCTTCAGCGTAAAGATCCCATATATATATATACGTATACACCCATCTATCTTTATGCGCTGGAATAAATTATATAGGTCTCCAACGCGAAAAAATGTATATAAGTGTGAACATAATATTGTGTATGATAAACGAGTATCTGCAATAAACCACTTATAATTCATTCGGAATCTGAATTGTCTTCATACCTTTATGTGTATATAGAATACTGCAGCGCAGTGTTGTTTTCAGAGTTATATAGAGGCAATATAGAATATTTACATTGCAATAGGTAGGTAACTAGGTACACGTTTTTGAGAAATTTAGAATCTGTAGCGCTAAGATAATATCATAATCTAGATGTGCAATAAGAAAGGATTTTACGATATTCATATTTTGAAGAGGTGGTCAAACAGAGCTCTTGAGATTTACTGTGGACATTTAAACTTTTTTTGTTGTACACAAATGGTTTCCAATTGTTACTCGGGCCGTATCAAATTGTCACGCTTATGGCTTCGAATAAAGAAACTACACAGCTGATGTGATGTTTCAATAATCATATTTATTTTCAATGTTCTAATAATATACGGCCGTACCGTCCCGGTACATTTTGTTTCAATAACTCGATTGTATCTGTATCAATTATCCGTGTTCCTATAATAAGCGGCTTCCACTGTACATATTAAAACCAAATGTATATGTAGCGCATATAGGTACTCAAAAACTATTCAATTGAATTTGTCAAAAATGTCAGAGATTGTTTTCAGAGATTTCAGAAAAGTTTAGAGAGTAAATAGTTTAAGCCACGTTAAAACATGTATACCAAGTGCTAAATCCAATCCGCGATTGACGGTTGCCCATTTAGGTCGAATTATTTATAAAGCTAGGTACACTGATGCCCATAACCTAACTGAGGTACACTGGCGTACACTAAAACTGACATAGACTCTAACCGAGATACACCTATATAGCGTATATACTATAGTAGTATAGTCTATAATATAGGATTTCCCACAAAACAACTGTACATGCGCGAAGCTAGGATATTCAGCTAGTATTTATACATAGTGATAAATTTTTTTCTTTTTTTTACAAAACATTGATCAGACTATATTTTTTATTACTATTACGTGTATTAATTTTTATTTTCAGCGTAATTCAATTATAATAACTATAATATTAAGAGCTGATACATATACCAACTGAGCTAAGCTCGTATCCGGTATACGGAAAATATTGTCCCCAATGCGTGCAAAAGTTTCCAACTTTGATGCTCGTAAATCGTAATCCAAGTTTAGGTATTGGAATTTTAAATTGTGAAGTTATCAAAAATCACTTTTATTTTCACATATCATTTTTCGACGTGAGAAAACGTGTACACAGAGAATAATGTTATATACCTATACGATTGTGTACATTACTTTATAATTTTACACATCAATCCCGATACCCGAATCGTACCGGTTTCATTTATTTAAGGTCACTAGCCGTAGATATTTAGTGTAAACTTTTAGCTTTGGACACACTGCGTATACCGAATACCGTAATACCATAATATAATATCTGCCGCATAAACAATAAAGTTAGTCTTGACATTATAAAGTATAAACGCTTTCAAACTAAATATTATTATATTGGGAAATATAATATTATCAATGAACCTCAATAACCAAACAATATGTTACAATATGTTTGGGTTGTCCGAAAAGTCTTGAGTGACTTTACCAGGTTAATTTCAAAACTAGTATTATGAATTGTCTTTAAAATCAATATATTAATTAACACGTTCACTGCGAATGACGCCAAAAGGCGTCATTTTACATAGGTAGTTCGCATATGCTGAATGACGCCAATTGGCGTCATGTACCTTGTTATTTAATGGACTATAATTTGGTCAGCGTTACGGTTAAACTTTTGGTTTTTTGCCAGCATCTTCTATAAGCATTGTTTCATAATCAAGTGCAAACCGTACACTGATATTTTAATTTTTCAATTTTTAGGAAATTTTTTTTAAAACTAGAATTTTTTCAGCGTCACGACAATTATACAAAGATATGATTCACAGTAAACGTGTTAATAATTAATAATTATTATTTGTTAATTGTAATACTTTGAAAGCATTATGTATGATAATTTCGTGAATACGTTTTTCATATATTTTTTTTGTAATAGGAAATTTAAAAATGACAATATTTAATAATATTAATAATTGTTTTTGATAAAAAGAAAGTATTTAAATATAATATGCATACAAATAATTTAGAACATAGAAGTCATTATGCAATGAAAAATTTTGAATTTTATTCCTTAAATCATAATATGTTTTCAATTTTCTACGGCTTTGGTGTACTAAAGTGTTCGTTCATCGGCCTTCAATCAAGTTTTCAAACAAGTGACGACACCTCATCAACACACCTTTCTGCAAATATATACGACGCAACTCGCACGTGTATATTTTATAATAATAATTCATATTAAGTATCAACAATAATCGGCTAATCATAAAAGCGTGTACACCGAAATCACGACAGTTTGCATATTATATAAGCACACACACACACACACACACACACGCACACATATAAATATAGAAATATTATAGCGTGGGGTTTTAATCACATTTGCCAAATTCGAATAACAAGTGCGACGTGAGCGCGTGTGTGTGCAACTGACACACTCACACACACACACACACACACACACACACACACACACACATGTCCTATAAATAATATGTGTGTGTGTGTGTGTGTGTGTGTGTAAATAATACTCGTTCGCTTATATTATATGTTAAGGGTGCAGTATAGTATAATTGTGTGTCAAGAGATGAGGAATTATACCGCCACCGCTTCGCCGCCGTGGGTACAACGTCAAAACGTTAAGACTCCCTCGCGCTTCCGCTCGGCCGATCGGAAAACATTAAGCCAATAATATGTGCTCTTTCCGTCACTCTAAACTTATAACACACACACACATATACACATCTAAAAAATATACGACAAGTGTGTGCTTGCGCGTTTTGTTTTACCGTTTTCGTTCGTGTATATAAATATACAGAGAGAGACTCACCATATATATATATATATATATATATATATATATAATATACACTTTAATATATATATATATATATATATATATATATATATATACATTATATAAGTATATACCGGTACACATATAACATATTGTGTATAGTATTCCATGTCGAAATAATTATCGCACCGAGGTGCGCTCTTTCGTATGTAAACGAATCGGCTTTAAGAAAACACGTATATCGTATATATAGTCGCGTACTTCGCCCACACACACACTGCACAAAAAGCACGCATGCAGTGTTTCTAAGAATTAGTCGCGATTTCCTTATATATATATAATATATACATGCAACATCGGGCTCCTCGAGTCGCTGCGAAGACTTCGGGAGTTTATTTTCTCGCTTGGAGAAACGCACATGGTTTCCCGGAGAATTACATATTATAATATATACCTATACTACAACGGTGTATTATTACACACACACACACACACACACACACACACGATACATGCACGTTTCTGTCGTATGTCAGTCGTATTTTATGCCGAGTTCCTAAGTAGGTACATTATAATATAATGTATAGTCTTAAATCTCTGGCCAACTATAATACAATTATACAAAATTTATCATATACGTACGCCGTATTAACTATATATGACTACGACGTATTTAGACAAATATATTTCAACTCAACACATATGCTGCTACTGCCGCGTTTATACACAGTTTTAAATAAAACGAGCTTGTGCTCAAAAATATTTTTCTGCAAAACGACCCCTGGGAGTCCCCGCATGGTTGTAAATAATTATCATTCGTAATCAATAATATAAATACACGAACATGTTCAGTGGGACACTGGGACCCATTATCTTCTTGAAAAATAATAAAAATAAAAATAAATATTTGTATTATACGTATATTATATGCGTTATGTACACATAAGATGTCATCATCTTAATATCCTAAGTTACTATATATACAATTATGACTGTGGATTTTAATAGAAAACAATAAACTCAATTTTCTGAGTGTAATTTAAATTTATAGTAATTACCAAAATGCGAATACACATGACGTGAAGAAGTGTTTTGGTGATGTGGGGTCAAAACCCCTTCGTTTTGTTCACAAAATATAAAAAATTAGGGCGCAATTTAGTATATGACCTATAGGGGCACAAATCTTTTAATCCGACACTAATAGGATAATATCAATACGTTTTATCGCATAAAAATATTTTTAAAGTTTTGGCTTACAAAAAAATAAAATAAAATATATTACAATAAGGTGCACAATGCACATATTATAATAATTCTACACTTAAGGGTCCCGGTGTCAGTTTTTCAAAGTTTCCACATTTCTATAAAATTTGAAAATTAAATTTTGTATTTTAGTTGTCACCTCTCAATTATAAGACTTTTCCACTAATCTACTACCCGACACCTATAAGGGGTCTATTATATCGAAAAAAATGACTTTGCGGGAATAACTCTCAAGCTTTGTAGAATTGTAGGATTTTGATGACTATTTCTTTATCTGAAAGAAGAAGACTTCCGACAGCCCGCATCGACCACTGATTTTGTATTTTATTTCAAATAATAAATAATTGTAATAAAAAATTAGTCAAAAATGCTTTTTATCTTGTATTTTTTTAGACATATTATGAAGTTTGAGAATAAAATATTGAAAAACAGAGATCGATGTGGGCTGTAGAATATTTCCCACTAGCAATTAATAAAAAAATTATGAAATTTGGTTGATTTGACAAAGCGGTATCGGTGTTCCTGCAGAGTGTATTTTAACCTAACCAAAATGTATTTTTGTTAAAAGTTAAAAGTAAGTTAAAACTTAAAACTTTACGTTTTGTCAATAAAAATTATAAAATATAATATTTCATATAAGTATACGTGATATAGATAGTAGTATATAGTTTAATAGTATTGACTGCAGTTTACAAAAATAATACCGTATTTATGTTTTCAAATTTAAGTGAAAACGTGTTAATAATTAATAATAAACAATAGAACCTATAGGCAAGGCTGGGCTAACGAGTTAAAAAGTTAAAGTCAAGTTAAAAAGTTAATTTAATTTAAACTTATTAACTTAACTAGTATTACTTTTGGCTTTTCATTAACTTAACTGTTAACTTACTAAATCATTAACTTGCCCAGCCTTGCCTATAGGTAGTAATTTTAAAAACTGCGTTGATTAGGACATATTTGTATGTTCTGCAATCACATACTAGACAAATTCTGACAAAACGAAAATATAGTAAAACGATTTTAAGTTTTAAAATGATACTATCTTTTGACAGTCAGCTCTGATGGTGAGTTCGTCGGGGTTAAACGTATTTTATAAATGTATAATATATACAGTACACAGCATACAGTGCGTTCAGCACCCCCTCGTTACTATACATCAGATATAATTGCATTTGTACACACTTTAATAAACGGCGAAGGAACATAATATATTATATAGTCGAGGGAGAATATTAAGCCGAATACAATTCAAATATAACCAGAGTTTATATAATATAAAGATTTATGTTTACGATTAAAAAAATAAAAATCTAGCACAACTCAGATACATTTAGGTACATAAAACAGTTTAATTATATATTTTTTTATCAAAAATCTATTAATATAATAAAAATATATTTGAATTTTTTTTTAAACGTTTAAATTTAATTATATTAAATTGTATTTTACTAAATCCTTTCGTAGCAAAAAAATAATATAACATTCATTTCATATCTTCATATTTTTTCCGTTTGAATTTCGTGTCTTAAATTGTAAATAAATATAGCAAAGTATATGTACCCATAATATAATAGATTTTAATCGAGGCCGAAAGCCATACAAGCATAATTATGACAATCGGCGGACAAGGTCAAAAGTATTCTAAGACAACTGAATCGAGATCTGATTAGATAGGTAGGTACAGAAAAGCATTTTCACATGTAGACATGCAAGTAAACTACACGCGATCGTGTTGATTCCTCCATTACGAGTCCAATGCGACTGAGATCATCTGGCTAGCTCTTATTGCAAGTTGCAACTATAGTACTTTATGCGATAATTTATGTCAAGTATACTTTATTAATTATGTTGGGAACGAAATCCATATTTACAGAATTGTATTCTTACTATTAAATTAACCGAAGACTTTAAAATGTATAAACTCATATCACTTAAATCATCATTGTTTGAAAGTTATTAAAATTGAATCAACCGTTTTAGAATTTAATTATACAGATTAAATGCGATTGCTGCATAATACAATATATATAATATAATATATGCACATATTATCACAAGTGCAGCAGATTTGTACTATATAATATACATATACCTACATATTAACATATCATTGTAATTTAATTAGACTCATTTGTCATTAATCATGAATTACATTTAAGATAAACCAATTACTTAGTAACCTACATGTCTGTATAATATATACAATATGTCAATATACTGCTTAGTTTATACTAAGGATTTCCCTACTGACTTATCAAACGCATAGACTTATATGCATTTCAGGTATATGCCATCTTTATAGACTTATAGTAAATCAATTTGGTAACTATGAATTAAATCTACAACTTACTAAAATTATTAGTTTGGCTTCAATTACATGGCCAGATTAATTACCATAAACATAATATATGGACATAAACGTTTTTTTGTTAAACTGTAACAATTATATGTAAAAATACAAACTACAACATATTTGATTAAATAAGAAGATAGGTGCGTGACGCTGGCACCCGCAAGTTTGAAATTCAACTCAAAAACCACATCAGTAATTGTAATACAATTTGTACAAATTTGTACACCCCTCTATCGCCCGTAAAATCCAAAAACAATTTCCTGGTGCCAGCGTCACACCCCATTTTTTGTACAGTCGACTTTTGGACTCCAAGATGGTACCAACGGGCAACCATTGTTATTCCATTTGAACACATTTGTAGTCCTAATATAAACATTTGTACACCTACCCAATGCCCCAAAATTAATTTTAAAGGTGATAACTTCACGCAGCTCCATGACTTTTTCCTAATGAATCCGGACCCATTCCCAAATTTAGTAAGCTTTTAGTAACTAATTGTAAGCGACATCAAACAATTTTTTAACCAAACAGTTTCCGAGAAAACTCAATTTCCATTTCGGAGGGCTAACATTTTATTAGCTTACAATATCTGATACAAAACATTTTGACAATCTTCCAATCATATTTGACTTCAAACATGTTTATGAAGATGTGAAATAAAATGTATATTTGATAAAAAAAACCTTGATTGGTTATAAAATTTCTAAGAAGAAACAAGAAAAATCTTTATAAAAATCAAAATTAAATAAAATATCTGTACTTAATAAAAAATGAAGTTATCACGTTTAAAAAATTGGGGTGTGACGCTGGCACCCAGAAATCGCTTTTGGATTTTACGGGCGACGGAGGGGTGTACAAATTTTAGAATCGTGGTTACAAATTTGTACAAATTGTATAACAATTACTGATGTGGTTTTTGAGTTGAATTTCAAACTTGCGGGTGCCAGCGTCTTGCGTCACGCACCTTAAGAGCTTAATTGATCGTTTAGAATGGATAAGTATATTTTGACTTAAAAATGATTGCGTCTGATTAGAAATGACAGAGTAAAGTTGGTTGAATAAAATTTCTGCTCGGCGAAGTATCAAAGTCAATATTCTGAATATCACTCTTGCCATGGTCACTTTCCAAGACATCTTTTGACATTTTGGAGAATATGCCATTTTAGATTCTAAGCGAAGCATAGTTAAAATGGTCTGATTTTCGACATAAACGTCTCTTCTGATAGAAAAGTGAATCTAGTTGGTGCATTCGGGACGTTTAAAATTCCCAGTAGTTTTTAAAAGCTTCAGTGGGAGGATGAAGGAACAATGGAAATTTTTACTCAAAACCAATTTTGAAAAAACCTATTTAATTTTTTTGGTACAACTCAAAAACTAATAACCCTAGACAATTTACATTTTTACCAATTGTTTATATTAGCATTTTCCATGCAACGTAACATTTTATAGCCATGATACATTTTCAAATTTTGTATAAAACTTTACTGGATTATTGGCATTATTATTTTTCTATTTATAAATTGATAGAAGCAAGACACCTACTTAATTTATCGGTATGGTGGTAATTTTTGAATGAGAGGTGGTTCTGGTCACGAAATTTGCTGCATATATCTAATATTATTTCGTACATTTTCTCTATAATGTAATTTGTATACTCTATATCTCAATATCTGTATACCTATTCATCACGTCGAACAGTGTTTAATGTTATATTGACATATTTCTGTTGTCAACATATTGAATAGTTACGGTAATACAGAATCCAACATATTTAATGATTATTAGGTACCTATACTGTTATTGGGATTAATGTGGTTCTATATATATAATTTATTTTGAGCTCAAATCGAATAACATTTACGTCTATACATAATACATTTATACACTCACACTTATATAATATAATATACTTATGTTGACCGTTCCCGATATACATTCTTCTCCCCTTCTATTGTTCTGACTATATGCACTGATTTAAACAATCGCAGTCCGATACCGTTTATAAGGGGTCCTTATATTATATGTTATGAGAATATCTATAACGAAAATACCAATAAATACATATTTTATTGATTGACAGCTATAGTTAGATCCAGAGGTCACCTGTGGTGGCATTCAAAATACCCACAATTGTGTGAAATATATGAAAACGTAAAACCGCATATCAAATGGTAATAACAGTATGATGTTTTGAATCCGACATGCAATGTATTTACATAATTCAATTAGAAAACACTTAATAGATTTAATTTAAAACCTATATTAGAACAATGGTTAAGAAAATAAACGGTAATCATATTCATTAGTAATCCTAGGGCTCGGATTTATAAGTATTAAACATACCAAAATATGTAAGTACCTATTTATCAAATAAACAGATCTAAATAGTTTACTGACGATAACATTTAAAAAATACAAAGTATATTACATTTAACTAGGTATGTAAGTATCAGTTATATAAATAAATATTTATTTATTTATTTATAAATGAGAAAAAATCCATTTTTTTTTAAATAGTACCTACATAAATGATATATTTAGTGTTCATATTGGTTGCAATAAGATATTGTATTATATAAATATATATCATCAAATTTTAAAAGTTGAATGATCTACGATTTGGTTTTAAAATAGATCTGACTAAAGAACGCTCGACTTCAATCGATGTGATTGGTGCATATTTTATAATGTCTGAAGGTGTTAGTTCAATCTATGCCTTAGGCCTTTATAGTTTTAAAATCAAGAAATATTAATAGGTTTATAGTATAACCGAGCAGTTGCAAATCTTTAAAAATATTGAACTATCGTTATTCTTCACAAATCAAAATATATTACAATAAAATTGAAATTTATATGAATTGTCATAGAAACAAAATATTTACATTAAACAAACTCGAGGATTTGTAATACATTATTGTATAGTATTTTATTGTATTTAAATTTTAATGTGTTATATCACTCATCACACATTGCTGTTAAAATAAATGTGTGCATCTCGAATACAATAGGTACTGTTTGAAAATTACCCATATTATAATTTTTAATAGGGAGGTTAATTTTCTTTACATAATATGTGAATATCTTAATAATATTCCCAAGTAATTTCGAAGAAAGTAATTTCCTGCACCTTTATTAGTAGGTATAGGTGGTATACGGCACATGGGCCTCGGGCGCAAAATATAACCTAAGATATAATATACATAAGTACATCACACATATTGGAAGTGTGCGAACATATATATTTCGTTTTAGAAGAATTGCATTGCTATATATAATACCTACATACATAATATAGTTATATTGAACTATTGTATCATGGTTGGGCTCTCTTAAGGTTTTATATTTTGTACCAATTTTTATTTCTATAAGTAACAAAAAAATTTAATTTTCATCACAGACTCGAATATGCCATGCGTACAAGACTCAGTAAAGGATCTCATTTTATTCATGCACCGGTGCAATTCTTCACAACAGCTTAACAACTATATAACAAGTATCCGTCTATATATGCCTTTTTACACAACACTAACAATACACACTCACTGTATAACAATATCGTGATACACGTACTTAAAAGCAGTTTTTCACAAACACACGGTTTTTAAATATTCTTGGCGAAAAAAAATGTACCCGCCTACGCAAGAGATCAGGTGGAATATATACCACGTCACTGTGTACACGTATTACGTAGGCTATACGACAAATGAACATTTTTTTTCTCAAATAATCCGCTTAAATATTTTCGACAAATATATTTTTTGCATCACGATGTAGGGTAAAGATAAGAAGAGCACAGTTCGTTTTATAAATTTCAGAACATTTTTATTGTATTAGGTAACTGCAGCAATACAACATAATATAGTACATAATACTAAAATACTTTAAATCTTATGAGATTATAAAATATTTATTTTCTAATGAATCACAATAAAGCATACCTACCTACTTATGTGTTTGCTTACATAATATGTCTAATATATTTTAAAATAACACAAATGTTAACAGAATTTCAGTATTTAATATAATATTATAGGTATGCCTGTGATGGATTGATTGACACTTTGCTATATACAAGACGTGTACACTGTACACTGTACAGTGTTGTTATTGTAGGAAATATAATAGTTACAGCTCGCCACAAACAATAATAGACAATATTTGTATAAGTCAAATTAAATTAAATTATTAAACCTACTTACAGTACTTATGGTTTTCTTATGAAATATTAAAACCAAATATGACTTTGGCGACAACGCTCAACGTGGTATTAAATGAAAAAACATTGAAGTTATAGTGTAGTCCCGCATATAATTATATATTATACACCAATAGTATATTAATTAGTATAACATATAAATTTAAATTAAGTGTCTGTACATTCTACACGTATAATCAAGGCTGGGCAAGTTAATGGTTTTTTTTAACTCAGTTAAGTTAAGTTAATATGCACCAATAACAAAAAGTTAAAAGTTAATTTAACTATAGGTTAACTCAGTTAAATTAAAAGTTAGTACACACTTTTTGTTAACTTTTTATTAAGTTAAAAAAAAGTTAATTTGTTTATACAACGCTAGCGTACTTAATTTTTTTCCAACCCAAAACTAAATTATAGGATATAATGTTAATACTTCATACAGTATTTCCATATAAGTTAGATTCGAATGATATACATTTTTAACTTTAAACAGTTTACGATACATATTTTTTACATGAAAACGAAATAGACTGAAATAGTGAAATATTATAAAATTAAAAACAAAATAAATTAACTTGACTTACTTCTTAAAATGAAAAATTAACTCGTTAATTTCACGTTAATTAAGAAAGAAATTTAGTTACTAGTTAAGTTAAAAAGAAATAAAATTAACTTTTTAACTTAACTTTAAATTTTTAACTCGTTAATGCCCAGCCTTGCGTATAATGTGTCAGAGAATTTGACATTTTATAGTTAGTCATAAATATTTTAACAATTAATGTACATATAAATATATAATACCAACCTATATTCAAAATAAAAATTGGACTTTATTCCTATAGGATAAAGACGTTAATAATACATCCCCACCATACAGAAATAATATATTCCTTCTGTACTAACGGTTTTGCCTATTGGTATTACAAATAATTAGTCCAAATCAGCTGCTATACAAATAAAATAAACTTCCTGGTATCATCTGTACGTCGCGCGCGTAAACTAGTATAGCACAAGAATAATATTTCAGATTCAATATAAAAACAACAAGGTATTTGGTATGTATACTTATCATTTATATTAACTGAAATTCCACGACAAGGGAAAAAATTACAATAGAATAACTACAAGACGTCTGTAGGTTATTTAGACGAGAGGCGTTGACCCTCGTGAAACTTTTGAATGAATAATGTTTCGAAATTCATTTTTCACAAACGTTTACATTATATTTAAAAAAAAAAAACATAATACCTATATAAGTGTCTCCCGAACATAATTATTGTTTGAGCACGGGTGCGCCCAGAATACAGAAGATTTTACGGAGACATGTGTTTTTTTTTATGTTCCTATATACGTCTTATACCTATACGTATATATTTTTTTGCTCATAAACTCGCGACGAATAACAACTCAAGAGGCGTAAAAAAAAAAAAAACAGAACAGATATCAAATGAATAGAATTCTTTAAGACTGCGCGCGTATTATCAGCGCGAAAGAGCTGAGGAGGGGAAAATAATATATATTTTTATTCGACGTCCTGCAGTGCGACATTCGCGCATTGTCCGCTGTACGAGGGTGCAGACAATTTGTCCCTATATATACTTACTTATACGTATAATAAATACCATTGATACGAACATTATTTGAGTGTTCGCGCGGGGGAGGTTCATAAAAATCGTAAAATAGGTGTCAACTACAAAAAGAAATTGTCGGGTATTCGGGCGAGACCGAGAGTGATTTATGGAAACTATATTTTAACATTTTTCGATACGATCATTTGGTTACCAAAAATGTGCGCAAGTCCGTTTTTGACAATTTAAAATAAAAATGTGATAGTTTCAAAAATGTTTCAATGCTTAGATTCTTACATGGGCTACAGGTTGTAAATTTTCAAATATAATAACCGCAGGCTTGCAGTTTTCTCTGTTTCAGATATTGCCACTCATATGATATCATATTATTATACTAGCTATTTAGTAGCTCTTATTTGGAATACGAATTTTATAAATATATAAAAACAAAAAACAATTATATAAATAATTATTATGATAGTTTTAAAGTCTTAAACCCTAATATTTTGCAGCCACTTTCATCTTATTATCTGCGGGTTTCGTTCATGCGACGGAAGCATAATTTGGTTCAAACAAATTTAATACATAATCACACGACACAATGTTTGTATACTCTCTGGTATTGAATTTACTTATAATTACTTACGTGGGGTACGTCCGCGATTTACAATATGATACGACAATACGTATAAACTATACATATTAATTATTATAATACATAATTATTTATAGACATATGTTATAGATAAAAATAATAATTTTTCTTACACTCTAATATAACTTACATTAGTATATTTATAAATAAATTATACATTACTACGACATTAGGTACTTATTTGTATTAAGTTGAATACAATCCGGCGATTGTATTCATAAATCATACAGTATACCGGGTGAATATTTTAAGGGTAAACACCAATATAAATAGTTTAAACTTTTTAGCAATATTTTTTTACATAATTTATGGTCACTAAAAAACGAAAATGTTTATTTTTTAATTGATTTACTTATTTGAATGATATAACATACATTTTTAATTTCATATTCTTGAGCAGAATCGGATTTCAAACGAGTTGTTAATTAATTATAACTTTTAAGTATTTAAATTTCAAAGTTTAGATGAACGGAGTAGTGGACACTGTATACACAGAGTTCTCCTGTGCCACTTCACTGATTTTAACTTTAAATACATAAACCAAAGACGATAAAACTTTTTGAGAAAATTAGTGTTTACCTTCAAAATAATCACACCTGGTAAATAATACTATTATATGTTTTATGTTTATACCTAGGTATATTGTCAAACTAGTTCGGTGTTATTCGATCACGCAAGATATGTTAACTATCTAATAAGTATAATAACTATCTATACACTCTATGCGTGCTAATATATTATACTTATCAAATGATAGAAATATGGGTACATCGCATCGTATAGTCGGAAGTTATATGCGCTGGAGAAAGAGCAAGCCTGCAGGAGTTTGAGGCGTCCTCTTGAGATATCCGTTATACGCGGATATAAAACAAATTAAAAAACCATTTCGAGTGTATATTATATACGATAAATCATCCCCTAATATAATACACATATAAAACATATAGTTCAAAGCTATTAACAGAGTACACGCCGCGACCATCAGGCGCATTATGTATACCTACGGTAGTACGTAATATTATATTGTTATCAATACGTACGAAAACGCCACTGGGGAGAACAAAAAGAAAGAAAGAAAAAAAAGTCTTTAAGTCAATTGTTTATTACCGCGCACCTCCAAACAATTGTCGTAAATCGTATTTGGACGTGAGAAGTCCGACGAACATGCAATTATTGTAACCGAAGCCAGAATTAGGTAGGCGAAAAAAAAAACATTCAGACAATAATAGTAATCGGTACTAAAAAAATATTATATATATATAAACATAAAAAAAAAAAAATCGCGAATCTGTCATGCTGATGTGAACTGATGGAATGAACCGCCTGTAGACAAGGCGCACAAAGGCCTCTTTCATTTATCGGCAAACTCCCGCAGTCAAATGCCATGCGGACAATAGGACCTATAGTGCGCTTTGTCGAAACCAATGAAGACGCGTACGGCGCCGTATGCAGTTGTAGTGCGTATAATATATTTTCCGCGCAAACCGTTCTCGTAATGACATAATAATATCGGAACTAGAACATTATTATTATAGGCACCTACTCAAAATACGATATGTGATCATTAAAGAGTCTGTTATTGTGATGGAGAAATCAAAGAATTCATTTTCCGATCAACTTTCTGGGCTAACACCGCAGCGGTCTCTTAAAAATTATTTGGCGACCCGTGATGGTTACATTCATTTTTAGCGAACCAATTAAGATCATTGATTTTTCGATTCAGCCCGACATTGATAACGATTTAAATTATGTCAAAAACAAATATCAAATCGCTAAACGTGATAATTTTGAAATATATTTGTTGCAAATAATAACGAAAAGCTATTCCTCTTGAATATTTTTAAAAACACCTAATGGTCTAATTATATAAAATAAAATTAAGAACATATTTTCTGAAAAACATGCAATATACCTAAATAGATAACTATAATGGTACATGTACTTGTTTTAGTAAATTATATTTAATATCTACTATTTTAAGTATATAATATATATATTATAATATATTATTCTTAATACTATTATATTTAAATGTGTTTTGGGTTATAAAAGCGTTAAGTTAATTATATTGTTCCATCTAAGTTTTCAAAAAAAGAAAAAATTATTAACATAAATGTAATTATATTCTTTAGTCTCTTATCTCTATGAAAAATAATTTTAATTTAAAGAGTAGTTTTTAAAATATGTATTTGCATTTTGGGCGTTATTTTAAGCTTTTTCATTTTTGAAAGATGTTGGCTATAATATCATATACCTATATTATACAAAGCGGTTTTTCTTTTACTGTTCAACGTTTTATTATTTTTCTTCTTAGAACATTATTTATTTATTATATTTTTTTTCTTCCTATTCATTCGTATCACTTAAATGCTCAGAAACGTTACGACAAAAAATACATAAATAAAAAAGATTCATACTTTGTACAAATT
Source organism: Metopolophium dirhodum (assembly GCF_019925205.1). Classification (NCBI taxonomy): domain Eukaryota; kingdom Metazoa; phylum Arthropoda; class Insecta; order Hemiptera; family Aphididae; genus Metopolophium; species Metopolophium dirhodum. Next base: position 31,848,491 of record NC_083567.1, on the reverse strand, counting down.
TAATCTTCTGTCGTCGGTGCGCGGCTAGGAAACTTTTATTACAAACACGTTGGTATATAATATGCATATACACACACAAAATGCATTTTCACTTTTTTTTCTCTCTTATTTTTTTCGTTTTAAATTGAATTCCCGGCTCTTATCGCCGAGGTAACGAAACTTCCGACTTAATTGAAAAAGTTATCCGCGAAATATAATTCACGGCGGTATACGCGTATTATACGTGTATATATACAGGTACAATGTACATGTAATATTATATAATTTACACTATTTACGTAAACTGTAAAGGATGCGATATTTAGGTGGCAGGTGCTATTACATATATATATATATACACGTATACAATGTATTATTATAATATTCCGTTTTGCATTCGGTTGGCACGGTCGTCGTCGTCGTGGTATACCGCGCTTTATATGATATATTTGGGTACATAGTACCGAGTGTTATCTATGCGACAAACGGTCGTCGCGTTGGCCGCAGAAGCGTTTATGAACATAATATATTATTGCAGTTGTGCACACGACAATATCATAATAATTATTTACTTACGAACACAAAATACAAACCGACACGCCATTGCATATTATATTACACATAATATTCTATTTCAAATTAAGTCCTTAGCCTCGAGCTTAAAACCCTCGATCTGTCATACGCACGCACATCTTCGCGTCCGGCGGACATGTTAATATTTTATACACGTCATATGGCTGTGTATAGCGAGCATATAGCTAAGTACAATAGCTGAGTATAGCGAGTATATAGCTAAGTACAATAGCTTAGTATAGCGAGTATATAGCTAAGTGCAATAGCTGAGTATAGCGAGTATATCTCAGTATAGCTAAGTTCGGCGATAGTGCCTAAGCTGAGTTATTTAATAGTAGGGCTCGGAACGTAATGCACTTGATGATTACGAAATATGTGAGTGCGTACGCGCTCATAATATACAAAATTATGCTTACAAAAGTATACGTATTTACTTATTTTTTTACTCACGATTTTCATGAATACAAATATTTTTATATTTTATAGTTTGAAATAAATATTTATTAATAAAAATGGGAAATTATATTCAACTATAGGAATTTGAAGACACGATACAATACAATACCTAGTGAAAAATTTCCACAACAAATATACATTATATAGATTTTTTTTTTTTTTTTACTGTCAAATTTACAAGTTTTGTTATAAACACATCATTATTGTGGTCCAAAAAAATGCACTATACACTTTTTCGTAGTGTCGTGAAATTAATTTCAAGCTCACTTAAGAATAGTTAAACTTTTAGCCCCCCCCCCCCCAAAAAAAAAAAACATGCAATTGCGAAAACGTCCGAGCCTATGTATAATATAATAATAGCCAGTACAGAGAGTATTATAGCTACTGTGCGAGGTATACATGGCTATAATATATGTGTACACAATATGTAAGTATTTAGAGATGCCTATGCGCATGTATGACACAATATTATTTATAGGAATATCTAAGCACGGCGACGGTATAATATGCGTTGTTTAAGCCGTTTACCGCACCGGCGACGCCCAGTAATGCCCACCGATTCCGGAACCCTTAATTAAACCCTGCACGGACCCCGGCCGGGTATTCCCATGGACCCCGTTGTATTGTCGCAGGTATATATTATTATTATTATTATTACACGTATTTCCCTCCCCCCCTCCCCCCCAACCATCGCAACACACAAGCACGTTGCTGCGCGCGACCGATAATGGCACACACGCATGTACGACTAAATACACCCCCCGTACACACACGCCAGCATTATCGTACACGTTTATTATATATATATGTACAATCGCCGCAGATAACATCAAATTCGGTATCGACACGACCCCTTTGACTTGGCGCGGACGCAGCTTGATACAAACCATTATCTTTGTTTGCGCCGTGTGTACGTACAATAATATAATATACACACGGGTATGCTATAGTATAATGTTATGTACAATAATATAATGACCCCGGGAACGAGCGGTTCTTTCTTTATTTCGGTATATTATATTTTTATTTTTTTCTTCCGCAGAGTCTGAGAAACATATTATGTAGATCACCAATACATAATATATATATGTATACTGCAGGTATATGGGTGCACTTCAATAATATTTTACGTACACATATACGACACACCTATACATACATACACTATACATATTATAATAATATATCGTATTATTGTTTGCGCAAGAACTAAAATGTACAAGCTGCAGCAGCTGTAACGCGAATGATGATGGATACATGCAATAGCCGTACATGTATATATTTTGCTGCGCGGTGAGATGACGATTTTTTTTCTGTGAGAAATACGATATAATACTATGTATAGGTATAATATACATCGACGAGCTGGTGCATGTCGATCATATACCGCGGTTGACTGCATGTCGTATATCAGTATAATATGGTAATGATGGTTAGGTTAATGTGCAGGTATTATGCTGTAGGCTGACCTGGCTGAGGAGAGATCGAACCCCGAAAAGTCGACATTAAATATAAATGGAGTTTTAACATACGACATCATATCGACTTCTAATTTTAATTCCACGGATAATTTTTTTTCAAATTGACCATAAAACCCAATTTATGATAATTATAATAACTAGCTTTTGGTATTTTAGTCGCCTCAGCTATTGTCAAAAACTAATTTACCTATTGGCTATTATTTATTTTTATTTTTGTTATAATATATGCCTATATAACTGATGGAGAGGCCAATAGTACTATAGTAAATATAAGTTTACGTGATATAGATTAAATAAGACATATTATACAATTTAGGATATAGAAAATTAAAATAATAAAGTTTACACAAATAAACTTTTAACATAACGTAATATAAGATAATTCGATAACTTTACACTATTAAAACTCATTAAAATATGTAAGTTGTTCGTTACCCCCGACGTATCACGCACGGTCATCCGGTTGGTTTATACCATAGTTGTCGGCAATGTAATTATGTATTACATATAATGCAAATAGTATACATTTTCAGTAGGTACCTATAACATTTTAATAATATTATTATATCCATGAACATGTTCTAATATATATTTGAATATGCACGTATAATAATATATATTATATAATACATAAAGAATTTATGTGCCTTTATCTTTTTAGTTTTTACCATCACATATGTACTTATGTAAATCACTTATGTATAGTGACGTACATAATAATAATAAACACTAATACGAATAATTTGTATTAATTATTAATATTTATAAAAAAAAATGTCGATATAATAATAAGAATTTTATTATATTCATATATTTTTGTTGTAAGCCATTTGGCATACGTTTTAACTCGGTAATTTAAATGCGTAAAAAGGGTTTACACAACGCATTTTATGTCTACACACATAGATACGTTCTATGCTTAAACTCGTATATACTCATACACTCGTATCCGTATGGTGTATTCATATAGTACGTATTATAATATTTTATAATAAACTAAATTCTTTTAACTAAATAAATATATCATACGAACGGTTATCTACGCGTACACGAGTGTGTGGGGGTACCTGTGTCGTTATATATACATAATATATATACAGCCATGTAAAGATAATAATAAATAAATAATAGGTGAGAAACAGCGAGTAGGTGGTTTGGGGAGAAGATGTATGGGCTTTTAATAATGATTCGTGCTTATCGAGGTGTGCGTTTATGTAATGGACCATGAGTGCCGCAGTAGTTACACGTATTTATACACGATGAAAAGCGCGTCGCATACATAACCTGGACCGTATTTATGCAAAATAAAACAATAACTTTCCGGTTGAAAAAGCATTCGAACCGGTCAAAGGGTTGTTGTTGCATTTTTTTTGCCCATCCCGTTTCCAGTCTCACTCGCTCCTCGTTGCTCTTTTTCTCTCTCCCCCCCCCCCCCCCCGGCCATCTCCTTTTAACGTACAATATATAATATCTCTCTCCGTCCCTCTCCCGGCCGTATATGAGTATATGTATGTATGCATGTATATATATACATATATTACATGATTATCAACGGTTACCCCTTTCATTCAAAACACATGAGCTAAACGGTTGTTGTTTTTCATCATTTTATATACGCGCACATTATACATATAATAATAATGTAACGCGCGGCCCTGTATATATATACGCGCAATGAAAGGGACGTAGGTACCCGGTTTATCTGCTGGAATGGAAAAGTCATTCGACGAAATTTATTAATATTCAGGGACGCATAAAAGAGGCTGTTTGTATACGGTGTTTCGTCAAAATGACACGCAGAGGGGGGGGGGGGGGGTGGAGAAGTTTGTTCCTCGGTGAAAAAAAAAAATATAAATATATGTTTATATTTATCTCATATACAGATTTCTTCTGCAGCGAACATATAAAAATCGGTTTATCTTGCTGCTACATGCTAAATGAATTTCATAAAATGTCAAGTGAAAAAAAAAAAAACAAACGACAACACTGATTACATCTGCAAGCACCTACGCACATTATAATGTGTATAAATATTTACATAATATTTTGAAAGCTTAAAAATAATTGTATTATTTTGCGAAATAATTTGTTCTGCAGAAATACAAATTGTCGGTAATTTAATATTTGAATTGAAATAATAATAATAATAATAATAACATGTTATTATGTTAATATACAGCATCGATTTTATGGGTACGTCTCTATTTATTGTCTTATATATATATGCGCGGTGGATAAATTCTCGTGATTGTTCTAACAAAAATAATAGAACAAAATAAATTACCCAAAAAAAAAAAAAATTATATAAAATTATATACAATAATACCTAAATTCTAATTATTTATATACATGTGCATATAGGTACGTTGATTCTACAAAAAAATATGTTTGCTTTCGTATAATTTTATCTCATTATAGCGTATTATTTGTTTAGTTTAATACTATCCAAACATATTGTTACCTATACCTGTATCGCTATATTTTAGTCTGCCTTGCAACATTAATGTGCACTGAGGAATATCGAATATAGTATATTAGTACCTATACCTATATATTACTACTATTTAACAACTATATATATTCACGTAACAGAGACTATGATGTGTGAAAGAACACACCCTCTCGAGTACCATTACCCGTGTGGTGCTAATTTTGGTAAACTGACGGATGTAAAGATAATTATTAAAATCTCCGCACTCCCAAAACGGATCCCTCTTTGTATTATTATCGTCCTTCCCCCGGGTGACATAAGCGGTTACGAACAGTTCACTAGTTCCCACCCCAACCGAATAATAAAAGCTTTGGCACAAGGAAAAATCGATTATTATTATTTGCAGACACGTAGTTAGTTTAGGTTATGATTTTCTGCACACCATACTTTTTCCATAACAATAATATTATTCCATAAAATCACACGCATAATATTTTCATTTGTAATATATCTGCCATGCTACGTGTATATAATGACCCAATAAAATGTCTATGTCATTACGTACGGTACTATTGTGCATGTTAAATTTAGTCACAAGTTGTTATCGTATACAGTGAATTTTATTCATTTTTATAACTTTGATGAAAAATGCTTTACTTTTAAATAACAAATAAAAATTATCAATAAAATATAATTAAATATAATTCATTACAATAATAATTAGTTCAGTGATATATTTAATAATAGTTATAATTGATGAAAAAATATTAACTAAAAAAGTAGGTATACAAGCATATGGTATATTATATAATATTATTACATAATTTTATAGTTTATCGAATAATTATACTGTCAATAAAAAAATACTGACACAATTTATTATTATTATTATTATTTTGTAATAAAGAAAAATTATTAAATTATTCCAAGTTTTTTAGTATTAGAAACCATTACTCGTCGTTATAGTGGATGCGGCGATGGTAATTCAATAATATTGATTAACGAAAAACCGATACAAAACAAATAACCCACCTGTTGCTTTAGACCACTGTTGCCGTCGTAAATATATCAGGTGATTAAACGAACATTTGATCCGCTTCAGCTTAATATGATACCCACTAACAATTTTTTTTTTAAACACCATGTAATAAGAATGTTTACTATTGTAAAATAATTCTAAAAACAAAATCATGAACATATTAGAATTTTAAAATTGAAATCATAGAAAAATAGCGATCCCGCGTACATCGTTGCCTGTAAAAAAATACGACTTTTAAACAAATTGTGATTGTTTGACTCCTCTTGGGTGCGGTAGGTCGGATCGCGGACAATGTGCGAAAGCATATCAAGTAGGCAATGTGTGAAAATTTAGTTTGATGCATGCTTGCACCTAATCTGCCCGAAAAACCAATGGAAACCAAATAATAAATACTAATTTCCACTAATTATTTCTCCTATAACCAATAGCAACCATTTATAAAAAAAAAATGTCCACCGTAAATTTAAAAATCCCCGTTTGAGCACCTCTCCTGGTTGGTGGTAGAAAGGTGAAAAATACTATACGACCTATTCTCATACCTACCAAATATACAAAAAAAATTCATTAAAATCGGTCGAGATTTTCACGGTTACAATTTGAATACATGTATATGTAATATCCAGTGAATCCAATGAATAAATATAAAATAACATTGATAAGAATATACAAGTAGGTATAACAATTTAGTATTGCATTACTAAATAAAGTATAAGAGTTTTACTTTAATAAAAAATATCCGTATAAATATAATATGGAATTCAATTCATAAATAACAATATTAAATTATATAAATTTAAAAATTGAGAATCTAAAATGATCACGTGATCTAGGTACCTAGAATATACCAATACTTATTAGTTGTATAAGGGATTGAGATAGAAAATAACTAATAATAGTATTAGTCCACCTATGTATAAATGCGTTAAAACAAGATTTTTCCTGCAATTGTATTGTTAATTGTTATAAAGGTTGATAAAAGGTGACTGAAGGTAAACCGAAGAAAAATATTTGGTATATTGATGTAGCTGGTTCTCTAAGTATTTGAAATATTTTCCTCACAAAAATAGTTTTGACAAACGTTGTTATATCTAAAGGTGTTTGCTTCTTTGAATATATAATATCATAAAATATTATCTTAAAGAAATACGATTGTCATACTGCGGTAACTGCGTAACATTGCTTTCTATACACATATATAGTTATACTTATAAGTTATAACATAATAATAAATAAATATTAATGTTTTGATACACCTACCTCAATAACCAGTATATATATTATTGTGGGCCAAAATTCTTTAGATAGGGATAGAAATAGATAATACAATTTAAGAAAGATACATAAGAATTATTTTTTTTTTATAATTTATTTTAACTGCAATAATTTTAATAAATTAAACACCATTGATTTTACTGTTTATTATTTTTTTGTTTCCGATTTAATGAAAAATTAATAATTTCAATACTAATACATAGGTACTTTCTAAATATCAGTTAGTTTGACGGATCGTGAAACCGGCCTCTCCCCCCCCCCCCCCCCCCCCCCCCCACTGGTATACATCATATATTCATAACTTTTATAGCGATAAGGCAAGTAGGTACTTACAGTAATATATGGGTGGTATACTTACCTTCTACGTAATATATATAAAAATGAATAAATATAGATTACATAATATACATAGTGCCATATATACCGAATCAATCTCCGAGATTGTAGTTGAATAGCCAATCCGATTTACACATAAATGATAAATAAAACCTTTGTGTACGCAAAAGTACGTAATATACGTAATATATATATATGTATTATGTATTTATGCGCGGTATACCTAAATAAATTATATAATATAATATATAGGCCTATACCTACCTATAGGTGGTGACTTTACGGTATATACACACGGACCAAGTATTTTACACATACATTATTATATGTACATAGATAATATTATAACAAGCGCTGCGCAGCGATATATCATTTGCCCGAAACCCACGGTGGCTGTTAAAAAGGCAATATTATATTATTATAAAGTGACGCCGAGGACGCGTGTCGGATTTATGAACGATCGCTGGCCAATAGCGAATTCGCCACATCCACTCGATATATACGAATAATGCTTGCGTGTACGGTATAAGTATACATATATATATATATATATATCCCCTCGTGGAACATCACACATCGCTTTACCCATCATTAATGGCCGGGGTCCGCCCTCGGACGATCTCCGAGACTAATTCCCGTATTCGTATGTATATAATAATATATTATATAGAGTATATATTATTATTATCGCGAGCAATTGGAGACGCGCGGCGATGATGAATTACGCCTCTAATAAACACGTTATGTGCTGTATACGGAATGGATGACGGGGGATTAGGTATACACGATAAACGGATAAATACATTGTGTTATATTGTATGGATTGGTATTGTAGGTACCTACCGCAGCAGTCGTCGTCTTTATTTTTAATTTTTTTTTTCATCGAATTAAGTATATATGTTGAATGGAAAATTGAAAGTGTGCTAAAAAAAAATAAAAATAAATGGTTGGCAAAATTAGATGCAAAAATAAGCATTTGTTCCAAGTACCGATTCTACGTCAACTCACTGGAAATAATGCGGTCAATGGTTCGTTTATTTCATTTTTAAAATATTATCTCGAGTGCATAAAAAAAAATACATTTCTATCTGCAATTGTCAGTAGTTCGCGAGAATACTAAATGAATTTATACAGTTGATAATAAGAATTAAAATAGTGTTCAAATAATAAATCTGATAGAGAAACGCTTTGAAATGTAATTATTACAAGTTTTTTTTTTTTAAATATTATTGGTAATTGATTAATCATACAATTTAATATGATTCATAAAATGGTTGTTCAACTAGTTTAATAGGAATCAATAATTAAGAATTAATTTTTCCATTAACTATACCTATCAGCTACCGTTTTGAGTTATTTCTAAAAACCAATAATGCCTTATTATTAAAAAATTGTTTTTAATTAAAATTATTTTAAAAGTTAAAAAAAATGATCACTTAAATAATATGCATTATGTTGTAATTAAAATGGATTGAATACTGAGACGAATGTTGTTATCGTCATAATCGAAAACCGATTCTGAATGGAGCTCATATTATAGCCTATAGGTATATTATGTATTGCTTAACGTATAAAAAACTGCTTTCAAACTTTTTTTGTGGTAATTCTTATATACCTATAGATATAATCGGCTCGAAAACTACTGAGAAATTATCTCTTCAAATTGTCTCATATAAGTAATTAAACGTTTAAACTGTAAAGAGATACCGTGTGAATACTTTTGAACTTTTAAGTTGTTTTAATTTTCAAAAAGTATTTTTCAAAACATCCAATCTTCCATTGTTAATATTATAAGTTATAACTCTCTCCGTGATAATGACTATAATTCCATCGTGAATTATCAATATTACATTTATAGATAGTAATAGATAATAATAGTTATTAATAATATATACAGGTGTAGGTATAACTCATAAGTCATAACTATATGTCTATACAGATGATATACTCAAATATTATTATTAATCATTTACAATAATATAATTGGCTGCAGATATATTTAATATTCTCGTGAAATGTACACAACAATTTATTATTACGATTTCCCCCCGTAAAAATGTTGCGTTTACGATTTTAAATACCTATCTTATTAGAGTTTATTAGACGTGTTATTACCTCTTCTGCAAGGTTTTCTATACTATTATTAGTTCGTTATTATAATACATGATATAATTGTATGCGTTGAAAATTAGAAAAACAAAACGATACATCCATTGTGCGTCGTTATTGTTACGTATAGCTGGAACAAGGGTTTAATAGTGTGTACTGTGTATATATAATAAATGAATATACTACCTATAAGTAATATTATATATCGACGAGCCACAGCGTGCCGGGCTCGTTCGGAAAGGGTTGTAATAAACGATACACTCCTCAGGGGCGTAACAAAGTTTATCGGACGTTTGCAAGACTGAATCGCCGCGTGTATATAACACATCCGGGGAAAGAGGGAGGTTACTATATATATACGTATACGCATGTATATATATATATATATATATCACCTACCCCCTATATTATTCGATACGGTTGTTTTTCATGTAGAAGGAAACATTGTGGAAAAAAAAATAAAATGCATATAAAAAATAAAATATAATAATATATATATATATATACATACGCACGCGATATTATTAATTTTTTCTCTGCGCTTCATATTTTCTTCTTATCGCCGTTCAACAGATGGCGAGTCGAAGAAAAAATAATGGACGATCGTTCCGGTTGTTCGGCTACGCGCATCATCCCCGCCGCACCGACGACGACGGTGCACGGACCTCAAACAGTAAACTTCCCCCGTGTCCGGAGGAGGTGTACGATTTCACCGCTGTAACCCGTTAAGTACCTATACAATATGATATTGCACCATTACCAAACACGAAATATAGTAAACGCATTTTCAAGCGCACCTCAATAACGGTTACACATGCCTAGGTATTATAATAGTATATTATTACCTATGTGTATAGTGCGTAGTTTTTAAAGTCATTATATTAATCAACAATCGGTATGAAGGTATACTTGATAAATATTTTAAAAATTTAAATACAAACGTAATATTATGCGCATTATATGATGATGTGATTATATAATGTTAACATCTTCAATACAATTATTTATAGATATATATTATAAATTTATTATATAGTATTTATATACGCGATAAAAATAAAAACAAAGGACGCCCGCAACGAATTGTTTTTATTTGCATTTACATAATACTATATTATATGATAAGTGTTTGACTTGGGGGGGGGGCGAGTGTCATTCATTTGTATACATAATATAAGTGCATCGTATAATCTTTAGAAATGTATATGTACAGTAACATTGCTCATATAATAGTATATAACTACCTCTTTTTCATATTCAAGCAACTTACTGTTACAGACCTAACAGCAAATTGTTAAATGTCAATAATTATATTATTAATAATTAATGAGTATGAATTCAATAATATAACAATTAGCATTATTGATTTAATTAATTATATTTAATCAAACCTTTAGAAACGAGACAAACTATTTCTAGGGGGACGGGGTGGCCGAGCGGTCTACGGCGTCGGTTGCTACTCGCGCCGTCGCTGGTTCGATCCTCGGCTTCGGGCGGAATTTTCTCCGGGCAGACAACTGTCCGCCGACCGGGGCATGGCAGAAACCTACGGGTGTCCCATTAGACATTCTGCCAAACACAACACACACGCGTAAAAACCCCACCGTTACAAACCCTACTACATACAATCATAAAAACCCCAAAATCAGCTAATGGTCATAGTCGCCGAGCTTAAAGATCAATGAAAAAAAAAAAACTATTTCTAATACATTGTATTGTAAGAAAATATGCGTGATTAAACATAATATTAAAATATTTATCTGCGCAGTATATGTTTAATATTTATAAATACATTTTTGACAAGTAATATATTTTGTCCTCCGCTTAGGAAACGTTTGCAGTACGGTTATCTTATGCACGAAAAAAATGCCAGGAGGCGTATTATTTTATTCAATATTAATTTTTTTCCAATATTAAATTCGACAAAACGTTCACACTGGGTACGCTTGATGAATAGATAATCCCCGGCGCTCTATTATTGTCGAATTGTTTCTGGTCTGTTGGGCAGTCCGTTAATGTCGGATATTCCGTCCAAGATAAAGCTTTGGGCCGAAGGGAGAGGCCTACTGTGTCGGAGAAGTCAAAAAACACCTCGTACACTGGGTCCCGCGAATATAATATGTATAAATGCGGTCCGTTTATATAGAAAGGAAAACCGAAAAGGATATTTTTTCGACGCGAGACAAATAAACGGTAGGACGTCCAGGCGCGAAGGGGACGAAAAAAGTCCTGTGCAGTTTTTACGTAATGATGAGCACCTAATCAGGTGAAAACGCGACCTGAATGGGTCACCTGCTGGGTGGCTAAGTCAATGGACCGCTACTGCTGCTGCTGTCGCCAACGCCGGGACGGAAACCGGAAGTTGTGACGTTTCAGTTATTGCAAAATCCGACGCGTGTTTGAGAGGAAGTGAAAAAAACGTGTGTATAACGTCCATACTAATATAATATCATGATAGAGTCCGGAAATAATAATAGAGTAATAGACTAAGAGGGTAAACCGCTTATAGGCTATTATGTTATATCGTTCACAATTTTACAAGGCACTTTATAATATTAAATAGTTTAATTACAATTTAAAATAATATATTATATAATATACAGTAGTTTAATAATATGATATACGAAACATTTTCTTTACACCATGGTGTATGGTTGACGTGACATAATATTAATTAATAATTTGTATAGGCACTGTGTCTATTGTTCGATTTATAACCGATGTGGTGATAAATCAATATTTATCTCTATTGAACTATCTAGTCACATAAAAAAAAAGAATTATGAAGTAGGTACAGTCATTTATAAATATGTATTACTTAGTAAAAAGTAGATTTATGGTTTATAGTACATTAAAATATTAAATATTCATTGTTTTAGATCATTAAATATAATCAATGATTACTAATCATTATAATATAGTCATATTAGTTTTCATTAAAATGTATAAGAAAAATGTACTCACTACTCATGCATAATGCGGTAAGGTCATATTGGAGTACCACAGAGGAGGTTATATTGATCTATAGGGGGGTGACGGAGACCACCGGTCATCGTCTGTTTACCTGTGCCAAAATATCGTTCATCGTTCGCGCTTCAGTAGCCGATTATTGTTTGCACAATTTCTGTTTATACCTGCGCCAAAATATCGTACATTGTTGTTCACGAATCGACTTGTAAAACAATTGAAGTGTGAAAAGCTTATATCACATATTAAAATAACATTTCGTTTCATTTCTTTTAAAGGCAATTGTTTTTTTCCAAGTGCTGTTTGTCGCATTATTTAAAATATAATCTTCAGAACATTCTAAAAAAAATCAGTACTGGTTAGGCTAGGTCTTTTGAGGTCTTACTCGATCCAGACTTGCAGTCGAAGTGGAACAACCGCGGTCGTCGTTGCAGTACCGGACATCGGCGGACACCGAAGCGGTCTTCAACTTCTCACTTCCGGTGCTGCTGCTGACGACAATGACGGCCATAGTAGTAGTACCGTCTCCAACGTGGTCGTTTTCGTGCCGGAAGCTGTCACATTGTCACGGAGACTGTAACGACCGTGGCGATACGACCGACGCGTTTCGGGAGACGCGAATACGATTCCACGTCGATCGTAAAATCTGGCCGTGATGGATGGGCCTTTGAGCAAAAAAGCTATGGACGTTGTGGAGGTGATTACGTCGATCGTCGATCGTCGACGGTTTTAGCTGACGTGAGTGGTGACCCTCGGACGTATGCCGTAACAGTGCACTTGTCGTTGCAATGGCCTTGCGACCGTTCCTCCTTTTCCTCCATCTCCTGCTCTTGCTCATCTGCATCCTCAAGTAGTCGTTTCACTCAAAGGACGCGATGCGGTGGTGGGCAGCGACTAAAAAAATGTTAATGTTAGCATTTTCTGTGTACACAATAAAAATTTTCAATATATTTTCAAACTTTTTGAGCTATTTATGGACTTTTGATTTTTTTTTAGTTTTTTTCTTTAAATTTCTATAAAAAAAACGAGATCTCTACACCGGTTACAAATATAACCGTAGTAATACCTGTATAGTATAATCAAGATTTTTACAAGCCACATAAATTAATTTTCCACTACAGCGTGTTAACTCGTTTATTAATAATAATATCAATAATACAATAATATCAATTAAAAACCTATAGGTATAACGTACCAAAACGTTTGTTTGTGTTAATCATAACATAGGATTTTCGATGTAACTATCTCATAACTTAGGTATAACTTTTTTTTAAACCATAGCTTTTGAACGACTGCAATCCGATTCGGCGATACCCGATTGAGCAGGGTCCTTTTTTTTTTTTTGGACTGCAACTTATATCAAGCGCATCACAATAAACGTCGGACGAATCGCTCGGTCCGTTTCCACACCGAGTTAGCGGCGCTTTAACCGCGGTTCTTTCCGGGATGATCTGTCCCATCACACCGGCGGATTACGGGCTCCTGCAGCAAACTCGCGTGCACTGCAGCTGCAGAGGTTTAGTTCGGTTGGTCATCTGAAACTCGGACGTCTCGTCTCAAACTCCGCCTGCAGAGCCGGCCGAATCTGCAGTGGCGTCTCAATCTCGACTCCGGTGGCTACGGGCGGCGTCACTATTAGCCGGTGGACGGTGCATCGAACGGTTCAGGTTCCTGCAGTCGGCGACCCGACATCGGATGCATCGCCCGCCGAAGCCGCGGTCTGCACCGCGATGTTCGGCATTGAACTGTATCGTGCTTGGTCTCCCGACCGACGACATCACCGGCAACACGATTTTGCCGGTTGGGCCAGTTCTTAGCCCGTCGAAAACTCGGTTAATCGCCAATGATACGGCGGACGGTGAGCGAATCTCGAGTTCGGGCGATGTTTTCTGTACGGAAAGTGCAACGATATATTGGACATGATCATATCTGATGTACACACTACACGTTATATCAATATATATTATAAGGAAAGAGTGTTGTGACTTTTAGAATAGTATAATGAATTATTCGTATAATATAGTGATCGTTGTAACAATATAAAACACAAATAATATAATATTATAACACTGTGACACTGTATTGCCGACCATACCGAAAAGATCTTAAATACTTTTGTCTTGAAAATAAATACATTAGTTTATTAGTTATTATTAAATGTTAATTTTTTTAATTTAAAAAAATAAATGGGTATACTCTATAACTCAGTTACCTAAATTTCGCAGTACCTACAACAGTACCCTATAGGGCTATAGCTTTACATATTTTAGAATTTGGTTTGCGGAAGATTGATGATCTGATAGCCTAGTTTCATGTCCTGAAAACAGAAATCAAAATTATGTTTAGACTGTTCAGAGTACCAGTAGCGTATTTACGGGGCGTGTTCATGGGGCCCGGACCCCCTCCCCCCTCGTGACTCGTGTCTAATAGATGTTACATTTAGTGTTTTTCATGATTAAGATAAACAAATTTTATCATACGATACGAAAGATTTTGTAAAAATATTCGAAGCTTCGGTTATCATCATTTTCAATTAACATCGTGATTTTTTTTGTTATCAGTTTGGTACCGAAAATTGTTGAAAAATACCGAGTTCGTTTTTTAATTCAAATATTTTGTAGTTTTGTACATTGCCTGCAGTATCTACAGCCACTCCAGAGAGATCTTTTTAATGTTGAAAAGTTATCTAAGATCAACAATAATGAATGAAGTAATGTATTTTAGGAAATATTTTTATAAAAGTTATAAGTTATAACATACTATATTAGATTCTAAGCGGAGCGATGAAGCTAATGGTTTTACAATGGTGTTTATTATTATTTTTTTTTTTATCCTATACTCAAAATTTTTACCAGAAGGATTGCTTTGATTTAAATATGAAGTATCTTATCTTTTAGCAAATTGGATCAAGATGGTACTTTGAGGAGGTCATTTTTTGATTTTCTCAATAGTTATTTAATGCCATGGGAAAAACCATCAACAAATTACAAAAAAAACCGCTAAAAATGGGATTTTAATTTCCAACGCTTTGTTTATCACCATAGAAACGAATAAAAAATTTCAATATTAATTCAACTTACAGATTATAATAAATAATAACAATATAAAATATCCAGACTGACAAACCGTATCCGCTCAGAATCGTTTTTCTTATACAATGATATTATATCATTGAATTCAAGTTTAATACAATCCATTAAACATTGACCCACTTGTAACCTACTGTACAGCAGAGCGACATCCACTTACCCGCTTTTTTTTAAATTTGTTTTGTACATATTATTATTATTATTATTAAAAACTCAAAAATTTTAAATCGTCTTATAAATATGGTATATTTATTTAATAAAGAGTAATTGGGTGGTGTACGGGCTTTGCCCCTCGTAGCTCTGTTTTCTGAAAATTATCTGGACCCTCCCCATGACATATTCCTAAATACGCCACTGCAGAGTACTGAGTAATATGGGTAATTTAATTATGCAATGTACCACACTACCACCGTACCCTGTTTTCGTGGACATACGGTATATACGAGCAGTATACATAATATACAGTTTATGGTTACTGAATTATTTAATCTTTACACAGATTTTACCGAAAATGTCATTACGGATTACGTACACTATAGATAACCTATATAATAAATAATATTTATTGGCTCATTGCATCGCTTCGTAAGTCTTAACGGTTATAATAATATTATAGCGCCAACAAGTATTTCACATGCGCCATTAATAACTACATTTTTCTAATAACCAGCTCTTGTTAATTCGGAACGATCGATGGAGTATGGACAATTATTTAATTAATCGCATGCTATATATATTATACTCTATTATTGTCCCAATAGTACACCGTACACACACCGCATATGTATAGGTATTTTCAAACAATATATAATAGTATAATAGCGCGTACCGTGTACATTATATTATATACGTACATAAGGTATGTTCGAGTATAGAATGTTAATAACGGTCTGTTAGCAAAACCGTTTAACCTTCCCCAAAACAAAACAATGGCTGCAATACGCTTCACATCGAACACATACTTAAGTGCCAACAATGGGTAGGAGTTTCGTTAAATATAAAACGGGGAAGGAAAAAAAAATAATAAAACCTATAAAGTATTGCTGCCGAGGAGAGAAATGCACAAAAGGTGATATCTGTAAAACATTATTGACGTTTAACAATGAATACACACGCACACACACACACTCACACTCACACACACACACACACACACACACACACACACACACACACACACACACACACACACGCCACTCCACACGCACGTACCTATACTTACGTACACACATATTATATTTGTCCAGCAAAAGTGTTCAAAAGACTTGTGAGTGGTGTATGCGTGTGGATGTTTTTTTTTTCACTTCACTCTCCTTATATATAACACGACGACGACTACGACGACTACTACGGCGGCTACGACGAGTGTACGTCGGATAGAGGGTCCTATTGTCGCGTTATATATATTATTATTATTATTATATATATATATATATGTCGGCGCAATATAGGCACTCTCAACTCCCCGGCCGTATTGCTAAAAGTCAAGAAGGTCGTATGCGCGTAGTAGGTATATATTATTATACTGCTGCAGAACATCCCCCTTCCCGGCCCACAATGACTCCTTGAAAATAATAAAAAAAAATAAAATAAAATATGTTTTCAAAGACAAAATTATTATTATTATAATAAATGTATACACGCGCATGTATATATATATATATATATACCCTCGTATTATTATTATCGTCTGCGCTCTTTCTCCGCCGAACACTCGCCGCGCAGCAGATATTTGAGTAATAGTCAATATATTATTATAATCGCGGGAATCGCTGCGCACCGCACTGCCGAAAACAGATGTCCCCGCGTGTGTGTTGTAGAGTAGACTGTACGACGCGACATCTCTCACACACACACACACACACACACGTATATAACAATAATATTATATAATAATATATTATAATATAATAATGCGCGTCCACGCAATAAATGGAAACGACTATGCAGTAATATAAATGAGTTTTTTTTTTTTCCTGATAAACGATAGACACCGCCCCGCGCGCCGGCATGTCAGCTGGTCAAGAGAACACGAGATATTATTCTATATAGGTACTATATATTATAAGAATCTCGTACAATATACGATACCTACGCCTATATATAATATAATACCTATATAACCTACCCCCTATGCGTATGTGTGCGGAGTACATACCGACCGACATTCGATTTCGCGACTTATTGCCATTATAAGGGTGTCGGTCGTTTGGTATCGGCGGCACATCAAAAGAGATGTCTGGGAAATAAAAATAAAAACGTGTTCGGGGGTACAAACAAGACGCAGTCGACGCGCGACAGCGATCCGCGTCGAATCGCGCGAACGACCGAACTACATCATAATAATATAATATGTATTATATTATAATATCGCAGTTTATATTATAATATAGAGGTATGATACGGATCTGTCGAGTGTTCGTCATTATTTCCAAAGACAACAATTTCAACACCAGTTTCGTATTATTTTGAATATCAATATTTCATTCATCGGGGTGACACTTTTAATAGTTAATTGGTATCCGGCTCATTCGAAAGTATTGGTTTTCGATGATATGTTTTATGCTCAATTAATTTTAAGTCATTAAAAAACAATATTTTTGAAAAGAGATATTATATTTTACAGTTATCGTATTTAAATTTTTAACATTTTGGCCTTTTGGATGGCTGCAAATTGACAACGTATATACATTTTTAATTTTGTATACCGAAGCAAAATATCTTAATAAGAACGATATCGATATGTGAAAATAGAATTTCGAAAGGTAATCTATATCTTAAATATCTATACTAACTGGTTTTAACTTATAAGTTAAATACATTTTTAAAGTTTAGATTTGTATGGAGTGGTGTAGCACGCTGTATGTTTTGCACAGAAAAAATTTAAGTATACTCTGCAGTCTCCGCTCATCTTAACTTTTTAATTACCTGTAACAAATGAACTACTAGTTTGAAATTCAAAAATCCGAGAACACTAAAACCCGGCTTTTTTAAAACTGTATTTTAAGCTTTTTGTTTAAAAAGTAACTTTGTAACGTGCTAACAAAGATTTTACCTAATCGAATATTATCTATCGGGATTTTTCGAACGGATCCGTACGACGTAAAAATCGAGATTACGAGTAAAATAAAAAAATAAAATAAAAAAATGTAAGTGCGTTGTACAGGTCCATTATTTTAAATGTTTAAGACATTACATTCCCAGCCTGATGTATAATGACTATTATTGTTACTTTTATTTACTATTATATTTTATATATACCTATATATCTACTTAAATTTAAATATTGTAGTTAGTAATTTTCCGGATAATGAGTGCTTATACTGTTAAAAGAATCACTCAGTTTATACAAACCTACTTTAGAACTCGTCGACCTTTACACTTAGTTATAGGCATCAGGGGCGCTTGCAGAGGGGGCAGTGGGTGTCGTTGCACCTTAGCAATTGAGGTTCAAAAACAAAAAGTATTATTATATAGTTATTATATACAACGATTGAACGATGTAACGAAAACACTTTCTTCATACTTTTCTATCGTATAAAAATAAAAATCACCTGTCCGAAAAATGATTTAGTTGAAAGAACTTTCAGGTGATAATTTTTATATATTTGATGATAACTATTTTTGATATATAAATTTAGTTATACCATACTCATTTTTAGGGTTCCGTACTGTAAAACGAGACCCTATTACTACAAGGCTCCGCTGTCCGTCCGTCCATCTGTCACCAGGCTGTGTCTCATGAAGCATGAAAGTTAGAAATGTTCAGATTTGTACATACATATAGCAAACCATTTTAAATTTAAAAAAATACAAGTATAGATTTACAAATAATCGTAAGTATTATAGGTTAGTATACGTATAGGTATTTTATAAAAAAAAATGTTGTTTAGAGTTTGTCAAAATCAAATTTTAGATGAAAAGTTAAATCAAATTAAGATAGACGTCTTGTCGTATAATCGATTTGGATACTTAAGTACATATTATTTTTTATGGATACTTGTTGATCCCACGCACTTCGTTGCCCGTTAAAATGACAACTCTTACTTAAAAAATTTGTAATTGTTCAACTCCTTTTGGGTGTAACTCGCTGCAGTAAGTGCAACTCAGACACCCTGGTAGGCAATCCTACTATGTGACTATGTTGGATAGCAGACAACATGCGTCAACATAATATATCAAATAAGCAATCCACACGCCGATGATCGGCTATAAATGCAACTCAGCCACCTTGGTAGGCAATATGCTAAAATTTGATTTGATGCATGCTTGTAACTGATCTGCCCGAGTAACCAATGGCAACCAATAATAAATAAATTTTAATTTCTACTAATTATTTCTCTTATAACCAATAGCAATTTATAAACAAAAATGTCCACCGTCAATCTCAAAACTCCTGTTTGAGCACCTCCCCGAGTTGATTCCACCTGGTCCAATTGTGAATCCAAACCATATTCAAGGACCACTCAAGCACACATAAAAAGTGTCATCAAAATCGGTGCAACCGTTTAAAAGGAGTTTGAATACTTACACACTGACAGAAGAAATAATATATATAATTATTATGGATAATGGCTATTTATACTTATTTACTATAATTATAGGATATTACATACGAGCAGGTCGGCGAAAACTAGATGAAACTTTTACGCTCGCAGTTCGAACCAGCTATCACGAAAAATACGCGCACACAACTTCAAAGTTGTCGACCATCATCGTAATATGTATTTTTAATATTTTTAAATTTTCCATAAAAACAACTTGTAAAGGATCTTTCTATTATTTCTATATAGTACGGTATCGTAATACCGTATATAATATAATATAGTCTGATAAGTGATAACATTATAACAATTGCAAGCACCTATATCTTTACTACTCGACCCTTCAAAACCACCTCTGTATAATTACAACGTGGTTCGCTAAAATTAGAATTAATTAATTATTGTACTATACAATAGAAAAAAAAATAATTATTACACAGAACTCAAATATTTTGATCTTATAGACATCGCATAGATCAAGTTCTTGATAGGTACTTGACAGACTCTTGGGGGCCACACTCAACTGCAAAACGTAAAACACTTAATAGTCAATTTCACATAATATATACGCTACGTCCTTATATTTATTATATATTCGAATCTTGGAAACGTTCAATTCATAAAAAATCAATATATATAGGTATCATATAAATCTATATTGTAAGACCAATTTTGACATATATACCTATGCCCTACGGTGTATAGTGTGATATACAAATCTGGAAAAGTGCCAACCATCTTAAACCCGTATACGTATACCACCATTATCCTGCAGTCATCCCTATAATCCATTACTTTCCGTCTTCCGACTTATTGTTTCCTATTGGTTTCCCCTTGGTATATGAATTTATATATTGCGCTATTATATATACATGTTATTTACATATACAGTCATATAAATTGATATAAAGGGTGGAGAGTGGAGACCTAAAAATGTAAACTGTTGACCGACTAACAACAAACTATATAATATATTATTATGTAATATTATAATTTATAACTAAAGAAATTGCTATGGTGCCTAAGGTGTATACATCAATATTTTAATAATTTATCATGTCACTAGTGGTTCTCAATCTTTTTTGTACCGCGACCCAAATTTCCCCGAAAAATCGTTCACGACGTAGCTTAACTTTTAAAAAAGTAGTTATAAAAAACAACATTTGTTTATTACTTTTATTGAATATTTATTATTTTATAGGTTTGTAATCAATATATTTTTACAAAATAATGTACTTTTAATAATGAAGCGTATTAATACCCGTCGTAATAAATAAATATACGACGAATTTATTATTATTTATTACCCACGTAATTTTCGGTACTATATTACTATAATAATATAAGTATATTTAATAACATAATAATATATTTAATAAGTATATTTAATATTAATTTAACATACATTTCTTGAAATCTTTATAATTCAAAAAATATTTCACGACCCACCAAAAATTGACTGACGACCCACAGTTTGAGAAACGCTGCTATATACTATATGACTATAGTGTATTGTGTATAATACTATACACACGTATACCATTTTTATTTTTAGTATATTAGATAATTCTCCCCCGCTGTCTCAAAACACGTTACAATTTCACAACTTTCGCTAATACCTATACGTAACATGCACTGAAATAAATTAATCCGTTTTTCGTTTTCATTGTAAACCTATCTACAACACAATAACATAGCATAGGTATAATATATAATACTTTTCTATACTATTAGGTTTAGGTATGTAAAACACAATTCACCTGTTTAATGTTTATAAAATATAAATAGATTGCAAACATTCTTTTAAATAAAACAAATTGTTATCGTCAAATCTTATTTTATTAATATATGATTTGCTCGTGCAGCGTGCGTTGTTCTTGATAAAATAATGTATATACACAGAGTGATTCACCAAGTGAGATCAGTAGATCACTCCCCTTTCATATCTTTTATAATAATATGCCTACATTCAAATTCTGGTCAATATATTATGTTTAAGACAAAATCGAATAAGATAATAATTCTTATTTTTAGAATTATCATTCCTATACTTATGAGTACCATATTTTCAAGTACCTACTTATAATATTATAGTGTATCCTGTTGCGATACAATGTCTTCTTTTTTTCAAGAGAGAACTATCGCTTTTACAAATATTGTTATTTGGATAACTTTTTTGTAAAAATAATAATAAATGATAAAAGCCCTTATATTATAATGGTTTTAGGTCGATGGAAATCGAACATTTTTATTTTGATTATAAATTGTTGTAATTGGTTATATATTATTTAATAGTAATAATAGAAAATAGTAGAAATTGGTGTTTTTTAATATAAATGGTTTTAACAACAGATAATGCTAACTACTAAATAATTGTATGATAATTATAGTTATTTTATGTTAAAACGTATACTAAAATGGAGTAAATTAAATAAATAAAGTGCAATGAATTCAAATGGTCAATAAAAAAAAAAAAATAATATATCGCGTTGGTTCGTGTTAGAGGCGATATATGTTCGTCGAATAGATCAGGAATTTTCGTTTAAAAGTCTTTCGTATGCTGACGTGTCGTAGCCAATTTATAAACAAATATGTGGTTAAGAGGACGTCGCACCCGCATGTGTATTGTCTCCGTCTTACACACGCGTATGACATAGGCAAAACGCGTTTATGCAGTCTGAGTAGAACTCGCTGAATTTTGGTTCTAGAGCAAAAATACCTATTATAAAATTGATTTGTGACGATTCTTCTGAGGGCAAGTCGTTGCGTTTTTTCCATTATACCTAATATAACGTTCATTATATCGTTTAGAAATAGCAACATTTTCAACATTTGTAGAATACCTTTACCTTTTCAACATTTAAATTTTTTTTAAAAAACGCAACGACTCGCCCTCAGAAATATTGTCACAACTTAATTTTTTAATAGGTATTTTTCCTCGAGAACCAAAATTCAGCGAGTTATACTCAGACTGCGTCTATTTTGTACGTGTGTAAGATAGAGACAACATATGTGGTTGTGACGTCCTCTTAATTGTTTCCCTAATTTTAAAGATATGACTTAAGGCTACCAAACCGAAAATAATACAATGAAAATGGCTGAGGATTATGCAATTAAAAAAAAATCAAAATGTTTTGACCATTAGTTCAAATAGCTCAATTGGGGGGGGGGATAAAGCTCCCCCACCCATAATATTTTCTAAAAATTATATAATCTCATTACTATAAGTACGAACTTTTGAATTGGAGGACTTGGCAGAAATTTTCACCCGCCCTATGGTTTTGACGACTCGAGGAAGGTTTAGATAATAGATTAAATCAGCTGTTATTTTAGGTTGGCATAACAGCATATTCAAATCATCACTGCATATCTGTTTATTTCTGCTAGCAATAATTGATTTGCTGTAAGAAAAAGTAGTTAGATACCATCCACAAATTTAAAATTAATTCTTTCTTCTTTCTAATTTTTTAAGTTTTGAACACCATATTATGTACAGAATATTAAATAACGATTTTACCAAAGTTTAAAAAGAAACAAATTAAGTTTTATCTATTATAATTAAGTACCTACAAACAAAACTTTGTCTATGTACGGAAATGTCCCGTGGAGACTGCAGGGGTCCACGGACCTGCACTTCTTAATGCCTTCGATAAGAATACTCTACTGAACATTAAAATTAAAAATTATTCATATCTTATGTTGTATACGTAATACATGTATGAACAAATAATATATTTAGATCAAAAATATTATATAAAAGTATATACATATAAAAATTATTATCTCGTATATAGTCAATGAATTTTAAGTAGATATAGGTATGTATATTTTATAGGTAGGTACTTTGGTACTACACATGAAAATATTATATAATAACTATTTTTGCAGAATTGTAAATATATAGTAGTTTTCTTTACCAATATACAAAGTGGTGTTACCTAATACTTTTTTTTATTATTATTAAAACCTTTCCCACTGCTCTACAAGGGGCATATTACGCGGGTCATTATACGTCTTATTATACGTCTTATATTATATATAACAATAAGTAACATTTTTGAAATAAATGTATGAGCAGGTAAGTATATTTAAAGTAATAATTAAATATATCATATAATATAGATCAAAGTGCACAAGTTTATAAGTACTCCATAATATAATAGTGTATATTATGTTTATAATAATATACCTACACAAGTCTGAGAAGGTTTGTTCTGAAATACAGAATTAATCCAGTGATGGTAGTGTTGTACTATAATATAAGGTGGTATAAAAGTATAATATATTTTATATTTGTATATATTTGTAGTTCATACTAAAAATCAATATATTATGAGATACTAATTTTGCATCCACCTATTTAAGTAGAGTGGATACTGATAGTGTGTTTACTACCTAATTTAAATTTTCAAAAATCCAAACACTTCTTTTTATTTTTAAACTGCATATATCTAAGTACACAAATTTCAAAAATACCCTTACGACTGATTTCCAACCCCTTCAAATATCAATAACGACAAATTCAACGAACCAAACACAAATCCAATAAACAGACAACTGTTGTATAAATACGGTTAAATGGTTATTGTTATGTTCAGTCCCTTTCCAATTGTATAAGTATATATAGCTATATATATATTATAGTATAAAGATAACTGATAAACTATCGCTATATAGGTATATTTTTTGTTAGCCGAAGTTTTATTTTAAATTCTAAGCTTAAGCTTTATTATTATTATTATATATATATATTATATATTATATATTATATATCCAAA
The DNA here is from genome assembly GCF_019925205.1 of Metopolophium dirhodum. Classification (NCBI taxonomy): domain Eukaryota; kingdom Metazoa; phylum Arthropoda; class Insecta; order Hemiptera; family Aphididae; genus Metopolophium; species Metopolophium dirhodum. Next base: position 31,823,437 of record NC_083567.1, on the reverse strand, counting down.
ACATAATTTTATTGAAAGTCATTGAACTGAACATGACGATGGGTTAATTTAGTTATCAGACTTATAATATATCTACATACATGCAATTATTGCAGTAATTTAAAATTAAAATTGTATGTTTATAGCTCAGGTTTATTTTTAATGCTTTAAAACAGTTTAACTAAACATATGACCATATTATATGGATATTATTGAATTACTTTTATGTTCTACAATATATTTTATGTCTAGAACAATTCATCGTGGCCGTTTCGCCCTGCAGAAAGACGCATTTGGTCGTGACCATTAATAAAATATATAATATTTCCTAATTTAACGATAATAGTGCTAATGCAACAATATTTTTAAATAAAACTGCAAAGTCAGTAGCTCAGAATTGTTGAGATATTCTGAGAAATAAGATGTAATTCACCGAGTTGTTTACTAATACTCTTCGAAAATACAATAAGCACCTAGTAAATATTTCAGCATTAAAAAAATATGGAATTTCTATATCGATTTTATACGTGGCTTATTGAAAATCACACAAAAAAAGAACCGGGGTTAATTTTGGTCCTTAAATGTTTAAGCATTAAAAACATTTTATGGTAAGTGTTTAATTGTTATTATCGAGTAATAAAATATTTACCAGTGGAAAGACACAGCGGGGTCATTATAATCCCCGGCCCGCCTTGACGTTATTTGAGGCCCATGAACACATTTTAAGCATATTATTATATAGAAGCATGACTATCATTGTATTTAGGTACGTCATGCTCTTATTCCAAATGAGGCCACTGACTTTTTTTTTAAAAATAACAGGTGACCACTGAGTACTGACCCAGTGCAGTCTACAAAAAGGTTTATAAAAGACCCTTATTGATCTATATATTCGACAAATAAAATATTACATAGTGATTAATAATATACTAAACAGAAGAGGTGCTATTTTAAATGTATACAGTCTATAAATATATCATATTTTAGAGTTCTGTATGCAGCTAGGTATATTATATCAAGGCTTTGGAACGACTAAAAACTTTTATTCTATCCGGGATTTGAACTCAGACCACCAACTAAATATTATAACCCTACTTAATACCTATACATATTACATTAATGTCTTGCAAAAATAGTTGTTCGTCGTACTGCAGTATCTGTTTCAATTTATTATACGCTTCCGAACCGCGGTGAGTACAATATTATGTTCGTCGATTAAATTTTTATAATAGTTAACAGTGTCATTAATCATTATAGGTACCTATTGAATAAATTATAATTTTCTGCAAATGAATTCACCCTTTGCAAAAACGTTTATTACAACAACTCCAAAATCGTATTGTGTAAGGGTACACTGTATAATTAAAGTACCCATTTTAATCAGTACCCGGCTATGGCCTATATACAGTATACATATTTTTGAATTCTATTTTCGGGACATGAAACTAGACTGTTGGATCATCAATCTCCCGCAGACTGTATTCTAAAATGTGCAGGTAAAGCTGAGGGTACTGAGTAATGAAGGTTAAGTGGTATAACTGAGTTATAAAGTGTAACCAGTTTTCACGGACACGCCGTATATATTATATATATATATATATTGTATAATGTTTTTGCGATAATATTAGTGCTGCATGATTGTCGTTTTTTTTTTGTTATTATATGGTATACTGGAGAATCATGAACATGTATATCTGGTATAGTGGTTAGTGGTATACCTTTATAACCACATTATATTAAGTATAATCTAATCCATATAAGTATATAGTAGGTATACCAGCTCCCTGCTACTTTTTTTCTGGAAACAATTTCTATGTAAGAATTTATGTGACTATAATAGGTACCATATAATATATATATATATATATATATGTATAATATATTATATGGCCTAAACTGTGGTTACTGTATAAATATAATTATAAGACAAATTTCAAATAAGGAGACAACATAATGTAAACATTTGTTCGGTGTAAAATGCTGTGCATATATATCTGACAAACTATTCATAAGTAAGGAAACATAGGAAGTAAGGAAGTATAGGTGAGGTATAATCTATAGACAGTATATTTGTAATTCTGTAGAAATTATAGCCTGGGCCTACGTATATGATAATATACTAATACCTATTATACAAATATATAGTTATTACGGGAATGTGCATTTCGACAATTATAATCGAGCCAGCTCTTTCAGCTCAGTAAGTTCACAGGACTTGTGAAATAAATGCATCGAGCCGACGAGTACATATAATATAATATGTAATATTATATACCTGGCAAATCGCTGTATTCCTATTATATATTATGCTACATATTGGTATAAACGTAGTACGATAAATATATGATTTTTTTAGTATATAATATATATATATACATATGTATATCTTAACATATTATATAAAACAAAGTCCATTTTTCTCTCTGTATGCTTAGATCTTTAAAACTACGCAACGGATTTGGATGCGGTTCTTTTTTAATTGATAGAGTGATTCAAGAAGAAGGTTCATGTGTATATAAAATGCAGTAATATAGTAGAGAAACACTGCCCCTTTTTTGTATGTACGAGCATATCTCGAAAAGAACTCTAATTATTTTAACACGGTGTTCACTAATAAATCCGTCGTGTCACGTGGAAGGTTTTAATGTATAATAATTTTCCTTGCGAAATTAATTGGGTAGCCGTAAATAATAACAATCTATATGTCTATATAAAAATACATATTTTACATATGTGTCTGTATGTCATTGAACTCCTCATAAACCACTGGACATTTTTTGTGTGTTTTTGAGTGGGTCCCTAAATGGTTTAGATTCACAATTAGACCCAGTTGGTTCAACCCGCGGAGAGGTGCTCAAACAGATATTTTGTGATTTACGATAGAAACTTTTGTTCATAAATGGTTGCTATTGGTTATAGGAGAAATAATTAGTAAAAAATATAGGTCAGCGCATTTCGGTGGTGGATGTTTGTCCATCGTCCTTTCGGGCCTCGGACAGGATAGTGTAATTTTACTGTACTCGATTTGAATGCAATGATTGCATTCGATAAAAAACGATTCTGAGCGGACATAGGAATCTTTTTTATTTAATTTTATTCGTTTCTATGGTGATAAGCAAAGCGGTTTAAGAACAGCTTAAGAACGATTTATATGATTATAATTATAATTTATAATTAGGTAATATCATAAAAATGAAAAAAAATATAAAAGAAAAGAAAAAACTCGTAAGTCGCTCAAATGTTTTGAAAATTTTACCATGTCTAGGTAAAGCTAATATAAGTAAACATCCCAAATTTCAAGTTTTTACGAATATTTTTAACCGAATTACAACAATAAAACTCCCAAAATTAAAATGTCTATAAATAGCTCAAAAATTGCTAACATTTTCCGAACTTTAAACTGTAAAGAACAAAATCTAAAATACAACAAAAAATATCTCTTGTCATTTTTCATTTGAAGCAATATTTCTGGTAGAAAAAGTCGTCCGTAACTATTTAATATTATAAAATCGTGAAATCGTACGTTTTTTCTCCTTTAACCGCATTTATTTCGAGTAGCGTTTTGAAAATCGAAAAATGATCTCTTTAAAGAACCAGCTCAAGAACATTACCTTTCAGAAAATATGCTATAATTGATACTTTTGAGCAAGTTTAGAGGGAGAAAAAGTGTTTGCAGAGTAAAAAAGAAAAAGAAATAAACATCATTGTAAAACCTTTACATTCCTTGCTCCGCTCAGAATCTAAAATTAGTATTTTTAAATGTTTGCCATTATATAGTTACTCTGGCAGATGATGTAAAAGTATCTATCAAATCGTTACACGCGTATATGGTTTCGAATAAAGAAATTATATCTTAAAACAAATATGAGAGTTGAATGTATATTTGTAGCTATTATATATATAAGTTCTCAAAAATTACTAGACCGATTTTGTGAAAATTTCTAATTGTTCTTGGAGATATCAGGAATGTTTAAAGAGTTTGAACCACGTACGACTTATACCAAGTGGCAAGTGCTATACGCAATTCCACCACAAATAAATTGTTCACCTTGGTCTATTCAGTTCACAATAAAGCTACCCAAATTTATCTATGAACTGAGGTACCTAGGTACACTAAACCCAAAATAAACTTATATAATCTACATTTTAAAAATTTTTTTGGTGGGTGGAATCGGGTTATATAAGGTACAACTAAAATTCGAGGTTGGTTTATCCGAAGTTAATAATAGCCTCAAAAAATGACTGGACCGTTTTCAATAAAAGTTATTTCAATATAATAGTTTATAACTTGAAAATTTGAGGGTGTATACAGCTTGATTTTTCAACACTGCATATATTATATGCTGTAGATAGGTAAAGGGTAGCTCACACGTGATTTTTTACTGAGCAAACGAAAAAAGAAATTCTTTTTTTGTCATTTTAAACTAAATGGTTGCAATTCGTTACATATTATATTAATATTATAATCAGAAGAAATATGGTATATAAATTATATATATACATTTTGTACAAATACATTTATTAAAAATACAAATCTTTGGCCTGGACAACGTCGGGCGGGACAGCTAGTATAACAGACTATATAAGTATTTATATAGTGGGTTTACCTATATTATATTATAATATTATAATATAACCGCGTCATATTAATACAATAATATATACATCTCCTATATATACGCGCGAACGAATCATAGTGAAACGAACACGCGGATACAGAATGGCAACGCGCTATATAATATATATAGGTAGGTATAGGTGTAGCTATTATATAACATGTATAATTGGCGTATAAACATCGTAATATATAATATGCAGACAATATATATTAAATATAGATAGGTATCATACACACTATAATATGTATACGCCACATGTGCGAATAATGTACATAATGTTTATACATATAAATCTACGCGCGTAATATATGTATATTATAGGTACACAAATAGACATTGGGATGTGCTGCGGCGGATAACGCGCGCGTGACAATGTTTATGTGCCTTCGCTCGTGCAGTACATACGCACCTATATATAATGTGTAAGCGTGTTAACGGCTTGCAGCGTCGGTGGGAAAGGGGAGCCGAGGGTATAGTGGGTCGGTGGGTGGGCGGGTGGTCGGTGGTAAACGAGAGAGGTGAGAGAAAAAAAAAAACAACAATAAATACATACGTATACGCGAAACGCAAACAAACGGACGTTACGGCAGAGCGGAATATAACTTCGTCGGAGCTGCGGGGCTATGGTCGGCGGGTAAGGGTGGGTGTACACATATATATGTATGTGGGTGTGTGTGTGTGTGTGTGTGTGCGGCGGGTTGGGTGTCGCTATACATCCGACCGGGTGGCGGGGAGATAAAAAGCGGCGGCGTTATCGGCGAGAGGGTTGGAGGGGGTGTCGTGGAGTTAAAAATGATTATTATTATTATTATTATTATTATAATGCCATCGTCGCGGGGTACGACCGGCGGCGACGGTGGCGACGGCTGTGGCGATGGTGGGACGGACGAGTGGCGAGGCGGCGAGGCGCTCGAGCGCGCGCGCGCTTGTGTGTCGCGCCTGGCGGATGGAACATATCTTCCGGACGAATGAACGCGGCGTTCTATATCGATCTGGGCGCCGGCACGCGATTGGCGGACGGGCGGCGCTCCGGTCCCACCCTCCGCCGCGATCCGACCGACCCCGAAAAATATTTTACACACGCACCGCCGCCGAATCCCGCGGTGGTGCCCGCCGTACGCTAATCCCTCGCTTCCCCTTCCCCCCCTCACCGGCACCACCGCCACCACCACCACCACCACTACCGACGCCGTAGCGGCAATCGCCACCCGCCGCCGCCGCCGCGCCACCACCGCGCGCGCGGATACCAGGCGGCGGCTTCGTCGGTCGCGGCGCACACGTTACCGAACCGCGCGGCCACTCGAAACGCATCACACGCTGCACGCGGCTCCCGTACGACAGTACGACGCGACGACGTAGTTATAATTTGTTGTACGCGCGAAGCCGCGATATTGAATATAATAGGTACCTCTATATGGTTTAGGTTTTGTTTTTCTTAAAATTTTTCATCATCGTTATCATTTACGCGCGCGAAGATCGAAACGTTTTCTCGCGTCGTGTATAATAATATAATACGTATCTGTTTCGTTTTTACGGTTTCGTTTTTTTACGCGGATAAAATAAAAATATATTATTATATAATATATATTTTACTGCAGTGATGATCAAATCGGATTGACCGTGGTCGCCACACGTGAAAATTCAATAAATATAATATATAATATACTATTATTATATTATATGCGTTACATTGGATTATAACGTCGCTCATTGCGCGGATTTGTTTTTTTTTTTAACTTCAACACGTGAGTAACAAATATACAACATAATGTTATCAATCTAATTGCACCTATACCTAGATCTAGTACCTTTCTATATATACACCTATATACACCTATCAGCTATATTTCATAACGAATATTTATAAATTGCCAGTTGTCCCTATGATACCTTCTGTTTATATTTTGAACGTCTACTTTAACTTTTCTTTGCTAATATCGACGCAGTGTGCCTCTATAGGTACGAATGTTGTATGTATTTAATCTGCATAATAATATAATAAGTATAGATACCTATTGTGTATATGTAAACAAAAAAGTAAAAACAGTTTTGCTGCAAGTGATTTAAAAAAAATAAAATAATATCTAGGTACTTACTTGCTTACTTTTGCAACAGCACTATAGCTGACTGCGTATTCAGATGAACTCCCTATACTAATTTATTCTTCCTGTAGTGATGCATTATACCATATATACGTCATATTATATATTGTCATAAACCGGTATATAGGATACTAATCAGATGAATATATAATAATATGCTGTTATATGTGTATTTTGTAAGCGGTCTTATGAGGTGGGGGCTATAACTTGAGTTGCGAATATACGTTTTAAAATTAGGTACCTACCTATATATAGTAAATAATATATATTAGATACACGTTTTTATTTGTTTTATATATTCTATATACTTTACACCTACAAAAAAAACCACAACAAATTTGAATTGCCTACTATAAATAATTTATGATGAATAATTATTGGTTCGATAATACAGTAGATAATATTATATATATAAAATAAACGATATTACGATAATATATAGGTAGATACCACACTACCCCCTTTTGACGTCTGTACCTATACACATTCAAAGTATATTCTAATAGTTTCCTATCTATACATACAGAAATATGTAGGTACAATATATATTGCAGCCTAATTAACATATAGGTACCTATTTTATTTCTCAATATAATCTTCAGTTACATTATAATATAATCTTCTATAATTGATGCATACTTTTATAAACAAAAGTTGTAGGTATTTTTTAAATCGTATTTGTTTAATGCAAAGTACAATGTATATTATATTGATAACAATGATAATTCAGACTTTAATTAAAATTGATACTCTTAAATTTTACCATTACATTTTTTATATTTTTCATTCAATAATTAATTTCAAATACGTCCCTTATTTTTGGAAATTTTAACTACATTTTCATTCTCATTAACGTATATATATTTATATATATAAAATATCATACCAATAGGCAATAGGTATATTATCAAGTTTTTCAACTATACATATACGATTTATTTAGGTAACTATAGCTAGATATATAGCGGCGAGTGGTGACTATTATTTGTAACACCCTTTGTACAGTTTTACACATCGATAGTTAATATCCAAATACTACCGAAAGAATTCCAGTACAAGAGCTATAGAAGGAATTCTAACTATTTGATTTTTTTAAGAATATACCATTATTGGTAACAGAGGCCCGATACCTTTAAGTAATATATTTAAAAATACACAATATCAATTAAATATTTCATAATCAAATTGAATCCATAGACAGTTTTTTGTTAAGTATTTAGTTATTCAAATAGAGCTCTTTATACTCGTTCAAATACTGCAGAAATATACCTATACTTGTATTATTAAGTATAATCATAGTGAACTTATAAAATAGCTTATACAAACTGTGTTGTATGTGTACATCTGAGAATCATAGTAGGTATACCTATCAAAAAAGTAAAATACCTACAGTAGATAATTAGACATATAGACACATAGTATTTAAACTTTAAAGTAATAAATCTCTGCACCATTTACGTTTGAGTCACCTTGGGGGCCACCTGAGATTATGAGGGATGATAAGTTCTTGATGAGAGGATTTGAATGGGAAGATAGACAGTTATGAAATCTTTTAGAAAAATCGTTTAGCTTCGTCGTGAATAGTTTGAATAGTTTTTAAGTTACAATTATTGTATGTAGGGTATGGTTTGATATGTATATGGAGGGGCGTTAACTAATTTCCTTAAGGTCATATTTTGGAAAGCTTGTATCTTATTCAGATTAGACTTTTTAGCATTTCCCCATAGCTGCAATCTGTATGTCCAGATGGGTTTTAATAAGGTTTTGTACATGAGGGGTTTGATATTAATAGGGGGGGTTTTAATGTTAATGAATTAAGTAACACTCATTATTCATAACGTTAACTATATCCATGGCAGCATGACGCATATATTCATTAATTATTATTTATTATATGTATTATCGGCATAAAGTTTAAAAATCACATAATAATTAAAACTAAAAAAGTACTAATTGTTTTCTAAATAAATATTTTAAGTTCATAAAAATTTTAATACATTAGGTATTATATAGGTAAAATGTACATGTTTTATACTCAATAAAAGGAAGTAATTAAGACACCAGCTATATATTAAAATGTATTTAGGTATAGCCAAATAGATACCTATACCATACTGCACATACTTATTTGTTTATAATATGTATGTGCCATTTTATAGAAAAAACTATACAATTCCATTTTTATATTTTTTATCAAGAACTCTGTCATTAGCTAACCTTATTATTGTCAATCACATAGATTGCTTCTTTAAGTCACGTGATTCTTTCAAATAATGCGTATATATTTATAGCTTTAAATTTACTAGTTATTTCATTCGTATAAGTACCTATTAGGTTTTATACAATTTTATGTTATTAATTTAATTTCCTTGTTAAATTTATATTTTTGTAATTTCGTAATTTTTTCATGTATTATTTACATATTATTTTTATTAATCCTCTATGTCTAATTGTTTAATGTATTACTTTTATAAAGGGTTCCTCTAAATAAACAAATATGTACCTACCTAACTGTATATATGTATGTACCTAGATACCAGTAAAGTAATTAACGCATTCGTATTTAACGTTATAACAAACTTTTACGCTCTGTAATTATTTACGTTATATTTTTCAAGTAAAAAAGTCTTATTATACCCATGTATAAAGGATAAAAAGAGTGAAAAATATTCCTTTTTTGTATTAATCTTTTAACTGTATAATAACTGTGAGGAAAAGAGAGGCAATTAAAAAAAAAAAAAACAGCAATCGCGCAGAGCAATAACAAAAATAAAAATAGTTTAAACAAACAAAAAAAGGAAGCTGGTTAAATGGTATATTATATACCTACAGGGAGAGTCAATTAGAATTAGCGTCATCATCCGCGAGGGTTAAATGTGTATCACTCTTGAAAGCGGGGGTGTGTTTTTATATTATTTCATTAATAGCTGCCCCCATAGCGAGTATCGCGTTACCATTTCGAGAGCGTGTCGTATATATTGTACAGTACCTACCTATATATATAATAAATAAATCTCGTATAGTATATATATATATATTGAAATGTGAGAAAAATGAGTTGATATAGGTACATAAATATATATATACTTATACACGTCGTATGTATCGTTTGTACAGTATATTTGTATATATATAAAATTATATATATATTATGTGTACGATACGCACGGCCCAAGTCCTTTTATGCGCACGCCACTTGTGTATAGGTAGGAATATAACGCGACACACGCTAATAATGTTGTACGGTATATATACTGTTATTATTATTTTCTTTTTCGACCCCGCAGTTGAAGTGTGCTCGAGGGGTTCCGCCGAAGTGGTCGAATTATATCATAAATATATATATATTATGTGTGTGTGTGTATAAATGATATCGTAGCAGCAGAAAAGGCGGTGCTCGAGTGGCCTTCGCCTATATTATTATTATTATATGTATATTGTTAGTGTTGTTATTACTATACACGTATACATAAGTACACCAGAACAAATTAGCTCCGAAAACTAAATATAGGCAATGAAACACCCTATCGCTGTCTATACATAAAGGCACCTATGACGTTACACAGTGTTTTTAAACACTCTAGACCGCACACCATATAAAAACGTATATTAAATTATGATGCAGTAGGTACGTATAATATCATGGCACATCTGTAGCATACCAAATTATATATTTATATTTAATATTATAACATATTATGTAAACTTTAATCGATGTGAAGATTGTTGGGATAAGACGACCGTCAAGAATATCACCTATAGGTACTTACATAGGTACATATTATATACCTACTATCATAGTTGTGTTTATGTATATTTTTATACATGTTGTTTTTATCTGGATTTTGATTGAATTTTATTTGAATCAAAGTAAATTCAAGAAAGACAAGTAACACAAAGAAAGGGCGTTCAAAAATTCGACAGTGGTCTACAATTTAGTATTTACGATAGGTATATGTGCCTATAACATTATAAACAATACATATTTGCGATCATTCAAATTTTTTCTATATACATATTATATTACATATAATAATTGCTACAAAATAAAATATGTTTTAAATCCACGGAGCTCGTATATTATATCAGGAAAAATATTAACTTCACACGATTGTAAAATTAATTATCTGATTAACCAATAACCCGAATACATATCATAGAAAAAAAAGAATTCGTTTAGTTAAATTTAGATGTTATTTTTAAATTTAAAGTGACTGGTTATGCAACTAAGTCAAAAGTTAAGACTTTGAAGTTAAGTTTTGAAGTGTTTTGAACTTGTAAATACCCAGCCTTTCATATTAGTAACTGAATGTTATGTAAATGCCCGAACATTATTTACTACTGCAACGTACTGTATAATAAATTAAATTTCTGTTATAGGTTATATTATATTATATATTATGTGGCATAGTATTATACATAGTTTTCTGTACAGAACTGATGTTAGGTAAAAATAGATTGGTTGTCACTATGCAACACCTATTATAATGTAACGTATTTTTTTTTCTATTCGATTTCTTAAAGTGATTAAAAATATTTATATATTAATTAATCTAAATATGCATTTTATTATACTAACACCTTGCAAACAACTATTAACAAACTGGCGTACGACAACATTTTTCTGTGAAATTATCAATTTTTATTAGGGCTCGCAAGTAGTAGGAGTTTTTCTTATACATATAAAATATGCTTTCGATTTATATAGCAGACCAAGCTATAAATTCGTTGTAGATTTATTGATACAATGATGAGTTTAAATGATGGGCTTAAAAACAACTATTTAAAATGCATATTTTTTATTTGTTTATATATTTGTGTGTGCATATATTATTTAATAGTTTCTAAAAATAAATTTCGTTTTTCTTTTAATACCCATGTATTTTTTACTTAATTATTTAACGTAGGTATTTTCAGTTTCTAACGATTTGTGCAAAGCAGAAATAATTCAATTTTTCCGCTGTAATAAAACTTTTTTATGTTATTGTTGCTATGGCCTGACTACGGTATTTATACGCCACAAAGACGGGTAGGTACCAATATTATATAACTAATTTTCCGCCTCGTTGATTCATCAACATTGTAGTTATTTTTAATAAAAACAAAAATTATACATAGGTAATATACCAATATAATATTATTATGTAAGCTGCCTGTATAATGATTAAAAATTTTGAATTTAAAATAATTTTCTTTTGCGTATTTTTGATTTTGTATATTATACCTATCTATGTGTATATTTGCATTAGCATTTTCTTGATTTTACTTTCTGTAACTTCCGAGCCATATCATTACTACGACGTAATACACCTAAACCAAATAATACCCGCAGTAAAGTGTCGGTAGGAAGGTACATAATATATAAACATCGTGTATTACCGCGGTTACGGGTTTATACCGCTATGCATAATATGACAAACACGTTTTCGGGCTTCCGCGGGGCGGAAAGTCTAATCCTATCGCCACCATATACACTCGTGCCATATACATAATACGCCCATTATATACCTACTATAATATCATGTACCTATGCAATATATCTGATGACTTATGTATGTACAACTTATGCGTTACATCGCGTAGAAATTATTTTGTCAAATCCCGCTCACAAATCGACGTTTTTCGATAAACTGTTCCAGAGTTCCTTCAAGCATGTTACAAGGCATTACAAGATCCGAACAAGCGGGCTTACTGCCTCATCATCACCACCATCACCACCATCACCATCACCAATCGTTGACCGCCCACCATGGGATCGGCACGGGATCAGCGTGGCCGCCTAACCATCACGACGATCTCGCACACAAAGGTAAATAATCTCACATGCGTTTTACTGGTCCCACCGACATTCCGTATAATAGGGGGGACCTTTATTATTATTATAACATAATGTAGGTAAAAATATACCTATAGGTACCTATATAATATTATATAAACAGTAAACACGTATTAGGTGTAAAGAAAGAGTTGAAAAGTTAATAAATTACGATATTTTTTACTAAATATATACATATATTCATACCTATATTATAATAGACGGTTTTTTTTTCACGCACATTATATCAACTAAACTCGGTAGATTGACTATATAGTTTGGTCAGCAAGCGTGAGTTACAAAATATGGAATATATTATACGAAGAAAATTAAAATAAGAAGGATAGTATGTTATAGGACTATAATATATACGAGTGATAATTATATATATATATATAGAGAGAGAGAGAGAGAGAACATTTCCAACGGGTTACGAGGAAGTGTAGTATTTCTATCATTACCTACATGTGTGTGTGTGTGTGTGCGTGTGTGTGAGTATGTGTGTCGGTTTGAAGACATGATTCCGTGTGACTGGTTCACTCATGGATGGAAAAATAACCGTGCGTGAACAGAAACCAGCTTGCCGTGTATAATTAAAAGGAAAACGGGCGGAAAAAATACGCACACATAAAGGAAAATGTTGTTTTTTTTTTTATATTATTATTATTTTATTAAAATAAAAACATCAGACGTATTGGGTTTCGCCTGACGGGTCCCGGCCACCCTGTGTACGACGGTGTAGCGGTTTTGTGTTTACCTTCGGCACGATGGAAGACAATATCTCGTTATACGACACCGTATCGAATGAAAAAACGTATCTATATAATATTGGTATAGGAAATAATATATTAGACACATCGAGTTTATGGTATAGGTATACGTGTAACGCGTCTGTCAAATGTCGTCGAGTCCGACATCTCGTGTGCCGGTGCGCGGTATATAGGTATATAGCTGCGTATAGGTAATGTAGCCGAGATTGCTATGTGATGACATGCTGCTTATTTTCCTTATAAAAAAACTCAATTCTTAAAATGTATACAAACTACATACTTTAAGGCTTTTTAGTCATATAGCAATAGATGTAGGCACCTCTTACCTGCGTGTTTATATATAATTACTTCCAAAACAATATTATCGATTTGAATTAATATACAATTTTAAATTAAATATAAATATATAGCGGTGTATTATTTATAGAAGTAAGATGAAATAATATAGTCTTGCTACACAGTATATATATGAAATAAAACATGAAAACTGCAGCATATTCTATTTGAATAGGGGGACATTATATATTATTATTTTTGGTAAAAAAGTAATATTATCTCAGATCACAATGGATTTTTGTCACATAAAATATATTTATAAAAATTAATTTAATTTAAATTTTTATTTGTGAGCATAAATTAAACAATTTTATACAAATCACAACACGGATATTTATTATTATGACACACACGACTGGAAATCGCGGTTTTCGTAAAATATATACATTATACAATACTGTAAAAATGTACAGATACATACAAATTACATACAGGTTTCGTAATAAACAATAACTTTTTACTAGCTCCGTATTGATTTTTACTGCAGATTTCTGGGTACATTTATGTATAGCCGTACACAGCAGGTATATACATGTAGTATTATGCTATACGATAATTTGTTCACCCGATTTATAGATCAACCGGTTTCCATAATACGATAGCTATTTGTCGTAAAAGCCTGAGAGTGTAACGTATTATTATTATATTTTTTCATCATTATTGTATTTTGTCCGAGTGAAATTTAAAAATGACTTCACGACCGTGCCGCGAACAATACGCACGCGGCGGCGTCGTCGTCGATCACGGCCGCAGAAACGGTATAACAGTAGGAAGTCGTCGATATACGCGGAGTACGAACTATTTTTTTTTTTCTCATTGTTATTATTATATCGTCGTCGGTCGTGTGATGAAATGTAATTATTATTTTCGTACGACGACGACGACGACGACGGCAAGGACGAGAGTGTACGGAAAAAAAATATATACAAGCATAATATAATAAATCGCGGATAGCTGAAAGGGTTGTGCGAAGAATATACGGCGGGAACGACGGACGGTATATGTGACGCACGTCGTACACAATGATGATGATAAATAATAATAATAACAGTATACCATGTATACCGCGTGCGTTTATTATATTATTATATAGGCCTCGAGGGACTCGCGAGTGCATAATAATAATAGTATAAAACATGCGCGGGTATGTGTCCTCTGCGTGCGGCCTTCGCGCGCGTATAGGTAGGTGGTAGCATGCGTATAGCGGCGGCCCGGCTCAATGGGACGTGGCAAATATATCGTTTCCCAAACGGCGACGCTAATTTAACGAGGTCGCACGCTGCGCGGTCCCTTTTTGAGCTCGGCGGCATATTATTATTATTATATGGGTTATAGCGGTATATATAGGTACCTATATCCTACACTCAGCTGCGGCTTCTTCTTCTTCTTCTTCTTCTCCGTCTCCTCCTCCTCCTCCTCCTCCTCCGGTTCTATTCTCTTTCTACGACGCTATACTCTCTTTTTTTTCACACCTGTCACCCACGGTTATTGTATTTTTGCCGAAATTCCGCCGGCCGTCTCACGCACACGCGCGCGTCGGGCAGGCATACGATATGATGATACACTCTGTAGGCGTACGACAAATTGTGCAACATTTTATTATAGACCGCTCGAGTATTATATTATTATATGGATACAGACGTCACTACGTCAGACGTACGATCGTCAACATCACTGCCGTACCCATTGTTGAAATCGCACATAATGTATTATATGGGCGCGCGCATTGTATACGAACGCGATTATTGAGTATTATTTTTTGTCATAACGTCTTCGAAAATATATTACAGACCGTGTACCTTCCCGTGTATTTTATGATGGACGAAACGGCAAAGTCGTCGATACCATAACGAATAAACAACCAAGAATATACTCCGATAAAACGCAATGATAGGTACATATAGCTAGGTATATTATGTATTATGCAACATATATTTATTGTATAAACGTATATACCTTGGAAAACATTTAATAATGTGTATACAAATTACAAGCACAATATTTTCAAGCAGATCTATGCATTATATTATAAAGACTACAGTATTATACAGGGGTGTCCATCAGTCCATCGCATTTTCTCGTTTTCCCGTGTTTTGTTACGGTCGAGAAAACGGGAAACCACAGAGGGCAAACACGGCCCCGTTGCAGCACAACGGTTCAAGACCTACCTACACATCTAAATATTTTTATTATTTTTTACATGAATATTATAGACCACCATAAAAATTTATTAAATATTTGTTTTACATTGCATTTAGTGAAATAATTTTTTATTTCCATCGAAGATTATGATTAATATTGTTCGATTTATTATCTCCTGCTCCTGTACAGGCTGTAGGTACCAGTAATATATTAAACACACAACATTGTTTTTTTTCGTAAATACAATTACGTTTACTGATGTAATGCTGTTTGCCAAAGATATTAATTCGCAGGTTTTTTTTTTGTTTTTAACTATTGGATTGTAAAAAAAGTATGTATTAATCAACATTTAAAACAACAAAGGAAGACTTCAATTATAACCTTGATATTTATTTTACTCTGCATCGTGTACATCGAGTTTAATGATTAAAATATTTTTAAATGTAGAAATAAACTAGTATTTTACAGAATAAACGTCGCAATTCGACACAATAAATTATCAAGGCCAGTGTTAACATATTTTTCATTTATATGGACGTACAATAAAATATAATAAAAATATATATTTTATTCAACAAGATTCAAGAATCGGAATATAATAATTACAACTGAAACTAAATTATAATACCTATTATCATAAACACAACTATACCTATCTAATACAATATATAGTCTATACATAGACTATTATACTTAATGTCATATACAATTAAATGAAAGAGAACAAAGTGTATAAATGTCGACTAAAATGTAATTATAATTTCACGTTCTTGAAACATATAACTATTTCTACACGATAATATAGTTTGTAATCTACGGAATTAAAATAATGTACAATTTAAAACCACAAATTACCTCCACGCAACTGGGCGACCCTCTTTTAAAAGATCTACACTGCAGAGCAGGCGAGCCGACTTAGCATATACATACCAATCCGGGAGTGTTTTTGATGTACAATTTTTTTGTCGGGGAGGAGTTTTCTATTCCCCCTTATATTTTTACTTCCAAAGACATAGTAGATCAAGTTATGTATATGTGTGTGTGTGGGTAGGGCTACACAGGGAAAGGTTCCCCTTTAAGATATTGCACGCGGCGTGCAAATGACACGCAGAATTAACTGTTCACCCGCTTTCCCCAACAACAGGCGGGTGTCTTGTCACCCCAAAAAACCCCATGGATGGCTGGTAAAGGGAAGGGAGGTGGGTATGACATAAGAGGTTCTGGAAATTTCGGAACGCCAAGTGCTGCTTGCGAAACGAGAGGAAGGGTGGAGGGTGATAAAAATGCGTAAATGGCGGAAGAGCAGGGGTAAGCAAAGTCGTTGGCCGGAAAAGCTCCAAGTGCCTTTTTTCTTTTTACACCAGCATCTCGCCTATATTCGAACAGTCAAGAAAATTCTGAATAAAATAAAATATATGTGTACACAAACGCAGCTATAGTAATAACTGCAGGCCTAAAATAAACGGTTTTCTGATTTATAAGTATAAATATTTTTATCTTATTTATTTTCAAGGCACTATTTCCCAAATACTTTATGAATACTTTCCATCAGGAATCATTATTGTATATTACTGCAGTGGCGCCAAAACTAAAAAAATCAGGTAGAGAGAACCTTAAAAATTATGAGACACCACCACCCCGGCACTTCATGACCAATAATATTTGACGTTTACGAAAAATATTTGATATAAAAAAGGTATAATTTCACTAGTATAATTTTCTTATATAGTACATTTTTTCATACAACTTTATTAATAGTTCCTAATCATACAAACTTAAGTTTTAAATTAAAATTATACTAACATACTATTATAATTCCAAATTGACTTACTATAGTTATGTTATAAATATTTTATGCTTATACTATGGTTTTTAGGTTAACGAGATAATTATTAGCACTTGACCACAAAGTAAGGCCTAATTATGAAATAATAAATTACATACTAATACCAACTTATTTTTAATTAATGCAATTTACAAAAATGTTAAATTTTTAAAAATAAAGGTCATAATCATAATATAATTATATAATTTAAAAAAAATATATGTAAATACTAGAAAACATTTTAGTAAAATTATAACTAATTAAATCGTATATATATTTTACATAGATTTTTCTGCTTCTGTAGAAATCGGCATTCAGTGTAATATACTACTAAAATGAACAGTTATTGACAAGATTTCACAATCTGCTGTTTTGGCAGATTAAATTTTTATATGAATTAACTGTGCCAATTTAATAACGTAGGTACAAATAATAAATTCCTATAGGACATAGGTACATAACGAATATGTGGTAATTCTATGATGTAATAATCTTACGCTGGATGATTATGTATAGGTATCTATTTAAAAAATACTGTTATATGTTATACTCCGCTTTTGCGATTAACTCACATTCTTTGGATACGCTCAAGAGATAATAATATAGATTATATTTTGAACATATTATATAACAGTTTATAATTATACATACCCAATGCCTAAGAGTAGGTACTTAACATTCCATGTTGGAGTAAATCATTTCATTTCATCTTTTTTCTCGCAAGTCTAATCCATACTATATAGTATATAGTATATAATGAAGCTTTATTAAATACTAAATAGTAATATAATATTGTATATTATTATATAACTAGTATTTAAACATTTAAACACTATTAAAAACGTTATGAATATAACATAATATATTATACGCACAAGAAAATATAACAAATCTGGACGGACCCCTATAGAGTTAAGTGACAATGAAAAAAAACTTTACGATTATGTTTTTGCACAATAAATGGGAACAATTAAATCGGTCGTGATCCCACGACTCGATGTATAGCGATTTTTGATAGTATTTTATATTGAAACATCAATTCAAATCCACCAATAGGTGTACAACACTACAAAACTATATTATATAGTCGGTATAGAATTATTATTATTATTCGCTTTATATGAAACGTGTACAATACAACGCGAACAAGAGCTATTGGGTTGTCCGAATTCCGGAAAAATATGTATAATGTACCAAGGAGGGAAAAAAAATATACATAATAATAATGTGCGGACGGTATATCTGACAATGGTTATTATTATACAGAGCATATACGGCGTGTAATAATATAATAATAAAAATGGCCCGGTGAATAGATGTTTTTGTGTACCGCCGGATTGTGTTAACAAATTTGTAATCCACCTATAATCCCGTCGGGTTTTGTAGTAGTCCACTTTTTTTTTTTATATAAGAACCGTGTAAGCCGCCATTTTACATAACATCTCGTGTAATTATTGTTCAGACAATGTTTTGACAGGTACCCTTGGCTCATGCGATGTCCATTCAAGGGTATGTTAATCGATTGATTTGGACCAATGGTTCATTTCACAACGACAGCGTAGTCTGTAACATATAATAAGCCACTTCTATTATAATTAATAACAAGTTTTCATTATTCATTATTCTCTGTTGACTGTTAATTGTTATTGATATTCATTTTATGACAAGACTACTACATAATATTATATACATAACGACATACCTCAATCCCTTCGCATCGATCATTTTTAACCCATTAACTCTTTATACCTACGACCTCCCCTAAATGCATACTGTAAATATTATAGCTATATTTATGAAATATATACATTGTAATAGAATATGATCAATGTACGAATAAGTATTCTTTAGAACACTTTATGAATTTAGATAATTTTGTTTAAAAGTATTGTTAGAAAATCTGGAGGGGACGTAAAAATACTATAATTGATATAGATAATATTTTAAAATCAATTTTAATAAAACAGAAATGGTAATTATTAAAACGCGTATACCTATCTAAAATGATTATCACGTTAACACAATCAATAAATAAAGTTATTGATACATCAACTAACTATAAAATAAATTCAATATTTTACTTATACAACAGTTAAAGTTAACTGGAGTTAACTATTGCAGCTGTCACGCGATTACACGATTACACTAAATTTACACGATTTTAAGTTGAAATTTAAACTTTATCACAAGGTTATTTCGACGATAACTGTTAAGTTATTATTATTTACTATATAGAATACCAATAAAAAAAAAATAATAGATAGGTATACAATATTATAATATATTTTCGTGAGTATTAACTATTGATTATAGTGATAATGAAAGACCAAATAATTATAGTCTCACATTCATTGTGAAAATTAATTAACTATAATGACATTGTTAAATTTAAACCTACTACTTATAAGACAACCAAATTCACTAATTATTAATTAGTTGTTAGTTGTAATTAACCTAACCAAAAAATTTATCAGAACTATTTTACTTGTATCGACCATTTTTAAGTCTTCCAATTTTACTGCACAAATAGTTGTATAGTTTTTGACACGAAAGCAAAATGTCTAACCTATTTATTAAAAACAAGAAATAATGTAATTTAATATCAAGTTGTGGTAAATTATATGTCGCTGTTATAAGATCTCACATAACATATTTAATGAATAGTAATAATTATAAAAATAATATAACACGGAGAAATTTAATAAATAATTTTACGTGAGTAACCTAACCTAACTTATTCATACTCTGCATTATCGGTAAACAAAATTATACGTATGCTATAGGCATAAATAGGAACCTATAAATAATAGTAATTATAACATTGATAAGCTTGTATATAGTCAAGCTATATAATATATCATGTCCACGCTGGAACACGATCGCTATTATAGTAGAAGACAAATAATTTCTCAATAATAGTCATTCACAAAGTGTAGTGCTGGTATACATTATATAAGTATTATTAATTATGTGCTTATTATAATATTATAGTAGCCAGTAGGTACCTATGTACCTATGTTAGAGCCGTTCAAAATTATAAATACCTACTTGTATTGAGCTGAAGGGAGTGCCGATAGCTAACCCAGTATCAGTAATACACGGGGGGGGGGGAGTTCGCAACCCCATCTCCCAGAAATGTATTTCTACAAAATGCCCCTTTCCTCTGGCTCTAGCATCAATAATATGTAATTTCAAGAAATTTATCTATTAATCAGCACAACTTCTTCCGAAAATAAATCCTGCGTGTGCTACTGTCCTGCCAGCAGTTACTGTAACGCCCTGCGTGGAACATCATAAAAGACGTTGCCCACCTATATGCGGTATACCTATATGTACGGTATATAGATACATTTTTACCTACCTCCCCAGCGTGGAATCGATATTGTGTTTGACGAAATCGCGACAACAATCGACCGTGTATACCATATAATGTTATATAATTGTCGAATATTGTATATATTGTATATACGGTCATACGGATAATATTATTATGTACCCACTTGTTTATCGCGTCGGTGCCGTAGACACTCGACACCAGCTGCAGGGCCGTCCAAAACGATTGTGTACATAGGTAGTAAAGGTACAGCGAAAGGATTGACCGATACCGCGCGTTTGGAATCGTTGTATTATTCTATTATATATAATAAATAATAATGAATGGTAACTGCGCGGGGGCGTTCTGTGGCAGAGTTTGCGACGTGGCGAAACCGGCACACCTGTTCGTTAAAATCCCCGCCGCCACCGTTCGTTATAATAATACGGTCATATCAATGCGATTGCTGCCGCTTTCTATATAATAGCGTTACAATTCCAAAACTGTTAAACGTCGTTATATTATATTAGGTACGGATACATTATAATACCCATATAGGTTTATACCGAAATCTTCCTCCTCCTCGTCGTCGTCATCTCATCCACCCCCTAAGCGACGGCGATTCAACGCGCGTCGTGTTGTTCGGTCGGACATGAAAGGCAGTTACACAAATGCGGTCGAGTTGTTTGAAGTGTGTGTTCCGACGACACGATATTATATACGGTCAAACGCCGTGCCGCCGTCATCGAAATCATTATCATATTATAGGTTTTATTGCCTGTATTTAGGTATAGTACAGATTTCATAAGCAGTATACACTCAACTTTGTCCTATGGGATATTATTTCTGAATAATATTGTAACAAATTATTCAGAAATAATACTATTAAGTTTTACTTAAAAATAATTTTTCATTCAATTAAATATATAATTAGCTGATCCCGCTGGCACTTCGTTGCCCGTTAAATGTACCAATTCTATATGACTCAAACTTTGTTCAATTCGTTATTTAATATTTGGTGTATGGTGTTAAAAATTTATCTTAACTTTTCTGTTGCCCGGAATAAAAATTCTGATTCGCAGCAATATATTATCAGGTAAGCAATCTACCTGTGGTAGATCGCGGACCCCGTGCTGTTTGTACGTAAGTGTATGATTTAACTTTAAAGTATCAAAATTGTACCAAGTTTGTCCTTTTTACTTAATTCCACCTACGGAGGATTAATATAATCAATTAATACAAAAACCTAACGCAACCGTACTAAAATCCGATGAATAAAAAAAAACAAATTTAACACTTTTTAAATTAGCCCATCTTCTTCCCAGAAGTCTAATCTACACACAAACATTCATTTTTATTAATACTAATATATAAAATGATAGCGTTTGTTTGTATGTTCGGGATAAACTCCGAAACTACTGAAGAAAATTCTTTCACCAATACAAAACCACATTCTTTATGAGTGTCATAGGCTAATTTAAAAAGGGAAGTGATCACCCCCGGTAGGTGCTCAAACAGGAATTTTGAGATTTACGATAGAAATTTTTGTTTTTTAATGGTTGGTATGGGTTATATATATAGATAAAAATAGACGTTGTTGTTGTTTTTGGCCATGTCGCCAGGTGTGCACTTAAGAGGCCATAACTCCGGAACCACTTATCCCACAGCGTACAAACTTCACAGAAACCATCTACATATCAATCTTAATATGTCCTGAAATTGAAATCGGTTTGGTGGATCTTGAATTATAAAATTTATTCAAAATGTACACTTATTTTTATATATATAGATAGATAGATAGATATACAATAATACGATATTAAAATTAATAAATTACCCTTTATAAAGTTAATAATACATTAAACTGTATAAGACGATGGTATGAAAAAACTTATAATGAAAACATTTTGTAAGTTCTATGTCCCGATAAAGACAAAATTTAAATGTTTGTTGTTTTTCATCGACACAATTTTAAGCTTTCTGCAATATATTCAGTCATCTCAAAATTCTTGTTAAAATATGTGTATTGTGTACTCGTGTATATGCTGCAGTTGTGTTCAAATTGTATATCAAAGCCAATACCTAAATATAAAAACTAGAAAACAATTTTGAAATAATCTATTGAATCAGTGTACAGACTCACATTACTTTTCATACACATATATCTACCCTATACAGGTGCTGAAGAAACCATTTCTAAAAAATATAAATAACCAAATATTAATATAAAATTTGACCACGAATGACTGCAGGCCGACCGGTGAACGTTATTTTCGATTAAAAAAAAAATATCATCCCTGCGTAATATACAAACGAAAACGTTTTGCGTGGTGTGGTTACCTTAATATACCACTAGGTATGTAATTTATACAATTATACACGTACCCATATTATATTTACCTAGTTGAACCTAGAAGTTGGCGCCTTCCCCGTCGGTCACGTGTATATATAGGTACATATTCATCTATATCGTACTATATTATATGTGCTATATAGATCATGTCCACCGTGTATAATATTATTATAATAATATGAACATACATCGCGTGTAATCAACGTCAACGTAATGGATGTGCGTCGCGTATCGTGTTTTATGATTATTATTATTATTATTTTGTTGTTTTTCTTTTTTTTTGTTGTATGTTTTTGTCACTGACGTTATATTATTATATTAATAAACGACGCGTACCGCAGAGGGTTGCTGCCCGGACCGCGGAGGGTTGGACGGCCGGACGTCCGGACACGGTGGCGCAAAAAAAAAATATATAAAAGCCACTCTGTCGGCCGCTACGAGGGCCGTCACCGCGAACGGTCAAGCGTTTTCCCCGGGGCGGGCGGACCGCGTACAACGTGTAAACCGCAGCGTAATGATCTGTTTGACCCTCTCGTCCGCGGGGACCGATTACACGATGTTTCCGGCGACGGCGGTACCGTTGCTGCTATTTAATCGCCGCGTAAACGCCGTCTACCACTTGAGCAACAGCATAATAATATCATAATACATTTAGATGTATTATGTTTATTAATGCCTACACAATATAGCACTATATAATATTATAGGAGGAATAGGTCACGGTGGTCACGTGGGAAGTGGCATGATATACTTGTATAGTGAATATACCTAATATTCCTAGACCTAGTTTGTGAGTTGTGTGACCAATCTATAGCAGGCTAATATAATATATTAAGTATAGACATTTATATGTAAGCTCTATTATAACTGTACCTACATAGATACCCAATTAACCTAACCAATTATAGTATTTTAATACATACGCGTGGATGTTGATTCCATGTTGACTATCGTCCACTCATTGATATACAGCAACAGTTCATTATACCTAAATCATATTTTTTATCATATGTTGCCATGCCCCGACTGCTATCAAACTGCACACTCCCTTGTGTAAACGTTCCACTTTAGTATTATAATAATATGATGTTTTATACACACCACACATAACTCTTATACCATATGATTTTCTTTGATTTCAGTTGGTAACACTGCTGATTACGATGGTAGGATTATTGCAACGCGTGAATTAGACTTGGGTACGAAAATTAATAATTAACACACTCATTACAATACAATAATATAATATATAGTATACATAATATATGATAAACACAGAATAAAAATTGTACAGAAGTGACGATCGATTTACTGTTAAGACTTTAATACAGAAAAGCTCCCAAACTAGCACAGCATTCAGTTTTTATTTCAAACACATTATAATATTTTTATCATATTATACCATGTGTCCGCAAAAACAAGATACATTCTATACATAAACTACTCATATTACTCCGCAGGTAGGTACCCCATACATATTTTTGAATTATGTTTGCAGGACATGAAATTAGACTGTTGGATCATCAATCTCCTGCAGACAGAATTT
This sequence comes from Metopolophium dirhodum, assembly GCF_019925205.1. Lineage (NCBI taxonomy): Eukaryota > Metazoa > Arthropoda > Insecta > Hemiptera > Aphididae > Metopolophium > Metopolophium dirhodum. The sequence continues at coordinate 31,798,637 of NC_083567.1, read as the reverse complement.
TAAAATGTGTTCAGGATACTGATTTATAAACTCAATAACTCAATACCCAGTTTTCGCGGACACACGGTGTATATATATAATTTAAATGTCACTCCTGCTATACTTTTTACACTGGTTCATACTATTATATATTATATTTTTAAGTAAACGTTTACAGTGTTGCCAACTGTTTACCTCTGGTAGAGCTGAGCGTACAACTGTTGTTCCAATTGCAATGTCCAATTTACAAGGTTTTGTTTTAATTTCTTGTACAGGGCACAGTGGCGTTAATCAGCTTGGCGGAGTGTTCGTTGGTGGTAGACCGTTACCAGACTCCACACGACAGAAGATCGTCGAACTAGCCCATTCCGGAGCCAGACCCTGTGACATATCGAGAATCCTACAGGTATCCAATGGATGCGTGTCAAAAATCTTAGGAAGGCAAGTATTCTAAAATTGGATCCATATTGTCTATATTATACTGGAAAACAGCATATAGTGTAGGGACAGAAGTATAAAAAGGTAGATATATATATTATAGGCATATAGCCATATGGTTCAATAGGTATATATGTCACATTTCAACATTAAATGTCTCTTAAAACATGGATCCTAAAAGTCACTGATATAGTGATATCTACAATATATAAAAGCCAATTATATATGTACTGTTTGACCTAATAGTATGCCCTTCATTATATTATAATCTATTTAGTAATAAAATAGTAATAAAAATATAATATTTATCATTTTAAATTATATTATATTATTGTTATATATACAAATATATTGTGAATTGGACTTTTGTCCGTATTAATGAATAAATAAATAAATAAAAAATGTAACCTATATTTACGAATCGGCTATTTTTCATACTATTGGCTGACAGTAATTTTATATAGATATATATGAATCGCCTATACAAATTTCAAGTTAAGATTCAATAAGTGTTTGAAAAATATCTATAGGTACAACACCGCGATAGACAAAATATTACGATGATAATATGACAATATGTTATATTATTTATATGATTGAATATATAACATAACATAATATTAATTATTAACTATTGTTTGTAATTTGTATATCACACGATATTAAAATCGTTATTATAATGTTCTACTGCAGGTATTACGAGACCGGTTCTATCAGGCCCAGAGCGATTGGTGGTTCGAAGCCCAGGGTAGCAACAGCTGAAGTGGTGTCTAAGATATCTCAATACAAACGCGAATGTCCGTCTATATTTGCTTGGGAAATTCGCGATCGATTGCTACAAGAAGGCGTGTGTTCCAACGACAACATACCTAGCGTGAGTTCATTTTTCAAAATCACACAAATATCTACATTGAAATAATTACGCTGAAACATATTATATTTAACCCGCGATAGTCCCCGTTTGTTTGAAAATAACACGCTCATAATTCATGATGCTGTGCTAATAATATTATATATAGGTAAATATATTATACGGTACACCTATCAATCAATCCTCTAGCAGACCGTTTCCACGGCTGTAGCCCTTCGACGGATGCCCCCCTTCGACAATATTATATTTTGAAATTTGCAGATGAAAAAATACGTTTGTTGCATGGTCAGAATAAAATATAAATACTGATTAGAGGTATTACCTACCTGTAATAATGTTATGTCGATATTAAATCCTATTAAAAAAATACATATATGTTATATATTATATATTTATATACACGTATTATTTTTCGATTTTGACGTTTGCGTGGGTGTGACCGCGGCCTCGGCGGCGGTGACCGAGGAAAGGGAGACACAAATCAGATTTCTTACGCATCACCGGATCGCGCCTCTCCCAATCAATGTCAACAACGCGCGTCGCCGCCGATCGTGTGTTTTACACACGCACTCCGTACCTATTTACGAAGGAAAAAAAACAAACAAAAGAATACAAATCGAGTATACACTGCGTAATACCTACAGCGAACTTGAAAAATTATTTTCCTCCCCCCCCCCCCTACAGTATGATATTATAATATTATATTTACATTACATCACATCAAAGACGCAATTTATTTTATTTTACATTTAAATTACAATAAACGATTTAAAAAATACAACAATTCACAAAATAGTAACAAATTATACTGTATCATACTGTAATTTATCGTAAAACATTTCAGAACTTGTAGGTAGCCAGCTCTTGAGCCCCCCCCCCCCACCCCTCTGGACTGTGTTTTTTACGTAATTTTTTGTCATAATATTGGGCTACAAAAAAGGTTATTTAATTATTGATAATTCTCCCCCCCCCCCCTCTGGGTGACTTCTGGATCCGCTACTGGTTACTACTATCAACTTGCTATAAAACAATAATAATGACGTGTGTCTTTTCTTAATTTTTCAAATTGTATACACTCGTTTCGTGAAAAAGCTTGTTTTTTTCTACTGTAATATTGCAGCACGAATTACTATTGTATAAGCAATTTGTAATGTTAATTGCCAATTGGTTACCTATACATATTTGATATTATATATTTGAATATTGGTTTTTATATATTGATCTCGTGTGATTAGGTAGGCCAAAAAATAAAAAATTACAAACATTTATCTGCAAGTTAATATCTTTACAATAACGTTTAAAACTTGAAAACATCAAATCAAATAGGTTGGTCGTAGACTCGTAGATACTATAATAAAACGATTTAATTTTACTACATTTTAAGTAGTATTAAATAAAATTCGTAGTACCTACATATATAATACTATATACCGAGTAATCCATTTTACGATAAAAAATAGTAAAACTATTATTTTTTCCAAAACTTGTGTTTAGTAACCACCTTAAATCAAAAATCATAAATAGTTTTGAAAACATTAAGGATTTCTTAAATAATGAGTGTCTTACGTTATAGATGGATAACCCGTAATTGTGCACCTGTACACTATAACAAATCAGATGTACCAAGGTTCTTAATTTAGACCACTGATAGAGAATAGTGGAAATACACTGAACACTAATTAATCTCATATAGAAATCAATAAAACTCGTGTGAAATTTACTTTCTTTCAAGTTTCTGGAATAGGAATTATTATTTATTATCTTGAGTATTTTAGATAATTTATTTTTAGTACCTTATACCTATACTTATTACTTTCTATATAGTCAATTAAACTTTTATCCATAGGTAAATTGATTAATATAAATAAAATAAGTAGGTACCTATATCGTATATGCATCATAAAGTTTAAAATTTTTTAACTAAATCAAACAAAAGATAAAAACAATAGGTACTCAAAAATTAGTCTTTCAGCCACGCGTGATGGATCCCTACTTTCTAATTTTGAATAAAAAAAAACACATTTCAAGTCCTTTCAGTGTAAAACATTTTCCTATGTTCTTCAGTAGGCACCTATACCGAATTAAATTTACGGCATGTTTTGGTGTTTTTTCATGTGAAATTTAGAAACTGCCGTCTCCATAATTAAATTATGAAATTATTTATTATTACGGTCTAAAGAGTTAAAATGAGATTAATAAAAAGGCATTTTCGTCGATAAAATTATTAAACATTTGCGTTTATTCATTTATTTATTTATTATAGTATGACATATTAAAATACAATCGTCTCCTCGTCTGTGAATAAGAGAATAAAAATGTAATATATTAATATGTATTATCATCTCGTCAAAATCATTGAATCATGCTTGAAAAACAATTTCAGTTATTAAACAATATATATTATTATAATATTAAATTATACATTTACCTATACACACCATGGGATTTGAAGAATTAAAAAAAAATAACCGTCACGTTATAAAAGTTGTGTAGGTAGTAGGTACCTGCACTCTGCATACATAGACTGTATACAATAAACTTAGGTATATAATATATAGAGTAAATATTTTTGAGATATTATGTATGATGTTCAGTCTCCAGTTTATTACATATAGTACACACCAATACACCAGGCATACTGATAAAGTATATTATATACATATAGTCATTATGTACTGCATTATTGCGTTAATAGTTTAATACGTGTAACAGTTTAGGACGAGCAATTATAAAAATTTTACGAGTTACCTAAAATTCGATGCGTATGCGCTTAAACCACAATCATTTTAATATTAAAAATCGTAAAATTACTAGTATATTTCCACACGACGCAGTTTTAATAATACTCGAATATGTATACAAATAACCCCTCTTTTTAATTTAAAAAGTTATATATTTAATTTGCCTATAACAATTTTCACTTGTTTGAAATATGTTTAAATATTTGAATAATTTACCTGCACTATACTTTGATAATTGATATATTCAAACTTCAAAGTACTTTATAAATAATAAAATATTTGTACAAACAATTTTTACCGATGTGATAACATATAATTTTTCATCATGTATTAATTCATAAAATATATATATATAGTTATTATGACCATACTCATTGATCTTAGTTAATACTTAGGGTATATATAACTATCGTAAGCTAAGTATAGTTATACCTACAGTATATATAGTGTAAAGCACTATAGTGTACCTATATCATAAAAATATACAGCATAAAATATTTAAAACCGTATCTAGAACCAGCCAAATCCTATGATTACAGACTTAACCTCTATAATGACTTTCATTTCATGGTAATCCACCTCGCAGCCTAAAAAGCGGATGATGCCTCATATTAACTTAATATAATATAATTATGTAAATCGACTTCCAGAATTCCAGCACATGGACTGTTTTTCTTCACTCTCGCGTGTAGAGCCTAAATCAATTATTTTGCATCATACATCACACGAACACTATTATATTATATACAGGCAGGTATACAGTCGACTCTATATAAATCAAAACTTTCGGTTTGTAGTAGGTATATAATATTTATTATTCACCTACCTATATTTTTCTCGAAAAAAAAAAAAAAAATACTAAATTACTAATTTCTTGGACCCTAAAACTACATGTAGTTATAATAAACGTTTGCAAACTACCGCGTGCAATGTGTATATTGTACATTATATTATTATATAATAGTGTAATATTTAGGCCTACAAAAACCGACCGTCAAACGTGCAACGACGACGTCGACGAGAATAATATTATAATAAAATAATAATATTATACACACGGAGAGAGGACGGGGACAGCGGCAGGCAAAACACCGCCACCGACACCGCTTTCCCGTCGGCGAGAGGATAAGTGTATACTGTGTAGACCGCGGCACGCAGGACGGGCGGGAACGCATATTTTCCACGCCTCGGCAGCTCCCCGAACAAACAGTCAGCCCGCCTTAACGTCACGGTCGCCGCCGTCCGCGTACACCGCACGCAGCACCTCGTCGCGCGTCCCCGGGGCACGTTTAATAAGCACCGACGACGCAGTGTATACGCTATAAGACCATAATGATATGTATATTATAACACTATATATAATATTATTGTGCACGAGCGAAAAAAAAAACGGTTTTTCGAGACTTATGTAATGATTATTATTTTTTGTATTTTTAAAACAATATAATAGCGTATGTTATCCATCGTTGAGTGATGACAATATTATCGTCGTTCCTCTATACACTGTGCAATAATATACGTAACTGTGGTACGCACCGACCGTTTCTCAGATATATTATAATATATATACGGAAATGTATAACAAGGTAAAGGTATATTATATTATATTGAATTCGTCAGCTTTACGAACATATATTATTACGACAGTGTTCGCAGCGGAAATCGACCGAAAACAATAATATTATATTTTCACATAGCTGTACTACGCACACATAATACAATATCGTACGCCAAAAACAGATCAAAGAAATTATCGTCCGGTTTCGCACATAACGTATTCGCCGCGGTGCACTTCATACAAATCTCCGCTCGTCAACGAACCGTCAATCGCGCCACATAATATACGAAACGGTGTCGGCAAATCCGTCTCATAAACGGCCGTTCACCCCCCATTACACGTATATTATTGTGATGTAAAGCGATTTTAATTGTCCGTTTCCCCCGATTTGTGGGAATTCGAAAATATTTTGACATTTCTACTTCCTGGAAGCGCTGTTGCAGTGCGTCCGATTTCTCACACGCGTGTGTATACATAATATACGTCGTGTGTAAATACTGCTGCAGTAGCGGTGTACACAAACACACACACACGTCTACGATCGGTCCACCAGACGCGAACATAATAATATAATGTGTAAAGGAACAAAAAAAAAAAAAATAATAATAATAAATATTATCCCCGTTTCAAAATAATGTATAAATACGTATATATGTATATACCTATATAGATGCGTGCTGCAGAGAGCAATTACAAATGTCTTTTATGCCGGTGAACTCCGGGAGTCATTTGTTCCACGGCGTGTCCATTGTTCGACTGTTATGTCGCTGATGATGGAGAGAGATAATGTCCCTTTTTCAATAGCGGGACTATTGTTTTTTTTTTTTACTCCTGTACAAATATAAAAATAGGAAAAAATTCTCTTTTCTTTTTCCCATTTTTTTTTTTTTTTGTAGTCGTTTCAGTGTTTTAATTTCCTACTGAGAAAGTATTATGCTGCGTACATTTTTCCCGTATCGTGAATTCAAATCCAATCAGATATATAACAATCCCTGTAGCCTATATATATCGCGACGATGACGAAGACATTCCTACTGGTTCGTCCCTTCGAGTCACTTCTGCAATGATTCAAATGCCAAAGATTATCCCCGAATCGACGTATATTTTTTAATGAGTAAAACAATAATAAATGGTGGCTCAATATTGTTGTGTGTTTTTCCAATGAAAGTTTTCATCATACGCTGACAAACCAACTTACCATTAATAATAACACAACATTTCATTGAGTAAATATTATTTTTATTTTATGTGTGTAAGTCAAAATGTTTAGCAGCATTGCAAAGATATCGGCACGATTAATGTAAAAGGTTACTTGGTCTACTAACTATTTACTATACACATGCATACAACCATGCACCGTCTAGAATCTAGATATTTGAAATGTACCTACACTAAAGTGATAACCCTGAAACTGAAATTAATGTTCACTAATTATTGTTCTCGCTAATTTCTGTTGGTCAAACATCAAACATATTATGTATTACTTAAAATATTTTAAAATAACAAAAATAACATCGAAATTTAATTCTTATCTAGTTTAAGATTTATTAATTTATTATATTTTGTTTATCAAAGAAACTTAAACAGGTATACACTGCAGTGTATTATATTACATAGCAAATACGTTAATAGTCGTTATATATTTGTAACATAATTGCATTATTTTATTTTTATTTCATACTATTATAATTTATTATTTATGTATTATTGCTTTGTGGATTTTCTTACGTTTTAGGTTTTAATTTATATTTTCATATTACCACTTATTTATTGTGTCTGCAGTTGGTTTATAACAAAATTCGTTACCGTTTTTATATAGTATAATTTAAAATAGCGTGCATGTTCTGTGTATAACACAGATGCGTGTTTCAAAGTTTTCGCGACGGACATATTAAAATATTTTACATACAAGTTCAGGGCGGGGGGGGGGTGTATGTTTATTATTTATTTATATGTTTTAAGAAAAATCCACGTTATTGTTTTAATAGGTACGATAGGTACTTATCTAGATGTTTATTTTATGTGTGCCTATTACTGGCTGAATTCACAAACGCGTGGTACGAGTGGTACAGTGTATGCGTGCTTTAGTATAATACAAACAATACCAGACGCGGAAAAGGAAAAATCTATTTTATATAATATGGAGAAAGAGGGAGAGAGACGGAGTAGAGAGAGAAAATCAGAAACCCACGGTAGCGCGCCGTGTACGGTGTATATATATATATAGTATGTATGTCGTATATATATATATATGTGCTTGTGCAGATATAAAAACGGGAGGGAATGCGTAATCAAAGTGTGAAAAACCCCAAAGTTTTTCCGGCGTCAACGGCGACATTAGGCGACACCCTTCGGGACAGTTTGTATATACATATATACGGGGGTGTTGTACGTGCAAGTCGGAGAGAAAGAGAGAGAGAAAGCCGACAAACAAAATTCATGCATTATGGATTCGTCGGCCGCGCGACACATCAAGACTCGCGCAAAACCCTTCGACTCGAATCCGCCGCCGTGATACGCGAGCATTTCTCCCACACGCATAACGCACGCACACACACACACACACAAGCTGTATGTATCGTGTCGATATATATATATATAACGACGCGGCTCTGTGCTACCGATTTATAATATATATATGCGTGTGTGTGCGTGAGTGTATACTCGCCCTGCCACTTTTGTACGGACCCTGCGCCGTATAAATCGTCTGGGTAGAAATGAAGAAAAAATATAACCGCGACGACAATACAATCGACGGCTGCGGAAATGTATTCCGGTCGGAAATTCGTGGTTATATACTTCGCCACGACCGGCACAAAGGACCTCCGCCGCCGCCGCACTCGCCGCCACGCGGAGAAAAAACCGAGCATACTATATATAGATACGGAGGAATAAAAATTGGATTTATGGCCGAGTGTAGTGTATTTTTTATATATTAATATATTATATATATATATACGAAGTGTATACACGGAATGACGACGGCGGTCTGTCTCCGGGTCTCGGGAGCGCGCGCCCGCGCAAGACAATGGCGACGCCAGTCTGAGCGCATTAAATTGATTGGAAATTATTTTTTGACAATTTTCGAAATCATTATCGTTCGCCCACTCATCTGCAGCAGCTATAGATAGCCACACTACAGACACACCGCTGTTCGAATTTCGCACACTTTACAGAGTATTTGACGTGCATGTCGCGCGTGTCGCGCTGAATTGCCAGAAAAAAAATATCAATAATTCACCATTCACATCCCTCGTATATACACGACATAATATTATATATACGAGAGCGTATATATATACCAATAAAACTGGCTACCACACATAATCATTTAAACTTTGTGCCACATTATTGGTTGAGAATAAATTCGATTTTAGTGTTCTTATATCATATATATGAGTAATCCTCGTCTGCTAACAGCTTAATTAATAAACGGAAATGTTCATATTATTGAACGTATCGAAATATTTATATAGCATGCGTGTTACTAAATTGTAGGCATACTTAAAATAAACTATAATAAGCGTTTTTGATGTCTAAAAAATCAACAACTGGTGCAGATTCGTGCGAGGTGAGCGGTTCTACGATAAAATCCTGCATGTTTAAGGTTCGTAAGTACTTCGTATGATATTTTTTTCATGAAACACGTTGAATCACTGCAGACAATATATAAATATACAACCATACAGGGTGACCCAAATTTTGCGCTACAGGTGTAAAGGATATTCCGCAAGAGAAAAATAAATTAATTTATACCTATAAATCCCCCGCTTATTTCGTAACGAACAATTTGCAGGATACGCCTACACTATATATGTGACAGTGATATAAAAACATTATAAATAATTCGCGATATTTATTAATCTGTGCACAGGTGTCTTCGATCAACCGCGTGTTACGCAATTTGGCGGCGCAAAAGGACCAGCAAGCACCGGCGTCCGTGTCACCGACTTGCAGCAGCACGGACGCCGTGTACGACAAGCTGAGACTGTTGAACGGTCAGGCGGCGGCGGCCGGCACATGGCCCAGACCCAATCCTTGGTGAGTATTATAATAATAATAATAATAATAATAATAATAATAATAATAATAATGTATGTATAATATTATATTATACATATACGAGTATATATGTATGGGTGATGGCGCGGATGACCGCACACGCGTATACGCGTCATCAATAATAATAATAATGTACCTTATACTGACGCGCACTGTCGTTATTTGTTTTGTCTTTTATTATAATATATATATATATATATAGGTACCCACCAGCATCTGGCGATAACCCGTTCGGTCCGCTACAACCGACCGGCCGGCTGAGTCCGAACGCCGCCAATTGTACCGTCTTGCCCGACATACTCGACAAAAAAGGTAAGACGTCAACGATATTTATGATGTTGTGCTTTAATTAGTTTTCTTTCATGAGTGCTTTTACTTAAATAAAGTTTTTACGCGTCTAGACAAGCCGACAATAGGATTTTCATAAAAATATTATTATATTTATAAATTTATAATAATATATAATATAGTATTACATATAATAATATTATATTTATAATGGTTATCCCGTGCAGTCTGAGATTACAACACTGTCGTATTAACATATACATACAGATGCTGCATCAGCAAGATATAATATAATACTGCCACTACTTTACTTAATACTAATAAATAATAATGACGTATTACGCAAATAAAATAATGATTATATTTTGCGTTACACAACATTATGATAGTATATAACTATATAAGTATATTAACTATATTACACCTAAATTGTGTATTATTAATAGGACAATGTATTATATAATATATTAGTACTGTTGACACATTAAAAGCACTTCTTTAAATTAATTTTATTATTTGTTATTCCTTAATTATAGAATATATTAATTCACTTCAAACTGCAATTTTTCATCCATCATTTGAAGTTAAAGAAAAGTACTACAGTAGTATGCTATAGAAATTATTCCATTATCTGAAATATAATTGCGCGTAACCCTTTATTTTAGATATAACTTATTAAGCAAACGTATTTCAAAAAGCAGATATTATTTGTCATTTACTTTCTAAATTAAACAAAACAGTTTGTGATTAATTTCTTCGTCTGAAATTGTATTCAAGATTCAAGACTCGGTTTTCAGATAATGATGTAATAAAAGTAATTAACTGCAAAAAACTAAATAATAATTATACGACATTTCGAAAAAAATCCTACAAAAACAATCCAATAAACGTTAATTTATTCCACCTATATACGGCAACTATAAATGTATATTACGTAGGTACATGATCCATAGTACCTATACATATATATATATGATATCATATACTATGTGCTTACAATCGCAACGTCTGTTAATTAAACCGCAACGACCAGTCCACGAGATCCTATAATATTACAACACCATATGCCATGTACATATTGATAAAATGATCTTAAACAATTGTTGGTATAGAACAGGCCAATAGGTACCTAAATATTATACGTGCCTATGGCTAATGCGCGGTATAATATATAGTAAACAAGAATCTTCATTTCACCATATCCTGTGGGCGGGGTCACCGCGATGATAATATTGGGGTTATACAAGGGGGCTACTGACGCCGCCGTACCTTTCCATGCAAGTAAAATTCTCCAGTCGGTATTTGTTTATTTTTATTTTATTTTTATTCTACTCAACTCGCGTGCGCTTACATGGGATATGCGCACACGGTTGGTTTAGATATATTAAAAAAAAAAAAAAATAAATAAATAAAAAACCTATACCGGCTCCATGGTGAAACAAGAAAATATTGTATCAAAGCGAAAACGGAACTGTGGACGGGCAGAGGGGTTATTATATTTAGATAAAGGGATCGCCGGCGGACGGGTGTGCGGCAGTATTACCGCAAAAAGGGTTTTCGGGCTCCTCCAAACGGTAACCATATTAAATTTTGCTATAGCGCGGAATTCCGGTTTCAGCGTCGAAACAATATGCGTACATATATATACGCTGCAAATAAACGGCGGAATGCCAGCAGCCGGGCGGCCATTGCGCTCCACGGCGGTGGCGCCCCAAAATTTTACGCGTATATGTATACATATAATATAAGAGAGATAATATTACAAGCTCGAAATAATATCTTGCCACGTGTACGAGATACACATATTATATTATTTTATTATAGTATGTGCAATGTGCATATTATATATTAATATATATTTAATACCGTGTTATTACTGCGCCATATTTTTCCTGCAGGAAACGTTTTGAAAAATGCCTGCAAACATTACAAATTATTATATTAAACATTTAAAACTTTTCCGTAACTTTGTTGCGTGTAATATATTAACATTATGTATATAAGCACATGAATTCGAAAATAAAACATTATGCTTTATAGGTATAGTTTATTTCTATTGAAACATATTGCACACAATAATATACCACAATTTTAGAAACAATTACAATTACGAGAGCCCTTGTAAGTTACAATGTACTTAATATACTTTCACATAATCAGACAAAAAATAAATCAATCTAGAATATTATACAGTTATTAATTATTATGTACTATGTAGGTAATGTATTATTGACATGTAATTTTGATTAGCTCCCTCTTAGCTCAAAAATAGAGATATATTTAAATTTAAATTATTTGATTAAATTCATTGATAATGTGACTGCTACTATCGCGTTGGAAAAAATATTAGGTGGAGTCAGGTTTAGGGCATGTAAAGCACCCTTAACTACGTCAAGTTACTGAGGCATACGCCTCACGCATGAAATAGGTATAGTTGTACATCTTGTTAAACCATATACAATATTATACATATACGCGTTAAAATTATTGTTAGGTACAAAATACAAATATAAATACTTCAAAACTAGCGAAGCGCAATAGTATAGTAGCCAGTAGGTAGGTAATATTTTAAAAAGGAAAAAAAAATGTTTGAAAAGTTGGTATATCAACTATAGGCCGATCGGGAGCTGAAAGAATCCTTATAAAGTATATACATCTTATACATATATAGGTATACCAGTATATAGGTGCAAGGTAGGTACCTACTTATACTACCTACACATAACAGAATATACCTATACCTACTGGTTATTGTATAGCCACGTATGGGCATGTATCATGTATAGGTATAGGTATAAGGTATGTTGTGGCATAATATATGTATACATTATATTTTTCACTGTGTACGTAACTACACTAAGGTGCTCTGCGGCACAGGCCATTTTGATTGCGCGTGATGTATCTTATTTTTCTCGTTGTTCGTGGCGGTAAATAACACGCGGATGCATATAAAGACCGGGTGCTCACGTCCGTGCACATATACATTATATCGAATAATATATTATGAATATAACGTATATTATGTACATAATATAGCCACCGCGTTATATTATATTAATATGCGGACCCCGCGCGCGGTATTGAATTGACGACGCGGTCTATCCTTCTCTCCCTCCATATACCTCCGACACTCTCACTCTGGCACATGCACTTATGTATTTTCAAAAACCCACCGACGTCCATTTAGCCGTAAATAATTTGCTTTGAGCCCTTCGCATGACGTGCGTGTGCCGCGCGCAGCTGAACGAATGACGTGTTATCATCGCGGTCCTTCGTCGGTTTCACGCACCTCCTTTCTTATATGTACTTATTATATTATAAAAAAAAAAAAAAAAAACGTAACGAATGTCATTTGTATTATTAGGCATTATATACTTGATAAAAAAAATGTAAAACCTTAGAATACGCGAATGTAAAAACGCACGTGAGCAATAACGCTACTGCAGAACGTTGGTGCGTATGTAACCTGCATAATATATCAATCTTAGTTTTACCCAAAAATCATATTGAATTAATATTATAAAGGGGATCCGTGCCACGCTATAGGATTTCGATACGGTTTGTATTTCAAAAGGTATATAAATACACGTGTAAACGTGTTATGAGATACACTAATACCGGTATTTAGTAATTGTGGTATTTAATTAAATCCTGCACGGGGATTACTACTGCAAAGTTTGAAAATGCGATCATGCTTAACGCATTGAACCGTTATCACTCGTAATTTTTTGTGTTTGGTTTGGAATTTAGTATATAATAGCTATCAGTGCTTCTCCGTAAAGTCTTTCATACTCATACACATTGATATTATCCTAAACTTTTATAAAATGGGTATAGACATTTATTAAAATATTTTTAAATTATATTATTCTCGCAAGATTTTACTATTCCAAACTTAGGTCACGGACGTATATAAATTATACTAAATACCTAGTAAATATACATTAAAGATTAAACATTTTTAGGTAGGTACATGGTTGTGAATTATATATTTTTATACACTAAAAAACTGTTAAATACCCATACGTTTGTTCATTCATAATTAACGAAATTATGTTCTAATAATTTCAATATTTGCAAAAAAAAAATACTTTCCATTATCAACATTTTAATAAATATATGTTTATTAATTTCAAATTATAATGTACGTAATATATATAAATAAAAATAATATTTAAAATAAATCTTAATAATTTTATTTAAATATTGTATTATTTAGATATTATTGTTTTGTGTTGAAAGATAACAATAAAAATCATTACGCATTATTTTTTATTGGAATTTGTATTCATATTTAAGTGATATTAACAACTACAATAAAAAATGAAATGTCAATTATTATTCAATTCAGCGTCAATAACAATAATGAAACCCGCTAGCTAATTACTAAATTGCCTAAAAAAAATCAATAAAAAACTGACAAAAAAAATGCATATATTGAAATCTGTAGCATAATAATTTAAATAATTGTAATCGAGTTTAACATTAGTTTCTATGATTTACACAGTATATTATATGATATTTACCTAAAGTACCAAAAAATACAACATGTGGGAATTCACTAATTAAAGTAAATTATTATAAAAAATTAATTTTTATATACATGTAGGCATATAATACTATAATACTATAATACTAAAATTCAACATTTCAAATCCTTCATATAACGTGATATATTAAAAAGGGTTTGTTACTTCAACAAATCAGTAGTCTGTTAAAGTTTATAAAGCGTGTTTATGAACCAAGGAATTACTGTTCTTAGCATTTACTTGAGATTTTATAGCTGAAGAGATAATTGTGTTCTGACGTGTTTTACGCAAACTTTAATAATATCAACAACAGCTCATGTTTTTAAAGACGGAAACTTTGGTAGTCAACAACTTTTAGTGACAATTTAAGTTGATTAGACTTTTCTATTCATAAAAAAATATTAACCACCTAACATAATTCTATTCTACATCAAAGCAGGATTTCATTCCCCACTTTTAACGATTAATTATAAATTATATGCATAGGTACCTGTACAATTCCAATCTAAATTTAATGTATTACCTACCTACCTTTAGTTATACTTAATTTTGAATCTAATATTTAGTGCTATCGTGTATAAAACGTGTATCGCCTTAGTTAGAATAATAAATAGCAAGTAGCAATTTTTAATTAATGCTTACTGATGTATAGTAAATAAATTACATAAACAAAATATGTGATTGACAAACAATAATGATTAAGTTTTACTAGCGGCAGTAGTGGTAGTATGGCATAGATATATGCATTAGGCCTATACATGCAACAAAAGTAAGCAAATGAATCATAGGTCACGTAAAACGAGATGCGCGCGATAGAAATACGGAAACGGTAAACTCTCCAATAGTGCAATGCAATAGTCATGCTTATGGTTATGACTTAGTAGCATTTGTCGACTTCGATAAACCTCGCTACCGACATCCTCGGAAGTAAATTTACATAATCACCATGTACATTATGTATGTTCATCTCGCGTGAAAAAACACGACAGTACGACACTATATATAATATATATATAGGATATTTTTCACGGTGTTTACCTGTTTTGTTCCAATTTTCTTCAGACTTCCGTTCCCCCACATACCTACAGAAATATTTTAGAATTTAAGTATTTTCCAAACTATATGATTAAATGTAATCTAAATAATCTAAACAGTAAATACATAAATTTGGTGCACGTCATAAGCTGTCGCTGAATGTTAGGAAGATAAGTTGGAAATTTAAAAAAATTACGTAATTATTGATAAAAAGAAAATCTGTGTTAGATTTTTAATATTCATATATTACTTATATTTATATATTATGTGTATATATTTTACTATATATATTTGAAGTATATACAAGTCCTACGTATTTAAAAATATTTCTTAGGTTATTCAGGTTAAATACATTTATTGTGGTAATCCGGTATCCGAATATTATTCGATTACAATATTACTATTTAAATATTTAAAATTTAATCATAAATGACATAGACATTATCATATAAACTGCCAATAATATAAATTATAATTATGGGTGTACCTATAAAATATATTTTATAATGTAATACGAGAACGAGTTACGATCATATAAGCATTTCTTCTATAGTAGAATAAAGTTCCAATATTATTATATTAATTTTTAATATGTCCATACTATTTATAACTTGATGATCATTTATTTTTAAAATGTCCAACCTATACCGATGAAACCTTATATAGTAATGTGTTCGTATGCTATACGTGTGCTTTTTGCAATGTCATATTCATATACTTCTATAACATTATAACATATTCACTATTCGGTATACATATACTCACTACCTATATACTGCAGTGTATAGGTGATTTAAGTGATGCGATGACGTTGCAGTAGTATAGCTGATTAATCACGTTAAAATAATATAGGCACGCGTGTATATACCTATCTATATTGTATTATGACTATAATGACCGTTTATTTCAGCGGAAAGTTCACGTAAGCCATCTGTAAATTAATACCGTGCAGTATACAATGTAATACATGTCATCGCACGTGTATGTATATATATATATTTATAGGGTAGGTACGGTATTAAACATTATATATACTATATTAAGCGTGTTCACCGCGGTACACTCGTATTAGTTATAATATGCAGTGGTGCGATGGTGGAAAATGTTTTAAACCGAACAAACGACCAAACACAATGGTCGACGTGCCCCCCTAAAAAAAAAAAAATCGCGAAAAAACAAAGTGTATATAAAACGTAACTTTCTGAATTTGACAATTCGTTTAAAAATAATTACGTCTCGTTTATTTTTGCCGACTTTGAGTGAGAGGGAGAAAAGGAGAGCTGGCGAGAGAGAGAGAGTAGAGAGAGCGTGCTCGCGTGCGACAGCGGCGGCGACCGTTTTGCGCGGGAAATCTTTTACGGTTTGCTGGCCTCGGGCGCCGAAAAGGGTAACGTTGTTGCAGTTATTTAACGGGATATTCCTGTTTGTGACATGCTTTTGTAATACCAGAGAGACAGAGCGAGAGAGAAAGAGAGACCCTGCGCTTTAATCCGATTAAAAATTATCAAAAGCCGCGCGTTGCCTCGCGGCTTTCCCGGAAAACAATTTAAATTGCGCCTACACGACCGTCTCATCGTCCCTAGTCTCCGCCCCGGCTGCTGAGGCGACGGCGCACTCGTGATGATATTATGTACACACAGCAATAATATATATATATATGCGTATCAGACGATTCGGAGCGTGCGTGGTTCGACATCAAATATTATAATTTTTCGTGCCGCACTCTTGTTCCAAATCACGCATATTAAGTTATATAGAATAATATAATGGATGCACGAATAAATATTATAATACTTATGAATTATGATGCATATAAACACACAGACGACGAATACAACTTTGGCGGTCTGTGCAGTGTATAAGCACTCTATAAAACCTATGTTAGCCAATGACGGCAACTCGTATGGTATCGTGTAATTTATTATATAATTATCGTGCGGTTTACTGCAAGTTTTTTTTATACCACTGTGCACTGCAGCTCTTGCATGCAGGAAACTAAATTTCGCAAAAAGGTACGTTACTTGCAAAAGTCGATTGTTCCTGTACCGCACCGCGATATATAATATATTAGGTATACCTACCTAAAATAAACATATACACATTATACGTATTACATTATAATCGATTGATTACTTAAGGACGCGTAAATATTAAATAGTAGCAAGGCGCGTGCTTGAGGGCGATTTCTTTCTTGTACATTATGTACCAATCGCCGATGTGAGCATACAATAACATACATAATAGTAATAATAATAATAAAATGTATATTTTATAATATTATAAAAGACCTCTTGTCGCCGCCGTCAACCGTTATTGTTTCGACGACCACGACTGCACAGCACGCGCTGCTTTTCGACGACGCGCACCGCGAATCGCATGGACATTAACGAAATAATATTATTATATATGTATTTGTAAAATCCGATTAATCGCATTGTGTTCAACCAATCGAGAACCGCATGGGCCTCGGGAGTCACTGCGTATGGCTCACTGGAGCGTCGTTAATCGCGCGCCCGCCGTTATATACGTTTTTACTCCGCAGGCGCGTGGTACGACTATAATAATTATATATAGTACAACTCTATAATATACTTTAGCCACAGTCACTATTATTATATTATATTATGTTTGAGATTTATATACGAAAATAAATATATATAGGTATATGTTACGAAGTAGCCCTGTATAGTAGATAATAATTAATAATAATTTATATATACATAATGTTGTACAAATATAACATGAATGCTTATATATTTTGCTTTCGGAGATTTTTGTTTTACGGACCTTGACGAATATGATCGGGTGTTCGCACCGTATACAATACGCACAAAGGGGTCGTGTGTAAATAATAATAAAGACGGAGGCGACACGTATAATTATATTCGATTAGATTATAATATTATCTTGTAATTTTCCTCTCGGTATATTTTCCACACATACACCGAGCAGCCCCTCGATATTACACACACACACACACACACACACACACACACACATAATGAACTTGAACAGTTGAGCGCGACGCTTATTGCACGAGTCCGGAACTGTGAAGTGTAAAGTATACGAATTACTTAATTATTACTCAAGTTATATTACTCACTGTAATTGTAATATACCCATATCAATAAAATAAGTGTTATGTCGTAACTTTGTAAGACCTAATCTAATAAGTAATAACCTATAACACGCTATATTTTCACAGCAATCATAAGTTATCAATCATAACATTACTAAATAAAAATACACCGTGTAAATAGGTTATACTCTATATTATTTCTTATGTTATAATAGTCATATCATATAATATACTCTACATTTTATATAATATTATTTTTATGTATACATTCGTGGTGGCCCACATGCTGTATGATCAGGGGAGATTTTACGTGGGGGTGTGGGGGATTTGACACCCCCCGAATGTCTGCAACTGTAAGTACTAGTCGACAATTTTCAGAAATCGAAAAATGTAGTATATTATGAGATCATTGAAACTTTCATATTATTAACAAGTAAAACTAGTACACATTATGCATTAAGTATTAACATAATATAGAATATAGATTACTTGTAATAATTTATCCTTAATTATTTTCGGCAGTCGGATAATCAATATTAGGTACCCAGAAGAGCCTATATTATTGTGTTCGTGTAATAAAATTGTTTTCACTAATATTAATGTATACAAATAGGAATGGAAAATACCGATTTCGCAGTATTAGAAATATGTACCAGAACTTTAAATCCAACTTTTTATAGATTCTTATAGATTTTATAGATAAATAAAAATAGTATTTTTTGATTCAGTAGAATATGAATCAAATTTGTTTCTAGGTCAGCATTAAAATGAATAATAGAAAAAAAAAACGCAATTTAATAACTATTTGATCCCTAATAGTTATTACTATAGGAAATGTAATTATTATAACATTAAGTATACAGTCGGCGGATTTATTCTTGAAAGTCGGCAATATTCACTCCAAACCCCCCTAAAAATAAACTCTAGGATCGCCCCTGTGTATGATTAGATTGACGAGTAGGCGCGATTTTATTACCTACATGATATTATTATACACATATTCGCATGCGAAAAGATTTGCGCGATCGAAAATAATTAAACGCCGTCTTTTGTCGTGCCCATCTATATAGGTGGTTTAGCAGCCAAAGTTCGGCAGCCGTTTGTCCTATACTTTTCGTCCGCATAAATTAAGCCGTTCGCAGAAAACGTTCGCGGAAACACGCCCAATCTGTGTATAATATAGCTGTACGCCTGTACCTATCTAATACACGGCGGTTCCATACTTCTATTTACCGCTAGTTTTTACACGACGTGACGACAGTGCAGGGCCCTATATATATAGGTAGTACAATAGTAATATCATAATAATACGATATCGCTGTAGTTGGCTCGCGCGACTTCAGATAGCGATCCGCGAGCAATATAATATAATAATATACACATTACACGCACACACAAACAGGTATATTATGTGATATAATATTACATGTGGACACGAGCCCATGCCGTGAAACCACCGGTGTGACGGCGATCCATTTGTTGTATTCGCGACGACCCTCGGCTGCGGCGGTGTGGTTATGATAACAGCGATATAGTTTATATTATATATTATTACGCGTAAATATATATATTATACATATATATATATATATATAGGTACATACGACGTCGGTATAGTAGTGCCCATCAATCCTGACACACACACATATATTATTATAATGTATGCCGTCGGCGGGCGTTACCGCGATCGCAGTATACCTACCTACCTACCTACCAATATATATTATAACCGTAATAATTTCTCTCTCTCGGTTCGCCTCTCCCGCATATACGCGTGTACCTACGTATATATATAATATACCGCTACAGCGCCGGCGGCTCGGTTATTCTACTAGATAAGCGAACACATATATAATATTTCGCTATATAATATTATATGACGCGCACACGACGCGGTTACAAAAACATTGTTTGCCGCCCGCCACCTATATACGCGCGACGTATCTGCCGGTTGAATAATAGTGCGGCGTACTATATAATATGTGCCCATACCTATATAGTGTACAGCACGAGACCGATACGGCAACGTTGCGACGCGTATTATATATATATATACGGCGACGAAGACACGGTGGTGGAACGAGAGGAGGACACGGCAGAGATACGGTAGCAGGATGGATATGGCGTATGGAGGCGGAACGGGGGTGAGAAACTGGCGTGGTAGGAGCCGGAGGAAAAGTCGCGAGCGCGCGTGTGTGTGATAACGAGCGTGGCCGCCGCCGCGACGTTATTTAACCGACGGGCCGCCCAAATGAATGGGAAGCGTTCGAGTAGAAAGTTGCCGATAAGACGGAACGAACGCGTTCCTACAGTATATATATATATAATAAACGCTCGCTCCGACCTCTCTTCTGCTGCTGTTGCTGCTGCCGTCGTCCGGAGCGTCTCTCTTATCGTCGTCAGAGCGCGCGCGCCGCCCACCCGCCACCATCATAATATATATATATATATGGCTGCTGCAGGACTATCATCTTTTTATTATATATATATATATATGAGTGAGTGTGTGTGGGTGTACAGAGAGTTTGGCGCGACAACTGGTCCCCGCGGTGAAAAACCTAGCGCCCCCTCGGGCTGTTCCATCCGCTACCAAAGAGATTTCGCGATACCGTTCCTCCCCCCCCCCCCCCATTTCCACCATCTTTAACCGAACGTTGTGGCGTATCGCGTAGGTATGTATATCTTCTAATGTAGTATACGACATAATACAAACAGGCCTTGTATAATAGTTGTATGCCATAAATTCGGCTGAAATTTAATGTATATAACAATATACCTATTATTGTTCAACTATAATTTTATATTTTAATCCTTATAGCTGTTATATTGTTTTGAAACCGTATTTAAAAATGTATCCTCTCCATTTTTCTCTTTTTTTAAATTTGTTTTTCTTGTTTACTTTACTTATCTTTGGTATTAGTATTATAAGTTACTGCAGAATTTGATTAATAATCATTATATGTTTTATTATTTTGTCTCTCACCAAGTTTAGTTTTAAGTACTCTTGCCCTTCGATAAGAGGTGGAACCTTAGTAAAGGGCAATGCTAGTTTTATTTTCTCTTAATGTATATTTTTCACCTGTACCTACTATATTTTAACTGACAATAAATTATTATTATTATATAATAGTATAGGTACATATAGCCTATGTAGGCAATAATGTAATATACTCATTCCTGATGGAAACTATTATAATATTGTTCACGAGAAAATTGCAGTTCGTCTGCGACAATCAACAACCGACAACCGTATGCTATACCTGCAATTATTTTTTTAATACATATATTTAAAAAAATTTGCTTGAATAGGTAGTTAAAATGACGGTATAAATAAATACATGTCTGATATATAAAAGTGGAAACATTTGTAATTTTAATTTATAATTTTATAACTGAATAGTTTATTTAAATGGATAACGTATAGATTGAAAACAATTTATGGAGTTACGCTGCTTCGGAGTAATTTATAATAATAATATATAGGCATAGGCGAAACTAGACAATTTCATTAGATTGGCCTAACCCGTTGTTTCACCTATGTATAATATAATAGGCATCAAAAGTTCTTTATTTGTAAAAAAAAATAGTCAACAGCGTTTTAAATTTTTTTGGTTAGTAATTAATGCATATCAGATTACTCATACATTGGTATTATATAGGACCTACCTATGTTAATATTGTAGTATTATAAACCAACCGTTTTCTATGGTTAGATTGTGTATTTATGTGGAACGTAAGTATTAAATAATATACATTATATTATAATATGAGTATCTATACAGTGAGACGAAGCTGAACAAAATGCAATAAAAATGAATACGACCGTATTATTGACGAGCTTTTCCTGCGTATGCGAGAAACGTCGGTCGTGCGTGCCACACCGCGTCGAGTGATCGGGGAGTATCGGTGGGAGGAAAAGTGTGGCGTAGTTTTAAACGGTCCCGCGAGAAGAAGGGTTTTAAATGTAATATTATATTATAAATGCGGCGCGCGCGTTATTATTATTAACGAGAGATTTTTATTTATCTTTTTTTTTTCGCACCGTATAGACCGCGTTTTATGACGGTGACAGTATATATTATTATATGTACGATCCAGCATAATATAATAATACACACACACACACACACACACACACACATATATAATATATAACGTGTATTTATAGCCGTGTACATAATATTACATATGTGCGTAATACTGCGTGTACGCGGTGAAAATCGTACAAAGACACGCACACATAGACCAAACTGCACCCCCCTGACCCCCTCCCCCCCTGCGCGAACCAAAAACACACACCTCCGGACCGATTTTTGTCACGCCGGCTGTTATACATATATTATGCGAGTGCCGAGCGGATCGAGCGCGTTATGCGCGTACGTGTATATTTATTATTATATATATTATTATTATACGTACAATATCGCGTGTGTAATATATAAATTTAAAAAAAGCCCTTTTTTCCACGACGGACGATCGGCGCAGAAAAGGATGGCGGGTGAGGTATATACATGGGGAGACGAAAAAAAATGTATATATATATATACACGCGGTCGAACCCCTTGTGTCGCGCGATGTACCGTCCCCAAAACCCGACCCGCCGATCCGCGCGGTCCAATGAACAATTTGAACCCCCTAAAAGTCGGCCCCTGCGCGCACACACACACACACACACACACAAGCGTAACGAGCAGCGACGTACTTTAGTGTGCGTGTCTGTATATGTATCTGCGAGAGCGAGTATATATATATAAACTATGCAGGAGAGAGAGATAGAGAGAAAGAGAAGGGATGCTGTAATAATCATCTCTCCGATTTAGGGATGGACCGCGACTGCAACGATTGTATATTATATATATATATGTGTGTGAGAGAGGTCTGAGGCCGCGGGAGCGGCAGTATATATATATATGTATAATATAGGCAGTCTTTCACATCATAAACTCGGACCTTTGAAATAATTGTTTTAGTTAATACGAGTCACCACGCAAACAATAATAATATATAATATACAAACATATACACACAACATACAATAATAATATATTATTATGATGCTCGTGTTTGTGTCGACTTTGCCAAAATAATAACGCGGTGTGAATAATATGCACCTCCCGTATATTATTATAAAATATATAACATAATAATTAATAATATATCAAATCGTGGATTCCCGCAACCTCTATATGTATATTGTATATAGTTTTTCCGTTTTCCCACGCGTGTTAGCTTTGTGTAACAACGCTGCAGCGGCAGGACACGCGGCCCTAAGGAAAATTTTTTAACGAAATGTCGGTATGTCATTGACGATTTCGTCAAGAACGAAGTATTTTTGCGATAAACCGTACATATTTTATAGCAAGCAGTAACGAATACCTGCAAAACTACAAAAACGAGTTCTAATGTCTATTTTTGGTGTACATACTTAAAATCATTAAACACGAACACCATACTCAAATTATGTAGGTACTTAGATTTTAATTTATTTTTAAATCAATTATATCATTACTATTTCTACTGTACTGTCTGCACCCATATATAATTATAACACCCCGTGTACGGAAAGGGAGCTAACCAAAAACCAACTCGACTATATTTTAATAATAAGCATCCGCGATTATCCATATATTATACAACATGAGTGTCGAGTACCTTATACCTACTATTTCTATAAATTGTTCAAAGAAATTTCCAGCCAATGAATTTTATAACTTTCTGTTTATGCTTTAAACTACGGTTCACGTTTACAATGGTTAATGGTTTAACTAATCTAAACCTTTTCAGACATACAGGGTGTCACTCTTGTACTTACCTACATAAGTGTTTTTCTTTATAGGATAATATATAACGGAAAATCGGCGTATAATGCGGCAAGGTTTAAGACCTCACCTAACCTATAACCTATATATAAACTAGCTACCACCTCACTATTTTATTTTTTTTGGTGGTAAATGTTAAAAATAAATCGTATTTAAAACAAATTTATCAGTTCAATTAAGTGAATTCGCTTGCTGCGAACGGCACAAGTGACGAATCGAAAATCGAACGAGACGGCCGCAGACGGCAACTACTATTTTACTTGTGGGTAAAATAATATTATACGGGGTCTCTTACAATGGGACCAATTACAAGACGTTTGTGAATGGGAAAATCAATTCTTCACATTTAGATTACGGCTGCAACGACGACATACCTACATAGTATTATAATATATAATTATAAATTCGTTTGCGTTTGTGCGCCTATATCTTGATACTGTAGAATTATAATAGCGATTACTAGTATTAGCATACTGGTGGGGGGGGGGTATCCCAAAATATGGAAAATATCTATAATATCTTTAATGTATACTATAAATTATTATGTTCGTCCACCTAGAGATATTGGACTAAGGATGCCACGGAAAATCATAGTAGAGTATTCTATAATAACAATAATCAACAGACATACCTGTTATTACACCCACAATATATAGGTAGATATTATGCAAAATATTTTCCTACATTATCAAAATAATGTATATACAATTAATAAAATCATTTTAACAACGTTTAAGTGTTAAACTGAAATTTGAAGACAATATTTCAATTATAAATTTTAAAATATAAAAATATACTACGTATAATAGTATAGTTAAATTTATGTAAAAAGTTCTTATACAGTTATATTAAAGTTTATAACAATAGAGCTAAACAAAATGACTATACCTAAGATTCACTTTTATATAAAAATACATTTTAATTTTTGTATATATTATATAAATAACTACTAAATAGTTAATTATTAAATTATGTAGGTAAAATATTATACATTGTAATACAGTGAAACTTCCATATAACGAACTTCCATTTAACGAAATTTTCTGTTTAACGAAATATTTTTAAGAACTATGACCCTCATTGTTAATTACACGTAAATTTATCTCCAAATAACGAATCTGATGTTTCTATATAACGAAATAATTATTCGATAAAAACCAGTTTTTGTAAATGTTGTCACTATCAAATTGATAGTTTATGTCATAGTTCTTGAACAGAGAACAACAATCACTCTGCGAGATTGTATTTCTAAGGTAACGGAAACTTGGAGAAGTATTTTTTTAAGACTTGACGATATAGAAACTTTTTATGAAGGAAGGACAATTTTCAAAAATAATAAGCAAACAAAACTATTACTGATTATTTCTTTTAAATTATATTTAAGGTTAAAAATTAATTAAGCTGTAATATGATGTTTGATGTTGTTTTTACATACATACAATATACATAATAAAAAAATAATAAAAAAAAAGTTGAAAAAAATATGTAATTCTATTTAACGAATTCCTCTATATAACGAATTTTTTTTGCTGCTTATTCGACTTCGTTATATGGAAGTTTCACTGTATATTCCTCTAGGTATTCATATTGATGAAGGTGCATAAATGCATAATAATCACTTAAATGAATTAAATAGATTAATTAACTATAATAGTAGGCATTAAGTACTTATCAATGTTGATGGCTTTCTTAGACTTAATACAATATAATCTGTGTCAGACAAGTAAGACGTAACCGCTTCGTTTTTCACGCCAACATAGCACAACGGTTTTCACATATTTTCGCAGCCGAATTATTATTAAACATCGAATGTCTATACCCAATTATACCCTTGTTAGTTAGATATAGGGCCACTGCCGATAAACCTATATAATATGCAGGACCTATAAACCTATTAGTCCAATGCTCGAATGGGAAAAATAAAATAATAGAAACTCTTAAAATATTAGCGTAAAATGATTGAATTGTACCAAAGTACACAACTTGTGGTGGCGGAGCTGCCTCCCTCCCAACAGTCAATCCTCAAAATATATAACTACAGTGTTTGAGTATGTCAGTAACTATACTAACTATAGGTACTAATATAATACGGATTACTGATTAAAAACTATTGTTAGCTAGGTTTTTAATTGTCAATCTATATAGGTATATAGTATGTAAAAATTCACAGTAGCATTTTTTCTAAGGGTTATAAATTATAATTATAGTTTATGGAAATTTAAATCAAATTCCTCACGCTAGAGATGTATTTTAGTATCTAATAATATATCAAATACGAACTTATTAGTTTTAGACTTGGACGGAGGAATGGGATCTGATGAAACGTGCACGTCCATCGGGGATAACTCCAACCACGACGGTTCTTTGATTGGTGGAACCACCGGATCGGCCAACGACGACGACCAAGCGCGACTAAGGCTTAAAAGAAAACTGCAAAGAAATCGTACATCGTTCACCAACGACCAGATTGATAGTTTGGAAAAAGGTAAATATATTTATACATATATACAATATATATATCGTGCGACATTTTATAGTCATTTACATAATATATTTGGATTTGGTATAGGTACTACCTACCATACTATAATCTACATTAACTATTACCTAACTCATTCCACAATATCCAAACCCTATAACAACCAATACAACGTAACGTGTTTATATTTAGAATTCGAACGGACGCATTATCCAGATGTATTCGCTAGAGAAAGACTCGCTGGGAAAATCGGATTGCCGGAAGCAAGAATACAGGTAAACGTCACTTTTGTTTTGTTTACGAACGCATAAAAGGGCAAACACAATATTCGTAGAGAGATATAAAAGTTTTCTGACGAACTCGAGGAATTTCGGTTTTATTTCAACATGAAAGTTTTTTGTAAAAGTTTAAGAGACCCTCCGCAAACGTCCCTCCTCTTGTATGTATGTATATATACATCCGTTTTGTAGAATACTATAGAATGTCTAAATATATGTGGGTGGTGATATGTACCTATATAATATTATAATACAAGTGTGTTATTATTTGTTATTAGGAACTATTATAATAAAGGAAAACACTCGTTGCAACCAAAAACAATTTTATAAAGTAATCCATTAAGTGTCTACGCCGGTATTATTTCGAAAATATAATAAACATTTTTGAAAATATTTTTTTTTTATTTGACATAATTTTTCCCAAAAAAATTATATTTTTTTAATTTTTCTGTCTGTCATTTTTAAGTTTTTTTTTTTTTTTTTGAAAGGCATACATTTTTTAATTCATATTCCTATATCTGTCTCTTATCATATATACTTATTATGTCATGCGATATAGATTGTATATTTCGAATTAAAATAAAAAAAAATAAATATTCCTATGCATAATATTTATTTAAGTATTTCTATATATATTTATAAAAGTTGAATTTCGAACGAGTACCCACCTAGTTTATTATATATAGTTAAGTCTTCCTGATACACGCGGTGTTTAAATATAAAGAAAATTAATGAATACCACGAGGAGATTATATTAGCCCTCTCTTATATTTTACTGTATCACTATATAATATAATATAACGTTATCGGTTTGTGATTTGAACAGGTATGGTTTTCGAACCGCCGGGCCAAGTGGCGACGGGAAGAAAAACTACGCACCCAACGGCGTCCAAACTCCAACCAAAACCAATCGATGGACCCGCAAAATCAACAACAGCAGCAGCAGCAGCAGCAGCAGCAACAGCAACAGCAACAGCAACAGCAGCAACAGCAGCAGCAACAGCAACAGCAACAACAATCATCTCCGAACAGGATGAATGGTTTTGCAAACAATCCGGATACCAATCCAAACATGTACACAACTATCGGCAACCACGACACGTTCAGGTATATATAAATATTATATATAGGTACCTAAATAATTGTGTTTGTTAAAAATTTTCAAAAAAGTTGTTTCGCGACTATAATATTAACTTCCCTTTGTTCCTATTTAATTTTGTGCACGCATTTAGCACTTGCCAGTGGCTTAGTGAATATAAATAAATATATATTTATTTTTATTTTACTACAAGGATAAATTCAAGTACAAAAAAAAAATAGGAATTGATTATATATAGGTTAAAACTAACTTTAACAATTTAAAATTTTAAAATCCTGCTGGTGTGTGAGCATCTTACACAGAATAACTTTAAAATTAAAATGTTTTAGAATGTCTCAACTCGAACTTTCAGTAATCTAAAAAAACAACTTTTAATATAAATAAAGTTTAAACTATTCCGTTATAGTTTTTCAATTATTATTTGTTTTTATGACTGTTATTTCACATTATACAAAAACGAATATTATCTTTGTTTTTGAAGAAACATAGTGATGAAAAAATTAAAAGTTTTAAAAAGATTAAATTGTGAATATTATAAGAAATGGTTAAGATTTTATAGGTATACATTGTAATTATGTATGTGCTATGTTTACTTACGTAAGTCTGCAACTACCGAGTAAAAAATATAAAATGTATGATTATTATCGATACTTCTTAGTATCTTTTTGATAGAAAAAAAGTCTATGTTTATCTCGCAATTTCTTTCAAGATTTCATTAAAAAATAAAATATTATTCCGATTAATAATAAATATTGAAAATAAATTGAAAACACATTGCTTGCTCGAAAAATAAAAGAAAAAACAGATGGTTTTAACCGGAAAATGACTATATCTGATGACTATAATGCTCTATCGAATTTTTTTCCCTGTATGTATTACGCAATCATTAGCTGCCTAATTAACAATAAAGTAGTACTATTGTACATCCGAGGAGCTGTAATTTCTGTAATGCAAATCGCAGTTTTCTCCCCGGTCCTCGATAATACGAAATTGCTCCCCCCTAAGGGGCCTACCCACGGAAAATATGGGAGATAGATCCTCATTAACCTTTCAGATTAGATAAGAAGAAAAGAATATTTGTTTTACAATGTGTGCTGCTTTTTTTTTTAAATATTGTTTAGTAATTGCTTGATCCTCTCTCCGCAAAGATACATTTGAATTTATGTCACTTAAGCCTTGCTTATAATTCATCATATAAGTTGTTGTTTTTTTTTTTGCATATTTAAGTAGGTACTTCATGAATAAATAAAAATTATATAAAACTATGCAAATTAATATTTTATATTTTTTTTGTATTTAGTATTTTATAAAAATAATGTAACTATAAAATATAATATTTAAATTTTTCTTCTACTTTTTAGTGTTGCAAATTCTTGAATTACTTGGTTTAAGGTTTTACATATTTTAAACTATTTATTTTTGCACATTTTGATTAGGTTAAGTTAACTCTAATATTAATTAGTTAGTTAGGTTACATAGGTAGTTATAACTTATATTGTAACTTGTAAGTATAATTTATGTTGTATAGACATAAGATATTTAGTGTACCTATATTTACTTTCAACTGTTGAGTTTTTTTCACCAAACAAGTTTAGAATTTTTTTACGTTTGTTAACAACATTAAGTTGTTTTTTGTGTTTTAACAAAGAGTTTTTACGATTTTGACTACCACTTAGTTTTTTTTTTACCGGCCATAATTAAAATTATATAAAAGTATACAACACATATAATAATAAATAAATAATCATAATTCAACACTTAACCGCGCTGAATAGTGACAACTAATAGAAATAATACGTAATCAGTAATCACATTGGCATCATTCACTATTAATACTGTGGCTCGAAACGCTCGAGTTCGTTGACTTATAAGTTATAAGTTATAACTTATAAGTGTTATAACTAGATTCTAGACTGGGCCCAACTAGATGAGTCGTGGGGGGGTGGCCCACCCCCTACACCCCCTCTCGGTACGGCCCTGCTAGTAGGTACCTAATAAGTAATAAGTAATAATTGTGTTGTAAAATAGCACGCCGCACACGATAGCAAAATACGCCGTGTTGCCCGTATTATTATAAATAACTGATGTCTATTGACATAATCACGACAAATTTGGAAACTGTTATCATAGGTATATTAATAATTATCGATCGCTTATAGCTTTATTGCTATAAATACATTGGTTGTTTGAATAATAAATGTCAAACAGCATAATACTAGAATACCGAAATATATTATGTAATATTGTTATTAAAATAATTAAAATTATAAAATTTTAATAATTCGCAAGTACACAAATTTCTGATCACAAAATTTAGGCGCCCGGGGCAGTTGTACCCAAGGCCCCCCCCCCCTAAATGCGGCCCTGCATAGATATAAAATATAGATCTATAAAAATATAATATTAGTACACTATGTATGCGTATATATAGATAAATCCGAGGTTCAATACCTTAATCTATTAAAAATATCGATTTTAAAGAAATAATTATTCGTTTAATATGGATAATAGGTACCTGTAATGTATGATATTAATATATAAAATATTTAATATTGTAATAATAATAATAACTATGAGTATACATTCATTGTAAAAACGTCCCATACGGAAAATAGGGAGTGATAACTCGTTGTCTCACTCTAAAGTTGTTTTAGGGCAACAACACTACACTGCGGCCCACGAGTGAGTATTACTGTCGCCCGCCCGACGAAAACACGTTCGATTCCGCGCATCGCCGTGTATTAGACATACACTAAATGGCAAAAAGTGGGGGAATATACTCTACAGCATAGAGTAAGACTTACTCTATGGCCTACAGTCTGCATGCGCAAAACTGTATTACTCTCTCGTGGGCCTCAGTATAGTACGACTAACAACTTTTAAAGTAAATAATATATTTCGGAGACAACCTCATATCCATTTTTAAAAACAGGTAGATGATAAGAAAGTTACGGTTTTTAAAAAAAGTAAAATTAAATAGTGTTTTGTAGGCGTTATATTCATCAAACAATAATTTAAGTACTTACCTATTCAAAAACAGATTAAGAGAGGTTATAGGTTATAATTATTATGTTTCGGTCAGGGGCGCAATTTCAATATTTGCTAGAGTAGGGCATAATAATGACCGGCCCAATAAGTATAAGACTTCAAGCACATACCAGTCGCTCTATCCCTTCGTTAACTATGCCCCCAACGGCCCCAACTATCATAAATAGAATAGGTAATATAATCTACTTATTTACAATTTATATCAAACTGTATCCGTTTTGGCTAACATATTATCGGTTATTCAAATATTTATAATCTTAACTCGGATCAAAAAATATTATTATTCGTTTACTCTGAAAAAAACATAATATTAAAATGTTTATAATATTAATATAACAATTTCCCAACAAAATATTCATCAAATACCGCACTATTTACGAAAGTTTCCGTTTTACAATACCTATGGGGTGGGTGCTCCGACTAAACTTACTTATTATTATTGTTATGTATTTTACTTAATTTTGACCCATTCGTTTTCTATGTGTCTGTATAGCCCGATGTCGATGAATTTCGGTATGCCCGGCGGCAACAACGAGAACGGCCTGTCGCTGCCAATCATGGGCGGCCACCACGCCATGACCGGCGGCGGCGACCAGCGGGATGCGTACGGCTGCATGTCCAGACCCACGTACGACACGTCTCCACCGCTGGCCATCGGCGCGCCCGGCTACCTGAGGCCGCCCGTGTCGCCCACGTCCAACAACAGCAGCCCGCCGACTCACCACGCGGCCGCCGCCGCAGCAGCCGCCGCCGCTGCTTACCATCACCATCCGCCGCCCATCAACGGACACCATCCGCACCACCACGCGCACCACCAATACAACATGAACGGCTCAAACTCCACAGGTACGAACATTTAATGTTGTACGTCACAATATGCCCATATCGTTGATAAATGTTTCGCGGGGGTCCGTAACAATTTTAAAATTATAGCGATGGTTCGAACTCCAATCTTTACGAGTTCGAAATCCGTTTTTTTCTCCAACTTTTTGCGAACATTTTGCCGGTACTTACTTTCAAGCTTTAAATTAAATGTATTATTCCATTTTATAATTTCAAATTGAAATATTGCAGACTCTGTTTTATAACTATGATGACGATAGGCTATACGAGAAATGCGGCTAATATAAATAGTGTAGGTATTCTATAGAGTACCTACAAGCAGTACGGCCATTTATATTTAGTCATAAAATATGTATAATGGTATCGACATCGAACTTCATTTTTCACGGACAGTTCGAAATGTTTGAGTTGAGGGTAGGTACTTGATTATAATTTCCAACGAACTTTGCATGTTCTCTACACACATTTATTCAAAGTATGATTCAACAATAGGTACTATTTGTACTTAACGTACTTAATTAATAAGGTAAAACCATATTTTCACATTTCAAATACATAGATTTTCACACCATTTAATATAAGAGTGTTCTACAAACTATTCTTTTTTCCTAATAAAAACCACCCTATTTCACTGTAAACTGTTGAGCAGATGATTGTTTTTGAAAACGTTGATGCGTATATTCAAATAGAAATTCGAACGAGTACCTAGTCATACTGAGTTATTTAAGGCTGCAGTGTACTAGCATAGGAGAAAGGATAGGTCATAACTAATAAGACCATGTGATATAGCCATATAGGTACTATACAGCTGATAAAAGGGCTACGACGATTTGTAAATATTATAGTTATCAATATATTAATTCGATTAACGTCTTATAATGTATAATAGTTTTAGATATATAAGAATTGTTCGAGAATGATAAGCAATAACCTATATAATCGAGACTAAATGTGAGAATAATTTTATATGGTATATTAATAGTTCAGTAAAAATGGGTGGTTCTCATTAGTCATTTGGAAAAAGAACACGCTCCTTATGAATCGTCGAAACAAATCTAAATGTTTAAAAATATGGTTACTCGTACCTATAATATGTCGAAATTTCAAAAATCAGAATATAATAATGTCCCAGTTAAATGAAAAAATCGACCGTCCTATATAATATATATATTGGAGGTATAACGTTAAAACAAATGACGATGCACCGAGTACAAAACCCAATAACAAATAGGGTGACTCGGGTAGGTATTGTAAATTTATATACACTTGAATTAAATACGATAAAAAAATAAATACATTTTCGCGTCTATGCTGGGGAGTCCCAATGTGCAATCTTAACTCTGAATTGTACGACGGTACAGATCGGAATTCGAGGGCGATTCACGCTGGGAAGACAGTGCTCTGTATATATAGGGGGCCACATTAAGTACCAATATATTATATACACGCACAGTGCACAGCTCAGCAGTGTTGTGAACAAACGGGGTGAGAAAAAACTTAAAATTTTAAACCCACGTCTGCACATCCCGTCGTAACGCTATGTATAGCACCTACTTAAATATACTTATTTAAATGTGTCGACGCTTATAGCACCAGTTCGAGGGATGATACGCATTATAGTATAGGTGTTATAACCATCATATACTGCCTATATGCAGAGGCCCCAAGTGGCAATAGAAGTCGAAATGCGAACTAAACCCCCTCGTGGGCTATCCACCCATTGTACCACCCACTCCACATAGACCATGGTAGTATTTGTGTGGGTACTAATTTTGCAATACGCATATTATGTTATATTATGATACCATTTTAAATAATATACACTACGGTCATATTATATATATATATATACACAACTGTTTTCTGGGTCCTGTAACCTGCATATTACACCAACAGGTGTCTATAACAGTCGCAATAGACATATCGGCGCCACTGGTCCATTCCCAAGGCCACCCGTAACGGGACATGGGGATGTGCCGCCCACCCCCCTTGAATCTTAGATGATATACGGTATATACAAACACACACTTATATATTATGTAAATCACGGATTCGGAATCTATGGCAGGGTTAATAGTAAATTGATGCACAATATACCAATATAATATAATATTTTCTTTTTTCTCGTTACCTACTGCAGCTTAAACAACCCAAGTTGTTTGCAAATGTTTAATATTGACGTTACGTAGTGTTACGTATAAAGAAACACCGGTTTTCCTAGATCAATATGCCTACTTAATAATTTATACAAATTTTTATCGAGTAAAAATATACATCATAGTAGTGTTATAATCGACAGTCTCATCACGTCGACACGAGACAGTCAAGTCCCCCCAACCGTGTGAATGGATTTCTTTTTTTCGTATTTTTAAGTACTTACCTAACCATCTGTATACCAACTGACGTTTGTACTGTTGAGTGTACTGTAATATCGTGACATATCATATTATTATTATCACGACCCGTTCAAGTTCAAATAATATGAATGATTAATAATAGTTGTAATATTTTTCGGTTCTGCAGGTCTCATATCGCCCGGAGTTTCGGTGCCAATCGCCGTACCGGGGCACACGACCGACCTGTCCTCGCAATACTGGCCACGCTTGCAGTGACATCAGCTTGTCAAAATATAACAACAACAACGACAATAATGCGATAGTCAGACACACGCTTACACGAGCAAATATCAATTATTATTAACAATAATAATATCATGTCAACGTTTAATTCCGATATTTCGGGCGCGTGTGACGTGTATAAGCTGCAGCTGTCGACGACGCCGTGCAATTCTCGACGAACCGATAAAATGGATTGTATTATTGAAGTTATGTATTAATTGTAATATATTATTGCTCGGTAATTGTACCGAGTAATATTATAATTTATATAAAACACATTAGACGTACCTACCGACACGAACAATGTTAGACGAATAGGAGGTACCTTTAAATATTTATAATATGTAATTGTAATTATTAACATTTATTAACATAATATTATTATCATTATTATTAATTATTATTATTATTATTATTATTATTATTATTATTATTATAACTATCATAGCTAAACGAACATTTAAATACATTATATTATTATATTATTATATAGTTATTATAATCGCCGCAAATTTGATTAAACAATAAACGTCGAATTAATATCATATGTATTATTGTATACACGTATAATAATAAATTATATCATGTAAATGTGTATTTGGCATTTGCAAAAGAATAAAATGTAAATTATATTGTACTGTTTTATGTGTAATGTGTAACTATATTATTAAATATATACCAAAATAAAATTATTGTGGTTACGTATATAAATGCTTGTAAAAAAATGATGTTCTGATCCTATAAAAATTGTATAATATAATAAATGCATAATAATTAATGTTATGAATGATAAAAACCATCGTTAAAATGACTGCGTTTCGACGAACGCGCAACAGCGACGAGCCTGTCGCGGTCGTCACGCCGACTCCGGTTCGGCTTTGGGGGTCACCATCGAATGGGTCTTGAACGTGAACACTTGCACTTCGTCCGAGCCACAAGCGGCCGAGTCTATGTCGTGGCAGCCCTTCATGTGCTCCGTCAGGTTGGACTTGGTGCGGAAACATTTACCGCACTCGGAACACTCGAACGGCTTTTCGCGGGTGTGCACGCGCTCGTGGTTCAACATGGCCGTGTACGTGCGGAACGGTTTCGAACAGTACGTGCACTGGAACCGCTGGTCGCCACCGCCCGCGCCGGCGTCGGTCGTCATCTTCGCGTTGCTCTTCATCAGCCACAGGCTGTTGTTGTGCACGCGCTTGTGCTCAAGCAGATTGCCCTTGGTCCGGAACGCCTTGCCACACAGCTCGCACGCGAACGGTTTTTCCCTGGTGTGAACCCGCTTGTGGTTCTCCAGCGTGGCCACCGACCGGAACTGTTTGCCGCAGTACGGGCACTGCCGGTCAACGCCGTCCGAACAGTTGTTGCCTATGTGCGCGGACAGTTGCGATTTCGACGTGAACTTTTTGTTGCACTGTTCACACGTGAACGTCGACGTAATCGCGGACGCCGACGACGTTGCAATCGTCGTCGCGACCGTCTGCGGCTGCTGTTCCAGCTGTTCCCGTTGCTCGTCGTGGACGCGTTCGTGTGCGGACAACTCATCCAGCGACACGAACACCTTGGAACACTGACCGCACGTCAGTATGTCTTCGGATGTGACAGTCACTCGGGTTATGGACGGGATGTCCCTGCTCGAAGTTTTCATCCAACGCAGTTCCGGATTGTGGACTCTACGTGAAATAAATAACAATAATAATATGATAATATGATATGCGAAAAATAAAAATTGTTTTCAACTAAGCGTGATGGATACTACCCATACCTAACTATAGACTATAGGTGCCTATTCGTGCATATTCGAATAACAAATAGGTACAAACAAAATTATTCTGAGTTCGCTCTGGTATCGATTGGTAGAACCATTTGTAGTGGTGGCGGGGGAAGGGGATGAAAATTAAAGGTATAAACTCAGTATTTGCATACTATATTTTTATGTTTTAAATTGTGTTTAGGCATTACAAAATATAATATGTACATATTATATCATGTTTATTCCTTTAAATATGTTTTGCAAGTTATCAGTATTAAAATGCGCATACCTAACTTGTTTTAAAACTGAAATTTCCCAAAACGCTTATGTTAACGCTTACGCCCTAAATAATATTAACAGTCACATACTCTAAAATTAAAAAGAATATTTAAAAGTGAATTATATCAACGTAAAACGTAAGGTTTACTATGTTTTGCGTGAGTCAGACGAAGACTACCTTGCGAGAACGACGTCCTCTTAAATAACACGTCCAGTGTCATTTTGGCATTAATTGTCAACTGTGTTACGACTCTAAAAAAACTATATTTTTTTAACGAGATGAAATGGGCGGGTAAAACCGACTTTTTTCGTCCGTCCATAACACGTTTGTGATAAAAAAATATTCTCTCTGTTGCTGCATCAGTTTCTGGCATTGCTAGAGAATATTCAACAATCTTCCAAAAATTGTTGATAAATATATTTTTCTTTTTTAAAATTGTGTAGATACCACACCATTTTTCTTACCGTTGTTTTATATTATATATTGTTTTGTGTTTATTTCTTTAATTAATTTTTTTTACAATAAACAATATTGAATATAATAATTTGGCGATAACGGGATTAAAACGGGATCATCTTCTAAAAACGGGACAAAAAGCGTCCCGTTTGGTGTTTGTCGGGACAACGGGACGTCATGATGATCAAAAAGGGGACAATCCCGTTTTAAACGGGACGTATGGTCACCCTACACTACACCCGTGCATTTGTTGTCTCCGTCTTACACACGAACAACATGACACATTTTCGTTCACTAGTTTCAATAGTTTGCTGTTAGTTTTGATACCTGAGTGGAATTGACCTATTATCAAACTTTAAAGGTAAGAACAGTATCTGAGCTCAAGTGTCGACTTTTATTCGATATTTTAACAAGCGAGATATGAGCAGTTTTAATTTGTGATATTTCGCTTAATCATATCTTGCTTGAAAATGAAAATATCGGAAAAATTTCCGGCGCTTAAGCATAGATAGTTAGATACCTTGTGTTCTTACCTAAAAGTTTGATAATAGCCAATGGGTCAATTCACTCTAATATTAAAACTAACAGCAGACTGAAACAAATTAACGAACATTTGACATGTCGTACATTTGTAAGACAGAGACAATTAACATAATATGCAGGGTAGCGCGTTCTCTTAATGTCATCAGAAACAGTTGAGTTACAGTATATTTTATAAATAGGCCTGCCCCCTGGGCCATTTCCCATTGAAGACGTTCAAGACCGTACTCAGTATTTTTTTTTGGTGGTGGGGGGAGGGAATAAATGTATTTATTGATTCAGAATATTATAGTAGGTGGTATTTAAGTTGGCCAAAATTCAAATTAATGTTAAATTTTTTAGTTTACATACTTCGAAAAAATGTTGATAGGCGGGAGGTTGGCCCTTAGTCAGAACTAATAAAAAATGTTAGGTATTCAAGTTTTAAAAACTCAAAATCAATGAATTATTTAGCAATAAGTAATTTGTTCGTATTTGTGATATTGAAAAAATAAAAACAATGTTGCACAGTAGGTAAATGTTCTCCTCTTTATAGTGTGAAAATTTGATTGATAAGCTTAGAGTACAGCCTGAGTGGATCTTATCCGCAGAAAATAGATTTTGCTGTTTTACATTTTTAATTCTACAACCACATAACTTGTAGTCGTTAGTCATTACTCACAAGTCACATTTCCATAACAAGAAACGAACATTATTGTATACAATTACGTATAAATATATATATATTATTATTTATAACTGGTATATTATTTTTGGATCTTATGTTATAAGTTTATAACAATTAATTTAGTATACACATTATCATATCTAACACTATTAGTACCTATTTTAAGTATTTACATCTGATATCTATTGCATACCATAATAGTGTAAGAACAACCGAATAAAATTCTCAGAGTAGTCAACGGCTTACCCTAACCACCCCATGAGCAAGTTTATGACTGTAAATAATATAAAATAATAGCACAACTAACCGGTAGTGTTCATTCAAATTGGATTTAGTCTTGAAGAATTTTTCACATACACTGCACCCATAAGGACGCTCTCCTGTGTGGGAACGCATGTGATTTGCTAGCGTATATGCAGACAACAATTCTTTACCACAAATTCCACATTGATGTTCACTAGAGTTGGTTTCTAATGTATCTTCATCTTTAACGGACATTTGCATTACCTCTTCTGTTTGAACAATACAATGTGATAACTCAATTTCATTTTCAACTAATTGCTTATCATTAACAGGATCTGGATCATCAATTAATTGTTCTTCATATTGATTTGGATCCAATAATAAATGTTTATTATTTATTCCTTCCGAATCAATTATAATTGAATCCTAAAAAGTATATACAATTTATTTAATTAATATTTAGACATATAGTTATATTTAAGTAATTAAAAACATTATTTTGATAATATAAAAATTATATTTCTTGAAGTAGCTTATACAGATAAACTCTATATCAGATTTTATTGATAAATTACAGAATAAATAATTCATACAAAATGTTTTAACCAACATTAATATTAAGTAATTTTAACATTATATATATATATATATTCAGAATCCCATTCAAATACAAATACAAAATAGAGATGAAAAGTAATATTATCAAATACTAAGTAATAAATTATAACCAAAATTATAACAGTATATAAATCCAGAATCACAATAAAATACTAATACAGTTAGTTCCGCTTATTGTGATCACTGGTTTATAGATCCAACCAGTTTATTAGAATCAAAAAAAGAAAACCCTAAACTAAATTGTATGTCACTAACGAGTAACGTTAAATTTAACTTTTATTAGAATCACCATGCATCTGATAATTGAATCACTCTTATGAACTTTTTTATCCAAATGGCATAGACAGGAATTTTCATTGGGGGAGGATACATATTCATAATTTTTAAGATAAATCACAAAGTAGTGGCCTCTGCACTAATCTAAAACTATAATATTATATATAAAAAAGTGGGCAAGTGGGTACTGATCTTCTGTACAGTAGGCGTCTAGATACGTTCATCGGCATTTGTAGAAAAAAAACTAAAAAAATGAATATTTCTATTAGGGATCAAAATGAGTCCAAATATTTTGAAAAAATAAAAAAATGTTGTAGATTTACCCTCAACTTTTTTTTTAATTTCCAATAAAAAACTTATGATAAACCTTGTATTAGAATTTTTAAGTTTTTTGACCAAGCGAAAATATATTTATGGACAATAATTTTTAAAAAAACTAATAAATATCGGAATTTTCTTCTGCCTATAAATAGTATAAAAAGTGTTAAAATATTTTGAAAATGTTATGATCTATAGAAAATGGTAATATTAACATTCGGTGAAATTTTCATTTAACTGCGCTACAGTTAACTAGTTTCGCATAAAAATCTTTTCTCTGTTTTTCCTTATTTAATTTTTAAGTGATCCATCCCATATCTACATAATATGTTCTACACATGCCCATGGTTCTTGTTATTTTTATGATATTTCAAACTGATTAATGTATAGGATGAATTTCATTTTTAAACTTGTCAGTGAGACAAAAATGAAATGTATATGTAGAAGAATCTATGTTTTAGTTAGAAGTTTAAATGTACCGACCACCAATTCTATTTCAGAAGGGACAGTAATACATTTAGCATTAATTTAGTTTTACATATTATATTATATTGAATTTTGCATAGTTGAAAAATTAGTTATACACCGTGAATATGGATTTTAATTTCAGAACAATATAAAAATGAAATTAGAAGTTTCTTAAGTACAAACGAAAATGGATAGTTTCTTTACTTTATTTTAAATGAATGTTTTATTTTTTTTATCTATTTTAATTTAATTTAAGTATGCGTAAAATATAGAAACATTAAAAATTTTTTTTAATGATATCAGAAATCAACTGGTTAATAGAATCAAAATGGCCTGAACCAATGTGATCACATTAAGTGGAACTGTAATACAAAACAGAGATGAAAAGTAATATTTGGTAACTTTAATAATAACAAAATGTAATAACAAAAAATTATATTATAGGAACAAACTTATATTATAGAGAATTAAAATAATTAATAAATTATAGTATTCATTTATTTTTTATTTTTATGTCTTGAGTGAATGGCTTGATGTCGACGTGCTTTTTGTTTAGACATGAATTTCTTTCCACAAAAATTACAGGCAAATGGTCTTTCTCCAGTATGGGCACGTTCATGAATTGTTTTATGAGCACTTTCAAAAAATCGTTTACCACAAAACGAACACAAAAAGTTCCTAACATTATCATGATATCTCATATGTCTGTTATATTCAGCTCTAGTATAAAATGTCATTGTGCATTTTTCACATTGCACATCTTTAGCCGCATTATGGGTCATTTCATGTCTATCGCGACCATATGGTGTAACAAAAGCTCTTCCACAATATGAACATACATAATTAAATGTACCTTCATGTTTGTTTTCATGACGAACAAGTGTTAAGTATGATTTGAAACATTTTTCACAATGACGACATTTTATTTTCTCACCGGGAGCATGAGTCTTCATATGTATCCAAACTTGTTGAATAGTTGCAAATACTTCCTCACAAAAATGACACTGATAGGACAAAGAACCAATTTCTATTTTTTTTTCATAATTTCTTAAATGCGATAACATGCCAGCCAGTGTTTTGAAAACTTTTTGACATTTTTCACATAAAAAACCACCCTCAATTTCTGTATAAGAATTTTTTACTTCTAAATTGTCAATATTATTCAAATTTTTACACTTTTTGCATAGGTTAATATTATCTTTTAATAATGAATTATCAAATTTATTATAGTTATCTATAACTACATTACATATGGTGCATTTAATATGGTCAGAAGAATGTGTTTTAGTATGTAAAGTGAGTTGTTTAGTTGTTTCAAAGCATTCTCCACAATCTTCACACAAACAAAATTTATCATCATTATTTTCTATACATAATTGGGAAATTATGCT
Organism: Metopolophium dirhodum; assembly: GCF_019925205.1. NCBI lineage: Eukaryota > Metazoa > Arthropoda > Insecta > Hemiptera > Aphididae > Metopolophium > Metopolophium dirhodum. The sequence goes on along the minus strand of NC_083567.1, from coordinate 31,756,866 downwards.
TTCATTCTTTTCCAATGAAGTACCGTCGTTCCAGATGTCCACTACTTCTACAATTTCGATATTATCCTGGAACATACACGCATACCAACATTCATTAAATAATAGTTACAGTCAAAACAAATTTATTTGAGAAACTGGAACGACGGTATGCAATTCTTAATTATAATTAAGTCTAATTTATCAATATTTCATAATTAGACATACAATTTAATATTATTTGAGATCTAAATAAAAGGTATACCTTATGATCATTATCCGAAATGGCACCTTCATTTCGTAGCCATTCGTCCGTAGCTTTACATCGTACTCGAAATTCAACAAATGAATTCACTTGGTCGATACATATTTTGCATATAGAATTAGGTAAAGAATCCTCAACATTAAACTGGAAATAAAAATATGTTTAATAAAATAAAAAAAAAAATTAAATTACGTTGATATAATAACTTACATGAAGATTAGTAATTTCTTGAACATTTTCCAAAAGGGTTTCTTCGAAAAATAAATTTTGCAATTTTTGTTCATTGCGGAGACACAATCGACATAGATCATTCCAGTTTTCAATATAAATAACACTCTGATTTTCTTGGTCCATTGTATAAAAATTATTAATAAAAATATTACCAGAACAATAATAATTATCGAATAAAAACTGTCAGGTATTAATTTAATAGTTAAAAACTATTAAATATTAGATAATATTAAAAACAAGACTACAGGGTAGTCTTAATACTCAAAAAACTCAAAAATACAATAATTGAATTAATGACATCACAACTACAGCTCATGTGAAAATATTTGTTATACAATAATACATATTTTCATTTATAGTATTATTATATTCTGTGTCATAAGTGACAACTGGCCAATATAACTCCCGAGTACTCTACTTCACATTTGACAGATTCCTTGACATCAATAGACAGTAGACAGACACAGTCATGCACATAAGGATTTGGACGATAATATGTCTAAGTGAGTTAGAGTACAACCATGATAAATTGATAAGGTCAACCACGATTTCCAAAAAAACAAAAATTTGATGTTGTGATTGGTTGATTCTTGCAGTTAGTAACCGGCAAACATAAACTTAGTTGGTAACCGGTATACTACCATATCACTAGTTCACGATGTAGCTGATGTACTCATAGATATAGGTTAGGTTAGGTTAGGTAACTCCGTATACCACAAACCAATTTCAGAATTAAATTCTTTTCTTTTTAGCAAATTCAATAATGGAGAATCAAGATTTTAATATATATGCTTTTAAAAACATGCACATTAGAGATCTAATTTCTAATGTTCAAATATCAAATTATATTCATGACTGTAGTTGGCAACATAGATAATATAAGAATTATCTATATAATCGTATATTATCTATGGTTGGCAAACGCCAGTAAGTGGTTTGCTTTAGTTCTATTAACTAAAACCATGGTTAGCTGATAATGGTAGATTATCACAAACTCATCACGACTATTACCACAGAAAAGTTTGAACAATAGCACCTAAGATCACAATATCATATTATATATATTTTATACAATTATACAAAATGTATTGAAAACTTTACTGTAGATTATAGTTTGTACTCTATATTATTAACAAATATCAATTTAAAAACATTTCATTTTAATAATTATTGTTATGTATTCAATAAATATATTCCGACAAACATCTTTAGTACGCTTGTCAACTAAACGATGTCCAATACAGTTGACTAAATGCAAATCCTCTGATTCCAAAGAGGATTTAAAGGAAAAAATTAAAATGAAAACACCAATTGGTAATGTAAAATAATAATTTAGCTAGGCTAAAAGTTATAACTTTTACATATTATTACTAAAGGAAAATTAGATGAACTCGAAGCTGGTAAGCATCCATTTCAAGAAAAGGATCCTTTGAAAGAATGGCCTGAAGGTCGTAATCCAGCAACTGGAGAGCAAAACGGCCCAAAAGGACCCGAACCAACCAGATATGGTGATTGGGAACGAAAAGGAAGAGTGACAGATTTTTAAATACAACACACATATATATATAAATCATTTGTTTATAATTAAATATCTATAGTAGGTAAATTGTAAATTATATATTTTAAGATAATAGTAAAAAAAAAAAAAACTAGCGTTTTGTTTCTTGATGAATAATTTATGTTAATGAAAAAAAAAAACCTTCTAATACTAAGTGAGTTTGACAAAACCACAAAACAGTGTCAGTTTTATAAATTATACTAAAAATCAGTAACTTATTCGTCCGTTTTTGAAAGACCCATGGCGTCTTTCATCATAAAATTTCTAAGCGCCCATAAAGCGTTTAAAACGTTTCCATGATTACCAATTCCTTTTCCCAACCATTGAATAGCTGGGAGCGAATTTGGATCATCTGGTCCTTTGGTATTTTCTTGTGTAGCAATTAATTGACGTTCCCAATTAGATTTGCTTTCCAGATTCAAACTCTCAATGTATCTGAAAAATTAAATTAAAATACAATAAACATCCAAATAGTAAATACAAATTAAGAGTATTTTAAATACTTGATATAAGCTTCAGAATGAAATACTCTTGTAGGTCTTGGTGGCACAGTTACAAATAGTGGTTCAGGGTGTTTGCTAATAGTAATGCTATTATTACTCGCTGAACCTAGAACAATTTTAATATCATTACTATAAAATAAAAATAATATATTTTTTTGTTTATACTAATTAAAAATATAATTACCATTTTGAGACATGGGCGATGGAGTATTCCTATTTATCTGATTTAAAACATTGACAGCTCCTCCAACTATACATAAAAAAAAAGAATTATTTAATGGTTAAATAAATGGTTCTTGTCCTTTATGGTTACATACCTTTTCCTTGTTATGATTTATCACTATTTCAAAGAACTTATAAATATTTATATTGTAGGAAAAACTTACCAGGTTGATTTGCAAACTGTTGTGGTGTTGGTTGAGCCATTGGTTCTTTTTTCAAACGTGTTGACAGTACAACATTTCTATAAAGCGGTTTAAATTCAACTTAAAAAGCAACACACAACATGCTAGTACATGGTAAATTTTTTAATACACAACATTGAACAAGTCACTATTTTTTTTGAAAATAATAAAAAAAAGTACTTTGAATATTTATGTTGTGCTATTAAACAAATTACCATGAACATATCAACGTGTAATACTACATTATGTATACATTAGAGCTCTTTTAGGCCGGGATTGCTAAGCACCCATTATTGATTGTCCAGGCCAAACAATAAATGTTAATTGAATAGCTTAAACTAGTTAAATACATTCAAGAGCAGTAAATTAAAATTTTAATCAAACAAAGTAAAAATTATTTTTAAGAAAGATTACAATATTATGATTAGAGCAAGGACTTCATAGATTTGAATATTTTTATTAAAACATTCATTTTTTCAAAGGACGTGAATTTGAACGTGAACGAGTTTCTTTTTTAAGCAGTGAACGTGAACGAATTCATTTTTTTAGTGAACGTTCCGAACACTGGTAAATACACAATACTTTTCACAATGTTTGTGATCAAGTTTTTAGTGCATTTTTTGATAGTTTACCGAGAATCAAGTAATCAGAAAATATTTTTCATGAATCAATGTCAAAATAAAAATGTAAAATATAATTTTTTAGTGTAATATGGGCAATATATATTTTATTAGGGCATATTTATCTGCATATTTTTTACTTTTTGATGCATAAACGCATAAAATGAAATGCACATTTAATGAATTTTTAGTGCATTAAAGTCCTTGCTTTAATTATGATATATTTTGAATTTTTATTATTGAGAAAACGGTTTAATACGTAGTAAAATGAATCAACTCAGTCATTGGGTATATTAAAGAGGACGCCATACCCACATGTGTTGTCTCCGTCTTACAAATTTACAACATAGTAAAAACTGTTTCTGGCGGTACAACTTTACTCCCTCTTTATCATAGTAGAATTCACAAAATTACCCAATGCATAGGGAAGAACTTTATTTATAATTTAATAATTAAATGAAAAAATAAACATAATGTTCTCAAACTGATAACTTTAAATGTATTCATGTTATCCAAAAAATAAAAACACTACGACACAGATAAAGTTCTTACCCATGTGTTGTGGAATTTTGGTAATTCTAATATAAATAGGCAGTAAATTTATCCATTGCAAAACAGTTTTTAGTATGTTGTACATTTGTAAGACGGAGACAACACATGCGGGCATGACGTCCTTAAGTAAAATGAATAAGGCTTGACATTGAATAATGATTGATTACACAGAGTCGGGATTCATTAGTAAAATTTAATTTATGATAAGTTTGCCCTTAAAAACAATAAAGATGTGCACAGCTCTAATATACATACAAAAAATGATAAGAACTCATAGCACTAATTTTTCTAACCAACAATTATATAAAATACTAATACAAACTGCAAAATCAAATGAAAAATAATATCAACAATTTAAAACAAAAACTTTATATACTTTTTCCCATTAATGTAATTTTCTAATTTTTTTAAAAAATAAGATACTAGACTAAGATTATAAACTATAAAGTTTAAGTTGTAAAAGTATTAAAGTAACTAAACAACTATTAAAACCAATTCTAAAAAATAAAATCTCTAAGTAAAACATATAACAAGACATTCTATTATTAAGTAATTATTCTTTTTTAATAAAAATTTTAATGGCCATGCTTAAATAAATTTAAGCTATATTTTGAAGAAAAAAACACACCATTAGAATTTTCAACTGGTGGCGGAGATACAGACGCCACAGATAAAACAGAAGTGGTAGTAATGACTGAGCGAGAGCTCGACATTAAATTTCTGAAATTAAAGTATGGTTGTTGAAAGTTAATAATAACCTCATAAATATAGTTGTTAAAACTTTAAATTCAATTAATTAGATTTTAAAAAATATATATTTTTGAAATTATTTTTTCATTTAAATATACTTTGAACATATTAATAAACCCATTAATCAATCTTATATTTTCAAAAATAATTGCTGGTTCATCTTGATTAACACCATCCACGTAATACATAAGTAATATTATATGATCACCCTAAGCATATAAAATATAAATTATATTTACTTGTTGCGGTCTGATAATGGTACTGGTTTCCCGGGATTTTTAAGTATATGGACTTCTTTTACATGTCTAACTAGACGATGTAAACTTGGAAATGGAGCAATACCAGTCTTTTTAACTCTAAGACATCCTCTCCACTGACATTGAAATTCAATTTCTAGTAAAGTTAAAGAATCGCATATTGTAGAAAGGATAAATATTTATTTTGTTATTTTATAAAATAAAATATATACCACTGGGAGGAATGGCTGCAAAGAATGTCTGCACATGTCCATATTGATCAGCTACAGCATGATCTAAACAATCTGATTGATCTTCAAATTGCCAGTCACAATTGTCCCAACCACACTCCCAAATTAAATCAGAACCTTCTGGTGGAGGTGGAGCTTGGTGTGCCTGTTGACGCCATTGTGGATAATTCTCTTCATTTAATCTATTTGCACGTTCTTCGTATGCCATTTTTTCTGTCTGTGATAAATTGCGCCACTGTAATTTTGAATCATTTAGAATTTAGTTAATAATTATATTGTGATATATGTTATATATAATTTACTTCATTGCCGACAATACGACTAACTTCACCAAAACTACGATCTGGATTATTTTGTACAATAGCTTTTCGAACATCACTTGTGTACAATATATAACCAGTGACAAGCTTTTTATGATTGGGGTTCTTTTTTCTAGATGATGATGGGGTAGATATAACTGTTGAAGTATTCAATGTACGTTCGCCCAAATCAGAAGAGCTGACAGATGGTGGACCTCCATCCATTGAATCTTCAGTCATTGTATCAGCTGGTTCTAGTTTTGGCATAGCTGGAGAACTAACATTCTGTAATCGGAATAAAGATGATATTAAATAAGATACAAAATTAAATCATTATAATATTAAACTTACAGATACAGAATCATAATGTTGGTTGTATACAGTTTTAACATCACTTGATTGAGTATTGTTTTCAGTAGCTCCAACCTAGGATATAATTACATTTAATAAGACTTAGTAATAGTTTTATTTAGGTTAGATTACTTTTACTGGATGAATAAGTCTCCTAAAAAAATAAAATTCATCTTGATTTACAGCTGGAGAATGAGTATACTTTTTTAAACCATCTTTTGGCAATTCTTTTATTAGTTTAGTAGATTCATCATAAATTGATTCACAAAGATAAACATCATCTTCAGCTATTTCTGCTGGACGACCTATAAAATAAATATAATAAACAAAAATATTACAATAAAAATTCAATTTGGGAAATATTTTTTTATGTTTACATGATATATATTCAGCATGTTCTAAGACTGAACATTTTCCTGTGATTTTTGATATTAATACAGTTTCCTCATTAGTAGTAAACAGAACTTCTTGTTTGAAGAACTGCCTACCAGAAAAATTTGGAAGATCTGCAGGAGTTAGTAGTACAGGACCAAAGACAAACGCTCCTCTGTAATATTAAAAACACATAAATAAATATATTTAATAAATTTATGGCTTAGGACCACTTGTTACACAACACTTAGGTTTTTAGAAGGTCTAAATAAAGCTCTATACATAATAGAAGATTTACTTACTGCTTATTGACCCAAATTTTATCAACTTGGACTATCTGATTTTGATCACTTTTTACATAAACAAAATCGCCTGGTTTGAGTATACCTACATGACTGTTGTATTGTTCATAATAAACATTTCCATCATCAATAACCCCAGGAGGATTTGGTATTATAACATTCTGTTTAATAAAACAAAATTAAGTTATAGCAAATTATGTGACTTATATATAAAGTAAAAATACTAACTGGTTTTTCTTTTTCAATTATTTTTTCATGTTCTTCAAGTTCTGCTATTTCTTCTTTATGTTTTTCGACACGGTCACGGAATACAGATATTACCCTTTTAGGGTCCAAAGGTTCTTCTCTCTCAACTAATTTCCATGTGGCTGATAAGCTTAAGGCCCAATTCTAAAATATTCACATTATTTACTTACTTATTTGTTATAATAATAGCAGTATTTACCTTAATTTTTTTGAAATTTCTACACCTAGAAGAGTATCTAGATTCGCATACATATACATCTTTTTCATCAAATCCTTTTGGTTGATAGCGGAAATAGTCTTTAACACTTACAACAGCACAACGGCCTTTAATTCGACTTACTGGTATAGTAATATTTAAATCAGTCTTAAAAACCTCCTGAAAAAAATCAAGTATAATCAAAATTATAATTTATGATAAACAAAAATCCACAAACCTTTTCTAAAAATTTTCGAGTTGACAAATGATATGTTTCACTAGGTCTATAAAAATGATTTCCATACAACATTTGTTGTGATTCCTGGTTAGTCCATAACCGTTGAATATTTAATATCATCAGTTCTTGACCACGTTCTTGGGGTTCTGCATAAACAAAATCACCAACTCTATAAACTAAATGATTAACACAAACGGAATCATCTGCAGTGCCAGCAATAAGAGGTGGTGTATTATCTTCTTGCTCCTTAAATATAATAATTTAAAAACAATAAAATTAAAATTAAAATACACTAAAAATAAAATTAAAAATTTATACTTCTAAGGTACTATCTTCAGTTTTAATTTCATCCTCTTCTAGATTACCACTAATAGATTCTTCAGCCATCTTTCTTTCTCTCATATCATTTACTGATAAAGATAAATCCAATAGAGAATAATTTAAAGCAGGAGAGTTTAGCAAATCTCCATTACGGCATACTTCATCTCTATAATTTATAATTTATTTATTCACATATACATTTATATATATATATTATGGGGGACGGAGTGGCCCAGCAGACTAAGACGTCGGCTGCGACGCAGTCGACCTGAGTTCGATTCCTAGGCCATGGGCGGTATTTTTCTTCGGACAAGTCACGGTGTCCGAAGAACAAGTGTCGCCATCCACTTACCCGGGCATGGCAGATACCTACGGGTGCCCAATCAAAAATTCTGCCCAATTAAACACATACGTGTTCCTCCCCCTACCGACTAACCCCTAACCTACAGTAAAAACTAAAAATGGCTAATGGCTTCAGCTGCCGGGCTCAAGATCAATAAAAAAAAAAAATTAGTAAATCTCTAGGTCAGTTCTGTTTGAGATATCTGTGAGGATTATCTGGGATTGTGAGGAGAATAATCTATTAATAAGTGGATTTTGATGGTGGATTCACTTTAAATTAAATTAAAGGTAGTATGATTTGGTTGATTGAATAAGTATTAGAGTTTCTAAGTCACTGTAGAGATTATTATTTTTGATGAACCAAGGGGCTTCGAAAATCTAATGAAGACAAATTTATTGGAAGTCCTGAATTGTTCTTAAGTTAGAAGGTTTGATAGTCTTAGGACCACATTGGTCTGATGCTATCACAAATAAATGATTGATGAATTGCTGATATCTTAGATCAGAGAAATGGGAGGAGCAGGTGTAGTTTGGAGTTGACGGATTTCCTTATTTTTTTAATTATACTGAGTCTAAGTAAATTAGGCATCCATTTAACATCAAACTTAAGTATTTCACTGTTGGGGTTGTGGAATTAAGTTATTTAAACACATACAATCAAAATTAAATTACTAATATTTGGATAAACCATAATATTAAAAACCATCTTATCAGTAGATTGTGTCTCAAACTTAACTACCCAGTGGTGTGGCAAACCGTGTTTTATGATGTCTAGGTGTCGTGGTAGAAATTATTTTTAAGGGATGTAAGGGGGTGAGGTGGTTAGATACAATATAATAAGCACTAACATAAAGTAAAAATTTTAAAATATTTAGTCACATAATAAATTTATCTATTATCTATTTATATTAAAGGATTAAGAGTGGGTAGGTACTATTTAACAAACAAACCTTTGTCTAATGAAATAAGATTGTAATTCAATAGAATCTTCAAATACTTGTGAATCTGTCCGCGAAAGTTGGCGAGCTCGTTCCAAACAAGCAAATAGATCCTCTTGGAAAGTGTCTAATCGTTTGTACTGATTACCATCTAATCTCCGTTTAATCAAATCTAGAGATAAGCCTCTTATCCTAACCAAATAATTGTAATTTAATAATATTTTTTAATCAAAGCTATTGTTACATTTACTTGTTGCCATCAATATCATCATGTTCGGGAAGTTCTGCCATAGAATCAGAAAAACATCGACCTTCCTCATCTTGGTGATTATAAACACTGGCAAATAATGAAGTCAACAATTCCTGTACTGCACTTTGTACATCAGGTGTACTATCTTCATCTGCTCTAAGTTGTAATTTTGTTTGCAATGTGAGTCTTTGTAAAGTCAATGCATCTTTGTAAATTTGTGAATCTGGTTCATTGTATTTACAAGCATTGTCGAACATCAACACAAAATCTGCAGCCAAATCGTCGAGGCTTTCATACAAATTATTCTTCAACTTTTGAGATATTACTTCCAAATTAATGGGTTTTTTTATCACTTCATAATAATCTGGATATTCACTTTTGGATGGTAGTTTCATGAAAATAATAGATAACAAACGACTTTTTTGATCTTTAAAATCTTTTATTGTATTGAACAATGTACGCATTTTTTGTAGTGTTGCTTGGGGGAGTTGGGATTTTCTGAATTTCAACAATGAACTTGAAACACTGGTATATCAAGATAAAATTATTTTTAAAATAAATTTGTAAATTATAAGTAATATGTTAGTAATAAAAAATCGAATTAGTATAACTTACATTTTATTAGGCTTGGTCAACACAGGTCCCAATTCTTTAGAACGATCCAATAATACTTTTTCTAATGTATTTGCATCCTCGTAAATAAGTGATCCTTCTTCATTAAATTGACGACAATTATCAAACATTAACTAAATCAAACAAAATATATAAGAACATTAGTCTTTAAAACTGTAATAAAAAAATTAAAATAATACTGAAAATAAATATTTATTTCAAAAGATTACTTTGAAATCTTGCAATATTTCATCTTCACTTTTGTATTTTTCTTGTTTTATCTTTTCTTCAATTGTCAGCATATCAATTGGTTCAGATATAACCTTGTAGTAAGCAGGGTAAAGTTTTTTAGATGGTATTTCCATAAACATTAACATAGGCACACGACCATGTTCAGTCTATTACATAAAAATAAAGCATATTTAAGTCAAGCAATTCATTTTATTTTTAACTACTGAATATAACTCATACTGTATAATCCATAAGACACTTGCATAATGCATACAAACGTCTCTTTAAAGGAATATTATTCAAGTATTTTCCACGAGTAAGGCATCGTGGTGATCGAGCAAACTTTTTAGATGTACGAGAAGTTGATTGTAAATCATCATCAGCAGAATCGTCTTCACTATCAGAATACTAATAGAATAAAAGTTACATACAATTCTTTTTATTAAAACACACTTTAATGGTACATACTTGATGTCCTAAATCTAACAATTCTTGAGCTTTAGTCTGCATAACCTTTTGTAATTTTACAGCATCCTGAAAATTAAGATAAATATAATATAAAAATACATTCATCGCTTCGCTCAGAATCTAAAAGGAAATATCAAATTAATTTTTCATCAAATAATTGTAAATACAAAGGAATAAGTAACAAACTTGTGTTTTAAAAGTTTTAATTTATAAATATTAATTACTATATGTAAAAATTGAATACTAAATAACTAAATAATAAATATTAATAACTTATTACTTATTAGTAATTACCTTGTACTGTTTCGTATCTAGAGTAAAATACTTTTTAGCATTTTCTAACATCACATTCATATCCCCAGCCACTTCACTGACTGTACCATAGTCACCATTCTAACAATAGAATACAATAATTAATAAGAAACAAATTTAATTTTTTAGAACTTACCCTTAATTTTTTGCCAATTTGCATTAATGAAAGTGGATTTCTAATTTCATGATAATAATTAGGGTAGTACCGCTTCGATGGTAATTTCCAAAATGTATCACTTAGTAAATTTCCTAAATTGATAATTTATAGTAAATTGTGCAATAGTTATTTGATAAATATTTAAAACCTAAAAGAAAAATTTTAAATTTCTCACCTTGTGATCCAGTGGCAGAACGAACAGCATTATATAACTGCCACCTAGGATTATCAGGGCCGTCAACATTACTTTGGCTATCAGTCACAGTATCTTCATCCAAGTCTGAATCTTCCTCGTCTTCAGATTGTAATGCAGCCGTTACAGCTGACATCGATGTTTGACTACCTCTCATACGTTTGGCTCTATAATGTTTATGTATTTTATTTTTATTCATTGTTAAAAAAATATCAAATTAAAATATGAAATATTATAATTTAACATAATATTAGGTAATAATTAACCTAGCTATAAATATTACATTTGTTATTGACTATAATTTACCTTATTCTTTCACTACTTTTACTTGGCGCATATTTTCCATGGTCCACTTCAATCTTTTTACTAGTAATAACTTTTTTTAACGTTTTGGCATCTTTATATATTTGTGAACCAGGTTCATTAAATAAACATGCATTTTTTGTCATTATCAATAGTTCTCGTTCCATTTCAGCTAAATTAGCATACTTTCCGTCTTGTATCTTACGAGCAATAGATCGCAAATCAATTGGATTTTCAATTACTTCGTAATAATTGGGATAACTCTAAATATTGAGAAAAAATAAAAAATACTTTAAAAAAATTAAAACTTAAAATTGAATATTACAATAGTATATAGTTTTTAAAAGAAAAGGGAAAAGGTTAGATAAATGTCGAGGCTAATGTCTTACTTACCTTAGTTTCGGATAAAAAAAAAACTGAGTAAAAGCTTAATATTATAATATTTATGGATAGCTTCACTCATCAGTCATAACAAAGAACTACATTGTTCTAAACTCAAACATATCATTTTTCTTAGTAAATAAAATGTAATTACTTTTTTAGAAGGCAAGAGTTGAAATGCTGCTGATAATAAACGATTCTCATTATCTGTAGCCGACATAACAGTAGTAAATAATTCTTCACACATGGCTAATTCATCATCTCCGCCTACAACTGATGAATTACTTTCTTCTTCATCAGTCTGTTCAGATTTTGACATTGATGCTGCCGATCCACCTCTCTTCCCCTAAAAATAAAATTCAAATACATTTTAAACAAAACTTTCAAGATATTATACTAATACATATATAGATATTAATTGCCCAATTTGTCTATAATAAAAGTTAATATAATAAGTTCATCATACTTAACAAAAATCTTATTATTAACTTACTAATTTTCCAACACGAATAACAAGTTTTTCTTTAGGAGTTCCTTCTCTTTCCAAAATATTATTTTTGGTTGCTAAAAATACATCCCATAACTCTAATGCATCTTTATACTCTTGAGAATTTTTCTGAAAATAGTATATTAATTTTAAATGATTAAAATTAAAATTATTTGTATTTGATTATAATTGCTTCTTTATTCATTTTAATAAACCCAAATGACATAAAATACAAGGAATATTCAGTAGACACTTTAAAATTTTTGAATTAGTTTAAAGATGTTAGGGAAGGAGGGGTGAATGGTTTGTTGACAATGTATAATTTAAATTTTTAATAAAGTATCCAATAATAATTGTAGTTTAAATTCATACAGTTAATAGTAACTTCTATTCCAAATTCACTGTGGGGTGGGGTGGGTGGTTTGCAGTACTAAGTATAAACTAAGTAACACTTTTTAATCACATCTGATAAAATACAAACACGTATATAATATAATATATAACACATATAAATCATATTATACATATTATATAATAATATAATTTAATATTTAGTTAATTAGTGTAATGAGTAATTACTTATATACAATATCAAAATTTATAGCCTAAATTGTCAACTGATATTTAATACAATCATAAACAAATTAATAAATGTTATTCAAAGCATTGCATATTTAACTATGTAATATGTTTCCTCTGGGGCCAAGCCAAACCATCCAATATAAGACCCATACAAGCTTTCCAGTCTATATGTCTTGGACAAATAACTGGAGCCCCATGGTATATGACCAACGACACATTACATAAAGATCTCCAAATCCTAACAGTCAACAAAATAGCAACTCGTCATTACAAAAAATTTCACTCCAAACTGCACTCGAACCAAAACCCTCTAATTTCCCGCATGTCCTCTATAACCATCCCCAACAATCCTCCGAGGAGGCTAAAAAGAAAATGGCCAAAAGACGCTCTTGCCTAACGGTCTCCATATTATATGAACCCATCAAATTAAATAGGAGGTACTGTTGATGGACGGTTTTCCCCCCTCAAGACATTCAAGTCATTTTAATTACCTATGTTATCAAATTTACTTATTGTACAAATTGTATAGATTGTAAATATGCTTAAATAAATTAAATAGAAAAAAAAAAAAATATGTTTCCAGTAAGCAATATTTTGTTTGATATTAGTAAACAATATCACTCAATACAAAAAATAATTTTAGCTATCATTAAAACACAAAAAAATGTAAAAATAATTACCTTATAAAAAGATTTGGCATTATTAGTAAGGAGTTCCAAGTCGGTTTGTAAATCGTCAACATCGTCATATTCATCTGTTTTAATTTTCTGTTGAATTTTTATCAAATCTATTGGATTAGAAACAACCTGTAAATTGAAATTAAAAAATTAAAAATATTTAAAACCTACATAAGTACCTAAAATAAATAAGAATAATAAGATATTATTTACGTCATAGTATGTTGGTTCTTGTCTTCTTTTTGGTGCTCTAATAAAACTATCACATAATAACATGCCATCTTCTTTTTTAAAATTTCTTACTGTATCATAAACTGATTGAACTATGTCCACCTAAAACACAATCACATCGATTGAATGTGTTTCTAATTATACATTTCTACGATTATGAAATAAATTATGAAAAAAATGAAAAATTGAACGATTGTATTTGAAAAAAATAGAGATTGTAATGCATTACAACAGCTACAACATTCTTGTTTTGATAAGCTAGATATTTTAATTGATATAATAGAAGATAAGACATGTTTTATTTTAACTATAAATCTAATAGTTTGATTACACTTTGATCTATTTAAAAAGTATACACTTTTTGTCTTTTTACTTAAAATATAATACAAAATATAAATTCAGTTGATTTAAGAGATAAAATACAATTGAGTTTTCCATTTTTTTCTATATTTTCAAGACAGCTGAATATAAAAACAGTTGGTTCAAACTATTAATATATAATATAGTAGCAACCAACTAATATTAAACATGTAATCTTTTGATTCAATCTATGTCTGAATATATAGTATTATTATCTATTTTACATATACATATTTGTATGATATAAAATGTTCTATTCGAAATTACATATACCGGATCCACTCGTCTTTTCTTGCGTATGTGCTCAACTGGTAAACTTTCTACCTCGTCATCAGTTGCTCGACTAGCAATTGATGACGCTCTCCTGCGTCGATTCATTTTTTAAACAGTTATCTACCGTAGATGTTAGAAAAAAACGTCCTAGAACATACACATTAATTAAACATTTATGAATTCTCCACAGTTCATGTACACCGGTTTGTACTTACCTTCGGTAAACCGAAATCGCTTACGGTACACCAAGTGTTGTAACCGGATATTTATAACGAAAAATAAACAAATAGCAATAAATATTTTACAAAACTAAACGGTGAGTAAAACCCAAGACATATCGGTTGTGCATTAAATACTAAATAGTGCGGCGGCTCGCGAGTCGCGGCTGATGCAGCCTGCAAAATCCAAGTATAAACACTAAAATAATAGTGATAACAATTTTTATTGATTATTCGATATTGTTTACAAAATAAAATCCTTCCATTGGCTACACGAATGATTGTTGTTTCTTCTATGAATGTTTATAGGAACTCGACAGTTTGACCCACTAACAACTTTATCTAATATCGTTTTGTTCACCTCAGACCGCTTCACTTCCACTTTACGAACATTCTTAATTTAAAGTTATTTTTTATGAGTTAAAATATTATGTGATTTTCCCTCGTCTAATTTTTAAAAATCCGAATTTTGGGATAGGCCTGTCCGACTTAATCTCATCTTAAAAAAAAATTATAATCTTTATCATTTTATTTTTATTTTTTCCTTACCCAAATGAGTAGGCATTATATTAAACATTTTATTTATGGTTCTGTAAATTTTAGTATTGCTGTACCCATATAGTGCTGGTAAGCATAGTCAATTTGTGTGTCACATAAGACATACCTAGTTTGACATGTCTTAATAGTCTTATCTAGACATGTAGTTATGTGAAACACAAATTTACCATGCATACGGACATAGCTCTTTTATTTTCACGTTATGTTATTAAGACAGATTCTTTATTTTATAAATAAGTATACTAGCTGAAAACCCCAGTGTGCAGTCCTTTTTTGTGGCATATAAGTATAAAACTCTAGTTTATACTTACCATAGAGTAATATTACTCTATGATACTTACACTATATAGGTGTATGGTGTATCTCGGTTTGAGTGTAACTCAGTTTTAGTATACCTACTTCAGTACACGGACGAATCGGCGTCAGTGCACTTAGCTTTGTGAAACAATTTGACCTAGATTGGCAACCGCAAGTCGCAGTTTGGATTTAGCACTTGGTATATATTTTAGCGTGGTTTAATGTTTAAACTACTTATGTCCGTATGCATTGGCCATAGTCAATGTATGCATCGGCGCGTCCCATATGACAGACATAGTTTACTATAGGTATGTGTTGTGTGACACATAAATTGATTATGCATACGGGCATTCATTTCTAAACTTATCTGACACCTCTAAAAATAATCTCCGAGATTTTCGTCAAAATCAATTTAGTAGTTTTGGAGTATATAAGCTACACACATACCTACATTTGGTTTTAAGATATTCAGTTTCTATAATCGACCTCGTAGGCGCGACAATTTGATGCTTGTACTAGGTACAAGCATCAGGTCCTGATCTGCCCAAGTAACCAATAGCAACCATTTATATACAAAACAAAAATACCGATTTCTACCATTACTATTATAATCTGTGTCCAATAGCAACCATCTATATATGTATAAAAATAAACGTTAGTCTGTCTGTGTCCTTTATGCATTCCTTAACGGCTGGACCGATGTTGATGAAATTTGGTACATAGATAGATTAGACCTCTGGGCAGAATATAGGATTTAAAAAGGGAGAGGACCAACTCCGGGAGGTGCTCAAACTGGAATTTTGAGATTTCTTATGGAAATGTTTGTCTATAAATAGTTGCCATGGGTTTTTTTTTAAAGCTATTATTATTATTTTAAACGTATTATTCATATACATAGAGTTGGCATTTTTAATGGGCAGCTAAGTGCAGATCAGCTAGTTTATAAATAAAAAAAAGTAAATTTACACCGTGAATCTCAAGATCTCTGTTTGACGACCTCTTTACAGTGGCGTATTTACGGGGGGGATTTGGGGGATAGATCCCCCTCGACCCGTTTTTTTGTTAAGTTAATATTTCTTATTTTCTGTATATCTCTATATGATATTACTTTTAAGTATCTCTGTTTTCCAAATGTTCTAGCCGTGGTAATTTTACCGCTCTGATATACTATAGTAGTCGTCACGGCATATATGTGACAATTGGACAACAAAAACATATACCTCTATGGTAGTATGGTGTACTGTAGTTTTTAATTTTCTGCGAATTATTTTTCATGCATGAGTGTTTATAATAAACCCAATAAATAGTTGGTAAATAAAACAAAATTGCCATGAAGACTGTAGATTTATTTTTAGACTTTTAGTGACTGAAAAATTTGTATTCACCTCTGGGTTACATGCTATAGATGTTTGTGATAAAGAGTTGTATCCAAATATTCATGAACTCTTGAAAATATTTTGTACTTTGCCTAATATCAACTGCTACACCTGAACGATGTTTTTCAAGTTTTTATTAAGTATTAAGTCTTACCTAATAAATAGTATGACAGAAGTAAATACTTTTATCAATTTTCCTAGCTAATATAAAAATAATAACTATAAATTAAGTAGTTATTATTATATACTTAGTTTATTAGAACCGACTTGGGGCCCGTTTTACAATCATAGTTTGAACCTCGGTTACGCTTAGCCCATTATATGGTTATTCCGCGGTTTAACATTAGTTTAACTATTGTAATACGGTCCTTAATGTGTTGGCTTTATTTTATTGGCATGTCACCGGTCAATACAATAATCATGCCGGATGAGGTTATCGATGAACTGAGCATCCAAAAAAAATAGAAAATGACATTTTGTATTATAACTATTTTTTTTTTTGTTTATCGTATTTAACACGGGATTGGCGTTACTATGGATTTATAATAAATGCTATTAGGCACTATACAATTTGTGTTAATTCTTATTTCCCCTTGATCCACACTAACTTCAACAAGTTAGGGGATTTTAAAAATGTATATTATGTACGTATTTATGGGTGTACCTATTATTATATATTTCATATTTTCATCCCTAGCAAAATTCCTAAATACGCCACTGTGAATATCCGAAAATCCTTTTTTGTTGCACATCTTGAATCTTGATCATTAGAAGAACCTCAGGAACCACTATTCCAAATTTCAGGTTCATAAGTTTTGTAGCTTTTGAGATGTAGCCACTAGCCAGGATCGGAGTTGCCGATCTAGAAATTGGAATTTTGGTGGCCCGGTCGTTTTATATATTAGATTTTATTTAATAAATTCGAAAAACGCGTTTTCCAGTTTTGGAGTCAACATTTTTATTTATTAATTGTTAAATAGCCATTACCAACCTAAAGGTTTTGACAAGCGGCGGACTGGGCTCTCTTGAAAAATTCCCTGTAGGCCACTGTTCGTATTCGAATATACTCCATTGTATTATTGTGATTTGTGATATACACGAAAAAAATGTTTATCTATTACAGCTATTAGTTTTCGAACTAGGTACAGCAAAATAAGAGATTCGTTCGATGAGAAATTGCTAATAATTTACAGGATGAATATCCACTATCGTCTATCGCACAATTTTGAACTTCACAAAAAATTAATTTGACTTCTAGGCAAACTTTATTTTTTGTTAAAGGTAGACAAGCTTATAGAGTCCGGAATGAAGGTTTCAAATCACAGATATAAAAAGAATTTTTTTATGAACTTTTAACTCAAATTAACCCAAATCATTTTGGTGATTTTGATGAATTTTATCGAGATTTGCTTTTATCTATAAATTGTTATAAATAGGTCAAAATATTTTAAAAATTGTACGGCGTATAGAAAATGCAAATATAAACATTCATTGAATAATTAATTATGAATCTACGGTTATTTTTTTTTAGTTTCACCAAAAAACAATATCTTTTATTTCAAATACTGGTTTTCCGTAAAAATTGTTTTTCTCGATTAATTTTTTTTTGTTTTTCCCTTCACTGTTGAAACACATTTAGTTAATACAATATAATACCGTAGAATTGTGTGAATAGCACATGGCAAAATTCACAATCCCTTAAAACTAATAAATTTAAAATGGAATTGTCCGTTGAATATTGTAGTAAGTAAATTATAATTTTAGTAATAGTTGTGTTAAAATTTTCTACGATCAATATATTTTGAATATTAACAAAAATAGTTTTGAGGATAAATTGTTAGAAATTATATTGAATATTTAGTACATTTGTATTTCCAATAACTTCAATATTTGAACTTTCATTGCCAATAAAATAATTATCATGACTAGGATACATTTTCTCAATTTCCAGTAAATAATCTTTTATAATTTCAAAATAAAATATGGCTACTTATATTTTATTTTGGATATTTTTATTTTCTTTGAGAATAACTTATGAGGGAGCTAATATTGCAGTTTCAAGTTTTTTAACCACAAAAAAATTTTTACCATGCATAAATCGGAAATCTAAGTTTATAATTTAAAATATTTATAAATAACACAAAAAGAGCCAACATACTATGAAATGATATCTTGTCTAGTGTACATGAAAAATTCAAGTATATCGTATATAGTTAATAATTTTTGATTAACAATAAAAACAAAATTAATTTTGTTTAAACTGGTTTTGCTAAAAAATTCCAATTTTTTTATAAATTTTTTATAAGTAATGGGGATTTTAAATTTTGAGGAAATGTACTAAATATCTAGATCCATTTTGCAACCAAAAACCATTCTACCTAGTAGTGAAAGATTAAATTATTTACTCTACCATAAAATGTATAAAAGTATACTTATCATTAACCATAACTAAAAACACATAGTAAAACTACTAAAAGTTCACTCAGAATCGAAAAGTAAACATAAAATATTATTAAAGATAGAGCTGTAGACATCAATACAAACTAAATCACTTTACACAGTGCAGCTAGTTGCAAGTTGTCTTTTTTGATTTAAATAACAAAAATTGTATTACATATTATTATGCTTCAATTTCAATAGGGTTCCTGCTATTCAATGTTTAACATATAAAAATATGTATTCATGACAAAATATGTAAAGATAAGTATGGCACATTTTATTACAAATCATTTAAAACAAACTTGACAAACATTCATTTCCTTAATTTAATTTATTAAGTTACAGCCCTAGTATTCAATAAATTAATTTCAGTAGTTACAATTAATACAAAACACCCTTCAATCATTGAGAGAAACCTATATGGCTTTAACCAATCAAAATATATTTTTAAATAAAATCATGTATTTTATAAAAAAATTGTGTTACATAATTGTTTTGCATAAAAAGTGATTTTAGTATTTTCCTCTAGAATAAGACCTTGACCGAGATTTTCTACTTCTGTAAACTGGTGAGCGACTCCTTGATTGTGATTTTGAATATGAACGATAACCCCGCCGTGAAGGTGAAGATCGTCCTCTAAATTAATTAAACATAATAAAAATATGTAGTTTATAAGAATTTTAAATCTTCTACTACAACAAATTTTATAGTTAAGTGTTAAATTCCTGAACAAACATTTGGTTATTTGGTAAATATCACATCTAAATGTACAAAGTATAACTAGTGTTTAGTTCAATAAATATTAATAGTATATTAATTTATACCAACAAGGTATATTTTAAATTAACTTGGTCTTATATGTATTTATATTCAAATATATATATATCAAATAACACATGGTCGTGGCACAAAACTCAAGAAAAATGACGGTTGTGTATTTTACCTGGAACCTGTCATCCAATAAATACTTAAACTACATAAATTATGTTTTATTATTCTGATAAATGTATTAATAAAGGACTAGTATAATTTGAATATTATAAGTTGTTAAACATAATATCAGAAAATTACAAAAAAAAAAAATAAGACATGGCCGCTTTTTTGAGTAGGAAATATATTCTTTCTGGTAAATTTATATATTGCTTTATTCATTTGAGAACATTGTTTAAATTATATGGACCAGGTAAACACATTTTTATTGAGTTATTAATATTGGAATAAATTGGGACATAACGCTGATATAAAGTAGCATGTATTGTGGGGAAGGGGTTTGTAGTGTGATATATATATTTTTACTTGAATCTGGATTGAAAATAAATTTGTTTTCTTTGTATTAACTTTGTAAAGAATTCATAATATAAAATTTGTTTTTTTTTTATTTGTAGTATTAAAATATTATTAAAACTTATTATAAATATTTTTTAGGCAAGAATTCCATACACAAATCTCAATTTATAAATATCCTACTAGTAACTATATTTTTTTTAAATACCTAAAATATAACCAGAATAATGACGAACGATGAGCGATGCAAAAACAATGTAATCAAAGCATGCAGCAGTAGCTAGGAAGATGAATTTCAAATGCTAAGTTGTTGTTTTGTACTGCAATTAAATCGAGGGATTGACAATTAAAACCAAATGATGAATGTTTCACGAAAAAAGAATGCCTATTGGGGATTCAAGAATCTCGCACCCCCTGATGTTTGTAGCTGGCTCAAGTTGGTAGTACTGTGTTGAAAGGTGATGGTAGTAGTGGATGTGGTAGTGATGATGATGAAGAATTCAATAAAGTTGTATCTATAATAAATAACCTGCCAAAAGTATTTATTCTGATTAATTTTAAATTATATAGTAGTATTTTAAACAAAAATTTACCCATCCTCGGTTATTTAATTTTATATTAATATAAAAATAAATAATAAACTATAAATATGCAGATATAAAAATTAAGATATTAAGTTTAAACATAAACCAACAAGATAAAGAACATTACCTATGTACAGGTGATTTATCTCTGGAACGTTTTCCAGTTGACATTTGAACAATAATTCTGGATCCACAACATCTTCTAAAATTGTACACAAATACATAACAATTATATATCATTCTATTATTATATGGAAGCCACATTTTAATTATTTATTCTTCAAAATTATAATTTCAAGATGATAATGGGGGGTTCCACTGAAGATCATTGTATGTGAGCTAAGTTAATAATTTATAATAAATGTACATTTTAAAGATAAATAAAAAAAAAGGTGGGTAAGTGGATGTCGCTCTGCTATATAGTAGGTTACAAGTGGGTCACTGTAATGGATGGTGTTAAATTTGAACTCAATGATATAATATCATTGTATAAGAAAAACGATTCTGAGCGAAAACGGTCAGTCAGCTTATGATATTACCAAGTATATTTGATGATATTATTGTGAATAAAATAATTTATAAATAACCTATTTACGTGGAGCCTTGTTTTCAATTTTCAATCTTTAGCTATAAAAGTTGAACATTTTATAAATTTTTAACTACAAAATAATTAATAAATTATAAATTCGATAAATAGTGTCAACATTTGAACTTTAAATGCTTATAAAAAAAAATTGTGCCTATGTATTTTTGATATTTTTCAACTGCTATTAGAACGATATATCAGGAGCTAGTAGAAATTTTTTTTTTTTTGATACAGGTAGACAAATTTATGGATAATCTTGTATTACAATTTCAAATCTTCGATTTAAAAAGAAAAATTTTTATGAATTCTCAACTCAAAATAATTTGCTAATTTTCGTGATTTTTCCGTATTTTGTCAATATTTGAACTTTAAATGCTTATAAATAAAAACTGTGACTAAGGATTTTTAATTTTTTCATCTGCCTTTGAAACAATAACCTTGGAGCCTTCTATTACATTTTCAAGCTTTTTTACCCAACAGATAAAATTTTATTGCTATTTATAGGAAAAAAAACTAAAAAAAATGGAAAAAGAAAATGTCCGTAAACAGCTCAAAATAAGTTAAAATATTTGGAAAATATTATGGTGTATAGAAAATGCTAATATAAACATTCAGTCAAAATTTCATATCCCTACGGTCATTTGTTTTAGAGTTATACCAAAAACCAAAATCTATTTTATCGAAAACAGATTTTGCGTAGAAATTCCCGTTTTTCCTTAATTTTTCTTTTGTTTTTCACGTCGCGTTTGAAAACTACTGAGAAATTTTTACTTTTGACCCCCTAAAGTACCAACTAGATTCACTTTTCTGTGAGAAAAGTTACTGTTGAAGAAAATCCAAACACTTTTACTGTCCTAAAAGCTGATGACAGACACAAAAATGAAAAAATAAAAAAAAACAAACATCATTGTAAAATCAATACATTCATCGCTTCGCTCAGAATCTAAAATTTTTTAGTTGATTTATGTTTTATTTTATATATCTAAGACATAGCTAAAAAATATAATTTTATACATAATATAGTAAAATATGAGATACATAATAAGCATAGGCCCAAATAGCATTGAATATTTGGTGGGACAAAGCCTTACTTTAATAATATTTAATATGCTTAAAACAAAATTTAGGAAATGTTTAGGGGGCTTGGACTTTTTGGGAGGCCTTAGTCCTTAATAGCCCCCCCCCCTTATTCGTACCAATGATAATAAGATACACTGCTATAATAGGTTATCATTCAATGTCACTTTATATTGCAAAATAAGCAAAACTTATATCCTAAGATCATTGGCACATACCATTTTCAAGATTGGTCCAAGATTCAAATTGTAGACTAATTGGGTCCTGTGTAAAAAAAACATTTTCCTTCCCATTTTTACAGACTTAGGACTGTCTGTATCTTCATAGGATGTTAGCGCTCTATTCGTTTTCTCTCTGTCCCACGCGTAACATAAACAATAAGCATTAAAGCAGAATCATTTTTTCTATGTTTTTAAATAATTTTAGAGTAAAATCAAATCGCCCATTACAAAAAAGATAGAGAATAATATTTTTGAGGGAATGACGAATCGATTTTAGATTTTATTGTTATTTGACTGAATATTCGACTATCAAAATAAACAAAAAAATGTTGTACATTTAAATTATTTTATTTATACACATAAATATGTCATTATTTATACACATAAATATGTCATTCCCTCAAAAGTATTATTGTCTATCTTTTTTGTAATTGGTGATTTTACTCTAAGATTACATGAAAACAGAAAAAAATGATTCTGCATAAATGTGTTTTGTCTGTTACGCGTGGGCCAGAGAGAAAACAAATAGTACGCTGACATCCTCTTAACATTTAGTTATTACACGTATGGTTGGAAATGTTTTATTTCACTTTTGTGTGTTTTTTCATAAATTTAATTATTTAATGTTTAAAATAATTTTCGTCATTTACAATCATTTGTTGTCCGATTGTTTAACTGAATTTTTTTATAATCACCACTTAATCCTAAATTGGATCTTTTGCATCAATGTTTGGCCAGATAAAATCTACAACCTTTTATATTTATTAATGGCCAAACTGTAAATATATCTGTGTGAATTGCTACATCAAAATAAGTATGGAATACTCATACTATATATAACTACGATAAGATAAATAACTTGACTCAGATAAAATTGGAAAACACATAATTTTATACTCGGCACCAAAGATATTTTATTCAGCCCGACAAAATTTGTACAATATTTAAAACTCATTATTTTTGGACCCACCTCAAATGCAGCCAATATTCTAGACACCTAATACTAAAATAATTATTTTCAACTATGAAAATGATTAAATTTTAACATAAATCATTATTAAAAAGGCGGGCAAGTGGGTGTCGCTCTGTTGTACAGTAGGTTACAAGTGGGTCGCTGTAATGGATGGTGTTAAATTTGAATTCAATGATATAATATCATTGTATAAGAAAAACGATTCTGAGTGAAAATGGTCAAACAGCCTATGATATTTGTTATGAATTTCTAACTCAAAATAATTTGCAAATTTTCGTCATTTTTACTGTTCAAAAACTTTAAATATTTATACAAAAAATTTGTCTTTGAAACAATTTACTAGGAGTCTTTTATTAAATTTTCAAGCTTTTTTAGTCAATATATAAAATTTTATTGATATTTATAGAAAAAAACTAAAAAAAAAAAAGAAACTGAAAATGTCCGTAAACAGCTCAAAATAAGTCGAAATAATTGGAAATTGTTATGATGTATAGAAAATGACAATATAAACATTCAGTCAAAATTTCATGTACCTACGGTAAAGTAATTTGTTTAAAAGTTGAACCAAAAACAAAATCGATTTTCTGGAAAACAGATTTTGCGTAAAAATACCGGTTTTTCCTTAATTTTTCTTTTGTTTTTCACGGTGCTTTTGAAAACTACTGGAAAATTTTTACTTCCCCCCCCCCCCCCCAAAGTACCAAGTAGATTCACCTTCCTATCAGAAAAGATACTGTTGAACAAAATGACAGACTTTTAAAAAAAATAATATATTCAGTCATTTCAATTATTTCAGTATTCAAACTATGTATTTTAGGCATTCGTATCATTTATTATTCATATACATTATCATATTCATATTGTATTTCATTTAGTTTAAATTTTTTAATAAAACTCGATATCTCAAACTTTTTTCTGTTCCCCTAGAGATTCCCGCATAAAAAGAGTTTACTGTATCAATAAATAACAATTTCTTACAAATATTTTCAGATATACCACAAGTTATCAACATAAAAATGTCTGACAGGGATAACTGATATTATTCATCATAAATACACTTAAAATTATATTTTAAACAACTACCGTTTATAATTAATTTCAGATAAAATTAATGTTATCAACATAAAAATGTCTGACAGGGATAACTGATATTATTCATCATAAATACACTTAAAATTATATTTTAAACAACTACCGTTTATAATTAATTTCAGATAAAATTAATGTTATCAACATAAAAATGTCTGACAGGGATAACTGATATTATTCATCATAAATAAATTTAAAATTATATTTTAAACAACTAGGTACTAGTTACAATTTACTTCAGATAAAATTGAAGTTATCAACATAAAAATGTCACGTACGTTTCCCCAGCCCTCCACATATCAATTTTCGTGAATTTTCTTTTGCCAATATTTAGTACGTTATTAGTTTGAATTCGTTTGACCCGAATAAGAATTTGTTTGACATCAGGTACCCCGGAAAATTCAATTTTCCCGTGGGGGGCTGAGGAAACGTTTTCCCAACCCCCCTCATAATTGAATAATGGACTTTCCAGGATTTTTCTTTTGCCAATATTTAGTATGTTATTTGTTTAAATTTTTTTGACCCGAATCAGAATTTGTTTGACATCGGGTATCCCCGAAAATTCAATTTCTCTGTGGAACTTATAATTTGTTTAAATTGTATGTTAAATAAATTCAAATTTAATTCAATTTGACCTTTCTGGGCAGGAGTCACTCAGAATTGGATTTACATCTAGTACGTAATTAGTTTGTCAGCATGATACATTTTTTTTTATTATTCAATACATATTATTTTTATTAAACCTGAATTTTTAACAAATTTAGAATATTTGTTAACAATTGTCTTTAAATTTAATTTTTTTAATAAAATATATTTAATAAGTTTTTTTATCAATTATAAATTTTAGATTATGGATTTTTAAATAAAGATTATTTATCAAAATTTAATTTTTTTTATCAAATAAATACTTATAAAAAAAAAATCGAAATGGAATAACTGAAAAAAATATATGTGCTACACGATTCTATTTTATGGTATTTTTAGTTATAGTTACCTAGTATATTTAACAAAATTGTGTTTTTAATATTTTTATACCACTTATAGGATACATGGATAGGTTAAAAGGATATAATTCCTTACATTAAGATTCTTTATTCTATTTAGATTCTTTTTATTACTTAATATATGCATTTTTTTTATTAAATATATTTATTATGTAAAATATTGATTTTTAATCAAACTAACAGATTTCTTTGTTGATATTTACTAAACAGAATTTTTAGTTAGATTTTTTTCAATTTACATTTTTTAAAAAAAATTTTAAGTTTTTTTATTAAATATATATTTTTTACCAAATAAATTCCTTATTTTAAAGTTGTTTATTCCATTTAGATAATTTTTTTTATTAAATAGATTTTTTATCAATTTTTCATTTGATCCTTATTTGATAAAAAAAAATCAATTTTGATAAATACTCTCTATTTTTAAAAATGTAAATTTAATAAAAATCTTACAAAAAATTCTGTTAAATAAAAATCAATATTTTATATACAAAATTTATTTAATAAAAAAAATGCATTTTTATGTAATAAAAAGAATCTAAATGTAATAAAAAATCTTAATGTATGGAATTTTATCCTCATAACCTATCCATGTAACCTATAAGTGGTATAAAAATACTAATAAACATAATTTTGTTAAATATACTAGGTAACTATAACTAAAAACACCATAACATAGGAGTGTGTAACAGATATTTTTTTTCCAGTTATTCCATTTAGGTTTTTTTTTATTCAAGAGATGTTTTTATCAAATATTCATTTGATCCTTATTTGATAAAAAAAAATCAATTTTGATAAATTATCTCTATTTAATAAAAGCAATTTGAATAGAATCTTAATATAAGAAATATATTTGGTAAAAAATCCATAATTTAAAATCTATAATTGATAAAAAAAAACTTTAATAAAAAATATGTTTAATTAAAAAAATCATATTTTATAAAAAAAAAAATTAAATTTAAAGACGGTTGTT
This sequence comes from Metopolophium dirhodum, assembly GCF_019925205.1. Classification (NCBI taxonomy): domain Eukaryota; kingdom Metazoa; phylum Arthropoda; class Insecta; order Hemiptera; family Aphididae; genus Metopolophium; species Metopolophium dirhodum. The sequence continues at coordinate 31,729,722 of NC_083567.1, read as the reverse complement.
AACAAATATTCTAAATTTGTTAGAAATTCAGGTTTAATAAAAATAATATGTATTGAGTAATAAAAAAAAATATATCATGCTGACAAACTAATTATGTACTAAGTACTAGATGTAAATCCAATTCTGAGTGACTCCTGCCCTGAAAGGTCAAATTGAATTGAATTTTAATATATTTAACATACAATTTAAACAAATTATAAGCCCCACAGGGAAATTTAATTTTTGGGGGTACCCAATGTCGAACAAATTCTGATTCAGTCCAAACAAATTCAAACAAATAACATACTAAATATTGGCAAAAGAAAAATCCTGGAAAGTCCATTATTTACTTATGAGGGGGGCTGGGGAAACGTTTCCTCGGCCCTCCACGGGAAAATTGAATTTTCCGGGGTACCATATGTCAAACAAATCCATATAAATAACGTACTAAATATTGGCAAAAGAAAATTCACGTAAATTGATATGTGGGGGGCTAGGGAAACGTACGTAAAAATGTCCGACAGGGATAACTGATATTATTCATCATAAATAAATTTAAAATTATATTTTAAACAACAACCGTTTACAATTAATTTCAGATAAAATTAATATTATCAACATAAAAATGTCTGACAGGGATAACTGATATTATTCATCATAAATACACTTAAAATTATATTTTAAACAACTACCGTTTATAATTAATTTCAGATAAAATTAATGTTATCAACATAGATATCTCTGACAGGGATAACTGATATTATTCATCATAAATACACTTAAAATTATATTTTAAACAATTACAGCTTACAATTATTTACTTCAGATAAAATTGAAGTTATCAACATAAAAATGTCTGACAGGGATAACTGATATTATTCATCATAAATAAATTTAAAATTATATTTTAAACAACTACTATATAGTTACAATTTACTTCAGATAAAATTAATGTTATCAACATAAAAATGTCTGACAGGGATAACTGATATTATTCATCATAAATACATATAAAATTATATTTTAAACAACTAACATTTATAATTAATTTCAGATAAAATTAATGTTATCAACATAAAAATGTCTGACAGGGATAACTGATATTATTCATCATAAATAAATTTAAAATTATATTTTAAACAACTACTATATAGTTACAATTTACTTCAGATAAAATTAATGTTATCAACATAAAAATTTCTGACAGGGATAACTGATATTATTCATCATAAATAAATTTAAAATTATATTTTAAACAACTACTAGTTACAATTTACTTCAGATAAAATTATAGTTATCAACATAAAAATGTCTGACAGGGATAACTGATATTATTCATCATAAATACATATAAAATTATATTTTAAACAACTAACATTTATAATTAATTTCAGATAAAATTAATGTTATCAACATAGATATCTCTGACAGGGATAACTGATATTATTCATCATAAATACACTTAAAATTATATTTTAAACAATTACAGCTTACAATTTACTTCAGATAAAATTGAAGTTATCAACACAAAAATGTCTGACAGGGATAACTGATATCATTCATCATAAATACAAATAAAATTATATTTTAAGCAACTACCCTTAGATCATATACTATGGTTAGACCCATTTCCCAATAAATTGAAGCACATATAATACTAATAGTCTTTAACTACGATGCTTGATGTGCAAAGAGAGCTTTGGGTGTGCGAAAAGCAATGGTTCATTATTATCTATGTGAATTGATATATTATACAAAAATAAATCAATTAACAACCAACAGAAAAATATGGGACACAGTTCACCTCTTGCATGTGCACATCAAGCATATTAATCAGGCGTTTATCGCTTATATGTACTTCAAATTGTTTATACAGGCGAGATGGTCATGACTTCATAAATAGTATAGGATCTAAGCAACTACCACTTACAATTTATTTCAGATAAAATTTATGTTATCAACATGAAAATGTCTGACAGGGATAACTGTAATTATTCATCATTAATAAATAATTATATTTTATTTTAAGCTTATCAACTTATAATTCACTTTAGATAAAAATTAAGTTATCAACATAAAAATATCTGACAGGGATAACTGATATTATTCATCATAAATAAATTAAAATTTAACATTTTATTTTAAACAACCATTTACATACATATCTAGACATTATATCACTAGAAGATCCAGACAAGGTGGGTAAAGATGGTTTGTTCACATGATAGTGGGATTGCAGTTATATATATAAACATAACAATTATTGTAAAATTGAAAAATCCTAGTGCTATTTTGCCTTACAGTGATGGCATCTGAACAGCGCAATCACATTTGACTGCTAAAACTACATTTCATATTCAATCTATTGGTATAAGGTGTATGCTTAAAATTCACTTCAGATAACATTTAAGTTATCAACATGAAAAAGTCTGATAGGGATAACTGATATTATTCATCATAAATACATTTAAAATTATATTTTAAGGGAGAAGGAGTGGCCGAGCGGACTAAGGCGTTGGTTGTGACGCACACCGACACTGGTTCAAACCTCGGTTCACGGGCGGCGTTTTTTTTTCGGGCAATTCAGTGTCCAGAGAGAAGTGCCGCTATCCCCCACACAGGCATGGCAGATACCCACGGGTGCCCACTAAAAAATTTACCAAAACTACACACGTGTTACATCTACAGTTCCCTTTCCTACAAACAAAAAACAAACAGCTAATGGCCATAGTTGCCAGGCTTCACGATCAATAAGGAAAAAAATAATTATATTTTAAGCAACTACTAGTTACAATTTCAGATAAAATTGAAGTTATCAACATGAAAAAGTCTGACAGGTATAACTGGTATTATACATTTATAATTTTAGGTGCTTTTCAGTTTTCGGGACTACTAACACAGGACATATAGACCCACCATGGTTACTAAATTTCTCGGACAATTTAAATTTAAAATATTCCTCGACTTTGGTAGGTCTTGTGTAAGTTTGGGTTGGTTACTCAGAGACATATCCAAGGTAATATAGCAGATCAAGGGATGTAATTAATTTAAATTGTCTAAGCAAATCAGTGATCACGATGGTCGATAGGGCTATATTATACGTATTATGGTTAGTAGTCATGATAACCAAAAAGTACCTTATTTTATTTTAAATAACCATTTACAATAAATTTCTAATAAAATTAAACTTATCAACATAAAAATGTCTGACAGGGATAACTGATATTATTCATCATTAATACATTTATGCCAGGTTGCAAAATCAAAATCAATAGTGAGTAAACATGATTTAGTGGCCCATGTACTATTAAATTTTGGCAAACCATTTCACTAATTTTATTCTTTTTATGCAATTGGGCACTATTATATTGGGTATTTTAAATAATAGTTAATTATCAATAAATCTTAGTTATCAGCATATTTATTAAAATAAATTATAGATCAATATAATGTAATTTTAAATGTCTTACGTTCCATCTAAACCACGAACTGCATCTTCTGCATCACGTGGGTCTTCATATTCTATGAATGCAAAACCAGGTGGATTCCTTGCTATCCAAATATTTTTCAATGGACCATACTTTGTAAACAAATCTTCGATTTCGTATTTATTGGCATTGCTTTTTAAATTACCAATGTATACTTTACAAGTTGGATCCCATTCACGGTGTTTGGACATGTTTTAGTCTTTTATCTATAAACAAATGTATATCAGTTATGTACAATATAATATGTGTATATTGGTATTGTTAATGGTTTATTAGGCATGTTTATCCAGGTTTATACATAATTTATATTTATTGTAACTATTCTGAAGAAAAAACGCGCTTTATAACAATTTTAAGATATAATATAACATTTCATAAAATAGAAGAAGTTAAAGAATTTTTATTATTAACATGAAGATTAAATTTGATTAGGACTTGGTATGGAATTGATACACTATACTATAATACTGAATTGTATTTTGGGGGCTATAAATTATAATGAATTTTTTATCTCAAGCTATATTAAAAATACACCAACACAAAGATAAACATATAGGTAAAGAATAGACATATTAATATGTTCTATTCTTCGTCTTACATAATATTTATATCAGGTTTTCTAGCATTTAATCCATTTTGGTAAAAATCATCTATGGAATATTAATATTATTAGGTAAGTAAAAATGTGCAGACTAAAACCACTTATGGTTACTTAATAAGAGATATACCGATGTTATAACGCTTAAGAAAATAAAATTCAATAAAGGTAAATTATAAATACTAACTTAACATGGGCACAGCCACAATTAAAATATGTGAAACTCTTAAGGATTACTAAAATATTTGGCTTTATCGAAAAACTGAAATTATTACGTTAATGGTTGTAATATAATGTGTAGGTGGTTTAAAATACTTACCGTATTAATGTTGAACGCCAAAACTTTATATACCATGCAATGTTCAATAAATTAGAACTGTGAATCACACGTGTTTCAGCTGTTTTATACGAAGGAAAAAAACACACAATACAGTAATACACAACTCGAGTACAGTAATGCAGTAGAAACTACTAATTACTAAATGGTAAATAAAATAACCAAGTTCCTAACGTCCTAGGATTTATATAAAATGCAATTATATCACTATCAACCGCCGTCCGTCAATAGAAATAATTCTGAAGTCAATTACTACAGTTGACGTAACTAGGTATTTATGAACATTTGATACAAGTCACGTGAGTACGTGTGGTTTCAATAACCGGCGACGGGCGAGCCACGAGGGCTGAGATACCAATCACCAAAGGGCATCTACGAGTTAGTAAATTTAATCATTATAGCCATTGTGAGTTGCGGCAACATGGAATACGGATCATAAGAATCTATAGATGAACTTTCGAGATTCGGACACTGTTGCGAGTTGTGACTAGTGAACGTCGAGAGTCTTTGTGAATCGACTTGTGAATACTGAATTGCATGAATTGTAACTTGTAATAAGTATTATAAATTATTATCTGTACTCCGTGTCTCTGTTGTAGTATGTTCCGTCGTTACTCGTTCCGTGCATGATAAAGAAAAGAGGTATGTCAGTAACTTTCCGTATTTGAATCATGTTGACGCATCCCCACTATTTCCTATGCGTTTCCCATGGCGTTGGCAGCCATATTGCTTTTCTCCGTCAATTTTATCATCAGTGTCTATGTTATAAACATTGTGGAGAAAAGCAATATGGCGGATATGCGTATCACAAAAGTTGCTGACATACCTCTTTTCTTTATCATGGTTCCGTGGTCTGTAGTTCAATCTCTACTGTAGTTGTTGGACAAACCAAAATGGCGTCCACACGTCCGCACCATAACGGAATATAATCAGTGCATCATGTTATAATAATTATCTGTTACATAACCTGCAGCTTGCTGATAAACATGAATCTCCGTTATCATTATTCAGTATTCACCCAATTTTTTTATGGTACACTTTTTATTAACTAAGTAACATCATTTTTAAATATAAGGTAGCAGATATTTTATAAAAACAATTGTACTCCTATATCAGTTAAAGGCTACAAACTATTATATGGCAATATTTAATATTTGATAAACAATAATATTAGTAGTTTATTAGGATATCTTCTTTTTTTTATTTTTTAAAATATATCAACTGCAATACCTATAAATCAATTTTACCTGATTCATCACTTATGGCCTAAACTCTATTACTCTTATATTATAGGTATACGATATATTTACAAATTAATATTATCTTAAATTATAATATATATTATTTTTTCTATTGCTTGCAAGTTTTGTCTGTTTATTTAACATACCAGAAATTATTTTCAATTCTTGAGCAGTTTGCGGTAATTTTATATTTTTAGCCGCACCACCCATTTATTTTTTTTAAGTCATATTTTTCCCAAAATCAAAAGATTAATTTAAACACGCGTCACGAAAAAAATAAATTTTAATTTATGTATAATAAGGTACTCAACAAAATTAACACTATTCACAGAATAGTTGAATTGTACACGCCTGTTGAAGACACAAGTTAACTGAAGTCCGTGATCAATGACAATTAATAAGAGTGCCAATCGGTTGTTGTTTTTAGAATGTGTATTAATTTTAGATTTTAGATATAAAACTATACAGGATTACGATACTTATTATTATTATTGTTGTGCAGATATGTGTTAACAAGACACACTCACACAAACGAACATACATAAATACATATATACAATGTGTACGTCCCTGTATGTGTCTATATAAATATAAAAATATTCCAATTATCAATTATTAGTAAAAATGTATCATTGCGACAATAATTTATTAGTACATAGTACATTTCTGAAAATATTAAAAAATAGGCATGTTTTAGCGCTTATAAAATATAATAATGATAAAAAGGCAACAACAACCCATCGAGCCTCTTTTGAAATCAGACAGGGACGAATGCCCAACCTGCTCATAATTTAATTTATATAAAGTGGACCACTCAGACTGTCCATATGCCTTCCAGAAAGCTGGTTGCGATCATCGTTGCTGAGTGGTGACTTTGCTGCGAACAGCAATCACCACCAGCCGTCTCACGCTCTGGCACATGGACATGTCTCATCATCGTGGCTAATGACGACTCCAGATTTGCACCTGGAGGGGACGATGCATACTACAGAAATGATCCTGTGAAGTATGATCTTAATTAAATCACTGACGCCGGCCTGTACTTATAACGGACGACGGCTGCTGAACACGGGCAGCCCTCAAACTGCCACTTCGGATTTTGGCATCATGGGAACTGAATTCAATGAATGATATATCGTCCAACTCACTGTTTTAGTTTATCATGCTGTCGGTTTGATGACAGAACATGAGAAAACAGTGTTCAATGTCCTGAAAAAGCATCAACGACACAGCTCGATGTCGCGTTTCAGTGAGTGGTTGACGGCAGAGCTATCTACCAACGGCTTTCACCATTACTACGCTAATACTAGGCTAGTACCACTGTCATCTGTCCGCTAGGCAGTACCAGCACAATTATTATTATTTTATTGGACCAAGTTGCTTTAACTAGCTTTACTATAGACATATTAACTAGTTTATAGCTCTCTAGTCTAAGCTATTAACCACGGTCTTCTATGTAAGTTACAAGACCCTGCTATGTTAATGTTCTATTAACACTTTGATGGACAGTAAACACTATAGTATTAATGATTTAAAATGTTTAAAGTATTACGTTCCGCATGACTGCTATTATAGCTTTCAAATCCTAATTCCTAATCATTTTATTTTAACATTGGAACTTTCTAACTGTCGGAAAAGATGTTTCATAATCATTATGATAATATATTTTCTATAATAATTGTATCAGAAGAAATAGAAATATTTTAGTTTTGTGTAATGGTAAACTATAAACATTTTCCCGCCACTACAATTTGTGCCAAGGGTACTTGCCTAAGTTGCCCCTCCCCCCCTCCTTAAATGCACCACTGGCAACCCAGTATCTTATATGAACGTCTAATATTAAAATATATTCTAATATTAAATATAAATAGTTGTAAAATATGATTAAATACACATCAATAATAATAAAAATATAATGATATTATTACTTATTAGGTATAATGTTAAGTTTAAGAATTAAAAAATAAGTACATTTTGTCATATTAATACGACAAAAATAAACAGAGAGTATTCAAAATTCATTATCTGGGGAACAACAATTTATTTTTTGTTCCTGAAAAACCAAGTGGGCTACAAGAAGATGTAAATGTAAACAACAAAATGTTTTTCCAATATGTGTAGCTACAAAAAAACAAAATGTAACATTAAATTATAATAAATCATATATGTAAGCACCTCAAAAATATATTTATAATAATGAATTGAACTAACTTTTATATTCTTAGATAAAAGTAATCGTTTTTGGTCACAAACTTACAACTAGGTTTGCCGGTCAAACTGTTTTACCTTTCACATCCATCGGTTTGCCTTGAATAATGCATTAATTCTTCTTGCTGGTAGACTAATAATAATTGCCTATAATAATAACCCGCAAGTATAAGTGATTGTATGAACTTTTTTTCATCAGTAAATAATACATTGCATACCTAATCAGTCAAAAAGTCCGATTTGAAAAAAAGCACGAAAATACCGACCAAATACCAATTACTAAATTCACAAAATTAAAATAATAAAAATTAGATTAATTTTACTATAGAATATATTGTATTTGATTGTTATTCTTTTATCCACTGTAATTTATAAATATGATTATTCCTTAAAAAAAATTGTCGATACAAAAGTATAAGTAACATTATGTCACCGAGTATTATAAATTAATTTTATGATGAACCACTGAACCAATGTCATGAAAAAAATATTATTATTTTTTTTTGGATAATTAGTAATTACCTTACCAACATATTATTTAAAATATAAAAAAATTTAAAAACTTGTAATATTTAAAAAAAAATACAATATTGTACGTTAAGAGGATATAACCGCATTCATTGTCAATACCTTATGAAAGTATGATATACCACATTGTATGTTTTGAATACTCAATTTAACTATTATCTATTATCAAGTTTAAAAGTAAGGATATTATGTAGTGAATATTAAAGTTTTTTTTCATATTTTCATGTTAAAGCGAGTATTTTAAATGTGCTAACAATTTACAACTTTAAAATGATCTTATTGTCTAATAATATTATGATTTTAGATAGGTAGTATTTCAATTTATTTTAGTAAATAGTTTATAAAAATAAATTTAATGCATCATTGTGAAAAATATATAATAAAAATAATTTTCATTTTATTAATTTTATCTCAAGGTTTTTAAACTTTGAAATTAATGGTAGACCACAGTTTTTAATATAATTTGCATAATCTATTTTTAAGATTCATTGTAAAAATTAACATTTAGTTTTTCAATACTTAAAATATATTAAAGTGTATGTATAAATATATTTATTGCTCAATTTGCTTAATAATAATATTTAGAAGAGTCAACAATTATTAATTAGTATGGATAATTAATTAAATACAATTAATACACAATAATTATGTTTAACAATACTATTTAATAAATACAATTAAAATATATTGCCTATTGTACAAAAAATAACAATAATACATTTAATAAAAGGTAAAAGGTAAATACAAATTGGTTATTACTTAAAATGTATACAAAATAATAGGATAAATATTGATATTCTTGTAAATTTATTTTTATTTTAACTCAAAAATTAACTTTATAAAAAATATATATGTAATATGTATTGCTGTATTGAAGTTACAAAAAATGTACGCCAAAATGCACTAAGTTATTGCATAATATGTTGTTAACAACACTTAGGTGATACTATTTCAGCTGTAGGACAAGCAGCGCTACCATTGATTGGTCTAGATAATTTAACTAAATTGGTATGTGATATTTTTAATTCGGAGGGCCTTTCTGTTGAAGCCCAAACTTCAACAGCTAAAGTAAATGCAGTCTCTATATTCATATCTGTTTTAGAACTAGTTTCAACATAAGGAGCACTCAGATATTCTGAACACCATCTGTTTGCTTCATCTCTAGAAACTACTCGGTCTTGCAGGTCTACCTAAAAAAAATTATAAGACATTATTTTATTTCAATTATTAGAAGTTACTTTTTTTTTTTTAATTTACCTTTGTAGCAACAACAAGAAATGGAAAATTTACATCAGTTGTCCTGGAATATTGTAAGAATTCTTTTTTCCATGAATCTACAGTTTTAAAGCTTTGGACATCGTCAACAGCAAATGTTAGCAAACAAATATCAGTTCCTCTATAAAAAGGTGTTCGAAGTGTTCGAAATCTTTCTTGGCCTGCAGTATCCCAAATCTAAATGTGTTTATTTAATAGTTAAATATATATATAAAACGTTTTAACAACAAATTTGTTTTAACTATACCTGCAAAGTATATACAATTCCATTGACATCGAGTTCCTTTTGAAGAAATTCTACGCCCAATGTATGAAGTGTATGGTCACTAAAACTGTTACTTACAAACCTGTTCATCAAACATGATTTTCCTACATTACTATTTCCCAAAATGACTACTTTCAGTATTGGGTTTTGTTTAACCAAAATCGTTTTATCTTTCATACCGATGTAAAATAAAACTATGATATCAGGTGACACTAAATAAATGTATCATGCTTGTATTTAAATTATAATTAATTTAATAATCAGATAGCTATTAAAAACAAACCAACAATTTATTTCACAAATCCCGAATACTCAGTCGTGGTCGAGTCTTCAATGGGCTTTAACACAATAATTGTACAAGCATATTTAAAAAAAAAATAAAATAAAAGTGAACTATCACAATTCACAATAGACATTTATACTCTATGGTATATAGATTATATTTTACAAAATATGATATCAAATAAGTGATAAGAGAATTATCAATCACCAATGTAAAAATTACACCATAGATGTTCTGTGATAATAGATAATATTAGACCTACTACGGCACCACCCACGTACCCGCGTAACCATAAATATATGGCCGAACTTTAAAATATAAATCACGATTACAGAACACGGACGTAATAGGGGGCGGACTGGCCCAGTGCTATAAACCAGGTAGCACCACGGGCCCCCATTCGTGTTTATAATACAGGCACCGATTACCATTTTCCGCCACTTTCTTAAATTTAACTCTTGTTGTAATGTAGAACTCTTTCCTAATTTTACTAAGTTTATAAAAAATTTACTGGCCCCTAATATAGTCTACTGACGGTTTTACCTCACCCATTTTGGCTTCTTTGAAATTTGTATAGCTAATATAATAGGCCATAGGGGCAGCTGAATACGATAGAAAATCGGCTGATTAGTTGAGTGTCTCATGGTGGTGGGGGGGAGGAGTGTCTCCAAATTAGGACAAAAATCAACAAATTGTCAGGAACATTTTGGATAGTAGGCATGCTTCGATCTTTGAGATCAGCATCTTTTCTGATAGAAAAGTGAACCTAATTGGTACTTTTGGCAGGTCAACATTGAAAATTCCTAGTAGTTTTGGAAAGCTTAGAGAAAAACAAAACAAAAAAGAAAGAAAAGTGATAATTTTTACGCAAAACCGATTTTTGACACACATGTTTTTATATTTGGTGTTACTCAAAAAATAATAACCGTAGACCATTGAAATTTTCATCGAATATTTATATTAGCGTTTCACATAAATGGTATAACATTTTCATAATATTTTAACTCTTTTTGAGATACTCAGCCTTGAGAAATTTTTAGAAATTTGTTTTTTTTTTTTAACTATTCTAGGTAAAAACTTTTTCACGTAGTAAAAAAGCTTGAAAATTTAATACAAAATTCCTTATAAGTTTCATAAATGTGAGTTCCAAAAAATCCGAAACACATATGCAAGATTTTTTTTTATATGCAATTAAAGTTCAAATTTTGACAAAATTCAATAAAATATCGACAATTTTTCAGTTGGAAATTCATAAGTGGTTTATTTTTCAAAGCTTACATTATAAATGTTGAAAGAAGATTCCACCCAGATTTAGATACCTTAATCAAAAAAAAAGTTTACCGAAAAGCAACATTATTTATTTACGAGTGTTTGAATTTAAATTTTTAGGATATTGTATTTTTATAGGTAAATTAAAGAATTTTCATCAATCAATTTTTGATATTTTGTCAATTGTAACTTAACCTGATGAGAATTCATAAAAATTTTTCTTTTTAAATCTAAGATTTGAAAATGTAATATAAGATCACTCATAAGTTTGTCTACTTTTATCAAAAAAAAAATGTCTAGAAGAAACTTAAATTAAATTTTTATGAGCGTCTGAAATTTATATTTTTACAACATTTGATATTCACTCGATAATCTCATGTAACGATTTTCTTATTTTAGTATAATTAAAAAACGGATGACTGTAGATACTTGAAAATTTCACTGAATGTTTATATTAGCATTTTCTATACACCATAACATTTTGAAAATATTTTGACTCTTTTTGAGCTGTTTACGGACATTGTCAGTTTTCAATTTGTTTAGTTTTTTTTTTCTATAAATATCAATAAATTTTTATTTGTTGGGTAAAAAAGCGTGAAAATTTAATATAAGGCTCCTGATATATCGTTCTAATAGCAGTTGAAAAATATTAAAAATACATAGGCACAATTTTTTTTTATAGGCATTTAAAGTTCAAATTTTGACAACATTTATCAAATTTATAATTTATTAATTATTTTGTGGTTAAAAATTTATAAATTTATAAATTTTTAACTTTTATGGCTAAGGATTGAAAATTTAAAACAAGGCTCCACGTAAATAGGTTATATATAAATTACTTTATTCACAATAATATCATCAAATATACTTGGTAAAATCATAGGCTGACTGACCGTTTTCGCTCAGAATCGTTTTTCTTATACAATGATATTATGTCATTGAATTCAAATTTAACACCATCCATTACAGTGACCCACTCGTAACCTACTGTACAGCAGAGCGACATCCACTTATCCACCTATTTTTCTTTATTTTTGTCGTTAAATTAAAAATAATACGTAATTTCCTTGTTTGTATTCAATAGCACGGAAAATGTTGAAAAGGTCGGCGCTGCAAGTCTCAACTTTTAATCGTTGAATAACAATATTAAGCATCAACAATTCCAATTTTGGCGTCACCCCGTATATTTGTATCGTATTCGTTTGATTACATAAACATAATATAATAGCCCTTAGGTATAGTGTATACATTATTACCTTAACAATCTAAGACCGTGGTGTATACGATGTCACGATGATAGAAAATATAAATTAAATGTCATACTCTATTCTATAATATTAAAACAATCACATACCACATACCTATATAGATCATTGATGAATTTCAAGATTGAAATTATTACTTATCGAGTTTCCATATTATGCATTTATATTTTCTCCTCTTACAGTCTTACCTCTTACACATACTCAGGGCCGGCGTTAGGTCTTGCGAGGCCCTGGGCAGAATACATTCCACGAGGCCACGCACCACCAAAGAAGAAATAACCTAATTTTCATAATTATTTACCTGAATATACTGTAATGATATGCTCACACACCATTAAAATAAACTAAAATTTTACAGAATAATAAACAACGGCCAGACTGTCGTTTGTAGAAATCGGTCGCATCAAATAAAACGACAATTAAGATATCGGCACGCACTTATAACGGTATTACGTAGGATGTGTGTGACTTTATTTTATGCTGACGCCAAAGAATAATCAAGTTTCCAGGCTCACGATAACTTTTTGATAAAGCAGCCTACCACTCTCTGGTCAGCATCCTCGCGTCGTCCCTTAAACCAGTGCATGAGCACCAACCACCAGAGTAACAACCTCTCTAGTTTCAAAAAACCGATTTCAACGAGCGACAACTGGACTCCTTATGCGAGCAATAATCAGTGCGTTCTTTAATTCAATTTGTGTAATTGAAGTATATTACTTTGTTTTATCTAAAACCTAAGACTCCTACAATATTATCTACAAACAACTGCGAATCAGGTAAGGCATATAATATAATATTTTATGTTGATTGCAGTTAATACCTTCTATGTGCTTTTTTCCATAAAATTATATTGTACGGTGTATTTGATCTAATTCTCGAATACACGATCTCGAGAGCCCTCCGAACACCTGGAGGAAGGTAATAGCGTAATTTTACTATTTTAATATAACTATCGACAGGAGTCGTTTTATATTTATCTTATTTTTACGTTATTACAATACAGTTAATGATTAAATATACATTATACACCTAACACCTGTAATATTAATATAATTTCTAATATCCAATATTTATATTTAATATCTTAATAATTGTTTAGGTAGGTGTTTAAAGGAAAAATATTTAAATCGTAATAAACTATAATACAAAAATAATAAGTCAATGTAAGTGTTAAAATTAGTTTGTTTTTAATTATTACTTATATAAAATACTTGTTACATAAAATCGTATTCTTAAAAATTACTTAACCTTAATTTTTCTAGACTTTTTAGCCGCAAAATCTTCGATTACTTTTTCATAATTTACATTTTCGGACTTTTCTTTTTCTATAGCTAATAAAGCTAAGCTAGAAAGACGCTTTTGGGATATGGTACTTTTCAAATACGTTTTTATAAGCTTTAACTTTGAGAAGATACATTATGCACTAGCTGAAGTTACAGGAATAGTTATTTAAAACTTAGATTTGATTAATGATTAAAAGTAACTAGTAACGGCTTGTGAGTGAATATTCTGGCAAAACTTTAATTAGCGTCTACAATATTATAAAATTTCAAAAATTATGACGACGTACAATAACTGACGAAGGCACGGCATATTATTATATTGTCGTAAACCTATAGCTTCAATTGCACTTATTTTATACCAATACTCGACTTTTTCTCCCTGGCCCCCTCCGTCCACGTAGCGATAACATTATCTACATGTTATGATTGAAACTGACGGATGGCAGTTTCACTGAATCATCGTCCAAATTACTAAAATAATATGTCCACGATTCAGTTTAATTTCCATTTTCTAGTTTCTACTGCGACCTGCGACTAGTAAGATGTATATTTTCGTATATTTAAATAATTTGTTAAACCTATATGACTACCTCTATTATGTTTAAAGTCGCACCCCAACCACCAGCACCCACGAGCCACTGCCATCACTCCATCGAAATAACTATTTAAAGGTTTTAGATTTAGCGGCGTTCAATAATAATAAATAAATGCATCCAAGTAAAACAACAAACATTTAACAAGCCTACCGCGGTTAAATAATTTTGAAAAAGCAACTCGCCTGTAAGATAATAATAACAAAAAAATAAAATTGTATATTACTCACATTGTGTCGTTTATATCTCTTAATCGACAAGACTGAAGACGACAACCATTCACCAGTAGTGTAGATAATAAAATGATAGTCAAAAATGAAAATCAAGTGGTCAAATAAAATTAGTTTTGTTTTTGTTAATTTGTCAATCTATAAATAATGACTGAATGCTTTATACTGGTATTTTCACGATTTTTAATTAAAATGATAATCGTGCTCCCCTAGTCGACTTGCTTTGAATAGTATTAATTTATAGATATAAAATATTTGTAAGTAAATATTCATATTTGTATCTAACTATTACATAATGATTAACGGGGTGGAATCGGTTGCTATATTTCTGTACAGCAGTGAATATCTGTGTATTATAAAATCAATAACGCAGCATAAAATACGAATACCCAAACATTTTTATTCAGATAAACATGTAAGGCGCGAGGCCCTACCCACCCGGCCATGCACTTACTATTAAAAGACAATGAAAAATATTTGATAATAAGTAAACTTTGAGGTATTCGTTGAGTATGTGACCTATTGGACCAATAATTAATTTAAAAACAGTTACATTCAAAATCTTAAAATTATGTTTATAATTATTTAATTAATTAGTAATACAAATATAAAACAATACAAGATTACATTTAATAAAGTCAAAATCAATGGAACAAAATATCAGTTAAAAAAATTTATGAATATATAAAATTATTCAAAAAATGTTATTTAATTTTTAAATAGTTTTTAATAATATATATTATTTAAAAAATGTATCTTACATGTTTATAGATCGGTACCTGTACATAATATAGATAATCGTCTTGGTAGGTCACATACTAAACGAATACTGACTGATGTAAATTTTAATATTTTTAATTTTGATAAAATTTCAGGGAGGGCAATTGCCTGATTTTGGCGCCACCATTGCCTATGACTATAGAAAAATAAATATGGTTCATAGTATTGAATAATATTAATATATCCATTACCTGTTGCATAAATAATCACTAAAAATTGTATGAATCAATAGTGATCTAATGGTCCCTTCAATATGATTTCATTATTACGCCAAATGTATTAATTTATTGGACTTTATAATGCGAAGTTGATTAAAAGTTACTAATTTTAAAATATGTAAAGAAATTTGTACATCGCAGTAAAAAAAATTGAGTAGGATTAACAGTTTTCCTTAGCTACTCATTTCATAAATGTTTGGTTATTTATAGTTATGGTACGGAGTTAACTATAGGTTTAATGGGATGTAACTTTAAAGTAAAGAGATAGAAATAAGGTGGAAACAATAGAACCAGAAAAAAAAAATATGGTCGGTAAAATATGAGTTTTGGCAGCCAGGTAATGAGGACAATATAAATTCATAAATCATCTGTTCAACTTGTTGACTGTCTTACACTATTAAAATATAATGTTTTATTAAATAATTGTTTTAAACAATATTATTTTTTATTTTCAATTCAAAATTTTTCCAATCAATACAAAAGTTAAGTTGTTTTTACTGTCCATAGGTTTTGTTAAAAAAGTCTACTCTTAAAAGATTTATATACATATTATATAATATATATATTGCAAGAATATTGTAATATATAATTTGAATTGTACGTAATTATTTATTTATTTGACAAAAAAGTTAATGTAACAATTTAAAAAATAAACATTTATAAGAAAATTAGATACTAGTAAAAATGTACAAACTGATAAAAACAAATTAAGAAAAAAAATTCAATTCATAATGATGATGAATTTGAATTGTCTATAATTCTGTTGAATTATAAATTAGGAGTAATCGTCTTCATCACTGCTTTCTTCAGTCTTAGGTTTAATAGCAGCTCGTTGAGCTGCAGCTTGTAGTTCTTGCCATTGTTGTTGTTCTTGAGCCATTTGCTCTTCTCTGGCCTAATAAAATTTCAAATCTTTTAATTAGTAAATGTATGTCTAATTAAAAGTATAAATCTAAGTCCTAATATTACCTTGGCGAATAATTCTTGTTGCTGTCGTAACAATTCTTCCTCTGGTATGCCTAAATTTTCAAGTCTTGTACTTTGTCTTCTTCTTTTAGACTGACAGTCTTTACCAACTTCTTCTGCTTGTGCTCGATAGTCACCAAATCCCAAATGGTCTAGAGCTAAAATATTATTTTTTTTTTTTTTAAAAATATATTATGAATAATTATTTTAAACTTACCAGTTAATAAATGTTCAGCGTTTATAGTTTTTTTCTGCTGGGCCATGCATACTTGATTAGCTTCCGATGCTACTAAGTGAATAAATTCTGTGCAACAGTTCATTATCATTTCTCTAACTTCATTAGCAACCCGAATATTTGGTAAAGCATCTTTAATCATTTTATTGATTGATGCACGGGGTAGCGCTAGTTCTTCATCTTCATTAGATGGGCCCGGATTACTACAACCTTCATTTAAACTATTAGTGTTGGAGTTTGAAATTTGAGTTGTTTTACTACAACTTGGATTTGAATCTGTTATGCTAGAGCTAGGTATAGGATTTGAGGTGCTGCAGCAAGGTACTAATCGATCATTATCACTCATGGTGTTTGAAGGTTGTATCATTGACATTTTACTTCCATAACCTGTTGAAAAATAATGTTTAAAATTAATCAAAATAATATTTTCAAAATATAGATTTTATTAGGTACATTCTAGTTGGATTACTAAAAAATTATTCATCACATGGAAAAAATATATATTTATTTAACAAATGTTTTAAAACAAAAATTGATTAGTTACATAGGTTAGTAATTTATCTATCTATCTATCAAAT
Organism: Metopolophium dirhodum; assembly: GCF_019925205.1. NCBI lineage: Eukaryota > Metazoa > Arthropoda > Insecta > Hemiptera > Aphididae > Metopolophium > Metopolophium dirhodum. The sequence goes on along the minus strand of NC_083567.1, from coordinate 31,712,103 downwards.
ACCAACAACAATTATTGAAAAAAAAATATACAATTTACAATTAAAAAACAAATAGTTTGGTTAGTGTTTATTTGTTTTAACTGTCTGAAGTTTATAAATATTTATATATTTTTAAATGTTAGTTTATTTTAAGTACAAATAGAGCTTTCACTTCTAATAAAGAAGTAGTGTAAACTACAAATACAGTATACAATTAATTTTTAATCTATATTTTCTATTATTTGTAACAAATGTATTAATAATTTATGGTATTATTATCTAACAATAATTTAAATAAGAAAAACTTGTTTTTGTAATAATGTAGTAAATAGTAAACAAATAATAATTATTATTTAATGTTTATCTAGCCATGTGAAAATTGAAAAATATATATTAAGTAGGAGCCTAACAAAAATGTTTTCATATAATTATTTTACATTAAAAAACCAACCTGGTTGAGAAGATATTCAGATTTCGAATTTGTATCTATGATAATTTACTGAGAGCTCAAAACAGAAAACATTAATTCATTATTTCAATCCACCATAGACCTATTAACATCGGTTTATAGGTCTATGCCATCTACACATCGTCAATAATTATTTTGATAATATTTCTCACCATAAAATTAAGATAACGTGTCTTTACTCTTTTGCCTTTGCGTTTGACGTGCACACTGCACGGTGAAGTGTGAAAGTGGTAGGGCCACAGAAATACAGAATAGGTTAAATTTAATCTACTCTACTGTAGGAGTGTAGGACGGACTCACGGACTAAGATATAATGGACTTATGGACTGGAAACGACATGGTCGACGGTGGAGGGGTACGGCCACGAAAAGGTGTCACTTAGCTGATAAGAATATTGTTCTTGAAGTTTTCAGCGCTACCGGTGGTTTTATTTGACTTCACAATTTGTATCTTACGTGTTTTTTTACCGAGAGCGCTGTAAACTCTGGAACACATTGCGACCCCCCCCACTTTGCCTCTTGTAAATACATTCGTGGCTGTGATAAACTGCTCGTTTCCAGTCCATTATATTATCTTAGTCCGTGGATGGACTCACAGACTTAATTTATACTATATAGAAATCAGTGGACGGACTACAGACATATATAATATCTATTCCGTTGTTCTGTGGTCCCTGAACGCTTCTTATTGATTTTGATTTTTGAGTTGATAAAACGGAGTTACAGCCGGAATGTTATTGAAAAGTCACGTGACTAAATTATCAGCCTGCCACGCTATCTACCAGTACTCTGTGCTGGTGAAATTACCCGTGTAACCACTTCAGAAAAATAATGGTATTCCTATTTCCCACGGAGGCACGGACTAAGATATATTGGACACGACAAGGTTGGAGGGGTTGACCACGAAATGTACTACAACCATAGACCTTATACGTACTAAATATTACTTAGTATAAGGTCTATCGTCTATGAGTTAAACAGGCGGAGTTCGGGGAGATATTTTCCTTTTAGTATTACTAGCGTTGTCTTAGTGGATACTTATGGAACTAGAAATTTGTATGATGTGTTTTAGTTCCATAAGTATCCACTAAGACGGTGCTAGTAATGCTAAGAGGAAAATATCCCCCCGAACTCCGCCTGTTGAACTACATTTCGTAACTACAATATTCATCTCGTATTCTCGTGTCCAGTCTTGTATATCTTATTCCGAGCTATTCTATTTCCTGTTAAATCTATTTTCTATGCTATATAAATGGTCTACTAATGGTCTATATAAATTATAATCGTGGTCCTATCTAGGTTAGTTGTTAGTAGTCCTTTATACTTATCTATGATAGTGGGTCCTTGAGACGTCCTAGAGACCTAGACGAACGCAAGTTTACGATCGGGTGGATGACTCGATATTCCACGCAAGCGAGTGCCGAGTGTCCTGCGGGTTTTTCTGTTTTGTGCATGGACGTATTATTATGTCTATAGTTTTGTGCTTTACATTTTCACTGTACGTTCCGCAACCATAATATTATCCAATAGCGTTTTTCACCAAATACTGTAATATGATAATTTACAGTATTTGTTTCCACCTCGTCGCACTAGCTGTTGACTGCTGTACTACTGCACTAGTGCACTTTTTTATGTGACACCAGCAGCTATTCCAGTGTGCACTAAATTACTAATTTTATGTACCGCGTTACTGCACTATGCGAGTTTTTTGCATCTATAGTGGCTAGTGCAGTGAAGGTTGTATGACCTCCTGGAGGAGCCCGCATAAAGCCCGTATGAATTTTACTACTTTGTTTCTTTTCTCGCTCACAGTCTCTACATCGTACCTCTGACTTCTATCTCTAAGCGCTGTCCATTACTTTATAGGTCTATTGTCTAAGGAAACTTGGGTGCAACAGAGCGGTATGGTGGAAGTCTGGAAAATGCTGTAATATCTACAGCCTACTAAACATCATCATAATATACAGGTTGCACACCAGTGGCGAATCAACAGGGGGGGGATGATATGTTGGCCATATCACCCCCACAGGTGACCAAATTTTGTAAACAAAACAATATACAACATATATATAATAGTATATGAATATAATATGTGTATACTGCAGGGACAGACTGAGACCCTGAAGGGCCAGGTGGGTACAAGTTTCAAAACTACCAAAAAAGAGACTCGTGTTACAATTTTTATTTTAAATAAAATAACTTTTTAAGGAACTTATAACAAAATGAAAAAAATTCTGTAGGTTTATACTCAACTAAATAATAAAATAAAACAAATTACTTCAATATTACAATTTTTAAACTTTACCTATTATATAAATAAAATATAAAAAGTTGTGGGTGTCGCTCAGCTGTACAATAGGTTACAAGTGAGTCACTATAATGGTCAATAGATGGTGTTAAATTTGAATTCAATAATATAATATCATTGTAAAAGAAAAACGATTCTGAGCGAAAACGGTCAGTCAGCCTATGACATTACTAAGTATATTTGATGATATTATTGTGAATAAAGTAATTTATATATTTACCTATTTACGTGGAACTTTGTATTTTCAATCCTTAGCTACAAAAGTTGAACATTTTATAAATTTTTAACTACAAAATAATTATTACATTTTAAATTTGATAAATGTTGTCAAAATTGTCAAAACTTTAAATGCTTATAAGAAAAAATTGTGCTTATGTATTTTCAATATTTTCAACTGCTATTGTAACAATATATCAGGAGCCTTGCATAAAATTTTCACGCTTTTCTACCCAAAATATAAATCTTAGATTGAAAAACAAAAATTTTTATGAATTCCCAACTCAAAATAATTTGCTAATTTTCGTATTTTGTCAATATTTGAACTTTAAATGCTTATAAATAAAAACTGTGACTAAGGATTTTTAATATTTTTCAAATATCATTATAACAATATAGTAGGAGCCTTGTATTCAATTTTCAAGCTTTTTTACCCAAAAAATAAAATTTTATTGATATTTGTAGTAAAAAAAACTAAAAATAGTGGAAACTGAAAATGTCCGTAAACAGCTCAAAATAAGTCAAAATATTTGGAAAATGTCATGGTGTATAGAAAATGTAGCGCTTGACGCTATTATTATCATATTAGACATTAGTGGCAATTTTACGAAATAATTAAACATTTTAACGTAAAATCTGTAAATACCACGAATTAAATTAATGCTAAAATGCTTTTAAATAATCATAACATTATATTTTTGTAGGTTTTATATATATTTCAAAATAGTCAATCCAGTATACAGATTTCTATTTAGCTGCAGTGTAGTATAGAAGTTTGTGGTTTAGGAACTCCTTATCATATATAGTTGAGTATATAGTATAATATATTAATTCGTGATCTGAGCTCTATCCATCGTATAATATCATGATTCATGATCTAGAACACTTTCTTTATTCTTTAATCGTGGAGTATCGACTATAGATCCTTGACTAGTTGACTATAATTGACTACGAAATACCTCAGCAGAATACAAATATTTAAAAGTTTAAAACCACGGTTACAGATAATTTTTTATCTATGCAACCGCGCTTAAAACTACACGAATTTATAGTATACAGGTCGACCAACTGTCGTTTTTTGACTAGTAACATAACGCGGTTACCACGTCGTCGCACTCAAGCAAAACTTATCAGCTGTATCCAAATTTCTAATATTGTATTGTATGCACTCCCTTCTACAATACCCCCTCCTTAATCAATTACACTACTGTACTTCTGCAGTTCTGTACTTTATGGTGCACAATGACACTGTAGTACTGTACACACACACACAAAACCTTTGATGTACGGACTGCTGTCTACTCTGTGTCTCTGTCTCTGTGTACTTTACCTATTGTAATACATCGTATATACTATATTATACTCTAATGCGATTCATGAGTACCGGACACGGGTTTTAGATTTAAGACGTCTTGATCGCTAATTACTTTGGCGATAAATAATGATAATGTGTGTGTGTATGTAATACGGCATCCCATCGCCGTAAGATTTTTGGTCTTTTTCTGGCAAGAAAAAAAATGACGAAGTGGAACTTCACGTTAGAGTAACTCCAACAAGACGAGCCAGTGAACAACAAGTAACAACTATAGAATAGCTTAAGGAAGAAAACAAATAGAAAGTGCTTCATCAATAATTATCAAAACATCGACGTACGTACAGAAGCACTGTTTTCTGATTAGAAAAAAAGAAAGAAGGTACGTAATCGTTCTCTCAAATGTATTCATAATGATTGTGATCAATTAATTTTATTACGGTCATTGTAAAATAATATATTGCACATTGACTACTTATTGCGGCATGAGACCTTATCTCTTGTTTCCATATTTTTCGCCTAATCACGTTTTGTCCAAAAATAAAAGTCTTTTATAAATAGACGTCCAGTGTTGAGTTTTTTTGCTCTGCATTTTGCATCCTTCTAAGTCATGGCAAAAGGCAAAAATAAGAAACGTAACCGGCAAAGTTCTAACGCTCCTGTTCCACTTAATGCTGGCGATTCGTCAGATTCGGGAGAATTAAAAAGTCAACCAACAAACAGTGAGTCTACGCCCTGTAACAAACTCCACTGGTCGTCTTCACATTTAACTTACTCAATTTTAAATATTAATACCTATGTTTTTTCCAGTTCTTAAAAATCCTTGCACTCATGTCAAAAAAGCAGTCAACGTAAACAATGTAAACAAATGTTTACAAAAGGTTGTTTCACAGTGTTCTGAATGTAAAAACAGTAACTTGGAAGTATGTAATTTGTTTTACAGTAATCTATAACATATATAAAAAAAAATTCTTGTACTTCTTGAACATCTTTCATTGAAATATTTTTATTTTTTACAAGTGCCTTATGTAATTATTTGTAAACACCTTAATATTATAAAATGTTTATTGTATTTTAGGAGCTATACATTTGTATACAGTGTGGATCATTTCATTGTTCTAATCTTGAGATCAATCATATCCTTAAACATCAGAACACTCCAAGAAGTGATTCTCATTCCATTGCTGTTAACATTGGAAGTTTGATAATCTTGTAAGTTGATTATTTTTTTTTGCTTACTTTCGAGTTTATTTTTTATTTAAATATTTTGTCCAAACTAACAATGGCAATTCATACAATTATATATTATTATAATACAATAATTTGTGTGTTAAAAAAAATTAAAAAATAGATAATATAAATCAAAGTACATATGTAAAAAATTTAGACAGAGTTGGGCACAATTTAACTGTCTTAACAGAGTATCCTATGTAGTGGATAATTGTAACTATGTAATCATATCCCGTAGAATGGTGCAGAATAAAACTGGACTAGGTTTCGCATGACAGTTAAAAACTCTAAATTAGACACAAATAATTCTGGAGTGTCAAAAATACCTGGTCAAAAAGTTATTATCTATTATGTGTTGCAAGAATGGACAGTAAATATATTACACAGTAAATCATAATCATGGTATCCTAACCAATTTTGTACTCGTTCCAGTTCAAATTAGTGTTTTGCAAGGTATGGATGCTATACCACTACACTAAACTCAAGAATGTTTAGAACTTTGTGTTACGTTTGATTGAATCAAAGAACTTGAAGTGTTCTACCGTGAAGTCAATGTGCCAACAAAATGAAAGGGAAAACAAATAAAAAATTCCAAGGTCACGAATTTAAGTCACTTGAGCAAGTAGAGAGCTAATGAAAAAATAATGAATAAGTTTTATTAGAAAGAATATGAGAATTAGAGAAGGTGATTGAATGACATGTGTCCAGATTTAAAGTAAGTGTCAACCAATCCACCCAGACAAAAAAAAGTTTAGCTCATCCTGCGAGGCAGCAGAATCAGTCGTCGACTCAAAAATATGTTGATATCTTAAATGAAAAGAAGAAATGTGATAGTGAGAAAGATAATAAATATAAAGAGGAAATGGCACAGGACTCTCCTCCCTCACTATTATATCTGACACTGTTGTTTGTATACCAAAATTGATGCTATTACTTTTATGTAATAAATCAAAAATTATAAATATTATTATATTATTATAAATGTCTTATTCAATTCTAGTATTTCATTAATATTTTAATTTTGAAGTCTATACCAGGATAACCAATTAATACAATTATAACCAATAACTCATAATTTAATACAATGTGCTATAAGTGTATAAGTTGGAAAGAAGTAGGTTTTTTTTAATATTGAGTGATAACAGTTGAAAAAACACGGTATTTACTACATAATTATGTATTTATTATCTCCCATGTATATTGACATAATTGTTAAGATTTGTGCCTTTTTGACTCTTTAATATTCCAAGTTAGAACTTTGAGCAGTCTAAAAAATATATAATTTATTTAAATTGCAAGTCTTTATTTAAATAAATGTATTTATTTATATAGATGCAACGATTGTAAAAAAGAAATATCGGTAACAAGCTCTAAAAAACTACAAGTTATAATAAATTCTATCAATCATATGAAACAAGTGCAAACAGGTAAAAATAAAATGAATGATCTTCCAATTCAAGGTTGTTCTACTGAAGCAGATGCACAATATGATAAACTAATTTCAGGTTAGTAGATAGATAGTAATAATTAGAATTTAAGTAATGTTTTATATTATTTTTTTTTTTTTTCAGAAAATTCTCCAAAAAAGTGTAATGGAGTAAATAAATCTGATGATGATGATGCTCCATCATTAAAAAAAACATTTGATCCCTCTGAAAATATTACTAACAATGTTGAACGATGCAAAAGACCTAGAGTAAGTTTTATATACTCAACACTTTCAATGCCACTAAAGCGCTGATACACTTATGTGTCAATAAACTTAATTTCAAAAGATCTGCATTGTGTTTCTATGGGCTATTATTTAAAAGTATTTTTATTGGTAAAACCATGGTTAAAATATACAAGGTTATCGCATATATACCCCTTCTCAATCAAATATTTGATGATAAAAACAAAAATGGCAGTGTAAAGGGAACCAATAATAATCAAGTATATATGCGCGGGATTTTGAATTTGTTAGCTATTGTCAGCGTATTTTTGGTGATAGGAAAAATGTATATTTGTGATGTCCTTTTACGCAGCCATTTTGTTTCTTATGATAACAATCCGAGTCGATATGCAATAACCTGTATATTTCAACCATGGGTAAGACCTTGAATCTCTCAAAAACAACTTATGATTTTTGAGGGTTTGACATATCAGTTTTAAATTTATTATTATTTAATTGTTTGTAGACACTATTTAAGCAGACAATATGTTATACCCTCAAAAATAAAAATAATTACATTACAATATCCTCTTCATTATTCAGTTTATTTACAACCTTAAATAATTTTTGTAAAATAGTTGATTAGAGCTGGATGCTTTAAACAGAAATGTGTCAGTATTGTTTGTCTAAAATTGGAAACATTATGAAAAGTCTTAACCTAATTATTATATTTTATTTTAGGGATTAACCAATTTAGGAAATACATGCTTTTACAATTCAGTTTTGCAATGTCTAGCACAAACTCCATTTTTAAGAAAGTTTTTACTTGACATAAGTGAATCTGGTGAACCGATGACCATCAAATTAGATAATGAAGATATTGTAAGTATTATTTTATAAACAAGGTGTCCATTATGATATATTATATAATCTTGTTCCAACTTATAAAATTAGAATTTATTAAAATATTTATTAATTTGTAACTATTGTATTATTGAAACCATTTAGTTGCCAGATTTGTCTAAAAAGTTAACTTACAATTAAAACTCAATGCAATAGACATATAATTGTAATTAATTCTATTTAAATAAATCTGGATTTACAAATTAACTTAATATCGCAAAATTATGGTAAAAATGTATATATGTGCATATAAATTATTTTGTTAAATTTTAGCTGTAGCAAAATTAAAAATTGTTTGCTACAAGCTTTTAAATTATAACTTACTATTACAAATTACCCAAAAGCAAGGCTGGGCAAGTTAATAATTTTTTTAACTCAGTTAAGTTAAGATTACTAATGTTTAAATGAAATTAACTTTTTAACTTTTTAACTCGTAAATGCCCAGCATTGCCTGAAAGTATCTTTTTATAAATCTAGATGCTAATCTAGAGCACTGACCTATGTCCTAATGAATCACTAAATATGCTATGAACATGTGCATTAAAAAAAAATCATAGTACTTATTGAATAAAACCTTTTTATTTTAATATCAAGATAATATTTTCAAAATAATAAATTGTAATTTATAATAAAAATATTGTATATTAACAAATAATTTATAATTTTTTTTCTTCTTACATAGAGTTTTAGTGAATCACGCATGTGGTATACCAATTATAAGTAACAATACGAGTGATCGGCGAGGAAAATAAACACTAGTTTTAAAATTTGGTTGTTTTTATTAAACCATAGTTAGAGTAAGAGTGGCTATGGGAATAATATTAAAGGGACGAGAAAGACTGTAGAAATGGATAGACAGAATAGAGAATGATACGGTAATAGATGGTGTGAGTAAAAAAAAGTAGGATAATAGAAAATTTTATTTCGGTGTTCTATTTTCTTAATGTTTGAGGTGTTTGAAGAGTTTAAGGCCCCACTTTTAGTTTTATATCTATCCAGTGTGGTTAATTTAAAATGTTGACTGATGATGAAAAAAAAAACTAACTAATTTTAAATGCAATAATTTACATTTTAATTCTTGAATAGACTGTGCATCAAGAAAAATGGAGTTCATTAACTGAAAACCTGTACACCACTCTACAAGAAATAACAAACGAACGTGAATCAACATTTACACCTAGTGCACTTCTAGATTCATTAAGAAAAAAATGTAAAATGTTTATTGGCTACAGTCAACATGATTCTCATGAACTTTTACGTCATCTTTTAGACTCTGTGCGTGATGATGACTTAAAGGTAAGCTCAATCAATAACATTAAAAATACACAAAGTAGGAGTACATTTTCACAAAAGCTAAAAAAAAAACAAGTCTTGCTTCAATTTGAATCTAAAATTATAAGTTATAATAAATTATTAATATTTGGTATACGATTGAGTTTTACTCATTTCGATTCTCCTCATCTACACTTAATTCCACATTGCCTAAGCTTTGATTACATGTTTATAAATTGTAATGGTTCTTCAATTTTTGATATTACAATATATTTTTAAGACTTGTTTGTTTTGTTGCATTTTATAAATAAAATGTGTTATGACACATATGATATAACTACATTTTTAAATATTTACTTATAAAGATTTAAATTACATATTGCAATGATTTGTTTACAATTAATTTTAAACAAAACAAAAAAAGTTCTAGAAAAAATCATTATTTAGATAAAAATCTGTTATCTCTGTATGTTATAAAATGCCAACAAATTCAAATCTGTTTTCAAAATAAAATTTGATCATCTACAATCCTATAATTTTATTTCACTTGTAAGTCAATCAACTTAACATTTATTTAAATTAATAATAACTTACTTTTAGCGTTATAAAAAAACAATTGTACATCATTATGGTTTATCAATGAAAGTTGAACCAAGTGAAGTGGATGAAAAAAAAACTGCTAAAATTAAAGAACTTGGCAAAAAATTACAAGATGTTCTCTTACGCCCTGATCATGTATTCAAAGGAGAACTTTTAAGTGTCGTTCAATGTCAAACCTGTGGTTATAAATCAGAGGTAACAGAAAGTTTTCTGGACTTAAGTTTACCAATCACAGTTGATAAGGCGAGTATTTTTTATCTATCCTTAATGACAATATTACTGTGAATAATAATATTAATTTTTATCAATAGACCCACCCATTATCGTTCCCACGTAAAAAAGATAATGATGTTTTTAGTCAATCTAAGCATCAAACAAAAAAAGAACGTAAATTAGCATTAAAACAAGGAAGGCGAAAGAAACATGAGCACAAACAATTTAACAATAAAATGCAAGATACATTAGGTAATATTATTTTAGTCTTGATACATTTACAATTGAATAGTGAATAATACAGTATTTTAGACTATAAAGTTTTTTCTTGTAATTACATTTTTTATTATTAATTTAAGCTGTGAATAATGATGCGGACATCGAAGACAATATGGAAATTGAAACAAATGAAATAGAAATGTCTGTTTGGAAGAATGAAAATAAAGAAAATCCAGAATCTGGATATGGTTCTGAAAAGCAACCATCTAATGTTACAAGTCCTTCTCTCAGTATTACAGAACTTACTACATTAATGAATAACACTCCACTAGCTGATCCTGACAGACAAATGGATGCTGATCAAATTTTGGATTCTGAAAAACCCATGGATTTGGATTCTGTACTACCTGGTAGCCCTGCTAATAGCCCAAGTTCACCTCAAGGGTCATCACTTGATTCCATGCGTGCTAATGTCAGTCCAGATTACATGGATGTGGGAACAGACAGTGCTAATGAAAATCCGGTATTAATTATATAAATCATTTTTAAATGCTTATTTATAATAAGAAATTGAAGTATACATCTCAAGTGAACTATATTATCTTCAATTTTAAAATTAATTTTTATCTAATAGTTTATTTGATATATTAGGAGCGTAACAATCCTACTCCAAATGTTAGTGATAACAACAGTGATGGTCTATTTGATGATTCAAAAAGTGAAGAAGACGTAGAGGATGAAGAAGAAGGTGAGTTTTCTCAAGAATGTCCACAAGCAACATTGCAACCTCAACCAAAATGTAAAGATAGCGAGTGTTCGGTATTAACTTGTCTTAATCAATTTACTGCCTCAGAAATAATGACTGGTAATAATAAAGTTTCATGTGAAAGGTGCACTGAACAACATAAAAAAAGTAAGGTTTTAATATAAATCATATTACAATTTTTATTGAATTGTCATTATTTTTAATTTATTTTTCATAGAAACAAACGAAGAGAAGACAATTTATCGCCAAAGTACCAAACAAATGTTAATTAGTTCTCCTCCAGCTATTTTAATATTGCATTTAAAACGGTTTCAAATGTGTTATTCAACTACACGTAAAATGACAAGAGATGTATCATTTCAATGGGTTTTGGATATTGCTCCTTACTGCTCTGTTAAATGTCAAGTTAGTAATAATACATATATATATTATATATATTTTAATACACCATAAAAATGAATATTTATTTTGTTTATTTATTTAATTAGAACAAGTTAAGTCCTGGTCAAAACCGAATATTGTACTCTCTTTATGGGGTTGTGGAACATAATGGGTTTTTGCATAGTGGTCATTATCTTTCATATGTAAAAGTATGGTTAATTTATTACTAACATTTTATTAATGATTTATTGTATACAAAAATATATTATATTGTTGTTTAGGTCAGAGATTCAGTTAAAGATGATAGCTACCGATATTCATTTTTAGAAGGCAGTAAAACCAAACCACCTAAAGTTATTGATGGCAATGATGATCCTTCACATTTAGCTCCAAGTGGTACCTGGTATTGTGTCAGTGATAGTATGGTTAGACAAGTAACACCAAGTGTTGTTCAAAACTGTCAAGCCTACTTATTGTTTTATGAACGAATTTTATAATACTGTTTATGTATATGTATAATATATTATTGTCTTTTCAAAATAAAACAATTGATCAATTAAAATGGAATGATTATTTTTCAACAATTTTTATGTATTTATCAATACATTTTATTTATTATATAAATTGCTGAAACTTATTGTTGTAAATAATTATTTTATTATGAAATTTTAAAACATTTAGGTAATTTCTTTTTTCATATATATCAAATAATAATTTTACTTTTATGCTGGACTTCTTTCTTTCTTTTTTATTTTAGTTCAGTGTCAGAGTGATTTAATATACTTAAATATCATATTTGTAAAATTTAAAATTGATAGAAAGAAATTGTTTAATAAGAACTAAAAAAAAAAATGAAAATGTGTAAAAAAATCAATATTTGATGTTATACCTATAATAACATAATATATATATATATAAATAAATATATGTATATTATTTTTTTACAAAAATAAAGATGTATAATCAATACCATATAAAATAACTTGATGATATTTAGTTATTTATTTGTAAGGAATGATACATTTATTTACCTTACTAGTTATTACTCAGTGCTTGAATTGGAGGTCCCCTCTATATTCCACCACGTTAAAAAAAAATTGGAAAATCGTGGTTATAAACATGAACCACGGACTAAGATATAGATAAGTCCGTGGCATGAACTAAGATTGTAAGATCACAGAATAGATGAAATATATGTATTTAATCTATTCTGTGGTAAGATCTTGGTTCTCAGTCTATGGTTATAACTTAAGTTAAACCAACTACTATTGGGGAAACAGATTAACAAAACGCGCTCTGGTGGAAACAATTTGTACCTTCCAATTCGGGATGCTTAGATATTGTTTTACAATGCTTATTTTACTTTTTATAACAAATTAATTCTGGTATCGAAACTTTATACGCTTTTATAGCCAACTGTATACGTTGGTAAGTACAATTACTACTAATATTATCAAATACATTCAAATACACTTCACTTAAAGCAAAATATATGCGAAATGTGAAAATACATACAATCTCCCGACTCCACTTAGGGGGGAACCCGCCAATCCATCAGTATGATAGGCGTCGACAGCGCTCCTAGTGTTAATCTGTCTTCCCAATAAAATACACAACTTTCGTACTGTCAAAGTGTCAACTATATAAATTATACAACTATCAACTATCGTTTAATATTCATTTTTCTCACAATGTCTATGTTTCACATACGTATTATCACAGGACAATAATTGTTCTATGGTATTATTTATTTTATATTTTCCACACAATTAAAGGTCCCCACACACAGACTGGCAGCGGTGGCGTTAAATTCTATTGTCTTGGTTTTACCGCCGCGGTGAGCGGTGAAATGTGCCCTGCATCAATTCACCGCCACCACTGCAGTGTGTGGGGATCTTAAATCATACTATCGTAGTATCGTACGTGATTTTCCATAATATTTTGAATTTTGAATTTTGTTCTCCAATCTCTGATAAAATATAACGGTTATCACTTATCAGAAATTAAATTTAAATGAGCAACACAAGGTAGATTTATAAAATATAAATCCACCTTGAAACAACAGATAATATTATGAGTTTATGACACAATTAAAGATATTAATAATTTAAATCGTGTTTATGACTAAATAGTAAATATTAAACGATTATTTATAATTTATATTTAATATACTAAATTTGCTACCTATTTAGTGTTTAGTTATTTATCATATAGTATTTTCTAAATGTTGGCTTTTATTAAATTAATAACCCAATAAGATACAACCTCTATAGTGGACATTTTACTCAATGATTGTCATCTGAAAATAGTTCTGACTGGTGTCATGTCGGGTCTAACTACTAAAGTGTTTTATGGTTCATCAAAACGTAGTTCGTTCCATTTAGTACAATCAACATCTTCATCCAAAAAGGTAAGACGTGAACCATGCCATTTAACTAATGTTAAACGGTTGCTGGGACCTCCAATTGGCTGGAAAAACTTTCCTAGGCAACAAGAAGCACTAGACTACGCAAAAACTAAATCAAATGGTTGTATGTCCTTCACATATGAACAAAGTAATGGTCAACGATATTTTATGGTTGCTCATCCTGAAACATTTTGGTACTATGACTCTCGTAAACCACAAAATGAAAGACACACTTATGAGATCATACCAGAAAATAATCCGTGCAAATTATACTTTGATTTAGAATTTAATCGCAATGAAAATCCAGAATCAAATGGCTTAAAAATGTTAGAAACCTTTGTCAAAATTATTATTATGTTTATCAAACAAAAATTTGATATAGTGTGCAAAGAAGAAGATATTCTTGATTTAGATTCATCAACAGCAGAAAAGTTTAGTCATCATTTAGTCTTTCAATCTTTGGTGTTCTCTAATAATTGCCAAGCCGGGTATTTTGTTAGATTTATATGCTGTGAAATTAATAAGTTTTTGTCTGAAGATCACTGTCTAGAAGATAATGGATGTTTTTACAGTGGGATAACTACTAAAGATCTTATAAATTTAAAAACTCAACAAGGATTGTTTTGTGACGAAAGTGTATATTCAAGAAACAGACATTTTAGATTATTTAAATCATCAAAATTGAAAAAAAATGTTCCATTAGTCCTGAGCAATATTAACAAGTATAAGCTTCCTGAAATGGCTCATTGCGAGGATTGTTTTGATAAACAAATATTCTTAAAGTCTTTAATAACATTTGGTTGTGATGATACTGTATTGTTGAATTTCACAAATATAACGAGTCAAATTGTTGCTGAAACACATGGTGATCGGGCACATTTCGATAATAAAAATCAAGGTACATGTCAGTCATCTTACACAAGTTCACCTTTTCCGCGAATAGATAGGTTTATCTCCGATCTTGTTTTCCCAGGAAAAATCTTCAAAAACCATTATTTTCCTTCAGTTAACAAACTAGTTTATAGTATTGTGAAAAACCGTTATTGTGGAAACGTTAAACGGCAACACAAAAACAATAATGTTAAGTACATAGTTGATTTGAATGAAATGTATTGGTATCAAAAATGTTATGATCCTGACTGTGAACAGTATCGATCAAATGGTACTAAGTTGCCAAATGAAATTTGTTTTGAGTATGCTAATCATATAGTTGATGATTTATCTGACAGCCAATTAGTAAAAGTTGCAGACGCCGCTCAATTATGAATTAATTATTATATCAAAGGATCAAAAATAATTAATTTATACTACCCGCTGTCTACCTATACATTTTAAACAAGTGAATGTTTATACTTCAGTTTTAATTATGAAATATTGTTATAGACTAAGCAATGTTTTGTTGTAATTTGTAATGATTATACACATCATTAAATTTAATAAATAAACATGTAAATTTTTAAATGTGTTAATAATGTAAAATACTTAATAAAAATATGGAAACAATATTCAAATAAATTTAAAATAGTATAATTTTAGAGCAGTGTAAGGTGTAACATATTATGTATTGTTTCGACAAAATTAATTTTTTATAAATTTTATATAGACAAGTCCAACTAAAGTGCAGGCCTCAATAATAATAATGAGTACAAGCATAAGTTTGTCCTGGAAAACATGTCTATTAATAGCAGAGACATAACGGTGTGAAGATATTCTGGAACTGTCAATGTCTTCCAATCGATTGCGAGTACCATGGAGTGTCTGTCTTTGTTCTCCCAATTCTTGAACAATCGCAGAACCAATTTCTTCAGTTTCTACAGCAATAGATTTTATGCTAGTCAAACGATCATTGGTGCGTAACAATACTTTACGATTCTCTTCAAGGACTTCCATTGAAATGTGTACTACATGATATAATACAAAATGTAATGGCATTACTACATAAGCATATAAACAAAATTTTGAACGATTATCCGATTATATTTTATAATTTGTATACCCTATCTTACCTGTGGGTTGTGATGGTCATACACCAAAGCGATCTAAGCCCTAAGGGTTCATCTCTACACGATAATGATATAATGATAAAAATTCATCAAGGCTGTGTTGGGTTTTCAATTTATTTATTGAATTGCTCTAAGGTTTTCCGTGTTGAATAATTAAACTATAATAGAATTGCTCTGACTAAGATTTTCCGTGTTGAATAATTAAACTATAATAGAATTACGATTATAAGATTTCTTTCATACCAACCTTGGCTGTATGCACGGACCACGAAGTAAGATATACAGGATACGAAACGAACTTGTGATAAGCGAAACTCGCACCTGCTCAGTTTCTCACGTTGCGGCTAGACTACTAGCGTTTTATAGAATTGTTCTGTGTTAACCGGGAGAATAAGGAACTAATAGTTCATTATTCTCCCGGTTAACACAACAATACTATAATGCGCTAGTAGTCTAGTCGCAACGTGAGAAGGCGTGGGTTTCAGAAAAACATTGATAATACCTTTCCGTTCCGTATCCTGCGTAGAAAAAAGATTAAATGGTATCCTGTCCGTGGCAGCTGTATCATAGATAATAAAGACACAGAATATAATAATATATTCTGTGATAAAGATATGGATAGGCCATGGTTCTACTATCATACTTATCTATATTATCATCAAAAAATCATAATATTATTCTGTGGTAGCTGCTGTCTAATAAGAATTTAAATTTTTTATGTTATTGGATTCAACTTTAAAATTTACATTAAAACAATGTTTTCTCCGTCACCTACATTGTTTCATACTATTTTTGTATCTACAACTATACATTGTTTTTATAATTGCGTGACATGGTCAAGAATTTCGAACTTAATAATTAATATGGTCTTTTTATAATTTATTAATAAATATAATTTGTATTAAGTATGCAAGCAAAAAAACGATTCATATTAATTTGGCTCATTGTTATATTATTCATTTTGGTTATGTGTTTACTAAAAACGACAAGAAAACCAGAGCCTTTGCTCCATCTAACCTACAATGTGAAAGATGTGGAAAATCTACCATCTTTCATAGATGACTGGCATCAAAGTTTAGAAGTTGGTCGTCCTCCTGCTGCAAAAACCTATGAAGCTAGACAACAAGTGCCATATCACAGCTCACATAGAAAAACTAATAAGAACTGCAGGTGTTTAATTACGTCATGAACTAAGATATATTATCTTAGTTCGTGATTACGTTTACCATTATTAGTGCAATTTAACCCATTCTGTGGAACATTATTATTTTTTAGTATTTACGCTGCCAGTGCAAAAAAATGTTTGATTATTTTTGAGTTTTTACTATTTATTTCGGTATTTACTTACATAAAATAAATTTTTATTTTTAAAGAAGCTTATACTCGTATGTGTGTAATTAGTATAGCATGAATGTTTTTGTTCAGCACACATTATGTCATTAGCACAGAAATGGTTAATTTTTGTCATTTGTTATATCAATTCAAGAGTTATAATGTAGATTAAATATTTTTTTCAGAATGGAAACATGTTTTGACTCTTCGCGATGTGAAAATGATTTTCGAGTGTTTGTGTATCCATTGTCTGAATTAGAAACCAGTGGGTTAATGACTTCAACCCGTAGTGTTTTGTATCAGAAAATGTTGGATATTATCGTGGAGTCTCGGTATTACACAGATGAATACACCAAAGCTTGTGTATTTGTGATAGCTATTGATACTTTAGATCGAGATCCCTTGTCTCCAGACTACCTACGCAATATTCCCATGAAAATGCAGAGACTCAGACATTGGAACGGTGGCCGAAATCACTTAATTTTCAATCTATATTCTGGTTCTTGGCCAGATTATAATGAAGACGACCTTGGATTTCATACAGGAGATGCTATTTTAGCCAAAGCTAGTATGTCGGTCACTAATAAGAGACCTGGTTTTGATATTTCATTTCCATTATTCCACAAAGTGATTACATTTAACACTATTTTAATGTAAACAATTAAATTTTATCTAATTTTTTTTCTACATAGAAACACCCAGAGAGAGGCGGTGAACCAGGTTTTGTTCACTCTAATACATATCCTATTACTAAAAACTATAAACTGGCGTTCAAAGGTAAACGTTATGTACTTGGCAGCGGGTCTGAGACTCGTAATTCTATTTTTCACTTACACAATGGAAAAGACACAATTGTAGTAACAACATGTAAACACGGAAAAAACTGGAAAGATGCTCATGATGAAAGATGTGACGTTGATAACACTTTATATGAAAAGTAAATGCAATTTAAAATTGCACAAATATTTTAAATAGTTACATTTTTTTCTTTTTTAGATATGATTATGGATCTCTACTTAAAAATTCAACATTTTGTCTAGTTCCTAGAGGCCGCCGATTAGGATCTTACAGATTCTTAGAAGCTTTACAGGCCGGTTGTATTCCTGTTTTGTTGTCCAATAATTGGGCTCTACCTTTTGATGAAGTGATAGACTGGAATAAAGCTGTGATATGGGCTGACGAAAGATTGCTGTTTCAAGTACCAGAAGTGATTCATTCAATATCAGAAACAAAACTTTTTGCTTTGAGACAACAAACACAAATTCTATGGGAACAGTACTTTAATACAATTGAGAAAATTGTGTTTACTACATTTGAGGTAGTTATTTTAAAATTATGTGATGACTATGTTTGAATTAATTGTAGTTTGGGTCTTTTTCAGATAATTAAAGAGCGTTTACCTAAATTTCAATCTCGGGATGGCATAGTTTGGAACACATCACCTGGAGCTCTTGTCTCACAACATTCGTTTACCGAATATCTTAATTTTAACTTACCATTCAATTATCATCTATTCGGTAAACAACCCACTTCAAATTTTACTGTAGTAATATTCTCACAACATAACAGTCTAAACACACCACTGTATCGATTAGTTCGTAATATAGCTGCAAGCAAATACTTAACTCAAGTAATTATATTGAGATGCATAACACTAACAGAATTACATTTTGTCATTTTTATTTTAGATAATTATAAATTCATGTGCTGACAACAATGGTAAAAGTGGATACCAAAAAATTGCTGGTATACAAATATTAGTATCGTCTGGAAATGGCTGTAGGAGATTTGAACCATTACCATTTATTAAGACTGAAGCCATATTATCATTAGATGATGATGTGGTTTTAACAACAGATGAAATTGATTTTGCATTTCATGTCTGGCAATCGTTTCCTGATAGAATCGTTGGATTTCCGGCTAGATCACATTATTGGGACAACAGCAAGGTTAGCTAAGTAAATATTTTCTTTCTGATATGATTCCTTGCACGAAATATGAAATAAATAATATTATCTGTTCTCATAATAATTTAAAACTCCAATAAAATACCACTAAACATTTTTTATAGTTTTCAATATTTTATCAAATTTAAATTTTAAAATTAAAAAAACTAGTTCTCAAAATTAAAAAAAACACGTTTTATTTTATTGAAAATATTCAATAACTTTTTTCTGTATTATAAAAACTGAAAATAAATATTATGTATGACTTAATTAATCAAATCAAAATGTACAGGACTCTTGGTTATATACATCAAAATGGACAAATGAATATTCAATAATACTCACTGGTGCCGCTTTCTACCATCAATACTACAATACACTATATACTCAATGGTTAAGTCCTTTATTAATCAAAACGGTTGAACAATCACATAATTGTGAAGATATACTCATGAACTTTTTAGTCAGTCATGTAACCCGTCGTCCACCAATTAAAGTGTCACAAAGAAAACACTACAAAGAACAAGCTAACAATGGCATGCCAAAGTAAATAATACACTAACTTATTTAAAATGTATACTATTAATGTATGTTTATATAATTCCATAGATCACCTTGGAATGATCCAGATCACTTTATGCAAAGACAAACTTGTCTAAACACTTTTGTAGTACTTTTTGGTTACATGCCATTACTTCAATCAAGTGTAAGATTCGATCCGATTTTATTCAAGGACCCTGTATCAAATTTTCGAAAAAAATATAAACAAATTGAACTGGTATCCAATTAGTTTTAATTATTATTTGACTAATAAGCATCGGGAATTGTTTCTCGACAAGAATTATAGGGATTAATGTGAATAACAGTCTTTGAAATGTTTATATTACTTGTAAAACAATAAATATATTTGATTATTGTATTTAAAAAGAATTAAGGCACTCCATTACTATACTTCTAAGTTTGAGTCTCCAGTTTTTATCCATCTTTTCACAGAATATATGAGTGGACTTATCATCCACTTGGATCAATGTGTCTTCTGATTTCTAAATCCAAATAAATAAAAAGTAAAAACAATAATAATTAATGTAAAAAATTATTAAATAGTTAACTTACAAGATGTATGGTATACCCATGTGCGTTATGTTCAATTTTAGGGTCACTCACTCCTTCATTTGTCAATGCACGTAAAAACCTATCAATATCCAATTGCCCCCATTCATAAGTTTTTTTAAATAATGTTTCTAATAAATAAGGTTCAGTTGTCTTATTTGCTAATAAGTCATCCCTCAAAATCTAAAAATGTGTTATATAATGGTTATAATATAATAAAATATAATAATTAAAAATAATAATAGAACTTACGTCTAACTTATACTTATTATCCTTAGTATCTAAAACAGCTGTAAATTTTGATGACTTTAGTCCAGATTGTAATTCGTTTAGTGTTACACTCACTGCCATCTCTGTTGTAAATGGTACATTAACTGTTTTTATATCAAGTTTCTCCGAAATAACTTCACCTCGTTTTATAGTTAATACTTTCCTATCAATCTAAAATAATAATAATAATACAAATAATTCAATTGAATCTATAATATTTTGTTAACCACTTAATTTCTAACATACTTGATCAATAACAAATTCATTTTTATGACTAAATCCAGTTGGTGGAATGGCATAACGCTCAGGAAGAATTAACACAGCTGGTTTAAGATCTTTAATCATTTTGTTGGCCTGGGTGAAATTCATACTTGTATCAATAGGACAGTGCATAGCCTTCATAGATAGTGGTTGGAACGGAGCTAAGGCTTCTAAATATGGAAACTCTGGTTCTAAAACGTTAATATTGTGTCATGACAATGTTTTACAAAAATTATTGTTCTTAATATACATTATTGAGAAGACGTCATACTCGCATATGTTGTCTTCGTCTTACACACTTACGGCATAGACATTTTTTGTTCACCAGTATTATAAGTGTGCTGTTCGTTTTGATATTGGAGTGAATTGACTTATTATAAAATTTAAAGGTAAGATTATTATCTAGGGCACAACTTAGGATTTAGTTTATATTATTATTTTTAAGTAAGTCATGACCATTTTCAAATGTACGGTTACAAAAACATCATAACTTACTTAAAAATAATAATATAAATAAAATCCTAAATTGTGCCCCAGATAATAATCTTACCTTTAAATTTTATAATGGGTCAATTCACTTTAATATCAAAACTAACGGCACACTATTGAAATTGGTGAACGAAAATTTAGTATGTGCAATTGTAAGATGGAGACAACACAATATGTGGGTACAACGTCCTCTTAATCAATTCTAATTAAATCAATTGAATATGTGTTGATATTACAATGTAATTTACAACTAGTAAAATATGAAAATCATAGTTTTTGAAAATTGTCCAATCGGTACTTTTACCTGAATATAAAATGTAATTATTAATTTACTGTTTAATCAAGAAACTGACTTACCTGTAAATATTATTGTGTTCAGAGGATTTGTACCCCAATATTCTACAAAATGTACGACATCACCAAATCGCAAACTAGGATGACCGCAAAATACCACACAAGGCTTTAAAAAAATATTAAAAAATGATTACAACTTGATAAGCTAACTTGAAATGGTTCATTTTTATTTACTTGTCTTAAATCGTTCCACAAATCATCTGTATAGACATGTTTAAAATGCTTTAAACGCCCAGACTTAACTAATTGTGCATGTGGAAATGGTTCTTCTGGAAAGTATACTTTATTTTGTTTTGATTGAGACAGCCTAATCACATTGAAACAATATTTATTTAATTTATTATTAAAACAAGCACATAATATTTTTACTGACCATTCTGCAAGAATATTTGAATATTCTAAAGAACTATGCGCCACTGGAGAAATAAAATACATTGGAATTTGACCTAAAGCTGTGCTATCCAAGTGAGATGATAAGCATTCAAATAAATCATAAACAACACCTGATGGATAACATGGAATAAGGACTGAACCATTATTTCGCAATGTAACAGCAACTGACAAACATAGTTCTCCGAGCATTGAGTCTGGATTAGCAGCGGGTGCTTGTGTTAGACTACTTAACAGCATTAGATCAGCATTTTTTAAATTTACTTGATCCATGGGTCTTGGTTACAAAAACAAACATTGAATCAGTAACATTATATTATAAGTGTAATTTTTTATTAAAAATAATACCTTGGATGGGTTGTTAATGTTGAAGTATTGCTGACATAAACCAATTTCTTACTTTCTAAATATATCACCCAATTACTGCTACCCAGGCAATAACCAGAACTAACAGCTGTCACAGTCAATGCACCAGTAATTTCCTAAGGACAAATTTATAATAGTTGAGTAACTAATGTAAAAATTAAATTATAAAACTTACAATTTTTTGATCATAACTGATCATCTGCACACGTGTTAAGCTTGAATTAACTTGTGCAAGACTGTACAATTGTTTCCATGTATGAGGTTTGAAACTGTTACACAAAGGTGGTGGCAGTAAGTGCAAGATTTCCTTCCAGTATTTAGCAACATTAGGTTTTGGTGACTGTTCAACAAAATCTACTAGTTCTTCAAGAAATAATCTAAAAACAAAATAAAATGTTATATACTACTTATATTTATAATTATTTAACATTTTTTTATGTCTCACTTTCCTATGTGCAAAGTCGGTTCAGTCATGTACACAACCCCTTTGAAGCCTGTATTTTCAGTAATAAATGGTAAAGCCAACATGGTCATATAGTTGGACACCAATATAACATCAATGTCAGCAAAGTCAACTAACTTTGTTAGTGGCGTCATGAATTCAGGTGCAGAATTTACAAGAACTTGATTAGTCATACATTCATTAAGTTCCTATTTAATACATATTTATTGATTATTAAGTTTATGAAGAATTTAATAAAAAATTAAAATATGGTATACCCCTTCAATTTGAGGGTCAGAGAAGTTCTTAGGTATCCAAGCTGCTGCTTTATTTGGTTTCCAGTCTGGTATTGGATATAAAGGTAAAAAATTCAAAACACTGTGTGCTGATAGACCACAGTCCAACATTATTGTAACTGATTTTAACTTTATCACAAAACATGGTTTGTTCGGATCTTCACTCAAACAATACTGTACATTTAAAAAATATAAATTATTATAAGCAGATTAGAATTGTAAGTATTTTGTTTTTTATCTTACCACTTTCATAATGACTGTTGAAAAAACGATAAATAAAGGCTGGCAAATTAATTAACATCCATAATTTGTATGTTTAATCTATGCTGTAACAAAATTTAAAAGTTTCAAAGTGTTTCAACGCTTCGAAGTCGAACTTTTGATTGTTATTTGTTATTTGTTTTGAAATATCATATCGTGTTAACATTATTTACTATTTTCTGAGATAATACAGTTTAAACTATTTAACATAGAGTTGTTACTATTACTTTTAACCATAAACCATTAACCTTTTTTAATTTTATATTTTTTATCTAACCACTTCTACCACGGAATAAATTCTACCACCACACGCCGGCATACCAATTTATTACCGGTAACAATTTTACAAATATGATAACATCCTCATCGGCCGACTACCTCAGAATCTTATCGTTGTTGTTGTGAAAGATACATTTTGAGGCATCTATATTTACTAATATTTTAGAATTTTGGAGCTACAATTATTGATGGCACGGATTGAAATATTGAATTAATTGATCAACCCGCTACTACCCGCGCTTCTCAATACCTTCAAGTCTAAAAGTACTCAATTTTTTTTGCCATAATAATTCTTTCAGTTTTGTCATAACTCATAATTCATTTGTCTACAATTCTACTTTTAAAATAATACATTGAAGTTAATTTGGTAAATTAATTTTTTGTCTAAAATGGCAAGTGCATGCCGAATATTTTGTAGAAACATTAACAATACACCATTATCAAAAATAATTACAACAAAATTACGAGTGTCTACAAAGGAATTTATTCGACCTTATAGTCACGGTGAACCACAAGACAAGTTAGCTTCTTTAAAACATGGTGCTTTTGCTGAGTTTTATGAAAAAACCAAAGAGAACAAACAAGTTATTGAAGAAGACCAAGACTTTGAAATGCTATTGAGGAATTCAAATTTTATAAATGTAACTTGCAACCTTTTATAATCTTAATTTATTCTTATGTGATTTTCTTTTAACAGCTTGGTGATCCCGAGGGTAAACAAGTGATCGGAACTATATTTCATATTGTTGATAATGATTTGTACATTGACTTTGGATGGAAATTTCATTGTGTTTGTACAAGACCAATTAAAAATGCTGAGTAAGTATAATTCTAGGTATAATTAATATTACTTAGTACAATGGTGGAATGAATATTATTTTTATCATGAGAGGTAATTACAAATGTGTGACGTCACCACCACCTACATTTTAAAGTACAGATCCTCCGAGGTTTTACACTTTTACTTATACATAGTAAAATCAGCATAATATTATAATATATAATAACTTTTTACTTGTATTGTAGAAACCACACAATAAATTATAAAATGAAATACTTGATTTATTTTAAACTATGGGGATTTCTCCCTCTGATTACTATGTTCGCCATAACCCTTGATTTTCCCTATTCCTTTGATGTTTATTTTAAATGCATTTTGTATTTATATATAATTATAAAACTGTCCTGTTCATTTTGATTGCCATGGCAATTATTACATACTGGAAAACAAAAGTAAAACTTTTATAATATAATAGAGAATAGAGAAATATAATTATGTCGCGGGTTTAGATCCAAAAGGTTCTATGTAAATATTTTATTATTTTTTGATTACCAAATTTCTTTTCAATTAACTGTGGAAATAATACAAATTCTGATTTAACTTAAAAGGTTTTGATAACTTATACGTCCAAATCAAATAATTATAAGCTAAAAAAATATTTAAACACATTTAAATTGGTTTTTCTGAAAAATTTCAAATTTACACATAGAACCTTTTGGATCCAAACCCGCGATGTGCTATTACTTGTAAATTATAGATAATCAATATAAATAAAATTGTATTTGTATTTTGTTCATATTACAGTGGCTGTTTTGTTCAAATATGTTATTATTACATAACAATTAATACTGATAACATGATTAAAGTAGTAAATTCAATAACTAACTAAATTAACTACTATATAAGTTATTTAACATTTTATCATTTATTTTTTACATTAAGTTTTCAAAAATTATATTTGGCAATAGCCTCATGAAATATCTTATTACATCATCACTGACTAAGTAACATGATTTTAAAAATGAAACGTTTTGTCTTATATAAAATCAAGAAAATACTATACTAAATTTAATTCTTCTATGTTTATAGTTCGTTTGTACGAGGATCACAAGTAAAATTAAGAATCAAATCCTTAGAATTAGCTACCCGGTTTTTGGGCTCTGAAAAGGATTTAACTCTACTCGAAGCAGATGCAGCACTTTTGAGTCTTCACAAACCAATAAAATATTAGATATACTGTATTTCATACTTTAATTTGTTGAAAATTATATTGGTTTAGCAATTTGTTTTGTATGTTAATTTTAAAATGCTTGTAAAATAAAAGGTTTGATTTATATAAATTAATTTTATAATTGTATTATTAACTAATATTAGGGTTTGGTAGTTGTAACCTCTTATATGAGTTAGAATTGATAAAATAATATATTTTCATACAAGAAATATTAACCAGTTCAGTTCGGCAGTTCCTAAATTTACACATTTTTTGAATACTTGATTCATACAAATAATACTTTGAATGGTGATATATGATTAAAATACCCAAAGTTTAATTGTTTATGTTAGTCTGCCAATTGCCATATCCTAGAAAGCATAAAAAAATCTTGCAAATAACTTCCAGAATCCTAGTAATTTTTTGTTAGTTATTACTAGTGTTGTTAACTCAATCTAGTTTGAATCCAACCGACTGATGGTTTCATAGTATTGGAATCATTTTTTGAATTAACACGTCATATTTTATAAAACCATAATTTTTATTGAATTGACTTCTAGATTTATATACAAAATTTTCAAACTGAATTAAAAATATTTAATTACCATGTTAAAAATAAATTATTGTATTTTGTATTGTTGTCGAGTGCTGAAGTGCTCAAATATCTTACTATTCTAGCCCTACAGCCGCTATACCTATAAGTTTAATGATACAATAGAAACCAGACAGTTACGTGTCTATTTTGCGTGCTTACCTAAAAGTCATGAAAAAAACACCCACTCCAAATTGTATTAAATTTTACTATTTTAGAAAGTACCTATACATTATAAAACTATTACAATAATTGTACTGGTATATAATCATTAATTGTGATAACTTACTGGTATAAAAATGAGAATTAATTATAGGTACCTTCTACACAGTGGTGGTCAAATGGTGGTGAGGGGGATAACCCCCCCCCCACATGACCTTTTTCCCAATGTTTAAGATCTAATAACCATAAGGTATAAATTATATTTTTAATAATCAAATAGTCCATGTTAAAAAATTAGCTATATCCCCCTCCCCCCTTGACAAAATCATTCAACCACCACTGCTTCTTCATTTCTACTTAATATAATATTAAGACCTACCAATATATATATTAATATTATTGCTAGGGCTGAGGACTTAAACTTAGACTAGTCTTTTCATATTTGTCTAGAAATGTCGCAGAACAATGTAAGTGATGTATAAATATGTTTTATAATACTAGTAAGTTACGCTGAAAATTTTATTTTGCATATTTTATCATAAATGCATATTTAAACATTTTAAACATATTAGAAAAAATAAGAACATACTTTGTCTTTAATAAAGTCAACTTAGATAAATAAGAAAATATTTTGAAAAAAATTAAGCATAAAATGTTGGTCATTGATAAGTTAAGTGCATATTATGTATACATTTGGAAAATTGAATTTTTTTAAATAGTACACTAATCGCTGTATATTGGTCGATTATCTGACCAATAACACTGCAACACATGTAAAAGGTAGTGTTAGTTGCTAATTGGTAAATATTCAAGTTTTTATAAAGTAAATAATCAAACTATCTTTTTATATATTTGTTTTCATATTGTAAAACTTAAGTAATAAGTCATATTATACATTTTTTTAGAGCATATTTGTTGTCTTTTTAGTGCATAAGTACACACAGATTTTCAGGTTTATAAGTACTAGAAGTCCTCAGCCCTAATTATTGCATTGTCTTAATACATTTTTCCTTAATTTTTTAATTATATTTAAGGTTGTGAAGAAAAAGTTTTAAAAATTATGACGTAGGTAAAAAATTTTTTTTTTAAAATAGTCAATACAAACATCGATCATTACAATAATAATAATAATAATAATAATAATAATAATAATAATAATAATAATAATAATATTAATTTAAAATAAATTATGTTTTCTTAAACAATGGCCTATGTGATTTAAAAGAAAATATATTTTTAAACATTTTTTATAATATCTGTAAAAGCCTAATGCTTTATACTTCTGAACTTACTTTTATATTGACTATTATTTTGAATAATAAGTATAAGATTAATCAAATATTTAATATAGGTAATATATTAATATTGTATGAAAAAATTAATTACATTTTTTAAAATTAATATTAATATTTATCAATATAGTATTATTATAAATGAAAACTTGATAGAATATTTTGTAGTTTTAGACTTTTTGATCGATTGCCCTTTTATACATAGGTAGATACTTTAAAAATAGACACTTGGTGTAATATGTATGTCTATTTGGATTGAAGTAGCCATTGCAATATAATATTGAAATCAGCTTAATGAACGAGACATGCACGTTTTTACTCTTAAAATGTCTTAACAAATTAAAGTCAAACATAGGTACATTGTACATACGAGTATATTATTACTTTTATAATTATTTAGTTTTTCCCATATAAAAATTGAGATTACTACAGTAGAAATGGTTACAAAACCTTGAGATTTCCATAATGCTCAAAATATAAATGCATTGCAATATTGCATTATTTAATATGGGAGTTACCTACTCATTTCAAGCGTAGATATGTACATTATTTCAACTAGCAATTACTCTCTAAAAAAAGACTTGTCGACTATTTCCTGTACATAATTTTTTTATTTGAGCCGTAACTACTAAGGGTATCGGTTTATAATATTGACAACAGTAATATATACATTTACATCATGAGATTAAATATAACAGTATGGAATTTTATAATTTAGTTATTTTTAAGAATTTTATAATTTTGTGGATGTTTTCTTGGTCAGGTCCCAATGCATTATATAGATGTTCAGGTATACTTATGGTTGTTCTGGTAGCTGCATAGTTGCGACCATAAAGTAGGACACGTTTCATTGTTAGATCTTACCACAAGTTAAGCATTGATCTGGTTCTTCTCGTCTTATAAGGTAGCTGTGTGTTAGCGAGTTGATTAGGACATTGTGGCATCTTTTGGTAAGGGAACTATAAAATGAAACCACATCCTGTAAATTATAATAAATTAATAAGTAACTAGAAAATTTTCAATTTTATTGTACCTAACATGGATTATTGACAAATTATAGTGACGTCAATTTTACAGTGGTATTGTAGATCTTAAATAATATTTAAATGGGGTTCATTCACCCAAAATACCTAATAATAATATTAAATACATCTTATTTATGTGTCAGATGATTCACATAAGTATTTTAAATTTTAGACCAATTTCTTTGGAAATATTGGTAACCTGATGAATAATCTAATAGCAATTACCATTTAAAGCAGTTTTCCAACCTACAGGTCATGCCCTGAAATTGAGTCGCAAAATATTTTTTATGGCTTGCAGTCGCAAATTAATAACAATAGGAAATCTAATTTAAGTCTAAATATAATCTTTAAATTTAACAGAACTAAGTATTTAAAAAAGGTAAATTTGTGGGTTTCCATAATAAAAAGCTTGGGAAACACCAATTTAAAGTATGTACAATACGCATATAGAAGCAAAGTAATAGCAAAGTAAAGGAAATATGGAAGAAAATATTAAATTAATTAAATTGAACGGAAAAAAGCCACACCCATGCACACTATTTGGCCATCGACTCATGATCTTATTTGGAATAGAGTATAAAATATATGATAATTTCAATCAATATATGAATAGAAACAGCACAGTAATGTGTTTATAACGAGTTATTTTATATGTAAATTGATTAAATTAAATTATTATAATTCATCTTATGAATACAAAGTAGTTAGTAAATTATCAATAAAAAATAATATAAAAATATGAACCTAGTTATAAAATAACAAATGGTTTGTAAATTAAGCACTGAACTCTTGATTTGAAATTTTAATATTGATTTACATTAAAACGTTTTACATTGTTGTAAAATATCCGATAGCTAGATTTACATTTAAAATGTTGTCATACTCTTGCTGGGTTGCATAAATAATTTATAAAATTTAATGGACCGATCGTAAGCTACTAAATCTTGTTTAAGGGACCATTAAATCACTATTGATTCATTAAATGTTTAGTACAACACTTCAACACGGCATAAGAATGTAAAAAAATATTACCACACATTGGCTGTCATAACTTGTAGGAATAACATAATATAAGATATTATACATAACACATTTATGATCATAATTTATCAACATAAAATTAACAATTTGTTAAATTCTAAAATATACACCTATTTTTTTTTTTTTTATTGTCTTTTTTTTATATTTTTTATTAATTTAAGTTTTACTGACGTAAGTCATCCTAACTTATTGTTATTGAGTTACATTTTTTTTTTAGCATTTGGAAAATCGATAACAATAAAATAAAAAGGTGGATAAGTGGATGTTACTCTGCTGTACAGTAGGTTACAAGTGGGTCACTGTAATGGATGGTGTTAAATTTGAATTCAATGATATAATATTATTGTAAAAGAAAAACGATTCTGAGCGAAAACGGTCAGTCAGCCTATGATAGGAGCCTATGAAATAAGTATATTTGACGATATTATTGTGAATAAAGTAATTTATATATGACATATTTGGAACCTTGTTTTAAATTTTCAATCCTTAGCCATAAAAGTTAAACATTTTATAAATTTTAACTACAAAATAATTAATAAATTATAAATTTGATAAATGTTGTCAAAATTTGAACTTTAAATGCTTATAAAAAAAATTGTGCATATGTATTTTTAATATTTTTCAACTGCTATTAGAACCATATATCAGGAGCCTTATATTACATTTTCACGCTTTTTTACCCAACAAATAAAATTTTATTGATATTTATAGAAAATAAAACTAAAAAAATTGAAAACTGACAATGTCCGAAAACAGCTCAAAAAGTCAAAATAATTTCAAAATTTTATGGTGTATAGAAAATGTCAATATAAACATTCAGTGAAATTTTAAAGTATCTACAGTCATTCGTATTTTAATTACACTAAAATAAGAAAATTGTTACATGAGATATCGAGTGAATATCAAATGTTGTAATAATATAAATTTCAGACGCTCATAAAAAATTAATTTAAGTTTCTTGTTCACTCCTCATTAACAATAAATACACAAACTTAAACACTAAGCTACTATTGTACAAATCCCTTCTCAAACCTATATGGACCTACGGCATACATCTTTGGGGCAATGCCAAAATCTCAAATCTTAAAAAAATTCAAACTTTTCAAAATATTACACTTAGAAAAATTACAAACTCTCCCCCTTACATATCAAATCTCACACTCCACACTGATCTCCGTCCAAAAGCTGTCCAAGAAGAAGCAAAACACTTCTGATTTTTCTGTATTTTGTCAAAATTTGAACTTTAAATGCTTATAAATAAAAACTGTGACAAAGGATTTTTAATTTTTTCATCTGCCTTTGAAACAATAACCTAGGAGCTTACTATTAAATTTTCAAGATTTTTTACTCAACAGATAAAATTTTATTGATATTTAAAGAAAAAAAACTAAAAAAAATGGAAATTGACAATGTCCGTAAACAGCTCAAAATAAGTCAAAATATTTGGAAAATGTTATGGTGTATAGGAAATGCAATTATAAACATTCAGTCAAAATGTCATGTCCCTACGGTCATTTGTTTTAGAGTTACACCAAAAACCAAAATCGATTTTCTCAAAAACAGATTTTGCGTAAAAATTCCAGTTTTTCCTTAATTTTTCTTTTGTTTTTCACGTCGCTTTTGAAAACTACTGGGAAATTTTTACTTTTGACCCTCCAAAGTACCAACTAGATTTACTTTCCTATCAGAAAAGTTACTGTTAAAGAAAACCCAAGCACTTTTACTGTCCTAAAAGGTGATGAACTGATGACAGACACAAAAAAATTAAAAAAAAAAAAAAAAACCACACATCATTGTAAAATCAATACATTCATTGCTTCGCTCAGAATCTAATACACCTATAACATGACTGATTTCTAATAACTGTTAAACCATTTTAAACTAAAAAGTACAATAAGGAAATAACTAGACTAGAGTAATTTTACCTTATGCTTTTGATTGTGTCTTTTTTCCTTTGTTGCTACGTCTCTTCGGTTTAACTCGTTCATCATCACTATCATTTTTAGATTCGTCATAAGAGGTCTTAAAACCTTCTTGTATACGCTGTCGTGCTATGCGAGAACTATTTCTACTACTATAAGAATAAGTGCTTTTGTTTGGATTCATACACAATGCTAAATGTTTAGATAACAAAAGACACTTCACTGACACAAAACATTTGGGACAATCAACTACCTGAGTTGGCTTAGTGATATTCAAATGTTCAGCCATATTTACTAAGGTTGGAGTGTCGGGTCTTCTGTAATTAGAATCTAACCGTCTTGGATCAAGAACTCCTAATTTTAATTCCTTATGAACATTAAATATAGTTTCACATAAC
This sequence comes from Metopolophium dirhodum, assembly GCF_019925205.1. Classification (NCBI taxonomy): domain Eukaryota; kingdom Metazoa; phylum Arthropoda; class Insecta; order Hemiptera; family Aphididae; genus Metopolophium; species Metopolophium dirhodum. Next base: position 31,679,956 of record NC_083567.1, on the reverse strand, counting down.
AGCTCATCAATTATTGAAGTTACTGATTTCCTAACTTGAGGTGTAAAACGACTTAAGGTAGACTCCTTTATAGCTCTTAATTCTAAAATATGAGTACTTTCTTCTTCATTGTGATCTTCTTCTTCACGTGACAAATTAATTTGCATAGCAGTATTTTCCATCTATAATGATTCAAAGGATCTGATAAGTAAAGTAGCATTAAACTGTTGTTTATATTTTAATATTTTGCATATAAACCAATTACAGGAGTTGTAATAAATTGTACAGTAATATTAAAATAGAATATTAGGGACCTATTATTTTAGCTAAAATCTTAAAAGATGAGTAATTAATTATTAATTGTTAAAAAAAAAAAAAGATAAAACCGTTTGAACTTTGTGTTTGAACCATGCAAACGTAGTAATTAACACTGCTACAACTTTCAATAATTGAAGAGACCAATGTTTAAGAACCAATAAGAATGATAATATAAGTGTTTAAATGTATAATAATTATAAGAAATTAATATAAATAATATAAATTAAAAACTGGAAATGATCTTTCACTGATTATCAATTTAAACATTTATAATAATTTTGAAAAATATTTTTTTCCAATTATGCATGTCTATTGTGTAAATCAGTAAAGAAATAGTATATTTGATACATAATATTATGATTATTATAATAATTTTATATAGCTATATAATGTTATAATTTAAAACTCAATAAGCAGTAATTTGTTTGTAAAATCTCATATATTTAAATTTATAAAAAAATATAGTATCAATAGAATAAAATTTAATTTATAGATTTACATTTAAATATTTCTTAGTTGAAAAACAATAAACCGAATACAAAAATTTACACAAATACTATAATTTATGTTTTAAAAACTAAAAACATGAATGGAATTTAATTATCAAGATCAAGATCTTAAAAATTCTTGTAATTGTGTCCTTCAATATTATTAATTTGAGTACAAATACAATATACTAATTAATATAATAATTTTATGATAAAATTTTTTCACATTTTTAATTTTAACGAAAAAAAATTATACATATTTTGAAGAGTTCCAATTGTTTTTAAGTAATAATTAAAGTAATGATATTAAACCTGAACATTTAAGAACACACATAAAAAATATATTTGTAAAAACCAATATTGTATAGTAGATAGTCTATAAACATACAATTTTATTCTGAGCCAAAATTTTTTTTTCGTATTTTTTTAATACTTACTTCCTTAGTATTTAGCAAAGACAAATTTGTATTATACTATGTACAACCAATGCAATTACTCATCACAATTTTACAAAGGTATTTAAACAAACAATCACAGTTACAATGGACTAGTTTATTATATGCACAGTAAAGTAGATGGAAATTAAATAGAATAGTGAATAAGTGATGTACGGTACTACGGTTTAACGATAACTTAAATATTATTATTCTACTTATTAGTTAGAGGACCACGATTAAAATTTAAAGAATAAAGACTAAAGAACAACGATATTAAAGAATAAAGATTAAAGAACAACGATATCTTTAATCGTGCCTTAGGAGTTAGGACATTCGATCGGATCAACAATTGTCATTTGTCAATTTGAATCATCAATGATGATTGATGATTCATCACATTTTGAATTTTTGTCTAAATAGTAAATATTATGACCACGGTTATCTACTCACAGATAACCGTGATCTGCAGAATGTGGTTACCCAAGGCATGAAATATGAATATTTTCATATAATCTGTGCCCAAGGTATATCTTAAATCGTGTTGGTTACCAATCAATTGATAAAAGAACGAGCTTACGATACGCGCTCTGGTGGCACAATCCTCAACTCGCATATTCGAAATGTATAAATATAATTTTATATTGGTTATTTTGCTTTTCATAATAAATTAATTTTGCTATCGAAACTTTATACGCTTTTATAGCTAACTGTATACGTTGGTAAGTACGATTTCTACTAATATTATCAAATACATTTAAATACACTTCACTTAAGACAAAATGTATGCGAAATGTCGGGAAAATAATCGACGTAGGTACCCGCCAACCATCAGTACGATAGGCGTCGACAGCGCTCCTAGTGTTAATTTGTTTTGCTAAATTGGCCTATATGTTATCAATTTAATATAACAACAAAAAATAATACATTTATTTGATATTGATAATAATTTGAGAAATACAATTTTATGTTATTTGTTCAATATAAAGTTTTTATATTTATATTTATATTTATGGTACTCCTTCATTATGACTGAAGCCGGCGAAGAAAATATAGTTTTAGAAGGATTCTTATGTCCTATATGCAAAGTTGACTTTGGTTTAGACCTTAAGTTATTTTTACATTTTCAAGAAGCTCATAGCGAAGATCAAGATCTAGTTAAATCATTTAAAGGTATGATTATTCCTATATATACCCCAATACCTGTGTAATAATATGCGTCATATACATATGGTGGTATTTAATTTTTTATTTAGATTTATTCGGTAAAGCTAAAGAAAAAATTTTGAAGAATGATATTGGGAAAAAAGAAGAACGCCATTATGTGTGGGAACCTCAAGAAATAGGTATGTTTTATTTACTCAATACTCATTAGCACATTTTTGTTATAATTATTCAAATTATGTTTAATTAATAGGAGAAGTCCAGTCCCACTCTCAGTACTTTAAACACTGTCGTAATAAATGGGTTGAACACTTTGTAATGGAAACAAATAAAACAGTTGTACGACTTGAAAAGTTACTTTGCAACTTACCTCAAGATCCTAATAAACGGAAAAGTATATTTCCTTAATGTAATTTTTATAAAATATCAAATCAAAAAATAATTATCCGTTGTCTGTTTATAATGTAGCTCATGAACAAACTATAGTACATTGGTTAGATGGTAAAGACGTTACACGATGTCCAGATTGTACTAAGTCATTTAATATAACAAGACGACAACATCATTGTAGATTGTGTGGTTCTATTGTATGTCATGAATGCAGCTGTTTTCTACCATTGTCTAAAGCATGTTGGTACTTTTAAAAAAATTAAATTAATTAATTATACTGAAACAAATTAATTTAGAGTCCATGGACCCATCAAATTAAAAAAATGTTTTATTTCGATAGATGAAACGATAAATAAAACTGGTAAAAACCAATTGACTTCTATTACACAGAGCTCACCAAGTTTTCGTTTATGCGTTCATTGCGGACAGGTGTTAGAAAACCGTGAGCAAATCAAATACCGCGACCTAAAGCCTCTCGTGTGTGATTATTATGATAAAATCATAGAATGTCGCAATAAAATTGAAAATGATCTATTAATTAAATTCAACCAAACATATAACCTACTGAAGTAAATTGTTTACTATCAATTTTATGTATTAAACAAAATTCATGATCATTGTTTTCATTATAGAGAAGGAGAATCTTCTTATTTGACAGAAGCCAACAAAATTAGAAGTGATATTGTAAAACTTGCTGAGACAATAGATGCTCTAAGGTCAACACTTTTAAATTTAATCATGCTCATAACTTTTCTTTAATTTTATTAATTTGTATTATCTTCATATAATTTTTGAGCAGTAATAGGATATTAAAATTGGAAAATGATACAAATTCATCAAAGGTTACTACAAAAAATATTAGACTGGCTATGATACAATGTGTTCAATTAACTGTACTTGCAATACCTGCTCTTCCTTCACTGAAGGAAATTGAAGAAATTGCTCAAAGAAAACGGTAAACATAATTCATCAATTGTATTACATTGAAACAAATTTATAATCCTACTAAAATTGTTTATGTTCATAATTATTAACTCAATATTTTACTTAAATGCTACTAAATATATTAATAATAAATATGTTTAAAAGAAAGTAGAAATAAATAATTATGAAATACATTTTTAGTGAAGCAGCCGAGGCACGTCTCCGTAATGGTCAAGACTTAGATAAGCCTAAAATGAGTCCATCAGTTTCGAAGCGACACAATACACAAAAAAATGTAATTTTTATACATGGTTTAATCATTATTTATTTTCTACATGAGAATTTTATTTTAAATGTTAAAATGTAAACAGGAAATTAAATTAAGACTTGAAGATGGTTGGAGTCCTGTAACAAATGCCAATGTCAATTCTGACAATCCCGTGGTGGAACAGATGAACATTATAAAAAACTATATTAAACAAGCCAAAGAAGCCTACCGATTTGATGAGGTTGCAAGTCTTGAAAGGAATTTACAAGAGCTGAACGAAGAGTACTTCAAAATGCAAAATAGTAGTGGAAATATGCCAGGTTATTCTACAAAAAATTAAAACTAATTCTAGTCCAATAAAAATGGCAAATTTAATAATTATCACAAATAAATAACATTTAAAAATATGATTATCGCTATTCGATTACTCTTAAAATAATAATATGTCTTAATATATCACAAAGAATGAATAAATATCATTATTTTTCCCCCATGTTTCTTTTATTTATCATTGAAAGCTTATGATAATGAGTATTATAAAATATTAATATTCATAAATTAAATTAATTCAACTTATATCTGACAAAAAAAAAAAATAATAAGTCACTAAGGCAATCTTATCTGTAAAATATTAAATATATATGGTTTAAAATATTATAATTTCAAGGAATGGTAAATTTCCTCTAATTGAAATCTGGAACTGGATCACGCCAGTATATAAATTGATTGTAGTCCAACTCTTGCATTGGTAACACGGGGAACATTTCATCCACCATTGTACTCATATAAGTATATCTGAAAGAAAATTATAAGTGTTATATTAAATGTATCAAAATCAGTACTAAATAATTTAAAAATCATTCACCTTATATAATAGATTAATAATTAGATCTGTTAACAATTTTGAAAACAGTGTGAATTTTCCTCTTTTAAAGAAAACAACACTGTTTGATTCAAGAGAAAATAAATTTTTCATAGAAATAGATGTGTTAATATAATGAGTAAATTTTTATTAGATAATTATTTAATTTACCTTATTTTTAGTAGATTTAATTATTTTAATAAGACAACCAGACAAATACAACAATTATATATTTAAATTTTGAAACCAACAAATATAATATGAATGTTAATCATAAGCAGAAATTGAAAAACTTATCTGAGGATGAAGGTTCTATTCTATTTTTTATTATTGACCTAAATAAAATAATTTCAAAGGGTTCAAACTCCCCCCCACTCCCTATTAAATTGCTATCTATAGCACTAGCCAATGGTATTGACGTATTTAAAATTTGAATTGTGAGAATTGTAGAACACTTCTACAAAGTCCCAAAATATTCTCACACTGAGACTAGTAGATTTTAAAGATGACTGAACAATTTAGTTAAATTTAGTTTTTTTCATTACTATACTACTATATAATTAAGACACTCATTTGGCAACATAAAAAGTTTTAGTAAAATGACAACTGATAGCATAATAGTTAGCATCTCATGCATACCCCAAATATAATGACGGACCCTTACCAAATGTTTCACATTCAAAAGAAGTGGTACTAATGGTATCCCTACTGCTACTGATGACGTTACAATCGTCTTCAATACGGCTTGTAACGCCATCGCCGCACGCCAAAACCGGAAAAAGATCATTAACAATACAACTCTGCCCAGTATAACTGAACAAGAATTGTAGACACATAAATAGAAAAACGGAAACAAGTATTTAAAGCTAAAAATAAAACGGTAAAATTATACATACGAAGATTGGAACGTCTGAGTTAATTCGTGTTTTAATTCTCCCCTGTGATTTATCGTGAATATTCTTGATATAGGTATACCGATAGCTTGATAAGACCAAACATCCTAAATAAATATGGAGATTAATATTTTATATTTTTAATAAAAATTAGGTAAGACAGACATTAATTTTATTTCCATAACCAGCATAAAACGGTTTATTTTCAGTTGGAAATAAAGCTTGAATATCTTTAAGACAAGAGATTTTGAATTCTTCTGGTTTTTTTTCTATGACTTCACGGTGAAATGCATTCAGTAAGCTAGTTGGATTTAATAGAACAGGTCCTTCTGGTAATGATAAATCTTCCTGTTTGATACTTTTTAAATAATCCCTAGTAACTCTTGATTGGCCAATAGCTCTGGCTGACAAATATAATAATTTATAGCCATTATCTTTTATCTTGGTAAACAATTTTGCGACACCACTTTGAGCCCAATCTTTACCAACTATTGGAAGTATATGGCCCAACACATCAGATCTAATACAATTAAAAAATTATGTTATTTCTTTATAGATGAAAATAAAATAAAATACGAACACATACTTAGTAATGGTTCCATCAATGTCAGATATAACAATTTTATCATCATACCGCCATTTGAATAAGAAACATTTGCAATGACTGGTACCTTGATAAGCTGTTGTTACACTAAAAACAATTTCGTTAGAACCTTCCCTTAAATTTAATTTTGCCTGGAACATAAAATCTATTAATTAGCAAGTAATATTTGAATTCATTGTCTTTGTCAGTATAGTTAGTTAATCATAAGTTTTGACACTTTTTCATAAATACTTACAATTTGTTCAGAAGTTAATCTCAAAGTTTTTCTGCATATATCATTTTTATCTTTTGACTTCAATGACAGTTTGGTTGTTTCCAACTCAAGTTCAGAATCAGTAGAACTATAGCACCGCTGTCTTTGACTATATACAAATATACATAAAAATTAAAATTAAAACATAACATTTTAAAATATAAACTCACATATAGTTAATATTGTTCGATGGTTCCAATTCATTGTCTATTTTACCATCAATTTCAGATTTAAGACATTCATTTATATCATTACTATCGATAAGTTGCTCTGACAAATTATTGGAATCATTTTTTAAAATGTTAATATTTCCTTCTGTAAAATGTATATAAAAACAAGATATTTGTGAAAAATTTAACATTATTATTTTTAAATTTTAATTCAAAAAACACTGGGGCTTAAACCCGGTCCGGTCTTACACTCCAATGATCAAAATCCAGTGTCTAACAACTTTAGTGTAACGCTGGTTAAAACCAATATCAATTTTAATGATTTCAGTTTTAAAAAGGTTTTTTTAAATGCAGTTTTGATTTTGTGTTTAACTGATTTATATCCAAGATTTTTGTTTCAGCCACAATTAAAATGTTGAAAATGAAACCTGACTAGTTATAAACCGATTTCCAAACCTGGTTTATGCCCATATAAAAATCTTATATGTAATATTGGCTATATATATATGTATAATTATAATGAAACATTAACACAAGATTAATCTTGAATTTAATTTGACACTTGAATTTTAAAAATATTAAACATATTTAATTATGTTTCAAGTATTTACCTATTGGAGCAATTGATTTTGTATCTTTACTGGCACGACTCCAATTGAACCAAGATGTATAACCTCGATTTAGACCTTTAGTGTTTTCTGCTTGTACTTTAGCTTCAGAGTATTCATTCTATAAATGGTCAATATCATATATTATTATTATTATTATTTATAATTTTCATTTAAATAATGTTGTGTTCAATCACAAAGCTATAAGCACCTGAGGTAACAATTTCTGATATGCAGCTATTGAGATCAAATGAGGCAAAGCAGTCTGGCAACTATAAAACTTTTTATTTACGCGCACCACTAAATTAGGATTCTTCACAAGATTATTGAAATCACAAGTGAATTCTTCATAAGAAATCTGATGTTTGGAAAATTTCTCTTCAATAATATCATTACCATTTAAAGAATCTAACTCTCCGCATAAGGAAACTGATACTTCACATGGTGAACTGTAAAATTATGTTCTGTTAAAATCCATATTACTTAAATTTAAATAATTCACTTACTTTTGGTGGAACTTTTCATCAAAATCACTATCAATTGACTTTGGTCCTTCTCTATCCATGCTTGTAGGTGAATGGGATAATGAAGCACCTCTTCCAGATTCTACATCATCATCATCTACTTCATCACTGACTTTAACTTCGTCCTGTCTTGGTGGAGTTTGGTTGTACAAATACAATTCCAATACCTTAGGATCTAATTGATCTGTACACAAATCAGCTAAATATATTCCTCCATTCTCTGAAGAGTTATGACGAATGTGTTTAGTTTTTTTCATAAAACCCAACATATTCGCCAACATTGACCTCTGATTAGCAGCTTCTTGTTTTTTGGAAGCTTCTTGCAAATTTAATTTTGAATCATTAGAATCCAAACTATTGCGACGTGCAGGTGGTGTAGGTAATTCTCCCCAACGCCAAAATTGATGATCACTAGAGCCATTATTCAAATCTTTTTTATTAATAGCAGATATACCAATAAGACTTTCAACAGCTGAATCTCTGGCTCTTTGTTGAAGTTCATATTCAGTATCAGACTGAACAGCAGCACAACTATATTTCACCTCACTGAAACTAAAAATAATATTTTTACAATTAAGAAGAAATAACTTAGAATATTTCTGAAATAACGTTCTTACTTTGAACTTGGGGATGCATCTGTATCACTAAAGAAATGTAAATCATTATCCAAATATTGTTCTTGGGAACGGTCATCATTATCAATTAAATAAGTAGGAGCAGGAAGATCACAAGATCCAAATGTGTTCCCAAGTTTCTTGGTTTCATCCTTAACTTTTCTTTTGATCACAGATTTTTTACGCCGACGTTTACGCATTTGTGGGCGAGGTGGAGAGTCTTCAATTGGTCTAAATTTTAATGGTTGAAAATCTTGAGTTGCACCATCTACAGTTTCCGCACAAAATGTCTTAGGAACAACTTGTTCCAAGTTAATAGCATATTCTATAGTTTTTCGACTATAAAATCAAATTGACAAATCAGTTTTTTAAATTATAATATTCAAAAAGATATCAATATTTTTATTAATATTTATATAGTTCTTACTCTTCATCGTCAGGTATTGGTGAGCATGCTAAATGAGGTGGTATTGTTTCAATATCATCTTCTTCTGATATTTCTTCTACAAAAAATGCTTCACCAGACTCTCCAAGTTTCATATGAAGTTGAACAGGTTCTCCATTAATTTCAATTTCAACCTAATAGTTAAATAAACATTGAGGTGAAAATATTTTTAAAAAGTGGGCTAGTAACCACTCTACTGTATAGTAGGTAGGGTCGAGTGTACATCGTTATTAATTGGGTCAGTGTAATGGATGTGTTAAATTTGAGTTTAATAATTTAAACTATCATCGTAATCAAAAAACAATTCAGATTTTAGACGGTCTATCTTTTTGGTAATCATGCAGGTTACCAAACAAAATATTACAATTTTAACTAATGTTTGTATTTTTTTTTGTTTTTAATTATTTTAAAAAGTACAAACTAGATCCAATTTTTTACAAAAAACCTATCAAAGTAGATGATTGAAGCATTTTTTTTTACTAGAAGAAGTAGAAAATGAAGAAACAAAATAAAAATAAAAACCATATCATAGTAAAACCAATACATCTATTTGTACCACAAAGAATCTATAGTTTTGAAAGTTAAAGTTTGTTAAATGGTGTTGTGAGTAACTTTGACATGTATAAGATAAGCTTGTAAAAACATCAAAAGGTATTTTAAATTTTCAACATCATAATTATTATTAAAATAAAACAGTTTTTCCTAAACATCAACATTAATTAAATGGAAAGAAATTAAATTTTGTGTTATATACTCCCCAGTGGTATACTCCTTTGAAATTCTATAATATTTTAGATAATATGGGTATTGGCACAACTAGACATTTGACCTGGGGGTGCTTAAGCTCCAGGTTTTTTTGCAACTCAATGAGACCTAACACCCAACAATTTTTTAGGGGGTGCTAAGGACCCAAAGCACCCCCTCCCCTTAGTTGCGCCAATGAATATAGGTCACAAGTTGTTAGTGGAAATTAAAAAAAAAGTTGAGCGTAAATCCACAATATTTTTTGTGAGCGTCAAATGTTAAAATTTTGACAAAATTCATCAAAATCAAAAACCTGGCAAATTATTTCGAGTTAGGAATTCATAACATGTTTTCCAAAATTTTTTCTATACATATATCCAAGATTGAAATTTTCAAATGTTCTTTTCATACTAAATTTTGCAAAAAAAAAAGTTTACGGGAAAGTCAAATTAATTTTTTACGATCATTTAAAGTTGGACATTGGATTCACCTGTAAATTAACAAATTCTCACTAAACGATATTCTTATTTTGTCGTTATCCAAAAATTATTAACCTGGTTACTTAATTTTCATAAAATGTTTATTTTATTAATTTCTATACATAATACAATTTTTAAAATATTTTGAGTTATTTAAAGACATTAATTTTTTTTTGGTTTTTTATTTTATAAATTTCAATGAAATTTTATTCATTGTGTCAAAAAGGTGTAATATAAGATTTGTTTTAAAATGTTAAAGATTCATAGGCACAATTTTTTTAATAAGTATTTAAAGTTCAAATTTATCAAAATCTTGAAAATGTTTAAATTTATGGTAGTTAAAAAATTACAAAATTTTTTATAGCTAAGAATTGAAAATTTAAAATAAGGTTTATATAAATAGTTTATACTATAATCAAAAAATATAAGTAATTTATACACAATTTTTTTTACAGACATTTTAAGTACAAATTTGGGCGAAATTACATATTAAAACCAAGAATAACAATTTTAGTTATTATAATTCAAAAATACTTTTTGTGGGTATTTGAAACTTTAGAATAATATATTATTATACTTTACACACACAATGACATTTTTAAATGTAATTTTTTTTGCAAAAGTGTATTTAACCTACTGCTGTACACTTGTACTAATGTATAATAGTAAAATAAGTTACTATAATCACAATAATATAATTTAATAAAGGTAATTAGTATTATAATAAGCTGACAGGCATCTTAATACATTTTACACCATTGAATTCAAATTTAACACCATCCATTACAGAGGACTCACTTGTAACTTACTGTACAGCAGAGCGACACCCACTTAACTGCTTTTTTAAAATAATTAATATACCAATATTATTTTATAATTAAATTAATATATTTTCAAGAGACAAATAAGTAGGTATTAGCTGTGGTATTAACTTGAATTACACACTTTAGGTAACAAAGACTACAATATTATCAATAATATAAAAACTAATGAGGGTCATGATTTTTTTTAAAGGTCAGCCATTGAAAGCTATAAATACATAAATAAATCATAATCTATCCACAATATCTATAATTATTAATTATCAATATGTTTTTTTTTTTTAATGATGGAAAATATATAAATATACAATATATATAATCTTTTAAAAAGGTTAAAAATAATAGATAAAAATATATCATTTAAAGTTAAAAAAAAAAGAACATAATATAAGTAAATAAGTAATAACATTTTAGTTAAACCATCGTCAAATAATTTGAGATAACAGCGGAAACACATGCTATACTAAACAATGGTTTTCAACATGTTGTGCTTCTTACCAAACAGACGTAATATAAAAAATAAAAGCAATTAACAGGGTAAAGGCATCGCAGTAAAACTTTCCTTAACGGACACCTCCAAATAGTGGACAGTTTTTTTGGAACAAACTACAAAATTTATAGTCTATAGATATAAAATATAAATCGTTGAGGGAAATAACACCGTATACAAAATATATCCTGATGCAATAATAAAACTATTTTTCAATATCATTTATCATATTTAATTTATTTTAAAATTGGTTTTAATCAAAGATTTTTTGAGGATCATTTTAAAGTTTTAATTTAATACCCAATTGATCATATAATTTTAAATAAAAAAAACTTTAAACTAGATTTGGTGTCTAAGTTATGATAAAGTTAAGAACATATCTTAATATACCAAGTATAGTATAGTATAGTATAAAAGAACACATACATAATAATACTGTAGGTTCTTTAAATTTTTGAATTACTAAAATTTGATAAAACTTCCAGTATTTTAAACTTTACCTACCCATCGTTTGTGTAACTTTCCTATAATTGGGAGGAGTTATTTCAAAAAATAAAGAACTTAGGTACCAACCTTTTTAATTGTTAAATAATTTATATTGTATATTTGTATACCCATTTATACTGATAAAGAAAGTGTCACTTACTATTTTCTCTCTGCTCCGTAGCACACCGATCTTACCAAAGCGTACATGAAACGGCGAACACGTAAATGTGCCGTCCGGCTGTTCCACAACGACAATATCGATGGCTCCGGTTAAGGTGGCCGGATTGATCTCATTATACACATGCCGAAAATTACTGATGAACTTCCCTAAATAATTCATCCTTTTTCCTGGCAGGCTTTATAAACGGCAATCACTAAAATCATAAAAAAAAAACACACAAAATTATATTAAGCACAGAATGATTTATCCAGAACCATAATATGTATTGCTATGCGATCAGCTGAACAATGGTACACACTTAACAATGTATTGATCGATATTGTAATCCACGTATCCGCGAGTCGTGACTATAACTGACGAGTCGTGCACAGGCAATAGAGAACTACGAATACTCATTAAATATCAATAATAATACGCATAGGCATGACAGTTAAAAATAATATAAAGCAACGATCGGACGATGTCTTTATAGTTTATCACGCTCACGCGACAGTGCGACACGCTGATTACACTATTGTCCGTAGTACAGTCTGTTGTTTGGCTGTTGTGTTTTGATTTGAAGGCGCTGAACGCCGACGATTTCGATTTCACCGAACAGCTGATTTGCACTTGACGCGCACCGCGCACAAAGGAGGAGCGGTCGCAACGCGCGTTGTGTTTGTGTCAATAGTCAATACGGGGGACACCGTTAGCTGAACACTGAATGCTATTGCCTACTGAATTACTCATTGGCCATCTCGTGCATTCGTGTGTACAGTGTACACGGAATGAAACGTCGAAACGCAATCATTGAGTATCGCAAGTGTCAACTGTAATAGTGTAATACTATTTAGAGTAGAGGTACCTACTCTAGTGTTGGCCGTTGGGCATTGGGCAAGCGGAGAAGGCTGTGCAGACAGCAGCAGGTGAAGCGGTTAAAATGAGTTGTAAATTGTAATAATATTATTACTTGTTTCAAAATTTTCCAAGGACAGACTATATATAATATTGATTCTATCAATACTAATCTACGTACAACGTACTTACCTACAGTCTATACATATTAATACTAAATTATATATTAATTATTTTATAATAAATTGTATGTAACTTGTATGTGTATTAATAAATTATTGGCTATATCATACATTATAATCTATATTATACACTACGGTCTTGTACATTGAACCTTACTACCTTAGTTATTACAATCTAGTATTGGCATTTGTCCATGATGGTCAGTTACTCAGTTGTCACTTATTAGTTATTTTTGTGTTTTTGCTATCATTGTTTTCGATTTTAATATTTTTATGAGATGAGTACGAGTTCATATTATTTACTACAAACTTGTAACGTACCTACTAATTTTAAATATTATTTTAAAATTTTTAATTACCTGCTAGGTAGGTAGGTCGTAAGGTATATAAGTAAAGATAATACAATAGGGTCTCGAAGAACACAGCTATACAGTTGGTCAGTGGCGCAAATAAGAAAAATATTTAGGGGGGGGAGCTATACATTTTTTTTTAAAATTATAATGTAGGTTTATTATGTTATTATTTTTTGAGGGATTTTGAGAGAACTAAGCTCCTCTCAATCTATATGCGCCACTGCAGTAGTGTAGGTACTAGGTAGTAGGTACACAAGCTAATCCAAAATACGCGGTAAATCGTAAATGACACGTACTATTCTTGTATTTATTTATTTTTTGAGAATTAACACCACTATATTTAGAGGCATATTTTCCCGTAGATCCACTCAGTAATTTTAATAATTGTATTCGTTGTATTGTAATAATTTATATTTCAATTAAAAACTATTTCATTTAAAGTTTAAATTGTAAGAAAATAGATGTTGATAAGGTCGTAGTTAATCCGAAGGACCCCTTTCCCCAATCCCGTATGGATTAACGAGACCCTATTGTAGGCAATAACCCTATTGTATGCTTAATAGTGTTATACAGTGTCCCTTTGTAAGAAAACACTTATTCTCACAGGGGTGACAGCATATGTTGTAGCTACACTCTTTCCCATATCTCAAAAACCAATCCTTATATTTGATGCTTGATGGCCAAATGGCCAAGTCGTAAGATACCTTGGCATGATTGCATCTACATAATAGACCGTCAACTTACTTGGTTACCTCACATACAAATCAAAGTACTTTCACTCAATAATAAACTCCATCTCTTCGTTCTATTGCTGTACTTAGGTACTTTTAAAAATATAAAATTTCTCAGGTATCTATACCGAACTATTATTATACAAATTACTGCTAAAACCCATTTGGACATGGGTTGCAGCTAAAATCTCCAATACTATCTGTATTCATATATTTTAGTCTAAAGTTCTTCGCATGTCACATCAACTCAAAAGCTCCGTTCTAGTCATTACGTCTCCAATGATTCCCTCCAAAGGCTCCACTCCAATTTAAAAATATTCACTGACACTCAGTGGTAAACGCGATCAATGAACTAGCTCAACTTCACTACAAACACTTCTATAACCAACTAGCTCACCATTTCAATTCCAATCCACTTATTAGTTATTACTCAACTTTCGTCTCATAAGTAACATCCTAGACAACCCCCAAAAAATATAAAAAGATATGTGGTATTACGAGTTGTGAGTGGCTTATCTATATTTTTGTTAATAAATAAAGCTCAAAAGCTGTAAATGAATTTTTTTATATTTTTATTTTTGTGATTTAAAGTCAGTTTCATGCATTTGCAAATAGTTTTGTTCGAAGTCAATAAGTTTCTACGTTAATTTATCATATTAACCTATAATTGACAGTGGTAACAAGTACTTTGTAGTATTATACATACCAGTTTTCTATTTTAACTTACATTTATTTTCAAATGCTATTTTTATAACTGTTGATCTGCCTATTATTTCGATGTTATAAAATGCCAAAAAGAAAATCCAGTATTGGCCGCTATATACACGAGAGGTCAAAATATTTCGTTGTCATATATCATAGAAAATGAAACGAGTGCCAATAGGGAAATCCGTAATGCTGGCGAACGAATTTTGTCAAGAAAAACGTCTAACACATTCTACATTATAGCTAACAGAAAAAATTGCTCTCTGACAAAATAATATTGCGCAACGAGAAATTATTAATTTACCACACTATCCTCTTGGTGGCGTAAGGAAATGTCCACATTTAACGATGCTTTAAGGTTCAATTGGTTGTGCAAACGATGCTCATGTGTTTTTATTGGCAGTATGAGTAACATATTTGTCAGTATTTCCAGGCAATGGAATGGCCTCATGAAGCTCTCAGCCATTGCTGTGCTTAGGCACGGATCCAGAGCAAAGGTTCTGGGAGGGGGGACAATATTTTTAGAACACAAATACAATTATAATAAAATATTATACTTAATTCTTAATTTAAAAATGTTGTCATAATAGTAGGTATAGGCGGTAATCAATGTGATAAATAAATTATTGATTATTTAATATATAAAGCGACAACGTGAAAAGAAATTTTTGATCTTGTTTATTTGTTGTCTAATATATAATATTTATATATAAAAAAAATATGACTGGGGGGGCTGGGCCCCTAGCCCCCCCCCCCTGGATCCGACCCTGGCTATGCTGGAGGAAAAGTTAAAGTGGACGAAATTGCTGAGCCCCAGAACCATTAAAAAGTTTCATCGGTGGTACTCATCAGTCTACAGCATTCTAATGTTGTTCTCACTTCACGATAAAAAACATTACTGCCTATAATCCTACTTTTATAATTACGTATTTTGAATAGAAGCTGGTTCACTATTACCGCAAGTACTAATGAAGAACCAACATTTTTATGATATGTGTAAATGCGTATAATGTATCTATAATATGTCTTATACTAATTTAATATTAAATATAATTATATTTAAACCTAATATTATGCATGCTACCTATATATAAGAGGTGCATATCTACTTCACCGACGAAGCACTGGGAAATCTGGAAAGTGGGAGGTATCGTCACTTTTGGTTCTATTGAGGCATGGGAAGACCTTTTCATACTGAATCGGGTGCATACTACATAGTAGTATAGTACATAAATAGTCAAAAAGTTGGTAATACGTTAAAGTTTAAAGTTGTATGCACTTCACTCGGACTTCAGACGACTTGACTTGACGAAGCGTTAAAGTGTGAGACATCACACATTTTTTTTTATATTTTTGTGTTTTGTGTAGCATTTTCAGATACTCTCATACAGAAGATGAGGATATAGATATCTGTTTTAAACCTCGGAAACCCTATTTATATTTTTTATCAATTACCTATTCAAATTTTTTCTATGCTCATTAAATGTTTATCCGACTTTGTAATTATGTGGCCAGTGGTAGGTATACTTTGTTCTAAAAATACTTGAACAAATACCAGAACAATTTATATATAAGACTAGCTGATCCCGTGCACTTCATTTCCCGTTAAATGTACCAACTCTATATGACTCAAACTTTGTTCAATTCGTTATTTAATATTCGGTATATGGTGTTCAAAATGTATCTCAACTTTTCTGTTGCCTGGAATAAAAATTCTGATTTGCGCAGTATATTATCAGGTGGGAAATTTGCGGTAGAACACGAAATCGTCCACGAAGACGTGGCATTGTTTTATGTACGTAACTTATATGTGAGTATATTCGCTCAATATTTACGTAATTGCGATACATATAATATCAAAACACAGCGTACAAAAAAATTAAATGCATTTAACGAGTACACTGATTTAACCAATAATTATTATTATAGTAGTTTTAAAACCCATGGCAACCATTTATAAACAAACATTTCAACCGTAAATCTTTAAATCCCCGTTTGAGCACATCCCCTGGTTGGACCTAGGGCCTAGGGGAATGATTTGTGAATCTAAACACAATCCGGGGCGTCAACCAAACGCATACAAAAAAATTCATTAAAATCGGTCCTTCCGTTTAGGAGGAGTTCAATCACAACACACGTACAGTAAAATTAAATATATAAAGATAATATCTTTAATATTATGTGTGGAATACCCAAGTTAAAATTTATGGCCAGCTAAATAAATAGATCAATCCGTACATTCCGTAATCTATATTATTATATAATTGATTAATTATCCTTATTATTTATGCTTATTGCGTTTGAATTTGATGAAACAAAACAACTGTACCTACGTCTGAGTGTCTGACGTCTATACCTATCACGGACTATAAAAATAAGATAAATAGTCTGTGGTAGGTACCTCCTATATTATTATTTATTAATTATTATTATCAACAGAAATTATTATATATGCGTGTATACGCCATACAGTACACGCGGTTTTTGACTTTTGATAATATAATGATAAATGATAATAAACATTAAAATATGACTATTAATTATGACTAAACATTAATAGACAAATAATATGAGTAGGTATCATTATTATATAACTATTACTTACCTAATCGAATGAAATACGAATTACTAACCTGATATAAAATACTATGGTAATAAAATACACTAGGTAGGTACCTAGTTTAGAACTAAGTATACAGCAACATAGAAGCTGACCAGCAGATAATATTATATTAATAAAACGACAAAATATTATAATGTAATAAATATAAAGTAGCAAGTAGACATCATGTATTCATATCATAATATAATACGGGATATAATATAACCTATACCCACTAAATATTTACAATTCGTTTTGAAAGAATATAGGTAGATTATTTTATAACCACATAGGTAATCAGTAGAAACAATCACATTAAATATCCGTATTTAAAACTAAAAACTGTTATGAAAAAAATAAATATTTACATAAAAACAAAAAATTATATTATATAAATCGGATAGCTGTTCATTTTATGTTGTTGCATATTGATCAATTTAATTCAGTCATAAAAAAATATAACTGTATTAATGAGATGCAAATCTGTAGTCAAACGTATAGTCGAAACTATTTCAAATATTATTGTAAAATATAAATTTTGCGCAAAAAATTGCTAATTTTGTTATTCATACATAATTAGCATTTATTTTTATATTAATGTCTATATATTGACCAAATGTGGAACAACCTATATCATACGCATATATATAATATAAAACTATACAAGTATAATATATTAATATACTAACAGAAATGAACTATTATGGGATATCATGATATCAACCCCCTTGAACATTAAATATTAATACATATTTTTAAATACTTAAAAATTAAATCACTTTATCTATAGGTACTTTAAACTAAACTATATATACAGAATTAAGACATATGAGAAAAATCCAACGACTAGCATTACAGCGCATTAAAATAATATTGCCAAAACACTTCACAGCATATTATTAAAAAAGATTGCCAAACATTACACATTGTACACTATATTTTAAAGCCATTCGCTCAAGCGCATCATGCATAATTGCCTGCGAACGCATTGAAATTTATAAGACCAAACGCAAACCGCCCTCGGCAATCGGCCCACAGTGGTTTGAAATACGTGCTATTACACTGTTACCGTATTCTGTGTAACTTTGTGACCCGTGTTCAGAATTATCTTGTTATTCGCCAAATTAAATGAAAAATGTTAGGTAAAGCGATTTCACTAGTCATTAATACCCAGATGTCCAGTTTTAATAACCGACTAAGTACTAACCACACGGTGATGTAGTTTATTATTGTTAACTATCCCCGGTAGGTACCTATATATATTGGTACAAATGGTACTATTAGGTACTACGGTAACGACTAACGGGTTAACTCCTCGGAATACGGTGTCACTGTGTCAGTATAAACTATAATATACCAACTTAATACTTATATACATGAATACATAAATACATTATTATAATAGTTGGTGCCTATATTTGAGCTATTATAGATACCGTGATAACTTGTAGGTAACGTTTTCTTATCTACTTATCGAATACCCATGCGAAACACAACACGACACGGGTGTTGCGTGGATCCGGTTTTAAAGTTAAAAACAAATGACCAAAACATCTAAAGGAAATAGAAACTGTAGTCTAATAATGTTTGGAACTTTGGAATGTTAATTTTCAATAAAGGAGATAATCTGTCAACCTAACTCGCGTGTATATGTCTAGCGGGGGAGGCGTGGGGCAAGGGCCTCAGAATGTTGATTGCGCCACTGCACTGGATTCGATCCAGTGGCCAGTGGGTAATGTACAACAGTACTACATTAATACATTATAAATGATTTTTAGAGATGATTATTACAAGTGCGGAGTGCAGAGTAATTGAATAATATTGTTTAGTATTATTAAATAAATACTTATATTAGTCATGTATAGCCGTATTAGTCACTATCTACTACTAACCTACTATTCTCAATAATAGTTAATACTTAATACGTTCCCATTAAAAAATATTCGTTCCACACCGAAATTATTAGTGATTACTGATTAGTAACAACTAATAAATTATACAAACAAGGCGTATTCATTTATTTATTTAACGTCATACGGGCATCGGGACATACAGCAATTTATTTATAATATCAAGATTTATGACAATTTAATATAATAAACCTATAGGTTATAGGTAAATATAGTAGAATTGAAACAAGAAAATAAAGGTATAATGTTTAAATAATTAAGTAGTTTTATAACTTTGTCTTTTAACTTATAACTAGAGAGCGGATGTTTACGGTTTATTGTTTATGCATTTATCATATTATAGTTTATAACATCTAAATTAATGTGAAGTAACATAGAAACTTGTTTAATTTCTTATATTCAAATTACCAATATAATTTTGCACATTTCAAAAACTCGAAAAATTTTAAACAGTCGTGACTACGTAATTTTATTGCTGAATTAAAAATAATAATCACTGATTGTCGATATAACTGTTTTTACTGTACCTATACATTGTGTAATAGATAATAATTCAGTAAATGGTTAACGACGTTTTTATGCTTTAGCATATTAAAACAAATAAATATATCATCGATTCCGAAGATAAATCGACTTTATCGTCTCAACAATTAACAAACAGCAACTTATTTCAAATATTACAAAAAATTATCTTCTCAATTAGAAATGGAAATATCCCATTAAAAAAAATCAACAAAATATGTAAATATGATATTTCAAATGAATCCACGTAAAGAAAAAATTATGCTCCTAACATATTTTATAGGTAATAAAACATATCAAAAAATCCGTGATTATGTAAAGAATAATACAATATTCGGATAATCATTGACGAAACGACTAACGCGGGGGTCGATATTATTTTGCTAACGTCATAATCGCGAGTCGCGGCATTAGATAGATAAATCATAAACGAACCAGCTAGGACAAACATTTCTTCTTCCAACCGACATTTTGGAAAAAGCCAATCACCAAAACATAATATTTAAGTATTGTTTGAATGTTCTACCTCGTTGGCCTGATAAAATATACACCGCAAAAATGTCTTATTATTGGTCACGACTCACGGATGCTGCGCCGAATATAGTGAAAGGTACAAAAGTCTTACAATCGCTCCTTACTTAAGTTATAACTTACAGGTGACCAAAAAACTAAAATAATCAGATAATCTATTGAACTATCAGAGAATTCTATGATTGGATTCGGAGCATTCTTATGGTCGTAACCATATGAGATGGAATGGGACGAGACGCAAAAAAGTGAATATTTTCTTGTGGGATAGGTTGGTAACAAGAATTAGACTGATGAAAAGAGCTCGGAAATATTTTAGAGCTAGGAAGAAAATAAATTAAATTAAAGAAGTGACGACATATTATATTGCTTAGAAAATAGAGAATAGTGGAATAGACATAAGGGTAGAGGAATTATAAGAATGAAGTCAGCGTGGGTATAGGATACTGTTTTGTACCAGCTCAGAGGCCAGAGCTCTATATGGAGATCATGAGCCAAGTAAGGATGTTATAATTTTCTTAAATAAAGTGGAAATGGTGAAGTATAAAAGAGGCGGAAACGTCATGGAGTGGATGAAAACAGATTAGTGTTGTGTTTAATGAAACTCAAAGACTTCAGGGCTGTACCGACGGTGATATTAATACGGTGGTCATGGGAAAAGAGTTGGAGTCGGATAAAATTCAAAATCCTATTAGAGCAAGATAGACATATGAGTGTAGGTAATTTTTCTTTAATATTTTAGATTTCAAAGAACATTTTTAAAAATGTATATTTTTTTGTTATTATTAAATTTACTGAGTACAGGTGCTCATTTATGATATTGAAGTGTGCGTGTTATACATTAACACATTATGCATATAATTGTAAACAGATATACGGCCGTAGGCGATGTCATCAAGTATAATACAGATACTATTTTTGCGGTGTCATAACTCGTGTGATCAAACGAATATGAAACATGTTATTAATAATCTAAAAAAAAATCAAAAATATATTATACTAAAATTTGAATGGATAGTGAAATTGCCAAAAGGGCATAGTACAGGTAATAAAATATTAAAGGTAATACAATGTATTTTAACTTATCTTAAAAAGTCATATATCATATTATGATTGTTTGGACATGGTCACATAGATATTTTGGCCATATTTGCAGGCATTTTTTTTGAGATCTTATAACTGTTATAAGGTTACAAACATCCTAGCCCCGGTTATAACTATTGTACTATTTGAGTAATTAATTTGAGTAATAAATAGACAACAGATAAACTTTGATCATACAAAATTACAAATATACCAAAAAAAAACTACGTATCACAAATTTTAATAATGTTTGTGATTCTATAGTAGAGTAGGTAATCATTTTCCGAATTCAATTTTAATAAATATTAATTGCCGATTGGTAAAAAATGTATTGACAATTGGTGAATGCTATATCTGCATAATTATTATGTAGAGTGTAGACGATTTGCTGACGTACAATTTCCTACTTTCACATCTTCCGTGTGTAGTTTCTATACATGTATTATAGGGTACGCGTGTAAGCTGTACATATTATTATATCTAACCTAGACCTATAAAAAGTTGGTAGGTATGTTATGTAAATTAATAACGACATCGTTTCACAGTATTCATATTTACGAACAGAATAAAAATTGCTCACCTAGATTATAGATATAGCAACAATTTAATTAAGACACCTAAACATATTATATAAAACGTATAGGTATATATTATATAAATACAATTATTAGAGTTGTATATATGGTATATTGTATAATATATATATATATATATCTATATATTGCAAAAAATGTCAAATGTACCTATTTATATATAGGTAGGTACATATAGCCCGATTTAGGGATAACAGGCTTAAAATTTAAGTTGTGAAAAATATATGTCTAATATAATATAATATTGGTAAGTGGTGACGTTTTTATATCGTAAAATATACAATATACAATTTATAGATTATATTATTTAAATAGGTATAAATAGTAGACCGCAAAACAGGACTAAAATGCTAAAACTAAACATTAGTATAATACGTATAATCAATAAAACCAATATATATATAGCCATATAAGCCAGGGAAGGGGCTAAGGAGGCTGCAGCCCCCCCCCCCCCCGAAATGTTGAGAAAATTTAAAAATTATTTTAATGGTCTATAATAGTCGCTCAAAAAGTCTTAAATTGTATTTAAAATATTAAAAAATGTACCATAAGCATTAACACTTTTCAGCTATCTATCTGTGCTAGTACGTATTTAATGTGTAAAAGTGTAAAAGTTGATCAGCCCCCACCGAAAAAAAATCCTGGCTACGCCACTGGGTCAATCAATCTATTATTGTAATTTGTAAATTAAATCATAAATTCAGTAATTTAATAAACAGATACGGAATACAATTTATTAGATGTTATAATAAGTAGGTATATTATTAATTATTATTTATTAGAAATATTAACACGACTATAGAATGTTATGACTAGTTGATTTGCAATTGGTTATATTATACATAGAGCCATATTAATATATTATAGGCAAACATACAAATAATTTTATCATACTATATATTGAGTAGGTAATAATTATTAACTAATAAGTATAACATAATAATTATTATGCACTAGCACTATGCAGTTTTAGCTTATATTTTTTTATGTTACTGAATACCTACAGATATATTTTGATAGTTTGATACTGTGCGTGTTACAGAAACATAATTATAGAAAGTTATAGTTTTAATGAGTAATGTTTTTACTAAGAAATTATTATTAATTACTATAATATCTTCTAATTATACCTTTAAGTGTTGATTATTTGTTTTTTATTTTAAGCATTAACATATAATAAGTTAGGTACCTATAATTTTATATTATACCTATATAAACGAAGTGTTCATCATTGAAGAAGATGAGTGATAAACCGATAACTAATAAGATATTAGATATGATATTATAAATAATTAATAACATTTATCTGTTTTTTAGAATAAAACATTTAAAAAGTATGAAAATCATATATAAATACCCTACAAACCTACCTATGGTAAAAAGATACAAATAATATATTTTATTTAATCATATACTTATTATAATTTTAATTGAGTAGGTACTTACCACTACCTACAGTGAAGTGTGTTCGATGACTTAAAATTGATTACAGCATTCTAAAAAAAAAAATTTGAAACATTAATACCTAAATATTTTTAATTTAATTTTTAATTGTAAAAAAATTTTAATGAATTTATTAAAAATACACATCAACAAAAGTCACATAGATGGTTTAGCTATATAACATATTATCCATAGCAACAACTATAAATAATAATATAATATTCACTGCATATAATAATAGGTAAGTATACTGAGATAATATATTGATTCTCTATAATTTATTTTCAAATTAATTTTGTTAATTCTGTTGAAAGCTGTAGAATTGTATTATTTTGTATAATAATTGTAGTTAGGTATATATTATATACATTACAGTCGAGTCACGATTACTCAAAATTGAGGGATAAAAATCGCTTCGAGATATTTATTATTCGAGATATAGGTACCAAACTCAAATTTAACCTAACATTACTCGAAGAAAAAAAATCGAGTCGTCAAGTTTTTGTGTTACCGCGAGGTTCGAGTTATTCCGTCTCGACTGTATATTATGTAATATCTGTTGGTTTGTGATTACACTTTTGAGGGGGTGATGGCACAAAAGCGGTAACATGAGAAGTAGGTAGATTTGTAACTACGTATACAGGAACGACAATTGTTTACATATCGTCAGTATTTTCTTATATTACTATTAAAATTTAAAATCAAGTCATACATTAATTCAATCCCTGTTTTAGACTTAAGTCATAGTAAAATTAGGAACTGCTAGAAATGCAGGTCTAATTAATAGTTTCGAATTATTGTGGGTTCGTAGGTTCGTTATATTTGTATGTATAGTGCATACAAATAGTATCGGGTATTATCGGGTTTAACCAATTCAGACGTTTTAAAAAAAATTTAAACTGTATACCTACCTAATGTGATAGCCGATAGGAATACCAAGAAAGTAGAAACTTTAATCATTAATAAATATTATTCATATAAGTACAATAGACATTGGCACAACTAGGGGGGGCTAGGGGGGTTTAGCCCCCTGACTAAGATTTAGCCCACCAAAACTATCCATTATTGATTTAGATATAAGCCCCCTATGGGTTATTTTAAATAAATAATTTTGTTAGCCCCCCAGAATTTCAACCCTATGGTTGCGCCTATGACAATAGACAGCCGGTAGGTGTAGTCACGGATGTCGGATAGGCGTATAATATTATTAATCCTAATAAATGTTTGTGTTTTATTCAACACAACTTAAAAGTAAATAATATGTATACGTCATATATGGTATGCGTATAACTGTATAAGTATAAGTGTATAACTGTTAAATGCAAATTAGGTGTAAAGTTAGGGGGTGCTAAAATAATGTGTTCCACAACCCCTCGGGAGGTATGGTATACATATACAACACAATATGCTTATTTTTTTTATATAAAAGTTTTATTGAATCAATATAACAGTTGGATAGGTACCTAATATTTAATATTATTATAAAATATGAATTATTGAAAAAATATTAACAATTAACATGCAGCTATGAAAATAATTTATTTAAGATTAGGTTTTCAAATTGAAAGCAGGCATTTGTTGAATAATTATTATTTTTATAGTGGTTAAATATAAATAATTCAAAATCCAAACTAAAATAATTTATAAACGATTTGTGAAGTAAATTACTCGGAGAACCTGCAGTGCGATTATTTGAAACCTGCGGGTGCTTATGTGTATACTATACATAATACATTTATGTTATGTACCATTGTACCTATATAGTGTATAACTAATAAGTAATAAGTATTAATAGTTAATACTAAATAACACCTAACTAAAAAAAGGAACAAAAATAAATGAGTGACAAAGTGACAAATAAAGATGGGTAGGTAGATATAAAATACCGTTCCTCGATATACGTAAGTCATCAATGCAGCTCATTGCTCATAACTCATATTTCGTAACATCTCCAGTGGCGTATATTTTTGAGGTATCCGGTGGAGGGGGACCTGGGTCATGGCCCATGCCCCATAGTGAAATATCAGGTTAAATAAAAATGATGGCATAGTGTATGTATATTGTATAAGTCATAATTATAACCCTCCGGTTCCTTAAAAATGTATTTGGCCTAAATAGTGATACAAATAATTAATATGTACCGGATATGGAGATGCTCAGTGGCGTTATATAATATACGCAACTGAGCATATCGGATCCATCCATATCATTTTTGGGATATTTTAGACGTTATTCTAATACGTTAGTATAAATCAGAAATGTATAATTTATTATGTAGCCATTAGGTACAATTTTATTAAATATTTAATGAATCAAATATACGTAATGATTTTTCTGGGACCTGGATATTAATGATTTTATATTTTTGATTAAATATTGATGGGTATTATTATGTTATATTAGTTTCTTTAAAACATAAAATAAAACGTTATTATTGATAGGATAATTTTATAAATCTAATAAAAATGCCAAAATAATAGGATAGGCACCTATAATAATTGATAATTAATTCTTTTAATATTGAGAATTTGTTACCTACCTAATCACCTTGTGAAGTGTACCGGAAGAACAAAATAGTATCTATACCTCTACGGCTATACCTATATTGTATTATATATTATACTTGTTAGTTGTTCAATTCTAGTCTCGTTCAATGTCATTTTAAAGAATAAAAAACATACAATGTATTACAAATTACAATATAAAAATATAATATTATATTGTGTTGTGTTGATTAAAGTATGTTCAACCTATAATATTACACATTAATTGATAAATGTACTATTGTACTAGTTGTTCTAGAATATTATATCTTTTACTTTTTATAGAATATACTTGATAGGCAGTTAAAATATTTCACAATTTCAACAATTATTGTACAATTTCTAACATCTCCGGGACCATAACAGCTGGTTAATCTGAGTTTAACTCATTGACTATTGTAGGTATATAATATTTTGTAACGATATTTAACGTACCACATTCTTAATATAGGTAACTTATAATTTATAAATTATAATCAATAATAGTCGAAGGGGCATAGAAGAAGTGGAAAGCGGAACTGTGAGAAAAGAATCAAAATCATACGACATAAAATATTATATTTTTCTACAAAGCAAATATTCGTGAACAATTATTATTATTAGGTAACTAGACACTGGTTATTAGAATCTATATAGTATAGAAATATAGTGTAATTCATACATACAGATTGCAGAAATTTAATAGTGGCAGTATAGTACCTATACCTAGTTAAACACTAACCCCGGGTTGCACAAAACAATAGTGAGGCAGTGACCTAAATAAATGGGCGGCCCCCTTTTCGGCCAAAATGTACCCTTCCCTTTTCGGCCAGCACCTACAGTTTTCTTTAAAATTTACAATTATAACAACTGAACTTAACAATTTTTATATTTAATTAAATACGATTGTATCCAAAAAAGTGATTTTTTAACATTATTACCTACAACTGTAAAAAACTGAAAAAAATAAGAAATAAAACTATTGGCAATAAACTGTTATAACATATTATTATTACAATTGATTATATTATATATTTATATTAGTATTTATAATCAATGTTATTACTTACATTAATCGAATAAAAATTAATATAGTCATATAACACTTATAGGTAATAAGAATAGGTATATAATAATAATTACGATAGTAAAATATAACAAACTATGAACGAAATTAAACTTACATTGAAGAGTAAAGGTAATAAAAATAGAAACCTTTTTTAAACAAAAATTAATTGTTATTTTATTTGACTAAGTTAATAATATGTTAAACCATTTTATTGCCAATTATTTTATTTTATTATTTTTTCACTCAATTGTAGGTAAGAATGTTTATCAAAAAATCACATTTTTGGATTCAATCATATTTAATTAAATATAAAAATTGTTAAGTTCAGTTGTTTTAATTGTAAAAGGAACAGTATGTTTTGGCCGAAAATTGACACTGGCCGAAAAGGGAAAGGTACATTTTGGCCGAAAACAGTGACGCCCAAATAAATGGTCCCTCAAACAAGATTTAGTGACCCACGATTGGTCTATTAAATTTTAGTGAACTATAAAATTTAATAAATTGTTTATGCAACCCATCATAAATATTTTAAAAATTATGTCGGATTGTGTGATTTATAATCTATATATTATATTATAGACTGTATAGTATATCTACTATACCATCAGTTATAAATACTACTCATAATAAATGCTACTAACTACTTAGTACTCTACTTATAGTCGTTGTACAATATCCAAAAAAGTCATAATTTAACAAAAATTAATTTTTGTTTAAATTTGCTATCATCATAATTAGCCAAATTCTTAACTCTAAAATTAATTATTATGTAAAATATATGTATTGAAAAATAATCAAGACAGATTTTAGTTAAACCGGGTTACCTAATTAAAATTAATTGAGATCACATTTTTTTTCTAACAATTTTATATTATTCTATAGGTCACTCACAGTATAATAGTATATTATGTGTTAGTTCAAAAACCTAAAATGGTATAACTACCTATAACTGAACTTATAACTATAAATGGTCTGTATCCCTTTTTCTAAAGAATATTAAAATATATATAATTGAGTAATTATAATATTTTTAACAGAGTTTATTATGTATTACACTATTGATTATAAATACTATAATACTAATAGTATTTATAGTCAATATTTAATAATTATACACATTGTACACATTTAAATGTTACAGAGTATATTATGCATAATACAATAATACGACGTGATTTGATTTTTACACATTTACACGGCATGTATACAATAGGATAAATACTGCTCAGTTTGCGTACACAAAAAAGACACTACCTATAGTGTAAACATTCTTAGAAATATTAAAAATTATTATGCAACATATTTTTTAATATTTTGTTGGATACACTCAAGTACTACTGGATTCCCGCCAGTTGATCCGACATTGACTATACTATTATATAATCTGTATAGAACACCTATTGTTTTCTATATTTATATTATAAATTATAATACTGATTATTGGCATAGTGCATAAAATATATATTACAATGATATAGGTGTTACGCACTTAAACAAACGTATAGCCATTAGTCATTAATTTATAGGTACCTTACCTATAGTAGTATAGTTTATGACTGTATGACTCTATATTACTATAATTATACTAAAGTGGGCAAGCGGCAAATAACGCTGATTACTAATTTATTAACAAATAATGATTTTAGATACCTATACAATTAATATACAGGGTGATATTAATTCACCAAGCATCATGCTCACCCATATTTTTACATGTTTTTGTACTGGATTTTTTTTCTTTACTAATTTTTTCTGATACAATTTTTATGATTGTTACAATTACCATGGCCACCAAACAATAACTATAAGGTATATTATAGGTATCTAACATATATGCTAACATCAATCGTTATCACTTATTAGGTTATATCGAATATTTTCTTAAAGATTTCTGAAAGTTATGAGCATTTTAAAATCGTAATTTTTTAGCATTTTAAATGTCTCAAAATTAAAATATCAAGAATACTTCAAGAAGTACCCTGCACAATAATTTTGCCTTTGAAATTTGTATTTGATAATGATTCAACACACTTTAATATTAAAAATATTTGAGTAAATTCATCTCGTAAAATGTACTATAATATTATGCATTAGTAAGACAGAAACAACATATTATGCGTGGGTATAACGTATAGGTTAACTCTTAACAAAATTTACTGCGCAATAGGCGTCATAATAATATGATGCCGGGTCACTAGGGTCAGGAGGTAATGTTACATATTTTCTTTTTACTATAAATAAAATACCGATAATATTAAAAACGTAACAATAATGTTTAATTGGTAATGCCGTAATGACCGGTATACTATTATAGTCTATAATGCTTAGATTTTTCGTTAAGATAAATTATTATGATTATTAAATACAAATATTTCCAAGAAATAATATAAATGGAAAAAATAAATTTAATTTTTGTAATACAGAACTAATGTCGGTGGCATTAATTGTTTCGTTTTGCGTTATATAAGCATTTTTACTCCTCTAAAAGCCAAAAGGTGATGATAGGCGCAAAAATAAAACACATATAATTGTAAAATCAACACATTCATCGGACAGCTCAAAATCTAAAAAAATATTTTATTCGGAAACTTCATAAATAATTTAACAGGCTAGAATTAAATATACCTATAATATTAACACTTTTGCCAGCCGTTAGGCAAAGTAAAACCAACACATATTTACATTTAGTCTTGGTATTAATAATATATTATAAATATTTATAATAGTATAAAAAATATTGATCTTGTTGAAAAATATTTACTTCAGTACGTAAGTACTTCAGTAGTAGAGTAGATACTTGAAGTGATTCTTTGACCTTTAAACAAAATAACAACTACAGTGAACTACTAAAAGGCATTTTGCTGACTCATAACTATTTAGATATGATTTAAAAAATAGAAAAAAAATGCAATTTAATAACGTATCCAATTAATTTTTTAAAGTAGGTATAGTAAATAAACACATTAAATTGTTGACATAAACAGTATAATATTAATCAATTAGATTTTTCGCATTTGTTGATGTATACCGTTTGTGACGTAGGTACGACAATAGTGAGACAACAGTTAAGTTTTGACCTCGAATAGTGTCAATGTATATATATTTATAATAAATGCAAAAAAACAAGCTGTAGGCTTTTAACTCTATGATATTCGGTAAGTTGTTCATAACAACCAAATAAAAAAATATGTTTTTGCAACATCAAGGTCATTTCCAAAAACGATTTTTAGCTATAGTAAACAGATAAACAGGTTATAATATTATAATATTATAAAAGAATAATATAGTATAGATATAATATTATTATAGATATTATTTTCTCATATAATTAGTAATTACCAATCATTATGAATGGCGTATATCAAAAATAAAAGGGACCCACTACAAATATGTTTACAAACCTATTCAAAATAAATATTTACCAGTTCAAACTGTTTTTTGTTCACAAACCAAATAACATGTTTTTATTTTATTATTTTTTTATTTAAAAATATTCATTTCCGACAACGATTATAGAATAATATAGTATAGGTATAATATTATTATAGATATTATTTTTCCAACTAATTATTATGGCGTATATTAAAAATAAAAGGGACATACTATACAAATTTGTTTACAAACCTACATAATAGATATTTACCAGTTAAAATTGTTTTTCATTTATAAACCAATAACATGTTTTTGTTTTATTTTTATTTTTTATATATGGCTTTTATTAAAAAAAATTTTATATTATCTTACTCGAATCTCAAGGGGAATACAAATAATTTTACTTCAGTATTTTTCGAGTTTTATACCTCAAAAAAATTTTAAAAGCACTTCAAGATGCAAGAAAAAAATTCAAGTTATCGATACTTGATTGTACAAGAATAATATATTATAAGGTATAGATACAAGTGTGAGTGAATGTGTGATGGACAAATACGGCAAATCGCCACTTCCATATCTTTTTGTGTTTCAATAAGGTAAATTTGAACTAAAGTGGTGGTTTTATAATGAATCAAAATTGTTTCAAATAAAAAATACTTATAGAACATATTAACATAAATTGCAACATAAATAATTATTTTAATAGTCATTAATCATTACAAGACAACATCTATATCTTTTGCTATTTTACGTTTTTACTTTTATGAATGAGAACATACATTTTCTCAAGCAGAATATTTTTCTTGAATTGTTATACCTACATCAAGATAAGTAAGAAACCTAAAAAAAGATAAAAAATAGTAAAAAAATATTTATTTATCAAAAATGTTACCTACTTTAAATTATGTTTAGTATTTTTTAAAAATTTGTTAGTGAATACACAATTTGTAAAATGTAAAAAAATTTTAATAGTTTCGAACATTATTTTCGTGTTTACTGTTAAAAGAATCACCATGTACCCGTGAGTAAGTACATGAATATTTTAAATCGAATTTTGAGTTATAAATCATATTATCTAACTTTAAGTATATGCGTATTAGTATTATTTTAAAAAAATAATATTTTTGATGATGAATCAAATCCATAATTCTTCAAGGTAATACTATTTTTTAAGTAGTCACTTTTAGTTCTAAAAACTTAAAAGTATAAAATATATATTAATTATTGCATTTACTGCAGAGGCACAACTAGGGCTAAAATATTGGGAGGGGGGGGGGGGCAGCAACTAATATTCACTTAAAATTATAAAAAAAATTATACAAAAAAAAAATGTTAGTTACTCAAGTTTCATTTTCAACAATAATAAATAATATACTGCCTATGGTAATCGGAATAAAAAATCCCCAGACTACAATATTACTCACAACCACATGAAAATGATTGAAGATGATTGAACAAATATTTTTTAAACGCTAATTAGTGTAATTACCACATTATAAATATTTAATTACAAATATATACTTATAGTACAGGTATACTTATAATTTATATCATTAAAAAAAATTAAAAACCATGTAGGTATAAAAGAAACATTTAATTAAAAATCAATGTATATTCAAATTTGAAATATAAACCTGTTGAATACAATTTGAATTATTTTAATATTTATATTATAATTTAAACATTAACATAAATATTTTGTTTTATATTACCTATGTATAATTCTGTAAAAATAAAATCCTCAAAATAAAATATTACGTTTCTTAATAATATTTTGACAATAATGTAAATACTAATAATAATTATTATTAATTATTAATTATTATTATTATTACTTATTAGGAGTTGTTTTTACAAGTTTTACTTATAGATGGATACAATATTTAAAAGATTATATAAAATTAAAAATTAAAAGGAGGGGCTTGACGATTTCTTGGGGGGGGGGGGGGGGGTTAAGCCTCCATAAGCCCCCCCAATCACCACCTATGAGTGCATATACTGTAAACTATGTATAATAATCTTACCAATATACTGACAAAAATCGTTTTCTTAAAACTAATAGGTACAGGCATAGGTACAGCTAATGATTTACCATATTTATCAGATTTAGGCAATATAAAATAATTATAAACTTTAAATAAAAATTAAATAATTACATTTTTTAGGTACAGTTGAATTTTTAAAGGTTTATTAATAAATTGAATTATTTATTTTGGAGGGCTATGTTGCGCTTATGATTTACTGACTTACTGTTATAAGTACTGGGTAATAAACGTATTAATAGTATTAAACTTTATACATATTTTTATAATAAATTGATATATAATAATATAGAATTATAATCAAGTAGGTACCAATTATTATCAGACTACGTATATTACTATTTTCTAGATTCCAGTAATAATATTTATAATATATAATTTATTTAATGAAAATCATACTACACTGTTTATGTTACTTATAAAGTTCATAACCGTACAATACTATACAACACCGTATCACTGTAGCCCGTAAGCATTTTTATACTAAAAGGCTTATGATAATAATGTTGACCTAACTATTTTGACCTTCAAATGTACAGACCCACTTTTATAATATAATAATTATATTATAATCATACGTGGATTTTGATATGGCTTTATAATTTTTATAATACTAATGTTTAGTAAGTAATCACAATTATAATGAAATAAATAACTAAAAACTTAAGCATAGGTTATAATATTTTAAGGAATAATAACTGTCCTAAGTACCAAATATTTTTTTTCTATTATGAATATTAATTAGGTACTTGCTCAATATGATAGATCTTATTAAATCGATGATAATAAAATTATTTTCAATTTAAATTATAATAGTTCTGGGATGGTGCAATTATTTTAATTTAAAAATATTAATTTAAAATTTACTTTGTAGTTTGTACCTTCCTACTGGTTACTACTGAATAGGTTATAGCTTATAGGCTATAAGTAGTAGGTACTATTATATAGTATTACTATACAGTGTGTTTAACGATAAAGGTAACATGAAATATTTCGAAATCCTAACGCTGATTTTCATTTGCTGTTTTTTACTGCATAAAAAACTTAATATTATACCTATTTTTGAAAAATTCCAATTTTTTAAATAATATTTGCACATGTACACAACTAAATAGCTTTTTAGGGATTGATGGAATATTTAGGAGGCTTAGCCCTCCCCCCCATTTTTACAGCACCTACAAATGTATTTGTGTAATATAATATATACATAGGTATTACTGTATAAATGTACTAGGTATACATTACATTTTATAAGTTATAACTAATTAATTCAATGAACCTATAATAATCTGATATACATTTATATACCTATTAGATATACCATAATTAATGTACCTATTAGATTCGTGTTATTTTTTTTAGAATTGTTTAGGTAATAGCTTAATTTAATTTACTATAATTATAGGAACATATGTTTACAAATTGATAAATTATTGTTGCCAATTATTCATATATTAGCATAAATGCATGAAACATTTTTAGTTTTAATCAACTTTGTCTTTATTAGTGAATAATTAATACTTGTAATTTATCTATAGTAGCTAACCAGACATTGGACAATAATAACCTATTAGGTAACTATAATTGTTATAAAATATAAAGTATTAAGCAATAATAAATGATAATAATAATAATTAATAGTGATTAACGACAAACAGACAACTTAAAACACCAAACTTCAACTACATTGTATTTTTATAATTTACAAATTAATAAATTAATTATACGGTTATTATCATATTGTACACAAAATAGGGTACCTTACATAATATAATAACAAACCAGAAAAACCAATAAAATAAACTTTTCTATATTCTTGAAATGACAATTAACGAAATCTGTAGAGTTATTCAAATATTTTTAATTCAAGCTAATTAGCTTCTATATAATTACTATGATAATTTTAATGTAATAAACAGTTTTCAAAACACATTCAAGTACAATTGTTTGTACCTATTTAAATATTTATACCTATTTTATTATTTTGACAATATAATATTAAAATACGCATAATATGTATATGATGTATGCTTGTATTACATTATAGTATATATAAATATATTATATATATATATAGGTACCTATATAGTATATATAAATAATACATAGCCACATAGGTATGTAAAGTGTACATTTATTATTTATATTTAATTTAGAGAAGCCACTTACTTTAAATTTAGTAAATAATATATAATATCGTATAAATATTACCATCAAAATCTTACCAGTTAAAATCACGGTGTAAATCGTCCACATTACTATACACTTGTCTATTACGCGAGTAAAATACAAGAATAAAACATACGACACTAACCACTGCTAAAAACTGACTGACCGACTATTAATCCGCTCCGTTTGGTTGCTCAGCCATGGCTAGTATTAGTATATAGGTAGTTGTTTGTTTATCATTTATACCTACCTTCACTTTTTTAACATGCTCGTATTATTTAATGATGTTTTGTGGTAACGTGGTATGGTACACTTTACTTATTGGATTATGATTTATAATATTATTACATGTAAATTATTATGTAATATTGTAGAAAAAGTAGGTAGTTATAACTGCTCATACTTAAGTCTATATCCAAAATAATGCTAAAAAAATGTAAATACTATCCACCTATATATGGCATAGGTATAGTAGGTATGCTGTATAGTATCATTTCAAGTGGTTTTGTAATAATTTGCTTGAACGATAAGTATATTATATTCGTTGCATTAATTACATAATATGTTTAAATTATATGAACATAATATAATTTCAATGATAATTTTACAAAGAAACAATAAACTAAACGCATTTGCGGATTGCGTTAAATGCCGCTGTAAATACTAAAAAATGTTACCTACAAGCTTCGATAGGTAATCTAACTTATACACACTTATAATTTTAACTTTGTCCGGTGATTATAATTTATTATTCGGTGGAGATAAAAGTGAACCTATTTTAAACATAGGTTGTAATAAAATATAATAAATTCAACTTATAATTAAACCAAACGTCTACGCTACATACAATAAATATTTCAGTATTTGGTATACTATGCTGTGAATTATGCATTTATTCATATTGCCTATAAAATATTCTTATACAATCGATGTAGTAAAAAAAAAAATAGACCTATTGTGATAAGTTATTGTGATCAGTGATAACCAAAGTCAGTAAACGTATAGCAATTTAATATTACTATAATTATTCAACTATTTTTGGTTCACACTAAAAAAAAATAAAGTAGGTAAATAAAAAAAAAGTTATACTCGTACACCATTTATATAACTTTATGTCTTTACGGTAGGTACGCGTAAATATATTTAATAATAGAAACTTAAATTATATTGTAGGTTAGTACAATAACTTAAGTACCTATACATAAAATAAAAAAAAAATACAATTTTTAAAATAGACTAAAATGTTTTTAAACAGATAAGGTGATGTTGTAGGAGCTAAAAAATTCTTAAAGATAACTTTGGCACAAAAATTAAAATGTTGCATACGGTACTTTTGGCAGGCACCAATGAACGTATTTTTTTTAACCAAGCAAAAACAAATACAATTTGAGACATGATCTCAACTAATAAGTCATATTTAGTAAATTCCTGGTACATTTTTAATTATATACAATTAAATTTTTGTTTATATGATAGGTATTATGTAAGTAAAATAATTAAGTAATAAAATCCAAATTTTCAAATATGTCTATAAATAGAACAGAAAGAGGTTAAATATTTTGAAAATTTTATCATGACTCAAATATTCTAATATAAAATATTGGACCAAATATTTAGCCAAAATTAAACTCTCTATAGTCTATAGGTACAGTTTAACATTTTTCAATTACCCAAACAAAAAAAACAAAGTCGATTTAGCAATTACTTATGAGCAGGGTGGGTATTTTATAGCACTTAAAATTGCATAAATATGTGCTATGATATTACCTTATATATCGCTAAATATGTGCTAAAAATATGCAATAAAAACAACAAAACACGAAGAAAAGGAAATTCTTAATTTATTAATTAATAATTTTTTAATCACTTACAAATTATTGTAGGTAATTACTTAAGATTTGAAATAATTTAGTCACTATGATCAGAATCCAAAATAATTGACTATACAACGCATTCAACGATCGTTCTTTGATAATCGGCGATTAATAATCGCAGTAGAAATCGACAAAAAAAGGTGGGTAAGTGGATGTCGCTCTGCTGTACAGTAGGTTACAAGTGGGTCACTGTAATGGATGGTGTTAAATTTAAATTCAATGATATAATATCATTGTATAAGAAAAATCTTAGATTTAAAAAGAAAAGTTTTTATGAATTCTCAACTCAAAATAATTTGCTAATTTTCGTGATTTTTCCGTATTTTGTCAAAATTTGAACTTTAAATGCTTATAAATAAAAACTGTGACTAAGGATTTTTAATTTTTTTCATCTGCCTTTGAAACAATAACCTAGGAGCCTTCTATTAAATTTTTAAGCTTTTTTACTCAACAGATAAAATTTTATTGATATTTATAGAAAAAAAAACCAACACAAATGGAAATTGACAATGTCCGTAAACAGCTCAAAATAAGTCAAAATTTGGAAAATGTTATGGTGTATAGGAAATGCAATTATAAAAATTCAGTCAAAATTTCATGTCCTTACGGTAATTTGTTTTAGAGTTACATCAAAAACCATAATCGATTTTCTCGAAAACAGATTTTGCGTAAAAATTCCAGTTTTTCCTTAATTTTTCTTTTGTTTTCACGTCGCTTTTGAAAACTACTGGGAAATTTTTACTTTTGACCCCCCCAAAGTACCAACTAGATTCACTTTCCTATCAGAAAAGTTACTGTTGAAGAAAATCCAAGCACTTTTACTGTCCTAAAAGGTGATGACGGACACAAAAATAAAAAAAAACACACATCATTGTAAAATCAATACATTCATCGCTTCGCTCAGAATCTAAGAAATGAAACGTTCCGAGAGGTTTCAAGAGTTTAAGACGTAAAAATATATTGAACTAGTAGAAATTTTTTTACCAATCGTTTAAATGTGCTTAAAAATATATGCTATTTTTATACATACGCTCGTACATTTTACAAGCACTTCACGAGTGCAACATATTATATTATTTCGATCGAGTTCAGTATTTTTTATGTTGTAACTATATTTATTACCATAGGTTATGATAAAAAAAAATTCAAGTAAATTAAATTTTTTATTTATTAATTTTTCTTTAATAATACCATGTGAGTTTAGAGATTTATTAATTTAGGAGGGAAGGAGGCTATGCGTAACTTTTGAAAGTGCCTGGCCACTCCACCATTCCAGCCTCCTTAGTTGAGCTTATGTCCATAATCTATATCCGTTGTTCATTGTCATATTAATTCTAAAACGTATAACTTATTAGGTAGGTATAACATTAATATCGTATACATAGTTACACAACTATATAATAGGCATCTGGCTATAACTGAATAAACAACTTTACCGTTTTAAATGCTAAAAACGAAATAATATATCAAATATAATGCCATAATGTAATAAATAATATCTTGGACCATAGTTACGAGATTTGCTTGTTTAAATTTAAGTTTTTAGAATTAATTATGTACACGACCACAGGCGTCCGATCAAACCCATACCGGACGAACTTAGAGAGAAACGCTGGTTGAGTTAGATAGAATCATCGGGGAATGTCCAGGAACTGCAGTGGCGCCAGACTGGAATGGCGCCTATACAATAATGAGACATACTGCACCGAGGACAAAGAGAGGACTAGCGGCGGGCAGACGGACCTGGACGCCACGAGGCCGATCCCGAGTGGATGCGGTCGGCCTCCTCTGCAGCGGTGACCGGGCCACGTTCTCGTTGGGCAGCGACGACGGCTTAGGATTGGTGTACTACAACGTAATATGCGGCCGAACGGCCGGCGGCGGAGTAGGAGGATGCGAGCTCGACGGTGGAGATGGATAAAAAAAACTATGGCGTGCAGCGGCACTTGCAGCAGCTGAAGAAGAGGATCGGGATCGGAGAGGACGAGTTTGGAGATCAGCCGCCGCCGGAGGACCATCGAAGGCATAATGTCATGGAAATGCTGCCCGCGTCCGGGAAACCGGCCCGCCGGTGAGCGAGGACGGTGTTCGTTCTGCTGTGGACGGGGCGAGCAAGCAGCCGGGCGAACGGGACTAGAAAGCCTGCTGCAGATGTCGAGGTGCGCGTGCCAGAGTTGCAGGTGTCGGGACCGGGAGATGGTGACAACAGAGTCGAAGTTGAGGAGGAACAAACGGATTGACGGTGAAACTGAACGGGGTAAGAAGAGACGTAGCAGTTCCGAGAGAAAAGGACTACATAACATGTATACATAACAGCAAAAGCCGGCACTTATAGATCAGCCAAACCCATGACCAAAATCCAAATCAAATATCACCTATACTACCAATTATCAAACAGACAACATGACAACACATTACATTATAACGTAAGTTATAAGCACACATTTATGAACTAAAAGTGTTACGACCTATTATATAATAATATAATATACTATATCATAACAATGTGTCGAAAAATAGTCAAAATTGTTAATAATTATTCTCAAAATTACAATTTCAGCATACCTACGATTGACCGGCGAGCTTCCAAATGAAATGCTCGCCGGAATTCTTAAAGCCATATCGCACTGCTCGGAACTGCCATCGTCTTCAAACCATCTTACCCTTTTATCAGTTTCACCGTCATCTCCGAAAGTTCCTCATCCTCCTCTAGCCATCATCTCCGGTTCCGGCACGCACGGGCTGCACTTCGATCTGCAGCAGAAGCTTTCTAGTCCAAACCGCCCGGCCGACCGCCTGCCGGACCCCAGAACGAACACTCGGGCCGGTTTCGCGAACTCGGGCAGCATTTCCGTTGTGGTGGTCCTCCGGCAAAGGCTGATTTCTAGACTTGTCCTCTGCTTGGTCCCGTGCAGGCTACTGCCGCCGCTGCATGCCATAGAAATCGCCGTCGAGCACCAGAGCATTCTCCAACCCGGGAAAACTGCGGCTTGGTTCGGCCGGTTGTTGTAGTGCACCTCGCGCCGTCGTCGCGGCCTGACGAGAACCCCCCGCGGGGGTGGCTCGGTGGCCGCCAGGCGTCCTGGCCCGACAGCGCGCCGAAAAATGTCCTCTCGTCGTCTTCAGTGCAGTATGTCCATAAGCCAGACATTCCCTGATATCAAAAACCAGCGTTTCTACTCGACGGTAATCGACCGGTTGAACAATAACAATAGGTAGTGTAAATCAGGAATTGGCGAAATACTTTCAAAATTTGTCTTAAAATACAAAATACATTTGATTTTAATGAGTTATTATTGTCAAATACAGAAGACTATATTATATAGATACACTTGAAAAAAAAAACCTACATATCTAATTAAATAAAATAAATTGTAAATTATTTAAGAATAAATTGATGGTTGTTTAACAAAAGCCTAATTGTTTTGATTTTTTCCGAATACGTTTACTCAGCCTGAGTTATAAATCATGTTTCATAAAACATTTATTCAACCAGTCCTAAGTCCTTATATTGAAACGAATTAAATGTGTCTTAAACAGTGGTAAGTAATAGGTTGAGTGCATAAAACGAAAATACTTTTATTTAGTATTTACATAGATTATTAAAAATAAAAAGGTGGATAAGTGGATGTCGCTCTGCTGTACAGTAGGTTACAAGTGGGTCACTGTAATGGATGGTGTTAAATTTGAATTTAATGATATAATATCATTGTATAAGAAAAACGATACTGAGCGAAAACGGTCAGTCAGCCTATGATATTAGTTATTACTAAGTATATTTGATGATATTATTGTGAATAAAGTAATAAATATAATATAACCTATTTGCGTGGAGCCTTGTTTTAAATTTTCAATCCTTAGCTATAAAAGTTGAACATTTTATACATTTTTAAATACAAAATAATTATTAAATTATAAATTTGATAAATTTTGTCAAAATTTTAACTATAAATGCTTATAAAAAAAAAATTGTGCCTATGTATTTTAATATTTTTCAACTGCTATTGTAACAAAATATCAGGAGCCTTGCATTAAGTTTCCACGCTTTTTTACCCAACAATTAAAATTTTATTGATATTTATAGAAAAAAAAACTAAAAAATTGAAAATTGACAATGTCCGTAGACAGCTCAAAAAGAGTCAAAATATTTTCAAAATTTTATAATATTGTGTTCATATTTATATTTTAATTTTATTTACAATCTTTATTTTATGCAATTACAATTAATTATTATTTGATTATAATATATTGTTATATTTTGTTATAGGTACGTGGTAATTACTAATTAGGAGTAGAGTATACATGTGTTCACATTGATATTTATATTTCTGGGCTTTTTTTCATCCTACCGTATTATCTATGGGGTTTTTTATACAATTTATTATTTTATATCTGGTGTGATATTATCTAAATATTATAATATTGTTAATT
Organism: Metopolophium dirhodum; assembly: GCF_019925205.1. Classification (NCBI taxonomy): domain Eukaryota; kingdom Metazoa; phylum Arthropoda; class Insecta; order Hemiptera; family Aphididae; genus Metopolophium; species Metopolophium dirhodum. The sequence continues at coordinate 31,638,852 of NC_083567.1, read as the reverse complement.
GTCATCATGCCTGATTTTTTTAACGTCTCCCCGACCTATAAACTCACTCCTCATCACTGCAGCTGTAATGGATATGTTAAATTTGAATTCAATGATTTATCATTTGATTATTGTATACGAAAAACGATTCTGAGCCGAGAGATTATATTTCAGCGTATAACAAGTAACTATATCAATTTATATTTATGTCTCAAGATATGTTTTTTGATATTGCTATTGAAGTTATTTATTTTACTAGGTGGTAGTAATAATATTACGTTGATTGATTTAATTTCAGAAAACATTGCATTTTATATTATTATATTATTATATTATTAATATTAAATTATTGTAATAGACAAAAGTGTATATTGCTTATATGGCTATATAAAATATATATTATTGAATATTGTTATTAAATTTTAAGTCAATAACACCTTACCATAGAGCAGCGTGTGAATATGTATAAATGGTATAAATAGGTTAGCATAAAATAATTTAAATATTTTTAAAATGTCAATTACTTATAGTAAAATGTTTAAATGTATGATATATCGATGTACGTAAAAGCTTTAAGGATAATGTAAACCTATGCAATTTCGTTCAAATTTGAACTTCAAATATCTTTGAAGAAAAATTGTGCAAGTATATTTTTTTAGAATTGTTGGTTTCAGTACTTCTTATGAGGAACCTTGCATTAAATGTTGAAGTCTATTGCTGTAAAAGTTGAACATATTTAAACATTTTTATACATTTTTAACTAGAAATAATAATTTGCAAAAGTTTTTATGATTTTGACGAATTTTGTCAACATTTTAACTACCTACAAAAATGAATAAATGTGTATAAAACACTGACTGAGATACAAAATGTGACGCTAAATAAAACCACTGGTAGCGCTGAAAACATTCAATTGTGAGTGTTGATGATAACAGAGGAACCTTTTGCGGGGCGTCCTTCGTCACCCGCCCACCTTCTCGTTTCCAATCCATTATTATATCTTAGTCCGTGTATAATATATTATACAATTATGTATTATCTATGCTACCGAGTACCGATTGAAAAATACCAATCGATATATTCAAATAAAAACTATCGACATTTTCATATTTCATTCGAAAAAAACCTATTGTGATATTCAAATAAAACCAACTCTTTTACATGTAATTTCGTCCAAATTTGAACATAAAATGTCTATAAAATATGTGTTCAATAATTTTAACTTCAGACGCTCATAAAAAATTATTGTGGACTTCCGACTTACGCTCAACTTTTTTTTTAATTTCCACTAACGTGAACTTATGCGGACCATTGTATTACATTTCCAAGTTTTTTGACCGAGTAAAAGTTTTTATCGACAATATTTTAAAAAAAATCTAATAAGACTTTAAATTTTCTAATGTCCATAAACAGTTAAAAAAGAATTGCAACTTGAAATGTTTCAAAAATTGTATGATGCATAGAAATCGTCAACTTAAACGATCAATGAAAATGTCATGCGTCTAAGATTATTTTTTAGAGTTACAATAAAAAACAAAATCTATTTTTTTGAAATGTGATTTTATGAATTAAACTATCGAATAGTATTTTGATAGTTTTTATTATTCAGTTTACGAATACAACTATCGAAAGATTTTACTATTCAGTCCTGGAATAAAACTATCGAATCACTGCGCTGCGCTAGGACAAAAAAAAACGAAAATATCCCCCGCCGACTAAAAGTTGTGCAACATCACCAAAAGATGGTCAAAAGCCGTATAACCACTCTTACCATTTTCTCTTATCACTCACGGGCCTCGGGTATCAGTGTCATTGAACTATATGGTATACTATATTTAGTACTATATATACTATACTTATCATATAGTTCAATGGCAGCACCATTCTTATCTGTTGTCTTTTTCTAACACGCTATCTCGGGTATCTTTACATTGGTCTTATGGCGGGTGAGCATTCCAGTTATCATATAGTTCAATGATCAGTGTATCTGTGTATATTATTTCGAGACTGTAACAAGATAATATTATTATTATCTTAATACTTATATGTTTTAAAATTTAAAATTTCAATCGTGGTCCGTGCCCTGTGGACTGCAGTCCGTCCGGTCTTGACATCAAAATTATAAAAATAAAGTGAGATGTTTAAATTTTAACTTTTAATTTTTATTTTATATAAACGAACTTGAATGTCATATCTCTAAATTAATATTAGAAGAATTTTGCAAGTAATTTTTATTCTTACCTATAAACTGAATGTTATAATTATACAAATTGTATAATGAATGTTGAAGAAAGACGTGAAGCAAGACGCAGAAGAATATTAGAGAATTCAGAAGTTAGACTTAAAAAAATTACTTCCATAAGTTCTAACCAAACACAAAATATATTAAATGAACAATCAGAATTTATAAAAGACAAATCAGGTAATAAATATTATTTTAGATTGATATTAATAAATTATTGATTTAAACAATTTTCTCTAAGAAATCTACCCTTTTTTAGGATTTTATTTAATTTTTTATATGCAAAAAAACTTTTTGATCACTATAGCAGAACACCTGTATTTTATTCTTTTGAAATAAAAGATATATGATACATCAGAAAACTGAAAGTTGCTATGGCCCACTCTTTAAATTATGTATCTTAATAAATTTAAAAAAATATTAATTATTGTATTTTTTTTTTTTTCAGAGAACTGTACACAGAATTCTGAATTGCTCTATCCTCCTGTTCCAAAAAGTCTTATAGAAAATGTGATACCAACAGTTCTTGAGGACCAAAAAGTTTTTAGCTATGAACAAAATCATTTCAATCCACAATTACATTCCAAAGATATTAAATATGAAATTAAATTACCATCTATTACAACCTTACACGTTGTATTATCTCAATTTGTTTTAGTATTATTTTACTATGACTTAGGATTTTTATTTGGCAATGTAAGTAATATATAATTGAATTTTAAAATAGATATTATAATAATTTTATTATAAAAATAAAAATTCTGTTTCTATTCTGAGAGGAAAAAGAAACTATTTAAAATAGATATATTTTTTGCGGCAATCGGTCAAAATATCCAAATTTGAAAATGTAAAAAAAATGTTTATAAATGACATTATAAAATTTTAAAATGTCATTACTCATACTCAAATAATATAAAATAAAATATTGGTTAAAATGTAAAATAATTCAACTACACAGATTATAAGATAACATTTTATTTTCTAACAAAATTAGCTCAAATATTAAATTGTAAAATTAATTCAACCTAGATATGCTGTATTAATAATGATAAATAAATTATTTTAATTGAAATAATATCACAAAATATACTTCACAAATATTAGTTGTTGTAGTCAAATAATATATTATAATATTATTGTTATTTATAATAAAGTTTTTTTTTTTTTACCATAGCTTAAGACAAAAATTAAACTCATGGGCTGATATTTCGGCCCAGGAGAATACTGGCCCACTTACTAATTTACCAAATATTAAATTTTAGCAAAATATATAACTATATACATCGATACAAACTTTGAACAGCTTATGTTTACAATTGTTAACACATTGACAACAGTCTAAGTGTACTTTTATAACACAATACAAGTGAATAATTTGAATTATTATGTTACAATATGTTATTTAATAAGAAATCTTATTCAATAAATAATAAAATTATTAAGATATTACTAAAATCTGCTTTTAGACTTTAGTAATATCTTAATAATTTCATCATTATCTATTTCGTATAGAACATCCATTTCTATTGTCATGAGCTAAAAGCTTTTAGTTCACTTTATGTAGGTACCTACTACAAAAACAAAATATGTGTATATCTTTTTATTTTCTAAAAAATGTTTTTCTGTGCTTGCAATTTTACAAGTTAATATATTTGAGCTAATTTTAACTAAAATTCAGTATTATCTACTAATCTACATAATTGTATTATTTTATATTTTCACATTGTAGAATGTATATAAAAACTTTTTACTACATTTTTAAAATTGGATATTTTGACCTAGATTCACTTTTTACTTCCCGTAATACTCGAAAAGTTTCATATTAGTTAATTAAAAATTAATATTATAATGTAATTTATTATTTTTTAATTCCCAAAGTATTTGCAAAACCATATTATTATCCTAAGTTAGTTGCTGATATCATAATATTTACTTCTTATGTCATAGCATTGCTTTATTAAAATATATTTATCCATTATTTTTTATGCACACTTAATATTTTAAAACTATAAAACTATAAAAACTATTAAAATTATTTGGGTAATGTATGTCAGTAAATTGTCAGGTTGTCATCATGTTGTATGTGTAATTTAAAATGTGTGCCATGTTACAACTGCTAATCGCTATTAACTTATTTTTAAATATTAATTTTAAAGAGTTTTTTAGAACATTTTATTTGTTTTGACGATAATTTCTAGTTGTAAAAATTAAATGCCAGTATTTACCCTTCTTCAATAAAATTATAACATACTATACTTTGTTCAAAATAAGACAATGACCTGGCGGCAACCAGTTTTTGTTCCGCGACAGTCAGATGCCGTCCCTACTACGGTGACGCCACAGAACAAAGCCACGCCCGTATGCACAACTCGACGGCCGAGTCATCGTCTTATTTTGAACAGAGTATAGATTAACCTACACGTAAGACAACTAGATCCAGAAAAAATATTGATCATGAATATCCAAATTTTAGATGAAATACCAATACCTAAGGTTTCCTGTTAGTGGGGTGATTAGTTGTTCACGGCTCTGTAGCATTTTACCATTTTATTATTGGTGTTTAATGTTTGAAATTAGCCATTAACAATTAAAAAATTTCTTTGGAATCAATATTATGATAACTTTTAAATTATTATAATAGTATATAAGGCCGCCTGAACCCCTACCCCCAAGATATTATTATATATTTATAAATGAAAAGTGTCCAGTATTTATATTTAAAAAATGTTGGATCCCCTGAATTTTTTTTCTGTGACAGCCTTGATTGTATACAATATTGCCCATTGGATTTCATTAATATTAACAAAGCTAGACTCAGCCTCTGCTTATACATAATTAATATAATTTGACATTATTTTGTATACTTACAATAAGCTAACTATTGTATTGATACTGTATTATTTGTATTATATTATTAATATTTTTACGTTTGGTCTTTTCTAGTCAATAGTAGTGCCATTTATGCTCAGTGCAATACCTGAATTATATATGTCAAAGGAACAGCATGATAATATCCACATAATTGTGTTATTAATGATGGGGTTTTCTCAAAATTTGGCAAGAAAAATATCTAGATATTTAAAATTGGCAAGCTTAACGGGAAAAAGATTTTGTGTATATATTTTTTGTTTTACATGTTCATATGCAATATTAACTAATCTATATTTTGATGTTAAACATAATATTTCCATACAATAACAAATTTATTAATTAGTGAAATGTATATTTTTATTTTTTTTTTCATAATGGTATTTTTAATTATTATAATGTACCACAATATATTAGGTTTTAAATTTTGGGCCATTGGAATATATAATTAAAAGTTTTTAGTTTAAAGGTTTATTATAAAAAAATTCTAGCAAATTGTTTTAATATAATAATATAATTGTTCAATATAAATATTGATGATTAAGTAAATAAATAAAATCAATTCCACTTACGAAAAGTGTCTTGTTATTTATAAAATTTCATTTTTATATGTACATTGCAAATACCTTCTTATAATATATATAAATACATATAATTCTAGTTTACGGGGGACGGAGTGGCCGAGCGGACTAAGGTGTCGGCTGCGACACAGTCGACCCGAGTACGATTCCTCAGCCATGGGCGGCATTTTTCTACGGACAAGTCACGGTGTCCGGAGAACAAGTGCCGCCATCCCCCACCCGGGCATAGCAGATACCTACGGGTGCCCACTTGAAAAATCTGTCTAAAACTACACACACGTGTTTACCAACCAACAGTATCCTCCCCCACAAATAAACAAACAAACTGCTAATGGCCATAGTTGCCGGGCTTAATGACCAAAAAAAAAAAAGTTTGCTTTATAGTAATGTAGTTGCAATTTTTAAATATTATAATACTATGTGTCTTTCAATATTATATTAATAATTATATGTATATGTAATTTCCATTTCGTGATGGCCAGTATAAGTTGGCCTTTTGCTCTCCAGATGTGTCCGGCACACTTTATTCTCTGGCTCTGGAGTGTGGCACCTATATTGGGTTCATTAAATAGAGTATTCAGCTCTCTGTTTGATCTTATTTCATAGCTACCTTCATCGTTTTTCTTTGGTCCAAATATTTTTCGTAGGATTTTCTTTTCGAAAATTATTAATTTGTTTTCGTCAGATTTGGTAGACGCCCATGCTCCACAAGCATACAGTACAATTGGTCTGACGGGAGTCTTATATAATCTGATTTTTGTTCTTCTTGATAATATTTTAGATTTAAATAATTGGACTAATGAATAATAGCATTTGTTGCCAGCTGTGATTCTTCTGTGTATTTCTTCATGGCTATCTGCCCGCGAGTTTATATCTACTCCTAAGTACTTAAAGTTCCAAACTCTTTCAAATGACATGTGAGAGGAAGGCCTAGGCAACGATGGGAGGACCGAGGCAAGGAAGACCTCAGAATGTTGGGAGTTATGAACAGAGAAGAACTGGCAGAGCACAGAGAAATATGGAGGGAGATAGTGGAAGCGGCAATAGGCTTAAATGGCCTAGAATAAGCCTCTTTAAAAAAAAAAATATATGTAATTTTCACATAGTGAAATTGAGGTTTTTGTACTCTGATTTTATTTTTATGCAAGTGTCAAGAGGTATCCAATAAAACTAATTTCTCTATTTTTTTCTTGGGTCATGAATTAGTGTGCAACTTTAATTCAGAAAATTTTAATTGTAACTATACTAAGTTATGAAGTTATACTAGCTTTTTGTTGAACAAGTTTCCAACTGTGATCTATTTTTAACTTCCAGTGTATCAACAACAATAGTACTTGTTCTACTCGAGAAATTTGATTGTGATTTTTTCCCCATCAACTGCATAACTGCTTTTTCACAATGTTGATGAATCATTTTTATATAGAGTGGTTTGAGGATGACAATCAACTCGGTGTCCACGGTAGGTAGACAGAAAAAAGTGTGGCCAAGGTTGAATGGCGAAGTAATAATAGTACATGTATAATATAATAGTACAAAATAAAAGTGATTATAAAAAATAAAAGTACATACTCTATGAACACCCTTCATATTATAATATAATACTAGTATTCAATATGATTAAGGTATCATTTAATTTAATAATGAATATTTTCCTGAAAACTATTCTATTTTAACATGACAAAATAATGCCTTGCTTAAATAATAATAATTAATGTACAAAAAATGTTATTTGTAAGTCTAACTAATAATTATTTATTAACTTTATATTTGTTTTATTACACCATTTTAATTTTAAAAGTTTTACAATGATTACCTCCATTATTTTTATTAATAATTAAATATAAACTTACATATCTTAAAATAAAGTAAAGATTTAGTAATAGGTATAATATTCAAACATAAATGAGTTAAATTATTAATTACTTATATGATGGTGGCTTTCTAGGTTCAATACTTTCTTTTTCTTTATCTTTTAATTCAAAAAGTTTATGTATACCTTTTCGTAAAATCACAAAATTATAATCTATAATTCCTACAAATAAAAATAAAATTAAAAAAAATTAATTTATATATATCATAGAATGTTTTATAGAATAAAATGTATGATATTTTGTAACTTACTTTGTTTTTCAAAGTTATCTTCTCTTAGTATGCATACAAGTGCCAAAAAACTGCATACCTCTCTTAAATATAAAATTGTACCATTATTTAGTTTAATTAGACTTGAACTTTGATCATCGAAAGCTGGATCATTCATTAATCCTGGATTTTCGCCCAACCTAAAAAATATTGTGACATTGACCTGTTTACCTTTAACTCCTAAAGTAAATCTATAAATTACTTACCCATAAATATTTGATAAGTCTATAACAACATCAATCATATCACAACAAAGTTCATAACTTTGAATATCGACCGGTGATGAATCAGTTGCTACATATATTTTAGTTTTCACATCATATAAAAAGGCTTTTTCAATTCCAGATGTCTGAAATAAAATTATTTATAAAACTAAAACAAAAAAAAAGAACATTAATTCAAAATAAATATTACTGATATAATGATGTTCAGAAAATTTTCAAGAGTTGCATAATGAGGAATCATTTTTTGCACAACTCTACTAAATGCTTCAAATATGCTATGGTCATAAATTGACGTCAAATGGAAACTAATATATATTTTTTGTTCGTCTCCTAAACAAAAAGTTAGTATTTGTTTCAATTTAATGAATTGATAAAACATTTCATTAATATGGTAGTTAACTTTTACAATTAAATCAAAGTTTTAAGAGTCTAAAAACTACCTGAATCTACAAGATCATCATTAGCTCTTTGGTGGATTTCTCTTTGAGTTTCCATTTTAGTATCTTCTGTGAGTCCATCTACTTTATGAATGAAAACTTCAAACTTTATATTCTTATTTATTTTGTAGGCTTTTGTTACAACTGAATGTAAACGATTTAGTGCACTAGCTATAGCATCCTTTGAAAGAATGAATTTATAATATAGATTAATTTACATTAAATTAATCTTATAAATTATAAATAATTATATATTTACTTGAGCATCAATCACAAATACAAGTGATTGGCATCCTTGAAGTATAGATTGTACATCATATTCAGAATCAGTAAAGTCAAAGTGACCAGGAAAGTCACAAATTTGGAAATTCACAAATGCTGAATTATTAACAACATCTTTTAGCATTGAATTATTACTTCCAATAAATAAGGTCTCATTCGGCGACATTTTTTGAAAAACCACTTTCTGTATGGAAGTTTTCCCACTCCTTAAAAGTTTGATAAATATAAATCAAAGCATATACAATAAATTATACAACAATTTACCCTCTTAAGCCCATAAGTACAAGTCGTGGTAAATCATCTCTGTCTGATTCTGTATCTTCATCTGATATAAATTCATTAAATTCATAGTGTTTAGGTAATGATCCAATATCAAAAGTTGTGCTAAACGATTCTTCCTCAACTCTATTAAACGACTAGGAAAATAATTTTATAAGGAACATACAAATAGAATTAATCAATAATTTGAAAAAAATTAATATTCATTTTATTCTATATTTAGAATAATGCTGCATTAGTTATACATAAATTGACTATCCCCGCACATTTATAACAAAAGTGCAAACACTATTGTAATTTAATAATATTAAAGGTAAATTAGTTTAACATTATTATTTATTATTTATGTATAACAGCGGTGGTCAATACTAGGAAAGGGTTAAATAATAATATTGAAAATTACTTGAAGACTGCATATATTTTTTTAAATAAAAAAATTGTTTAATTGTATTTTTTTAAATAAATACTATTTCTTAAAAAAAAAATATTGCAAATAAAAAAGCACAAAAAAACATGTAAGAATTTTTTATTTTTTTCACACTTTATTTATATTTTATCTGTATATTATACATTTAGGACTAAGACTAAAAATTTACTTCTAAAATAACAAATTATTATACCTATAGGTACCTATATGAAATTAATAATTTCATAGTTATTTTGGTAGGTATCCAACTAACAGTGGCAGATCCTGGGCTTAATTTTGGGAGGGGCATGTGTGGGGGGGAGGGGCAAGAGTACAAAAAGTTCCAAAATTGGCCAAGCCCAATGTAAAACAAAAGAAAACTACGGTGCCCTCCTCCTGGATCCACCACTGCTAACTAAACCAAATATTTAAAAATATATCAATTACATACATACCATGATAAATTAATGCAGGAAAAATTAATTTTTCAAATATAATACTGTCTGACTGAATATTATACTAGAAATACTAATTACCTAACAACTAAAAGTATTTTATATCATTGAACATTTGATTAGGACGTTTTTACTAAAATGATGAAGGTACTTAATATTTAATATAGATGATAGATTAGAGAATTATCTTTCTAAAACGAGATATAAAAGTTACTACACTTGCACATTACAATTTTCAATATTTATTTCAGAACTACAAGTAAGAATACGACTTTAGGAATTCAGAATTTCTCAATTTCGGACATGAGATAATAATATTTAATCTATTCTGTGATAATATTATGTCGATATTATCATTACCATCGTCTATTTGTCCAGGCAAATGTGAAATGGGTATGTTCACAACTAGTGTTATCACAAAATTGTTGATTACTTCTTCTGTAATCAACATAAAATCAAGACTTCCAAACAATCAAAACCCATTTTTTTAAGTATTGTATGTTTATACCATAGAGTAATAGTAATAATTACTCTATGGTTTATACGTAGTACGGACTTAAGTTGAAGTCGTACTTATTGAACAAATAAATATTATGTAATAAATATTAATTAAATAATAGTTTTATCTATTCAGTGATTCTTAAGAATATTATTTATTAGAATTTAGAAGATATTATCACAGAATAGATAAATATTATCTTAACCGTGGATAATATTATTATTATTTTATTATTATCATTAGGTTGTTCTATGATACCAAGGCCAACGTTTATTATATTTTATATCTGTGCCATAGATAAAAGATAAATGATCTGTGATACATAATGTAATAAAGATATCTTACTATCTTAGGACTTAAGAGTTAAGACACGTTGACTAAGGACATTTTTATAGTTTATATGTCTGTAGTCTGGAACTCCGGTATTAAGATTCACCAAACAAGTATCAACTGTATAGTAGTGTAGTTAAAAACTTTCGAGTTTGAACCGTTGTTATGATAAAGATCAGAGTAGACTTAATTTGAAAATTTTGTCCTTTTACGTTACGATAATTGATAAAATATATACCTATGCAGCTACACATGTCCAATGTTGTAGGTATAAATTGTGAAAAATCATCAGTGTTCGCCGTAAACTGTAGTTCTTATTGATGTTTTAAGACTAGAACAATAATAGAGAATGCAATGAGTAAAGAAAAGATTTCGGGTATGATTCATTGTAATTAAAAATCAAATAACATAAATAATAATATTATTAACAGCATTTTCATTGCAGGTTTTTTTTATTGATTTAAAAATAGTTTATGATTTATATGCTTTCATGCATTATTTTATATTAAATTACAACTGTTATACTTAAATTTGGTTATTCTGAAAATATGTTTCAAGTTTTTGTATTTAAAATTTAAATGGTTTGAATCCACTTTCCAGATGTTAAAATGTTTAGCCAGATAAATGTAGTCCCGAATATTAAAGAAAATCAATATAAATAAATATTAGAAATTAAATACATACTAGATACTACATACTAGAAATTCGCTAGGCTGAACCAGTATGAAAATTAATGAACCAGGATGTGACATATCATTTACATGGTTCATTCATTATTTTGGTGCGGGATAATGTGGGATAGTTTTAAACCTGTATAGTTTCAGTTAACTCATTTTTAGACATATTATTATTATTAACAGTTAAAATAAAAACTATCTAATGTGTGTTTTAGATAGTGTATCTGTACTTATTGAACTTATAGAAGTGTCTATTCATTGTATACTGTACGCAAGAAAAATATATCCTGAAGGTATTTTTGAACTAAAAAAGAAATACAATGTACCTGTGCATGTAAGACATTTTTTTTATAAAATCTATTTCAGTATTTTATCATATGATTTTTTAAGGTTTCTATTTATCCAAAGTTGAATTCCTATATAAACGGTACACTCAATGCTGTCAAAAGTTTATTGAAATTAAAAAAATTGTGCAGATTGGATGTTTGTTTTTATAACAAGATTGGAGTTGTAGTTGAACGTTTCGTATTCAACATTCGTAATGTTGAACTTGAATTGAATTTATCAGATTTTTCGTAAGTGTTTATTATTATGTTATACCTAATTATGTTAAATCAATGTTGTTTTTTTTTCATAAATAAGGAATTTAAGAGATCCATATTTAATAAAGTTAGAACAAATGTTGAGAGCTTTCTGTTTAAAACTAACAGTTAGTGATTCTCTGTTGAAGCCTTTACCTTCAAGTTGTACATTTCAGATTCACATCCATACAACTGAAACAACATTCATTGAAATTCAAAAGGATTCAGAAGTATGTATTTATTAATTTAATTAGTTTATTGTTGCTCAGGAGAGAGTAAAAGTTAAAGGTTTTAGTTTTTTAAGCACTATTTTGGGGCTCTGAGCCTTTGAAATGTGAAAGTGCTTCTCAAATTGAATAAAACTTTTTTTTAGATTGAAAAGATAGTATATTATATCAAATCTAAGAAATCAAGGTGTATAGACGAGGTTTTGTCACTTGCTTGAAATTATTATTAATAAAACTATACTCCATTTTTTTTCCGAAAAAAAAATTAAACTATAATATAAGGCAATTGGCATCGAGCCATCAATACAAGGTCCTTAATGTAGCAGGAAATCACTACATCAGTAGTAGTGACTTTTATCAACTCAATATCAATGTGTTTACGGGTACCAAAGTGGCAAAAACTATCAATACATAATATATACATGTGTATTGTTTACAATGTGTAACAAATTAACTTAATTAAGTGAGTTTCGCTTAACGTGATCGCAGTGGTTCAGGCCATTTTTATTCTATGAACCTGTTGATTCCATAAAACATTTATTTAGCTTGTTGAAACCACTGTAACAAATATTCTTCTAAATCAACAATTTGTTTCCGTTTTCGAGAAAGTCAACTTTTATTCTCCATATTCAACAATTTCCTTACGATTTTTTTAAATTTTGTTTGACTTAGGCTGGAGAATTTTCGGAGCTAATGTGGCTAGTCTTTGCAAACATTTTTCTAACTTATCAAAACAGACTAGTAATTCTTTTTTTTTTAAATTTTTCATCATTTAAGAAAAATGTTTAAACACAAATTTCATTAACCTAAACGACACGAGTACACAACATACAAAAGATAACTGAACAACGTGAATGTACAATACACTCTCCCACTGATAAGTTCAAAAAAAAAAAAAAATGAGTAGTAAATTTACCAGTTTGTAATACCATGAAAACGAAAAGAATGTTCATAAAAGTATAAAAGTGATTCAATTACTTGGTACATAGTGATTCTAATAAGAGGTCAATTTAACATATTAAGTAACATAAGACTTGGTTTGAGATTTTCTTTTTTAATTCCAATAAATGGTTGATTCTATAAACCAGTGATCACATTAGTTAAACTCACACTTTAGTATGAAAAATAAAATAAAAATGTTGTATTTTAAAAAAATGAGAGTTTAACCTAACTAATATATTCATGTGGCATAATGTTATGGAAAATAATTTGTATATTTCACTTTATACTTGGTGGAAAATCTTTAATAATCATCTGATATTTTAATTTTTAGGAATTTCCATTAATACCTAGTGAAAAAAAAGATACAATTTTAACATCACCTGCAATAGTGCCAATGCGTAGTATTGACTGTGAACATTTAAATTTAGAAATCTATGCTGAAGAAGGAAATAAGGATGAAGACCCAGATTTATTTACACCGAGTCCATTAGTTTAAATACACTCAATATCAATGTTGAATATTTCATTAGAAATATGTTGTTCCTGTAAAAACTATGAAATTATACAGACCAGTAAAACTATGTTAAATTTCATATTCAAGTTATTTAGTAATATATTTTTTCTATGATTATATATTTATATTGACTAGTAGTTCATAATTTATTGAAAAAGGATTAAATTTAAATTAAATTTAGTAAACTTATATTACATTTGATTTGTAAAAGAATTTTTCTAAAAAAAATTTTATTTTTCAGAAAATTCACCCGCGTCTTAAACCTCTCCAAAAATAATTTTGAATTTAAATTTCTTTGAAATGGGTATACTTACACGTTACATAGGTACCATCTAAAATTGAATAGTTTATTCTACATTAAATGTTCATTTATACCCATCTGATATTTTAAAAGGAATAAAAAAAAAAACATCATTGAGTATAACAATATTAATTAATTTAATTTATAGTTATACTCAAATACCCTGTGATACTATTTAGTATTTATATAGTTGTACTGTATTTATAATCAATGATAATAGGTTACATAATTTTTTATCTATCTATCTATCTATGGTGTTTTACAAGCCATTTAGCCCATTGCCGCAACAACCACTTGCCTCCACTGATCTCTTTCCTTAATAATACATAATTTTTATACCTACATGGACATGGTATTACTTATTTATGTAATATAGTAATATACTAAATCAAGAGGATGGGGAAACTTTTTTAAAAGAAGCTAAAAAATAAAAATGAAAGCTGGGCATAAAATGGAATACATGTTTTATCCTTAGCCTGTTGTGTATGAAATACCAATTTTGACCGGACAATGACAATCAACCATTTAAGTTATCACAGTCCATGTCACCTAATAATATAACGTATTTCATAAACCATCACAAGTAAATATTGTTATTAATCACTTATAACAATATAATAATAATTATAAGTGTAGTTTTGGATTTGACATTGCATGGGAAGAGTGTGCACAGTGCAGTTGTACAAGTTAACATTGATTGACATATACTGGCTAATAATGATAAAAATAACAGTAAATTAACAATTTTTTAATCGATTTCTGACAAATTTAGATAAAATTTATTTTTCAAGGAAAGATGATTGATACTATAAAAATCTCATTTTTGCAGTGTAAATAATAAATAAAATAAAAATAATTAGCTTAATCTTAACAAAAATAAGTAAAAAAACCCTTTATTTTCCTTGATATAGACAGAAGAGATACAAATTTGAATGATTTTTTAATTTGCTCTGAATTAAATGAAATTGTAATTTCTTATTGATAATTTACAAAATATGCAACTGCATAAGTATTTTGATATTATAAAAATTATTCAGTTCTTAAAGAATTAATAATATGTTGATCAAATTTAATATTATTAATAATACCTCAAAATTTACTGTTAGCAATGTTAGCATAAGTAGTATTGAATAGTAATTTCATTATTACTGTACCTTGTTGTTGAACTATTTAAATGATGACACCTTGAATTGGAAATTTTTCTAGTGTTCTTATGATATTCTACTTCAGTATAACATTTGATTAAAGTTGGTAGTATATGTACATATATATTTAGGTCATACAAATAAATAACTGACAAAATATTTTATTAATTATAATTTATAATTATATTATATCCAAATAACAATTTTTTTCAAATAGAGAGCGACTTTTTCCACAAAATCAATTTCATAATAATTCTAACATAGCAGAAAAATTATTATGATGCTAATTTATTTATTTATACATAAAGAAAAACATAAATAATTTTTATAAGCCAAATCAAAATGGTTGGATTTTTAAAATATAACAACATAAAAATCCTAATGATATTTTCAACCTAACAATAAATAATACAATACCTGAGTTTAAAAAATCTATACTACATAATGGTTTCTACATTTATCCAACAAAAACACCAATTTAATCCAGTGCCCATCTTATTAATGTAAATTGATGATAAATTTGTAGTTATTATAACATTTGTGTCATAGGCAAAATAATTTTTTCATTTAATATTTTTAAAAATTGTAAATGTATTAATAGGTTATTATGTTAATATTATTTCATTATAAGCTTTCAAATGTGTACCTAATCACTTTTTATTTGTATTTTTACCGCAGTCAATATAAAATTTCAAAAATCACTGTATATACTTATACCTACAGAAAAAAAAACAACGAATGCAGACAGGCGATTGGAATTTTGTAGATAATATGTGTAAAACCACCATGTTTAATGATTTTAAAAATCCAAGTATTTGTGTATATTTTAAATTTATATTCATATGTATAAACAATACATTTACATACGTCTTTACAGTCTCAACAATATATATTTTACATTTTTATGGACAAAATATAATAATCTATATTAGAACATTCTTTGTTATGTACAGCAATAATAAGATATATGTATATATTTATATTATAAAAAATTAAAATAAAAATAATAATAATAATAAAAAACAACATAATTCAACTATCTTAACAAACAAACAAAACATTATAATTTATACAAATGTTGTGGCGTTATGGATAGAAATAAAATGATAAAGAATTGCTTTTTATTTACCAGATAATAGTTTCGAATAGAAGACGTGAAAATGATTTGGCCCCAGATGTAAATGTAGTAACAGTTATTTATTTAGTTAAAGATAAAATAATACTCAAGATCTTCAAACAATAATTTTAACAATATTAAAATACATGCTAATTTTAATTTTTTTTAGGAGAGAATTTTGAAGAATAATAATTACACAAGATTTCCATTCATATAAAGGTTAGTTAATTAAGCAATAACAATAATGACTACAATAACTTTGATATTCTTATCATTTCAATTACTTAAAATTTTAAAGAAAATATTAGGAATAGGTAGAAATAACACAATAATTTGTAATCATCAATGAATTCTACTTTGAGTTTGTTTTTTGTGGAATTTAAAAAAAAAACACTGTATATCCGTACATATATTTAGTCCATTTAACGAATGAAATATAAAATAATTAGACATGTATAAATTTATGATTGAAATACTGGGAAATTAATTTTGACATTGAATAATATAAAAAGTTTTTTTGTTAATTGTATAAAAAAAAAATAAAAAAACTTTCATAACTAATGAATTTAATTTATCAAAACTAATATTTTTTCTTTTCAAATGGGACTTACTAAATCTTTTATGTTATACAAAAACATAATATTTAATATTAAATTTTATGTGTAATTATAAGATATTTGTAAATTAAAATGTGCACCTATGGCTAAACAATATATAATTGTTAGTTGAGGTTAGTAAGCATAAACTATATACTTTTTTTGGAGAAAAGAAGAGAACATTTTTAAAATTATATTGCTGTAAAAGGTATGACATTTTATTGTTTAATGATATTTACATGATTATGAATTTACGATAATATATTTTTAATATACTTGCCACTATTTGATAAAAATAAGTTTATTGAAAATAATCAATAAGGGAGATAAATAAATGTGAGATGTTATTCTGTAAAAACATTAATTCCCAAACAGAATATAATATTATAAATTAATGTTATATAAATAAAAATTACATAACCTAATATATTTAAATCTTTAAAATGTGCTTTAGGGAGCAATTTCGAAACAATAATTTTTTTTTAAAAAAAACATAATACTAAAAATGAAGGTAAAGGTAACTAATCAGTTATAACAAACATTAGAAAATATTTACAAAAAGAATTAGATTAACTATAACATAACTTATTCAACTTAGAATATAATGGATAGTTATGGTTTCTGGGGTTTTGTGTGCACATTTAAAGGTACTTGTGATAACTTAAAAAGCTCTTGCTCATAAAAACAAATTTTTGTTTAGTTACAAAAATATAGAATTAATAAGTAAAAAATAAAAATTATGTTTTAGAAGATTTATTATTAATTTTATTCCACTTTCTTTAAATAATAATAGTAAAAGAAAAAAAAAATGTCTTAAAAATTGTAGGAATGGTAATGCCGTCTTAAGCCTTAAATATATCATACATTGATATCACTGATAAAAATAAAAAAACTGACAAGCGTGTAGGCCATACGCAAGTCAACTTGACGCATGCTTTCTACTTAATTTGTCTAATTGTAAATTTTTGAATATTACCACGTATTTATTTAACAAAATTAATAATTTAATTTTTATAAAAATGTTGGAATATATTTCTTTTTTACTAAAATTATAATTTTATTAAAAAACTGGTTTTACAATCATTGGATCATTTTCATAAGCTAGTCAACAAAATAGGAAGAATCTAAAAATATAAGAAAAATTTTTCATTTATTTTAAGTTTAAAAAATGATTTATGTATAACTATTTCTTTTAGATGTGTCATCTATTCAGTTAACTTTTTGTTTGAAACACCAGTTTATCTTCATAATATAAACTAATTAAAATTTATTGATAAAATCATTATTAAAAGAACAATATTTGTGATAATGTCCAACACACTTATATGAGCATTAACTATCGTATTAACTAGGAAGAAATAATACTGCTTGTATAGTGTATACTGTGGAGATAACTCACATAATCATTCAAAGGAGCTTGGTTTCTAACAGACACAGAATACAAATCTACAAACATGTTTTTATCTTTGACAAAATCGGTTAGAAAGCATCCAAAGCCATATATTGTAATTGACTTATTACTTTAGAAATATATATAAATACATATAATTAACTTTATAATTATAATACATCTAATGGTTTTGAAATAAAATCTATGACATTATATAAAATTACAGTAGACAAATCAACAAAAAAGGATATCAATATACGATTATATTATGTTTTGTTTAAATCTTTTTCATGGAGAAAAATAATATGAAAAAAGTAATTTTTTTAATTTGTACTATTACTTAATATATCGGGCAGAATAATTAATAATAATATTAAAAAAATAATAATAATAATATTAATGTAAATTTATAACTATCACATTGAACAACAATCTCTCAATTGTTTAAACATAACATGTAAAAAAGTAATAAAAAAAAAAAGAAATAAATAAAAACAGTAAAAAAAGAAATGGAAGGTACCTTAATGTTAAATCTAGCCGCCTCCATCTTCAGATTCTTGAGATGAATCCGGTTTATTAAGCTGTGCTCGTAATTCAGTCAATGAGTGACCTTTATACAGCCTTTTGATGCCTCTAGGTAGGCCTCGGCAGGATGCTAAGTTTAAGGCGCTGAGACGGTGACAATTATTTAATACAGCTTTTACTGGTTCAAGACTAACAGAAGAACCAGTAAGATCCATTTTTCTAAAAATAAATAAATGTCCATACATAAATATATATTTAACAAAATAAAAACAAGTTGTAGTAAGTACCTAAGCATAGATTTTTCTCCCTGTTCTGAAATTGCAAAAACAGCTGCATCCAGTATTGTAGTGTTGGTTGACCATGAGAGATCGATTTCTACGAGACTATGACTCCACTTTTTACATATCAGATCAAGACCAGAATCTGATACTCGAGTAACAAAAGATCCTTAATAAAAACAAATAAGAATTTACATTATATAAAGAACTGTTTCTAAACCATCAAATTATAACAATTTACCTGATAAATATAGGTGGGTCAAATCCCATGCAGGTATCCTAACTAGACTTGAATCTGTTACTTTAGAACATCCTCTAACATCAAGCACATACAATTTATGCGATGTTTTTAATATCCTCTCAAGAGCTTGATCATCGATAAATGGTTGTCCAGAGACATTTAGATCATTAGAAATTGTAGCAACACTTAATTCTTCCAAAAGTGGAAAACCAGGAGATAAGGCTTGCTCGTTTAATGGAACATTACTTAGACATAGTTGGCTAGTAGACATTCGTAGTACACGCAATTTTGGACATCCTTCTTGTAAACGTTCAATATGAAGATTTCCTGTATTACCAACCATCCGGACTTTAGTCAAATCCAAAGATTGGAGATTTGGGCAGTGCGTCTGAAATAAGAAACCATAATATATGAATTGGATGTATAAACTTTCAATATTGTTGACTCCATACTGCTTTGATAAAATTCAATAATATTTGGCAAACAAACAAATACATTCATTTGTGTCATTATAGAAAGAATTCAAAACGATAATGGTTACTTAAAATAATACAATTTATTAGTCTTTGACTAATTTTTTAAGTATATAAAATAATATGATAATGTGAAGAAAAACATTTTTTTTTTATTTTTTCAAGGATAAACTAACAAAACGTATACAATTTATATACTAAAATTATAACTGAATAACTTTAGTCCAATTTTTATGACAAAAAAATAAGTTGAATTACTACAAAATTTAACATATCTATAACTGATAATTTATCAAACTTAATTTTTAAAGGGCCAAATTAACCAGTTATTTTAAATATATCAATAACTTTGAGAAGTTATAAATTAAATACATTTTAAATACTTACAGCTAAAGAATTGACTAATTGAGTAATCCCCGAGAGACGATTATCGGCCAAATTTAAGTGTGTCAATCTTTGGCCCATGTGTTTTGTCAGGAACATCAGAGAGTTTAAACAAACTCCACTTTTACCACTGCTATGTTGAGCCTAAATAAATTCATTCACTCAGTAAAAAAGATTGAAATAGTATATTGTGTGGCAAGGGCGGAAATTGCCTTCCCGCACAAGCTACACATACTATTTTTTGTCACGCCTCTGCCTTTATCGAACACAGCAAAGGTAATGCAGGGATCTTATACAACTAGACTATAATTATATGACAACAATATTTCATGAAAGAAACGATTTAGTTTTATTTATTTTAAGCGTCACGTATGGAGGTTATAATATGATTATAAGATGTTACCAAACGTTTATGTTTTTTTAAGACCGACGGCCGTGGTATAGATTTCAGTGTCTGTTTGCACAGGGTGTACGCGCATGAAATGTGCCCGGAGAACTTTTGGGGATTACCACTTTACCCCCCGCTGGACGGAAAAAGGACGCTTTCTAACGCTTTGACTGTTATCGAAAACCAAACTTTCGGTGCAGGCGTGACAAAAAATAAATTACACAGATTCCTAGCAACAAAATTTGGGACACGATAAAACAATTTATAGAATAGAAAAAGTAAATCTAGTTCCTAATGTATACTCTGTTCCAATAAAAAATATACCAGGTAGTGACTGGTTTCTGTCCAGTGGCGCATATCTCCCACATAACGTCATAGGTAGTGGAAAGAGAAATAATATGTACAGATATTCTCTTTTGAAACAGAGTATAGTTTTTATAACATTAATAATAAGTAATATGAGTATAATACATATATTTCATCCGGGTATATATTTTAACTTTTGATCATGAAAAGTATCCATCTAATATTGTAGTTGTAATTATCTGGATTTAAATATAAACCACTTAAAGTGAGTCTTTAAAAATAACACATTAAATGGATGATTGTTTTATGAAGCAGATAAGCTAATTTCAACACAATAAAATTAATTTAGTGTACTCTTTTACTGTATTTGCAATATGTGTTATTATTTTAAACCAATCCACAAACATAAAATATTAATTGAAAAAATTAGTATTAACTAATTAATAACAAACAGATATTTATTATTTAAGATTTTTATTATATTTATTGAATTGTGTTGATATATATTATTGTAGTTTTTATTTATTTATCTAAGGTTTTGAATAATAACAATGACTATAACACATTATTATTTTTATCAAACACTTATTAAATTAACAAGTACATGCATAAGCATCTAGGTATCTTCCAAAAATAATTGTCACAATTTTATGAACAGACAATTCTTTACTTTAATTAATGCCAATACAATTTTTGTTAAAAGTTATAGTGATATAGGTAGTATAGTTTGTTTGAAAAATAAATTCAGAACTTAAGATAAAATTGTACATTTCATTATTACCTATTTTTAAAATTGCATTAATAAATCCAGATGATGATAATTTTACTATGCATAATATGTGTAATGTGTATCTAACTACTTTTCATGATGTAAGCATAAAATAAAATTAATTAGACAAAACACACATAAATATAAATATAATATAAATAATAAAATGTCTTACATTTATTCCTGATAAATCTATTCGTTCCAGTTTGTGACAATTGGTGATAATAAACCGAACATTATCCAAACTAAGACCTTCCCAACCTGTTAAACTCAATCCTCGTAGATCTAAGCATGAGGTGCTAATTTTATCTAGTATAACAGGAATGCCAGTAAATTGCCAACCACCTATAATATTTTTAAATTGTATTATAAACTATTTAGTTAAATTAGATAAATTTTAAAGTATTTACCTAAATTGAGTTCCTGTACTCTGGCAAGTCGGTTTTCACAAAGCCATCTAAAGTTAATATCATTTCTTATAGGATTTTTTGAAACCCATCGTCCGGCTAAGTCAATATTAGTCCAAAGTAATGGATCAGACGCAACCATACGCCAAAACCTACAGACCTGAGACACTCTGAAAAATATACATTTGTTAGATTAAGAAGTTTGGATTCATTTAGTATTTTTAAGTTTTGATAAATCATTTTATTTACCTGACAAGAAACGGAATGCATCCTTCGTCTTTAGTTGCTAAACGAAATATTTCAAATAGTATAGGTTCTGGTAGTTGATAACCCCATAAACTTTGTTCAGCTGGTTCGTCACATTGCATTGTTTTACTTTCATCTGATTTCTTCCTACTTTTTCGTTTCTTTTTTTGTGGCATAGCAGTTAATGATATTTTTAATTTGATACCACCATTTTCCGCAATTTCACTATGATACATTGAGCCTGCAGGTGGTTTTTTGGGCTTAACTGGTTTGTCTTTGGGAGCAGAACGCCGTTTGCGAGGTTTTCCAGATTTAGTTAGGGTTACACCTTTGACAGTTGCAGATTTTGGTATAACTGTTGGTGGAGTAATTAAAGTCTTGGGAACCTCTCCATTAGTAATAATTGGAATAGGTTGAGGTTGTATAATTAAAGATTCTAAATCAACTCTAGGTGAACATAAATCACTTGATACACTTTCAATTGATCGTGGATTTGTTTCTACAGACCGCTCACTGCCAGTCCTTTGTGTAGTAGCAGGACTAATAACGCTATCACTTAAGCTAGAATTTTCTCCATTGCACATAGGTGATGCACTAAGGGCTCCAGCACCTGGACTGTCAGACACACTAACAGGTGTAGGGAAGCTGGCAATAGTTGGAGATATACCAGGAGAATACTGATCATTTCTTATTTGCCTATTACTAAAATCAGGCAAGGTTGGTGGTCCTGTATTAACTGAAGGTATAAAGGTGTCTACGTGATTTGACATGGTAGAAGGGTCAAAGCCAGGAAGTGGTAAGACCGAAGAACTTGTGTCCATTGAATTAAAGTTAGAACTTAATGTTTGAGGATTGTAATTAAAAGCCATGGGTGAAGGATTTGGCGTTAGTACAGTATAACCACCATAAGAATCATTCATAAAATTTGAGTTATCCTTGTTAAAACTTTGACTCAGCAACTGATTTGAATCTAATCGGTTCCGATATACATCTTGTATCATGTTATTGTTAGGATGCAACATGTTATTGTATGATAGCGGATCAAAATTTGGAACATGTAGTGGTGGATGATGGGTTGTTTTATCTTGATCCAATAAAAACTGTTTAAGACATTCATGATCTTGGTCTATTTCCAAATGGGAAAATAGAGATGGATCACTGATAAAACAATTGTTGCTATTATCCATTTCACTCTGCTTCAGCAATGGTATGTTAAAATTATCCATTTACATACAAAACAATGGGAAATAAATCCACAAAACCTCGTTGATCCATTAAGCAAAGAATCATTCAGGGAAAGATGTAATAGGCCTGCTATATTTGAGGCTAGATTCCTGAAAAATAAAATATAATAAGCATAATTAATAACAAAACATCATAGTAAAAAAAACAATATATTAATTTATATTGTAAAAAACTAATAAAATGTTAGGTACACTTTAAAGTTAGGTATTAGTTTAAGTATAAATTAAAAATAAGTTAAATAACATATGTAGTAAAAATATCCTTATAGCAGACACCTTAGAAACATTAAAAATCGCCTGCTAATAAGAAATATTAACTAGGTATTGTGAATAATACAAACAATTTGAAAAAAATTTTTAAAAACAAATTATATCTATATTACCTAGGTATAAATTACAT
Organism: Metopolophium dirhodum; assembly: GCF_019925205.1. NCBI lineage: Eukaryota > Metazoa > Arthropoda > Insecta > Hemiptera > Aphididae > Metopolophium > Metopolophium dirhodum. Next base: position 31,614,980 of record NC_083567.1, on the reverse strand, counting down.
ATTTAAAAGTAATCCCATATTAAAGAAATTATTTCAAGTAGGTACAACATTTATTTGGATTATTTTCCATTAAACAGAGCGTGAATGTACCTGAATCCATAATGGAAACTGAAATTTTGATAGTTATGAATTAAATTGATTGATTCCTCTATGGCATAGATTTGTTAAATGCTATATTACTACATTACAATTACTATGTTTACATAGTTAGATCAAAACAGTTTTAAATCCATAGGTAGGTACTTGATTTTTTGCTGATAGTTTGAGTTATTTTATTTTAGAGTAACAAATTTATTATCCGTGGATTTAAAAAAGTTTTAACTTCGCCATGTAAAAGTAGTATATTATTACTCCAGATTACTACTTGTATGTTGCATAGGGATAATTCTTGGGATAATTAAACATAATTCAAATCAATAGGTACAGTAATAGAAAATGTTAAGGTCTGCAAACAAATGAAGCTAAACAATTTATCGCCACAGTGGCAGTTAGTTAATATAGTGAGTATAATTGGCAGTGGTATTTCTATTTCTGTTCATAAAAGGAATCAATAAACAGTTATAAAAGCTTACGTTTGTTTGACTGCAGTGTATTTTACTATAATTATTATTATTTTGAAATTAATACATAAGCATACAAAATTAGTACTACTGACTCGTACTACAACTCAACACGGGGCTTATCATTTGATTAATCAGATATAATCAGATTCTAGAATTAAAACTAAACTAAGAAAACAATTTAGATCAATAATAAACAACTAAATTAGAATTACTGCTTTACATAATACTTTCACTGGGAAAAATAGTATAGAATGCTTGTCAAAAATTAAAATAATGAAAACATCCTAACTAATGTGATAAGAAAATCTCAAGGGATATCTGCATGTGAGTACTGAATAAAAACATTGGGAGATGTATATCTTAAAGAAGTAAAAACACTTACCTACGTGACAAAATAAAATCTAAGAAACTATTTGGTGGAGGTGGCAGACACACAAAATGGCAATACAAGAAAAAAAACCGAGTGATGTTACGGCCAACATACAAGTTATTATAATAGATAATATTATTAAAATATTAATAAAAATTTATAATCATGTAGGCATGTAGCAAGGCTCGATACTCTAAGTTAGATTGAAATGCCCCCCACACACACATTTTTGACAATGCTCAATGTTGTTTATACTATTATTACACTATATGAATATTGATTGCGGTGGGGGTGCATGGGAAAGGGGAGGGAAGAAACCCGATTCCGCGGAGATCTCATCATTCAGGCGCGTACATCGACGGGACGGTGGTGCAAGTAGACACGGACGTCCGGAGTAAATACGGTTCGGGAGACGGAAAAGAGTGGAAGATAATCGAAACACAAACTTCAATAGTCACAAATCAACGGATACTCCTAGCCTAGGGGTCGTAACAACAATACGAGTATACGACTGAGACGGTCGACGGACGACGACAACCGTGGCGGGCCACCTATACGTCACGTTATCACTTTCCTGTCCGTGGCTGTTATCACGGGCAGTAATACAGTACAACAATTACACACACTCACACACACACACACACGCATACACCGTATTTAGGACATGATAATATCTCACAATTGAACTATAATACTGGCTTTCCCGACAGTTCGAGCAACGGGCCTAACCAAGACATAAACTGGGTCATCGGCATAATGTCCGAGCCCTGGTCATTGGGACTTGTAGCCCGTTGACGGCGACGACGGACGCGAGGATAGCTGGCACCCCGTCGTCATACGTGTGCCCCCTCTAAAGTATCTGAAAAAAGAACGCAAACAGCGCCTCGAACCAACATTGTTGTACTACTCACCAATAATCGGCACACTCGGTGTGCGCTCCTTGTCTCAATTTGATGATACAATCGTATACGGTTGAAGGAGGCGGCGGCGACTGCGACGGCCGTGTACTGCGGCGGCGGTCGTTCTCTCTGCGCCGTATATCGATCTAACGCGACGCGTTGACGACGATGGCGGCGGTCTTGTTTAGGCGCGCGCGAAACGCAAATGGTCGGCGACCGGCTGCGGTGGACGTCATCGGCAGAACGGCGGATACACGGGAACGACGGACACCACGGGAGCAACAATTATCGCGAAACGCGTACCAGAACAGACATCTACACTGCTGCGGAGTGCGGACGAACATCCACTGACCTTCGGTCGACGGCAGTGAGAAACAAACTAATGGGCTATTGTCAAAACGAAACGCTCATATGATTGGCTTAAAAATAAACTTTCCACTGCAGTGTCGCCAACACGCTTTCCTGCTGCTGGCCACACCGTTGAACGAACCACCGCCATAGACACTCTTGACTCTTCAATCATCAGCTTATTATTCGCAATTCGCCACAACCGCCACCGTCATCACCTCCACGGCACCGCCATTTGCCAGTTTGCCAGTTTGCCACTACCATCACCAAAAACGGTGACACTTGTCGTCGATTTCAATATGTCATAATATTATACTCATATTTATACACACCCAGTAGCGTACTCAGGATTTTGGTTCAGTTAGGGTTTTGCCTAAGTAAAAAAAAAACATTATTTTTTTTCTAAACCATTTTTATACAAACAATATTATAGTTTGGTCATTTATAAAGCCACCTCGGGCCAATAGAAACGTGGTTATAATCGATGGACGATGATCCACCATCGATTATGGCAGGCGTTTAGCAATGTTCTAAATAATTGATCTGTGCAGGGGCGGACTGGCCCACTGTTCTGTAGGATAGTAGGCCCTTGTACCACGGGGACCTTCATCAATAAGCATCAAGTAGCTATAAAGGATTGCACTTCTAAACAATTTATTATTCTCAATCGTGATTTCTGATTTCTGAATTTGATTATAGAGTACGCAGGTACTGTGGTGAATGGCGATTCACAGCTACCGAGAAAAGGGAAGTACTAGAAAGTGTTAAGTTCGAAGATATCCTCGACATTCTCAAAAAGTCTTCAACCTTATTAAATTATCTATTAACAATATATTTTTTTTTATTCATAGATAATTATAATGTTAAATTACTATACTGCGTCTCAATAAAATTGGTTTTAATTCTATGGTGCTGTAGAGTATTATCTTAAAACTATATAATTCTAAAATTGTTGATTGTTATAGAATATAGAATGCAACCAGTATAAAGGAGTAAGATATTAGGATTTAAAGCAACAATTAAATTGTGTAAAATATTGTAGGCAAACTATGAATAAGAAGTTCTCTGAGTACAGATAAATAAGTGCAATGGATATGCATTTAATAATGTATAACAATAAAAATCTAAAAAAAAATTAACTGCTTTCTCTGGATTTATCAAAAGGAGGCAAGGGCCTTTTACAATTCTAGGACAGTAGGCCCTCACTGACCCAGTCCGTCCCTGATCTGTGTGTATCAAAATGGTGGTAAATTTTTTTGTAGAAAAAAGAAATTTCAGGGGGAGGTGGGGGTCAGAACCTTACCCCTGCGTACGCCACTGTCATATACTATGTACCTAGTAGGTTTACAGTATATTATTGTTAATTATTATGGGTTCTTCAGTTCTTACCAGTTATCAATGTGTCAATGTCTATGTCATACTTCATACTTCATAGACTGAACAAAAAACCGGACCTAGTGGCTATGGTCAGGCCTAATGCCTATGAATGTTAATTATTTTTTGATCGGATTTTAATTGAACATCAACATTTAATACATACGATTTTGAATTGTATACTTTTAAATTAAAAACTATACATTAAAAATTTAAAAATACAATCGAGTTTTAATCACTCAAATTTCAAGGAGTATAAAAATACATTTTTACGGTATTAAGTGTATATGAATCATCGTCAAGGGACAAGAAAAATATTGCAATACCTAAGAGAGATTTACGAGTTAACTGTTGCCTATTTAATTTACCTTTACTAAACCATTCAATCGATCAAATATACAGGTTGATTCATAAAGCGTAGAACACTCATTATCTCAAAAAGTATTAATGTTTTTGAAAATATTTTTTTACATAGTTTCAAGTTGTTAAAAATCTATGTTTTTATTAAAAAATTATATTTTTAAATATTTTTTATCAATATAATTTTTTAAGTTTCTTACTTTTTTGAATGACAGCAGAGTTTAAATTCATATTCCAAAGCAGAATATTTTTCTTAGTATTTTGATTCATAAAAATCTAATTTAGGGCGATTAGTCTATGAGGTATAAACATTTAAAGTTTAGATGGGTGGAGTGGAGTGGTATGGGGTTACCCCGGAAATGTGTGTCCACTACTCTGCTTGTCTAAACCTTAAATACTTATAACTCATAAACCACTCGTCCTAAATTCGATATTTATGTATTAAAATACTTAGAAAAATATTGTGCTTTAAAAATGAAATTAAACTCTATGCTGTCATTCAAAAAAGTAAAAACCTTAAAAAATTATAAGAATAAAAAATATTTAAAAATATAATTTTTTAATAAAAATGTTGTTTTTTTAACAACTTGAAACTATGTGAAAAAATATTTTCAAAAACATTAATACTTTTTGGGATAATGAGTGTTTTACGCTTAATAAATCACCCTGTATATATTTAAACTTGAGTTGACAACATTATACTTTATATTATATTTATCTTTATATTTTCAGTTTATACTTAATAATAAATATATTTAATTAATGACTTTATATGCCTAAATATAAACGTATCCCAATGGGCTCCCGTCAAAAAAGGTTTTACGAACAGGTTCTTCCCAAACAACTCCTGATTTTTACAACACAAATTCCTTCCCACTTCATACATACCTACTTGATACTTCTGACTTAGAACTGTTTCAAAAGAGGTGTGGTTAAAAATGTCTTAATGTTATTTTTAGGGTTATATTCTAATTATGAAAATAATATAAAATAAAAAGGTGGGTAAGTGGATATCGCTCTGCTGTACAGTAGGTTACAAGTGTGTCACTGTAATGGAAGTAAATTTAAATTCAATGATATAATATCATTGTATAAGAAAAACGGTTCTGAGCGAAAACGGTCAGTCAGCCTATGGTATTACTAATATATTTGATGATATTATTGTGAATAAAGTACCATATATAAAACCTATTTACGTGGAGTCTTGTTTTAAATTTTCAATCCTTATCTATAAAAGTTAAGAATTTTATATATTATTTATATATATTTTTCAACTGCTATTGTAACAATATATCAGGAGCCTTGCATTAAGTTTTCACGCTTTTTTTCCCAACAAATAAAATTGTATTGATATTTATAGAAAATAAAAACTAAAAAAATTGAAAACTGACAATGTTCGTAAACAGCTCAAAAAGAGTCAAATTATTTTCAAAATTTTATCGTGTATAGAAAATGCTTATATAAACATTCAGTGAAATTTTCAAATATCTACAGTCACAAGTTTTTTAATTACAACAAAATAAGAAAATCGTTACATGATAAATCGAGTGAATATCAAATGTTGTAACAATATGAATTTAAAACGCTCATAAAAATTTTATTTGACTTTCTTGTAGACATTTTTTTTTTTTGATAAAGGTAGACTTATGGACAATCTTGTATTACATTTTTAAATCTTAGATTTAAAAAGAAAAATTTTTATGAATTCTCAATTCAAAATAATTTGCTAATTTTCGTGATTTTTCCGTATTTTGTCAGTATTAGAACTTTAAATGCTTATAAATAAAAACTGTGACTAAGGATTTTTAATTTATTTCATCTGCCTTTGAAACAATTACCTAGGAGCCTTTTTCACGTCGCTTTTGAAAATTAATGGTAAATTTCTACTTTTGACCCCCCAAAGTACCAACTAGATTCACTTTATATCAGAAAAGTTACTGTTGAAGAAAATCTAAGCACCTTTCCTGTCCTAAATGGTGATAAAAGTATTATAATTGAATTATGCTGATATAAAAAATAAATAAATACGTTTTATTTTATTAGATGAAAATTAATATAAAGTTTCCAAAGAGTCCCTGTTTTTTTTCGATTTAGGTGAATTCCCAATTCATATATATATTTTCTTAATTATTTTAAAATTTATATTATACGACGGTATACAGTACCTATACCGGTATATTGACCTCAAATCGGTATACCACTATTACCGTCAGCAAGTTTGTAATACCTTTTTTTGATGGGACCCTTTTTAGTTTTTACCTGTTTGTAAAACACTAAAACCCTTTTTGACGGGAGTCGGGAACCGTTTGGGATGCGCCACTAAATATATTATTATTTTAAAAACATGGATAAGTTGGTATTGGTTAATTCGGTCGCGTCGTCTTGCTTAACTATTTAAGGTGCCCATCGCATCAGTCTTCTGTCGCACTCATGGCTCATCAAACATGTAATTAATATAAATTATGTTGTCGCTGATTAATTTTCGTATTTGATGTATTATTTTTTTTTATTTTTTTTTTTTATTTTTTTTTTATTAGGGTTAAGGCTTCAATTACTAGGTTATTAGCCTGTGGTACTGTAGGGGAGGGTACTGTAGATTTGTTTACACGTGTGTGTTTGTTTTGGCAGAATTTTTAATTTGGGCACCCGTAGGTATCTGCCATGCCCCCGGGTGGGGGATGGCGGCACTTGTTCTCCGGACACCGTGACTTGCCCAAAGAAAAATGCCACCCGCGACCGAGGTATCGAACTCCAGCCGACGCCTTAGTCCGCTCGGCCACTCTGTCCCCCATTATTTTTATTATTTGTGAATAAGTTGTAGTTTAAAATTTCATTTAATTATTACACGACCAAAAAAGTTAGTTAATATATTGACACTGTAGTATTCTAAGCTAAACCACTAATTTGTTTTATTTTTATACTGGTGTTTTTGTTTACTGCGTTTTTTTTTTTGTGGGTCATGAATAATAATATATTTTCATCGGAACATGATCAGACACAATAATATTATTAACAATTAGTTAAGGCATATTTATTAGGCATGTGTCGTACAAATTATAATATTATTATAGACATTGATGAAAACAAATTTAATTTGAAAAAAGATAATTCTAAATTATTTTTTATTATTTCTTGGAGTACAATTTACTTTAACACTATTGCATAAAGACCCCAATTTTAGCGATCCCTCCAGAACCAATATCCTTACTAAAATATCATCATAATCACTATGAACTAATTTAATAAAATTGTTATATAACATAATCACTATATGATCTATTTTAATAAAATTGTTTAATTTGAATCTAAATTATGGTTGAACAAAAAATCATTATATATTTTTTATAAATAATTTATTAAAGAAAATAAATTAAAGATCACAAATTACAATTTTCATTATTCATATTATTATGGATTTTTGATATAGTGTTACTATTAGCTAATAAATAAAAAATAAAAATCAATATTTAAAATATTTAACAGTTTAAAGTAAAAAAAAAATGTTTAAACATCGATATAACTAATATTTAATAATATTTAATTATATATATTTTATAGCTTTAATATACAGATTATGAATGACAAAACAATATTATTTATAAATTTAATTTTAAAATATAAATAAACAAATATTTTATATTTATATATATAAATTATATGTTTAATTAATGTTTATATTACATCCTCACTTGAAATTTTCCCGCTTTTGTAATGTATTTAACACCTTTAAAAGGTTTATATTTTTCACCGTACATATCAAGACGATTTACCTTTAGTCCAGATAATGCTAATTGATTGATGGTAAATTTCACCTATGAATACAGTACATATTTGTAAATTAAAATAAATTAAAATTAATATAATTTAATTTAATACATACATTAATAACAGGATTTGAATCTGTGACAACTGTGCTTACTGGCAGACTAATCTAAAATTAAAATTAAAATTAAAATCAATATAAATTTTCAATAATTTTAGTAACATCCTTACAGTTCCTTTTATATTTGGAAGTTTAGTAGTTTCTATTCGCCCAACTTCCCAAGTCAAAACTTTAGAAACGGGATCAAATGAATGTTTACCTTGGTTAGGAATAAGAGTACAGTTTAACACACTTTTAGGCATAGGTACCTCTATGACAACATTTTCGATCTAAACATTTTTATTAAATGTTAATAAATTTAAGTTAGATATTTAAATTATAATATATTGGTACTGACTGTTCTTCCTAGTGTCTGTTTTGGTCCTACAGTAATATCAAGGCGACCACTACCAGTTGTCGTTTCTTTTAATGCAAGCATGTGTCGTATATAAATTGGAATAGCAACTATTCCTTGTGACCCAATGTGATATGACATTAACCGGAAATTACCATCCGGAGGTATAAATGATAAAATTCTTTCAGACTATTATATAAAAAAAAAAAAAAACGATTATATCAAATATTTTATTAAAATAGCATAATATAAGTACTATAATGAATAATAGTTTTTATTACCTCCCATCTTTTAAATCGAACACAAGGGTGGAAGCTCACATCATCAAAAAGTCGGGGGTTCATGAATGATAAAGAAAGATCAGGCATCCCAGTAAGTTTTATGCTGCAATCAATCTTAAACAAAAATAAAATAAAATCATACATATTAAATGTTTAAATTATATATTAGGTACATATATTATTTTCATAAGCATAATAATATTTGAAAAACATTTAAGTTCTTTTAACATTAAAAAATAACAATTTCATCCACTTCAGTTTTTATATAAAAAGATATAATACATTTAAGAGGATGTCACACCCACATGTATTGTCCCGTCTTAGAATTGTACAACATAGGAAAAACTGTTTAGCGCTACAACTTAACTCCTTCTGTATTTGTAGTAGAATTACGAAAATTCCATAACTCATAGGAAAGAACTTTATCTATATCCTAGTGTTTTCATTTTTTGGATAGCACTAACCAATAATTTTTAATAATTAAATAAAAAAACAAAAAACCTAATGTTTTCAAACTGATAATTTAAATGCATTTATGTTATCCAAATAATAGTCACATATTTTTAATACATTGTATCAATAAGATTGATGTTAAGACATAGTTGATACAATAAATTCACAATTAGATACAATTTTATATTACTTACTCTATTTAAATTATCAAATTTTTATTATAGAAGAAGTTACAATACAATCTGTTGCATATCTGTTTAAAATGGTTTTTATCTATTTTTTTTATTTATAGTATTAACATATCTTACATATCCTTGAATTTCAGCAAATACGGTAGAACCACCTTTATCAATAATAGCATCTACTTCTTCTATTACATCAAAGTAAGCTTCATTATTGGTATATTTTACACCTGATCTCCTCCATGGAACATTGGATAATTGACCACTGGGTAATGTTGCACTTACACTAAATAATATTAATAAATATAAGTAATTAGATTTTGAAGTATTAACATTAATAACCAAACATAATTTGATATTATGGAATTATTACTTGGATTTCCCTGTAACAGAATTGGCGATTGTTCGAAGAATGTTTGGAGGTTTAATAAGCTCTTTTAGAATATTCGATTCAGTAGCTAATGGAAAGCCATTGTCTAACATTTCATCCAAAAGCTAGCAATCATAAATCAACATTTAATTAATTAATTAATAGTTATAAATTATAATACTACATAAACCAACTTACTTCATAAACAACAACATAATTATCTTTAACAACATTTTCAGAGCATTCTGAAAAGTAATCCTCAAACGTATCAACTACTCTGTGTAAGAATTCTATGACAAATAATGGTGGAACTGTAACATTATAGAAACATAATTAATAAATTGATATTAAATAAAAAGTATTATTATTATATAACTGAGAAACTAACCTTCCGTCATACAAACAGCTACAAAATAAAGACCGCATCGATAGATACTAATCAAATAATGATGTGGTGTTGCTATAACTGGGGGAATGTCCTCTGGATTGATAGCTTTTCGGTGTTGATCAAAAAAGTAGTCACAAACTGATCGGGAAATAATACTTTTCCAGTGTTTTTCTATAAAAACATCACTAGAAAAGAAAACAATACAATACTAGTAAGTACAAATGCTTGGTTTACAAACAATCAGGTATAGAGAGTACTTACCAAGCAGAATTAATAATAAATAAACTATGAATCATGATTGAAAAGAATATACAATAAAATTATCACAAGTTATAACAATTTTATATTCAGGGTTAAAAAAAAAAATTATGACATCCAGAGTTTGATTCAATATGTGTATCACCCTATGTCTAATGTCTATAGAGTTAGTACTTTTTTTTGGAGAACCTGTTATTATTTTGTGTTATCTGATAAGACATTAAAAAATGAAATATAAATTATGAACGTTATCATCAGGAACTGTGCAATGTGCACTGTGCAGTGAGCACAGTCGTCAAGCGCACACTGATCAGTTCAAACAATTGTGACTTGTGGCACGGGGCACGGTGTCGACGTGTTGTATTGATGTATCCAGAATTTTTTTCAGTATGGGGGGGGGGGCGGTTAAAATACATTTTTGACAAATTTTGTCTGAAAATGTTGTTATTATTTAACAATTTTCGGAGGTGGCGAGGGGGGGGGGGGGGTGGTGGTGGTGGTTTACAAGTTACAACCTACTAAAACAAAAACCCCCTGGATACGCCAAGCCATATATACTTAATATGTCTATGGTTGTAGCACTTGTAGATAAAGAGACTTTACTATTAGAGAGCACTCAGCACAGTACTCATGGTTGATGGTTGCACTTATTGTCATAGAATGGGTAAGTCAAACTCCTCTTTTCTCTTTAATTTGTTTCAATCTACCTATAAGCAGTCCCTAGGCGCAACTAGAGTTAAAATTCTGGGGGGGGGGGGGGTACAGCTTTCTGAACAAAACTATTAATTTAAAATAATCCACAGGGGGGCTTTATCTATAGTCAATAGTCAATAAGGATTATTTATGGGGGGCTAAGCCCCAGAGTTGAACAAAATTGTATCTAGATAATTATTCGAATATAAAATTATTAGAATGATTTTTTACAATTATTTGAATAATTTGAAAATATCGTTATTCGGATAAAAAATTATTTGAATAATTTGAAAATATTATAATTCGAATCATTATTTTTTATAAATATTTGAATAAAAATGTAGGATACATTTTTAAATTTCGAATAAATTCAAAACATAATAAGTCGTTAATTTTCAAAACCAATCTATTATACTAGTAAAAAATATGTAAGTATTATAGTTATAGAATGATTATAATTCTTCTAGTATGTCTAAATGTATGTATATAGTATGTACCTTAGTAGCAGTGGCGTAGCCAGGAATTTTGTATTGGGGAGACTAAGTATACAAATACAATGTCTTTTATTTTTTTATTAATCTTCATAAAATCTAAGGTTAACACAATCAATGGGGGGCTGCCCCTAAAATAAAAGAAAAGAATGTTTATGGTGAAAATCACGGATGTACCTGTATAGCATTATAATTTATAGCCAATATAGCCCAATAATCCATAAACTACATAAACGTCTGTGGTGAAAATGATCAAATTTACTATAGACCAGACGTATTTAAACTTTTTCATCGCGTGGCTTCTTTGTGTGTTCCCAAATAATTATGAAAAAATTGAAACAATACGGATACAATATTATACAGCCAATATGCAGGTGAAAATTACAGTGACTTTAGTACTAGAAATACAACTTCAAATAGTCGCGTAACGTGTTTCATTATCATTTCCATAATCGCATTAATGATTATAAATAATATTTATATTAATTAACAATTATACATGACCTACATTAATTTTGGTTTCCGGTGCTTTGACGCAGCTTCCTTCGAAAAATCTCGCGACGCAGTTTGAATACCTCTGCTATACTAATATAGAGTATAGACAATGTCTTGACAAGTTAGATAGAATTTAAATTTAATTTTTTATGATTTTAAAATATATACCAAAGGCACCTACGCATTATTTACAATTTACGTATCCGTGTAAATTATCTAATCGGCAACCAATAAAATAGTGAAACAAGATTCGAAAGTTCCGTATCTACGAAGTGTACTGTGAAATACGAGAAAATACATCATTTCCAGGGTACTACTATTATAGAAGCAAATCTTAGATCATATATGATCTAAGGAGGTAAATACTACTTATCTATAGTATTTGATAGAAGTCTCAAGCTCAAAATAATTTGCTAATTTTCATGATTTTTCCATATTTTGTCAATTTATGAACTTTGAATGCTTAGAAAAAAAAACTGTGACTAAGGATTTTTAATATTTTTCATCTGCCTTTGAAACAATATACTAGGAGCCTTCTATTAAATTGTTAAGCTTTTTTAACCAACAAATAAAATTTTATTGATATCTTTAGAAAAAAAACTAAAAAAAAATGGAAAATGAAAATGTCCCTAAACAGTTCAAAATAAATCAAAATATTTTGTAAATTTTATGGTGTATAGAAAATGCTAATATTAACATTCAGTCAAAATTTCATGTCCCTACGGTCATTTGTTTTAGAGTTACACCAAAAACCAAAATCGATTTTCTCAAAAACAGATTTTGCGTAAAAATTCCCGTTTTTCCTTAATTTTTCTTTTGTTTTTCACGTCGCTTGTGAAAACTACTGGGAAATTTTTACTTTTGACCCCCCAAAGTACCAACTAGATTCACTTTACTATCAGAAAAGTTACTATTGAAGAAAATCCAAGCACTTTTACTGTCCTAAAAAGTGATGACAGACACAAAAATAAAAAAATAAATAAAAAAAAAACACACATGATTGTAAAATCAATACATTCATCGCTTCGCTCAGAATCTAAAAGGTGGGTAAGTGGATGTCACTCTGCTGTACAGTAGGTGACGAGTGGATCACTGTAATGGATGGACGGATGGTGTTAAATTTGAATTCAATGATATAATATCATTGTATAAGAAAAACGATTCTGAGCGAAAACGGTCAGTCAACCTATGATATTACCAAGTATATTTGATGATAATATTGTGAATAAAGTAATTATTTATATATAACTTATTTATGTGGAGCATTGATTTCAATTTTCAATCCTTAGCTATGAAAGTTGAACATTTTATAAATTAAAACTAACTACAAAATAATTATTAAATTATAAATTTGATAAATTTTGTCAAGTTTTGAATTTTAAATGCTTATAAAAAAAAATGTATTTTCACGCTTTTTTACCCAACAAATAAAATTTTATTGATATTTATAGGAAAAAAAAATAAAAATTTGAAAACTGACAATGTCCGTAAACAGCTCAAAAAGAGTCTAATTATTTTTAAAATTTTATCGTGTATAGAAAATGCTAATAAAACCATTCAGTGAAATTTCAAGTATCTACAGTCATACGTTTTTTAGTTACAACAAAATAAGAAAATCGTTACATAAGAAATCGAGTGAATAACAAATGTGAGGATAGGTAGTTTTAATATCTTGGTCAGTCTGCAGTCAGTTATAAACAGGAGTTAATCAGTTCGCTTACGTATGTTGTTATTACTTAATAGACACATTTTTTTCCGATTACTAAGTAATGAGTTTTAATTTTTTTCACTAGTTTTTTTAGAAGTAGAATACTTATCACCTGTTAGTTGTTACTATAAAACGCCATCGTCAAAAGTCAGTATATCAGTGCCCTTGTCTACGGCACTGATATAGGTAAATATACAATATGCACCTAGGTACCTATGCTACCTTGCTCTAGTTATAGACAATAAGTAGTATCAATGTATCATTTGGTATATATTGGTCAATAGTAGCATACTACTCATACCAGTATGTACTATGTAGTAGTAAACAGTAGATACTAGTTAGTCACTATAGTTACTATGGTTTCCAGTATTATGCAGGGTTATATACAAACCAAAAGTATAAGATATTGTATAGGTTTGTTTGTAGGTACAATCAAACACAGTATTACAGTAATTCATATTTATGATAAGTATTTACAACTTAAGTGCTATTCAATTTGATGTAAAATGGCTATTCCTTTATTTTCATTACAGTTACGACATAGTATAATACCACATTTGGTTACAATAGGTAAATATGATGGATCACATCATTGTTTGACTGCAGCAACATCTGAAAATAAGGCAAGGGTGAATTATAAATTAGTTAGGTACTATTTTTTTTTTTATAGTTTTAATGATATTCTCATAACATTTATTAATAAATGTTTATACACCCAGGGCAAGATCAAAGTTTTTACCTTCTAAAGTCTTTTAAGTATAAAAATAGGTTATGAACTTATGAAATTAAATTTTAATTAATATTTTACTGCCACCCTAAGGGGTAATCACGATTCTATATTATTATTATTTTTTTATGTTCTATAGTTCGAAGATTGACTTTATATTTTTACATTTAAACATATTATATTCATTTACTTAGTTCATAAAATTAAAAAAAAAAAAAATTATTTGTAAACATAAAATATTAAGCATTTAAACTTATAATTATATATTCTCATATAGTTAGAAATCAAATACTTAGGTTATGTTAAAATCATATATATTTTTTAAATTATTTATACAAAAAGTAACAAATTTGTTGATTTATTTTGTTATAGATTTTAATACATAGTCCACACAGGCCAGAAAAGGACATATCTTATTTGAATATCAATCAAAAAATTACAGCTTTAGTAGCAGGAAAAGCAATACCAAACGATGAAAAAGATATACTTGTAGTAGGAACAGTCGGCAGTGTATTGGCCTATAATGTAGATCTCAACAGTGATTTATTCTTTAAAGAGGTAAGCAAAAGTTAAAGAAATTGTACATATTTGATAGAGTTAAAAAAGTTGGTGGTAGGTATAAGACTAAAATTGATGCAAGTGTAACATATACAATTTCCGATAGGTACTAATTACCTATGCTTGCATTATGTGAATATGACAAAACGATTCATTACTACAAACTGGCATGAACTGCAAAAATTCATAAAAAGCAAAACTATTAATGGCATATAATATGAGTATAAGTATTTTTTGTTTATTTGAAATGAGCATGAGACTGGCATTACAAAAAGAGTTAATATCTTGTAAATATTTTTAAAACTATTACATGAATTATTAGTGGACAGATTATTTAACCACTGATAGTTTTAGCAATTTCAATTTCTGGTAATGATTTTAACAACCTAAGTTCTGCTTAAAGTTCACTGTCATTTAAGTTAAACCTATTGGAAAGAAAAGTTAAGTCATGTTTATGCAGGTTAAATAAACTGTAATAAACGTCCAATTGCACTCATTAGTAAAAGTGTTTCTTGACTAAAACATTCTTCTAAAACTGTGTAGTACACAAAATATTTCATTTCAATTTTTTTGTCAGGGGTAAAATGTTGAGTATTGTTGCTGTCAATTCGACTAGACACTATTCTTTGTTTTATATTTGGTATCTCTATTTTTGTGGACTACAAATGTCCAAAACTTTGTCAAATAATGTTGAATAGTTATCTTCATCAGTTCTTAAATCAGTTAATAATTTATTTAGTGCTTCAACAATTGATACAGCAGCTAAGAGGTCTAAGTCGGGTGATTGCAACTTTGCGCTAACTATGCGAATTTGAATCAGAATAGGTTTTACAACAGTTAAAATTTAAACTTTTTAGATTGTGGATAAGTCCATTTTGCTGCAATCGCTTATCAAATAAATAATAATATCAAGTCTGAATAGAGTGGTTACCTATTTATAGTGGATGTACCTATATCTAAAATTTTAAATCCAATTAACCTGTGGTGGGTCCTAACCATGAACTAAGGCAGGGGTCGGCAACCTTTTTAACCACGCGGGCCATATTTTTTTACAATTGTTCATCAAGGGCCACATTAAAAAAAAAAATTACATATTATGATATATTACTTATAATTGTATTGCTATTATATTTGATTATTTTACATGTTTAATTTATGTTCACTATCATAATGCCGTTTTATGTTATATTCTTTCATTACTGCTACTGTTTTTTGACAAATTAAACATAATGGCTTACCTTTGTGTTCGACGAAAAAATATAAATCAACCCAAGAATTATTAAAAAAACGAATTTTTCTTTTTTTAGTTGCCATAATGTTTGAATTTACTTTTAAAATGAAACTATTACAAACGCAAACAGTCACACATACGGTGTAATACTAATCGCTAGTCGCTACAAACGCAAAGTAACTATATGACTGAGTAGTGCAGCCATCATTATCTTCAACTCCGATTAGATAATAATAATTTTATAGATTAAACTGACTATATAACTATATAGAATAAACATTAACTAATAACGGTTAGATTAGATTTTATTTATAAAGAAAAAAGAATTAAATAATATTGAAAATTATAATAAAAATTTTATTGAACAAAAATAAAACACAAAAATTAATCACCATGTACGGGCTATCAAAAATTGCTTTGCGGGCCGCATGCTGCGGGTTGCCGACCCCTGAACTAAGGTATACTAAGGAATATCTTAGTTCCTGCCACCTGAAATCGCAGGGGCTACAGGTGCAGCCTATGCTTGTTTGTATCATTTCTAAATTGTATAATAATAAGAAAAGATTGGATTAAATAATAAATAATATTTATTATCTCATAAATGTTAAATATAAAATATATGGTTATGAAAAAAATACAATTTGTTAAATTGTATTTAATGAACAACAATATGCGTATAAGTATTGTTATAGTTTATAACTAAAATTTAGTACCTAACAATGAAATTATTAAGCAATACAAATTAATACCTATCATAGGATAGTAAAAACATGGGTAGCAAAAATAGCTGTTTACATTTATGAAAAATAAACCAAATTAATGGTATTTATTAATTAATTATATGCTTCGCATCAAGAATTTGATACACGTTCTAAATAAGTATTCCACAACGATTCTTTGTATAGTTTGGCTGCTTCAGCAGGGTTGTCATCTTGATAAATTCCTCTACCTACTACTGCAATATCAGCTCCTTTGGTTAAAATAATGTCGCTAGGGCTTTGATATTGTTGGCCAAGATTATCATTGACATTTTTAATATTAACACCAGGTGTAAGTTGAAGTAGGCTTGGAGATGAAATAACATCATGCGACTGGCACACTAGACCAGCCACAATGTCTTTATACTCTTCAGCTATCTTCACAGTCTCTATAAATATTTAATGGAGAACAATAAAAAAACCAAAGTATAAAATTGTCTTTATTAACCAGGGCCTATTAGAATGGTCCACTGACATTTCTGTTTTTGAGTAGCCCAAATATTATACATTCCTGGTATAACTGTTTTATATACTATATATATACAGTGGATTCCGCATAATGTGGACACATTAGGACCATACTCATTTGAGCAAATTAAGCGGTTGGTCATATAAACCAAAATTAGTTAGTTTGGAAATGGGACCCGAACATTTGGCCCATATTAACCGGTGCCCACATTAGGCGGAATCCACTGTAATATATTGTCACAGCTACACATCACTAATCTTGGTAGTTTCATCAAATAGGCCCTAATATAACTTACCTTTGATATATTGTTCCGATATTAAATTTCCATTGCAACTTAATTCTGCAACAATAAACACACCCCGGCTATCTAACGAGTCTGTGTTTTCATTTATCACCTCTTGAATGCCTTTTAACATCATGCCACCAGAAACACTATGTACTGTTACTAAATCTGCCCAATTAACTAATTTTTTGTATTGCAATTTAACAGTATTACCAATATCTGCCATTTTTCTGTAATCATAGAAATAAATTAAATATTAATATGTTGAAACCAATAACTAACATTTTAATTACCTATCTTCCATTATAAGGAAGTTATACTGTTTGGCTAAGAGTTTTAAATCATTAATAGTATCATCTGTGACACCATTAATGGCATCAATATGAGTTTTTAAAATACAAATGTGTGGTGCTACTTTTTCAGCAATATCTAAAAGTTTGTCTGCTGTATCAACATCAACTGCTACGCATAAGTTACTTTTCTTTTCTAAGCTTATCTTAAAGATTTTCTGAGCTATTTTAGAAGTTTCTAATAATTCAGCTCTTTCTTTAAACTCTAGTTTTGTTCTTAATGGTTTTTCTAAAAAAAAAAAAAAAACAGTGTTAAATAAGTAATAACTATAAAATATGCACATAATCAGAAATACCAGTGGTATAATTAGGGTTAATGGTATTGCAGTACTGGATATATTATATATATATTATATATAACTGGATGTATTATGGTATACCATTTAAACAGTATTTGAGCAATAACAGGTATACTAATGTAAGACTGATTACCGAAAACAGCTATCAACCCTAGGTATAACCAGGTGAGAGTAAAGTAAAAAATAACAAAGAGAGTTTTTTTCAAATATTAAACAAAATATAGTTTCTAAATTTGTTATTTTGATAAATTAATAAAAAAAAATCTTAGTTTTAAGTTAAAATTATCATAAAATATAAAGCAGATATTGCACATTAGTTTAGTATGCTATCTACATTATAAAATATATTATACTACATAGTAATATATTAAAAAACAAATACTTTTTGGCCATTTTATACTAACGTTAAATACATTATAATTATGATATATTATTCAGTACTTTTTTATTTGTCTTCCAAATCAAATTAATGTTGGAGTCAAGTGTAAGTCAACAGAACATAATAAAATTAAAAAAATCTTAATACTATTAGTATGTATTATGTTGTAAAGTGGGGGGAAACGGGGCCTTGGAACGGTCACTGCCGTCAGTCTGCATGCGCGTAGCAGGTTACTTATCTCGTGGCACGGAGTATATAGTAGTGTTCTATAATTTTAAATTTATTATTTTAATTAAATATTCAGAAAATAAATGTCTTTTTCCTAATTTTTGAGTGCATATTGGAACATTTTAGTGCATATATTTAATTTATGCATATTTAAGATTTTATAGTGTATACAATTATGCATATTTAAGATTTTTTAGCGCATATTTGGTTGATTTTTAATGCATACAAACCGTGTTCCAATTATAAATAATCTAAAAAAATTCAGGTCCCCCAAATCTAAATATGTATCTTACTAATCCATCGGATTTGAAATAGAAATATTTGTAGACAACATATTAAACCATTGCCCAAATCCAAGTATAATTCAATTATTACCACATTCTTTTGCAGGTTGAATTTGATTATGTATAACATAATCTAAAACGCTTTGATAAACTTCATCACTTAATTTCCCTGCTTCTTTAAGTATTGTTACAATCTAAACATAAGATACAAATTATTAGATTGAATATTTATTTTATTAACTTATAAAAAAGTATTTAAATTATTTATTTTATTTAATTCAAGCTCTTAACTTTAAATATTTTAATAATTAGATTTGAGAGTAATATGTTCTTATCCGTAATCAAATTATATCATAACATGAATTAATATACATATAATATAAATTTGATTTAAAATTTACTTCAGTAATGCTGAACAAACTATTGATCTTGAGTCCTCTCTCACTTAAACGTTGCATGCCTCCTTGTTGCCTATCTACTAAAACAATAACATTTGATACATTTAAATTGCTTTTCTCCAAATCCTAAAACAATACATATAGGCTTTTTAGTAAAGTACCGAAAATTAAATTACATTTAAAACTATAATATCATAAATATAAAATAATATTAAAATTTAATTTTAATTGTATATTACGTTCAGAGTTATAATAAATAAAATATAATATTAAGAGTATTAACTATTAATAAATTTCAATTTGTGATTATAATACTTACAATTACGGTTTCTAAAATACTAGCACCACTTGTAATTACATCTTCAATTACAATTACATCATCACCACAAGAATATTCACCATCAATCAATTTTTTTGTACCATATGTTTTCTGTTCTTTTCTGCGAATTAACATTGGTAAATTGGTATCTATTGATACTATAGTAGCTATAGGTAAAGCTGTGTAAGGTACACCACATAAACGCACTTGATTTTTAGAGTTAGCATCATCTTTGAGGATAGTGTTTGACACAAGGGTGCAAACTTGTTTCTAAAAAAATGTTGTAAAAATTTATTTAGGAGGTACCTACTAGTATTAATAAGATGTTAACACGGTATACCTGCATGTGTTGTTTTTGTGTTACAAATGTGTAATATAATAAATTTGCATTTAGCAAAACCAATGTAATGTTGTTAGTTTTAATGACCAATTATCAAACCTAAAGAATATGTTCAGATGATCTGTATGTTGGGGTTTTACAATATTTTGATTCTTAAGTGAGATATTAGCATTTTTAAATTGCAATATTTTATATAGGTACTTACTTATTAAGGTCAAAGGACTTGTATCATTTGCATATTTGATTTACAAAATCACAAAAATAGCAGAGTAAGAAACAAATACATTTTATGCTAAAACCAAGATAGTTTTGTATTTTTATTCTACATTAAATGCATATTTTGCTTATTTTTCTTTCATTTTATACCTTATAATACATATTTTAATTAATTAGGTCATAACACAACCTAATCATTCAAAAATAAGTAGTTTATTAATACTAATAATTACAATCAATATTTTAATATTATTTTTCTAAGAGTTAAATTTATTTTTTATCATAATATTATTTACCTACTGGTTAATCCTAGATACGTTCTAGGTTGGCCTGTTAGAATCATTTTCGGTTTATTAATTTTATTTATAAATAGATAATTGTCACGGACTGATACGCATTACATGGTAATACAGGTGTAGCCACAGCTACCTGTCATACTCACATTTCACATTATGTGTGTTTTTAACCAGTCAAACACACGTTCTGTTTGGGATTTATTTTACATTTGTAGTTATTCAATAAATAGAAGTTTCATTAAAACTAAAAGTGTTTTTTATTTATATGGTCATGGTATAACATAATTATATTATGAAGGTATCTAATTGTTCGTCTTATTTTAGGTATTTTTTAAGCTTTTTTTAAACTGTTTTAAATTAGTTCAAGGAAAAATTTTTTTTAGTGCATATTATAGTGTTTTTTAGAGCTACAAGTCTCTGTCCTACAGCTTCATACAACTCACTTAAAATTTGAAATATCATTAATACCTAGATACAAAGACAAATAATGTTCTTGCCTTAAAGTTTGATAATACTTGGGTCAGTTCACTACAATATTAAAGCTAAAAACAGAAAATTGGTTACTGCTGTATGCAAATTTGATTTATTATTTTGTAGGACATTGAAACAACATACGTAGATAGTAAATAGTGTTGTCTTGAATAAAAATCATTAAAACTTACTAGTATTTTTGGGTACGACACAATCACTCTTAAATCCAAATAATATTTTGATAATTCACCTGATTTTAATTTAAATGTACCAAATTTCAATGCGTTTATATCATAAAGATTAGTAATAATAGAACGACGATCAACAGCCATATTTAAAATTTAAAAATTAGTTTTTGATTAGAAAAAAATTTAATTTGAACAATTCAAACACGTGTTGCACGAACTACGGATTAGACTGTTTATGCAATACACTACAAGCGTCGAACACACTACCCACGTCATTGGATAATGATTGCAGAAAGAAACAGGTCCAAGGGTTAAAAAACAAACAGCAAAAGGTAGATAGTCAAACACTCACACTTCACCTTACAAGAACTTGAAATGTAAGGCTTTAGTTTAGATAACATTATCAAAGGTACGCGCCATAAATCATTTTACAATTTGATAGCGTCACATTTTCAATTAATTAAAATTAAATTTATTATACATTAATATAGGATATTTTAATTTATAAAATTTTTAATTTAAATATATTATAACATCTTATTAAGTTTATTTTTCACCATCCTTGGAGACTTTTCATTGCAATTTTGTACGTATTTCAAAATTAAATAAATATATATCGATCATCTTAGCCACGCCACACGCTGTGTTAACAAGTGGCAAGCGGAAACCACATTTTTAGTTTTTTTACTGAAAGGCCATAGCCGAAAGGAATAAACTATTTACAGACTAAACTGACGCAACAAAAATCCGTCATCCAAAATAAATTGCAAGATTTATAGATATTTCCCTCATAGATGGCGTTGTTTCACTATATTTTCGCAGAAAATTTAAAAAATGTTTTTCAATGAAAAAGTTAAGTTAGTTACAACACTTACTAGGCAATAACTTTTACAGACTATAATATTGTATATTATTTATTATATATGGATATTTAATACTTAAAACTTTGTTATTGTCATAACTTATTAATGATTATGTATTATCATTGATTATACACAGTGTGTATAAAATATAAATGTATAATATTATATTGTATAAGTATAAGTACATGTATAATATATTGTATACTATGTATAATCAATGGTATTATGTATTTTTCGATGTGAATAAAAACAGTGGTGGATCTAGGGGGATGGCAAAGGGCGCATTTGACCCCCCCTCCAATCAGCATAGTTTTCTTTTGTTTTACACTGTGTTTATAGCCAATTTTGTAGCTAATTTTGGAACTTTTTGTACTTTTTCCCCCCATGTCCCTCCCAAAATTAAGCCCTGGATCCGCCGCTGGTTCAAGACAGTTCTCTACAAATTTTACTATTGGATACATGTTTTTCCCTCTGCATAGGCCTAAGTGGGTAGATAGTTAAAAGTAAAATTTTTGGGCCAAAATATAAAATTTATTTTTTACTACCTAGTACCTATCTATTGTATATTAGATAATATATGCTTTCTTCAAAATAAACTATTGATACGTTATAGGCAAACGATGTTGCTCCATATTGAAGCGCGCAGCCAATTTTACCCGGAAAAAATAACCTTCCACTTGATGCAAATAATAATTACCTATATATTATTGACAATTATATAGTGAAAATAGGGGAGAAGAGTGTTATCAAAATTCTACAATGAAAAAAGGGGGGGGGGATTAGGTAATCGCTGTGCTTTAAAATAGGTGTCGACTGTCGAGTTAAAGTATCGGAATTGCGAGTAAGTAACGGCAATAACGTTATGTCGTTATACGTGTTAAATTTGAATTCAATGATAAATCATTATATAGATACCTATCATTGTATAAATGATTGTGGGCGAAGACACAGTCTTCTAATCTTCAGACATGGTCTGTCAGTCTATATTACTATAAGTATATAAGTATAGGTATTTATAGGTAATGATACCTACTACCTACATAATTTATAATGCTATTATAATAGTAATATATTTACTTAAATAATAGCTCAGAAAGAATCAAAATATTTTGAAAATTTATCTATGGTATAAAATATGCTATTATAAACATTTGGTGAAAAATTGCATGTACCTACCTATTTATAATATAATATGGTTATTCGTATTTGAGTTATAGGTACAACAAAATAAGTAAATCTATTTTGTCAAAAACTGGTTTTGCGTAATAATTTCTGTTTTTCATTCTTTCTTTTTGTTTTATTTCGACATCTAAGATATTTTAAAAACTACTGAGATTTTTTTTTGTTTTTACCCAGGAAAGTACCAATTAGATCCATTGTTTTGTCAAAAGCAAACCTCACTGTTTAAAATTGAACCATTTTTTATTTCTCCAAAAGGTGATCACGCATTCAAAAAAAAAAACTTATTATTAGTTCATTTTTTTTATTTAACTATATAAATTATAACATTATAATTTTTATTAGGTATACCATTATACCAAGCATTTTAATGTAATCGTTTTACAGATACCTGATGGTGTTGCAGCAATTGCTATTGGCAAACTTAATTCTATGAAAGATCCAGCAATTATTATCGGTGGCAATTGTTCGATTCAAGCATTTGATTTCAAAGGTAATGAATTATTATGGACAGTAACCGGTGACAACGTCAGATCTATTATTGTCATGGATATAGACTTGGATGGTTCTAATGAGGTTAATATAATTAATGATCTATTTTAATCTTGTACTAAATTATTAACAAATCGATAAAATATTTAAAAAATCACAATGGTATACTAATGTACTGGTAAACTAGGTACTAAGTATTATAATATATATTATATATTATGCTTCTATTTATAATATCATTATTATATGTTTATATAATAGCCAATAGGAATATATTTAAATGTATGACTAGGTACATGGTATATACATTTGTAGCAAATTCTGAGATGCATTTTATTCTTTTATCTCTCACTCTTATTAAAAGACGTAGGTACGTAACTCGGGTTTAGTTAAAACCATGCATTTAAATTTAAAACTTATATGATGACTGACAAAACTCATCACTCATCACTGAGATAGTATAATGATATAGATTAGTTGAAAGAAATCACTCATTAGTACCATATTCAACGGTAGGTGGGGCCGGCGGGGGAGGATATAATAGAATAATATAGGTATTAAAAAATGCTTGCCAAGTCAATGATCGGCAAGTCAGCTTTCTTGATTTTTAATTTTTAGAAATGTATTAACTGATATCACATCCAAGCGGTATAACAATTCGAATCCAGAAAAATGTCGGTGTGAACTGCCCCACAAAAAATCATTTTCATTTTCATTTAGTGAGATAGATCTCCGAAACCGGAGAACGGATTTCGTTGTTTGGGGTCTTGTTAGATTCACATTGGTTAGGAGAAGTGTAGTGAAGATTTTCAGAACTTTATCTTTAATAATTGATTTATTACAGAACATTAAAAAAAAATTAAAACAAATTTTATTCGGCGTTTTTTGATGTTTTTCAGCTTTACAGCTTTGTAGTGAATTTTAACGATTGGATAAAGTTCTGAAAATCTTCACTGCACTTCTCCTAGCCAATATGAATCTAACAAGACCTCAAACAACAAATCCATTCTCCAGTTTCGGAAATCTACCCCGCTAAATGAAAATCTAGCGAAAAATAACTCTTTTTTTTTATCTGTGAAAAATTAAATGATTTTTAAAAAAAAATTTAATTTCCTATTTAGTATCTACTTGATGATCCCTTTTTAATGTGTTATCAACCAACTTTCTAGCTATCATAGCTTAGGAGAAAAATTAAAAAATAGAAATTTTTGGACTGTTCACTCCATTGTTTTTATGGATTCAAGTGGTTATACCGCTTGGGTGTGATATCTAATCTCTCTCTTTAATATTTTATATTAAAGCTAGATAAATGACCCACCTACTCATCATTACTAAGTTACATTTTTATTTATTTTCCTATTTAACACAAATTTTTTAAGTTTTCAAAATTCAGACTTTTTTCATTTCAATTACCATACTTCCTTGATTAAAAATCAAGAAAGTAAAAAACAATTATTTACTAAAAAGTGACTGGGTGAGCACTGAGCATTGAGCATGATAACATTTGCATAATTACAGTGTGAAACACCCTGTATCATAACTTAATTGTAATAATATAGGTAGGTACTATACAAAAATTAATAATAATAAATATACATTTGTTACATTTCAGTTACTCGTGGGTTCTGACGATTATGAAATTAGGGAATTTAAAGATGATATAATTGTAAATGAAATATCTGAAACTTCATCAATTTGTTCATTAATAAGTTTTTCTATTGGAAGATTTGCTTATGCATTAGACAATGGAACTGTTGGTGTATACGATAAATTTCGGCGTGCGTGGAGAGTCAAGGTAAAAATAAATAATAATTAGTAGATAAGTAGGTTTTTTAACAGATTGTATATTTATTTTCATAAACATTAGTATTTACATTTATTATTATTTTAGATTCTGAGCGAAGCGATGAATGTATTGATTCTACAATGATGTGTGTTTTTTTTAGATTCTGAGCGAAGCGATGAATGTATTGATTCTACAATGATGTGTGTTTTTTTTTTATTTTTTTTTTTTATTTTTGTGTCTGTCATCACCTTTAAGGACAGTAAAAGTGTTTGGATTTTCTTCAATAGTAACTTTTCTGATAGGAAAGTGAATCTAGTTGGTACTTTGGGGGGTCAAAAATTTCCCAGTAGTTTTCACAAGCGACGTGAAAAACAAAAGAAAAATTAAGGAAAAACGGGAATTTTTACGCAAAATCTGTTTTCGAGAAAATCGATTTTGGTTTTTGGTGTAACTCTAAAACAAATGACCGTAGGGACATGAAATTTTGACTGAATGTTTATATTAGCATTTTCTATACACCATAAAATTTACAAAATATTTTGACTCTTTTTGAGCTGTTTACGGCCATTGTCAGTTTTCAATTTTTTTAGTTTTTTTTTCTATAAATATCAATAAAATTTTATCTGTTGATTAAAAAAGCTTGAAAATTTAATAGAATGATCCTAGGTTATTGTTTCAAAGGCAGATGAAAAAAATTAAAAATCCTTAGTCACAGTTTTTAATTATAAGCATTTAAAGTTCAAATTTTGACAAAATACGGAAAAATCACGAAAAATAGCAAATTATTTTGAGTTGAGAATTCATAAAAATTTTTCTTTTTAAATCTAAGATTTGAAAATGTAATACAAGATTCCTCATAAGTTTGTCTACCTTTATCAAAAAAAAAATGTCTAGAAGAAACTTAAATTAAATTTTTATGAGCGTCTGAAATTTATATTTTTACAACATTTGATATTCACTCGATTTCTCATGTAGCGATTTCCTTATTTAGTTGTAATTCAAAAATGAACGAATTTAGATACTTGAAAATTTCACTGAATGTTTATATTAGCATTTTCTATACACCATACAATTTTTAAAATATTTTGACTCTTTTTGAGCTGTTTACGGATGTTGTCAGTTTTCAATTTTTTTAGTTTTTTTTTTGCTGGGTAAAAAAGCGTGAAAATGTAATATAAGGCTCCTGATATATCGTTCTAATAGCAGTTGAAAAATATTAAAAATACATAGGCACAATTTTTTTTATAAGCATTTAAAGTTCAAATGTTGACAACATTTATCAAATTTATAATTTATTAATTATTTTGTGGTTAAAAATGTATAAAATGTTTAACTTTTATGGCTAAAGATTGAATATTTAAAACAAGGCTCCGAGTAAATAGGTTATAATATTATATAAATTACTTTATTCACAATAATATCATCAAATATACTTGGTAAAATCATAGGCTGACTGACCGTTTTCGCTCAGAATCGTTTTTCTTATACAATGATATTATATCATTGAATTCAAATTTAACACCATCCATTACAGTGACCCACTTGTAACCTACTGTACAGCAGAGCGACATCCATTTATCCACCTTTTTTTTTTGTATTACTACATTAAATACATTTATACAATATACATATTAGTATATTACTCGATTTGCAAGCAATTTATGTTTTATATAAGTAAAATATATTTTATTATAAGGATTCATAGTTTAATTTAAAAATTAATAAAACTAATATTGTGATTTGTGATTGGTTTTTTTTTAATTATAATAATTTTTAGTCAAAAAGTTCAGTGAATTTCCTCGAAAAATATGATTTAGATGGAGATGGAAAAGAAGAATTAATAACTGGATGGTCAAATGGAAAAGTAGATGCACGCAACTCTATTACCGGAGAAGTAATTTTTAGAGATGTATTATCTAATAGCATTGCTGGTGTAGTTGTTGGAGATTACATAAGAGCCGGAAAATGTCAAATGATTGTAGTTTCGATTGCTGGTGAAGGTATACAATTAATGTATACTATAATTTTAAATTTATTTTCTTATAAAATAATAAATATTAAATATGTCAATTGTCAGTGCCGGATTTTACGGAAGGTTTTAAGTGCACTTGCCCCGGGCAACAGATGTTTGGAATAGGGACAAATGGACGTAAAATAAATAATAAATCAATCAATACAAACATAAGAAGTGAAAACTAATAATTAAAATACAATATCAAAAACAATTATACTTATTCATATTATTTATGCTTACTATATGGGCAATATGATTTCAATCAAAATGTTAATATTCATATTATTAATGTCAAATATTTATGTTGATTCCTCATTTCCTCATAAAATTGATAAAATTCGGTAGTAACTACCAACTACGTAATATACAATTACGTAGACACTAAAGTACGGTACGATACGATACCATTATTATAGTTGTATTATGAACATTATCATTGATTTTATAATTTATATATAGGGCTCGGTTTTATATGTAAATACATATTTTCTCTGCGACATGATAAACTAATTTCGGCAAGTGATAAATTTGTTTCACAAGATTTTTGATAAAACGATATATAACTATATTTGATTTTACATATTTTGTCATAAATACATGTTTTTACATATTTCTCAACTATTCAATTTTTTCTCACATACTTAGACAATTTTACTGTTTTAATGTCTTTTCTTCAGAGTTCAGAATTATTGGAAGGTTATCATGACTATATATTATATCGACGATCTTTTAAATTCGAAAATTTTAAAGTGCATGTTATTATTATAACTGTAATCAAGATAATTAGATAACTAAATAAATAAAAAAATTTTATTACATTTTATTTTATTATTTATTATTATAAAAATTTTACGACAATATCGGCGATCTTTTGGATTCGAAAATTTAAAAATGAATGTTATTAATTGTAATCAATATAATTAGATAAATATAAATATTTTATTTTGATTTTTTCTCTGCAAAGTCGTCTATAATATCAAAAAATAATAAAAAA
Organism: Metopolophium dirhodum; assembly: GCF_019925205.1. Classification (NCBI taxonomy): domain Eukaryota; kingdom Metazoa; phylum Arthropoda; class Insecta; order Hemiptera; family Aphididae; genus Metopolophium; species Metopolophium dirhodum. The sequence continues at coordinate 31,586,408 of NC_083567.1, read as the reverse complement.
ATGCAGTTCATCACTTATTTAATTATAATTTTTTTTTTTATAGATAAGTACTTCGGCATCCGGATGCCCCCCAAACCGATCTAGGACAAATGGACGTAGCTGTTTGGACTTGGGGACAATTATTGGACGTAAAATAATAATAATAATAATAATTAATCAATAAAAATAACAGCAGTGAAAATTAAAAATTAAAACACAATATTAAAAAAAATTATAATAAACCAATAGATCAGAAATAAAATATTTAAAGAAAAAGATTTGCTCCGGGCATCTGATAGTCTAAATCCGGCCCTGAATATTGTTGCTATTATTTGTTATAACTAATGTCATTAACATGGTTTTCTAGTCCGAGGATACGATAGTACAAGTTTAAGGGTAGAATCTGGTGTGCAAACAAATATTATTCACGATCTTTTACAAAAGAGACAAATACTCATGTCAGAATTAAATAACTACACTAAGGCCTCTAATGAAGGCCAGGGCATTCCAGTAAGATTTTTTTTGTCGCTTTATTATTGTGCATTTTTAATATGATATCAAAACTCTGACTAATTTTAATATTTATCACGGAAAGAAAAAATGATCTTTTTTAAACGTTTTTGAGAGAAAAATGTCTGATTAACAATTCAAATTATGATGTGCCAATACTAAGTACGAATGTCATGTAATATTTAATGTGATTTTATCATTGTGATATCGTTGTTTAGGGAGACACGCGGCTCATCACTGAAATATCAGTTTCGGAAGAAACCATTGTATGTTTATTTTGATTTTTGATCTTTATTAATAGTTTTGTGATGGCGTGATTAATATAATTTCATTATTCAGTATATATTCGTTTGTATAGGAACCATGTGTATTACTTACATTGTCAACTAACAATTCAATGATTTTAAAAGCAGTCACAGTGTTTGCCGAAGGTATTTTTGAAGATGAAACACATGTTGTACATCCTGATAAGGAGTCTATTTCATCTGAATTGAAAATCACTTTACTACCTCCGAAAGATATACTTCTGGACATTCATATTCGAGTAAGTGTTGGTCTGATAAATTATAGCTACAAAAGTAAAAAAAAACTGAACTTTGTGAATTTAATATATATATATATATATATATATATTTTTAATAAAACCAATTTCAATTATTTAATAATAATAATATTTAATAATTATAAAATAATTGTAACCAACTTTTTTTAGGTAGAGTGTCTCTTGTCCATTTTTTTCCTTCTTCTTGGTAGATTATAAATTATAATTTATATTATTATACAGAATTGATAATAGATGATATTATATTGATATTATAGAGAGTCAAAGAGGCAGAGAGCTAAGGGGATTTTTGTTTGTGGGAACTCTTTATAACGTTGAATTGTTATTTCATTAACTGTTGGGATAGATAATATTATAGTTTATCCTTATGCAGTGTATATAATTAGTGCATTATAATATTATACTACAATTCTCCAATTATCTACAATAGGCGTCGGAAACCTTTTTATCTACGTATTGTTTTTTTTTTATCAGCTTTTCATTGAGAACCACATTAAAAATTAAAATAAACGTTATTAAAAAATTAAAATATAATTTTACATCCAATAAAAATACATTATAGGTAGTCTATAATTTATAGAATATATTATCTTAAATCATATTATGAATTACATTGATTGGTTGTCTTTATTAACTAATTTTAAATAAAATATAATAGAGAAAAATTAAAAAATGTTAAAAAAAACTTTATTTTTTGAATCAAAAAATTAATTCTTGAGTGATAAAAGTAGATATACAAATATTTAGTTTTTATTGTAATTTTTGATTAATTACTTTCGCAAATTCGTTTATACTTGACATCCGCTACATCCATTAATTATATACAAATAACACACATACTTTTATATAAGATAATAATTGCAATTTGCAATAATAATAGTATATAAATAGTATTTTAATAATAATTATAAAACATTTCAGGTGGTTTAAATTTAATTTTTTTATTTTTAAACGATGCTTCACATTGATTATAGTTTAAACTTTAAAACGAACTGCACTAAAAACATAACTACAAATATTTTCAATTTAGACTATCAGAAACACTTGTCGTAATGTAAGCGTATATATGTAGGTACATATAAAGTCTCTATAATATTAATAGTATATATATTATATAGAATATTAGACTAAAAACTTGACATCAATTATAGCGAGATAAGCTTGTAGACTCTAAAGTGGAAAATGTCATGTAATTTTTAATTATCGCGGGAAAAAACAAATGAAAAATTCGGAAAAAAGAGAATATTTACGTAACACCAAATTTTAAAGAAATCAATTCGTTATTTTATTGTAATTCAAAAGTAAATACAAGGTTCTTACTGGAACAAAAAAAATTAATTTCATAAAGTCAGATTATTTTTTTTATGAGCATTTGATGAAATATTGATGATATTTACCCTTGATAGTCGTAAAAAGGCTTTATAGGTTATTAACTTATAAAATAATAAATTTTGTAGCTTAAACAATTTTTGTTATTTTTCTGTAGGTAATTCAAAAATCTTAATTGTAGAATCTTGAAACATTCCAATATTAAATTAATTTGAATTTTCTATACACAATGAAGTTTTAAAGTAGAATAATGTTCAGCTAATTGCAGAAATTTGAAATTAAAAAAAATTTTTTTTATATAAATGATGATACAAATATTTAAGCTAATACAATATTCCTAATAGTTTATATATATAGCAATTAAAAATGTCAAAATTACATGTGCCCAATTATTTTCATTATGTAAGTACCTATCTTATAAGTTCACATTTTTACAAAATTCGTCAAAAGTCACAGAAATTCATAAATTATTTGGAAATTAGATACAAATTCATATAATTATGAATTTTAATGGATACCGCTTGAAAATGTAATGAAGTTTTCTAATACTAGCAACTTAAAGTTCTAATTTTTGATGAAATCGAATATTATTTTTATTTTTACAAGCAATATACAATATGTATCATAAAATACAATAAGAATATAGGTTAAAAGTAACAAATATGACAGGTAATAATGTAACATTATTTTGATGAAAGCAGCCACCCATATTGATGACACTTCCTAAAATCGAATATTAAAACCAAAAACTATTATTTAATAAAATCATATAGTACCTAACTATGTAGTTGACTGTTATTGTTATTCAAAAAATATTACTCTTATAACTAGTTATAAATAGGGACTTGAAACTTTTCAATATTACGTATATTGTTATTAGGTACTTATTAACTATATTATACACTATGATGTTTTCAAAATATTAAAGTGCAACCTAATAGTATAATACCTATAGGTATGATAACGTTATATATAGTAGATAAATTAGTCTGGCAAACGGTCTCCGCCCAGTATCAATTTTCGTATACCTACTACCTACATGGCTACAGGCTACATATCATCGAATTAAACTTTAATACATCGATTACAATCTAGGTTTATAGTCGTATAGACTATGGATTATACTACAATAGTACAATCATTGGGTAAACTTTCCATTACAGCAGTTACCTACTCAATCACGAGGACGAGGTACACGAGGACACCAACGATCGGCTACTATACAGCAGAGAGAATTCCCGGTTTTGGTATTTTGATAAGCCTGCGAGTTTAGCAGTAATATAATGAATTTACCTACCTAAATTTATAAGTATGCCGAGTAGCCGAGTATTCGTACCTACTTACCGATGATAATTATAATTTATAATTTATAAGGTTACGAAAATACCTATGTATTTTCTGAAATTGTAATTATATAAACCGTATTGTGGATATTTTAATTAAATAAATTATATTAAAGTCACATATTAATTGTTAATATCTGCTTTAGTTAAATTCGTAATATTTAATATACCTACTATATTTAAACTAATATATAAATGCTATATGAAATATATGTAAAAATCATTAAAAAAAATATGAGATAAATATTGTATATTATAGACCCAATTCATTAAAAAACCATTTACAAATTGGACGCTCTATAAAATTAAAATATGTAATAATTTTTAAAATCAATATGAGTAAATTAAAACCGAAAATATTATTTTAATTTTTAGGCTTTTGTTGGATCAAGTGTGGATAATGATCAATTTCACGTTTTTGAACTTACCCGGCAGTTGCCAAAATTTTCAATGTATTTATTAGTTTCTTATCCAGAAAATGAAGATATTCCCAAAAGTTTTGTCAAATTTCGTTTAGTTGAAAGGTTTCAAAGAGTAAGAATATATTTATAAATTTTGTTTGTATTCAGAATAATTTTTATTTATTTTTACAAGCTGGATTTATGGCTAAGTCAAAATTTTATTGTGCCCCAAAAAACTCCTGTTAAAACCAACGGTCAAGACTTTTGGAAAATAGCAATAAAGTCGTTGAGAGATTCTTCTCTTACTTGTGTAACGTTTGAAAAAGAGGTGATGTTGATATATTCAGGGAACATAAACTTTACAGCCGATATTGTACAGACGCTAGCATCATATCTTAACCTTGATCAAATTGATGTGAGTTAGGATTAATACTACAATAGGTTAAAATGTGTCTAATGAATAATGTTTATTAATTGTTTTTAATTATAGTCTCTAGCAGAATTCCCCAAAGTTCTTGATGATTTATGGGAAAGTATACTAAGTGTTAAGACTCTCCAGCAGAACGCAGTTAAATTGAACGCTTCGATAGCCGATAGTTCAGCTTTGTTGAAAAATCTCATTGTTCAAGCAGAAGACTTTCGGCTTTTAGATGACACGTAAGAAGGATTATTTTTTTGTTCAACTATCAACATATTACTTAAATTGTTTGAGGTTTTTTTATTAAGGTCCAATATGGAAAAATGTTTGAACGATATATTTCATATCGATAAACAAATGATTCAAAATCATCAAGTTACGTGTGAAAACCATGAACAATTGTTAGTTACACTGAAGAAAATAAATAATATTATACAGAATGCTTCTCGACTTAGAGGTTAGTAATAATTTAAAAAAAATACATAGATATTAATATTAGTATAAACAATACATATATTAAGCTTACTATAGGTAAAGATGAGTAAACATATACATTAAGTAGGTACAGGCGTATGCAACCCAACAGTAGGTGTATGTCTATAATTTAAATGTTTTTCTGACGCTCAGTTTCCTGAATTTCGTTATAATTTTACCATTTTGAAAATCAATTTTACGAGAAATGAGAATCCAATCAATATAAAATTATAAAATCAATTTATACAATATTCGAGTTGTTTATACTTATTATAGTTATTAGTTATGACTTATGTTTATTTATACCTATTATATTAACATATTCTTATATAGTTGGTAATATTTAGTAATTTCTATTTACTAGTGTCTATATAATACTGTTTTACATTATATTATAATAAGTTAAATTAAAAGTTATAAATACAATGTAATTTTGTTATTTTAGTAAACAATAACAGAACAGATACAATAACTTCTTATCGACAAGCTGTGGCTTCAGAAAATATGACAATTTTAAAAAAACTAATAGAAACTGGAAATAAATAAGTGTTAATTTAGTTTAAAACTAAAGTCTCAAAGACATATTGTACAATATTAATAGGATATTTTTTAAATATTATTGTATTTTTTTTTTAGGATGATAATCTTTATATTCAAATTTAAAACTACCTACATATTACAATATTTAAGTAAATGTCTACGTTAAAATAATTATTTATAAATAAATCATTTTTTTGTGTCTGTTATTACAATTCTGTGTGTTGGGAAGGAAATTTTTTCTGTATGGCAAGGTATAGAGTCCGAAACGAATATAATGCCATTGCCACAATCAAAACGAAACTAGTTACAAACACAGCAGACATTACTGTGTCGCTGATAAGGTTTTTTTTCTTCCCGATCTTTTGAAACGCAGAGTTACATCCATCCCCAGACTTCTCTTTGAGACGAATCAAATCTCGCATCATTTTAATTTGTTCGATTTTCTCCTCAGCACCTAAGAACAAAAATAATATTTACATCAGTGCTCCATAAATCAATATACCTACAAATAAATAATATAATACATAGGTATATAATATAGGTAGGTATACAATGTGTCCGGTCTTGAATGTAGCTTTCTACAACTATTAATATCTCAGCCAGACGACGTTAAATTGAAATGACGAGACATTTTTTTGAATAGCTTAATAGGAACTATAAAAATATAATGTTTGGGGAAATTTCCAAATTTTAACTCTTTCGGTGCGCAACGACTTTATTTTTGACACTGGATTAAAATAAACAGAATTTTTGTATGATAATAATCTTACCTTTACATATTCACTCTAATTTAAAAAATAGAGTGAACTGACCTCTTATAAAATCTAAAGGTAAGATTATTATCTAGGCTACCTCATGGGCTTTTTAGTAAATTTTAATTTTAAAGCGAGTTATGAGTATTTTAAGATGTATAAAAAATTTATAATTTTAAAATACTCATAACTCGCGTTAAAATTAAAATATAATAAAAAGCCCATAAGGTTGCATGGATAAAATCTCACCTTTAGATTTTATAGAGTCAATTCACTCTAATTTTTAAACTAACGGAGCTACACGTGTTCTGTTGAGCGTAAAATTTGTCATGTTACGCACTTGTAAGACGGAGACAACACATGCGGGTATAACGTCCTCTTAATAAATGTTCACAAAATTGATTATTAAACATAAACTAAAATCTAAATAGGTTATAGATAGGTAGATAATAAGTAGAAATAAGAATATATACATAGATAAGTATATCTAGGTCATAGTTGATAGGTAGCTCAAACAGAATGCATGCAAAATGCATTAATATATTATAAAGTCAAAAGGTTTAGTCAATGTACTTATGGACTAAAAATCTTAAACTATTTGAAATTGTAAATATTATTTTATTTATTTCCTAAATTATATTATTGTAGCTATATTTATTATATCCTTTAAAACGGCAACATAATACACTTGGAAATTTATATATTGGTATAGATACGTAATATTGATACATTCACAAATTATGTAAATATGATATAATTTCATAATTCAGGTAAAAGAATGTATCCGTTGTCGTATGACTTGTATAGTCATAGTGTATATAATATATTAATACGGTATAAATATACAGGATGTTTCACCAAGCATGCTCACCCCGATTTTTTCTTTAATAATGAATATATTTATTAATTTTTTCAAATTATGATTTTTTCAATAGAATTAAAGATAATATTGTTCTGCGAGTGATACAATCTTCTGTTTTTAAAGAGAACCCTCGCTTTTTACGATAAATTATTTAGTGAATAATTTTCTTGAACATTTTTAAGTACTTATCTAATTTAAAATTCAAACGAGTAGTTATTCCTAAGTATCAATATGTCTATATATTAAGGATAATGTTTCTAAAAATTGGTTTTACAAAATTATAAAATTATAAACTAAATATAATAGGTATTGGATCTAGTATTATACTTAAGCTATTTCAAAAGAGGTGGGCAAGTGGGTGTCGCTCTGTTGCACAGTAAGGTTACAAATGGATTACTGTAATGGCTGGGGTTAAATTTTAATTCAATGATATAATATCATTATATTATACGAAAAACGATTCTGAGAGAAGACGGTCAGTGATATTACGAAGTATAAATTTTGATAATATTATTGTAAATAAAATAATTTATTTACCTATTTATATGAAACCTCGTTTTACATTTTCAATCCTTAGCTATAAAAGTTTATATTGTTAATTTATCGTGTATAAAAAATGCTAATATAAACAACCAGTTAAAATGTAATGTATCCGGTTATTTGTTTTAAAGTTACACCAAAAACCAAAATCGGTTTTGTCGAAAAATAAATAATTAAATTTGACTTTCCGTATTAGACCCTTTTTTTGATAAGGGTCGACAAACTTATGAGTTATGAGGAATCTTCAATTAGATTTTCAAATTAAATCTTATATTTAAAAAGAAAATTTTTATGAATTTCTAACTCAAAATAATTCGCACATTTTCGTGATTTTTACGTATTTTGTCAAAATTTGAACTTTCAATAATTATAAAAAAAAAATTGTGAATTTGCATTTTTAATATTATTCAACTGTCATTATAAAAATATATAGGATAAATTATAATGTATTATATTTTCAAGCTTTTTAACCTAACGAATAAATAATATGATAATAATATAATTTATAATAAATACTGAGAATGTCCGTAAACAGCTCAAAACAAGTCAAAATATTTTGAAAATTTTATAGTGTATAGAAAATTATAATATAAACATTCAGTGAAAATATCTTTTGTTTTGTCTGGGTTACACTAAAAACCGAAAACAATTTTGTCAAAAACCGTTTTTGTGTAAAAATTCCCAGTTTTGAAAACTGCTGGGAATTGCACTAATTAGATTCACTTTCCCACAAAACAAGATACTGTTGAAGAAAATCGAAGCAGTTTTACTGCCCCGCAAACGATGATGACAGAAACAAAAATTAAAAAAAAAAAAAATTGTAAAATCAATACGCTCTCCTCAGAATCTAAAATTATAAATATTGACACATAGGTATATAAATTATTAATCATTTATATAAATTAGTATCATCCCTTACTCGGCCCCCTGTTTGACCATCACTGAGTAAACCCCCCTTGGTTCTTATATTAAAATCAGAAGTTTGTATCTTCATGTATCTTCATTCTCCACTGGACACTTCTTAAGTAAATAGTACGAAAAATCTTGAGAATTCAAAGATATATTTAAAAATTCCAAAAATCAGATTTCAAATAACTACACTATTGAAGAAAAAAAGGAATGACCAAGCTTAGTGAATTTCTATTTTAGATTCTGAGCGAAGCGATGAATGTATTGATTTTACCATGATGTGTTTTTTTTTTATTTTAACCTAACCTTTTAGGACAGTAAAAGTACTTGGATTTTCTTCAACAGTAACTTTTCTGATAGGAAAGTGAATCTAGTTGGTACTTTTGGGGGTAAACAATTAAGGAAAAAAAGGAATTTTTACGCAAAATCTGTTTTCGATAAAATCGATTTTGGTTTTTGGTGTAACTTTAAAACAATTGACCGTAGATACTTGACATTTTCACTGGTTGTTTATATTTGCATTTTCTATACACTATAACATTTTCAAAATATTTTGATTTATTTTGAACTGTTTAGGGACATTTTCATTTTCCATTTTTTTTTAGTTTTTTTTCTAAAGATATCAATAAAATTTTATTTGTTGGTTAAAAAAGCTTGACAATTTAATAGAAGGCTCCTAGTATATTGTTTCAAAGGCAGATGAAAAATCCTTAGTCACAGTTTTTTTTTCTAAGCATTCAAAGTTCATAAATTGACAAAATATGGAAAAATCATGAAAATTAGCAAATTATTTTGAGTTAAAAATTCGTAAATATCAATAAAATTTTATTTGCTGGGTAAAAAAGCGTGAAAATGTAATATAAAGCTCCTGATATATCGTTCTAATAGCAGTTGAAAAAAATTAAAAATACATAAGAACAAATTTTTTTTATAAGCAAAAGTTTGAATTTTGACAAAATTTATCAAATTTATAATTTGATAATTATTTTGTAGTTAAAAATGTATAAAATGTTCAACTTTTATAGCTAAGGATTGAAAATTTAAAACAAGGTTCCACGTAAATAGGTTATATATAAATTACTTTATTCACAATAATATCATCAAATATACTTGGTAATATCATAGGCTGACTGACCGTTTTCGCTCAGAATCGTTTTTCTTATACAATGATATTATATCATTGAATTCAAATTTAACACCATCCATTACAGTGACCCACTTGTAACCTACTGTACAGTAGAGCGACATCCACTTACCCACCTTTTTTTTTTTTTGACCATTTAGTGAAAAAACTTATTTAATATTTTATTTAAATATAGAAATATCTATAAAATTGAGTTAAACGTAGTATTTTATTTTATAAATTAATTATTTTCTTAACTTACTCATTCCGTCGATGTCCAACGATGTTGTTTTTGACATTTTGTTTAATAACAAAAATACGAATTAATATATTTTATTAAAACTTTAAGCAGATACTAAGCAGGTAAGGTAAGTGAGTTGTACTCAACACAAGTTAAATATATTGTACGTACGTATATTGTTATTGATTTTTATTACACATCCAGCCATCCAGGGTTACCATAGTTACAGTAGGGATGCTGGAAAATTATATATAGAGGCACACTGCGTCCCAAAATTTGTTGATAACTGTGAAACCGTAAACACTGCAATAATTTTCCCTCTCTATATTATGTTTTGTAGTTGATCTGTAATCATTATATTTAATTATTTGCAGAGTAGATAATTATAATGGGAATGTCCGAATGTGTTAAAATTGAATTCAACGATGAATCATTGTATAAGAAAAATGATTCTGACGTTAACGGTCTTTCATTTTTTCAGCCTTGAGGATCTGAGGATATTTTATAATTACCTAATTAATATTAATATTTTATATTAGTAATTTATTTTTCTATTAGTGCGGTAATTATTAATTAAATAAAAATAAGGAATAGCCAAAGCCCGAAAGTTTCAAGTTCCTATATACAGTTATATTTTTCTTTATTGCAACAATATAACTAAAATCGTTGTTTTTCGTTTAAATATCTGATGTTATCTAAATATTCTAAATCATAACTTCAAAGCCATATTTTGATCCATCGAAAAAAAATTATATAGCTACCTCTTTATTTAAAAAAAACAATAAAATGCTGAAAGAACAACTGTTGAAGAACTTTGAATGAAATTGTTAAGGTTTATCTATTAGAATTTAATATGAATTAACTACAAATGAATTTGTAATAAATGTTTGTGAATTTGAAGAATATTTTTTTTTTATCATAATTTACACACAGACGCCACAGTAGGTCACAACTCACAATAAGAATCGAAATTAAAACAAACAAATACAATTTTATTGATATTTATAGAAAAAAAAACTAATAAAATTGAAAACTGACAATGTCCGTAAACAGCTCAAAAAGAGTCAAAATATTTTAAAAATTGTATGGTGTATAGAAAATGCTAATATAAACATTCAGTGAAATTTTCAAGTATCTAAATTCGTTCATTTTTGAATTACAACAAAATAAGGAAATCGCTACATGAGAAATCGAGTGAATATCCAATGTTGTCAAGCTTTTTTAACCAACAAATAAAATTTTATTGATATCTTTAGAAAAAAAATTTAAAAAAAATGGAAAATGAAAATGTCCCTAAACAGTTCAAAATAAATCAAAATATTTTAAAAATGTTATAGTGTATAGAAAATGCAAATATAAACAACCAGTGAAAATTTCAAGTATCTACGGTCATTTGTTTTAAAGTTACACCAAAAACCAAATTCAATTTTGTGTAAAAATTCCCGTTTTTCCTTAATTTTTCTTTTGTTTATCTTGTCGCTTGTGAAAACTATTGGGAAATTTTTACTTTTGACCTACCAACGTACCAACTAGATTCACTTTCTATCAGAAAAGTTACTGTTGAAGAAAATCCAAGCACCTTTCCTGTCCTAAAAGGTGATGAAAGACACAAATAAAAAAAAAACACACATTATTGTAAAATCAATACATTCGTCGCTTCGCTCAGAATCTAAAAATAAAAAAAACACATCATTATAAAATGAATACATTCATCGCTTCGCTCAGAATCTAAGACACACATCATTGTAAAATCATAACATTCATCGTTCCACTCATAATCTAAAAATTAAAAAATAAGAAACGTAATTTTAAAATAAAACCAACACATTCATCGATCAGCTCAGAATGAAAAAAACTGGAATTTTTTATTATTCTAAAAAAAATATTTTTTTTTAATTGGTACTCTGGTTTTCAAAAACCAATCGTTTATCATTTTTTTAAACAAAAAAATAAATATGTTAGTAATAAAACTTTGTTGACACATGCCTCGTAAAAAATCTATTAAAAAAAGGTTTTGCCATTAGAATAAGGATACCTTGATTTCCAACCAACAATTTCTAAATTCAAATGTCCATTTTAATTCAGTGCCTTATCACACATGGTTTGAAAAAAAGTTATGACCACTAATGGTTAAACTAATTTAAATATACTTACAGGTTTTCATCTTTAGGAAAACGATGAAAAGTCACCTGGTGGTGTCCTTCCTTCTTTTTGCAAATAACACAAACGTTGGGCATTTTGTAAAACTACAAAATGTTTTTTTATAGATCTATGGACAAAACAAACCATTACATTTTTTAGTTAACAGTGTGACCCATAAACATAAAAAGACGGGCAGTATTTGTGGCTCTCCTGGCAAACGATTTTGAAAAGAAATATCAAGAAACTAGATCAAAAAACAAAAATCGATTTTTTTGAAATCAGGTTTTGCGTAAAAACAACGTTTTTCTTAATTTATTTATAGTTTTTTTTTACCCCGAATATGGCTTGCTATAAATATGTTTATAATATGTATGGTAGTATCATAAAATAATATAGGTACATAGTTTTTATAACATTATTATTATATAATTTTAACTATACTATATAATGGTATAACTATAAATATACTATATATACCATATTATAGTTATTTATTCTAACGTAGTATGCAGTGACCTTTTTTTTTAAACTTTGGCGGGCTGGTCTCGAGCGGTCCGTTTCGGCGATAAAAGCGTTTCTAACATCTGTCTTACCATCAAGCTTACAACATCAATCAGTCCGCCGCGAACTAAATTCAATTAAAATGGAAGGGCGAGTGTCGCTTCTGTAATATTCTATATTTCTATGCTTAAACGCCTTAAACGTATATTATTTTAATAGAAATATTATGGCGTGATATATTTATATAATATATTTCATAACACCTATATTCTGTGGTGATAGGTACGAATACAGAAAATAATATTATTATGGACTATGGTGGAACATGACGTGTGTACTGCATAGATAATATAATAATATTATCTATGGTGTACTGTGGAACCACAGAGACAGAATAAATAAGGTAGAACGTTCTGTGGTGTAACCACAATAATGTTTACCTAATCACTATTCAATGAGATCAACAGGTATCCGTAGTCCGTACTATTCGTGTAATGTAGTCGTGTTCCACTGTTGCGATGATAACACAAACGCGCATTTCACAATATTCACTATTCAGTAATAAATTTTTTTCTAGTGTAGCTATAAATTATAATAGATTACAGTGTTCACTATACAATATACATAATAGTTTTCACTCTTCAGTCTTTCTGTAATTTCGCATTTACTCGTCAATCATTGTTATCGGCAAGCTAAATACAAAGGATAATCGAGGTAAATAATAATTAATAGTTAATGCTATGCACTTTAAATTATTTTTACACACATATTTTAGCAATACGATTTATTTTTTTTATCAAAATTTATATTAAACAATTTAAGTCGGCCAATTTAATCTAAATAAGTGTGCAAATTAAATCTGTTTGGTACCGTATCACAGAATAATCTATTCTGTGACAGTAGTACAGCGGTTGTAGCACAGTTATAAATATGTAATTGCATATAACCATTGATTTAATAATAATAGTATTTAGCTCACCTATCAATGGTTAAAATAACAATAATAATATTATTGTAATGTGAACTAGTTATGATTGTTTTTTAAAAACAAAACATGATGTAATCTCTTTGTACATATTAATATTGGGTGTAAGGTACAACCTAATGAAAATTATCTTTCAATGATGTTATAGTATTTGGCATTTCATGCAGTCACTATATTTAGTAACAAATTATGTTATTATAACAAAATAATTTTTTTAATGTCATGTATTGTTTGGAAGTAGCTAGGTATAGTAGGTATGGTTCTTATCTGTGCGTAGTATATATAGTATCCAGTATAGATTAATGGGAATATATAAAACTGAAATATTTAATAAGTAACCATATATATAATACAATAATATGCTAAATTCTTTTTAACCAGAATATGGAACATGTTCGACCACAGATGACACTGGATCTTTTCTTGGGTTTAAATAAATATTAACTAATACAATTTGCTACACAAAAAATAGGTATTAACAGTAAAGTTGTCAAATCCCTGAGATCATTTTCAAGTGATTTAAAGCATTAAGCTAATAGCCATCAACTTCCAAAAAACTTGTTTTGTTTATGTAGGTATTATTATGTTTTTATTTCTTCTAATTTTAACACATTTTCATGATAAGTAGTCATGTTCGTCTTAATATTTTCAAAATATTTTTATTTCTTCTAAATACATTTGAACGTTATAAAAATCGTTAATAATCGTTAAATATGTACATGAACGCGTGAATGACATTCTTTCCAAACACTGAGTATTACCACCATTACCTAGGTAACTTAATAAAAAAAAAAATTGATGTGACTTGTTGACTTTATTTAAGTGCTTATATTTTAATAGAAGAATGGTGATGTAATAAGTATAGTCATTGTATAGGTAGATAATAAATGTATAGCATATAACTATTGCTGCAAAATTCTTCCAGGTGTCTGTAGATAATAATTGTAGTTCTTTAATATGATTGCTATTCGCTGCTATAATATCCCAAATCTATCAATAAGTTGAAAAGATTTGAAAACCCATTGTTTTAACATTAAATAAAATACATTTTTTTGATGTTATAAAAGTTTAACATTTAAATTAATGTCTAGAATAGAACAATAATTTACCTTTCTAAATATATTCCAGGTGTATATTCTAAAATGGCCTTGAGTTCTAAATACTTTTGCACAAGTACATTTTACACATTTTACAGTGTGTGCATATGCATACTTTTTAGATTAATTTCTATAGATACTTATCATACTAGTTTAATATTGTTCAATTTGTTTGGTACAGTTTGTATATTTGTGATACCCGTTACTAAGTAATACCTATGTTCGTTTAATTTTTAATTATTTTTACCAAATTTTAATTTTCTTGCTTATAATTATTTTAAAACTGTTTTTAGACAAAAATCAAAATATTAATAATATCTATCTATATTCAAAAAAAAATTGCTCAATAATGAGTACAGTGAGTTTTTTTTAAAGGCGCCCCCCAGTGTTATGTAATTTTCTCTTCAAAAATACACTTTACGGAAATAATGATCCTGTAGAATCTACTAAATTTGATTATTAATTTTAATTAATAGAGAGAAATATTCTACAACTGCACTGTATTTCGTTTTTCAATATTTTAATCTCATACTTTATAATAGGTCTGAAAAAAAAGACAGTTTTAAGCTTTTTTTACAAATTTTTCATATTTGAAATAAAATAAAAATCTGTATTCAATGTGGCAGGCTGTAGAAAAAGTTTTTCAATAAAAAAAAAAATATATTTCCAAAGAGACATTTTTGTTAATATAATTACCATAAAAATCTCATAACATTTATTTTGTTAAGAAAAATTACTTACATTTTAAACTTTACATAACACATTTGAAATAAAATAATTTATGATCTAGTTAGGTAGTTAAAGTGCATTGAATGTTAATACTTATTACTTTCCTTGAACAAAATAAAGTTTAATAAAGGATACAAGGGTTTTAATAGTATTTTAATTTTTAAACGCTATTAAAGCATTTTGGTTGTAAGTGGGTACCTGTATAAAATAATAAATATTATGTGCCTATAATAATTGTTAAATAATTATCAAATTCTTACTAAATACTAATATGGCTATTATACTATATCAGCTTAACTGAAACCGTATAACATTATACTGATTAACTTTCTTTATGATACAAATCTACAGGAATGTTTTCTATTGTTATCAACATGATTTGATGCCCTTTTTTCATTCAATTTAATGTGGTTGAATTTGTCTCTCTTATTATATTTTAATTTTGTTTTTGTTTTTAATATTATAAGTATTATTCTAATGATGTTTAATTCTTAGAACAATTATCAACATACCTATTTAATTAGAAATAATTATTACAAATAATAGTTCATAGTTATTTTTGTTTAAATCTTCATTTTATAATTACACCTACATTTTATAATCTTTATCTAGCCAAAGAATGTATTGTTATTATTTTAATATAATTTTCTTTTGCAATTTTATCTTAACATTCCATCATAATTGCAGTTAAATATATTAATAATCATAAATATTCTTTAAATTTGTTTTACACGTGATTTTAATAACTGTTTTTAACTTTTAGATGAGTAATGGAGAATTCTAACTACCGTCCATTGCCACCTCCTAGGAATAAAGTCACTAGTAAATACACAAAAAAAAAGCCACCAGTACCATTACCACGCAAGAATGTAAACGTTTATGATAGTGATTTGAAAGATGGCTCAAGTTCAACTTCTTCAAGCTTTAAAGATATAAATGGTTTGTTAAAAAAAAATTTTAAACCAGAAATGAAAATGGCTTCTGAAAATGTTTTAGAGAGAAAAAAATCTGTCATCGAAAATACTAGAAGTATGAGCATTTGCATTGAAAAATCTTTTCGCAGCCTCTTACCTAGACCTACACGACGACATACAATTAGTCAAACATCTGAAGATTTTAAACCAGACATCAGTGAATCTCCAATCGATAATGATATTTTTTCCACCTTGAGTTTTGACTCTCCAATTCCATCAGACAGTAACTCTGACCGATCATTCAGCAATTATTATACAGAATCAGACTTTTGTAGCTCACAGCCTCCAAATTTTCCACCACCTCCTTTACCACAAGATGCGTTGTATGATAAGGTACCAAGATCAAGCAATTCTAGTAGCCAATGTGGATCATATTCAACAGAAAACATATATGAACTTATCTTAATTGGGCAGACAAAATCACAAGCTTATGAAAACTGGAATCCAACAAGTGAGAAAAGTTTTAGCTCAAGTGATACAAGTAATATTAATAATGAAACTAAACATAGTAAATCAGATAATGATGAAAATTTGCATCAAACACATTTATTCACCACTGAAGAAACGACTAATGACCCAAAATCTGTTATATTACAATTTGACCCTTTACATAATTCATTTGGTAATTTATTGGATAAACAAAAAGAAGAAGAAGATTGCTCACTACTACAAGAAATCGATGAAATATTATATTCATCACATTATAGTACTGTTGAATCTAGAAGTGTTGTGAACTTTAATCTTGAAAATTTAGATGAAGATGTATATACTATTCCTGAACCTCCAGATCGCCTGGATTCAATCAAAGAATCTCATAATTCAATAGTGTTACAAACCGATGGTGCAAATAACGTAGATTACAAAGAAGAAATTCAAGTTGATCCTGTTAATGAAGAAAAACCAAGAAAAAATTCTTTAACAAGTTGGCTAAGTATGAAACGTACTTTGAAAAAAGTAGCTGATGGATCAACAGGTTCAGTTAGAAAAATGAAATCAATACTAAAACCAGAAGAAAGAATAGAAAAAGAAGATATCGTAGAAGTAGAAAATTCCAATATCTTTCACAATGGTATTTTATTTGTTAGTATTGATGAAAAAAATAAAGACTTTGAAAAAAAATGGTGTCAAATCGTGGGTGGCCAACTTAAGTTCTCAACTAATAAAAACCAAACTGGAACTTCAATCTCATTAGCATCATTATTAAGTATTCAAACTGTCAGTGAACCTAAACAAAGGTGAATATATTTTTAATCTTTTAATTTGTTTTAATTTCGTAATATAAAATTATAAAATATTTTTGTATTGCAGTGAAGGAGAGGATATATTTTGTTTTAAAGTAAAATTCATGGCACGTCCTCAATCAATTTTGTTTGGAGCTTTATGTACTACCGAACGTCTTGTATGGATGCAAAAATTCTTAGGATCAGTGACTTGTTTATTTCCACTGAAAACATCTTCTGAATTTAGTAGGGCCGGTTATGCTACATTAAAGGTAATTATTAAATCTGATTAACATAATTGAATTACTTTAATCGTAATAATCATTGAGTTGTGTTGGTTTAATTTTATATCATATATTTATAGGAAGGCATAAATGGAGAGTGGAAGCAAGCCTGGTTATTGTTATATAATAGAGTATTAACATATGCTAAGCAGACTTGTGGACCAGAATCAGTTGATTTAAGAAAAGTCAGAAACGTAGGTCAGTATATACTATATATTGTATATTTGTATAAAACTGAGTCAATATTTAACTTGACTAACAATAATAAAAACAATTTCAGTGACTCAAGAAGATGAAGAATTAGGAATAAGTATACTAGTTATAGATTATATTTCAAAATCAATTTATTTGAAATTTGATGAAGATTCAGAGGTTTTGAATTGGCAACATATAATAAAAGCTGAAACTGTGAACACTAGTCCACATTTAAAAGATCAGCAACTGAGTAAGGATCAAGTTCCAGTTATTGTTGAAAAATGTTTAAAATTCATTTATGCCCATGGTATGTAATCGTAATACATATTTTAACAGTTTGGGAATTTTCAAATAAAATAAATTTTTTTAACAGGGTGCTTGACAGAAGGTGTCTATAGGCGTAGTGGCTCTTGTTCTAATACCACAAAACTTTTGTCTGCGTTCAGAAAAGATGCTTGGGCTGTACAATTCAGCCAACAAGATTATTCAGTATACGATGTGGCAAGTGTTTTAAAAAGATTTTTTAGAGATTTGCCAGAACCTTTACTTACCACTGAACTCCATACTCATCTCTGTAATGCTGTAAAATGTAATTGTTCAGAAGATGAAAAAGTAATACTTTACAGAAGTTTATTAGAGCGACTACCAGCTATTAATTATGTGACTGTGCGTAAACTCTTAAGTCACTTGTATTACATCCAACTTCAAAATGAAAAAAACTTAATGACTGTACAAAATTTAGCATCAATTTGGGGTCCAACCTTAATGCACATAGAAGTATGTTAAAATAATACTATTATACAATTTGTACTTTATTTCATATTTTTATTACTTATTTCAGGATAGTGATTCACTAAACTGGTCAAAAATAGAGTCTGAAGCTGTAAATGATCTTATACTCTTATATCCTAAGCTGTTTTATGTAGAAGAAGATGAAATAAAGCGAGAAGATCGAATTTTGGAAGCATTAATACATTATAATTTATCAAATGGTAATGCTCCTCAGCCATCAAAGCCCTCTGGAGATTTAAAAATTTGGATATATCTTGGTTCAAAAGATAGTGAAAGTTGTGTCAATGTCACTGTAAGTTTGTAATTTATAATTGTTAAAAGTATATTAGTTTTATACCTTGTATACAATTTGTTTTTAGTTGAGTCCAAGTAAAACCGCATTAATGATTTGTGACGAACTTGCAAATAAAATGGGAGCACATGGTGGATATTTACTTGGTTTACAGGAGGTTGTTTGCAACGGAACAATGATTCGTCCAATTCATCATTCAGAGTTGTTATTAGACATAGTACTATTATGGGCTTATTGGGATGTAAAGTATAGAAAGGACAATTATATTGTTTGTCTCCAACCAAATTCTTTACTTATTGAAATTATACCGTTTGTAAGTAATAAGTATAATGTATATATTATATATACAGTGGTCGCCGCTTATTCGACTCGCAGTTATTTGACTCTTTTGCCTATTAGACTCAAAATGGCTGGTCCGATTTGCACGTATACTAAAACACGACAAAAAATTTGTCTATTCAACTCGCACACCGGTTTATGGGGAACATTTGAAAATAAGATAAATAAATAAAGTATGTACATTGTACATACATTGGACATACATGCTATAAATGCTATATAAGCCAGTTCCAGTATTTTACTCTTATTGTGGACATAAATTAAATTACCTTTTCACTATAAACCAAGCAGTTGTCGATGTTAGTACGATAGGTAGTATATGAACAGGCGTTAACGTGTTCAGTGTATGTTACGTAAATGTGTTGTACAAATTGTTTTCTGTGTAATAATTTTTATTTTTTTTTTTTTGTCATTTTGTTTGTGTTACAATGAACAAACACCGTGATTTGAGAGTGGTAGAAAAATTTGATATTCTTAAAAAGTATGACGAGTTTCCTCCAATGAGCCAGCGACAAGCAGCATGTAAGTTGAACGTGTCTCAAAGTATACTGGGTAGGTTAGGTTAGGTACCACTGTATATGTATTTTATATAGCCCATATAGGCAGTGAATGTAAAACTAAAATTATAAACAATTAATAAGCATTGTCTTTTATAGGCTAAAGAACATTTAACTTTATGTGCAGAATTAAAATTTGCTGAACAAAAGAGTAAATCGTTTAAGTCTTATTTATTTGAAATAAGTGATGGGAAATTAATATGTTATAAAGATAAATCTGTAATTATTATTTATTTTATGTAACTTTATATTCCAAGTACTCCGTTTTATTAATGATTTTTTTTTTGTTTTAGGGATCAACATCATTATATGAATGGTTTGTTAAGGATTTAATTTGGTATATTGGATTTGAACCTAAAAGAAACCCACATGCTAGGTAAATATTAACATGTTTATTAATTTTCTATAGAACAGTAGCAGATCCATTATAAAGATATTATGGACAAGTGTCCATTTTTTCTACTAGATACACACTACTGTTTCAAATTAAAACACTTATACCAGATTGTACAAATTACAATTTGTTTATGTAAAATTTCTCCTTTTTTTCAAAAAAACAAGTACATTGATATGTCTTATGGCAGGCCACAAACAAACAATAACAAAATATAGGACATATAATCACAGAATAGATGAAATTTCATCTATTCTGTGATATAATGTCAAAATGTAATGAATCAATAGAGAATAGCTAATCAATTAATGGCTAATAGCTAATAGCCCCTTAGGCATGATTTATTTATCTATGATAGTAGTTCATTCAATTTATAATTGTTTTATGCAACTTGACATTTGTAACTATTTCAAGTATTCTTCTCTGTTTTATTATTACAATAAAATTGCTTGAACGTTAATAATATATTATTATCTTCATTATTGTAATGATTCCTTATCCAATGTTGATTTATAATTTTTAATACTTTATCTCCTTTTTGTTTAGATGGTGTATAACATTTATTTTAAAGAATGACCTACCTAAAGAGTAAGTAAAAGACAGTTAGAATTCATAATTTATTTTATAAAATAATGTATTTTAAACTATAAAATTTTTTTTTGTTTAGATTAAAAGATAATTTTGGTTGGTCAATTGCTGGTACTACCAAAGAAGATCATTTACGATGGATGGCTGCATTGTTGTTATCTGAATATGGAGTTGATCACATTGCACCTCCAGTGACCATTAATTTATTAGATTATTAAAATAATTTTATCAAGGTATTTTATAAGTTGAACATAATATTATACTTAATCAGTAATGTTGTACTTACACTTTAATGTTGATGTAACATTACAACATGTTGTATTACCAATTTAATATATGTTATACATCATGATGCAAATCAATCACAATATTTAAATAATGGTTAATAAATCAATTATTCACAATTTAGTTGATAATCGATGATCTCATAAAATTTACAATAATGTTTGTAACCCCTAAAGTCTGAATTGTTGTTTAAATTAATAGAATCTTGCCATTCATGGAATTCATACTAGTTGAATTCTATATAATTATATTCATCATGATGTAACTATGAATTATTCAATTTGATTTTTATAGTATTGTTAAAGTAAACTACAAACATTAATAGTGATAAAAATGCAGACTGATTTAAAAATACCACAAAAAATAATATTACCTGTAAATTTTACCCTCCCTACAGCAGATATTATTTTATTTTTGTGATAATGAATGAATTTATATACATATGGGCTACAAGTGTCTGTTATACTGTGATATCACTGTAATAAGACAATTTATTTTATACTTTTAATACTAAGAATCAATTATTGTATTTAATATTATACTGTGTTTTTTGTAACTTAATATATTTAACAAAAAGTTAATTAATAATTTGGAATTGTTTATAATTTACTATTTAGATATATAAAATATTCAGGTGCTATTAATATGTTTATTTAAATTTAAAGTTTTAAATTATAAAATTATTTATTTTAAAGGAATATTTTTAAATACATATTATTACAGATAATTTTAGATTCTGAGCAAAGCGATAAATGTATTGATTTTTCAATGATCTGTGTTAATTTTTTTTATTTTTTATTTTTGTGTGTCATCACCTTTTAGGGAAAAAAATGCTTGGATTTTCTTCAACAGTATCTTTTCTGATAGGAAAGTGAATCTAGTTGGTATTTTGGGGGGTCAAAAGTAAAAATTTCTCAGTAGTTTTTCAAAAACAACATTAAAATTTAGGGAAAATAGGAATTTTTACGCAAAATTTTGGTTTTTGGTGTAACTTTAAAACAAATGATATATTGTGCATACTCAAAAGAATAATATGGCACATAAAAGATTCTATTATATCCTATTTCTAGTGAAAATTCTCCTTTTTTTTATACAGTGTGGGCAGTACTGATACCTGGCTAATTACCTACTAAAAGTATTTTACTTTAAAACTATTAGAATTATTTTTAATTTTTATAAGATTCAATAGTTCAACACATAAACTATTTTTTTTAAGTAAAACAAATGTTTGTACATTAAAAAAATAGTGAATATTCTCGTTTCTAGTCTTAGTTATATAGGAACTAGTAACTTCCTAGTTTAACATATAAATAAAATAAAAGGATATAGCTATTGAACCATTAAAGTATAACATTTGTAAATGATTAAAAATCAAATTTACTGTTTTATTCAACTTTGAGCAAACAAAAACATGCAACTACAAAAAAAATAGCAAATTACTTTTGTACAGTTGGATAATATACTGCTGCAACAGTATTTAAATGCACACTATTCGAAGTTTAACTTAATAAAAATTAAAAATATGTAAATATGCCTTAACCATTTGAGGCATAGTATTAGCATATAGTATTAGCCATAGATGTACTTCTGCAATTTAATTTGTTGAATCAGTTGTACATAAACTTTAAAAAACAATGGCTGGATTAGAAATAACCTTAACTTTTAATAATTTATAATTATGAATTAACATTTTTCAAAAATGTATCCTGCTCAATTAAAACAAAACGTTTCATGTACAAAAAAAAATAACAATCATAAAATATCTCCGATAAGGCGATAACAATTGGATTGTTTAAATATCTTCTTAACCATATATTATATATATATATATATATATTATGTAGCGGAAAAGATATCTGTGTATAATGTAGGAGGTGATAGTTTGAAAAAAAAAACAAACAATAATGAAGAAAATCAAAGCAGTTTATTTATAACACTCGTAATTTATTTTAGTTAATTTTCATGTTTGATGATTAATAAATGATTTACTATGTGCACTCAACGCACAATTTTGGTGTACGGAAATAACAAAAAAAAAAATTACATATACTTTAAAAAAAAGTTCTTTACGCGAGCTTTTAAAAAGAAAATAATATCCTCCTCTAGGGTACGGGTACGAACAAGGCGGCCATGCAGCTGGCTTCACACACCCCAAAAGCAGTGTTGCACGCAGCCAACGCGGGTGTAGCGGCAATCAGTGCTCCAGGAACGGTGCCAAACGTAAACCCGGCGGCAGAGAAGCACGCAACCGTCACGCCAGCACATCCGGCATAGCAAATTCCGGCTGCGATCGGTCCAGCATTGGCGGAAGATGCGATTAACAGTCCGACCAACATCAAAGACCACATTTTCTGTCCAACCATGACGACTGGAAAAAAACGAATAAAATATTATGTAGGTAATTGTAAAACTAAATTATATCGTCAATCGTCGGGTTTCCGATTGGAGCGGAAAATTTGGCACTCGTAAAAAAAAATTCAAAATAATTCATTTACACGACGTTACCCGTCGTGGTCGATCACGGTGAATGTGTTCTGCACGCTTATGTTTTTATAAAAACTTGGGTTTTTCTCAGGAAAACGTTTGCATGACATTGATAAATTATTATTATTATTTTTATAGCTAAATAGTAAATATACAATACAAATATCATAACAAATGTAATTCGTCGTAAAATGTTCGTGATTTTATAGTTATACGCAAACAAATGTACGTTTGGTTGATTATACTTTATACGAAAATTCTCACTATACCTATAACCTATTAAACGTTATGCGACAACATTCAACCATATTCAACAGTCGGACAGTGTAAACACCTACGCCTTGCCTGTTTGTTTTATTTTTATACATTTTCAAGTTTATAAATATTTTTAAATGTGAGGATAAATTTAAAACAAATAACTTGCTGAATACCTGATTAATTTTTTATACATTTTTCCGATATCATTTAGAAGAGTTTTAGCCTTTATAAAAAAAAATTTCTAAATATGTTAATTGTCAGCGTCCAGCGAATAGTACTCATTGCAAAATATTATATTTTTCTATATTTTATATTTCGTAGGCGACGAATTGCATGACTATTAAGCAGTGGCGTAGCAAGGGGGGCCTAAGGGGCTATACCCCCCCCCCCCCCAATTGACTGTGTTGACCTTAGAATTTTATCATGATTAATAAAAAATAAGAGATATATTGTATTTGTATACTTAGTCCCCCCCTAAAAAATTCCTGTCTACGCCATTGCTATCACACGTATTTTTCGTACGTTTTAGACCAATAAGCGGTGGTAAATTACACATACCTACTTCCGAATGTCCGATTTAAATTTTTAATATATGTATGAATTCTTTGGCAAAATAACTAGGCTTTCTATGAAGTCGATTTTCAATTTTAAAGGACCATACAATTTGGATATTTTTTTAAAAAATCTCCTGAAATAATTACATAACATTTATATTTATTTTGGGCTTTTTGGGCTTTTTGGGCTTTATATCAAAAAAGTGGTTCCTACAAAGCATAGTCTAGAGGAACTTACGAATTCCACCATTTTTTCGAAATTACAATCAAATATCAGGAAGTATGATTAATTTACTATCGCTTTTGGTAGTTTTTATAGGTGATGCATTGAAGAAAATATTTCGTTTTTCTCGATTTATCGACATGTGCGTGTGTGTGCACATTGTCGTTTCAGCAAAATATTTTTATGCTTTCCACTTATATTATATTTGCATTGACTGCAGTCATGCGGATTGACACTTATATGTTTTACTTATCTATGTGCCATAACTTTTTTTATTACCTTTTATACTATTTGTTTTAATGTTTTGCACGTAGGCATATCGTATATGTTTTTTTTTTTTTTGAACAAAATTCTTTATTACGCTATCTGTTACAATTAGAACAATAAGCTTAAGTGATAATAACAAAAAAAACAGACAGAAGAGACTGAGGGAAGAGACCTCCCATCGGAGGTACTTCAACATGAATTGATATCGTATATGTTATATGTTTACAGTTTACTCTAGCGTTTATCAACTAAATTATAAAAGATTAAATTACATCTTTAATAAAAAAAATATATAGTGAATTATTTTTCGTTTCTTATGAATATTTCTTTGGGCGAAAACCAAAAGGTCGATTTTGGGTGAAAACATGTCCAAATGAAAAAATAATAAAATATAATGTCATCTCATTGATTCAGCGTATTATGTTTTGTAGGTATGACCGAAATTAATTACTTACTCGCAAAATATATTCCCACATAAAATATGAATACTATGACCTGGGACTGCAAAACAATTCATGACAATATCTAAGAGTAAATAGTGAATATAATATATTTAAAACTGGTATTTCTGTATTATACTTTGCGAAATCAACGGATCACAGAATTTTGAAAATAAATATTATGCTAATAAAATATTTATCATGTAGCACGTCGACGAGTCAAATTTTTTGAAATCAGATTTCAGAGCCCTAGACATAAGCCATCTCATTGTCGACCCTTTATAGTTCATTGAACAACAATTTACTATATTATATCGTATGTTTAAAAATAGTTAAGGAATCGGCATGCATTTAAAGGATTTTTTGAGAGAGGCATTATACATGTAACATCTAAATTATAAATATATATTATTGGTCAACTGAACGACTTGAATCAAATTCAAAGCAATTATTGAATTGTTAAATATCCAAACTGTAAAATTTTAACAAAAAAAAATGTAATGAAAAAATATGAACTAAGGCTAAAAAATATGTGTTTAGAAATAACAAAAGAATACTGATCAAATGTTTTTTACAAAATGTATCATTTTTATGTCGGAATTTGTATTAATTTGTATTAATTATTAATTATATTTTATTTTAGGTAAACTTATTTTTTTTTAATTTTGATTGTCTTAAGTACCTAGTACCTAGTTCAGTGGATCAAACATATACATTTATAATCTATTATATTTATGAAAATAATAAATTGTTCATAATAATTTCATGTTAAATAATAAATAATATTATATTATTAAATATTTTAAAATTTGTACTTTATGTGTAAATTTACTATTAAAATTTGAAATTCTTAATAAATACGAAAATAAATTGTAAGTGTTCAAATATTCAATTGTACATTAATTGTATGCGAATCAAGGCTACGGATTTTAAATTCGTCAAATCATATTTTTGTCTTAGTTTATACTTGAGTAGGTACTTAACATTTTGACAGCAATTATGATTTATGGTTGCTTATGGTTTCCATAAGACTGAAACGATGGTTTCGTAGAACGTGTAGTTCAAGCTCTAAATTAATATCAATTAATATCATTTGTTTAAATTGAATAATTACCAATAGGATATAATTTGCAGAAAAATATAATACCATCTTAATAATAATAAATATTAATTCAAATTTTATATTCTCACCAGTTATAAATTGAATTCGGATGGCACCACGCAGAAACGAGTTGGAAAAAAACGAGTTAAAACTTAATTTTATAAGACAAAATCACTATATTCCAGAGAAAAAATCAGCCTAAAAAAAATAAACCGTGCTATGACGCCCTCACAGAGTCAATGTCGCACATGAAGGAAGAATAATGATATTTGACTTAAATACTACACAGATAATGAGTCATGACGAATTTATGGATGAATGACGGAAATCGGAGTTAGGATATCGGAATACCCGATGACTGGATGACCGACGATGGTAGGGGAGTCTGTTTAAACTCCGGTACCTATAGCAGCGATTTTCTATTGGTCGTCAATCGTCATAAAAGCATGCGCAAACCGAGACCAGTTTTTGACGTTGTACGATTTTTCTAATATATAGCAATATGTCAATACGGCAATATCTATAATTAGTTAGTACTACTTAGTAGTTAGTAGTAACTAGTAATTATTACCTAGTCAGTAGTCAATATTAAAACTCCTTGCTCTCATAGCGCGTATAGGTCACAATAGCATTGATATTTTTTATTAAATTCTAATTAATCAATGGTAACACCTATCTGTGTTTTTCAGATTACTTGTTTTTGTAGTTAGTAATGTTAGTATACTCAGGCACAGAGCTAGAATTTTTTTCCAAGGGTTGTGGAGTTGAGCAGATACTTTTTGTACATGGGGCTAGGGTTTTTTTTTCAAAAACTACGTAGTTGCAGATAAGTGATTACTCAGATAAATAATTCATTTAATAAAATATCGCTATAGTAACACACATTTAAGTATTTAACTTTTGTTTAAAATACTCTAAGTAGTTTTTATATATTCTAAGTTTTAAATACATAATATTGTGTATCAATGTTTGAATAATTATTAATAATGTTTTAAAATTATTACCTATTCATTTAATAGTACAACACTCACTACTTATAGTCACTAACCTATAGTCACTACAACACTGATGTCTGATACACTAGCTGTGTCAGTGTGTCACCGTATTGTATTGAGGTTTATTGTTTATACATTTTTTAAGTTTTTTGCTTTTTTGAATTACAACATACTACATATACTGCAGTTTTAATTTCATCTTCGAAAGCAGAATACTTTTCTGTGTATTTCGAAACATAAAAATCGAATTTAGGATGAGTAGGTAGTATTTAATCTTTGAGGAGCACTCCGCTCCGTCAGTGGACCAATCCACTCATCATAAGGCTTTAAATACTTGTAACTCATAAACTACTCGTTCTAAATTCAATTTTTATGTAAGTATCATAATACTTGGAAAAATATTCTGCTTTGGAATACGAAATTAAATCAGTATGTTGTCATTTAAAAAAAGTAAATATCTTAAAAATGTTAAGGATAAAAAACATTAAAAATATATTATTTTTTTTAAATGTTGTTTTTTAACGACTAGAAACCATGTAAAATCATTTATGCTTTTTGAAATAATGAGTGTTATAAATGATAAAGAATCACCCGGTAGGTACCTATTTGTATATTTTACAATTTTTATTAATAAATGCATATATTTGGTGTTTTTTCTGTTTTAAGCACATATTGACATATTTCACGATTTTCGATACAAAATGTGAACATTTTATATTATATCATTATTATTATATTCTATTATTCTAATATAAGTTCTAATCTAGGTCCATACCGATTAGTTTTAAATGCTGCACCCAGCATCTGAATATTTTCAAAGGGCTGAACGTAACTTTTGAACGAAATTATTACTAACCAAAAAAGTGTCTATAGACAAAAAAATAAACACTATTGTAAAACCAATAGATCCCTGATCCTTCGATTCACTTAGAATCTAAAAATAAATAATGCGATTTAATAGCAGTGGCTTTGTAAATTACTTATAATAAATTAATATTAAAACTTATAATATTGAAATGGACTGAAACTTAATTATGCCTATGCGCACGCGTGCCCCCAGCCATAATTTCATATTAGTTTAGCTTTAGACCGTTTAAGTAACTAATTACGATATACATTTTGAATTTCTTTGGATGACAAAACAATACTTACAGTGAATTACTATTTCAAGTACATTTGGGAAAATAGTAGTAGTATGTTTTTAAAGAAATCAGATGGTTACATGAGTGTTAGAGTAAGTTCATTATACTAGTTAAAGCGGATATCTAACTGATATTACAAAAAAGCTGATTGTTTATGAATGGCTTAAAATAAATCTTCATTATTTCTTTTATTAAATTTTAATTTAAGATTATTATTGTTAATAGCATAGCAAACTTTACTATGAATAAGAATAGATTAAATAATTTATTAAATAGTGTTAATAGTGTAAATAATATAAAAACCTTATCAGTAGAATGTATAAGTGGTAGGTATTAATTTGAGTAAGTAATAAGTAGGTAGGTAGTCATTTTATAAAAATTTACTCAATGAATATTAGTAGTTTTAAAGCGCACATTAAGGAGCTAAAAATATTATTGAAAATTAATTTGATATTATTATACTTATTGAGACTTGGTTGAAAGAAGACTAGGTACCTATAATGTAACAATCCAAATTCCAAGGCTATCAAATTTTTCTATCGTTGGGTATAGTAAAAAAATTTGACGGGATATCTCGTATCTGTGAACTGTCCTATAACGATTAACGATAGTGAGCATAGACAAAAATTGAAGGGGGGACATAATAATATATTGTCATGGTTTATTTAAATAAGTTTAATATAATTATTCATTTTTGTACTTTTATATTATAATATTTAATAGCAATAGGTTATTTAATACACAAAACATTGTTTTTTATTAATCATTTAAAATATTAATGTAATTGTATATGATATTATTAAAACTTTTGAAAACCATCATATGATATGTATGATATATATTATATATTAAAATAGGAAAATAGACAAGACAATAGTAGGTATGTTAAAAGGTTTATTATTATACTAGTACCTATTAGTACTTATTATAATTAGGTATTTTATTAACTAAATACTAATTTTATTAGGCACATCTTACATCTAGTATACAGGGACAAACCGGAGGAGGGTCTTGGGGGGGGGGTGTTACACCCCCTACTCGGCAATATTAGATTTTCAGTCGGCAAAATGGAATTTATTTTCACCTGAATTAAACCAATTTTTTTAAGACGAGGAAAGGAAAATTAAATAAATTGTTTAAATATTGCTAAATAATATATTTTTAATATTGTTAATATTGTCATAACTCAATATTTTCGTAATGGGTTATGGAGCGGATTCGCAAAAGTATAGCAAGACTGCGAGAATTGGCAATCGGTACAAGATAAAAACCTAATGAACGGCTTATAACCATAAGCGCAACTAGGGGGGAGGGGGGCTGGGAGCTTAGCCTCCTAAAACTTGTAATAGCCCCCGCAAAATAAATTATTCATTTGTTTCCTAAAATATTAATAAATCTTTAAATATTAAACTGTATTTCTTACTTTTTTTGGGGGGGAAAAAATGTAATTATCTAATTTTTATTTAAACCTTACAATTATTTTATATTGCCTATGATAAAATATGGTAAATATCATTAGCTGTATGCCTGTGTTCGTTTGAAGGAAACGATTTATGTTGGTATATTGGTAAGATTGTTATACTGAATATGCACTGAACTAAAGTATAGGCTATAGAAACAGTGAATTGCGGAATAAAAATCCCCGGAAAAAAATCCCCCATACTACAATGTTACTGACAACTATAGGTACATGATATTGATTGATCAAAGATTTTTAAAAGTTAATTAGTGTAAAGTAGTTAATTACAACTATATTATACTTACTAGTATAGTATAGTATACCTACTTTTCATTAAAAAAAATAAAATATAATAAATAATTTTCAAAAATTAACAATAATATTATTTTGTTTTATATAACGATTTTAAACAATATATTGTGTTAATAGTATATAATTTACGATTTTATTATTGGTACAACTGCGTGTTGAAAAATTTTGAAAATGTTATAAATAATTGCCTGTTAAAAATAAAGAAACACGTGCCTTTTTTTGTTCTAACGAAATTCCCTATCATCGATCCATAATAAATTGTTAAAAAAAACCTGCGTACAATGACATAAGATACACTCTGTATATTTTTTGTATAGTAAAAAAATAATAAGTTAGGTATTTCTAAGTTTCAACTTCAAATTTAGTTCAAACTAAAAATTGAAACATAAGGTAGGTAGTAAAGAAATTATAAATTTATAGCATGTAACTAAAAATAACTTAATAGTTAACAAAAATTTTGAATTTCAAATTCTAGTCGGAAATTTTGAAGATTACACCAACCCCCCCCCCATGATTTTTTATTTTGAGATCGTCCCTGTATAAGACGGGATAGTATATGATGGGTATATAATAAGATAAGATTCCGAGCTATTGCTTTTTTTTCCATGTAAAAATATACGACTAAATTTATGTGCGCAAACATATCCAGTATATTAAAATCTGTGTGCGGTTTTGTCCTATACTTATTTTGCACTTTTAATTTGTGACGCCCTTTTTTTGAACAGAAATTACTGCCTCCAAATTATATTGTATTATTGTGGAAACGCTAGTACAATATACAAAAACATTTTATCCATAACTTATTTATTTATTTCCTTATCTTGATTACTAGTTTAATAATATGAACTCAGCAATAGGTTCCATTTGATCAAAAATGGTATGTTAGGTAATACCTGTGTTTAATTAAATAGTTTATACACATTACACATTACACATACATATATTTTTTTTATATAACCCCTCCCATTGAAAATATCTGTGAACGCCACTGAGGGGTGTAGCCGTGTAAAAGTAAATGGAAATCTTAATGTTCCGGAAGTTCTTAATGATTTTTTCGCAAATGTTGGTAATAATATTTCTATGAAAATATAAATTCTGCAATTTATGAGTTATGATAAATTAAGCTGGAATGAATTAAGTTCTCAGTGCTTTATTACCCGGTGATTAATTATTTATTAAACCTGATGACATTTTTAGTTGATATAGGTAATATAAATGTTTTTATGTTTATAGGCAGTTATTGATATGTGTTAAAAAGTTAAACTATGGTTATATAATTCTGATTTAATGCTGAATATACAAAAATCTAAATGTATTTCTTATAGTATAAACAAAAATGCTAGTAAAGAATGACGCGGCTACGACGGTGATGGCGGTAAGCCTGTCGTTGTTTGTGGATGGTGTTGAGAGTTGATGCACTCGGTACACAAGGCACACAAAACTAGGAAATAAACATAATATATACTGTATGTTATTTCTTAAGACCTCTAGTTTAAAATATTTAGTGTTCTTACTGTTCTTAGTGATGACTGATGAGCATGGAACAATCATATTGATTAAATGTCTTCTCTTATAACTTATAAGGGGTTTGTTTTTTAAATTTAAATCTTTAAAATATATTCAAATATTAATACTTTGAAAATGGTGTATTATACATTAGCACAGTCCATCATATTATCTTATGGAATTGTTGTAGGTATGGGGTAATAAGTAAATCTTACTTAACTATATAAATATTAGGAGTAACGGTAAAGTTTTAATAAAAATGATATATTATAGACTCCACTATTAAATTGTATAAAGATTTTGGAGTTCTTAATTTAAATTGACTCTGTTTAAAATTTTTTTTATTCAATTATTAAAAAGGTGGGTAAGTGGATATCGCTCTGCTGTACAGTAGGTTACAAGTGGGTCACTATAATGGATGGTGTTAAATTTGAATTCAATGATATAATATCATTGTATAAGAAAAACGATTTTGAGCGAAAACGGTCAGTCAGCCTATGATATTACCAAGTATATTTGATGATATTATTGTGATTAAAGTATTTTATAAATAACCTAGTTACGTGGAGCTTTGTTTTCAATTGTCAATCCTTAGCTATAAAAGTTAAATATTTTATAAATTTTTAACTACAAAATAATTATTAAATTATAAATTTGATACATTTTGTCAACATTTTAACATTAAATGCTTATAAAAAAAAATTGTACCTATGCGTTTTTAATATTTTTTAACTGCTATTGTAACAATATATCAGGAGCCTTGCATTAAGTTTCCACGCTTTTACCCAACAAATAAAATTGTATTGATATTTATAGAAAATATAAACTAAAAAAATTGAAAACTGACAAGGTCCGTAAACAGCTCAAAATAAGTCAAAATATTCGGAAAATGTTATGGTGTATAGAAAATGCTTATATAAACATTCAGTCAAAATTGCATGTACCTACGATCATTTGTTTTAGAGTTGCACCAAAAACCAAAATCGATTTTCTCGAAAACAGATTTTGCGTAAAAATACCCCCAAAGTACCAACTAGATCTACTTTCCTATCAGAAAAGTTACTGTTGAAGAAAATCCAAGCACTTTTACTGTCCTAAAAGGTGATGACAGACACAAAAAAAAAATAAAATTAAAAAAAAAACACACATCATTGTAAAAACAATACATTCATCGCTTCGCTCAGAATTTAAAATGGCCATCAACTGCAGCTATACTATACACCGTGTAGTGTGAACATAATACTAGGTTTAATCAATTATCAAATCTCAATTCAAAAAGATTTAATATATATTAAAAAACCAAAAAATCGTTATTTTTGTTGAAACTTCTTTGTGCACAAAATTTAAAACATTAGACAAGAAACAGTTGAATAGGTAATATTGTTTATTGTTTATACTCTTTAGATCTAAATACGCTTTTGCCTTGTATAGTATGATTATATTATTATTGTTGTTTATATTTTTAATGTTTTTCGGCCGGATGCACGTTTTTTGTTTTTCTGAGTTTTTTCGTTGTCATGATTATTTATTAACAAAAACATATTTATGATTCATATTTTATATATTTTCCTTGAAGAGGAAAAATACTATATATATTAGGTATAATTGTATTATTTGTACACAATTTTAAAATTATGTTATTATTATTTTTTTATTATGATAACTTACTTTTAATATGAACTAGTTTTGAACTCACTACATTCCCTGTCACAACAACCCATCATGGTTTATTTTGTAAAATACAACTGTTTTTCGTTGTTATGACAAATTAAATCAAACAAATAATAAATAATAATGATAATCTAATTACATGTATATGTAGGTATGTAAATACAAAAGCTAAATTTCGATAATACCTATACTTCTGAACGACTTCACTCAATAGTTACAGTTAATTCTAAAACATTTATTGTTTACATGTTTATAAATAATTATCTTAAACTTGATGAAGACACCAGTATTAATTATTATTTTACTGATTCATATAAATTAGACGCATATATTCTTGAGTAGTATAGGTACCTACAACCTACCGCCATTTTAGTATGATATCTGCACTTTGAAAAGTTAAACTGTAAACCTTTACCTTACCAACAATGATTATAAATCTATTGAACGTAAGTGCATTAATTGGGATCATCTTAATATGTATATTACCTAATTTACTAATGAAAATTGGAATAGGCTAATTGGTACAGACTACAGATAAATGAAATTAATGATACCTACAGATTACAGTTGCTGTTATTGAATAATTTATTTCGTCTATAACTAACAAAATATATATTGAAATTTTTTTGTTTAACACTTTTAAATTTTACCCTTTCACGAGTTTTAATTTTATATGGTAAATACTATAAAAGAGTACCCTTACGTATTGCTAACGCCACTCATCACATAGGTATTTAATATTATTAGTGACGTAGCGAAGACCTTTTTTTTTCGGACGGTGACATGACTAAAAAATAAATGTATTCATGGTCCGTGCCTCAACCAAGATTGGTGGGTTGTGGATAAGTCATAGGTGTCCACCGGTGGTCGGATTCGTAAGACACTAAGAAGTCTGTATAATTGAATGTAAATTAGATATTAGTAAGTTTGAAGTAATAAGAATCATAAAACTACTACTAATATAGAACTAATAACCAATAAAAAATGTAATAGGTATTAGGTACCTACTTAACGCGGTAAGCCGGTACAATCTATAAAAGTGAAGATTATAGTGTACTAACAAACAATGCGTGTGTAATGATGTGTATTATACTTTTAAGCTCTATTTTTTTTTAAATAAATAAATATTTTCTCTATTGCTAGTCAAAATATTGTAGAGGTGAAAAATATACAAAGAAAGAAAAGAACTAACATTGCTCTTCACTGAGCCACAATTTTGGCTATGCAATAACAATTTTACTTTTTTGATATCAGAACTACGAAAAAAGTTATTCAAGTTTGAAAAACACAAACAATAAGAACTTTTTTCGTATAAGTGATATTCAAAAAACAGCCAGTTTTCATTTTTATGCGGTGAAAACTAAGTGACTGTCTTTTCTGCGCAAACAGTTATTGCCATGTCATACGCGATACGCTGATATACGCATGTAAGACAAAGACAACATATGCGGGTGTAGTGTCCTCTAAATAGATACCATAATTTATGATGGATCAAGACTGCGGCAGATATGAACCTACTATAAAAAATATATTATTAAAAGAATAACTTTTATTGACTTAACTACTGCGTAATCAAAAGTATTATGTAACACATTAAAATATTCTAACGTCTTATTTCTGGTAAAAATCCTTTTTCTATACATTTAGGAGGTGCAACACTGCAACCGTATCCCACAGTCCCACTGGGTATAGTATGCCCGTACTACCCATGTTAAATACCTCCTAAAATTATTTCACTCTTAAAAATATTAGAATTATTTTTCATTTTTATATGATTATGATACATAAACTAATTCCTTAAAGTAAAATAAATGTTTTTATATTAATAAAAATGGTGAACATTCTCGTTTCTAGTTTTAGTTAGAAACTACCTAGATTAACATATAAATAAAATAAAAACATATAGGTATTGAACTATTGAAGAATAAAATATTTTGTAATTTATTAAAAATCTGATTAACTTTTTTGTTAAAGTTTAAGCAAACAAAAACAAGCAAGTGAAAAAATTATAGTTATTAACCTGAACATTGTACAGTTGGGTAAGATACTGCTGCAACAGTATTTAAATGCACACCATCAAAGTGGGAAGTTCAAAGTTTAACTTAATAAAAATTTAAAAATATAACATTTAATATCAATATTAGACATGTACTCATTGTACCAGTTGTTTTTTAAGCTTAAAAACAATGGCTGTATTAGAAATAACCTATACTTTCAATCATTTATAATTTTAAACTAACATTTAAAAAAAATGTATCTTGCTTGATTAAAATAATAAGTTTCATATAAAAATAATAATCTTAAAATTTCGCCTGTAACGATTTAATAATTTAAATATGTTCTAAACTATATAGTGTACCAGATATCTGTCATCTGTGTATAATGTAAGACGTATAGGTGCGGTAGGCAATAGCTTGAAAAAAAAAATAACAAATAATAATGAAGATAATCAAAGCGGTTTATGTATGTCAAATGTCAATTTATTACTATTTATCATGAAAAAATTATTTATTTTAGTTAATTTTTGATTTTTGATGATTTACCAACACTTAAATGCAAAACTTTGGCGTAAGAAAATAAAAAAAATGTATACATTTAGAAAAAATAGTCCATTAAACTGTTGAAAAGAAAATATTTTTCAGGCTTTAATAAGCCTTACGGTACAGGTACGATTAATGCTGCGACACAGCTTGCTTCACAAATCCCAAATGCTGCATTGCACGCAGCTAACATGGGTGTAGCAGCAATCACTGCTCCAGGAACGGTGCCAAATGTGAAGCCAGCGGCTGAAAAGCATGCGACCGTGACGGCAGCACATCCAGCATAGCAAATTCCTGCTGCGATTGGACCAGCATTGGCAGAAGATGAGATTAATAGCCCAACGAAAATTAAAGACCACAATTTTTGTGCAACCATGATGACTGAAAAAGACAAACAAAATATTATGTAAGTAATTGTGAGACTATATCGTCACTCGTCAGGTTTCTGTACAAGCTGAAGATTGGAGCGGCAAATTTGACACCAGTAAAAAAAATTCTTAAAAATATGTATTATTGATCATTTCCATTGTGGATACGTTGAGTACCGTGGTTGAAAACTGTGAATATGCTCAGAGCGTCCGGACGCTGATATTTTTATTTTTAGAAAGACTTGTGTTTTTTTCGGAATTTTTTTTTTCATGACATTAATTATTTAATTATTATAATTATTTTCATAGCTAAACAGTATAGTGATAACAATTGTAATTGTCAAACATTTATTGACATAAATGCAGTTTGGCCCTCATCGAAATTTTTTTTTATTTCCACGAGTTAAGAACAATGGTGCAACCAGAATTTTTCGGTTAGACTTAATATAAAAGTTATAACCTTTTGAAGTTCGGCTTAGTTTGCGATTTTGCATAAGTATATAATAGGTATACCCGTCTAGCCTTCTCCCAATCAGGAGTTTTTTTCATTCAATTACTACTTTATTAACAATAACATACAAATTATACGATATATTATTTTTGATTCCACAAACATTTCAAGGATAAACAAACTACCATTTACAAAAACAATAAAAATTTAAAAATATTATTTTTTGATTTTTTAATCTGAAAATTGGAATATTATAGGTACTTAGGTAGATAGTTAATAACTAATAAATAATAACAACATATAATATGAAGATATCCTCATTATGAATAAAAATAATATTAGACCTTTCTTAAGTTGATTGTTCGCATAACGCTTTATATACATTTTTTTAAACGTAGCTGCCCGTACCTCATCATAACTTATATATAGGCTCGACTGCCCGCTTGGGACTTGGTTTAAAATTATAGTATACCATGGTGTTGAATAATAAAAAATAATGTCGTATTGTTATTAAAGTCTCGGCGTAATATTATGCTTTGCAGGCCTGACCTTAATTCATTAATCAGTTACCCGCTAATATAAATTCTCACATGAATACTACATAATATTACACTATAATTTAAAACTTACGACTGTTAACAATATATGACAATATCTAAGCGTGTAAAACTATTAACAATAAAGAGTGATTATAATATTCAAAAACTTTAGTCTATACTCCATGTCTCTATTTTATACAACAAATACGCATTTATACGCCACGCGAAGCAAGCTAAAGACACGGATAATAGATATAGCTAAGAAGCATTAATATTTACTATTTAGGTTTATCAAATAATAGTATTGTTGTACATGCAGGTATTCATATGATGGTATCGGGGTTTTCCGCAGGTAAATAAAAATAAAGATTTTACAATAATATATTTATATAATTATATCTATAATATGTTATTCCCGGGTATAGAAATGTGACTTGTGTGAGCTTCTGAACGCTAACCATAGTCCATAAGGCTAGGTTCACATGGACACGCGTATTTATATATTATGTAACCAATATATTATAGGTGTATACAAAATATAAAAACGCGCGTCAATGCGTTAACCTGGCAAAATTTTTGAAAATACACTAAATGCATTAATTAATGTTAATTTGTACGCAATTGAAAATAATATAAATATTATTGCCGCGCTTATCAGGATTAACTTGATTAATTTTTTTCTTTAATTTTTATTCGACGTGTAAGTTTACCTAATATTAACATTTTAAATTATTAGTAAATAGGTACAAATGTTGAAATGTATGCACAGTAGTGACCGTGTTCAATTCAATTGCAAAACATATTTGCTGATTTAAAATTTGTCAAACAAATCTTAGTTTATATAGGTATACCAACTAGAATCTATAAAAAAAATAGATATATTAACTAGATACCTAGATATAGTAATTATGATTACGTTAATAAAATGTTCTGTCTAAAGGTTTCCATGAGACTGAAACGATATGGTTTTGTTGAACGTTTAGTTAGCTCTAACCTCTAGCAATAGCTCTAAATTAATATTAATAATTGTTTAAATTAAATATTTACTATAGTATTAATGTACAGAAAGAATAAAAATGTAATATAATCTTAATAATAATGAATTAAAATTAAACTTGAAAAAATACTCACCAGTTATAAATTTAATTCGGATGGGTCGACGCAGGAACGATGTGGAAAAAACAAGTTATAAGTTACAATTTTATAAGACAAAATCACTATATTCCAGGAAAAAATCAGCTAAATGCCTAATGAAAAACAAACCGTGATGACGACCTCTCAGAGTCAGCGTTGAATGAAAAAAAAATAATGATATCCGACTTAAATAGCAGACGGATAATGGTCGAAATGTCGAATGACGGAAATCGGAGTTTGGATATCGGAATTAACGATGACACAACGATGGTAAGGGGTAGGGGAGTCGGTTCAGATTTCCCGAGTTCACGGCGTTTTTCTATTGGCCGTCAAAAAGGCATGCTCGAACCGAAACCAGCACCACCAGTTTTCAACGTTTTTGTCTGTCGTATAAGTACGATTTATCTAATCTATTTATATCTTGTAATGTTAGTATTACTGTATTATAGTTAATAGCATGCGGCTATATATGTATATTTAGCCATGGTTAATAGTATCAAGTCATGAGTTCATAACTCATAAGTCACTTAATAGTTAATACTCGTAGTTCGTAGGTCATAATCAAGGCTGGGCATTAACGAGTTAAAAGTTAAAATTAAGTTAAACCGTTAAGTTAATTTTAATTAAGTTAATTAACTCGTTACTTTTTTTACAAATTAACTTTTAACTTAATAAGTTACTTTTTTTTTAAGATTAACGTGTTAACTTTAAGTTAATTTTATTTAAAAGTATCTAAATTAAGTTAATTTTAGTGCAAAGAATAATGCAAATTATTAATGAGGTTTTTAGTATATTTATTATTTATTATTTTAATATGAATTTCCTGTAGACGAAAATAATATGAAAAATAACTTTAATAGTCATTATATGGGCTATAATATAATATCTACCTACACGTTTATCATTATAAATTACTCATAATTATGGATATTAATATCACTGATATTTGGTTAATTACAGCAATGTATAATATTATCCTGTAATATTAATGAATGTGTATACCTATTGCATATTATACTAAATACTAAATGTAGGTGTGTCTTACAGATTATCTGTGTATGTTGAATATTATTCTGTGATAGGAAGTTCAATCTTTAGACAAGTTATTACTTATTAGTAGATATTAAATATTATATACATATACTATAATTTATAAATGATAATAGACAATAGTGTACACTGTACCTATGTACCTAATATAAAAATATATTACTTACATTAATATAATACATATTATTGTAAATTATGAACTCATGGGCCACCACACGATGAACCTGTTCAGTGGGGTCCATTATCTGTTCAAACAACAACAAACGTGTCTTATAACTTGGCTTATGTTTATTTATATTTATACCGCGTGCAATTTATACTGCAGATAAGCCAACATAGGTAATCCACACGATGTCATCGCATCTGAATTAGCGGTACGCCGGCAGCATCATCGTCATAATAATATGTAAAGGTCACTAAGTGAATTCGTTTTCGATCAATTCGATAAAAATTAGCATATTTTTTTTCGTATAATTGTTATTGCCTCCTCGCGCACACGCTATTGTTACTCATCGGTAAAATAATTTTAAAATACCGGTATACCGAAAATACCGTCAGCCCTAACCGTACCATATCGGTATTTAGGTATACCGAATCATTTCGGTTTCGGTGTACCGAGACAGTTCGGTTTTTCGGTATATTGTTTCAAACCGGTATTGAAATCAATACCGTGATACCGAAAATTATTTTAAGTACCGTCAGCCCTACCACTGCTCGTGTATGCTGAGATGCTTGAAACACGCTATAGTTCATACCGGAATAACATGAATTTAAAATATATGACCAACATGTACAACATATAGCAACTGTTTTGCGTGGGATAGAACCGCTTGGGCAGTATATAATAGTGATAGCTAATACTCCAAATCGATGTACAATATAGTCGAGAACATTATCTGTGAATAATCGTTTACATTTTTTGATACCACTTGTACGAAAAAAGTTCTTACTGTTACTATAAATCCACTATTTTTGTGTTTTTAAAACTTGATCAACTCTTTTTGTAAAACCGATTTTGAAAAAATAAAAACGATAATCACAGGCTAAAGTTCTTCCTTATATTTATGTGGTGAAAATTTCGTCTCTATATGTTACGACCAACCTTCTTAGTTTTTTCCCCCGCTATTCGCCAATACCGTTTATGTTTTACATATATTTTGTAAGACGGAGACAATACAATATGCGGGGGTAGCACTGTAGCGTCATAAATGTAAAATTATCGCAATTCGCAATGGTTATATACATTATAACTGTTCAAACCGTTCTTCGAGGGATTTAATTTCTACATAAAAAGTAAAAGCACATTCTTGATTCTTCAACTTTAAATTTCATTTTAAAATCAACTATTGGTTCATACTCCATCCTGATTTTGATTTTTTTTTTTTTGGTGGACGAATAGCAATTTTATTGTATAAATTATGTTTCAATTAAAAATTCATCAGCGATGACCTTTAGTCCTGCGATTCCTTTAATATTTTAAACAGTTCATTAAATTAATAATTATAATAACATTTACGACTTAAAGTTCAAATTCTTTATAAATAATACAACGTTATCGATAATCGATGGCCGATGCATCAACAATAATCAACAATAATGGCATAAATGCATAATATCAATTATTATGTAGAATATATTTTACACGCAAATGCGCAATACGCTATAATGATAATAATGATTAATGACACATTCCGTATTAATTATATTATTATACATTGGACGGTACATATATACCTAATGTTATTAGTTCGTTTAAATACATCTCGTGCATCCGTCGAGACTTAAAAAGAGTCAACGTTGACACACCGTCCCCACTAAAAATACTGACGAAAATAAATTAATGTTTTTTCTTATACGAATATGGGGTGTCCTGATTTTATAATTTATACATAAAATTATAAAAGTTGAGCCCGAAAAAATTAAAATACAAATCGGATTTGTGTCATCCACACACGACACACCGCGTCAATATAGCGCATAATATTAGTGATTACTAATTAGTGTATTAGTGTTTTAATTTTATCGACATTAACTTAAACAAAATGTGGGCCAGTGGGTGTTGCTCTGCCGAGTCTGCTGTACACAGGGCGAGCCCAAGATAGTTTTACGCTCCGGGCAAACCCGGATTAAGGATCAATTGGGCCCCGGCACACCATACACTTAGTGGGCCCCCTTTCAACTTTAACTTCAAAATTATTATTGTATCATTACATATTAACTGCAACTTTACATTAT
This sequence comes from Metopolophium dirhodum, assembly GCF_019925205.1. Classification (NCBI taxonomy): domain Eukaryota; kingdom Metazoa; phylum Arthropoda; class Insecta; order Hemiptera; family Aphididae; genus Metopolophium; species Metopolophium dirhodum. The sequence continues at coordinate 31,544,321 of NC_083567.1, read as the reverse complement.
TGTGAAATTTTTAAGTATACAAAAAATATACAGGATGTATCTTATGTCATTGTGCGCAGCTTTCTTTTTAACAATTATGGATCGATGATATGAAATTTCGTATAAACGAAAAAAAACGTGTTTTTCTATTTTTAACAGGCAATTTTTTTAAAACATTTTCAACACGCAGTTGTACCAATAATAAAATTGATTTTATTTTTTCAAATGGTAACCACCATATTTTTTATGGATTCTGGTGAAGCTTTTTTTCTGAATATTTTGACAGTAAAATTATCAATTTTGGTTCACTAGGTTATTAGCTATGGTCCTCTCAATTTTAGTATAATACGCAGTAATACTTTTAACTGAAATACCTAAATCACAAGAGCTATATATTTTTTTCTTCTAACTACTTTTTTATATACTTAAATAATTAAATCAGTAATATAAAATGCTCAAAAAAAAAAAACAAACAAACAAAATTGTTGGCAAACAGTTCATTATTTATAGTCATTTTTCGTGATATAAGATTGAGAAAAATTTTATTTCATAATTATCAATAATAATTTACCTACCAACTTACATAATTTTTTTTTTTTTAAACTATTGGACGCGTTAAAAAAATATATTTTGGGGATAATTATGGGCCCCGGGACCGTGCCCCCCCCCCTAATCCAGGCTTGGCTCGGGGAATTATTTATATAATTAAAATTTTAATACTTTGAAAATCAAAATGCAATATTTTATAATCTTCATTTTTTCATATTACAAATTGTTTAAAACACAATGTCTCAAACTCTCAGAAAACTTAAAAAACTAAATTATCTGTAAATATTACTTATGAAAAAAAAGTTGTAAAATTGAGTTACTGCCTTATTTGTTGAGCAATTTGAAAGCAAGCTGGAACGCGTGTGTACCTATATGTGATTTATTGTTATTAACATCTTATCTATATACGTGCTCCGGTCTCATGAAGTATTGCATACATGACAATATTTTAACAATTTACTTCTAGGACTTAGGAGAACGATTTTTTCTCCTTTAAAATTACTAAAATGTATTTATCTTAAATTTATTAAAATAGCTAATTTACTAAAAACCCATTGAATATGCATGTTATATGCATCTATGAACAAATATGCAAATGCATATAATTTCTGACTCTAATAATAATAATTAATAATACATATTAATAAAATATACATTTTTTTCTATATTTTAAATCAGCAAAATTTTGTATTTCTTCGGTCAGTTTTAATTTAAGAACATATATCATTTTCTATACTAATTAATGCCTAATATTGTTGATATCTCCCGAATTTTTACCACCCGAATGCACCAACTAGATTCACTTCTCCACCGGAAAAAATACTGAAGCTGAAAAAGCAAAGCATTATTTCACTCAGAATCTAAAAAGTAAATACAGTTCAAATACTTATAAAATAAAAGTATTTAAAAAAGTATTCAATACGGAAAAAAGTATTTGAATAATTTTACTCTAATATTTTACAGCACCGTCTATAGGCTATTATAGTATTTACTATTTAGTAACTATTATTTTATCATTGATTTTTATTGTTGATAACTGATTTTAAATAATTTAAAATAGGTACTACGAAAATATTAACAAAATACCTATATTTCATATTTAATTAAAACATTAAATGAAGTTGATAATTTTTTTTTAGTATTTAAAGTTTTAGTATTCATATTCCATTTAAATTATTATATAGTACTGTAATGATCCTCATTACGAAAATATATTTTACTGACCGAAGCAACATTATAATATATTAACATTCACAGTTTCCATATTTTAGAAATAACAGATTAGATAGCTCAACACTCAACACATATCGAATAAGATGCTTTATCTAGCGTGGCTGTGGCATGATCATAATTTATAACAAGGTGTAACGACTAACGATAAGCATACAAATAGGAAAGACGCTTATAAGCTGTATGGAGGACTGGAGGAGTATCAATCTGTGGGTAACTCTGCAGTTGAGCTTATACTTGAATAGTTGATTGACGATTGTAAAAACATAATTAAATAAAAAAATACAAATGCACTTTGTAATGTTTGTATTAGATACCAGTGCTGCGTAAATTACTTTTCAATAGTAATAAAATTAGATTACATAGGTAAGTACCTACTCCGTACCCGTAGCATTAATGCAACGTACTCGTTGCATTAAATATTTTTATTTAAATTACATTTGCGTTACCCGACATTATTCAATTATTCATTCAAAAAGTAGAGCGTTACAATTAAATATTAATGTTAGGTACTTTTTAAAAATGCATTATAAAGCCACTCCATAAAGATCAATACGCATAGGCGCAAATTGACTACATTTTTTTTTTTTTTTGGGGGGGGGGGCTCAAGCCTACAGAACATAACCACAGAATATAAAAATTAGTACTATTTACTAGATTTTGAACTGGGGGGACTTGACCGAAATTTGGGGGACTAAGTCCCCCTCTATTTGCGCCAATGCTAATAAGTAAGCAGTAATAACTATTAAGTAATGGTAATATAACTACAATTATAATAACTGTCCAGCACTCCACTCATGATCCTGAAATTTGGTAGGTAATATGCACCTCAACGCTTTTAAATTTTACATTTTAAAGAAGGGCTTAACAGGGATCTGTTAGGTTACGGAAAACAAATATTTTTTTTTGTTTGTATATGGTTGCCATTGGTTACCAAAATAAAATTAAAGATAGTTATTATAATTGGATATAATTTTAGACCTTATTATTTTGGTTTGTTCAAAACTATCCAATTAATGTGTCGACAATTTGTGTAGTTTAAGAATAGTTAAACCATAGGAAACGCCTACCAGAATCAACTAGTTGCATGACGTCTATATTTTATAATGTATAAAATAACATAAATTATGCATACTAAATATATTCATTCACTCGAAAGTTAATTATTTCCTTTCCTAATCCTGGGCCGCATGGTTCGACATGCCTGTACGGTTGTAGGTACTTCAATATTTTCAAAATGCCCGAAAATGAATGTAAGGCGTCCTATGGAAAAATTGGAAGCCTAAGTATTTTTTAGAATACAGTTCCAACCAATAATTTTCCAAAAATAAAGTGACATCAATTTACATGTGGACTTTGCATGGAACACCATAGAATATTTATATTTAAATTTTGTCATTATTTTAAGAATAAACATAAAAACCTTTGTATTAAATATAGGAATTCTTTTTTGGGTCCACTCTACCGAGTAAGTTATTCATAGTATTGACATTCACTGTAGAAACATCTTGTAAATAATTTTTTTTATTTAAGAGTTGTCAATCAAGTCATTACTAAATATTAATACCGCAGTTTTATTGAATATTTAAACATAACATAAATGATAATCAAACATAAATATGTATTTTTACAATAAAATCTTTATTTTGATGAACCATCTTTTAATGTAATTGTTCTATTAAACACTAATTTAGTATCATTAGAATCCAAATCCACACAAAAATACCCTAATCTTTCAAACTGATAATTCTTTAACACCGGTGATTTTAATATGTGTTCATCAGCATAAGCATTGACTATTTTCAATGAATCTGAATTAATATCACTAAGATAACCGTTTGGCACTTGATTAGTGTCTTCTGGATTTTTATGCATAAATAATCGATCATACAATCTGACTTCAATTTCGTGAGGATTTGAAACCCAATGTATAAATGCTTTTGGTTTTGGTGCAGTTTTAACGTCTGTTGCTTGAACATGAATTTCTTCTATTTTTGTACCAGCAGTTATCACCTTTATCACTTTGATCACAATTCCTGCATATCTCAAACCAACAGTTTGGTCAATAGTTAGGCGGCGATAATCTTTATCCGCATTTTGACTAAAATCACTGGATTCAATGTACAACACTGATGAGAACTTGACATCGTGCCAACCTTTGTCTGGATCACTAGGAAAATCAGGAACACTTAATGAACATGGTTTATTTAATTCATCAAAGTTGGTAATTATTATTTTCAAAGGCTCTAGGGCAACCATAGTTCTAGATGCTGTAAGATTTAGGTAATCTTGAACTTCAGATTCGAGCATTTGTGGATCAACAATAGCTTGAGCTCCAGTTACACCCATACGAGCACAAAATGAGTTTATAGATTTTGCAGGAAAGCCCCTACGCCGCAATGCAGATAATGTAAACAACCTCGGGTCGTCCCAATCGTTAACAATTTTATTTTCAATTAATTTACCAATTTTTCTTTTTGATACAACCGTATAGTTCATATTAAGTCTACCATATTCCCATTGTACAGGGCAATAAAGATCGAGGGAATTGCACAGCCAATAATAAGTAGATCTTCGATTTTGAAATTCTTTAGTGCAAAGAGAATGTGTAATATTTTCAATGGAATCACAAAGACAATGGGTATAATCATACGTAGGATATATACACCATTTGTCTTTAGTACGATGGTGTGGCAAAAATTTGATACGATAAGCAACTGGATCTTGTTTGCCTTCTTCAAGAGTGACTTTCATTCTCAATGTAGCTTCTCCTTCGTCGAAAATTCCATTTTTCATATCATTAAGTAAAGATAGATTTTCTTCTACTGGACGATTACGCCATGGGGAAGGTGGTGGATTAAATCCTTGCATGTCTTGTTGTTTTTGATGGCAGACATAAGCCAATCCTTTTTTTGTTAAAGCAATAGCCCAATTGTAGAGTTGATCAAAATAATCTGAAGAATGGGTGATTCTGTGAGGTTTATATCCTAACCATTCGACCATTTCTTTGATACCTGTAAAATATTTTTCTTCTTCTTTTTCTGGATTTGTATCATCATACCTAGAAGTACATAAAACATGAGTTAAACACTTTATTAGTAATATTATTTTTAAATCTTTACCTGAGAATACATTCTCCATTAGAAGCTTTAGCAAATCCAAAATTTATATTGATAGCCTTGGCATGACCAATGTGTAAAATTCCATTAGGTTCTGGAGGGAATCTAGTAATAACTTTGCCACCAGTTTCTTTTAAATGTTGTGATAATAATTTTTCTGTATTCATAGTAACAACATAACCATCAGTTTTAAAATTTTCTCCAGGCTTATGAAAGTCCACTTTACTCATTAACTCTTCAATGGACAGTGGTTCATAAGCAAGAGGCTTTTTTTCTATGAGTTTGATTTCTTTGACTTTTTTCTGTTTTTGAACAGGTGCTAAATCAGCTTCAGTTTTAGCACCTAAAATTTCCAAAATTTGACTGTCAACTATATTTTTTATTGCTTTTCCATCAGCCCACACCAGTTGTTTTCTGACTTCTTGCATTAAACCACCAGTGTTAAACTTATATCTTTTTTCTATTAATTCATTCTTGTTTTGAGATATAATTTCATCAACTGTTTGCTTTATTTTGTCTATAGTAATAACAATGCCAACTCCGCATGCTTTATCCAACTCAAGTAAATCTATTTTTTCAGATATTAATGAGCGTAAATACTCCAAACTACAATCGATTCTTTGGGTTGTATCCAATTTGTATTCAAATATATATGAGTCAATGAGACTTACATACTTAAAGTCTTGGCTTTTTAACTTGGAAGCTAGGTGGTACAATAAAGTACCATAATTAGTTAACGGTTGATCTGTTTTTGGAAATTCATCAATGACTTTTTTTAAGTTGGAAGTCAAATTTTTATTTTTAATAGTTTCTTTAGCTTTTGCTTCAGAAAGGCCAATAGAGACAAACAATTCCAAATCAGACATTTTCAATATCTGAAAAAAATATAAGAAAACATAAATTTTTTTTAAACAATAATAAAAAAAAATATTTATAAATTATTTTTACCAATATCTATTTCAAGACTTTGAATATCTTTTGTTCTGATCAGAGCACTTGAAACAGTTCCTATTGGAGTATGTAAATCTTCAACAGCAATATGGTTGTAGGCTCCAGTAGTTGCAATAAATGTAGCTTTCACTTTAGAGTTATCATATAAGATGGCAGTGCAAGGTTTACCTAAAACATTATAATGACATATATTAATACTATTAAATTTGTACAAAAACTTTAAGTTGATATAATATGTTCCAAACTTTTATTAAAATGAAACAAATATTTATCTAAATAAATCAATATTAACTAACCTAACCATACCTAGGTACAAATTAGTTATAACTTATAACTAAAGACCGGATTTATATGTTTTTACATATCGTTACTGGGTCTATACAGTCTTATGAGATTAAAAAATGTGGATGATTTGTTCAATTCTGAATGCATAGAAAAAAGTTTTTTTTACATATTTGAGAATATTTTATGGGTTAGAGAATATTTAACTCATTTAGCATATTTTGGAATATTTCGTAAATTGTGAGAAAAAATTTGTATTTATTTTTAATTTTAATATTACGGTACCCAGAAAAAATTTTTTTGAACATTTACAATTTTTTATTTTATCATTTCCAACTCTTACTAAAGTGCAATAATATTCCATTAGAATACGAAACTTTAAATACCTAATAATTAACTCACTATTAATATAAAATTGAAAAAAAAAAATTTTAAATGCATATTAAAGTAAATATAATGATGTTTATTAATTATTTTTACATATTTTTGCTTTTTTTTTGTATATTTTGCATATTTTTTAAATTTTTGAGAGAATATAATGAGAATATTTTAAGGTTTTTTCGAGAATATTAGCATCATATTTAAGGTATTTTAAGAGAATATAAATCCAGTCTTTACTTATAACCTATTTTACTTATTACTTAAGACCCGTAGGTTATTTTATTAAAGCTCAGTGGCATATAAGTGCTTTACTTGGTAGATTTACTCTAATAGGTATTTTTTAAATCAACATTTAATTACAGTTTGACACATAAAAAGAGCTCTAATAAACCAAACAAATATTTAAATAATGTTTAAATATAACTAAACAACTTTTATTAATGATAGGTACATCTGTATTATTATTAAATTGTTGTACTAAAAATAAAATTGTTGATTTCATACTCTACTTTCGGGACGTTAATAGATACAGTTAATGTACAACGTTCAGTTACACTGGATGTGCGGACCTCACATTACATATGCAGAGCCACCATTGACAATGAAAAAATTTATGTGAGCGAGTGTGTACTGTGAAAGTGATTTGAATTCCCTTTCCTAATTTTAAGTGTGGTTATTGTATTGACTATAGTTAGGTATCATAGTTTTTATGTTGGAAAAGTGGTGGTGGGGTGTAAGCATACCGACGTAACTTTTGAAATGTGTACACGATACGGAGTTGCGACAATAAATAATAATAATATTATGATTATATTATGTTGTTTTATCTTTTATATTTATTATTTTTTTCAATAAACTATTACAATATTGTATAATATATATGCGAGTGCCGAGTACTTATATAATATGTTTTAATATTTAATGATACTTGTATTGTGAAAGGAGCTGTGAGTCAACTAGTCAAGCAAACTTCTTTGTAGGAGACCTACCTGATTGAATCTTTAATAAAAAAAAATGGAAGTAGGTAGGTACTATTTTTAGTGATTGCTTAGTGCTTCCACCACTGAAAAATTCACAACATGCCATGGAGAAGCTATCTACCTTTGATAAAAAAAAAAGGATGAAATACCTTTGTAATACCCTAATATACGATAACATATATATATATATATATATATATATATATATATAAAGTAAATAACCTAGTTATTATTTATAACAATACCCTAGTTGTTAAATAATCATAGCTAGATAACATACACATTAGTCTAGACAATATGTAAATAGATATCATGAAAATATAACACTAGTTATTTCATTTAGGCATAAGTATAAAATTTATATTTACAACAGAAGTTGAATTTAATGTTGAGTATTCTGTATTTAAGAACTTTTCCAAGCAGGATGTCCTAAGCTCTAAGAAACTATGAAGATCAAAAACCTTCATTAAATTAAAATACTACTAAAATACATCTTTAGCAGCATTGAATAATTTTAAATCCAATAGGCAGGTAAATATAACAATCCATGCCAGAAAATTCTGTTATTATATGTAATAAATAATTATCTACTAGGGTATATATGTCAATAACTTCAAATTCTACAGACTACAATTATACAACTAGGTACTATGAAAAATTATTTAATAATTTGTTTTTATAACAGAACATACCACGATAGAAATAACTTATTTCTATCATGTGGAATATACCAAACGCTGTAAACGCAATGAACGATACCTAAGTCGATCGTGATAAAAAATGAAAAAGTACTTGCCTTCGAGTTTTGAGATTACACTGAGGAATCGTTCTCTCAAAAAACTGGCTGCGATCTGCTCACGGTCGTCCATAAAAGGTTTGCAGAAAACGACTGAATTACTGAAAGGCCTTGTGGAAAACGGGAACGGGGAAGTGCCGAAGTGGTCATGTGGACTATTATCACCACAGGGCACAGACGTCGATGATTGTTGTAAACGTACGCGAAAACGGTTCTCACTTTCGTCGGAACTCTTCTTCCGTTTCTGATAATAATATAGTGATACGCGGTCGGATCACCGGACACCGACAGCCTGCAATGCTGCAGCTGCTGCGGCAGGCTGAAGACGGTCGTGTTCAGTGTTCACGGTGTTGATCTTCGCCCTGCCGCCTGCCGCACTCGGCGGCGTGGGCGGTGGGCACTTGTATGAAGGTAGCAACGAACTTCTAAGCGCACACACTACACACACCCCAACAAATACACTACTACACATATTATTCTTTTATCACGATATAAATTTGTAATATTATAATCTAAGACCGTGATATTATATATATTTAAATATTGTACCTATTTTCTATCCAACACCAACAACAATAATAAAAATACTATAATAATGTTATCGCTTTAATGCGATGTTCGGTGTGTGGTGGGTCGATCATATATCTATATTTTTGTGGCAGACAAACATTGCTAACTTTACTACTTAGTACTTTGGTACTTTAGTACATGAATACAACTTAAAAGGGCCATATTAAAAATCTGATAATAATATTTTATGTGTTGAGTGTTTATTTAAAATTTTAAACATTGTTGCCGTTTAAACGATGGACTGACGGCGCTTTGACGAATTTTAAAATGCTGATTTTTTACCATAGTTATTAATTAATCATTAATTTAAGGATCAAGGCATTCGCGCACCGACTCACCGCGTTTATCACTCGACCAATCGTGCGGAGATAAACAAACGAAACGGATACGTTCCCAACTTTGACGAATCGCCCATATCAACAACAATATTATATTATATTATATTTTTATTTTATTCAACTTACTTATAACAAAATATAATAATAATAATTGTATATTGTATTAAATTTATTCCAAACGTAATTAATGCTTTGTTTACTATATCAGTACCGTAATTATATAAATAAATTCATAATTGTAAGTGATTAGTTAAGTTTTACGCGTAATAAATTAAACCAGTTACCGATACACATTTGAGCTTTGGAGTAAGTGAATTTAATTAAATATTATATATTTCATAGATTCTTATAATAACCTTGTATTTACCTAGTTATAAGCTATCTATCCATAAATATGTTGTGTAAATGTTTGCTAAATTGTAATTCATGATTATACTGTAGAACTATAAAATCATTCCCTTATCATTTCACTGGACTCTTTTCTATAATACCTAGTACTTAATATCTTTATTTTTATGTATAAAATATTGTTTTGATGTTAACAGACTTAAAGTTATTACATTCTCACTATACCCGCTTTAATCACTGTCCATCTTAAACAATAGTAGGCATTGTAAGTTATTGCATTAATTGATACCATGTATTTTTTTTAAATAATTTCCTATAATATTTGGAGAATTATATTTATAAACCAATAGATATTTTTTTTGTACTTCAATATAATTTTATAATTTAATAACTACCAAGCAAATTTATATAAGCATATCAATGAAGTTTTTGAAGTTATTAAACTTAACATTCTAAAATAAAACATCTATAGTACCTATTCTATCTACCAAGAACTTTCAAAGGAACTGTAGTCAATTTCAAATTTAACTACAAGCCTAGATATGATGAGTGCTACCTTAAGGGCGTTTTTAAATAGGAAGAGTGATTTTTTACATCAAATCCTATGAGAAATTATCTTACAAGGGTTATATAGAGATGGTTACATATTACTTATTAGTAACTAGCGCATTTTAAGATGCAGGTATATCTTAAATTCTTGCAAGCACTGTAATAGCCCATTTTTGAGTCTATATAATATATTTTTTTATAAATAGAATTATACAGTCATCCAAATTCAATATTTTATAAAATGTGATGATTGCTATAAAAATTTTATTTTATTCTCATTCTTCTTTTAAATTCTAAAATTACTTTAATATATTATGCTGTGTCTGCGAAAATAGGGTACACTGTATTAATTACCCAAAATTACTCAATACCGTATAATAATATTTTTGAATTCTGTTTGCGGAACATCAAACTAGTCTATTGGATCATCAATCTCCCACAGTCAACATTTTAGATATGTTTAGGGTGCCGAGTAATGTAGGTACCTGAGTTATATAGTGTACCCAATTTTGGCGGACACACAGTATATATGTGTATATATATCAATTTTATTTAAATTAAAATTAGCTAGTCAAAAATATTTAATAAATGTTTTCAGTTTTTTATATTTTTGGTTAAATTATTTTAAATGTTTTCAGTGTTATGATGGGCGATGTGACTGCTGAAAGTCCTCCTGCTGATGATTTAAATAACTCTGGTTCTTCTTCTTCTTCGTCGTCCGATTCTGATGGTGAATCAAGTAGTTCTTGTACCAGTTCTTGTTCTTCTTCCTGCTCTGAAACACATAAAAACCAGTGCAAAGACTCCAGTTTTCCTAATTGTGATGAAGATATCCCAGAAGATACAGATATTCCACAGTCAAATGGTCAGTCTGAATGGATGGTTTGTCAGCTTTGCCTGTACAAAGTGAAAACGCCTTTACAATTAAAACAACACATGCGAATGCACACTGAACATAAAGTACATCGTTGTGCCATATGTAATAAAACATTTGAACAAGCAACTCGACTAGAAAAACATATAGCCATACACTGTGGCGCAGATAATCGTTTTGAATGTTCACTTTGTGGCAAAGTGTATAAACTTCGAACTCAAATTGTCAGCCACATAGCGGCTCACAAAAAACAAAATGCTGGGCGTCGTATATCATATACATGCCACATTTGCACTAAAAAATTTTCAAACAAGTCAAAACTAAAAGAACATGTATCAGGACATGAAAACGGAACACTGCATTCATGTGATGTTTGTGGCCGAACTTTTAAATTAAATTCTTATCTTGTTGTCCACAAAAGAACACATGAAATGAATGTATCTTATACAGGAGATAAACCATTCACCTGTTCGCTGTGTAATAAGTCGTTTTTGAGCAAAAGTAACCTTGATCTACACATGTTGGTGCACAATTACGTTAAAAAAGCATCGTATAGCTGTGACATATGTGGAAAAATATTTATGCGCAAATATAACTTTGATGCTCATGTTAAAATACATGAATAGTTTGTAAGTTTTTACCATTTCAACTAACTTATTATTGCCACAAAATTCTCCATTATGCACTAAAGCCGTTATAATTTTTATTTTTTGTGAATTTTTGTTTTTGGAAACTAAAAAGCATTATTTTTTAAATATATTATGTATAATAATGGCTTTTTGAACTAATGTTTTGGTAATTTTATTAATATTTCAATTATTATCTCATAATTTTCCTTTATTACAATTCTTGTAAAACAATACTGGATAATATAAAATCTGTACACACAAATTTTTGCTGTTAATTGGGGAAAATAATTTACCAAGCTAAAAACTCTCGATTTCCATTGTGACCATAAAATATTTATAACTGTTTTCTTAGTATTTATTATTGATTTTCCACACTCATTTATTTATAAAAAAAATATATATTGTATAACAAATGTATGTCTCATAAATAATGTATAAATCCAGTATGTATCCAAGTAACTAGAAAATAATGTTCCAATATATTAATTTAAGTCCATTTATATTATGTATATAGTGAAAACATAAATCGTACAAAACCATAGTTTATTTAAATGTTTATTATTTATTTTATTTTAACGTGTATTATAAATTGTATTTAAGTGTATTTTATGTTTAATTCAGAGACTAAACTTTTGTTCTTCAGTATAATCAGATTTTAAACAAATAGTATTGCTAAGAATCATATTAGACAGACAATTTTTTGTAATTATATAAACTTCTAGAAAAATAATGTAATGATTTTAGTATAGATTGTATATCTTTTTTATTGTAATACGTTTGTAACCATTCCAAGACAAAATGTCTATTGAAATTATATTGTACTATTTATTGTGTATTTTCTGACGTATTCTATATAATATATTTTATGTATATCACTAAAATATACACATTATAATATTGTAACCAAACTTTGAAAACTTAAATTGTTTGACATAATGATATGAAATATTTATTCATTTATTTTATATAAAAAAAAATTGTATTCAGATTTAAAAATGATATTGCTTTTTAATAATCAAATATTATAAAAAAAAGTTTTATTAATTATTTGAGGCATTGTATTTTATTTTTTCTTACCAATGAATATACCATTAATTTCTTTTTGAAAGTAACTCTAAACAAAATAAAATATTTACTCTTACTATTAGCTGTAATATTATGATTGTTTAGTACTTTAGGATTGCTGTTAGCTAAAAGTTAATGAGTAAATAATTTGTATTGTTTTTATTTTCATGTTGTATTTTGTATTTATTCACAAGAATATATTAAAACTTTAATTGTTTACTGGTAGTACATACCATGTTTAAATGACCGTAATGTGTGAAATCAAAAAGAATTTTACACATCTTCTTGTGAGTCACGTTTGATTAAGATATGATTGGTAAAAAATATATAATAAATTATGTGTATTTAATTGGTGTCTTCTGTATGACTTATTGTTAGTTTTTATTTAAAATTTGAAAATGTTGTGCTAGTAGTTTATAGACGAATGAAAACTACAAGTATATATAAATACAATGTATGTGCATGTACATTTTCATTTAACTACTATAAGAAATAATCATATTTTATTTACAGTGTTTGTATGTTTATATAACTATGATGTCTAGTTCCTTAGTGATTTAAAAAAAAAGTACTATATTGTGTAATTTACTTTTGTGGCATTTCCAATTTAATTTGTTCCAACAATTAAGTTTATTTTCATACCTAATTTATAGGCATGTGTGATGTGTACTCAATATTCTATGTAATATAACGACCTAATTTTTATTATTAATAGATATTAGATACCAATATTACTAATAGATCTTATGATACCAATATTTTATGTTAAATTTTCATATTATGTTCGTGTGTTGTTTTTTTTTCTCTTTCCATTAGATTTGTTCTGTTACAATTTTTTCTCAACTCGTAAACTGTCTATAGGTACATTATAATACTTTATAATTGAATGTGTATCTACTTAATTTTTATCATCACTATACCTATGTAAATATTATAGATTTTCGTGAACTATGTGGTACTCAATATCAACTTGTTATTTTTTTCATATTCAGCTTATATTCCCATTTGACTAAAGTCTACATTTGACTTAGTCATAAGTATTTTTTTGTTGAAGGGACAACATTGATCCCCCTCCCAACAAAAATCAAACTTAATATTGTTGATGGATTTTTTATTTTTGGAAATGAAGATTGTAAAAGGTTTTAATACGGGACTAGGGGGCTGTGTGGCAAGAAAAACCGGTTAAAACACAATATTAATAATATTTACGTAGGTATACCTATTACCTATAGGATTTTAATGATTCAGTTCATAAAGATGATTAGGTACCTATTAATTGGATCTTGATTAATTAAAGATCGTACCCAAATAAATATGATGGGTTGTAACTTGTAATGTATCATACTACCATGGAGCTTTTGTTATATTCTTTAGACAAACCTAGTTATAGATTGGAAACTGAAAATCCTCTAACGGAGGGTTTGACACAGTATTTTTATGCGAGTAGGTACCCTAAGTACCTAAGTATTTCATTACATTTTTAATTGCCAATTGGTATATGTACGTAGTTATTAAGATTGAATAGCTCGGTGTTTTTGTTTTTATAAAACTATAACTACCTAATTTGCTTTTATTTATCTTGTCCAACTTTTTGGTTTAGGTAATATCGTATACTTGTATGTCATGGGCTGTTCTATTAGAATCCTTATTTGACGAAAGTTTAATAATATTATATTATAGCAGGTCAGCAGGATCATAGTTGGATTTGCGTGTGGTTAGTGAAGACGTGGAGTGTCCAAGGTATTAGGTACTGAAGAAAAAAGGCAATGTAGGTTCTATTGATTTTATAATAGGGAGAAAATGAGTTAAAAGTAAAAAAAAATCATACGGAAAAACAAAAAAAATTAAGAAAAAACTGGAATTTTTACCTATAGGTACTTAAAACTAGTTTGAGTAAAACTCAAAAACGAATAACACTCAATAACCGTGACACCGCGTTACAATTATACAATTACATTATTACAATGTTACTGTTACTTGAATTTTTAATCAAATATTTATTTATTAGTATTTTCTATAAATGTTCAAATATTCAAAATATTTTGCCTCTTTTTAAACTATACTTCTATAGACTGTAAATACCTACCTATATCATATTGACATAAATATTGTACAATTTAGTTTAAATAATTTAAGTATGTAATGTAAGCCAATGATCCTGTTATCGAGGCATCAACTTTAGTAAAAAAAAAAATAAATTAAATGTCTAATGGTATTTTAATTTTTTTAAGACAGTATCATACTATCATCAGTTTGATACCTTATAAATTATAATATGTATTATAATATGTCATATGCGTACATTTTTTTACCTTGTAGGAACTTCCATATCTCTTTTTATATTCGTGTAGGAATTTAAACTATCACATATGTAGGAATTAGCGCAGTGGCGTACGCAGAATTCGTTTATGGGCGGGGGGTTTACCATTTATATATATGTGTATAAAAAATGTTTATACAAATGGTATACAACCGTGTAATAAAATGTTTTTCTTATTGTGTGGGGGGGGGCTGGGTTAAACCCCTGCGGTACACCACTGAATTAGCGTATGTAATTGTTTATTTGCTATACTCTCGTGTAGGAACTTACGATTCCCCGTTTGGCCGCCAAGAGAATACTTGTCTAAGGAGCGAATTACGCTATAGTAATGTGCTTGTTGCCAGATTATTCTGGTTTGACGTTATATTATGATGATTTAGAAATCAAAGATATTTTGGAATTTAGGATTATCATTAACCGAGGAATTGTAGTTGAGAAAATGAGATAAATGTATGAATAATTAGTTTTTTTTATTGAACTTTAGCTCGGCGACTAAGGCCTAATGCCCTAATAGGTACCTGTTGTGGGGGTTACGAACTGTGGTAGTGACTAGGGGTAAGTAAGGTTGGTACGGTAGGTTGTTTTTACGATTGTTATACGGTTGTTACGGTATGTAGCAAACACGTGTATGTGTGGCAAGGTTTTTAACTATTATGAACCCGGGTGGTCACCCATCCGGAGCTAGTAGCTGTGGCCGTTACTCACTCCCAGTCGCATTCCGCGACTGGTAGCAGCCAACGCGCCACGCCAAGCCACTATAGTTTTTTGTTTAGGTAGCCAGGTAGGTATGTATACAAATATTTTTAATTTCAGTTTTAATATTATTCATGGTCAGAAAAAAAATACAAACAATAAAACAAACATCTACAGGGTGGATCTTATGTCATTGTATGCGGGGTTTTTTAACGATTATGGATCTACATAGAATTTCGTTAAAACGAAAAAAGACGTGTTTCTTTATTTTAAACAGGCAATTTTTTTTTAAACTTGCAGGTTTACCAATAGCAAAATCAACTTTATTTTTCAAATGGTAACTACTATATATAATGTATTCTTAAAAAGCTTATTTTTCTGAACATTTTGATAGTCAAATCATCAATTTTGGTTCGCTAGTTTATTAACTATGGTCCTCTAAAGTTAGGTAAAATATGCATTAATACTTTAATTGAAATAATTGGTATAGGTTTAATTTACAAGAGCTAAATAATTTTTTCTTGTAACTACCTTTTTATGCACTTAAGTAGTTTAACCGATTATCTAATGAGTAATGATTCTCTCTCAAAAAAAAAAAAAACAAAAAAACTTGTTGGCAAACATAGTTCATTATTTTTATTTTAACATACAATCATCAAAATCAGTACCTATTAATATTTTAATTTGTTACAATAGGTAATCGTAATTAATTACTTCATAGTTACTTTTCTTACAATATCATAAATTTGGATTCTTTATTAGGTGGCTAAAGGCTAAAGTAATTATGGTAAATTGGTAAATGGTATTCGTTCGTAGTCATTAATGTCTTAGGTATGTATGGGGGTTAAAAAAATTGTGTAATAAAAAAAAGGCAATATTTTGTGGTGCTCTTCTCGTAAACTTGAAATTTGAACCATATATGTTCCCTATATTGGTAGGTATCGCATGCAAAGTATGAATTTAGGAGTTGAAATTCATAACCCTTCTTATTTTTTTAGTTTTGGACATTAACATTTTATTTCGTACTTTTCCTTTCATAAATTTCTATCATACTTTTCTTATAATAGCATTAATTTGGATTCTTTATTCGGTGGGTAAGGACTAAGGTAATACCTAATGGTATTTGATTCTTGTTATAATACCTAATACTAGAAATCTGTAATTAACTCAGATTAAAAGTATGCCTAAATTAGGTACAACCTATATTGAAATTGACTATTTATCTAAATATACTGTAAATAGTTTATTTTAAATCACGATTATTAAATAATTCTTAAAGAATTTCAACTGCTAAATTCATACTTTGCATGCGATACCTACCAATATAGGGAACTCATGGTTTAAATTGCAAGTTATAAAAGTTAGTTAGGTATAAGAAAAAATTATTTAGCACTTGTAAATTAAACCTAGGTATATCAATTATTTCAATTAAAAGTATTAATGCATATTTTACTAAACTTTAGAGAACCATAGTTAATAAACTAGCGAACCAAAATTGATTTTAAAACTCAAACTTAAAATATAAAAAAAGTAATCAAAACATAATACATATTAACCTTTGGATATAGGTAGTTTAATAAATAATAACACTCAATATATCATATTGTCATGTAACATAATATATAATAAAATATTTCAATATTAACCTTAGTATGATGATGTGTCATTAAAAAAATAATAATAGGTGTATAAATCACTATAAAATTACTTACAAATAAATGGAAAATAATAAATTTCAAGTTATGAAATTAACGAGTTGTACATTTATATAATATTATATTGTCTATCTAAGTTGCAAAATTTACATTTATCTATCGGTTACTATAAAGGTGATAGATCGTGTATCGTTAATATTCCGCATTATGTGATTAAACAATAAACATGGTACATAAAATACATTGTACTAGAAGATCATAAAATATATTTTTTATATCAAACTTTGTGGCATAATATGTTCGAAAAATTAATCGGATTCAATGTCCATTCAAGCGTATTTAATACTCCTCCACATATAATAATATTATGGATCAGTGCAGCAGGGTAATAATATACATTACACCTAACATAATATAGCCACGCGTTGATATCTCTGAGCGCAATGATTCGAAAAATATTCACCACGATAAAGTGTAGGGTTAAGTTGGTCCTGTGGGTGAAAGTGGTTTGTGTTTCACCCAGATAAGGGTTTGAAAATAAATAGGTAACATAACGAATAGAGTACAGACCGTTGGGTTGGAAAACACGCATCATATATGAAAGCAACCTTTTCTGGTATAAAAAGCCCTCGCCGAGGTCCTCAGATGTGTATTGTGACTTTAGGACATCGTCGTCGATACACAAGATGAATAAGACGTAAGTTCACGAACTGGGAGCAAAGAGTATACTTTGCACATTCGTATTTTTTTTACATTTTTTATACATTCGTACGGTTATGTTCTCGTTACAATATTATGAAATTATTAATATTTTCGTACACGTATACGACTATTTTATAATATGTATAAATTATATGGTTAAATATCGTTAAATTAACACTGTCAATTGGTATAATTTTAGGATTCTATCAGTCGTAGTTGGCGTTGTGTTCTTCTTGGCTCTTTCACATTCGAATGCAAACGTGTGCACGATTTCGGAAAATAACTTGTAAGTACTTTTTGATCAGTTATATTATTGTATAAGACATATCATAATATATACTATATAACCATTAACATCACTCAAATCCATCAGCTCATCCTAAAAAAATAAACACATTTCATATAGGTACTTATACTTTTAAGTAGGTACTTAACAAAATTGATATTAATATGATGTAAATAAAATGAAATATTAAGAATAAAAATTGGAATTTTGTTAAATTAAACATCATAAAATTAAACAACAATTGTTTTATTTAAAATTATATAGATACCTTTCACCTCTCTTATACAGGCACGTAAAATATACATATATTTTATGTATGTATTCATATTTTATTTTAACTAAACGTTGTTCGTACTTTCACAAGTATTTATTATTTCTATTCAAATTTATAACTACAATTAATTTTACTAGATTTTTGTATAATTTTTTAAGAAGAACCGGCCAGGAACTCGCTTTTATCGTATGCCGGTATATTAGGTTTATAGTGTACCTTGTCATTGGATAGGTAACAAATCACAATATAGGAATGGATGTGTTAAATATTTTAATTAAATGATAAATAACTGAGCTTAGGACACGGGTGGACCAGCATCTATAAGTATATACAGGTATATATTTGTAAAAAACTGGTATTCCAGACAATACGTATTAATGTGACAAATACTGAAATACATATACCTACTTATACAGCATGACCAGGTGCGGTTAATTTTCGTATGGAAAGGCTAGAACGAAGGTATACGACCACTGGATTTTAGTTTATCTTAAACAGTTATACTACATTTATTTTATTAAAGTCTTTATACTATTAAGTATTTTCTTAATTTGAAGGTTGGAATAATTTGTGTTAATAAACTGAAATACATTACGTACATAATATACCTAATAAGTCAACGCCGACGTACAATATAACGGTATAAAATGTAAATACGTAGCTTAAAAATAGTACATATAAATATTTTGATAATTTCAGTTTTTAGTATTTTATACTATGTAAACTACATAGTAAATAATGACATACGGAATGAGTCCCTACGATTAACTCGGTCCACGGCCGCAATATTTGTTCCCCTCTCGCTCAGTAGAATCAATCTTTTGTTGTTAGTTTTTACCTTAGTATTGAAGTAAGTTGGCCTATTATCAAACATTAAGTAGAGAACATTATCCGTGGATTGTGTTTATACGATGGTTTTTTTTAATTGTTTACGATATTTCAATATTTCTGCGGTGGATATAATGATGAGCATTTTCAAATTGTAATATTTTACACTCATAATAATTTGCATAAAAATTAAAATATCGTAAAAAAAAGCGTACAAACACAGAAGATAATGTCCCTAACATTAAGTTTGATAATATAGATGCTTATATAACTTTAATATTAAATCTAACAACACAAGATGGTTCTGAATGTTCTGATTAACTTACGTGTGCGGTGTGCTATGTTGGCATGTTACAAACGTGCCAGAGAGAAAAAATAAATAGTGCGCACTGACATACATAAATACATTTAAATTGCAACAAAATAACAAAAATAAATTCAGTCAATAATTTTAATATATAGGCATGTCTCATTTGGTATATATATTAATTAAATTAGGTAGCAATAAGAAATATTATTATTTAAAACTAGATTAAGAAAGCAATTATGTAATAAGTGACATTCAAAATCAAAACATAGTAAGTAACATATGTAAGTGAGGTGATTTCAAAATTAAAAATACGGGATTTAAAAAAAATTAACTATGTATTTTAAATGTCACAAAAATAATATATTTTTATGAAAGCACCCCCTAAATAACTGATCCTTCTTTAAATGAAAATGTTTTTTTGTAGATACTACATGTTAATAACATACCTGCAAGTATATTTAAAAAAGTATAAACATAACATTTTTAAGCTTATCAAAGTTAAAAAAATAAATTAAAACTACAACTTTGTTATAGTTATTTTGGCAATACCTAGCCAAAAGGAACGAAATTATAAAATATATTTTTTTAAATGAAAACAAATGATAAACGGTGCCATTTTATTATCATAATACAAAAAGGGATATTATTTATTAAATGTGTATTTTTAGAAAAACGGGACAGTTTGGTGTCTAGATGTCTAGTAGACAGTTTTCGGAATAAAGGGTCACTTAGTTTAAAAAGTGGACATGGCCGTATTGTACGGGACTTCTGGCAACCCTAAATATAAGTAACCTAAGTCCAGTAAGACCTAAGTAACAATATAAATATGATGGGTACCTTCGTCCAAACTAGGTTAAGACAACATTATTTACGTAATAAATAACAATTAGTATAGTTTTACCCATAGTCAATAAGTACGATTTAACCAATGACAATTAATCTACAATTAGGTTAAATGGTATTATATAAAGATAATTAAGAGACAGAAAAAGGGTTCTGATGTAGTGGCTGTGTGAGTCGATCACTATATAGAACGCCGGATTTTAATAAAGTGCTTTTGTTATTATTTGTTGGTTTATTACGACTGAATTCTTTCGCGTATACGATAATCATGTTATTTATTTACAGAAATGTTTATCGAAAAACATCAAATAAGGAATTGGTGACGATTTCAAACGAGACCGATCAATGCAGATATAATCCTATAGACAACTATTACATTAGAGACACGTACAGGACTAGAAATTTGAACATAAGATCCGAGAGACGTACGATTCGCGTGGATGGGAAAGAACAAGAACGTAGAGTTTGGGTTAGAATTGACGATATCAGAAAGGGCAGGTTGACAAGATCGGAATCATTGCCAAACATCCGTCGTGAACAAGTTCGGAATGCAAGAGAGAGAGACATTGACTTAAGAGGTACTCACCAAAGAGCTTTAGAACGGAACAGCAGAAATGTCTTAGAAAATCGTTCCGATGAAAGAATTTTTAGACGTAAAGTAAGAGATAGGCAATACGATGTGCCAACAAACAGAGATAATATAGACAGAAGAAGCCGGACACGGAACACCAGACAGGTACTCTTTAGTATTTTTATAAGTTTAATAAATTAATTAAAATAATATGTTTACAGAATGATATGGTTGCTATTAAAGACAAAGATGAAGCGTCTTCATGGTATATTTCTTTTAATATTAGCATGCATTATGTCATAATTAAACTTATATATTTTTTAGGCCATTCTCAAACTTTGTTCAGTCAGCAATTGGTGTTCTTGGACTTTACTATTTTGGGATGCATAATAAAAATGTTAAGTAATTACAATTGTTGCTTAACAAAATATGTTAGTGAATACTTTGTACAAGTATTATAATACAATTATCCAAAAATGTTAATGAAATACTGAATATATGATTACATTTTTCTTCCAAAACAACTATAATTGTGTTTTAATTTATTTTTTAGAACCTTTTGTCAACTATATTAAATTGGTACTATATTATATGATATGAAGTGTTAAGGCTGTTAAGCATAATTTATTATTAAGCAAAAACTACATAAATTCTAATTTCTTTAGTGAAAATTAAAAAAATTTGAACAAATATATTTACATATATACCAACTGGCATATCAGGAAAATTATTTAATTAATAAGCATTCGGGGTGCCACCATTGGGTGATTTCCCCTCCCGCTAATCAACTCACATACCATTTACTTATTGTACTACATGTAAATACAGATTGTAAGTAATAAATTTTCGTTCAATAAAAAAAAAAAAAAAATTAATAAGCATACAGGCTAAGCTGGTATGTAAATATTAAATGCAATGATACAACATAAAGTTTAAAAATAAAATATCTTACTTCATTGTACTCAATCTTTTAATGTGTTCATAACTCATCCGTTCACACACAATGCAAAATTTCTTTTTTAAATGATTGTCATGTCAATACCAATCAAATGTTATACTTTTATATTGTTACTTTTAAATTTGTAAAAATTATCAAGTATCGTTTCTATTTGATCAAGATAGTTGCGTATTTGTTTATTTTTTTCTGATAGTTTTATTCTATATTGATTATGTGACTGTTCAATTTCGTCAAGGAGATTACCAATTATGGTATGCAATTGTGATTCTCTAGTCATATTGCGTTCAATTAGTTCATTTAATTGACAATCGTAACTCTTCAATGTCTCTTCTATCTAAAGTAGAAAATAAAAATTATAATAATAATTGCAATGGTTGTTTTTTCTGAATCTTAAATATAAAAAAAGCGGGTAAGTGGGTGTTTCTCAATTGTACAGTTGGTTACAAGTGAATCAACTGTAATGGATGGAGTTAAATTTGAATTCAATGATATAAAATCATTGCATATGAAAAAAGATTCTGAGCGAAGACAGTCCGTTATAGCCTGTAATATTACTAAGTGTATTTGATGATATTATTGTGATTAAAGTAATTTATATTACTATTAAGCATTAGTCGTTAGTACAACAGTAGGTTAAATTCATTTTTGCCAAAAAATTACATTTAAAAATGTGATTGTATAAATATAATATAATTTTTTTTTTTTTTATTGATCATTAAGCAACTATGGTTGTTTTGTTTGTTTGAAGGGGAGGGTACTGTAGGTCGCTAAACATATGTGTTTGGTTTTGGCAGAATTTTAAATTGAGCACTCATAGGTTTCTGCCATGGCCAGTCGGGAGATGGGGGCCTCTATCTTTAGACAATTGTCTGCCCAGAGAGAAAAGCCGCCCATGTTTGAGATTTGAACCGGCGACGGTACGCATCGGAACTGACGCCGTAGTCCGCTCTGCCCCCCAAATACAATATAATAATAAACTCTAAAAGTTGCATATACCACAAATAATATTTTTAAATTACAACAGTGAGTGTCATTAGTGGATGACTTCTCACCTCAAGTGTAGCCTGTTATAATTAACTCTTACCATATAAGGTTATTGTGCCCCTAAAGTACTGATTATTTATCTCAAAAAAAAAAAAGATACAACAAAATAAATTCCTGGTTTTAATATTATGTTATTTCAGTAAAAATTAACCATGTTTATATAAGTTTTGAAGATACATCAACAAATGTGTACATATTTTTATAATCGATTTTGTTCAAAAAAACTTAAATTGCTCATAACTGAAAAAATAAAAAACTTTCAAAGGGGTTTTTTTCATAACTTAAGGTATCATATGACGCCGGACGGTCACTTTCCTACGGGACACGTTGTATAATATGTTATTTATTTTTCATGTAAATGGGGAAATTACAAAACAATTAACTATACATAACAATTTGTTAAGCTAACATGCTATTTTATTAAATTGCCTATCAACCTAAATTAAAAAATAATAAAATAGTTTTTCAATATACAAGGTAGAAACTATATATAGTTAGTTAATATTTCTTAATATTTCTAAGAAAATATTTAATTAATTAATATGCATACCATAAGGTAAAACACTTTAAAAAGACATTTTAAAAATAACATTAAAATTAGACCTACTCTAAGCAAATTTAAAGTTTAAAGCATGTTGATAAAAACTGCACACAATATTACTTATCAGGTCATTTAGTTTTTAACTTAACATTTAATTAATTATGAAGTATAAAGAGAATAATTGATTATTCATGTACTTGCATTTTTTTTTAAAAATGATTCACAATACTGACTTAATTGCTGATATCGATTTTCCAAATTGTGAATTTCTTGTTCTTTAAACATAAGATTTTTTTCAAGTTCATTATTTTTCATCTAAAAAGCGTTGATGAAATGTAAAAAAAATAAATATTGTATTATTATATGATGTTTCATTTACTTTATAATATTTTAATTCTTCTTCAGTTTTTAATTTATTAATTTGGTCCGGTGTTTTCATATTGTTAGCAAATTTATCATGTCTGTTACACATAACTTGTAGCCGATTGTGATTTTCCAACATGGATGAGCTCACTTTAAAATTGGATTTTATAATATTTACTTCAGGATCTGGAACCTAAGACATAAATAATAGATATTAAACTCAGTAAACATACATATAAAAAAAGATGTAAAAATGTTACATATTTTATGAATTTTATGAATTAAGTTAAAATGATTATAGTAACCAGAAAAAAAATTATATAATGTCTAGAAAATGCTTTTCAATTATTATTGATTTTGTTTATCATTTGGTAGTAAAGTGTCTGTTATGCTAATTATCAGAGAGGGGCATAACAATTTTGATGAGGGCTGTAGTAGAAATGGTTTCACATATTTTCTAAAAACTAGTTAAAATAAGTTTATAATTATAAATTATAATGTAAATTGTATATAATTTGCGTAAATATAATTGTATGGAAGTACAATTTACTGTGGCCACCTGAAAAATATTTAGGGGTAGCATATGCTGCATCCAGTGGTGCCGATGTCTGTTATATATGGTACTGCATAAAAATAAAATCTGAGATAGGTATAACAGATACCATCACTATTTTATTTTTAACAAACATACACTTTAACTAAAATATGAGACAAATGCCAATTAATTAGACCAAATAGCTACAACTTGTACATCCTTGTATTACTGTATCCCGTCTACCTCTCGGCACCACCCAATTAAATTAGGAATTGGATCCGCAATACTTATATATAAATATTGGCGCCACTGGCTGCATCTGCTGCTCCTGTGTGCACACCTATGCACATCTAAATTATTCAAATAAACCCATACATTTAAAAAAATATATTTTTCTTCTATTAATTGTGTGTAAGTACGTACAAAAAAAAATTATAAAATTATACATTCATCGCTCCGTTTAGAATATAAAATAACTATTGAAGCATTATGTCTATTAATAGACATGTTCACATTTTCAATATACTAATAATAGGAATTGGGTTTTAAAATAGAAGGATTCAGACATTCAATAGACAGTAGTTAACATTTACCTCAAAATAATACAAATTACGCTTCACCTTGACTAATAATGACCTACATAATATAATATTATTCATCAGTTTATACACAGATATACCAAATCAATATATTACACATATTAGTATGTACAGTGGACATCTGGTTTCTTGGAATGTGGTTTATTAACTGGTTGTAGGGGTTATTGACACACTCAACTGTCAACATATTATATTCTTCACCTTTTGTTAATGCAATACAGAAATAATTTGTAAAATACATTAACGATTTTTTTCCATAAAATGTATTTATGTAAAAAAACGTCTACATCAATGTCATACTTAAAAATGATTAATTTTTAATATTAAATAAATTTAAATACTAGTAAAATATAAAATACAAAAATGATTTAAATATTATATTTGCTATACAAATAAAAGTATAATAATAAATAACCATTCACCCAAAAATATTCACATTTTTTTAAATGTTAGTTACTCATTAATTTTTCATTAAGTGTTCTTTTAACAGTCATTAAAAATACCATTAGAATTACCATTCTTTTTCATTTATTTAATACAATCCATTCATATTGGTTGTTTAATTATTTAACTAAAATAGAAATTGCAATTGTTATTGATAGCTGTTAGTATGAAAAGAGCTATTGTAGATATTAGAAACACAATTTTATATTATTTTAGTCATTAAAATACAATAGCAATTCACAGTTTACAACAAAAAGATATAAAATATTCTATTCATGTTTATGTTAGAAGGTAGAAAATTTGGTCAATAACCAGTAGTATTAATAAAATATCAAATAGGTGTGGCTTGGATTGGGATCATAGCACAGTACCGGTTTCTGTATACATTAAAGAGTTCCCTGTGGTCAAGAATCAATTTAGTTTATCCTCATTTAGTTGTTCGAAATGGATGGTTGTTTCAGAGTGCTTTACTGTGTGTTTACACTTTTAGCCATATCAACATTTACAAAATGTTTAGAGAATAATGATCAACATCGAGATGTCGAAGAAAAAATAACTTATAATGGAGATCAAGTACTTAGAGTTGAAACAGTTAACTCTAAACAAAGGAAAAAAATCAAAGAACTAGAAAATCAAGGATGTAAGTAAATCTAGCTTTTCATTAATCAATGTAATTGAATTTATTTAAATACTTTTTTTAGTGATTGAAAAATGGTTTACTAATTCTACTTCGGTAGATATAATGGTAAAAAAAGTCAACTCAGAAACTGTAAAAAACACACTGAATAATGGATCATTATCATTTAATATTTTTATTGATGACATACAAAGAGCAATCAACGATGAAAATCCTCCAATAAATGAAGACGAATTAGAACTAACCGGAAGACAAGGTTGCAATTTATGTATAAATAATAACTAAGCTGTACAAATAATTTAACTACATACATTTATATAAGTTAATATATTTATTTGTGTTTCAATAATTTATCACAATTATATTAAATTGTACAAAAAAAAAGATGTTCAATTAAAAATGAAAATAATATTATATAGTAATGATTTTAGTTATATTAATAACTAATTATTTGATTTTAGGACATAACTTGACATTTGAACGTTATCATAAGGTAGATGATATATATAAATATATTGATCACTTATCTCAAGAATACCCAGATATAGTAGAAATTGAAACTATTGGTAAATCACATGAGAACGTCCCATTACGAGTAATACGAATTAAGCTAGACCGAAATTCAACTGATACAAAAGCAATATGGATCGATGGAGGGATACATGCACGAGAATGGATCGCAGTGTCCTCAGTGTTATATTTAATAAATGAATTAGTATACAACAGAGACTCATTGGAATCACATATGAATAATATTGAATTTCATATAATACCAATTTTAAATCCTGATGGGTCAGTATTAATAATATAATTTTTTATATTTTTTATATTTTTATTAAAAGAATAATTACAATCTATACAAACATTTTATACAATAAGTAATTTTGTTGATGGAGAATAGCGTTGATATAACAGAGAGGGAAGGTACTCAGTAGTACCACCCGACAGATCATAATATAATTTAAAGTACAATTTTACAGATAATAAAAACATTATTTTTATTTAGTTACAAACATTCTCACGAAAAGGAACGCTTATGGCGAAAAAACCGTAGCAAGCCCTCGGCAAATTCATGTGTAGGAGCAGATCTGAATCGTAACTGGGATTATCACTGGGGCGAGACTGGTGCTAGCAAATATTCATGTGCAGAAATATACCGAGGAGTAAAAGCTAGTTCTGAACGTGAAACCCAAGCCGTGGTTAAGTATATTATGAAAAATCCAAATAAATTTAAAGTAAGTAGTATTTTTTTGATTTTTAAATAATAAGTTATAAGTTATAAATTATTATTTAAAGTTAACTACAACTTATAACTAATAAATATATTTTAGGGATTTCTGACGTTCCATAGTTATGGACAATATATCCTATATCCATGGGGCTATGCCAAACGGGTGCCATCTGATCACACAGAAGTACACCGTGTAGGCCAGGTTATGGCCACAGCTATCAAAAAGGCTACATCAAATGAGTATACTGTCGGAAACAGTGCAACCCTCTTATACCCAGCCGCTGGTACATAACATTGAATAAATATTATTAATACGTTGGCGTCTAAGGGTAACACCAATGCCACAATACCTATTATTCTTTTTGGATGGTAGGTGGCATTGATGATCCATACTATATTTTCCCTATATTTCACTAGTCATTACAAGCGGAAGTCACTATAAGCTCATGCAAAAAAAATATACTATTTTTCATCCACAATTTATAGACTAGAGAGGCAACTGTGACACCCATTATTATTTTAGAAATGTATTCATCTTGTTAATACAAATTTATCAATACCAAAACCATCTACAAAATACAAGAGAAATCATTACACTTGTATATATACCATACAAACCATAAATACCTACAGCACGTAGTGTACTACTATGAGTAATAACTAGTAAGAACATTTAAAAACAACTCATGTCACCAACTGTGTTAAAAAAAAAATTGATATAAGCCATACAGGAGCTAATTAGAAAAGTGTATAAAATTGGTGGAAATTTTATAAGAATATTTCTACAATTTTAGTAACATGAATTTCTTATCAACCTATACGCAGTATGTACTTATAAAAATATAATGCACTTTTAACATTTTTTAGGAGCATCTGATGATTGGGCTAAAGGAGTTGCAAAAATTAAGTATTCTTACACAGTAGAATTGAAAGATACAGGAAAATATGGATTTATCTTACCACCAACTGAAATTTTATCTACTGGAAAAGAAGCATATGCAGCAGTATCAGCACTAGCCAATGAAATAAGTTCAGAAAAGTAAAATAATGTATAAAATTATTAGCTTACCTTTAACTCGGCTGTACTTTTTTTTAAAGATGAAGAACAAAGATTTTTTCTTTCCTCTTCTTTAATACATTTGTTTATAGTTAATTTTCCTATGAATATAATTAATATTTATTAGTTAAAATTTGATTTATTTTATATCATACAATTATAAAAATATTTTTAATTCTAAGACCTATTAAATAAACCAAATATTGAAGGTTGTCTTGTAATGTTTGTCCTTATAAAATTTCTGTCCCCAATCGAAATTTTTAATACTCATAATTTATATGATTTAACACATTCCACTAATTTTTTTAAAATTATTTAACTAACCAAAATATACAATTTAATGGTATTTATAAATGAGAAATAGATGTAAAAATCAAACTATAGAGTATAGAGTGTATCAGTTATTTATAAGAAATGTATAGGTAGTAATTAAATAGCTCTAATGTAGGTAGCAGCTTACAGATGCAAATCTTTTGATATAAACTAATAATAATTCAACATTTAAAAAATAGAAATATTGATTTAAAATAATATATAAACTATGTTTTTTATGTGGAGTTTAGGTAAATTAGAATAAAACGATTTTTTTTTAAAGAATAGTTAATGATAGGGTCAAACACTGATAAACTTCCTTACAGTTTAGTATATGTTTTGAAACCGTACTTTCTAATAAATTGTTAATACAAACCATGGATTTTTGAATGTTTCTCTGGAATCAAAGTACTTTGAGAATTACTATTCAAATTAAAAATAACTTTTTTTGTATCATTCCTTTGGACTTTAGGCTGTGTTGGTGTAATTTTAGTATTATTTTGTATACTTTTAAAGTTTTTTGAAGTTATAACTTTATTCGTATTTGAAGATGTTTGAAAGTATGGAAGTGTTTCACCAATTATTTTATCAGCTTCGATTAACAAATCATCAATATTTTTACCTGCAGATTCACCTGAAATCATTCAACAAATAAAATAAAGTTATACGTACAAGTGACAGTAAAATTCAGAACTCATGATTAACCTATAATTTATTAGTAAAAGCTAATATTTACTAAACATACTTTGTTTAAATAGGGTTTTTCATGCTATTACTTAGAATGATCTGTACACTCTAGGATGTACAAAAAACCATGTTAGTAAGATCTGAAAAAATCCATCAAACTTAGAAAACTTATAAAAACAAAATAAGTACTGACTGACAAGTAGAATTTTCAAGATCACAATTATTATAGATTGGCAGTAAGTAGTAGTAACCAGTAGGTACTACGTACTATGGTCAGATATTTTCAGTAACAGCATTGATTATAAATACAGTGAAACTTTCATATTACGAAGTCTCGTGGGCAACAAATGAAATGTATATCATAGATAATTTGGTTAAATAGAATTAAATAAATTTGATTCTAACTAGGTTTGGTTCATAAATATATTTCATTAAACAGAAAATGTTGTTAAATGGAAGCTTCACTGTACTAGTATTTATGATCGATGGTATCAGACATAAGTGCATCAAAATAATGTTATACAATTGATGTGCATGCTGTCTTATACATTATTATTCAATTATTGTTATATCAATATTTTATATTGTTTTAATATTTAATATGAATAATGAATATTAATACAAAAATGGTGGGTATTAATAATATTTTTAATTCATCATATAAAATCAAAAAAATGTAATTAGACAGAGCAAAAAAAAATAAAAGCAAAACTGTTTCATGAGACTCTATGTTGATAATTGGCAAGGTAATTGGTAAAAAATACTAAGAAAAAAAGAACAATTTTTAAAAATTAAAAATATAACTATTAATTGACTATCACAAAAAAAAATTAATAAAAAATTATTATTACCTATTAATCACTGGTAACACTGCAAACCTACAAAAAAGCGAATATGTCAAATTGTCTATACATTCACATAAAATATACTTCATTCTCATTCCTATACAAAATATTTTATAAATCATTTGGCATACATTATAATATAATAAAAAGTTTAAAAAATGATAATCGAAGTTGAATTGAAGTATGTTATGTATGAGTCGATTTAAGATATTTTATTTGCAATGTCCAATTTGAATTTGAATTATTGAGTTTAGTAATTAAAATATTGAAAATTTACTTTTATACAGGCACAGATTAGCTTCTCTTCTACAATACAGATAGTAAGTGTTTTTACACAAACCACTCAATAAACCATATTATTGGAAATACCAAAATTAATTTTCAAAGCGTTTTCCTTACTATTAATATTTGATATCCCCTTAATATTTTTTAATTTTCATAATAAATTAACATATTTTTATTTTTTAAAAACAGTTTAGTTTTCCCTATGTATTTTTTTCTGGGATACCTCTATGAATTATGATAGGTACACTAAAACTATTGGTACCTATTACTTGGCATTTTGGTAAACTAATTTACTTAGTAACTAAACTAATTTAGCCAATGAAAAATGGAAAATGGATGTAAAGATATTAAACATTATGTTAAAATCAGTTATTTCGTATTTAATATTACTAAAATAGTTGGTATAATTATTGAAATAATTTGAACAGGATTTAGTTACCCATAATGTCTTGGATATTAGAGTCCTCTCTACCAGACAATAACAACTGTTCCATCTCAGAAATTAAAGAGTCCATGTCGTCTTATGCAAAAAAAAATAACTAATAATGCAGATTTCAGATGATTTAAATTTAAATATTTAATAATATGTAATACAATATTGATATTATTCGAAATAATTGTAATAACACAGTAATAATCATAATAAATTATATTATGATAATAAATGTTATCATATTTTATGTGTTTATCGCGATTAAAGGTTCCAGCCATAATCTTTTATTATCTATGGTTCCAGCATCTACATCGATGGGTTCCAGACGTTCCAGTAACTTAGGGATAATATAAAACAAAATTGTATGGTTTTTGCATAGGTAGGTATCGACGTATCGTATTTTAATGTATAAGTTTGTATTGCAGCAATGTTAATCTCTTTTCTATGAGTGTGGGGCACGATCCGATACAATATTTTACCACACACGCCAATATCGGATATCGCACCAGTGTACAAGTTAAAACGATATGAATGGCGATATAACCTGCGCCCTGTGGTACCATACCACACAAATAAACTAATAACGAATACCATCATACAGTATACGTCTTATAGGAAGCGGATTAGGAAGAGATTTTGGCCCGGGAAACTATCTTAAAAAATTTATTTTAAAAAAAATTCCATGCTAACGCAACCATTACTGATGAAAGTGAAATTTTCAGGCATATAAAATAAACAAAATAACTTTCATTATGACAAGTAACAAGATGTGTACCCAGCAGCCCTCCACCCTTGGCTTATGTCATAGTTTTATTTTTATTTTAAAAATTTCCCTGAAATGTACATCGAAACTTATTGATTAGATTGATTATTACTTATGAGATTAATATGAGAAAATATGAGAAAATATTACTATACCATAATTTAATTGGCATAATAATAATAATAATAATTAATATACATACATTGTAAATATAAATTTAAAAAGGTGGGCAAGTGGGTGTCGCTCTGCTGTATGGTAGGTTACAAGTGGGTCATTGTAACGGATGATGTTAAATTTGAATTCAACGATTTAATATAATTGTATAAAAAAACAATTCTGAACGAAAATGGTCAATCAGCCTATGAATTATATATTACTAAGTATATTAAATATTAGTATATAAAATTTTGATATCATTGTAAAAAAAGTAATCTATATATAATCTATTTATGTGGAACTTTGTTTTCAATTTTCAATCCTTGGCTATAAAAGTTGAACATTTTATGCATTTTTAACTACAAAATAATTATTAAATTTTGTCAAAATTCGAACTATAAATGCTCATAAAAAAAAACTGTGTCTATATATTTTTAATATTTTTCAACTGCTATTGTAACAATATATCAGGAGTCTTGCTTTAAATTTTCACGCTTTTGAACCCAACGAACAAAATTTTATTGATATTTATAGAAAAAAAAATTGAAAACTGACAATGTCCGTAAACAGGTCAAAAAGTGTCAAAATATTTCCAAAATGTTATGGTGTATAGAAAATGAAAATATAAACATTCTGTAAAATTTTCATGTATCTACAGTTATTCATTTTTGAATAACAACAAAAAACAAAATAGCAAAATCATTACTTGAGAAATCGAGTGAATATCCAATATTGTAAAAATATGAACTTCAAACGCTCATAAAAATTTAATTTGACTTTCTTGTAGACATTTTTTTTTGATAAAGGTAGACAAACTGATTGTTAATCTTGTATTACATTTTCAAATCTTAGATTAAATAATAAGTTATCGTCATCCGTCGATTAAACGTTTTTTACCTACATATTTTTTTATATTTATAGCTGATATAGGCTTATAGCAAATGCCAACAAAATTTGTATTCGCACGATTATATATTTATATAATTAAATATAATGTAAAATGTATATAACTGTATAAGCCATAAGGTATAAGTGTTTTTGTATAACAATAGAAACATATAATATAGCGTACATGCATAACTGCAGTTATCATATTATTAGGGACTGTAACGATTCACAGATTACTGACTCGTCATTTATGTAATTATATGTCGCACTCGGCGAATTTGCTTAGATAGACAGAACACAAGAACTCTGAGTACGAGCCTATACATTATTTGCATATAGCCAGTCAGTCGAGTTAGAATCGTGAAGTAGAGACTATATCAGTCTGCGATCATATTATCTACAATATGTTAATCATAATAAATCAATATTGCTTCAACTCGTACTCCGCTACTCCTGTGATCTTCAATAAACTACCCTCAACAACAAGGTTACTCAGGTTTAGTGTACCTAGTACCTACTGCGAATAATAATATACTATACTATAGGTAACTATTTTAGATATTTAATAAATTATTGTATACGTTGCTAAGTCGTGTTCGATTGTGTTAGTTTATGAACGCAGATCACAAGTTTCTAGGACCTGTAAAATATAACTTAGACAACTTTATTTATATCAGTCCAACAACCCGGTTCTCAAGACCGGTTCGTGTAGAAGGAATAGCCAACCATCTACTCCTTAACTGGGTAGGATTAGGTATACATATCGACAGTCACTTGGACACTTAGTTCATATCACCAAGGAGGTGTGTTGCAGGACATATGGTAAATTAATATAATTAATTTAGTTTCATAAATGAAATTCATTAACTAAAAAAAAGTTTCTGAGGAGAGGTTGAACTCTTAATTAATTAATTTAACTTAACTTGAACAGAGTATTTTCTTATCAATATTGCTGCTTTATGTATTTTCGTCTTGATAAGGATATATAGAAACTGAACGATGTCAAAAATATTTTTGCATTTTTTTATCAACCATTACATTTTTTGTAAAATGCTCAAATTAAACCCCAATATGGCAATATATTCCTAAAACATATAATTTTGCACAAAACATTCTTTAACCTTGAAATATACTTTTTTATGCACTAAAATATTTTGTACCTATAGTTCATACGAAAATCAATCGCCGATAAAGCTTATACAATTGAAGCTGCACTCTCAGTAAATATATGTAAAACATAAAAATCCTGTCTCTACCGGAGTTATAACTTATAAGTGACAAATAGTAGGTATTATATGGCAATATAGCAATAAAATAACAAGGTTGTGAAGTTAATAGTGTAAAAGTTTTTTGGTTCCTATCTGTTTAAGTCTAAATAACTATTTATATAGGCTTTAACAGATAAATCTAAACAACAATTTTGTTATTTTTCGCCCATTTCTTCATCATTTTAATCATTTGTTCAACTTGAGAATTTGCTGAATTTCTTAATAAATGTATGACATCAGCTATCTGATCCCTATATTAAAATAAAAATGTTATTATTACCGGTTGTAGTGATTTCGAAACGATTGTACTGTAACGTTTCTACCCGTGGTGAAATTGTGGTGATGGGGGGGGCTTCAGACGATTCAGATTCCAGGGGGTCCCTCTAATTTTGCCACTGGTATTTACATTAAAGTACAAGGTTTATTAAAAAGTTATAAAATTAATTCAGGCAAATTAAACGCACTGTGGTTGATTGCCAAGCACAATTTGCTGAAATATGCCAGCACAAGCACCACGTTTTCCCTCCCAATATTCAGGTAACAAATCTAATCTTTCGAGCATATCAAATGCTTTTGCTGATTGCCAAAACTGATTAGTTTTATAACAATCGTTTGCAATCGACTGCAATATTATCAATGAATCTTGTGAATTTTCAATTTTCAAATATAAATCCCAAGCTGACTGCGGCTTTTTATTCATAATAACTAAAAAAAATTAGAATATTACAAATAAACAATAATATTTAAATCTGAATAGGTAACTAATACCTAAGTAGCTAAATAAAATATTTAAATATTTAATCTTGTATAGACATGATATTATATGCTTCAAAGTTAAGACATTTAGTTCCTAGGCATATAGTTGAAGGTTCCCAAATTAAAAAAATCAACCACATCGGGTAGATTATAGCCTATAGCATTGATTAAATATACATAATATTAATATTATATATTATAATCCTAGTGTAAAAACTTTTTTCATTTTTTTTTTTTGAATCAGCCCCTAGGTCTAGCTAAACTAGATCACCCGCCCAATCTGCCAAGTTTAAATTTAAAACATCCTTCGAAATTCGAATAGTCGAATTATAATTGTTATGCAAAACCACCTTAAGATGGGTCACTGAATAAAATTAATATTTTTTTTCCGCTTTTAGAGACTGGACATTTATTTGTATGAGTACAAAATGTCGTAACTTTAAATATCAGTGTTCAGCATAATATATATAGGCATGAGTGGATCAAAACATTTTATAAAATACTTACAACAATGTGTTAAATGGTTTATGTAAATAAAACTATCACGTATTTTGTTGCTTTTTACTTGTAAATACATTTCTTCTGCTTCCTTGTACTCACCTAGTGATAATTTAACCTATATATATATAAATTATATAAACGTTATTTGTTATTTTTTATTCAGACATTTAGTTCATATATATTAGATAATAGTTGATAAAAATACCTGAGCAAAATTAAAATTAAAACTATCGTCATTTGAGAAATAGCTCTTTATTGAACTTAGATATAAGCTAACTTCGTCATAACGCCCTTCTAAAAATAAAGAGGAAGCCATGCATTGTCGGCCTGGTATTGTGTCACATTCACTGGAACTACTTCCTACCATATTAAATAAACTCTGTCCACTATCAATTTGCTTAGTCTAAAATTATAAACAAAAAATACACCTTAAGTATTTTTTTTTAAATTTATTAATAATAATTTTCTTTTTTTACATCTCCTTTTTCTTGACCAACAACTACGTTAACAATAGCTTTTAAGATATATTCTTGAGGAATAGCCGGTTCCAAATCTTTGATTAACTCGTAGGCTTCTTCATTCTCGCCTTGTCTTAAATAATAAATTACTAAATTAAGACGGGCTTCTGGGAGAATATCAACAAGAGCTGGCAAAACTTGTAAAGCACCTTCTCCTTCACGAAAAACAACCATGTTGTGTTTAATCAAATCTTCACAAAACTTAAATGTTGATGATCTTCTCGCCTTTAATTATTTTTTTGTATTGATTAACAAAATTATTAATATTTTTGTAAAAAAATAATTTTTTATGGAGCACGAAAAATAAGTGCATTAACTTGTTAGTTTAAGTTGCTGAATTTAACTTACGATAATATTTTTTAATTCCGATTCGGCAGCTTTACCATCGTATAATTTATACAAATTGCAAGCTTTCAAATTAGTTAATATCATAGAATCTGGATATTTTTTGATATAAACATCTAAAATTTCTTGAGAGACATCATAAAAGTCTAATTTATAATAACAAAGAGCCATATAAACATTCAGCGCCAAAAAATTTCTGTATATATAACAAATGTAAATATCAATTAGTTATTAAACTATTATGAGAAAACTGATTATATCAATATATCATAATAATACTATCAGACATTCAGACATCACTATCATGACTCATCAATACCTACCAAGTACCTATATACTTCCAGTGGCCGGTTTAGCTTGTGCCCAAATTTAAATGTACCTATTATACCACCAAATATAGAATGATTAATAATAACGTTGTATAAATGAACATTTCAATTTTGGCCTTTGGGACTGAATTTTAAAATTGGACGGAGAAGACGAAAACGTTATTATTACATAGTGTTTTCTTTTATTTTAGTAGGTATGATCTTTCCATGCGTGTGTGAGTATTTGATCCATTCCCAGTTATTTGATTGAATTTGGTAAGAAGTTTTATTGTTTAGCTAAAGTAGAAGAAAATCTTATTGGTTTGAAGTTAAAATTTACTTGAATCGAATTATTGATTTGGTTTTATTTAATTTGATTTTCTATTGCTTAGTCGAGTGGTTGAAATAAGGGTTGGACACAATTTTTTCGGATTTTTTAAGCGTCCCCTTCCTCCTACTACCTATATGTACTTAGTACTTACAGTCTGTATTTGGTGCGGTATATGGATAATGTGGTGATGTGGGGCTTGACCTGGATCCCCGTCCCTGATTGGCTCTCCTTAAGGCTTAAACTAGCGATTTAGGTAATTTAATTCAAATTGTATCATATTTTTATTTGAATGATAAATTGGGTGAGTTATTTAAATGCTTATTCAAGCTTATTGATATACAGAAATTATTTACGGTAATGAAACTTGTTATAGCGTGTTACAGTATGGGTACCAGATACATAATCTATGGGTGCCTAAATGTATCTGTGGATTGTGTGAAATGAGGTATAAAACATTTAAACCTTATTTTACTACATTGGAACTATTATTAAGATTGAATTTATATTTACCGATTGTTGATCATTAACTTTTTATATATATCAATAGCTTCTTGATAATGTGATCTAAGATAATGTATAGCTGCTAATGATAATTGATCTTCAACCACATCTGCTAAAAGTTCATGATACTCCATGAGCTTTTTTTCGTCACCTTGTTTATGTGACAAATGAAATTGCAATCGAATTTTTACGTCGGAGATATCGGATTTGTCTAATACCTTATATAGTAATGTGCAACAATTATTATTTTAATATTTCGTATAACCTATGCTAATATATATATTACATCTTCAGCCTCTGGGTACATGCCTAAATAAAAATAGCAACATGCCAAATTGACAAACAAATGTTTTATTCCTGAATTTTTGCAATGATTTTTGTAAATCAACATCGCGTTGTTATAATCACCTAAATGAAAATAACAATACGCTATCCATAGTTCTAATTCCACATCTTCTTTTGATTTTTCTATATCAAACTAAAAAAAAACTAATTAGTTAAAAATTTATCAGATATTATAAAATTATTATATAAGAATAGAATTTTAAAATTGTCATTGTAAAGAAATTTGTTAGAATATCGCATTATAATATGCAATGTGCATAAATTATAGGTATATATTATACATAAATATCTATTAGCTAGTGTATAATATGGTGTACCTAATATAATGTTACTCATATTATTTTGTTAGGTATAATTTTTATATTATAATAGCATTAGGTATGTGTAGACCTATTGCCTATATTGATTGAACATTATTTAATTGTTGTATTTCCAG
Organism: Metopolophium dirhodum; assembly: GCF_019925205.1. Classification (NCBI taxonomy): domain Eukaryota; kingdom Metazoa; phylum Arthropoda; class Insecta; order Hemiptera; family Aphididae; genus Metopolophium; species Metopolophium dirhodum. Next base: position 31,506,112 of record NC_083567.1, on the reverse strand, counting down.
GCTTTAGTTTGAAAATATTTTTAATTATTAATATTTTATGTATGTGTTCATTTGATTTTTTTGTAATGAATAGGGTTAACTAAATTATCATTCAAGTGATTAAAATGTATTAAAAATGAATACCAACTTTTAAAATAGTTAAAGCACCAGTGTAGTCCCTTTTCTCGATGAAATCCTTAGCGGTTATCTTATGATTTGTCGGTTTAGTTTTCTCTGATTGCTGTTCTACCGCTGGTTTTAAACGTGATAGAATCTAAGTAAAAAAATATCACACCATACCCATATAAAATACTGCAAATCTAACAAATGTCAAAAACCATAAATCTAGTGCGTAATATACTACTGTACTTATAGCCTTATAGCATTGGTGAGTATAATAGGTGAATACCTACATATTTTTTTATTTGTGATCTTACCATATTTGAAGTGTGTATTGGGTATTACCTAGTCCGCCGCTAGTGTATTAGATATAAAATATACTTATATTAATAATTAGTGATCATTACATGTGGAAAATGCGTAGGGTAACCTTCACATTCAGCCATTCAGGTACCTATTTTATATTTACATTCTAAAGTTGGTAATGTATAAATTACTTTTGACTAAACCATTAAAATGTAATAACTACCTATGTCCCTTAAAATACCAATTATTTTGAACTTGCATGTTATTGTTGTGGTTTCCACGTCAATACTTATATCCATAGCAACTTAGGTAGGAGCTGGTAGATACCTACTGGCTACTACCTATACAGTAGCGTATCTAGGATTTTATCAAGGGGAGATATACAATTTTCAATACAAAATCAGTATAAATATGTTATATTGTGTACAAAATTTGGTCTCCGGGAGGGGGGTATGACCCCATATATTATGAGTATACGACCCCCCGTAAATATGCCACTGACTACCTATATATATTCGATGTAGTCTGCAGGGACGCCATTAGTTACGTTCTAACTTCTAAAAGTATATTTTGGGTCTTGGGTGGACCAAGCACATTTAATATAACTAGCCAAGTAGCCAATATTTCAACAGGCAATTTTTATATCAATACAAAATATTTCCTTTTATTAAATTTGTTTTTATGATTTATTAGCCACGTGCGCACGAGTATTCTAGATAAGATGAAAATTAAGAAAAAATCTACTTTAATTTTGAAAAATATTTTAACGAAAACATTGTGAAGCGTACCTACTTACCTACAGCTGTATATTTTTATTTTATTTAAACTAACATTTACAATCTATAAAACATTAATAAAACCATATTAAAAAAATTAATATTTATTGTTCAGGTACCTACATCGTATGACGTATATTCGTAACATCGTATCGTGTGCATTCGTATTTCGTAGATGGGTGGTGGGTACATATTATAAGACATGACGTAATATAATGTCCAGGCGTGTGACGCGCTCACAGCTCCCAATATACTTATATGTATTAGGTATTGCCATTAATACTATATAGTTACCTATATTTATAATCAATATTATATTAGTATAAATTACAGATGACTATACATATAGTCGTCCTAGTCTATAATATGAGCTATCAGTTATGACTAGGTATATATACAATTTTAATATTTATTAAATATTAAAATTGTTAATATAATATTATGACATAATATCCGATTGTCTATGTATACCAATATATATTTGTCATAAAAAATGTAAACTATGCAACAATAATACATACCTACGAAAAATATTTACTACAATTATATAATTCAAGCCCAGTTTATGAGGAGGGGAGCCATTAATTTTCAATTAATAATTTATGTACCCACTTACTCACAGAATTATAGAATTATAATAGCATTCATATAATATTATATTAATTTATAATATAGCCTGTATAGGTACTTACCGCCATATCGGCACGGCGTTGCTCGGTATATTGGCTCTAGTACCTATGTTATAATTTGCAATTGTGTACATTTACAAGTATAATACTTAATTGTAAAATAAAAATTCTATAATAATATAGGTAGGTATTATCATATTATTATTTATTATAATATATTATATTGACAAGTTCCCATAATTAATATATCATAATTATTGTTTTTTTACAGCCATCAGTAAGCATATTATTCTGAACATCGCCATGATGCCAAAATTATCATATTCGATAATTAATATAATAAATATATAGTAGGTGCATTAACCTTTAAGCCGGAAAAAGTTGAACGACCCCGAGTAGGTATGCGTCATCGTTTGGCCGCCGATTGGATGGCGGCAAGTACGACAAAACATCCACTGTCGACCTGGGTAACCGTACAATATTTATTTCAACCAGCCACGTTATTGTGGTAACCTCAAATACGAAGGCGGGTTAGGTTAGGTTAGGCGTCCTGTTATCAACTTCCGTCTTGCCACCGGATAATACCCGACGGATTTTCGGTGTGATTATATATTATAATATATTATTAATTAATATATTTTTATTAATATAATATATTGCTGTAATATTATGAAGTAGTAGTCAATCATGTTCTACTTTTTTTTATTTTCGAACCCGTCGTGTGTGCCTATGTACCTCGTTCTATAGCTGTAACGATACATCTATATTTTTTAATGGGTCCGTGACCCATTAAATGTATAATATTATTGTTTTCTAATTTAACATGCATTACCATTCGTGTTTGTTAATATAGTTTTGTGCAATTTTTTCTTTCTATTGTGTTAATTTATTATTGTTCGTCTGTTTTTTAAAGTAAAATTTTATTTATAAATCATAATATAATTTATACTTATATTGTTTAATTGTTGTTATACTTATACTTGTTATCGTCGCATAGAATATATTTATTTTATCGTTTGTTGTTACTATGGAAGAATACGGGGAAATTAATTTAACTAATCAAGAGTTGCAAATGTTGTCGGATTTAGACAGGTAAAAAATATCAGATTATTCATAGTACCTTAAATCTTTGTACAATAACCAAATTAATATTACTAAATTCTTTTGTAAGTGCACCATTCGGATTATTTAACATAGATATAATAGAACTAAAATAAATTATATTATGTCTATGTTATTCAATAGTTTTAAATTAGTGATATTATCAAGTAACTATTTAAAAATATTATGATAGGCGCCTACGTTTATTATTATATATTTTGTAAACATTTGTGCTAATAATTGAGACTAAAGAATTTTTACAAATTAATATATTAGGGATATATTATGATCAACAAAGAGTAAGCCATGTGAAATTTGTTTACTTTGTACTCGCTTATTTTTAACACAAAGTTAAAAAAAAAACAATATATTTATCATTAAGTTGATTAGGTATGTGTAAGATTTAAATTTCTGAGACAAACTCAAATATTTACCATCTTTGTATACTTCTCTACGTTATTTTTGATCATTGTAATAAATTTGGTGCAACCAATTATATAAATATTTACTTGTAAAATGCAACTAATTATGTACATGTTGTTGTTGTAATTATAATGTAGTAAAGAACAACAATGACATATTATATAATTTTACCTAATTTAATATTTAGATTTATCCAATTATTTAATAATAATAATAATTTTGTTTGAATTTGAATTTGCAAATATATTTTAAGTATTTGTCATAAGACTATATTATTATTACACTTATAATACCTACACATTCATCTATATATTATTAATTTTTCAATATAACAAAAAGGTACAAATAAATTGACTGTAACATATAAAAACCAAACCAAAAAAATATGGCTTGATTCTAGTTTACTTTGAAAAATCAAATAATTGTTATGTCAATATAAATATCTACTTTTCTACATTTCTTTTTAAAGATTAAAATGCATTGGTGATCTATGTGTTTTTTAAACTTCTGCTATGTTCACTGATGCCTACCAAAAAAGAATATTGGTTGTGGCAGAACTGGGTTACTCTTAGACGCGAGCAAAAAGCGGTTTCCAATACTTGTATGTTTACAAGCAAATTAGAATATTATTTAAGGCAAGGACATAATCTAGGACATAATAGTACGTCTGGATCAGTAAAAGGGTTAATGTTCTACCACCAAACCATTAAAAAAAAAATTGATTAGTTGTAATGAATAATATTTTGGTAGGTACCTAACTGAAGTGTATTTTATCAAGATGGAAAAGATGCAATTTTTTTTAAATATTAATTAATTTTTAACCGATGGATAGCAATAACTACAAATGTCTTATAATTTTTGATAAAAATTATGAATCTATTCCATCTAAAAATGTATTATGAGAAAATATTATTTAGCAGAATAACTAAACTCGCTAAGATTTTTTTTATGTCAAAACTTTAAAATCAACTAATGATTTTTAGTAGTTTTTAGCATAGATATGTTTTTGGGCCGAATGTAACTTTTTTCTGACAATTATTATGTTATTATTATTACTAAAATGTCTGTCATACTATTTTGCTGCAGAAATTTCTTCAAAATGTAGTATATTAATTGATATTTTTTTTAATTATGAAATAAAACATTTATGTTGTTATTCATAAAAGTAAAAAATTTAAAAACAATAAAATAAAATGTTATTTTGTAACAATTTTAAATTATGCAGAAAAGAATACTTTTTGAAGTAATGAGTATTATCGAGGTATTAAATATTTCAAAGATTTAAACTTTGGGCAATTGAATATTATTTATAGTATTTATTATTATTATTAATTTTATTTGAATGTACCTATTTTTATTCAATTTTCAACTGTCAATTAACTTTTATTTTTATAAAAAGTAACATTCTATAGACATATATATATTGTAGGTATATTTGTATACTATATTCATAATATATCAGTACTTATATTTTAATTATTAATCATTATATTTTTAAAACTATTAACCACTCGATTATACATATATCATATATTTTTATGTTTGCTGTATAATACCTATGTATATTTTATTTTAGTCGAATGTATGGATTTTTGAAGTTAAATGATCCAAAAGAAGAAAAGAAAAAAACACTAGTTTTAAAAGTAAGTATATTTTTATCATTAATAACCCATTTATACTATAATTTATAATAATGGATATTTTAAAACTAAGTCATTAAACAATCATTATTGGTATGATGGAATTTTTGTTTGATATTTCATTTTCTAATATCAGAAATGATTATAATATTTAAAAGTAATCATTTATAACTTATCTTCTTATTGTAAAAATATACTAAGTCTTATTGTCTTATTAATACAACTTTTATACATATTTTAAATAGCTTAAAAGTTTTAACTCTAAATTGATTAAAGGTTGTCTTTATTTAGTTTTATAGAATTGTCAAGTCTAGTATCTGCTATTTGAATTTACATAATATTCAATTCTATAACTAATGATTGGAAACCATATTATGATCATATATTTATTCTGGGTACTTAAATAGGCTTATAAGTTCATGCACATTTATTCATTGTGTATGTCTATGTATTGAATATATTTTTGAAATATAAATAGTATTTTTAATATTTTCTAACAAATTTTGTTTTTGATGGACATAAAATAAATTGGTATATAGACTTTAACAAAAACTATCTACAGGATTAATAGCTTAAAATTTTTAATTTAAAATGCTCTGTAAAAAAAAATTATATGACTAGGTACACTATAAACAATATGCAAAATACTATTTCATGTAATAAATCCTATCACTTTGAAAAATTTTTTTATTTTACCTAGAATTTCATGGGACTTGTTTAGATTGATATGCAAATGTATGAACTTATGATCTGGTAATTAATACAAGTTTGCTGTTAGACGTTTTTGACAAAATGTATACAAATTAAAAAACTAAAATTGACAATTGTTAGAATATATGTATTTTATTTTAATTATAGACTAGTATTAGTTGAAAGTGAGTTATTCATTTAATTTGTAGCATATATTTAATTACCAATACTTAATCCCAACATTTCCAACCTTATCAGTAATTACTATTTACTACTACAAGTAATTTTATAAATATAACTGTTTGCATTTATTCTAAATTACATTATATTGTATATTTCTAGGCAATAAAGTACCTTGAAAGGATGTTAATGCAAATGCAGAAAGAAAAAGCAGAAGATGAATCCTCAAAAGCAATCAGTATTGATTCCAAAACTTATTGCAAACTAGGACATTTCCATTTATTATTGGAAAACTACTCTAAAGGTATTTCATAATTTAGGTTCAATTATTATTTAAGGATGGGCTCTGAGTTATATTCGATTAAAAACGCGTTATCCTCTATAATTAAGATTCCTCAATAGTCTCAAGGTAAACCTATATTGATGTAGTTCAGACTAATTATATAAGCTATATTTATTGTTTTAATAAATAATGGATGAAATAAAAATATTGCATTACATACATTATATATAGATATCAAAATAATGTATTCAAAACATGGCATAACCTATACTATTTTGATTCATGTTAATATTATGCGGTTGAATAATATTAATTATTAGTTTCATCGCTGCTATTTAATATTAAAGATTTATTTTTAATTTTAAGTGGAGTACCTAGTTTATATTTTTATGAATACTGTTATTTAATTGAATCATTTTGGTTAATATTTATAAACACTTAGTTATTATCAACTTTTTAAACTTATATTTTAGTTATTTTTATTAATACTTATTTAAAATTGAATAGTAATATTATTTTAAAATATGTACATTTATAATATTTTAATTTGTTTTAGCAATGTCTGCATATCACAAATATTATAATGATGCAGAAACTAACCATTGGAAAGATGCTAATTTTTTGTATGGGCTCGCTCTTGTATATTTTCACTTCAACTCATATCAATGGTAAGATTAATAGTAATTTACACTTATTGAAATTGAATGTGGTATTTTATTTACTATTGTTTATGTAGTATACACATCATTAATAACAATGCATAAATAATAATTTTAGTAGATTTATAATATTTGGTACTGAATCTATTTTTTAATTTTTTAATATAATATTACTTTTTACTATAAAACTACTTCTTACTTTTCGATATTTTATTTATAGACCATGAACTAAAAATTAAAACATATCCAAAATACAAATTGTATATGTTTAAATACCTGTATAATGCATGGAAATATTGATGATTTATGTCTGTTAGATATTGTAGATTGTATTAAGTTTAAACTTTATGTATCCATCACATTTTACATAGGTACAATAGAGTACAATGAATTATCTTAAATAAAAAAGGCATATACAGGAGTCACCTGAGCAGGTGGGTGTTTTTAAATTTAAAAGTAATAATAAATAATCACGTTACTAAAAATGATTCTGACAATAGATCAAAAGTACAATTTAAAATCTAGATCTAAGATGGTACTACATAAAATAAAAATAAAAATTGATAATTGTAGGTACAGCTCTTAAAAAATAATATAATAAAAGACTAATAACTAATAATAAATTATAAATAATAATAACTAAATATTTTTCAATCTTCTCTATCGTCTCCTTAGTCCTAAATCATTGTAGGTATAATATTTAATAGCAAGATAGGTTTTCAAAAATCAAATATGATTAAATTAGATTACTATAAAAAAGTTCATATATTTTTCTGATTATGCCATTATGGCTTTAAATTAGAGATAGGCCGATACAACTTATTACCATCATCCAATATTCCAATATATGCTACTGATAAAAAAAACCAATAACCGATTTATTTGAAAACCAACATTATTGACGTAAACCATGAACTAATATTAAAAGATAACCGATATTACCAACTAATATCAGCTAAAACCTATACCAATAATACAATTTTTTTGTAATTTTTCATTGATTTATAAATGTATAATCAATGCTATTATGCCGATTGATTTGGTTATTTTTTTTTTGGTTCGATTCAAATATTAGTTTAAAAAACCGATATCGAGTATCGGTTCTAGTATTGGCCTATTTCTACTTTAAATGATTTGTTTTTATAATTAATAATAATTAAATGTGAAATTAATAAAAACAAATTTAAAATATTTTAGGTGTATCTAACATTTGTAGCATATTAATATAGTTGCTTTTTATTCATTCAACTGATAATTAAATCAATGAAAAATTAGTTAAAAGTTCACAATATTGCGCAAGTGTCCTCCTTGTTAAAAGATTCCTGGGTCTAACTTCAGCGATATCGTTGAATATACCTCACCTTATTTCGCTACTTGGTATAGAAATATTCCTCCAAAACACTCATATCAGTACCTTAATCTCCCTAAAAATTCACTTCCTTCTCCCTGGGTCACATCTTATTTCCTTCTTATTCCTTATATAAAGTAATGATTCTGAATAATGATTAATGATAAATATGTGTTGGAATAAATTTAATTTTATTCTTATATTTCTGTATTTACTGTGAATTTATAAAAATTAAAAATAACTAAATCTCCATATAATAAATGTATATTGCGAAAAGAATATTGTGTAATGTAGATGATAAGTTGATTTTTACTTTTTACTTTTTACTAAGATTATTTTATTTTCATAAATTAATAATACAGATAAACATTCTACAAATTAATCTATTGTCGCTATAAATAAATAACTCTAGATAAGATTTAGAATGGTTTGGAATACTATGAAAAACTTTTTCCAATACAATGAATTCTGCTCATCAAAACATTTAAGATGATGTCATCTCTGTTTAACCGCAATCAACTGTTTAAATAAGCATCCATTAAAAAAAAAACCAAGGTTAACCATTTATAGCCTATATTTACTTTAAAATAACTATTACCATTATCATAAATACTATTATAGTATAATTATTGCTATTATACTATTACTAGTATATTAGTAATACACTAGTGCTATTCAGCTATTTGATTATTAAAAATCTATACCTATCATAGATTTAAATATTGGTGTATTTATTTACAATAAGATTATTAATTGATAACAAACAAGAAATATTTATACAGTTTTTAGAACGTAAAACTAAAAATTCAAACTTTAAAAAAGTCAATGCATTCAAAACAATTAGTAAATAAACTACTACTACTTAAATGAGAAAATTAAACAAAATTGTTTTTTTTTTCGGAAACGCAAATCTAGATCGAGAAAATAAGCGTCTTTAGTTAAATATAAATTCACCTTGTACAACTACAAACGCTGTACTGACGATATAGTATTATTATTATAATTTATGAGACATCGGTGGAATAAAGTAAACCAGTTTCCAAACTCGGGTGAACGGCTGCGGCATAAGACCGTCCACCGTCAGTTTACCTGCAGCTGTCTGTAGGCTGTAACGGCAATGTATCACAACGATAATAACCAATAAGGAATAGGAAGAGTGTAGTAATAATAACAATAATAAAGATAATGATAGTCTTGATGTTAAAAAAAAAAAAACGTGTCCACAGTCACTACTCGCCGCTGTCCGTCCCTCGGAGACAGTACGCGGTCGTCGCACCACCGTGGCCGCTGGCCGCGTACTCACCGCCTCGCCGGTCTGTCGGGGGCTCGTTAACCGCCCGACACTGAACCGAGTATGTACGAGATTGTACACTACTTGCGCATGCGCGTGCGCGATCCCGGAGTAATATAACAATACTGCTCGGCAACTTACTACGGACCGGACAGACCGCGCAGTCGTGACTCGTGAGTTTGGCAACCACTGAAGTGTCTCATGCGCCGAGGTTAGCGTCCCACAGGTCAACGTTTAGAGCGTTTGTGTGTACGCCATACGCGCAGCGCCGCAGCGGTGTGTACCGTGTACGCGTTCATAGTTTAGTTGCCACTCGCCGCGTAGTACGTACACCCGTAGTAGGGATGCGCCGCCGCCTCTTCGGCATCCTTCTTCTCCTATAACCTCTTCGGCATTATAGTTTCCGCCCCACCCTCCGACCCGCCACCGCCGTTCCCTCCGACCGCGGCCGCCCGAAATTCGCCTCGGCGGGGCAGCCCTTCTCCCACTCATCGTATTTTTTTTCATTCCGTCTCTCTCGCGCGCCCGTCTTCTCCCGCCGCGCATCCCTTCTCGCTCGCGCCGCGTTCCCTCCCACCACCACCGCCGCATCCACTGCTATTCGGGGGGGAGACGCCCGACGCACGAACATCCATCCGAAAGACCCTCTTTTTTTTTCACGGCGACCGTCGACGACAATGTCCTCTACACCGCACGACCTGCAACTGTACATTTTACAATAATATATATAAGTATATTATATATTATTATTCTTCTTTCCTTTTTTTTAAAAATCTCATCCTTCTCCAGGTTTTCCTTCTGACGTGCGGCCGTGCGGGTCGACTATAGTTTTATTTATTTCCTCCTAGTTAGTTTTAGTCATCGCCGTTTGTCCGTCTCAAATGCCTCCGGTCGTCGTTTACTTATACCGATTGTTAATTTCGCACGTAGCGTTCAGTGTTCATTAGTTCGTAATCCGCGCCGCCGCTGTTCCAGTGTTCGTACGCGCTGTAACTCGTCCACACACGCGTGCACTCAAACACACTCACGCGCGCTCATCGCGCACACGCACGCACCGTCTCCTGTTATCTCAGGTAAACTTTGACACATGTGTATGTATATACATACGTACATTATTGTGTAATATTATTATTTATTATAATTACCATAGGTACGGTATTATAAATGTTTCCTGTCTCGTCTCCGACGGGCGACGACGACGACGCTCCCGCGCGCACTCAATCCGTCGGCGCTGTCGCACCGATCGACGATCTTACCGCTGCGAAGTGGTTTTTTTTTTCACGCATTTTTATATTTCTCCAGATAATAAACATTACGCTATCATCGCCGCCGCACCGCGCACAGTATCGGCCGTGACGCTCGCGCCTCGTAAACAAAACGCCAACGCGCTGAACCGCTGTGGCCGCACGTAGGCACTAGGCGCATCAAGGCGCATTGGCCTTTTGCCGTACTGCTGCCACCGTCGCCGGCGGTCGTCGTTTTGTGTTATGTAGTTTTAGTTGGTTTTCGTTCGGGATTTTTTCGTTGTCGTATTATTATTTTTTATTTTCGAACGTAGTCGATTCTCTTTTTTAGCGTATTACGTTTTTACTTCCGTCCACGACTAGTACAGTACATCTGTCTTCTTTGCGGTAGACCGCCACGGCTGTCCACCGTTAGTTTCTGTCGTTCAATTGCGTCGTCGTCCTTCGTTAGTATGATAAATATATAATGATATCTCAGAATATTTTGGTATACATTAGTTTTATTGTCGACAATGGTTAGGGTATTTAGAGTCATACTCAGTTATACTTATATTGTAGTAGTGACATTAATCATTTTTTCTGTTTCGAATGCTATCAGTACAGTCAAATTTATTTGTCAGTACAGTCATTCATCGACAATACTAACATTTTGTCATTTTTCTTCATTTAATATCTACTTAATGGGTCATTTTTTAAATAATTTTTTATCATAAATGTCAGAAATTATTGTTAAAAGTATTTATCTTACAATAAATTGTTTTCCTAAGCCATGTCATAGAACAATAATTTGTGTGTACAATGTATTTTTTAATATTAGTTCCACTTAAACTAATAACACATTACAATTGAACAATGATAAATACCTATACTGTTAAAGAATTTATCAAAGTTCTATTATAAAGTCTTATGAGCCAAAATATATAAATTTTTATTATTTCTATTTCGAGGACAACATACATTGAATACCTATTATTTATTACGTGTTGGGACCCTAGCAATAATTGCATAGTTAGTCCTACACCTACTTATTTAAAACAATGACAACATTTTATTCTTTTTAAATAGTTGGTCACAATGCTATTGACTAGGTACCTACTCCCAGTTAATAATTATTACAAAACGCTTGTTGAATCATAACCATATTTCTCTACATAAAGTATTTGTGCTATCAACACGTCTTTCTTTTAATATTTGAGGCAACAATTGTATTCATATTTTGGTAGTTATTATCATTATAAAATTAGTACTGTTTGTTATCTATTTACTTACTGTAAATATATTTGATTAACCTACTGTAAGATGTTCATGATTAATTATATTGTTAATATAATTAATATGTTATATATATATATGTATGTAATATATTTATGTTTAATATTTTACAGTGGTTTATTTTTTCAATAGTTCATAGTACAACATTTAAAAAGTAATTCAATTTAGATAGGTGATACGTATTGATACATTTTTATTTTGTAATATTTTATGCTATTTTTTAAGTAACTATGAATAGGTGCCTTTCAATAATTATTGTACAAGTGTTTTTTATTATTATGGAAAAATAATAGAAAATAAATAGTTTTTACCTAATTGTATTATAATTTTATTTTAGCTTTATTAAAGAAACTTCACATTTCACTTACTTAGATACTTAATGCATTCTACATTAATCATAGCTGATTAGAAAACACTTTGTTTTATGTATATTAACCACTTTCTAGTTTCTATAAAGTAAAATTACTTACTGAAACAATGGAACTAAATAATTTGTCAACAATAGGTATTTAGAATTATATTTTAATTAGGTAAATTCCAATGTTTAAGTTGACGTTGTTATTACTAATACAATATTATGAATGTAAATCAATAATCAATGTTGGTAGGTATAATAAGCATGATCGTTATTAGCTAAATAATTGTAGGTTTAGACGTCAGATTTTTAATGCATCAAAATTTGTCAAAAAAATGGTATAAACTTTAATTTAATAACTTACTGTTAAAATAATTTAAAACAAAGAAGATCTATACCAACATTGCATTTAATCGTTATACACCCTGCCAATTTGGCATTTTGTCAAAATCATCAAATATCACTAATCACTATATATCCTATTAAAAAGTTATTTTAAGCTCCTAGTATGAAAGGATATTGAATTTGTATTGAAATTTCAAATTTTTTTACAAAATCTACTTTACTATATTGTTGAATAATTTAATTAATTGTTTTTCAGGTCTATTCAGTTTTTTCAAAAATTACTTTATATTGACCCAAATTACCAACGGGCCAATGAAGTACATCTTAGATTGGGTTTGATGTACAAAGTGTTTAATGAGTGGGAAACAGCATTAAAACATTTAAAACACGCATATTCAGATGTTAGTTTAAGCACATTTTCCAAACTTGAAAGTATGATTTAAATTTCTATTATTTTCAAAGCTGTTTTATTTATTTATTTATTTTTATTTTCAGTAAGCTTCCATATAGCTCATTTATATGAAGTACAAGGAAAGTACAAGTTAGCTAAAGATCATTATGAACAACTCTTAAACGATTCAAAAATTACTGTTCATCTACGTGCCGACATTTGTAGACAGTTAGGTTAGTATTATTACATATTAAATACTAAAAGGTGTCTTATAAGATAAGAAATTAATTTTATATTTTTTATAAAAATTCCATAGGATGGATGTACCACAGTTGTGAATGTCTAGGAGATAAAAATCATCGTGAAACCGTTGCTATTCAATATTTACAGAAATCTATTGAAGCTGATAACAAATCAGGACAGTCACTTTATTTATTAGGGCGTTGTTATGCAAGTGTGGGAAAAGTTCATGATGCATTTATAGCATATCGTAATTCTGTTGAAAAATCTGAAGGAAATGCTGACACATGGTGTTCCATTGGGTAAATTAACATTTTTATCATAATATGTTACAAGATATTTTATATCTTTTGTTATCTGCTACCTAATAATATTTTAAAAAATCGGGACCTTCAATAGTTAAATGTGTAAACTTCTCCCGGGGAAATAAAGTCAAAAACCGAGTTGCCGGACTAGAAATCGAAGTCGGATCTCTCGCTTGCCGGGCGATTGCTCTACCACTGAGTTACCTGACCGCACAGACCTCCAACCCTATCAGTCCTTACCTTACCGTCACTCACTGCAATTGTTGCTTCACCTACTGACCACCCGAGCGCACGACCTGGAAACCCTAATGCGATTGTCTCCTCACAACATCTAGAGTTCCAGATGCCCAGGTCCTTCAAATACTAGGGTTGTCACTTTGAAAGATAGTAGACCCGGTGACAGGCTGATACGCAAAATAATAAATTTGTCTCATCACAAAACAAATTGCTTATCAAAAAAAACATGCATTCAATAAAAGCGTTACTTAAAGAAATTAAAAATATTTTTAATATTTTTCGTTGCTTATTAACAAACTAAATAATTATATAAATATTTCTAATTTTATGACAACCTGGAGAATAATTTATTGTACCCATAGTCTGTAGATTTATATGTAAAACCAGATTGTCCGGTGAATTCTGGAAAGGTGGCAACCCTTCTCACATCACCCACACATATGTCCTTCAGTCTCCCATCGCACTTCTAATTATGTTAACTTCTCCCTGGGTAATAACGTCAAATATCAAGCTTGCCGGACCAGGAATTGAACTCGAGTTCTCGCTTGCCTGGCGATTGTTCTATTACTGAGCTACCCGACCGCTCGATTTACTTAAAAACTTACAGTATATTGTAGTTCAATTTTTTTTTTAATAATCTTTAAAACTTCTCTACATTTAAAATATTATCACTCTAAAGTTTTAGGTTGAAAACGATATCGATATCGCAAACTTTTTTTCAGAAATTTAGGTATCGATAATCGTAATATATCGATAATCGATGTACATCAAGCAAACTGATTTTCATGCCAGAGCTCTTGAAAATATATTTCAAAACAAATAATTGTTGATATAATATCCACTAGTTACTACCTAGTACTCAGTCAATTGAATATTTATGGAATTTATGATAGTCATAGAGATATCGGAATATCGATACCTAAATTTTTTTTTCGATATCGCGATTTAATATTGCACAATTCAAAACGATATCAATATTCAAAAATATATCGTTGAAGAAGCCTAGTATACATTTTGTCTCAATTTTGGATTGGTGCTGCTTGAATTTGTGATGCATAGTTTTAATATCAAGTAATCATTTAACTTTTCATTAATATTAATGTAATTATTTGTTATCTTAATTATAGAGTACTCTATCAACAACAGAACCAGCCTATGGATGCATTGCAAGCATATATATGTGCAGTGCAATTAGATAAAGGCCATAGTGCAGCTTGGACTAATCTTGGTAATGTCGAATGTGCTTGAACCCACTAAGCTTAAATTAATTTTTATTACATTTTTGTCTCAGGTATATTGTATGAAAGTTGTAACCAACCAAAAGACGCTCTTGCTTGTTACGTTAATGCAACAAAAGGTAATGCTGTAGTTAGTGAAACGTTGATTAAAACGACCTTAAATGTTCCAGCATCTGCAATATCGAACATGAATCCTAACCTTGGTCAACGTATTAAGTTTTTACAAACTCATTTATGCAATGCACCAATGCCTAGTATTACTAGCAAGTAAGTTTTTTTTCATGCTCGTATTATGATGAAATTTGTATATTTGTATTAACATTTTTTACCATCATAGGCGACGACAATTACCTTCAATTGAAGAGGCTTGGAATTTACCAATTTCAGCAGAAATGTCTTCAAGACAACAACAACAACAACAACAACAACAACAACAACAACAACAGCAACAGCAACAGCAACAGCAACAGCAACAACAAAAGACTGTACAAACACCATATCAAAAATCTCAGGATATGATTGCTACACCCCATGGGCAACCTCCTCCTCCTCCTCCTTATAATTCATCTAAATCAGATAACCCATTAGAAAATAATACTAAAAGAATCAAAGTAAGTATTTGTTGTTAAATAAATTATTTCTCATTTCAAATTTAAAAAAAAAAACCTATTTTACTTTTAGGTTGAACCTCAAACTGGCAGTAATAGTAATCCTCCTCAACCTGCATTTTATTTAAATAGTATGCAACTTCAAACAATGAATGTTCTTCAAGAAAATTCTAATAATTTATCACATAAGCAACAAGTATATAATAATAATATAGATGTATTTTATTGATTTTACGCAAAAGTATTTATTAATTATTGGATTTAAATATTTCTAGGCATTGCTACAACAGTTGCAAAATAACTATCGTATGATGCAACAACATCAACAGCAATTGCGGTTGAAACAACAACAACAAAATGGCACTAGTCAACAAGAACAATATCAAAATCCTACTGTGATAAAACAGTTCTCTGACCAAAGCCGAGGAGACTCAAAATCCAATGATTTAATTGATGGTTCAAGTGAAAATCAAGAGTTGGATAGAGAATTGCAAGCTCTCCTATCCCACAAAGAATTAACTACTTCATTAGCTGAAGATTTGCTCAAACAGTTTGGTTCATCAGATGAATTGGATATTAAAAATAAACCTAATACTTCTACATCACCTCAAGGTATAACAATTTAGAATTAGATAATTGTATTATGTATATATTATATAAATATTTACTATAACAAAATAGATTGATTCTAAAATTAAACTTAATTTAAATATTTTAGAAGTCAAAACTATACAACAGCCTACAACTGAAAAGGTAGTTAGATATCAAGATTCAAGTTCATCGGATACCGATTATTCTTTGGACTTAACTGCTGAGGAGGTTTTGGAAACTGCCGAGTAAGTAGTTACTTAATTTAAATTGAAACAAATTTAATTCAAAGTTTAACTTAAATTTACTTTATTATATAAAACCATTATCAATCAGTCAAGTTGTAGAATTTATATTTTTTCAATGTACGAATCGGAGTTGTCAAAATATGATATCATATTATACTATTATAGTAACTTCATAAATTTAATTTATATAATGAATCTATGATATTTAATTTTAATGTTGAAACAGAAAAGAAGTAGCATAAACTATTTTTTTAGGATTTCTATAACTCTGGTACTAATTATTAATTGTGGGCTCTTATATCAGATTCAAGCTATAAAATTTTTTCTCTTCTCTGAATATCAATTTCTTCTATGTTAATTTTGTATCCACTAACAACAAATTAATTAAAATCTTTATAATTTTTCCCTTAAGAGGACGTAATACCTCGCATATTTTATCTGTTACAAACATACTCATATAACATAGTAAATTTGGGTTCAAGAAAACCGATTTTTTGTTTTAACATTAATATTTAAGTGAATTTATTATCAAACTTAAGGCAAGACCATAATCTGTGTGTCTACATTGGTTTTTTATGTTTCTATTTTTAAGCCTGTTACATGCGCGTAAAATATTGCAATTAAATACATTCATAACTCAACTATAAACACAAAAAATGCTGTTACTTAAAAGTTCGATAATAGGTTGTTGATTCACTTTAATATTAAAACTAACAACACAAAATTTAACATAAATTTACAGTTAGTAAGAGACAATAAATGATAGTATGTCATCCTCTTACTGCTTAACCTATTAACGCTGTGCCATATAGCAACATAGATTTTTTACAATAATTTTTGAGGTATAACATACATTTTCAACAAAATTTTGGTTTAAATTGTAAATAAAAAAACTCCGGCGCTAATGGGTTAAGGTCTTAACATTTATTTATTTGTAATTTGCATATTAAGGTATTTTTCTTTATAATAAAAGAGATTCAATAAAAAAATGTTTAGCTTAAGTATACTGATACTATGAGGTATGAAAAAGTTTAATAAATATTTTTATGGTCAAATTTAGAAAATGTCTAAATTTCAATTAAAAATAAAGTATTGTACAAATATCATAAATTACATTTAATAACAAATGAAAGGAGAAAATACATCCATTTTCAATTTGACTAACAGGTGATTGTCTGTTCTTTGTGTTCACTACCACCTGCAGTAGGTACTTTGTTTTTAAACACCTGACTAGCGTATACATTTTTATCTTATTTACTATATAAAAGGTATAATACTTTTTTTAATCATATCTAAGTAATACTTTAAGGCCAGTTAGAAATCTCAAATCTATTTGTAACCAGCTGGGTGAAATCTTAGTTTTTAATTTTTATTTGCTAATACCACAAATAATATAAAGCTTAAAAACCGGTTTACACTTCAATGACTATTATTTGGTGCTATAGTGATATTCATATAATATTGGTTTCAAATTTCAACTAGCATAAGTTTTGGTTTGGGTTTTGCTAACAGTTTTATTTAAATTTGTTCGTTTGGGTTTTGCTAGTGGAGAATTATTTTTCAATTGGTCTTTTTATTTCGACTTTGTTAGAAAATTAAATAAACTGAGGATGTGCCGTGATAGTTATAAACCGGTTTTAAATCCTATAAAGGCTGCTTTAATGTATCTAATTTTTATAAATTTAATTAATATAATCAGTTGACTTGAAATTGAAATTGAATATTTTATTTAAGTACAATAATAATTTCTTAACTTGGGTATATTTTAGAATAGTTGTTAATTTGTTATTAAATATTTAGGAAAGAAACAGGACCTGGTATGTGGAACAGAAATGTATTGAGTCCAAATGGGCCACCACCCACACCTCCAGAACCTCCTCCTCAACAATTGACTCGTGAACAATTACTGCCATCTACTCCATCAGTTATGCTTGAAAATAAAAAAGACGCATTTAGTCCAAGATTACAAGAATTTTGTTTAAAAAATCCTATTGCTGTTGTTCGATGCTTAGCTGGTGCCCTAAAATTAGGTATATATTTTTATTCAAATGATTTGTATTATTATTTATTATTTAATTATATTTCTTTATTCTTTTTAGATTTGGGATTGTTTTCAACTCGATCATTAGTAGAAACTAACCCAGATCATTCTGTTGAAGTTCGAACACAAGTAATGCAGAACAGTGATGATAACTGGGATGTGAAACAAAATCGAAGAGGGTGGGCTTGTATTAGCCATAGATCACATACAACCATTGCTAAATATGCTCAATACCAAGCTTCCAGTTTTCACGAATCAATAAGAGTTAGTATTTGATAATGGTTATTTATTTACTGCAATCAAAAAATACATAAATTATGTCTATAATATAAAAATACATTAAACACTCATTGTCTAAAAATAATTGACAACAAATTTTATATTTCAGATATTTTTCTGGATATTATGTTTATAAATTAAATTAATATAGTGTATAGTATTAAAAATATGTATACCCTAGGCTGGGCAAGTTAACGACTTTTTTTAACTCGTTAGTCGTTAAGTTAAGTTAAAAGTTACTTGTATTTTTTTTTGTTAATTTGTTAAGTCAAAAGTTACTTTGAAAAAAAAAGTAACTTAACTTAGTTAATATTTGCTAATTTGCAAAAATTTCTTACATAATATGGTTTATTAGATAGTTTTTTTTACGCTCAAGAAAATTACTGGGGAAATTCAAAATGATATATCAAAGTAAAAACATTAAAAAATTTGAATTATTTTTCGGACAAAAATTAACTTAATTTAGATATTTTTGAAATAAAATTAACTTGAAGTTAACACGTTAATCTTAAAAAAAGTAACTTATTAAGTTAAAAGTTAATTTGAATAAAAAGTAACGAGTTAATTAACTTAACGTTTTATCTTAATTTTAACTTTTAACTCGTTAATGCCCAGCCTTGTGTATACCTACAGTAAAACTTCCTTATTACTAAGTCGTCTCATGGGCTACATAAAAATTAGTATCTTAAAGAATTTCGTTAAATAAAATTATATAAATTTGGTTCTCAAAGATGTTTTATTAAACACAAAATGTTGTTAAGAGGACGTTTTACCCGCATGTGTTGTCTCAGTCTTACAAGTGCGTAATATAGCAAATTTTACCCTCAGCAGAACACGTGTAGCTCCATTAGTATAAAAATTAGAGCGAATTGACCTCTTATAAAATCTAAAGGTAAGGTTATTATCTAAGCAACCTTATGGGCTTTTTATTATATTTTAATTTTAAAGCGAGTTATGAGTATTTTAAGATGTATAAAAAATTTACAATTTTAAAATACTCATAATTCGCGTTAAAATTGAAATATAATTAAAAGCCCATGAGGTTGCCTGGATATTAATCTTACCTTTAGATTTTATTAGAGGTCAATTCACTCTAATTTTTAAATTAACGAAGCTACACGTGTTTTGCTGAGCGTAAAATTTGCTATTTTACGCACTTGTAAGACGGAGACAACACATGCGATTATAACGTCCTCTTAAATAGAAGTTCATTATATGGAAGTTTTACTGTACATACAGGGTGATTCATAAAGCGTAAAACACTCATTATCTCAAAAAGTATTAATGTTTTTGAAAATATTTTTTAACATAGTTTCAAGTTGTTAAAAAACTATGTTTTTATTAAAAACATATACTTTTAAATATTTTTTATCCATATTATTTTTTAAGTTTTTTTACTTTTTTGAATGACAGCATAGAGTTTTAGTTTCATATTCTAAAGCAGAATATTTTTCTAAGTATTTTGATTCATAATCATCTAATTTAGGCGAGTAGTCTATGAGTTATAAGCATTTAAAGTTTAGATGGGCGGAGTGGAGTGGTATGGGTTTACCCTGCAAAATGTTTGTCGATTACTCCGCCCATCTAAACTTTAAATCCTCATAACTTATAGACTACTAGCCCCAATTAGATTTTTATGAATCAAAATACTTAGAAAAATATTCTGCTTTGGAATATTCTCCTTTACTTAAGTGTTACTAAAAAAAAAAAAAAATTGAAAAACCCATTTCCTACATAACATAATATAAAAGTGAATAAGGAATTTAAATATTTTTTCAAAATTAAAATTGGATTTCTGGAAGTGTATTTTTTTCTTCCGCTTATTGGTCTAAATGCACGAAAAAACTACCAGCTTTCAACAGTATGGAAATGGTTTTGATTCGAGAGGGGAGTAAGCGGTGTACTATGTACATTAGATTGTTTAAGATCATTTACATATTTGATTTTAGGGCCCCCAAGTGTCAAGTTGCGCCACTGACCCATTACAACAATTATGGTGAATAATATTTTTGAGGATATGACATTGATCTATCTAAATATCATTTAAATTTGCAAATTTTTTTTTTATTTTGAACGTTCATTATAACATCAAATAATAATAAAATATAAAACTAGTATGCTGAACCCTTAAAATATTATTCTCTATAATTTTTGTAATTGGTGATTTTACTCTAAAATTACTCAATTAAATCATACAAAAAACTATTTTAGTCGAAAGCGTTTTATCTATGTTGCGCGTGGGTCTCAGAAAGAAAACAAACATTTTGCTTACATCCTCTTAAGATAATTTTGTATTGCTGCAGTATAGTCCTTTAATCTATGGTCTTATATACACCTAAAATATCAAGATTCCATGACCAAAATAATAATAATTTGACGTTTTAAAATTTCCGCTAAAATATTAATTCACATAAAGCGCTTACATGCATTTCTTAATCCCGTAGTAAGAGTTAATTCGATTTGATGAATCAAATTAAATAATAAATGCGCATTAGTTTTATGTGAATTAAAAATGCTTTCATTTGCACCCAACACCCGGATAAACGACCGCATATAAATGCCATATATCTGTACATAAATGTAGAGATTTTAGTTTAATGAATGATAGAAGAAGGTAATACAAAATAATTCTATCTTTATTTTTTGAGTTAAATGTTAGTTATTATGTATCTTTGTATCATTCTTTTTACCTATGTGCATTTAACATCAATTTAGGACGAAAAAGATGGTATACCAAGCGTTCATTCAGTTCCTAATTCAAATTTATCCGACTCTGATTCTAAAGACTCAATCACTATGGAAAAAAAACGGAAAAAGAATATCGTAAGTTGTATATTATAATATAACTTATATTATATGTTAAATTATAATTGTCTCGTTTAAAGAATTTACCTGGTGTGAAACCTCCTGCTGGTAGTAAAATGCTCAAGTTTGGAACTAATGTGGATTTGTCTGATGAGAAAAAATGGCGTCCACAACTTCAAGAACTTACTAAACTACCAGCATTCGCACGAGTTGTTTCTGCTGCTAATATGCTTTCACATGTTGGACATTCAATATTAGGCATGAATACTGTTCAGTTATACATGAAAGTAAGAATTATTTATGATTATAAACAAAATTATAGTTAAATTCTAAATTAATTTGTTTTGTTTATTTTTAAAAAGGTTCCTGGTAGCCGAACACCTGGGCATCAAGAGAATAACAATTTTTGCTCGATTAATATTAATATTGGCCCTGGTGATTGTGAATGGTTTGCTGCACCTGATGCTTACTGGGGTGTCATTAATAACCTTTGTGAAAAGTAAGTTACGAGTCATATGGTATATAATAGAGACAACATTTTTATTAAATAGCTAAATAAATATCAATTATTATTAATGTTTTACTTTAGGTACGGATTAAATTACTTACATGGGTCTTGGTGGCCACTGGTTGAAGATTTACTTGCAGCAAATGTCCCTTTGTATAGATTTTTACAAAGACCCGGTGACATGGTTTGGGTAAATTCAGGTAATATATTGCTTAAAAGAATTATTAGGTTTAAGTATATTTCTAAAATATCTGTGTCATTAGGTTGTGTCCATTGGGTTCAAGCTGTTGGTTGGTGTAATAATATTGCATGGAATGTGGGTCCTTTAACGGCTAGACAATATCATCTTGCTATAGAACGCTATGAGTGGAATAAACTGCAAAGTTATAAAAGTATTGTACCAATGATTCATTTAAGTTGGAATTTAGCAAGGAACATAAAAGTATCAGATCCAAGACTTTATGATCTTGTTAAGTAAGTTAAAATTAACTATTATAAAGAAACAAAATTGTTACCATTTCACTAATAACTTACTTATCTAAAGAAATAATTTATTTTTTAAATAGAATGTGCTTAATGTGTTCTCTTCGGCAATGTGGTATAACCTTGGAATTTATAAAGGTTAAAAAAATTCAAACCCGTTTTCATGGTAGAGGCAAAAATGAAGCTTCACATTATTGTCATGACTGCGATGTAAGTTAATTTTATTTACGATCTTCTTTAGGTTAACTAATTAGGTTGCTAGTTGCTACATGTATCTAGTAAGTGTATTTAATAATACATGAAACTCTGTATTATTATACTTATTTAAAAAATAAAATATTGAGATTTTATTATTTCTATGTGGTTAATGGTTATTATATAAAACTCATTTGCTTAGGTGGAAGTATTCAATATTCTTTTAATCCGTGAACAAGAGAAAAAACATTGCGTTTATTGTGTTATTTGTGCAAAGAAACAATCTCCAAATTTGGAAGGGTTTGTCTGTCTAGAAGAGTATAAAATGTCTGAACTAATAGAAATCTATAACAGTTTTATATTACATTGTCATACTACACCTGTACTGCCACCTAGTAATAATACTGTAGCGCAATTAACGTAAGTTGCTGCAATAAAAAAATGTTTCTCCTTTTATTAATATATAATATGTATGTATGTGTATATATATATATATATATATATATATATATATATATATATTGTGTATGTGTGTGTATATTTGTGTATAAAAAAACTTCGAGGATTTGAATGTTTAAGTATTCTACCTAATTTCTTAAACAATATTTTCTACACAACTTTAATTTTGAAAAATGTAACATTTTTATAATGTAAATTATTATAATAAACCTTATGCATATTTTTGGATTATTATCTTAATTTTATCGATAAACTCAAATTATTCTCAACTGTAAAAAATACTTTAACGTTGAATATATTTTTGAACCGTTTATTATATTTAAAAGATTAATGTTAAGATAACAAATTTTAATATCACAGCATCTTACACAATATGTATAATGTATAAAATGTTTTTTGTCTAACATGTGATGTTTATGTACAAACGTATAAACCATTTAATTGGTTTATGAATCAAATGTCTATACGTTCTCTTTGTCTGATAAATATTTTAACTTTTTTACATTTTTATACACATTTTAATCTACATATATTTTTTAAATTGTAGATTCTTTAACCTTAATCACCCCAAAAAATTGCTTTACATAAAATTTGTAGTAACTGCAATAATTAGGGAATTTTATAGTAAACGGTTCTTGAGTATCAAATTGGTTTCATGAAAAATTTTTCCATATTTAAGTTTATGGCAGCTCATTGCACACATGTGTTCACGTAAATTGTACAAAATTTAAAGGACTGTTAATGCCATTTATAGTAAATGCATAATAATTAATAACTATAAGAAACAAGTAGAAAAATATTGTATATATATATTATGTAAACTTAAATTTGGTTGTTATATCTACACACCTTTCTAGAATTTTTCAGATCTCAGCGTTTTTTTTTTCTACCGTAATGTTTTAACATGATTAACATGATATTTTTATACTGAAAAATCAAATTTTATTTTATTTTTATCTAAATGTTTTTTTCTCGTGCCTTTATTCTGAAAATTATTTTTTCAAAGTACAAAATTGTATGTTTTTTTTTATTCATAATACTATATAGTCATAAGATTATGCGGATACTGAATTTTGATTTATTTTCTTTTTCTTTATTAGTTATTTTATAAACAGTAGTACAAAATAACGAGCCTTATATTTTAAAGCTGGAGTTACATGGATAAATATGAGGTCCAATAAAATTATATATATACCATAGTATTTTTTTAAAAATATTATTTGATTAAGCTACTGTTTATAAGTACATTTTATTTGAAGACCATGTTTACTTTACAATGGGTTTATAAACCTATTTAAGTATTATGTTAAAGTAATTTAAATAATATTGCTATACATAATTATATTTTGTTTCTTGGTTCTTTAAATTTAAATTTAAATAATTATCCAAATAAAATTCAAAAATAATTTTTATTAAGTAAAAGGTATGTTCCATTTCCTCTTTATATATAAATATATAATTGTTTTCAATATATTAATTATATTATTTTCATCTGGTCAATTTTTGGGTTCCTTATTCAATTAAAAAAAAAAAAAAAAAATATTTTGGACATTAATTTCATTTTTTGAATTAATTTATAACTATTATTGTGTTAATTAGTATATTTTTTTTTTCAAATTTAGTCAAAAATGTGTTTAGTTCAATTTTGTAGTAATTTATTTTTTAGCCACATTTGAGTAAGACAACTTATCACTGCCATAAACTAAGACGAGACTTCTCGTCCTCGTCACCTAGTACTGATTTTAGCTGTGCGTTTTTTTTTTTTTATAAACAACATGTGAATGTTGTATTTTAAATGTGTTCAATAGTTTTACATATTTAAATCTATTTTATTTATATTATGTTAATACAAAAATCATTGACTTCTTTAAATAAGTAATAGCTTTTAATTTTAGTTTGAATATAAATGTATTGTATTTTAAAAACATTTATTTAGATTTAAGTTACAGTTTCAAATTTATTTTTAGTTATGAAAACAAACATTATTCTTATTATATATTATTCTTTATAAGCTTAGATAAATATTAAAAACCTAACCTGGTGTTAAGTAGCGAATTATTGTAATATTGAAATCATATATTCAGCTGTCAAAAGCCGACTTGTATTCATTGTATAAAATAGTTGATCTCATGATTATTTTATTTTTCAAATGATAAAATTATATTATAAAATATTGTAATAAAGCTTTAAACAATAGAATAACTTTCGTGTAAATTTGTGTTTTTTATTTATACAAAAGTTAATAATTATTTTTGACTAAATCTAATAGGTAACTTATACAGCAGTGAAACTATAGTTTATTTATTTTTTACCACTAATTTATATTGGTAATACTACCCAATTTAGTAGTATAATTAATAGAGAACATTTTTGTGTTCTTTAGTAATATATATTTTAATTACAATATAAGATAGTATAATGTATAATATAAAAAAAAATCTTATAATGAGTGCGTCATAATCATTTAGATAATCAGTTTTCATAATTACTTATTATTAGTTACTATTTGTCAGCATATCAACTAGTTACTAATTATAACTTAATTACATTGAAAGTATACATTATAATTTTTTTAATAATTATAAATACTTTTGACTATAGTCAAAAGACAATTTGTTACATCAGTGGATTGCTCATTATAATTACATAAAACAATTTGCATATATTTTTATCTTCTCTACATTGTGGATAACAGTATAATACATTTTATGTATATAACCACAGCTCAATCATTTTGATGTACATGTTAGCCAAGATCCATCAAGAAATCTTGCATGTTAGCAACGATGAATATGGTCTAAACAACTCTTAATGTGCACGTAATATGTTGAATATTATTAGACACAATTTAATATTGTACTATCTACTTCTAAGGGAAGTTTAGTTTATTAGTTTGTTTAGCATATTTTTTATAAATTATAAGTGTACTGTGTACACAGAAATTTCCACGTTGGGGGGTTATTGAAAAAAAAGTATCTTTGTTTCATTTTTCCGTTAGTATAATATTATGGTGATATATTACATAATACATTGTATTTTATACACCTAGTCAATATTAAATTTTTTATTTTTTATAATGAAATTCGTAATCACTCATCAGATTTGGATAAAAATACCACCTGCCAATTATAGCACAGATTATTTAATGTTCTATTTTCATCTATTCCATGAATTACGATAATCTTAGTTTATGATTTATTCTGTACTTCCGTAGTTATTGCCGCAGACTATGAAAATACATTTATACAGTGATGCAACTAGGACTAAAATGTAGCCCCCACCTAAACCCCTCACCCATCATATACTTCCACTCAAAAATTATAAAACAAAAACAAATATTTTTATACTTAAGTTTCATTTTACACAGTTATGATAATATATACTGTCTGTACTCTGTATATTTCAGTTCGGTACATATCTTACTGTAAAATTACGTATAATAATCGTACCAAAGTATCGATATAAATCGTTTCCTTAAAAAATAAATACAGACATACAGCTAATAATATTTAGTATTATTTTACTGTTTATCATAGGAAATACAAAAAAAATATATCATTTAAAAAAATAAGAATTATAGTTGGATTTTAAAAGGTTCATTAATATTTTAGAAAACAATTGAATATTTTTTGGGGGAGGGGGCTAAGCCCTACAGTTCTTCCGTAGTTACGCTTGTATATTAATTTATATATAATAATGAGCCATGGTTTTAATGTCCCATAATAGTCCGTGTTATTACTGAACGAGCTATTATCTAAATTCGTGTTTATCAGTAGTGATAACAATATTATTATCGGAGTTTTCACTTTTCGGAATGAGTGTTATCGAATATTATTATTAATTTATTATTGTAGTAGATCTGTCAATGAATCTTCTAATTTCTAAAACCATAATGATTAATCTGTTTATTTACCTATTTCAAGTGTCAATACCGCAGAATTTATGTTTATAATTAAATGGGTACCTATCAACTTTGAAATCAAAATAAGTACCAAGTGTCCATGTCCCGTCTTAAATCTCGGGCGGGCGTTCAAGATTACTAACGAGTAACGACCACAAAATTCTTTACGATGATGATTGTGTCTACGTCAAGTCATTTACTACAAGAGTAAAGTCCGTATACGACTCGAACGAATTACGAGATTATATTTTGCTTGTCAATCAACGTATAGGTATAGATGTATTGCGACACCGTAGTTGAAATAATGTCCTTGGTCAATATAACTTCATAATGTCTAATTTGAAACTGGAACTCGATGAGTATCTTAACAAAGGCCAAAAAACTAAATCTCATAATGGGCATCACGTACACATTCCAAAAGTGTTTAAGAAACTACTCAACAGTGAATCAGGCGAACAAACGGAAAACCTGTTGGATTCAACACAGAAGACTTATTTTAATTTTCCCCAGATGGTAAGATTTAATAATATATAATTTGTTTGCTTTATACTATACTTTTACATTTTAATTAAATATTCGCATTAACTGTCGTTTGATTTTACAGAGTAAAACCCAAAGAATATTGGGATTTGTAGTTTGTGTGTCAATCAGTTGTCTGATGTTCTCTCTGTCAGCATTATACTTGCCCGTACTTCTAATAAAAGCTAGGAAGTTTGCAATTTTATATGCTTCTGGAAGCATATTTGCTTTTGCCAGGTAATCTATGACGCTTATTGTTTTCCAAAAACTAATTTTGTTAACTTTATATGTTCCTAACGATGTCTATATATATATTCAATTACTTGAGGAATTTATAATTATTATTTACTTTTTAGTTAAATATATCTCATTCAAATATAACTCGAATTAGGTACCTTTAAACACACTTAGACAGAGTAAGGATACTAATGTTTTTTAACGGTTCACGGTATGATTTGTGGAGTGATTAAGATGCAATGAGATCGAAAAGAGATAAAAGTCATTTAGATACAATATTTCCATTTTTTAACTTAAATTGTTTATCAAGTAGATATCTCTTAAAAAAGTTGTTTATTGTTTAACAAATTATTATTTTTATAAAAACCATTTTGTATTTTTAGACTTATAATTTGTTATATGGTATCTAAATGTGTGCATTGTGTTTAAATGTAATTAAAGGTGCATGCTCATAACATACATTAAATTAATAAATATTGTAAATGTTATTTTTTTTAGTGTATCATTTTTGACGGGTCCATTGAATCATTACAAGTATGTTACGTCTAAAGAAAAGCTTCCGTTCATGTTTGGCTATATTACAACTCTTTTGAGTACTTTGTATTTTTCATTGTGGATGAAGAGTACTCCGTTTACACTACTATCATTGACTGTTCATCTTATACTTATTTTTTGGTTTTTATTAAATTCCATACCATTTGGCCAAAAAGGTTTATCATTTTTTGGACGTATATGTTCATCCATAGTAAAAAATAAAGTGTCAAATTCATTACCTGTTTAAATAAACTTTACCTATTATTATTATTATTATTTATTGTTACTATTATGATTTTGTTCATATTTATTTATTGTTTTTTTTTCAATTAAACTGTTTTTGTATAATTACAAAGTTATATTTAGTTTTTTTTTTTCCTATTCTATGAAAGAATGATCTATTATAAATAAATTATTAAATTATTACTAATGGTTAAGTTTGTGAAGTCTGTGATCAGAGTACATTTATTTGTAAAAAAAACATAACACTTGAATATTATAAATTCATAAGGATAGAAACAAGAGTTGTTTGCAATTTACTAGGAAACAATTTAGCGTTACTGATAGTGACCAGTGATGAAGGGAGGGGGGGCTTGGTCCCTAATAAAACACTAACGTCAAATTGTTGAGAGAAACATATCAATTAATTATAATAAATAAATTATACATAGAAACAGAAAAATAGAATGATATGTGATACTTTTATAGTAAAAAATGTACGAAAGAAAATATTTGTCTGATAAACATTTTATAATTGCAAGTCCTAAAGAATTGTTTTTACTAATAAATTACTACTAATATATTGCATTTTATTAATCTTGTAGATATTAATAATAATTATGATAATATTAAATTTTAATATTTTATTCATGAAAACTCATCTTTTTTCACTAGAAGCAACTGTAATTAGTGTAATTGAAAAAGTTTGGAAAATTCCAAAAGCAATTTCTGTTTGGGTAAAAATATTTAATTGGTTCCTTATGTATCCATACTGTATTATATTAAGGAAATCTTAGACCTAATAGTATAGTTAATTTTATAAGTCAGAAACAATTAATATAGACTGTTTTTGGAAATAAGTATAAAATGTTTAACCACAACTCTGGGTGTCTCTGGTTCATTATTCAGGTACTGATACATATTGTGAAAAATTTGTGAAAAATCACCATGTACAATATTTAGATAAACAGCTTAAAACAATTTAATATGTACCTAAAACAAGTCAACTAACTACTAAGCAGCTTATAAATGTTATTTAATTACATTAAAATATAGTAAACATAGTAATAATAATAATTAAGCAAACATTTGAAAATTTAATTATTTAAATTAAAGAAAATTAAATAACAAAGTCAATGTTTCTTTTTTTGCTAATTGCAAAGCGTTCTATTATTTTATCTTCTGAAATATCAAGCTCTCGATGAATATGCAATAATACTAAGCCACAAAGTCGATCTTGATACATCTTTGTCCTTAACCAAGTCTTAAGCCTGAAGCATTTAAACGTAAAAGTACTATTAATATATACTAACTTATTATCTTGGAATTTAAAATCAATCATAAAATAATACCTTTTTAAGGGGATTCGATACCGCGATTTTCTGTTTTTGTAGACTTCTAGACTTGACGACAAATTCAAATCTGTTTTCAGAATTCTCATCACTTCATTAGATCAATTGATATGTTTGGCAAAGGATCCGTCAAAAATCCTATGTTGCGCGTGTGTTAGACAAAAACAGAAAATCACGGTATGGAATCCCCTTAAATTAGAGAAACTATGTTCAGCTGATGCCACGCTTATTGGTAAAGTAGCAATTATAGTCAAAATTAGCTTAATATTTGGAAAAATTACACATGGTCACATGGACAATTGACAATAGAGTCAATAGCATTATTAGGTATATTTAATTTTGATTCATTAATTACGTCACCTAAAAGAGAGTAACAATTGATTATTAGTAGTTAATTTATGGCATAACATTCTCAATGTACTTTAAAAACCCCATTTGGACTTCCATAACTCTAACTCAGCTCTAAGAACTTCCTTTTGTATGTTCATGAATTCAAATTCTACTAATATGTTTTCTTCTATTTTGGTTGGAGTAAAATCTTTTAAATAACATGGAATAATTCCCATTAAAGTCAAAAACATTTTATTTTTATTATTCTTGAACCGTTCTTTTATATCTTCAATGAGATTATCAAGTAACGGAATGTACAAGGACCTCATATAATATTCTTCTGGTGAGTTACTAGTGGGATTTGGCCTTTGAGTTTGTCGTTTAGATATTCATGGATATTTTGTAACAACGTCATGTTTTTTCATTAGTTCTGAAGCTTCCTTAAATATTTTATTAAAATACTGATTACAATTTGTGCGTTTGTTGGTTAAGTTATCCAAAACCAATTGAATACTATCTGTTGCACTAATGAAATCCTTTTCTTTTCTCCGAAGACATTTGCTAATAGGCAGCGGCGTATTTACTGTGGGGGGGGGATCAATCCCTCCCTTGGTATATTTTTTTGCTATTATTAAAGGATTCAAGTATGCATATAATATAGACACTGAATCGTCAATCGTTTTAGTATTTACTACGTATTTTTCATTTTTCATTTTTGTACATACAGTAAGAAAAAAATCAATTATAAGGTTATTAATAGACTGTTATTATTACGATTTACGACACTGAAACCCCGCAATGTCATAAACTCATAAATTAGGCGTTTTCTGTATAATATGCGGGTTGCACTCGACGTACCAGCTAGACACGGCTGTAGTACACTAGTATTGTACAGTTGTAAATTTGTAAAATAAAAACAAGATATATTAAGACTAAAATACCAAAATCAATATATTAAATTATGGTATTGTCTTGTAATAGTATATCACATGTAATCACTATAAAAAAAAAATAATCACTCTATTGAGTATCGGAAATCGGCATTCTTATCTTAATTGTGTGGAAAAACGACATTGGTATTTTTAGACGAAAAATGATTTGAATGAGCTGATAGTAATTTTATTTGTATAACATATTAATGTAACATATTATTATTATTTACATTTAAACGTAGAACATTAAAATCTACCTACTATCTTAACCATAATCATTTTGTCAAATGTTGTGTTTATTTTATAATCATTTACACTAAATTTCGTTGTGTGTAAAATTGTGTTGTAATTTCGCCATTTCGGTCTTCGCCCTTCGGTGTTAAAAATTTAAAATGAAGAGAACTACGCTGGACTACTTTTTTAAGAGCCACAAGAAAAGAAATCGAATATTTATGTGGAAATCGATTAATCGAAAATGTAAGTAAAAAAAATTTAATGAATGAGGTTTTTCTTATATTATTTTCTAATATTGCTACCTATACAGAATTATAATTTATAATGTAATACATTATTAATTATTTGTATTGTCCTTAGGAACGTCTTAATGGACTAGCACTATTATCTGTTCGTCGTACAGTAGACATATAAGTATCGACGAAGTAATTGATAAACTTGCGGTAAAACAAAGAAAACTTGATTTTGTATTATAAGTAGGTATATTAGTATAAAGTAAGTACAAGTATGAGCATGTAATTATTATTATTTATTATAGTAAAAATAAATATTTATGATACTATTATTTTTGTACTAAATTTATTATTGTGTTATTGAACATAGGTGGTGATAGTAGGATGGTAATTGTTAAAGAGTTAATTCTCTAAAAATATTTTTTGAGTGTAAATTAAAAATTGAAATTTATTTCAATTCTAATGAAAAATAATCAATATGTTATTGTTATTCACTAAAATTAATGATTAATAATTTGTATTGCATGTTGTGTAAACTGTACAGTATGTAGTGAGTAAGTATAGGAAACCTCAAAGGGGGCAAAGCCCCCCACTATTACATAATATGTCATTCAGTGCCTCATCCCCTCCCTTTAGCAATTCCTAAATACGCCGCTGATAATAGGTAATGTAATACTCAGTATATTTGCTAGAGTAAACAGAGTTAAAATAAATTCACAATTCTCTAAAGCACTTATCAAAATTTTGGCTTTGGTTGCAGATTCAGATTCTGACCATTCCGATACTTTATTTAATGCAACAATTATGTCTGAAAATGAGGAAGTAAACAATAAAATACTCTGTCATGTCTAAAGAATTAAAAAAAAAAAAAGTTTGAACATATTTTATCCTGAAAATAATATGACGTTCAGAACATAACAATTGACACAAAAAAAATCCAAGGGGGTGAGCGCCCTTCGCCACCCCCCCCCCTAAAAACCGCCACTGCGTCGGATCGCGGACAAAGGGTAAATCTTCCACCGATCACCTTAGTAGGCAATGTTCAATGATTCGATTTGATGCAAGCGTGTGCCCAAATAACCATTTATTGGCAACCAATAATAAATAAACACTAATTTCTACTGTTAACTGTAACCAATGGGAATTATGAATAAATAAAAAATAAAATTTCCAATGTGAACCTCAATGTCCTTGTTTGAGCACCTCTTTAAAATGCGAATTTTGGCAAATCCTTTCTTATTTCACGGTAAAAGTATTAGAAGAACCACTATTCCAAATTTCAAGTTCATACGTTGAGTACATTTAGTATTTTAGAAGTAAATTGTAGGTGGTATAATACTATAATTTATTATGTGTAGTCGTTTAAATAATATATGTAGTTATTGTATAATGAAATTATAAAAATTTGAGTATATTATTTATTTATTATTATTATTATTATTATTGTTAGGGAAATTTTACAAAGGCAAAAGTAATTTTCGAAACACAATAGTTTTTTTTTTTTTTAGACAATTGTTTCGAAATAATTCACAGAACATAGTATAATTTGGATTGTAGCAGTTGTTGGTAACCAGAATTAACCTACGAAAAGGTGGTTGACTCATTTGCCAGACGCATTAGCCTGTCAATGGGGCGATTGCGACTTTAATTGGAGGTACGAAAGGGGATGACAAATGGAGCAGTGGAACGTATTGAATGTTGAGGTACTCGAAATTGTATACTGCAGGACAGGAGAATAGGTGCATGTACCATCAATAATTCTCTGAAGGAATTTTAGATTTACATTAGCTCTTCTGACTGCTAAGGTATCTAGGCATAGTTCATGTAGGACAGGTGTGTATAGTCATGATCAGGGTGATTGATTTTCAGAGCACGACCTGTAAAGTAGAGGAAGAGCCTTTGAACACGCTCAACGGTTAATGAGTCGGACGCTGCAGTGTAGGGACCCCATAGGACGCAAGCGTATTCTAATATGATTTTATACATATATGTATACTATACTATCAGTCACAAATTAGATAGGTAGCTAAGGACAAGGTACCTAAGACGTACGTATCAGTTCCATAATTTGGATTAATGAATTTGTCACATAGGAATTTAGTAGGTACCTAAGTTAAAATAGTTTTGTAACGACATGTTGAAATGAAAAAAACCAAGAAAATTCTAGCAGAGCTCTTTTACCAATTTGGGGCTCCGGGCTCATGCCCTCAGACAGCTTTGTAGACTGTAGTTAAGTACTTTTATATTATCCTAGTTATTTCAGCCGACTGCGTATGTCTGAATAATATACTATTATACATTTATATAGTTACAATAAACTTTTTTTTCACATTTTTCATAAGTTATAATTTTTGTTTTCATAAATAAAAACGTAAACTGCAATCAACGTTAGTAAAATAAACTATGCTTATATAGGTACTATAGTGGCTATTATTAAGTCACAGAGGAATCCAGTGATTGGCGGTATGGAAAAATAAGTATATAAGTACACATATATTATAGACATAGAGTGTAGACGATGAGTGTTAAAATACAATTTTAATATATAATTTTAAAAAAAGAAAAGATTTTACACTTGTAGGTATAGACTTTTTTTTAAAAAAAAAATAATAATTTATATTTTATAATAATATATATTATATTATATATAGGTACACATCGATATAAATAATAATTGACTAGTATACGTAATTATGTATAATTAATAACAAAACAAAAAATAAAAATAGGATATAATATAATATAATATAATAGTGGGTGGGCATACTGGCAGGGTGTAGTAAACCTTAGATTATACCGCTTTGTGGCTGTGAATGATATTATACATAAAACATCACTAGCTAGTATAATAATATTAATACAATATGTAATTATTGTATTACAATATGCGTGATCGGAAACGTATCGACAATAATATTATAATAATAACAATCGATGTTTTTTACAACGATATGAGAGTGATTTTTTACGGAATGTATACAATTATAAACTTTACATAGTACATAATATATAATATAATAATAATAATATGTCACTATATAATATAATATGCACCCGTACACCACGTTTATTTTAACCATTACAAAATGTCGTGTTTCTGTGTGCGTGCAGTACAATAATATTATATTGTATAATATAATAATTGTATATTATTGTATAATAGAACAGTTTTATTTTTATAGGTCAACGTGCATATACAATAATACGCAAGCGCTGCGTACTCGTTGTAATAACAATATATTACTATTAATATATTACATTAACATTGTACTATTTACGCGACAAGTGCTGGCCATGTGTTTTAACATGTGGATCATGAGAGTCTGGCTTGTGTGATCTTCGCGAGGGTGAAAAAGGTGCGGCACCGTTCATCGTGTCCAGGGAGGGTTGGAGCGATCCATCGACACTGCCTTGGAATAATTATTTCCAAATTTGTATAATAATATACAACATAAAACAATATGTATATGGATTATACATTTTCTCTCTGTCTCTCTCTCTCGCTCTCCTCTCTGCAGTCTTCTCGCTGTGTGCTCTGCCCCTGTCGATTTGATCCGCAGAAGTTGTGATTATTACGTTCTCGTCGTCGCTCAAAACGATATAATATTTTGTACTTTTCACAGTTCCACAACCGAAATTTGATATACGTCTACGACTCATGCAGCGACGAAGAAAATGGTACGAGTTTTTACGTTAAAGTAACAATTCCAAAACGACAGTATTAAGATATATTGTTATATCTTGCAAGTTGCACAATAAGGGTATACAAATCTTTATCTTCGTTTCGATTTTACGACGATAGGCAACCGGAAATGTCTTACGTATATAGATGATACCGTCTTAGTCGACTGCGATACAAAATATAATATTTATTATATTTTATAATAATATGAAAAAAACGTATTATTCACGCTATTATGCGGTAATGATAATGTCATCATTATTTGGTTATTACTGATCGTCTTTTCTCTTTCTCGCCTTGCCCTCCATGTGTATGATTCCCGTGACGTTGTCCACGCACTCGGCCACGGACGGACTGTCTTGCTCAGCACTGTAGTCCATGTCCAGCAGTCGGGACAGCGTCAGTATGTAAGCGCTGGCTATGCGGATCGTCGACAGTTTGGACAGCTTTTGGTTCCGGGAGTACGACGGTATGGTGGCCCTGAGCGTGTCGAACGCTGCGCTGATGGTGTGCACCCGAGACCTTTCCCGGGCGTTCGCCTCGATCCTCCGGGCCCGGGACATGTTTTTGCTGTACCTGGTCGTGGCCGTGGTGGTCGACGCTCCGGCGGCCGCTTCCGCGACTGCACTGCAGGGGAACGACGCCGCCACCGCCTCCGCCGACGGTGTGGCGTATTCGGCGGCGCTCTCGGCGTCAGCGGTAGTCGTGTCCAACGCTGAGGCGGCGTCGTCAGCTGGTCTCGTCGCGGGCCGATAGACTTTTGTCAAGTCCAAGGGTTGCGGTTCCGGCGGCGGCGGCGGCACCGGGGACTGTTCGCCGCAGCGTTGCTGCGTCAGCGTCAGTATCCTGTCCACATTACGTATGTCGTGGAACAGCCGAAGGCCCACGTCCGACGACGACTCGTCGCTGCAGCTCCATGGCCGGAACGGAGGACAGGTATCCATGTTGATCGACCGCAGTACACTGGCCGTAGCTGTGACAGCACCAGCCGCCCTGCTGGACTTGGCTGCGGTCGGACACCCGTCGTCGGAGTCGTCCAATCGTTTTCGTTTGAACGGGCCACGGCCGTCGTGGCCATCAGCCACCGCTGACACGTCCACGCCGGAGTCTTCGCTCTGGTCGGTGGTCGGCGTGTGCGCTTCCCGCTTGATTGTCATGGTGGTCATCATCTCTGCGCCACACGACGACGATGACGTGTCATCCGCGTGATGTTTTCCCGTATCTGTGAAACGATAATGAAAAAACAAATTATAATATAAATTAAATATCTAATAATAATTTAAAACACGTCTTGCTAGTATATAATATAAGTTGTCACTTGCACTAGTTGATTGTTGATATAGTTTATTAATTTCACTTGCCCTTATCATCGGAGGTTTTTATTTTGCCATTTTTTATTACATACCTATACATAATATATAGCTAAAACAAAATTCAATTGTCTATAGGTTTGGTACATTTAAAACCCCACCTCCCCCTTAAACAGAAAAAATGAAATTGCTGTAAGTCAGTCAAATAGAAAAAAGTTTAGTCATTAAAAATCTTTAAAAAAGTTGGGTTATATGAATTTGGTAATAATAATGTGTTCCATTAAAAAAAAAAGTTATACTGTGTGAACACTAAAAGGGGTAAAAAATTTTAAAATCGTCTTGAAATGTCCATTTTGTTTTACTATATTTGAGTGAAAAAAGCTGTAGCGTCCTTACATGGCTGGTACATACGCATGTAAATATTGTAATCAATGTCAGTCGCCTTGGGGTAAATTTTGGTAGGTGTAAATTATACAAGTGCAGGAGGTATTGGCCAGGTTTTTGATTATATTTAGATACTAAAAACTATGATATTATTTTCTACCACCAGGTATAACGCGGTAGAGGTTTGGTTTAATTTTGCGTTATGGCTGTTGCAGGTGTTTCGAAACGTATTAATTCGCGTATAAATAGTGGTTTTGTTTTATTTTTAATTATCACAGTATATAATATATTATGTCTATATATTCATAACAATGCGTCAATGCTCGTTGATTAAAGCGCATATTAAACGCAGTGCAGGCCCACAGCTGCTCTGCATCAGCCTACGTTTTTACAAAATGTATTAAATATTATAATTATAAAGTATAATCCTATACATCCAATTAGGTCGTTTTATGAGTGATGACAGACTAAACGAATTGGTTCTCGGATTTGTGAATAGATTATGTATAGCCGTATAGGTATATATTCAAATTGGCTAAGACTGACAAAAATGTCCTCTCCGTTTTATACGCAGATTTGAAGCCGCAGTCTGCCTGTCTATGTATTGTACTATTGTTGGCTGTTGCAAATGTTTAAGGTATGTACAATGTATATATAAATTGTTATGTATGCTGCTGCCGGCTTTACGTTTTAATAAAATATGAATAAAATAAATATTCGCGTATTGATATAAAAGTGAACAATAAATTAAAATTAATTTATCTTAATATTGCTTTTTATTCACAGACATTATATTGTTGTTATTATAAATCAAAGTCATACAATTTGCAATAACCTTACATATTATTTTACAGAGGATCAAAATTCTAGCTATTAAATTCTTCTACAAAGAAAAAGTGAATAAAAAAATGCTTACTCGATATTAAATGTTTATTTTTCTAACAGATCCGAATTTTCAGCTAGTCCCGGTATACCTAATAATTATTTTTCTGATATAGTATTGTACTATAATTTATATAAATTTTATAGTTGACATCAGGGGCGTATTTAAGGAGGGGGGCATGGGACCCGTGTCCAACCCATCCACCATATTTTATACTTTTTTATTACATTATTTTGAGATGGAAAATATGGGTTATAAGTTATAACTAATAACTATGTACAGTTTGAAATTTTTGTTTGTGCCTCCCCTTCAAAAGAAATTTCTATATACGCTCCTGGTTTACATATTAAGTATCATTCGTATACTTTGGAAACCCCGTTAACTGGTGTAAAAGTTGTAGCTATATTGGATTAGTGATTTTATTATTTTGTACAGTTCGTCTGAAGAAAAATGAGGCATTGAGATTACTATTCTATATATCAGAGAACTATAAACTAGATATTTTTTAGGGCTATGTGCTGAGCTATAATATTATATACTGGTATTTTTTAATCAATAATATAATAGTTTAAAGACTGTTGGCCAGTTGTGGTTGGTTGCCTATGGTTTTGATGTAGAGATTTTTTTGTTGTAGTATCCTTTACGCTATCGTGGATAATAATTATCATAATATTGCTACCTGTAACTGGTGTGTGTAAGCACGCGGGTGTGCGTGCGTGCGTTTTCTACTTATTTTAATTTAACCCTATCTGCATTTTTTTTTACTGTATATCAGAACAGAGCTGATCATACAAAATATAATTAGTGTTAGCATCTAACACTTTGATCGAATTACTTTAAACTGATCATTGGGACTAGAATTATTGATGGTTTCAATTTTTATTTTATTTTA
This sequence comes from Metopolophium dirhodum, assembly GCF_019925205.1. Classification (NCBI taxonomy): domain Eukaryota; kingdom Metazoa; phylum Arthropoda; class Insecta; order Hemiptera; family Aphididae; genus Metopolophium; species Metopolophium dirhodum. The sequence goes on along the minus strand of NC_083567.1, from coordinate 31,467,204 downwards.
TTTCATAATCGTTTTATAAAATATTATTTAAGACAAATTGATTTCACAACAAATTGCATGTATTCTGATTAAATAATTCATTTAATAAGTCATGTGTGTCATATGTCATAAATCATAATATATTAGTACAGTAGACAGTAGTGTCTATAATATATAAGTGGGTACAAAAAACAAATATATACTAAGAATCCAGGAAATTTCTGATTACGCTACTGTAAATATGTGAATAATATATAATTGTTTGTCGGTACTGATAATTTTAAAATAATCAAACATTTAAAATATTTTATTTTGAACAGTTTATCATCAAACACGAAATACAAATTGCGTATTGTATAGAACGATTTACATATCAATTTCATATAAGTAAGCTAAGTATATTATTAAAGCTATTAATTTATAAATATAATAAGTGGTAAAAGTAATTGCATAACATTTAAATAAAAAATGTCTTAGGTTTTTGGTTTGCCGATTTCTTAAAACACATTTACGATTCAAGTATAGGTATTATATTGACATTTGACCGGTGTCATTGGTTTGTTGTCGTTTATTTATACAGCTTTAAGTTTATCGTATTATTTTTAACATGAAAAGTTAGTAGAAATATTGATACTTCATTATTAATTAAGTATTATTTAAGTACTTCGAGACTCAAGTACAGTACTACACACTACATGCAATTAGGTAGAATAAAATAAAATTACGTACATATATTATAGGTGTGTTTCCACGACATTATGTTATAGTAATATTTTAATATGTTTAATATTTTATACCAAATATAGGTGTTGAACATTGGTACGTCACTAACTGTCCGTATTATCATTTAGACTGCAATAACTTTTCAAAGTGTAGACCTACGCACTTTACCACCGCGTATTTGACAATGTATGCAAATTGAATACAATATAATATGTTTGATGCAACATAAACAATGTTGGCATTATTCAACTTTTTTTTTACAACAATAGGATTTTTGATACTAAATGAAGATTCATTCATAAAAATTATTCCGTAGGTGTAAGCTTATATATATTACCCTATAAATCCCTAGTGGGCGTTTTAGATTTTTTTCTAGAACTAGGTGTGGTCTAAATCTAATGTTTTATTAGATAGGTACACGCATGAACAATTTGAGTGATAAGTCATCCGACGAGTTTTAAATGATGTACGTATGACTGAAAATCATTGTCTATATTATAATATGGTATTATACACCTACGGTTATTGATTGACGTTTGTAGTGAGGTGTTTATTATATTTCTATATTATTTTATTATTTAATAAATATATTATATACTATAATATATTATAATATTTTTGGTCTTATTAAATTTTAAGAGGAACAAAAAAACCATTTTGTACATTATTTATAAAAAAAATAAAATCAAAACATGGATTAATTATTAATTTGAAGAGATAAGTTGGGTATATATTACGTAAAATTAAAATTCCTATCATACCGTTTCTAAAGTCATGAATGGAGATAATTATTTATGAGATTTATCATTTATGTATAGTTAAATAATATAATGTTTGTAAGTAAATTTGGAAAAAATAAGAATGTTAAATTCGTTATGTTTAGGAACGAAGTGTATATTGTGTAGTAACATGTAGTATGTAGGTAATCAATAACATATTAGTACTAAATGATCAATTATATTATATTATTCGGTTATTTGCCCGTGACGGTATCTCTATTATTAACGATCAACATCAATGTTATATACAGTAATAAACGTTAACAACTTACATAAATTAAACAATTCCGCTGCGTTTCCTTGCATCCTTAACGTGTCCTTGCAAATGTCCGTAGTGAGTCTATTTTGCAAAAGCCCTTCTAATGCTATGCGGGAAGTCACCATTATATTATTACTAAGTATAGTCAGAGCACAAATTTATCGATCGAACGACTTATAAATTTTTTTTAGACACTCGCACGCTTAACGAACAATATTAATAATACCCAATGTAAGAAAAAAGGATTATCGAACAACCGTGAACCGAACGCGTAGTCTTCTAGACCAGTACTGATGACTGGTCAGCAGCGCGCGGTACTGCGGTAGTCTTCGGGTCTCCGCCGCATTGTTCAGTTTGAACATGTGGTCCCCGTCCCGTCCCGCGCGCGCACACACATCACACACACACAGATAATATATATGTATATATATTGATATAAACAAATTAGTACATACAAACGTATGTTTCACAAAAACATGTGTGTATACAATATTTGATATCGTTTATCAACACTAATGTTGTCTCATTGTCTGTACATCAATTGACACAGAATATGTACATAGCCACATAGGTAGACCTAGTGTAACTAGGTATATACGTACCAGTGGTGGCGCATATAGGAGGGGGGGATAGCGGGCCGCAGAAATTACAGTCGACTTGAATCATATGAAACGTTAATAAAGGATTACATATTTTATTTACTTATTTAATGTTTTGTAGCCTGTTGACAATTGTACATCATTTATCATGGACTAGGTATGTGAATATTGTGAATTGAAAAATATGTTACCAATAAAAATGGTTTTTCAGCAATATCAGTAAGTATCTTGGATAATAGAGGAAAGCTACCATAAAAAAATTTACATATAATATAGCTAGGTAGAAACTGATAAGTGATTATAATATAACTTGTTTAGTTAAGGATGTTTAGGCACAGTAAATCTGAATTTATATAAATTCCTAATTATTACTTTCTGATATTTAATTTTTAATGTTTTATGGCTCTATAAATATAATATAATATCATATACAATTTATCCATGTGGTTATTATACTTTAATATAATTAATTAATATCAAATTTTTGCTGACAAATTAAAACAACTATAATTTTAACTTTTAAGTATATTTATCATCAAATAATTACCTGTAGCATAAGATGGTTTTTGCGAATATCCTTTTTAGAAATTCTTGAATAGACATTAAGTGCTAGATCACTTGCTAATTGCTATCTATAATTGTACCCCACCCCAAAAAAATATTTTTGCACATGCTACTGGTATAATAAGTGTTTTATTATTTGCGGTACCCCTGCAGTTAGCCAATATTATTATTGCGTACTTTAATTTACTGGTCAGTGGTCCTTGTCTATATCTACATTAATCGTAAGTACTTGCCTATTACCTATTTATAAATTATAATGTATCTTATACCACAATATAAACTATTATAGATATCGAAGTACAAAACATCGTAATAAAAAACCAACGAAAAAAAAATCTGGTTGAAAAAAGGTGTTGAATGTTAAAAGTACAGTAGGTAATTAAGTAAAAGTACCTAATATAAGAGTGGTAAGTTCAGACCAAATATTAAACGGTTCAAATTTTAAAAATTTCTGTGGTTTTCTAGTACCTATGTGAAAACTCTTGAAAGTAACGCGTAATGTCCCGATGTAACTGTGTTTCAATCTAATTATTTCTTCATATTATATGTGTATATTATATACATACAATTAATATTTTACATTTTCGTATAAATGGTATTCTCATATTTTTCATTTATATTAATGTAGTTATTAGGTAGTATAGTTTTAGTCTCTCAATAAAATATCATATATAAAGGCAGTATATCAGTAGTGCAGAATATACTACCTACTACCTACTCCATTTTAATATTATTATAATATAATATATATTCGTCACATTGACAATGATCAGATGACCGTTAATTGAATTCTGTATTGTGAGCTCTTTTAGTTTAAGTTCAGGAATTGAATTACAATACATAACCTATTTAAAGTTGTATGTCATAGAATTCATTCATTTATTTTAGATTCTGAGTGGAACGATAAATGTATTGATTTTACAATGATGTGTGTTTTTTATTTGTTTTTTTTTTGTGTCTGTTATCACCTTTTAGGACAGTAAAAGTGCTTGGATTTTCTTCAACATTATCTTTTCTGATAGGAAAGTGAATCTAGTTGGTACTTTAAGGGGTCAAAAGTAAAAATTTCCCAGTAGTTTTCAAAAGCACCGTGAAAAATAAAAGAAAAATTAAGAAAAAACGGGAATTTTTACGCAAAATCTTTTTTTGAGAAAATCGATTTTGGTTTTTAGTGCAACTTTTAAACAAATTACCGTACATGCAATTTTGACTGAATGTTTATATTAGTATTTTCTATAAAACATAACATTTTCCAAATATTTTGACTTATTTTGAGCTGTTTACGGACATCTATAAGATTTGAAAATGTAATACAAGATTATCCATAAGTTTGTCTACCTATATCCAAAAAAAAATGTCTACAAGAAAGTTAAATTACATTTTTATGAGCGTTTGAAATTCATATTTTTACAACATTTGATATTGACTCGATTTCTCATGCAACGATTTCCTTATTTTGTTGTAATTAAAATACGAATGACTGTAAATACTTGAAAATTTCTCTTAATGTTTATATTTTTATTTTTTATACACCATACAGTTTTTAAAATAATTTGACTCTTTTTTAGCTGTCTGCGGACATTGTCAATTTTCAATTTTTTAGTTTTTTTCTATAAATATCAATACAATTTAATTGATGGGTGAAAAAGCGTGAAAATTTAATGCAAGGCTCCTGATATATTGTTACAACAGCAGTTGAAAAATATTAAAAATACATAGGCACAATTTTTTTATAAGCATTTAGAGTTCAAATTTTGACAAAATTTATCAAATTTAAAATTTAATAATTATTTTGTAGTTAAAAATTTATAAAATGTTCAACTTTTATAGCCAAGGATTGAAAATTTAAAACAAGGTTCCACGTAAATAGGTTATAAATAAATTATTTTGTTCACAAAAATATCATCAAATATACTTAGTAATATACGCTGTCTGACCGTCTTCGCTCAGAATCGTTTTTCTTATACAATGATATTATTTCATTGAATTCAAATTTAACATCATCCATTACAGTGACCAACTTGTAACCTACTGTACAGCAGAGCGACACCCACTTGCCCACCTTTTTTAAATTTAATTAAAAAATTTATTTTGTATTTAGGTACAGTATATACTATATACCCATCACTAACCTAACCTATATTGAGTATAATATTTTACACTAAACTTAGAATCTATTATAATTAATAATATGTCTTGTACTACATACATTGTATTGTTTTATTTATAATCTATTATTTACTCATATAATCATATTATTTTGATACGTATGTTACATCCCTTGCGTGGTGGAATTCTTTGATGTTTCTTTACTATAGTATGGTGGTTTGTAAAATATAAAGTATCTACCTACAGGCTACAAACTAATATAAGCAAAAAAAAATTAAAAAATTAAAGTTTCTACAACAATTGGGGAAGTTAAGCTGCTGTATATATTATAGGTTTCAAACATGTACTTCGTTTTTGAGTAGATATAAATATATAACTGTAATGGATGTGTTAAATTCAAAAAAATCATTGCATACGAAAAAACGCGTCTAAGCGAAGACCAGTCGCTTATTACCAGATTACTCGTCAGCCTATATGTTTCTATATAAGATTATTTTATTATACATTTATATCACATTAGTACTACGTACCGTACGAACGAAATGAATAAATACTTTGAAAATGTTATTGTGTATTGAGTAAGTATATACCTAAACCTACAGCTAGAACATCATATCAGATATACGTATTACGTAGTGACGAAAAGTTAAGATTACTAACGGAGTAATGTGTTATCCTACAAATAAAATTGTTTGAATTATAACTAAATAAGTAAAATCGTCATTTTCGTTTAAAATTTTTATATTCAATTTCGTCTATATACATTTGAACTTGTAATGTTGTGTATAACAACAGTTGTGCAATGTATCTCCGATATTTTTTAATTTCTATAAGTGTGAGAAACTTATGAGGAACGTTGAATTAGATGTTCAAATTTTTTTAACAAACATTTTATTATATAATTATATAAAAAAAAGGTGGGCAAGTGGATGTCGCTCTGCTGTACTGTAGGTTACAAGTGGGTCACTGTATAATGGATGGTATTAAATTTGAATTCAATGATATATCATTGTATAAGAAAAACGATTCTGAGTGGAGACGATATGTCAGTCTAGGTATAAGACATATTATACACTTATCTATGGTATTAAAAAAAAATTGACCTATAATAAATTCCAAATTAATCATATCACAATATCCATTAGGTACATATAACGCGTTATACATCAACAACAGACCGTGATACTATCATCATAATATATCGATGAAAATATTACAAATTAGAAGTTTCAAGTGCCCACGAATAATATTATACAATCACAACAAAATAACTAAAATAGTTATTCTAGGTTTTTATGTAATTTCGTCCAAATTTGAACTTAAAATGACTATACAAATAAACTGTGCTTGTGTATTTTTTAGATTTTTTGGTAACCGAATTATCTATTTACATGGAATCTTGTTTTAAATTTTCAATCCTTAGCTATAAAAACTGAACATTTTATAATTTATTAATTACAATGGTTGATAATTTTCGAGATTTTGATAAATTCTGTCCAAATTTGATCTTTAAATGCTTATAAAAAAAAACTGTGCCTATGTATTTTCAATATTTTTCAACTGCTATTGTAAAAATATATCAGGAGTCTTGTATTAAATTTTTACACTTTTTGGCCCAACAGATAAAACTTTATTGATATTTATAGAAAAAAAAACTAAAAAATTGAAAACTGAAAATGCCCGTAAACAGCTCAAAAAGTGTCAAAATATTTTCAAAATTGTATGGTGTATAGGAAATGCTAATATAAACATTCAGTGAAATTTTCATGTATCTACAGTTATTCGTTTTTGAATTACAAGAAAATAAGGAAATCGGTACATGAGAAATCGAGTGAATATCTAATGTTGTAAAAATATGAATTTAAAACGCTCATAAAAATTTAATTTGACTTTCTTGTAGAAATTTTTTTTTTGATAAAGTTAGACAAACTTATGAGGAATCTTGTATTAGATTTTAAAATCTTAGATTTAAAAAGAAAATTTTTTATGAATTTCTAACTCAAAATAATTTGCAAATTTTCGTGATTTTTCCGTATTTTTTCAAGATTTGAACTTTAAACGTGTATAAAAAAAAACTGTGACTAAGGATTTTTAATTTTTTTCATCTGCCTTTGAAACAATAACCTAGGAGCCTTCTATTAAATTTTCAAGCTTTTTTACCCAACAAATAAAATTTTATTGATATTTATAGAAAAAAAATTTAAAAAAAACTGAAAACTGACAATGTCCGTAAACAGTTCAAAAAAAGTCAAATTATTTTCAAAATTGTATTGTGTATAGAAAATGCAAATATAAACAACCAGTGAAAATTTCATGCATCTACGGTCATTTGTTTTAGAGTTACACCAATAACCAAAATCGATTTTGTTAAAAATCGATTTTGCGTAAAAATTCCCGTTTTTCCTTAATTTTTCTTTTGTTTTTCACATCGCTTTTGAAAACTACTGGGAAATTAAAATTTTGACCTCCCCAATGCACCAACGATATTCACTTTCCCATCGAACAAGATACTGAAGTCGAAAATCGAAGCATTATTTCGACTACTTATCGTGTACACAGACACAAAAATAAAAAAATAAAAAAAAAAATAAAAAAAAAAATAAAAAAAAAAAAAAATAAAAAAAAAAAACACACATCATTGTAAAATCAATACATTCATCGTTTCACTCAGAATCTAAAACCTAAAAACGTCAATAATTTCTAATGTCTATAAATAGTTAATACAAAATATTTTGTATCACGTCTTATAAAGTTAGTAAATTCCAGTTTTTGAATTGCAATAATAAAACAAAATTGATTTTTCGAACACGCGTTCTTCTGACATTATAATATTATTAATTTTAATCTATTTTTCTAGTATTTATTATTTTGATTTTAATAATTAACTATATTTAATGCAATAATAAATTATTATTATAATATGGAGGTACCGTCGTACACACCTGTTTCATTGATGTAGTTCTACTGTTGCCAAAAAATATAAACTTAGTACATTTACCGATATACCTACAACCTACGTTTAAGACCTGTGTGACAACGAGCTGACAGAAAAGATTTCAACAAAGATTTTAATTTTTTCATACTTGTGTAAAAACTAAAAAATAAAATAAATGTTGACACATTTATAAAAATGACATGTTCTAGCTTTTAGAATAGGTAGTTTAATATTTTTATTTCAACACATTTTGGCTGTAGAATTTTGTTTTAAAAACAATATTATTGGTTTAAAATTATTTTAAGTGTTTTGGTTACTTGGCTATAGCCTATAATATATTATGACCTCATTTTTACGGGAATAACAAAATATCTAATATATACAATTATAGGTAGGTAATTGTAATCGTAATATAAACTTAGAAATCTAGTTTCTATTTTAAAATTTTTAAATCTACTAAATATCTAGAAAAAAATATTGTATTTTTAAATTTTACCTTGATGAATCAGTTTTTAGTACCAAAGTATAAATTATATTATAATATATTATAAATTATAACCTAACTAACAAACTAAAAGTATCAAAATTCAAACTATTACATATATTTTATAGTAAATTATTATTTGGTACTTACAACATTTTGAACAGAATGAAGTAAATATTTTATAGTACATGACACTTTTGATGTACCTATCTATATAGAGTTTAAATCAGTGATGTAGTCCTAAAAAAATGCATGGGTACACCGGTACACGCCTTAATCATTGTAAAAAATAACTTGGGGGCTATGCCCCAAACCCCCCAGTCCACCACCATTATTCGGAATTCGATACTCGTACAATACTTCATCAATTTGCGTAGATAAATAGATAATATACAATAGAACCTCATAAATTATGATTGATATATTTTAAACTCATAATCCGTTAAAAAAATCAAAATATAATTAACAAATTAATGAAATATATTATTATTATTTTTAGGCCGGGCGCACACTGATAGAGCAAAACTGTTCCGATCTAATCGAAACATTTTGTTTCAAACCGCTCCGAACAAATTTCATTCATACTTATTATTATAAAACATTTTTAAACTATTCAAGTAATTCCCATAGTTTGTATTTTAGGTCTTGGTTTGGGTCTGTAGTGGTATTAACTTTTCTTGACTTGTTGTCATTAGCATCTCTATGCGAGGTTAACCAACTTTCGACATAGTCTTTAGGATTCCATTTGTGTAAAGGTGGACCATTAATATTTATGAACATTGAATTTGAAATATTTTTTATTAGTAATATTGAACAAGAGTGAATATATTGTTCATAACACTAAATCCACGTTCACACTTCGCCGTTGAACATGGAAATGTCTTGATTAAAATATTTATGTCCTTAAGTTCTTCTATTAAAGTTATATTATCTACTTTATCATTTTCATTAACTTAGATTCGTATTCCTTTTAACGACTTTACTTTATTAATACAAAATCTGTTACATATACGTTGTATTTCTTTTATTGACTAAGTATAATTGGGTAACGTATGGTTCATGGTCCGTGTACCCACGAACCACGATTTTCGTTAAGGGTACACGCATTAATCTAAAATTGGGAAGTGAGTACACGCCGTGCCCTCCACTACACCACTGGTTTAAATACTTTAAAACGGTAAAATGTAAATTAATAGGGGATGTATCGCATGAAATTTTATTAAAATAAAATAAATAAAGCTTTTACCTTGTAAAATTTAAAACTGTTTAATGGTAAATCAATGAATTTATATGTAAAAAAAAAAATACATAATCGGTATATGTAAATAGGTACAATAACTGCAGTTATTAATTGAAAAAAATCATATGCCTTACATAAGACTCGTTAAAGTTGTCTTTTAAATTAATTTTTAACGTAACTAGGTGTATCCTATCAATTATATAGTGTTTAAGTATAATATATATATTCTATACGAATAATATGCATGTGGGCTACGTGTTATGAAATAAATCTAAAAGGATCAAACAAATATAATACACGGATTTCCACCATTACAGACATTATATTATTATGATTATATGATTTAACATATCGCTCATAATAATATATTTTTTGAATTAATTATAGAGGAAAACATTTTTGGTCATGTGTCATATATATATATGAGAGTTTCTTTTAAAATGTATGCAGCGAAGAAGGATAAGTACCGTGAGAGGGTCGTTTCCTGTTTTGCGACAGTGCGGCGGCAGGTCATCTCCCGCTTCAGGCGGCATGGGACCAATAAGGCGTTGCAAAAAAACGTTAAACGTGTTCGCTCATTACATACACACGACGCACACACACACATCTATGCACACCGGACATTTGACAAACGGACTCTAATTAAGGACGTGGATATTTATTATCTTAGCGGTTTTTTTTTACACTGTGACTACACCGAAACAGAGAGCACGTGGGTCTTGGGGGTGGCCCAGATGGTTTCGGGGTCACGTACACGTATAATGGACTGCACAAACACGGTCGTCCTGGGTATTAATAATAACATGCATTCATATATTATATTATATTCTAATATATAATTCACACTCGTATACACATATAGCATATATACGTTAAACAAAAATACACAATACACATTTACGAGTACAATAACGAGGCGCTTATAATTTCTCCTGTGCAGCATTTAACGAACGCATGTGTTTGAACGGACGCGAACGTGGGTGTGTACATAGCGTCTGTACGTCCGGAGAGTGTTATTACTTATAACCCTTTTTTATTTTATTTTTTTTATCACTAGGGATGAATGGAGAGGAGTTCATATACGGTCCCTGAGTAATTTTTTAAGTATAATGTATATATTATATTTTAATATATACGCCGAATCTGGAAGGAGACTTGGGTATTTGTCACATTCTCGTATATTATAGACAGTGCGCATTTGAATTGAAAACAAATAAATTAGTTAATTAATTTTAGTATTGCATTTCATACGCGTTTAATCCTTATTGTAGATATAAATTGATAAAATGTGTTCACCGTGCGTCCATGCCCATCTCACTATATAGTATCGCGAATGAAATAGATCAATTTGTTACTCGGCAATAATATGTCTAACAACTAACCTATATAAGGAAACCTAATACTAACCTATATTATATACACTTAACTAAACAGCAAGAGTACCACTGTGTTGTTTTATGTATTTAATTGTAGTTTTTCAACTAAAATGTTTACGAAGAATAATATTATATAATATAATCATATATATTAAACAATCATGAATTGTAATCCAAATTTGTATCCCCCTGCGGACTGCGATACACCATACCACAACTTAAACGCTTTATATATATATATATATTATACATATATAACAAGCCGGGGCTATCATATAATAGTTCTTGGCACGTTTGTAGCTCGAAATTAATTTAGCACCCTGCAAAGTTTTTAGTTTTTGAAACGAAACTGTATTAAAGTATACGACCGTTGGCTTCGCACTATATACATTATATATATATATTGTATTTGACGTACTCATTATACTTATATATTATTATTATATATAAAATTCAAACCCTCTTGATAATTTCACAAGCGTGGCCGCGCGGGGGCGGTTCCTCGTGGCGGATGCGGGAGAGTTGTTATCCACGCGAGTGCGTCCGAAAAACGATAGTCGCGTACCCATAAATACATTTTTATAACGAACACTGCGAACAAATTGACCGTGAAAGAAAACGGCCGGATCTCGTCGGTAAAGGGCAGCTCGGCGGCGTGTGTTGTCCACGTGCGCGGGTTACTGCGTTTCCGTTTTCAACCGAAGAAACAATACCGTAACGACACTAAATTATAATATTGTTATTTTTATTATTTACAACAACTGCTGCTGCTGTCGTCGGCGTATTACACGTTTTATTATGATATTGTCGTTTACCGTGTTATAAATACCCACATTGGTATTATATAGGTATACCTATACCAGAGACCGGGTGTCGAGCGTGCACCGTGCGTATCAATTTCGTCCTTTGGAAAAATGTGCTCGGTACCTTAACCGAATACAATAATTGAAGCTGTTCGATACTATAGTAGACGACGGTAGTGCGGTAGTCGATAATGTCACGTGAACCGAACCAGCGCCCTTCGAACTTAGGCTATATATTTACATACACTGCAGACAACTACAGTCATACAGTGTGCATAGCAAATTTGGAATACATTATACATTTATAGGCAGTATTAAGTATATAATATCAAATAAATAATAACAGGCGTATACCGAATGTTTTCAATTTTGATAAAATCCGATAAATGCGTTATATATATTTTAATATACTGATTTAATAGCTTTTTGTATTTATTTATTCAACATGACGGGTGGAATCCCAAATAAATTATAATAAAATTTAGGTACAGTATTTGGTATTTACATTTTGCATAGAACACACGCAGTAACGCATATACCTGTATGAATATTCAATATATCCCCGGACACCGTTACAAATTGAGGATTCCCTACAAGTCTTTTGATACATCGTATATCGTTTATAATTTTATATATATAATGTATATAGTATCGTTTCGTCGCAGCTGATTGCAATTACTTACTATATTATAATACGTATATGTACCTAAACGCAAGTACACACGTATTATCCAGGTGCGTATCGCCGGGACGGCACGTGCCGCAACTTCCCACCTTTTTTTTTTATTCCTCATACACCTGGCTGTACGCGTGTATATCCGTGGCGTTTCCTCCTGTGCGCGCGGTGTGTAATGTGAATGCACTATATAATATATATTATAATACATCCTATCAGTAATCGGTGACATCCTTGAATTTATAATACAAACCCTCATTGCCCGCATGACCCTCCTCTACCCCAAAAAATTTAGACTAGTTGTAGGCGTCTATTGCCCGGTATATTTAAATATAAATGTGTCGCTACGGTGTGGACTATATATATAACATGTGTGTGTGGTATATAAATGAAGAGGCGGCTTCGATTCTGAGGAAAAAAAATAATATCCCTAACGCGATGTCGCAGGGACTAGTTTTTTTTTTTTATCACGGTTCTCCATCAGTATTTTTTACGCGTGCACGCGGTGTAATTAACCCAGGAAATCGTTTATACAAGCCGCCGGGGTGTGTTTTTCTGTAAGTTTATACCTTTTATTCCCGACTAATTGCTGTATATACCAACATCATCCCACGTGCAGGTGTGTTGACCATTTGGCACTCACAGGCAGATGCGGATGCCAAAAAAAAAAAACATCTTACAGGTGTATAATACGTATATTATTATTATTTTGATACAGATATTATATGATATATATTATATATTACAACTTGTATAATATATAATATTAAAATATAGGTAGTAGGTTTATACGCGTAATCTTACGTTCCGGAGGGCGAGGTAGATTGAAAAAAATGTAAACATGATATTATTTCGACGACGTTTTTGCACACTATACAGATGAATACTGCAGCTATCCGTTCCGTGATATTTATTACCAAGATATTTATTAGGTTAATTGATGGGTATGCGTGGAATTTTGCTTTGAAATATATACAAATTTTATGTCTATAACTCGCTGCAGATGAGTCTCCGGATCTCAAAATATAGATGCATGATATCCCTATACGACGGAATGTTCTATTTTATATACGTATAATTATGCATATGTGTGCATATTAATTTATTACAGATCCACGACCGAATTATTATTATAGTTTTATTAGGTTAAGTGGAAAAAAAGAAAAAACGACGCTCCGGGGAAAAATAATTTCCATGCCACCTGACTTAACGATACACACATTTTCGTAGTACTTAGTTTTGTAATTTTAATTAATTTGTTACGTACTTTCCTTTAATTATTATTTAAGACAAAGAGAATATCCAGTATTCCAGTAATCCAGTAACAACAGAAAGTAGTAATCAAATTTAACTTATAGTCCGTAAAAGCTTAAGCCGATGTAAAAGTATCTAACTACCTAATAATAATAAGTCGAAGGGTACATTTTTAAAAAGTTAATTTTTAATTTTATAATAATTAATTATGAAAACATTGTTTTGTTTTCAAACATAAGTTGATGTTTAAAACACAATTCAGTATCTTGATGAACTAGAATATAAAATAATAAAATTGATACCTATACCTATTTGATATCAAACTTAAACTACTTATATATTGTTAGTTTATCAACAAAATAATATGAATAATATTTTTTTTTTAAATATAACTTCACACTTCACAGTACTTTATTGACATTTTTTAATATTTTTATACCAAAAGTATTTATTATTTACTTACTAGGTAGTAGGTAGAAACATTTTTTAATCAACAGAAGATTCATAAACGCATACCTATTATAAGCACTTATGTAGTACACTATTGTTTTTTATAAAAGTACTAAATCATAATAATTTTTTAGAATTTATTAATCAATTCAAGTTTATCATATAGGTACGTACTAGTGGTGCATTATAATATAGGAAATATTAGTTTTGTCGAAGGTACAATTTTAATATCAACGTTTATTCCCTTTTTGTTATTGTATTATATTTTACATAAGATAGGCGCAATATAGGTGTTTCTTTTATAAATAAAATATTTTAAAATCAAAACCAATATAAGTAATATAACCAATAAATCTAAAAATACAAACATATTGAGTAAGTACATAATATTATGTAATAAAGGAAATTGTAAATTGTATCCTCTATATATTATTATTTGAAACAATTGTACTTACATTTAGTGCCCTTTTCCACGAGTGTTTTTAAACGCGCGAAAGCGCATGTATGAAATGCATTGGGAGAAATACAAGCGTAGGTGGTACCCATTTAAACGCGCGTGAGTTTTTAACGCACATCTAACGCGAGATCTTGCCTCTACCCGTGTTTTTTTAAACACGCCCGTTCGATAGCAATCAATTGCAGATAGTTAGGATGTTTCCACGGGAAGAAAAACGCGCTGCCCGTTTACCAACACTATCATATAATTTGTGCGAAAAATGTTTAATTTCAATCAGTGGGGTTGGTATAATTGACAAAAGATGGAGAAAATCATGACTGTCAAATTTCAACTAATGCTAATTGCTAACTGTTTTACTACGAAAATACAAATAAAAATAGTTTCTTTTCTTTTTTTAATTTCCTCACCAACTATGGACTCCAGAAACGAATGTATTGAAACTGAATTATTTATAAGTGCTATTGAAAATGAGAATGCGATATGGAACACTCAAACTGCTAAATATAGCCAGAGAAATGCCAAGGCAAAGGCCTGGGAAAATATAAGTAAAATATTTTACGAACAATTTGACGATAAACCTATAGCAGATAAAAATAACATTGGTAAGTACATAAACTATACTTATTGACTATAGTTCATATATTTAAAAATATAATTAATACTTAATAGTAGCGGTGCTTAATTAATCTCAATGTAATTATTTTTTTATATTTCTAATAATACAATTTACACGTAGTGTTTAGTTGTATAATAATACATGAGTAATTAATATTCATTATTACTTTATCAACAATCTATTCATGGCTTAATGTTTATGGTTAGGTACTATATATCGGAAAAAATAATTTAAATAATATTAATTTATGTCTTATATTTTGTTAATTGTCATAAATCAATTGAAGAGTAAAAAATTAAATGCTTAAAGTGCAAATTGAAATAATGTATTACCTATACCTACTTATATTTTTTGGGGAAATATTATTTTCAAGTAAACAAAAATATATTTTAGATTCTGAGAGGAGCGATGAATGTATTGATTTTAGTATTTTACAAAGATTTGGGTTTTTTTTTTATTTTTGTGTCTATCACCACCGTTTGGGTTAGTAAAACTGCTTCGATTTTCTTCAACAGTATCTTGTTTGATGGGAAAGAGAATCTAGTTGGTACATTCGGAAGGTCAACATTTAAAATTCCCAATAGTTTTCAAAAGCGCCGGGTAAAACAACATAAAAATTATGGAAAAAACGGGAATTTTTAGATTTTTGACAAAAATGATTTTGGTTTTTGGTGTACTCTAAATGGTGAACGTATATACATGGTTTTCACTGGTTGTTTATATTTGCATTGTCTATACACGATAACATTTTAAAAATATTTTGATTTGTTTTGAACTGTTTAGGAACCTTTTCAGTTTCCAATTTTATTAGTATTTTTTTCTATGGGTGTCAATAAAACTTTATTTGTTGGGTAAAAAAACTTGAAAATTTAATACAAGGCTCCTACTATATTGTTACAATGATATTTAAAAAATATTAAAAATCCTTAGTCACAGTTTTTTTTTATGAGCATTATTATTATTCTACATTTCTATTTATGTACATCTTTAGATAACATTTAGATAACATAACATTAGATTTCAACGTTTAAATTACAAAAGCTATAATAAACGTCGTTTCAACATTTTGGTTGCTTACATTTTTTTAAACTTTCATAGCCATATTAAAATTTAACCAAAAATTAGAGTTAAAAGCAACTTCCCTTTACACCCGTTCTTCCTCTTTAAATAATAGATAAAAATATTCGTATATTCAATATGGTGTGATAATTGTTTCTGTAAGTAACCTATGACATTAATTTTTTTTATCCACTTTCTGTTCATTAACTCGTATCATAAAATATACTAGGTATATATGTTATAGTCTATACTCTATGTCTCTATACTACATAGTAGTATATACTATATGACTAGGTATGAACTCTTACTAATAATAATGTGTAACTAACCCAATTATGTAACCAGAGACCCCCCCCCCCCCATACCACGTGATTAAAAATTGACTGAATTTTGCTCTTTAATAAATATTAAATAGTTGGCTCCGGCGCCTTTAATGTGTATGCAAATTAAATTATGTTTACATTTTCATAAATACTTGAAAAACGTCCTCTTGTAGTTGGTTGGTAAAATTGTCATACCTACCTACCACATACTTATAACTTATAAGTTACGATGATAATTTAATTAAAAATGATAATATTATGTACCTATTATAGGTACATATTATACATTTAAATTTTATACGATACACTTGTCATCTGTTAATATTAACTGTACATTTTGACAATTGGTATAAGCATTATTATTTAAGTTTTTTGGCACACGTTGACAAATCTATTTAGTTTAAATTAAATTATTTTTTATTATTTGGGTATGTATATTTCTTTATAAATGTTTTAATTAATTAGGTTTTAAAGTTCTATATTTACCTTATAGCTAAAAAAAGTATTAATAAATTAAAATAATATTAATATGTTTGAAATACATTAGTCTTCTAAATAATGAATAAAAAATACTGTATGTAAGATTTCATCGGCCATCGGGTGTATCCGATCACCAATAATATCAGTTTATTGACAAATGACAATATATTATTTATTATAACAGTTTCATATTATATAAAATACAATATTAGAGTGCAGATATGAGATTCCTGATAGTTAATACCACGATTAAAGATAGATAAAGATATATTCAATCGTGGTTAACACTTACAGGTTAAAGCTTACTGTTATTATGCTAGATGATTAATGATATGAAAAAACAAACAAAATGAAAATTGCATTTAGCTTTGTACAATTTTTTAGATGAGGTAAAATATATTTAAATATCTGTTTTTGTATCATTATTAATAAATTTCAATTGAAATTTAGTTAGGCTATTAATTTGTTATTTATTTATATTATCAAAATTTATTAAAAATATCATAAATATTTAATAAATGCATAATTTTAAAACGCTTGCTAACATTTTTACATATTATAATTTATAGTATTATTCAGTCATATTAGTATTCCAGTATAGCACTAATAGGTATTATCACTACTAAATACTAATTGTCAAAAGTTACAAAAATGCTCCTATGTATTTTACTGTTTAGTGTATGTACTGTGTATTATAGTCATCTAACACGTATGTTGTAGAAAGTAAAATTATAATTTTATTTTTTAGTGAATGGCACAATTTGAATTAGTTAACCACTGAAAAAAAAATATAACAATGCCATCATATAAAATCCATCGTTTTAGGGATGAATAGAGGTGTGTTTTTCATTGTTTACACAGATTCGCTTTGTGTTGTTCAGAGATATACATCATTTAAATTAAATTACTAATACAAACAGTTCCACAAAAACATACAAGCTTATTCAATTTTACACAGTACCCGTTTACGTTTACGCACGCGTAAGAAATAAAGTATAAAACTATAAACCATTCCCTTGTTGATTTGACTCGCTGTGCTCTTAATGCTCTTATATGTGTACCTATTGTTTATAATAACAAACAGTATTCTATATAGACTACAATAGAGTGATAATGATAGATCGATACTAACGGTGGTGTCACATATGATCATAATATATATATATATATATATATATTATATTATATGCAATATTCGTGGCAACAAAGTAGCATAACAAAATAGATACAAGTTTTATCTTGTGCACAAATTGCATTAAATCTAAGACATTAGGTAGTAGGTACTTAACATAAATGTTATATATTAGGTACTTTGTATACCTAGTATTAAATTTAAATGTCTGCATTTTGATTTAATTATGTTCGTAAGCTATTTTAAAAGGTAATATATTATAAATTATAATTATAATATATATAATGTTCTAAGGTACCTACTTTACTTTACTATATCCAATATCCACTCTTATATTTATTTATTTTAAAAACCCTACCTATGTATTCGTTTAATCATTGGGATGCCAACGATTCAGCCAAGGAGAAGGATACACATTAATCATACTATTAGGTACCTACCTATTGGCTATAATATAACTCTTCTTTTTCTTTTATAGTGAAATTATTTTTTCAACAATTTATTATGATTGGAAATTGGAATAGTATTAAAAGTTGGAACGAATAATTGTATTGTTAGAATGTAATCCTCTAGATGGTTTACCGGCCACTGCTTATATACCTATGTTTCAATATGTTTACTTTGTTATAATGGTGTATATTGTTATTGTATCATATAGTACCGGAACCAGTATTGTAATTTTTAAAAGCTCATTTAATTTTTTTTTAAATATTTTTTTTATTCGCAATATTTTAAATAGCCTTCAAAAACCAATTAAAATTAGATTAATTGTACTTACAATATTCAGTATCCAACATTATACGATTATAAATCGGGTCTTATAAAAGAAAACCGGAAGTGTATTACATTGAATCAGTGTTGGGAAGGAACGCGTTCCTTGAGGAACGCGTTCCTGGAACGCGTTCCTTTTATAGGAACGAAGCTCGGAACGCGTTCCATTTAAAATATAGGAACGAGGAACGGGAACGAGTTCCTATTTTGAAGGAACTTGAACGAAAATTTCCGTTCCTCAAATAATGAAAAAATTTTAACACGTTGAGTGCCACAGTATATTTTATGAAGCGCATATAGTGTGTTTCCGCGCCAAAACTGAGCCGCGACGCCGTCGGTCGACTACGTGTCGTGTTCCGGGTCGTTTCCGGTTCCGCGCGCCAAATTAGTTCTTCTCAAACAAAACAAAATGTCAGTATAAAAATATTTTTTCAAATAAATTGAATTAAAAAAAAAAACAGATTGTTGTATCATACTATGTCCTATACTCCTATGGGCTATAAGCCTATAACCTATAGCATATCTCTATGTGTGGTGTATCGTGTATAGTACACACTATACACTGTATACTATACTACTATAGTAATATACATGTATAATATTATTCAATTATGCAATATGAATGTATATATATAAAGTTTCAAGTCTACGCTATACAACTTTTGAATTATAACAAAAAAAATCTAAGACAAATCATTTTTGTTAAAAATCGGTGCTCCTAGAAAGGAGTGAGTTAACCGATTTCAGTGGTGGTCAATGGTGTTTTTTGCGAAAAATTTTTAAGTCAGAAATAATCGGTTAACTCTCTCGGTTCGATTATTTCTGACTTAAAAATTGTTCGCAAAATACACCATTGACCACCACTCAAATTGCAAAAAAAGGAACATGAAGGAACGGGAACGCGTTCCTTTTTAAAAAGGAACGGGAACGCGTTCTTTTTTCGGGACAGGAAAGAGGAACGGGAACGAGTTCCTTTCTTACAGTAGGAACGAGGAACGGGAACGAGTTCCTTTTTAAAAGGAACTTTCCCAACACTGCATTGAATATAGGTAATTATTATTTATTTAAAAAATATATTTTGATCGCGAGAATGCGATTCGAAAATGGTTATTATAAAATGTTATATCGTTAATAATAACGTACATTTTCGGTAGCCGCCAGCCAGCATTAATTAAACGTTATTTGAACGACCAATAATTATGTCATTCAGGAGATTTCCTGCGGCGAGTGCGGTTCAGAACGCGTTCCGCTGTGGCCTGTGACTGGTATCGCATCTCCCAAGGATGGGCAGTGGAACTATTTTAAGGTCTCCTCCATATTATACGATCCCTCGGGATAGACAATATTATTATGGTATTAATAGTCGTGGCCACAGTCGTCGTCGTCGTCGTATTTATAATAATAAAATAACTACCGGGCGTTTGTGTATACGCCGACCATCGCGTACATATAATACACGTTAGTGTTACCTGCAGCAGTTCACACACACACACACACATAAGTGGTAAGGCAGATATTATTTCAAGCATTACTGTGAGAAACAAAAACGTTTTCAAATAATATATATTCAAGTATTTACAGCAAACACGATTATCAAGAACTTATATTTTTTCATAATCGTCGACTATAGGTATACGAAACGTTAAAACACAATGTAGTCATTATATCGAGAATGCTAAATGAATCAAATATGTATGATAAACATCGATGTGATAAGAACATACACCGATTATCCATTTAAGTGAAATTTGTTCGTTTACTATATATTTTTTGAGTCACATTTTATCCATGATATATTTTTCGGCTTAGCTCCACTAACTTATATTTTCATTTGTACCGATGACAAATATGCAAGACATTTTTTGCCTCACTCGTGGTGCAGGGAGATGAAAATGGGCAGCACGACGATGTACGATGCAGGTCGGTAACGGAGTCGCGTTGGTTGGGTGTTGTACGATATAGGTACATACCAGAGATTGTAAATTGTATAATAGAAAAAAATAGTAACAATAGTATGGAAAATTTTAAATTGTACATAAATTGGTCGAATGTAATCAAACATTAAAATGAAAAACATGCGTATTCAAATATTCATATTTTTGTTTCATTCCTCCTTATTATATTATAGAGATGAGGCCGTGCCTCACACACACACACACACACACACACACACATCTGCTGCTGTATGAGTGTATTATACAACTTCGATAAATGCGACGCACGCACACGTAGCGTCGTCTTCGGCGGCGGCGGCCGTGGATGTCGAAACAAGTACCTATATCGTGGAAAAAAAAATATTAAATACAACCGAGTCCGTCTGACGACGCCCGCGGACGACGACGACGGCGACGACGAAAGCATCGCGCCGCGTTCCCACGGACCGGCCGGCCGCGCGCACTGTTTATTATAATACGTGTGTTATTATAAACGTATGCGACGTGTATCGGCCGGCTCGAGGGGGTGGGCGGCCGCAACAATTATCGCGGGCGTAAGCGCCGCCGCCGCCGTGGTCACGACGACCCGGGTGTACCTCACCGCGCCGCGCGTGATGCGTACGTCCGGTAGTATGCATATTATAATATAATAATAATAATAATATCATAATATGTGGTGGTGAGCTGTTTCGTGAGCGACGTCGTCGTCGGGGTCGGCGGCGGGGAGGTTTCGGGCAACGATTTTTTGCCAACAAATTATAACGTTTATTATGTACTTATACCTGCGGTACACGCGTGTATCATCATATTATATTATAGTATACAGTCCCGAGGGTGACGAGTGGCGGCTGACATGGACTTATTGTTTGTACATTTTCTGGACTTCTGAGATTGTTTTTTCTTTTTTTCTTAGTATACCTACCCCCTTATATGATAATACCGGCTTAATACAAATGAAAATCCGTCCAGAAAAAATGATATTACAATATATTCTCGCAATCTTATTGAAATTGTATAAGTGTATAACTTGGTCAAATACAGTGCGGAAACTCCAAGAGCGACAATTACATGGTGCAGTATACATTTCTCCGGTCTATTGCATTCACAAATCATATCCCCTGAGTCCTGCCATATGATTATACTCCTGATCGTCTTTCTCTCTCTCTCTCTCTCTCTCTCTTTCATGATACCCTAACCAACCGTAGGCATGGTTCACACGTATACTTCCATCATGCATATCCTTTCTTTCAAACCTTGTAACTAAAAAGCCGATTTTCCTTGTGTACTGACTACAATTATCGTTATATAACTTCTGCGTACCAACTTGTAACACACTTACACACGTTCTTATATTCTCTTCTGAATTCATGTTCTTTTCTTAAATTATGATAAATTACAAAATTTAAATTTACATACTTTCTTGTGAACGAATATCTTATACTCTTTTTTTCTTTTGTAGTATACGAGGACGAGGTGTATACAACCTATTGTTTAATCAATTACAAAAGTCAAAATTACACGAATTGTGTGATTATAAAGACATATAATATTGTTATATATTAAATATAGTGCATACTGCAGGTTTTCATCTATAAGACTATATTATATCAGTGCTAAGTGGTTTAACAATATTAGGGATACGATAAATCCGTTCAATAATTATTAATTACATAATATTATGTAAGTTACGCAACTAAATTAGCCAATAGGTGTCACGAGAAGCGAATACCAGTTTATTTTATAATACGCGCATGCAATTTACAGGCCAGGTCCAAAACGACCAAAACATAGTGTGCCTGACATGTTTTCATAGCATATGCACTATGCAGTCTTAAACCCCATACGTTCTTTGCCTGTACGTCACTAAACCCTCAATCATTTATAATGTGTATTTATTAATAAATTTAATAATTATTATTATTAGAACACAGTCGGGGCCAGTGAGATAACGATGGTTTGGGGACTGTTTGTATAATAGGGCGCGAAAAGTCCCATTTATTTGTTGCAGAAATAAGAACTACTGTGTCTCAGATCTGCAATCACCCGAAAAATTTTTTAGCAAACGTACCAATTAATGTTTTGCGCGGTGTGCAAGGACACCTGGCGTCACCCCTGCGATGAAAACGTTCCGGCGGCGGAGATAAGCCGGAGGGGATGAGCGCAACTAAAAATTGACATTACTATTCTCACGGCAGAAATATTAACGCGCTTTATTATATTATTATAAACACTCATCGTTATTACAACAATATAATAATATAACGATATTGTGATGGTCACAAGGACTGCTGCAGAGGGTCCCGTAATATTATATAATATATAGTGTTCGTTCCCACCATACATATAATTTATGTATTGGTATAGGTGTAGGTATATTATAAAATCGAATACTGCACACACACCCACAACCGCTGACGAATATATATGTTATATATATATATACGACCGACGTCCGACACCCATACCCATACCCATTACCCATACTACCCGCGCGCACACACACATCTGGTCCGGAGTCGCTGCGAATAAGGGACCTCCGCGGGCGGCCGACACTGACGCCGTCGCCGCCGCCACCGCAGGCGCCAATCGGTTTCGGCCGACAAAAGGACCGTCGTCGCGCGGCGCACCGTCCCGTCGTAAAAACACATTACGAGGGAAACGAATTCCCAGAAAAGGCGTCCGTGGTGGCGACGGCGGTGACGACGACGACGACGACTGTACAGCCGCGTATAATAATATATAATAATAATATTAAAGTCGCTGCAGCAAACGAACCCCATAGATCACGGGTGTGATGTCGGGACAACATGATACGTATCCACTATAATATATCGTATGGAATAATGTATTATATTCACCATACGGGTTTTATTATTAATATTATTATTATTTTTACCATTATTATCGTTATTATATTATTACCATTGTGAGACGGTTAGCAAAGTCTCATTGTCGTCGTTGTACAGGAAAAAAATAATACCTGTAACATAAATAATATTATGAGTATTCGAATATTGCCGCAGAGGTGCCGCCACTGTGGAATGTATTCGGTCTACATACTTTCTATATATTATTATACTTGGTGGTAACAATAATTATCGGAGGTGGTTTGTGGGTGGGACACGGTTTCGAGGAATAAATGATCCATTTACCGATTTCACAGTTAAGCAGGTATACAAGAAATATGACTATCGATTATGAGCAAACAGATTATTTTTTCAGTATAATATTATAATAGTTACACGCACTGAGCTTAAAGAAAATCTCTAGAAAATGAATTACAACTTCGTTAAAAACGGTCGTACTTTTGTCTATTTTTTAAAATGTTGAAGTACTTTTTTATTATGATTTATGATAAAGAATATATCACTTATTATAAATTGTATAAATGTATAATATATTAAAACAGTAACGAAGCAGTGGTATGCAGTAGCTATTATATCATATATAAACCAAGTGGATATAACATTACTTATTAAAGATTTCAATATCGGAAATTGAGATGTTATCATAGTTGTATCATCGCTTACATCAACGGATAATTATTCATAAAAATAATTTTGCTCATAATATACGAGTAGGTAAAAGTGTAATATATTAATATTAGATACTTAAGTGAAAAAGTCAAACGAAACTTAAAAACGAACTTTTATATTGTGGTTTCTTCTCCGCAAAACATGATTTTTCAAGAATTTATGTATAACATTGAGACCTACATCTAAGATATTCACTTGAATAAAATTAATGATAAACTTTTCTTCCTTGACAACAATATTAAATATATATTTAAGCCTTAAGGTGAACTTTAAAAACATATTTTTTTTCATCATCTTCATTTTTAGTGTAGCATATTATGCACATATTAATATTTTATATAGAGATTAATTTAAAGGTACAAGCAATTTACCTGCAATCATGCTCAACACTATTTGTACTTTAATTTATCACGCGATAATTCAAATTTAAATTTTTGGAATTTTAACTAACTATACTTAAACTTTTAAAAGACCATAATATTATATTCTAATTTTTAGATTTTTGACATTTAAGATGTTCAAGGTTCATTTTTACAAAAAGCTGTTAAATATAAAATTTGTGGAATCGTTCTCTATACCGATTAAGTAGATGGTTTTTGTTGTTAAAATGTTGATGTATGTAATCCCCCCCCCTCCCGAAAATAGTTAAATAATTATTAATTTTCATTAATAAATCATAAAATTTGTCAATAATTAATTTTTACCACTTCCCCCCCACCAAAAAAAAAAATTGGTGGATACGTAGATACGCTACTGAGTATACCTTCCTTAAAAAAGTTTTGTTTCTATTGCCAAGCATTTTTTTTATTAATTTAATATATTTGACGTATCTATTTAATATATTAACTACTGTATATAGTATTAACTGTTACATACAAAAGGTAAAAAAATTCAATAATGCAATAATGGAACCTGTGCACTTCTTAAAATATTATTATAGCGAGTACATCTAGATTCTAGATCATAGCTATGTAATATATAAATTGTTTTGTATTTTCAAGTCAAACGATTATTATTTATTTAATTAAATTAAAATTGATATTGATAAAAGCATTACAATATCGGTTATAGCCTATAGGTAGGTACCTTTTAGGTAGTGTATTTAATGATATGTATTTATGTATATAAGTAGAACTGATAGACACATAACTCACACAGATAGCAGATATGAATGATATGATATTGACTAAAAATTAAAAACTAAGTCATAAGTAGGTGGTATAACATTTAATGTATTTTAATTTTTCATAAAAGCGTTCATTTTAGGTAAGATAGATATTTTATTTACATGATTTAATAATTTCTTAACAAGATGACAAAAGATATTATCTAGATTAAAAATACATAACCAACTATCGTTAATAAATAAAAAATTATAATTTATACATTTATGTGTTACTTATTATAGGTATAATCGTATAGATATTATTATAATATATTTAGTACTAGATTATAATTATAAATAATACCGGGGTTACGCGTGTTTGGAAAATCTTGTAGGATAAAATTGAATTATTTTAGATTTGTGTATTTTGATCACGTTGTGCGTCTTTAAACACGCAATGTTGTGGGTGAACTGTTGGGTGAATTTTAATGCACAAGGACTTCCATGTATACATGTGTGGCGGCCATGTGGGTAGGCTCACTCTTCCACCTCGGCAAAATAAACCAACCAACTCAGCCGAGAAGACAACACTATATGTCTATATCCTCTACTATTATATATAGTTGAGTATCTATACATGAATTATTGTTGTGAAAATTCGAGTCGATTATTTTTTTATTATTTTTCTATTAGGAGTATACAAGGAGAGTATATTATAATGTGTGGCTAGTGTGCAACAACCAACAGGGAAAATAAAAAGTATCGTAGAATGTAATGATCAATAATTTAGTAGTAAAAAAAAAGATTTAATAGCTATATATACGACCTCTTCGCGATTCATTATTTTAATTTGTCTATTCGATAAATTATCTAATGGTTATAATTAAAATAATAACTACATTTATACTTAACATTATATTGAGTGTGGCATTAAACATATTAATATTATACATGCATATTATTGCATATACAATAGATATATCGAAGTCCGAAGACACATATAATATTAGAAATAGTCATATTATTGATTTTGATATTATCTTTTAAATACATGTTCTAACATTTTACTTAGATATTATATTATTTGATTAAAACGTTTAACTAATTACAGCCTAATTAAATACAATTAAAGTGTTAACTAATGTTTATACTTCGAAAAAGACACGATAGCCATAACTGATTAATATTGAACATAATATTTTATTCAGTATGACATGAATAAATGTAAATATTTATAGTTGCACAATTATACCTGGTAAAAAATAACATGTTTGATAGTGTACCAATTATACCAATTAATAATTATATAGACTTTATAACACCGTATTCATAAATACATTTATCTATTACTCATAGCCCATAGGTAAAATGAGACGAAGTCGTCACTGATTAATCAATGATCAAAAGATTTACTATTGAACACGAAATTTGATTTTGTGTGCTTATAAAAAAAAGTGTAATTTAAAGTACTTATATTATTTATATATTATTATGTTTAATTGTTATACCATAGATAAATTAAAACTGTCATAACTTTGAATTTATATTATATAAAATATATAATACAAATACAAATAATATAGTATAATATTATATACAATTATTGTTTTAATTTCATATAATATTGCTAATTGATATTTATTTATTTATTTATTTATATTTATATTTACGGGTCTAGCCCTTTTGAAAAACAAAGTTTTAGTAACAAAATATTTAGTATTTTTCGTGAACAATTTAAATAAAATTAATTAATTTAGATAGATGATAGTTTGATTTTCGATACAATTTAATATTTAAGTAATTTATATAAATAACTAAACTGTAAATCGACAATTCGCGGCCTCAGGGGAGGGAATGTAAGAAACATTTTTACTATTATTTATTTATTCTTTAGGGAGATAATGGACCAATAGAAGTTCATGTGGCAGTGTGGGGCCCACGAATTCACAATTTGCGATAACATATTTAAAATAAATGGTAAGTATGAATTACATAAAAGTTATTTTAAGAGCTAGTAAACTTTTTTCATGTTGATTAGATTTTGATACATTATTTATCTTACCATTATATTGTTCTGTGATCTTACATACCTACCTAACTAAAATATCAATAAATTGGTTTCTTTGATTCTTTCGTTTATACATCCATTATAAAATACAATATTAAGTTAATACATTTATAATTATTAGAACATTTATATAATTAAGTATGAAGTACCTATTGGATTACTAATATTAATTTGTCATATAACATATACATATATATATATTAATATGATACTTTTATACTTTGGTTCTTACATTAGCCAAGATGAGATTATTTCTTTATCAAGAAATAATTACGATGTCTAATGAGTAATGGTAAAATAATATACTATACTTTATTGGACTTTTATAAAATATTGAGTACGCAAATTTTGTTATATTTTTCTGTGCGTGGTTACCAGTTAGTTTATATCAGATTAATTTGTATAGTATTAATTATTATAGGTACATTTTATATTTGTGCCCATGTTATATTATTTTAGATTTTTATAATGGAGTAATAAATGTATTGATTTTACAATGGTCTGTGTTTTTAATTTTTTTTTTTTTGTGTCAGTGTACACAATAATAGTAGACAAAATAATACTTTGATTTTCCGCTTAAGTATCTTTTCTGATGGAATAATCAATGTAGTTGGAGCATTAAGGAGGTTAAAATTCCCAGAAGTTTTCAAATCGCCGGGAAAAACAAAAAAAATTTAAGGAAAACCGGGAATTTTTACGCATAATCGGTTTACGACTAGTGTATGACTCTAAAAAAAATTAGCGTAGATATACATGCAATTTTAACTAAATATTTATATTAGCAATTTATATACACCATAACACCCCCTCCCTCTTGCATACGCCATTGATTAATAATATAGTAGGGTTAATTAGTTTTTAATTCGTTACATGGGAAATCGGTTCAATATCAAATGTTGTAAAAATATGAATTTCAGACGCTCATAAAAATTTAATTTAAATTTCTTGTAGACATTTTTTTTTTTATAAAGGTAGACAAACTTATGAGTAATCTTATATTACATTTTCAAATCTTAGATTTAAAAAGAAAAATTTTTATGAATTCTCAACTCAAAATAATTTGCTAATTTTTGTGATTTTTCCGTATTTTGTAAAATACCTTTTACACTTACTACTGAGAGGGTATGAACGCTGGTCGATTGCATGGGTACACATTATAATTCAATTAACCGACCGTGGTACGTCTGTGCCCGTTAAACTGTATTATTTCAGACCTATATTCAAAACCATTAAGAAATATGATTACCGTAGAAGCGTATAAGGCATTATTTAGTATTGTTGCAACAACAAACCGTCTGATATTTGATTTATATTTATCAAAATATTCTGAAAAATATTAGTGTTTTCAATTGTTCTGACATTTAGCTGCAAACTTTATAAACATAAAGTTAAAGTTTTAAGGCGCCCGGTGCCGATGCCATTTTGTCCTCAAAAATACACTCTGCGGGAATAACGATTATACCAACTTGTAAAATCAACAAAATTTCATAATTTTTTTTTTAATTGCTAGAGGGATATATTCTACAGCCCGCATCAATCTCTGTTTTTCAATATTTTATTCTTAAACCTAATAATATGTCTAAAAAAATACAAGATAAAAGCATTTTATTACAAATTTTTTAATACAGTTATTTGAAATAAAATACAAAATCAGAGATCAATGCGGGCTGTAGGAAGTCTTCTTCTTTCAGATAAAAAAATAGTCATTAAAATCCGACAATTCTACAAAGCTTGAGAGTTATTCCCGTAAAATCATTTTTTTTTTATATAATACACCCTATCAACCCTTGCTAAATAGGTATCGGATAGTTGATTAGTGGAGAAGTCTTATAATTGAGGTGGTAACTAAAATATAAAATTTAATTTTTAAATTTTATAGAATTGTGGAAAATTTAAAAAACTGGCACCGGAACCCTTAAAAATATTAATTTTTTGTTCATACCAATATATTTAGGTGGCATAAGTTTCATAAAGGCAAATATTAATTACCTATTGATACACGCATTATTGTTATATTCTGTATAGTAAGATACTAAGATAACAATATTATTTACCTATCTGATTTCTTAAGATAATTGAATCGTATTATAAAAAGTTACTTTGAATTGACTGCAGTGTATTATAAATCATCACACTGGAATGCTTGTTCGATTTTGAGGTGTCATATTTTACCTGATGGTAAGCTCAATAAACCACCATAAAAACGGCGAAGACATATATTGTCCCCTTACAATGGAAGGTTCTATTTATTATACTATTTGAACGATAGCGAATAAAAAAGGGACACCTGGAATCAATTTACGATCGATTATCACGAGTTCGTCGACCCTTGTGTACAATTTATCGGCACTCGGGCAGTCGGGCTATACTCTTGAAGTCTTGAACACGGTAAACAGTCCTATTTCGATAGGCGTCACGCAGAGGCTAGTGGCTACCTTCTTTTGTGTGACTCACACAGCTCACACACATATAAACACTTGTAGGTACCTATAATATAAATGATTTTCTTTTCTTATTATTCGTTCGTCCACACCGCAAGAGATACTGAATGCACATCATATTATATACGTATACTGTATAGGTATATACATAGTAATAATATAAATGAATCGGGTATGCGCCTAACGCGAGGAATGTACTCGGTTTAATCGGCCACCTGGTAGGTAACAGGTTCACCACGGGTTTTTCTCTCTCTGTGCACGTTATATACAGGGCAATCAAAAGTGCTCAAATGTGTGACGTCGATATTATAATATGACGACCGTCGGGCTTTCGTCGCGACCACAAAAGTCCATACAAAACACGTGTCTGGTGTTGCTTTTGGTCCCGTCTGGAGTTTCAGGGGGGTGCGTAATGTATTTTAAGTTTTTTTGCTGTCGGCATGATATTCCCGGTTATTCGGGATACCCTGTATAATATACCATACTATTATGGTATTATAAGCGTCGGGCGCACGTGAATATTATTGGCCGTGACGGAGGCGGCGGTCCCCGGGAGAGTTATGTGAGTGGAACCTGCCGCCGCCGCCGTCACGAGGTGTGCGAGAGAGAAAAAGGGGGGCCGTATAATATAATATATATATACGGTATACGTAGGCGCCATGAGTGCGTGTCTAGACTTTTCTCGTACGCACACACACACACGAAAAGACGGCGGCGATGCACCACACACACACACAGGTGCTCACCTGTACAGGTGTCGCACATGTATTGTATTGCGGGTCGGTGGCAGAGGCGGTGGTGAAAGGACGGGCGCGGCGGCAAAGACACATATATATACGTGTTCAATATAAAGTATCCTTGTTCACACACACACATACCGGAGTCGGACCCATAAGCGCTCGAAAAAATAATATTATTATTATTATTGTACATCGTGTGATGTATAATATATATGTATTTTTAATACACCTGTGCGCGTCGTTAATGGAACGGGGTTCGTGTTGGCGCCGGCCGGACCCATACAGAAGAATACGTGCACACAATACGTTCCATACCTGCGTCGCGTTCCATATATGTAATACGTATAATATATATATGTATATATATAAATAAATACGTTCCATTACGTTTTGACGACGTATGTGTGTGTGTGTGTGTGTGTGTGTGTGTGCGTGTAGTGCGCGCACCCGAGCTACCTGAGGAATGCAGTCTGCGAGGTCTCCCTTGCCACCACCCGCTCACCATTCACTCCCGCACTCACGGATTATTGTCGCATGATAATAATAATTCGTTTTTTAAATATGATGCGCGATAAACAATATAATATAATGTACCTACCTCTACCGTCGTCGTAAAATCCAAACACCGTCACACAAGCGTACAAGAACTAAATAACCATACAGAAAGAGAGAGAGACAGTGTGAGAGAGAGAGGACGGAGAGATCGCGCCGACCGGGACGCCGAATGCGCAATTTTTTTCCTGTGACAAGGTCGTGTCGCGACGACCTTTTCAATTTGATGTTATTTATGAACTATTAATACGACGACTACAAGACGTAGGTGCGGCAACGTTCTCCTCAAAAACTCGTGTGGTCAAATTTACCGTTTTTTTCTTTTACACGAAACGCGTCTTTATAATATAATTTCCATTTTCCTCTGGAGTTTCCCATTTTCGGTCAATTACACACAATCGTTAGGAATACAAATTACATCTATGAAGACTATATTATAATATTGCAGAACTTGAATGACATGTTCCCTCTTCCCTGTGATGTAACATAATAATTAATAATTATAATATAATTTAATACAGTATAATATGTAAATAAAGAACAATTTTGATTTTAATCTACGATACATCTTCGCTGGAAAGTTATATTTATTTATTTTAAGTATAGTAATACATTATTATTATGTCTGGGTGACGTACGAGGTTAGGTATAAATACGAGGTTATCTTAGTTACCGCAATTATTGAATTATCATATAATATTAATATTATTAAATTTAGTTAGGTGCATACGCTATTCATGTTTAGAACACTTAAGATGAATCATAATATTATGTGCACTATATTATTATAGTCAACTCCACGGTTAGGAAACACAAATAATGAAAATAAGGCCCAAGAATTGGCATGAACAACATCATATAATACATAAATGAAACTGGGAAATGGAAATGGAAAGCAAATAATATAATTATTTATTTAGATATTATTTATAACGAACAATTTTATTCGCCACTAACCATTTACGAACACATTTTGATCAAGGTGCAAATAGATCAATATTCATATTACTCAAATAATTCATTCATCATTAAGCCAACAGAAAAATAGTAATATTATTATTTATCAAAAATGTTGTCTATAATATAATATAATATTTTATTTCATATTTTTTAAAAAACGGAACGGGTACCTGTGTTTTAGACCACAAAAAAAATATTATGATTACGGCTCTAAATATCTACGGTAGGTATATTCGTATTTCATAGACTTATTAAACCATTACATTACGTTAACATGGCCACATAGGTCATGCTGGGGTCGATGGATCGTGGGAACCTTTTAGGAAAATTGATAAGCTCAGCGAACCTCTTTGCTGATGATTGGGAGTGAACACTATATAGCAACGATGATAGAATATTATTGTATATAAACATAATATAAATTCTTGTTACTCGACAAAAGACAAAAGTGTTATGTAATCTAAAATTATAAACAACTGTTCTTGAATTTTTTTTAATGATAATTTACACTTACGACTATAACAGCTTATATATTCGTTAATCGTAGTAGATATCACATTAAGGGGATTCGATACCGTGATTTTCTGTTTTTGTTTAACACACACGCAACATAGGATTTTAGACTGGTTCTTTGCCAAACATACCAATTGATCTAATGAAGCAATAAGAATTATAAAAACAGATTTGAATTTGTCGTCAAGTCTACTTGAAATCGACTTTCCCACATTTTTGATTTTAACTTCTCCAAAAATTAAAATACAAATATTTTTAAATACTTTTTTTTAATATGACATTTTTAGTAATTCGGGGGATAATATCAAATGTGTGGAAAAGTCGCATTCAAGTAGACTTGACGACAAATTCAAATCTGTTTTCAGAATTCTTATCGCTTCAATAGATCGATTGGAATGTTTGGCAAAAAACACGTCTAAAATACTATGTCGCGCGTGTGTTAGACAAAAACAGAAAATCACGGTATCGAATCCCCTTAATAAAATCTCTCAAAAATTTAAATATTTAACAATTTGTGTAATATATATGTATATTATACACTATTCGGCACTAAAAGTTTAAATATCACGAATACAAAATAATTATTTTAGAATGATATTTTTCTCTGTGTCTGTCGTCACGTTTGGTGTTTCACAGTAAAAACAAGAACTCTTCGATTTTCAAAGGTTGGTTTCTAATCACTTAAATTGGATCTAGTTGGTACTATGGGAGCTTGTAATTTGCACCAAATAAAGATGTGTAATTTTCACCACTGCAGGTAGCCAGTACTATAAGGGCCTAGGGGGATCATAAGTAAAAAATGTTCAATGCTTTTCAAATAAATAGAGGGAAATAAATTAATAACAGCTAATAATATTATATGAAAAAATTGTATAATGGCCATTATATAATATATAATAGGTATGTGATTTGTTGTTTGGAAAAATTAGTTTATCTTACTGTGGGTATTACTAATAGCAATATATAATTATTAATTTAATATGCTTAATAAAATATTCTTAAAAACAAAGGTTAACAGACCGACTCCGTTCAGAATCGTTTCTCATCATCATCGTACCTATATATTGTAAATAATGATTTATCATTGAATTAATATTTAACACATCCATTATACAGGCATACAGTGTCACAGTGACCTATTTCATTGCTTGGATATTGGAATGACGATGGTACACGTCGTACACCCGACGGCCGACGCACCTACTATAGGTACAGCAGAACGAATTTCATGTTTTTTTTTAATTTCAATAGGTAGCTTATTATGTGTAATTTATTTTTATTGTATTTTGACTTTGGTTAGTTTTAACATTGTTCAAATAATTTAATTAAAATTATACATTACATTTTTTTAAGTGCAGATTATTATAAAACATATTTTGAAGGCAATGTTACAATAAATTGTAAGCCTTCTTATAAAAAGTTGTTATGAAATGTATATATTAATAATAAAATGTATAATTAATATCTCTATGACCACCAGAATAGTGAATTTTGTGTTGTGACATTAATACAAATACATCTAGCTGCTAAACATAATAATGGGATATAACCATACTATGAATTTTAATATGAAATTATAATTTATATTGTTATCTAAGATATTATCTCATTACTTCAATATTTTAGATTCTAAGCGGAGCTATGAATGTATTAAATTTACAATGTGATTTTTTTTTAAACAAATGTTTGTGTGTGTTTTTACCGTCATCAGTCACTACGTTTTGGAGCAGAAAAAATATTTCAAAATTTGCAAAATATTTTGACTTATTAAACTATTTATACTTCAAAGTTCGAAGTAGTCAGTATAATCGGTACTTGTTTGAATTTTTTCACACCGACACCATTGGCGGGTCCATGGGGTGGGGGGGGCAAAGGGGGAATTTCCCTTTCCCAATCACCGTGGTTACCCTATGTTTTACACTGTGTTTAGCCAATTTTTGACTTTTCGTACTCTTGCCCCCCATACCCCTCCAAAATTAAGCCCTGGATCCACCACTTACGAACACTGTTCTATAAAGTACACTATTATGAAGTTATTGACTTATATGTTAATAAAAATAATATTTAATACCATATATTGTATTATAATTAATTATTATATTTCGTTTTGGCGTGTCCACTTCTTAATCTCTTAAATAATATAATCCCTTGCCCTTGCCAATGTTGCCGTCATAATATTGTACCCAGATTGTTGCATTAGCATAGTATAATACGCATACAAGATTACCATATAATGTCCTAAACATATTATTGTATGTATTTTATAATGATTTATTTACCATATTTAAAGTAAATGTAAATCACATTTTAATCGTATATAATATATACACCTTGTAATTTGTATAGATTGTGCAAATACTTAACATGGTAACTTGTTAGTTGTTCACAATATTAAGCATGTATATGGTTTTAATAAATAGTTAAATCATATATTAAAATCACCTTTATTTTATAGGTACTTCATATTATTAAATATTGATTGTTTAAGTTGAATACATTCAAGTATAAATATATTATACAATATAATTAAACAATATAAAAACTATAGATGATACTTTATAAAATACGTTATTAGTGTTAAACACGATGAATAATATAGTATTTTTTAACAATCAATTTGATATAATTTACAATTTAAATTGGTTAATAGGTATATATTTTTATATTGTATTAACTATTAGGTATTATTTAAAATAATATACATTTTCAAGACAATAATTATTACGAATAGGTACATTCCTATATAGTTTAAATAGTAAAGACTAATAATGTATGCACTATTAAAATATTTTACTATCTATTTCTTGCATACGTTCAAAGTATTGATTATTGAATGTTTCATCCCCAAACCCCTGACCCCTCTTACATGGCCAATAGGCATATGCATATTAACTATTAGGTACGAGAAATAGATACTGCAGTTTTTACTCGTATTTAATACCTGTAAAAAGTATGCTGTATACACCCGTATACCATCTAATACATCACTAAAGTATAATATCACAAGTCACGACTGTAACACAGTAACAACTCATAGTCCCTGCGACCAACGCCAAAGAAAAAACCAATAATACATTCATCGCTCCGCTCAGGTTACAAAATTATAATATTCCACGACTTCAGATCTAGTATAGATATATATGATGTATGTATAGAATCTATATAAATAATGCGAAGCAATGATAAGATAAATAAAATAAATTATACTAAAAATATGTCACGTTACGCGATAATTTTACCAAGGTTTTACTTGTTTTACTTGTATATTACAAATCTATATATTATATTATAATATAAGGCATAGATATTCTATTGTTAATACAATTAAATATAAATTATAAACAACAGTTATATAGATATTATAAAAGGCCATAATAATATGAGTAATCGTATTTTCCTACTAGGGACCTGCGAATACTGAATAGTATATATAGGTTAAGGCTGACGGTATTTTCGGTATACCGTAAAAAACCGAACTGTTTCGGTATACCGAAACTGAAATGATTCGGTGTACCCGAATACCGATATGGTACGGTATACCGAAATAATAAATACAATTTAACTAGTATCGATATTTTTTACTTTTATTGTTTTATATTATATACTTTATTATATACTATAACTAGCTGATCCTGTGCACTTCGTTGCCCGTTAAATGTACCAACTCTATATGACTCAAACTTTGTTCAATTCGTTATTTAATATTCGGTGTACGGTGTTCAAAATTTATCTTAACTTTTCTGATGCCTGGAATAAAAATTCTGATTCGCAGCAGTATATTATCAGGTAGGCAATCTACCTGTGGTAGATCGCGGACCCGGTGTGGTTTGTACGTAAGTGTATGATTTAACTCTAAAGTATCAAAGTTATACCAAGTTTATTTTGATATAATACGGCGGATTAATGTAATAAATTAATACATAGTCCTAACCTAACCTAAACGTACTAAATTCCGACAGATAAAAACCAAATTTAACTCTTTTTAAATTAGCCTATCTTCTCCACAGAGATCTGCACACAAACGTATATATTTTAATATAGGCTATAGCTGATCCTGCACACTTTGTGGCCCGTAAAAAATGACAACTCTTAAACAAATTGTGATTGTTCAACTCCTTTTTGGTGTAACTCACTGCAGTAAGTGCAACTCAGCCACCCTGGTAGGCAATGTGTGAAAATTCGATTTGATGCATGCTTGTACCTGATCTGCCCGATTAACCAATAGCAACCAATAATAAATAAATACTATTTCTATTAATTATTTCTCCTATAACCAATAGCAATCATTTATAAACAAATATTTCCATCATAAATCTCAAAATCCCTGTTTGAGCACTTCTATTAATTGAATGTAGCGTGATGTTATATAGCCTATGACTTTCCTCAATGAATGGACTATCCAACAAAAAAATAATTTTTCAATTCGAACCAGTA
Organism: Metopolophium dirhodum; assembly: GCF_019925205.1. Classification (NCBI taxonomy): domain Eukaryota; kingdom Metazoa; phylum Arthropoda; class Insecta; order Hemiptera; family Aphididae; genus Metopolophium; species Metopolophium dirhodum. The sequence goes on along the minus strand of NC_083567.1, from coordinate 31,429,853 downwards.
TAGCCCCTTTACAGCCCCTTTAAGCCCATTTCAGCCCCTTACAGCCCTTTTTTAGTAATAAAAAGTAGCCTATGTTTTTTCTCAGTGTCTAACCTATCTATGTACCAAATTGCATTTAAATCGGTTCTGTAGTTTCGGAGCCTATTCAATACAAACAATCAAATCTTTCCTCTTTATAATATTAGTATAGATATATAATAATATTACAATCTATAATATTGCCATTGATACTAGAAAACAGCTTTAAAACCGTTCATTAGGGTTTTTACGGTATACCGTTCATTCTGTATACTGTTATACTGTATACTGTTTACCAAAATAATTTTAAAATACCAGTATGCCGAAAATACCGTCAGCCCTAACCGTATCATATCGGTATTTAGGTATACCGAATCATTTCGGTTTCGGTATACCGAAACAGTTCGGTTTTACGGTATACCGAAACATTTCGGTTTTTCGGTATACCGTTTCAAACCGGTATTGAAATCAATACCATAATACCGAAAATTATTTTCAATACCGTCAGCTCTAATATATAGGTCATTAAATGGTCAAATAATACATTTTTAATATGTAAGCTGTCGGTATAAAAAAAAAACATGAAGTTTACCTACACAGGTCGACAATCGGGTAAACTGGCCAGTCCTTATAAATATATTATTAGGCCTAAAGTTTGACTCAAATTACATGTTCCAATACAGTGGAACCTCGGCATCGAACTCAGGTATATCAGGTTTCTGTATATCGAATATTTTTTTCATTCACATATTTTAAATTACCTTGGTAACTCGAAGTTTTGATATGTCAATTTTTTTTTTGGTCCCTTATGACTGCTTCGAGATACCGAGGTTCCACTTTATTATAATATCCATTTGATTTAGTAAAAATGGTTTGAATGACATTTTATTACGTTCAGTGAATAGTAAAATCTTTGTCAGGCAAAGTGGCCACTTGGCCGCTATACCACTTATTGAATGGCCAATTTACTCGAAAGACGCAATTAAATATCCTATGTTCTTGGATCTGATAAAATAATACTAGATCGAATAAATATAATCCTAATAAGTACCTAATAATTATTTAGGTATCTATATAATCAAAAGAAGTCACCACTTCCCAAATGATCGCGGTGAAAAATCGGAAAAATAATATTAAGTGTAGTAAACCGACGTTTTTACATAAAAACGGCGTTCCAAAGTCCAGGCGGCTAGATCAACCCCACACCTGACACCAAATTTATGTGGTGACCCGTCGCTGTCACCTGATTGTAAAAAACTAACGGATACGAATAACTCAGAAATAAACGACGTAGGAAAACAACTAAGGGTTATCAAACTTGAGGGAGATATGGGGAAGGGACCATCTGTTGTAATCAATTTAGACGATGCTATCCAGCAGCTGACGAGTAAGATGAATGAACTTTACATAAAGAGCTATCTAGCGTATCATTTTTTCCAGGCGAATCTTGTCTTGCAATTTTATTTATCAGAGACCACTATGTTATTCGACGTCATACAATCGGCTAAGGTAGGATTAGTCCTTCCTAGTTTAATGAACGCACCAGAATTATTAAAACAATTCATAGTCATTAAAATAGGATTACCCAGTGGGACAGACTTACCCATGGAACTAAACGAAAATAATGTGGAAGAAATGATACCCCTCTCAGATATTACAATATATTATTCAAATGATAAAATCATATTTATAATAAATGTACCTTTAGTATACCAACATGAATTAACCCTTTTTAAGCTAATGCCAATACCAAATTGTAACCAAAATAATTATTTGTATGTAAAACCTAATCATAAGTATCTAGCTATGCGAGTAGGTCAAAAAATTGTATTCCACCTACGACGAAGTCGATAGAAGTCAATGTAAACATGCCAGTGATGTCCTCATGTGTCCTAAAATCTATCCTTTACATCCTAGAAGTGTGCGCCCCATATGTGAGGTGCTTCTACTACAAGATCCAAAGGAAGTTCCGGAGAGTTGCGAGATAATGCATAAACAGTTACAAACAAATCTATTCAACAAATTAAAGTTCAAAAATGACTGGATTTATGCTACTCCAGGTGAAACCATATTTATAACATGCGATCATGACAAATGAAGAAAGAATCACTTCTTATAAATAGGGAGTAGCTAGGAATATTGTCAATTATAACGAAACATGTAAAGCATACGCAACACAGGACATATTAATTCCACTCAAAGTGGAAACCGACAACGAATATGTTGACTTCGTACCAAAATCCAAAATGAGGGAATCCACGGGAACGTATGTTGGCTTAACCAACAACATTCTAAAAAGCAAACACGTGCGAACAAACCAAATGTTCGACTTAAATATAGTTGCGAAATCTACATCGGAGATAAAAGAAACAATATCACGGGACGTCGAAACGTAAGAAATCAAATACAGTAAAAACAAGCATGACTATTTACTATATGTAATCAGTGCAATAACGATCGTCAGTCTCATTCTGTTCATGGCAAGTTGCATACAACAATTACCTTGGTGCGTCCAGTCGCACCCTATACACAGCAAGTACAAGCAAGCGATCCCGGGATAAGAGACAGAATTTGTACAACTTCCGATTTCCGAGCAACCCAAAGTAACCGATGACCAACTGGCAACTCTCAGTTCCGGACAATCAACGAAAGACGAAATCAAGCAGGAAGCACTAATACCCCGGAGCACGGCGTATTCCGTGTATCCAGCCATTCCATCTTTATGATGCGGAGTATCATTCTTACAAAGGAGGGATGTAGTAAACCGACGTTTTTGCATAAAAACGGCGTTCGAAAGTCCAGACGGCTAGATCAATATCACGCCATCAAAATAGGCCACTGATGCTGCCACCTCATTGGATAATACTGATCAACAACGCATCACGCCATTCCTACGACGTCAATCACCCTTTCCTAAATCCCGGCATATCCCATATAAATAGGGGCCCTGTTTCACAGAGACTTCAGAAAGTAGTTATCCCAGCTTCAGTACTTGTGTGGGTCGCGGACTTGTAACAGCCGCATCGCCGTCCACATTAAGTACAATCCCCTGTATAATATAAACTACAAATATTCTCCGGCCGAATTAAATTCTGTCGACAAACTTAAAATCTTAAATTAAATTAATATTGTTTTATTGTGTAATAAACATTTAACTTACTTATATACTTAGTGTTCGACAATTTATTTAAACAATACACTCTACCTCTTCCAATCAACCAATCCAGTACAACGACGTGTATTACGTGCCTTCGTCGTTAAAGAAGTGTACAAAAGTTAAGACACGAATACATGTAAATACTAAATAGGCAAAATAATATGGCCGATGACAGTGATAACATAATTTACAACAACAACGCCAAGGTGTTGCATGTTCGTAGTGTTAAACAGTTGAGAAAACTCAAAATATGGTCACTTATTTGCCCGCACTGGCGCACTAGCCACTTTATCCTCCAATTTATATTGACACAATGAATACAACATGGTGACAACAGATCATATATTCGTACATAGTCTCGACGCCTATATATACCATCTTATGTAAATTGTTGGTTGTGTACAAGTTTACCTTTAAAATAATTTGATAAATTTAAATTCTATAAAATTTACTTGGTTTACGGGTTGAATACAAATAAAAATGGAAAAATGCAGTGTAGTCGAGGGCGAAGTAAAAACTATATTATTATATTAAGTAATATATTATATAGGTACTAAGTTTGAGTGGCCGTCATCTGCAGTATTGTCACTCTTGCACTTGTTGCTATGTACGGTATTTATACGTCTGCAATTAGCACATACGTTTCATCATATCTATGTCTCTATCATAGAATCTTTATAATATATCGAGTATACAATATTAATAATTAATGAACGTAACTGATCAAGGTGGATTTATAAATGGATTTATAAATCCACCTTGCAACTGATGCATTTTTATCTGATACCTAATAATTTCCGAGAAATCTAGTTAGATAACTCCGAGGATAACTCCTAAACGTTAAACCCAACTTTTTTTTGATTTCATAACTAATATGGAATACATACTGTAACATAGGTACCTATATCATTTTTTAAATCAAATTGATTTCTAGTTTTTATCCAATGTGTTTTTTTTAAAGGTAAAAGTATATAAGTTGAAAGTTATAACATTTTTATTCTTATACAACTTATTCAGTATTCTATTCATAATTCATATTTCAAATTTTATAAAAAAAAAAAATGTTTTGTATCGTGTTAAAAAATAAATGTACCAATAATTGTATAAAGGTGCGCATTTGCCATATGTGTGGTTGTGTATATATAAACATATAATAATATGTAAAAGTTGTTATTTTCGTATCGTCGTGTGGCTGCAATGTGTCGGGGACTGCAGGGTTGTCGCGGTTGCCAAGACGCGCGCGTGTCCGAAAGCTTTCGTGAAACTTGGCGCGAGTATAATACTGTATACCCACTATATAAATGCGGCTGGTGAAAAAAAAACGCGCTCGACGGACACGGTTGAAATAAAAATATCGTCGACCGCAATAAAAACATACCTACAGGTACTATACAAAAATACCTTACTTTTCTAATATTTAGTCTATTATTTAGCCAGTCGGTCCATTCTCTCTGACCCCGGTCCTGCTATTGTCTTTGCCCGACTCTTTGGGCAATGGGCCGCACACATCACACATTTATACACAACATAATCACATATATTATTATATGTGTATAGGTACCTATACTATATTATATACGTCACGTACACTCCGCACATATATGCGTATTAGTATATAATATTACTCATCCACGCGTGCGCCTCTAGATTATATATATTATATATTATATATACGTACTCGGCGCGCGCGCGTTCGGGGCCTGCCGAGCATCCTAGACACGTACGGACGGACAGACGCCAGCCCGGCACCACCACACACGGGTTTCTGCTCCGTGGCCGAACGCGCGCGCTGCACCTGAAGACGATTGTATACCGAACAGCCGACCGCCGCCGCCGCCGCGCATCACGTGCCGTCGTATATTATAATAGTCTCGCGACGAAATTCCAAAACGCGCATTCTTGGACCGCATTATACAGACTTTTCGTCTGTAATGTATAGGTATACTATGCGCGTACACACACACGCGCACACTGCACACACACACACACACAACGCTTGTATACAACAATACACCTCGATACTTAAACACACACGTGTATTATACAAATATATAATGCGCTACAGATAGGATCGTATTCGTATATTATATAGGTACCTATGTATACTATTGTTATTGCGGCGTCTCGATTTACTATATTATATTATAATATGCGTATACCTGTATATACCTGCAAGTACCAGCTACCTTTTGTGTATGCGCATTAAAATATCATATATTATTGTATAATATTATACGTTATACCTACGTTTTATCGATCGGCGAAATCGATTATTCGTCCTTTAATAATGTATAATATATTTTATTTGCGTACTTACTCAGCTGTTATAATTTTTGGGATACGTTTAGAGACAAAATGTTCAGATAGAATCTATGTCATTTAAAAGGGGTGTGCACTCGCCGCTCCAGGGCTGTCACATGAACTGTCATATTTTCCAGATGAGAAGCATACAATTTTTTAACCTAATAACTATTAAGCAAATTAATTTTTCAAACGTTTTTGTGCATCTAAATCGAAATTTTGATGGGTAGTTCCTGAATAATTAAACTTTATGCAGTATTATACATACTATAAATGGATAATCATCCTTAGTAGTGGTTTTAATGTTTTATATAAAAAATGATACAAAACAGATTTGATATTTAGTCTAATATTAAAATATTTATTGACATTTTATCTTCAGTAGTTATAAAGGTAGCACCTCCGTAAATATTTTATAACTCCGAAGACCGAAACTATACTCGTTTGAATTTTAATTCATAATCATTAACATTTAAAAAAAAAATCATCTGTCTTACGACTAACAAAAATAATTTACAGTAAAAAACGGTGGTTCAAATAAAAAAAAGTGGGCAAGTGGGTGCCGCTCTGCTGTATAGTAGGTTACAAGTGGGTCACTGTAATGGATGGTGTTAAATTTGAATACAATAATATAATATATCATTGTATAAGAAAAACGATTTTAAGCATTTTTTTTTTGATAAAAGTAGAAAAACTTATAAGGAATCTTATATTATATTTTAAAATTTTAGATTTAAAAAGACAATTTTTATGAATTTCTAATTCGAAATAATTTGGACATTTTCGTCATTTTGATTCAAGATTTGAACTTTAAAATCTTGTAAAAAAAAATTGTGACTTTGGATTTTTAATTTTTTTCATCTGCCGTTGAAACAATATACTAGGAGTCTTCTATTAAATGTTCAAGCTTTTTTAACCAACAAATACAATTTTATTGATATTTATAGAAAAAAAACTAAAAAAAATGGAAACTGAAAATGTCCGTAAACAACTTAAAATAAGTCAAAATATTTGGAAATTGTTATGGTGTATAGAAAATGCTAATATAAACATTCAGTAAAAATTTCATGTACCTACGGTTATTTGTTTAAAAGTTGCACTAAAAACCAAAATCGATTTTCTTGAAAACAGATTTTGCGTAAAAATTCCCGTTTTTCCTTAATTTTTCTTTTGTTTTTCACGGCGCTTTTGAAAACTACTGGGAAATTTAATTCTTTTGACCCACCAAAGTACCAACTAGATTCAATTTCCTATCAGAAAAGATACTGTTGAAGAAAATCGAAGCATTTTTACTGTCCTAAAAGGTTAAAAATAAAAAAAAAACACACATCATTGTAAAATCAATACATTCATCGCTTCGCTCAGAATCTAAAAAGTGATGTATCGGACATTTCCTTAATGGCACTTGAGGTAAGTATTTAAGAATATGATCATTACCCTAGTAAGTTGTGTAAGTATACTTAAATATATCAAAAATCAGAATTTTAATGTTTGGTGAATCACTTTGTGCCCATGTGGCTGTTTATATATTATATTATATAACAAGAGTTATGTATATATTAATATATTATTATAATATAGGATATAGTAGGAAGTGTACAATATATTACACCGGTACGGCGGTACCTTCTACGTATATAATATAATTGCGATTTGCGGTGTATTATATATATTATTATTATGTATACTATGTTTTCTTTTATACTTGTGGGCCAAGATCGATCTACAATTATCCGAATAGTGCTGCATTGCAGTACATAGGTACCTATGATAAAAATTATTTTATATATATGAAGTAATCTATACTCTATAGTAATGTACCTAGTATATATTTTATATAGGTTCACGCCGTGTGTAACAACATAATAATAGCGAAGCGACCCCTGTGTTACCGCGTGCGCGTATATAGGTATATATTGTGTATACTATGTACAGGCAATATACACGATTTTCATACACACATATACAATATATATATATATGCTTATTTAATATAGGTATATTGTATTAACGTACCCACCGATGCAGACTGACTCCCACGGTAGCAAATGCCGGAGGCAGGATTTACTGGATATGTCGTGACGGCCTTCTGTGGGAACGCGGCCAACTTATATATTATATTATATATTCGCTACCTAACGCCATAGCCGCATAGCCACTCATCGCGCGGTTTTACACAGGTAGGTATATATATTTATATGTAATATGTATATTTTATATCATACAGGTACATGATATGAGTTTGTGTGTGTGTGTGTGTGTGTGTGTGTGTGTGTGTGTGTGTGTGTGTGTGTGTGTGTGTGTGTGTGTGTGTGTGTGTGTGTGTGTGTGTGTGTGTGTGTGTGAAAAACGTTCGCCGTTGAATTCCGATTTATTGACAAACAAAGCCAATATAGGTACCCATTAGGTTTATATTTGCAGATAAGGTAATAGAAAATGTAGTAAAGAGACAAATATTGCCTAGGCTAAAACGCGTTTGTACGAATATTGTACTTAATATTATAAATGTATAATATATATTTTATTGTATAACATAGAGGGTGGATTTTTTTAATGTTGTTGCCGTTGTGAGAATGCTAAATAATAATTAAAACTCTGTACCTATCTCTAGAGTCATTTGTAGTTTATTGTTCTTTAACATTTTTAACTCCATTTATTTTTTCATCATTATCTAACTGATGAAATGATATGAACTGCCATCAATAATACTTAAACGTTTAGGCAACCTATTATTTTTATTTTTATTTACGGGTTTATTGTTCTCTATAGTATATTTTGTTAAAAATTGTTTTTTATTGTTTAGGGGAGGGCATAAAAAAGTAGCATTTGTGCGTTAAAAACCTAAATACGTCACAGGGTAAGGCCTGACTGGTTCTATGGAATTGAAACATATATGTAGGGTCCTGCCAAACCTTCTTATATATCCGATCAATTCAGTCATTCCGATCAATTGTACTGAGAATACCAGGTGACATAGTATACTTACCCAAATAATGTATGAACGTTTTCACTAAAATAGTAAAATCTAAATACACGCACAAGGGCACAACATTTTAAATTTTATTTTGAAATTTGCATATGTTTTTACATGATTTATATAATAAATATATGATCTAAATAACGTAAAAAAAAGAAAAGTAAATTTTTAGTTCAGATTAAAGAAATCCAAAATGATAAATTCTGTCTGTACAACTTTTTTATCCTTTAAAAGTTTAAAAAGTATATTATAATTTATACCAAATTTATATTTTTTTTATTAAAAATAAAAATAATTTAGTGTGCTATTTATAAATGTGATGGAATTTTTAACTGCCCCCCCTCTCCCTTGCGGACGCCCTTGTACACGCACTGTATAATTCAGAATTCTCTTGTATATCCTAAATAAAATGATTTTTTTTAATATTGAATATAAATCTGTATATTATAATACATTATTATAATATGTATGGCTAAATCTTTGGTAAATGGTATCAAAAAGAAGCTATAAATATTTCCTAAGATATCACACAAAAAAAAATATTTTTGAATATACATAAATACATAATTAATAACAAAGTGAGTAAATGCCTATTATGAGTGGAGCAATGAATGTATTGATTAATGATTATACAATAATGATGTGTGTTATTTTTCAATTTTATTTTTGTGTCTGTTATCACCGTTTGGGGTAGTAAAACTGCTTCGATTTTCTTCAACAGTGTCTTGTTTGATAGGAATGTGAATCTAGTTATTCGGTAGGTCAACATTTAAAACTCCCAAATTTTTCGAAAGTGCAGTGTAAAACAAAATACAAATTAAGGAAAAACGGGAATTTTTACACAAAATCGATTTTTATTTATGGTGTAACTCTAAAACAAATCAGTGTAAATAGATGAAATTTTCACTAAATGTTTATATTAGCTATTTAGCTGTTTATCTGCTACCATTTTATATACACGATAAAATGTTCAATATATTTTGACTTGTTTTGACCTGTTTAGGGACGTACTCAGTTTATAATTTTTTTTTTTGTTTTTTTTAAAAGTCAATAAAATTTTATTCGTGGGGTCAAAAAGCTTTAAAACTTAATACAAGGCCTGATATATAGTTAAAACAGTAGATGTAGGTTACTCTATAACCCAATAATCGCAAAAATGTAAAAACACAGTTTTTCTTATAGTATTTTTATGTTCAAATTTGGGCAAAATTACATAGGTATAAGCAACCAAGAATAACGATTTTAGTTATTTTGCTGTAATTTTACAATATTAATTTAACTAACCGGCTACTGTATTAATAATAAGTAATAACAATATAATTAATATAATATAAAATATCCACACTGACAAACCGTCTCCACTCATAATCGTTTTTTGTATACAATGATATTATATCATTTAATTCAAATTTAATACCATCATCCATTATATACATTGATAATTTATATAATATAAATATATTCCGCAATAATATGTTCTCCGTTAATTCGTGTATTATTTTTATAAATTGTCCATCTTTATCCCACCAATCACCATATAACCTAAATTTTTTTTTTTATTATTAATAAAATACACAATCTGTACACAATAAGGCACAATAAGAGTATGGGCTATGATACAACCTAAATTAAAGATAATTTTTTCCACTCTTGCATGCATCAACCTCTCTATTATTAATGATTTTTCAGCCAATAATATAATTATTAGAGTTAGGATGGTAATGAATTTTGAATTTTTTTTCTTTTGATCCTTTAAAATATTATTTTAGTTAAAAATTTGTTTCATGCTTCCTTGATTCAGAATATTAATTGTATTTTGTATTTTTAGATTCTGAGCGGAGCGATGAATGTATTGATTTTACAATGATATGTGTTTTTTTTTTGTGTCTGTTCACACAATTAGTAGTCGAAATAATGCTTCGATTTTCTTCGAACTTCAGTATCTTGTTCAATAGAAAAGTGAATCTAGTTGGTACTTTTGGGAGGTCAAAATTTAAAATTCCCAATAGTTTTCAAAAGCGCCCGGAAAAACAAAATGAAAATTAAGAAAAAGCAGGAATTTTAACGCAAAATCGAATTTTAGTTTTTGGTGTAACTTTAAAACAAATGAACGTAGGTATATACATTAATTTTTCACTGGTTGTTAATATTTGCATTTTCTATATACGATAAAATTTTCAAAACATTTTCAATTGTTTTGAACTGTTTAGAAACATTTTCTAGTTTTCAGTTTGATTAGTCTTTTTTTCTATGAATGTCAATAAAACTTTATTTGTTGGGTAAAAAGGCTTGAAAATTTAATACAAGATTACATTATAATATAGGAAATATTAGTTTTGTCGAAGGTACAATTTTAATATCAACGTTTATTCCCTTTTTGTTATTATATTATATTTTACATACGATAGGCGCAATATAGGTCTTTCTTTTATGAATAAAATATTTTAAAATCAAAACCAATATAAGTAATATAACCAATAAATCTAAAAATACAAACATATTGAGTAAGTACATAATATTATGTAATAAAGGAAATTGTAAATTGTATCCTCTATATATTATTATTTGAAACAATTGTAATCACATTTAGTGCCCTTTTCCACGAGTGTTTTTAAACGCGCGAAAGCACATGTATGAAATGCATTGGGAGAAATACAAGCGTAGGTACCCATTTAAACGCGCGTGAGTTTTTAACGCACATCTTACGCGAGGTCTTGCCTCTACCCGTGTTTTTTTTTAAACGCGCGTTCGATAGCAATCAATTTCAGATAGTTAGGATGTTTCCACGGGAAGACAAACGTGCTTCTCGGTTTACCAACACTATCTTATAATTTGTGCAAAAAATGTTTAATTTCAATCAGTGGGGTTGGTATAATTGACAAAAAAATATGGAGAAAATCATGACTGTCAAATTTCAACTAATGCTAATTGCTAACTGTTTTACTACGAAAATACAAATAAAAATTGTTTCTTTTCTTTTTTTAATTTCCTCACCAACTATGGACTCCAGAAACGAATGTATTGAAACTGAATTATTTATAAGTGCTATTGAAAATGAGAATGCGATATGGAACACTCAAACTGCTAAATATAGCCAGAGAAATGCCAAGGCAAAGGCCTGGGAAAATATAAGTAAAATATTTTACGAACAATTTGACGATAAACCTATAGCAGATAAAAATAACATTGGTAAGTACATAAACTATACTTATTGACTATAGTTCATATATTTAAAAATATAATTAATACTTAATAGTAGCGGTACTTAATTAATCTCAATGTAATTATTTTTTTATATTTCTAATAATACAATTTACACGTAGTGTTTAGTTGTATAATAATACATGAGTAATTAATATTCATTATTACTTTATCAACAATCTATTCATGGCTTAATGTTTATGGTTAGGTACTATATATCGGAAAAAATAATTTAAATAATATTAATTTATGTCTTATATTTTGTTAATTGTCATAAATCAATTGAAGAGTAAAAAATTAAATGCTTAAAGTGCAAATTGAAATAATGTATTATCTATACCTACTTATATTTTATGGGGAAATATTATTTTCAAGTAAACAAAAATATATTTTAGATTCTGAGCGGAGCGATGAATGTTTTGATTTTAGTATTTTACAAAGATTTGTGTTTTTTTTTATTTTTGTGTCTATCACCACCGTTTGGGTTAGTAAAACTGCTTCGATTTTCTTCAACAGTATCTTGTTTGATGGGAAAGAGAATCTAGTTGGTACATTCGGAAGGTCAACATTTAAAATTCCCAATAATTTTCAAAAGCGCCGGGAAAAACAACATAAAAATTAAGGAAAAACGGGAATTTTTAGATTTTTGACAAAAATGATTTTGGTTTTTGGTGTACTCTAAATGGTGAACGTATATACATGAAATTTTCACTGGTTGTTTATATTTGCATTTTCTATACACAATAACATTTTTAAAATATTTTGATTTGTTTTGAACAACTGTTTAGGAACCTTTTCAGTTTCCAATTGTATTAGTATTTTTTTCTATGGGTGTCAATAAAACATTATTTGTTGGGTAAAAAAACTTGAAAATTTAATACAAGGCTCCTACTATATTGTTACAATGATATTTGAAAAATATTAAAAATCCTTAGTCATAGATTTTATTTATAAGCATTTAAAGTTTAAATCATGACAAAATACGGAAAAATCACGAAAATTAGCAAATTGTTTTGAATTGAGAATTAATAAAAATTTTTATTTTTAAATCTAAGATTTGAAAATGTCATACAAGATCATCCATAAAAGTTTGTCTACTTTTATCAAAAAAAAAAAATGTCTACAAGAAAGTCAAATTAAATTTTTATGAGCGTTTGAAATTCATATTTTTACAACATTTGATATTGACTCGATGTCCCATGTAACGATTTTCTTATTTTGTTGTAATTAAAAAACGAATGACTGTAGATACTTGAAAATTTCATCGAATGTTTATATTAGCATTTTCTATACACGATAAAATTTTGAAAGTAATTTGGCTCTTTTTAAGCTGTTTACGAACATTGTCAGTTTTCAATTTTTTTAATTTTTTTTCTATGAATTTCAATTAAGTTTTATTTGTTGTGTAAAAAAGCGGTTAAATGTAATGCAAGGCTCCTGATATATTGTTACAATAGCAGTTGAAAAATATTAAAAATACATAGGCACAATTTTTTTTTATAAGCATTTAAAATTCAAATGTTGACACAATTTATCAAATTTAAAGTTTAATAATTATTTTGTAGTTAAAAATTTATAAAATGTTCAACTTTCATAGCTAAGGATGGAAAATTTAAAACAAGGCTCCACGTAAATAGGTTATATATAAATTACTTTATTCACAATAATATCATCAAATATACTTGGTAATATCATAGGCTGACTGACCGATTTCGCTCAGAATCGTTTTTCTTATACAATGATATTATATTATTAAATTCAAATTTAACACCATCCATTACAGTGACTCACTTGTAACCTACTGTACACTGTACAGCAGAGCAACATCCACTTACCCACCTTTTTTTTTGCATTTTTTGTTTTAATGTCATTTTTACTTCATTTTTTCATATTTTAGATCTTTTTTGTAGTTTTTGTGCAAAGTGCAGGCATTTTTCTCCAGTTTTAGATTTTAAAGAAAATTTGTATAATATTTAAAAAAATAATGTTATTAATTGTTGTGATTATAAACCTATCGCGTATATAGGTACTGATGAGATTTACCGTTTGCGTTCATACATTTATAAAACAAGTGCTTTTTCACACATATTCCGATCATACAAATTTCAATAATTTTATATAACTCTTAACATTTAAATAATTAAATGTATACTATTGTTTATTAATATTACAATTCATATTTTAAATTACTCTGCATGATACTCATTATTATGCCCATATCTATAGTAAAAATTATTATTTTTAAACTACAGGCAGCCGACAGGTCTAAAAATTTAATAGTGTGAGTTTTACCTGTTTTATTTTCTTTGCTTTTTTTAAATTGTATAATATTTATGTTCATGGTAACTGTCGAGATATAGCTTATAATTTTATGTTAACAATTGAAGTCTGAATAAAAAAAAATTTACAAAACAAAAAAAAAAATAGAAAAATTATGCATTTTCATTGTAAATGGTAATACCTGCTATTTTTCCCTATTGCTCAGTCCGTAAATCATATATATATAAGTATAACCGAGTCAAATAAACAATTAAACTCTTAAAGTAAATCTATGTTTATTGTAATATTATAGTATATAGGTACTGATATCAATCAGAAGTTTCATTTTTATAATATTCTTTGCTACGCCGCTCGTATAATGTCAACGCTTTACGATGATGGGCCCATAATTCTAAACGTGCTACAATTAGCCTGCACCACAAATTTGACCATAACAAAATATTTTAGGGTGTGGCAAATTCCGCTGTCTGCTCACTCAAATAACGTCCCTGCTACTAATAGTTAATTACACTGAAAAGAATTGACTTGTTGGCGACACTTTCAAATATATTATAGATCAAATATGTAGATTCACGATAGCCTCAGAACCACTATCCAAGTTCTAAGTGTTTCCTTCAAGACTGAATTAAAAACAGTCCATATTATAATTCACAGTAAACATAATAATATATACAATAAAATAATATGTTTATACTATATAATATTAATATACCAGCTGATATTGTGTGTTATATGTATGGTAAATTGGTAACCAGATGTATAGTTTAGTCCATATAGATGTTTAATTATGACAATGCACTTCTCTATATTCCCTCAAATATGTCGAATGTCGATACTCGACGTTGGTTATAGTTATGTTACATGTGTGTATAAATAAATATACTATACAGTGCGACAATAATATCACAAGAAATTAGTCTATTTACCATTTACGGTTCTTGTTTAGTACAAACATTGATTAAAATATTATGTACTAAGGTCTAAGATACAAGATACTAATATATTATTTTATTATGTAGGTATATTATACTGTATAAATTATTGTCTATATATTTAATCAATGTTACAGATATTTACTGCAGCTCATGTCTTTTACAAACATGATTATTAATATGCTTGTATTTGAACATTAAAGTTTTTAATCGTTCGTAAAAATATTGACGCGTAAATTAAAAACATTTGTATGACGTATCCTACCTATATAACATAATATCGACTGTCAACTATCGAGTATTATTAACACAACTGTAATGCAAGAGCCATGCATACAAAATGATAATATGTCCGTCATAGGTACCGGTATAATGTATCATGTACTATAATGTACATATTGTAATATTATTACTTAAAATATATATTTATGTCCATTTAAATCACTATTGCCACTAGCACTAACCTAACTATTGTCTATTAACAACTATACCATATATTTATAAAAAAGCGGGTAAGTGGATGTTGCTCTGCTGTACAGTAGGTTACAAGTGGGTCATTGTATAATGGATTGTATTAAACTTGAATTCAATGATATAATATCATTGTATAAGAAAAATGATTCTGAGCAGAGACGGTTTGTCAGTCTGGATATTTTATAGCGATATTTTATTTTATAATTTTTAGCGGTTTTTCGTAATTTTTCGGTGGTTTTTCCCGTGGCATTAAATAATAACTATTGATAAAATCGAAAAATTATCTCTTTAAAGTACCATCTTGATCCAATTTGCTAAAAGATAAGGTACTATATGTTGAAATCGAAGCACTCCTTCTGGTAAAAATGTTGTACCTATACTACAGGATATAAAAAAAAAAAATAAACACCATTGTAAAACCACTAGCTTCCTCGCTCTATTAGAATCTAAAATGTACATCTATACTATCGCTCAAATTTGTTAATCAACAAACCATGACCCATGTTAGGGTATACACACTAGTACACTACACAATACATGCAGTACTTTCATTACTTATGATAAATTAAATACCTGCATAGATACTTATTCTGTAGATATAACTAGTCAGTTTAGTCTCTACCTATAGTATTTAAGTTGAGAATTAAAATCCCTTGGAGATAGTTAACATTACTTATCCTGAAAATTGGGGTTAAAATCTTAAAAAGAAATAATTTGTTTTATTTATCTATGGAATATTAATTGTAACTATAATACAGCTGATCCTGCACGTCGTTGCCGTGACAATTTAAATGTTCGTGGATGAAACTCCGTTAAATGTAAACTGCATAGATTTGTAACACCATTATTTGCGTTGTATCGACCAAATATAAGTTATAGTTCTAAAACTATATCCAATCATAAGAATTAATATCTTGCTGAATTAATTAACGAACATTTTATGAAAATCGATCGAAAACTGTGGATTCGTATAAGGGCCATCCACTCATCCGTGGTGTTATGCCTTTTATTTTATATAATAGAATAGTAGGGTCAGGTATTATATTTATTAATTATAACTGATCCAGCATGTGACAAATTAATAATAATGCCACTATGACAGTTAATTTTTGTCTCAAACTCCGTTAAATACATAAATGTAAGCTATATACCTACACATATTTTTAACAATTATTTGGCTAAATATAAAATAAAGGTCTAAAATGACATACCTATTTATCCAATTATAATAACTGTTATTTTCTGTCACCAAAGACAGCCCTATACAAACAAAAAAAAAATTTGTTTTTCGTCAGGCAACAAATCCCTTTGTGAGACTCTTTAAAATTTAAAATGTAAAATATTTTCTTCGAGGTGCACATCATTATAAGATTACATAAGTACCAATTTTAAAAACCATGAGTGCGATAGACTCGATTGTAGCTCGCTAAGCAAAGATTGATTTTTATTCTAGATTACTAGGTAGGTACATCATTACATTACTTAGGTATTAGTTATTGGTGTAATTTGGTGAATGGTGATGAACTCAATAAAATGTAGTAGATTATTATAATATAGTAGGTACTAACTAGTAGCTGTATACTATAGCTGGACACAGCAATACCATTGCTGGGTTTTTGTGATTATGCGAGCAGTATATCTGTATTATATTATCAGGTAGGCAATATACTTGCTGTAGATCGCGGACCCCGAGTGATGCGAACCTAAGTGTATAGTTTAACTCTAAAGTATCAAAAAATGCAAAAAAAAATTGGTCCACCGGACCGTGGTTTGAACTCAAATCATTTCTGTACTAAAATACACAGGCTTATCGCATTAATAATAATAATTATTATTATTAAAACCTATAGCAACCATTTATAAAAAAAAAAAAAATAATAATCTCAAAATTATTGTTTGAGAACAATTCCGGGATGGACCTCTTTTTTATCTATTTTCGAAATAAAATGTCTATCTTCTCTTACAAGGTCTAATGTATCGTACCAAATTTCATCACAATCAGATGAATGGTTTACGAGTGCATAAAGTCAGACGCAAACATTTTTTGTCTTTCATATTATAAATAGATAAGATTATTTAGTCCCTAGGTACTAAGGTAAACACTATAATATACAATCTTTAGTCTATACCTAATTACTTCACAATAATGATATATAATATTATATATATTATTCTTATCATTATTATTATACTTTCATATATTTGTAATATCAGATCTTTTTTTGCTGTGTAATAAAAACAGTATAATTAAAGTAATTTAGTCATTAGTCGTACTTGTATTAAGACGCAATCTTTCATTATTGACATTCACTCAACGTCTTGCCCGCTTGCGTAAGCCAGGAAAAGGACTAAAAGAATGTCGTAAATGACAAGCTGAAGGATATACGTACACCACCAGTTCTTTATCAAATCAGGTATTAATTACTATTTTTTTTTTTTTTTAATGAATTATTATATTTTATTCCTAAAAAACATGGGATCTAATCAGCGTAGTGGTTTCATCAGTCCATTTACAAACTATAATTCCGATTAAATAATTACTCTTTACTCTTATGTAAACCGTTTAAGGCATTTTCAATAACTGGCCATCATACATGGAAACAAGGTGTTAATAAATCATCTCTGTCTATGACATATGACTACTCATATCTGAGCATATGATGATAACTAATACGTGAGATGAATACTACAACAATATTTCTCGTACACTCGAGAATACATATTATTGTATTATATTATGGGGAACGGAGTGGCTGAGTGGAGTAAGACGACAGTGCCATAGGCGGTCCTACGGGTGCAGCCTTTGCAGCCTGTGCTGCACCAGACATTTCAACCACCACTTTATTTTATTGGTTGAAATCATATAATTATTTATAACTCATAAGGTAGATATTTTATAATTTATATATCTTTGTTATTTCACGATCTATTGTTCTGAAAGTCTGATCATGAACTTAGTTGGTAGTTGCAGTGTTGGGTGGTAACGTAACGAAAATTACAAATTACTGTAACGAAATTACTATTGTAGTAACCATAGTAACGCTGTAGTCATTTCATTATATTTTATTTAAATTAACGCAATTGTAACAAAATTTCTTTTAAAAGTAATTTCCATGGAGTAACGTGTTATTTTCCACGTTATTAAAATAAGTTATGAATGTAGAGTACTAGAGTGCATGACATCAACTAAGGGTTGGATATTCGAGAAAAATTAATTAAATCTTTAAAATGTAGGTATTTACTATTCTGAAAGTTTTAGATAATAATGATGAATATTATAAAAGATGCAGGAATTTTACGCATTTTATTCATGTGTATTACATTCATCCATTATCAGTATATACCTACCTACATAATCAATGTCTTACATATACTACTATACAAATATACAATTAATATATAATAATTAATAGTATACCTACTACTTATTATATTCGTTATGGACTGAATGTATCGTTAAATTTTGAAAAAGTAACTGTTTGTTACGCATTACTTTTTGAATGAAAAAATAACATAACGTGATAAAAATAATTTCGGGTAACGGGAATGTAATTTAAATAAAAATATTTAATGTAATGAATAACGTAATTGAGTATTTTATCGAAAGTAATTTACCCCCAACACTGGATAGTTTTTAGCTCGTAATTCTGATGATCAAGCCAGGATTAAGGGGAGGAAGACCCTAGGCAAACAGCGGTATTTATATAGTCACGATCACATCTATAATACAATTATCATATGAAGAACAACCAAGTACGGAGGAAAGGAAATTACTAGTTTACTAGTTAAGTAAATTTATTATTACCACTAAGTATTATTGTTACCATCAGAAAATTTTTTTATGATTTTTCTTTTCTTTTCATCTTTGTATCTATTACTTATTTGGGAGCAAATAAATCTAACCCGTATCCAATATATCATGGCCAGTATCGCACCGATAATAATGCGCAAAATCATTTTCCCAATAATTTTATTTTTAAATACAGTGATAACAAAATATATCAGTACACACACAAACCTGGCCATATGCTCCCATTTACCATGCCGGTAGTGGTTAACACCGTAAACATGATAGGCTGGTGGCAAGACACAACGCCTGTAATATGTAGGCACTATAAAATTACAAATTACCACTCAATGTAATTTTAAGCCGAGAAGACTATGAGCCCTTTACATACGTGTGCCCCGGGGATGTGGCCCTCTTGCCCTCTTTAATCCGGGCTCGGTGCCGATGCCCGATGTGCATTGTCGGCTGTTCAAAGCTCAGTCATGGGTGGTTGTTTCTATGTGGACTGGCAACTGTCAAAGGAAAAATAACAGCCATCACTACTAACTTTAATAGCTAGATTTAAAATTTAAATATACAACTAATATAAGAATTAACACTTAACAGTGGATTACGCTGGATGAGCTGGTATTTGAATTCGTTTTTATGAGAAAAATCTCGAAAATATCATTTTTGTGTATACCAAAAATTATTTAGCTTAGAATAATTTTTCGTATGCATTTTGAATTTTGACTAACCATCAGATCATCAGAAAGCCATTCAATACATGTTTTTTAAAAATTAATGTTATAACTAAGTCACTATAAACTATATTTAAGGTGCTGATAAAATACAAGTATAGAAGTATTATAGTACTAAACAACTAAACTACTAAAGTACTTAAGTACCTATTAACTTATAACTAATAGCATACTAAAATAGAATAATAATATATAAATGTATAATTTCAAAAAATTAGCCTGTAAAAACATATGTAGGCATTTTATATACGCTGTTGTAACTTGTATTACTTGTATTGTATAGTAGGTATATAATGCCTTGCTACTGACGAAACCAGTATCTAACTACAAACATTAAATTGTCGGGAAAATAAATTGTTCTGTCTTTGTTAGGTACTTACTAAATTAATTGAACATTTTAAATTATTCCAGCAATTCAAAAAAGCTGATAATTTTGTGATACTTACACAAATTATTTTTGACAGTTTTCTTATAACTACAATATGCTTTTCATCCTATCAATCTATCATTATGCGATGCCCACACACATATTATGAAGTATGAACTATTGTCTATTATAATATTATATTTATATACCTACTATACGTCTATACTACCCATGTAATAAATTAAATGCAGTATGCCAGTATCATCAATTCTCAATATAATGTAGCAATGCTAGTAGAAAATGCGGCATAAATTCACTTTTGCTAGGTACCCCGCCTTAACGAAGAACTAATAAAGACACTTCCTAGTTTTGGCATCAAAATAACTAGTTTAAATTGGTTTAGAAATTATCTAAAAGATAGGCAACAAATAGTTAAAATAAACAAAACATTAGTCATTAGGTCAAAAAAGGAAAATCATATGCGGAATTCCACAAGGTATAGTGTTCTTGGTCCTTTATTTTTCATTGTATATATTAACTGTATATGCAATATAAATATAGATTGTAAAATTGTAACATATGCAGATGACACTTGTCTACTCTTTACAGATAGTTCGTGGCCTTCTGTACAACTTAAGCAATATCTGAGCTCAAAAAAGTAGTAAATCTTTTTAACTTGAATATAAAAAAAACCTATTTTATGACATTCAGTATTTACAATTCGGTTATTCCTTTTAAGGAACTAACAGTACATTGTTGTAAAAATGTCACTGGATGTAATGATGATATGTGTAAAAAAATTTCAAGGGTCCAGTCACTCCATTCTACCAGATATCTAGGTATCACATTTGACAGTAACTTTAAGTGGAATTTACATATTAATAATATCGTAATGAGGCTACGTTCTTCACTCCACAAATTTTATAAACCAAAAAATATCTTGCCTGTAAATATATTGCGTTTGCGTAGTATATATTTAGCTCTATATCGATCAGTGTTTCAATATGGATGTTTAGTGTGGGGTGGATTGTCCGAAATTTATGTAAATCCATTAGCCATTTCAATTTCAACAAAACAAAATAATAAGAATCTGTTTAGATACAAAAACTATGGTAGGCTCAACGAATCAAAATTATAAAGAGTTTAAGGCTCTGCCTATTAGGTCGGTTTACAAAAAAATTGTGATACTTTGGTTAGATACTAACAGAAATACATGGTTAAATACAGAGTTATATAAAATTAAAAGACAACACAGGGCATTAGATGCATTAGTAAAGTATGTAAAAACAACGTGTGGTCAAAAATGTATAGACTACCTGGGCCTACTACATTCAATTCATTGGATTATGATATAAAACATAAATTACTTTACTATAAAAACAAAAAAAAAAAAAAAAAATTAATGAATAGTTTTTGTCCAATTTACCTTAAATCAAATTCTTTTTATATTTTAAGCTATGTAAATAATTTTAATCTATGTTTGTTTTATTCGTGCATGTTTGAATATAATGTTATTTTTATAGTTTTCTTTTTATCACGTACAATTTCTTAAAAATATTACATTAATATTTGTTTATTTAGTTTTCTATGTATTTAGAATCTTACTTTGAATCTTTAAAATTTTAATTTAGTTTAATTTCTTTGTATTAATAATTATAATAATTATATTATAAAATTAATTACTCTCTATCTCCAACACAAGCTTTGCTTAAAGGAAATAGATAATCAAAAATTTTATCTTCAATAATAATTTATGTATTTTATTTCTTTTCGATCAATAAAAAAAAAAAAAGTTTGTTATAAATGCAGTTTTGCTACCAAAAGTTTTTTTTTTCAAAATGTGTTTTTGCATGCTTAATTTGATAGAACTTTAAAAACAATCTCTCAAACTTAATTTGGATGTTATAGTCAAAAAACTTCAAAATGCTCGATTACTATAAATTTAAATTCTTTTGAATTTTTTTTTTTGAAATGTTGATATTCTTATGCTTAACGTGTTGGTAAAGTCAGAATTTACCTATCTTACTTACTTTTTTTTTTTATTGTTAATAAACCACGTAAAACCTACAATTAAGTTTTACGTAGTTTATTACCTAACAATAACATATTATCAAGCCGTATATACTATATTATGATCTAAAGACATGGTAAGACTGAGTCGGTGAAATGATAACAGTTTGATAAGATTAACTGATAATAGCCACGAAAACTTTAATAATAATAATATAACTAAAATATAATTGCTTATGAATTAGCCTTATGAATTATTATTATTTATTAGTAAATTAGTCATTGCCATTGAGTATAAAATAATAAAATATAAATTCTTCATTAAATACCAAATGTTATAAGTTATTAGTTTTACTAATAATTTTTAGTCTTGAATTACAGTGCTCAATATTACCGTTAAAATATATATAATATACCTAAGTCCTATAGTAATAAATATTTCTGTTGTCAATTAATTATGAATTTGTTTTAAGCGTGAAATCGTTTGTGCATCAACTTTGGGATATGATTTTATATGCTTTAATTTTAAGAAGCCGGGACATCCTACCACTGACGTCCACTACCAATTACCACTGTAGTAATGGCGAGAGCGCCATTGATTTGAAACTAATTAACAAGATTGTAAAGAGTGTTCTAAAAAAAACTGATTTACCCAAAAATAAATGTTTCCTTCGCACCAACGACAAAACCTACTAGTATGTACATGTTTATTTAAATAATTGAATGATGTTATCACTATTATTACTTTGTACTAATTTAAAAATTAAGAAAGCATATAGGTTTAATACTACTACCTATTTCCTAAAATATATATTTTTCAAAATGTATATTCTAAAATATTATCTAAATTGAATGCTTAAACAAGTATTAAATAATGACCGTTAACACCTATATTAATAATTTAAAACTAATACACATAAATGGGTAAAATACCCATAAATATTTTTATTATTTTATAATTATAAAAATAATAATACTACCTACCTAAATAGGTATTTTATAAGTTTAAGAATAAGAATTATATCTAATAGATTATAATATATAATATGTTTTCCTAATTAATTTTATTACCATCCCATTTATTTTTTAAAACTGATTGTAATACAAAGTTTGAATAAAAAGTTATATAGGTAAATCGGTGCTGCTCTCATATGCGGACTACAAATGCATGCAGTCTACCATCATAAATGTAGACCGCATATCGTAGCAGAAAAAAATTATTACTTGTAAACTGCATTATAAACACGTACATCCACTAAAAGATAAAATAAAATTGGTCAGATTAGATGTTCTGATATAACCATATAGGTATGTCATATCTTGTATTTTCCAACTATGTTTATTGTTATTAAAAGATAAAATTGTTGATATACCTAACCTACCTACAATTACTGTGCGACATTATAACAAATTTAATAAGTTTGTTAGTTACGAATTGGTCGTTGATTGTGTTATACTAGGTTTATATTTGTGTCCGTTTTGTATATCGTGTGCATTATGCTAAAAGATTTTTATTTGTACATTTTTTATTATTTTTATATTGAGGTTTTTCATTTATTTTATGTAGACATATTATTATTATTACATTATATTTTTCAAATTTGAGCTAATAAACATATATTATTATAATTATAAAAATATAAACATGGCTTATTACAATATAGGTATTAGACGATCTACGTCTTACAAGGTAGACCGCATACGAGAGCAGAAATATGTCGGTAGTCCGCATATGAGAGTAGCACCGGTATATCTATTAAATTAGTATTTTTCACTATTATCATCATATTTAACAAAATACAAATTATATTTTAACAAAAAAATTGCTATAATCTTCTAATTTGATGTTATTTTTAATACTAATATTATTCATTTTTATTAAAACATATAAAGAGGACGTCACACCCCGCATGTATTGTCTCTGTCTTACAAATGTACAACATAGCAAAAACTGTTTTGCGTGGGACAAATTTTATCTTTCTGTGTTTTTAATAGTGGCTCCAAAATTTCTGAACATAAAGGGTAAAAAATTATCTATGCAACAGCGTGCCTATATTTTAGATAACATAAATACAATAAAAGTTATTTGTTTTTTTGTTTTTTTCATTTGCTTATATACAATGATTGGATAGTGCTATTAAAAAAAAAAGCTGTTGCACCAATAAAGTTCTTAACGTTTTGTGAAAATTTGGTAGTTCTACAACGAATATGGTGCGAGAAAAGTTGTTCCGCAAAAATAGTTTTTGCTATGTTGTACATTTGTTAGACAGAGACAACACATGCGGGTGTGACATGCTCTTAATGACTATTTTATTTTTTTTATAGCAATGTCCTAACACTTATTACCTATGTAATAAATTAACAATTTTAAATATTATAATGTTTACCCATTTAATTTTTTGTTTTAGCTTTTTACCATGTTTAAATATAATTTGCATGGCAATGTGCATTCCATCATATCCTCAAGTCTTAGCCTACAGCTTTTTAGAAGAACTAGCTGGAGAGTTTACAAAAAAATATGACCGTTTTAAAGTAGAACAAGCTTTGAGACCCTATAATCTTATTGAATTCGGTAATATATTTAAAATATTTAGTTTTAAATATTTAATGTTTCAAATTGTACCTATATAATTTAATGCATGCAAAATAGACAGGTGTGTACCTCTACATATTATTAGGGCATTAACTTTAATGCTTAAAACGTTTAGAAAAAGTCGCTTAAACATACAATACAATAAAATAATATGTATTTGAAATTGTATTATTAAATAACATCATAGTTTTTCCACAAAATTAATTTTTTTTGCTCACAGTAAATTTATTTCAGCCGCCTTATAAATCTTTACAAACTTTGTAAAATATGCTTCCATCTGTTGGTAAAATTCTTTTCCCAAACTTACAAACTTTAGGACATTAATTTACTAACATTCAGTTTTTTTAAAAATATAATTAAAATAGTTGTAAGTAGTAGTGTACTAATGTAGTACCTAATACTAACAAAAAATACATTCATATATAACAGAAAAACTCATAGGCCAAAAACAGATTTGTCTGTTTAAATAAACATTTTACTTTTATATGAACATTTACTCATGAATTTGGTTGTTATTTTGTATGCCAATTAGATAATAATTTGATATTATCACAGTTATATTACCACTATCAAAAATATATAATTTTAGAAACTTAATCGGTTTACATTAAGTGCAACATTCTGCCAGATAGATCAAAGTATATAGCAAGGCTGCCCAAACCCAGGCCTGCTGGCCACGCTATGGCCAGTCAACTTATTTGAATTTTCCCGCGGTTAGGTATGCGTTTATTTGTCACAAGCTTGTCGGCACTATTTTTAATTTTTATGTTTATAGATTGTTGCGACTGTTTGTCGGTCGATGGTCGTCTTATATTGTGGAGATTAGGTAGTACATTTTTATTCGAAGTATTGTAAAAATAGCGACCATAAGTATAAGCTGCAATTCTGGTTCATAAGATAAGCCAGCTAAATGTAATTATAGTCCACTTCCAAAATAAATTGGGCAGCCTTGAAGTATAGCATATAATTTTATATATATCTGAATTTAGTCACAATGGTCCCACATACAATAACATTTTTAAATTATCTTCAATTATCAAACATTTTATTTATATATTACCAAAAAAGTTAAATACCTAAATAAATACAAATTGATCTTAAACTATAAAAATATCAAATCAAGAAATCGGGCGCAAGAAGGGTCACTTACCACCTCCTGGAAAATGTTGTGTAAAATTAAATAAAATGAATTCTATATGAAATCCCCCCCCCTCACCCTGAAAAAATGTATATGGGTGCCCATGAATCCAGATATTAATATATTATTTCAATTAAAAAAAAAATATACTATATACATTCAAGTCTCTACAACTCGAATCTCAAGGGGAATAAAAATACATTAGACTTAATATCCCAAACACAACTTAAAACATTTCAAATTTGAGTTATCGAGACTTGACTGTATTTACATTAAATCATATCCTTACAATATGTATAATTATAATTTAGATACTACTATACATCCTATTCAACAAATGTATAATAAACCACAACAACTGACATCCAGGATAAATTTGGCTGAAATCACTCGTGATATCACATTAGATCCACCTCAAGAAGTATTTATTGTTGAAGAAAATTCTAAGAATAATATTCATACACCACAAGTTATTCCTCCAACTGTTCGAGGTAAATTTCAAAAGTGCAATAATAAATATAAATTGGTATAGGTATAATATAAAATAATACAACATACTTTTAAATAATATAATACATTTGGTTTATTATTTTCAATATGATATAGTTATATTTGAATTAATCAAAAGTTTTATTTTCAAAGGAATTAAAGATTTATTCAGATTTATTCATTGAAAAAACCATTAATTTTGTATAGGTTTCATTACAGTGCAAGGTATTTTTGTATTAAATGTTGTCATACTATTCTATGTGTCCGTTTTCACGTTTTTCTTGTTTCTTAACATTTAAACATAAACTGTTTTTTTTCTTCCATTTTTAATATTAAATTACTAAATTAATTAATTATCATTTTGTTAGAAAGTAACTCTCTACTTTACCACAATCTATTAGCTCAAATGAGTAAATTTATTTTATTGTATTTATTATATATGTAGAACTGTATTTTAAATAAAAGTAGACAACTGTGAAATTGAACATACAATAGCACTTCTATAGTTAATGAATTGTATCATGATAGTAATTTAGTAGATTCAATAGGTACCTAATAATATGTAATTAAAATTTTTATTATTTTGTTTTTTTCAGTTGGACCACTGCCTACTTTAGAACCTTTATCTTTCATTGATAAAACATCTTTAATTTTTACTATATGTTTAATTGTTCATAGTATTGTCATAGTAATGGATACATGGAGGAGTTGGACAACTGAGGTATGAAGTATTGATGATAATAATAATGGATTATCTAGTATAAATAAAAAAAAGTATAAATGTATTCAACTAATTAGGTTTTTACTAGAAAATAATTATATGGACAAGTTTGGGACCTTTTAAATTTGATCTTCACACAAATCACTAGTTTCAAATTTAACACAATTAAAAATTAACTTGTGTACTGTTTCAGGAAGATGAATCATTGGATACTGGTTGGCTTCACTTTTGTAGTATTCTCTTCCGATTAGCTCAGATGTATGTTCTTACGCACAAGCAAATGTATAGATGGAAGAAAGGGTGGACACTGTTCTTAGTGCTATTAGGTGTAGATTGGTTTCTGTATTCCAACGATGATCTATGGCAAGTGATTTTAGTTTATGTCATTACTACACTGACACATACATGCATACTTAGACGGAAAATTGCCATTAAGTTACCACAATATCAGATTTAAGCATAGATAAATATTTGAAATCTTATTTTATAATGACATTTGTGCATTAAACATAATTTGTTATTCTGTTAACCAAACAAAAAATTGTATAATAAATGTTTCTTTTATACAAAAATTACAATATAAAACAAATATTATAATCTAGTTTTTTTCTGGTTCATTTATGCTTGTTGATATATATTATTTATTTACAATTATTATTGTTCTATTGTGATAAAATAATTATAAAGAGATTTATAAATCTTGTGTCAAGATAATTAACAATATACAATTATGAATAAGTGTAATTGAATATGGTATTTCCGCAATGCTGTGTATAGAATTTGATTAGGTACACAATGTGTGCTCGGATTTAATATTTCAGTCCATTGGGATTTTTATTTGATAATTTATTTACCTAATACTATTAAACTAGTCTTGCTTGTGGTTTATTTTGAAAGTGGAAAATTTATATCACTTTTATCATAAACTACAGGGTTAAAATTGGTTTAAAAATGTTTGTTTTAAAATTAATTTAAGATTTTATTATATTTTTTTATAACTGTTATTAAGACATCTATTTTAGATTTCAATTTGTAAAATCGAGATATATATGTAAATAAAAGTTTATAAGTATCTGTCACAGATATACCAAGTAAAACGTACATGTTTTAATAAATATTGAAAAACTCAAATATATTGTATCATTATGGTTATGAACAAATTCATTTTTACCATGGTTTAAAATTAACATAAGCTCTACAATAATAAATTCATTGATTTTTTTTTATCGATAGTTCCATGTTTTACATGCTTTTGAATTAATTTGAGTTCAAAGTTTATAACATCAATGTTTGATTTGTGACAATAAATGCGTCTTTTGGTAAGAGAGTGTAATTTATTTTTATAATAAAATATTAAAATGATATTGATTATTATAGAGTTGAACTATGTTGTTTTTATAATTTATTGTTTAGTAGGTAATTAATTATAATCAAAACAAATAGTTTTTTTATTTACTCAAAAGATAAATATCATTTGATATTACTCATTTATTTTTGTAATAAAATTTTTATATATTTAGTCGTTAATCTACTATAGGTTTGTATTTCATACAAAGCAAACAATTTTTTTTATATTTTAACAAAGAACATTATTAAATTATCATTTAAAAAAAAATATATTTTAATTAGGTACCTAATACATGACGTGTTTCAGTTATCATATTTATAGGATGATGCCTGCAACACCGCAGGAACGATCGATTCCCTTATTATGTAGCTTTAGTAAAAATCTCACATAGGTAATTAATTATTGTTCCAATCAACAGTTCTTGTGCTAAATGTCAATATTTGCTTTTGTATAATTGTACAGATGTCAGCTAATTTGATCCCAACAAATTACATTTTTTTTAAAACAGGTAGTCTAGAATGTTGAAACCAACAAGTGCCTTTACAAATATTTAAGTGTTTTTGCACATCTCCATAAGACTTTAAATACTAAACATAAAATTATATAACCTAACTTACATGTATAATAGTTATAAGGGGCACCACTTTTTTTTAAAAAAATGTATTGGACTTTCTCAGTCAACGTACACCTAACACAACTTGCCTATTGTACTTACAAGCCATAGTATTTTAAGTACATAATATGATATTGTACAATAGAACAATATGACAAGATAATCTGGTTCTCCACCGTATTATGTACATTTGTAAAGAACAAATATAAACCCAAAGTAAATACTTAATACTGTGGAGTACGATAATTTAAATGCGCCATATAAAGAATAATAGTGTTTGCAGTTTGCACTATGTAGTGCTGCAAATTACCAAATGTCGTTGATAAAATACTATTCAAAATTAAAATTTAACACATTTCAGCAATAAATAATATTAAAAATGAAATATAATATGATCTTAAAACTCATGTGGTATTTGTAGATATAACATAGAAACAAAGCATTGGACAATTATTTTGTTAAAATCAACATAGGACAGAGGTGTTATTAGTATAAATATTAAAATTGGAATAAAAAATCAATCAGGTACATCCGAGTTTGCTAAGCCAGGGCTAAGAAAATCTAAAAATGAATGTTCCACCATCGACGAAACTCTAAATTATTGTATACAACATCACATTGAAAACACAAAAAATATAGGAATCTTAAGTAAAATTGAAACAATTTAATTTACTTTCAATCATTATTTGGTTTAATATTATTATAAAGTAGAAAAATCATTCATCAAAGATGTAGACTGTAGACATGAAGAATAATGTAGCTTACAATAAATTATGAAATCAACAGTGGAAATAGACTGTTATCACTAACAATAAGATTTAATTACAAAACAAAAAAAAACTTTTACAAACTACAATCAAATTAAATTAAAAAGCACCTTTGAAATAAAGTAACTTTGAAGCTCAAGATGGACTTTAACAACAAAAATCATTAAACATTTCATCTTCATCAATTCCTTCAAAAATATTTTGAATAATAGAGATTTCATTGTTTGAATATTGATCTTCAGGTTCAAATTCATTTCTCGTCCGTTTGGTAGGTGGTTCTTCTGGAAAACTACTAGAAACGGTAGGAACACTTTTGAATAAATTATGAGCTATAGGAGTTTTTGGTCTGAAAAAACTTTTAACAGGTGTTGATTGGCTAGGAGTATTATTTGTGTTTTGGTAGTTTGCATTTGATGGTTGAGAACTATGATCGGTCGAAATGTTGTGTAATTTTAAATTATTAAGCACATTCATCCGACTCTTAATATTCACTGAATGAGAATTTTTCTTAAAAGCTTCCACGTTAAATGCATTCCATTGTTTGGCTCCATTAACTATTTCTTCATTTGTCATATCTGTTGTTCGAGTCACAATTACTTCTTCAACATCCTCTAAAATTACATTCATAATTATTTCCAATTAGTACATTAGTATTTCTTAAGATGATGACACACTTGCATGCGTTATCTGTGTCTTACACACGTATGACATAAACAAACAAGTTTACGCAGAATGAGTAAAACTCTCTCCATTTTGGTTCTAAAGTAAAAATACCTATTATGAAATTGAATTGTGACAATATTTCTGAGGGTAAGTTTTTTTCCATTATATCCAATAAATGTTCATTATAACATTTAGAAATAGCAAAAATTCCAACATTTTTAAAAAATTAAATTTTTTTATAAACTCATTGTCTTGCACTCCAAAATATAGTCATCTTTTAATTTTCTAATAGGTATTTTTATTCTAACACCAAAATTGAGCAAGTTCTACTCAGACTGCATAAATGCGTTTTGTCTATGTCTTACGTGTGTAAGACGGAGGCAACACATGCGGGTGTGGCATCCTCATAATATAAATTATTAATGCCATTCATACCAGAAGAATAACTGTAAATGGCAACTAAATGATCACTAGTAATATTTAGTGTAAATCCTTTGAGTATTTTTTGACATGATACACCAACATTGGATAATACTAAAACAGCCCCTAGCTTTAATTGACTGCTAAATTGGTTCCAAACAGCTCTATGAATTGTTCCTCTGATATGTCCTGTTTTGTCAGCAAGTAGAACTGTTGGATCTGGTGATAAACAATCAATTTCTTTTAAAACAGAAACAAAAAAAGGTATTTTATCCGTGAAAAAACGACCAGACGCAGTGTATGGAAGCAGTTTCTGTTTTATCCATGCCACATTAAATTTATCTAACAAAGTATCAACATCAGTGGTGAAAAAATCTGATAGGAATTGTTGATATGGTGATGAAGAAAAAGACGAGTCATTTGCTTGAGTGCACAACTTCTAAGTAAAAATCAAACCAAAATTAATAAAACATGAAATGTAGTATATTATACATAAAATATTATGTATGAGACTAATATCCTAAATTTTATTGTACTTAAATAGAATAAAAAAGGTTCATATTTTGACTATATATTATTATTTAAAAATTTCGAGGGCAATTACCTCTTCTCTGTTATCATTATCGCTAATGTTAATTGACCTATCCAAAGATTCCAAGTTTGAAGGATCTTCGGAATAAAGATCTTCCTGAAAATAAAATTAAGGGAAACTGTGTAGGTACTTCAAATAAGTAATTTGAAGGTAATAAACAAATTTTTAACTGTAAATAAAACTATTATGTATTTACATTTTCTGAAAGAAGACCAGCAGGTCCAGGAAATTTTCTAGATGTACTTTTTGGAGTCATTATTTTTACACTAGTAATAGTCGTATTAAGATGACTATTGCAATTTGATTTATTAAAACCTGAAAAAAGACAATTTATGTATAGACAATTGAATATAATATGTATTATAATAAATGCAAAAGTCTTAATTAAAATGAATATTTATAATTTATGATGTTAAATAAAAAAAATAAAAATATGTAAACTTAAGATCTTGTAAATTTACTTTTTATGTTTGAAGATTTTATCTGGTAAATTTCAGAATTGGCAATAGAAACCTAAAATAAACAATATAATGAATTTTAATTTATAAATTTTAAAAAATATTGATTTTTGCGATTGTAATTTAAGGGTAATAATATCAAATTAAATATAATTAAAACATTAAATATTAATGATTTATGTATACTAATAAATTGTTTATAGAATAAAACCTCATTATGATCATCATTAAAATCAAATTTAACTGTACGGTCATTGTCCTGTAATGGACTCCTAGGGCCTTGGACTATATTGGATGTGTTGAAAAAACTCTGAAATATAAATGGTTTAAAAATAAATAACACAAAATACGATACTACTTATAAAATATTTAATATATTACTTCATCGTCAGAATCAAAATCATCATCAAAATTTAATTTATTTGGCTGACTTTCAATAAATGGTTTTGTAATTTCTGATTTAGATTGGGTTTCAAGCATATTTTGTGAATTCTTTAAAATAAATAAAATAAAGTTGCATAAAACATATTTGTTGAAACTCACTATTCTTTTGGTTTTCTTTTTAACCAAAATGTACCAACATTATAATCTCAATATTAATAAAATATAAATTTATATTATAAATTACACTCACATCATTATTTTTATTTTGTTCTTTTGTTGTTTTATTTTTTAATTCAATATTTTCAGAGTGTGAAGATTCCAATTCAAAAACTGAATTTGATACACTTAAGAATATCTGAAATATAATCAAATATAATATGTTAGTACTAAATAATTAAATCAAAAATGTACTTAAATAAAAGTTATTATACTTCATCATCATCTTCAAAATTTGAAGTAACAGGATTTGAATTTAATGATTTTAATGGTGATGTACCAGTGAATGGAGGCATCTGGGTATTAAGAAATACCTAAAAAAAAAATAGATACTGATAGGTTATTTTTAATGTGAGTCGTATAGTTATTATAACTAACACCATAATATTATATGATATACACTTTATGACAATTGTAATTTATAAATAATTACATTTATAAATGAAATGTCTATTCTCTTCTTACAATAACTAACAAGTTTTAAAATGAAAACCATGTTCAATTTCAATCACAAACAATAATTGTTATAATATAGTTATAAAAGAATAAAATAAATTTACTTCATCTTCTAAATCAAAATCTTCAAGTTCAAACATGTTAAATATTTTTCACTGCTACACAAAATTATCACATTTTACTGGCAATTGAAAAAAAAATTGATTTCAAATGTATTAGTATATTGTACATTACTTAGAATTTTATCCTTTTATCGTACAAAACACTAAAAATTAATTATTTAATGAACTATAGTGAACTACTGTTGGTTCATGTACTGTACACTTCAATTTTCTTCACATTCTACACAATTTAAAATGTTTTCGTTTTAACAGCAAGTATCTGTTTCTTAGATATATACTTTTAAAGTTAGTTCATATTTTGTAAGTTGTAATTTTTCAGATAGTAGATACCCAGACCACGATATTGTATTATTGTCGATAAAGTCTAAATAATTAAATTTATTATTTTCTTCATTATTAACATTTCAAAAATATTATTGTTAACTCGTGATTAAACGAATTTGATAACGGTTATGATAAGCGTAAAAAAATGATAATGTATTATCTAGTCCACAAAAACAGTTACACCACTTTCTGTTATTCTGTGAGATTACGATAATTAATAATTAATTACATTTTTACCCAACGGTCAACCAATTATATTAATTAAAAGTTTATGGTTATAAGTATTTTAATAAATTGAAAAAAGTCATAAGTAGGAATATAAAAACAAAAATAAATTATAATCATTTATTTGAAGTATTATATGTATGTTTCGTCACTCCTTGGCACCACTGTAAAAATGTTTTTAACCTCACAAAACGTACAATCACTAAATTTCTTTTTCCTAAGCTGACTCTTCTTGTTAGTGTTACTTGTTTTATTAATTTATTTACTTGTAATCGAAAAAGGATTTCACCGCCGTCAAAATGGTAAGTTTAATCCAAATTTATCTGAATAATCGTTCAACTAATACATAATACACCTCTGTATCGAAAAATATGCATTTTCAGTGTTTGTGATGTTTTAGGATTTTTTCCTTGTTTGACTTGTATTTGTTTGTAATTGAACCAGACAAAATACAACTATGGTTATAATACAATTTTATTATTTCATTAGTATGTTTCTTATTAATAAATTATTTTATTTTTACAGGCCAAACGTACAAAGAAAGTAGGAATTGTAGGTAAATATGGTACCCGATATGGTGCCTCGCTACGTAAGATGGTGAAGAAAATTGAAATCACCCAGCACAGCAAATATACCTGTTCGTTCTGTGGAAAAGTAAGGATATTTATTACATTATTAAAGTATTTAATCGATATTGAAAAAGTTAATAGGAACTACCTAGTCGTGTGACCAGTTGAAATGATTCGTTTTTAAGTAAAAATTAAACGTTTGTTTTAATTTAAAGCAATCTTCTGTAAAAACTAAATAAATTACTCAATTTTCATTTTAATATGATTGTACTTTTTCCATAAAATATTTGAGTCATTTGTTTTTATATTTTATATATATACGTTTTGTTATATTTACCATGTATCTATTGAAATTAATTAAAAGGACTTGATATATTATAATTTATGGCTAGTGGATACTGGATATTTAATACTTACAATACAATAATTTACATTATTACCTATTTCTTATAAATTAAAATATTAAAATAATATTTTGTTTAGCTGTCAAACTGATAAGTGTTTGTATACCTAATTTAAATCATAAATATTTATTTAGCAATTAAATGATAGTTTACTGAACAACATTTTATTCAGTATTATGGATGTCTGCGCACCATTTGTTTTCTCTCTGACCCAAACGCAATATAGTAAATGTATGTTTAGCAGTAGAATTCAGCTATTATCAAACTTTAATCTTTGAACATTACCTGTGTCCCTACGTTGGCTTTATACGAAATTTTTATTGTTATTTAATTAAGATTTGTAAGCATTTTTAAATTGTAATAATTTATAGTTTAAATCAGTGGTTCCTTACAACTCTTTGACACTACGGACCACTTACAGAACTTTCGATGCGTCAGGGACCACCTCAATTTTAGTCATTATTTTTCTTACAAACAAGAATCATTTTATTATTTCATGCATTTTAGATTATAAATAAACAAAAAACAATATAATTCCTTATAGCAGGCCTATAATGTTTATAATTGATAAATTTTAGGTAAAAGATTAAAATTATTAACAATTCAATGTGAATTACTGTTATAAAATGTACATCTTATTATTATGTTTATTATACCAGCTCATGGACTGTAGGTTGAGAACTAGTGGTTTAGACGCTCATAACTTATAAACATGGGATTGAAGCTATGTTTTATAATTTTTAGTTTGTAATTAATTGGTATTCACGCAAAATATAATAAACAATATTCTTCTTTTTAAATATAAGTACAATGTTAGCATTATAAAAAAATAATATATTTACTTCTTAATAGCGGATGACTGTAATCATTTATTTGTCTAATTTGGTAAATCCTTAGATCATATACTATGGATAGAGCTACTGCATTATAAACGCGTAGTAGTGTTGACGACATCATAGAGACGAGTCGCAATGTGACTGATTTCTATTGCGCATGATAACAGTTGTACCAATCGTTTACATGAATGCATAATGTTAATCATGTGCATTTGTACATATTCCCCTTAGTTATGTTGGCTTCAGATTAAGCCAGTAGCTCTGTCCATAGTATATGGTCTAAGGGTAAATCTCAGTTTTCACAAAATCTACTGAGTTTGTTTTAAAATTGTATGATAGTTGATTAACACTGGTTTAAAATGTATTTATTTTTTTTAGGAATCCATGAAGAGAGCTTGTGTAGGAATTTGGTCATGCAAAAGGTGTAGACGAACTGTAGCAGGTGGAGCTTATGTATATTCTACAACCGCTGCAACTACTGTACGATCCGCAATCAGACGTTTGAGGGAAGTGAACGACTTGTAATTTCCAACATTTGATTATTATCTAATATAAGGACATTAAAAAAAAAAATTGTTAATTTTTTTCCTTATCCTTTTAAATGAATTTGTATAAACTATTTGCAATCCTTATATTCTCTTTATAATCTCTTTATTAAGTTAGCTGTTGACATTAATATAATATGGACAGATAAAACATTTAAATGGGTAAATAAATGCTCATCAAAAATGATACCTTGGCCAGTTTTAGAAAGTTGACTTCAAAACCTATTGGTATTACATTTCTATTACAAATATCAAATACTTTGATATTATTTAAGTATTATTTGTCCATTTCACATAAGTGCTCCCAAAACATATTTATATATAATGACTGAAACGCTAGATTAAACAATTAGAACATCCTTGTAAAATGATTTTTATATTTTTAAGACCATAGACAATATTTCTTTGAAAAAATATTGAACTAACACAAATTTGAGCGGAGGTCAACAAGCAGTAGGTTCTTTTTGTCTGATATGTACACTGTATACTACATCTTCATTGATCTAACCTAAAAATATGGAAACTAGCTTTTATTGTATAGAAAAAAACTTAATTTTACATCATTGATTCACATGATGATAAATCAAAATTCCACTTTCAATTTGTATTGTATTAAACATGAGGAATGACGATTATGTAGTATAGATATATATAGATAATTATTATGAAATTTAATATTGATAACACTTCTCTAATAAAATCAATAAAATAATAGCACCAATATGGTCGAACATTAGTGTTGATGTTTATGTGCTTGATACTTCATAAAATATTAGCGACATCAATTTGAAGTTTTAATGGTTAAACTAAACATTATTTGTATTTAGTTAAACGTCATGATAAAAAGTAGTAGACATAAAATGTTCATTGTAAAATTATTTTAGTTGAGTTTTAATAATTGTTGCATTGGTTATATTTCAACATTCAATTTTTTGATATATTATTACTTGTTGCTGTGTGTTCAGGTACACAAATAATATATAATACTTAATAAGGTTATAATTACAAATGTTTCTCAACAATTCTCTCCAAAAATAAAATATCACATACTTTTTATATTTAAATTTTTTTACAGCCATAAGAACATAATATTAAGGTCTAACTATGC
Organism: Metopolophium dirhodum; assembly: GCF_019925205.1. Lineage (NCBI taxonomy): Eukaryota > Metazoa > Arthropoda > Insecta > Hemiptera > Aphididae > Metopolophium > Metopolophium dirhodum. The sequence continues at coordinate 31,392,618 of NC_083567.1, read as the reverse complement.
ACTGTCTTGGTGAGATGACCATGTTATATTATTTTTATATATTATACGTTAAAGTTAATAGTCTGTACAGAGTGATCCATTTAATGTAAGACACTATCGTTTAACCATCTACTTTTCGTATAATAAGTGTCTTGCGTTAAATGGATCACCCTGTATAGTTTAATAGGTATAACAATCTAGTCCATAATATCATAATTATTTATGTATTATGTATACTATAAACTATTATACTTGTCACTTGCACATAGCACATATAATAAAAGTACCTATATTATATTGCTTTGCGATAGTAGAATTATCACTTGCTGTGCTATTAATATTAACCATTTCCGAGTAGCTTTGGTTATATTTATTCAAGATTAAGCCCATAATGCTTGAAAAATATAAAAAAAACTGGTGTATTTTACCTTTGCAAAATCGAGTATTTTTTTTTCCGGTTTTAAAATGTTTTAATTTTATTAATTTATAAATTGTCAAAAAAAAAAATTATCTAGTCTGCTTTCCACCAACAATGTATCTGATTAAAATATTTTTATGGACATAATTATGGTTCTTTAGACTTGGATCACCACACCGCTTATATTTGTTCATAGATCAACAAATGTTATTGAATGATTTTTGTTTGAAGTAATTATCCAAAATTCCGGGGTTTTTTTTTTAAAATAACGACCGCGATTTAAGATATACTTTAAATATATAAATAGATTAAGATATATCTTAAATCGTGATAACGACTAACGAGTACTTGTAAAACAAGGGAATTTACCAAAAAAATATTTACTGCGTATTTACCCATCACTGTTCACTACTAATATTGTAAGACGGAGACAACAAATGTCGATGTAACGTCCTCTATAATATTACAAACAATAATTGTTAATAGGTAAGTACCATTTTTTTTTTGACGTATATAGTTTTATAATATTAGTCCATTAAGTCTTAATTTTTAAAGGCATTTTTCTTGTTTTTGATGAATTTTAAATCTGTGCCCTAGTAATTACTAATATTATTCTATGTCATAGGTAACATTGTTTTTGCATTTGTATTTTTTACATTATTAATTGTATTTGTACACGGATTTTTGGTAAATAAAATACTTCGATTTTAAACTTCAGGGGTGGTTTCTGGTAGAACATTTGACCTACAGTTGGTGAATTTTAAAGGTTAAAATTCAAAATTCTATATAATAATTTTATATAATTTGTACATAATATGATTTTCAAAATATTTTCAGTTTATTTTTCTCGATTAACTGTTTTTTACTCGATTGAATACAATAATATGTTAGATAGTTTTATTAAAAATACATAAGCACGATTTTTTTATTATAACAATTTAAGGTTGAAAAGGTTCAAGATAGTAGTTAAAAATGTATAAAACGTACAATTTTTATAGCTAAGACTGACAATATCTAATACAATGTTCTCCATTAGTAGCTTATACTGAATACAAAAAATATAAAATATATATGACAACAATATTTTTTAAAGACGTTTGAAGTTAAAATTTTAATGAAATTGGATATTTAAAGTTTATTCTAAACGAAGAATAATGATACATTGATACCCGGTAGTTATTTTGTTATAACTTACTAAAAATCATTATTCGTATTTCGTAGGAACTTCAACACTTTCGTAGGTATATTATATATTTGATAATTTGAATATACGCAATAGCCAATAATCTCGGCAATAAGAAATAACAAATAGTCATTTTCAAAATATTCAGATTGATTTTAAGCATTTTCTATGCGTACGATATTCGTTTACTGGAAGCCAAGTGATGGCGACTCCGAGGAGTACCTAGTGACGACACATCACCGCCCTGTGTGATCATATACGAAAAAGATTTGTACTGTCCAAAGGCCAAAAGTTTTCCATTTGCTAACTTTCGTGATTTTTCGGTATTTTGTCAAAATTTGAACTTTAAATGCTTATAAATAAAAACTGTGACTAAGGATTTTTAATTTTTTTCATCTGCCTTTGAAACAATAACCTAGGGGCCTTCTATTAAATTTTCAAACTTTTTTACTCAACAGATAAAATTTTATTGATATTTATAGAAAAAAAAACTAAAAAAATTGAAAACTGACAATGTCCGTAAACAGCTCAAAAAAGAATCAAAATATTTTCAAAATTTTATGGTGTATAGACAATGTTAATATAAACATTCAGTCAACATTTCCTGTCCTTACGGTTATTTGTTTTAGAGTTACACCAAAAACCAAAATCGATTTTCTCGAATAATTTTTCTTTTGTTTTTCACGTCACTTTTGAAAACTACTGGGAAATTTTTACTTTTGACCCCCCAAAGTACCAACTAGATTCACTTTTCTATCAGAAAAGTTACTGTTGAAGAAAATCCAAGCACTTTTACTGTCCTAAAAGATGATGACAGACACAAAAATAAAAAAAAAACACACATCATTGTAAAATCAATAAATTCATCGCTTCGTTCAGAATCTAAAAGTCTTCATTTTTAAACTTACAACAAAATCGATTTGTTGTAAGTTTAAAAATGAAGATCCGTAATATATTCAAATTGCAGTATACCTATTATTTTATATTTGTATTGCTTTAAGAATAATGCAATGTGGCGATAAAACCTTCATATTTTCTAACTAGAACCGCTCTCTTTTACTGTTTCTAGCTGTATTAATCATCATTGTTCATTAAATCGTTAAATCTTAACGCATCCAAACCGACATTGTAACGAATAGTTTCTGATTTATTAAGCTAGCTCTCAAAAATCATCGTTTAATAGCTAATTTACAATAAAAAAGGGTAGTCGTTCGTGTTTTTAAAATATAAATTAGTTCTTACTACCACTGGACAGTCCTTAAATTGCATTCAAAATCAAATTATCTGAAATTCCGAATTTTAAAAGTGCATTATTAAATCGTGGACTAATATTACTTGGACTGGATTTAATATAAATATCTGGATGCTCATCCAGAAAATACATATTATAATTTTTAACATATACCTGTACATATACTGTTGACATTATTTAATTTCATTACGTTCCCTTATTATTATGTAAATAACAAAATCATTGAAATAATATATATTGGTCGATCATGTTTCATCGATTATGTTTGACATTTAAAATGATTGATACCTGTTTTATATTACAAACATTTGAAATAGTTATAGTATAATATGGACATAGGACATCTATCAGTCAGGTTAAATGAGTACCCTAAATTTTTTTTAATGGTCAAACAAAACATTGAAATAATTATAAAAATGTTTGTGCCTATCCGTTTGTTTATTGAAATATTGATTTAATTCAGTTATTTTATAGTTCTTACCTTGGTATAATATTTTAATGGTCAGTAACACTTAGACGAATAAAGTAAAAATGTAATATTTTCTTTCACAATCTGTTACGTATAGTAATTTTAAATAAAATATAATCATTTATACAACCAACAGCCGCTAAATGGTAATAGTGTATACGTATTACGTAATATCATTGATTACAAATACGAATTAATTGAATTTATAACCAATGGTAATTAATGGTAATAGGATCGGCATGTAAACTTTCTTGATTTTTAATTTTTAGAAATTTATTAACTGATATCACACCCAAGCGGTATAACAATTTGAATCCAGACAAATGTCGGTGTGAACAGCCCCACAAAAAATCATTTTCATTTTCATTTAGTGAGATAGATCTCCGAAACCGGAGAGCGGATTTCGTTGTTTGGGTTCTTGTTAGATTTTGTTTAGATTCACATTGGTTAGGAGAAGTGCAGTGAAGATTTTCAGAACTTTATCTTTAATAGTTAATTTAATTCACTATAGAACATTAAAAAAAATTAAAACAAATTTTATTGGGCGTTTTTTGAAGTTTTTCAGCTTTACAGCTTTGTAGTGAATTAACGATTGGAGATGAAGTTCTGAAAATCTTCACTGCACTTCTCCTAGCCAATGTGAATCTAACAAGACCCCAAACAACAAAATCCGTTCTCCAGTTTCAGAAATCTACCACGTTAAATGAAATGTAGCAAAAAATAACTTTTTTTTTTATCTGTGAAAAATTAAATAATTTTTTTTTAAATTTTAATTCCACATTTAGTATCTACTTGATAATCCCTTTTTAATGAGTTATCAACCAACTTTCTAGCTATCATAGTTTAGGAGAAAAGTTAAAAATAGAAAATTTGGGACTGTTCACGTGTTTTTATGAATTCAAATCTAACTTGGGCGTGATATCAAATCTCTCTCATTAATATTTTATATTAAAGCTAGCTAAATTAACCACCTATTCATCATTACTGAGTTACATTTTTACTATTTTCCTATTTAACACAAAATCTTGAAGTTTTCAAAATTCAGACTTTTTTCATTTCAATTACCATACTTACTTGATTAAAAATCAAGAAAGTAATATCTAATATATCTATATATTATAATATATAACCGCGGATGTTTGTCTGTCAGTTTGTTAGAGTACTGAGTAGCTATAGACTCAAAAACTATACTGGACAGTGGACAGTATTAAATAAATGTTTTATCATTGAGTATACAAAATTATAAACTCAATTGATATATTAATATATTTGTTGACACTTAAGTGTCCAATTGGAGGGTACTTATACTTTATAAGTTTATAACGTAATTTTCAACCTGTATATAACTATATAGGTAACTGAAGAGTATTTCACACATTAATATATTTTTTAGCTCACGAAAAAGGAATATTTTTTGTTTATTTAGTGTTGCCATTGGTTACAAATATATATTTTTTTTAAAACAAATCTTTAGCAGGGGCCACGCCAGGTTACCATAGGTCTCAGTGGCGTAGCCAGGAATTTTGTATGGGGAAGGGGGGGCTAAGTATACAAATACAATATGTCTTTTATTTCAACTTTTTATTTTTTTAATAATCTCGATAAAATTCTAAGATTATCACGGTCAATGGGGGGGGGAGGCTATAGCCCCCTTGGCCACCCCCTGGCTACGCCACTGATTGGTCTATATAATAAAATATTCATCAATATGGGAGGGCGGCACCCACATGTGATTTCTTTTTCATTCATAATCTTTTGAAATACCTAGGTATTATATTATGTTATTGAAATTAATGTGTAATGTGTACTAAATTATATTATTCAGGTATTTGGATGTATACAGTATACGTGAGCTCTAATTATGTTATATTTGAAAGATTTTGGTGCGATATTCTTCGACTCGAATAACGATAACGACATGTGCCAAATCGTTTACTCCGTTATATTATTTATCACTGCCATAATTATGGCGATTATGTCACCCTACGTAGTACTCGAGTTTGATGACTGGTCGGAAGCATTTTCAATGTCTATGTCGCTGATAATATGTACTACAGTGAACATTTCTTCATGTTTATCAAGAATGGTCGTTACATACAACGTCAAGTTTAAATATCAAAAGTATAAGACGACATTGGAGGGATTCGAAATTTATATACCAACGAACACCGTCGCCTTGAAACACATCAAGTATTTTTCTTTCGTCGTGATTTTCTTGTGTATGAGTGTTATCATACCCATAAATGGCTTAAAATTGTATTACATATTTCATAATCACGTCAATCCCATTTTGATGACGACGTATTTTTTTTTCTATTACATTCACAACCTGAGCATGGTGTGCACGGAATTGCACTTCGCCATCCAGTGTTTTGTGGTGTACACGAAGTTTCGAGATATACACGAGAAGTTAATTCAAATAAATGACGAACAGAACTATTACAACTACAATATACGAGTACGATATCCGTTTACTGTAAACCGAATGACGCCCAAGAGGAGTGATGCTACGTCGCCGTGTGATATCATATACGAAAAAGATTTTTACTGTTCAAAGGCCAAAGTAAGTCCATTGGCGAACACTATCGAACTTTTGAGAATTAAATATTGGTTAACTCGAGAAGCTGTGAATGACCTAAAAGGTTTGTTTGGTTTTCAAATGGGTCTGTCGATCATTTGCATAGCGACATTGACATTATTCGATATATATACGGAAGTATTTTATTCGAGGGCATACAGTGCATATTATATACCCGTATTTCGATCCAATTTTCTATTTATTGGGTGGATGCTGCAATATACTTCAAGGATTTGTATCATCGTTTTCACTGCACACACTGCAACTAAACAGGTAAATCGTGTTCTAAAAAGTAGTTTAAATACATACAGTTTAATTTTCATCTTCAATAGCATAATAATTTTATGAGTATTTCGATACATAAAAATCAAATTTAGAATTAGTAGTTCATGATATATATATATATTTAAAGTTTTGATAAGCAGAGTAGTGGGCCAACATTTTGCGGATTTTGTATATTACTCCACAGTCCACTACTCTCATCAAAACGTTAAATACATTATAACTTATAAGATTTTTAACTCTTAAGCTACTCGTCCTAAATTCGATTTTTATGTATTAAATACTTAAAAAAATATTCTGCTTTGAAATATAAAATTATACTGCATATTGTCATTCAAAAAAGTAAAAAATATTATTTTCAATGTTGCTTTAAACTATACTAGAAACCATGTAAAATTTTTTTTTTTAAAACATTTATACTTTTTGAAATAATGAGTGTTCGATTTAGGGCCGTCCTTAGGATTTGCGAGGCCCAGGGCAGATACCAATTTTTAAACCAATTTTACCACTTTTTTCAAACGCGAGGTCTCCAGATGTTAATAAAAAGCGCGTGGCTCTGCAGGGCCTGGGCCCTGCTCCCCCCCTAAGGACGGCCCTGGTTCGATTATTATAGAATCAACCGGTGTATATATATTTTTATTATTGAATCCGTTTTTATTGTAGGTGGTTAAAATCAAAAAGCTTATAGCAGAAATGAACAACCGATACTTAGATTTTAGTACGAAAGAAGAGGTAAGATATTAAAGTATCAATATGTCATTGTGCAATAATATTTGTATAAGTATTAGTATAATACTCACATTTTATATTTAATTTACAGTTACACTTATTTTATTATCAACTGTCAATCTGTCCATCGGAGTTAACCATTTTTGATACCTTTACTATAAACAATAGTATTATAACTTCGGTAAGCCGTAAGCATGAAATATATCAATAATTCGAATAATAACAAATATAAATATATAATTTATTGAATGCAAATTGCACCTATAAAAATCAAATTAGGGAATGAACACATTTAGCCAGACAATAATATTATTAAGTATTGGTACCTCTAAACTAGTAAAATATTGTTTTGTTGATTTAATAATAGGCGATTGCTGCTGGGTCAACATACATCCTAATATTAGTACAAATTCATTCTGAAAAATAAATTTATTTGGAATACATTTTTAGATGAATCTATTTATACAAAATTATATTAAATACACATAATATGCAAAATGTTATTATTGTTAAATGTTTATATGATATACTTTTTTTCTTAACTGAGTAATTTTATTGTTTTTGTTTTTAATACTTTTAATACAATAAACATTATAGTTAATAAAAACTACAAAAAAATATAACCAAATTAAATCCGATGCTTCTTAATAATTTCTTGATATTAAATATTATCAAAATGATAAATATTTTGAAAAATTTTCCCGAAAATTAAACAGACATTTAATGAATAAGGTCTGTCGTTTTGTTGGAGGAATTAAGTATCTATATATAGTTTGTACCAGGGGCGTATTTAGATTTCTTTTTTTTTGGGGGGGGGGCTGTTATTTTTCTCCAGCTGAAATTCTCTATAATTTAGCCTACCTATTAAAACAAGAGTTAAAAAATTAGTACACAATTTTAATTTTTGTTATGATTTTTTATGTTTTCAAAAAATTAATAATGAAATAATATATATAATAATAATAATAACAATAATAATAATATAACAAATCATATTAAATTTAAATTTCTTTCTTTGCCACTGTTGGCAAATTTTTCTAATAAAATGTCATCTGGTATGTCAATGTTTCTATGAATAGCTAAAAGTGCCACTAGTCTGGATTCTGAAGTTAAATACGTTTTGAGTCTTCTCGACGTCGAAAAGCTGCGTTCAGCTGTAGCGGTGGATACTGGTATTATAGCTAGTATTTTTAGTAATTCATACATGTTTGGGTACATTAAATTATCACAGACACTCAAAGCCTCTATAGCAGTTTTGGGCCTTAAGTTGTCTTCAATATTCTTCCACTTAACTTGCAAATTTCGTACTCTGCTTCTATAACGTCTTTTAGCCCCGGTAAATCATTTTCATAAAATTCAACAGCTTTTTTTTAAATAAGAATATGGTTTTTCAACTGCAATACTTGGTAATACATATTGTAATGAAGTTATAGTGTCATTGTGAAGTATAAATATATATTTTTAGCTCATACGGGCTCGTATAATTATTGTACGGTGATTGAGACTCGACAACGCGTGTATATCAGTAAATCAATTCTAGGCAAAATAAATCAAAATTACGATAATGCAGCAGTACCGCACGTCAAAATAAAGCACTATGTACCGAACTCAAAGGTATAATCGTTATACGATCAAAATCGTCAGACACATTACATGAATAACTTGTTCGTTGTTACTAATAATTCTTTATAAAATTAAATTGAACTTTTACGATTTACATCTGATAGGGCATGGTAAGCAGACTTAATAAACAATTTCTGGAATTCTGGGGGGGGGCGAAGTCCCCTCAGGGCCTCAGCCTCCCCCATAAATACGTCCCTGGTTTGTACAAACTAACCTTGTTTTATCTGGTCTATTCTTTAAAAGTAAGTTTAGAATTTATAAGGTTATAGAATGGTTAGATAGTAGGAACCGGCACGTGATGGATGCAGATTGTGTTGGTAATTGGTATAATGTAAGTCTTAGCCTTGGGCCACTTGTTACTTCAATAGCAACATGGAAAATCTTTCGGTGTGGAGGCTGTCGCGGGCGCGTTATGACCGCGATCGGTTGACAATAGAGGTGCTGAAGACGACTGCTGTGACGGCGACGTCGGAGACCAAAATCCGGAGTTATCGAAGACAACACCGGTGCTCCACTTCTACGAAATCGGCGGCGTGACTCGGCCGTCGGGATTATAACACCGGCCGAAAACGGAAAAAGAGTGAAGATCGGTGGAAGCATGGAGCACACCACTACGTTATCTTGTTAATGATCTTCTTAGTTCATTGTTTTTGCCTTGGAGTTCCGTCGGAGACGCGTCTGCAAAAGTGTTCTTTCCATGGAGAAGTAAATGAAAGTATATATTATTTTACATTTTAAAGTATTTGACAGAAACACGTACGTCAGCTGCAGTGCAACCCGGGGCTCCACGGAAAGAACACTTTTGCAGTCTCCGTCGCCTCCATATGAATTATAAATATATAAATATTTTAAAATAATGATTAGATATTATAAATCAGTTAATTGGTAGGGCCTCCACATGGAGTGGTGCTGTTGGATCTGGAGCACGAATTAAGATATACCTATATCTTAATTCGTGATCTGGAGTTCAGGGGTTAGTTGAAATGGTCCATGGTAACGAGATAAGTTTGTTACTAGTGGCGCACTCTAACGGATTAATTTTCAACATACATAATATATTAAATAAATCTATATAAATAAATACGAATGTCGTGTTTTTACTGACAAAAACAAATTTTTTTTTTAGTTTAGCATTATTATATTATTGAACTGTGCTGGATCATTTGAATTAAAACAATTATCACGATACAGGAATAAAAAAGGAATAAAAAAAAAAAAAACCAGACGGGTTGCGCTCCGGGAGTGCTGGCAGAAGTGAAAACTTGAATATTAACGTCGTGCATTTTTTATATTTTTGAATGGTTTGGGAATAATTTTGCACGAATTGCATTAATTATCATCAGTATAAAAATACCATAATTTATGTGGTAAAATACATGACAATTTATATTACATTAAAAATTTATATTACGTTTTGTTTTTACCTAAACGTCCATTACGCCCCAATCATTCATTTTAGATATTAGTAGGTAATTGAAGAAAACGAACAATAGACACTAACAGTAACAGTGGCTACTAGATAAAACATCTAATATGGTAATAAATATCAACAAGTGCAACATATGAAAATAAAATAAAAATTAGATAATCAGTTAATTATTTATATATTTCTACTTACATGAGAGCGAATAATGCCAAAAGCGAAAGAAAAATTAACATACTTCTAGAAATCAGATTTCAATTTTGAAAACTAACTTGAATTCAATGTTTTGTGGGAAATAGATTTTCGATATTTTGTAAAGTTTTTGTAGTACAGTTGCAAATTAATTTCTCAAAATGAACTTGTACTTTAAAGGTTCAACGAGTTAAAAAAATAACTAGTTAAGTTACAAAGTTAATATGAATTAAACTTAACTTTAACTTTCCAATTAGTTAGTGTCCTGCAGCTTTGCTTCTATAGAAGTACCTATGTTTATTTTTATTTCGCATATTGGTCTATATGCACGCATTCGTCCTGACGCGAGTTTGACATTTTTTACCTATCACAAAAAAGTGCACAACGCTGCTAAAGAATTTTTCACATCAAAAATTGTATTTCACACATTTTAAAATATTTAGATTAAGAATAAACAAAAAACAATGAAATTCCTTATAGCAGGCTTATAATAATGTTTATAATCGATCAATTTTAAGTAAAAGTTTAATACTATTAATGATTAAACGCAAATTACTTTTTTGAAAAAAAAAAAAAGGTGAGTGAGCCCACCATTATACTCGGGGAAGTAAAACTTCTTTCAAGATATCGTTTAGATATTGATTCGGCCCGAAGCGGGCAACGTTAATCCCTCGGCTTGTGCCTTTTTGGATGTCTTCTGTGTTGGGGCAAGCTGTGCATTAGATGAATAGATGATGTGTTGCATTATCTCATGTACAGCTTGAGCATTACTATACACGACGGATGTAATACCACAGACTATATGTACATTTTTTATATAGTCTGTGGTAATACGCCGGTCGGCTTGCGTTTTGTCGGACGAAGTAATAAAAACATTAAAAACGCAAACTCGTAATTTTACATTGTTTTAAATTAGGATGCGGGCCATACTGGTGACGGAAAACGCTAAATTTTCGCCATAATTTCATGAATACATCTATTTAATTTAACTACTTACTCAATAAATATCAATAAATAACTCAATAATTGATTTTATATTGTATTTATTATGTTATGTTGATTATTATATACGTAAAGAAAAATGTTAAATTATTTCATATTTGATAAGTAATATCGAAATATCTAAGTAAAAACATTATTTTAAATAATAATTATTGGAGTTTATAATTTGTGTTGGGGTTATCTAATTTTAATTTATGGAAGTATTAAGAACAGTTTTGTAAATAACAATCGTAGAAAAGTTCAATAGAAGATGTCATAAGAAATTGGTATATCAAAGTGCATTGAAGCTTCCTCCCGTTCCCCCCCCCCCTCTGACCAAAACTTGAAAATTGGGTGACGCGAGGACAGACTTCGACCCTCGGGGGAGCATTTGTAACTTGGAACATCTTTGTGTGAATAAAATGGCCTTTGTTAAAAACAAAAAATAATAATTGACTTACGTATATCTCAATGAAAGTATAGAACAGTACAATATGCATGTCCATTATGGCATTATATCTTATAATATCGTCTATATTTATAAATTGTACCAAATGGCAAATATAAGTCACAAACATGAAACCAGCTATAATTATAAAAGGTAACACGAAATTAAATGATTTCTGTCTTATTTCAAGACTAATAATAATATTATATATTATAGGATGGTGTTTGAAAACTATTTATATAAATTATTTTAATATAATATTGTGTGTATTATTGTTCCATGCACGATGTAGGTTGTTTTACCTACATTGTGGTTCTATGGTACATCTACCTCGGTTTGATACTGATAATGAGTGTTATCATTATTCAATTATCAGAATTTTTATTAGACATCGGTACAAAAGTACACAACATTATTCATTAATCATTGATAAGTTGCAATAAGCAAAGTTGAAATTAAAGTGTAAAATGTAATTTGTAGTAATTGTAAATATAAGTATAATAATAATTTAATACCTTATAATTGTATAATATCTCACCATAGACCTGAGTTTAAAATATATGTATTTCACAAATATTATACATACCTACAACCTACGTAATATTTTATTATAATCTATGTTAACTTCATAACTATTGATATAAATTAGAGTTTTGGTCTTGTTTTTTATTATTTATTATATTGCTTTATATTTTATAATGTTTGTGATGCGGTATTGGCGTACCAGTATGTTTGGAGATAGCTTATTAAGAACAGTATGTCGAAGTGTTCATCATTCTGGAGCTAGACAATTTTCAGAACCCTTTTATCAACAGATAGTCACTGTCAAAAATAATAATTATAAATTCAAGGGCCATCCGTATGCAACCTATGATGCGTTCAAATGTTGGAACTGTCAAACAATATTAGACATCAGACCTTGTCTGTTTTGTAAAAATTGCTCAATAATTCAGTCATCCGAAGACCAGAATTTAAATTATTTTGAGCTGTTTAACATAAATGTTCAGTATGATATTGATACTGTACAGTTGACATCAAATTTTAGAAAACTACAAAACCTTATGCATCCTGACAGATTTTCCAACAAAACTGAAGTGAATTTTATTCTACCAATGTATTTAATTATATTTACATTGATTTTTATATTAATGAATTGTGTTTTAGGAAGAACAATTACTATCCGAATCATTTTCTTCTCTATTAAACAAATCTTATACGACTCTATTGAACCCACTTCTAAGAGGTCTTTATATGTTAAACCTTGGTGGTTTGAGTATTGAAGAAGATTCTATAACAATGGATAGCATTTTTTTATATGAAATAATGGATTGGAATGAAAAAGTTGAAGAAGTTGATACAAAAGAATCTCTAGAACGTCTGAAGAAAGATGTTGATGATACGTTGGTTGTCTTATACACGTTAGTTGAATAATTTAATTAGGATTAATATTTTCATAGACTATAATTAATATTTGTATGTTAATAGGGAACTATCAAAAGCATTCAGTGAAAATAACCAAAATCAAGCAAAATTATTATTATCAAAAGCCAAGTTCTTTACAACATTGCTAAAAAAAATCAAAGATAAGGATGTGTTATAAAAAAAATATTCAGTATATTTTTAAAACTGCTAAAATTAGTTTCAAAAATATTGAAATTAGAATATTTTAGACATTAATATAATATATTATGTTGTAAAAGATTTATTAAAAAAAAAAATTACATTGAACATTTTTAAAATATTTTTTGTGAAATAGATAAATTGAGAGTAGCTAGTTGATTGGTCCACTTATCTATGGCTGCATAACGGTTGGTTGCAGAATCAACTAGTGTTAAAGTTAAAACTTGATTTGTCTGATCAATGCGGCCTTTAATGGTCCTGTAATATAAATTATATTAAGTAAGAAACATAATTTAAAAAAGAGGTAAACAAAATTATACTTACTCATCTAGAATACACGTAACTAAAAGATTTTCAACATCACTTTCTTCAATATTGAGTTCCATTGCAATGTATGGTATATGAACACGAGTATAAGGTTTAATTAATTTTATCAATACTTGAGTACGAATATTACTTAATAAGGCTGTAAAATAAAATATGTATTTAAATATAATACACAAGTGTACAATTAATCAGGTAATTATCCAAGTTACCTTCAATGTGTTCTCTAATGAATGGATCATCCATTATATTTTGACGATGATTTTTTAAGATTGTTTCAAATTCTTTAATGTCGTCGTTTTGGTAAGCTTGGACTAAGTTAGTCATTGCTAATATTTCTGGATCATTTTTATAAGGTTTAGCCTCTTGTGAATCAAATGGGTTGATACCAGATTTCATCAACCTTAAATTTAGATAACAATTATAATTACTAGTAATAACTAATTATTAACATGGTTAATTCAAAACTGTTACATGTTTGCCAAAACTAGGTATTTTAAGCATGTTGTACGACGAGGACTTCCAGATTCATCATAGTTTTTGAAAGCTTCAAAAAAGTCAGTATGTGCTTTAGAGAAATGGCCTTCTTCCAAGTGCATTTTACCACCACATTCTATAAAATATATAATGAGTTTAATCTTTAGATTTAATTCTAATTATTTAGTATTTAATTTACCTCGAATAACACCCATAATCAAAGGATGTGGAATAGCAGATTTAATATGGAGTGACTGTTCGTAAAGTTCTTTCAATTTCTTGTTGTTTTTTTGTGCTGTATACATTTGTATTTCTAAAGCATAAATTTCTAATAGTTGGGTACCTTTTTTAAGATCATCTTCACCATTATCAGTCTGGAATTGTAAGCATAATATGTAGTTTATTAAATAACATACATTATTAAACATAAATAATATGAAGAGACACAAACATATTGAAATATTAAGATACAATATTATGAAACTAATTTTGTTAATGGGATACACATTATTTTGCAAATCCAATAAGATTTTAATACTAAAAATGATAGCGCAATTATAAGTTTTTAAAGATCGTACATTTATCAGAAAACTACTAACTACAAAAAAACTAATCACAAATAATTTGAATTCAGATGCTGCAAGCATCTAATTATGTTGACAACACTCAGTTTTTAAATACTATACCTAACTTTTAAGACCCTACAACAAGGGACACCATTTAATATTTTTGTAGGGCCACATTAGGATTTTAGGAGTTTTTGGGAACGGTAAAAAATTAGTGTACACATTTAACTAAAGAAAGTAAAGATAAAAATTCTCCAAAAAATTAAAATTTAAGAAAGATATTTCCAGTTCTGGTCCAAATAAAATTTATTGATGGGCTGCCCATTTAGTAATTCCTTCACAAGAATGTGATATAGTAAACAAATTAAAAATAGAAATACTCATTGTTATATAAAATTAAATATTCATATTAAGAAATTTCAGTTAGAATCATTGGAGGTTATTTATAATTATAGCAATAAATTATAAATTTTATGATTTTGTATTTGAGCAGAAACAGTCTTATTATTACTTAACGCTACAAATAGTATTAAAACAAAAACTATGAAGTATTCAATACTGGATAATATTAGTAATCAAGTATTTAAACATAGTAGATATATCTTACTTGACAAGAAGCATGCAACTGCTTCAGAATTTTGGTCAGTTTATTGTAATCGGCTAAATCAAAATACAATTTACCCAATTTTGTATTAGTTTTAAACCAAAGTCTATCATTCTTGGCATCTTTCAATGCATCTAAAGTTGTTTCATAGAAATTTTGCAATAATTCCATCTACATTCAAAATACATAATGTCAAATATATTTTAAATAAGAGGTTAAACATATATTGTAATAAATATAATTTATTGTGTTACAGAAACTTACATTTTTTGAAGTTGAAATATAATCTAAAATTGAATTTATAGATTTTTCACTATGATTCCGAGTAACTGCAGTTTTTATGTATGTTAATAATTGCTTATAACGGTTCATCATTTCATCAAAGTTACTCTGAACAAAAAAAAAAAAAAATAATAATAATAAAACTCTTTTCTATATAACTTACATAAATAAATATAAGTACAAATTACTTGCTATATGTTTTTTTTTTGATATAAGTAGTCAAAAGTAGTAGTAGATTTAATACAAAATGAACATAATATATTATGTATATTAAAATTAAATATTTATTATATAGTACAAAAAATAATTGTAATATGACAATAGGTATGTACATTTATTTAAATAAAATATTCAGATAAAAAAATTTGAAATTTAAACTCACAAGTCGAAAATTAATTTTGATCATTTGTTTTAGAGCTTTGAAACCCCATTCTCCTTTTTCACCAGCTTCAAGATCTAATACTTTTTGAAATGACACTAATGAAGCGTTAGGGTCCTTTTCTTTTAGCGATTTTGAGTTATAATATTGATTTTCCAAATCCACATCGGGTTCAGAATTGCTATCTTCTGAATATTCCTATTAATAACAAATTTAGAATATATTTTTTACATTGATATGTATGTGGGTGATGGTAATATACTTCAAACATATACAAATTGAAGTTTTATAGTAAAAAATTGCAAAACAAAAGAGTGTATAGATTTACACAGTCATAGTGTAAATTATACTTACGAGACCATAATCTTCGTCATCTTCACACATGTATACATCCTCGGTGTCGGACATTGTAAATTTAAAGTTAAATTTAAATTTTAGTATACATAACAATTAACAATAACTGGAAGCTAAATAAATATTATAGTAAGCTATTTATTAATTTCCGATTTCCATGTCCACAGTAAGTTCATACGATTTATTCCCGTTATCGCCTATCGGGTTATGTTGTAAACATGATACATGAAAAATAGAGATAAGAACAACAAATTCTGTTTGACGAAAACGTCCAACGAAGATCCGCACTTTCATCCATGATTGAAGGTTAGTACCACCATTGCTCTGGTTACTGGTTATTAAATGTCCTTCGCTGTTATCAACATTATTTATTTTGCGAAAATATGTTGAAAATTATAATAATCATTAATTAGTAATTACCTAGTCTGACTCCAGTATACTCCAGTACGCCAGTACGGCGGTGCAGTAATTTACTGCTGCTGTATCTTTGATAAGCTAATTTACTAATCTTTGTTCATTGATCAAAATTAAATTAACATTGAACGATTAAACTAATTGTTTAATTTTGTTGTCATTAGCATTTCAACATGGCTTTACCCCGTGTAATTAATGGGATGTTGCGCACCAAAGCTATTTATTCAGTGTCTAGCAGGAGTGTAGTATCACATGAACCCTGGAAGCCCGGTCCATATCCAAAAACTGAAGAGGAACGAATAGCTGCTGCAAAGAAGTATGGCCTGTTACCGGAGGAGTATGCACCACACCCTGACGATGGTCTAGGTTTTGGTGACTATCCAAAGTTACCAGACATTGGCCAAGATTCCAAAAGTGAATATTATCCATGGGACTGCCCCGAACATAATAGAAACTTTGGTAAGCCTAAATAGTTAGTTATATTTGTTACCTTGGTGTTATGAAATGGTTTTTATTCATTTATTTATTTTCTTAGGTGAGATAATGCACGTTCATGCTGACATGTGGGGTTCAGACAAAGGTGACCCAAATTATAGAGAAAAAGCTAGATATCCTGACTGGCAGAGAGTATTGTCATTGTTCGCAGCAGTTTTTGGAATAAGTGGATTGATGCTTTCTGGGGATTATTGGTGTAAACGATATAGACCATTCATGCCTAAACAATGGCCTCAAGAAGATGTGAAACATTTTACTTATTCAGATAAATATTTCTGAAAAGTTATTAAAGTATATTTATATCTGTGTAGTAGCTGAAACACTTTAAATTTATTTTTAAGTTTGTTGTACAGTTAAAAGTTGAATAAAACATGTATGAAGTCTATTTTGTGTGTAATAATTAATAAAATACAACTACTTATTTAATTGGTAAAATGTAGTAACTGTATATTGAAAGAAAAATTGTAATTTTCTATTTTATATTTATTCTGAATAGTGTAGGTGCAGTGATTGTAATTTCTAATTATAAACTAAAATTTTTTTGAGATTTCTATTTTATAATTTAGTTGTATTGGCTACTATAGACTAAGGGCTAGTTGTACCATCTCCGATTAAAGTTAACCAAAGTTTAATTGGCCGAATTTTCCCGGTTATAAAATCTGTTATCAGCTGATTTAGCGTAGACAGTACAACTAGCCCTATAACACCTTGGTTAAAAACTTAATTGCAATTTATAAAAAATTATTTTAATAAATATTAAATCATTTAATCTTATAATTAGTGCTGGGATTTCGATGCACTTTGCATTGTTTTCCTAAGCTTACTGTGCAATGCTCGTCATGTCAAAAATTTATTTTATGTACATTTGAATGAGAATAAGAAAGTTTATTTTGCATTTTTTAGTTTTTAGGTCATTTTCTTAACGTTTTAGGGCATTTTAGAGTTTTTGGAGCAATTTTTGAGTTTTGGAAACCAAGTATGAATTTGAAATTTTATTTTAAGATTTTTACACCCACATGGTTTTTAAATAAATATAACAGATTATAAGTAGGTTGTAGGTACTCGTAATTCGTATTATATTATCGGACAAGGCTTGAGTAACCTCTACCCGCATTTCCCAGGCCCTACTTATAATATATTATACTTTTATGTAAGTCAGTCCAGGGCCATTCCGGCTGGTCTGGAAATGGGAAGTTTTTCACATAGCCTGGAGCTCATATTATACCATATTAATAATTATTTATTATATCTCATTTACAAAATCAAGAATTCATAAATAATTTGTAATTTGTTCTAAGAATCTTTCAATAGTATGGTATTACATATTTTATATAATTAACCACCTGGGTTTCAAATTATTATACTTCTGCCACCGAAAATATCCAACTGTGCTTGATTTACTTTTGAGGGTAAAATTCTCGCTAACAATTATGGGATTGGTCCAATAGTTATTGTTAGACAAATATTTGTAGTAAGGTTGTGGTGTATGGTGTGGTCGTGCAGGTAAAGTATAGATAAGTTTTTTTCAAATAATAATGAATTTCTAATATACCAATCTTTATCATCTCCAAGAAACGTTGATTAATTTAAGTGGACTACTCACTACTGATTTATGTTTTAATTAAATTATTTATCAAAGAAAATCTTAGTAATTGAAAAAGGTGGACAAATAGGTACTGCTGTCTGCTCTGCTGTACAGTAGGTGTCTAGAGCTGTAATGGATGTGTTAAATTTGAATTCAATGATATAAAATGATTCTGAGTGAAGATGGTCTGTCAGTCTATATAAATATTTCCTAAGTATATTTTATGATTATATAGAGATAGAAGTTGATAACTTTTGTATTTTTTTCCTTTGATCCTATAAAATGCTATTGTTGAGTTTAGGATTATGTTTGTAGATCGATCTGAACAAAAATGACTACATTGCTTTTAGTAATAAGTAACATTTACTAAACGCATGGCGTACACATAAGTAATATTATGATGTAGTGCCTAGAGTGTGCTCAAAGTCGGCCTTATATACAAGTGACCTATGGGCTATGACCTAAGTCTCACTTTTTTTGGAATTAGCCAATTTGTAAATTTGATTATAAGAACAATTTTGATGGTAAAAATATTTTTCTAAGTCAAGTACCTAGTTTATATTTTAGAACTTTTTAAAATAAATTAATTTGGAACGTAACAAACGTTTTTCTAAATATTATTTACACAAATCTGTATTTTATATACATTTAAAGTTTAAATTAGGATAAAATTCATCAAAATCTCGAAAATGTTCGAATTATTTTTCAGTTAGAAATTCATAAAAGTTATCTTTCCATAGCTAACATTAGACATTTTAGTAGAAGATTCCTCACAAATTTGTCTTCCTTAAAGAAACAAAAGTTTATAGGAATGGAACATTAATTTTTTATGATCATTTGAATTTAACATTTTTATGATATTAGATTTTCACCAGGAAATAATTAACGAATTTTTATTAATCGATTTTTGATATTTTGTTGTATTTCAGAAACGAATAACCGTAGGTACACTCAAAATGTTTAAGTAGGTACATGGTTAATTAGTTCGAAAAATTAATTTTTTTTATTAATATTGGTGGGTTTAACAAACATTGAAAACAGACATTTTATACTAAATATTTTAGGTCATCAAAATCCTATCTCTATTTATGATATTATTGCTATTAAAGTACCTAATCTATATATATAAAAATAAGTGTACATTTTGAATACATTTTATAACTCAAGATCCACCAAACTAATTTCGATAAAAATTTCAGGATATATTAAGATTGACATGTAGATGGTTTCTGCGAAGTTTGTACGCTGTGGGATAAGTGATTCCGGAGTTATGGCATCTTAAGTGCGAACCTGGTGACATGGCCAAAAACAACAACAACGTCTATACAATTATTTGTATGGGGCACGGAGTGGCCGAGCGGACTAATTCTCGGCCAGGAACGGCATTTTTCTTCGGGCAAGTCACGGTGTCCGGAGAATCAAGTGCCGCCGTCCCCCACCTGGGCATGGCAGATACCTACGGGTGCCCAATCAAAAATCTGCCAAACCCAACACACACGTGTTCCTCTCCCTACCGACAACACTAAAGTACAAAAACCCAACCAGGCTAATAACCTCAGCTGTTGAAGCCTTACTCTTAATAAAAAAAAAAAAATTATTTGTATCTATATATATATAACCCATAGCAACCATTTAAAACAAAAATTTCTATCGTAAATCTCAAAATTCCTGTTTGAGCACCTACATGGGGGGGATCACTTCCCTTTTTAAATTAGCCAATGACACTCGCAAACAATGTGGCTTTGTAGTGGTGAAAGAATTTTCGAAATCGGTTCAGTAGTTTCGGAGTTTATCCCGGACATACAAACAAAAGCTATCATTTTATAATTACATTGTAGTATATTAGTATTGATAAAAATGAATGTTTGTGTGTAGATTAGAACTCTGGGAACTAGGTAGGCTAATTTAAAGTGTTAAATTTGTTTTTAGTTTTAAAAATCGGATTTTAGTACGGTTGCGTGAGGCTTTTGTATTAATTGATTATATTAATCCTCCGTAGGTGGAATCAAGTAAAAATGACAAACTTGGTACAATTTTGATATTTTAGAGTTAAATCATACACTTACGTACAAACAGCACGGGGTCTGCGATCAACCGCAGGTAGATTGCCTATCTGATAATATACTGCTGCGAATCAGAATTTTTATTCCGGACAACAGAAAAGTTAAGATAAATTTTGAACACCATACACCGAATATTAAATAACGAATTGAACAAAGTTTGAGTCATATAGAATTGGTACATTTAACGGGCAACGAAGTGCCAGCGGGATCAGTTTATTTTACTATTAGACATTAGTAATACTGTTGGTTCGAGGTTGAATTAATTTTTGGCAAAAATTGCATATATTGTTATAGTGTGTCAACAATATAATAATATACTATAAAAGTATCAACTATCAAGTACCTACCCAAAAGTATATTTTTTAATTACAACATAATAACTTAAGTTGTTTTTCTTTATTTAAAATTTAAATATCTAATTTTGTTCAAATTTAGACTTAAAATACTTATCTATAAAAAAAATTGTGTTTATAGATTTTTTTGGTTTCAGTATGAACTACTAATGAGAAACCTTATTTTTAATTTGTAATCCATAGTTATACAACATTTTATACATTTTTAACTACAAAATAATGATTAAACTTAAAATTTGATACATTTTGTTGAAATTCGAACTTTAAATGTTTATAAAAAAAAAAATCATTCTTATGCATCTTTAATATTTTTCATTTACTATTATTACAACCTATGAGGAACCTTGTATTAAATGTTCAAGCTATACGACCCAACAGAAAAAATGTTATTAACATTTGCCTATAGAAAAAAAACTAAATTGTAAATTTAGTTAATTGAAAAAGTATAAATAGCTCAAAAAGTGTAAAATATTTTGAAAATTGTATAGAATAAGATAAACTTTTGGTGAAATTTTCAAGTATCCACAGGCATTTGTTTTTTTAACTACAACGACTAAATAAGGAAATTGTTTGATGTTAATTTATGGCTAAATTTCCAATGTCCAAAAAAAAGTAAATTCAGACGCTTCTAAAAAAAAATTAGAAATGGATTCACGCTCAACTATTTTTCTAATTTCCACTAACAACAACTTACAAGGAACCATGTATTATATTTTGAAGTTTTTAACCAATTATATTTGGTAATATTTGGTTTTATATTCAGTCACAGAATAGATACAGTCATTGAAATATATTGTAAGTTTTCAACACCGTAGTAGGTAACAGTGGTACACAATTTTTAGACTTCAGTGTAAGAGTGTGCAACTATAGATTGAATTCATGGATTCATTTTATGGATTGAAATTAGTCCAAAATCCAAATAAAAAATTTAGTTATATTTATTTTTGTATCCATTTTATTTTGTATAAAAAAAATATGATTCAAATTTAAATAATTAAAAAAGAAGCAAATAGTTTTATATATAGTGCTAACATTAAATATGCTTTATAATAATAAACATTGAATTAGGACATATATTTTTAGATTTGGTATATTTCATAAGTGGTAACAAGTGATATTACAAACTACAGTATAAACATTAAGTGATTATTGTTGAAAATGTTATAGGAATACAAATTACAATTAACAATTAATTAATAGATTAGGTATTCAATAATCTATACATTTAGTAGGTAGTAAATATGATTAAAATGTATAAATAAATGTTCATACTAAATTAAATATAAATAATAACACAGATTAAACAAAGATTTGAAGTTATACATATATAGTATCAAGTATCATAATATTGTGATAAAATAAACAATAATGTTATATTTAAAATTTATAATCCAGATTCAAAATATCAGATATTTAACACAAACCCCAATTTATTATAATATATTAACTTTTTCAGCAGTGCCCACAATACAAAATAAACAATGTAAATTAAACTTTATTTACTGACAAGATAATACTCATTTTTGGTGTAAATACGTAAGCATGCACCAAAAATCTAAATAGATGATATTAATAATAACGTAGGCCTTTTTATTAATTTCATAATCTGGATCAAAAATTTTTATATAACACACAATAAATAATGTAAAGTCTAATAATACATTGCACAAAAAGAGGTAAAAATACTAAAAATAATTAATCCTGGTGAGTAACTTGGAAGTTTCTAAATAAATAATATAATTTATATCATACTTCTTTGTCTGTTTCATGAATTTGTATAAGAGATTCTGCTTGTTCAGCATCGCTATCTCTAAGCCTGAAAAGATGAAACAATATTAATATAAATAATATATTTATTTAGTACCTAATATTTTCTGTTTATTCACCTAATTAAATTTTTTCTCTGGCAACGGCTTAGACAATTGTATTCATTTTGATTATAATTAAATCGGTGTGTTAACCAAATAAGAGAAAAATAAGAGAAAGTTGTAGGAACTAAACCTAAATAAAATGATGGTAACAAAAATCGCTCATAATCAGACTTGTTTTGACTGGAGATGCCAGATAGCAATAAAGACATTGGAATAGTCAATCCTATAGACATTGTTGCTATAATTGATGATGTCAGCAAACATCCCCTAACATAAAAACTCAAATTAGAATTGTAAAATAAAGTAAGTATAACAATTTATTTTACCATAGCCATATGACTTCAGGCAATGTTGCTTTTACAACTCCATTTATGAACAGTGATATTGCTTGTTGTTTGTTAGGCCATTCAAAGGTTTCAAGTTCAAAAAAATGAAGAAAAATGAACAACGGCCAGAACATAAGAACATTAAATAGACCAACAAGCCCTAAAAATAAAATAATTTATTCAATAATATATATTATAATACATAATAGAAAAATCAATTAGTTTGTGAAAAAGTTACCAAAGTACAATATGATATCTAATTTGTCTTCGTGATCTACCCAAGATCGTAATGTAACAATATTCAATGCATAAAAAATAGCACTACATAAAGATAATGCAAATCCAACATTAATTTCACTAAAACTAAAATGAGAATCAGGTAATGTAATTATGACCTGTAAATATAAAATAATTAATACCATCATTTTTTTAAAAAAATTGTTAAGATTCACAAATTTATTTTAGTTTGCTTAAAATTTTGTTGTTAACAAGCGTTTAAATCTTAATTAAAATTAATCAACAAGTATTCACTTTTATAAAAGTAAAATTTAAATAATACAAACAATACATAATATTTTGTATTTTGAACAAACTATTGTTATTGTTTTTATTATTATTTAAATGAGTACACACATTTCCAGTTATGCTGAATAATACAGTTATTAATTTAGCGACCGTAAAACGATCTGTCGAAGGTGTAACAAAAAATAGGGATAGCAGAAGAGTGAAAAAGCTAGTTGTGGACAATACAACAGTCACTAGGGTATGTTCCATGTAAACCATAGATACTTGATGTAATAAATTAGCAACACCCCACTGAAAAAAAAAAAGAATCAAACAATATATAAACATAATTTGTAATAACTGTTAATGCAACATCATATGTAATATTCACATTTTTTTTTTAAAGGGAATATTTAATTTATATACAATAATAAAAAAAAGCTAATGTGATTAAACTTAATATATTAATATAATCATGTTAAATTTCCATTTCAATCTAAAAAATTGAATAGTACAATGGATAAAAATAGAATCTATATGCATGTATAATTTTTAAAGGTATAAAATAACTGACTAATTTTATGTTTTTTATTTTCTAAAGTTAAATGTAATTTAATAAAAACAAGAATATATAAATAGGATTGTATATTCGTATGACATAAAAATAACAAAAAAATTTAGTCTTTTATTATTTAGACTTATACTTAATAAGAAGTGATAACAATATTCTAGTTTTATTATGTTTTAATTTAAGCACTTGAGAGCTGTTGTGGAGAGGTTAAATTAAATGACTCTAATACAGTAGTACTGAAGTAAAAAAAAAATGTAACTATATAAATGTATAATAATTCTTACAAGCGGAGCTACTGTGAAAGCTAGCTTTGCAGTTTGGTGTAGATTTAGTAATTGCCTTGATAAACGACAAATTTCTCGGGCTCTTAATGTAGCAGCATATGATAAACGAGCCATTAATGCTTCTGTAGCTTCTGTTTCAGATAAATGTCTAACCTGTAATAATTAATAAATAAATAGATTTAATAATAGATTTATAATTAAATGATAATAAATAATAAAACCGATAAAATATAATTTCTTTAATTTCTATTATAGTACCAGTCAATTTATTGACAAAAGAATCTTCATTGGCCCACATCACTTAAAATGTACAGATAACCATAAATTATTTATTTGTTCAAAAACTAATTATACTAGGTAGTGAAATATATTAATTTAAGAGTAATATTAAAATATTATTGATAGCTATAAACTGTTATACTTGTTACTAATACCATTTGATATAAATAATATTTAAAAATTAATTAATTATTTTATTAGTGATTATAGTTAATATCACAGTCGATAATTCTAATAAATTAGGTTTAAGAAGTCTGTTTACTGAATTAATTATTTTATTAGTGATTATAGTTAATATCACAGTCGATAATTCTAATAAATTAGGTTTAAGAAGTCTGTTTACTGAAAAATAAATAAATTTATTTAACAAAAATTTTATTACCTCAGCAACTTTGTTAAATCGAACAACTTTATTATTTGGCTTAACAGTTCCAGAATCATCACTCTCTGTACCAGAAGTCAAACTAGGATTTTTGATGGGGACATAACTTGCAGTGCTCTGTATAAAAATGGTTTTATTGTTTACATATTATGCAAAACAATTTGTGATTTTAATTCATAATACATGATAAATGGATTTCAAATAATTTTAACACCATATTACAATAATATTAACATACTTACCATATTGAAAGAAAAAAGTCAAATTTACAAGGCTGGGCATTAATGAGTTAAAAGTTAAAGTTAAGTTAAAAAGATTTTAATTTGAATCCTTTAACTTAACTAAATTTCTTTTATAATTAATGTGAAATTAACGAATTAATTTTTCATTTTAAGAAGTAAGTTAAGGTATTTTGTTATCATGTCAAAATATATTTACCGTGAATTGTTTAAAAATTTAAATTTCAAAAATGTATATTATTCAAAACTAACTTATTTGGAAATACTGTAATAAGTATACACACTATAGTCTATAATTTTGTTTTGGGTTGGAAAAAAATTAAGTAAGCTAGCGTTGTATAAACAAATCAACTTTTTTTTAACTTAATAAAAAGTTAAGAAAAGTGTGTATTAACTTAACTGAGTTAAAAAAAAAATCATTAACTTGTCCAGCCTTGCAAATTTATATAGTTCAAACAGGCATCTAGAATTTAGCAGATACCTGACAATGTATAATATAATAAGAAAAATTGCATAGTTAATATGATAATTTTTACACTAGTTCCAATTTTGAACTTATATTATTATACCACTGAACAAAAAGATTTATTAGCAAACATTTAGTTGCAATTTTAGGGACATGGGGCTAAGCCCCATGAAGCATCCCCAATGACCATTAAGAAGCAAATATTAAAGGGAAAAAAAGTTTTATTGGATAGTACAATATCCAAGTTATAGTATATCTTGTTATAAATTGCACACATGCTAGGTACCTATTATGTATGTAATTGTGAATGTTTTAATATAAAATAACTCAGAAATATCTTCAGAACATTTTAAGTGTACAAGATAAATTAAAAAATTACATGACACCCCAACTAAAATTATTTAAAACTAGTCTGCGAGTTGTCTTAGTAGTTGTGTTAAAATGAGGTAGTTTTAGAAACAAAAATACATTGTATGATTAATCAGTAAATATAATTCAAACATGGACTAATATTGTGAACTCAAAAGAAAATATTTCTACATTAAATAATGTTAACTTAAATTCTTACTAATCTTTCAGTTTCATCAGTAAATACATTGTCATCTTCTTCATCATCTTCACCATTTTCGATTGTATCAAAATTAACAAACTAAAACATCATAATATAATACTTTTACTTAGAATATTAAAAATTCAGTACATATACCTAGAATTACCATATAATTAGTTTGGTTTCCACAAGGTTTCCGTAATTCCTTAAATATTATATACACCAAAAAGTAGAGAGTAAATATCGATGCTTTAGTGTAGGCAAAAAAAAATGGCTTTTTGTAATCGTCAGTTTTGTAAGGAACATACTGAAAAATAAAAACATATAGCTTTATAATTGGCAATTGCAATAATTAAAAGTTGTGCAGATATTTTGAAATGTTTATTTATATTTTAAAGGCATTTAAAATTAATTCTTAACTAAATTTAAGATGTTATAACACTTATTAAATTTGTTAGTTTTGATGAGAAGAAAGATATTATTCATCATTATTATTTATTCAATATTTATATTATATTTATACAACATACGTTAATGAATTTTGATGACATTATCCATATTATATCTGCCAACAGTAATAACAACAAGCCAAATGTCAGTCTTTGGGAAAGATTGTGCATTTTTTTATGGTAATTTTAAACCGTTATGGCAAAAATAAATCCATTAGACTACCTAACTTCCCAGTTACACAACAAAAGTAATACAGTTAATACATAGAACTAGTTAAACTAGAATACACAATTTCATTAAATGATCACATTTCTACAATGTTTTTATATAATTATTTGCATACAAAAAAAATAACAATTTACATGTTTTTAATTTTTAGGCTTTTAGCCCTAGCCCCGTAGTACGTAAAAACTAATAATTGTTTAGTAATAATGATAGTAATAATAAATGTATAAATATTAAGTTATCAATTGATTAATGTCTAACATTCACTTATCAGTTATAATCACAGACTTCAAATCTATCACAAACATCCAGATAAAGAATACGCGATAAGGTGGTCCAGGATGTGTAAACCACGGACAATAGTAAAGTTGCACAACGAGCAATAATATAACGGCACCAAATGTTCTTATCAAGTTACATATATACATACTTAGTATCCATAAAAAAAAGTCGCGTCATACCAGCGCTCCACAGTGGCTAGGTAACCAGGTTTGGATAACGTAACCTAGTAGTGGTTGTAGAGGGCGCTAGTAAAACGCGACTTTTTGTCAGAATTGATAAGAATATTCGGCGCCGTTTAGCGCTGTGATCCAATATGGGCCGTCGTGCAACCATAGAATCTATATCCGTGGTGTAAACACATAGAATATTCTATGGTAAACAAGTCTTGGCTGATTGAAAATATTACTCAAGTTAGGTTCACCGCTAGATCGAGTTGACTATACGTTAGAGGAACAAAAATATAATTTTTTATGCAGAATTTAAGCAAAACATAATAAATTACCACCATAGTAACATAGAACAATACACTTTAAAATATTATTAAATAATAAAGTTTTAACAACAATAAAAAAGGTGGGGAAGTGACTGATGTACAGTAGGTTACAGTGGGTCACTGTATAATGGATGGTATTAAACAGTGTTGGGGAGTAACTTAACTTAAGTTACAAGTTACTGTAACGAAATTACTTTTTAAGTAATTTGATGGTAATTTAATTACATTTTATTGTAAGTAATTTATATGTAATTTAAGTTACTTTTTTGTAGTAATTTTTACTAAATTACTCGTTACTTTTTTTTTGGATTAATACATTTTTAGAACGTAGCCCGTAGGTATTGATAAAGAGTGTAAATATTAAAATATAACATATACCTAATTATTATAATTTATAAGTAGAATTTTCTAAACTTGTGATACTAAAATACTTTTGTTATTATAGCTATTTACTATTTGACGATAAACTGTTATTTTTAGAATGGAAAGTTATCTTTACTCTGTGTTGTGTCACCGCGCCGCAGCAGGCTCACGACGTCGACGTCGGCTTGTACAACAGTGTTGTTGGAACTCAATAATAATAATAAATAATTTAATAATACTAAAAATAATAATTATTATTATTATTATTATTATTTATTGCTTATTGTAATTACCCACAAATTCGTTTCTTGTAATCGGTGACTATTGTCTGTCGTCGTCCGTCGACGATCTAATCTTATGAATTTCTGATACGTCTATTACTTATTAGTTATGGCTCGTTAGTTCATTACGATTTAAGTTTTAGATTATTCGACAATTCGACATTCGTGAATCACTAGATTTTATAATTTTGAAGTGCATTTTTGTGTATAAAATGGAATTAGACTGTGAAAGTGAAATACGTGATTTAAGTTCAAAGGTATGTCAGTATTGGAAAAAGAAGAAGCCACTGACATCCTTCAAAGTGAAATAGAATATTTCAAACCTGTTAATGATAATAGTTTAGAGCAAAATCAACTTGAGGAAGTCAATGATAACATTATTTTTGATGAAGATATAGAGCATTCTAATGCTTAACTTGAACGTTTTTTATTTACTCCTTTTAATGGTGATTTAACTATTTTAAAAAACATGATAATAGTGACGATAATTTTGAAAACGCATTGTTGTTTAAAATAAATTTGAAAAATAAAGATTGATATTTAATGGGTAGATTAGTATTAATTGTTAATAATTTCATATTGTTGATAGTCATTATTTAGTTTGTGTATTGTCATATAGGAAAAATAGTTATTAAGCTCCAGTGATATTAAAAAAAAAAAAGTAACTTCTATTGTAATTGAGTTACTTTTAAAACTCAAAAGTAATGTAACTTGACAAAATGAAAAAAAAGTAACTTAAAAATAATTTAGTTACAATTTTGATTAGTAATTAGTAATGTAATTTAATTACCCAAAATAAGTAACTTCCCCGACACTGGTATTAAATTTGAATTCAATGATATTATAATATCATTGTACCCATAGCTATATAATAATAGTCTGAGCGATGAATGTATTGATTTTACAATGATGTGTTTTTTTTTTAAATTTTTTAAAGTGTCTGTCATCACCTTTTAGGACAGTAAAAGTGCTTGGAATTTCTTCAACAATAACTTTTCTGATAAGAAACTGAATCTAGTTGGTACTTTGGGGGATCAAAAGTAAAAATTGCCAGGTAGTTTTCAAAAGCGCCGTGAAAAACAAAAGAAAAATTAAGGAAAAACGGGAATTTTTACGCAAAATCTGTTTTTGAGAAAATCGATTTTGGTTTTTGGTGCAACTCTATATTAGCATTTTCTATACACCATAACATTTTCCAAATATTTTGAGCTGTTCACGGACATTGTCAGTTTTCAATTTTTTTAGTTTTTTTTTCTATAAATATCAATAAAATCGAAGCAGTTTTACTATCCCAAACCGTGATGACAGACATAAAAATGAGAAAATAATAAAAAAATAAAAATCACACATCATTGTAAAATCAATACATTTATATCGCTTGCTCAGAATCTAAAAACTGCGTTTTATTTTTTTGAGATTTTTTGGTTACCAGCTGATCGAGTTTCGAGTGTTATATGTTTTGGTAGACAGTGGTAGTTACCACTATAATATCTCTACCGGTTGGCGGTTTGATTAAATATTTAAATGTAACCTCAAAGATTTTAGAATTATCATTTATCTCTATAGTCTATATACTACCAAGTACCAAATAGTAACGTAATTACAACAACTTAACTTTCGACTTTCTTAGACTAGTGACTACTAGACTATTAGACTTACTATAAGTAAAAACTTAAATTTTAAGTTTTAAATAAATGTAAAAGACATGAGTTAAAACATAATTTCCTTTCTATTTTAACTTACAATATTACAACTAAATAACTTTTGTTGTTATTGGTTTCTTTTGTCTTTTATTTGATTTTGTTTAGGAAAAATGTTGTCGGCTCAAGATAAAAAGGAGGAAATTCAGATATCTGAAGAAGAAAATGATAAACTTACTATCAAACCGCTGTAAGCCATTATAATCATTATTATTTAATTTAAGTTTCATTATATTTGAATAATGGAATCATCCGAAGAAGCTGAAATTATCAGTCCTTCCAAACTAAAACTTTTAAATTGTATAATTTATCCTGGTATTGTTAATAATGCTGAACGAGCAATCGAAAATCTTGGAGGCATTGATGAGATTACTCATGCATTTGAGAATTCAGAAGCTACGCTATCAGTCAACTTAGTAAGATCAGAATTTGGACCATCACTCTCAGGGAACAAACATTATGAACGTTCATTACTGGTCGCTGTAAAGACAAAATATAAATTAAATAAAAAAACCGGTGAAAAAATTCCTATAGAAGTATTACCAGCTCATGTAATTGGATTTGTACAAAAAACGTTTACATTTACAAATATTATGGATTTTGCATATTTTCCGCCTAATCCCAATTGTTCTGAATTATGGAGTACAAATAAATTATTGGATATAAATTGGGCTTTAGAAAAAGATGTGCCTTTATCATTATTACCTAGCAAGCTAAGTAAATTCAATGAACCTCAGACAGATTTTTATGATATGGTAAATCTTAAAAAATTGGATATGTTGTCTAAAAAACATAGATTAAGGCCATATTTACGCAATTTCACTAAAAATAATCGTTTTGAGGATACTGACCTACCACCTATGCCTCTGGATTTATTAAAGTATTGTTTAACTGTAAAAATGTTTTCTCCTGATGAAAAAAGATTGATGGATAAACTATTTGAAAAAAGGCCAATCTGGGTAAAACCGGCTTTGTTTCATTTTGCCAAAGTTATAAATAAGGAAAAGATGAAATACCTATTACCA
Source organism: Metopolophium dirhodum (assembly GCF_019925205.1). Lineage (NCBI taxonomy): Eukaryota > Metazoa > Arthropoda > Insecta > Hemiptera > Aphididae > Metopolophium > Metopolophium dirhodum. The sequence continues at coordinate 31,361,254 of NC_083567.1, read as the reverse complement.
ACCACTGGCTATTTTACCACTACTGGACCATTTCGGCGCATGTGGGTCAGGTAATTTATTTAATGATTTATTTTATTTCTTAGGAGTAGTAATTGGTATATTAAATTTGCTTTTTTTTTACAGGCATGGGTACAACTACCACAACGATCCATCAAATTACATATATCAAGTTATTGAGATTCGCAATCAATGGTTTGATGAACACAATTCGTCTAATCCTAAAATAGCAAAATTCAACATCGAAGACTATAATCCTAATACAGCTGAAAAACAATTTTATTTTTCTCCAAATTCATTTCCTTTATCAATTGTTGCTAACTATCAACTGTGTGATATACATTTGCCAGAAGTGAAAGAGATGCTTAAAAATGCATCTCTATCAACTACTTGCAGTAAACATGCTGGTTGGCTTAAAAAGGAGTTTATAGAAGACATAAGAAATGTTATGTATGGATATTTAGAAAGGGCATGGCAGAAGTATTTAGCTGGTAATTTACCTTCTTGTGGAAATGAACATATTAAACTATACAGTGATTACATGGAGGAAGACAATTTAGATTATACTAGGCAACAAATTATGAGAAGATTAGAAGAAGTAATTGATGAAGATAATCAGAATGAAGATGAATATAACGAGTGTTCTTCAGAAATTGAAGTGCCCAAAGATGAATATGAAGACTGGTCTACAAATCTAAATCGTGAAGAACTAGCTAAAATAATTTTTTCAGAAAATCATATTAAAACAGAGGTTCCAAATTCTAATCCTTGTAGTGATGAAGAAGATGACGCAGACTTAAAAATGGACAGTTTGGAAATATGAATAATTTAATTAAATATTTTATTTTTCATAGAATTTAATAAATAATTATATTTTTATTCTATAATAATTAATATTTTAAACTAGGTCATTATGAAAATGTAATATTAAATAATTAACACAAATATTTTAAAAACTGATACTTCATTGAAAATGTTCTTTTTATATTTACAAATATCTCCTTAAAAATGTTATTGAAGACATAATTTAAAATATGATGTTAGGTACTTACAATTTGTTCAATTATTTTATAAATTTACATGGTTTTCATATTTTAAGTTATACATTTATAATCTTTAATTATAATTTATCGACTTTATTATTTAATTGTATATAATTATTTACCATTTAATTTTTTATATATTATATACTATAATTGTAAAAATAACATGTCAAAAATATAAATTTTTAAATGTATTAATAATTTATGAAATATGTATGTATAACAATAAGTTACTAGAATAATTATTAGTTAAAATAAATAATGATATGCAATATTGGTGTTTCATTTATTATTTGTTACAAAACTTATAAGATACATTATACTACAATTATTTAGTTTTATGTTATGATACAAAATAATAACTTTTTATTAAATTTTATATTTTAGAGGTGCAGGACAAGAGGTTGGTAGATCATGTATTGTTATGGAATTCAAAGGCAAAAAAATTATGGCAAGTCTTAAGTTCTATTTCTGAATTTATATTTTTATCTAACTGAATTGTATTATTTCTTAGCTTGATTGTGGAATTCATCCAGGCCTTCAAGGTTTAGATGCATTGCCATTTGTTGATCTCATTGAAGCGAACGAAATTGATTTACTTTTAATCACTCAGTAAATAAAAATAAAAAAAAATAAAATTATGCCTAATTAATTCTAATTAATGTGTTTTTATTATTTTCAACAGTTTTCATTTGGACCATAGTGGAGCATTACCGTGGTTTTTACTCAAGACTAAATTCAAAGGAAAATGTTATATGACTCATGCAACTAAAGCCATATATAGATGGTTACTGTCAGATTACATTAAAGTCAGGTAATTTATTTCTACGAAGATATTTTAGTATTTTAGATATTAAAAGCACTTAATTCATAACTAGGACTGTCACCATTAAAAGATGGAATGCCTATTAAGTAAAAAAAAAGTTATCAAAATATATCTGTAGGCCGTATACTAGACACCATGTCTTTACGCAGTGCCGCAACTACATAATAAGGGGCCCGTGTGCGTGGCACGCTCTGCACACCCCCTTTTTTGCGGCACTGCCTATACGCTAATACACTTATTACTTATGAAAGATGTGTTTATGAGGGGTGATAAAGTAGGTAATGAAATGGAAGAAATAGTTAAAGTTATCTTAGTACTAATTTATAACAGCCCAGAGATTTATTCACTAGACCCATAATTGGTAGTTTATATGTAAAACCGGAGAGGTGGGAGCTCTACTCATAGCTATTTTTTTCATTTATTGTATGTTATTATGATAAACTATGCCAGTATTAGTTTTTAAGAACTTTTGAAATGTATATTATTTTGTTTGTGTGCAAATTTTAAGTTCTTACTAATTAAGCAATAATTTATTAATTCAGTAACATAGGTACTGAACAGATGCTTTATACTGAAGCTGATCTAGAAAAGAGTATGGATCGTATAGAAACAATAAATTTCCACGAAGAAAAAGATGTTGGTGGTATTCGTTTTTGTGCTTATAATGCAGGCCATGTGTTGGGGGCTGCAATGTTTATGATCGAAATTGCTGGTGTTAAAGTTTTGTATACTGGAGACTTTTCAAGACAAGAAGACAGGCATCTAATGGCTGCTGAAATACCACCTTCAAGGCCAGAAATTCTTATTACTGTAAATGTTGTGATTGTGGCTTATAAATACAAATTTACTAATTTAAAATGATTTGTGTTATTTAGGAATCGACTTATGGTACTCATATACATGAAAAACGCGAAGAACGGGAACGACGGTTTACTATGCTTGTCAATGATATTGTCAATCGAGGTGGAAGATGTTTGATTCCAGTTTTTGCGTTAGGACGAGCTCAAGAATTATTGTTAATCTTAGGTAAAAAGGATACTATATTTTATCATAACAAACTTCAATGTTATTTTATTCATGTTTTTATTTTAAATTTTAGATGAATATTGGGGTCTTCACCCAGAACTTCATGATATTCCTATATATTATGCATCATCATTGGCTAAAAAATGTATGGCTGTGTACCAGACATATATTAATGCTATGAATGATCGTATAAAACGTCAAATTGCTGTTAACAATCCATTTGTTTTTAAACATATTACTAACCTTAAAGTATGCTGTTATTTAATATTCATAAATATTAAGTATAATTAATATTTGAATCATTTTAATTGTCATAAAATATAAACAATGAAATTACAATAGTCCTGAAAAAAATTCATATGTTTATTTTGCTATTTGCATATTTTTTTTCTAATGCTTACATTCGAGGCTCGTATTTACAGACATTTGATTCATGAAATATAGAATTGAATGGTACAATTTTTATTTTGCATTTTCAGGGAATTCATTGCTTTATGGTAATTTTTTACTTTTTGTGGTGCATTTTATTCGTTTTTATCCTTTTTTTTTTACATATCTGATATATCTGTTGCATTTTGCTTGTTGAAAGTTACACATTATTGTAACACATTCAGTTTCCATAGCTTGTGGATTATCGCTGTTCATTATCTTTATCATTTGTTCTCGCAATCTACGATTATTTACTGTTGGCAGATACTATTTTAGGCCTGGTCAATCAGAAATTTTCCTAAAAGTTGATCAACTTATTTTTGATAACTCTTTCAAAAGTAAATATTTTTAAAGAGCTAGCTTCTATAATATTTACAATTTATGATACATAAATTGTATAAAACCTAAATTTTTAAAAATGTCAAAGTATTTTTTTGTATTTTTGTGATCATATTTTAAGTCATTTCAACATTTTTTTAAGATTTTTAGGAAATCATTTTCTGGGCCTTAATTATGATATTTAAATTATAAAGTACTCAGGTGTTAGGAATGCAAATTTTTAAAACACTTCTCCCTTTTATTAATTTTTGTCTAAATCCAATCAAATGATTAAATTAGTTATTTTATAACAAATTATTAATTATAAATATTAATATTTTAGAGCATTGATCATTTTGAAGACATTGGTCCTTGTGTTATAATGGCATCGCCAGGTGTCATGGAAAGTGGCCTTTCTAGAGAGCTTTTTGAAATGTGGTGTACAGATAGTAAAAATGGTGTTATAATTGCTGGTAAAATAAAAATGAATAATTTATCTTATTATAGTAAATTTTTTATTTATCATAATTATTTTAGGTTACGTGGTACAAGGAACACTAGCTAAGGCTATTTTATCTGAACCTGAAGATATCACAACTATGACTGGTCAAAAGTTACCATTGAAAATGTCTGTAGATTATATATCATTTTCAGCACATACAGATTATCAGCAAACACGAGAATTTATAAACATTTTAAAACCACCCCATATTGTGAGTATCTCAAATAATTAATAAAACAAAGGTACTTGAATAAATAAATTATGTGACATAATTTTTGTATTACTTAGGTATTGGTACACGGGGAACAAAATGAAATGCAAAGGTTGAAATCTGCTTTGGTTAGAGAATATGAAGAAAACTCTGAAGATATCAAAGTTTATAATCCTCGGAATACAGTAGGAGTTGATTTTTATTTTACTGGGGAAAAAACTGCTAAAGTATGTAATTTGCTTAGTTTACATTTCAACATGGTACAACAATCATTCCATTTAATTTATTATATTCATTATTTTATGTTTAGGTAATGGGAGATATAGCTGTTGAGAAACCAGCAGAAGATAACATTTTAAGTGGCGTTTTATTAAAAAAAAATTTTAGCTACCATATTTTTGCTTCTGAAGATATACCAAGTAAGATAATTATCAATATTATGGTTTTATTTATTTTCACAAATAAATAGTTGACTAAGAATTTGACTTGCAACCAAGTACTCAGTGTATAAAATGTATCGATCTGCCACCAAGCAATTTTCTGTCGGCAGTATTGATATAAAAATTTCAAAATTATCATCAATTTTTCTGTATCTTGATATCATTTATGCCAGGAGTGTCCAAACCGTGCTCCATGGTAGATTTTGTTGCGGCCCTCATTTCAATTTAAAAACCATTATTTAATTGTATAATATAATATATTAATATTACGAAAAAAAAATTATTTTAAGAATATAAAACTACAAAATATTAAACATCAAATAAAGATAAACTTTATTAGTAATTTATCTTTATTGGCTCCGATAGCAATATTCCGTGTCATTTATCAACAAAAATATTTCTGCTTATTATTTGCTATAGTAAAATTTAAAAAAAATGTATTGTTGTATTATACAATATAATTTAATCATTCAATTTGAATGTATTATTATTAAAAAGTATGTGGCCCACAACAATTTCTACCCATATGATGTGGCCCAGTCTTCACAAAAGGTTGGACACCCCAAAGCTATGCAATTCTAATACATGATGTATTTATAGAAAATGCGAAATACTTTAGTTAAAATATTGAATTTTAACTATTGTTTATGTAATCTCAAGTATGTATGCCTTACCTATTTAACTGGCATTGTTTTAAAATATTGTTTAAAATAATTAATATGAATGAGTTATTTGCTATAATATTTAGTATATTATTTAAACAAATGAAATGTGTGAAGTAGTGTTCAAGAAATGATAAGGCTCCTAGTTTATTGTTTCAAAGGCAGATGAAAAAAATTAAAACACTTAGTCACAATTTTTATTATAAGCATTTAAAGTTCAAATCTTGACAAAATACGGAAAAATCACGAAAATTAGCAAATTATTTTGAGTTGAGAATTCATTAAAATTTTTCTTTTTAAATCTAAGATTTGAAAATATAATACAAGATTATCCATAAGTTTGTCTACTTTTATCAAAAAAAAATGTCAACAAGAAAGTCAAATAAAATTTTTATGAGCATTTGAAATTCATATTTTTACAACATTTGATATTTACTCGATTTCTCATGTAACGCGATTTTGCTATTTTGTTGTTATTCAAAAACGAATAAATGTAGATACATGAAAGTTTTACTGAATGTTTATATTTTTATTTTCTATAAACCATACAATTTTGAAAATAGTTTGAGACTTTTTGAGCTGTTAACAATAATGTCAGTTTTCAATTTTTTTAGTTTTTTTTTCTATAAATATTAATAAAATTTTATTTGTTGGGTAATAAAGCGTGAAAATTTAATGCAAGGCTCCTGATATATTATTACAATATCAGTTGAAAAATTTTAAAAATACATAGGCACAATTTTTTTTTTATGAACATTTAAAGTTTGAATTTCGACAAAATTTATCAAATTTAAAGTTTAATCATTATTTTGAAGTTAAAAATGTATAAAATGTTCAACTTTTATAACTGAGAATTGAACATTTAAAACAAGGTTCCATGTAATTAGAATCTATTATAAAAACTCCACAAGGGTTAAACGTTCAAAATTGGGTTAAATTGAATATATCTTTTTTTTACTTGGACATTCTTATTTTTATACAAAGTATGGAATGTTCATATAAAATCAATTTAATAATTATCACTATAAAGTCACTCTTGTTTATTACTTTTTATTCTTCATTAATTTGGGATGAATAATAATTTTTACATTTTCTTATAATAGGATACTCGGATATGTTATTAAGTGAAATTCAACAAAAACAACTTCACAGATTTACATCATCATTTACGGTATTACAAAATATGTTGTCACATTTGACTGGCAGTGTACCTGAAATTATTATTCCCAACAAAAAGTTAAGAGTTTTAAATTCAGTGGATGTCTCCGTGGATAAAAACTTTGCCACCCTGGAATGGACTACTACACCTGAAAATGATATGTATGCAGATATTGTTGTACAAGTTTTGATGAAGATTCAGTCAATGAGTCACGGGGATATGAAAAATGTGGCATCGGTTCCATTTACCGAGTATGACCACATGCATTTCAAGGTTAAAATTTGTTTATTTAATATTTTTATACAAAATAATATGAAATAATCTATTTTTTTAGGAATGTTTGATTGAAATCTTACAAGAAATGTTTGGTGAGGAATCTGTACCAAAAATATTTAAGGGTGAAAAATTGTTTGTAGCTGTTGATGGGAAAAAAGCTAATATTAATTTAAAGAATTTGGTATGTTTGTTTTTAATGTTAGGTGGAATTAATTTTACTTAAGATGTGTTTCTTTATAGGAAGTAACATGCGAAGATGAGGTTTTGCAACGTATGGTTCAAGCTGCCATATCTAGACTACATAATACTGTAACACCTTTAAATATCACAAATATGAAATAATACAATTTAAATTGCTCATTTTTTTCCCATTAATTTTATATATATAATTTTTTTTTATTTAATAAACGATGAAACAACTTAAAATTGTTAAAAGTACAAAATAAAACATTTAAAAATACAATTAATAGATTAACAATTAAAAATTAAGGTTGCATTATTATTTTTACCATTTAATTAATACTGTGTTTCCATCTTCAACAGAATAATAATCTAATGTTTGATTCATGTTTTCCATGGTATATTCAATATCTGGTTTCTAAAAATTAAGTAGAATACAAGTACAATAAATTGAATTGTATTATTTGCAATATTATATATTTGGTTGAGAAGAATTTTAAAATGATTTATCTACTTTAACTATAGAAATCATGTGCCTGATAAGGACACCATAGTACCAGACAATTTATATATAATCAAATTAAATGTAGGGGGTTTGGACACCTAACAAGCAAGAGTTGTGTTTTGCCTTCGCCGTTTGTGAATTAGTACTGTTTTAGTTATTTTGTTTTGTTAAGTGTTTACGTTGCAAACCAATGTCTCTCAGACAAATGGTAAGTTTTTATAAATAATTATATTATTTTAAGTAGGTCACACTCAAACTAACCGAATTTCAAAAGTTATGAAAATATGGACATCGATGCAAAATGAAAAAGTTGATGTTAGTATTTGAACACATACAAATTTCAATACAACCTTGAAATCAATAATTGCAATCTAAGTGGTAGGTAATATTGTAGTAGACATTTTGAGTTCTATAAAAATCACTACCTCCAATAATAGTGTGGTATTAATGATTTAAAAAATTAAATGATTAATCTAACACTTGAAAGAGCAGAGGGACCCGATCAACAAATGAAAACTTAGGCTAATGGTGAAATTAAGATACTGAAGGGCAACAAACACCAGTTGTAAGATGTCACAGTTATGTTATAAGGAGAAGTGATTGAGGCTGTGAGAGTGGCTATGGAAATTAATATAGAAGGAAAGAGATGGAGAGGAAGACCGAAGAAGAGATATACAGACAGAATAGAGAATGACACGAAAATAGCTAGATTATGAATAGGTGAGAAGGGGAGGGGGGCTCGAGTCCTATGGAGGTGTAGTACAAAGGTAGCTGACCCCATATAGTTGAAAGCAAAAGGCGAAAATATATAATATTATATTGTAATTATCTTACTAAAATTTAAATTTACCTCTTTTATTAGGTAAGAAAATTCAAGTTGTTTATTGCCTAGACCAAATATACGTTTTCCAAGATCTTTTAAACGATTAAGTGTCATAGTAATTGGAAGTGTTTTTATTATTACATCCTTTTCTGTACTGGTTTCTTTGCAAAAGTTCACAATTCTAATTTTTATTGTTTTTATTTTGTTTGACGTGTTCAGGTCTTCCGAGTAATCAGAACCATATTCTAAATTTGAATAATATTAAAACATTTTGTATGATATAAAATAATAATTAATTATTTACTAGCAATGAGTTCCATATATCGTGGATGTTTAGTCAAAAATGCAGCTCTTTCTTCTGCACTTTTTAACTGTCTATGCCATATCATGTCCAAATCCTTTAAGAAATCTCTTTCATTATTTTGTCGTTCTTTAAGAGTTATCATAGTTCCATTTAACGTCTATATAAAACATTAATTTAAATTTATAATTAAGTTTAATAAAGATTTATATATTAGTTTACCTTCAAATTGGCAATTCTTGCTATTATTTGTAAGGTGTAATTGCTTACACTCATACCCTTAATTAGAGGATTATTTTGAATTCTTAAAGAACATAATGCTGGTAATTTATTAAGCTCACATAATGATTCAAACTGGAATTTAAAAATAATATTAATTTAAAAAATATTTATGATAATAAACATCAAAAGTTGTCTTACATGTAATAAGTCATTATCACTGATCATCAGAAATTCAAGTGAAGTAAACGATGACGGTACAATTTGAATGTCTTTTATTCCATTTCGATTGACATTTAAAGTTTGTAATCTGATAATTTAAAGTTTATGAAACAGTAACTAAAATATTTAATTGTATTGTTTTAATGGAGATTTATAGGTATTTACTTTGGTAAAGAGCGCAATTTATTGATTTCTGACCATGATAAATTATTATTTTCCAGGTTTAAGTACAAAAGATTCTCCATGACTACTGAATGTGTTTCAAGTCTATCTATATTGTTATCAGGGACCTAAAAATATTTAATATTATAATTGTGTTAATACTTAATAATACAATTTTATTTCTAGTTTACTCTAAATGTATACCTCTAATACTTCAAGTACTGGAAATGCTTCACATAAAGACATGATCTCATGCCAGCTATAATTGAGTTTACCTAAAACAATTTTCTTCAAGCATTTAAAAGATTCCTTTAATTGATGATTTGGTTCTTGTGGTAAATCTATATTATTAAAGCTAAAAATACATTTTATCAGGCTGGATGTTTCAATGAAGTTAGTATTATTAATTAGTTTACCTTAAATTTAAAGTTGTCAAATGTTTTAACTGTTGAGCTATTTCTGATACTGTTCCCCAATCAGTAAAACAATTATTACAAAGTTCTAAATTCACAATATTTGGACAGCAATCTTGTATTTCGTTTGGATTGCCTGCACATGTTATACCGTGATGACTTAGACATACATGAGTTAACTTATCAAAACATCTAAACAGTAAAATTGTTTATATGAGTAATAATATTAATAACTAACAAGTAAAAATATGAAAGACTTACGCTTGTGTTTTCTGAATTTTTTGCATTCCAACTAGTTCAAATGATGGCATTTTAGACTGTTTCATCAATGCAATTATCTCCTGATGAATATTATTACCACAATTTTGGCCATATTTACTTTGAAAAGCATTTAAAAAACTAACGTTGTGAGACATCACTTTTTCTAAGTGAACAAAAGATGCCCCGTTAGGATGTCTAAAATGTAAACAACATTTTAGTCAACTTATTTTAAAACTATGTATTGTAGTTGTATATGTATATGCTTACAGAGTTTTAAAATATCTGATACCGTTATGAATTCCATCATGTTTACCTCTGTTTGAATTGTCCCATTCAACTCCCACCCATATAGAATCTGTTCCAGGGATTGGACCAACATAGCGAGCAAACCCATCGAATGCCCCAATACTCACTTTTTGGCCAACTCTTACAGAACCATAAAAATTGCTTTCGACATCTGCCATAATTTAACAACCTGTAATATAAATAGAGAAGTAAAAAAAATTGTTTTTCAGTATTTTAACAGACATGCTTTACCTATCGGTTTCAAATCGATATTAAAAAGTTTTCATTAGTGACTTATTATTATTCTATAATAGTGGACGATTAATATAAAACAACTAATATAGTTAGTTCAGATATTGTAATGGCGGCCAAAACTCTTAGAGAGTAATAATGCCAGGAGAAGAAGAAGTAAAGAATATATAATATTCAATTTAAAAATTTAAAACCATTAATCAATAAAAAATAAACTGTACCCACAGATATAAACCAAGCTGTACCTACTATATAGTTACTGCCAAGTACCTAAGTGATATGTCCTACTTTTTGTACAACCTTGAAGCTTGGATTATTTCATATTTAAAGTTTCGAACTTAAATAAATCGTTGAAATAGAATTAGTCTCAAGAGTCATGACCACGGACTAAGATAGTAAAATACTAAGATATTATTATAATATTAAGATCTTCGTGAGTATGAAGAGACAGAATAATAAGACGTAATCACATAGATACTAAATAACCGTAAACCATGATATTATAAACAAGATGGGTATCATCACCGCATAAAATGATGGTATGTTCGTAAGTTTTTGACGGTCATAAGTTTCGGCGTGAGCTTCATTGAACTATGATACCATATTATGATACCATTCAATGTGTAGAGTCAATTATTATGTCATAGCCATAATATAAAAAAAATAAATAAAGATAAACCATATATTATACCTATGAAGAAAATAATTATATTAATAATGAGATAAACCACTACATTATTATAATATACCTCATCAACGAAATATTGTTCTACGACGAAATGTTACTGGTAATGTGCCATGTGCGCGGATACGAATCGAAACAGGATTCTTATAAGCATACCATGTTGCTAACTTGTACTGAAGCTGTTTTGTGTACTATTTTATTTTTATTCCACATTTTTACCGTTTACCCATGCCCAAGTCAATAATATTGCTATGTTCATGGTCCGAGTCAGTATTTTTATTGCTGCGGCAGATGATTCTCCTCGATAGTTAATGTTATCATGTTTAAATAATGTTATCACATTTCAACCGTGATAACTCATAATTGTTATTTGTTGATGTTTAGTTTATTATTTCTTTAGAACATTCAAATTAGTAGGCGTTTCAATAATATTTCTCTATAACGATTCCGGATTTTGAATCGGTCGGTATTTCAAGATCGCGAATCCTTACAGCCACGATTTGGGAACGTGTTCGTTGTGCTTACAGAGGCCCCGAGTCTTGTCTATCGATTTGTCTTGTAGACAATAAAATATAATTATGGTAGTTTGTTGACCTCTAGTCTGGCATTACCTACACACAGATACTGCTCGACGGAAAATTATTTTATTAACGGTACGTTATTCATATTTTGTAGTATAATTTTCGTGGGAATAATGAATATGCATGTGTGTATAATGAATTATTGTGCTATCCATCTACCTACACATTTTAAAAATTGAAAAATAATATTTTATGAAATAACTATTGAGATTTAAATCATTCCCCCTAAAAAAAAATTAACATTGTATTTACACAGCAATACAGCATACAAGAGCTAATGTTAATATTTGATTTATTGAATAAACATTGAGTTCTTACCTGTTTATTTGTTAGTTTTATTTTAGCTCACCAGCTTTTTACATTCCATGAATATGTATAGCTATCTATTTACTTAGGTATCTATTATGTCAAAATATAGTAAAAACCAATATGGATCTTCCTACATAACACCTATTTAGTATTTATTACTATACAAATATATTTGGTTTCAATTTTAATATTTTAAAATGACAAATAAGTTGATTAGGGAATTTATGTACTACCTATCAAGTTGTTTAAATATTTTCTGTACTTTATTTACCTATTTATTCTATACTTTTCATAGTTATTTAAAACTGAAATTATTAAAATTGTTTTAAAACAATTTATTACATTCAATACAATTGATGATAACTATAGATATTTCTTTGTGATGTTTAGGTATATTATTCTATTATTATACTATTAAAAAACCCAATTAAATTTGTTTAAATGCAATTCTATTACATTTTTATTTAAGAAGGTAAGAGTATGTTGGTAACAAATGACTACCATCTACCATATAAATTGGTCAGTGTTTATATTGAAATTATAAACATACCTATTACCTTTTATTATACTATAAACTAAATTAAATTTGTAGACTTTTGACTTTGAAAATCCTAAAATATAGCATGTAAATAATATAGTAGTAAGGATATGCATACTATTATTGGTTTAATTAATTTAATAGTGTTCTGTTTTAAAATGTATAGGTACCTATGAGACTAAACTATTTAAGCCACAATTGATAATTTACCATTTAATGATTTAAGGGACGGATGGTTTTAAATAAATCTGTAATTTTGTATATTGTTTTAAACTTTTAAATAATACTAATAATAGTAGTAATTATATTTCATTAATAGGTAGGTATTTGCTTTTAAGCAATTTGTTGAGGGTATCATGATTGCTGTCATAGACTTACTTGTATATATTTATCTACCACCTCATAACTTTCTCCTAAATAATGTATCTAATTAAATAACAAAATAAATAACTTCTCAATGATATCTATAACATTTATCAAATTCAATTTATACAATGGCCTTAATAATTTTAATGAAATGGTTAATTTGTTTCTTAATAAAAAAATTATTTGTCACAGTAAAACCTCGCTAACACAGAATCAGTTGAAACCGTTCAATCTTAATAGAATTTCCAACTACAGTAAAACTCGCTTAAGACGCTCTTTAAGGGACCAGCTCTCTAAAACGTCTTATGCGGGAAAGCGTCTTATGCGGGAATGAAACAAAATGATGTGGTTGAAATATCGAGTTTATTTTTTTATTATTAAACATAATTTAATGAGAAATACACTTAAAAATTAATTATAATTACGATATACATACATACTTATATTTTTGTGCTACTGAATTTAATTTAAAAAAATATTATTATTACATACATATTTTATTATTGTTTATTAAAAAAATGATCTATTTTTGATTGTTTAAGGTTCTGACAATGTGTTTCAGCAAGAAAGTTTTCAATTTTATTAAGACAACCTAACATTTCTTCGGAATTTTCAACACAGAATAATACTTTCCGAATTTCCGATAAATGTTGCAAACCAGTAGTTATTGTAGGAGTAGATACTGGAAAGTCTTGATCTTCTTCTTCTTGATCGTCGTCTTCTTTCTCATTGTCCACTAAGTTCGTATCAGCGATTATTTCATCTAAAGTCCGAGTGCTACTGGTTACGAGTTCATCATCTACTGTTGCATAATCAGCAAAATTTTGCAGAAGCTGAAAGTCCTCTTCTTTTAAAGGTGAGCTATCAGCCTGTTCAGAGTTGTTCAACATACCAAATGCAGCTTTCCGAAAACAGTTTATTATTACATCTGGTTTAATTTCATCCCAAGCGGCACTAACGTAATGTATGGAGTCCAAAACGTTAACTTTAGTTGAAATTTGGTTGGTACTCTCCATGTCTCTCAAGTACCGCTGAACTAACTTTTTTCGGTACTTTTGTTTTATCACTTTAATGATACCCTGATCTAGGGGTTGTAACTTAGATGTAGTATTTGGTGGAAAGAAAACAAGTTTTATATTGGTAGTAGGGATATCTTTAGGGTGAGCCGGACAATTGTCGACGAATAGAATAATTTTTCTCTTTTGTTTACCGAAAAATGCATCTAGCTGTTGAATCCAGTTTATGAATAGTATTCCTGTCATCCAAGCACGACTTTGAGCAAGGTATTCACATGGAAACGTACGAACATTTTTGAAACAGCGAGGAGACCTACTTTTTCCAATGACGACCAACTTCAATTTATGGGTTCCGGTAGAATTTGTACATACTAAAACCGTGAGACGTTCCTTGCTCAACTTTCCACCATGGCATGTCTCATTTTTAAAAACAAAAGACTTATCTGGCATAAGCTTAAAAAACAATCCGAATTCATCAGCGTTGTATACATCGTCAGGAGCATAGTCACGCAGTAATGAAGGCAACACGTTATTTTTCCATGAAGCTATATCATCATTATTAACAGATTCAGCCTCACCTGATATTTGCCGGTACACAATGCTATGCCTACTCCGAAATCTATCCAGCCAACCAGTCGATCCACTAAATTCGGTTAAGTTGAGACGTGCGGCAATCTCCATCGCCTTTTCCGTGATTATACCTCCATTTATTGGATAATTTAAACTACGAGCTTGTTGAAACCACTCCAATAAAATATTTTCCAACTCTTCATACTTCCCGTGTTTTAATTTTTGTCGTTTGCTGCCACCTAACAAGCTGCTTTGTTCTATTTCATGTCTGTTTTTCAATAAAGTTCTTAAAGTGGAAGGAGGTATCCCCAGTTCATTAGCAATATCTTTTTGTTTTTTTTTCTCAGCCAATCCTTCATCGTACTTTTTCAAAATGTTGAGTTTGTCCGAAATCGTTAGCGCTTTACGTTTTATACCACTAGCCATAACGAAATTACGGTTATACACATGCGAACGAACAGCACTTACTAAATCTCATAAGACGATGAAATACAGTAAAACTGTTATAATAAGTAATGATAAAATAGGTATAGCGATAAAATAAAACGATAAGAACACGTATAATACTAAAAATTCTATTTTTATTTTCACAAAACTACTAAAATTTATCGTAATCTGCTGAAAAAAAGAGCGTTTTACCCGATTAGACAGAGAAAAACTGAGCGTCTTAACAGGTGATTTTTACATTGACTAGTATAGGAAATGTCTAGGGACCGACTAAAAACAGCGTCTTATGCGGGAAAGCGTCTTAAGCGAGAGCGTCTTAAGCGAGTTTTACTGTATATGGGGTTCACATTCATTATGCATTTGAATCAAAACATTTTTTTGTGTTCCTGGAGTTTCCATCTTACAGATGTTCCGTTTTAGTTGTTATTTTTTTTTTATTATTTAAAAAAAATTGGGAAATTACACTAAATTAAATGTGATATGAAATTTTATAAAAATTATCACTTTTTTGTATTTTTAAGATTAATTTACTTAAAATAAATAAATACCTATATTGGAGTAGGAAGGTAGTTGTTAGAAAATTATAATAAATGGTGGGGGGAAATATGTGTAGAAAAGACAGGTCATAAAGTAACTACCTATTAAATATTATGATGCTCACAAATATTCATTACATGACCTTCATTTTAAATGGATAATGTAATTGGTACATCCATAGATCTATTAGATTTAGTGCTGCTTAAAGAAATTATGTTACTCCGAATAACAGAAAAAAAAGTTTTCCATACTAAATTGTTATATTATTATATATAATTGTTATTACTTATTGTTATAGATTTATAAAAGTTATATTGGATTTTAATTAGCCAATTGTTGTGTTTATATATAGGTATTATAACTTTGTGGGCTTCAATGTTTCATTTTGATTGACCTTTCAGTAGCAAATAAATTATTTCTTGGTACAATGTTTTTTTTTCCACAAATTTCATCTGTTTGACACTATAGGTATCTGGGTGCCTAACTATGGAGAATATATTAAATAAAAATTAAAAATAAATTTTTTTAAAAAATGTAACGTGTGTAAAATAAAATAAAAATTAATTTCTTCTTTTCCTATTGCTTGTAATCAATTACATGTGTTTTTGATCAGACATAAAATCGCAGTATAATAGTCATTAAGTTGTTTAATAATACAAATAAAATTATAATTTATCATATTTACCGTTTTGAACAAACATTAAGTTAACATTATTCATCAATATTATCAATTTAGTTGTACCAATATATTTTTCACAGTAATATACAAGAACATATTTTTAAACAATTTTTTTTTATGTGACAAAATTGAAAATAATAATAATTATAAAAACCTTTTAACATAGATTTAAAAAATATTGAAACTTCTTTAGACTTAGAAATAACCAAGCTTCAGTTTAATAAGTATTTAAAAACACTGAAAATCTTGTTGAATTTTATTCAAATCTATTTAAAGAATGTTTTCCAAATGTTCGGTAGTTTACAGCTATGATATCCTGTATATTCGGTTTAACATATATATGAGAACAACTCTATGAAAATCAATAAAAGTAAAAATCGGTCTCAGATAATAAATGAACATTTTCATGCCGTTCGTCTGGTGAATTCAAGCAAATTAGAATTAGTAATTGATAGAAAAACTAGTAAGTAGTTTTATGCTTCACATATTTTTTACAATTTATATTTTATAATAATAAAAAATTAGATTTATAACTAGGATGTCTAGTCTATACCTATATTAAGATTTAAAGATTATTATGCTTGTATTATGTACAGTAAAAAACTAATTAAATATGCATAATAATGCCTATGGCTAATATTTCATTAACTTAAGTCATAAGGAAAAATTTTATATTCTTGGCTCGTCAGGAATTTTTTTTATGGCCCTCGGATAAAAAAATGTTGGTTACTACTGTTCTATATTAATTATAAGTTTAATTAAACTAAAGAAAAATTAATAAAATGATTTGTATACTTAAAAGTTGAAAGAAATTTAATAAATAATTTGTAATATTAGGTACTTCTTTGCAAAACTAAGATATTTTTTCATTTATTTTAAAACTTGCTGTTATTATCTTGTATTATTATTTAAAGTACCCACAATTAAACTCATGTTATTTGTTTTAATAAGTTTAATGCAGCTTTATATCACTAAATCAGTAATATTTGTTGCTTATTTATTTATGAAGTAACTAAAAGTCAATGGTCTTCTTTACATAAATAATGTGTTAGTGAACTGTTACAAGTAGGTTATAGCTTATAAGTTATAATCAGTGTAGTTTACCTACAGGCTATATTTTTCTGGTGTTGCATATACAATTAGACAAACATATGTATAATAATTATTATTATTGAAGTTTCCAATGTTATATAGGGTGTTTCAAAGTAGTTCATACCAACTCTCTGAACAGTCATAAACAAGCCAATTTTATTTTCATGTTCATAAATATCATTTTTATAGGTAAAAATAATAATTGCTTAATCATTGAAGTATAATATTATTATGTATTAAAAAATTATAATAATTTTAAAAAGGTATGAAAATTGAATATATGATATTCAATATGTAATAAAAATTACTAAAAAACAAACAAAATAACTAAAAATAATATATAAAGTTCACATTGTAGGTATTTAATATTTGATAACATTTCACGTTTTAATATATTACTTCACTTTAAAATTATTATATATGACGTGTTGTATTGTACCTATGTAGAACATCCTATATATAAGTTGTTTATAAATAAGCTTCAAATAGAAACTGGAAGGTGTTTTTAACAAACACTTATTTTAAAGAGATTAGTTTAGTTTCAGTTTTAGACAAGAACTGACCACAATAAATTATAATTTTTCCGTTTCATCTTTCAATAAATGTTAACAAATTATTTAGTGTAATTTTGGTAATGGTAACAGTTGTATCAAACGTAAATTATTTCAACAGAAATGTAAAAAATATGCACAGAAAATTTATTTCAAGGTTTGTAAATACATACATTTTTATTTATATTACAATACTATTATCTACTATACTTTCGAAAATTAGATAATAATTTATATATAAACGTATTATAAGGGTCTATACACATTTTAATTTACTTAAGAGGATCCTATTTCATTTACCTAGTTACTTTTAGTTCACTACATTATGTATAACATGTATACAGATACAAATACTGCAGTAACAATCCATTATTGTGTAGGGAAACATTGTCATGTGTCTTTTTGAATTACTCAATAATAAAACCTTCATGATGCAACCCTCACTTAATATCTTTCAATGTCTAAAAGTTTCAAGACAAATAAAACTACAAAAACAAACTTGTACACTGTTCTTTTTTTCTTTTTCTCCAGTTTATTTTCAGAATATTCTACTCAGTGTCTCGTAATCTTTCTATGTTTAAAGTTTGTATTGCTAATATTGCATTTAAATCATAATTACCTACTACATATAATAATATTGTGTTTAGTTAATAAACCAACTAAGTGTTTTAAAGTTACTTAGGCTTGTAAATTGTTTTATGTTGATGTTTGAGTTTATTTATTATTAATAATTATACAATTTGAACCTTATGCATCTTTATGAAGCATGTCAATTATAGCAACTAGCAAGGGTATATTTGTTGGTGTACTAAAATAAACCAACAGGAAAGGAGTGTCTGCGAGGGCACTCCTTTACTATTTTTGTACAAATGTCTGGCAGTGTTGTTTGTTTCCTTACCTTAACCTGTTCACTCTTAATAAATTAAATTTCTATTTTGTTAAATAAAAATGTTTTATTGTTTCTAGATTGCTTATATGTTACGTGATGCCAACAGCAAAGATTTCTGTACGGGAAGAAGATATTATTAGATTAACTTTGGAGTTTTTGCATAATCGCGAACTTCATATATCTCAATTAAGCGTAGAACGTGAAACTGGTGTTATAAATGGAAGTTATTCAGATGATGCTTTGTTTCTTCGCCAACTCATTTTGGATGGTCAATGGGATGACGTGCTTGAATTCATTCAACCATTGGAAGCGATACCAACTTTTCCTACCAATAAATTCAGGTACTGTATCCTAAGACATAAATATGCCGAGCTAATATGTATGAAATCAGAAGCAACTGTGGTAGGAAGTGTAGACACTGCAGTAGAAGAAGTAGTTAAAGTTCTAAATGAGTTAGAAAAAGTATGTCCTACTAAAGAGGAATATTCTAATCTTTGTTTAATGTTGACATTACCAAGACTATCCGATAATTTAGGGTATAAAGATTGGAACCCTAGTACAGCGAGAGTACAATGCTTTAAACAAGTTTATCCTCTTGTAATGAAATTTTTACCATGTGATAAAAAACCTGTTATGCCTGATGCAATAAATGACAGGCTCATTCAATTAATTATTAAAGGAATGCTTTATGAATCCTGTTGTAATTTTTGTAAATCGAAAGCGGTTGGAAATACACAGCCTTTTGGACCTAATGTTTTAAATTTTTCACATATATTTAATGGATCAGAAGGTTATAAAGATACAGATCTTAGTTTGATGTCATGGCTCCAAAGTATTCCAGCTGAAACTTTTATTGTGCCTTTCGAACAAAAAACTTTAAATGTTGAACTTGAACAGTTAGAGAGACCATCTTTGGAAACATCATGGACGGAACACATGCTTGTCACTCCTATAAAACCAAAACAATTCCCACATTCTGCAATGCCATTTACTAGACCACGATCAGCTGCCGATATTATGTCACGTTCCTTGCTGCCAAATCTTGACCATACTTCTTCGTCATCTCTTATATCATCTATCGGGGTACCTAATACGCCGTCAAACCTTGTAAAATCGTCTTTTGCAAGTTTTCATTTAACAGGACTTAAGAGTAATACACCAATGACTAGTTCAGTAGATAAATTATTTGAAAGTGAAGTTTTCGTAAATAGTATAAACGGAGAGTTACCTTCTATTACTGAAGTTGTGACACCTGTAAAAGAAAATAGAAAATTTTTTTCGGAATTATCATCTCCAGAACCTGGAAGGTCATCAAATTCCACAACAACGTCAAATACTACCAGATCATCTAGAAGAGATTCACTTACTGATCGATATCAATCGTTGTCTATTAACCAATCTAGTACTAGTTTTGATATGCAGAATAGTCAGTGTGATTTGCTAAAGGAATATCAGCGGCAAAAACAAAGATATCATGATGCCTTACAAGATCAAGAAAGAGAAAGACTCGAGCTTATCGAGCAATTGCGTAGTACAGAATCAAAACTTCAAGAAGAAAACGGGTATGATATGAAATATGCATATGTGTATAAAGTAATAATTATATTATTATTCAGGTTTTAAGCATTGTAATTTATATTTTAGTGAATTATCAAATAAAGTTGTACCATCTGAAACGGCGACATTTTCAAAAAATAATGCTGCCAAACCTCCAATCCCTACAAAAGTAAATGTAATGAATGGAAGTAAAGGAGAATGGACTTCTGAGAATGATAACTTAAAGGAAATACAGGTAAGAAATTAAGATTATATTATATGTCAGGTATATATTTTAAATGGTGTAGGCAACTAATTAATTTAATATTCTTGTTAGCTATAAAACAATTAAATAGATATATCTTTATAATATTATATTTTACATTTAATTTCAAGTCTCATGATAAAATTATTATATTGTTACATACATTACATATTATACAGAAAGTATATAGGTACCTACTGAATTATTTGGATAGAAATAATGTATAAGAAGAATGACCAAATGATTGATTGGGTTTGGGTATAATCTTAAATTATATTGCAAGTATTTTATCAGATTAATATTTGTAATAAACCACAGAGACTAGAGATTTCAAGTCTTTGTGTATACCTTAGTGCAGTATTATAAAAGTTCACGTATATCTATTCAATCGACGTTATTGTCATCGTTAATAAATTAAAATTACCAACATTAAAAATAACATAGATCTTCTTTTAAAAACATTGTTCTTGGTTGATCTTTATTTTAAATTACAAATATGCATCATAAAAAAGTACTTAGTGCACAATTAATTTTGTTAATAATATAATAGATACTAAATGTAATGGCTCTATAGGTGGTAATGGGCGTTTGTACTCAAGGCTAATATATATTATATATATATATATATATATATATATTTGTATTTGGTTTGCTCTTGATAATTTTTTTTTTGGGTGAGGTCTACCCACTGGTTAAGGTGAGCCTTGTCGACTAGTGCAAAAATTTGTATTGTGTGAAAAAATGGTTGATAAATATCTATAAATTAACATAGAATTTAGATGTAAAAAAAAACCATTTATTGAGAAGTTTTTAAAACAAACTAATTAGTATACTATAAATTATTCTTATCAATTAACTGCCTTATATTCACGACTTACGGATTTACGTTTTGTATTTGATTCAAACTTAATAATTACAATTTAATTATTCGTTGCCAATTATTATGATAACGATATAAAAATATTATTATAAGTAGGTACTAATATTAATATTAATTATTAGTTATTACTTATTAGTTATTACCATCGAGTAAAGAAAATATTAATAAAATAATATTATTATATTAGTAATAACTAATAACTTATTACATATTAATATGACTTAGGTCTTAGGTACCATTGAATAGTTTAATTTGATTTTAGTTATTCTATGGTAGTCAGACCAATTAATAATATCATAATAATAATATTTTACAACTATACAGTAAATTATTATACGGTTATTATTATACGGAAATATTTTCTTGGACGAAAAAAGATCGATGGAATTTGGCGAAAGTGTCGTACACTGGTTCTTATATTATTGAGTCTTCTCTAAATGGGCGCGGGTGGTGTTAGCTAGCGCACGTTCGCAAAATGTGTCGTTAACGACGCATTCCTTGCTGGGGGCGCCGGCTTTGGACGAAGCTGCGAGGCCATGTAAATTCGAACTTATAGGCGTGTGCCTGAATTTCATCATCTCTACGCCGCGTCGAATCGTAAAGACTATTATAATATTTATAACTAATTATAAGATACTATCTAGTATCCACGCATTCAATTATTTTTCACATCATCAGGATGTGCAGCCTACAGTAGGGTGCAGAACTAGGTTTCTCAACTTTGCTTTTGACCTAAAAAGTATTATTAGTAGATTTTAATACACTTTGCATTGTTTTCCAATACTAGCTGCGCAATGCTTTTTTTATAAAATATGCGTTACGTGTATTTTTAAATTAGAATAAGAAGTATTAATTTTCAATTTTTAGACAATTTTCAATTTCAAGGCCATTTGTTAAATTGCTTAGAGCATTTTACGGTTTTTAGGGCATTTAACTCTAAAATCCGGGCTTTTAAATTGTATTTTAAGATATTTAAAAACGTAACTGTAACGTGCTAACAAGATTTTTACCCAAACAAATATTATTAATCGTAATTTTTCTACCGGATCCGTACGACGTTAAAATCGAGAACATGCCCAAGTGGTATATCTAATTACTTATTACATTATTTCTGGTTACAATTTGTATAACAATAATAATAATAATAATAATAATAATAATAATAATGGCAAGAGTCCCATTATTATTTGGTATACGGAATCACATTACCTATATGGCTATAGGTATATAACACATAACAATGGCGTGTTGAAGTTTTTAAACTGGAGGCATAATTAATAATTAAAGACCCCCCTATAAAAAATATATTTTATGTCCTATAAATAAATTTTTACAGCGAAAAGCAACAATAACTGTTATTCTTTTTGTATTTTTAACATTCATCACACACCCACCAATTTTAAACTTAAAGCAATTGCCTCAAAAATACCTTCTTCGGCACGCCACTGCCTGTTACTATGTGACTCACATAATACATAATAATAATAACAATGGTAATAATAATAACAACAACAACAATATTATATACATGCGAATTGGCTGGTTCGGACTTTGCAGTGCCGCCGACGACAACGACGAAGACGCATTCCTCGGCCGGGCGGGCAGCGGCGACCGTCGTGGTACGACAATAATAAAATTGACGATTTCGCAAGAGCCCGTGCCGGATCCGCCGTAGGTGCGCGAATAACAATATCTGTTCGTCGAACGTCGTAACGTCGTAATATGCGTCACAACAATACTCAGCGGATGGCGCGTGTTAGGCAGCGAGTTCGGACGTAAACGCGCGCGGAACCACCCGGTGCAGTAGCGTGCGCGCGCGGGTAACCGAGCCCAATATGGTGGTCGTTTGGTGGGGCCACTGCCGCGGTGACTACAATGCCCGTAGCCCGTGTTCGGGAGGCCGCCGCGCGGACCTTCAATAGTGTTCGTGTAACCGGTACACGCGCACGTGTCTGGGTGTCGTATTCATAATTTGTTCATTGTCGCTATCAGTGGTTGCACTTTTATTGTAGAGGTACGGTGTGCGACCGCTGCAGTTTCGGTTACGCATAATTCCATAACAATTAAAAATTAAGTATATTACGTTAAAGTCGCGCTCGCAAATGACGGCCACCGCGGCTGCGCTCAAGAGGCTCGAGGCCCTGTTCGATGACGTCAAACTTGGAGACGGCGGCGGCGACGAGCACTCGAAGACAAAAAGGTCGTCCGTGGAAAAGGTGCACTTCGCCGTGACGGCCGACTGCGATGTGCACGGCGTCGGAGGCAACGCCCGCCGAAAGTCCGAACACCTGCATCACCATCATCACCACCGGGGAAGCGTGGTGTCCGGGGCGGCGGCCGCAATCGCGGCTGTGCCCCGACGCGATTCCGTGCCCGCTTCAATACCAGCGGTCAGCATGCGGCGCCGTGATTCCATCGTGTTGGGTTCGCCGGGCCGCGACACCTTGTGCCACCATCCGTCCTCGTTCCCGTCTTCGTTGCGCCGCGACTCGTTGGCGTCGTCCACGACGTCTCTGCGCCGCGATTCCATCAACTCGGCGCGCCGTGACTCGCTGTCGTCGGCATCGCCGCCGCATTCCTCGCTATCGTCTGCCGCTGCAGCTGCATCTGGCGTGGTGTTGCGCCGCGACTCGACGGGCGCTGGCCGGAAGGACTCCTTATCGGCAGTGCCAGCCTGGCGACGGTACTCCACCGACTCGTTAGACTCGGTGCGCCGGAACTCGTGGGACCCAACAGGCCGTAGGGGCTCGTCCGGTTCGTCGGCCGGCTGCGAAGATCCCATCTGGGAGGAGACCTGCAGGGTAAGTCTGGTGCAGCAGATCTGCACTGTAATATCATACATAATATTATATAGGTATACGCGCGCGCAGTTATGAGCGTACCTAATGGCTTTTACAGTAATACGATTACAGTGCGAATTATGTGTTAATATTATTACTATTATTATTATTATTATTATTATTATTATTATTATTACGTATCTCCTCCGAATCCATTTGGGTATAATTTATTGTTCTATGGTATCACGGACCACGGTTGCATAGGTACTTGTATGTAGGTATAGATATACTCTGTATAATGTAATAATTACTATATATTACTCTATTACGGATGAGAACTATTATAGATTTTGAATCATATTCTTACGTTGTTATAGTGAAAAATATCAACATGCGTTGATAAAAAATGAGGAACTAAAAAAAAACCATTGCACACTTTTATTTATATTTTTATTATATTACTTGTTTATGTTATGATTTGAAATTTCTTTAAGTCTGGTAAATAAATACGTTTAAATATTTATTTTCTCGTTTGATATTTTTCTCGTAAAGTGAATCCAAAGTCTAAAATTATTATTATTATTATTTATAGATAAATGTAATTTTAATATTTTTAACAAAACTTTTTTTTTATAATAAGGCTATGTGAAAAACAGATTAATACATGTACAAAGACTGGAAAGATTTGAAACAGAAAAGCATACATCAAGTGGTGTATAATTGTCGTATTGAGTAACTCTCTAAGAACGGGAATAATGTACATTCAACTGAATTTCTCATATCCATATTTTGTAGTCCAAGACTATAAGAGTATAAGAGCATCGTGCATTTTTTATTACATAATTTACAATCGTATATTTTTTGATTTTGAAAATCTCAGTTTATTGTTCTATTTTTAAACATACCAAATCATATAATAACTGCCACCAATTGTATTTGTGATTGTTTTTCTCAGCGACGAGAATATCGGTATTTGAAGACTCTGTGTTGTACTCTTCCACTGAGTTCCACGCGTCTTTATATTATGTTTGCCTATATAATATTATGCCTATCTGTATATGAATTTGCTAAATAATAATATTTTCGTTCACATTGTACGTGACTCGATACGTGACCGTATATTGCGTCACGCGTCTGTATAAAGCTTGTAAAGTCGACGATAATCATTAATCAACAATACATCATCATCTCGTTAACACAGTCGGGTTATAGGTACAACAACTGGGAATGGTTGAAGTTATAAAAACTCAAGTTTTATCTCACTGATGATGTATATTATAATATTTATATTGATATATGTAGAAATATAAGGTAACATCCATACTTAAGGGTCCTGTAAATCCTTGAGAATCGTGAACAATGAGACACTGATGGTCAGTAGGCATAGTGGCTGTGACGTTTGATTATTTATTTCATTATTACTATTATTATTATTATTATATCATTATTTTATTGTTCGTTTATTGTGACGCCTTATAATCACCGGAGAGATGTTGTTGACAACGCC
Organism: Metopolophium dirhodum; assembly: GCF_019925205.1. NCBI lineage: Eukaryota > Metazoa > Arthropoda > Insecta > Hemiptera > Aphididae > Metopolophium > Metopolophium dirhodum. The sequence goes on along the minus strand of NC_083567.1, from coordinate 31,335,514 downwards.
AATTATTTACGTGTGTGTTTGCGCCTCTGGACACTGTAGTTGAAAATCATTTTTGGGTCATTGGCTCTGTATATTATATTATATAATATATATATATATTTTTTTTTCGTTTTGGATATTATATCTTCTTATAGCCTCGAGCAGTCGAGCCTATGTGTTATTGTTATCATCAAACTTTTAATATCGATGGAGCTATAAAGGCGTGTATTCTATTCACATGAGTACATGACAAAATATTGCCTGCGGTGACTTTTATGAAACTGTTTTGGTATTGGTTTATACTAAATCTTAAATATTAATAAGTACTTTTTTTTCTTAAATTATAACAATTATTTACAAACAAGTTGGTAATATTCAATTTAGCATTTTAACAGTGTATAATGTACATACACTGTATACTACAGAGTTTTGTATAGTTTTGTAGTAATAGGTTGGTAGTTAATTTGAAAACTGGAGGTTAAATAATTAGTTAGTGATTTAATTACTTATACTTATTTATTTAATTTTAATTATCTTTACTTTGGAATATTCAAATATTAGTTATTAGCTAGGTTATTGAGTACAAAATACTACAAAAACAGGCCGTATATTTATTTAAAATTTAAACTGTGACAAGTAATTATAAATAATATATATATATATATATTATAAATAATTACTAAGTAAATAATAAAATCTTTTAAACTATATATTTATGTAATGTATAAGACATATTGTATTCGATTTTACGTACTTATCTGTTATATTTGTATGAGTTCAGACAAACGTTCGCCAATAGTAAATACTAAATAGTAGTTGAAATAATATTATATTGTTCCTGAATAAAAGAAAAGAGTATAATTATTTTTAATTTAATTTATTTTTCATGTTAATACTAACTTTTTATTTGATGTATTTATGAGTATTTGAAGAAATGTTCAAACTTTTTCGAAATTATCTTATATTATATAATATTAAGGGCGCCCATCAATCATAATCTAGGGGGTGACAATATCATAAAATAATAACTAAGAACTAACCGAATTGATTTTATTTAATAACAGAAAATAAATACACAACATATAGATAAACGATGTACCTATGTAATATGTCATGTATTATAATATCATCAGTAAAAATACTTTATTATTTACAATATCAAAAAATTACAATCATTTCACATTTGTCTAGGGGGGGGGGTGACATATCATCTACTTGCACCCCCTAATGGGGGGTATAATCTTGTATAATATTCATGTTAACTAGACATAATTAAGACCAGTTAAATAAGGTATTGTTCATGTTATATGAAAAGCTGAATTCAGTCTTTTTTATACTATAGTTTGATTTTTATCTATAAAATGATTATTATAATATCATTCTGGTTAATGGTATACCATAGTTGATGATGTGGGTAGTTAGCTATAGATCAAACTTATACTTCAGTTTTAATTTAAAATGTTAAGAACTAATGGTTAGGTTAACTAATGGTTAAAATATAGTGTAATTTGTTTTACGCATGTCAAAATAAAGACAAACTATTTAGTATTTATAATACCTTTCATATTTTTCAAATAATTAAAAATAATAACAAGTGTATCATTATTTTTTTCTTCCCACGTAAAATAGTTAGTTCTACATTATACATTTTTGTATTCTGACCCGGTTTTTTTTATCGAGTTTACATATTATGCGGTTTTTAACAATTTCGTTCAAGTTTATTATACTTATAATATTTAGTTACAAATAATAATAATACGCATTCTATACATTAACAAATAATAACTCTTAGGACTTGGTCGTTTGTTTTGGTGAATGATTAGTATTAATTCTGATAGGTAACAGTATTTTATAATATTTTTAATGTACGAGATGAACTTAACTATAGATTACCTCTATAAATGTACATTATTTTTGGTGACATTGGTATCCACACAGGATTTTTGTCTCCATCAAGGTTTGCTCAAGGTCTATGCCATACGAGAAGATGCGTGGTATGTAGGCGATTGTATATGTCCTTACGGCTAGCCCACATGACTTCCACACCTATGTGTGCACATATATTAGGTATATATAGCCGTCAATCTATAACTAGTTAGCGTTGGTCAAGGATTACATTACGGAAACGTTCGGGAAATTGTGTATGCTAGTTAATAACTAGTTGCATACTTGTATCAATCCATAAAATATTGAAATATTTCTGTCGTCGTTCAATGGTATATCTCCTATTTAGGAGCAAACATTTCTAATAATTATTCATAACTTTTGTTGTCCATATTATATACTATTACCTATCACGATTAAAAAAAAAATCCCGATTTTATTTTATTGCGGCCCACTGGCGTGTTATAATAATATGCCAATGTATACAAAATTCGATATAAGAATACGAATATACCACTACAAAGGAATGTTCTGGTTTTTTTTTTTTAAAATTATGTATAGTATTATCGGATCCTTTGTTTTTCCGATTGTTGTTAAAACGGCAGACATTTGTAAATACCAATCTGTAACTTATTACAAATGTATTCAGCTGAAAAAAGTTTTTATAGGCAATGTATATGAAATACTATATTTTATTTTGTCTTAACGGAACCGTATACTCGTAGAGTCGTAGCGGATCTCTTCCATTACAAAAACCGGTTTGTTTTTTCGTGTTGTTTTCGAGAAACAACGGGTCCCCCGTCCGTCGTACCCCAGTATGGCTGTATTCCGTAAGACCGTAACCCACGGTGAAATGATTTACATTTCACGCACAAACACACACGACACCACCACTCCGGTTTATTAGAAAAATAATAATATTAATGGACTCATCATCGAAGATCGGGGAATCTGGTTTTTTTTTAATACATTTGTCTCCTATAATCTTTTAACGACCGTATAAGTCATCATAAACGTTTCAAGCTTAAGTCGAGTAGACGACCGGGGTCGTAAAATAATGCCAAGTTTTCCAAAACGACCGTCTCTAAGGCATAAACATAACATTATATATATATATATTCCTGTATTGTATAGCCTATTAATACCTATGTCATACCTAATACCTAATATACTAAATTCAATGGATGTTTTGCTGACGAAAGAATGAGAGAGGACACGGTTTTATTTTGTATTGTGGCGTTCGCCCGGACCTATAACGTTACTGCTTATTTATTATATTCCTCGCTATAATATACAACTATTACCACGGTATAGGTCGAACCGCCCCACACTCCACTTTGTCGACTGTGTTCATTTCTTACGCAGTCGTTGTTTTCATCGACGTCGTCGCTGCGATGGGAATAGTTCTACCGCCGAATGAAAGTAGAACACTCTGATGATCAGTCGACCTGACCAGAGTTTTTACACCGTAGTTTTCCCTCAGTAAACTCGCGCCGGTTCCGTCCGACGAATCGTCGCATTGTAATAGTATAATATTGTTACCTATGTATAATGTAGGCATACACACCGCCGTCAGTCTGCCCGTCGTTTCCGAACTTTGCGGAATAATACGCTTTAAAACAGTTTTCGATTCGAACTTCGCCTCCTTCTGTGCGATGATAAAAGTATAATCATTTCGTTTATCTTTTATACTTGTGACGACGTTATTCTTCCTTTTTTAATTTGTAAGCACCAGTCGCCCCAAAATAGTCATTAGCTGTCAGTATTCAAATAGTACGTCCAATGCAGGTAATAATTATAAATAATTATTATTCACGTTGTCGAAGCCGTTCTATTCGAGTTTCGTTTTTTTTTCCGTCAAACACGTCCAAAACACACATTGCGATACCGTATAATATCCGCACATAAATTTTAAATACTCAACTTGCGCAGGTGTCATCTCTTTGCATCTGTTTGCCCACGATACAATATTATAATATATTATTATGTATCCCTGTGCCTAATACCTACTCTATTGTAATGCGCAATTGTATTAGCCAATATGTTATGTTAATATGTGTATGTATGTATGTATGTATGTATGTATGTATGTACCTATATACTATGTATATATAATGCATATATATATAAATGTATGTAAATTGAATATATATATATATATATATGGTGCTCACAATCATATGTGAGTACTGAGTCCATCGTCCATGCGTGGGTGGTAAAAATTCTCTATTCGTCAATAAAAATTTGCTTCTCAAATTTTCGATATTTGTTTATTCAATACAATTATATAAGTTAAATAATACATTTCATACATATAGATGGCGAAGAAGTGAGGAATACTATTGCATTTTTAATTACATATTTGTTATTATTAAAATAACAAGTTCATAAATATTATTTATTTAATTAAAAAATAATTTTTTTATAATAATTAATTAGCTGGGGTTGCTAAATCCAAAAATACATTAATTATATTAAACATTACAGTCCTTGATTATTATAATATAGTACTTAGTTTGCAACATCGATTTTAAACAATTATTTATATTAAATGTCTGTGTAATTTTTTTAAAGATGTAAGTACCTAGTATATTAAATATATTTTATTTTGTTGAGTATATATTTTATAGTGATTGTTTTGATCAGCAATAGGTTTATGACTTGGATTTATTTAGATTCATATTTAAAAATAAAAATATTCGTCATATAAAATCTGCAGTTTAAATAATATATAACAAACTACAAATTATTATAATATTTTGAATAGATTTCATTCAACTACATTTTGTTTATTTATAATATTATACGTTAAACATACACAATATGAATAATACAGGTATAAAAAGATAAAAATAAATGTTTTATTTAATTTTATAATTTTATAATTATAACTTTCATAAGCCACCTACTATATAACTATTTCATTATTTACGTTACAATACACATAGGTATGTTACCTGTTATCATGATTCATGCCCTACAATTACATATTCAATTTAATAGTATATAATATAATGCATATACCGTTTATTTAATCTAGATTAGTTAAATATAGGTATATAACTTTCATTTCGGTATATAATATTATTTAAGTAATTCATTTTAGAGATTGTATTGTTTATAAATTATAATAATGCAATTACCTAATCATGGTAAGATAATATGTTAGGTATTTATTAATATAATTTAACGTGAATTAAAATTTTTTTAATTCTGACTAATTATTTTTAATATTTTTAGTTTATGCCTATTAAAAAAAAAAATCACAAATTAAAACATGTTTCATACTTATTATTTAATTGAAAGATAAAAAACTGACTTCACAATGTGTATTTTTAAATTAATTTTAATAAATAATATAAATCGTTGTTATGCTGATATGTTCACAAAGATAAAAGAGACGTACTTGTTTTGCACAAACTCAAAAGGATGGTTTAGATTTTTGCTCATAGAAATATTATTTATCACTATAGAACTAGGTACCTCAGAAAATATTACATAAATTGCACAACTTCAAAGTCTATGAACATATTATATTGTGGTTAGATATCAGTCTATATAACTTTATATAGTTACTTTAAAGTTATTAGTTTAAAACTGTATATTTTGTTATAAAGATACATAGTAAAATTTGCAATATATTATCAATTATTATATTATATAACGATAACCTTATATTTACCCTAACAATGGTACATTTTTGTTTAGTTTAGAATTACAGGTAAATGTTATAAATAAATCAGCGCCTGCCATAGTGACGTATAAGCACAATGGCTGCAGCTGTGAAAATACTATGTAGGCAACAGTAGTTTGTTTAGAAGATAAAGACATTTATATAAATTGCATTCTAGCTCTTTCTCTCTTCAACTTTTATGGACAATTTCATTGGTGTGTGTGAGGGAGAGAAAAAAGTCCAACGGGTTGAATAATTGCATCACATAGAAAAAAAAAAATAATTAAATGAAAAATAATTTTGGTTGCCACTGTTTTTTATTATTTGAAATGTTATTTATGTTATGTTATTTATGTTAATTGATAAACACGTTAATGTCAATAAAAAAAGGTGGGTAAGTGGATGTCGCTCTGCTGTACAGTAGGTTACATCTGGGTCACTGTAATGGATGGTATTAAATTTGAATTCAATGATATCATATCATCATTGTATAAGAAAAACGATTCTAAGCGAAGACGATCGTCGGTCAGTCAGCCCAAGTTATTACTAAATATCTATATTTGATGATATGGTTGTGAATAAAGTAATTTATATATTATAAGTCATAACCTATTTACGTGGAACATTATTTTAAATTTTCAATCCTTAGCTATATTTTATAAATATTTAACTACAAATTAATAATTAAATTTTAAATTTGATAAATGTTGTCAAAATTCAAACTTAAATGCTTATGAAAAGAAACCGTGCCTATGAATTTTTAATATTTTTCAACTCCGCAATTGCTATTATAGAAACAATATATCAGGAGCCTTGTATTAAATTTTATCGACTTTTTAACCAACAAATAAAATTTTATTGACAACTATAGTAAAATAAACTAAAAAATTGAAAACTGAAAATGAGTTCAAAACGAGTCAAGTTTTTTCAAAATTTTATGGTGTATAGAAAATGAAAATATAAACATTTAGTGAAATTTTCATGTATTTACATGTATCTTCATGGTCATTTGTTTTAGAGTTACAGGCTTACAGCAAAAACCAAAATCAATTTTGTCAAAAACCTATTTCGCGTAAATATTCCCGTTCTTCCTTAGTTTTTTTTTTGTTTTTCCCGGCGCTTTTGATAACTACTTGGAACTTTAAATTTTGACCTCCCAAAAGTACCAACTAGATTCACTTTCCCAGCGAACAAGATACTGAATTTGAAAATCGAATTATTATCTCTACTACTTATCGTTTACAGAACAAAAAATAAAAACAAATCATTGTAAAACCAATACATTCAACGCTTCAGCCCCGCTCAGAATCCAAAATATATATAAAACATATAAAAAAAAAAATAAAACATTATTTATCGACTTTATTACTACTAATAAATACGATGCAATTAAATTAAAATCAATATATTTATAAAATTCATATAAATGTATAATATAATATATAATATTTTTAATACCTACCTATATATTATTTATCAAAGTTAAGGCACACAAATATAATGAACTTATACCGTGGTTGAATTAATTAATTTCTTATTACATCAATACTATGTATTCTTTCGAAATGTTCAAAACATTTGTACTCTGTTTAAAATATTATTGTTAATTTTAACATAAATTTGGGTTTGAACTTTATTGAGAATAATATCGCCATAATAGAAGGTGATTTTATTCCTATTTAAGCCTAAAGTTTTTCATCATTTCACATGACTCGCCTTAAATGTACTCGCAGACTGTAGTAATCAAAATGTTTTTTCGGTAGGTATTATGAATAATATTTCCATGGATGAAAACCAAAAGGTTTATTTTGATCGAAAACAGATCCACCCGATAAGAGGGGGGTGGCTTTTTACTTATAATGATGTATTTATTCAAATTCTGATTTTTTGTAAATATAAATTCGAAGACCAGTTTTTAAGTAATTATAAACTTAATGCACCAACAGTCTAGTCCATGATAATTGATATTATGTTTAAAGATATGGGGATATGATGATTTGAACATTTTAAATGAGTCTACCTAAATAATTTGTAAATTTGTCTGGTTACATACATATATTTTACGTAAAACCATTATTATTTTGGTTTGTACATACACAAATAATAGATTACATTAATGATAACGGAAATATGACATGGAAAATCACTCATTGTACCAATTATAAATACTAAATATAATGTTTCGTCTCTTTCTCCGTGATATTTTGATTGTAATTGAAAGTTTTTAGATTGAAACGACAATTTTATTTAAACAATATTATAATATAGTTTCCTTAGTTGGCTTCCTAATAAAAATTGATCATCCCCAACATTTTTATCAACCAGTCATGAATGCGCTAAATCTTTGCTCTCTCGAGGACAGGCGTCTTAATGCCGATCACAACTTTTTATTAAAATTATAATTCGGGTTAATATTATGCATCACGTCTCCTTGAGAGTATAAGCCTTAGAGTTCCAGTTGCCCATACTAGATCCCCTAAGACCTTTCATATCCCAACTTTTCTTCAAACTTTTTATCGAGTGATTCTTTTGTTAGAACGATGCTTAAATTATGATAATGTTTATATATGGTCTTAAATTTCTGTAATTGTGATGTGTTTTGTTTATTTTTAATTGTATTAGTACTTTGTTATCTACATCACTTATGTCATCTAATGTTATAATAATTACCTTTATATGCATTATTTCATACTGTTTATATGTAAAAAGCCAATTAGCTTTTATATCAATAAAATTAAAAAAATTAAATAAAATTACATTGTTACTTGGTATGAATTATAATTCGCCGCCTTCGGTTATTTGATTATAGTTTTCCATTAGTGGGCCTTGCATTAGGTTAATGAAATTGAATTTTTAACTTTAGTAGAGATTTATCACCAAAAAAAAACTCCGTAAAAAGGCATTATGTACAAATATTTACATACATTTAAAAGTAGATACCAAAATGTATTTATTAGGTAACTATTTTCACTCCTATTCTCTCTCCTACGTACTCTTATATCATTAATTTAATATTGCATCTGATAAATATTGTACCTATACGTTTAAAATGCATTTTCCATTAAGTATTATATTATTCATTGTGTGAATAAAAATATTAAACCTATTTAAATTGTACTTTATACATATTATGAATTATGATTCGTTTTTAGTATATTTGTGATAGAGTTGTTTAATGTATTGCATAGTTTTTAAAGTAAGGGGCATTCATATTATGTTATATTTTACATCATTGTCGCTGAATAAAAATGTATAAGATTATTATTACAATTTTCAACTCTAGTAACAACGATACAACCAATTATAATTCACAATGTCAATTTTTACACTATGATACAATAGTTATAGATTTTTTCGAATTCTGCCTGATTATAATACTGTTACAAGTCGGTTGACGTGGAATAAATATAATACTAAATAGGTACTAATAAATTGTATTATAAAAATGAATACGTATAACACCTGACACTAATGTGTTTTTACATAACGATGTCGTACTGATCCATATAACTATTTATTTAATACCTACACTTTTTAGTGAGTAGTTTAACTATCAACGAAATTAATCTAAAGTATTATTACTGTTGGATGTACCTACCTGATATGGGTAAATCGTTTTAAACCTCTTTTTATTATAAATCAGTTCAAAGCGAAAAACACCCAATCAAAAACTTATTTGAATTTAGAAGTTAAAATGGTTTTGCATATTATATTATGTGGAATATATATAATATATTATATAACTAAGTAATACACTTAGTGGGAGTATATTTATCGATGTATGTTATGTGGCCAAAACTATATAGGTTAAGGAGCTAAATATTGTATCATTGCTAACGATTTATAAGGGGTTCAGTATAGGCAATATTAAAAAGTTCTATTTATTACCATTGATTATAAATAGTATTCACAACCAATGACATTACATTGAAAAATTTAAATATTAATAATTTCGAAAAAATGTTATAACAACCTTTAATAGCATATTTAACTATATTTTAAATCTAATTGTTTTAATTGATAAGATAATGTATCGTGCTTTAAAAAAATTGTTTTAGTTTTTAAATAATTAACCAAATATACCAAATATAAAAACAAAAATAGTACATTTTGTTAGAAAAGACTCAGAAAAGTAGAAAACCGGTGTGTGAATTGGTTAAGCTTCGATTATCTACTTCAATTAATAGTCCAGGTCACCATTATTATATATTTGGGTATTACCATTAGGAAATAATAATAGTTCTTAGTATAGATCGGTCAAATATGTAGAAAGTATTTAAAATTTCTAAGTTACTCCTAAAAAAGAGTAGCCAAATTTGGTCGAAAACGGTGAGGCTCGAATTTAATCTAGTTCATATTTGAAAGTGCATGTTAAAAGTAGGAAATTCTTAAAACTATTTTCTTAACAATTTGAATAGACCAAGTAGCAAAAATACGAGAATATTTACGCATTACCAGTTTATAACAAATTCGATCTTGTTTTTTTGTTGTAATTTAGAAAGGATTTACTCCATAAATGATTAATACACTGTTGATTTTATTTAAATAATTTAATACTTGTAGGTATATATGTATATAATAAAGTTTGGATCTAGGAGTCTGAATTATGTTTGCATAATACTAATGATTTTTAAATGGTGTTAAAATGAAATGGATTATTGAAATAAGACTTATTAAGTTGTCTTTAATTTTGCCATTTAAGTTAAACATTTATTTTATTTTACCAGTATAATAGACTATAGATGATGTTTTGTGAAAAATGGTTGAATTTTTGTTCCATTTGTCCAATATTGAAAATTGTTATTTTTTTTGATGTCACGAACAACGTAAATTATCGAATAGTTTCACGAAATTAATCTGGGACGTATATCATTATTGCTACGGTTGGTTACAGTTCTTGATCGTCTTGTAATGTCAACCAACTTGAATATTGTATGTATAACAATCATTTTAATTACGATCAAGTAACGTGTTTATTAATTTTGCGATGATAACAGTGTACTTAATATTTTTTATACATTGTATATATTTATAATATTTTAGTTATAATGGGGCTATAGGAGTAGTCTATAGATTATGCATAGGGATTTTATAGCATACAGCCGTTTATTTAGTACAGACGTGCTAGTTGAACCGTTATCACATGGGTTCCGTTTTTAAGATGAATTATAACACACCTACCTGAGTATCTATTATATAATCAAATATTATGTAGATCGATTCATCCAGCGCGTATGAGAAAAGGAACATTAAGAAACACACCTCTGCGCTTGTCGAGCACGTCGATCGCGTGAAAACGAGAGAGCTCATTGTCCTGTGGTGAAGTTGTACACTTACGCCACGAGATATGGAGTATACCTAGGTACCTGTATAATATTTATTAGGTATAGTTAAAATTGTACTGCGGTGGACGCGATTGGTTAGTCTTGCGACTTTTCCTCGTTACGCCGCCGCCGTGTGGTTGTCACACTCCAAATATCATCTCGCGTCGTAAATTAAACGGCGAGTCTTTTTCTTTAACACTAGTTATATGTGACTATTATTATGTGCACTATAGTCTCGTACAATTTTCATTATTCACAGCCGTAGTGATCAGGCTTCATCGACTACCGTTATCTTACAATATGATAATTTAATGTAAAAGAAAATAAATGCGTTTGTGGATACTTGAATGTACTGTATTTATTGACTATTGTAATGCGAATAGCTAGTTTAATATTTAACAATAACAATAATCATGAAATTGACATAATATTATAATAATAATAAGTACTGATTGTATAATAAATTTGAATACACTACAGTGATCGCCTGTTTAGCTAAATAAGTTGAGATAATCCTAAACTAAACATTAAAACATAGCTTTACCCTCATAAAAACAATAATAATAAATTAACTTCATCTTTGTAGCAAATATACAAATAACGAATACAGTAATAATAAAAAATCAGTTAATAACAACATGAAACTACTAATAATGTTAATTAGTTTTCTTTCAATTGTTTAAGTTATAATTCATAGGTTCATGGTTTATGGGAGTCCCGTTACAATCTCAGCATTCGTAATTGTTTTATGATCACTGCGGTGGTGCAAATAGACAAAATCTCACAGGAAGCTTCAGTCTCCTGATATTTTTGTCTTCTAAATAGTTTAAACCTGTAGAAGAGAAAAGTCAGGAAAAATATTTGAAGTGTGCATGTGTTAATGTATAGTATGCCGCTTGATAGGGGATTTAAATCCCCTGTTTGTATCACTGTTTGAGCACTTTCCTGGGATAAGTATATAACTACTGCTGATGGCAAAAATATTAATAGGTCATATTATATACTTGATAATAATGTGCGTTTGAGCGTTTCATTACATGTGCATATCATGACTAAGTTGAATCCACAGTTTAGGTGTGAAATGTTTCCAAATCCTGCGGTCCATAATATGTTTCCTATAAAGTGGACATAGTGTTTTCTTCGTTTGTTTGTAGTATCAATAGTATATGTAACTGAGCAATATTCCTTTTAGTTTGTAAAGCATTTTTTAATGGAATATACTCCTACTCTTTTATAACTTAACCTAAATTACTAGATATAATTGTAAACACGAGCACGCATTACGATTACATACAAAACGCATAACGTGGCAATGCATCGATTATGCATGCATTATATTATTTACTTAAAACACACACACACACACACATATATATTATAGGTATTATAGTTAGACCCGTAGACCGTAGTTTATATTATGTTAATAATTAACATAACGATATAATTATTATTCGCAATTTTCTCTTTCGTAACTGTTCTGCAGGTGTAATACCCACGCTGTCTTCTTGTAAATTGTATATCAATTCAATTATTCGTGCCAAGTAAACATACAGCGGAATAGAACACATATATACACGCATAAACGCATAATACGCTATAATAGTCATTACTAGAAAGTATAATATTATGTTATAAGCACGTCGAAGTCTCGTGATTAAATAGTCTTATAAGACGGATTAATTTTCTATGACGATAAAATAATATCGAACTAATTACATCCAACAGTCGATGGATTATTATTTATTTATTATTACGGCCCGACCGCTGAACGGCTGAACTGACAACAATTTCACATAATATGTAATCCAATAAATACTTATATCGCAATGTCAAAAAAAAAAAAAACAGTGCACCTAACCGTGGTTTTGAAGAAACAAAATAATTTTTATTAAAAATTTAATGAGCTTATAATATTTGTACTCATCATCAAAATTACAGTAATATTCAAAATGTATAAAATTTACTATTTTTTTATCGTAATTATTATCTTTGATTCGCGTTAAATGTGCGATATACTTCATATAACGCGTTATTAATCGTTTTGACGAATATGTGCATTTGTTATCTAATGTTGTCACCTGAGTATTTCTATTACTTTTTTTTTTGTAATTTCAACCACTGTCATTTGTCAGTGAAATCAAACTTCTATATCTACATCACTTTTCTCCATAGATAATATGATATTCAATCGACTAAAAGGAGTATAGTTACAGTGTCCTAAATAGAAACGCGTGTGTTGATTTTTAATCATAAAATACATGCCATAGTATTGATCTACCATTGATAAATATATCATGTATATATACATTATATTGCACTGCATCAGTTACCGTTTACGGTAAATTATTGTTTTACTGGAAAAACGACGTCATCGTCGCTGGAGGAGGTCGTCTCGGGCACACGACATAGTGGTCTTGAAATATAATAATATATAATTTACCCGCAAAAAACTACGAAATTCGATTATACGTGACTAGTCGTTTGGAAAACTTGCGACACACACAAATCAGTTGTGACGGCTGACGGGTTAAGAAGATGACTGGATACAAGATAAAGAAGCTGTAGACGTCACACATACTATATACTACCTATAGTACCATTTATTTATATTATTATGTATATTGTATATGGGTATATCAGGATCACGAAAACAACTAACAACGTCACTTATGAGTTTATTGCACCGTGTGTAAACGTTGTTGATCATTTTTATCGTGGAACATACTATTTTAAACCATCACCACAAACAGTACTAAAGGTATTCCCTCCAAATAAAACAATTTTATTTCGGTAGTACTGCACTTATATACATAAATTATCTGTTTAATATATCAACTTTGAAGAGAGCTGAAACTGCTTGCGCCAATTAGCAAAATTCTACATCGGAACCATAACGCGGTTTGATATTTTCAAAAGACTCCCAATAACTGTTGAAATTTTAGAAATATAGTTGGGAACAAGTCAAATTAAAAAAAGAGTGGTATACTTCTTACCTACATTCATTAAAAGTGTACACTTCATGCATTCAATATATAGGCAATGTTCAAAATGTAGGAACTTAGTACTACTTATATGCACCTAATGTTGAATAGTGATTTTTACGTTTTATTGCTGTAGCGGCTATATATACCAGATACCTCATACCTATGTACCTTTATTGCGGGTACTTTAAATTCTAATGATAACTATTTTTTTAAACATAATGGCTAATCAATAAAGTTAATACCTTGTTCTGGAAAAAAAGATTATTGTCGAGTTGCATAATAAACGGAATAATTTAATGGTTTGTTGAAATCGAATGTACCTACCAATTGTGGGCCATGTAAATCATGTTGTTAAAGGACCATTTAAGCCCACTATTGATTATGTGCATGCCATCTGGCATAATATAAATCATTATTTAAATTAAAATATTTACCACCCATAAACAGCCCGTTGAGAAATATACGTTTCATCCGTATATGTACAAGCAATAAAGCCGTATATACAAGCAGTAAAGCCGTATATACAAGCAGTAATAAGAGCCTTTGAGTCCGGAAACATATTTGACACTGAAGACAAGCGGCCATAACCATAAGACGAGTAAATCCAGCCGGCGTGTAAGCGGGGTTTTCCCCACTCACCACGTTTATGACAGCGACGGAGGCGGTAGGGGGCCACGGCGGCGACAGGTTGGTGTGCACGTCGTCGCGCGCGCGTACACATCCGTTCAGTCGCTATTATATTGCATTCAGTTCAGTGCGTTCAGTTCGCACCATGAGGCGCGCGTGGCCTCCCGTTTACCGTCCGCCGCCCCAACAGAAAGTCGTCTCGGCCGCTGCGATGCCGCAGATGCAGTCGCCGACGACGGCAGCCGGGACGCGTTACCGACGGGAATCCGTTGCGGCCGCAGCCGCAGCGGGAGCGTGTTTCGTCATTGCCGCGCCGTGTTCGTGTAGTCCGCCGTTGACCGTCCGCAACCAACAACAGTATTCGGCATACCATCAACACCGTGGACCGCCGCCGCCTTTACCCGCACGGAACGGCTGTCCGTACCGCTGTTGCGTGGATGGCCGCCCACAAAAGTCATCTTCCCATCCAGCGGTGACGCGGTCACCTTTGCAGCGGCCACATCAACATCAGCACAACCATATCCAACAACAACAACAACCGCACCACCAACAACAACAACTGCATTCGCAGCGGCGGTGTGCGTACGTCAGGCCCCGGCCGTCCAGATCGCTCGAAAACCTTCTTCGGGTCGTCGAACTTGATGATCCCGTAGCGGTGGCCGGCCACCGTGGTGTTTACGAAAAGAGTTGTCACTACGGGAATCCTAGACGCAAGATGAAGGTGACCGGTAAAGAGAACAGGCACGCGTGGAAGCGCAGGTCGATGGAGAGCCTTCTGTCGGCCCGCGACGTCACCGACAAAAACTTTGAATTCTTCCACCACGTAAGAAGAACAAACTGCGCGCGTAATATACGTATATTTTATACATACACATGCTCTTTCTGCTGCATCTCAACGATAAAGTAATATTGTTATGATCTATTATAATAAATGACGTGGCGAACTTGACATTTTACAGAGGAAAGTTATATACAAGGTTATTGCATTTATACCCTTTCTAGATCAAACATTTGATGATAAAAACAAAAATGGCAGCGTAAAGGGAGCCAATAATAATCAAGTACCTATAATACATGCGCGGGAATTTTGAATTTGTTAGCTTTTGTCAGCGTGTTTTTGACGATAAGAAAAATGTATATTTGTGATATCCCTTTACGTAGCCATTTTGTTTATGATGATAAAAATCCTAGTCAATATGCAATAACCTGTATATTTCAACCATGGGAAAGTCTAATGTACCACCCACCAACCCAAAACCCGATTTAGTCATTAACCGCTATATTTTTAACATTAGGTACCTATAAATTCTAAAATACTATATTTAATACTAAACTATTATTCATTGGCTATTGCACCCACCCATCATCCCTTAAAAAACTCGAAGGCGCCATTCGCCTCGCCACTGTCACTATAGGTAGTCATAATACCGAAGTTTTTGGTTTTTTGTCATTAATTAAATGTCAATACATCGATAAACCATATAAACATTTTACCATTAAACATAATATGCAATGTTTTAATGTTTTGGCATAATATACTTGTCCTCGAATAGGAACCATATACGTCATTACACCTATATATAATCTAAAATATTGGTGTCGTTAATTGGTCAAAGAAAAATATTTGGCCACATGTCATATAATATTTATTGTTGTTAAACTTACTAATATTTAAAACAGATGAGTTAAGAATTTTCTTATTTCGAATATTAAATTTTCATCACTAGTAATTTGCATTGATTAACGTGCTCTGGTTTTACTAATATTCACGAGTGGAATTTTCGTAGAAAATATCCATAATAAATACCTATATAGCTAAAATATAAATGCATTTTTGTATTTGTTTTGGAGTGTCCTATTAAAACTTTGCTTAGTGATATCTACGAATCGCTTCATAACGATAAAAATGATTTTTATTTGAAACCGTATGTAAATCATAATATTTCTTGAAAAAATATCAATTATTAACACGGAAAACGCAATTATCTGTAATTATTATACATTGATCATTTTACCATATTTTTATTACGTAATATTTTAAGATATTTTATTTTTTTGCATTTCATATGCATATTTTACATTTTATATAACGCATAAATCTTGGCCTTAATACGTTTTTTTTAATGCATTCCGTCTATCGTATATTCATTTGACAATAAATTGGTTCTTTATACAATTATACCCAATAATAATAAATGATTTTCTGTCACAAATCGTAAATTGTTCGTTATATGTAATATTGTCATTTCAAAGATATAATATTATACAGTTTTCCGTGACATTGCGAATTTATATAAACGTATTATCCCGTTTAATTTCCGTATGCTTCGTATTATCGCTTGAATTTGGTATTATCGAGCCGTAAAAGTGGGATTATGTGATATGTTAACTTATCGTATCGTCCACCATGAACACTTAACCGTATTTTTATGAAAATTTTTTTACATGACGCTAATTATTTCTTTTTCTTTTAAAAAATGTGACCATTATTTTCAATCACTTTCATTTCAAGTCGACGATAATCTTGTATGACTTATTGACCGTATGCCTGTTGTAGTATACCTATATATTTAATTATTAATTGTCGACGGATTCTTTAAACTACTTTAATATCGTAGTCGGGTGATGATCGGAGACATTCACAAATAATTATTACCTTGGTCATGCTTCAAATAAATAGATAATTGCAGAAAATGCGTTTACTTAAAACTTATTATTTTATTAACGTTTAATTGTTAATTTCGATTCCAATTCGTTTAATAATATTAATTATTTTTAGGTAGGTATTACTAATTATTTTATTACCTTTTATAATAGCCATATGTGAATATTATACCTATTGATCCATTCTACTCTAGCTTAGTATCATATTATATAATAATAAAATATTACGAGATCAACACGCATGCATCATAATCTAAGGACTTCTGATATTGTAGGCTATATTTTGTCTTTAGTCTGCCGAATTCGTACCCTATTCAATTTTACCGTTGTCGGCCACGATATCATAATGCTACATATCTGTAGTAGGTACACGCAATCTTTTATATATATATATAAAATTATATATATTTATGTCTTTACCAATTTCGATATATTTAATAACACGAAGCAATGCAACTAAATTTGTTTTCATCGCGTGATTATATTTTACCAAGGTTTCACCTAGATTTTCTCAACTTATATACTATGCATAATACCAGTAATTCACAACATGGGTGCTAGTGCCCCCTTGTGGGTATTTTTAATTTTGAGGGGGGGGGGCGCTAATAAGGGAAATTCTTCTTAATTTATATTTTTATAGCTGTGTAACGTATAACTGTGCATAATAAAATAACAAATTTAATTTAATTTTCAAATACAAAATGTAGTCGAGAAAAAAAGGGTTGGTAAATACCACATTATAGGTACAGTAAATTCTAAATAATGGTTGTGAAGTTGCTTGTATTAGTCGCTTTTCCTATAAGAACTATGTGAGCAATATAGGTCAGCGTTTCCCAAACTGTGGTCCACTAGGGGTCCCTAGGGGTCCTTATGTATATGTCGAAGGGGGTCCGAGAATTATTATTATTTATTATTGTTAGGTTAGGTTATTTTATTACAGGGTCCGCAATAATTTTTACTATACTCTAGGGGTCCGGCGGAGGAATTGTTTGGGAAACGCTGGTTTAGGTGACTGATGTGCATCATCCTACTTTGATACGAGCCGCGGTTAGCCTCAGGAAACGGGCGGTGCGTTACGTCGGGTGATTCCAGAGGCTGGTCCGAGACTCGTTTCGATGAAATGTCATCGCACTCCACATCACTATATGTATACGTACTGGCGCGAAACGATTCTATCGAAAATCGTTGTGAATTTAACGGTGGCAGTGTAACGGACGGAAAATATTGCGCTTACCCGATCGCCTCGTATATATTATACGTATCTGGTATCAATATATGACCCTGGTCATGGAAAACGTGGTGATGGTCGACGTTACCCTGCAAAACGATAGGACCCCGGGATTTATAGATATCATTATGGAATTTGTGGACGGACGTAATCGGAAAGTTCTTTCTCAAACTTATCCGGGAAATCCGGTGATGTTCTAAATCACCTGGTCCAATCGTGATAGTGTATACCTTGGTGACCCCCGACCCAAATGTCTTCAATACTCGTGGCTAGCGGGTAACCGTGATATTTTCCGTCGGGTGATCTTATAAAACGGACAGATAAGGGTGACCTTTACCCGCTTCTTACATTATTTTCGGTAGTTTATATAAGTCGCCGAGGGCCGGCACAAATATTAAAATGTTGATATGTACCTAATGTAACCAATGCTGCGCAAGTGTGTCGGATATTACTGTATCATTTGGTTCAAGCCGCAGCCGATTATCCAATGTTGTTGGTAGGTATTCTGACGAACATCAAAGGATGTTATTGGTTATGAATTACGATTGTTGCGTAAGTGTGTCCGACTTCACACAGGCAGGTATCCTAAATAACTCTACAACTAATTTTGCGTCAAGATGATTTATCAATAATTTATTAAAAATATTCTTATTTGATAAAAATTATACCTATAATGGTTATGTATAAGTGTATACTGTGCATATGTAGGTACTACTTACCGCTGGCAGAAATATATTTTACCTAACCTTTAATGTAATATTATGTTACATAGGTAATACGCATATTAATATATTATAATATTATATGTTTTTATAAGCTATTTACAACATACGAAAAATTATTCGTATAAAGTTTTTGTATAAAACATAGTATGTCCAAATTCAGATCCATTCTTCGTGGAATCGTGCATTAGCATTTTGTCACCGCATATGAATACTTTCTGCAATTCTGCGTATGCAGTTGTCTATATGTAATTATATATATTATATACCTATATATAATAAATATGTTTGCGCATAAAACAAGTTTTTCGTACATTATCGAAAACCGTTCCGGTATATACACTACTGATGAGTGACGATGTCGACGACATGAGTGACCCAAGCACTTTCGCTGTTGTCTTAGGCTCTTAAAGGTTGCTGTGCGTAAGACGAATTCTTTAGAACCGGAGTAAATGGTTTTATGTATAAATAAAAAAATAGAAAAACGGCGCACGTGGATTAAAAAAAAAGAATGACATTGTTGGTTTTCACTTTTGGAAACTTGTTTTTGTCACACACATACTCAATATATTGTATAGGTACTATACTACTCGTCGTGCCCGTCTGCTGCAGTGTCGAGGTGTAAGTACTTAGTACACATATAGCTTTTATTAAACGCGTAAAACGTTCCTGGTGGAAACAAATCGTTACAGATAAGGGGAATAGAAGAAAGGTCAAATCTCAATGTATTATATATACCTACTTGGCGTTACGCGTTTGAAAGCGATTCGATTATTCACTTACATTTCCATTTCATATATTATATAGAAATCATATGCCTGTCGCCTGGGCAATATTATTACTATCTTACAGTCGTGTATATGTAGGTAAAACATAGACAGTATGAAGTATATGTTCGATGCGACTCATCAAGGTCGGGCTGTGCTGCTGTAGTGTGTGCATACAAGTTATCGCGCAGACGAACAATAATATTAACGACTGCAGCAGGATGGTATTTTTAAATTCGGCTTTTGCGACAAAAACTAATATTAGTGAAGTATAAATCAAGTTCAAAACTGGTTGATCGTTAAAATGTTTTTATTTTAATTGTTTCTATCGACGGGTTTTAATAACCCTATCAGAATGTGTTAATAAGAAAGAAACGTCTTCGAATTTCTAAAAATAAATTACATTAATACTAAGAGATCCATTTGAATGCAATCCATTTGTACGATCATTATTTTGAAAAGTTTTAACTTATTATATTTAATATTTATATATTGTTTTTTTTACACCTTTTAAAGTTATAACTCTTTTGATAAAATATTTTTAAATATGCTGTAATAATCAATAAAAATTTTATAGTGTGCATTTATAAGGGTAGAAAACATTTTATGACAGACGTAGGGAAAACAAATTTTTATTGTATAAGATTTATTTTATTTACTTTCCGAACACATATACCTATGCCAATTCATAAGGTCGCGCTGAGTGTTGGTTCTAACATAAAACTAGATTTAAATGGTAAAATTAATTTTTATAGAAATCAATATGGAATTAGTAAATGCTTTTAACGATATTTTTTTTCACTAAAATAGCGATCGACTATATTACAAGTACTATACACAAATAGAAGAATAATTTATTATTATGTTACTCTTACTAAAAATACTATATAAATCGATCATATCAGTTATCTATTTTTAAATCATGCAAATTTACTCAGCATTATATTAATATTACCTACATATTAGGTACTAAATTATAAATAAAAATCTACTGAATTAACTTAGAATTTTTTAGAAAGTTTTAATAATCATCTTATACACATTTTTTTATGAATACCTCTATATAGCTTGTAGTCTTCTCAAGAGGTAATTATGATTAACGCTATTATTTTCTTAAATATGTTAATATTTCTTATGTTTAATACTACCTAGTATATTATATCTACATTACATAGTATTGTGTAGGAATTTAAATAGCAAATATTAAATGTGATATTATAACAAACTGTTGTTAAAAAATGTAATTAAAAATACATTTAAGCAACGTGGGTACAATTCTAACAAATTATTGAGAAATAAAACTTTTAACTTACGAGTTACGACTACCTAGCAGGATTGCTGCATACCTATTACGTTGAACCGTTATAAAAATTGCAGGGTGTCAGGCGTCAGTAGACGATAATATAAAACAATGTAGTGCACTTTACATTATACTGTATGTGCTCTGGCGCCAAATTTAATTTTTCATACACTTTGATTTTACCAACTAATTTCAATATGTATTCAATAATTTATAATTCAAACATAATATTACTATTATAAAATATATTTATCTTTTCTTTTTTAATTAAATGTATTCGGTGGATAACTGCACCGTTCAAGCATTGATTATATTCGCTACGTGCGATTATATTAACGGCAAAATGTGATGGTGAATCTTCTTTTTTTAAATTTTAAATAAATAATCTGTGCCTTCTCGGTTGAAGTACGATAACAGTATAACTTTATAAGCTGAGTGAAATAGTACACTGTTGTCACTTGGCTAAAAAAGCATCCCATTGGTGACATTTCCTTTTGTATTTTTAGTTATTCGTTCAAATTTATATTAGTATAAGTCTACACCAATTGCGCTTTAAGTGTCATGGAGGATTACGGAGAATTTCATTCGCGTTGGATCTAAATTAAAAATATTAGGTCTGCCTAAATTTTTTCGCGGCCTTGATAATACATTTTTTTTATACCCAAAACGTATCGTAAATTGTTTTTTTAATGGCTATTGAACTAAACTGAAAGTTTTGGGTATGTGCATCGAGCGCATATACTAAATTCGTTCTAAATCCTCCGCTTAACACGTGCATATATATTATATATATACCTATATATTTCGTAAATTAAATACATTTTCATATAGCTTGATTTAAGATATAAAATATTTTTAATATACGCGTTTACATAATTAGTACATGTAATTAGTAAATCATTATTTATTCAACATTCTTAATTTCTTATCAATTTTTAGTATTACCGTGACCGTGACTGAGAAAGCCTACTTTAACAAGCTAAATAATTATACCAACAGCTGCAAAGCTGACGTATTTTCGAAAATTCAGTATCGAAATATGATAATATTATAGTATAGTTGTGAATGTATGTAGGCAAATTAATTAATATTAAAAACAAATTAAAAATCGTATTCTTCCCCGCGGTGGTGTAAAAAGGTGTGAAAGGTACGTTTACCCCCGTAGCAGCGTCTAAACGCAGAGTGACGGCCACTGACAGCCGTGCTGTTCCACTGCAGCGAAACCGTACCTTAAACACTATCTTACGTATTATTATTTGTAGATTATACTATATTAAAATATACATGTCTTTGAATAGGTAAATGCAACCCATGCCGGTTATAGATGACTTCGAATGAAATGTATACTATATTAATATGATTGTGTTATAAATTTATAATATCCATTATATCGGTGTTTAGTCGTTTGACACTTTATGTTAATATTATTATTATTTTGTTATTATCATTAATACACGCGTAGATACTATTATAGTCATGCATTGACACTTTTAGCGTCTTACGCATAAATAAAACGCATTGAAATACGTGCATGTTTGGCTATGTAGAACACGCCGTCGCCGTCGATTTGTTTTTACGGTTGACCGATTTGTACACTGCAGTGGTTCACGATGGTCAGATATATTTTTTTTATTATTAAAAATGAAAGAGTCGCTCTTGAAACGATACGAGTATATTATACATACCTATATTTACTATAGAAAATTGGGTCGTCAAGTTGTTTTCAATAAACGCCGATCTGCATAGGTACATAATATTATTATAATTTATAATACTTACATACATCGGCGATCAGGGGGCGTGTAAGTGCGAAGCTACAGTGGTCTCGCCGGTTCGACCCAGCAGTTCCGTGAACAGTGAACACAATTAGGTATAAATATTATAATTTCATAATTTGTTCCTATACCTTGCGGGATGCGTAGATTTAAAACAGTCGACTCACGCGGACCCGGCATTGTAAGCATATTATATAATCGATGGCCACGCACGCTTTATAATGATATGCAGTGTTTTATTTAGAAAATATAATACCTACATAATATATACCTAATAGGATTCTGATAATACTGTAAAAAGTGTACATTCTATAGAACCTAACCTAATAGCACCTTAGTATATACCTCATATCAGTGTGAGAGAGACTGTGCTTACGGGGGTGGAATACTCCCCTCAAATGTGCTATCGTAAACCATACAAATCATTCTATAAATTAAATCATCATGTATATTATAGAGCGATGTCGCGATGATCACTCAATTAGAAAATAATCAAGTAGGGGCACGTTAAAATACCGAAAAAAGAAATTGGGGTACGTTAATACCAGTATAATACCTAGGTACTTACTTTGAAATGTCTTTTTTATTTTTAAATATTACTATTAAGTAAAAAGTATTAAATTTATGTTGTATGCAGAAATGCTCCTATACAGTTTTACAGTGTCCACTGATACATAAATCATAAATTATTTTTCTATTGACATAAGTGCAATTGTTGAACTTGCCCCTTCGAAAAATTGACTTGCTCTTTACCACCCTCCCAGGAAAAGAATTCTGGCACCGTCCCTGAACAGCAGTACTCCTGTGTCTCTCCCCATCCCAAGGCAACAAGTTAAGCACCGCGATTGTACTAACGGCTTTGCTCAACACCCCGCGCGTACAGTATTATATATTTTCACACAAATGCGTACATATACTTATAGGTGCGTAACTATATGGTATACGAATCGTCGACGTTTCGGTTCAAAAGCGATTTTCACGCATAACACGCTGACGGTCACAACTGTTTTATTTATATATTTTATATATTATTACCTATATATATAACGTAGCCGCGTAGGTGTGTGCATTATACATTGCGCCGTATAGAATCGTACGCGGTTTTGGTGCGAGCGGACTAGAAACTCGCGGTACCGTGACCGACGCTGACGACCAACCCCGTCGTTCGGTGGAGTGTGCAACAGTCATCGTGGCCCGCGGGCTCACGGCGTCATTGTTTTCAAATACAAAATATAATACAATATTATACTCCACGGGTATAAATTATATTTTTATAGACAATAATGCACGACGTGGTATTGTACCATATTGTTCGCATCGCTGCAGCGCTTCGCCGCTACCTACCTACGTGATATTATAATATCATAATTGTATGTATGATTTGACGTGTATACAGTATACAATACTAAAACAATAATCGCGAATCGTCGGGGGTGATGGATGGGTATAGATGAATGGATTGATATAATAAATAATTCCTGTTTCCTACTATAGGCTCTTATATCAGTATTTTTTAGACTTCATTCGGATGATCGTTGTTAATTATGGAAATCTAAATGTATATTTTATTACAAAATGGCTATAATAATAATGGTTTTAGTGTAGTATAGGCATATCACGATAATAATCTAATATCGGCGCGAGTGACACGCAAGTATAGTGAAATGTTATACTCGTATAATGGTTTAGCCTCTTCAATTGAGTAAAATAACTAATAACTAATAACTAATAACGACTTTAAAGTGTTACGACCAAATTGTATATATCATATATATTTATACATATTATACATATTAGAAAACGAATTCAAATTAAAGTCCATGCATTTAGAGCTACGTTTTATTGAGGATTTCATATTGATATATTTCAGTAATAGTATAGATTATCTAAATTAGGTAACGTTATTAGCACAGACACATAATACAAACAGACAGCCAACTTGGACAACTATAATGTCCAAATCGGTAAAATGGCAGTCTTCTCTAATCAAATTTATCAACGACGTTCGCATTTACAATTTTTTCATTTAAATTGTGAACTAACTCTTTGATAAGAAAAGTGGGCCATTTTCCGGGGTTCAAAACATTACTTTGCAGCGCGACTATAGCTGGAAGTCGGCTGTCTATTGTATTGTATATATGTGGTTATCATACAATATTTGTCGGGTTTACGTTATATAATATAAATATATAGTACATAGGTATCTACGAAACCAAGTATATACTTATATAATATTTTGGTTATCGCTCGTAATGATAGCGTTTTCGTATGATTTATAATTTGGCGTTTCTATCGTTTCAGCCGACATCGACGGCGGCCATCGGCAGTACCAAGACGGCCGGGGCCAACCACACCGGCGATGGATTACTGGATGGCAGTGCATATAACAGCGACCAAAACGGCAAGCCCAGGTTCATAGCGGTCACCCGGTTAGAGGACGTGCAGGCGGTCCGGTGCGCGGAGTTCCACCCGCACGGTTCCGTGTACGCGGTCGGATCCAATTCCAAAACGCTCCGGATATGCGCTTATCCCAAAGTGACGGATATCAGGTCAGCAAATCTCTTTCTCTGTCCAACTCACCTAATCGTTCTCACTTCTTCTATCGAGAGATAAATATAAATATGGATAACTCACGCGAGCCTCTGACACGCACTCGTCTCTATAATCGCCGCCGTTCGTTTATGCGTATTTTATCCTCTTTCTCCGCCCCCTCTCTCCGCTCTATCTATCTATCAATATTATACATCTAGTATACATATTATATATACCTATCTTCCGAGAGCATCATTCGACACGCGCCGCCGCCAAACCATTGCCGTGGTATCGATTCGGATTACCATTATATATTATTATATTACTATTATACAGGTATATATTATTAGTATCGTACTAAGTTTATTAATTTAATTTCTCCGGAATCACCGCTGTTGTTATATTGTTACCTGGGACTACTTCTATATTATATACCTACTCACAAAGAAATCGGAAACATTGCTTTCACAAAAGTATACAAAAAGGTATTAAATATTTTCGAAATGTGCACTTTTCGATTGTAATTTGCACACTACACTCAGTTTTTATACCTATACCTTATTTAATGCTGTGTGGAGGTGTGGAAAATCTTTGGAGAACGGAAAGTTAAGAAGAATTTTTAAATCTACTAACAATGCAGTAAATCACGATTTACTCATGTCCTATGTGCCCTATAGGGCTATATATATATATCGCTATTTCGATGGCAATGCCTATTATTCCTCCATCTTAGATACAAAAAATTGTGTCCTTAGCCCCCCATAGTTGTGCCAACCACAAGCGGCACTTGGCTCTATTTTTTTATTTTTGTGGGGAGTGAGGGGCAAAAATTAATCACAATTTACTGATCCATTTAAAATAACAAATTTGCCCTCAATATTTTTTCTGAGGGAGTGGTCAATTTCCCTCTCGTGACCACCCAAATGCCGCCATGTCTATCTATACCATATTATTGTTATAAGATATGGATTTAAAGGTATATAATTATGGTATATTTTCGTCAGTATAGAAAATTGGGTGTACCTAAGCGTATGTAACGCTGCTGTTATTAAATCAGGTTCTTTAGTTTTCAACTAGGTATCTACTTAGCGATATCTGTATTCGGTATAATAGGAATGTGGTAAAATATTTAAATACACGATTCTTGAGCTGAGTCCTGAGTATGTTAGGCATGATGCTTACCAACTATATTTTGTTCTACATATAAACATATACTAAAGCGCTCAAAAAAATAATAGTGTTGTCATACCTTTATAGTTTTATAACTTACAAATTACAATACATATATGTTTATTTCTCTTTATACGTCTATCCTCGTTATTGTCTGCGATGTTTTCGTAAACAACTTATACAAGTAGTTGTAATATAAACTGCACTTTTTCAGACTTTTTCAATAAATTTGACAAAACGTTTACTGTTTATTTATTGATGGCACTGTTTTTCCTTAACTTTGATTAAACTTAGCTAATATAGATCTCAATTTGTTAATACATTTGGCTCATAATCTGATAACTAATTTGGTTTTTAGTATCACCCGTGGATTTTAATTCTCAATGAATTTATTGTTTAGTCAGTTTTTTTCTTATTTTTTCGTGGAGTGTTTTCGGCCATTTCAAAGAAAAAATTGATTTTTTCACATAACTTCAGACCTGCATAATCCATACCGTACTGCATTTTATAGAAACGTCAACCGCAGGCGTTCAAATTCCGTGTTGGTTTATATTAGTTATATAACTCATAAGTCATAACTCATAAGTAATATCAACATCATTGCGTGCATCAAATATAAATATTCGTTTACGATTCGTTTGGAAACTATATTAAAAAAAAATCTTTCAGCACTCCGCAGCATTCGAGAACCGAGAAATTACCAGTCACAAACGGCGAGTGTTTTTACAATAATAAAAAATAAAAAAAAAAAATTTTAAAAACACACTTTTCCATAAAAACATTTAAAAAAAAATTTTAAAAATTGCACTAAAAAGACAAAAATAATTCTCTGTACTTAAAAATAATGAAAAATTTATTGATGAAAAATTTAAAAGTGTGTGGTGCTCATACACTTGACATATATTCCCAGTCACTATCTTATAAACATGATTGAACAAAGAAGTGTATGTGAGACTTTCCTTGGCTTTTAAATTTTTCATCAGTAAATTTTTCATTATTTTGCTCTTATACTTGACATATACTGCCAGTCACTATCTTATAAACAGGATTGAACAAAGAAGTGTATGTGAGACTTAGCTCGGCTTTTAATGTTTTGTATGATGCACCACACACTTTTAAATTTTTCATCAATAAATTTTTCATTATTTTTAAGTACAGAGAATTATTTTTGTCTTTTTAGTGCAATTTTTAAAATTTTTTTTTAAATGTTTTTATGGAAAAGTGTGTTTTTAAAATTTTTTTTTTTATTTTTTATTTTCTACTTTTTAGTTGAAAGTAAATATTTTTATTAAACGTTTAAGAAATATGTTATCCGGTGTTTTCGGTACCTATATCAGAATACCGGTATAATGTTATTTGGTAATAATTACCGTTGTTACCATAGATATTATAATAATGGATAGGACACGCCTATACTTGCTTCGTAAGAGGTTGCGGTTTTTTTTGGGGAAGAGAGAAAGTTCAATATCTGCGAGAGATATTACGGCGACGTCGTGGGGACAATCCTTTTTTTTTTTTTTTGGTCCATGTCCCAAAATGACAACGGATTATTGTATTGTCATCCAAGACCAAGGTCTATACCAATTTTCAGAATTTTTCATCTTCAAAAAGTGCCTCAAATCGAGCGCGCAAGATTTGATCACAGACAGACGTGAAACCAAACTTAAGAAAAGTGTTAAATAAAATATATGGCGCATTGTACTGTGCTATGCTGCACATTAGAGTTTATGATATTATTATTATGATTATTGTAATATTTTATATTGTTCGTACGCGGCGTGTGACCGTTGCACAAGTTTTCGAAACACAAAACCCGTACTATCCGTCGTGTCTCGTGACTTATAAAATCAGAACTGGTACACTTTTCGTATACTGCATGTATATTATATTATTATACTGTAGGCAAACCAATCCGTTGAGAAATACAAAACGTACCTAATACCTTACAGACTACAGAGTCGTATTAAAGAGGTATATTATAATATCGTATATATTATTAATTCGCATTCAGCATGACGCCTACAACGCGCAAACGGTGTTTATAAACGTCGTATGTGTCTAGTGTATTATAATTTATAATTTATAATTTGAATAATTGTGTATAGTGGCTTGGGTTCTTATTTCACTTATCTCAAGACAGCATGAGATGTGGTGTCGTGAATTAAGTAGTAATAATATAATTTATTCACGCGATTCCCGTTGTATATATTATAATAGGCACCTACGTAGATTATAATATTTTCGATTCGTTTACTACCAAAAATATTTTTGATTTAACATTTTCCATACTCGAGTTTTGTAAAAATACGTATTGTTGATTGATTAATATTGCTGTACTTTAAATTAAAAATAATATACTTTAAGAATACGGTGATAGTGTCCACATGTCTCGAAATGTGGTTTGTATGAGCGCGCGTGCGCTATATATATAATAAAGTTGGGTCTAACAGTTTTTTTCCTAGTATTTCTGTATAAAAAAAAGTAAATAATTGACAATTATTTTTACGGTATATAGTTCATGCGCAGTTAATCTTCGCGTTCATATTATATACAAACCATGTGGTTTGACAATAATAACAAACATGTAAGATAATTATTTGGTTTACCACAAATTTCTACGAGGTAAACCGAAACGCATAATTCGTTTTAATATTATAGGTACATTGGTTATATTAACGTTATTTGGTGATAACCGTAATCTACAATAACGACCAAAAATTAGCTAGGTACCTGACGACTTTTGTTTTTTCTTTATAAACGCAATAAATTGTAGTTGTAAAACGTGCCTAATGAAATATAAAAAATAATTTGATATATTTATTATGACTTGCAGTTTGCACATATTTTTTTTTACAAATGTCATTGATTATATAATATTTAAAAGTAATTATATTTATTTTGATTTTCTCTTGTAGGCTCATTAAAGTACCTATTCCTTAAATAGGAAATATATTATATAGTTCCCGTGTAGTGTTTATAACCTAAATGTTGTAACCACATAATATAATATGATGGGTCATAAAAAGTCCACTATTATATTTTTTAGTGTCCAAAGAAACCTAACGTTATTTACAATCAATTAATATATATCTATATATAATATAATATAAAAGACTCGTCCGGTTTGTAGGTTATAGCCATAACCATGGTCATTTACTCAATGATTTGTTCAGTAATGATCCAGCAAAGAAGCATAAAAGAAGAAAAAGAAAAGCCCCCCAGTGATCAGTAAAGCGGTCTGATATTTATAAAATTATATTATATGTATGTATATAATATATATATATTATATGTATGTATATAATATATATATATATTCTTTGGCGCTTAGTCGTTATTGAAAACCGAGTGAAAGCTATTATTGCTTGCTTACGTTATTCTAATGACTTAGATTGTGTCATTTTTTTCTCTTCAAGTATCTTTCATTCGGAAAAAATGTTTTTCACGAGCGATGTGATTTATTATGATTTATGTTCGTTGAAAAATTCCATTTTGTCGATTTGTAATCCAAAAAAAAACTGTTTGAACTTTCTCAAATTTCTTCTAGGTGAAAACTGTAATTTACTTCACCATATAAGTCGAAGGTGTTGAACAAATTCATGAAATAGTATCGGAGCAATGAAAAATTATTATAATAAAGTGTAAGTGGTAATCTAAAAAATATAGTTATTGTGGGACAAATACTTCACATACACACACATAATATTATATATCTACTATAATATGTTCATGCGCACTGTTGTATAACAATCATATGTCATAACCTCATAACTCATAAATATTGTGCATCATGTCATATGACTATCGGATTCCGATTATTTACGTGCATATTCGAAGGGTTTTTCGTTTTCTTAATAATATTCAGTTGTATTCACCAATACATTTTTGATTCGTTTTGTTACGGAATAGGTTTTTTTAGACTTGAAATGTCATGAAGCCATTCTTTCTAATTAATCGAATCACGGATAAGAAAAATTGCCTGGTAGAAGGTACCTACTTATTACCTACATAGACTGACAGCGTAATATAATTTTAACGGGTTCTGTAATTACAAGTAGATTGCAGCAGTGTTTAAATACTCTTAAAATAATTGTAGTTGCTGATTTGTCGTTAAACTGGTATAGGTACATATAATCCAATGTTTCTATATTACGATAGCCAAGAATTATCTTTTGATCATTCCATTTTTTAATTAGAATTTTCTCTATTACCTATGCAACTACCTATATACTTTTATACGTTTTTTGTAATTACCGCCTTATTGGCTTATTACCATACAATTTTAAATTATTATTAATAGTTGAGTATATATAGACTTGTTAGAAAGAAAAAACAAAAGATTTGGAGAAAATAATGCAGTATACCTAACTTTGAATTTATTATTTTAATATCTAGTAAATTTCAGTATTTTGTGCGGTCGATGGTTGGACTTCAACCATTAGATGAATAAATCAAAAAAAATCTGTAATTATCGTTAATCATTTCCAGATGTTATGCTTCTAATAAACAATAGATTCACGAATCACTATAATTTAATACTATTGTCTATTATAGTACCTATGTTACATATATATTATGTTATGATAATATGTTGAGCATATTTGTCAGTTTACAAGTTTTGAAAAATTCAACCTTATTGGCTAGCTATCGAGTAATTTTTAAGTTTTTAACTATATATACATTATACATAAACAATATTGTGTTAGAAAACGGTATTTACACCATCGTGATGATATTCGTGGGGTGTAACGAATGATAGTTTTTTTCTACTAACACGATATTTACAGTTTTTATCTTATTATATATTTATGTAGGTATACGCCGTATACATATTATATAGTATATATTTTTATAGTCCATATTCTATATAGGTAATTTATATTTTATATGTTTGTTATGTTTCCTTGTTTTTCCGTGATTATGATGTTAGGTTAGACTATAATATTGTATAAATATTAGCTTAATATATTATATAATATAACTAGGGATTTTTACTTTCACCCCTCTCCTCCCCCCCTCAAAAAAAAATTCAGTTAAAAAATTAAAAAGGAATCAATTAGGTAACCACCCTGCCATAAAGTAGGTGTCAATTAATTCTCTGTCAATGATACTCCTATTTAAATGTCAAAACATAAAACTTATAGGTATAACGTCTTATAAGTTACTAGCTGTCCCGCCCGGTGTTGCCCTTCCCAAAGATTATTATTTTTTAACTTCTATATAAAAATGTGCTTCATATCATGTACTTATTACCTACGAACGATGTCAAGGAACTTAAAAATAACCAATAACTATAATATTATTAGACTGACGTTGTACGATGTACATACAAAATGCACATCGAACTTATTCTAGCAGTCCGATCTTCCTAGCTGTGGGAGATAAATTTAAATAATTAATAACACTATTGGCACTTTGTGTTGAAATGAGACAACGTTATCGGTCAAATGTTTGTGGGAAGAGAGGTCCAACTATTTTGTGCAACAAACCCTTATTGTATAGATATTTATATACGATTTGAGAAATAGTTGGACTGTACCGCAATAATAATTGGTAGGTACCTACCTATCTCTTAACTTAAATATCGGTACGTTTTTAGCGTATAGGTAGGTACTTCTGTTATAACCTTCCTACTAATAATGTAATTATATTATATAATGCACCCACCCATCTATACAAATTTGACTGTGACACCGTCCGGCCGTTACGTAATTGTTTCTTTTAGTCACAAAACAGTTTCCTGAAAACATGTTCCGTGTATATTCCTAGCAAACCGTCCTAAGCGAAAGATTTTTAATTTATTTACCAAACTACCTAGTCGTATTTGATCGCATTAACATATCTACATACATGGTATACCCGTAAAAATTACCTAACAACGCGATTTGGAAACTACTGCCTCTATACGCCATCTCTGAGTACCTACTCTGTAATACAGAGTGTGTATAATACGTTATCGACGGTGATAATTGCGACGAGAAAGATGGTCTTACGACGTTGTTCCGCTGCTGGTCCGACGGGTCGTGATAACCTTGTGGTCGTCCTTCCGGGGACCGTTGAATGCCAAAACACGCTCACACCGTATAATATTTATTTCATATATTATATAGTTATCAGCATAGGTAGTTTTTTCTCTCGTCGACACGTATCGACGAAATGTCAAACTGTATTGTATAATAATAACGCAACGGTAAATATTATTTGTTCGTAGCTCGGGGCGGCGTATAACATATAGAAACGAAAAAAAAACACTTCCTTCCGGACCAGTCGGCTTCGCGCGTGCGACTATGACATTTAAATATCGCCTTTCACTAATCGCGTTTTAGAGACTATCCCGGTATATTAACAACATAATAACATTATCATCGTATACGCGTGTTGTACCTAAATACGTAGGTACAATATCGCTTACCGCCGAACCGAGTCAATGATTATATGTTATCGTTAAAACATAACCGGCCGTGGACCGTGGTGGTGCGGGTGTGGAGGCGAAGAAGATGAAGAAAAAATAAACATTTAATTAAAAACACTTTTTTATTTTTAACGTTTTCCGTCACTTTCGCTAAATAATTACACCTTCGCCCCTTACCGCCTATCGTTTTACGGTGTATTACTGACTATTATCATTCAAATCATACACGAGCGCACGATGTATATTATGTAAATATATATATTCTGCACATTTTGTACGCTGAGGTCGGTGAAATGTATGAGTTTTGTACAAATATTATGAAAATATCATTGCACATTTTGTCTGGCGCTTGTTATGAAATATCTCTGTGCCGAGTGCCGAAGTATATTATTCGCGCAAGGCCGGAGACATCCACGCATAATAGGAATACCTATATGATTATCAGCTCATTTATTTTCGTAAATACGCTAAATTCAACTCATAGCATTAGGCATTGAATACGTGTGATTAAGGCACGTTCAACGATTACACGGGCCGTATAGAATCTAATTATTGGTTAGATATTATATTTGTTTTTAGAAAATCAAGAAGTGACTTTGTATGGTTTTCGTTACGGTAAACTGTGTTAAAAAACCAAACAGTATTAATGAATATGCACTATGTTGTTAAAAAAAATAATAAGTTAAGCATAGCAGCCTCGAGAATTAAGCCCTTAGCGAAGGTATATAATATATAGGTATAACTTACTTTCTCGCGACAAAGACCTAGCATAATATGTACATTATACTGTTATTAATTTTAAAAAAAATCACCTACCAAAACTACGACGGTCGTCGATTTAAATTAGAAACGACTGGAGAAAATAAATTAAGTCTATAATTATCTAAATAAATCCTATTGGTTGTATTTCTGTTACAGCCCATTAACGCAACTTCACGCATATATTAATCAAATAAATTTAACTTAATTCTTGCAATAACGACTACTACATGTTTTCAGTTAAATGATTGAAATCTAAAAATTCATATTTTTTTTTTTTATTAGACATGCACTTTAGTGTTTACATTTTACTACCACGTTTTCACATAAAAACAATCCAATGACATTTATCCATGCAGTTAGAAAGTTTGTAATATTTGTATATTGCGGATAACTACTTAAATTAAAAACTGTAAAATACTATTTCATATACCGTAAGGTTGAATTGCATACCACATGGAAAAAAGATGGTAAAAAGATAATTCATAATATATATTTCTTAAAAATTGTTTAAATTATACATAAAAATCCACTTATTGATTTTAATTCCGGTTTTTATAACTATCCGTTATTAATTATTAATATATATATACATGGCGTATATATTTTATAACAGTAGCTTATTTATTATTTTTCGTACATGCATTTCGTTGGATTTATAAAGATTAGCTGGTTTTAATATTGTTGATAATTTTAGTCTATTATGATTTACTGACGTGTATTTTTACTATTTTAGTTTATACAATTTTACTTGTATAAAATGTATAAGATTATTAATATTTTATACACTAAACCTTTATAAACCTAAATTTACATCCCAAAATCTCGGACAATTCGCTCCGTTTAGTTACGAGGACATGGTTTTGTTTATTATGGCTTTAAGTTAAGTTTATAATTATTTGTACCTATGTTATTATTTTATTAATAAATAATATTAATATCGAATGACTTACGTCATTATTTATAACGTTTTTCAACGAAGTAAATTAAATATGTATATAAGTTACAAGATACATTTTCGTAATTTTAATTAACGTTTACGTTTTAACTTTTAATAACTGATGTTAATACTGTACTTTGAACATGCACAATTCGTTTAAATTACGTAAACGGTGAAAATACCGTCACCGAGAAAAGATTATAATACTTATGTAAAATAAAACGTGAAAAAAAAACGGAAAAATATATAATATGTATGTAGGTACCTAATTATATTCTTAATTTACAGAATATGTCCCATTTAGCATTGTGAAATATTAAATAGCAAATATCGTTGTTAAGTGTTATTATTTCCTATAAACTAAAGTGTTTTATTTTTTTTCACTTATCTATGATCACACTAAAATATTATTATTTTTAGAACTAAACAATTTTTGTCGTCAATCCGTAATATATTGTAGCTGAATGCAGGATACCGGGTCATGTTATGTACCATATTATTTAGCGGCACTCGACCATGTATACGATACCTAGTCCACAGCCGTTATTCGCGGGCTTTGGTTTCGTACTTGACGCATGAGCACAGCGATAGTTTCTTATATCCACTTTCACAGTAGTATTTACGCACTTTTTTTCTTCGTATATTATTTTATAAATAACTCGATAAACCGTTGACACGCCGAAAACTTTACGGCGATATAGTCATCGATACCACATAATACCACATCGATTAGTATAGGGCTATATACAACCTACATAATATTATATTATATTATATATATCGACTTGTATCGACGCGGTGCAAGGGGTAATCGAGGTATGTGGTTAAATTCTTCGGTTTATTCATGTACATATACAAAATATGTGTTGATAATAATATATATATTAAGTAGATTAAAGTGAAATTAAGTTTTGCCTCGTCACCTATAAGTACCTATATATAGAATGAGTATAGGATTAAATCTTGAATTAACCAAGACTGTGATGTACAATTAGTCCGCGATAAAATATTTCCTGTGCCTACATAATTCAATACTTATTAAAGCTTTTCGCGCACTTTAAAACAAAACTATTATAAAAATTCATATTAGGCATTAATTTAGGTATTTCATTGCAGGAATAATTTTTAGTTTTCCTTATTTTTATCTTTGAAAATCATAATTTAAGAAAAATGTATAAAATGTTTAATATTATTATAATGCCTATGGAGTACCTATAATAGGTACAATAAAGGATGGTGAAATAAAATGATCATTTATTTTCGTCGTTTCAGAGAGAATCACGTGGCCCAGCAGCCGACCGTGTTGTTCAAACGTACCAGACACCATAAGGGTTCGATATACTGCATGTCGTGGACGCCAGATGGATCGCTGATCGCAACCGGCAGCAACGACAAGACGGTAAAGCTAATGCGGTTCAACGCGGACACGTCGAATCTGGAGGGCCAGGAGATCGAGTTGGCCATGCACGATGGCACTGTCAGGGACGTTTGTTTCATCGAGGACACGACCAACAGGAGCAGTTTACTCATCAGCGGCGGCGCCGGTGACTGTAAGATATACGTGACCGACTGCGAGACCGGACAACCGTACCAAGCGCTCAGCGGCCATTCCGGTACTTATTTTATTTTAAATGATTTATTATCAAAATTGCAGTTACTTGTGTTCCTCCGTGTGCCTCTACATAATATTATTATATGTCACGCGTGGTGTACTTTGCTTTATTTGTCCGTGCCATACACTAGCTGTTTTAAGTATTCTATTTTTTTTAATACCTACCTATAGCTATAGTATTTGTTGATAAAATATTTTCTCATAAAGGTTAGGTGAGGTTTTAATACAAGGTTATTCGTCAGTTATTTTTAGAGCAATTAAAAATATCAAAAATAGATAGGTTTAGTCAGGTTAGGTACTTAGTCACAATTTTTTTTTCAATGTTTATTTTTTTTTAATTTGTTATTGTTCTTATATAATATAATGTATAATAACTACAAAACTGATATTTATAAGAAATAATATGTCTGTCTTATAGAAATTGTATTTTTTTTACAAATTTTGTCTTTTTTTTTATTTAAAGTTTGTATAGGCGAGCTAATAATGTAGGAGTTAACACTATGTCCTTATAATAGATAGGTTACCTATTTAACGTTTTGTAAGAATATTTTTTTTTTATTGTGTATTAAGTTCTGGAATCCTAAACACAGAGTTCTTTTAAAAATCCCCGTGTACGCTAGCATTTGGTCAATTTGATCGATTTCCTCTGTATTCACATTTGTGTATATAAATATAATAAGTAAAACAATAATGCTAACTGTGTGAAAATGTTGATAAAAAAAATGTATAATTTTTATTTTTACAGGACACATATTGACGTTATACAATTGGGGCGGAGCCATGTTCGTGAGTGGGAGCCACGACAGGACCATTAGATTTTGGGATTTGCGGACGAGAGGATGCGTAAATGTTGTCACGCCGAATACTTCTATGGCCAGTCGGGTTAGTATTGACGAAGTTCGACTGAATTATTAGTATTTAATTGCATACATTTGAAGGGTCTAAAGTAGAGAAGTGTAGAGAAATTTGGTCGAATGTGATTTAAAAAATGAGAATTAAATAGTGAACATGTATAATATTGGATATAAAATATTAAAAAATGAATGTATATTAACAAAAAATATTTAAAATATCAACAGTATTGTCCATATTTAAAACGAACAATCGTTTAAAATTATTATTTCCCCAACTA
This sequence comes from Metopolophium dirhodum, assembly GCF_019925205.1. NCBI lineage: Eukaryota > Metazoa > Arthropoda > Insecta > Hemiptera > Aphididae > Metopolophium > Metopolophium dirhodum. Next base: position 31,298,030 of record NC_083567.1, on the reverse strand, counting down.
AAACATAATAATTGAAATAGATTTTGGTAAAAATGGTTGAATAATTATTTCAAAAACTTATGATTTAGTTTTTGACTAGAATTTTCAGGTTACATATTTTTAAGGATATTATAAAAAAAAATGTAATAGTCTTAAATCCGAGCAGTCTTATTTTATCAGTTTTAAAAAAATATACAAATATCATAAATCCTATAATATAGTTTATAGTATCTTTACGGCTTTACCTATTTATAATGCGTGAATTAAAAAAAAATAAAGTGCGCATGTGTTGTATAATGCCCTAAAATAGTGTTTATTACAGACCGTGTGCCCGATATCGTGAAATGACCACCTTCTGTCTCGTGTACAGTTATCGAATCTGTGTCTCTTCATCCCATTATTTATAACGACTAAGAAATTATTAAACTTAAATTCCCATTTTACTTTTATCGAATTCGAGAAAGTAAAAACCCAGTTCAGACTATAAAGCCCTGCAAAAGTATGTGCACGTGCGCGTTGTTCGTAAGATGTTAATTATTATCAATTTACCGCATGAGCACCCTGAACACGTCTCTTATTCAGAGCGATTGTCTTTCAATATAGACAGTGGTTGGAAGGATATAATTACGAGTATGATCCATGAGTGATGGTCATAAAAATACCATCGCCACACGTCATACCGCATTATTATAGAGTAGGTATAATATATAATATCCATTATTCCAGTGACATAATCTGTCACGATGAATACTAAAATACACATAAAATAATAAACATCAAAAATATGTATCTATTAAGGTATTTAGCCCCCCCTATAATTTCTATAGCCCCCCCCCCCAAAAAAAAAAAAAACTCATGATTTCACTACTATAGTTTAAAAGCATCATAAGAGTATCAAGTATAGACCTGAACTACAGCCCCCCCCCCAAATTTCAAACAGTATTTACACCTATATGGACAGAACCTTTATATACCTATTTATATAATATATATAACTAATATAAAATTTACATCTGATTAGGGCGCAATTTCAATAGAAAATAATGTGGTGCTGAAGGCTTTAATTTTTTCGCTTAGTCTTAAAATCATAATTAAGCATATTATAAGCACATCTATTATAGTGTTGGGGGGATATCGTGTAATGACAATATTATCATCGTTAACTGATTCGGTTTTGTATGTATTTTATACAGCAAGGATCACCGGTGGCCGCCGTCTGCGTGGAACCGTCCGGGCGACTGTTGGTCAGCGGTCACGAGGACTCGGCGTGCGTCCTGTACGACATCCGAGGTTCCAGGAGCTTGCAGTGTTTCAAGCCGCACTCAGCCGACGTGCGTTCGCTGCGGTTCTCGCCAAGCGCCTATTATCTGCTGACCGGCGGATACGACAACAAGCTGGTGCTCACCGACTTGCAAGGTACTGTATTTTACGTTTGTTGGTAATATTAATAGCCTACAGTAATGTATTGTTGCAATGTTTTAGCATTTAGTATAATATATTGTATACTCAATGTTTGTAGATAACATAGGAATGGATAGGACATGCTAAATATTAATCGGACACTTTAAGGGATGCAACTGGGCTTGTCTAAATCTTAAATACTTATAACTCATAAACTACTCGTCCTAAATTCGTTATTTATGTATTAAAATACTTGGAAAAATATCCTCCTTTGGAAAATGAAATTAAAACTCTATGCTGTCATTCAAAAAAGTAAAAAACTTAAAAAATTATAGATAAGGATAAAAAATATTTAAAAATGTTGTTTTTTTAAAAACTTGAAACTATGTAAAAAAAATATTTTCAAAAACATTAATACTTTTTGAGATAATGAGTGTTTTATGCTTAATAAATCACCCTGTATATATGTACTTATACAAACTAAATGCAAGCCGCGACTCTATAATCGGAATGGCGGCCAATTGTGGGGAATCATCTATCTTATTACTATGGTTACTATCAGGTACCTTGATGACTCACCTTAGGATATTAAAATCAAATCACAAAAAAAATTAGCACGTCCCATTTCTTTGTTATATCAGTATAGGTACTGCATATTTTGTACTCTCGACTGTATACAATGGGTATAAGTAGTTAAAACTTGACTTGCTGTTTTTATTAAATATAAATTTGAGTATTTAATATTTATTACTGTGATAATAACAATAATATTGCTTAAAATGTTCATCCGCAGGTGATTTGACAACAACGTTGCCGAGCGTGGTGGTCGCTCAACACCAGGACAAAGTGATATCTGGCCGGTGGCACCCTACAGACTTTTCGTTTTTGAGTACCAGTGCCGATAAAACAACCACTCTGTGGGCTCTACCACCATATAAATAATACAAATAACCAACGAAACAGATTATAATTTAATAATACACGTTAAGGCTTTGTATTACAAAAAAATCAGAAAGATTTTCAAACAAAAATTAAAAAAGAGAAACAGTGATTTTTGCTAACTTACGTGCTAACAATTTAATAATTAACCTAGTGTTTATTTTGAAATTTACGAGCTGTTTTTGTTTTTTATTTTTATTTATTATATACACATAATTTGTTCTGTATTTTTTTGTTACTCTTTTCTAATTCTACCTGCTGTTTTTTGTTAATGATAATTTTTTTTATTTTTTAATAATAAAAATATGTGCCTAAACTCATGTGATACTATTCCTTATATATTCCCTGAAAACCACTTGATGATTATGAAATCCAACGCCTAAAGTATCATTAATTTAAAGAATGATTATCTAAAATGTATACCTAATTTATGTATATATATTAAATAACTATTATATAAGTGAAATAAGCATCTAATCAATAATTTAAAGACTAATCGTATCAAAAAATAGTTAACAATATTATACTGTTATTATACTATTATTATATATTACATATTATAGGTACTTGAAAAACTATTAGAAACGTATAACAAAATTAAAAAAAAAAATCATAAATATACTTTTTAAATTTTACATACTCATTTATATTTCTCTATTATATTATCATCATACTAAAGTACTAAACCATTTATTTGAAAGCATATTATTATATAGTGTACAAACGGCTGACGACTTGATGCCCATAAAAACCGGGGAAGTCAATCTGCTGCAGGTATATAGGTAATTTCGAGTTTAGATACCTCTTCGTTGAGTGGGCACTGCAATAGTGTAATGGAAGTGTGAAATTATTATCATTATTAGGGCTCGGATTTATATGTAAATACATATTTTTACTGTGACTTGATAAATTAATTTAGGTAAGTGATAAATTCGTTTCAAGGGATTTCCATTGTAATGAACTATATTTTATTTTACATATTTTTACATATTTTGTCATAAGTACATATTTTTACATATTTCTCAATAATTCCATTTGTCCATACATATTTCGATAATTTACGATTTACTAATAGATTTATACGATGTATACGATTTCCTATGTTTCAAAAAGTACGTAAACAAAATAATACCAATTATTAAACTAATCGACCGTAATATACGGTCGATATAAGGACTTATAGAAGAAGCTGAAAAATGCATAGAACAAGTACAAGAACCCTTGGGAGTTGCAGTAAAAGAAAAAATGCACAGCGTATTACATAAAAATCCTGGCTTAGACTGCCTAAAATTAATTAGAGATACACATTGCGAAATTAATGGGGTAATATTTCCGGCTGAACTTACTGCTTTGGACATTGCAAATATGAATTTTGCACCCATTACCTCGGTGGAAGTCGAGCGCTCCTTCAGTCGGTACAAATCTGTGTTACGACCAAATCGTAGATCATTTAACTTTGAAAATTTGAGCATGAATATTGTATATGGTATCTCATTGCTTTCAAGACCAAGATAATCAAAATGAATAATGAATAATAGTAGTAAAATAAGTAAATTAGTTAATAATGTCATTTATAAAGCAATTTTTTATATTTTTTTGTAATTTTTTTGTATTCCATATTTTCATTTTTTAATCACATATAAAGTGATTTATTATTACATATATATTTACATATTTTGGTTTTTTTAATACATATAAATCCGAGCCCTAATCATTATGAAGGAATATACTAAATGAGTCCATAGAAATTCCTTATGTTGTTAGTACTATGGTAGCTAACTTACCTATCAACACCAATATTTAAAACAGTACTGGTATATATAATTTATACATTACCGGACACCCTTTGTTTTTCAATTTTTTTGTAAAAATTATGTAGCTTGTTATAGGTATGTAAAACGATAGTTAAGTCAGAATTTGGGACTCAAAGTTAGTTTTTTAGTTATGACACTCCGAAATTGATACACAAGTATGTTATGTTAAGTACAACATTATTTTTGAACCTTCAAGTAGGTATACTACATGTCTACATAGCATATGATATACCTAGCTTTAAAAAAGGATTTGCAGCAGTAGGTCGATCATATTTTGGTCCCGATGTACTTGTCTGAGAATTCAAAAAACTTCTATCAAAAATAAACAATTCATTTTTAGAAAATATTAATAGCAATTTATATACGTAATTAGTTTATAGTTAATTAAATATCAAATGTATCTTATATTATTTCCTATCTCTAATTTATTATGAAAAATACTAAAATTAAGTTCCCATTTAATTTGAGGTAATGATAATATGTTTATCTAAAATAAATATTTGTGTTTATATTAAAAATATTTACAAAGTATTTTATTTCGAAATAGTATAATTTCACCTTCAACATTTTGTTAATAAATAATCTATTTCTAACAGTTTTTAGAAGATGTGGAGCATCCGAAAACACCTAGGTACCTAAACCTTTTTAGAACTGATGAACGGTTTTGAAAATAATTTGACAACAATATCAGCAGGGGCGGATTGGCCTATCGGGAAATCGGGAATCTTCCCGTTAGGCCGGTTCTTGTGAGGGCTGGCCGGGCTGCTATAATTATTACATTATAGTTACAAAAAAAAATTATATTTTTATAAATTAAGCATAGAGTCAAATTATTTTCAAAATTGTATGGTGTCAAAACATTCAGTGAAATTTTCTAGTATCTACAGTCATTCGTTTTTTAATTACAACAAAATAAGAAAATCGTTACATCATAAGAAATCGATGTGAATATCAAATGTTGTAAAAATATGAATTTCAAACGCTCGTAAAATTTTAATTTGACTTTCTTGTAGACATTTTTTTTTGATAAAGGTAGGAAAACTTATGAGGAATCTTGTTTTACATTTTAAAATCTTAGATTTAAAAAGAACATTTTTATGAATTGCTAACTCAAAATAATTTGCAAATTTTTGTCATGTTCACTTATTTTGTCAATATTTGAACTTTAAATACTTATAAAAAAATTGTGATTATGGATTTTTAATTTTTTTCATCTGCCTTTGAAGCAATATACTAGGAGCTTTTCAAGCTTTTTTAACCAACAAATAAAAATGTTATTGATATTATTAAAAAAAATAAAAATAAAAAACATGTAAACTGAAAGTGTCCGTAAACAGCTCAAAAAAAGTCAAAATATTTGGAAAATGTTATGGTGTATAGAAAATGCTAATATAAACATTCAGTCAAAATGTCATGTACCTACGGTCATTTGTTTTAGAGTTGCACCAAAAACCAGAATCGATTTTCTCGAAAGCAGATTTTGCGTAAAAATTCCCGTTTTTCCCTAATTTTTCTTTTGTTTTTCAAGTCGCTTTTGAAAACTACTGGAACATATTTACTTCTGACCCCCCCCCCCCCCCCCCCAAAGTACCAACTAGATTCACTTTATCAGAAAAGTTACTGTTGAAGAAAATCCAAGTACTTTTACTGTCCTAAAAGGTGATGACAGACACAAAAAAAAAAAAAAAAAATTAAATAAAAAAGAATTAAAAATTTTAAAAAAACACAAATCATTTAAAATCAATACATTCATTGGTCCGTTCAGAATCTAAAATGTAAGAAGATTAAACTTCAAGTTTAAGTTAGGGACAGTCTGAACAACCACCTTATCTGACTAACCCAAAACTGTTATAGCTTTAATTATAGGTACCTATTATATTCTTTACTAATTTAGGGGTGAAACTAAACAAATTTTGAAATTTGAGTAAAATTATGACCATTTTAAAGGGGGGGGGGGGGGGTTACATTTGAGGTGCAGGGCCGGTTTGATCCATATTTCCCGGGCCGAAATAAATCGCCAATCTGCCTCTGAATATGAGTTACAATATAATTTGTATAAGTTAAATAATGTGTGTTTGTTTATATTTGTTTATGCGCCATCTCTTGTGACACCAACTATACAATATTATGTCCACCTGCATGTTAAATTAACACAATTGATTTTATTAACAATTTTGCAATAACAACTCCTGCAAAAAAGTTTTGTGTATTCATTTTATAATTTTGTATTCAATGTGTATTGAAAAATAAATACCTTTTACAGGCCTATGCGTTGTAAAAATGCTATAGTTGATTGTATTACATTATTGGCTAAGCTCTACCACATAAAAAACCAATCCGTGATTGGCTTCATGATTTGATTTTATTTCATCTCCAAAGTCTTCAAGACCAGAATAAGTAAGGGTTTTAACATTAAGACTTTCCCATAAAAATATTTCATCCAACAGCAGGATATGGCAATAGCAATTTATATACATAATTAGTTTATAACTATTTCAATATTAAATAGATCTTATATATTATTTACCTCCAAACTGTCTTGATTTAGTTTAGCCGTAAAGGCATAAGCAAAATTACTTTTATCCAATAGATAGTTGACCAAATCTAAAGTGGACTATGTTATCTTTAAACCATCACACGTTGCCTGTGTTAAAAAATCTTTTGTAAGAATCAATTAATTTTCTAAATTTTACTCCCAATAATTTAACCGTGTTATTCCTTGATTTTATATATAGAATAAATCATACAGGATAAATAATAATACATTCATGAATTAATTTAAGCATGTGAATATAAACAAATAATGCACAGATAGTAATATTTTTGTTGGATCATAATTAAATTATTAATATTTTTTAAATCGATCATCCATCATCAGGGCATTAAAAAAATGTGTAACCAGGACAGCAAAATCTTAAGTAAGCCTCTGACGATCTGGTTGAAATTTTATGCACCTACAATAATAACATGTAAACACATTTTTTTAAAAAATTTTTTTTTTTGTTTAAAACAATTTTAAATATTATAATAACATTCATTTGATTTATAATTTTCAATATTAAATATGGGTGCATCAAGCTCTTTCTAGTATCCTGCTATAGGATTCTTTAACAAATAAAATGTAAGTTATTATAAACAGACACATTACAGTTAAGCATGTTGTGTTATTGAATTTGCCCCTGGTGCAACCGTTTTTTTTTTTGGCATAATCTAGACAGTCCATGTGACCGTTCAACCTAGCGTATCTACAGGTCTGCTCGTCCCAAGAGCACCCGTTTTCCCTTGCGTAAACCAGACAGTCTAAGTGACCTTCAAACGAGGCATAACTACACGTCCGCTCGTCCCAAGGGCACCCGTTTTCCCGAGCGTATACCAGGCAGTCCTTGTGACCATTCCATGCAGCATAAATGCACGTGTCCTCGTTCCACGGGCACCTGTTTTCCCGTGCACATATCAGGCAGTCTATATGACCGTTCCACGCAGCGTTCATGCACGTGTCCCACGTTCTATAGGCACTCGTTTTCCCGTGCGTATATACTAGGCAATCCATGTGACCGCTCATCGCGGAATTGCTGCAAGTGTCCACGTTCCACAGGGCACCCATTTTCCCGTGCGTATACTAGGCTGTTCATGTGACCGTTCAACGCTGCGCTGCTGCATGTCCACTCGTCCCAAGGGCACCTGTTTACCCGTGCGTATATCAGGCAGTCCTTATGACCGTTCATCGATGCGTTGCTGCATGTTTCCTTATTAAAACATGCATCCGTTCTTCCTTGCGTAAACCAGGCAGTCTGTATGACCGTTTGGCACGCTGCCGGTCGTCCAAACTCCAAACACTGCTCGTAGGTACATGCGTACAGGGGCGTCATTTCAACTTTTTTTTTGTTGGTGCCAAAATGTTTGCAGGCAATTCAGATCATTACCAGGCCACATTTTTTTTTTTTTTTTTTTTTGGTGTGATGAGGGGGGGGGGGGGGTTAAGTGGAGACAAAAACTGTAGAATATTTGTATAATTTATTTAATATTAGTATGAAAAACTTATACCACCGATAACACTACCACGAAAATTCGGTATCGTGTCTACACTAATTGGTTAAGCCACCCGTATATATACTATTTATAATTTATATCTAGTAGATATCAACATTCTACAGACTACCCGGAAAAGCCGTGGTTCCTATGCGTGCATTATTATAAATACTAATGATTAATAATATATAATATGAGCTAATATAATCTATACAGGCATATAGCCATAATGTCATGATTGAGGAACATTTTGGAATTTTGGAATGAAATAAAAATAATAATAATAACTAGTTAGTTTTTTTTCTAACGAGTTAGATTAGACTATTTTACATATTAAATTCAACTAGTTAAGTTACAAAGTTAATATGAATTAAAACTAACTAGTTACCTAAGTTAAAAAGTAACTTAAAAAGTAACTTTCTAACTTAACTTTAACTTTCTAACTAGTTAGTGCCCAGCTTTGATTTACACTTGGTAAATAAATATATGGGTATAAATCACATTTACGATAAAATACCTAACCTACATATTTTTTATCCCTGCATACTTAAAATACCTATATAATAATATGGTTAGCTTAATAAAACCAGAAATTTATTTTATTGGTATCTTTCTTCGCAATGTTTGTGTTATAATTTTATCGTTTATAATATTGTGGGACCACAAAATCACATCAAAAATTCTTGGAAATTAAAAATTAGTACAGTACATTTTAGATTCTGAGCGAAGCGATGAATGTATTGATTCTACAATGATGTGTGTTTTAGATTCTGAGCGAAGCGATGAATGTATTGATTCTACAATGATGTGTGTTTTTTTTTTTTTATTTTTTTTTATTTTTTTTTATTTTTTATTTTTTTATTTTTGTGTCTGTCATCACCTTTTAGGACAGTAAAAGTGCTTGGATTTTCTTCAATAGTAACTTTTCTGATAGGAAAGTGAATCTAGTTGGTACTTTGGGGGGTCAAAAGTAAAAATTTCCCAGTAGTTTTCACAAGCGACGTGAAAAACGAAAGAAAAATTAAGAAAAAACGGGAATTTTTACGCAAAATCTGTTTTCGAGAAAATCGATTTTGGTTTTTGGTGTAAATCTAAAACAAATGACCGTAGGGACATGAAATTTTGACTGAATGTTCATATTAGCATTTTCTATACACCATAAAATGTTGAAAATATTTTGACTCTTTTTGAGCTGTTTACGGACATTGTCAGTTTTCAATTTTTTTAGTTTTTTTTTCTATAAATAACAATAAATTTTTATTTGTTGGGTAAAAAAGCGTGAAAATTTAATATAAGGCTCCTGATATATCGTTCTAATAGCAGTTGAAAAATATTAAAAATATTTCACAATTTTTTTTTATAAGCATTTAAAGTTCAAATTTTGACAACATTTATCAAATTTATAATTTATTAATTATTTTGTAGTTAAAGATTTATAAATTTTTAACTTTTATGGCTAAAGATTGAAAATTTAAAACAAGGCTCCACGTAAATAGGTTATATATAAATTACTTTATTCACAATAATATCATCAAATATACTTGGTAAAATCATAGGCTGACTGACCGTTTTCGCTCAGAATCGTTTTTCTTATACAATGATATTTTATCATTGAATTCAAATTTAACACCATCCATTACAGTGACCCACTTGTAACCTACCGTACAGCAGAGCGACATCCACTTATCCACCTTTTTTTTTTTAATACTGAAAAAATATAAAATATATTTAATATTAAACAGTTAGGTATATCGGAGCTTATTTTTATTGTTGGCAGGCCAAGGAAGGCATTTTAAAAAAAATGTGGTGCATACGTACACCCTGCACCCCCCCCCCCCCCATATGACGCCCCTGCATGAGGGTAGTTACCCGTTTCCGCCAAAATAATATTGGCCATTTTCGCCATGGCCCTTTTCCGCCGAAAACGAAAAAGGTACGATTCCCGTTTCCGCCAAAAAAAGTTTGGAAACCATTGGTTTTAATTTTTAAGCAATATATGTTGTGGTATGTATAAAATATAGTAATGTAACATGTAGGTAAAAGCAATGACATTTGTAAATAATTGCGAAGATCGTAGGGGTACTACAATTATATATACGTCGATAATATTCGATAGTTGTTGATAATCGTCGATAACGGAAGAAACCATACACTGTATCCATAGTGTATTTATTATGTGCATCAATTCTAACCGTTTCGTATTGGAGAAGCACTAAACAATTTTATCTCCGCTGTACAGTTAACATTGAATCATATATAAATATATATAATATTATGTATTCGTAAAGAAGATATCGAATAATAATTAATCTGGGAGACGAGGTGGCCGAGCGGTCTAACGCGACGGATTCGGCACAGCCGGTCCGAGTTCGATCCTCGACCATTGGGCGGTATTTTTCTCCGTGCAAGTCACGGTGTCCGGAGAACAAGTGCCGCCATCCCCCCACCCGGGCATGACAGATACCTACGGGTGCCCAATCAAAAATTCTGCCAAACAAAACACACACGTGTTCCTCCCCCTACCGACTTAATAACCTACAGTAAAACTAAGAATAGCTAATGGCCTCAACTGCCTGGCTCAAGATCAATTAAAAAAAAAAATAATTAATCTATGTAGGTATTATACCTATGTAACTATTTATATCGATATAATTGTTCACTACCTATAGTTATTATTTGATTGCCATGGCAACTGAACAGTGAGAAGAAGTTCGCTTAGTGCCAGAGTGAAAAATTTTATATCCAGCCCAAAAAATACTATACATTACTGCATAGGTATGAATAATAACTAATATAAGTAATTGTAAGTATTTATAATAAATGGTATTAGGTTCTTTTCTAATAATAATGTATAGGCGTTTAAAGAGAGGTGTAGTTAATAATTTTATAATATACCATATTATACAAACTACATAAAGAATACAGAAAACATTCAAAAGTTAAAACAAAATGATTTATTTGTATTATAAAAAAATTATAATTTTAAAACAATATTATAAAAAAAAAATTCATAATTGATTTTGATTGAAACTGGAACTTTACAATCTAAACTTAGAATAGTTATCTATATAATTATAAATACAAAGCTTAGTGTTAGGTTTTGGTACAAATACAATAATAATAATCATAATGATAGAAAAACACGTAAAATGTCGTCATTATTCTATTATTTTATAAAATATTATAACGTAAAAAATAATACTAAAATAATAAGTAAAACTACTATTTAATTCAGACGTACGTGTTCAAGTCTTTATTATTTATATTTGGGTGATTAAGGCACGTTCAACATCACGTTAACATAACATATTATTTATATATTTTTAAATTAGTATTTATTTTTCATAGACAAATTTAATGCCGGCATTTCTATAATGCCGTTAATGACACCCTGTAAAATCAGTTCTGTAATACGCCTAACAAAAATTATGATTATTAAAATGACATTCATGAGTAAAATCATTCAAACTTACTTTAATACTTTTAAACTGGCTACATAATATAAAAAAAAGAAAAAAGAAAAAAATTCACAAATAAAAATTATTAAAAATAGTATTTTTTTCCCAATACTCACTACAATATTATACTAATAAGTACATGCTTAATATGCAATATATCTTAATACTATAATCGAGTGCAGGTCTGCTTGCAAAAATATATTGTACTATTTTACATGTGAAAACTTTATTGTTTTTGTCATTAATAGATTGAATTGATGAAAAATAAATAAATAAATAGTTATTAAATAGATAGGTACTACATAGATATATTACTATCATATTATTATGACAGTTTAATATAATATACAAAACTAAAAAAGAAATGCACAACAAACATTCATATGCCTTAAATGAAAACATTTTATATATAAACTGTTAAGTTTGTCGATGGAACGCCGAAGTTAAACCGATGGGATTACAGACTTAACCATTTCGGTTCGGTGTTCAAATAGATCATTTACAGAATAATTTTAGAACTATTTAAAAAAAAATCAAATGAATACCAAAGATACTTCCCAATCGGAAATTTTTTTTAAAAAAACAACAGTTTATATTTAAAACCATTTACGTTTAAGATTTAAATAGTCTAAGTATGCTACTAATTGTTCATAATATATATAATTAAACATACATGCATGCAAATTACATTATATTTTTTAAAACTGTTTGAAAAATCGAGACATTCATAGTTAAGTTTTGTGTTAAATTTGAGCAACAATTATGATATAATAATAATAATAATAATAATAATGATAATTTGAAATGTTAAGTAAAACACACATTGTTTATTCTCTGCAGTGGATAGATTCAAGTAAGAAAGTCGAAGGAGATCTATTTTTGAGTATACATATATATCTATATATTTATACATATTATATTTTATGTTAAACGTATAAATATATAGATATATATCTAATAGAAATATAATAATAATAATAATATTAGGCGTCGTGGTCTAGATTATCTCTCAACACATAAAATATAACTATTACAGCACACAGACCGTACCGGACCGAAAACATTTTATAAGAGTCCGATACGCTCGTACCGATTACAATAATAAAATTATTGTAATGAATAATAATAATATAATAATAACAATAAATATTTATCTTAAATAAACCTTAAACAAAAAGGTACGTGTATCTACGTGTAAATATAATAACTATACAATATCGTCATCATCATGAAAAATAATAATATTATAGAATCCAAATCGTTTTTTGTTAAAGATAAAAAACTAGAATAAAAATAATAACAACGGAGTTTCTCGCGGAGCGTCCACGAGAATAGGCGAAGACGAAAAAAAAAATGATGTGGATTGATCCGGTAACTATTGATTTCCTTTGGGAATACGATTAAAAAACCTATAATAACATTATATTATATTATGATAATAATATTATCGTGTCGACGGCAAAAATATTAATAGGTCGACGAGTGACGTAATAATAATAATAATAATAATAATAATAATATAACATAATATTAATATGATTTGCACATAATATAATAATTATTATAATATAAGTAAGTGTCTCTGTATGTCTGTCTCGGCGGCGGCATTGGCACCAAAAATATAATAGTCATCGCCTTACAGTTTGACCGAAAGCCGCGCGGAGGTCGAGTCCGACGCGGCGGCAGTGGCCGCGGACTTGGACGTCGAGCCCTTGCCGCTGCTGTTGTTGTTGTTGTTGTTGTTGTTGTGATTGTTGTTGGTCGCGGGCGGAGACGACAGCGTGTCCGAGGCGACGCTGCCCGAGTGACTGTTCCGGCTGTACCAGTCGGCCACTATGCCGCTCTCGGTCGACTGGCTGGAACACTGACTGGTCTGCCGGGCGCCCTCGCTACTCCGACAGCTGGCCCCGCTGCTGCTGCTGCCACTGCTGCTGTTACTGCTGCCCGCGCTGCTGCTGCTCACCGATATGATCGAGTGCGGCCGCTTGGCGATCGACTCCAGGTCCGAGGGCAACGCCACTATGGAGTTCCGGAACCTTGGGGCAGCTGAAAAAAATAAAACTCCGGTGTTTAGCGTCGGCGGTCGTCAAATTTTGTCGACGGTACATATTATATTATTATATACCGTCACGGCGGTTTCGTCCGGAAATGGGACGAGACCGAAACGAGTTACGATCAACTCGATGTTATATGATTGTCGAATAGGAGGGTAAAAATAAATCTAAAAATTCAGTAGACTTCGGACCGTGGAGTAAAGCAGTAATAATATGGCCCGTGGGTTGATTTTTCAGACCGTGGACTCAATGTATTATAATATAGGTACGCATAGGTAAGCTATACAAAGCTGAACACTTTTATTTTGTTACTGCAGCATTATTGGCGCGCACTGCTGTAGGTTGTCGAATAGTTGTATTTAATTTGATTAAAAAAAGAGGGGGCGTGGAGGAGGGCGTCCAAAAAATCGTTTTGATTTTAAACGATTCGTATTCAGAAGGAAGCCCCGTTCGGTATAAGATAGCCGATATATTGTATATTAATCATCTATACAGACCGGGTTATAATGGTTATTAGGTATCAAACAGTGGAACTCACTTTTACTGAGCTGCGCGAACGTGATGGATCGATCGTTTATTTGATCCGCACTCGGCCGGATGTCCAAACAGGGTTTGTTGCCAATTCCCATAGAAGACATTTCCGCCAGCCTAACCTCTGCAATGAATAACAATGTGAGTATAATTTTATTATATTATTGACCGATATCGGTGCGGGCGGTACGCGACAGTAATTTGTCATCATTATATTGTACGCACAAAATATAGGTACAATATATAAAACCGACCGTTAATACAACAATCGTTTTCAGATAAAAAGCGCTACGCGTGTAACACTCTTATTCCTAGTTCCAGTACGTACCTCTGTTTCGTAGCGCCTGTTTCCACAGTAAATTGGACAACTCGTCGGTCCACGACTGTTTGATGTCCTCTGACATGGACACCAACGTGTACGTGTCGCCCGGCTTGCGTTTCCGGAACCATATTTCGAATTTTGTGTTGCTATCGCCGACTTTGGCGGTGAACCCGATGTCACTTGTTTTTATACTGTTCTTGTACACGTACAAGTCCAGATTCTGTAACAGAAAAAAAAAACACGACGTATGAAATAACCGTTCGATTATTATATAAGCGGCGTCTGGTAATGACCCTCACAGTCGACCAGGTAACGCGACGGCAACGTATGATAGGTATACGTATGCCCGCGGAATCCGGTGAGCTTCAACAACCGCGCTCGGTTAAAGGCGACCACGAGTTGGCCGTTCTCAGCGATCGCGCGTACTCACCGTTTGGTCGGGGAATCGTCTGGCCTTGCTGAACAGTATGAGCTCCTCGAACAGGAACACCTGTCGCAGGCACTTCTTGCCTTTGCCCTGCCACACGAGGAACTCGTTCTGCCGCAAAAGTCGGCCCTGCTCCTTCAGGTTGACGTCGCACTCCCGGAGCGAGTCCATGGCCAGCAGATCGTTGCCGTGCCGCAACTGGAACCTGACCATGCTCTCAGCCAGCCGGAGGTGTTCCGTGTCACCTTTGGCCATCTTCATGAGCTGCTGCAACAACAGCGCATACTTGCCCATCCTCTGCACGGGCTTCAACAAGTAACTTGCCAAGTCCATTCGGTCGCGAAGTTCTATTTGTTTTGCCTGAAACACCATATTATATTAGCCAAATGAGTACACGGAGATAGCAATATGCGATATACACATGACTATTTGTCAACAGTAGTGACGAAAAAACAGTAGAATAACTACACCACACCAACCTTAAAGAATGCAGAACCATATTCGGACATCAGCGAATCCGAATTCGGTTTGTTCTTGTTATACAGCGCGTACAAGTAAAATTTCTTTTCCTGTACCAAATCCAAAAAAACACGACACGATTAGTATCAACAATTTATCATATTATTATCACATCGATATACGTTCAGCCGAAACAGTGCCGCGACCGCGGTATCGTAATATTCACACAATATTATATTTCTGTAAGGTGCGTATGTTATAGGTACTTACGTGTTTTAGAAAAGACTCTCCCACTTGCAACGGGCAGTTCTCGTGTCTCTCCAGCTCTTTGAGGAAGTGTTGGCTGTGAAACTCGTAGATTTTCTCAATGTTGCCGAAAATGACGTTGCGTTGGCCTCGCAGGGCTTGCGGTATGTCTTCGTTGAGCAACATCGGGACGTAGTTCTCTATGACGTATTCCAGTGACTTGACGTAATCCCGTTCGGTCTGTATCATTTCTCTCATGATCAGCTTGACGGTCCTGCGAAAACCACCACACGCACCGTTACCAATTTGTTTCGTTTCGTTGAAAATATGAAATAATATTATTTTTTATACAAGGCCGGTACTCACTTTTGTAACTTTAGCGTCTGCGTGCCGCAATCCATGTTCAACTGCAGGTTGGACATGTAGTGCAGATGACTGTTGACTGACAAGGGCGGCAGACTTTGATTTTTGCTGCAACCGAGATCGGCACAATTAGTGTCGTCGCTCTCTTCATTACTGTATGTACACACGAGGAATAAATTAGGTATTTAAAATAAATATCGAGTTTCAGTTAAAATTGTAAAGCCGTAAAAGTTTGGCTTAAAAACAATTTTTTGTTTTATTTTTAATAGTTTAACGAGATAACCATATTATGACGTTTGTTATCTGTGTAACGATGGTACGACACGTTACAAGTGAAATTAAATATAGGCACTCAAAGATATTTATTAAATATTTCTCGGAAACAAGTATTACGCGTTGCTACTATTTCATAGCATATGTCACGGATCCACCGATACAACAATATTGTGAATTACACTTTAAATTGTGTTGTTTTAATTTCATATATGGTATATTCATATATTGTGAATATATAAAATATGAATATTCTACTTTAGTCAATAGTAATACATATAAAGCTCTAAAAATCTAAATAATGAGTAAAATATGGTCTAAGAAGCGAAAACCTTAAAATGTGTAAAAAATATAATATATGCGTAACACAATTTCAGATTTAGATTCCTAATCTCAATTATTTTTATTAGACCCCCTATATTTGTAAAACAATGTATCCCAAATAAAATATTCATATTCCAGAAGTCCCCAAGGCCTGGTGCTAATATCGTTTAAAATGTATCGTTATACACTCGTACTATTCATAGGTAGTGATTGGATTTGGATATTATTGAATTTGCACCAACCGAATTTTTTTCTTTCGATAAACGTGTACCTGTTGTTAGTTAAAAAATATAACTATATATACCTCTTATTTTCATCACTCCCTTCAGTCGTGTGTGAGCAGCTCAGTTTTTCCTCGTCCTCTTCATCATTGTAAGTCCAATTGGCGGATGGGATATGACTGAGCGCGAGCCGGTCCGCCTCGCAATAAAAGTTCTCTTCCGTAACGCCTACCCAGCCACAATGATGATTGTCCGCAGTCGTGTTACCATTTGTTGCATGGTGCTCCGGTGCGGACGTCCTTCTGGGTGGCAGGGGAGTGCTGGTCGGGAATGTTTCCGGTCCCAACAGGTGCTTCAGTTGGTCGTTGGTCTCTTCGCATCTTACCATGGCCACCTGTTTTCAAAAATAAAACACCATATAGCATTTCAAAACACTGTTTGCCAAACTACGTAAAGAAAACAATAACAACAATGGCACGATCGGTATTACCTTGCACTGTTTGATTAGTTTATCATTGTTGAGCTTGTTTGCCAACATCATCATCTCCGAGAAGTGTTGAGCAGTAGGAGACGGATGTGCCATTAAATATCTTCGCAGTTCTTTAACGTTACGTGTGTCGTGCTTTTCGGATATGTACTTCATACATTCCAAAGCCCAATCGTAAGCCTGAGAAAATAATAAACCAAATTAATATTTACGTTTTAAATAACTATACAAATTATTCAAAAAGTGATTCACGTAGCTTATATTTTTAATTTTTACAGTCAATATATTATATACTGCAGCTGATCCTGTTATAACGCTTTTGACTATTTTATATTAAGTTTTATTACCTAGCTATATATAATATATATGTATATTGTAACTTCACTAGATCTCTTATCTATATCTCATATTCAATAACAAAAGGTGCGTCGTCTTAGCACACATAAAACGTCCAAACCCCCCTAAAATATCTCATTGTTTTTTACCCGATTTGCGCCCTTTTGTCCCCACCATAAAAAAATTTGTACCCCTCTCCCTTTTACGCAAAACCAAATCCGCCGTCAGGGTGCTGTAACGACGTCGTCCTGGCACCCAGAACCACCAGAAGTGAATAAAATTACTTTGTTATATTTAAATTCTCAAGTTAACTTAACTTTAATAAACTTATATGGAACTTAACTCTATTTTGACCGGAACTTAACTTTAATAAGACTTATACGGAACTGAACTTTAAAAAAGTTATATGGAACTTAACTTTAATTTGACTAGAACTTAACTTTAATTTGTATGGAACTCAACTTTAATGGAACTTAACTTTAATAAAACGAAAATGGAACTGGAACTTAACTTTAATAAAAGTTATACGGAACTTCACTTTAATTTGACTAGAACTTAACTTTTATGGAACTTAACTTTTATAACACGAAAATGGAACTGGAACTTAACTTTAATTTGACTAGAACTTAACTTTAATTTGAATGGAACTCAACTTTAATGGAACTTAACTTTTATAACACGAAAATGGAACTGGAACTTAACTTTATTAAAAGTTATATGGAACTTAACTTTAATTTGACTAGAACTTAACTTAAATAAAACGAAAATGGAACTGGAACTTAACTTTATTAAAAGTTATATGGAACTTAACTTTAATAAAAACGAAAATGGAAACTGGAACTTAACTTTATTAAAAATTATACGGAACTTAATTTTAATTTGACTGGAACTAAACTTTTTTAAAAGTTATACCGAACTTAACTTTAATTTGACTGGAACTTAACTTTTATGGAACTTAACTTATAACTTCACTGGAACTTTAGTTATTTTGTTGTAATTAAAAAATAATAGGTATTTGTGGATTTATGAAACTTTTAGAGTATATTATTATAGTTTAAATACACAATGGTTATCATTTATTCCGAATAATTCTGAATACGAAATTAATAATAATGATTTAATATGTTAATTTTAAATGTATTTGATATATTTTAGATTTTAGATTCTGAGCGGATCAATGACTGTATTAATTTTACAATGATGTGTTTTTTAATTTTTTAGTTTTAGATTTTCTTCAACAGTAGCGAGATGTATTCGATTCCGCTTACATAACCTCCATATACATTTGAAGACGTTAATGTTAAATTTGTTGCTCCCAAAACTATATCGTTTTATTTTGCTCGAGTTCATGACAGACAAAAAATAATAAAATAACTTAAACTAATGTTCATATTTGGTCAGCAGTTTTAGTTAAAGTAGTTCTATACTTCAAAAAACGTGATTTTTTATTAAAACTTGAGAATTGAACATTTTATTTAGTAAAATATAACAAAGTAATTTTGTCAAATAACAATATACTTATATACTCGTATACAGTAGTAATATAATGTAATTACTACCGTCGATGAGTTATTACATTTAGGTAACATTGATTTTGAAAAACACCAAGCACTGCGTATCCAATAAAGACACTGTGTGCCAATACGACGTCGTTACAGCACCTGGACGGGGTATTTGGTTTTGCGTAAAAGGGAAAGGGGTACAAACATTTTTAGGGAGGATTCAAATAGGCACAAAAAAATGAGATCGGTGCGGAATTGATCGGTTGACTCCTGGTGGTTCCGGGTACCAGGACGACGTTTTTACAGCACCCGGACGTGAGATTCGGTTTTGTGTAAAAGGGAAAGGGGTAAGAAAAAATGTAGGGAGGGTTCAAATGGGTACAAATTGGGTGCAAAAAGATGAGATAGGTCCGAAATCGATCGGTTGACTTCTGGTGGTTCCGAGTGCCAGGACGACGTCGTACAGCACCCGGACGGGCGATTTGGTTTTGCGTAAAAGGGAGAGGGGTACACATTTTTTATGGAGGGTACAAATGGGTGCAAATTGGGTACAAAACAATAAGATATGTTAGGGGGGTTTGGATAATTTATGGATGCCAAGACGACGCACCTAATAACAAATGGGTTATATTCATAATTTCATAACCCATTAAAATAATTTACTATAATTATACCTCAAATACTTATAATATTTAAGTATATATATATTTACTCGTATAATTCTAAAATTAAATACATGCAATTATATTATTATAACATATTTACTTTATCGAGTAAGTAAAAACAGCGTGATGTGTCTTCGAGTCTTTCACGAGTCTCTTCGAGGCGATCACTAAAACCTCTCAGATGCTGCTTCAGAGATTTGGCCAAATCTTTTAGACTGGTACCATTGCTACATTGACCTGCTTCTTCCAATAAATCTCCAGCCTTGTCGAGATTTTGCTGAAAAATAAAATAAGAAATGTCATTAAATCTAATTACACCGCTACAATTATATATATATATATATTATATATTGGTACATTTTTGTTCTTAAACTAATTAGCAGTATGATATATTATAATTAGATGCAATAAAAATAGTTATACCCAAGCAAATTATTGTTTAATCAATAACGGTGTTATTTATTGCTATTATCATATATAATAGTATTTTTAAGAATATCATTCGATAATGTGAGACCAATTTGTACATAAAATCCAATAATTAGCTACGTAATTTAAAGTTTCTGTTTCAGTAAAGAAACACATAAGAATAAATTATAATTATTTGCACACACATCCATTAGGATATTACTTCAAGGTTTAATCATGTAAATTTAGCGTTTAAGAAATGACAAAAAATAATTTGTATGTATTATTAAAAAATGAAATTTGATAGTAAAAAGTAATAATAAATGGAAAAATAATCAAATAAAAAATATAAAATGCATCTTCATATTATAATTATATGACGTAAACACATACAATGTTTTAATAACATACACGTCATACATATTGGTTGTAACACTAAATAAAATGTTTGAGAGTATATTTTAAAAATTGTTTTTATTGTTTGTTGTTAAAACACAAATATGATGAAATTCCTTCAACAAGGCTACACATTTTGCACAAAAATACGTCTTGTGAAAATCTACAAAGCCAGAAAATTCAACAATCACTTTTCGCAATAATAATTATAATACTTGGTTAAATGAACAATAGACTAAATAGAAATCTTATATTATGGTATGATACTATGATAGTTAGCTTATTAAAAACCCAAATTATTAAATTCAAAA
This sequence comes from Metopolophium dirhodum, assembly GCF_019925205.1. Taxonomy (NCBI): domain Eukaryota; kingdom Metazoa; phylum Arthropoda; class Insecta; order Hemiptera; family Aphididae; genus Metopolophium; species Metopolophium dirhodum. The sequence goes on along the minus strand of NC_083567.1, from coordinate 31,277,085 downwards.
AAAAATGACTGACTACATTGTATATTATGTTCTTGTACGGATACAGTCATCGATTCAAAAATAATTTAGACTTATATATTTTTAAAGTTATAGTATAGGTATCTCAAACACAACTCATAAACGCTTCAAGGGGCAAGAAAAAAATTCTAGTTATCGAGGATTTCGAGCCATCGATGTTTGAGTAATCGAGACTCGACTGTTTATATTTAGGTATACTGTTATTACTATTCAGGTATCAGATAATCACATAAGTCATCACCATATCATACCTGCAGTATACGAGCCAAATGGCCAGCGGTACAGTACTGAGGGTTTCCACTGAAGACAATCCAGCGGATGTGTACAACTCAAATACCAAGGTTAATAGCGGTTTTAGTGAAACTCCTCGGTATCGAAATCGCGCGAACCTGCTGCTAAACCGATACCAAATCAACTTTGGAGCTAACTTTACACTAGTCCCTCCCCCACCCTTTTTTCAAACTATACCAGAGTACCAGACAACCAACTCACAATTACTTATAGACAATTTGCGATACAGCTTATCTATCCGGTGTAATTTGGATAAAGTGGGGGTGCTAACTACACAGTAAACACACACACACACATACCTCCCGGAACCTACATAACATAGATTAAATACCGTTTTTGAAATGTATATTAGTAATTAAATGTGTTAAACATTAAATACAGCATGTCTTAAAATAAATTTTAGTGTGCACGACGATGACGAAAACAAAAATTCTCGTTTTATATACGGCTGGTACACACAAAGAATCGATTAATCAATTCTATTTTGCAAACTGCGCACATTTAAGTGCAGTGCTCCAAAAACAACGTTACTCAGCAAAACATAACACTACGCACGGTTTTATTAGTTGGAAATTATTCGTGTGTAATGTGCGACCCCTGCAGGCCCGGTTATATATTATATCATGTCAAAAAGTTTTGGAATTAGGTTATGTAGAAACTTGCACATCTTGTAGCTTTAATTTAAATACGCGAGTAGGGAACTGAAGAAAAAAAAATCTTTAATTACGGTATACAATGTGGTAAAAGTATAGTGTATGGTATACCGCATCAGTATTTAGTATCTACCTATGTATATAATATGATATTTTTGTATCATTTATGAGTTGCAGTAATGATAGACACACGCGAGAAAAAAATCAAACAATATTCGTACGTATAGATTTGGGTCGTGTGAAAATATTAATACAACACCTTATTGAAATAAATTATTTACCCTGTGAATAACGCACAGACTAATCATAGTTTAACAGCGATGAATATTTTACTTAGGACTGCAGCAGTAGTTGTAGACCAGTTCGACATTTCGCAAACGCGCATATTTTATAGAATATTTAATTGCCGTGAGTAAGACATACCTACCAATTCGTTTTGGAGATTTTTCCGAACTAAATATACCCACGTATTTGTCGAGGGTTACATGAGATGAGGTAATGAGTGTTTATGAATACGTTTAATGACATTCGTGTTGTTTTAGAGCCTATATAAATACATATATAATAGGTAACTCATTGATTAGCATAGAAGGCTGGGGAAAAAGTGAAAAGTCGAGTTAACTTAATTCTATATTTTAAACCCGAAGAGTTCGTATGAGCTGCAGCCGATTTCATCGAACCGAATGTTTTCTTTTTCAATATAAAATGAAACCGACGAGAGTAAACGGTTGGCGCGTGCAAATCGCGTCGGCCGAAAATATCTCGTTGGGTGTTTGCGTGGGAGGAAACCTACTACCTTTAGGTACAAACCCGCTGAGCCCGATTTTTCGATTTTAATACTATTGGACGGAGGTGAGGTTAGGTCAAACCCGCGGGTTGGTTAAACACTTTGTCGAAACGTTAATTTATTTAGGTGGGCTGAGAACCGGAAAAAAATGTTATCTCAAACTCTCAAATTGTTCAGGAGAATAAATTGTTCTAAGCAAAACTTAAGGTAAAAAAGACAGTATGAAAAATGTCAATGAAGGACCAAAAAGTTGTACCTTTTGGTTGTAAATATATATATATATTATGTATATATTTTATTAATAATATTGTACTGTGTCAAATAATTATCCTGTTGTTGACACAGAGAACAATATCAGAAAGATTTTTGGTTATGACTAGATAATTATTATTATATCATGTAAATGAAACCTATTTAGTTCACAATATATTAAATAATACACTTGTATAATATATTGATTTAGAACCTTTAAGTCCTCATTATATAATTAAATAATGCGCTAAATGGTTATTTGTTAGTTAAAATATTTCGACTTATTCAATGAGTATTACTTATGGTAACGGAAAAAAGTATTCGATTAACGTTTTCAAATCTAACGGATAAATAGGATAATCATCCTGGTAACAAATTGAAATTAATAAAAATCAATAGAAATCATCAGAAAAATTATGAATTCGACCCTATATAGCACAATTTGCACAATAGCATAGTTGTACACTTTTTTTTTTTTTTACTATTTAATTTAGACCCGATGGCGTATGAAACTGTAATAATCTTGTTAGCCATACGAGTTTCGTAATCGGATAACGGATAGTGAAAGCAGAAAGGCGTGCGAATAAATAATGGATCTTCGGCGATTGTCATTTATAGTTGCATTATACCGCATACGTATCAGCTGGTGTAATTACTAATTGCGGGCATGCTTAAATTATAATATTGGTCTGAAGCTAACAAATAGTGATATAATAATATTAATAACAAAAAAAAAAAAAGCGATTAAGAAATTTTTTTCTCTCGGTATGGGATTATGTCGAATAGAATGCATGGGTTAACGACCGCCTCTTTGTAGGCAATATACTAAATATGAATGAACGAATGAATGTAAGTGTGGTGATCCCGTGCAAAGGGTTCACGTAAATGTATAACATATTGTAATATATGTGTATATATAAATAGACGTATAATGTATAAATATATATATATATGTGATGTGTCGAGACATAATACTATTATGTTATGTATATTATATAAAAGCGTTGTAGTCGACGTCGTCGTTTCGATGGTTTTTTCGATAAAACCGATAGATAGCGCGATAACGTAGGCGTGTACGGTATTATGATCATTATTGTCATAAAAATAATATAATATATTATCATAAGTCACAACGATTACAATATTTAAATTGAATGCACGCGACTAGTAAACGAAAGGCACGAGCGCTCGCTTAAATCCGATACACCTATTACGCGCACCGACTGCAGCACAAAATCATTCCGACGACACACGATATTCATAATAATAATAATAATATTATATTATTATACACACGTCGTATATCATATCGTATAGTTACAATATTGTACAACAAATGTGTAACACAATGTAATAATAAAAAGTATATCGCGGTATAATAATAATAATAATAATATCATACCGGTTTGTACCATTTCCATATTATACGCGCACAATACATAATAATAATAATATGTAGGTATATACCTAATACCTATACACACGCTAGTCGATTAATAAAAAAACGTACGGACAGTGTTTCAAAACACACATTCGGACATTATAATATTATATTATTATTATTATTATACATTATACTATATAGGTATATGCTGCTGCACCAACAGCATCGGCTTTAGGCGTTATTAAGGTCAACGGGCGCTCAGACACACACATGTTATTATTATATTCGTCTTGCGTTATATTGATATACATATAGGTATAGGTATAGATATGCTCTGGTCACTGGATATAATATAGGTGTATAATAATAATAATAATAATAATAATAAAATAGTTCGGGGGAGCTCGGACGGAGACCGGACCGGACAAATCCTGCAGATGCGGTCACGAGCGCGCTGTACCAATACACATAATATTATGGGTAGGTGGGTAAATCGGCGGGCGGGCTGCGAGCAAAATATCATGTACCATAATTATTAGATTATAATAAATAACGATATTATTATGTAGGTATATCGGTGGCGCCCGCAGACGAATAATATTGCGAGCGGAATTTTATCCATACTATTATATTTTACACATTATGCGATAATATTTTATTGCATTTTCTTATGCAATCAGACATCGTTTTTACTTTTTGGAGACATCATCTTGACACGAAAAATTATGATAATATTATCTAAGCCAAGTGATGATCAATTGAATTTCTTTCTGGTATTTCATTTATTGGTGTCGCCGGGTTGTCATATTACGTATTTTTAAAGTACAAGAAACCATCCACTGATTATGAGCTGCGAAATATAAAAGAGGAATTGGAGGTAGGTATACCTATAAATATTATATTATAATTTATAATGCAATAGTTTGGCGTATCTTACCTAAACTTAGCGTATAGCCCAGGTTTAATATACCCTAATATGGTACATATGGTTGTATAATATTACCTAACCTAACGATTGAGAGGACAAGGCGCATACCGTTGGGAGAACTTCATCAGGACCCGGGCTTATGGGCAGCATACGTCCACGGGTGGGAGGACCGAACAGCAGACGTACACCTCAATACACCCGTCCCCCGCCCGCCCACGAACAATCCTGACACCACCAACACTTCGACAGAGTCGCTCCGACGAGCAAACTGCAGGCTGCGAGATAAAACCGGAGGGGAAGAAACTGGGACCGGCTGCCAAGTCCGCCCGAATTCCTGCGCCACAAACAAAAAAATCAACAGGGCAGATGACCAGGCAAAAAAAAGGGACATGGCCAGGATGGTGGAATTTTTGGCAAAGAAGAGAGGCCAACAAACTGGACCGCCACCGACAACCCTGCAGCAGGACACCATTGGAACTGCGTCCGAATCGGTCCACCAGCCCGCTGGCCACTCTATGCCTCCAACCGCGCTGATACTAGCGATGACGGACTGAGAGCACCTCCGCGCGTAGGCCCACTGCCCCAAAAAGTATCATTTTCCCCTCTTTTAACCCCCCCCCCCCCCTATAACAATGTGAGCCTCCGTGCCGCAAGCTGTGAGTCCCCAAAAATCCCCTTTTTACAAACCCAGTTTTTTGACCGAATTTCATGATCCGGCTGAAACGATTAAGAGCCGAATTTACAATATTGAAAAATAAATAAATAAATAGTTTATAATTTAAATTTATAATAATATGTATCGTATCAATGTATTAAAATGTATATAATATTGACATGTGTATTAAATAATATATGAATGATGATAAAAAAAAAAGTGTTAGCATTTCATCTGTAGGAATTCCTTTTAAAAAATCGATAATAATTCTATGATTTTTATCTTCAATAACAATAATTATATGCAATATTGTACTTTTACACGCGTGGCGTGTTTATGGTATTGTTGTATAATATAATATTATTTCATTCTGCTCTTACCCGCGTGTTTAATATTATAATATTGTATTGCTGCCGGCGCCGCTGGACGCGTCCTTCCCCTCAACGTTTCGACGTACGATATTTTTTTTAATTTCGGCCAGAGATAGTGTGATGATAATAATATAAAATATTATTCGGTCCACTCGTCGGAGTTTTTCGGGTTATCACAAAAAAGCGTACCTATTTACGTCTTGGTCCCTCGGAGGGTACGCGAAAGACCGCGGCAAGCGCACGACCGGTTGGCCCGACGAATATTATATTTTTTTCATACTGTGCACAGCTAAAATGTGCACTGCATAGACGATATAAACGATAATATTTTTGTGTTGGAACTCGCGCAACGTTTGTCGGAATTATTACTGACGTTCACACTACGCGATTAGATAACATTACCTATCTATGCTCCAAAATCGAAAACAAAAACACAAGTCGAAAAACGGTTAATTCATGTCGCAATGAACCGAATTCGATTGGACCGGCGAAAAGACTGTTGTGCACCCGCGTCGCTGCAGCCGAGACGACGGAGTTTATTTGTTTTGTTTTTTTTCATTTATTATTATTATTACATCGCGACCACCGGTGCAGCATTTAATTATATAAACGAAGGCGCTCCAAAACGCATCATGTGCTGTGGCAAACCACCGTGCGTACGCGTTTTTGATATTTTCGTCGAAACAACATCTGAGTAAGTACCTATAATATGTAATATTTTGTTTTCTGACCGATCAAATAAATTCCATCACCGTTGTCGGGCACGATGGGTATTTGAACTGTCACGTGTGCAAAACTGCAAAACAGACATTGGGCGGTGGACTTGCAGGCGATAATGCTCAAAGGTTTTTAGAAGTAACCGTAGATAAGGAATTTGAATGTAAGAACATTTATTTGTCAGAATGTAAATCGATTGACACATTTTGTTCGCTGCAAATACTGCCTTTTTAATACTGATTTATTATTAAATATTAGGCTTGAAAAACCGTCGGCTTTTCAACTGACAGCGGCGTCCGATCGGTGATTATTTTTAATTCAAACCGTTAATCAATTCCTTTGGATCGGATTACGTTGTTGACGCAGTGCCAACAGCCCCGACCGGACTACCGCGGAGCGGGCAATACGAATACCTGCTATACCTACTGCATCATGCACGAGCACGGCATAGTTATGTGCGCTCTCGTAAAAAAAAAATCAACTCGACCAGAATTAGAACGAAATTGGGTCAGTGATTCCCCAGGGACAGGGGTCGTCGTCAACAACGAGTGAAAATACCGCGCGACCCTTTTTAAACTCGCTCTGCGATGCGCTCAACTCACGTGATATTATATAGGGCCGCAGGTACAGCGCTCATCCGCACCGTACACATGATGTGTTGTAGGTACCTGTATAAATGTTTTGAAGACGTGTCGATGGCCGTGCATGCACCTATAATATACGCCTATATACATGACCATCATGGGCGCAGACAGCCGGTGGTAAATTATACGGTTTTACGATCCTAAAATAATAAACGATTCCGAATGGGTTTGTCGACCGGTACGCGCGGTCGTAATATCATTATTGTTATATGAAGTGTTTTATATCATAACGCCTATACACGATCTTCGTATAATGTTAAATTAATAATAAAAAAAAAAAACACACACACCAAGTTTCAGTGGTGGTGGCGAGTTTGACGAATCGCCGAGGACCGTCGTGATCCGAATCTTGTTTACGCGACGGTTTCGGTGGAGAGAATCTCATTTTTTGTCCGTTTCGTCTATATAGCGTTCGTATTTGTCGCGTATCGCCGTCGACAGCAGCTGCTGCGGTCGATTTGCAACGACAGTGTTTTTTCGTAGCCGTGTGAACTACTCGAGTAAAATAATAATTAATAAATGGAAACGACTGGAATCTATACGCGATGTCAGCAATCCGCGACCGCGAGACTGCAACGAGTACATATACGTACTTTTATATAATATTATATTATATGTATCAACAACACTCAACATGACAACATCTGTACGTGAAAACTATAAGAAGCACCACTTATCACCAGGACCGTCTATAGTCAATAACACTGCAGTGCCTCAGTGCCTGTGTAGTCAATAACACGGTACCTATATATGGTTATTGGTTACATAATATATATATATTATAATGGTGCACTGGAGTTCTCGATGTTCGTGTCTTCGTGATTAGTCCGGAATCAACGCTCGACGTGACGATTAATATTAATTACGATCGATATCGTGGACGAGTCGGACGACTACAGATATAACCGAAAGCGCGTTTCCTATTTTTCTAATGAGAAATGTGAAACGCGATATCTATTAGATTATATATATAAATGTTGTCAATTAAATAATAATAATCGCGTATAATCGATACAATTATTGCACAACAATAATATGTTATGTACTTCTGCCGAACTCTCTACACATACATACACCACGACGACAACCGTCACGCCACTATTTATTTATTATTAAGTCGAAAAAACGAAATCAACCGGTGTGTTATAGATATCTAATGTGTAGTGATAGGTATATAGGCGCGTCTTTGGCGAGCACTTCCTATATAAATATACACATAATATTATGTAGAAATTTATGTATCGGTAAATAGCGGTAGGTTATGTACACATAACACATACATATATTATATATATTACGGAGCCTATTATATATACGTCGAGAACGGGGAAAAAAAAAAACGTGTCCAAAATCTGAAAATCTTCAGACTACAGAAATCCCGAGTAGACGGATGAGTATATAATATTATAAAATATTACACATGTGTAGTATTATATACGCCGTATAAATTTATGCGCCCTCCTCCTCATTCCAATCGTTATTATTATTATTATTATTATTATTGCTCTCCGCCCGTCCCGTATACCGATGCCGCTTGTAACGGGAACACGCACCGAACCGAACGTATAATAATAATATTATTATATTATTCTGGCCGCGACGCGATTTATTATTTTGTACATATAGGTGCATTGTAATAATATCATAAGCATAACCTACTGCTGCGTTTGGAATACCAAAAACCGTTTACATTATATACATAGTGTACAAAGTATATATACCATTATAAACCTATATACACAGGTACATATCTCTAGGTGTGTCCCAAATGTGCCATTATTGCCGGTATAATAATAATAATAATAATAATATATTATGAAGTTTTCGCTGCTCGTCTTCGGTCCACTTTGTCGTCGTATCGGTGCCATTGTTGCCGCGTGCACTTGTTATCGTCGTCCCACTGAGCGTGTGTTGTAGTTGTGTCGACTCCGTCGCCGCCGTTTGTTTTGCTCTCCATATAAGGACCGTTACACACGCGCGTATAATACAACGAGCTGCCGCGAGAGCCGCCGCCGCCGCCGCCGCCGCTGTCGTCAAAAATCGAGGCCGAATTTCGGACACGTATATTATCGCCGCGACGATAATCGTCCACCGCGGGTGTAATAACGCATAAAATAATAATATTGTCGCAGGTGTAGTGGCCGCTATGGGTATAAACGGTGTCGCGAACAGAACCGTCTGGGTCTGTCACTCGGCGAATACCGCAGTTTCGAGCTGCTGCAGCGGGTCAAAACTCGATTTGCGTTTCGCTTCGTTACAGTGGCATCGTCGAGCTTGAGATCCCGTGGCACCGTGGTCCCCGTGCAGCAGTAATATATATAATACGGAAACAAGCCAACTCATAATAATTTACGCATATTATTATATTGTTATAGTCTTACCAAGATCTATAATAACATAAACTATTGACACTCGCAATAACTGCTGCAGATATCTTCGTTGCATAAGGCAGTTACGTCGCGACAATCGGGAATGTTAAAAACCAACCATAATATATGGCCCATACAGCCCATCAAAGCGCCTACTATACGCACCGTCTGATTTGTCGATTCCTAATAGTTGTAACTTATAAGACGTGCAATATTATAATATTAAGTTCTCGATATAGGTGCCTGCACCTAATGATGGCTGTAATATAACACAATGCACATATATGCACCCTCCGGGCAACTTTATATTTTTATTATTTGACTAGCCATTTTCATCGATGATAATATTATTATTATCGTCTGAATTTATATACGACATAATTATATTGGCGGTAAACGCACATTATAATAACATAATATGTATCGTACACTTATCACGTGATCTATAATAGCGATCGCATTGTGCGAGGATAGCTTACGAATCCGATGGCTTATAATACGGTCGCGGGAGGGTCACTGACATCAACCGGTGGTGTTCAGCATATACGTGCGCAGATCGTAGGCGTGCGCGGACCACCGATGCTGTGCGGAGTCGTACCAGCACCATACATTATTATCATCATCATTATCGCGGAGTACGCGTAGGTATGAAAATATATTAATAGTACGGCTCGTGCAGTGCGTTTCTTGTTTTTCCACAATACACGCGTATATTATTATTACGCGGCGTCAGGGATTATCGACTTGAGCGAGAACAGCTTCTCACGCGGACGATATATATGATTATAATTGTTTTCGTTATTATATGAGTGGGATGATTCGGACTCGCCTGAGTGACTACCAGAGTGACCTAGGTGCAGTGTATAGTTAAGTCGCCCTTGCACCCGACAGAAGAACGAATATCGTGCAGGTGTATGTATATAGATAGATATATAAAGAGGCGCTTATCGTTAAATTGAGAATGCAAGCACTCTATAAGCACGGGCGTTGCGCGTACATTAAACAAAGCGATACAATAATGTATGTTATTATGTATAAAATAAAAAATAAATTGTATTGTAAGTGTTGAAATGTTTACTTAATAATAATTATCATATTATTTATGAATGAAAAACAACAGCCCGAGTATGAATGATGAAAATTAGCAATTAGCGTCTATTTTTCCAATGGCACGGGCAATACAGATTTTTCTTTCAATAAATACACATGATATTATTTTCAACAACAATTTAAAATTCGGAGGCTATTTTTACTCGCAATTCTTTTCGCGGGCAAATAAAAATTCTATACGCGCAAAACAACGTTTGTCGGGTCAGCTATAGTTATATACGCGCTTAGCATTATAATATGATAATATGTATACCAGCAGCCGCCATTACACGAGCGCCTTAAATATACGAACGGATACGGAGATGCCAAATTGCAAGACTGCGCAGGTCTTTTTCTCTTGGATCACGAACACGAAAACCCGAAATAAATGTGCGCTTATATTATAGTCTTCGTCGTGTTTCCGACGAGCATAAAATAAACGATTCTATCGCGACCAGCGGTATGTGTAACGTACACATATTATAGTGTAGGTACACCATGATAATATATTATAATATAATAAGTTTTGCGAAGAGACAGTGTAATGATAATAATAATATAATAGAAGATCCTTTCTAAATCACTCCTCCGCGAACGGATGTAAAACGCGTGCCTAATATATACGTTCTACTATAATAGATATATATATATATATATATTAATATGTACAGTGTACACACATTAGTTGTACACATATAGTATACAACCTTTGTGCAATATTTTAGTATACACGTTATTATAATTAAACATAATATATTATGTGATTTCGATCGGATGGAATCGGTTGTATACAATATATTATAGGCACTGCGAAAAAAAACCGCTAATCGGTTAACCGCAGCGCTCCAATGTGGGCACGTTTAAATATCATGCGACTTACGCGACAGCGTGTAAACAAAGTTTGCGCTAACATATTATTATAATATACTATAATGGCACATTAATTATTGTATGCATAATAATAAGGTAGGTACTTATTACGTGTAAACGTTATTGAATATTATACGATTGTCATGCGATTTCGATCGGATGGAATCGATCACAATATAAGTTTAATATCGGACAAACCGAGAATTTAAAATATATGCGGGATTTTATTTTTCATTTTTTTCATACACAATAATGTTGTTTTATTTACTTCATGGTGGTAATGTCATGTGACTTATATAGATAGCGTGTACGGTGTACACAGAGTTTGCACGAGTATGACTATATAATATGTACTACCTACTTACCTACCTATATACGTACAAGTAAAGAATTTTTTTTTCAAGGTTCCGCGTTATTGCTGAGTGTATCTTATCTATGTATAAATAATAAATATATCAAAGATAAAATTTTGTTTTTTTCTCCGACTTAACCTCAACACGAGATGCATATACACATTATTATAATTATCGACGGTAAAAGTTGTATGTGAACTGCACGTATAACGAAATACACTGCAGCGGACCAATGGTATAAACTGCAGTATCCAACATCACCTAGAATACGTCGTGTAATAATTTTTGATTGGTTTCGGTTGATTGCAACAGGTGTCGTCATCGCCGATCGATATAGGTATACGGGTTTAGTGTTGAATATAAAGATGTTGGATTAGCCGCGAGAAGACATCGCGCAACAGCAAAGTAAAATAATATGTAAAGTGCACATGTACCCGCATCTGACTCGGGTTCGTACTGAAATGTATAATTATCATCATCATCATATTATATACCGTCAAACCGAACATATCGGATAAAATAATATTGCGTTCAACGCCCGGCGAGTTGCAGTTCTTCTGCATATGGGTATAAGGTAGGTAGTTAGGCATACCTACAACCCATACTACACGATGATATCGTTATTAATCATTCGATAAGGCCATAATATTCAATCGCCGTCGAGTTAATCGATTTCGTTCAGTAGGCGGTAAAAGGCACCTGCAGGTACAAAATATCCGTTCAATATCGCGGAACGTCGATCGTTTAATATTTGCTCGTAAACACCTAACGAATGCATCATTTTTTTTCTTTATCGGAATTACGAACTTTGTATGTATTATTGTGTTTTTTTTACATGCACATAATATCACAACGCTTATCGTTCAAAGTTTGTTTCAGTAAGTCATTACTGAGGTATTACGTACTTACTATATGTATACGATTTAAATATAATATAATATGTACGAGAATATGAATAGCACAATTATAGACGTGGTGTATACAATACTACAATCATTATGTTAGAATAAAATGTTTAAAGTTTTCTGGTTCATTTTCATATCTCGCCTAGTGGTATAGGTTTTTCGCGAAATAATCAATCGAAAATAGTGGGTAGCATTTTAATCTGAAAATACCGTTCGATTGGGTAGGTAGTATACTTACACCCAAACGGTTTATTTTTTTTTCTCGCACAATATTAATGTGCGTACATGTAACATCGAAAACAATTTTACATGTCGTGTCGCATGAAAAACGTATACCTACACGTATAATGTATAATAATATCGCGTATATGCGTGTGTACCTAATATAATGTACCTCTATACGTATACCTTTCTCATACATACATTTGGACACACAAATTCGCAATGCACGTCCCGGCATTGAACGTTACGGACACAATGCGTTTTTTTTTTTTTTTCGAAAAGCCTGCAACGTCGTCGTCTGAGGAAATAATATAATATTTTTATCGGAGCATGATATCATATGTACCGTATATATATATAGGTACATGAGGCATTATTATAAAGTATAGGAGTTTGACGACGCAACGACGACGGTGTGGTGGACAGACGACCATTATACATGTATACGCAGACACACATATTATATGTATATAATATTTTACTTATGGCCGTATACGATATATACATATATAATATTATATATAAGTATAGCCAAGTAAATGTGTGCGTGTGTGCGTGTGTGTGTGTGTGTGTGTGTATGGTGTGTACTGTCCACAATGTACAATATTCACGTGTATAGGGAGGCTATTATTATGATTTCACACCATGACACCGCGAAGAAAAAGAAATAATGATATAATATAATGGGTAATATATTGTTATTATCGACATTATCATATTTTGTCGCTTCGCGAAACGACCAGAAAATGCGTGTGAGATGGTAGGATTATAATATGCGATTTAATATAGATTGAAGAATGGGCAAATGTTATAATGTTTATAATATCGTTATCGGCATAATTAATAATGACAATACAACATTATAAAAACGAGAGCGGCGTGGGCAAAAAAATCGGCCGCTGTGGAAAGAATATATTCATTTTTTTTTTTTTTTGCTTATTTAGCGGACACGAACGATTTTTTTGATATTATATATGATCGAATTTAACGCATAGAAAAAAAATCGTATAATAACAACACGTTCTTAAAAAGTGTCATAGGTATAGGTACCTATATTAAATATATTGTCTATTTCAGCGGTTCTCGGACAACCACGGAGTCATATCATATAAAATTCGTTTCGTGATTATTATCATTTTTTCTTTTTTTTTTTTTTTAAACTCGACATTTCTGACTTTTGCAGCTCCACTGGTTGGTTGTTTTACACCTCGGAGAAAAAAGTCCAAGAGCTGCGGCCGGTCTCTGAGCATTACCGGGTCGTGCAATTATAACATTATCATACACAATTAATGTGTCGACAGACGGCCGTCGTTGCCGCCGTATCGCAATATATATTTTATCGTGATATGCGCGCCCGTACCTATATATATATTATATTTGTGCCTATTTTATTGTATAAAATATAAATTAATTAAAATTATAATATCAACGCGTTTTTTTTTTTTTATTTTCCCCATACACAACTCCGACATAATATATAGGTGTACCCATACCGATATTGTAAATCGCTATTTATACGCGCGGCGGCGGCGGCGGCGGAGGACGTTATAAAACAATATTATATAGGCGTCGCGGGTCCGGCGACGGGTTCGTGACACCTCGAAGCGTCGCCGCTACCACAGTTCGGGACAAGGACGTTTGGTAACCCGAAAGGGCGTAGACGAACGCCCGCTCGTACACGCCGTATACGGAATATTCAAGTGTTTGTGAAACGATCTGTTTTTATTTTTTCGAATGGCGATCCGAAGGCTGATGTGCGGCGACCGCAATCGGTTTTCATTCGCGGCGTTCAAATATTATTATTACGATACATATCAATATATTGTAAGTTATATTTATTCTATATGCACGTATTACGGAAAAAAAATTAGAAAACTCGGCGTTTTTCCACCACCCCGGAAATGTATGAAATGCCCAAAGAATAGACGGGCCACATGTGAAATGATCACATGTGAGTATATTAGATATATATATGTTTAGGGCTTTTTAGACAATGACCGTCGTGGTCGCCGAGGGCGATTTAAAATATTATTATCATGAAGTCATACTTTGGTTTTGTATAAGTATATACAGTGTATTGGAAAAAACATTTTTTAAAAATAACGGTTTATATTTCGGTTATTATATTATTTATTGCAAGACGGATTGTTTCCATCACGACATTTCTAGTCACTATATGAGTTGTCCAGCTCCAGCTTTGGCGCTTAGCAGTTTGCACCTCGACCATAACGTTAATCAATCACAACATACACAACGTACATACTTAATAATATCGATAATAATTATTGTAGTTTTATACTTTCAAGTAGTCGGGTAGTCGGGTTTCAAAAAGACAGGACTATGATTTTGATTGCTTTGTGAACTTATTTTTAAGTTGTACGCGATTATAAAATGTGTAATAGATAAGTATATGGGCAGGTAACCAGAACGATACAGTAATGACAGACTATTAATTGGAAACGTGAAGACTCGAGATTATAAAAATAAAGATGTGTATAAGAATATTATTATCGAGTGCATTTACAATCTTTATTACCTTGATTGTCGACGGTGATCAAAAACAGGTGACCACTACCACTATTGCCTATCACTTTGCATTACCTATATAATAAGTAGGTAATAAACTACAACAGAAAATTAAATCCGAATATTGTAGTTTCGATAGTTTTTACATTTTCGTGCAACTCGACAACATTATTAATCTGCACGAATATAATATTAATGTGAATATTATTTTTAAAAGTCCACATGGCTACCGATAAATCGTCGTTTTTTTTTTTTTCATAAACCGCCTGGTAAATATGGATATTGCAGTTTAAACGGTTATTCATATCGCCCCTAAAATGTTGAACATTTTCCGCATTGCCCGTAACACATATTATATTATTCGACGCATGTATGATGTGCCTAAACTAACCTAACCCATATACATCCGTCCTTCATCGGTCATCACACGGATCGACAAGATAGTTATTTACAAAAATTATTATACCATAATATTATTTTATATATTATTATATTATAATATGCAGACATCAAACAGTGTGCATGTGCGCTAGTGGAGTGGAGAGAAAAACAGAAGAAAAAAAAATCGACCACCGGTCGACGGCCAATTCGGACACGAAGGACGACGTCATCGTCGTCGCTGACACGCGGTTTTCCGATATGGAAGAATCGGACCGTTATAGGGTCAACGGGTAGGTATATACCATTAATTATTATTACGCACATATGGCCGTACGTCATATATATAAATACATATTAACATTATACGTACCGAATAAAAGGAGCAGTACCCATAAACAGTGCAGTGTCCAAGGGTACCAGCTACTGCGGTACAATTATATTATATGTACTCAGTTCCGAAATCGTTTCAAATCATATAATATAGTATACCCTTTTCGGACGTATAATCATTAGAAAAAAAAAAACGTTCTGATAAAGTAGAACTAGGCCGCCGCTCGTTAATTACGTTTTAATCTCTCGGACGACGGATTGTACGCATGTTAATATCAGTTTTTGTGCCATCATGAGGCTCTGACGAAAATGATTTCACGTTTCCCGATGTCGTTACACGCGCGTATACACTATATCATAGTAATAACAACAACGATAATATAATAATATACATGTTAATGTATGTACACGGGCATAATGGACGCCCGGCGTATCCCGGTTTCATCACTGTCGGGCCGGTGAAATTATTATTTATTTATTAGACGACAAAATCGAAAAATAGAAACCACACGCCGGCGCGCCGCCCGCGAAACGAATATCCGCGCTTGTTGTTTGTCACCGGATAAAAAGATTTTATTGTATTACACCTATACGAGTAGACGACGACGACGATGACGACGATAATATTATTATTGTCCGCGGTGCACGGCGGCGGTCTATTATTTTGTATTTTTGTCTTCGTACACATACACGACTGTAGATGATATGCGTCCGCAGAAAACGCTCGTCGACGTCTATAATATAATATTGTTACGATATCATTGTGCTATTATTGTATTCTATTCGTCTGGCCGCACCGCAGTGTACGTTCGATCCCGCGGATTTGCCGCCTCCTCTGCTGCGGTATCTAAGCTACAGCGGAGTTCGTCAGTCGTTACCATCACGGGTGTACACTGTACGCGTCGTGTATATTATTGCAGAACAAAAAAAAAAAACCGATCCGGGGGCTGAGGAATTTCGAGCGTAGGAAGGGATGACGTGTATAACATAACGTGATTATTATTCGTATAGGTACGCGAGAGAAAAATCGAGTATCACATTCGCGAATAATTATATTAATGCGCACGTAGGTACGCCACATTTAGAGTGCGCAAAACAGATATCCGCCCAAAGTCCTCCCACACACGCGGATATGGCAGCGGCGAGTGGCCGAATAAATAAACGATATTATTATAATGTTATGGTTGGACTTTCGCGGTGTCACGACCGTTATTGCGGTTCGTATACCAACGCGCGAGTATATACCTGCAGGTAATCGGCCCTTTAAACGCGGTCACCACAGTGCAGGGTGGTATCCGCGGTCCCGGTTAACCGCACCACTCACCTAATATTATATAGGCGCCGGTGTACGTACAGGTATTTGTGTACGAGACGTGCACTGTCGATATCCTCAAGTGATGAGTGACCGATCGGCGATCAACGATTTAATTTGCACCGGGAGAACACTATCATATAATATACAAATCCGATAGAATATCTGTAATATAATATATAACCGTGCATAACTAATTACAGCTAATAATTTAGCTAATATTCTTAGATCACCGCAGCCCACCCGCTAGAGTCACGTACCTGAAGCAGGTGTGAAAACCGAGTAAAGTTTATTGAATTTAAAATTTATTTTTCCCGCAAAGAAAAACGAGGATCAACTATTCAACTGCTATCTGACTAAACGCGTATGGGACCGTATGTGCCTTAACCAAGACACCCCTTCATTTTCAATCCAAATTCGTAGTGAAGACAAATTTCTGTACATAATTTGAAATCCACGTGCATTAATGGTCCGGTTGGAGGGCTAAAGGCAGAGGGTAGAAGAGCAGTGCGATCGTATTCGAGAACTTCGAATTCATCATATGCCACTACGTGAAACGTATTGACTGCATTTGCTAGTTGCTATATTTTCTACTAGTTAAAAATTGTTTGAAAGGATTGGATGAGATACCTCTTAAAAATTATTAATCCAAATTCGTAGTGATAAGTATTTTTTGTACATAATATGTCAACCTTGTGTGTACGAACTTCAAAGTAATTTATGCATGCACACATTTTCGTTGCATATACTGCACACACAAATATAGAGGTAAATGCGATCAGAATACTTTTACCATTTTTCAACTCTACACCTCAAATCTACAATAATACGAGATGACCATGATATAGGCATGAACTAAGAAGATCTTTTTACCTTCCAAGTTCATGATATAGGTAAGTACAACCGAACACCTACGGAATATAATATTATACGGTTGACTGGTACGTACTTTGGACGGTGGCGTAGAGTACGCCCGTCGCATGGCACCCCGCCGGGCGCACGCCCTCCTGTGCACGTGGGCCGCGTTTCGCCTCGGCCCGGTGGCCGACGAGGCGGACGCGGACGAACAGGACGCGGCGAGACGGCCGACCGACGACGAAGGCCTTCCCGGGTAATAGTTGGGCACGTCCATGTCGGGCCTGTCGTACACGCGCACCGACAAAAGGGCCACCGCGCGTTCGGCGGCCGACGGACCGTCGCGGCGGTTGCGGTCCACGCGAAACGAATCGCGAGACAACATCGCTCTCCTGTCTGCGACACTGACGGTATTATAAGGATGGAGACGACGAGGAGTACTTATCTCGGCGACGCGCGACCGTCGAACGACGCCGTCGACGACGACATCGCGACACTAAGACGGTAACGAACGACCGTATACTATTATTACAGTAACTGCGGTAACGAACAACGACGGTAACGGATGCCGCGCGGTAACCGGACTGATCGGCGATCGCGGTCGCCGCAACACGTCCGCGGTCGTAGTCCACCGCCCCACCTCCGCTCGGCGGCGGCGAAGACGACGACGACGACAACAACGCAACATTCCTACTCGGAGCGCGCGCGCGGCGCAAGGTCGTGCCCGGGTTTATTATTATTATTATTTCCATCTCATTCTATACCGCCGCCACCGCACCGGTGGGACACTCCTCCGGCGTAGCGTAACTCCGCGGAATCGATTATCGGTCCCTCGTCAGTTGTCTGGACCAGCCAATAACAATGCGACGACTTTATGTCGTATAAAATATATATTTCATACGACTCGGACGAAGCTACGACGATTACCGCAGTCTGGAGACTAAGGTTTCCACCGCGGTTGCGATTTTCGAGAGAAAAACAACTATCGACGTGCGCTGCAGCGGCAGGAGCAGCTTACACGCGACCACCAATGGACGAGAAAATCGTGGCGCGAGGTCAAAAAACCCGCAAACAATGCGCGAACATTGGAAGTCTTCTGACGACGACGCGGTGCGGTACAATATATACGGGTATAATGTTATATACCTATACGCGATATTATTATTATATATACGACGGTTTGAGTAATTCAAATCGAGATAGATTCTGCAGCAGTTTTTGATCGGATCGTTTTCGCATCGTTCTACGTTCGGGCAAACGAACGACAGTAAAAATTATCTCGTTGTTATGAAGAGTCGTAGTATTACGAATTCCGCAAAAGCTCTGCGGCCGGTCGTGTTCTTACGTCGGGTCGTTATCGAAATGGCGTCAAAAATTATACCTGACAGCAATCTGGGGTAAATTCTTGAGGGGCCAGTCTGCGGTAAAACTAAAAATGTATAGATGATGCATATTAAAAAGGGGGGCTTTAACCCATCACAATAAATAAATCGTTAAGTATTATAGTTATTATAGTTAGGTAGTAATGGACAAGAATTAAATGTTTAATCAAAAACTTACAGGTACCTACGTACTTACAAAAAAAAAAACGCACATAAAACAGTATACATTTAATAATAATACATTTAATTTTAACTTATGACAGGGGAGGGGAGCGGCAAAAAGACACTATTGCCCCTCAGTTTAAAATAAGAGGAGGCAGTTGTGCCACTCCAGATTACGACTATATGCCTGAAAGGGTGCTCTTTTTATCACCCTCTCGCCACTTACTATTTTTCGCGTGACAATTTCGCTGCACTGTAGGGAAGAAATTGGTACCATCATAATATATTTCAAGCTATTCGCTCTAAAAAGTAAAAATGTTCTATCAAAGATGGGACGATGATAGTTGATACCAGCAGCTACTGTACATAATAATATGCCATATCATGCCGTAATACATGACCGTAAAAAAATATCGAGATGAATCGGAGCAGCAGAACGATATCGTTTGAAAACTATATAGTAGGCACCTATTATAATATCGAACACATGAGATGACTTGACGATTCGTTTGGTAGGTTTTGTTGAGCTATTTTAATAATATATAGATGTATGGATACTGTGTATAGAGGCAATACATTTATTTCGGGCCCTTGAATTTTAAATACGTACCAGATGTTGAACAGTTTATTAGATATATCTGGTAATTGGTATAATGGTATGTAAAACGTATAATATGTATATCAATCAATTTATCAATAAATTAATTGCTAGTTTAAATCAAAACAATTTGGTAAATCACGTTTCAGTAAGTATATTAAATACATTAATTCTCTATATATTATATAACTACTAACTAGTTTGGCATACACACTAATAAATAATGATTACCAAATTAAGTAATGATACGTTTCACTCATGACAAACATAACTGGCGTCAAAAAAATATAATATTTTAACCAATTCATTATGTGGTTTTACTTTTTTCAATCTTGCGGATATTTTTCAATTCTCATTTCTCAACTACGCATAATATTTGATATAAAATTATAACTTATATATATATATAACAAAATACAACCTCAAAATCGTGTTCGCGGTACCTTCAAATTAACAGAATATAATATGTTCTAAGTAACAAATTCATCATGACTACGCCGCAATGTATTCTATATACATTATACATCCTACTGATATTTATGGAAGTAGAAGTATTTGAAAAAATGTTTGGCTTTAATATAATTTGAAATATGTCGAGGGAAGGTGGGTGTAATAATATACATGTTATTCGCCTGTAGTCGCTAAATATTTATTAATTATACAATAATTATTAATTATATAACTGATACGGTTTATATATTATAGTTTTACTACTATCATTTAAGTTTTTTAAATTGGATATTTCCATATACGATTAGACTGATTAAAAATTGAATTTTTTTTATGGTCGTCCCATGCACAATGAATATTAGGTGTTTATTTTCCTAGAATAAATTATGTATCGGTACTATTAAAATAGTTTACGGCGACAATTATTATGAAATTATACAGATAATCAGTAAAAAAAACTAACTGTGGCAATTTCTCTATAGCCCAGCTGTGCGTATAATAGCATGTTACAATAAATTTAGCGTTTCTATAAATGAGAAATAACACTGTTTGAGAAGATACGGATGAATGAATATGTGGATTTGTGACAACAAACAAGTAGGTATAATGCATAATATTTTTTGAAAATTCCATTCAACCGAACAATCAATAGAATTACTATTGTTTAAACCAACAAAAAATACACCGTGTAGGTATTATTATAATATGTACAAGACTTTTCACGCTGTTATTCTGCTATAAGTATACTATTATGAAAAAAAATCACAATATTCTCGTTTCCAACCAAAATCCAGCCAAAATACAAACATTTTTAGCGATAAACGTTCTTGAAACAATTTCCAACTCGGGAAGGTCATATTATTATTGATATCGTGTGATGTGATATTTTGATAAACAGACATCTTAACATTATGTAGTTGATAGGTACCTGACTATAATAATAATAATAATAATAATAATAATAAAGTTGTATTTGTAATATTATATTATACCTACGCTTTAAACTATAAATAGGATAACAAAATATAATCTCAGATTTGATTATTTGTCGTTTAGCCGTGAGGATACAATTCAAATGTGCAATAAATTAAAATAATTAATATTTAATCTCAATGCATATTATATATATATATATCTCATACACAGATCGACGCAGCAATAATTCTTTAGAATCTTTTATAAAAAAAAAATGAAACCCTCGCGGGCTCGTGCGGTCTTTTCTCGTAACAGAAATATGCGTTGGCTGTATTGTTCCGGCAAATCATTAATATACGCGATATTAAATATTTATATAGGTATGTCGTATAGGTGTACAGAAGGTGTACATGGTTGTAGGTACCCGTGTAAAAAAAAGCAATTAACTTTATTCGCGATTTAAAAAAAAAAAAAAAAAACAATAATGCGTACCAGACACGAACCCGTCAAGACAATGGAACGTAAAACGTAATAATAATGTGTAGTAAGATCTATTTTTTATTTACCTAATCGACATTATAAACTTTTCGTGTACCTACCTACCTACCTACCTACCTACCTACCTACTGTATGTTGTACAAAACGGTTTTTACTTTTATACAACACGTAACAGGAAAATCGAACAAGACACAATAATACGTATAGTGTGCCGCCGCTGCCGGTTAAACATCATATTATTATATATTATGTTTCAGGTTACCATGTTTCACGGTTACCAATTTATAGGTAAATAGTCGCATTTTATTTGTCGGCATGCGTACGCATCACATAACACATGCCTAACTGGATAACTCTATAAAGAACCGTAACTCGCGCACAGGAAGCGATTAAATGCAATGTAAACAGCATATACCTATAATAGTATAAATGTATAATAGGCTATAATAGTATATATATATATATTATATATATGTATCGGCAGAGCGACTACGATGAACTGTTTACGGAGGAATATCGCGTCTTGCGAAGCCCGGACAAATCTAAATTCGAAACTATAGCCTCGCAGAGACCAGTCGCTATCCTATATGCGCACGAATCATAATATTTTAAACGCGTGTCGACATTGCATGCGAATTGTTTGTAGAAATACGCGCATATTATGAAAAGAGAGACGTGGACGGAACAAAATTAAGTGATACCATAGTGGTAATAACCGATATAGTGATATATATATATATAATACGTAATGTAACACTATACGTAAGGTATTTCCTGGGTCCCCCCTCACTATAGTTGCCCTCAGTGGAGCCCAGTTTCATATGCATGCCAATATTGTCATATTATTGTGACTATGAAATAAATGAGGTAAAATTTACGAAATCAATCTACGCGATACGAACGGCATACGACATCATTACATTTTAATTTAAAATGACTAAATAATAATGCCTATAATATAGCCAAATATTGTGTTACTGTTAACAGTTTAATGACACGTCCGTCTGGCGGTTATTTCAGATGACACACTCCGTAGGGATTCCTGCGGGCTTTCACGCCGTTCAATACATTACGAGCTGTCTGGTATATAACGTAGAAAATGCGTGACATTTTGAGCGTGCTCGGCAGAGATGATAATATTTTAGTATATTACCATCCGATGTCCCACGGACTTGGCCGATCAGGAACACAATTTGCGTATGCACACAATAATATTATAATAATATTGTAAAACGGATTTAAGAGCGGTCTCGGGCGAAACCCAAAACGAGAGACGCTCGAGCGCACGCGGAATGTCGCAATCGCATGTATATAATAATATACGCAATAATAACAATATCGTCGCACAGATGTATTACAATGATACTATAATAATATTATGCATACATGTTGGACGGCACGCAACGAGCTTTTATGTTATGATAACAGCGCGATAAACACGCGTGCAATAATATTATAATAATATGATGCGAACGCAAAAACAACAGAACGCATTATGAGGTGTTAGGCACACACACACGAGGTCGGAGATTTTCATCCGCGCAGCGACGACGGACGGTCTTATTATTTCGCAATAATTACTGTTCTATATAATAATATTATAATAGGTAATATATATTATTATTGTACAGACGGTATTATTATGAATTGACGAGCGCGCGCGCGCGTAAAATATAATACAACAGGAAAAACAATTAAACCAGTCGCCACGGGCTCGCGACTCGACGGGGCTCGGTGGACCGTGTCATAATAACATAATGATATCACAATAATATTATAATAATAAAATAATATATTACATGATACGTCTCATTGTATGTGCACAAAATAATGTATACCTAATACTATAAGTTACATTATATGTTATCGTACGGGAACTGCGTGCGCCGGAGCATCGGCGGCGGCGTGTTTCCAACATAATATTATCGTTTCGACTTCGGGTACTCACACACGTCGATACATAAAATAAGACATAATAACACCCAATGGCCGGTGTCGCCGCGGGTTTATAATCAATAAAAAACAACAATAATAATAATAATAATAATATAATATTATAATGTCATTGTTATCGTTGCGCGTTCGTCGCGCGTAGTGCCATAGCTGACGAATAATTATTATTGTTTTGCGTCCGACAAACGTATAAACAATTATAATATTGTATTATTGTTGGAAACGCGCGGTGCCACGCGCATATTATCATGCGATGAGCAGTGCTCGAATTCGAAGAGAAAAAACCATAGCGCGCTATTCGAAAATCTTACGAAAAAAACGCGTGTCCAGTCCGGGAACGTCATAAATTATTCATGTTATAAACTGGCATAGTGCAGGACACAGCTGAAGTGTATTAACTTTCCGGAAGATTAGATGACTGTAATACGCGTATGCTGTGTGTGGGCCTATGATGTCTGTTTGCCGGTAGCCCGTGCATGACGTAGGTACGCCGTATTCGAAGAGATAAAAACAGAATCAGCCGTAACTATGTTTTGGCTCTTATATGCGTCTAAGTAGGTCAATCGGGTGACTTTTATAGGTAAGGATGTAGCTAGTGACATAATCATAAAAAAAAGTGTATATAGGTACTATACCTATACTTGACTGCAGCCAGAGGAGTGCGTGCAGTATATAATATTATGTTATATACCTACCGTGGGCTATCAGTTTCGGGTCAGACACGTTTGGACCAGTTAAGATTAATCAAAAATAACTATTTAAACCAGTATCGCTTTGAGAAACTATTGATTTAAAACGTCGAATCAAAAGTTAATTGGATATTATTTTAATATGAAATCCTTGTGACCTTGTTATCAATTATTATAATTATTAATTTTAATTGTAATTGATTCGTAATATGCGATCTATACAATTTTATTTTGTACAGTAAGCATAATTTTTGGCTGTCGTTAATCTTGGCACGTAGTCTTGAGATAAAAAAGTCACTAATTATCGATTCTTTATAAAAGTACTATTGTCGTATACAGTGTTACAAGTTTAATAAAATACAAACGCCAAATCGTACTAGCCTATATACGCATGTGCATAAATGTATATAAGCGCTGCCGCCCTATCGAAGCATAATTAATATACTAATAATGTATATACCTAGTGTACCAACAATATGTACCTGTATAAACATACCCGTTAAGTTAGGACTATAAGACGTCTTATGTGCGACTATTGATCAAGGTGTTACCTCTCCGAACCTCTACGATACACACATAATATTATAGGCGTATAAAAACAAATCATTCTAAACACGGGCGAATAAAGTTATACCGCCATATCTACGCGGAACTTGTGAATAATATACTTTAGGTTGTATATCCTGCGTTTCCTGGCCGCCCGGCCAGTAATCGCCGAGAAAACCACGGCGAGTCTCGTTGTTCCGGAGACGATCGTATTATGGAAGCTCGTTCAAGATTATCGTTCACCGAAACGCTCTATATAAGCACTCGAAAACGGTTAGGTCGGACGTAAATCGGACGCGAAAAACAGACAGTAGTGTGTAGACAGTAGTGGTGGGCTCTGTTCCAAAATAGAACATACCGCTTTCGCGCATTTCGAATGATTCTCGATTGGTGCGTCGAGAACCAAGTGAGATCACGCTAAAAGTGGGAAATTGGTGGGGGGTGCGCGCCGCCGGACATAAATATCGGTCACCGGCCGGTATGTTCTGTTTTGGAACAGAGTATAGTAGTAAAATTACTCGACGACCGACCGAAAATATCGTGGTTAACCGGAGGTATATCCGCAGTGGTACGGGCGGCGGTCGTCGCTTTGGCCGATGTCGTCGGCGGTGTGCGGTATTGCGAGGCTTGTATACGGAATTCGCGGGCTGAAACGTCCGGAAAGTATATTGTAGCCGAAACACAGAAATTGTCCGGCATTTGCGCGGAGAGGTCGTACGTCCACGCGGTCCGACCGCGGTATATACCGAGGCGACCGGCGACCAGAATAAAATTGTTGGTATCGTACTCGCGGCGACGAGTGGGTAACCGGGCCGGTCTTCTCCGTCGCTCAATATAATATTATATGAAACGTCGTCGCGGATGTGTTCTCCGACAGTCGACCGACCAGTTTTCGCGGGGGATGTCGCGCGGTGTCTCGTGAAGGTAAAAGATGCGCAATTAATTCACCTGCAGCATTACTCGCAGGTTCGTTGTGGGAGTATACTGCAGTTTTGTACAACATCATACGCGTGGATACGATCAACCGTTATCTGTATGAATTAGAATTTATCGTATTTTCATGGCCATCGATCATCTTCGCGTCCGCAGTGGTGATGACCGAAGCCTGTCGTCTGCGCATAACATTTATTTTCAGAGGTGTGTATAGTGTGCAGCATTCTCCTATGCACTGCGACGGCACAGTACGATTACAATATGCCGTATAGCTCTGTAGCTTTACACCTATACAGTATTATAGTACTATGATCGCACTAAATTTGTTTTATTTTCTACGTTTACTTTCTGATACCGATCTCGGCCGTTTCGTTTGTGAGCGTATTATTGTCGCGTCTATTTTACATGTACACCTATATATAAACGATATAGTTTACTCTTTACGCATACACTGCATATTATAATATATATTGAGTACTATGATGGGAACATTATAGCTATCTATACTGTGTATATATATATATATTTATAAATATATATACGCGGTCGTGACCGCCACGCTTTGTTTTGTGGAGCTGCACGTAATTATTTAGACTTCCGCGCCCCTGTCTATATATGCACACGCATTCCTAATGTTCCAATAACATTACAATGTACGTATCGAAAAATACATCACACCGTCCGAGAACGCTTTCTAACCTGGAAATCCGAAATTCTCGGCACGCACGTGAAAATATGTTTTCGCGGGTCCGGTCGTCGCATACGACAAAAATACAACGAGCATGTGTCGCGGATGCAAGAGTGTTGCATAATAATGATAATATATATGGTCACACCCGGACGAATTCCGACGCGCACAGCACATATATAGTGGCACACAGGCCTAGATACTTCTATTATTGTCTAGTTACGTGTGTGTGTGTGTGTGTGTGTAAAATAAACGCCGGTAACACTTTCACTAATTTACATTGCCGGCACAGCGTAGGTATATATGTACACCGCATATGTGTGATTTGACGCATCCTGTAGATAATTGTTACAATAATAGATTGTTATACTGTAAGCCGGCAACTGCAGTGGTAGGTGGGTGGGTAAACAAACCGAACAGCACCCTCTGCGGCCACCGTATGTCGTAGGCACAACACATATTATTATTGTAATTCTGAAGGCTACGGGGGTGTAAATCGGAGCGAAATGTACGATAGCAGAGGACTTTGCCGACATCTCCGTCGGTATACATACTATATTGTACCTGTGTGCTTTCGTAACAACCACCCACTTCACTAAAAAGCGGTGCGTTATATACAAAAATCTAAGATAGTCAATTATCAAACGGTTTGAAAACAATAGTTACAAAAGTCAAGTACTTGAACGTCTTGAACTGCTGCACGTGTACCTACAGTTGTTATTGAATTAATTGAGTTGCATATACTTAACAACAGTACACATATAGAGGTACTCGCTTACTTGCGCAGCGTTATGTAAACAAAGGTACAAATGAAAATAAAAATAACGAATGACCCCATTTCAAATTGACAATATACAAATAAAACGTTTATTAGATCACTATTAATTTGCTTTGACTTACTGGGATTTTATTTATTCAATTAATACCTATAAAAATCCTTTCCAATTCCAACATCAATAGGATCGAATGGCTAAAAATTATACTTTTATATAGTAAAGAACTTTTTTACTACCTACTGTTATAGGCTAGTGTTCTTTTGAATCATAGACGTATCTACAATTTTAAAATATGTTCGTTAAATGCATTATAACATTAAGGCAAAAAATTATTCAACCATTGAACTCGGTACACTCGTGACATTTTATTGTTATACAATATTTTAAGCAATGATAATATCCTCAACCAGCTATATTTGACTATAACTTATTATGTCTAAAATATAGCGTAAGTAGGCAAGTATTGGACGTTGGGAGTGAACTTGTGAAGATTATTTTATTATTGAATGTTTTGATATAATAGTAATAATCAACACATTGACAATGAATTAAAACTTTAAAGCTTCTAATACTTCTAATGTAGCAATATAAATAATAAATAAAGAATAATATTCAAATATTATACGTTTATATTAAATTATAAATGTACTATACACAATTTATTTTTTACTTCTATTGGCACCAATAATATTGTTTGTATGTTATATAGTAGGTATATATGGTACCATAGTTTAAGTATTATTTAGCGTAATTGCAGCTGTTAACTGCGGTAGTGTACGAGTCGATGTCGGTGAAAATCTGTGAACGTAAATGTAAATCAAATAGTACCATCATTTTTTGAATGTGTTGATCGAGAAATACGTCACGCTGACAGAGGACCGTTGGTTGAAATGAAAAACTTAATAATGACAATTAAAAAAAAGGGGACAAGTGACAACATATTTGGATTGACAGGCGTTGATAAATAAGAGAACCCAAGGTTGCAAATAATGAAATAACTATGCTGACAAATAGATTTTAAGTATAATTTCATTTACAGTTTACCAAGGATGGGTAATAGTAACAGTAATGGTTAATAGTCATCTTTTAAACATATTTCCGTGTATTTTATTCTTCATTTCACAGAAATCATGAGTACACTTTAATCGATTTCCTATATAGAGCCCGTTAAAAATGTTGACATATATTCCACACTCGGTTTGTAATGTAATCCTACGTTTTTGAAAGGTACAGTGAAATTGAAAATGTTTTCGATGCTACAGCCAACATCGATGACACATGATTGGTACTATACAGACTCGAACGGTACTAGAGCGTATGTTAAATATGTAGGTCAAATTTAACGTAGATAATAATATATATAGTATACATAGTATATACACGATCATTAGTATATAATAAATAATATAAATGCGATTTCGAATAAACGAATCGATATTTTACATTTTTACGCCAAAACGAAGGTCCTGACGTTTTCTATAAAAAAAAAAAAAAAACAAAGAATGAATGCAACGATAAAACATGTACCGCCTACGAAAGACTCCGTATGGTAATCAATCCGACACGTTCAGTTTGTTTTTCTAAAACAGCTACCTTCAGGTGGCTCTTGGTATTTAGACCAAGGGAAAAAAATAGTGTATACCTACATTATTGTACGTGATACAATATCAATAAGTTTTTCCGTTCAGTATACCGCGCGACCTTCGTCGTTGACCCGGAAATTAATGTCATATTATATTATTATCATTATTACACTGCAAAGTCGGGCAGTGTCGTAATCTGAAACGGATCGACTTTAAAAATTAAACGATGCACAACATACGCTGCGAGGAGAAGTCGAAACAGCTACAGCGGCTGAACACGCACTGATAAGTTGTAAACGGTTTTTACTTGTCGTTTAAACACATAGTGTTATATTATCAGGTAAATTCGTATGACAAACATTAAAATGTTAACGCGGTACGACTATTATAATATATATATAGGCATATGCGTGTATAAACGTGTTGTTATTTTGTAATATTATATATTACATTGTGTATTATGTACAAATGATTTTGTTTAAGGTAAACATGCTTATAGTTTTTATTTTTCAAAACTTCGGTGCCTGCACATTTTCACTTCAACAAATTATCAGGTTTTAGGTATTTATATAAATATAAATTATATATATATAAATTCATTTAATGAGCTATTTAATTGGTAGGTACTATACTAGATTTATGATAAACACGTTTCTAAATACACCAAATATTGATAAAATCTGATGTTTTTCTGTACTTATACGGTATAGAAAGATATAACAAGTAGCAAAAAAATTAGGAAAATAATTTTTTTTACATAAATACAATAAAATAAATAATAATGATTCTCGTATTCGACAAAAAAAAATGAAAAAAAAAGGATGTCTGGAAATCCGATGGGTGGGTGGTTGCAGTAACCCTAGACCACCCTCTTCACACCCCGCTCCTCGTCCACAATGAACCATGCCTCAATGTGCATCAAATGCGCGCGTTTGTTTAGGCATATAGGTAGGTAGGTACGTATACCAATCACCAACAGCTGCTGCCAAAATGTCATACATCCCTTATACTCGACAATAGGGTAAAAATTATACTGATACGCGTTGTTCAGACGTATAATACACACGAGGGACGCGTTTAATTACGTGTACAATGCACATGTATAGAAAAATAACAATTATGAGCCACAGAATAATAATCGGCCGCGGGTTGTCGAGCGTCTGACGCGTATAATTACTGCTCATTCTCGTAGGTTCTTTCTATCCGGCGGCGGACCCCTAACCCAAAGAGTCGGTGTTTTAGGTGAATAATTAATTTATAATTAACGAGTGGACGAAAAAAAAACAAGCCGTAGAGGTTATTATTATTACAATTTTTTTTTTTGGAAAACGGCGTTTACTTTTACACGATCTTCACCTGTTGCTCGGGCAACAGTATCGCATTATATTATATACGGTGAGTTTTATACAATATATGTGCTCGTCACTTCTGTTATTATACAATATTGTGCACCTATATCACTTATTGTACATAGTGTACTTTACACGAGCGCCCTCGGTGCCGAATTCGTTCGTTTTCCTCTCATCCTCTTCCATGTTCGTATCCATCGTACAAGGTACTCTGCAGCATCCGCTCGACCTACGCATACGTGTTCTACACGGTGTGGTTGCACACCAATCGCACGTCCCGGAGTCACCAACTACGCACCACATGTCCACATGGCGCGAACACCGTGTCGCCACCGCCGGTCGACATGAAAAAAAAACACATCTGTCCGGGGCATGTGTCGCGCACGGGCGGGCGGGCGGCGCGAAACACGTCGGAGAAAATCACCGCCGTCATCGGAGTAAGCGGTGCCGCCGCCCCTAATAATCGCATATATAGCGTCCGCGCCGCATCCGTTCCACGCGTG
This sequence comes from Metopolophium dirhodum, assembly GCF_019925205.1. NCBI lineage: Eukaryota > Metazoa > Arthropoda > Insecta > Hemiptera > Aphididae > Metopolophium > Metopolophium dirhodum. Next base: position 31,246,148 of record NC_083567.1, on the reverse strand, counting down.
CAGGGCACCTGCACGAACGAACGCGCGTGCGATGCATTATAATTTTATACGATCCACGTTTTCCGTACCGTCGCGTCGCCACAACCCAACGACGACGACAACAACAACAACAATATGGCCACTATATATTCTGGATTTCGTTAAGTTATTCATACGAGGAGCAGCTCTATCCTCACGTCGCTCATCGTTTCTCCACATCAATTGTCGTCCCGTCGGAAACTGCTATAGGATATAATAATATAATACTATACATACACGGACAGGACACGCATTATTGTATTCGAACGTGGTCGGAGAGCACATTGTAGTTACCACTTTTGCTATACTTTGCCAGAGTCGTCTCACAAAGAGTTGAGGTTGTTCTCACCACCGATAATATTAAATAATGATAACTTTAAAAAAAAGAAATAATATTGAAATTAATTGGAATCAAATGTATAAAGTTTGGCGCATAATATAACCGATTGGAAAGAATGTTCTTTTCTACCATATCTACTTACGACCGCATACAAACATTAAGGTATTTTGTCAATAGTGGACTACCCGCGATCACAGTATCTATATACACCGGGGTATAAAAGTAATAGGAATGTCCACTATCGGTGTATGTCTATGATAATATATAGGTACATACGCGGTCATCGCGTATATACCTGTAAGCATAATAATATATGTGTACATGTCATGATATGAAATTTGAAAATTCCCGCGGAATAATCATCGGTAACGGCCGGGATCACACATATTATTTAGGTATATACCTACATATATATTGTAACAATACGAGAACTTCAGCTGGTGATTACACCTGCACCGGTTTCAAAGAATCCGCCACGGTACCTATACCACAGATAGTGACCGCGTTCGTATAGAACATTATAATAACATATAATAATAATGTAATGAGTCTCATCACTATATAGCGTACGCGTACTACATACATATATAATTATGCTTACGGGTGGAAACGCTACGACCATATATAATTGTGTTGATTCATATAATTTCACACACGGATTCACCACGGTCGAGCGACTATATTTTAATATGACCCACCCGCGCAACCATCAGGGGAAGCAAACGAAAAATCGCGGTACACACACAAAATACATATTATACATCTGACGCGCGACGTTCCGCGTACAACATGGAGTGCAATAATGATATAGTATATATACTCGTAACAGTCGACGCGTCGATAGGGTTAAACGATAAAAAAAAAAAAAACAACATAATAACGATTATAAAAAAAAACCATGCAACGACGAATAAAAATCGTAAAAAATATATGTCATCGGCGGTCGTCGTCGTCAGAGGGGATGCCTACTACAAAATTTGGACTTACCTGAAATCTCAGACGAGAGCGCAGTAAATGTTCACCGCCGTCGGGAGGGTACCTTTCGTATCGGACGCCGCGATCACACTGCATTCAACCCCGCGCCCGACAGGATAACCGAGCCCGACCACTACGCTGCCGGCGTATAATATTATGTACAGATGAAGGATACCCGCCGCCACTCGGCCCACCCCCCCCCCCCCCCTACACGACCGCCCGCCCCGGTGTTTCCATCCTCCGGACGGCGCCAGTCGGTTAGTTAAAAACGGGCCGAGTGCACACTCGGGGGGGTGCGAGCGCGATAAGGTGCAGCCACACAGGTAGTGGCGGTGCAGAGAGTCTCGTCATGTCGAGAGTCGCCCGAACGAGTGTATATATGAAATTCACGTGGGTATGTATTATTAATAATATACACGACGCGTACACATATTTCCACTGTAAAGGGGGTGGTTTTTTTTCAGCATCCCCCGTGTGCAATTGACAATAACAAAAAAAAAAAAAAATAATAAAATCGATCGTAAATATTCTGAGAATACCGATGGTCTCTTCGATTGAAACCTTCGGCGGCAGTCGTAAAGATCAGCCTTGGGTGAACGCAGTGATGCCCAAATGAAAAGGACCTAATAACTTTAGCCCTTCGGCGAAAAGAAAAATGTCAGACTACAATGGTGTCTTTGGAAGGGCCCCGCTGGGATGATAATAATATGCACTGCTCGACGTAACCAAATCTCAACGTTTACGAGACCTGCAGTCGTAAAATAAATTATATACATCAGAAACTTACAAAACTATCGACAATCGTTGTTCAAACTTCAAATCACAATATTTTACAATAATATACAATATAACAAACATTAGATAAAGATACCTATATTATTATGCAATAATTAGTAAGCTAATAAAATTTTCGGAACGTCTTAGAATTAAAAGTGTTAATAATATTATGCCGTAGATTTGAAATGCAGTGTTAAAATATTATTATAGCAATGATAGAAAAATAAGCGCCTTGATTTACCACTGTATATACTATCAGCAAACAACTAGATGTATATTTAGTTGCAGTTCTTTGTACAATTATGTGCGACGAGCGGTACTTGGTATTTTTCTAATATTATATGTTTATGTATATTATACATTATACAGCTTCTAGTACTACTTGAACCCATACAAAATCTGTACGGTATATTCACACTGATATCAGTTTTAGTCTCTGATTAAATTGTATTTAAAAATGATGAGAACACTTTTATAATAATATAACTGATTGAAAATCTTGTATTTTAATATTAAGCTCAACTTTAGTCTTAAAACGTTAAAATTTGTAAAACAAGTAATTAGGTATATAATATCTATCATACATTATATTGAGAGTGAATTAAATTTAAACATTGAATCTGGAAAAGAAGGAACTAGGTAAAATAAATTTTAATTAGAAAAAGAATTTAATCAGACAAGATAATTATTTATTATTATTGCAATAATAATAATAATAATAATAACAAAAAAAATAATAATAATCATTAGGTAAATAATCATTTCTAAATTAGCAATAAGTTATGACTGAGTTTAAATACTGTAATTTTATAAATGGATCACAATACTATAAAATGTCTTTAAAAACAACTTATTGATAATTTATAAGTTATAACTTATTTGATTTAAATTTCAAATTGAGTAACATCGATTTTGTTAAATTTAAATAATCTTGGAACTAACAATAATGAGTTGTAAAAAGTATTAGTTAAATAGACATTAAAGGTTTCAAATAAATTACATTCATACTAAATTAAATAACAAATGAAAAACCAAAAAAAACAACAAGATATTGGACTGAACAAAAAAATTATTATTTTTTTTAGATTAACTTTACTTAATCTAATTCATAATAGATTGCGAAATTATACACCATCTTCAAAAGAATATCACATTGTACTTTTGTCAAATTTTAATTTAAAAACAAGAAAACTACTATTATACATGAGACTTTAACTGAATACCAATCGAAATAACTCCGACAAATTTTCTAATAATTTTTTTATTTTTAATTATTTTCCACCATCTATCATGCGAATATCCGATGGAAATAAAAATAAAAACAATAAGCTACTGGACAATCCCGTTGCTTACCATGGAGACGAAGTAAAATTTCTCGAAGTCTTGTTCCTGTTGCCGGATCGCCGGCAGACTGTTGGCCAAATCGCCATGTTGAACCAACGCGTGTTCTCCTTTGTTGGTCAGCCACGAGAGGACCTGCAGCGATACACAATATTTTTTACACGGATAAAGATACAAGAAATTAACAAAAAATTAACAAAAAAAAAAATAACACATAATCACGATGAAATATATTGACTACGATATTCGCTGACTTCCTATCTACATAATATTATAATATACACATTATGCATAATATATTGTATAATATATAACTATGCTACACTCGTCTATTCTTCCCGCGGTTCTGTCGTTTATCTCAGTGGCCAAAGTCGCCACTGCCGTTAGCCTCGGCGTGAAAGTATACATAATAACATATTATAATATTATTAACGATAGTAATATTATGAAAGGATACGTCATAATTTATAGACAGGTAAATATTTATATACGCGGGCTAATGAGTTCATACTTTGCTTCCTCCTCTTCTGCAGGTGGTGGTGGATATTATGTTGTGTGTGAATTTTAATATATTACAATGGCCTCCACTTCCTACACACGAATAATATGCCACAACAATATAGTCACGCGGTTTCCCGATCTGCCTGTTAGGCGCTGTGAACGGCAGTATAATGTACACTGCGGATACAGGACGTTAGATCCACACGTCGGTCGGCCATCACGGATCGACTTTATTGACCGTAACCGCGGTCGTGCCCATGGACGGAAATCGGGTAAAATTACTGGGGAGGGGTAAAAACTTTAAATACCTACCTACAGTAAACATGTATTATTACGTCGCTTGAAGAAATATTATTAAAATTACATAATAAATAATAATACCTAGTTTTTACAAAATGTTTTGGATTTTTTTTTTTTGTAAATAAGTATTCAAAATCACGAAATTTTGAAAAATATTTTTGTATTAATATTCCATAAAACATTCAATATAAAATTGAAATACCTGAACATTTATTTATACCTATCGAATTTTTTTTACATGGGATGGCCAAATGTTCATACACTCCAATCGGTAATCATATCACTTCCTCAATAGTGATTAGCGGTGGGATTGGCCAATTATTTTATTTTATTTATATAGATAATATTTATAAATCTAAAATCGTTTTTAGTGGAGCTAGGACAACTTTTGGTGGGCTAAGTTCCTATAGTTGCACCAATCCCTCCCCCAAATTTCCACCAATGGTCGTACAATAATGATATAATATTAGAACATATTTTGAACGTGATATTTTAGTTGAAATTCATGACAACGACTTAGAAAGAACAGGGTTTTGTGCCAAGGACCCAATATTAATGATATTATCGTTATCACTATTATAGGTAGGTAGGTATAGGTACTATTGGAGAAAATTCGAACACGCGTCTGAGTCGACCGAGGCATAATATATTATTATATTATCATCGTTAATATTATTATTGGGCGTAAATACACTATACAAAAGTATAATGTATATATAATATTATCACGGGAAATAATGATTACCTCGTGTGTTTCGGCCTCCAAAGCGTTAACTCTGGCTGCTTGCATTATTTTCTTTTTCTTCTGCAATAGCAGTTCTTCCAGACGGACTGCCGCGCCCTCGACTTCGCTGTGGAACTTCTTCACGTCCTCGAAACTCGACCTGTATATGCCACAAACAAACACGCGAGTGTCAGTATTTACTATTTAGAAAAAAATAAATGAAAATTCTCGAAAACATTTTAAATGCTCGAAAACCCGCGGGACACGTGTACAACGAATAATAGTAAAAACAAAAAACCTATATCGTTATTATAATTTGGTATTTAAATTGGTTTTATGCCGTTTATAGTTACAATTTGTTTTGTTTTAATATCGCTCGTGAATCGGACACTCACAATAAAAATTATATAGAAAGTTATAATAATACATATAATATATTTGATCGACTGCCGTATAAGAGCAACTCTATATCCAGTGAAACCGGCACATTATGACATGGTAATTAAAATTGGTGGCCTTACATTAAAAATGAATTAAAAATTGGTCAGCCAGTCTCGAATAATAACTTTATAATCTGATATAATTATTGTTATTTTTTATAATCAAATAACAACATAATGGTAGGTAATAATAATAAATCGTTTTTTGTTGAACAAAATAATACGTATTTATCGTTTTCATCATAACATTTTATTACGACGATCTTATAGTAAGTAAAAAACGTGTATATGCGGTTGTGTAAGGAACCAGATGTTTATAATATAATATCAAGTATATCTAATTGTTGGCTTTTAGTTCATTGAAAATCTGAATATACGTGTTCAATAAAAAACCATTAATAATTTTGATTTATACGATATTATTATATTAATCACGATAACAGATGTTATAAAAAAAAAACTATTTCAGTATAGGTAATAAGTTTCATATTATTAAACTGGATTTGAACTATGGTGGTACTGTAGTTGGAGTAGAACATTATATCGTAAATGCATTTTGTTCTGTTAATACTTTATTAGTTACAAATACTAACAATTCAGGAAACAGCTCACAATATAACCTTTGAATCTGGTTACCTATACAATATTGTATGCAGACCTTACAAGCGGATTGGATACAACTTCCTGCAAAAGTCTCATCCTCTCTCCATTTTCCGCACCACTAATGACTAACGTCAGCTTATAAGAAATTATGTTGCAAATTAAAATATACATTTAAATTAATTATTGATAAAATGTTTGATTGTATTATCATTGGATTATCAAATGTTTTTATAATTAAAAATTATAATACGTTTAATCACAAACTGCTGTAAGTACACTATGAACGCCCCCCCCCCCCAAAAAAAAAAAAAAAAAAAACTCCGATTCCTATAATATATATTATATAGGTAATGGGCATGGTTGTTAAATTTACAATACTACGACTGTATTGATTAATATCTGTGTAGTGGATACTTAAGTGGTCAGTGAACGACAATGTTCTAAATTTTAAAATTATCATACAACACAAATGTTAAATGACCACATAATATATGAAATCACACCTATATCAGAATATTACAGATATTACAGAATATTACCTAGGTCTAAATATCCAATAAAGTAATAACTATAGTCTATACATATTTAATTTATCAGTAAGTTTCCCTAGCATTCGCCTATGATTGTTACAAATCAAACATACATCACAAATCTGTCTTCGTTCAACCAGCGCGCATGCTGTTCGAGTATTTCCATGCTCTGTCTGGCGTCTTGAAGTAAATTTTTGATATCCGAGTCGTCCAAGAATTTGGATATTGCATTGCGTTCTTGTTGCACGTTTCCCATCTCCGCAATGGCCGTCACGAGTCGATTTCCGGCAGTCTGACTCAAACAAGTCAGCCTCTCCGACTCCTTATAAAAAAAAAAAAATAATGAATAAAGTAGTACTATACCTATACTGATAAATTATCGCAAAGGATAATATATGGTACACAATAACGAATTAACCGTTCTTTTCCATTGAATTGTTGTTATTAATTTCGTTTTCTTCTCACAAGCGATTTTATTAATCGTCTTGTATGCGCGCGTGTGCATGTGTAATTTAGTCTTTGAAGTCATAAGTCATAACTCATATAAATAAAAATATAGGCCAATAACGTCTACAAACCTTATAGAAATCAATCCATTCAAGTTGACTGTGTGTGTACGGGCCGCCACAAGCCGACGGGATCTGACTGTCTTCAAAGAACTCTAGGAGACCGTTGTACGAATTGACGGCGTAACACTGAAAGTTATTAACGAAACGTAAAATCAAAACGGTTTGTACCTATTATAATATGCACTACGAGAGAGTACACGTGAAACGTTTTCTCACCCGAATTTGGCTGTACTTCAGTCGGTTTCCTTCTGCGTGTCGCTTCGTGCAAAAAATCACTTTGTCCACGGAAACTTGATTCTGCTCAAAATTATAACAATAATTGTTACAATGGTAACTATTGTAACGCATGAAAAATTATTGACTGTGTCACGTTTATTACCTTTATCAGTTCCAGCACACAATCGACGAATTCTATGCTTGTGCAGCTGTTCTCGTGTACCAAGATGGTCAACGACGAGTTCCTTTCGTTTCTAAAAACGGAGAATAATTAAAACAATTTATTCCGTTATTACTTATTATTATTATTACGTAGACGTGCGAGCACAATATAATAACAAGAGCATGAAATGCGGGTGCACGCCATTACGTAAAAAAATTAATAACTTGTTCCTACGGGTCATGTTTTATATATTATATTATTTATTCATGGTATTATATTGGTCGAAACAAGAACAAAATTAATTGGTTTAATCCCTAGAGATTTTAATTTCCTAACGTGATTTTCAAGGAAGTATTAAAAACCACTATAGGTACCAGAATTCATTATGTAATAAGTAATACCAAACTAATAAACGAATTAGGCTAATTAGTTTATAAATACTAAAATTATACTTAATTGCAATTACTCTACAAAGTAGTTATTATTAAATTATGTTTTCTTTATTGACAATTATTATTCATTAAATGCAAATTTACTTTATATAACTGTCTGGTAAATAACTGTGACTCGATTAAATAATTAAAAATATATAAAGAAATTGTAAGATATAAAATAACCTTAAGTTATAGGTTGGCATGGTATATTGTTTTGAGTTTTTTTAAACTGATTTTTAAACTGATTTTATAAATGAGTTGAGATTGTCTACATATAGGTAGATTTACAATCAATTGACTATCCCCTTAATTTAGAATATATGGCGTGTTTGAAATTTAAGGAAAAAACGTATAACTACTGTATAAAAATATTAAAGATAAATTTAAACAAATAAAATAACTTCGAGTGTAAATAAAAAATCCATACAATATAAAAATTATACTATGCATAGCAACTGTAGCTTGTAATTAAAAAAATATATAAATTGTATTTATTTAACTCCATAACAACTTATTTTTGTAAAGATTTAAAATGTTTAAATGTAAAGTATAGTATTCTTATATTATACAATTGTAATTATAATTTAATTCAAATAATAATACCTAGATTTATATGAAACAATATAACGTGATAAACACATTGGAATGATGATCGGAACTGTACGCAAGAAATGTCATATTTTTTCCCTCCAAGTTATAACTATATTGTATAATTTTATCTATACACATATTATCATTGATTATGAATACCATGTACTACTACTATAGAATTCATAACCAACGATATTATATATATTTGTAAATCCGGTTAGCTCAAAGTTTCGGAGGCGGGCTACCCCCCTCCATGTCCCCCCACAAGTGGTATTATAGGCGGCACTTGGCAAACATACAAGGAAGTACAGACATTTACCACAGTTTATATAAGCTACCTACACCCCTAAACAGTCACTAGTTAATCATTCTACATTTTTATCTTACTTTTTTTTCTCAAGTAACTAAATATCTGTAAAAGTGTAAGATATTATGCTCATTAATTCGTTTAATAATACAGTTAAGAGTATTAGTCAATACTAGGCCTAAAAAAGCCAAACCTTAAGTCAATTTTGATATAAACATAATTCTAATCGTAATTACAAACAGATAAAATCGTTTTCACACATACATTTATTAATGCATAACATTAACGTAATATTATATTAATACATTTTTGTTATTTTTTAAAGTACTTTTTATCAATAAATAAAATAAATTCATTTCAACATAGGTAGGTGCACTCTTGAACCATTAATTTTTATTTTGCCACCTCACATACTGTTTTACGGTGCAAAAGTAGAGTTCTGCCTCCGGAATAATATCAGTGAGTGCAAGTGTACACCCGAGCCACCTATACGGTTAGGTTATTATTATTACGGTATAATGTACGGAAATTCGTGTTGAACAAATCGAAACGGCAAAGTGCAATCTAATAATATGATGGCGGTGTGCTTGTTGACGTGCCCGTCCGACTAAAAGTAAAAGTCCACGGGGTAGGTCACGAACGAGCACGACTCTATTAAAAACGAAAAGGAAAAACAATCCGGCCGCGGTGTCCCCTAGCTGCTTGATTAGATTTTGATTGGTATATTATGTACTGCAAGCGCGTCGTTTCGACACGGCCATCGCCTTATATATATTTATTATTGTCTTAGAAGCCGTTATTATACACAATATTGTATCGTACATACTATATATATACCTACACACTTGCTGCCGTCATCGTTATGCGAGTGAATAATCCAATGGCGTGAAGTAGAATATTATATACCTACACGAGTCGCTGTCACCGCACGGCCGGCTACGGCAAGGACGAATCGGATTGTTTCAACGGTATTGATATATATATATAATTATGTTATATTATACATGCCTAGTGTTATTAATTATACACATCGCGTTGTATTGTATAATATAATATTATTATTATCATGGTAATATTTTAGCTCAAGAGCATTTTCTATGTATTCGATGACTAATGTCGCGAGCGAATCACTTCTGCGGCCGTTCTAAGCGCAAGCAGATGTTAATAATCTACGTTCTATTAGGTGTCTATTTTATAATAATTTATCGCAACTATTTTCCTACGGCGAAACACGGACGATACGAATGAATAAAATATATTGTGATATAAATAATAAATAGGTACCGTCTGTAGGACATCGCGAGTACATAAGCCATATGTACCTACATGAGCACTCGTCATTTTTATTTTTATTATAGTTACGAGTACAGGGGGTTTTCTGAGTTCAAACCCCCCAAGGAAGTCTCATGCGAAAACAGTTTTTACTAATAAATTATAACTTTTAATCTGTAATATATATTGGTTAATGATCATGGGCACCTTTATGATTTATAGACACCCCCTCTCCCCCAACCCCCCAAAACCTACAAATGTTTTCTGAAGTGTGCCCGATTATAATAGCGTCTACACCAATAATACCAAGATTCTTACGTGATGATTTCCGATATTACGTTTACCTGTTTCTCAGTGACGCGTAGTACAAAATAAGCTCTGCCGCATTCACGTCTGATATGGTTTCCGAACTATGCCCGGACTGTCCTTCGACCCATAATATCACCGCGTTACCCTGTCGGTCCACGGCTCCTGTAACACAAAAATAATACGCAGCGAATTGTTAATATACACTTATATTTAGATCAAGACATTTTCATAAACGTACATACACGTGTGCCGTACATGTGCACACGATCATAATAATATTGTGTTGAAATTTCTCTACCCGCGCATAAGTAGACAAGACAATACTGCAGTAAAGGTGTAGTTTTGTAAATCCAATTATATATGCGGTGAATAATATTGTGTGTAAGTACGCATGTCTAGAAATGTCGAAAAAATAAAGAATACGAGAGGAGAGGGGGTGGAAAACCAAGACTTAAATTATATAAATATATATGTCTTAATCGTATGATGAAAGTACAAAATAATATATATAGCATATGTAATAAACAAATGATTGAAAAAAATTAAAACCGTTTTCTTTTAAATTAACGTGGGAACGAATCGGCTTCAATCTGAAATCGGCAAATAAAATGTAGGTACATAATATAATTTTTTTTCCACTTGTTTTACTGCGTTTTTAGAGTAGTAAAATGAAAAGGAAAAACGGTTTACTGCTAGATTTCGCACATTACCGGGCGCGTGTGTTATTAAGACATCAAACGCGTTTCGCGGGCACGGTGACGGCGTCGTAGATTCGGATCTTATATTATATTTAGGAGTTTAGCGGTTTTATTATTATTATTATTTATTTTGGAGAAAGTGTTACACGAAAACACACAGACGACCGCGCGTTTAACGACAACAATAATTTTGGTGTATAAACACGCGGGAAACAAATAGATAAAAAGTGCGATGGACGCGCGGACGACCTCACGCCAACACAAAACGTTACCATAATAAAATTATTATTTAAAGCCCTGCAACGAAAAAAATTATTGAAACGAGCGCGATCTTGTGGCTTCATCTCGTGCCGACGTCTTGAAAACACGAAATAGCCTCGCGCATATTATACAGGGCGATTCACCAAGCGTGCGCTCATCCCCATGTTTTATTTTAATATTGAATTTTGGAATTTTCACACATACTTAAGAACAATATTCTCACACACTTAGATTTGTATACTATCTAGGAAAAAATGTCTTGTCGTGATGCCAACATGTTATTTTCAAATGAGAATCACCCCTTTTTTCGGTAAACCATTAATCATATGAGTCATATGACTTTTTTCAAATGTTGATGTATCTAAATCGAACTACGAACGAGTAGTTGTTGAGATATTTAACTTTGTGTAGGTACTAACGATAATTATAGATCCATGATATAATAGAGTTGGAAGATAAAAAAGGGGACAGAAATGATTTTAAAATTATAGTAACAACTTCCAAGTTAAGTTCTACTAGTGGGTGGCTCCTTATTCACGCAACCTCATAATGTTTTTTTTCCTAATCTCACATATCCTTATTGTGCATAATATGTATAGATTGTATATTTCTTGTAAAAAAAAAAAAAAAAATATAGTAATTACTATAAATCTATATGAACATTTTGAAATAATTTGTAAAAATTGTCATACTATGTATAATGAAACTTTCAAAAAAATAATCTGCTTAAAAATTTACGGTTAAAATATAGGTTGGTTCACTTTTGAAAAGAAGAAGTTAGTACCACCATAGGACACTCTTTAAATGGTATAAAAAAATTGTAGTAGGTATAGCTGAAGATATGCTGAAACATATTTTGAAAATTCCAAAAAATGCATTATTCATTATTTAAGAAGACAATGGGCGCGATAAACATGTCTGGCGAATCACTCTGTATACAATGTATATACAGGGTGGGCCGTGCGTTCTCCTCCGTACAGCTACGGGGACGGGACGACGGGAAATCGCTAAATATAATATCGTCACGGCTTACCGGGAGGTCGTAGTAAAAAATCTAGAAAATAATGCCGAGCTAGACGCGTGCGAAATATTATACGAACGCATCTGTGCGGTGTTTTTATTCGCAGTTTCCGGTACCCGCTCGTTTCGTACACCGACGACGGAGGCTGTGAGGAAGTTTTGTTATTACTTCCATATCGCCCTATACGATACGCGAGTGTACGCGTATTATACGGTACAGTATATAATATACATGATGTAATAATAAAAAAAGGACCCCTCTCCTTCTCTGCTCCATATTATATAATAACGAGATGCGGGTTATTTATTTTACTCTCGTCGTCGAATTAACGACAATATTTCCGTCGTCGCCGACAAACGTATAAGGCGTACTTTACTGAATACACAATAACTAATATTATGTATACTGCACGCCCTAAAATAGGTCCCCGCAATACGATAAAACATTTTTTTCTAAACGCGCGCGAATGCGTTGTTTTTATTTTTTGTTTGCACCCGATTTTTGTTTTCAAGTGCATGCTCGTGTACCGGACCGATGAGTTGTACAGTCGCGTGTTAATTAATATAATTATTACATTACTGTGTCAATAATGACCTCAAGTACCATAACAATGAATTTGTTATAAAAAAACTAAAAAATATGATAAATATATCGACACGTTAATATTTTTTTTATGGGTATACTGTACATAGGTACGGCGTATACTCACTATAAAATATATATATTAGGTATTTAGGGCAGAGTAGCCGTCGGCCGAGTAGGCATATATTAATGTACACGATACAAGTTAGGTATACTGTCCAGCTCTGTTTTCTATTTTGGATGTCATTAGATTTTATGTACGAAATTGCAGTAAGAGCAGCCACAAACATGTATATATACCTACTACCTACGCGCGATGCATATGAAAATGAGTCGTGTTAAATGTATAAAAATTGTAAAAAAAATCGTCATAAAAATCAAAACCTTGGAAAAATGTTGTTATTTATGCGTGTTAGATTCTCGTTGAATATATAGAACCGGCAAAACGTTAGCTGTATGCGGGAAAGCGTCGCACATTATAATATGCAAAATACGTCATAAATGCAACATCCGGGTCCTAGAAGTATTGTCTCTACAATATATTTATATATTATAATATGTGCCGTATATCGATGAGGTGGTTCACGTCGCCGCCCTGGCGACCGGCAAGAAAAACACGTTATTAAATTTTTTTATTCAACGTTTCCGACTCACCTGGAAATTGTACTCCCGACGTGAGAACGTCTTCCGATAGGTCGCAAATGGACTTTGGTACTCTGACGGACTGATGTGATTGCTTCTGGTGGTGTATCATAGCTGTTATGCCTGAAACAAACACAAACAATAGTTGTGTAATTTATTATTTTATATACAAAAACAAACAACTAGGTGTATATATTATATATACGGGACCGGACGCCGACACGCGGTGTAACGACCAACAAATAAATCATTTCCTGGTGGATCGTTAAAAAAAAATATCGAAAAAATGTAAGACGATTTTCATGGTTAGGTACGCGACTTGAACGGATAATGGGTCGATCAATGTCGGATGTTTTGTTATTAATTATATATATAGGTATACGCCTAAATATTATAATATTGCCGTCGTCGCCACCATATTATTGTTTTTTTTTATATATTATGTGACATGTGTATATTATATATATAACATAGTATATTATGTATATATTTTACACTTTGTCGCGTAACCTACACACGATAACAACAACAACAATAATAATAATAATAATAATACACACAGATATTCTCGTAACTATATAGATCAACATAATTACTACTGAAAGTTGAAAGACATATTTTGTCGGATGTAATAATATAATATAATATGCTAATAACGATCATGCAGCGTGTTACAATAGGTGTAAACGTGTTTCATTACGAAACCAGATCGTTATAATTTTATGTAATTATATATTTATTTGCCCTGTTCGTTCGTATATACTATTATTTAACGTAAAAAGAACGTATACACGAATACCTGCACCGTAACGATAAAAATGTAAATCTATAAATCCAAAGCTTGCTCGCATACAGCTATTTAGCGGTAACCGCGAGATCTTATAATTGCATAAAACTTTTCAATTATTATTAAACGCACTCTAAACACCAACGAATTTTTTTTTCTATTATTACCTATATAATACGTATTACGATGCGATAACCTACATATAATAATATGTATTATTGTACCTATATGTCTTTTACGTGCACGCATACTGCAACCAAGGTAGGTAGGTAACCGTTACGTAAACGCGGGACGTTGATTTCCAATGCTTGTTAATTGTATCAATATAATATAGGTATATAATAGATACACAATCCGCGGTTGAATCCCATGGCGCCTGTATGCTGCGGTAAATAAAAGCACGTATATAATAGGTACAATAAAATATGTACACACGCCCCGATGCCTGTCATCATAATATAATATACATGTCTACGAGAAACGTATGGTAAGTTGCCAATTGTGTAATAATGTGCAGTTATATTATTTTGGATAATCAAGATCCCAATAACATCCATGTACGGAATAGTAAAAAAAAAATGTGCCGCCATAAAAAGTAATTTAACATCTCAGCCGGACAGGTTTAGCGAAGAATATTATGCATTTCGTCATAAAAATAAACGTCATTTGTATACATTATTATTATTTAAGCGAAAAAGAAACCTCAAAAACAATTAAAGGACCTAGATATACATTTGAAAACGTTATTCGAAATTTCGTCATAATGTAAATATATTGTAATATTATGTCGAATTCGATGATTCTGTATATTATGCGTTATTATGAATATATTATTATTATGTATAGGACGCATATTGATTCATATCAATATACTGCCTGGTGAAATTGATAAGTAAAAGGAGTAAAAATAAATGCAGTCATAGGATTTCATTCAAATAAATACGTTTATAGGTATAATGTATGCAAATAAGTGAGCATATACATATAAAGCTGATATAATATTATACTATATTAATATATTTTATACGATTAATGATTATCATCGCATTAATAGAGTATTATATTATGTATAGTACGATAAATACGCACAGATAGAAACATATGGTGTTTTATAGACTAAACTCGTAATTATATGTCGTTAGAAAAATAAATTTTCTATTACCGTTGATAACCATCATCATCCTCGTCGTCGTCGTCGTCATCATCATCATCATCATCGTAATAATAATATTATTAATGCCGCAGACGATAAAATTATTTCAAAAGCTCTTACAGCGCCGCTGCTGTGATTGAGTGTTTTCGTTATCTATTCGACATGTCAATGTAGGCAGGTATATTATAATACAGAATGTATGCTTCCACGATTCAATAGGTATATAAACAACCAACACGGCAATACATAATATATATATATATATATATATATATGATATAATATAATAATATATTGTACATAATAAGTAATAACATTCAGGAACTCACGTGTGCACGAGATAAACCTCGTCACACAGTTTATCCGCATCTCTAGGTACATATAATAATAATAATATGGGTGCTATCTTATACATATATAATACGCAGTTATTTAAATATTATGTTGACTTTAGAAAACGCGCAGGACGACGGTTATTTTCCTTTGGCTAGCATAGCTATAACAGTACTTTAGACGTTTACGTGGAAAAAAGGGTTATTACGCGTGAGGAGGGGCTTGTCATATTTTCAATATTTAAACTACATACCTATATACCGCGGTGAGTGTTTAAAGATTGATAACACTCGAACAACCCGAGGACATACATTTCTCGCTGTAGGTATGTTGCAGTATATATATACAACGGCTACCACACAACTGATGTATTATGTTACACATACACCTACAGCCCTATTATACATGCGCGTATATATATGTACCTAACGTTGACACGGCCGGACACGCATTATATATCCGCCGAATGCGGCCGATAGTAAGTTTATCATGCGCTCGGATCATCGCGAGGAAATCATGCTTTCGGGCGCGATAGCATCGATATATGTAGGTATATCTATTATATTATATACCTACTTTAGGATTTTTGAAACTCCGACACGTTAATCAACATTCTTCTCGGGCTATGGCGGTGTAAATAAAACCGTCGTTGCTTTCGATTTGTGCCATGCGACAACATGCCGCGGTGACCGTTGATTAATATACACTATTATAATGACCGAGTGGTGCGGCATGGTCGGAAACGAGCATATTATATATCTGTAAACGAGGGACAAGAGTATTGGATTTTACTAGAATATAGAGACGCGTAATATAATAATAAAATTATACAATAATATATATATATATATATTATTTATTATAAACGCCGAACGCTGTCGAAAGAGCATTGTATACACTAAACACACACACTCACAAAGAGGTCTTTTATTCCTCTCGAATCTCGTTTGAAAGATTTTCATCAGTCACGTCGCTTCCAATTCTCATGGGGGTTATGTTTGACACACCCTTTATTACACAGACGGGTTCCGACTTCCCGTCGCCGCCGCCCGGACATCTCCGCTGCACGTTAACCGCGCTCCAACACAATAATATATATAATGTAATATATAAGGTTCTCTCTTTTCCCTACCCTTCCTCTCAGACACGCTCACTCTCCTTTTTGCCTGCCGCCTTCCCGACCTTCAGCAGCAGTGGGAGTTCTAGAGTTTGATGTATTATACACAGACGTCTGTGGAATAGAAAAACGTATAGTACGTAGACGAGTACAAATGTACAATGATACGAGTAATAATATGTGTAGCTGTCGATTTTATGAAAAAATTAATTTTATGCGGCGGTCAAATAACGCCGAGTGCTCGAGTGTAAAGAAAGTGTAGGAGTATCGTGGAATTCGTATTACGCGTGCGTGTAGATGACTATTATACTAACCTACAGTTAGTTCGGTAGTCGCATTATACCCACCTTCTATATACGAGGGACCTGGTATAAGGTTGTGCCGACGGCGAGTCGAGAAACGGCGCGTAATACGTTTCGAGCGCACGCTCTGCGCCAGCCACATATATATATATTTCTACTCGGTAGGTAGGTAATTTACGTTTTACGACTTTAGGACATCTATACAAATGTATATAATATATATACGTGTGTGTGTGTGTGTATACACGAGTGAAAAAATATTATACCGACAATGGCGACAAACGAAATAGGAACCGATCGAGAACTATATAATAATAATAATAATAATAATGACAATATAATAATATAATGTGCATATATACAAATGTATACCTACGAACGAAACCAGGCCAAGGCGGCAACTCCATGTACAGCAGCAGTGAAGAGCTAATAGAAAAGATAATGAGCTTATGGAAGGTACATATATGCCACTACGTGTATACATTATACACATATAAGCCGGGTCTATATATAACACGTCTATATACTTTACGCTGTGGATCGATATGGTAACAGCTTTAATAATATGTACGATAATATATATTACCTGTATTATTACTGAAAGCGAACACAATGACGACGCCCGGGGACAAGTGTTTTCAATTTCACAGGTGACGATTTAAAAAGAAGAGAAAAAAGTGCGCGGCCAAGGTCAAACCGGGATAAATATTCGCGCCGGATATAATCTATCGTGTATAATACGTATCTCGTACCTACCCATATACAGTTTATAATCATAATAATAATATACATTCCGGTACATAGAATCTCACCTATATATATATATATGTATATATATAACGCACCTCTATATACGTGTGCCTATATATAATATAACGGCAGACGTGAGGTGCGAATAAGCGATAGTCCTTTATACGATCGCGCACAAATCCTTAATTAGGCTCTGACCGTGTTCAAATGAATATGACTATTGGCCTGGACGACGAGCGAATAGTACCTATATAACAATATCTAAGTGTATATAATATGTATGTACCTACGTGTGTTAGAGTATTATATATCGTTGTTGTCTCTGCGTATGCGGTTTGCGAGCCAATTGCATAATAATATATAATCGCATACCTCGTGCCCAATACTGTCTACCGTTTCACGCCCATCACGACATATTCGCAATCCGCGGCTCGTGTGATAGAATAAAGGAAAAAAATAAAAGCAAAACAAAATACGTGAAAAAAAATCACACCGTTGTTTAAATGCTTTCCCCTGCAATGTACCCCGCTCCATTGTACACAAGTACCTATATAATAGCGTGTACATATACGGCATATATATATATATATATATAAATAATTGTACCTATATAGGTACGGCGGACTACACGACATTGTGCTTCGATCTGTCGTACATATTATGCATAATACAATAAAATAGTATTATATACCACTCAGCGCTCTCAGAAAACGTCTCGATAGTTTTTACCAGGGTATGATTATTGTATTACAATACTCGCGGCGGCCTATATATAATAGGCATTACTCGCCTGACGATTTTGACAAGTCCGACGACGAGTGACTGCGCTGTTAAATTACCCTTTTTTTCTATCGACTAATACTATGCGCACTGCACGTGGGGAGGAAAATCTTACAATATACCATATACCTTTCGCGGCGACGTTACGAAATACGTGACGATGTTTTGTTTCCCTTCTCACTTGCTCTTTCACTCTCCTCTCTCTATATATATATATCCTCGTGGTGTCGCAAACCACCGCTTTTGTTTTGTAATTTTCGCAACGTTTACAATCGTTGGCAAGGGATACGAGATTAGGAGGTGCCGATTGCGCCCCGAGGGTTTTGCAATTGCACTTCCGGCGCGTGTGGGAAAACGCAATTTCAGTGTTTGTCGTATTAGGTATATTATTATAACTTCTCGTAAAACTCTGTGCGCGTATATATATATTGCGGCCCACGACAAACAATAATAAAGTGAACGAATGGCCATTTACACGCGCGGGGACCAACACGCCTTATATATAATATTATTTATACGCCACTGCAGTGACGTATATAATTTATTAGTCGCTTTGACGCGAGTTTTACCGCTTTTAGTGATAAAACAAAAAATATATATATACATTGTATATAGCTTCACGGTATACGTCGCTGTGGTCGGAGAATACAATGACTTTCTTTCGTTTCCCGATGATGATGAACAGGTGTTATTGAAATCACCGTTTTCCGGTTTACGTCTCGCGGACGATGTATACAAATACAATAATATACAAAATAAAAACACCTGTATTCATAGGCGCGTTACGGACAAAAAAATAATATTTTAGGTCGTTTCCCCGAGAATATTGTACGCATCCTCTACCTATGTATAAAATATATATCCATACAAACCAAACATTATGAATATTATAATTTCGTGTGCGTGTTGGTTGCAATACAAACGTTATTACGATTTTAATGGATAAAATATTTCAGCAGCCCGTTAGAGCAGAAAAAAAGTATACGCACTTATTAGCAGGCATATTATTATGTGCATATACTATTAAGTTAATAAAATATGTAATAAAAAGATGTGTGTTTGCAGCAGGTTTAGTCGAAAATCGCAACGAATAATAATTACACAATTACAACACGGTTAAGAAATATGCGCAGTAGCACATTGGATTTATGATTGTTATCTAGTACCTATATGCACTTGTGAAAACTATTTCAAGGAGGAGATTTTGTTCAATGACTTTACATAAAATATATATTATTATATACTTACTTGTATATTTTAAAACGTAATTCAACGAGTTTTAATTTAAACTCGAGAAAATTAAAAGTTATTAAATTAAAAAAAAAATTAATCAACTATAAATTATGAATAATAATATTAAAATATTATTTACATTTAATATACATAATAGGTTTGAAGATTACATTTTGCGATTAAAATCATGCTCGTAGAGTAATATAAATAATTTCTTATAGGTAACGAAACAGACTGTGTTCGTCCGATAAATTTCGATCGTTATATCCTCGGTTATATCCTCGTTATGCCCGCGGTTCATCGATCGTATATAATATGTTTGTTTTATATTAAGAAATTGATTCTACAACATTGCATTATACATTTTTATACGCATTATTAATAGAAAAAAAAATAATATATAATATTATGTTATTATGTATATGTATCGCTTACTTGTGAGACAAATAGAAATCGTCACCACGGTGCAGATAAACTGCAGTTGGCCAAACTCCACACAAAAGCCTGCAGTGATTACAGGCGATATTTACAAAAATTTTAGTATACGATTTGTATATCTTCTAATATAATATCACATTGCTGCGGAACAAAATATGAAATCATAGAAGTCAGTACCTACTTACAAATAGTGAACCCGAACGATTTCGACCGTCACGGCCAAATTAATCGCGACGACGACGATGCACGCGGCTATTCGATTAAAAATGACTAACGACGGTGCTAGTGTGTGTGTGTGTGTGTGTGTGTGTGTATAAGATGATATTATTATAATAATATAATATATATAATGATGTGCACAGCGAGCGATCGGGGTAATATACGGGCCGAGGGTCGAGGAAGGATTCCACGCGAAAGTCTTTGATCGATGATTGACCTCCACCGCGGCGTAGTAATAACAATAGTAATAATGATAATAAAGTAAGAAAAAAACGGTATATACTCGGGTATATACAATATACATACTGCACAGTGCACATATTATTATTTCTAGTAAAAGTAAACTGTGTACGCATCCGGTAAGGCACATGCGCCGCGTTATCCGCGGCCCGTCCGATCTTTTATATATATATTATTTCAATTTCAAGAAAGCAAAGATAGTTTTATTTCATTTTTTTTTTTCGCGTCAAATCTCATTCACGTTCGTGAGCGACCAGACTAGATTTATAACAGAACATATTATTCCAGTGCCCTAGCCGCTGGCACATGTCCATGTTTGGCGTGTGTATATTACCCGTTATAATATACACACGAGCGATCGCGCGCGCCGTTGTTGTTATTGTTGGCCGCCGCCGCCGCCGGTGTGATGGTTGCGGTTTTAGTGGCGACGACGAATTTATGGCGACTGGCAACAACAGACGCCCGCCGTATGTTTTTATATTATATATATACATATTTTAGACTTCCTCAGTCCTCTATGAGGGTGTGTGATTGTGAACTTTGACTTTCGTTGGCCGCGGTGACGACACGCGTTGTACCGGAAGTCCTGACGAAGTTGCGACGATATCGCGGGCGAAAAGGACGCAGCCGGTGGCGGTCAGGGTGCGAAGGAAAAATAAGGAAACATCGACGACCGCGGTGTAAAAAGAACTGCAGCGGTGCTCCACGAAAGACTGTAGGCTGCGGTGTCCCCACGCTGCGCAATAAGGGGAGATGGCGGCGAATTCCGTCGACTTGTCGAATTATATACCTAATACCTATATGTGCTTCTTATTCGTTTATATAGGAACGTCGTCGTCGCGCAACAGCCGATTACGATTATTATCACTGTGGAAAGCTACATCGCCAGATCGTGAAATAAAATCGGGCAAATAACACTGCAGGTATTATAATGCGAACAGATCGACTGTTTGCGTTTGATGGTGATGGATTTCACAGTAATGGCATAATAATTACAAGACGTATTTGCCGTAGAAACGATACGCGCTTCTGCAGAAACTGGTCGGGTTTGAGTGGTGGTGCTCGGAATTGGCTTCTGTTGATCGTATAATATTATATGTATATTATTATTATAGGTATTACCGTTGTCTCACAGACTCCGCATGAAAGTAAAACGACCAAGAGAAGGACGTGTGCGTGTCTGTGTGTGTGTGTGTGTGTGTGTGTGTGTGTGTGTGTGTGTGCGTGTATGAAATCCGAAAATCTACGGTCCAAGTATATATAAAGCTGCTTTGTATATTATATAGAGGTACATACCAGTACCATGTACTATGTACTAGTTTTGTCGATTAATCATCAGAAGATACATTTTATATATAGGTACAATTGTCATTTATATTTATTATAAGCGTTAATTATTCAATATTTTTATTTTATTTAAGTAAAGTAATCACAGTCGTACTTACAGATAACAAACCTATTATAAAATATGACCTATACTTGGCTCAAAATCTGGTACCACATACCCCTGCCATGAAGATCTTTCGAACCATTATTATACTAAAAACTTAAAATTATTTTATAATATATTATTATTGTTTTCATATATCATTATTATTATTTATTTTTTAGTATATGCTGCAATTTGTCATGAATATAAATTGCATACTTAACCATAGAGTAAATATTACTCCATGAATTAAACAGCTAGTGCTTATCTGTTGTCCATCTTTGTTATTATTACCTATCTTGAAAGTTGGAACCAATTTATCGCTTACTGAGTTGAGGCCTGGGGGCTCTGGTTGTACTGAATAAAATAAATATTATTATTATACGTATTTTAAATTTAAATGATCAACGTCTATTATTTGGCGCACAACTGGTCCGCATCGACCTTGAAAACGAACGAGCTCAACTGGTCGATAATCGACCTTAAGTCCTTAAATGTTCCGAGCGCAAAGATTTGTATACGAAAAACTAACTTTAACCGCAATTTGTGAGCTCCGTTCATAAATATCCGTTGCGTTGCTCAACGGGATTTTAGTGTGGATATTGTTTTAATATAGAAATCCTACCATTACACGTCGTACACGAGAGCAGCTGAAATTCTAAAACTATAATATAGGCACCTACAACTGCGTTCGAACACGCTATGCCTCGCATTGTGCGGTGGCACTTTCCGAGTAGGCGATTATTTATCGACGATAAGAGCGTTACGCGACCGCGCGCAAATAATAACATAATAATATTATAATAACGTGTTTTGAACAACATACTTATACATTATTATTTTATATTCACACGATATGCGCGTATAACACACAACGAGGCACACGAAGTCAGAGGCAGTCGTCGCGCCGTCAATCATCGCCGACGAGTGTACAATAATATAATAATAATAATATCATAAGTAGTTATACACTGTAACGCGTTTATATTATATTCGTGTTGTTACGAAAAGTGTTTTGCTGAAAACAATCCGTTTACATATCATAGAAATCCACAAGTGTGTCTTCGAGTACTGCGCATAAATAATAATATTAATAATGAATATCGAACAATCGCATAGGTATTATTTTGTACGCCGTGTTTACGTCACTTTGAAAACGCAGTATAGTCGTGGTGCGGCGTTTGTGTCTGAACGAGTTTCAGATTTCGTACGACCGAGAAGTACACATAATATGATATTGTATATATATATATATATATATAGGTACCTACCGGTATTAAACCGCTGCGGCGGTTACGTAAATACTATCGGTCGGTTTTTGTTATTCGAATCCTGCAATATCCTGCACCGCCGCAAAAACATGTTAAAATTCGGTCACTTTTCTCGGAATGAGGCAAAAACGAGACGACCGCAGCTGCGCCGCTGCATTATAATACATTCGGAAAGAGAGAATACTATAATATTATTATTAACCGCCGGCAGTGAATTTGTCTGTACTTTTTATTTTTTTCTCATTTTCCTTTTATATGAGCTCCGTTAACAATAATATTATTATAATATGATGCACCGACTACCGTCGTCTTTGTGCTCACGGTGCTGCGTGTGTGGCGCTTAATCGACGATTTTTATTGATCGTTCGAAAAACCAAACGAACGGAGTGCACACAATCGCGCAGACTGCGTATATCGATCGTATGGCTCGCAATCGCTTTCTTAGAACCGGAAAAAATGCATCAAATAATATATTATACAATTAATTCGTCGTCGTCGTCGTCTTCTTCTTCTTCTTCTTCTTGGGTTTGTCGGCCATCAAGACCATCCCGTCAAACAATTCATTCTCCATCCTTCTCTATCACCCGCTCGTGTTTTCCAATCCAGTCATCCATTCAGTGCCTCCACGTATTTTATTATAACACCTGCCCACCTCAATCGGGGTCTCCCAAGTGGTCTTTTACCAACTAGGTTCTCGTCCTTGAACATCCTTATGGAGTTGATTCGGGCTTCGCAAAGCATGTCTAGTCCACTGGAGTCCTTGATTTCTGATTATGCTTAATATGTTTATTTTACAATTAACAATAGTATTTGTATTACGGTGCGGGGGGGGGGGGGGATATACGAATATAAAAATAATATGACTACGTTTGAAAATCTGTTTACAGGCGACTAACTATACGACCACTACACGACCGCGATGTATAAAAATATAATAAGTCTATTATTTGACGAGCTGCATGAAATATTATTATAATATCGCCCCACAAACATAGTATTAAAACTATTATTGCTTATACACACATGGAATACAAGCGTCGCACAAATGCACAATACGCGTTGGGTTGTAAACGATTACGCACACGGCTATGTATTATTATTGTTTTGTCGCGTGTGAACCGAACGGTCTTATGAATAACGTGTCTTGTGTATTTTCGATTCCGGAAACAGTCAGCGGTGGTTTTTCAGCTATCGCAGTGAAAACACGATAATGTTATTATATAAAATATATACACATTATAATAATTGTCTGTCAAAATTAAAGAAACATTTTACACGTCCTTTCCTTCGTCGTCCGCGGAGCATTCGTCAACGTTGCAGTTGTAAAATACCCGCGCAGTCATAATTGAGAACGACATTATTATAATAATATTATTGTGATTTGTGTACACGGCGCATATTATATATATATTTTTTTTTAAACAAAGTCGGCGGCAGCTGTGGCCATTGGACTGACATTATTTTACATTATTGTACACTACATACTACTATACATTTCTTATACATTATACAAAAAAACGTTATATGTTAGATATAAATACATTTTTACATTTTCTTAATTAATTTTGAATTATAGATAAATTCTAAGATACTTTTGACGTTGCGTGGGTCTGGGTTCAGTGACTCGGAGAGCTGGTCTGGCAGGTCAGATTCTCTTCTGTCCTTGTCAAATCTCCGGCATTCTGTTAGGATGTGAGAGACGGTGAGAGACGTACGCAACTGGTGCAAACTGGGGGGCCTTCTCTCTTCATGAGGTGTTGGTGTGTAATGTGGGTGTGCCCAATCCTGAGATGGGTGATGGCAGTCTCATGTTTTCTTGATGTGTTTTCAGGGTAGGTAGTTCTTTTGATTTCGTGAATTTGATGATAATTTAACCCATTTGTTTTCCCATTGGTCATGTATGTCTTTGGCTATGATTCTTTTGACGTCTTAGTGTGAGAAGTCCAGTGCTGTGAGGGAGTAATTGGATGAATGAAAGAGTTTGGCGGCCTTGTCGGCGCGTTCGTTGCCTGTTATATTGCAGTGTTCTGGTATCCACATATATGATATTTTTTTGTATTTTTCTTGCAATGTTGGTGGGTTTCCATTGTTTTTAGAGGCTGATAAGGCTGGAGAGGGAGTCGCTTAGAATTATGGCCTGGCTAACCTCTGTGTTGTTTGTTACAAACTCAATTGCTTTGAAGATAGCCAGGGCTTCTGTAGTGTAGATGGAACACTTGTTAGACATGGTCAAATGTGGAATTCGGAGAGTGGTGGAGGCCGAGAGGGGCTCTTGCCATTCTGGCAGATATTTTACATATTTGTGTCCAAGGGGGGATGCCCGCTATGCTGAGAATGCTGCTGATTGGACTTGATCGGAAGGCGCCGATGGATAGTCGAATCCCAGTGTTGTGTACTGGTTCTAATATTTTGTGGTGAGATGATTTGGCTATTGAAAAAAGGGGGGCTCTATAATCAATTTTAGAAAGGAAAAGTGCTATATGAATTTTAAGTAGGGTTCCAGTATAAGCTCCCCAGGAGGTGTGAGAGAGCGTTTAATTATGTTCATTCTGGGGACACAAGATTTTTTTATGTGGCGAATGTAAGGGACCCATGTGGCTTATATTTTTATTTCCGTCCGTGTTCGTATATTGAACGGTCACAGCTGGATATCGCGGCCAATCGCGGTCCACGTATACCATATAATTTGGCACGTCATAATCACATAGTGGCGGTGTAGCACAACCCATTTTGGGTATTTATATAATATTATTTGTTACACCTACAACTCATCAATAAATAATAATGTATACACATTGATCGTAGAGAGAGAGAGAGAGAGAGAGAGAGAGAGAGAGCGAGTGAGAGAGAAATGCCGTTTCAAGACCTCCGAAGACCTTTTGGCGGCGCGGCGCACGTTGACCTTTAGCCACCAGGAAAAGGTGAACACGGCGGGCTGCACAGATGATAGGGGCACCGGGTTACTCGGATACACTGAGTACGTAAGTACGTGCGCAGTGTTTGGATTGTGCGTGTGTGTGTACAAATGACTATGGGTACGCGCGTAACCCACGGACCAAAGACCACCGCACATTAAAATATGTAAACGTGACCAAACCAAACGTCGTCGTCGTAGTAGTATCCTTCATTTAATTCAATATTGTCCGTGTGTTCCGAGTGGTACGAAATAATAATAATACTTTACATTGTATGTCTACCATTGCGTAAATAACGCGACACGCACACCTCGCTCGCTCGTTGTCACTATATAGGTACCAATACACTATATTATAATATGCATGTAGGTAGGAATATAGTTTTTGTTTTTTTTTTGGGATTTTTTTACATCCTCTGTCTGAAATTAAAATTATTTAATTCGTCTTTCGTTTATATGGCGTACGTGATAAAATATACATAATAAACACTGTAAATTATATATAGGTGTACACGCATAGGTAGGTATATATTATTATAATACCATATTATTCAAACCACACGACGGAAACTATATTCTTATTTCATTTTGTATAAAATGATACAATGGAATATAAATCTAAGTTGGTGTGTATGATGATAAATCTCAAAAGTAAAAAAAAAAACAAAATTTGTACATCCTCAATCTCAAAGACAGAAAACCGCACCGCAACAGATAAACTCATAAATATATATATATGTAAACTACAATGTTAATGTCACCAGTTGTAATGTATGATAAAAATATATGTATATTATGTTAAACGATCAGTACCTATAATGAAAACTCTAGTTTTAAAATTTTACAAAAAGAGTAATTATTTTTAAAATAATGTAATAATCTCAAAAAAATGTATTGATTCAATAAATGTAGCTCTTACAAATGCAATTGAATACAATATTGCAAACATTTAAGTCTTAATAGTTACTATATTTGTGTTATTGAAAGTTAATTTTCACATACATTTACCCACATAAATAAACGATTAAAAAAGTCAGTTGTTCTTTATTTGTGAAGGTTTGTTATGCGCTTGTGTTTCAATTATTATAAAATACTATTCAGTAAATTTAAATTAATTAATTATGTTTATTTAAACTCAACTCTGAGTTAAATATAATATTCATGTATGATATACCTATTGATATTATATTATAGGTACACGTCGATTATAACTTGTGATAAATGTTTCTGAGCATTTACGTGTTTAGATGATTAAGTCGAGGGCAAATAGAACGTAACATATACAAAAGAAAACAAAAATCTATTGAATTTAAAATATACTTTAAAAAAAACTCATGTATATTAAATTAGGTAACAAAAAATGATACACAATATTTTTAAGAGTATTTCTATTGCAGCAGTCGTGGTTATTATACGTGTATTTTAACGCGAAATGTTTTTTGTTTAGAGATGATAAATAACGTACGTGTACATTCGTGTGTGTGAGAGATGTTATCAAGCAGTATGCTATATGTATGCTGTATGTATGTTATACCTACAGCAACAACAACAACAGTATATATTATTATTATGACCACAGGGTATTTACTTTTAGTCGCGCGACAATAACGCCACGGTGGCGCCCAGCTGTTTCTCTCTCTCTTTTTTTTTTTACTCGGTCGAAGGTGCACACAATATAATATATTATTATATATATTAATACAGTATAATATAAAGCGTATGGTATCTATAGGAAGACAGTATACCGCGGGATACTCGCGCTGCGGCAGGATGGTCGACAAAAGGACGCGTCGTCGTCCTTACAGCCACGGTGTGCCGCGATCTGGTATTATATACGTACTATTGTTCGAATTCCGACCCACGCCGCGTCCTGCACACGGCAACGACTGCCCCCCCCCCTCGATTTGACGTTCACCTATCCTCTTTCCCAACACACACACGCGCAAACAATAATAATATAATATAATTTATATTGTACACTTAATCAAGGAATACAATGTTCGGAAACGCGTGAGATACAGTTACTCGAGGTGCACCGGCACAGCGATAATATGTGCGTGTGTGTGTGTGCGTTTGTGATTATCGAACGATATTTTCAATGTATGTGACTGTACATAATATTAAAGATAATATGACGTATGCCACGACATCGCTCGACAATAAACGTCAGTGCGCGGTTGACATTCGAAGTCGAATGAAATATTTTTACGATACCATCGTCGTATCGCATATTGTGTGTTATGTGTAGGTATGATAATATATATTATAAAGTCTCACTAAAACTCGTTTTGTTCGTTCGGATTTACATGTGGTGTAATGCTGTATAATACGCCGTAGTAAGCCGTCGAAGAAATCTCTTGGACGATCAAAGACGCCGAAATATGACACTACATAATTATAATATTATACATATAGTTAAGGTATATAGTATATATATAGGTTCAAAACGAGACCTGAGACATGTGACATCGTCAAATCACCAACGGTAAACGTGTTTGTGGATCTTTTTTTTTTTGTTTCGACCATTTATCCTCTATATCATTTTCACCGATTTCGTAACACGAGTAACTAACGACGTGTAAGAATATCGAATGACTTTTAACGACTCGCATGAATGGTTGAAATAAATCCGAAAAATTAAAGTGAATGTGGGTGGGTGTGTGTATTCCCGGGTCCTTGAAATTACTATATTATAATACTGGGGGGTACTTGACACACAAAGAATATATAAATCCTAGGCTATTATAATATGTAGATCAATGAGAAAACTGAAATACAAGATGCATTCAAATTGCATATACGGAACGCCGTTGGATAAATTTAAGTACAATTTCAATACATTTCCACGCAAACATTAGAACGTTATATTTATTAAATGGATGGAATTATACACAATGATGTAATCGATACTATAATTTCAAAACTAAAGAATAAGCATTATTCTTGGGAGTCAGAATATCTTTTGGTATGTAATTTCTTTTTTTTTTTTAATGTATTATATTGTACCTATATAAGCAATATTTTCAGTACCTGACCACTTATTATAACAATGGAAATTGAGATCAAATGTCTTAAAATATGTAAGGATTTGAAGGATTTTTTATAAAATAATATCGTAGTTTTTGTTTTTATTATTTTAAATTTAATGGTAGGTACATAATATATTATGGACAATAGTGACCGAATATCATAATACGTTAAAAAAATAATTAAATTAAATTAATGTGCATTATTATTGTTCATGAATCGTATATTTCTCGTCATGACAATGTAAGAACAAGAAGAAACCCTGCAATATGAAACTATTTTACGCCAAATGGTTTCTACTCAAATATAGTATGGTAGTGAAGTGTAATAAATAATAATATAATAGTAATATCATATTATATGCGGTCGTTAGTTCAGACAAATATTGTCTAAATACGAATATACTTTCTAACAAACACCAATATATATATATAATAACGAACCTCACCCCTTGTCCATATTTAACATTTTTATACTATAAATGTATATTATATATATATACACGATAAATTCGGATTTCTATTTAGCATCGGATGATAGTCTCGCACAAAGGTCCTCCGCCGACAATACTGTTTCTCCACCAGAAGGTAAAAAGATCTCGTATCTATACTTCGGGTTTAGCGTAAGGTCAAGCGAAGGTTTCTCTATATACGAGCACACGCCGCCATTGTGCAGCTCGGCGGAATAACACTGCAACGTTATAAAATGTATACGACGGTTGTTTTTCCATTGGACGTATTATTATTACTATACCGCACTATAGTCGCGAACCTATATATATATATACCATAATATACTATATATATATATATATATATGTGTATATTTATGCTCTATACATCTGATGCTTTGCAGAATTCACGTAAATGATAATATTATCGTCATTATTATTTGTTTACAAAATATTGATAAAAAATATAATAATGTGTATATAATATGTTTATATTTTTTATTATTGTATACGAAATAGTAATATTATGCTTTACATTAAGTCATTCCTTCACGTATCAAAACCAAACGTCTGGGATATTATAATCCTTATATACGTAGGTATATAATTAACACCCGGTATGTAACACGCTGAGGAGAATATCAAAACAGTGCCGTACGTTAAGTGCGCGCAATAATTTATATCGGCCGATTAAAAGCGAAACAAACCGACGACGACCACGATGGCATATACCTAGTTCACTTTTACCCGAACACACTCAAGGCTACTATTTACTATAATATGGCACTATACTATATATATTATATACCATACTGCGGTGGCCGCGATATATATGGTCGTGTGTGTATATACCACGTCATATAGTGTATTACCTACCTTCCTACATATTAATAATATATTATATACACACTATACTCGGATACATAAATTCTACATTTACGCCGCGTGCATTTATCTTTTTTTCGCCAATCCTCGGCCGGTCCAGAGAAACTTTGCCAAGAGATTTATGTGCCGAAATTTTCGTTACATTCAAGTACGTATCATGCGGTGTTCCGAGGTGAAAACAAATTTTGCACGCGTTACACCTTACGCGTCATATAATGTATATACTATATAGATATAGGTGGGCATATTATATTATAAATGGTTATATATTATTACTATACGAATGATCCGTAGAAAGGTTGTAAAAAAAAAAAAAACTGTCAGTATAACAACTGCTCGACACGCTGTAATTAGACAATCCGACATAGAATACGTAAAAATAATAATATGCATTATTATGTTACTAGGTATTATAAATGTAATATTATTATGACATACCCGACATTTCGGTTTCAATAATTTAATCTACTCGTCACATGACTCACATACATAATATCGTCTATCTGCCTTATCTTTGTATAATATTTTCAACTGGACGAGCCCAAAATTATTACAAGTTACATATTATTTTATTATGTATCGATTACGGATAAATATCACTGCAGAAGTACGAAATATCGTTTTACGACTGACGGTCATAATTTTATTATTTTGGTGTATATACCTAATAACCCATAATATGCTAATCGATTACAACACTAGGTATTTAAACTGTTGTTGAACAGATAATATAAGAGCTAAATATATAAATACATAAACGACTGACATTTAAACGTATATAATTTATACTTAACTATGCGCATATCTCGTATACCTATATATACACGTGTATATAATATAAATGTAGGTAGGTATGCGTCAAGACCTATATGAGTGAGAACAACTTATATGTATTAGATAATTTATGTAAATGCCAAGTAAATTCTATTCATACAAAATACACAAAAACGATATACATAGGTATTATAATAAAAGTGTGTATTATATTTTATTATTTAAAATATGTTTTCAGACTTTCATGAGAATTGCGTACGCGGTAGGGTTATAATATTTACCCATATAAATATATAGGTAGGTACCTCTATATTATATATTATAAATATATTATATAGATGTATTATATATATTCATATACGATACCATATATATGATTTGAGTAACATTGGTCAGGTCGTCGGATTCGAAACGCGTGTTACGTTCAAAGTCAAGAGAAAGCAAAATTGTCATTTTTAATTTCCGATCGAGTTTTTTTTTTTTATCTGATAATATCGATTTCCAAGGACCTTGGGGGGTGCGAACTTCATGGCGCACTTGATTAGAAAACGCGTCGCATGTATAATACAGTAATATACAGGTATAATGTATGTGTATATGTGTATATTATATTATTGATTATAAACTCCGATGGTAGTGATTATGGTGCATTGGATATTCGGCGGGCGGACCATCGAAATCGACGAGACCAGCAGATCAATTATTATTAGTACCTATATAGTATGGAACATATCGCAAAATTAATCACGGGGCAACTTGCCATTTAATTGACCAAATACAGGCGTGTCCGATCACGCCCGAATTGCCGTATTAACGAAGTGCATATATAGTTTTTCACCGTATAATAATAATACCAATAACTATAATAACTATAATAAAATTCAACATATAGGCGTATCGGGTGGTCGACGATGACGGGACGAGTTTTCCAAAACGTTCGAGCTATATTATGTATATTATACGGTTTTAAAAAATGTAGGTAATTAGAAAAAATAAAGAAAAGACCGCACAATAAATTCTCATAAGTTATAACGTACTATGCGTATGCCACCCACTAAACGAAGAATGCAGTTCGATGTCCAATTTGTATTATAACGTTTAATTAATTACACTACCTACTCGTTTATGTCACTCGTTTGTTTGATTTACTATATCCGACATAATATTATCATGATTGTTGTATAATATGCGAATATAGGTACAATTTATAATAAAAATTGTCAGTTTATAGTCAGGAGTTGCAGTCTACCAATGAGTCGCGAAGAAAAACGTTTTCGGCTAGATTTATCAACTATAATTGTACATCGTATTAACAACGACTTTCTTACAATGGTATAATAACGGTAGAAATATAATATATAATTTCTATTATGTTATAGGTATACCTACTATGACGATTAAATAATAGTAATATTCCCCACACACGATCGCCTTTTTAGACTTGCCTATATATAATAAAACATAATAATCCGTTATTATTTATCATACATTTCGAATTAGAAAGATTTAATTATTAATTCCAAAATCGAATCTCTAAAGATAAAAACGATTAATTTTTTAGAGTTGATGTCTGTGATTGATGATCGCCATCAATACAAAGCATATGCGTAATAATATGTATTGTGGTCGTAATATATATTGTACAAATATCGCATGATGTTCATATATAAAATATTTTCTTCCGCGCGAAAGGTTTTGAATACGGATAGGGTCGAACCCTATTATGGTAAAAACGAGACTCACCCTATATAACATGATAGATATTACGGCCATTTTCCTCCATAAATGAAATAGCGTATTCGTCCTCTGTTCATTTTCCTCCAAAAAAAAATCCAGACCATTTTCCTCTATTATCATTGTCACCCTCTTATTTATTTATTAAAAGTAATGGCAGATTATTGATTTGAAATTCCAATAGCTATAATTTTCTGGCCAAGAATATCGTTCTATATATTTTTATGTATATACATCAAATATGAAATATATTAAAATTAAAAATCATTGTGATCGAATATAGTAAAATTTAAATTGTTTGTAATAATTAAGAACATATTTATATAACTTCAAAATAAATATCAATTTTTAATTTTTAATTTGTGGCATAAACCTCATACATAATATACCTAATTATTCAAAAAATTAAAAGTTTGTAGGAATATAGACACGACTGTAGTCCAAAAAAAAAGTGTAGAGCACTTAACTTTTTTATTAGCACCTATAATAGTATGGTCTCGCCCGATATCACGACTTTTGAGCGGTGAAAAAAAGTCATTCGACTTGTGGACGATGCAGCAATTTTCGTACAGAAAAGTCGGGGCGAGGTATAATATTATACACTATCGTCCTATTATCGTACCACGTGTGTGTGTATAATATATATATTATACTGTTGTACATGTTGGGTCAAGTATAATATTATCGTCGTTGATTGTAAACAGTACCTATACATATGGGTACGACTGATATGCGGTATATGCTCTCAACTTGATTTCACTCTCGTCCGACCGCGGCGGCAAGGCGCGCAGTGTAATTCGTCCAAGACAAATTACACGCGAACGGTACATTATAATGTATATAGTATGTTTACGGTCTCATACGTGAACACGAAATCCGTCATCGTGAGGCTTCAAAAAACACGAACGTTTAGCGGAGCCGTATAATTCCGATACACATACGATATTATAATATTACACTGCGTGCAGCATATGGAGACGGCCGGACGAATATACCTATATAGACTATATATTCTCTCGGCATTTTCACTTTTTGCGTCATATATAGGTGTACACCGCGTTGCGGGTTAGCACATACCTAACCTACTATGCCGATATAAGCTCACGCGTG
Organism: Metopolophium dirhodum; assembly: GCF_019925205.1. NCBI lineage: Eukaryota > Metazoa > Arthropoda > Insecta > Hemiptera > Aphididae > Metopolophium > Metopolophium dirhodum. The sequence continues at coordinate 31,211,587 of NC_083567.1, read as the reverse complement.
TAAGTGTGTTCGGGTTATTTTTTCTCCCCGCAAAAACGGTGTTACTCGCATTTTCTAATTCAAAACGCATTATTACGTCGACGTCAGCGCGAGCCGTTCGTATTTATTATTACTATTACACGGCACAGACGTATTATATACGAATTATGTACAAAGCACGATACGTCGAGTGGTTTTTTTCCCCCGAAAAATCAAACAAACCGAAACGAAATCCGACCATCGTATGCGCGGTATAGTATAGTGTATAGGTACCCACGCGGCGGCGCTATACCAAATTTTTGAATTGCGACACTTTTGACGCGTTACTATGTGTGAAGTCCGCCGATGGAAACGAGACCGTTTGCTGCTGCTGCAGTAGGTATACTGTATAATAGAATATTATTATACGTGAATTGTAATAGCATATAATTATTGGTTTCGCTTAAAATGAAAAAAAAAATAGGTGTAAAGTTTTTTTTTATATGGTCGTCCGACGTTCGTCGTAATTTTACGACAAGATTTGAAGAAATAAAAAACGAAAAACGTTCATTTTATAAACATAAAAAACCTATCAAAATGAAATTTAGATAAGCCGGACTTGTAATTCGAGATAGTGTTACTACATTTAAATAACGACTACAATATCATACCTATATAATATACCTAATATATTATGTATACACGTCGCAGTTTATATAGAATTATAAATACGCGTTTAACCCGAAATAAATTTTTTTTATACCATCAAAAATATTGTACATACTGCAGAAATGTATTTTGGTAGGAATCGATACAACACAAAATCGTAACCCGTTTGGACCATTACTAATTTTGTTGCCATTTTGGCTTGACACCGCTCGTCTTTAGTAACACATAGGTATATTATAAAAAACAATTGTACTGCGGTTTGATTGGAATCTAAAGGTTAAACGTATATATTATTATAGTCCAAGATTGTACAAAGAAAATACGTTTTTTATCACGGAATAACTCTGACACAAAGCACGTAATTGACATTCATTAGAGACGAATAATCGAAAACAAAATTACAAACGATAATATAAACAAATAAATACGGCCGCCGCCACAAAATCGATATTTCTAATATTATTGATTTAAAAAAACATGAAAATATATTATTAGTAGGTACTTGTTAATTATTTAAAATATTTACGGTATATCTCAAAACGTATCCAAAATCATTGCGACATATTGATAACAATAGCTAAAACCACAACACATTAAAAAACTAACACTCATTAAATATTTTTAATTAAAACATACATAATAATATACCTATCGTAATATACTAATATCATTACAATATGTATGACCTCAAAAAAGCTCAAAAAAAACACGCTGTCATTATGTTATACTATGGCGTTTAATCACCATTTTTAATTTCATCCCTCCCACTTTCGACGTGTGTTTTATTTTATACATATTACTATATACTATATAGTGTTGCTAATCAAATATTTCGAGTAACTATAATTTGTTCGCGTGTATTCACGCGAAAACAGCACTTATTCCAATGTGTGATTGTGTGTGTGTATCCTCTTTTTAATAGACGTTTCATTAAATATAGCTGGCACACTATATTAGCACCGAAACACGGATATCGCACAGATAGGGGTTTCACCGGCCGCACACGTCATAGTCTTGTGTATCGTCTGCGTGCTGTGTTCCACGCGAAACACTGTTTTTGGAAACCGAATTATTGTTGTTATGTAGGAATTAGAATGTACCTACGGTTTTATTTGTTTCGACTTATAATAACTTGTCTATGAAAAAACAATGATATTTGATATCCGAGACAATCCAAATAAATAACAACAATAATATAATAATATAATATATAATACCTATGCATATAGGAAAATCGGTTGTGTTGTGTTGTTTTACCGTTAATTATTTTATATAGAAACAGGATTTAGATGCTAAATCCGATAAGTAATACTGACCAATATTTAGACCCACGTTTCACTTAATTAAATAACAAATAGGTACAATATAATATGGATTATGGACCGTAATTTTGTTTTTATAATTTTTACACAGACCTATTATTGGTTACTGTTTCTGACCACGTGGTTATATTACATTATAAATGTTTTTCATTGACCCTAACACAATTATTGCCATCTAAAACTCTTTACGTATGTATAATATTGTTGGTCGCTAATCGTTATGCATCATATAATATATAGTATGTACTTTTACTAAACAAACACATTTACATTAACTCTGCGTCATCGTTTTTGGTGCAAAAGGAAAAAAATAAATAGTTTGATTATTTGGCGGCAAAGAGAAAATGTTAATTTTAGCGGAATGGTGCGTATTATTATTACGGCCTGTGTGCGTGTTTCGCGTTGAACATAGCCGTTCGAGACGGGCTATACATATTTTAACTATAGGTTAAAACCAATCGTTATTCACATATATAATATCCAAACGGACTACTATATTATGTACGATTTTATCAGTGCATTTTTATCGATTGGTCCAAACGTCTTCTCCTCGTTATTTTCGATATATATAATATTCACTTTCAAACCGGGGTAAAAAAAAAACAACTCAATTTCAATTAAAATAATCTAATGGGATATTCGAGAAAGCATATATTATTATTATAATATATATATATTTAATATAATCTAAAACACTATGATAATTATATTTGATGACAACCACTTCGGACAGTATTTTTCGAAAGACCGTGCGAGTTGAATACCATGGAGACATTTTATTTTACACCGCACGGCTGACTGCGCCTTTCCAATTCTTCGGTGAGAAAAATAATAGTAATAACAAACTGTTTTTAAAGGAAAACTATATTCTCGTCGTCGAGAACACAACAGACCGTTTCCAGACATGACTATATACTCAGCAGGAAACACAACGACAAGCTATATAATATATTGTGTTGTAAACAAACAAGAAATAGGCACTTCTAAAATCATAACTGTATCACACATAACAATAATATTATATAGTTACCTACAATACGGTATCGCCGTATCGGTATGTGAAGAACGTCGTAATAGAAGATAATGCCATAACACAGAACACAGAACTCTGGTCGGTTGTCTTTTTAAAACTATTGCTTTTCTAATCGAAAGCCTGTCGTAAAGCAGTTTTGTCTTGGAATCTGTAGAATACAAATATCCGAGCTTAAAGACAGGGTAGAAGTCTAGTAATATTGTATTTTGTTTACAGATAAAACAAAACAAAACAATAATATACCATTATATATGTGTACACCAAATCCGATCGTATCTTTTAACGAGTTATCGGATGGATAAGTTTAAATGGTTTATATATATACGATAAAGCCACATTAAAAAATAATGAATGTAAAATCAATATTAATTTATTGCTTTTATCACTGCGACACGGGCTTTCAATTTTGTACCCAAATTAAATATTTATTATCATGTAAATAATCGTTTTAGCTATGTAAAATACCTCACAACATTTTTTTTTTTTTAATTTTCGTTCTTCTGTCCCCCTCGATCGAAAACTCTTGAGAACGTATTCTCCTAACTCAACTATTTGTATTATAATATATTATAATGCTGCGTTTGTCTTCACATTCGAATAGTATGAAGTGTGATTATTTATTATTTATTGTTAATAAATATTCATGTTTACATATTATTGATCAATGGTTGCAGAAACTCTATTAGAGTTGAGTGCATTATAATTTATAACCATATCATTATAATACATTATCGAGCAGCCACACACAAGCCCGCACTGTACTGCAGTGCAGCCGAAGATTTCCGCATTTATTAACGGGCGGACCGCGCGCGCGACGACAGATAGGTCGACGGTGGCGACGACGACTATACGTGAACTTGGCCGCGGGTACATTATATAGTCAATGAACTTGTTTTGCCGGCCGTTTTCCGGTCGCTCGCAATACTAGTAAATAAAACACGTACGAAATAATATAATATACACAATACACATAATAATATGTCATATATACATATAAGACAGCGGCGGCGACCACAACTATCCGCAGTCGTCGTCGTCGTGCAGCGGTTTCCTTTCTTCGGTTTTACGACTAAAACGCTACGACGGTTGTATTAATTTCGAACCGGAATAACAATCAAGTCCCCTTATGCTCATTAACATGTTGTTTTAGGCGCATTTATTATCATTATTATTATTATTATTATTATTTTAGCCGCCGCCGCCGCCGCCACAGCCGTTTTCTACGCACATCAACCGTTACACACTACTCATGTATACACCACTTCGTGTCTCATCTTTTATAATGCGACGACATGAGGGTACGCCGTCATAGAATACGTTTAAAAAAAAACGAAACAAAACTTGTGCGTGCTTAGATAGTTTTTTGTTTTTGCTTAACGAGCGCAAACGACCGGCGACAACGATTGCAGCAGTCTGCGGACGAGTACAGCTGCTGCAGCGATATTATTATTTATTATCAGGACGGACCCTCGGAAAAAAAAACCAAATATTATTTATTAAAAGCTCTGGAAAATTATACTATTATTATATATAATATGTATACAAACATAATATGTCAATGTATGTGTGTGTATTGTCTTATGACTGAGTTAATACTATATTAACAAGGTCAAGTTACTCGAGACAACAGCTAGAGTGTGAAATATAAATATAATGTGTGTGTGTATAGTACTTAGCAATATTATTATGGTATAATAATGATGTGTATATTTTAGATTATTATATTGTGTGTTTATTATACGAATTATAAACTCTTAATTATTCGTCGTGTACTCGTGCACACAAAACAGCTGCACTGTCGTTGACATATTTAGCCAATTTAATCGTCAAACATTTCATAGTAAATAATATAACGTTATCTGCAAGGACAAAATATGTTTTTAATTTTTTTTTTAATCGAAAATAAAAATTATGAAATGCTAACACACACTTGTTGGCCGAATATTATAAATTGGATAATTCACAATAAATTCATTTACATGACAGAATTATATTATTTGATAGGATCTTTTTTTTTTTTTGGCGTGGGAACAAGTAATGCGACAGGGAATTTATTAAAACAAATTCCATTGAAACATTACTTTTGAAATACCATACGCGTTCTCGTAAAATATTTGGTTTTCTGACTGATAGTTCGATTAATACGAGTGGGAGCAGGCGACTGCAGTGGGAAGAAACAGCAGTGTGTGTTTACAACGGGTTTTATATTATTTAAAATATAATCATTGCATGGTATAACGAACATGTATACCCGTCTGGGTCTTAGATGTACAAAACCTTTTTGAAACCATAACCGTTTGACACACGCACACATCTCATTATCGTACCACACACAAACTAAACAATTTATGTGTATACTTATTATATTTTCAATTTTCAAATAATCAACCGTGGAAACAAACCTGCTGCACAGTGCCACGGGTCAATATCCATAATGCATAATAATAAAAATATACATAAATAATAGAACCCTCGAACAACATGTGACAGAAATTACAGCATGGCAATCTAGGATAGTCTGTCCCAACTATATATAATTCTGTGATTTACTGGAATTGATTTCCCGGAATGGATTTTTCCGGTCGGTTCGACTTCGTTGTTTTCATATATAGAAAATGCACGTATGTGTAAAAAAACTTCAGTGTCGGAACGACAGTGTTTGAAATGTGAAAATTCCTAATGCGTCAAAAATTACCTTAAAAACTTTCCCCTGCCGACTAGACTGTAGTCCAACGAGCATATTATATATGGTCGGCATACGTTTGTATATAGGTGTACAATGAGTGCCGCCAATACGCGAGTAAAAGTGAATTCGCTCACATTGTATATGTGTATCATGTAAATGTGACAAACGAAATAAGCTCATCTCGTCGATACCATGTTTAATAAACAACCGCGGAGAATATTCAAATCTGATGGTATGGATAAGTCATTCAATATTATTATGCAGGTATGTAATATTATGTGTTTGAAGACAATGATACAATTTATATCACCTATATATTTTATGGCAATTTAAGTTGTGGTTATGGGGATACTGCAGTTAGGGTTAATACCACGTGAGAGCGAGCGTCTAATCTTATATATAATGCAGTCAAGTGACCCATACCAAAACATAATATAACACACGTGCACACAAAAAAAGCCATAATCGACGAAAAGTGAAACGACAATCACGGTCACCGCCGCCGACAATCCGTTTGAAATGTATGTGTCATGCGCGTGTTCTCAGCCGCTCCTTAGCCCACACTTGTGAGTTGTAGTATTATATTATACAGGGTGATTCACCAACCATGCCCACTCACCCTTGTTTCCTTTAATAGTGCAGTTGTCTGAAATTAATTTTTTTAAATTTTTAAATAAGTATGCTTAAATATTGTATTTTCGAATAGCTAGATACTTCAGATTTTTTACCACTTATTTAGGTATGTCCTGTGACGTTACAAACTTTTTTTCCAAATTAGAACCATTTTTTTAACTTTAATTTATATAGTAGAACATTTTTTGACAAGTTGGATGTATCTTAATCAAAATTTGATCCAGTAATTTATAAGTAAATGAAATGTATCTATACAAACGATAGTATTAGTCCTTATAAATTTTATTACAAATATAATATACAATTTAAATTAGATGTAATATTGAATCTAGTGTTTACAAATTATAAAATGTTGATAGATCGATACTAATAATTACTATAATTTTCAAATCATTATAGCATCTATGTTTTTCTAAACTTATATCAAGAAGAACCTAAATTATTATCCTTATTATACATAATAGTGAATAGCTCAAAAACGGCTCATTTGAAAAACAAAAATTGATATGGTCACAGAACGCTCCTTATATAATATGCAACAAGAAATTGCAGGTGTATTCAAAAATATGGTCATTAAATAGATGTATTTAAAAATTCCATAACTCAGATTTTGAATAACATCGTTATTAAATTAAAAGAGGCTGGACATGCTTGATGAATAACCCTGTATAATATTTATATATTATTATATGTGTACCAGCTAAATCGTACCATAACGTATTTATGAAATGTCTAAAAACCCAGGCCACCATATGCATACCTATATAGTAATCGAGTGCTGTATGACGCACGATACGTGTTCTGTATAGGTATATTATGTGTCTATGGCCTGTGTCGACGACCGTTGTCGTACTCTCCACATAGCAAAGCCGAATAATATTATATAATAGACGTGCGTTGTACTCGTCGTCGTGACAATCGTCATGGTCCCCGTCGTCGTCGCGTCTCCCGGACCATTTTGTAATTAGTCACACGCACGATATATAATACACGGCAGGGACAATATTACAATTATTATTTTGTATACACCGCTTCACTATACATATGGATAGTCGGGACGTATAGGCTGGTGTATTGTGTATAGCCACAGCGCACGTGAGGTAGAATTATTGGTTGTCTAAAAAATTTGAAATATCGTTGGGAAAAAAACGGAATGCGTTTCGGCGACGGTAATACGAACCCCACAATGACATATAATATACATTATACATAGTATTATAATATTATATACCCGATATTATGGGCGAACTGAAATCTCGCCCGCTTATCTCTGTCTGGCGTTAAGTACGTGACAATATTAACGTTTATGCGTGATGCTAGATAGATGGGTGGATAGCGGCGGAGTGGAGTAGAGACAATAGAATTCGAATAGGTAGTTCGTAACTCTCATTATTATTGAGTAGTCCGAAAAAAAGCCCAACCCTGGAGAAAAAACCTAAGAGATTATAAGTTGTATAACTGAGCCTAAACAAACCCTGCAGCGAAACCTCTATCAATAGATTTTTGTGTTTAGTCCAAAATAATAATATGTTTTAAACAAAAATTCGTAGTGATATTGGTAAATATTTAACAAAATAACTACACATACGCGATACACCCTCGAATGACAAGTCACGAAATTTTGTATTATCAGTTTAAATATAAAAGTCAAAACGTTAAACAATGAACTGGAAAGCCTGAAAGCCCATAAGCTGCTTTCTACAATATGGGTACTAATAATAGGTATCGTCAGTTTTAAATCATATAATCATTACTAGATACATCGCGTGTATTGTAAGTAAAAAAAAAGATGATAATAATAATATAAGACTAATATCGAATCGAATATAATGATAATACAGCTAGAGCATAATATAGAGAAAAGGGCAACAAGAATAAACATGACATTTTTCATAAATAATAGAATATATTATTATAAATTTTATGGAAAAAACACACGACCAGTTTAAATAATATTATAACATGATATATAGAAACTCAAAATATTTCATTTGGTATGGATTTATTTTTTTATTTTTGATCCAAATGACTTGAAAACTTTTCGGAAAATAAAAATAAAAGTAAAAACTGTAGTCTGAAACTTACCGTCGTTGTCGACCGCCGGGTCGGATCTGTCTTGGGTCGACGAGTCCTCAGGGTCGGAGTCGATGTGTGGTATAGAGTTGTCGGAGTCGTCGAACACGCTGCCGCCGTTGTTTTGCTGCTGTACGGCGGCCTTTGTGCGGTCGTCGTTATCAGCGGCAAATGTCTCATGCGAACGTCTTGTCGACGGCTGGCACGTCCGGTCTTGGCATCCGTAGCAGGGGTACGGTATCCGGTCGAGCGGTACCCTGTGAACCGACCTGTCGACCACGGCCACCAGGTGTTTGAGCGTGGCGCTCAGCTGTTGCAGGTCACCGGCCAGCATGGCCGCGGTATCGGTGGACAGTCGGCTCCGGAGCCGGGCGCCCGCGCCCACCCAGTTCACCGTCAGTCCGGCACTGGCCACGTCCAGCGACAGGTACGCGTCAGACGGCGGTGCGCCGCCTGAGCAGCAACCGATCGGCGCCACCAGATGAGTTAGCACGCCACGCCGACCGTGGCTGAGCGGCCACCCTGACCAAGCGTCACAACACTGCAACAACGGAAATAAAAATCATACTCAATTAGAAAAACACAAAATTACATACAATTTCATAGTAATATGTTAATGTATACGCTTTAGAGTGTTCTGATCTCACTATAACCTACATAAATCTATTCTGTGTGTATAATAATACATAATATTATTATATTGTAATAATCTAATTTCATTTTTATTTATTTATTGAAACCATATGCATAACCTATCATCACTCTATATAGATTAAATTACAATGAATTTAAGTTAATTCACTCCAGTATATTGGTATTAACCTACAGCTACATTTTTAACAATATACAATTAAAATACTAATTAATTAATTAATTAAAGTTCATACAACAACAAGTTGACCATACCAATCATATTTGATAAATTATAATTTGTATTATATTATACTTATAATCCATCATATAAATAATCTAAGAACTTTTTCCTGCATACATTATTATCTGCGAGCTGCGCAGTGCAGTGCCCAAGTCGATTGTCGCCATTTTACCGGTCGGGTCTGTATAATACCATAGAACATGTTCTATGATAATACGAATATTTTATAACAATATGAGTGAATTATCTGAGGCTTTTTGCATGCGGTATTGGACTTTTTACCTATATATGTAGCTTCGTACATTTGTTTGTGTGTGAAAAATGTCCACTGTGTACAGTACCTGAAACCGATCCAGTACATTGTATAATAGGAGCTGTACAATACGATAACGCATCGGCGTCAGTATATATTTTTCATACCGTCGTGAAATAATTATACTTAGATGTAAACGTTTGCTGCAGCTGGTATACATTATATTATAGCATCGAGCGGGGAATATGGAATACGGTAGCTACCACTGTCAGGCCGACCCCACGAAACGTGGAGGCAAAATGGCGGTGCCCCGTGGAAATAATTTATTTTTAGGTATTCTTTTTAGAGTTCGATCTACGACGACGCCGGCGACGATGGACCCCCATGCGACACACGTGCGCGAAAAAGGTCAATATTTACATTGACGTGGCATCATGTGGGTCGTGAACGTAAACACACGAGGCTTAAAAACAATAAGCCGCATCGGATACATTGACCTCGTTGCTTATTTTATATTATATATTTATGCTAACGCTGCCTCCACCACCTCCACCGCCACCACCAACACCACGGATGACACTGCAGACTTCTCCAGCTGCTATATTATTATAATCGCGGCGCGCAACACACACGTCTTCTCGAACGGACAAGCACAATAATACCAATATTATTATAATTTACCTACACTAATACTATAGTACCGACGTACCGTGGAGTGATTTTCACTTCCGGAGTAACGTATTTTTTTTCGGACCGAACGTTTATTTATTATAACATTATCGAGAAAAGAAAACTATTATTTTAGTCGATTGCCGATAATCCGCGGTAAATTTCAGATTTTTACGTTTTTATTTTACACGTACGAGTAAAAATTTCAACATTCATAAATACATGTTCAACAGTAATTTTGGTTTACATAATTATTTTGATTGCGTGTCTGTTTACCTTTCATCGTGTTATTAGTATAATATTATTCTAAATCGAGTGTTTTTTTTCCGTACGCACGATCGTTAAATGACACGAATCGTTCAAAACGAGAAAAATTCTTTAATCGACGGTGCGGTTTGAAGAAAAAAAACATCATCAGAGTTCAACATTACGGCAGTATACCACTGCTGTAGGTGTAAGCTCCCCGAATTTCCCAATACATTACTGCTGGGCCTCTTCGGTCGGTGGTATACGCTGGTACCACCATACGTCACTCGTTCGCATATAATATACTCGTCGTACCTATACGTATAAAAATAAAACTGAATTTATTTTTAACCTGCAGACTGCAGAGCCTGACGGATCGTCCTAACCGTAAGACGTCTAGGACATGTCTTGCGTATAAATTAATATAATGTGTACACATAAATACGTCCGCACGTAACCACGATCCATGGATTAAAAAAAAAAAACAGTTAGTCGTTGAATTGAATCATTAAAATATAATATGTACCTACTCCTCGGTTTCGTACTCGGCGGGTTGTACCTACGTATAATATATAATGTAAACCGGTAGGTCGAATACTACGCCGCCGCCGCTACTTTGCACGGGATCCTATCGGAATTAATTTTCCCGACACTGCACAACACTATAGTTGAACGCATGTAATCGTCGAAACTCATTACACACACAATAGAAGGGGAGGGGGGAAGCCAGAAGAACCGTATCTGTTCCTGCCTGTTCAGACGATGAGGACAATGTTTTCCGGCCAAAACAACAATCCGATAGGCACCTATATTATATCGCTGCAGCGTTCATGGTCGACTTGCGAGTCCCCGGTAGCGCGGCGGTCTATATATTTCGGACCACAATATATAATAATATAATAATATACGACTTTGGCCGGTGCGGGTAGACGTAAAAAATAAAAAAATGCACTGGCACACAAACGCCGCACACCACCCCAGGAAGCAATAACAATCGACCAATTTAACAGTTCAACGAACACGGACGGTGGCGCGGCTAGGGGCTTCCCGGCAACACGAATTAAAGTCGCCGGAAAACCGAGAACAGTATAATAGTAATAATATGTTATGATATACAGTTGTTAATTCGTTCGACAGTCAAAAACAAAGCGAGTATACCGCTGCGCTGTACCACCGCACACACTGCACAGGGCAGATTGTGTGTAATAATAATAATAATATGATGGTGGGAGGGGGAGAGACGTTTATTATAATTTATAGTCGATGCCAAGTGATGCGGAATTTACGACGCGAAAACAGCGGAGGGTTTTCGAGAGAAAAAACGCCAAACGAAAATTGTATTTATTTTTGTACCAGACGAGTACACGCCGACACCGCCGCCGCCGCCGCTTTATTGTTATTATATCGTACCTACTCGTCGATTTTCCACCGAACCCTTATATGGACGGCATATTATGCGCCTGGCGCGTCCTGACCGTATCGTACACTAAATAACAATAATAATCATAATAATAATAATAATAATAATAATAATTGCGCATAACTCGGCGGCGAAGTAGAATCGTAAAAAAAGGTTGTTTGGGTTATGTGGACACGGCGACGACGTGCCGACCGTGTACAATTCGGATTTGCATACGCGTGTATAATAATGTATGTCCGGCGGCGGCGGTACTAATATATTATAATATACATAATATCATTATAATAAAATGTATAGTATATTTTATGTGTAAGTACGAGTAGATAAAACAAAAACGGAAGGAATTTGCACGCGCGCGAATAAAAACCGCGTCGGTATAAATGCGAATAATATAATATATGACCTAGGTACGTACAAGATGATTCACTGTGCATGCTCGCCATTCTTTCTTCAATAATGTAGTTTTCCAAAATCTGATTTTTGGAATTTTTAAATATAATAAACCGTGTTTTTTAATATTGGGAGATTTTTTTGTGCTACTAAAATAGTGTCACGTGGAGAACGATACAAACTTTTATTTTCCAAACGAGAACCTTCTTTTCTACTATACATTATTCAGAGGGTAATTTTACAGACAAATAAACAATACTTCAAGTATCAAAATGAAAATTCGAACGAGCTCCTAGTTTTTGAGTTATTTAACTTTGTGTATTAAGGATAATAGGTCAATGTTCTTGGGTATGGAAGATATGGGGGCGATGGTGACTTGGAAATGTAATAATTAAAATTCGTTCTATAAAATAGTCCTATAGACGCTATTGTATAATAAACACTAAATCCAATATTAGTAGGTATATAACATCTATTTTATATTTTTGTAAAACCATTTTTAAGGACTCTTTTTGAATTTTGAATAAACTACATCAAAATTATTCACTGAATAATTTACAGTAAAATTTTCATTTGAAAACCAGAAGTTTGTATCGCCACATGAGTGCAGGATACTCCTTTACGAAAAATCTCAAGTATTTAAAAATATTATGGTCTTGAATAGTATATTTACAAATACTAAACTCCAAAAATCAGAGTTTGAATAAACTCATTATTAAATGAAACATGGGGGTGAGTATGCTTGGTGAATCACCCTGTATAACGTAGATATATTATACGAGATATGTGTGTATATAATATTTGCTGTCGATAAGAAAAGTTTGGAGGGGATTAAAGGTCGCAGTAATGTGTTATCGCGCGATTATAAAATGCCACGTGTGCTATCCGGTGCGAGGACGGAAACAGTTTAAATTTAATAAAACCGAAAGGGTTACGACTTGCGGCGGAGACTGTGCGGCTATATACTGTCTGTCTGTCTGTCTGTATAGCTTCACGATATACCATTAATCGTCGTCAATTATTCGAAAGCCAATGCAAGCCATAGCATTGGAAAAACGATTACACTTAATCAACAATAAGAGTCTGGTCGACGATAATGTTTACGGGACGTTTTTACTGCAGTTTTTAGTCGTTCGAACATAATAGTATATTAATGTACCTATATATAATAATTTATAATCAACGAGTAACAATTCTCAAAATGGAAATCTCGTATCAACAGTTTTAAATACTAGCAAATCCCATTAAATCCCATCAACATCTAGAAAAATTACAACTTTGCAGTAAAATTACAACATTAAATGGATTTATATAAAAAAAAAAATGACGAGTCGAGCTTTTATAATACACCTGGCAATAGGCGTGATATGAGACGTACCGCAAGTACCAACGTATAATATTATAAAAATATGAATCACTTAACGCATATACTATAGTAATATAGTTCTATCAAAAGACATATAAAAACTAATTTGTTATAAGTACATTCTACGAATTAATAAAAAAATGGACATCGTATCTTTAATCGTACACCACCGGTACGTGAACCTCGCGCGCTGTGTCTCTATACAATATGAATCGTGTAAAATCATCCTCGAAATGCTTTTATACAATATTTATATTATATAGGTACATATTATTATATAATATTATAAAATAATGACTGATCCTCAGGGTAGATAATATATTCATTGTTGTGCGTGTGTGCGCGACCAGACGGCGCCAGCGATATTTGGTAATATTATATTATTATTGTCATCATCATCATTGTCGCCTCGAATAAGGGTGATCGAAAATTAACGTCCTGCAGGATTCTGGACCCTGACTGTGCAGGGTCAGCTTGAGATGACCATAAATGATAAGGATTTTTGCATCGTTATCATCGGCGAGATCGTTTGTACCGGTTAGGTTAGGTCAGGTTAGGACGGTTATAGGTTATCAGCTGTCTGTCGGTGGTTAGATGCGAACTTGCCGATTCCGTTTTTTATTTGTCGAATAATTTCGCCGGTTGAGTATCATAAATACGAACTCGAAAACATTGTACGATGTACAACGACGTCGGAAAAACCACAAAAAAGTACCATATGTTATTACAATAATAGGTAGTATATTATATTCGACCACCGTGAAGCGATGGCCGTGGTGTGGGCGAAAATCACGAGCCCATTAGTGCTAAATAAGCCCCAATTTTTGTTTATATATTGGTATAGGTAGGTACCCTGGACGCATTAATACATTTATAATATTAATATTTGTTAACAGGTAATAATAACAATTAATCATACCTGATGGAAATTCATGTTATATGTTGGATTAACTGAGAATTATAAATAATAAAAATAATATATATAAATATATAACAGCAAGAGAATGCCTGCAGGTATATATTATTATATTATTACAATATGAATTTAACATTTTTTGACGAAGTCAATCCGAATTGCCACCGGTCATCGGTTTCGACGTGTCCACATCAATATATATAATATGATATGCACATTTATAATGAGAATAACAATATATACGCACACGTATTATATAGCTGCCAGTCGTGGACGACTCTCTTGAGGGCAGTGTGCGATGATCGACCGGTATTATAAAAATGTAATATATTATTATAATATAAATATTATAGTGTGTTATAGTACATCGGAAAGAGTACGAAAGAGTTGGGCACTTACCGCACTGCAGACGCTAGTCGGATACGATTTATTACATCAATAAAACGAGGCGCAATAACGAACGTCGATACATAACGACATTGCGCGGCGGGCGAAGGACCGTTTTCCGCGATGAGATTATTCCGACTCGGGCACACGTTAGAACCGTATATCGATATTATAATTTTTATCTGTCTCTTTTTCTATCTCACTCTTTCGTTCACTATCATACTATATGTGTATACATATATATATTATTATTTCCATCGACTAGCAATGAACTTGGGGCCACTTGTTGCTCCGCGTGCACTCCTATATACTTGATTCTATATATTAACGAAGAACACGTCACATTATTTCAAAAAACTATTAAAGTTAATTAAAATACTTTTTTTTACATGATTGTAAGTCGTTACATTATAACATTTAAAATACAAATTATATTTTTATTTTTACTATCGTTATTTTTTTTTTTTTTAAAAAGTTTTTACATTTTTTATGCAGACAATTTTTCGGAGTAATTTAATAAATAAAAATCGATTTTTTTACGAGTACTTAAATATTTATAAGATATTACAACTAATTAACTACTCGTTCGAACTTTGATTATTATATATATTTAAATATACCGAAAAATATATTTGTGCTTTAGAATACGCAATGCGTATATAATATTATATGTTGTCACTAAGAAAGTTTGTAAATGTTTTAAATTGATACCTAACGATAAAAAATAGCAAGAAATATAATTTTTTTCAAACATGTTGTTTTGTAACAAGTTATGGAAAAAAAATATAATAATAATAATTTTTGAAATAATAATGAGCGTTTTATGTTAAACCACAATCCTGGTATGTGTGAATAATACATACTGCATTGACGCATGTTTAAGAAAGGGCCACGAGAGATGGAATTTTATTCAATAGTATAAGAACTGTATAACTCATAAATATGAGAAATTATGTTTTACTATGATTATTGAAAAGTATGCAGTATGCACAAATAACGATCCCACGGTTTGGCCGTTACAACACCGCCGTGTGTCCATGTCAGTAAACAAGCGTTTTCATTTTAAAAAAGAAACGGACCCACGAGCGTTATAATATATAGGAATATGTGTGCGTGTGTGTTCAATTTTCGAGACCGGCGACATTGTGATTCCGATTAGATCAATACTGTACAAGAAATATATTATGCAAACAATGATGGTTTATTATTCTATAAGTATATATAATTACCATACGATTATATCATATTGTATATATACATAATACATAATATATTATTAATATATTATATTATTTGTTCATGTAATATTATAATAATACATACATAAAAAATGGCACTTGATTTTATATATATGTATTTATAATGTGACTTAAACGGCGATGGGTAAAATTTAATCGGCACGTTTTCATGAAATCGCTGATGCCAAACAATATAACTTGATATACGCATATAATATGAGATGCATAATATTATTATACACCCTCGACATTGCCGATTAACCTTGGTCGGTAAACACTCATTACGACTTAAAGTACGTATGTGGCGTGTCTATACGTCCGGCGAACCGTAACGATAATAGTATGCCCATAACGAAGCTCTTATCGGCTCGTTGAACTTATATATTATATATAGAGATTTATTATATTATCACCACGCGAGCTTATTATATAGTTAGGTACTATATATATATATAATATTATACGCGCCGTGTTATCAACATCGGACACGTCCGTATTATTACGATACGCGCTCGTTGTCCGGTTCGTTCGTTCGAGTATTATAATGTGTGTTCATTCATACCTATACTTTGAGTCATATTTTTATTCCGCGTAACTGTTTACGTCATTAAATGATCGAATAAGCGCACGCGGCTAGCGCGCACATCCCGAACGACCACCACCGCAGCGGCGGCGTACCGTTATCCGTGTTTTTTAAATTACAGATTACTATTATGTGTGTATGTGTGTGCCCGCCATGGTTTATTGACATTGGATCTCCTTAAATGTAGATCAATTGGATTCGGAACGGGTTTCACTAGCTCTCGTCTCGTTTAATTGTATGCGAAATTCAATAAACCAAAAATTTTCGAAGGTCGAGATATTTTCCCGAATATATCGTTCTCGGGATTGAGAATTCGCAGTAACAATAATAATGGGAAACGGTAGTAGTATATACAACAACGACTCCGCGGTAAACCGTTTTCACAAGTCAACCCTTTTTTTTTATTCATACCGCACATACCGGTTTTCTAATGCACCGTTTGAACTCGTGCCGGTTCCTCCCAACCGGTCTGCCGTCTCAGTCCGATTTTCATAAAATTTTCCCAGGTGCATATCAAAACAAATATAATAGTCAAACATCGTAATATCACGATATACCCGGTCCGGTAACGGTACACACACACTAACACACGGCTCGAGTTAACCACATACCGCGTACAAAATATAATCCTGTGGGTTAATTCAATTATTAAACATTATATACGATTAGGACCGTGGGCGTGGGAGTGCTGCTGCAGTGGGTGCGTGCGCTGCCAAAACACAATCGGTGTTGACCGGTAGCCGGCTGGGCGCACGTGTAAATTATATAGGCACGTTGAATAATAGAAAAATTATTATTAAATTCGTGAAAAAATAATAATAATTATATAACGATACGCCGGACGCGACCGGTGGTGGTCAAGCGCGTCGAGAATATAACATAACATATATTACCATATTTATAGGTATGTACCTATTACGTTACGGGAGAAGTGCGTGTCGGGCGCGACTCGTGTTTGACGGACGTGCGAAACGAATATGCGCGCGTGTGACCGCGGGGACACGCGGCGGAAAAATGTGCGAAAAATTTGAATTTCAATCGGGAGAGAAATCGCGATTGCCGCAGCAATCGGGAAACCGCGCGCGATCGAGCAACACGTCTATTTACACATATAATAATATTATTATTATTATATATAGTAGGTGCAATGGTTTGACGCGATCACGTTCGTTTTACATATTATTATACATGAACATATGAATATAATATACGCCGCACGTATATCGATGGTATATTAAAGTACCTATCTGCAGCAGTATACGCGAATGGCGTTATCGATGGCTTTCACACGCTGCAAGACGTATAATATCGCGTTTAGGGATCGAATTTGTATACGTTATACCTCTATAATATTATCATGTATGCGACGAGGGAAGAGGAATGGAGAGAACCGAAAGCTTTCTAACTCCTTCGTCAACATCACGCGCCGCGCGCGCGCAAACGACGCACACGCCGAGCACCGTCGCGGCGTGTCGATCATCCGACGGCGGAAACTGTCGTGCGGAGCGGGATCGACACGATCTATCCGTATACCTACGCTGCAGTCGATCCCGTGACTCCTAGGCGCACGGGGGAGGGGGGGCGTATAATAGTCGACGAGAGGGAAAAAGAAGCGAAACCGATACGCTTCCGATGGAGAAATAATCCATAATAACTATAGTATTACATAGGTAACCTATAGAAAAACATAATATACCGATGAACCTATATATGAAATAATCGGACCCGACTGTCGGCCAGAAAACGTCATTTCATTACTCAGGAGCATCAAAATGGAGAAATAGGTATACATTTAAGAGAAACACAAACAAATAGTTATAAGTTATAGCCCCCTATATCGTAATCAAATTGTTACCAAAAACTAGGAAAATATTTTATGTATAAAGCCCCTAGCTATACAGAATAATTAAAAAAAAAAATTTCATAAAATATTATATGTATATACGTACAATCAGTACTCGACTTTGAAAAGAATTAGTAGAGGTACAACAAACACTGATGAAAGGCAAAAAATGTGCGACTCTATAGAGATTAGTTATAACTTATAAGCTATAATTAGCTATAGTTAATTAATATACGTAATGCAACTGCAATGGGCCCCTCACACCCCATTTACTACACCTTCAAACAAATTTTACTTTACAAACCGACAAACATTTCTTAATAATTATTTAGGTACTTATTTTAAAGTTTCAATCATAAGAGTGCGTAGGTGGTAGATTTTTTGAGGGGCAATTATTGAGGTAATAGGTACTGGTATTTTTTTAAACAGATCAATAATAAATCATAATTTTAAAAATTTGAACTAATAGTTAATTTAATAAATTCTATAATCCATACGACTAGACATAATATGTATATTTTTGTCAAAAATATCTAAAACCAGGGAAAATAAAAATGTTCTAAATTATATTATGATATGTATATAGCTGCAATAATAGCACCTCCGGCGGCGGTGACCTCGTCGGTTATGTTATAATGGTAATAATAATACGCATTTGCCGCTGAGTGCGCTTACACCGGTCGAGTTTTTTCCGCCAAACTGCACCGGAAATGCGTAGGCCACATCACTGTGCGGTATACGCGGTATACCAGTACACCGGTCAGACGAGGCACCTACACGGTCGTCGTCGTGCTGCACGTGTACAGTGTATGCGTGCGGTAATTATTTAATTAGGTAGGAATACAGGTACCTATATTTTAATACGTTATTATAAGTCATAATATATCATGCACGAGCGGTGCAGCGGCTGTCGGACGAGGACTTTGGAGTTGCGGTTCGACCGATTATATAATATTGTGATTCGATTATTAATTTGACGATAGGAATTTTCAAAATCTTTTCTCATGGACGTCTCGATAAACAATTTTATTTTCTATACGACAGTGGTCGGCTCCTATAGGTATTGTTGGCTCTATCATTGTTTAAATAAACCGTATCTTATAAGTACACAGCACCACGGACTTGTATCTGAGTAGACAGGACCCCATAACATGCACCCACTTAAGCCCTTAAATAATTCAACTCCCAAACCTAACCTATCCCCGAATAAATACCGAATCTCCGGGGTCAACCCAAAAGTAGCTTGATGAAATGTAGCTTTGTAAGTATTTCTTTTCGTTTAGCTTGATTCTACAAACAGTTGTTTAATAATAATTATTGACAGGAATAATTTTACAATCAATTTCTATTAGCCTAATACTATATACGTTACATGCCTACATACATAAGTTCATCTATTCATTAAATAGTATTTCTATAGAATATTCTGTACTCTGAAAAATGTTATACCTATAGGTATAAAGATTTCAAACTACTGAACACTTACCGCCCTTATAACCCATGTTAAGCCAAAAATAACGGTTATGAGCGTTTGTTTGAATTTTTATTCTTGTATTGGACCAGATTTCCGGTCTTAGACGGTGTTAGTTTAAACATCCGTTGGATAGCACCAGGAACCCGAGATTCGAATAAATTAATCGGGTGCAAACCCTGCATAATAATACATGGTATATTGCATTATTGCAGCAGCTGCAGCTGATAAGATGCAGTTTTTGTTTCGTGAGCCGACGCCGTTTCGTGATTTTTCTCAACCGACGGTCTACACGTGCGTGTCAATCATGTGTGCGGTAAGCCCATTTTTAACCACGAGGACAAGTGCAATATGCCCCTTTTCGAATATACTATACATATTTATTTACATTATAACTAAGTGTGTGCATATAATGTAGTAGGTATATATATAACCGTCCTGTCGTGATTTATCACTATTTAATTCACCTTTAACGATTTATTAATATTATTCGTGCGGGTTATCGCATTTTAATATAATATATTATTTTACACGCATAAAAGATAACGGGTCGGGAAAGGTGAAAAATTCTTTAAACACCCCATGGGATATTCGCGCATAAATTACATGCGGAATGCGTGTATAATTGAAACGTACATAATATATATATAAATTGTGCGTGTGTGGCTTATACCGATTTACACGATGCAAAATATAAATGTAAATCGAAAATCATATTTAAAATTTAAATAACGAACATGAAAAACATTTCATCCGCGAGTCGCGGTAGCGGTCGATCGCCAGTCACGACGCGCCGCGTTCAGTAAAACATGGCAATTAATAATAAAATATAATAGTTACTACGACACAGTCATAGTTTCAGCGGATGTGTGTACAACGGAATCGAGGCAATTGTATTCGTCGATTGAAAAACAATATTATAAAAAGCTGTCCGGTGACATGCAGAAATTGTGTGGGTCACTGGGGCGGTTATGTAGCATTTGCATCGTGCAGATATTTATTTTGAAAACTACGATAAATCATCAACTTATTCGAGAAAAAAACAGTGCTGAGCAAACATAATATAATAAATGTAGGCTTTTCGACAGTTATTATAGCTTAGGCAAGCTATTCTCTTGAAAAAAACTGTTTTTAAAACATGGACAAATCAGTTTAACTTATAAAAGGTCGATTTATGGTGGGGGAGAGGTTTTAAACTTTTTCACTGTATAAATAAATAAATTGTTCACAAGAAAAAAATCGTTCAGAGAAAAACATGTGTTATTATTAATGAAAATATTGTGTTTGTTAGAATGGCAAACCAATCGCATTGTGGAGTTATACAATAACATATCAAAAAGAATAAGTATAATATTTAGTAGGTATATATTTTAAACATATTGGCGGTGTGAGGTGGCAGTAAGTACCAGAAATACGAAGGAAGTGATACACAGTTAAGTGGGTATGCAAAATTAACTTGTATACGCGTCACACTATCTGACATCCAAAGGTCAATTTTTACAGGTAGTTGAATGCATAATAAGTATAATATAATAATAATAATAATATGTTAATCACCGTATAACGCGTGTTACACCTATTATAAAATATACATACGAGTATAATGTACAACGTACCTGTGACATCCGGTCTTTTCAAGCTGGCTTTGTGTTGTAAATTTTAATAAACATTATTATATTCTACCTGTAGCAGACTGCACAGGGAATCGAACTATACCGATAATGTCAATACCAATTCCGTTGTGGGGGACGAGGTGGCCGAGTGGTCTAACGCGACGGATTCGGCACAGCCGGTCCGAGTTCGATCCTCGACCACTGGGCGGCATTTTTCTCCGTGCAAGTCACGGTGTCCGGAGAACAAGTGCCGCCATACCCCCACCCCGGGGCACGGCAGAAACCTACGGGTGCCCCATTAGAAATTCTGCCAAACACAACACACACGTGTACCAACCTACCCAATATAAAACCTACAGTGCCCTCCCCACACCCAATGGCCTATGTTGCCGCGGGTTACCTAATAAAAAAAAAAAAAAAAAAAAAAAAAAAAAAAATTCCGTTGTGCGCGCAAGAAAATATTATTATAATACTGCTGAACTGGTACAAAATATTAATAGGTAATATAAAAAAACGCAAATTGTATTTTACTATAGTATAATATTATATTATAGTATAGGTATTATAGTGGTGCCTGGAAAATATTTCAAAGAGTATAATATAATATAGTAATTGTATTTTTAATACGCGTCAACTTCGTAATATTATCTACCTGCAATTATAGCCTGATACACACTAAATAAATTAAACCTACATTTTATCTACCAGTGCACGCAAGTACTTATATATATATATATACCTTAATAATTATGCACATAAGTATAAAATATGACGCGAAGACGCTTAGTATACGTACACATCTTATACGTATTATCTATGTATTTATAGATTATAGTCCCGTCAGTGTTTCACACGCCTGAAATATCGTTTTCGTTTAAGACGACTACACTATAAGACAATCCCGCCGGCTATCGTCGCCACCTGGTTACGAAATATAATGTATTATAATGCATACAAAATAGTATAATTATTATTATGTATACGATGATATACACAAAGTGCGTTTAACAGATAGGTATGCTTAATTGAAAAAATAAATCAACCGCATTTTCACACCCGTGCGGCGATGCCCAATTTTGGTGGAATATTTCCGTTTTGTTTTTATCGACTTTATTACATAGGTACCGTTTCCAACACGCCTCCCACGTTATCCGACTACGACTGGCCTCCGACTACGACTGGCCTCCGACTCCGACTCCGACCAGTGTTATAACACCCGCGTGCTCTCGCAACAGTTAACTATTTATTGTGTGCATATTATTATATTCCTGCTACGGATTATAGTTTATAATAATGTACATTGTCAGCACTCGGCGGAATTATTTCCACGACACTGTTCGTAGTGTGTATAAATGATTGTACTTAAATGATTGTTTATGATCGGTTTTTTTTATCATGTTTTTTTTGTTTTTGAACACCGTCGTGTTTCAACGAATTTATTACATCGGACTACAGTATAATATAATATTCACTTTCTCATAACACGAGTAAATTTTCTGTACACTTTACACGTATTACATGTACCTGCATATCGGGTACATACTACGATATATGTATAGGCACACGACCGTTTCTCACGTCCATATTTTGTGCATCGAAACTCTAATAGTCTGATGGATTTTGTAATTCGGTAGGAAAACTGAGTTACAAATAGATATAGAATTTTCAACTTATGTAATATATTATACGGTTCTGTTGCTCTCGAATTATAATATATATACACACATTAAACATTCGTGTACACGCGCCCATTTCGATGAGCCATGTTTCGGCAGTATACGCAGATGAGAGTTTATTACTTCCGACCTTTTATTTATATATACATCATACGTCGTTTTATGAACCTCGACACACGCATACATACAATAGTATATGTATATAATATATTATATTGTAATTTGTATAAAGTTTATAATTTAATAACGAAACAACACGTTAAAGCGTATAAAATATAATATAAACGTTGCAGTAATATACCACACACGTATATTATACACGCGCACGCACCGTATACGCGTACACACAGACACATACGTGCGTATAAATTATATATATATTATACGCACACACACATACCGCGCGTTTATCTCGTTTATAGGCTCGTCGGCCACCGTCGTCGACACAACTATTATATTACATTATATATTACACCGGCTGCAAAATATAAATCCGAAGAAACGGCACAGAGACGTGTCCTGATGACCCTTTCATCGTGTGACCGATGCCGTCGCTGCAACGTACATATTGTTTTATACGGACATTATGACGGACAAGCAAAACCTATGGGAATGGGTGCAGTCTATATATACATACATGTATACATATACTCATACATACATACATACATACATACATACATACATACATACATACATACATACATAGAATAGGTATATAGTTAGAATAGGTACATATATACGTATATAGGCGCATATTACCCGCGGTGTATACATTATAACTGACGCGCATTCAACGCGCACAAAGCGGTGTAATAATAATAATAATACGGCGGCGACGGCGCGACGACGACGATCTGGGCGTTTAAGTCTCTTTTAGGACCGGCCGCGGCGAAGAGAGCGCGCGCGCGTTCACATAATATTATTATAATATACGACGATTCTATGAATACGAAATTAGTTTCTAATAAGCGTCAACATTGTTTGGATTGGCGACCGGGCGAGTTTATAATGTTTATATAGATGTGCGTGTGCGTATGCGTATACAACATAATATTATAATACGTATAAGAGCGCTGCAGCAGCACACATCATATGCACATATATTTACGATGACGGCGGTTAGTGGGTCAACTGGGCGGGCGACAATCTCGAAATCGTTATTTGTACTATTATCATATATTATTATATATTATATTAGTGTTGGAAGCGTACGGCTTTGTTTTTTCATTCCGCTGTTCGATCTATGCGAGAGCACGCGCCCGTGAAACAGAGATAGAGCGAGTGAGAGAGAAGTTCATTTGCATAACGCGCGCATTAAAACGCATTTCTTCTGAATACGGATTATTTTGTATTAAATTGGTCGACTGAATCTCTCACTTGTACAATATATTGTATGCACCGGCTAGCGCGTTATTAAAACTAGGAGAGTAATCGGACAGACGGTGATGACCGGACGGCGACGATATGTTAACGTGACTACGAATTCGAGACGGTTCCACCACATATAAATATATATATCATACATATGTATATATATACAAAACGTATATACATTTACACGTGATTCGAATATACCGGCCGCGAGGTCCATCGTCGTATCATGTTCCGCAGTACATGTTTATAATATATGTAATCGCGGGGCAGCGGTTTTTTACACGTCGAAAAATAATTATTATCGTTCACGCATATTGGTTCCGCAAAATATTATAACGCACCTAAATCCCGGTAGAACGTCAGTAAAAAAAAATCGTCTATATATAGATACAAACGTATATAAATATTATGTTTCAACTGACAATAACTCTTACCAGTATAATAATAATACAATAAATATATAGTACGAATATCGACGATATATAGATTATAATACAGGCTGAATGTTTTATCTTATAGTCGACTGTACATAACTACGCGAATATATTATACTATTTATACTTATTTATACGCGAATATACATCATATATATATATATATATATATATCAATATATGCATATACTACATATTATTATCATGTACAGTTTTTAAATTATAACCTATTATTTACTGTATTATTATTATTATTATTATTATTAGCATATGCACTGCGCCGAACGTCATCATTATGGGAGACTGAGACCGTGCCACATGCCAGTACAATTGAAAATGTGTGCAAGACCAATTCTTATGGTCCCTAGAGAAAGTTTAACCGTACCTTTGTGTGTAAACCGTTGAATTATTAATATTCCGTGATATGAAAATGCGCGCGTTACTATATTATATTTCCAGCTGCTGTTATGCGTGTGTGTGTGTGTGTGTGTGTGACATATCAATCGAACATATTTTCTTCAAATATACTATACATATATACGTACTTATTTTACCGCGATCTCGTGAAAGTCGTACTTTGCCCTCTTTGGTTTGGTTTTTTTTTTTTATTGTTTTTGTAATCCGAAATAAGCTATGTATAGGAATAGGGAAAACTATAGGTATATGAATACTATATTTTCTTGTAGGTATTTTATGAATATAGGTACGCATAATATACGGTTCGCATGTACCTACTCACAAGAAACAATAATTCGATTTAATAGCACCGTCCAATAACACAAACGACCGTCGTCTCTGGGGTAGAAAAAAATAATATGTATTATAATATAGTAAACCTATTATAGTGTTATCTATATATGTTTAAATATACGAGTACATTATAATTTATATATTATAATATATAGTTTCGCATTTAAACGCTTTCAGTTTTCGATTTCAAACTTTTTCATCCGCGGACAGTTCGACCACATGTGGTGCAGAGGAAGTTTCTACTATAACGATATTTACGTGTATACACACATATATATATATATATATGTATAATATATTTAAAACACTGCAGATAAGACAAACGGTGCATATAGTATAAACATAGAACCGGTGATATTAATATTTTTATCTCGCGTACATACATAATATATAGTTGTCCTTTCACATTCTTTTTGGCGGGTCATCCGTTAACCTTCAAATATACTTTCCGGCGACAGCCTGCATATAATCTATCGCCAGGCGCGTCAAGTAAATACATTTATTTTTTTTGAAACGAGAATAAGTCGACGGGTCATCCCACAATGCCATTATATTGTCGTACGCGCGGTCAATTTATCGTGGAAATAACGAAATATTAGAGGCCGCGTAAGTAAATAGTAAATGTGTACTTGTTGTACACATACCTATATATACGCTATATACACTCGACCAGACACATTCCAATGTGCGATGTCGTTTCCTCGGCGACGAATAAACACATCTGCACAAAAAATATAAACCATTATTATATGTGTTTTTTTTTTATTATTGAAACAATAGACGTTATCGTATATATCTAAACGTATATTACATATTGTATATACATGTACATTGCACGATTGTACGTATACTTTTGGGATCCCTAGAGGAATTACTCTAGAGAAGTGCACCGTTTCAAATTGAAACTTTCAACTATATAGTATACCTATATAATATATACAGGGTTGTATTATGTTGTTGTAAAACCATCGTTTGAAAGACTCTGCGGCGTGAAATTTATTGTTGTGTCACCCCCTCCCTAATTTTTAATGAACAGATAGATATTCTTCCGTGATTTCCTCTCTGCAGACAACTTCCTTTATTTATTTTTCTTGTACCTACTTTTAGAGTTTTATACATCGACAGGAATGACGTTTACAGATTTAACATTTCCCAATCAAAATTTCTTACAATTTAAGTATATATACTATAGTCTCAACATTTTTTCATATATGTTACAGCTATAAGAATGAGTAGTAAAATATTTTAATGAGGTTTTTAAGGTATATTATAATGATTCATAATTTATAAAATATATTTATGTTGCTCTTAAAAAATGGACACATGGGGCAATTGCAGCCGTTGCACTTCTCGGCTTCCCCACCCACACAGACTAATTCGCTACCCTGCAGCGAGTGCAGCATAGACCATGGCATCACAAACTATTTAACATTTCGGTTCTCAGCTGGCGGATCGATCGGCACGATCTACGTCTAGCGTCTCTTCGTGACAACTGCCAAGCAAGCCAAATAGAATTCAAAAATGATGAAAAAAAATAGAACCGTAGGCAATACGGGATAGAAAAAAAAACGTTTGGCGATGTGAAATTCGCCCAACTGGTTTGTTTGCATATAAACGTTATATACATAATACATATCATTAGATATACATAGTTACTATGGGTATACCTACGAATAATAAGTACCATCCGAAAGTTTTTCGCGCAGTCATTATTGCTACTGCAGATTTCTGTACCGCAGGCGAGTATATACCTAAACGGCTAAACACAATGTCATCCAAATTTCGAAATACAAATAACTGGTGAAGAGATCACGTTAAAATCGAACGCAATTTCGTAAGGTTTTTATCACTATACACACATGCTATATAATATATATTATGTATGTGTATATTTGTATGTGTGTGTATTGTGTATGTGTATATGTCAGATGTGCGCGTGTTCGCACTGCCAGTGTTGATGCTGCTGCTGCCCACTCATCCTCGGGGGATTAAGTTTCCATTTCGGGTATTAAGGGTTCGCCCTCCCTCTACGGACCCCTTTAATATATCGCGTGGTATGTATACCGTGGAGTTGGCTTCGGCTTTTCGTGCGAGGGACGCAGGCCCCGGCAACAAATTGAAATCCTCGTCACGTGAAAACTACTATACGACGTCCAATAAATATAATTTCGTTAAATTTCGGCACCTATTGTATATACGCCGATCGCGGTCGTTTAGACATAATATCATCCCCCAAACGTTTTCTGGGTTTTTTTCCGTCCACGACAGATGTCACAATTGTTTCCCCTAGACGCGTTATAATAGAAATAAGTATAATATGATAATATTGTATACACGTGACTGCGTCCGACGTACCGTATAATGGTGACTGTAGTTTAGTTGTATTATATTAGCCATTAGGTATTGTGTTTTGTTTTTTTGGTCGATATATAATATAAAACGAATAATACGATACATATCTATATTATATTCTTTGTATGTTACATTACATATTATTATAATATACGACTTAAACTAACTAGCACGCGCTATACATCATAAATAATAATCATCGATAAAAAAAATATTGGATATTTACGCATTTCCTTTACGCGATTTTTCAATTATGTATTATAATGTATGCACATAACTATTCTCGTGATTCTGCAGCAGATAAGTCAGGGGATTTTTTTCAGTCACAATTAGTGGTAATCGCAATCGATTCAAATACTGTAGACCGAATAATCAGATGATTTATATGGTAATATGGTATATATACAATACATGCAGCTAGTATATTTATAGTTTATACTCTATATCATAATAATATATTACTTTTGATAAACTATGAAAAAAAACTATAACCGCCCGTGATTTATAAAATAGAATTTATCGGAATGATAAATGTACGATCATTTAGGCTAATCAAATAAATGTGTACATCATAATATGAATTTGACATAAGCACGATTTAGAGTACCTAACCAAAAATCGATAAAATGATTTATGGTACATATTTTAGTAGGCAAAAAAACTTTTATTTCATATTGGTACAATAATAATTGCAATAAATAATCGAGTGACGGAGTGGTTGACGTTTGCTGTTTGCAGTAATGATTACTGCGAATGCGAAATCTAAACAAATTCTATTAGTAAAAAGCGCAGTCATAATTTCATTTTTTGTTTTTGTCTTCAAAAGTTGATTCGAGTTTCATTAAGTTTCGAAATGGAATTTACTACAGAAAAAGAGCGTTTAAGTTTCCTTATCAAATATCCAATCCCGCTTTAGGTACCTACATGGAAATTAATTCTCAAACCGTATTATAGATTTACGCGGTAGCAGCAATGAAAATTTATTACCGAGTCTATATAATACGGAGCCATTGTAATGGTTCAAACTCATTAAAGTTTTTTAAAATTTTTTTTTTATCGTCTCTCCAGTTAACTTGGTACAACAATTGCTTATTCAATGGGCGATGCGGTTTTTAATCAAATCTTCATGCACCGATGCAACTCGCTAGGGTAATTTAAAATTAAAAATAGAATTCATTAGTCATCAAAATTACGAGAACGGTAACAAAGAAAATGAAAATTCTTCGAGTATAATATTATATCTGTGAACAATTCGTCGTTAAAACGCGTACATATATAATAATCGTATAATATAAGCTAGAAACGTTTGAAAAGTCAAGAGCATAAAAAAAAAATATAACGAAATAACACCGAGCGGAGTAAAAATAAAAATAACGAAAAACAAAATCGTCTCGTTCCGCCGCTGATAAATTATTGATGATGACCGCACATGGCGGTCATCAAAACTGGCGTATGCACAATGCGCGTGACATCGGTGACGGGGCGCTGCCGCAGGGTTAGTGATTTAAGTCAGTCACATGCGCGTATATAATATACACCACCATCACCACACATAAATCGAATTAAGTACATTGTTTGATAATTTTAAATTGAGATATTTTATTCTTTCAAACTCATCGCACAAGCCGACAAACGCGGATATCGATAAAAAAAAAAAAATTTAAAAAAACCAACGGGCGGGAAAATAAAAACACAGCGAGTCATATAATTATTATGTGTTTGTGTCATGTATGTAATATTGTACATTATATATACTCATTGGGTAATAATAATACGTACGGTGGAGAACAATGCGAAGACGGTTGTAAAACCGAAGCCGTAATAAGATCGGATTTATTGGTGACGTTGATATCAATTTATATATATAGATGTATTACATACATAAAACCATCAATCAGCGCCGGGAGGTCAACGAACGCGCGCACCTTGTCGCGCGACCGGCGGCAGACACTTTAAAGGGCAAACCGTCCCAAGGCGAAAGACGAAAGATTTTAACTCGGTTAGGTTAAAATATCATAATATAGTATAACAAAACGCTTTAACGAGTTAACGACGTATATTTTTCATTCGAAGCGACTCGCGTCAACTTTTTCATGCGAACGATTTTCTATTTGGCATTTCCAGTAACAACATAGTTTGTCCGAAGAGTCGACATAAATCAGTAAAAGCCGATCACCGATATAGTTTAACAACTTATGTGGAGATGTGCAGGAGATTCGATTACAATTTATTATTATTAATTACCTCGTTATTCATTCGTTTAGTGTAGTACTGTAGTAGATGCGTGCTTAAAATCAAGTGAAATTAATACCTTACGTTTTAAATTTACTCGACATCAGTTACAAACAAGCCTCAAATATTTAATGTTTCAAATTTCAATAGAGTTATATCGCCATCGTTCGACAAATACTAAAATTTATTTACAATTCAACGTTCAAAAATGTTCTACAATAATGTTAAGTATGCATCTCTATTTACTATAGGCACCAATTAGAAATGTATAGGTACCTACTGGGTACTTGTAGTCTATAATAGCCAATAGGAATATTATTATGTGATAATAAATTGATGAGTATTAATATCAGAGACCCAAGTCACTGTCAAAATAAGCGACCGTAGACGGATTCGCAGAAGACGGACCAGCTTTTTACGAATACTTTCAGCACGCACTTGTATAGACACGACGTGATATTATAATATTATTATACTAGCTACATTATTCACAAACCGGTGCAGCAGTTAGCGCTCTCTTTACAAAATTACCTATTCCGTTCCGATTTTTTTCCCGTCAACACGCCGTTTTGTTTACATTATACATAATACCTATATAGTGTATAAAATATATACATATATGTGGCGTACATATTGTGTCGGTTTTCCGTCCAACACACACAAACGTTAGTCTCACGACTGTTTTTGTAATGCGTTTCGTTCGTCCGACGCGTGATGTATAGGTAATATATCACACAGCGAGCGTGTCCCCAGCTTGTAACACCACCCCCTCTTCTGGTCACTTCAAACGCCCACTTTTAATTTGTGATCTACATATATAATATTATAAATAAGTTTGTGTGTGTGTGTGTGTGTGTGTGTGCGTTAAAAAATATTATACCGCACACGTATCAACAAGCACTCAGATGTCGCGATACGCAGCACGTCGTCGTCGTCCGCCAGACACGTCCCGCACTGCAGTTAACGCGTTGTGATTAGCAGTCGATAGTTGTAGTGTGTGTCCGGGCACACGATATTATAACGTACAATATAATATAATATATGTATTATTAATATTATAAGTGCACGTCTGCACACCCGCAGCTGGCCACCGTCGTTAAGAGACGAGGCCACAATAATATTATATGTAAGATACATCACATTGAATTGTATAATATTCGTATTATAATTTATAACAATACGCGTGTACATGTGTATTATTGAAAAACATAACCGTATATTATATTGTACCTAAGCATACGACATTTTCGATTTGAAAAGAGTTTACTTTCTTAATTATATAAACGCGTCTTTAATCGACATTGTAAAACGTATAACACTATGTTACTATACAATATATATTATATATAATATATTTACTATACTATAGTATATATTATATTGAATACTTCCATAAGACTATAACGGGTGTAACGTACGTCGCATTATAATAATATCCCATCGCACGAAATGACGATAAAATTTAATTTCAATTAATCCTTACGACACACGACGGAGATCCCATCGTCATCTGCGGCGATTTCGCGATTCCAGCTGCAGCAGCGATTCCATCTTTTCATAATATATTATATTGCATTATGTTCATATAAATTACATTATTTTATATGGGTTCTATTAAATTCGATCGTCGAAGCGAACGCTTCCGATAGTGATAATAGTAATAATAATAATAATAATTGTTATGAACGTAATACAATGGCAATACGGCTGTGTATGTTATATTTTGTTGGCGGAAAAAACGACATCGGGCTGAAAGACAATACAATTATAGAGCAAAAATGCAATCAATTAGCGCGTCAATTAGAGTTTCCGGGGAGAGTATTCGTAGAACCGATATAAAACCAGATTGCGCACTGTGGCCATCATGGATCAGAATGCTAATAATCCCATTAGCTCCTTTTCGACTCAAATAGAAATGGCTCTATAAACATTTTTTTTTATTTTTTTTTGTACAAGGAATCTGTAAAAACCGGACACGTGATGTTTGTATGACGACCGCGACGACGGCGGGTTTCTCTATAGTCGTGAAAGGGTCTTAACCTAATTGTTTCCATACGTAAACATCGTTCGGATGCGTACAGGGTTGATAATGACCTTCAATTAATAAAACCACAACTGCGAGGAGTGCGAGAAAAAAAACGCTACATTTTACTTTTACGGCACATATACGTCGACGACGATTGGTTCGTAGAGCAATTATATTATTTATACGATAATTAATCGATACAAGTTCAAACAATAACTTTTTCTCTCGCCAAAATGTACGTACTCGTTTTGTTTTCAGTTATAATTGTTAGTAATCGACATATACCACTTTAATATGGACATTTAAATGTTTTAAATATTTTCCATTAATAATAACAATGAGTGATTAGATATCAGCCTATGTAATAACTATATGTTGTTTACACTTATCCGAATATAGTTGAGTGATTTCACAGAAATATTTTACTGTTTTTACTAAGAATTTAAATAAGTTTCATTTGACCTATAAACTTCGGTGATACAACGGTTTCTAGAAATATTTAAATTGCCACAAAAATAATTGCGATAACATTAATTGGATACGGAAATAATATAATATAATACAATATGAGCGACCGATCATCGTCTTTCGATATTACAAACGTGCAGTCAAAATTCGAAGAAATTGATTGAATAATAAAATGCGAATATACACCTTTTCTGTTCAATGAACTTTCAATGTCATTTACTTTTTATTTTAGCTTTTTCGTTCAACATAATAATAATTAAAGGTGACGGTTAAACATTACACAGACACAAATCGCACACTTAAAATAAATTCTTTGAAAGGTCATGAAGATTGTGTTCGATTATCTATTTTATAATATATATTTATAATATTATATAAACAATAATTTCTTACATAACAAGATTTGATTAAAATGTACAAGCATAAATAAATAAAAATATAATACCCATTTAAAAAGTAATTAAAATTATATACCTATACAATATTACCATATTATATAAGTATTTAGTTACTTACTTATATTTATAGTATTATTGATTATAAATACTATTATAATCTATTATTATTATACTATTTAAAATCAATGGTAGTACCTGGCTATAGGAACTTAAAATAAATATTACGATTGGGGATTATTGAAAATCGAAGAATAAATAATGATTAGCAGAATCAATAGCGTATAAACAATATTAAACGCATGGTATTTATATTGATAACTCGAGACATTTAGATAATATTAAGCTCTCGGATAAAGTTGTCTGCGTAAGTGATTTCAAATTTAAATTTTAAGAATAAAAATCTTTATTTTTTTATCTCTAAGTACCTCGGTGGAGTGTTAATTATCAAATACATTTTCAAAGAAATAAAGTAAACTAAACGATTGTCTTGCAGGTACGTTACCATCTATTTAATCGAATATATAATTTACATAAATTATTTAAAACTCAAGTAAATAATAAGTCGCAATGAATATTGTAATGATAATATTTTTTTATTTGTATATATAGCATAGACAGTTGTAGACAAATGCTAATTAAAAATGATCCAAAACGTATTTAATAACATTATAATTTATTGTATAAGAGTAAAGTTACATTAATAACAACGGTTAAAATTCTCGTGCATATCAAGTTACTAAAAAGTATGATGGGCCCTATATTATACACAAGGGGAGAAAAATCGACGATATGCTGTGGGTGTACCTATATTGTGTTCCCAACTGGCGACTACCCCTATGGCCATAACAATAAAATAAATATCCTCTTTCCTCTATATGTACCCGGATATGGCAACACGACACAATTTTCACAACGCATTATACCGATGGTGCTACTGTATTCTGCTGTTGTGGCATAAGCTTTATAATATATTGTAGATCTCACGGAAATATAATATATTATATCGCTTACACTATTATCGTAAATGGGACCAACACGACATGTTGGTGAGGTGGTGGGGTGAAAGAGAAACATCACAATGCAAGGCAACTGTGAAAATATTATGATCAAACAGTGGCTATACAATATAAATACATTAGAACCAACTACTATCTACAACACATAGACCAACAGTAGGATCCCGAGGGCATTTCTAGTGGGCCGGCCATTGTGTGCTAGTTTTAGGCTTTTACCAATAAATACGTTTGTATGTTATTCGGTCAGGCAATTATTTGAAAAATACTTAGATCGATTTTTTTTTCAAATCTAAAGTTTCCAGGAATTGAATTATATTGATGCGAGTAATAGGTACACTTAATATACGAATGAATAGTGCCTACCTACAAACATATGTCAAATCTACACTTCAAGGTTATAGACTAGCGACCAATATCTTTTTGGATTAAACAAGTCTACTGCAGACCATGAAGAATGAAATATCCAATTGCATTGGATGTAGAGAAGGCTGGAGGCGAATACGACGTATGACGGGATGGTTGAATGGCACCGATTTACCGCGTAGGAAAAGTGAAATCTTATAATATGTATAATATTTTGCTACTGCTGCAGCTGTGTGGTTAGGTTAGGTTTGAGAGTGATGCGGACGGCAGAGGGCATCTGTATATTGTCACCTTTGGCATCGGCAGCTCCAACCAAAGATTTTTACGCTACTATGCGGGTAGCGGTAGCCGGTAGGTATACAAAAAACCCAGTAGATTTCGGGTTCGTATATAATATAATATGTAAATAATCAATCGGCTATGTTTTGGTTAAGTGGCGACGAAAATCCATGTCCACGTTGGAATATATATTATATTTTAATGAAACACTGCAGAAAACCTATGCGCGTGCGTGTGTGCTTGTCAGTTTTCTAACCGGGGAACGATGGCGTGAGAGTGTGAGACTATCCCCATCTGTGGATGACATCGAGTATTTTTATATATTTATTTACATATGTTTAGTATCATAGTAAATGTACCAGTATTATAGACGTGCAGTTCACAGGCAGAACGTATATAACGTTTCATAATCATGGCGACCCAATATAGAGTTGAGTGAACACAATAAATTGTATTTCAGTAATACTTAAGAACTAGGAGAGCAAATTTGGTCGATCGTCTTCAAAATGATACAGGCGCCTCAGCGGCTGATGGCGAATTCCGATCGAATATAATAATAATATTAAATATTAATAATATGTAAATTACTAATAAGCATCTATATTTCCACTGCAATACCATACTGTGTAATATTATCAGCACATGCATTTATATGTAAAATAAACGCGCGGGGACTGCATACGGTATGCTAAAAATGTGCAAACACCGGCGGATTACGAATTACGATTTTATAAATGAGACGCCGGCATCGGTATTCTACACTTAATAAATAATATAGCCTATTATAAGTACATACTACGATAGCCACCGTTTCGTTCAACGATAATATTTCGTTTCTATAATGCAGTTATACCTATACGTTACTATACGTGTATAATATATCAAACGCACAACTGCACAAGAGTTATATCGCGCACGTATAAGCTGTTCTCGTGCGGTGATAATATGATGCCAGCAATAGATCGTTTTGCTAGCGATTATAAAATTTCGTTTGATATCACGATTATAAATTATGTAACTTTTCGTAATGCGCATCGAAAACTACACAATAGAACGCACAAAAAATATATACTCGTTCTTGTTTTTTTTTTTTTATCGAATTTTACCGATACGAGTGCAAGTACATATGGCCACCACCTGCAGCAGCTGTAGACTGCGTGAGAATACATATAAATATATATCATTTGAAAGCGTTTCTATCTGTTATATCTTGTCACAGCAGCAGTGTGCTTATAATGGTGCACTGCTAATGGGCGACGACAACGACGATTCAAAGAAAATTTCGTTTTCAACAGATCACTTTTGATTTTTAGTCGACGTCGCGCGGTGCACACCGCACGTTTCGTGACCGGTTAATTAGATACGATTCGGTCGCTTTATTTTCATCCTCGTCGCGCCGCAGTCAGTAATTGCGGACAATATCGTGTGCATTATATATATAAATATTGTATGTGTAATATGTACACACATAAAACGAACGAAAGTCCTTAAAAAAATTTGCCACCGCCGTACTTGGCGACGAATCCGTTTTACTTTTCGCGCGTCCGCACGGCTAATTGACCTGAATACCTCGACGAGGGGCTGCTGCGGTAAAAAGGATAATAATAATAAAAACACATCGTATATAGGTATATAATATTATATATCTATATTGCTATACGACGCGGGCACACACGACTTTCGCGTTATTTATCGACGCGTCTATCTCTCGTACTCACTCACTCTCTCTCTCCACCGTCTGTCTCCCTCCATCTCTCCGCAGCCTGCTGTAGTTTGTGCATACTTGTGTGTGTGTCAGAGGAAACAAAAACCGTCGCGACCGTAGATTTTTGACAATTACAATTGCGGGGGCTGTGTATGCGCCTATGCATAATTATCGTATCAATCAACAAGCCGAAAACGGGCGATACGCGGTGCGCTGCACACTTCGCCGACGCGTTATTGCAGTGGATACGGGGTTACGGACACAACGACTTGCCTCTGGGGAAGAATACCCGGCCCCGGTGCGGTGCATATACACTCTTAGGCCCGCTCGCGAATATATATGTGCGCACTGCACCGTGAGAACAGTTTACGGGGGGGAGCTGCGCTGCTTTCGAGGTCACGGCCGTCCTACGCAACGCGTACACACGCGTATTATATTATTATATACATATTATGGGTACACACACGCCTAAATAAAAAAAAAATACGCACGCGCGACCGTCGACCTCAACTCGGCGGCGTTCGGGGCGTGTGTGTGATGCGGTTTTTATATTTATTTTCACATCCAATTTTGGATTGTACCTTAATGGACGTATTTTATTATAGATTAAAACGCGTATGTATAGACGCGCGGACCGCAACCGAGAAGTCTCGACAATAAAATGAGATATTCGTATGCTGAAGTTGCACCGCACTGCATAGGTATCGAGTGTCCATCAATCCAGCAAATGCAATGTATAATTATTAATTATCATACGGCACAAGACGACGGATATAACGGTCGGCCGACGGAAGTACGTGCGTACCGAGAATATCTAAAGAGAAATAATACAAATGAGTGACGTAAGATTATGGCTCACAAAAATTGCAGTGCCTCAAATGTGCATCTTGATAAAATATTGGTACCTAGTATAAGCTGGCCAAAAACAAAAAAAAATCCACAAGAAAGTTACGGGTCACGTTTTTTTCTCCTGTGATCGATCACGAGCCCCGTCCTCGACGTCGTCTACTCTGTTTTGTTTCTGCTTAGGAAATTAACGAGACTCCTTGGTTGCGGATAGGTTATATATATAATTTTTTTTTCATAGTTTATACGTTCCTGCGATGTAATGGGAAACTAACGGACACTACCACGCGTGATACATGAAGGAAATAATTTTTTACCCTATAATTATTTTGTATTTAAATACGTCATTTTAGTCGCAATATAGTAACACCGCAGTCAATATCAGTATATAATATAATATATTCAGTGCAAATGATTTGAACGGCGATATAACCGAATTCGTTGGCTCAGCTGTACAACTCTTGCTATAGTACCTACCAATAATACCTACGCCATGACCCATATTATTATATTTTCAAAACAATATGCTACATATTATATACGATAAGGTTCTAAACGATCCATCCAGCACTATTTGGTCTCCTCCATCACAACGCCTACACCTTTAGGCCGTAAATTCATTATATTATTATATCGCACATGGTGTCTACCGGTTTAATAGTGGTACTGTAGTAGGCAATGTAGATAAATCTATATAGCGATTATATGTTGTATATATCCTATTCCCGTCGGCCGTCGGAAGTATACACATTAATATTACGTCTTAATTGGCAGTTTTGACTGATGCCGTTTTGTGTAAAAAAATACAAAAAAAAAAACGTTGCAGCAGAGCCCAAGGGCGCGGAAAGACTCTCGTCGGCGAAGATGCGGCATCTGCAGTTGGCTGCGGCACATTGCGTGTGACATTCCATAGTGGCATGTTCTATAAAATAATTTTACAAGCTGTTTCCGTGAGTCACTAGACACGAACCGTTGCAGGCCAGTCGTCTGGCAATCGAATTTTGAGTAGATATATTATTATAATATAATAGGTATAATAATATACATATACAGGACCCTCTAAGTGTGTTTGCCGCCGCTGCACATAACCGTTGTATAAAATACTATACACTAACGAGGCACAAGTATACACAACTCGCGGTGATAACAATTGACACGTCAACTCCTCGATCGATCGATCTGGTGAACACTGCACATCGATATCGTCATCGTAGCACACAAACAGAAATGTATACAAAACCATTTCGTGTCCGTGGCTGTGAAATAATAACAGTATATAATAATAATACAATAATAATATACTAATAGACGTCTCGGCATGAGGTCGTTTATCCGTAGCACTGCACGACCGCTGCAACAAAATAGCAAAAGTCGTCGTGTGAGTCGCGAGTATAAGCTGCAGCGGCGAGGCCGAGTCATGAGATATTTCAATGTCACATCGTTAGACCGACACAAGCCGTCAAGTCGTAGGTACCGGTCATTTGTTTTCCGTCATTGTTTTCTTTATTTTCACCCGTTTTTTACTCATCTGTATGACTGTACAGTCAACAGTCAACAGTCCACGCACGAGGGGCACGACGAATTACCCTATAGAATTTCGTGCAATTACTAAATATTTTTTTTTGTAATTTCGCACTCGTTTACTTTATATAGTGATTAAATATGTAATAACTAATAACTAAAGTATACCGAGGTAATTTTGTATAAATATCATGCACACAAATCGTTCTGGAATATAATACTTATTTCCGTTTTCTACAAATGATTTCATTATAACACCAGTTGACATATTTTAATCGTTTTACTATCATACTAATCGAGAGCAATTAGTACACTCATATTATATCTAATATAATATAGGTTTTTAAAGGATGTGATATCGAAACCAGTTTGAACAAGCTAGAGTTCCGTTTATGACCGTTATATATTTCTCTATTTATCCAAATCGTCGTATAAAAGATGCAAAAATAATGTATTTATCAATTCATAATAACTCATTGGCGATTTTCTGCAGTTAACAAATACGCATTGTTGCATAATATTATTCATTATAATTATAATAATTATAAATATTTATAATCAATGATAATATCTTTTTTACGATAAGTCACTCAAAGACAATCAAATGAAAACACTTCAACATTTTACTTATTCTTTTGGATTAAAACGACAATGTATTTTTACCATAGGCCGTGATTAAATAAAATAGAAACTATTATAACAATTATAACTTTCAGTAGATTTGTAATGTGTAGCATACTATAGGTACACGTTCACTATAGAGTGATATAAAGTATGTACCGTGGGATACGGTAAAGCGACGGTACTGTACACGATCTCTAAGAGTTCATAATTTAGACGACGAATAAAATTCTAAGGAAAACTGACCGTGCCCACCGCACCATATTATAATAATATTATACTTTGCGAATACTCACGCTTGTATCACTACGTTATTCCGCCAATTTTTTCGCGTCCCATTGTGTGTTCGCTCGGACGTTATTGTATGGTAATAATATTGGCAATGTAACATGATGTTGCTTCTGCTGTTGCTGCTTTTGCTGTAGGTACAGTTGACCGTGACTCCTTGAGCCCAACGAAAACGAAACGATCGTGTCCCGCTCACGGTCATTACCGCACGTTTTGGCGGGTCAATAGTCTATTTGACATGTTCCATTCCATTGTGTCCACCGCGTGTGTAATAATATATTATGTCAAAAAAACCAGCATACGTGTAGGCCCATTGTAGTTTAAACGAAAACGTATAATAATATGCGATATACTATGTACGCGGTGAATATAGATCGTTGTTATATTGTTATTAATGAAGAAATAATATATTATTATGTGTACAATAGATCTGAAACCGCAAATGTATTCGAATATATAGCATATAATATACTACACAAGCATACGAGATGACGTTACAACCGAAATCATCGTCTTGGAGAAATACGTTATTAATTTTTAAAAGTTGGCAACGAACAAACATATGTAAATTGAATGCAAATTACACGCGTTGGGTAGTATCTAAAACGGTTTTTTCAACATGCAGAGACATGTGTATAAGACCATGCAATGACTAATAACAGTAAAAATATAGTGACATTATGATTCCAAGATACATTTTAGAAGGTCGTTTGTAAGGAATATGAGAACGCACCAAGACAAAACTCTCATATATCATTTATACAATTTTTATTGCATTCGATTTATTATATTATAGATGGGAAGAAAACATACAAATTATCACACTTATTAATTTACCGACCTTCCAATTAATTTAAAAATTAATCTAGTTTTATGTTCAGGTAGGTACAGTGTATATCATGCAAATTGTTTAAACTCGACTAAACCAAACGTTAAAAAAGGTTCTAAAATAATGATACATTTATTATGATATTTATAATTATAATAACTTCAACGGAGCGAAATGGTTGAACATTGACCGAGATATTTATAATAATGATTAAATCATAATACCTATATAAAACATACATATGAAAATTCAAAATGCATTATTTTTCAAAGTGTGTTTAAACTGTGTTTAGTACTTTAGTAGGTGTATATATATAATATATATATATAGGAATGTCTCACACCCTTCAAGTTGAAATCTTTGGATTGATGAGTTCTTAGTCGTTCAGATTTCCTCATCAGTCGATTACTATTTGAAGACGCCACTGCTGAACATTTAGAGGTCAGTCGTATTACAAATGTATGTGTGTGGTTTTATACAATAGGTTCATCGCTCATAAGAGGTATACATTATATATTATTATGAGTAAAAAGAAAAAAAATCTAGAGTATATTACAAGTATTGTGGTGCGGTGCACAGCGATGTTTCACCACCGTAGAACTATTAAAAAATTAAAACGAAAGGAAAAAAAGGAGATGAACATGAGAGAGAACAATCGGAGTCTGGAGCGCTTACCGTTAGCGACACACGTACCCCACAATAACGATAATTTCAATAATAAATTAGATGTTTTGTTGACGGCTAGTCCATTGAACCCTTCTCCCCATTGTCCATCTGTCTGTGTCCGCGGCATATAAGCTTCTCCACTATCGCATTGTTCTACGCGCGCGCGCGCACACACACACATACACTGCACATAACACTGAGACTTGAGCACAAGCCCCGTCCAAGTAGACAAATGCAATAAGATATCCTGTGCCCCGGTAATTGCCTGTCATGTTTTTTAGAAATACTAGTTCTAATTTACGTACAATAATAACATATTAATATAAATTATATTATTATATAAATGCGAAATCTCATAACATATATATAAACATAATAATATAATGTATTATAAACGGTCAAGGTTAAATATACGGTTTTTATTGATACAAAGCGCACACGACGACGACGGGTTTATTATGTGGTCTATGTAAAATAGTATTATAAAACAACAGATATGCACCCAACTTCCCACTTCTCCAATGCAAGCGGGCGATACCGCCGGGCGCGATGTGCAGATTATCTAATGTATTATAATATTATTATAAGCATTATTATAATTTATAACATTGTTGTATACATATCCTATATACAATATATATTATAATATTATACACTAGTTAAAATGGAGGTACAATGACTTTCCATGTGAACGGACCCGGTCGATGCAAATTAGACGCGTAATACAATTAATTTAGGCAGCGTCTGGAGGCAGACGCCGCCGCACCGTGTGTGTGTTGTATACAGGCGCAATCAATTATAATATACCACTTGTAGTTAGGTATTTAATATTTATGCGTATATATTTTAATCAACCATTCTTTTGTCAAATGTAAGGCTCACCAACTTCAATAATATGCATTACTTAGCGTTTTTCCGAGGATTTTTTTTTCGTAGTACAATATAATATT
This sequence comes from Metopolophium dirhodum, assembly GCF_019925205.1. Classification (NCBI taxonomy): domain Eukaryota; kingdom Metazoa; phylum Arthropoda; class Insecta; order Hemiptera; family Aphididae; genus Metopolophium; species Metopolophium dirhodum. The sequence continues at coordinate 31,169,147 of NC_083567.1, read as the reverse complement.
ATGTTAGTGGATCGAGAATGCATCTAACCGTTACCGGGCTGTATGTATTGTCCCATGTTTGAACTTCATATTATAACCCAATTCTGCGCTAGAATTACATATTATGTATAGAACAACCATCTATACACACAATAATATTGGTGAAAGGATTTATAACTTTAATAGAAAAACCGGAAACATTGTTTGGAAAATAAATACATTGAAATATAAACGAATATCTATCCCTATATTAACGGATTATATAGTTGATTACAATTATTACTTTATTCTACTATTTTTACTTTTATTGTAGTATTTTTTTTAAGTAAAAAACTACTAACAATTTTAATAGTACACACGCATTAGATAATGGAATATAATTTAATGTTATGGTCGAATACTCTTGAACGAAAAAAAAACAGTAAATCAGCTGACCGCAACATTTTGTGCACTACCGCTTCTTTTAAATATATTGACCTACCGCCCTAAGGTGTTAAACAACTAAACAAGTTTCATTAAATTATTAGAAATCGAAGAAATATTTGGGTTTTGACCCAAAATTATGATATAAATTATTTATATGCAAAATTTGGTAAATTTAGTCTAGATCATTGACGGGATAAATATAGTTAACAGTCATATTATTAACATGCAAGTACAAAAAAAAAACAAGAAAATATAATGATTAAGTAAAAAAAATGGTTGGTAAGATTACTGTTATCTACAGTAAAAAATAATCTAACAAATAAAAACTACATAATGTGTACACTGTACAGCGGTCGACGAGTAAAATATTTCAAAAAGCTCTCTAATACATATATTTGCTACATAACACGCACAAACACTGACACGGAACGAGGGAAAAGATGTACCAAAGGGATCTCGGGAGTGGTTTTGTGGAAGTACACATGCTTAGGCGTATATGTGATGTATATAAGTATATAAATATATTATGCATTAAATAGAACTAGAAATGATGAAAAAACAAACATAAAAGAAATTACTTAAACGGTCGGTAACTCGTGTATATGTTATATATTATATACAAAACTTATAATATAGTTAGTGTTACACGAACCAAAATAAAATAAAAAAATAAAGAACACGAGAACCTGCAGCGTTTTAACTTTTAAGGTTTTTCAAAGAAATACCGTTTCCCACGAGATTGCATCCGTTATATGCGTATAATAAGCGATATTTTAACGTGATTTATACATACGCGACGACATATCGTAAACACGCCGTTTTATGCAATCCGAGTACATTATTATTATATTATTAAATGTAAACGTATATGATAAATATGTGTAAGTATACGCTAGGACGGCTGAACCGTCGGTATTATACCGCCTCCGTCGTGTGGCTAATGAATAGCGGCCGCGACGGGTTTGTCATATATTTCGTACGCTGCATATACGACCTGCAGAAAATATAGTAGTCGATCGGAATCGGACGGCCTCAGCACGCGATTTATCATCCAACACGGTCGTGGCGTGGGCAGAAAGTGTGCTACACTAAAAAAAAAAGCAAAAGAAACACAGTCGCGAGCGACGATGGTCGACCGACGGCCAACCACTCCCTCAGCCCGCGTGGCAGTGACATAATATAACGATATTTATATATTATTATACCGAGATACGCGAAAACTGCAGTGACCACTATATGACGTCGGTGGTGGTTCACGGCGATCCAATTGTCCTCGGTTGTTTTGTTTATAATGTATTTATTTATTTTAGTAAGATTCGAGATGAGAACGAATAATAATATTAATAATGAAAAAAAATACCTCCATTGTATAATTACGACCCGATGTCGCGTACACGGTCGTAAATCGTGTGTATAATAATGTATGTATATAGATATGTATATTCGCCTACGAGTAGTGTCCGCAAAAACGCAGTCGTGATTGAAAAATAAAATAATCGCCATAAAAATCCGCCCTTTTATTATTTTATTTTTCTTCACTCGTAAACCGAGCAAAGGCTGTGGTAATGACCTCGCGGTAAAAATATGGATAAGTATTAAGTGCGCTTGCTGTATAGGTAATAGGTAGGTACTTATATACAAGAAAACCCCAACGGTCGCGTGCACAACGATTAAATACCCGCAGCGACGACCTCGGGTGTTAATTGGAAAGAGGGCGGCGGATTCCGCCATATAAGGATCATCGGATGAAGACTAAAACATTTTGTAAATGCTTATGCAAGAAACTGAACAACATTGTTTTTGCACACACGCACACTAACTACACTCAAAGGGTTAGCAAGGTCATTTTAACGAGTGGTTAAAAACGTGCACGGACGTATATATTATTACTATGTGTGTGGGCTAAGGAGGACTATTATAATACAACTACAAACCAGAGGAAAAAAATTACGGTATCAATGGTGCGGCAGAATTACGTCTATTAGACACCGATTGTCGGAAAACAGTATATACATAATACATATAGATAACAATACTAGATTTAAGATAGGTAGGGGGGGGGGTTAGGTCGAAGAGAGACACACTCTAAATAAATCCAATTGTGAATAATTGGACGAGTCTTGGGTGTCGTGCTGTGAATACTGTGATAATAATATAACGATAGTTGAACCCGTGACTTTGGAAACATCTATTTTTTAATGACTTTAGATGCTGAAGACATAATTTTGACAATTCATTTTATGATGTTCGATTATAATTATTATGACATACATATAAAATGAATTTATATATGTGTATTATAAATTATAATACGTAATATACTATGTACATAATTTATACGACAATACAACACCACTATCAGCATCCAAAAAATGTTCGTAAATGTTAAAAAAAAAAACAATATTTCATAGTAGTGGTGTATTTACGCGGGGGGGGGGGGGGGTCAAGGGGATCAATCCCCCCATACGCTGTATATAATATAATATATAATATGCAAAAGATTTCAGAGTCCTAAATTAAGGCCTCTAATTTTAAAGGCGGGGCTACTGGATAAAATCATATATCCCCCCCCCCCCATGACGGAAACCTAAATGCGCCACTGTTTTATGTTACACGAATTATTAATTTGCCAACTAATATAAATGAAAAACAAATACAATAATTTCATAAAATCAATTAATTTTGACCTTAACTCTATAATTAAAATTATAAATCAATGTATTTAATAAGAACAATAACTGTAATATATTCATTATAATACAACAGTCAACAATAATTACGGAAGCAATTAAATTATAGTTAATTCCGTAAAGTTAAACTATTTTATCTTCTACATTCATTATAATATAATATTATTATCATTGAAAAATAAATAATACTTTTTAGACAAGTGTTGAACTGAATATTGCTTCAGGCTGCAAAAACTAAAGAGGTATAAACAAGTGTAGGTAGGTAGGTACACACATTTTACTAATATCAAATTAATACGTTAAAAATGAAATTAAATTAAAGTGGATTGCTTTTTATTGTATTAAGTATTTTTCCAGATATAGGTATATAATTACATGAATATTGAAAAAAAAAAATGTTTTTTATCATAAGTTATAGTGCTCATAACTATCAAGTACATAACTATATATTTCGAAAGAAATATAGTTTCACATAGTAAAAATATAAATACAATGGTTGAATGCACCTCTAGGACATATTTTATTTATAATGAATTATTTCAAAATTTCACACGTGAAAAGGATTACTATATAGATAATACTGATAATAGATATAATTCATAGTTGGACTTCAGTAGAAGCTTCTCCCTTAGGTAAATATATACCCATCGACTAATAAACATTTAAACAGTGTTTGAATTCAATCCATTCTATTTGCACAGTCATCTTCTTTACACTTATATAGGCAGTGTGTATTTTGGGTTTAAATAAACAGAAGTCTATCTCGCCTCCGTTAAGTTCCAAAAATAATTTTTACGATAGTCTGAATATTTAAAATTTTTTGTAACCATATTTTCAAAAGATTACTATATACCTATATTTTTGTTTATCATCTCAAGCGAGACATTTAATAACGCACCAATACTACACCTTATTATATTATAAGGAATTTCATAATATTTTACAATAGTTATATTACAAATTCATACATAAAACAATTCTTATGAAACTTCCATTTTTTTCCTATTGTTAATTCCCATATTATCTTTTATGAATTAATGTTAATCACTCGTTATATTTCGAGCCACGAAAAACGACTGATATAATATTCAAGTGGCGTGTGTGGCAGAGTTTACATCCTTAAACCGTCTGTCCGGTTTCCTGTGGAGGTCAGTGTGAACATTTTGACGATATCAGTTTTAATAAAAATATCTATAAACGTCTATTTAAATGTTCTTTATATTATCTATGAATTATTATGAAATAAAACAGCACCTACAGCCGGACACAACAAACAAGTAGTTCGAACCAATTACCACGAAACAATACGTGTGTCTACCCACACGTTGATGGGGGCAAAAATCCTATTAATTTATTATACACGCGGCTATTTCATAAAGGATAGAACTTTTTTCTTTTTTTTTCTGACAACAAAATAAACCAGTTCTTGTTACGAAGCTGTGTAGTTTTTTTTAATCAGATCGCTGTTGGTAAAGTGATTAGAGGTATAATATACCTTTTTAAAACGATTTTTGATTGTCATCTTCTTGTTATGAACATATTAAACTCTGATGTAACTTCAATATACATATTATCTTAGAAAAGTTAAAAAAAATAATTGGTCTTAGTAATATAAATAAATATTTCTTTCAATATTATTTAATGTTGATTTGTAATAAAACTACAAGAAACTTGCTTTGAATCGACTGAATATTTTAATGCACATAAAAAGAAATTCTGACTAAAATATAGGTAATAATATTAGTTAAGATAACTACCGAATGTTTTTATTTTATAACACTTATTAGGCATATATCATATATGGATTATAATTTCAGTTTATGTGATAGAATATAATAATATACGTCAATTATCATAAAAAAAGCATTATATAGTTTACTTTTATCACCAATGTTAGGACACACCATATGTTACTCACATACATTTATTAGTTGGGTAATAATAATAATAAAGATAAAACTAAAGCAAGGCAAATACGTATAGTAATGTAATAATGGTAAATTATTGTGTAACGAATAGTATTCCGTTAATTTTCATCATAGTCCATAGTTTTGTTAGGGTATAATTATTGGATTTTAAATAGGCATACGATTCATAATATTATGATATAAAATATACATTTTTAATAACTGTAGTTGATATTTTTTTTAAGCAGAGATACTTTTGTTAATGTTATAAATTAAATGTTTATTAGAGGTACCTACTTTCTCAAAAAAACCTATATAATATAAAATTATTAATTTGATTTCAAACGGTTAACGTTAATGTATATTTATTAGATACTGTGAAATGTACAAAAAGTTAAATGTCTGATATAGGTACAATGTACATGGCTATTTTCTAGGAAATATTAAACAATTGATAATTAAATATTACCCCAATAGGTACCAATTTTTTGATTTATAATCAATATTTAGTTTAATATATCAAAATTATATGGGAAATTAAAAGCTCATGTAATGTTGTATACAATATACATTATCATTATATATGTGAAATGAATAAAGTACGTAGCTTAAAAATACGCCACCGTTTGCAGCTG